>NC_083872.1:58616683-61116683 GCF_032452875.1 Bos javanicus
AGTGAAAATCTCATGTAAAGACGCACAGAACATGAAGTCCAGAAGAAATCAGATCCACTGAAAATGCTGTTAAGCTACCATATAAAATCTCAGTCTTTTTATGGAAGGCAGTAGTTTATAGGAGTGCTGAGGTAGTCATCTCCTCAGATGTTGGGTCTATCAAGTATGTGCAAGTTAGAAAAATAAAAATAAGCACAGAGAAAAACAAAGAAAATAAGATATTGTATTGCAATGAATGTTAAATATGATGCAGAAGGTAAGGAGAACACTTTAAGTGCATGTGAATGAGATGCTTCTCAAGGAGAATGGGCAAAGTTAGAAAGGTAAGAGGAGAGATATTTGGATTTTCCTTCATTTGCATACTACTAGTTGATTGTAAAGGCACCCCACTCCAGTACGCTTGCCTAGAAAATCCCATGGACGGAGGAGCCTGGTAGGCTGCAGTCCATGGGGTTGCTAAGATTTGGACACAAATGAGCGACTTCACTTTCTCTTTTCACTTTCGTGTGTTGGAGAAGGAAATGGCAACCCACTCCAGTGTTCTTGCCTGGAGAATCCCAGGGACGGGGGAGCCTGGTGGGCTGCCGTCTACGGGGTCGCACAGAGTCGGACACGACTGAAGTGACTTAGCAGCAGTTGATTGTATTTAGATTTTAAGATTGCTTTCAGTGTTAAATAATAACAGAAGAGTTGAAGTATCCAAATACAACAGTTTTATGCCCCATCATCCAACTAGGGAGACTTTCTTTTTCTTTTAATTGTAAATTTTCAGCATTTGATTAGTTGCATAATTTGGGGTGAAATAAAGCTTGGTGACTAAGAAGTTGAGATTGTCAAAAGTTCAGAAATAACAGAATAAAACCAATAAAACATTGAAGCTGTAATTAGTAAAAGTTTATTGTGTCTATACCACAAAGACAGTTTGTGAATTGAAAGTCCTCAAACAAAACACGGAATGAGACTCTAGAGTGTATCGTGGGACATCCTCAGTGGTCCAGTGGTTAAGAATCTGCCTACCAATGCAGGGGATACAGGGTCAATCCCAGGTCCAGGAAGATTTCACATGCTGTAGGACAACTAAGCCCATGTATCACAACTATTGAGCCCATGGATCCTAGAGCCCATGCTCTGCAATAGGAGAAGCCACTGTGGTGAGAAGCCCACCCCCCATAACTCGAGAGTAGCCCCCACTTGCCACAAGTAGAGAAAGCTCACATGTAGCAATAAAGACTCAGCACAACCAAAAATAAATAAATATATTTTTTAAAAGAGTATATTGTTATAAAGCAGTCTATCTATTAAGAAGAAAGTGACTGTTTTTTCTCCACAGTGACTGTTTATAATATTAGAATTTTCTTAAATAACGGGAAGTGGTTAGTGATGACCTTATATCAACCTTTGGTTAGTGATGACCTTATAAAAGTTTTTATGTTTTACTTATGATTTCCAGAGGCATAAATAAGAAATAACCCAAATTAGCTTTGTCTGCTAAGGGAATTTTCAAGGATGGTCTCCATTTGTTTTTGATTTTAATAAGATAGGAAATATAAATTAGATTTTTTCAGTCTGAACTCACTGTTTGACTTTTATGTTATTTCCATTAATGACTTATTCCTGTCTCAGATTTTCTAAGGGCAAAACCTGAACTCAGCCACTTATCCCAGAGAATGAAGAGTTCATGGTTATTACTGGGCAGGCTGTTTCTTGGAAAAGGAGAGAGAATTGCCAAAACGAAATAGTGTTACCCCATCCTCTGAAGTTTAGTAACTCCTAGTTTTCTTTACTTAAGACCCATAGGTTAAGGACACAATCATATCAGAGTGTTAGGAAAGAGTGTTCTGTTTATCACAAAAGGTACTAGAGTGTATGAAGCAAGGTGCTCACTTTGGGCACAAATTTTAGGACTGGGTGCCAGAAAACTCAGTATCAACATAAATTCATACTTTAATGCAATATTCATAAAAAATCAAAATTAATGCAAACATATATTAGGAACAAAATATTTAAAAATATTTGCAAACCCTATACCCAATAAGAGGTTGATATTCAGAATGCATAAAGAATTCCACAACTACAACAAAAGGACAAAAATGGGTAAAAAGGACTTGAATAGATATTTCTTCGAAGATAATATACAAATGGTCAACAAGCAAATAAAAAGATGTTCAACATGACCAATCAACATAGAAATATAGATGAAACATAATTATGCATTGAACCTGGACTGACAACTCGTTTCATATATGATATTATACATAAGTAAGGAGTGTTCAGGATGGGGAACACATGTATATGTGTGGCGGATTCATATTGATATATGGCAAAACCAATACAATATTGTAAAGTTAAAAAATAAATAAAATATAAAAAAAACCATAAATATGTGTAACCTCACACCTATTAGGATGGATAGTTTTCAAAAAATCAAAAAATAACATGTGTTGGCAAGGATACAAAGAAACAGGATATTTGCACACGGTTGCTGGGATTGTAGACAAGGTGAAGCCTCTTGGGAAAACAGTATTAAGATTTCTCAAAAAGAAAATAAGACTACCATATGATCAAGTGGACTTCAAAGGTGGCATTAGTGGTAAAGAACCTGACTGGCCAATGTGCAAGACATGAGAGGTGGGTTCAATCCCTAGATCAGGACGATCCCCTGGAGGGAGGGCACAGCAAACCACTCTGGTATTCTTGCTTGGAGAATTCCAGGGACAGAGGAGCCTGGTGGACTACAGTCCATAGGGTCGCAATGAGTCAGACAGGAATAAAGTGACTTAGCACTCACGCACACACCATATGATCAAGCAGTATTACTTCTGGACAGATATCAAAATAAAAAAAAAATTGAAAGAAGGGTCTTAAAGAGATATTTTCACACTATACATGTAGGAGCACATCTTCCTTTGTAAAATATTAGTGAAGATCATACTTATGCTTTGGCAATGTTAAAGATAATCATTGAGAAAACAATTATGCCTTGGTAATGGATTCCTTGTCTATAACCCAGGGGTTCTTTGTATTTTGATAGCTTAATTTTATTGATCTCTAGAGCTTTAATTTGCTGAGATTTTCTTGCTCCTGTTCATCTAAATTACTATATTTAGGACTTGCATTATATTATATATTTCAGCACTAACTTGTTTTATTATGTCAGCAGATTTTATCTGATTTTGGCCACCAGGGTGATGAATTAACAGAGAGGTTGTGCTTTAGAATTAACAGAGAGGTTTTCACTTTAGAGAGACTCTGATGAATCTAAACTTCAAGTCTTTGGGCTTTAAAGTTTCTTTTACAAGGTCAATGTGGATTTCCAAGTCTCTAAAGTCATATATTTTCCTTTCCATGGTTAAAATTTATTCCTTTTTTGCTCAAATGAACTCATTTTTATGTTGAATAATCAACTCCTTCTTGAGAAGAGTAATTACAATTATATAAATGCATTTGGATGTTTGGCTTAAAAAACACAATGGATACTATTACTCCACTATTTTCCTATCAGCTCAAGAATTCAATTTATTTCCATGTAACATTTAATAGTTCTTTAATTGATCAGAACCAAGTTAGAATTTCAGTAAGGTCCTTTACATTCTCTTGATATGAGATGTCATCTTGGAGAAAGTTTATTTTCAACAAAAGTTGAAATAATTCAAGTTGTTTATTTCTTTTTTTTTAAATTTTATTTTATTTTTAAACTTTACAATATTGTATTAGTTTTGCCCAACATCGAAATGAATCTGCCACAGGTATACCTGTGCTCCCCATCCTGAACCCTTCTCCCTTCTCCATCCCCATACCCTCCCTCTGGGCCATCCCAGTGCACCAGCCCCAAGCATCCAGCATCGTGCATGGAACCTGGACTGGCGACTCGTCTCATACATGATATTACACATGATTCAATGCCATTCTCCCAAATCTCCCCACCCTCTCCCTCTCCTACAGAGTCCACAAGACTGATCTATACATCAGTGTCTCTTTTGCTGTCTCGTACACAGGGTTATTGTTAGCATCTTTCTAAATTCCATATATATGCGTTAGTATACTGTATTGGTGTTTTTCTTTCTGGCTTACTTCACTCTGTATAATAGGTTCCAGTTTCATCCACCTCATTAGAACTGATTCAAATGTATTCTTTTTAATGGCTGAGTAATACTCCATTGTGTATATGTACCAAGCTTTCTTATCCATTCATCTGCTGATGGACATCTAGGTTGCTTCCACGTCCTGGCTATTATAAACAGTGCTGCAATGAACATTGGGGTACACGTGTCTCTTTCCCTTCTGGTTTCCTCAGTGTGTATGCCCAGCAGTGGGATTGCTGGATCATAAGGCAGTTCTATTTCCAGTTTTTTAAGGAATCTCCACACTGTTCTCCATAGTGGCTGTACTAGTTTGCATTCCCACCAACAGTGTAAGAGGCTTCCCTTTTCTCCACACCCTCTCCAGCATTTACTGCTTGTAGACTTTTGGATCACAGCAATTCTGACTGGCGTGAAATGGTACCTCATAGTGGTTTTGATTTGCATTTCTCTGATAATGAGTGATGTTGAGCATCTTTTCATGTGTTTGTTAGCCATCTGTATGTCTTCTTTGGAGAAATGTCTATTTAGTTCTTTGGCCCATTTTATGATTGGGTCATTTATTTTTCTGGAGTTGAGCTGTAGGAGTTGCTTGTATATTTTTGAGGTTAGTTGTTTGTCAGTTGCTTCATTTGCTATTATTTTCTCCCATTCTGAAGGCTGCCTTTTCACCTTGCTTATAGTTTCCTTTGTTGTACAGAAGCTTTTAATTTTAATTAGGTCCCATTTGTTTATTTTTGCTTATATTTCCAATATTCTGGGAGGTGGGTCATAGAGGATCCTGCTGTGATGTATGTCGGAGAGTATTTTGCCTATGTTCTCCTCTAGGAGTTTTATAGTTTCTGGTCTTACGTTTAGATCTTTAATCCATTTTGAGTTTATTTTTGTGTATGGTATTAGAGAGTGTTCTAGTTTCATTCTTTTACAAGTGGTTGACCAGTTTTCCCAGCACCACTTGTTAAAGAGATTGTCTTTAATCCATTGTATATTCTTGCCTCCTTTGTCAAAGATAAGGTGTCCATATGTGTGTGGCTTTATCTCTGGGCTTTCTATTTTGTTACATTGATCAATATTTCTGTCTTTATGTCAGTACCATACTGTCTTGATTACTGTGGCTTTGTAATAGAGCCTGAAGTCAGGTAGGTTGATTCCTCCAGTTCCATTCTTCTTTCTCAAGATTGCTTTGGCTATTTGAGTTTTTTTGTATTTCCATACAAATTGTGAAATTATTTGTTCTAGCTCTGTGAAGAATACCATTGGTAGCTTGATAGGGATTGCATTGAATCTATAAATTGCTTTGGGTAGTATACTCATTTTCACTATAATGATTCTTCCAATCCATGAACATGGTATATTTCTCCATCTATTAGTGTCCTCTTTGATTTCTTTCACCAGTGTTTTATAGTTTTCTATATATAGGTCTTTAGTTTCTTTAGGTAGATGTATTCCTAAGTATTTTATTCTTTCTGTTGCAATGGTGAATGGAATTGTTTCCTTAATTTCTCTTTCTGTTTTCTCATTATTAGTGTATAGGAATGCAAGGGATTTCTGTGTGTTGATTTTGTATCCTGCAACTTTACTATAATCATTGATTAGTTCTAGTAATTTTCTGGTGGAGTCTTTAAGGTTTTCTATGTAGAGGATCATGTCATCTGCAAACAGTGAGAGTTTTACTTCTTCTTTTCCAATTTGGATTCCTTTTATTTTTTTCTGCTCTGATTGCTGTGGCCAAAACTTCCAAAACTATGTTGAATAGTAATGGTGAAAGTGGGCACCCTTGTCTTGTTCCTGACGTTAGAGGAAATGCTTTCAATTTTTCACCATTGAGAATACTGTTTGCTGTTGGTTTGTCATATATAGCTTTTATTATGTTGAGGTATGTTCCTTCAATTCCTGCTTTCTGGAGAGTTTTTATCATAAATGGATGTTGAATTTTGTCAAAGGCTTTCTCTGCATCTATTGAGATAATCATATGGTTTTTATTTTTCAATTTGTTGATGTGGTGTATTACATTGATTGATTTGTGGATATTGAAGAATCCTTGCATCCCTGGGAAAAAGCCCACTTGGTCATGGTGTATGATCTTTTTAATGTGTTGTTGGATTCTGATTGCTAGAATTTTGTTAAGGATTTTTGCATCTATGTTCATCAGTGATATTGGCCTGTAGTTTTCTTTTTTTGTGGGATCTTTGTCAGGTTTTGGTATTAGGGTGATGGTGGCCTCACATAATGAGTTTGGAAGGTTACCTTCCTCTACAATTTTCTGGAAGAGTTTGAGCAGGGTTGGTGTTAGCTCTTCTCTAAATTTGTGGTAGAATTCAGCTGTGAAGACGTCTGGACCTGGGCTTTTGTTTGCTGGAAGATTTTTGATTACAGTTTCAATTTCTGTGCTTGTGATGGGTCTGTTAAGATTTTCTATTTCTTCCTGGTCGAGTTTTGGAAAGTTGTACTTTTCTAAGAATTTGTCCATTTCTTCCACGTTGTCCGTCTAATAGGCATATAATTGCTGACAGTAGTCTCTTATGATCCTTTGTATTTCTGTGTTGTCTGTTGTGATCTCTCCATTTTCATTTCTAATTTTATTGATTTGATTTTTCTCCCTTTGTTTCTTGATGAGTCTGGCTAATGGTTTGTCAATTTTATTTATCCTTTCAAAGAACCAGCTTTTGGTTTTGTTGATTTTTGCTATGGTCTCTTTTGTTTCTTTGGACACTTTAAAAGCAGTCCTAAGGGGAAAGTTCATAGCAATACAGGCATACCTCAAGAAACAAGAAAAAAGTCAAATAAATAACCTAACCCTACACCTAAAGCAACTAGAAAAGGAAGAAATGAAGAACCCCAGGGTTAGTAGAAGGAAAGAAATCAAGTTGTTTATTTCAACAAGCATTGAAACGATGATTTTAGGTCCGAGATTCAGTAATAACAGTGAGATGAGCCTGTTAATATGAACAGACAATATACCAGGATTTAATAGTTCATGAATGAAGATTGTGACCTTGAGGCCCATTGCTCTTTTTAAATTGTTATTTTATGCTTAGTTTCAACATTTCTTTACTTCTTTTAGATCAATGAAATTCTTTTGATTAAGTCTGTAAAAGCTTGTTTCACTTGCTTGTTCCTCAAGCTATAAACAAATGGGTTTAACATAGGGGCAATTGAAGTAGTAAGCAACGACACACACTTATTAATTGTCACTTCATCCTTTGCTGAAGATTTGACATAGATGAAGATACAACTGCCATAAGTGATAGAAACCTCAATCATGTGAGAAGAACAGGTAGAAAAGGTCTTCATCTTTTGCGGGGCAGAAGGGAACTTTGTGATGGTCTTGATGATGTATATATATATGACAGAACTACACACAGAAATGTCCCAATGTCAGTCAACACAGCAACGGCAACAACCATCTGTTCTATGAACCATGTGTCTGCACAAGAGATCTTCATCATAGGAGAAGCATCACAGAGAAAATGATCAATGACATTAGAATCACAGAATTCTATGTTTAAGCCCAGGCAGAGTTGTGGAAATATGACCAGCCAACCTGCTATCCAGCAACAGACAACAAGCCATCCACAGACTCTGGCGTTCATGATGGTTGCATAACATAAGGATTTGCAGATGGCCACATAATGGTCACAGGACATGATGGCTAGGAGGAAAAATTCTGTTATTGCAAAAAGAAAGACAAAAAATAGTTGACTAACACAAGCCTTATAGGAAATAGTCTTGTCCCCAGTTGATAAGCTGTATAAGAAACTGGGAATGCACACCGTGGTGAATAAGGTTTCTAAAAAAGAGAAGTGTTTGAGGAAAAAGTACATGGCAGTTTTAAGGTGAGAGTCTACTAAAGTGAGTATAATGATGGTTAGATTCCCAGTGACACTCAATAAGTAGGATATAAACAGAAATATAAAAATCAAAACCTGCATTGGAGAATCATCTGTCAGTCCTAGCAATATGAATGTAGGTAATGATGTATGGTTTCTCATTGCTGACTTATACTTATCAAACTCCTCAGAAACTCAAGTGACATTGAACTGAAAAAACTTGCATGAAATTGTGAGGCCATAGCTATTGGGTGAAAATATCCAATCACAGCAATGAATAGTCATTTTATTTCGTGAGTCATGCTAATGATGAGTCAAAACTTCAGAATTCTCAGCTATTTTGATGTGCATTATAGAAATCCTTATGATCATGTTTTTCTGATATGTTTTTACTAGTGTTCATATACCACCTTGCATGCTCTCACATCTCTATTTTTCAATTAATCTAAACTCTGTCCTTTATTCTATGAAATATATTAAGCTTTAGAATTAGAAATGTCATCCATGTGATACTATTTTGTAGATATTATAATGTTCTTTTGCTCCTAATAATTCTTCACTACTCACGAGTTTGAATGAGCGCACATGTTTTTTGAAGTGTGAGTTCCTGTTAAATGCGAATAAATGGCTGAGTTTGACATTTTATACAGAGTCTGGAGATCATGTGTGCAGTATTTGAGTGTTTGCTGTTACTGCAATGACTAAAAAATTATTTCATTTTATATATTTTGCTTTTGGTATCAGAATTCTCATCCAAATAATACCCATTTGCTTTCCAGGCTTGCTATTCATCCTGAAATTTCTACATCAGTATCCAACTTTCCTTCCATTTTTCACTCTAATAGAACACAGTGTTTAATAAGTACTACATAAACAAGTTTCCTGCTGTTATATTGGGTAAAAAACTATTATATGCCAAAACTAAAAACCCTGAAGAATTTAACCTCAACTGTTAGTACTTGCAAGGTCACAAAGGAAGAGAAGAGACAGGATGAGACACGACTGAAGGACACTTAAGGACACATGACATTTCCTTTTCAAATAGTAATTTACATTGGATCCTGCAACAGAAAATGACATCAGTGGTAAAATTAGGAAAATCCAAACAAAATAATTATTTAATTAATTTATTTCCTAGGTAATCCTTCTTTCCTCTGAGACCCTGAAATCCTATGATTCCCAATAAGTCTCTTCCTGTGTCTCTAGGGACACACAGGCCCCAGTGAGGGAGGCAGCACTTCGCACATGCTCAGTCTGAGGGATCCCAGATGGAGGGTCAGTAGCCAGCATGCAGCCCCAGCTCTAGGCGGTGGTAGCGGGTGGCCAGGGAGCACAAAGGACCTGCTGCAGCAGAAGCAGCAGCAACCTAGGTGACCACCCTAGCCTGGCCATGAACTGGATCCATCCTTAAATCTCCATTTTAATTATTAACATTTGTATACAGTGTATACAATGCTGTTAAAGTACTGCACTCAATATGCCAGAAAATTTGGAAAACTCAGCAGTGGCCACAGGACTGGAAAAGGTCAGTTTTCATTCCAATCCCAAAGAAAGGCAATGACAAAGAATGTTCAAACTACCGCAATTCACATTCACAATTACACTCAATTCACATGCTAGCAAAGTAATGCTCAAAATTCTCCAAACCAGGTTTCAACAGTACATGAACCGAGAACTTTCACATGCTCAAGCTGAATTTAGAAAAGGCAGAGGAACCAGAGATTAAATTGCCAACACCCGTAGGATCATAGAAAAAAAAGCAAAATTCCAAAAACATCTACTTCTGCCTCATTGACTATGCTAAAGCCTTTGACTGTGTGGATTACAACAAACTGTGTAAAATTCTTGAAGAGATGGTAATATCAGATCACCTTATATGCCTCCTACAAAACCTGTATGCTCGTCAAGAAGCAACAGTTAGAATGGGACATAGACAACAGACTGGTTCCCAAATGGGAAAGGAGTATGTTAAGCCTGTATATCATCACCCTGCTTATTTAACTTATATGCAGAGAACATCATGTGAAATGCTGGGCTTTATGAGGCACAAGAGGGGATCATGATTGCCAGGAGAATATGAATAACTTCAGATATACAGATGAATCACCCTTATGGCAGAAAGTGAAGAGGAAAAAAAGAGCCTCTTGATGAAAGTGAAAGAGGAGAGTGAAAAGGCTGCCTTAAAACTCAATATTCAGAAAACTAAGATCATGGCATCTAGTCCCATCACTTCATGGCAAATAGATGGGGAAACAATGGAAAGAGTAATAGACTTTATTTTCTTGGGTTCCAAAATCACTGCAGATAATGTCTGCAGCCATGAAATTAAAAGACACTAGATCATTGGAAAAAAAGCTATGACAAACCTAGATAGCGTATTAAAAAACAGACATTAGTTTGCTGACAAAGATCCATAGAGTCAAAACTATGGTTTTTCTGGTAGTCATGTGTGGATGTGACAGTTGGACCATAAGAAGGCTGAAGGCCAAAGAATTGATGCTTTTGAATTGTGGTGTTGGAGAAGACTCTTGAGAGTCCCTTGGACACCAAGATCATACCAGTCAATCATAAAGGAAACCCACCCTGAATATTCATTCGAAGGACTGATGCTGAAAGTGAATCTCCAATACTTTGATCACCTGATGTGAAGAGCATACTCATTAGAAAAGACCCTAATGCTGTGAAAGATTGAAGGCAGGAGGAAAAGGGGATGACAGAGGATGAGACAGTTGGATGGTGTCACTGACTCAGTGGACATAAATTTAAGCAAGCTCTGGGAGATGGTGAAGGACAGGGAAGCCTGGCATGCTGCAGTCGATGGGGTCACAAAAAGTTGGACAAAACTGAGTGACTGAGCAACACAATACAATGTTAATTCCTTGGCAATAATTATTGCACTATGATTATGCAGGATGCCACCTTTAGGAGAGCTGTGTGAAGGATATCTGGGAACTGTCAGCATTAGTATGTAAAATCTTCTGCAAGTACAAAATTATTTCATAATTAAAAATTTACCAAATATAAATAAAAAAAGAAAGCCAAAATGAGCAGCAGTATGCTGGAGCATCTTCCATGAATTATTTATTGGGTACAACATGATTTCTCTTCCAGTGGTTTCTGCTTCTTCAGCTGTATTTTTTGATGATGTCCATTTTATTCTCTCCATACATAGATAAGATGTAATTTGAAATCAACATTTACAGTTAAAATTACAGTTTAATATTAATCTGCAATACTTGAATTGCATGGATTCTATCTGACCTAAAAGCCAGAATTTTAGCATCAACTAAAAGATGCTTGGTCCTTAGAAGAAAAGTTATGAACAACCTAGACAGCATATTAAAAAGCAGAGACATTACTTTGTTAAAAAAGGTCCATTTAGTCAAAGCTATGGTTTTTTCAGTAGTCATGTATGGACGTGAGAGTTGGACTATAATGAAAGCTGAGAACTGAAAAATTGGTGCTTTTAAACTGTAGTGTTGGAGAAGACTCTTTAGAGTTCCTTGGACAGCAAGGAGATCCAACTAGTCCATCCAAAAAGAAATCAGTCCTGAATATACATTGGAAGGACTGATGCTGAAGCTGAAACTCCAATATTTTGGCCACCTGATGCAAAGAACTGTCTCATTTGAAAAGATCCTGATGCTGGGAAAGATTGTGGGCAGGAGGATAAGGGGATGATAGAGGATGAGATGGTTGGATGGCATCACTGACTCAATGGACATGAGGTTGAGTAAACTCTTGGAGTTGGTGATGGACAGAGACATGGCATGTTGCAGTCCATGGGGTTGCAAAGAGTCGGACACGACTGAATGACTGAACTGAACTGAATAAGACCTGAAGTGCTTTTTTGACCCACTGATATTATACTCCTGTGATGAGAATGTTCATGTTTAGAAAGGAAAGTTACCTGTGAAAGAGCCCTTCAGTGTTTCCACCAAAGTACTTGTTCATTTTCCAGAAACCAAAGTAATGTCTTGACAAGTTTGAGTGGAGTCTGTTTCCTGATACAACTCTGTTCATTACCAGCTTCCCACTGCTGTTTTTGCCTTCACTAAAGTGATACTGATGTATGTAGATTTTTCAAGTTTTGGCTTAGTTTGACTTCCTGAGAAAAGCTTTCTAGCCTACTACGCTTGTCTCTTTGCTACCTCTAAATATGTGAGTGTAATTTTGTTAGCATTGGGCTATGTTTTGTTCATTGAGATTCCAAAACAGCTAGCCCTATTCAAAGTTTAGGGAGTGCAATAAATATGTTTATTATAAAATTTACAAATTTTATATGTACATGTGACTCAGAACAAGCAGCTTGCTTTCTCAACTAGTGAAATTTCCCTTCTCTTTTATGGTAATAAGACCTGAAGTGCTTGGAATTCTTTAATATTAGTATGTAATCTCACATGGATATCCCCAATTTTCTTCTACAAAGGGCCAATTAGATGTTTTTGTGTTTTAGATTTAGTGAGGTATAAATGATATAAAAATTCACATACTTAATATATGCCATATATAATCTCTGTTGTCCACTCTCCTTCATTTTAAAAGTGAGGTCTTTAAAATGTAAAAATCATTCTTTGCTTCCTTGCAATACAAAAAAAATGGCTATATGTCATATTTAGTCTTAGGCTAAAAGAAATTCATTTAAAATTCTTGCTTCAATCAAAAAGATTATATATTTGGTCTTCTTTCTGATTATTTACATCGCAGCTAAGTCAAATATTGCTTATCCTTCCAGCATTGTCTGGATACCCTGTCATTTTTCTATGCTGCTGAACCAAAAGGCATTTGCCTTAGAAGTTTCAATTAAACAGTTACTTGAAGTTTCATTTTGTTGCCTTAAAAATTCTCTTCCTAATCATTAAGAAAGGCTGGGGCTTCCTTGGTGGCTCCTGGTAAAGAATCCATCTGTCAATACAGGAGATGCAGGAGGCATGGGTTCCATCCCTGGGTTGCAAAGATTCCCCTGGAGGAGGAAATGGCAACCCACTCCAGTATTCTTGCCAGGAGAATCCCATGGACAGTGGGCCTTGGTGAGCTACAGTCCTTGGGGTTGAAAAAGTGTCAGATATGACTTAGCAACTAAACAATAACAACAATTATTAAGACAGATATTAGCTTCCACTTGGTGCCTAGTCCCACAGTTTAGCCTAAAATGTTTAAAGAAAAACAGAGTAAAGGAAGTACAGGGAATGTTTTGCCTAAATGTTAGCCTACCTATCTCAACACCAGGTTAAAGGTCATACAGAGATAGCACTGAGTTTCCAGTGGTGGGACAGGAATGAATTGTTTCTGCAGCCCAGGTGCCTCCCCTAAGTCCTGTCACCACAATTCCAGAGTATCCAACTCTCCCAAGCACTTCAATCAGCCTGGGTGTCCTAAGGAGATGCCACCATTTTCTTCAGTCATTCATATTCTACATTCTTAAGAACACACTCATGTAATTAACTGACATTGACCTTGATATATATGTTAAAAAGTGAGTTTCCATTAAAATGTGAAATACTATTAGTGGATGGGGTCACCGAATGATAATACATAAGTAAATAAGTCACTCAATGGATCTAGAATTCACATATTTTATATGTAATTTTTGTTTAAAATAAGGATGAGGTTATGGCTGCTGCTGCTACTGCTGCTGCTGCTGCTGCTAAATCGCTTCAGTCGTGTCCGACTCTGTGCGACCCCATAGACGGCAGCCCACCAGGCTCCCCCGTCCCTGGAATTCTCCAGGCAAGAATACTGGAGTGGGTTGCCATTTCCTTCTCCAATGCATGAAAGTGAGAAGTGAAAGTGAATTCGCTCAGTTGTGTCTGACTCTTAGCAACCCCATGGACTGCAGCCCACCAGGCTCCTCCGTTCATGGGGTTTTCCAGGCAAGAGTACTGGAGCGGGGTGCCATTGCCTTCTCCGGAGGTTATGGCAGAGAATATATAGAGCATCTGTCTAAAATTCCACTGTATTTATATCAACTGCATTGTATTGATATGTGAAAACTGCTTATCGATGACAGCTCTGTACTTGCTAATCACATTGAGAAGTCACACTTTAGAAGTAGTTGTTGAAACCTTCATAAAATATTAAAATGTCAAACCATATCAGTTACTTTGATAGATTTTTCTCAGAGGAAAGCATCATTCTGGAGTTCAGAAAAGGTAAGGAAAATGACATTAAAAAACAAACAAACAAAAACCTCTCTGATAGTTGTAACCTCTGATGGTCACCAAACCCCAAAGTTGCAAAGGGTGAAAAAAAAAATCATCAGAATGGTCTTATGGTGGAAAGAAAGGAGGGTGGTCTCTGCCCATTCTTAGGAGCACAGTCATACTCACAGAGGGCTCTGCAGTTGGAGAGTATCACTAAGTCATCCTCCACCCACACAAGATGAAGATTTTCTCTACAGAGAGTCTGCCTTCCCTTGAGTTCAGAAAGTCTTTACTCTGGAACTACAGAGCTAACAGTAATTTAAATGGCTAGATAGGGATCTCTCTCTGCTGCTGGGAAAGTTGATATTCTGATGTTTCTGGCAGAGGGGCATATTTCTATACTGACAGAATTTCCCCTTTAAAAAATTGACCTAATTTTTAATTAAGTGAAACAAACAAATATGTCCTTGGTGGCCCTATCTTAAGCATTACTAATGAATCTCTGGTGTAATGCACCAGATTTGGGGATAGAGAGGGGAGCACAGACCTGGGGAAAACGTCTTCAGACAGACACCTATAAATAACATTAGCATCAGAACAGGCCAAGTATGCAATAATTACTACCAGATTATAAGACAAAAGGCAACCTTCTCTTTTTTTATTTCATCATTGTTAGGCATTTATAATATGATAAAGACAATTTTTCCAATGTAGTAATTCTGCAAAAATGGTTGGTGTCAGTATCACTATTCGGATAATAGAGAAAAAATCTTTTATCAAAAAAAAAGGCAAATTGATAACTTACTGTTGACAGTTTTCAGAAATACCTCCCAGATATTTATAATTCTTTGGCTTTCACATTTCATGGGCCTTTTCTAAAAAAAAATCAGGTATAGTTGATTTACAATGTTATGTTAATTCCTGCTATACAGCAAAGTGATTCAGTTATAAATACACATACATTCTTTTCTATATATTTTTTTCCTTATGGTTTATCCACAGGAGATTGAATATATTTCTCTGTGTTATACAGTAGGACCTTGTTGTTTATCCATTCTATATACACTATTTTGCCTCTACTAACCACAAATTCCCACTCATCCACCCTCCAACATGCCCCCTCTTGGCAACCACAAGTCTTTTCCCCATGTCTGTGAATCTGTTTCTCTTTTGTAGATAAGTTCATTTTGAAGAAAGCTGAGCCCCGAAGAATTGATGCTGTTTAACTGTGGTGTTGGAGAAGACTCTTGAGAGTCCGTTGGACTGCAAGGAGATCCAACCAGTCCATTCTGAAGGAGATCAGCCCTGAGATTTCTTTGGAAGGAATGATGCTAAAGCTGAAACTCCAGTACTTTGGCCACCTCATGCGAAGAGTTGACTCATTGGAAAAGACTCTGATGCTGGGAGGGATTAGGGGCAGGAGGAGAAGGGGATGACAGAGGATAGGATGGCTGGATGGCATCACTGACTCGATGGACATGAGTCTGAGTGAACTCCAGGAGTTGGTGATGGACAGGGAGGCCTGATGTGCTGCAATTCATGGGGTCGCAAAGAGTCGGACACAACTGAGACACTGAACTGAACTAAACTGAATAGGCACATTTCAGAGAAGGCAATGGCACCCTACTCCAGTATTCTTGCCTGGGAAATCCCATGGACGGAGGAGCCTGGCAGGCTACAGTCCGTGGGGTCGCGAAGAGTCGGACATGACTGACCGACTTCAGTTTCACTTTTCACTTTCATGCACTGGAGAAGGAAATGGCAACCCACTCCAGTATTCTTGCCTGGAGAATCCCAGGGATGGGGGAGCCTGGTGGGCTGCCGTCTGTGGGGTCACACAGAGTCAGACATGACGTGAATTAGCAGCAGCATAGGCACATTTTAAAATGCTCTCCTATGCTGCATTTTAATATACCAATGTGTAATCTTCCTTGACTATGGCTTTTATTAGCTGATTGAACTTTTTAAGTGTAAGAAGTGTATGAGTTAATTGGAAACTTTCCCCCCAATATTTGCCAAGTTTCCACCCATAAATTATTTCTCTTCCCCATTCCCTCTTTTGCTTATTCTGTGACTCAAATTACATATTAGATAGATTTTAACATTGTGCCATAGATCCCAGAATCTCTGTAAATTAAAAATAATCTATTTTTCCTCTTTTAAAGAATGACACAATTCAAATCTACTTTCAAAATTGTTGGTTTTTGTTTCTGTAATCTATCCATTGAGTAAGCCCAAAGTGTGACTTTCTTCAGAAACAGATTATATTTTGCATTTCTAACATTTTTCTTTTAATACTATGTGTTTTCTCTTCCTCTTCTGGGACATCTTAACTTTTTATTATCTTCCTTTATTTCATAAAGCATGGTTGTGTAAGATTGATTTAAAGCTTTTGTGCAATGCTACCAATATCTGAGTCATCTTGGCCTTGGTACCAAGAGATTGTCATTTTGGTAGATGAATGTCTTTTGAAATGGGTCACATTTTACTGATTGTTTGTATATTCAGTGATTTTGGATTGTGTCCTCACACTGTGAATATTTCACTGCATAAACTCTGGGTTGTTTTATTTACCTTAAAGGTATGAAATTTTATTCACCTGACAGGCAATAAACCCTGTGAGATTCAAACTACAGCTCTGTCTTGTCTTCTTTAGTGTTGACTGAACTCTGTTTAACATGTTAAGCCTTTGCTAAAATTGCTTTTCTTATTTTGTTGTTTGGACCATAGTTATCTGGTTCAGGGTTCATTCTAAATAATATTCATGCTTATATACATACTTAAGGTCTGATCTGCTGTGACTCTCTCAGGAATTCCTACATCTGTCTCAGACCTGCCCAGATACTTTACCACGTATCCTGTTATTCTATCGAGTGTTCTATAAATGACAATTAGTTCCAGTTGGTTGATGAGTTATGGGGATCTTTTATATCCTCCTGGTTTACTGTCTAATATTTCTATTTATTACTGAGTGAGGAGTGTTTAAGCGTTCAGCTATGATTGTATATTTTTCTTTTTTTTTTGATTTGTTATCTCATTTTTTTGCAACCTATACTTTGAAGTTCTATTGCTGGGGATTCCATTGCTTGGTTAGTTTGCTTCCATAAAAATGTAACATATGGTGGAGAAAGACAACAGAAATTCATTGTCTAACAGTTATGGATGCTACAGTTCCAAAATCATGATGTTGGTAGATTGGTTCCTTCTGAGGAAGAGGAAGCTGAGGAAGAATCCCATCCATGCCTCTCTCTGAGCATCTGGTATTGTCAGTATCCTTGTAGTGTTTCATCACTGCAGTTTCAGGTCTCTAGTTTTTGCCTCCATTGACACCTGGCCATCCTCTTCCTCCATATCTCTGTCTTTACATCATCTCGCTATTCGTGTCTGTCTCTGAATCCAAATTTATCCTTTTAATAAGAGCATCTGTGATATTGGAACAGAGCCCATCCTAATGACATCATCTTAACTTGGTAGGAGGTAGGGCTGGAGATAAAGGGGGCTAGGGCCAGAGCCAGAGAGAGATATGGCTTCTCTTCTGCTCAGTGGCCATCACTGTCTATTGGGGGTTGGGTCAGGTTCCCAAGTTGCTGGAGCAGAAGACCTGAGGGTTGCGTCTGAGCTGGTCTGTTCCTTTTAAGTTTGGGCTTGCTTCTTTCCCCTTTCTGCCCAGTTCCATGTGGATCTTTCTTGAAGCCTTGGTTGTACATGACTCCTGCCAGTCTCTAGTTAACTCTCAGTGACAACTGTTCTTCCTGTGGCTGTATTTTTCATGTGTTTGTGGAGGGGGAGGTGAGTTCCATGTCCTCCTACTTTCACATCTTCTTTCTGGGTACAGTATTCTTGTTTAGGTTTTCTTTTCCTTTCATTATTTTGAATATATCATGCTGCTCCCTGTAGCCTGTAAAGTTTCTGCTTATAAGTCAGTTATAGTTCCTTTGTAACTTCTAATGTGATGTTGACTCCTTCTAGTGTATTTAAAAATTTCAGTTATTGTATTCTTCATATTGGGCTTCCCTGGTGGCTCAGTTGGTAAAGAATCTGCTTGCAATATGGAAGACATGGGTTTGGTCCCTGGGTTGGGAAGATCCCCTGGAGGAGGGCATGGCAACCCACTCCAGTATTCTTGC
The DNA here is from genome assembly GCF_032452875.1 of Bos javanicus. Classification (NCBI taxonomy): domain Eukaryota; kingdom Metazoa; phylum Chordata; class Mammalia; order Artiodactyla; family Bovidae; genus Bos; species Bos javanicus. The sequence goes on from NC_083872.1 coordinate 58,634,863, forward strand.
CTGGAGAATCCTGTGGACAGAGGAGGCTGGTGGGCTGCAGTCCTGAGGTTGCAGAGTTGGACAGGACTGAATGACAAAGCACAGCACACAACTTTCTTCATCTCTGTTTCTTCTTTATATTTTCTCTTTATTAAACTTCTCACTATGTTCATCCATTCTTTTACTGAGTTTGTTGAGCATCTTTGTGATCTTTACCTTGAATTCTTTATCTGGTAGATTACTTATCTCCACATTGTTAACTTTTTTCTGGGGTTTTGTCTTGTTCCTTACTTTGAAATGTATTTTTCTGTCCCCTTATTTTTCCTAATTCTTTCTATTATTTCTATGTATTTGGTAGGTCAGTTATATTTCCAGATCTTGGAGAAATGATCTTATGTAGGAGATGTACTATGGTCTCCACTCTTCTCTGGTCACCAGAGAGATATGCTCTAGAGTTGTCCCCTATGTGGGTTGTATGGGCCCTTCTTGGATACTCTCACTGGTGCCTGCTTTCAGATGTGCAGGATCTTCTTTTGGGACAGTTAGGTGCAGGGGCTGTGGGGGTTTGAAGCTGCTAGCAGCCTACTGGATGTTGGGTTGAGTCCCAGGTGGTTGATCGTTAGCCTCAGGGGTTTTGGGGGCTGTACTGGATTGCTGAAGGGCACAACTTTGTCTTCTTTCATCTGGCTCCTCAGTTTGCCAGGTGCCAGAACTGGTGGTGACCTGCTGGTTTGTGGTTAAGCACTCTGCACTAATGGGCTAAAGGGAGGATTCCAATTTGGCATTTGCCAGCACATGTGTCCTCGTGGTAGAACAAGTTTTCAAAAATATCTGCTGCCTGCCTGCGTGTGTGTGTGTGTGTGTGTGTCCCCAGGGACAGTCCAGTGGTAGCCTTCTGCCTCTGGAGGTTCTCCAAGATCAGAGCAAGTGGAGGTCACCCAGGTTCCTTTCAAATTACTACCTCTGCTTTGGGAGTCAGAGTATGTCCTTTAATACCTGCAGCTGTCCCATACGCAAGTCCTTCTGGTTTTCAAAACAAGATATTCTGGGAGCTCATCTTCTGGGTGTAGGATCCCCAGACTGGGGACATTGTTTTGTGGCTCAGACCCCTAACTCCCTGGGAGGATACGTGCATTTGTTGGTCACCTACCCTGGGTTGTGGGTCTTAACTATAGCTCATCTCTGCCCCTAATACCATTGTTATTTCTTCTTTATATCTCTATATCTGTATCTCTATCTATCTATCTATCTAGAGAAATAACTAGAAGCAAACTCAGGGTCTTCCTATCCTGCTATCTTAGCTCCAGAATGACTTTTTTTTGATTTATGAATCATAATGGTTAATGTAGTTTTGACAATTAAAACAGGAGCGGGGAGAGAGAAAGAGAGAGGAGAGAAGATGGGAACAGATATAGAGGATTTGATACCAGGCTGACTGCCAAATCATTTTTGGCATGAAGTGATGAAAATCTTTAGGAGATAAGGGTTAAAATCTTATTAATAAAACTTAAAAGCAAATTAACAGAGGCCCAGAAAAACTAGGCAAAACAGAGAATACAAAGTATAATTGAAATTGGCAAAATATTCTATTCCTTCATCTCAAGGAAGAAGTTTGAGTAAAAGGTGAGAAAAGGGGCGGTCCTAAGATGGCGGACGAATAGGACAGGGAGACCACTTTCTCCCCGACAAATTCATCAAAAGAACATTTAAACACTGAGTAAAGTCCACAAAACAACTTCTGAATGCTGGCAGAGGACATCAGGCACCAAGAAAAGCAGCCATTGTCTTCGAAAGGAGATAGGAAAAATATAAAAGACAAAAAAAGAGACAAAAGAGGTAGGGACGGAGCTCCATCCCGGGAAGGGTGTCTTAAAAAGAGAGAAGTTTCCAAACACCAGGAAACACTCTCACTGCTGAGTCTGTGCCGAGCCTTGGAAGCACAGAGGGCAACATAATAGGGAGGAAAAATAAGTAAATAATTAAAACCCATAGATTACGAGCCCAATGGTAACTCCCCCAGCAGAGAAGGAGCACAGATGCCTGCGCTCGCCACTAGCAAGCGGGGGCTGGGCAGGAAGGTATGGGCTGCATTGCTTAGAGTAAGGATCGGGCCTGAATGCCCCCGAGGGTAATCAGAGGGAAGTAATTTGGGGTAGCAAACCAGACTGTGGGATAGCTACCACGTGAAAAGCCCTAAGACACTGCCAGGCCCATGCACAGAACAAAAGGTGGAACAGAACTAGCCGGCTGCAGACCATCCCCCTCCAGTGACAGGCAGCCAGAGACAGAAGGGGGCAATCACAGCCCCAGAGAGACATTTTCTACCAAACGGCAAGCAGGCTTTTTTACTTACTAAGACTTCTTGGGGTTCTGGACAGTCATCCACCTGAGAAAGTGCACCAGTTGTACACCCAGAAAACCGAGTGGCAGGGATGGGAGAGGCAATAAGTCTTAGTGACCGCTCTCGCCAAACACCTCATCACCCGAGCTGCTCTGAGCTGGGAAGGGCACAAAATGCAAGCCCAAAGGAGTCTGTGCCTCTGAGGACTACCCGAGTGCCTGAACCTGAGTGGCTTAGACTTGGAAGGTGATTGCAGCCCAGGGCTGGCCTCGGGTGGTTCCCACGGATCAATCTAGAGCCTGAGCTGTGTGGGCAGGGAGGATGCATGCGCTGTGAGTGGGGGCAGGCCCAGTGTGGCTGAGACACTGCAAGCACATGCCAGTGTTATTTGTTTGCAGCGTCCCTCTCTCCCCACAGCGCGACTGAACAAGTGAGCCTAAAAAAGTGTCCACCACCGCCCCCTTGTGTCAGGGAGGAAATCAGACACTGAAGAGACCAGCAAAGAGAAGCTAAAACCGAGGGAACCGCCTTAGAAGTGACAGGTGCAATAGAGTAAAACCCTGTAGTTAGTACTGACTACATAGGAAGGGGCCTATACATCTTGAGAAATATAAGCCAGACCAAGAAACTATCCAAAAATGAACGGACCCCACACTGCCCACAATAACACAAAAGAAAGTCCTAGATATATTTTTACTATTTTTACGATCATTCTTTTCTTTTTCTTTTCTTCTTTTTTTCTTTTTCTTTTGTTTTCTTCTTTTTATTTTCTTTTTTTAACTTTTTAAAAAAATTTAAGTTCTCTATTACTAAATTATTTTTCACTTTTATAGCCTACTATTAGTTTTCAAAAAAAAAAGACTATTTTTTAAAGCAAACTTCATATATATATTTTAATAACTTTTGTGACTTTGTTTTTTTTTTTCTTCTTCTTTTCTTTAATATTGTATTTTTGAAAATCCAACCTCTACTCTAGAATTTTAATCTTTGCTTTTTGGTATTTGTTATCAATTTTGTACCTTTAAGAATCCAATCTAAGTACCTATTTTTACTTGGGAACAAGATTACTGGCTTGACTGCTGTCTCCTGCTTTGGACTCTCCTTTCTTTCCAGTAGGTCACCTCTGTCTCCTCCCTTCCCCTTCTCTTCTCTACCCAACTCTCTGAATCTCTGTGTATTCCAGACAGTGGAGGACACTTAAGGAGCTGATTACTGGCTGGAACTGTCTCTCTCCTTTTCATTCCCCCTTTTATCCTCCTGGCCACCTCTGTTTCTTTCCTCCCTCTTCTCTTCTTTGTATAACTCCATGAACATCTCTGAGCAGTCCAGACTGTGGAGTGTACATAAGGAAGTGATTACTGGCTAGCTTGCTCTCTCCTCTTTTGATTCTACCTTATCTCATTCGGGTCACCTCTAACTCCTTCCTCCCTCTTCTCTGCTCCATGTAACTCTGTGAACCTCTCTGGGTGTCCCTCACTGTGGAGAAACTTTTCATCTTTAACCTAGATGTTTTATCAGTGGTGCTGTATAGAAGGAGAAGTTTTTAGACTACTGTAAAAATAAGACTGAAAACCAGAAGCAGGAGGCTTAACTCCAAATCCTGAGAACATCATAGAACACCTGACTCCAGGGAACATTAAGTGATAGGAGCTCATCAAACACCTCCGTACCTACACTGAAACCAAGCATCACCCAAGGGCCAACAAATTCCAGAGAAAGACATACCATGCAAATTCTCCAGCAACACAGGAACACAGCCCTGATCTTCAATATACAGGCTGCCCAAAGTTACTCCAAATCCATTGACATCTCATAACTCGTTACTAGGAACTTCATTGCATCCCAGAGAGAAGAAATCCAGCTCCACTCACCAGAACACTGACACAAGCTTCCCTAACCAAGAAACCTTGACAAGCCACCGATACAACCCCACCCACAGCAAGGAAACTCCATAATAAAGAGAACTCCACAAACTGCCAGAATACAGAAAGGCCACCACAAACTCAAGAATATAAACAAGATGAAGAGACAGAGGAATACCCAGCAGGTAAAGGAACAGGATAAATGCCCACCAAACCAAAAAAAGAGGAAGAGATAGGGAATCTACCTGATAAAGAATTTTGAATAATGATAGTGAAAATGATCCAAAAACTTGAAATAAATATGGAATAACAGATAAATAGCCTGGAGACAAGGATTGAGAAAATGCAAGAAAGGTTTAACAAGGACCTAGAAGAAATAAAAAAGAGTCAATATATAATGAATAATACAATAAATGAGACAACACTCTGGAGGCAACAAATAGTAGAAAAACGGAGGCAGAAGATAGGATTAGTGAAATAGAAGATAGAATGGTAGAATAAATGAATCAGACAGGAAAAAAAGAAAAAAGACTTAAAATAAATGAGGACAATCTCAGAGACCTCCAGGACAATATTAAACGCCACAACATTCGAATCATAGGAGTCCCAGAAGAAGAAGACAAAAGGAAAAACCATGAGAAAATACTTGAGGAGATAATAGTTGAAAACTTCCCTAAAATGGGGAAGGAAATTATCACCCAAGTCCAAAAAACCCAGAGAGTCCCAAACAGGGTTAATGCAAGGCAAAACACCCCAAGACATATATTAAACAAATTAACAAAGATCAAACATAAAGAACAAATATTAAAAGCAACAAGGGAAAAACAACAAATAATAATCAAAGAGGACACTAATAGATGGAGAAATATACCATGTTCATGGTTCGGAAGAATCAATATAGTGAAAAAGAGTATACTACCCAAAGCAATCTATAGATTCAAAGCAATCCCTATCAAGCTACCAATGGTATTTTTCACAGAGCTAGCACAAATAATTTCACAATTTGTATGGAAATACAAAAAAACCTTGAATAGCCAAAGCAATCTTGAGAAAGAAGAATGGAACTGGAGGAATCAACCTGCCTGACTTCAGGCTCTACTACAAAGCTGCAGTCATCAAGACAGTATGGTACTGGCACAAAGACAGAAATATAGATCAATGGAACAAAATAGAAAGCCCAGGGATAAACCCACGCACCCATGGACACCTTATCTTTGACAAAGGAGGCAAGTATATACAATGGAGAAAAGACAATCTCTTTAACAAGTGGTGCTGGGAAAACTGGTCAACCACTCGTAAAAGAATGAAACTAGAACACTTTCTAACACCATACACAAAAATAAACTCAAAATGGATTAAAGATCTCAATGTAAGACCAGAAATTATAAAACTCTTAGAGGAGGACATATGCAAAACACTCTCAGACATACATCACAGCAGGATCCTTTATGACCCACCTCCCAGAATATTGGAAATAAAAGCAAAAATAAACAAATGGGATCTAATTAAAATTAAAAGCTTCTGCACAACAAAGAAACTATAAGCAAGGTGAGAAGAAAGCCTTCAGAATGGGAGAAACTAATAGCAAATGAAGCAACTGACAAACAACTAATCTCAAATATGTACAAGCAACTCCTGAGGCTCAATTCAAGAAAAATAAATGACCCAATCAAAAAATGGGCCAAAGGACTAAATAGACATTTCTCCAAAGAAGACATACAGATGGCTAACAAACCCATGAAAAGATGCCAAACATCACTCATTATCAGAGAAATGCAAATCAAAACCACAATGAGGTACCATTTCAGGCCAGTCAGAATGGCTGTGATCCAAAAGTCTACAAGCAATAAATGCTAGAGAGTGTGTGGACAAAAGGGAACCCTCTTACACTGTTGGTGGGAATGCAAACTAGTACAGCCACTATGGAGAACAATGTGGAGATTCCCTAAAAAACTGGAAATACAACTGCCATATGACCTAGCAATTCCACTGCTGGGCATACACACCGAGGAAACCAGAATTGAAAGAGACACGTGTATCCCAATGTTCAGGCTCTACTACAAAGCCACAATGATCAAGACAGTATGGTACCAGCACAAAGACAGAAATATAGATCAATTGAACAGAATAGAAAGCCTGTTTATATTAACCAGCACTGTTTATAATAGCCAGGACATGGAAGCAACCTAGATGTCCATCAGCAGATGAATGGATAAGAAAGCTGTGGTATATACACACAATGGAGTATAACTCAGCCATTAAAAGAATACATTTGAATCAGTTCTAATGAGAAGGGTGAAACCGGAGCCTATTATACAGAGTGAAGTAAGCCAGAAAGAAAGAAACCAATATAGTATACTAACGCATATATATGGAATTTAGAAAGATGGTAATGTCTACCTGTATGCGAGATAGCAAAAGAGACACAGATGTATAGAACAGTCTTTTGGACTCTGTGGGAGAGGGAGAGGGGGGGATGATTTGGGAGAATGACATTAAAACATGTATAATAACATGTAAGAAATGAATAGCCAGTCCAGGTTCAGTGCAGGATACAGGAAGCTTGGGGCTTGTGCACTGGGATAACCCTGAGGGATGGTATGGGGAGGGAGGTGTGAGAAGGGTTCAGGATGGGGAACATGTGTACACCCAAGGTGGATGCATGTTGATGTATGGCAAAACCAATACAATATTGTAAAGTAAAACAAAACAAAACAAAACAACAACAAAAACACACACACAAGGGTATTCCCATAAGGATAACAGCTGATCTTTCAATAGAAACTCTTCAGGCCAGGAGGGAATCACAAGACATACTTAAAGTGATGAAAGAAAATAACCTACAGCCCAGATTGCTGTACCCAGGAAGGATCTCACTCAAATATGAAGGAGAAATCAAAAGCTTTACAGACAAGCAAAAGCTAAGAGAATTCAGCACCACCAAACCAGCTCTCCAACAAATGCTAAAGGAGATTCTCTAGCAGGAGACACAAAAAGGATGTATAAACTCGAACCCAAAACAATAAAGTAAATGGCAACAGGATCATACTTATAAATAATTACCTTAAACGTAAATGGGTTGAATGCCCCAACCAAAAGACAAAGACTGGCTGAATGGATACCAAAACAAGACCCCTATATATGTTGTCTACAAGAGACCCACCTCAAAACAGGGGACATATACAGACTGAAAGTGAAGGGCTGGAAAAAGATATTCCATGCAAACAGAGATCAAAAGAAAGCAGGAGTAGCAATACTCATATCAGATAAAATAGACTTTAAAGCAAAGGCTGTGAAAAGAGGCAAAGAAGGACACTACATAATGATCAAATGATCAATCCAAGAAGAAGATATTAAAATTATAGATATATATGCACCCAACATAGGAGCACCACAATATGTAAGACAAATGCTAACAAGTATGAAAGGGAAAATTAACAATAACACAATAATAGTGGGAGATTTTAATACCCCACTCACACCTATGAATAGATCAACTAAACAGAAAATTAACAAAGAAACACAAACTTTAAATGATACAATAGACCAGTTAGACCTAATTGATATCTATAGGACATTTCATCCCAAAACAATGAATTTCACCTTTTTCTCAAGTGCACATGGAACCTTCTCCAGGATAGATCACATCCTGGGCCATAAAGCTAGCCTTGGTAAATTCAAAAAAATTGAAATCATTCCAAGCATCTTTTCTGACCACAATGCAGTAAGATTAGATCTCAATTACAGGAGAAAAACTATTAAAAATTCCAACATATGAAGGCTGAACAACACGCTACTGAATAACCAAAAAATCACAGAAGAAATTTAAAAAATTCAAAATATGCATAGAAACGAATGAAAATGAAAACACAACAACCCAAAACCTATGGGACACTGTAAAAGCAGTGCTAAGGGGAAAGTTCATAGCAAGAGAGGCATACCTCAAGAAACAAGAAAAAAGTCAAATAAATAACCTAACTCTACACCTAAAGCAACTAGAAAAGGAAGAAATGAAGAACCCCAGGGTTAGTAGAAGAAAAGAAATGTTAAAAATTAGGGCAGAAATAAATGCAAAAGAAACAAAAGAGACCATAGCAAAAATCAACAAAGCCAAAAGCTGGTTCTTTGAAAGGATAAATAAAATTGACAAACCATTAGCCAGAGTCATCAAGAAACAAACGGAGAAAAATCAAATCAATAAAATTAGAAATGAAAATGGAGAGATCACAACAGACAACACAGAAATACAAAGGATCATAAGAGACTACTGTCAGCAATTATATGCCTATTAGACGGACAACGTGGAAGAAATGGACAAATTCTTAGAAAAGTACAACTTTCCAAAACTCGACCAGGAAGAAATAGAAAATCTTAACAGACCCACCACAAGCACGGAAATTAAAACTGTAATCAGAAGTCTTCCAGCAAATAAAGGCCCAGGTCCAGTCGGCTTCACACCCGAATTCTACCAAAAATTTAGAGAAGAGCTGACACCTATCCTACTCAAACTCTTCCAGAAAATTGCAGAGGAAGGTAAACTTCCAAATTCATTCTATGAGGCCACCATCACCCTAATACCAAAACCTGACAAAGATCCCACAAAAAAAGAAAACTACAGGCCAATATCACTGATGAACATAGATGCAAAAATCCTTAACAAAATTCTAGCAATCAGAATCCAACAACACATTAAAAAGATCATACACCATGACCAAGTGGGCTTTGTCACAGGGATGCAAGGATTCTTCAATATCTGCAAATCAATCAATGTAATACATCACATTAACAAATTGAAAAATAAAAGCCATATGATTTTCTCAATAGATGCAGAGAAAGCCTTTGATAAAAGTCAGCATCCATTTATGACAAAAACTCTCCAGAAAGCAGGAATAGAGGGAACCTACCTCAACATAATAAAAGCTATATATGACAAACCCACAGCAAACATTATCCTCAATGGTGAAAAGTTGAAAGCATTTCCCCTAAAGTCAGGAACAAGCCAAGGGTGCCCACTCTCACCACTACTATTCAACATAGTTTTGGAAGTTTTGGCCACAGCAATCAGAGCAGAAAAAGAAATAAAAAGAATCTAAACTTGAAAAGAAGTAAAACTCTCACTCTTTGCAGATGACATGATCCTCTACATAGAAAACCCTAAAGATTCCACCAGAAAATTACTAGAGCTAATCAATGAATATAGTAAAGTTGCAGGATATAAAATCAACACACAGAAATCCCTTGCATTCCTATACACTAATAATGAGAAAATAGAAAGAGAAATTAAGGAAACAATTCCATTCACCACTGCAACGAAAAGAATAAAATACTTAGGAATATATCTACCTAAAGAAACTAAACACCTATATATAGAAAACTATAAAACACTGGTGAAGAAATCAAAGAGGACACTAATAGACGGAGAAATATACCATGTTCATGGATCAGAAGAATCAATATAGTGAAAATGAGTATACTACCCAAAGCAATCTATAGATTCAATGCAATCCCTATCAAGCTACCAACAGTATTCTTCACAGAGCTAGAACAAATAATTTCACAATTTGTATGGAAATACAAAAAACCTCGAGTAGCCAAAGCGATCTTGAGAAAGAAGAATGGAGCTGGAAGAATCAACCTGCCTGACTTCAGGCTCTACTACAAAGCCACAATCATCAAGACAGTATGGTACTGGTACAAAGACAGAAATATAGATCAATGGAACAAAATAGAAAGCCCAGAGATAAATCCATGCACCTATGGACACCTTATCTTTGACAAAAGAGGCAAGAATATACAATGGATTAAAGACAATCTCTTTAACAAGTGGTGCTGGGAAAACTGGTCAACCACTTGTAAAAGAATGAAACTACAACACTTTCTAGCACCATACTCCAAAATAAACTGAAAATGGATTAAAGATCTAAACATAAGACCAGAAACTATACAACTCTTAGAGGAGGACATAGGCAAAACACTCTCTGACATACATCACAGCAGGTTCCTCTATGACCCACCTCCCAGAATATTGGAAATAAAAGCAAAAATAAACAAATGGGACCTAATTAAACTTAAAAGCTTCTGTACATCAAAGGAAACTATTAGCAAGGTGAAAAGACAGCCTTCAGAATGGGAGAAAATAATAGCAAATGAAGCAACCGACAAACAACTAATCTCAAAAATATACAAGCAACTCCTACAGCTCAACTCCAGAAAAATAAATGACCCAATCAAAAAATGGGCCAAAGATCTAAATAGACATTTCTCCAAAGAAGACATACAGATGGCTAACAAACCCATGAAAAGATGCTCAACATCACTCATTATCCGAGAAGTGCAAATCAAAACCACTGTGAGGTACCATTTCACGCCAGTCAGAATGGCTGTGATCCAAAAGTCTACAAGCAATAAATGCTAGAGAGAGTGTGGAGAAAAGGGAACCCTCTTACACTGTTGGTGGGAATGCAAACTAGTACAGCCACTATGGAGAACAGTGTGGAGAGTCCTTAAAAAACTGGAAATACAACTGCCATATGACCTAGCAATCCCACTGCTGGGCATACACACCGAAGAAACTAGAATTGAAAGAGACACGTGTACCCCAATGTTCATCGCAGCACTGTTTATAATAGCCTGGACATGGAAGCAACCTAGATGTCCATCGGCAGATGAATGGATAAGCAAGCTGTGGTACATCTACACAATGGAGTATTACTCAGCCATTAAAAAGAATACATTTGAATCAGTTCTAATGAGGTGATGAAACTGGAGCCTATTATACACAGTGAAGTAATCCAGAAAGAAAAACTCCAATATAGTATACTAATGCGTGTATATGGAATTTAGAAAGATGGTAATGACAACGCTGTATGTGAGACAGCAAAAGAGACATAGATGTATAGAACAGTCTTTTGGACTCTGTGGGAGAGGGTGGGGGGGGATGATTTGGGAGAAGGGCATTAAAACATGTATAATATCATATAAGAAATGAATCTGCAGTCCAGGTTTGATGCAGGATACAGGAAGCTTGGGGCTGGTGCACTGGGATGACCCAGAGGGATGGTATTGGGAGGGAGGTGGGAGGGGGGTTTGGAATGGGGAATACGTGTACATCCGTGGCGGATGCATGTTGGTGTATGGCAAAACCAATACAATATAGTAAAGTAAATAAATAAATAAATACATAAATAAAAGATGAGGAAAATAAAGACTTTCCATTCCCTGGTGGCTCAGTTTGTAAAGAATTTGCCTGCATTATAGGAGACCAGTGTTTGATCCCTGGGTTAGGAAGGTCCCCTGGAGAAGGAAATGGCAACCCACTCCAGTGTTTTTGCCTGGAGAATTCCAAGTACAGAGAATTCTGGTGGGCTACAGTACATGGGTTTGCAGGAGTTGGACATGACTGAAGTGACTGAGCATCATTTCTGGCAAAGCCTTCACATGCTCACATGGTCATCTGAAAAAAAATTATATATTTTCAAATGAACTCAGTTAAGACCACTCATTAACCTGGATAATAAATAGTCTGAGGTAATGATCAGATGACTAAAGATTCCAAAGCTATTCTTTTTTTTTTTTTTTTTTTTTCTGCACTGAGTGGCATGTGGGATGTTAGTTCCCTGAACAGGAATGGAACCTGTGCCTTCTACAGTGGAAGCATGGAGTCCTAATCATTGGACCTCCAGGGAATTCCCTCCAAAACTATTCTTTTAATGATTTAAAATGTTTTATGAATAAATAACAGTGAAAACTTAATAAATCTTTACTAGTGTGAATTCTTGGAATGAATAAAAATGGATTGCTTCATTAATTATAGGTATGGCTGAAATAGAAGGAATTGTTTAGGTTAATGATCCAAGTTACTTCAAATATTTGTGAGCAGAGCAGTCTGAGGTTATATTGGTAGAGTTATTAAATGGTTAATAGCAGAGATTATTCAGACCCTGAGAGGGATAATTCTTCTATTCCCTCTTTGACTCACAATTAAAATAGTCATTTTTATGTGGGGTATTAGAAATGCAGACAACTATAGGTAGAACTTATGATGACAAGAAAGATCTAAGTTAGTATTGTTCAGACCATGGCAGTTGCTATAATAGATGAGGTTCCCAGTCATGGGAATCTTTTTATCAACTTAGTCTCAGAAAACTAAATGAATATTCAGGAGACTGAATATTGAATGACTAGCTCAGTTATCTCATAGGGTAAAAATACCTATGATGGGAAAAAACAGAAGATTTATATTACCCAAAAGAGAAGTAAAAAAGAAGAAGTGAAAAGATGGAGTTGGACGTAATAATTGGATAAATCAGTAAGCAGTTCAGACAGCTTTTGGAGAATAACATGAAAAAATGATGTTATTAGGATTCAGTAAATAATAGTAAAATATAAATTGTACAGTGTGAGAAGTCACTTTGGATCCACACACACATCTTAAAAAGATCATTCAGGCTTACTGAATTTATTCTTGCCTGGAAGATTGTGACTGCAAATTTTGTGTACAGGGTTAAGTTTAGTCCCTCAGTTAATTTTATAGAACCTAAAAAGAGATTGGCTGAGAACCAACATCTACTTGCACATACCCTTGAGGGTTTCTTGAATATATTTCCTCTTATTAAATAATATAATTCAGTGTACCATAATTACCAATGTACATAAAGTGGCAAGAAAAGCAAAATATTGCATAGACATGGTATAGTCTATAATGTCTTCATCACAGTGGACTCACTAAAAATTGGAAAGGGCAATTTAAACACTGGTTATTCAAAATAAGTGGTTGATGAATATTGAAAGGCTAGAATTTTATTTAAGAATTGCCTACTTACCGTGAAATGAGAGGAGGTAATACAAATACTTCAGTGGAAAGATTTATAGGACCAGAAGATAAAAAATAGGATGGGTAGTATTGCAGCTTTTCAACTTAGCATATAGTAATTTTAGTATGATTTTTCCTCATATGTTTGTGCTGGGCCAAATTTGAATCTATGTGCATCTGAATCTGAGGAGGAGGCTGCCAATAGTTAAACTATAATATCTATACCATTGAATTTACCTGCATGTACTTGTGATGATGGGCTTCCCTGGTGACTCAGATGGTAAAGAATCTGCCTGCAATGCAGAAGACCAAGGTTTGATCCCTGGGTCAGGAAGATGCCCTGTAGGAGAGCATGACAACCCACTCCAGTATTCTTGCCTGGAGAATCTCATGGACAGAGGAGTCTGGTGGGCTACAATCCATGGGGTCACAAAGAGTCAGACACGACTGAAGTGACTTAGTATGCATTCACACTCTAAGTGGCAGGAATATTTCTATGACACTTTACCTTTCAAATGTGATGACAACTCCTTGCACATGGGCCAGAAGAGAAGCATCACAAAGCTTCTGTCACTGCCCATCCTGTGGGTGAAGACTATAGCTAACACGGAAAACCAGTCTCATTCATCATCCATGTAAAGCTTACAAGTCACTTTAAACATGGGCATCTAGCAGATAGGAGAGGAAAAAAGGGTGGGGTGGATGACATATTGGGCATAATTATAGGCCAGGTCTGGGCTTATCAGGTGACACTAGTGATAAAGAACCTGCCTGCCAATGTAGCAGACATAAGAGATGCGGGTTCAATCCTTGGGTTGGGAAGATTCTCTGGAGGAGGGCTTGGCAACCCACTGCAGGACTCCTGCCTGGAGAATCCCATGGACAGAGGAACCTGGTGAGCTACTGTCCATGGGGTCACAAAGAGTCTGACATGACTTAAGTGACTGAGCACACACAGCACACAGGCAAGTTCTAAAAATGAACCACATATTTCCACAACCCTCTGTTAGCTATAAAGTGGCCTACATAGCCATACCTGACAGTATTTGAATAGGGAGAAAATGTGGTCTGTTGTGTTTCCAGGGATAACAACCAATCTGTTTGGAAATAGTAATTTCTGCAAGATTAGAGTAAACATCTTCAGAGTATAGTTTTTGTTGTTGATTGTTGATTCTTGTTTCTTTTCTTTTTTTTTTGGCCATGCCCAGTGGCATGTAGGATCTTAGTTCCCAGATCAACGATGGAATGAGTGCTCCTGCAGTGAAAGCACAGTCCTAACCACTGGGCCACCAGGGAAGGCCCAACATTTAGTTTTAATGAAGAGTAAATGATGGAATAGACAAGGTTCACAGTAAGCATGTTTAAAGAGAAGTGAGAATGTCAATATGACTGAGAATAAATTGTATAGAGACAAATAGTATCAGCAGCTTCAGATTCTGTGCCTGTTCATCTGTCCTTTTAACTGGATTCATTGACTCATTTTTTCTCTATATCTTTGAGCAGAATGCAATGTTTTTAATTGAGTGAAGAAATGCTTGCTTCACTTGCTTGTTTCTTAGTGTGTAAATAAAGGGATTCAACATGGGTGAAATAGAAGTAATAAGGAGTGAAATTCCTTTGTTAATAGCTACTTCATCCTTGGCAGAAGGTTTGACATAAATGAAGATGCAGCTACCATAAGTGATGGAAACAACAATCATGTGGGAAGAACAAGTGGAGAAGGCCTTCTTCCTTTGCAGGGCAGAGGGAAACCTTAGAATAGTACTAATGATATAAATGTAGGAAAGAACTACACATATGAGGGTGATGATGAAGGTCAACACAGCACAGACAATAACCATCTGCTCTATCAGCCATGTGTCTGAGCAAGAGATCTTCAGGATAGGAGAAGCATCACAGCAAAAGTGATCAATGATATTAGAGTCACAGAATTCCAGTTCTAAGCCCAGCATAATTGGTGGGAGTATGATGATCAGTGCTGCCACCCAACAGAAAAGGATGACGTTCTTGCAGACTCTAATGCTAATGATGGTTGTGTAATGTAGGGGTTTGCAGATGGCCACATAGCGATCATAGGACATGATAGCCAGGAGGAAAAATTCTGTCACTGCAAATAGATCTGTAAACAACAGTTGACTGGCACAAGCAGCATAGGTGATGGACTTATCCCCAGATGATATGCTGTACAGGAATCTGGGAACACAAGCAGTTGTGAATGAAATTTCTAAGAAGGAGAAATTTTGGAGGAATAGATACATAGGCGTTTTAAGGTGTGAATCAATCAGAGTGAGGGTGATGATGCTTAAGTTTCCAGATATACTCAAAGTGTAGGACAGAAATAGAAAAATGAAAAGCAAATTTTTCAGTCGAATGTCATCTGTCAACCCCAGCAAGATGAAGGTTGTTATTGAGGTTTGGTTTTTCATCTGTGATGGTTATCTCTTGCCCAATCTGCTTGAAAAAATAAAGACTTTGCATGAAGAACTTCAGCTTCCTGGCTGGTTTCTGATGTCAAGAGAAGTAAATCCGAGAGTGACTCTGATACAACTGGTCATTGGAGAAGCAAGCACATAGCACATGACAATGTTTCATCACCTCTTTGTGTCACATAAACTGCATACTCATTTTTAAATTGTGTTATTTCACACTACTGCTTCTAATGAATGTACACTTAGCTGCTAATTGGTCATTCAACATATAAATATCAATGGGAAAAAATGCCTCTATCAATATACTGTTTGAGGATCAAAAGTCTGTTTTCCTGAATGTCCTATCTCCATATATGCTTCTAAGTTAACACCCCTTTCAAAAAAAAAAAAAAAAGCAAAACTGTGGTGTTTAAGAAAATCCTAGCATTAAAGCTTACATGTGTGTTAGCTATTATACTGGAAATGAATTACTTATCACAGGATAGTTTATCCTGTTTCAGCTTATCCAGTCCAGCCTCTTCAAGGCATGTTTAAAACTTTTTTACTGGAAATATTTTCTGAAAAATGTATTTAAATGTGTTACAATCCAAACACTAAGAGTTTTTCCTCATAGAAAATTTATTTCAAAGTATATTTGCAATATTTGCCTTTGACTGTGCTTTCCAGCTACTGTTTGATTAAAATATATTATGTATTTTCATGCTTCCTAGGATATGCTTGTGCAACAAAAATTTCTCCCCAGTTTGCAAACTGTATTCTGGAACTGTATCATTGAGTGGATTACTTTATTTCTGATTCCCTTGCCAATGAAAACATTAAAGCCTTCTAACTAGATTCTACAGTTTCATATTCTCTGTGCTGTTCTGTGCTTAGTCATTCATTTATGTCCAACTCTGTGATCCCCCGGCCAGGCTCCTCTGTCTATGGGGATTCTCCAGGCAAGACTACTGGAACGGGTTGCCATGCCCTCCTTCAGGGGATCTTCCCAACTCAGGGATAGAACCCAGGTCTCCTGCACTACAGGAGAATTTTTTTTACCATCTGAACTACCAGGGAAGGCTTAGCTCATGAGAATATTCATTTTTTCCATCAAAGGGGTCTCATTAAGAGCAATTTTTGATATTAAAATTATAAACTGAATTCTATTATTTCTTCCTAAACACATTTGACAATGAAATCTGCCCACCATGTGTATTTTTTTTAGTAATATTTTGCTTCAAAATTTATTACAGAGAAAGGAGAGAATGTAAAAGTATGTTCATAGAGCTGAAAAACCATATCCATGACTTTTAATATGTTTTTGGTCAACCTTATTTCAGCTTGAAATACACTCAATCACATTATTATGAATGACATTTAGCAGTATCTAGTTTAACAAAATTCTGACAGTTTTTAATGATACTTCTACATTTACCTTCCACCTATATGATAATTGTTTCCTCTTTTTAACCATTTATATATCAATTCACCTGATTTTTGCACTAATTAAACTATTCCTCACAAGGTCATCACTAGTCTATCTCGTTTCACTCATTAAACACAATTCAGTTTTCATCTCACTCAAGCACTCAGCTTCATGTAAGAGAATAAACTGTCAACTTGCAAAAGTGATGATGGCATAATTTCCCCTATCTCATATTTTCCTGTTTCTTTCTACCGTTCTGGTCTGTTTTCCATTCTCCTTGATGGTGACTTCTCTTTGATAACCATTCTGTTAATGGATTGACCTGCAATTTTTTTTCTAGGCAATCTGTTCTTTCACTCTGTTCTCTCTTGAAGAGATTCTCATAAATAAAGTGACTTCCTTTAGGTTGATAATTCCCAAATTTATATATGCAGGGAAAATGCTTCCTACAGTATTCGGACTTCAACATTAAACTTATTCTTGGACATATAGATCACACATACAGGGTTTGAATTTAGACTTTTCCTTGGACAATTGACTTCTGTATCTTGTGCTTTTTTCAAGTGCAAATTGAGATGAAAATAATATATACATTTTAGGATTGTACTGATAAATGTAGATAATACATACAGTATCTACAATATCTATAGCTGTGACCAGAACATGGGGAACACTCATTACTATCTACTATATTAAGCATTCCTATTTCATTTCTTCATTTCCTTTTGAGTGACCTCTAGATGTGTCCATTATGAGATTTTAAATATGGCACTCATTTAAATATCATAGAGAAGTATTTCCTTCTCTGTAAATCCCTAGTCTTATAAGGACATTCTTAATTCTTCCTCTTTCTTTACTCTCATCTTCAGTTTATTATCAAGTTTTATGATTCCTTAAATTTTTCCTTGCATTTCTTACACACTTTTTCCTTTTTAGCCTGTTTCTCCCATGACAATTATACCATGGGTATCTTTATCTCATAGCTGAAATATTGCACAAGTATATTAACATATGCTCAGCATATATCATTACTTCTTCTGTTCAAGATTTTAAAAGCAACACAATCAGAATCATTTTTCTAAAGCCCAGAATATGATAATTCTCTCCTAAGTGTTGTGAAAATAATGATCTGAAGTTACCCCATACTAGATATTTCCTTAAAGCTCATGGAAGTTAATTCATTTAGGCTCTAGCTAAGGTTTCTGAAGAAGAAGATACAGAACATATTCTTGGATTTTGAATTTCAAGTGCATAGCATTTAGGTTGTTTTAAGGTAATAAATATTTGAGTAAACAAATGAATATTATATTTGCCTTAAACATCAAACATAAAGTATTTTTCTTTAAAATGATTTAGTGGGTTTTTAGAGCGACCTTTAAGAAGATTTTTAAATTTTTCTATGAGCCTAATTGGTAAAATTCAACTGATCTTTTGAGACTGCCTTTACTATTAAGCAGATATGAGTGACTCTGTTGCTTTCCTGTGGACTGATGTGAAGGGAGAGGAAGTTTAGTTCCTGTGGTTTTTTACACAGCTTGTGGAGTGAGATGCAGTGTTTTTATTTCCCCTTTTCTCTTTAGCCTGTTTCCCCCATGATGCCAAGTATATGGAGTTATTGTGCATATTGATTGAGATAATCCATGCAGAGTGACTGGTAGATAGTGAGTTAAGGTCACTTCCCCTACTTTTTCTCTCCTTCATTTTCTTCCTTCTTCTCATTTTCTTTTTGCTTCATAACTTATGCCAACTGTTACTTATATTGATGTATGATGACATTAGGGGCTTCCCTGATAGCTCAGTTGGTAAAGAGTCTGTCTGTAATGCAGGAGACCTGGGTTTGATCCCTGAGTTGGGAATATCCCCTGGAGAAGGAAATGGCAACCCAATCCATTATTCCTGTTGGGAAATCCCATGGACAGAGGAGCCTGGTGGGCTACAGTCCATGAGGTCGCAAAAGCTGGATATGACTTAGCAACTAAACCACCATGATGACATTAATCCATAGAGCTCTTGTGTTCCTTTCCTGTGTTCTGTATAAAGTTGGTGGACTTCCATGCCTCTGTCAACCTGTTCAGTGCTCTGTGGAGAAGTACTAAGGGCCGATTCCAGAGACCTAAAATTTTGAACACAAGGCAATAGATATTCCACATTTCTTTCTCAGCTATCATTGAGTAATTATTTGGGCAGCAGTTTTATTTTGTAAATGTGGAGTTTATGCCATTTTCCCCCTTCATTCTAAGGAATAAAAGGACTTCCAATGGAAAGATTAATTCATTTGTTATGTGAATGATTTCACTTATTTTGCAGTCTATTCCACAAGAATCTAGAGACGTGTTCTGTTAAGGCCTAGTGAATGAAGGCTTGTTATTTCTATCAAGACAGTAACAAATAACATCATCAGACTGCAATAGATAGGAAATCACCTATGGTTAATAAGCATCTCTATAGAAAAGAGGCACTAATCTTGGCTTGAGAGGAGAAATAACTGGCTAGCAATCAGGTAAACTTTTAGATAGTATCATAAAGGAATCGACACTCTGAACTAAGCTGAGAAAATTCTAAAGCTCTCAGTGCTTTGCTGTGGCATCCTAACTCAGACCGTAGTTCAGGATTCCCAAACTCTCCTGCCTTTCTAGTTACTGATTCTTATCTTCTGTGATCCAGGTGTTAAGTGAATGCTCTGATAAATCACTTTTGTTCATGTGAATTTTCTTTGTAATATATTTCAAGGATCATTTGCTTTTATAGTTAGCTCACTATAATTTGATCAGTAATGACAACATTACTGGGAATTTGGCACTTTAAGTATCTTATAGTTACATATGGGCATAAATACGTATTGATTCATTAGAGTGACATAGTAGGATAGGTCACTTCTGTTTATCACCCTAGTTCTTATGAGCACTCATGAATTGATTTGAAACATATTTATTGAGACTTATGATTTGGCTAGTTCTGCTGTAGATACTGATAAAAAAGAGTGAACAGATAAGTAACCCATCTCTATGATGTATGTAATTAGTATTTCCAGTGAGTCTAATCCCTTCATATTTCATTCTTCTGATACTAAAAAACATTCAGTTCAGTCATTCAGTCATGTCCGATTCTTTGCAACCCCACGGACTGCAGCACACCAGGTCTCCCTGTCCATCACCAACTCCCAGAGTTTACTCAAACTCATGTCCATTAATTCAAAAACACTAGAAATAACTATTTTCTTTTTTGGAGATATCCAAATTAATTCATTGCTATCTCTGATGTTTATTTAAATAGATAAGTCTGATATTTTGCAGAAACTAAGGAACTAGTATGTTGAATGAAGAAAAAAAACTGATACTACCAAAGAAGAACATACTTACTCTAGTGGAAGGTAACCATGGCTTTAGTTGACTGTGTAATCTTCATTGTCCCCAAGATGAAACTGAAATTATAAGTGGTCTTAAATACATGCACAAATGCCCCTCTCATGAGGATATACACATTCACCGTCTTTGCAGTGGATAGTACTCTGAGTTGTCAACAAACTCTCATTAAGGATTCTATTCCACTTTAAATCTAGGAAACAATTTTTATGTCTCAAAGCTGAAATAAGTCATTTATTTTTAATGTCTGAGAAATACATTTGTAGATTTGGAAAATATAATTTCTGATATCTCTTGGCAAAGATAGTTTTTTAAACAGTGAAGTAAGATGAATATTTTATTATCTTAGAGTCTTATGGATGTTCAGGTTTCCTCTCTGTGGATAAATAAAGTGTGACTAAAGCTCAAAAGTGACTAATGAGTCTAATATGCACTGAATTTTGGCAAAATATGTAACAGAGGCAGCAGTGGGAATTGGGTCCTTGGAGACAATAAGATGCACCAATTTTATTAGATACATTCTAAGTGTAAAACAATAATGTTTTGACGGAAAGATATTTCTGGGTACTCTTCAACTCATATAATAAAGCATTAAGAAAACACACCAAAGTTGCTTTCTGTCTATGTTTTCATGGGAAAATATTTACATATGTATATTTTATATATATGATAAGCTGTATACATAAAGCCAGTTTCTAATCAATATCTGTAATTATTTCCATGCTAAGACACATATTTGCATCACAGTTTTTCTGTATCATACTCTTTTAATGGATAAACCATTATTTAATACAGCTTCTGATATTTAATTACTATAAATATAATATTAAAAATTTTATATAAGCATCCTTATTTCCTTAGCTTAATATTATCAGAAGAGGAATTCCTGAGGCCTACATTTTAGAATTCTGAAGTGTATTGTTACATTTTGCTTCCAGTGTAATACAACTTGTTTATCATGAAAGCATTTGGGTCTTTCTTTGGTACTGCTGGGATTATGGGATCTGATGAATTTCACCCTTATTTCTTATTTGAGTTCTGAGTCAACTAAAGAGAGAAAGCAAACAAGTAAATGAAGATTAAAATATCAGTTTTATTCTATAAGTATTGAAAAGATGGCTTTGAATATCCCAGTAAGAAAATCTCAAGTTAGT
Source organism: Bos javanicus (assembly GCF_032452875.1). NCBI lineage: Eukaryota > Metazoa > Chordata > Mammalia > Artiodactyla > Bovidae > Bos > Bos javanicus. The sequence goes on from NC_083872.1 coordinate 58,656,207, forward strand.
GAGTTTTCTATTTCCCTAGATAGAGAGTACTAGAAATCTAATTCCATCCTACTACTTGGGACAAACCGTTTAAATGACTTTGAAGAGTCTGAAATATGTCTGTAGAAAAGGCAATGTAAAGAGGAAATGGAATAGGATGGATGTAATATATCACGTTGTTCAGTCACTAATTCATGTCTGCCATTTTGCGCCCCCATGGACTGCAGCGCGCCAAGTTTCCATGTCCTTCACTATCTCCTTAAGTTTGTTCAAACTCAGGTCCGTTGAGTCTGTGATGCCATCCAGCCCTTTGTTGTCCCCTTCTCCTGCCTTCAATCTTTCCCAGAATCAGAGTATATCACGTGCTGTACTTAATTGCTCAGTCATGTCAGACTCTTTGCGACCTGAAGGACTGTAGACCACCATGCTCCTCGGTCCAAGGGGATTCTCCAGTCAATAATACTGGAGTGAGTTGCCATGCCCTCCTCCACGGAGGATATATCATATTCTTGTTCAAAATCCACCCATCTCAGGCAGAATAGGTAGAAGTCCAGAAATTGCACAAATAAATGATTGGAAGAAATGTCCAAATCTTAGCAATAAATAGGAAAGTGTCTGCCTTTCTTTACAATCTAATTGTAAATATATTCATCTAAAATCATTTAATTATCAGGAAAACGAAATTACTTTCTCCTTCAAGTTCAGACACTGTGAAGTGATACATAAACTGGCGCGAATTAACATTTAAATAGTTAAATAGCTATTTAAATAAATAGCTATTTAAATAACATTAAATACTTATGGCACTGTTTAATATTAATTAAATTCCGTTCAGTTTCTAATAGATACTGAATAGCAGTCTTTTCGGAGAAAGCAATGGCACCCTACTCCAGTACTCTTGCTTGGAAAATCCCATGGACGGAGGAGCCTGGTGCTGCGGTCCCTGGGGTCACTGCGAGTCAGACAGGACTGAGCGGCTTCACTTTCACTTTTCACTTTCATCATTGGAAAAGGAAGTGGCAACCCACTCCAGTGTTCTTGCCTGGAGAATCTCAGGGACGGGGGAGCCTGGTGGGCTGCCCTCTATGGGGTCGCACAGAGTCGGACACGACTGAAGTGACTTAGCAGCAGCAGCAGCAGCAGTCTTTTGATTATATGCTGTTCCTTGATTTCTCCTCTGAAACGGCAGTCATATGATTGCTTAAATTATTTTAAATTAGTAAAATAAAATACTATACATGTGTTCATTGAATAATTGTATGACTCATGTATTTTCTAACTTCTGAAAATTATTATATAATAGGAAAAACCTCCACTTAGGGAGAATATGGAGAGTAGAGACCATATATTTCTTCCTAATATTTACCACATTTCCAGTAACTATTTTTCTTAATCAAATTGGCTTCATTTAAGCCAATGGTTAACAAATCATATGATTATACCCCTCAAGAGAGAAGATCAGTTCTCTTTAAGACTAAACAACTTCCACCTTTACCATTTTATTTTCGCATCATCAGTTCCTTTGAATATTTTTCTGGGTCTATGGTGGACATATTAGAATTTACTCCCAATATGGGTACTAAATAAATTGCCAAGGCCACTCTAAACCCATCAATTAAAATTTGTGTCCTAATATTTTTCCAATGCCTAGTATTTAGATATTATATCTAATACACATCACCTAAGATCCAATGACAGTATAGATACTCTAGTGATGACCCTGAGGAATGGGATGGGGAGGGAGGTGGGAGGAGGGTTCAGGGTGGGGGACACATGTATACCCATGACTGATTCATGTCAATGTATGGCAAAAACCACTACAATATTGTAAAGTAATTAGCCTCCAATTAATGTAAATAAATTAGTTAAAAAAAACCTCCATAATGTTGATGTCCCAAGTTTAGATGATTAAATATTTTTCCAGTGTATAGGTTCATACAACTTATAGGTACAGATTTCTTAGAAAATATTCCTAGAATGTTAATTTGTGAAATAAAATTATTCAGCACCAGTGCATTAAAAGTGTAAAGAAGATTACAAATTCTCCCCAAGTTTCAATTCTGCTTTTTTCAGCAGCTTTATTGGGAGGTATAATTGATGTACAAAAGTGTGCACATGTAACATATACAATTTGATGAGTTTGCACTTATGCATACATCTGTGAAACCATTGCCACAGTCAAGGTAGATGACACATCCATCAGCCTCATTTGTAAGGAAAAGGTAGCTGATGTTTGGATAGAATTTGGATTTTTTTCTTTTCAAAGGTTAAAGCCTGGATTGGTATCTTCTAAACTGGATTAATTCCTTCAAGGACTTAAAACATGTGAGTCTAACTTGCCCACACTTAAAGAGTCTGAAGTGATAATAAAACAATGGAATATTATAGGACTCTTTCTATTCTTTATTTTCAGATAAAGGAAATTTACAGAAAAGAAAAACCTTAATCTTTTTAACTGTTATGCCAGGAAATATTACTTTTCCCCAGAAATTTTTCTTGTTTTAAAAATTCTCTCTATATTTAAATACTGTAAGGTTTTATTATTATCACAGAAAATGTGTATTTAACTTTTTAATCTATTTTATCTTTTATGCTTTATTAATTACAGCACTTTCAAGAATACATATCATTATTTTTATTAGTTATAAAGGACACTTTATTACTTTTTTCTTTTAGTGTTGGTATACTGGTGATGAATTCACCTTGTTTTTGTTTTTCTGGAAATTTCTGTTTCACTTTTAACAATATATTGGTATATAGCACATTACTATCAGTGCAAAAAATTGAGTTTTACTGGTCAACTACTCTTTATAAATATAGACAACCATATAACCACCAACAATCAAAATAACTTTATTTTATCCTCTGCCAAGATTCAATCAAAAGTAGCTGCTATTCTAAGTTCTATTACCATATATTACATTGGCTTGCTTTTGAACTTCCTCTAAAATAATTAATACACTATGTATTTGTATGCATCTTCTTTTGTGCAATAAGTTTTGTTTGTGACATCCAAAATCCCTATCAAATTACCATGGTGTTTTTCACAGAACTAGAATGAAAAGTGTTACAGGTTGTATGGAAACACAAAAGACCCTGATTAGCCAAAGCATTACTGAGAAAGGGAAAAAAAAAAAAAAAAAGGCTGGAGGAATCAACCTTCTTTACTTCAGACTATACTACAAAGCCACAGTAATCAAGACAGTATCATACTGGCAAAGAAGCCAGAAATATAGATCAATAGAACAAGATAGAAAGCTCAGAAATAAATCCATCCACTTAGGGGCACCTTATCTTTGACAAAGAATGGAAAAATATACAGTGGAGAAAAGACTGCCTCTTCAGTAAACGGTGCTGGGAAAAGTGGACAGCCATGTGTAAAAAAAAAAAAAAAAAAAAATTGAAATTAGAGCACTTCTTAACACCGTACACAAAAATAAACTCAAAATGGATTAAGGACCTAAATGTAAGACCAGAAACTATAAAACTCTTAGAGGAAAATATAGGCAGGCAAGTTTGACATAAATTGCAACAAGATCTTTTTACATTCATCTCTTAGACTAATGGAAACAAAAACAAAAGTAAACAGTTCAGTTCAGTTCAGTCGCTCAGTCGTGTTAGACTCTTTGCAACCCCATGAATCGCAGCATGCCAGGCCTCCCTGTCCAGCACCAATTCCCGGAGTTCACCCAGACTCACGTCCATCGAGTCAGTGATGCCATCCAGCCATCTGATCCTCTGTCGCCCCCTTTTCCTCCTGCCCCCAATCCCTCCCAGCATCAGAGTCTTCTCCAATGAGTCAACTCTTTGCATGAGGTGGCCAAAGTACTGGAGTTTCAGCTTTAGCATCAGTCTTTCCACCCCTTTTCCTCCTGCCCCCAATCCCTCCCAGCATCAGAGTCTTCTCCAATGAGTCAACTCTTTGCATGAGGTGGCCAAAGTACTGGAGTTTCAGCTTTAGCATCAGTCTTTCCAATGAATATTCAGGACTGATATCCTTTAGGATGGACTGGTTGGATCTCCTTGCAGTCCAAGGGACTCTCAACAGCCTTCTCCAACACCACAGTTCAAAAGCATCAATTCTTTGGCACTCAGCCTTCTTCACAGTCCAACTCTTACATCCATACATGACCACTGGAAACACCATAGCCTTGACTAGACGGACCTTTGTTGGCAAAGTAATGTCTCTGCTTTTGAATATGCTATTTAAGTTGGTCATAACTTTCTTCCCAAGGAGTAAGCATCTTTTAATTTCAGAGCTGCAGTCACCATCTGCAGTGATTTTGGAGCCCAAAAATGTCAGGAGCCAAGTTAGGCATTACTGACAAAATTGAGGCACGGTCCCCAGCCCCCTCTCCTCATTCCACAGGCACGGATCCCGGGATGAAGTAGTTAGGCCTTGTGAATCTGACTTGTCTTTTCCTCTCCTCAGCTGAGTTGACTGAAAAGGAATATTAAGGTGCTTATTGGTCTTGAGAGGAGCATGAGAAGGCACAATGCCTTCTGCAGTTGTGCTCAGAAAATAATTCATAAAGTTAATCATTGACACTTGTTCAAGGACTTTTACAAAAGAGTGTTCCAGGATGAGCACATAGGCCGTAGCTTGAGGCCATGGGAGGGATTGATATCTGAAGCCTATTTGTGAGGAGAATGTTTATGGCAAAGGAGTTTACTGAATTTAGGGCTTAGGAATAATTAAGATAGTTAGAAGTTAAAGATTTTAGGAATGTTGTAAAGTTAGCATATTTTACTATAGCTTATAGAAGTTAGGAATTTTTAGAGACACTATAGCTAGAAGCCTTCTTAAGAGATAGTGAGCTCAGGATGTTAAGGGCAAACAGGATTTATGAAGATAAGTAGTAAACTGAGGAATGTAGCATGAGCTACAATGTAATCACAAGTTAACTACAGGACACATTAGAGGAGGTAGATAATAGATGATAAGGCTGATTCCAAGAGAATTACTGAAGCAGGAACTCTGTTTGAAGAGCAACAATGATTTATGGAGATAAATCTGGGAGAGGAGGAACTGAAAATGTCAAACCTCTGGCCTAATGTTTTAGTAAAAGTATAAAAGAGAATCTTAAACTTGAAATAAACAGGCAGTCCATAGAAAACTGAGAGGCTGTCTCATTTATCTCGCCGACACAGTCCATTTTTTCAGGTTGAATCCCTGGTTGCTGGAGTTGGACAGTCTGACACTGTTTCCACTGTTTCCCCATCTATTTCTCATGGACCCAATTAAACTTAAAAGTTTTTGCACAACAAGGAAACTATAGACAAGAAGACAAGGCAACACTCAGAATGAGAGAAAAATACCTGTAAACAGAGCAGCTGACAAAGGATTGATCTCCAAAATATACAAGCAGCTCATGTAGCTCAATATCAGAAAAACAGGCAACCCAACTAGAAAATGGTCAGGGACTTCCCTGGTGGCTCAGTGGTGAAGAGTCTGCCTGCCAATGCAGGAGACAGGGGTTTGATCCCTGATCTTGGAAGATCCCACATGCTGTGGAGCAACTAAGCCCATTCACCACATCTATCAAGCCTGTGCTCTACAGCCCAGGAGCTACGACTACTGAGCCAATGTGCTGCAACTACTGAAGCTTGCGTGTATAGAGCCTGTGCTTGGCAACAGGAGAACCCACTGCAGTGGAAGCCTACACACCACAATGAGACAGTAATCCCTATTTGCCACAACTAGAGAAAAGCTTGCACAGCATGGCAGAGACAGCACAGTCATAAATAAATAAATAAGTAAAATTATGTATAAAGTGGAAGACCCTAACAGACATTTCTCTAAATAAAACATACAGATGGCCGACAAACACATGAAAAGATGATCAACATCGCTCATTCTGAGAGAAATAAAAATCAAAACTACAATGAGGTATCACCTCACATCAATCAGAATGGCCATCAGCCAAAAATTGACAAACATTAAATGTTGGAGCGGATGTGAAGAAAAGGGTATCCTCTTGCACTGTTGGTGGAAATGTAAATTGATACAGCCACTATGGAGAACAGTATGGAGATTCCTTAAAACTAGGAATAAAAGTACCATATGACCCAGCAATCCCACTATTGGGTACACATACCCTGAGAAAACCAAACCTCAAAAAGACACATGTACCCCAATGTTCATTGTATCACTATTTACAATAACCAGTACATGGAAGCCACCTAGATGTTCACTGAGAGGTGAATGGATAAAGAAGTTGTTAAACCTCTCCTTCCCCAGCTTTGCCCACAAGTCCTTTCTCTACATCTGTGTGGCCATCCTGCCCTGCAAATAGTTTCATCAGTACCATTTTTCTAGATTCCATATATATGGATTAATATATGATATTTTTTTCTGTTTCTGACTTACTTCACTATTTATAATAGGCTCTAGGCTCACCCACCTCAGTTCAACTAACTCAAATTTGATCTTTTTCATGGCTCAAATTCACGTCCATTGATTTAGAGATGCTAGCCAACCATCTCATCTGTCCTCCCGTTTCCTCCTGCCCTCAATCTTTTCCAGCATCAGGGTCTTTTCCAATAAGATGGTTCTTTGCATCAGGTGGCCAAAATGCTGGAGCTTCAGCTTCAGCATTAGTCCTTCCAAAGAATATTTAGGGTTGATTTCCTTTAGTATTTACTGGTTTGATCTCCTTGCAAGCTAGGGGACTCTCAAGAGTCTTCTCCAGCATCACAGTTGGAAAGCATCAATTCTTTGGTGCTCAGCCTTCTTCATGGTCCAACTCTCACAACTGTACATGATTATTGGAAAAACCATAGCTTTGACTATAGGGACCTTTGTTGGCAAAGTGATGTATCTGCTTTTTAATATGCTGTCTAGGTTTTCCATAGCTTTCCTTGGCAGTAGCAAGTGTCTTTTAATTTCATGGCTGCAGTCACCATCCACAGTTTTCTTGGAGACCAAGAAAATAAAACTTGTCTTTGCTTCCCTTTTTCCCCATCTATTTGCCATGAAGAGATGGGACCAGATGCCAAGATCTTAGGCTTATGAAAGCTGAGTTTTAAGCCAGCTTTTTTACTCTTCTCTTTCACCCTCATCAAGAGGCTCTTTTGTTACTCTTAACTTTCTGCCATTAGAGAGGTATCACCTGCATATCTAAGGTTGTTATTATTTCTCCCAGCAATCTTTATTCCAGCTTGATTCATCAAGCCCAGCATTTAGCATGATATACTCTTCATAGAAGTTAAATAATCAGGGTGACAGTATACAGCCTCTTGCAGTCCTCAATTTTAAACCAGTCCATTGTTCCATGTCCGCTTCTAACTACTGCTTCTTGACATGCATTCAGGTTTCTCAGGAGGCAGGTGTGGTGGGCTGGTATTCCCAACTTTTGAAGAATTTCCCACAGTTTATTGTGATCCACACAAAGACTTTAGCATACTCAATGAAGAAGAGGTAGATGCTTTTCTGGAATTCTCTTGCTTTTTCTATGATGGTAGCAATTGGATCTCTGGTTTTCTGCTTTTTCTAAACTCAGCTTGTACATCTGGAAGTTCTTGGTTCTCATACATTGAAGCCCAGCTTGAAAAATCTTGAGCATGACATTGCTAGCATGTAAAATTAGCACAATTGTAGAGTAGTATGAAGCATTCTTTGGCATTGCCCTTCTTTGGGACTGGAAAGAAAACTGACATTTCCAGTCCTGTGGCCACTGCTGAGTTTTTCAAATTTGCTAACATACTGAGTGCAGCACTTTCACAGAATCATCTTTTAGGATTTTAAATAGCTTAGCTGAAGTTCCATCACCTCCATTAGTTTTGTTCATAAGAATGCTTCCTAAGGCCTACTCGACTTCACACTCCAGGATGTCTGGCTCTAGGTGAGTGACCACACTATTGTAGTTATCTGGGTCATTAAGACCATTTTGTAAAGTTCTTCTGTGTATTCTTGCCACCTCTTCTTAATCTCTTCTACTTCTGATACATCCTTACCGTTTCAGTTCTTTATCATGCTCATCTTTGCATAAAACCTTCCCTTGATATTTCCAGTTTTCTTGAAGAGATTTCTAGTCTTTCCCATTCTATTTTTATCCTCTATTTCTTTGTGTTGTTCACTTAAGGAGGACTTCTTATCTCTCCTTGCTATTCTCTGGAATTCTGCATTTAGCTGGGTATATCTTTTCATTTCTCCTTTGCCTTTTGTTTCTCTTCTTTCCTCAGCTTTGTAAATCCTCTTCAGGCAACCACTTTCTTTCCTGCACTTTTTTTCCTTTGGGATGGTTTGGATCATCGCCTCCTGAACAATGTTAAGAACCTTCATCCATAGTCTTACAGGCACTCTTCTACCAGATCTAATCCCTTGAATCTATTTATCACCCACACTGTATAATCATAAGGGATTTGATTTAGATCATACTTGAATGACTTAGTGGTTTTCCCCACCTTATTCCATTTAAGCCTGAGTTTTGCATTAAGGAGCTCATGATCTGAGGCACAGTCAGCTCCAGGTCTTGTTTTTGATGACTTTATAGAGCTTCTCCATCTTTGGCTGCAAATAAAATAATCAATCTGATTTCAGTGTTGACCATTAAAGTGATGTCCATGTGTAGAGTCATCTCTTGGGTTGTCGGAAAAAGGTGTTTGCTATGAACTATGCATTCTCTTGGCAAAACTCTGTTAGCCTTTGCCTTGCTTCATTTTGTACTCTAAGGAAAATTTGTATGTTTTTGCAGGTATCTCTTGACTTTGTACTTTTGCATTCCAATCCCATATGATTAAAAGGACATCCTTTTTTGGTTTTAGTTCTAGAAGGTCTTGCAGGTCTTCCATAGGACTGTTCAACCTCAGCTTCTTTGGCATTAGTGGTTGGGGCATAGACTTGGATTACTGTTATACTGAATGGTTTGCCTTGGAAACAAACTGATGTCATTCTGTCATTTTTGAAATTGTACTCTACTACTGCATTTCAGACTCTTTTATTGACTATAAGGGCTACTCCATTTCTTCTAAGGGATTCTTATCCACAGTAGTAGATATAATGGTCATCTAAATTAAATCCACCCATTCCCATCTATTTTAGTTTACTGATTCCTAAGATGTCAATGTTTACTTTTGCCATCTCCTGCTTGACCTTGTGTGATTGACCTTGATTAATAGACCTAACATTCCAGGTTCATATGCAATACTGTTCTTTGCAGTACTGGACTTTACTTTCACTGCCAGACACATCCATAACTGAGCATTGTTTCCACTTTGGTCCAGCCACTTCATATTTTTCTGGAGCTATTCATAATTGCTCTCCATTAATATTTTTAGATAAACACATTTACAATTAGATTGTAAAGACAGGCACTCTCCTGCTTCATTTCTAAGATTTGAACTTTTTTTCAATTATTTATTTGTGCAATCTCCTGACTCTCTCTCATCTATCTTTCCCCTGATCTGTGGATTTGGAACAAGGATATGATATATTACATACATCTTACATACTTTCCTCTTTTATAGTGTGTTTTTGACAGTTTTCAAAGTCATTTGGCAAAAACATCTTTCCCACGTCATGATGTAGTTTTGGATTTCTATCACTACCTATCTATGTGTGTGTGCATGTGGCAGTCTCTCAGTCGTGTCCAACTCTGAGACCCCATGGACTGTAGCCCACTATGCTCCTCTGTCCAAGGGATTCTCCCGGCAAGAGTATTAGAGTGGGTTGCCATTTCCTTCTCCAGGGGATCTTCCCTATCCAGGAATCAAACCTGAGTCTCCTGCATTGCAGGTAGATTCTTTACCAACTGAGATACAAGGAAAGCGACTTATTAATATGATGCACATTAAAAGAGCTGAGAATTTCAGAGTTATGATCGGTCATTGTCAAGTCAAGGAAGAAAATGATTATTCATTGCATTGATTAGAATTCTTTTTTACCTAAAGGCCATGGCCTCATAATTTCATACAAGTTTTCTCAGTTCGATGTCACTTGACTTTGTGAGGAGCTTGAGAAGTACAAGTCAGCAATGAGAAACAATACCTCATTACCTACATTCATACTCCTAGGACCGACAGATGATCCTCCAATGCAGGTTCTAATTTTTATATTTCTGTTTGTCTCCTACTTATTGAGTGTCACTGGGAATCTTACCATCATTATACTCACTTTAGTAGACTCTTGCCTTAAAACTGCCATATACTTTTTCCTCACACTCTTCTCCTTTTTAGAAACCTTATTCACCACGGTGTGCGTTCCCAGATTCTTATACAGCTTATCAACTGGGGACAAGACTATTTCCTACAATGCTTGTGCTGCCTAACTAATTTTTGTCATTTTTTTTGAGAACAGATTTTTTTCCTCCTGGTCATCATGTCCTATGACCATTATGTGGCCATCTGCAAATCTTTACTTTATACAACCTCATCCACAGCAGAGTCTGTGGAAGACCTGTTATTTGCAGGTTGGCTGGTCATATTTCCACCACTCTGCCTGGTCTTAAATCTGGAATTCTGTGACTATAATCTCATTGATCATCTTCTCTGTGATGCTTCTCCTGTGCTGAAGATCTCTTGTTCAGACACATGGTACATAGTGTTTCCCTAGCTGTGTTGACTGACATTGGGCCATTTCTGTGTATAGTTCTGTCATATATATACATCATCAAGACCATCATAAAGTTTCATTTAGCCCAGCAGAAGCTGAAGGCCTTTTCTACCTGTTCTTCTCACATGATTGTGGTTTCTATCACCTATGGCAGTTGTATCTTCATCTATGTCAAACCTTCAGCAAAGGATGACATGGCAATTAATAACGGTGTGTTAGTGCTTACTACTTCAGTTGCCATCATTTTAAACCCATAAATTTATAGCCTGAGGAACAAGCAAGTGAAACAAGCTTTTACAGACTTAATCAAAAGAATTTCATTGTTTCAAGGAAGTAAAGGAATGTTGAAACTTTTATTTTATAAGCATAAAATATAAATTTAAAAAGAGCATTTAGCTTTAAAGTCACAGTCTTCATTACTTAACAAATGTACCCTGGTCTATTGTCTGTTTATATTAACATTCTTATACCACTGTTATTATTTAATCTTGGATCCAAAACCATCTTTTCAATGCCTGTTGAAATAGACAAGTTGTGTCATTTCAACTCTTGTTGAAAATAAACTTTCTACAAGATGACAACTCATATCAAAAGAATATGAAAGTGGATTTATAGGAAAAGGGCCTTACTTAAACTCTAATCCCACTGTGACCAATATAATAACTAGTAATTCTTGTGTGGAAAAAAAATTGAATTCTTGAACTGATAGTAAAATTAGTGGAGTGATAGCATCTATTGTCTTGTTTTGCATGTAAATGTTTAAAAAGTATATATATATATATATATATGATTAGAATTGTTCTTTTCAAGCAGGAATAACTAAAGATAATAATGGATTAGTTTGAGCAAAAGGAAAGGATTATTTTGCTAGAGAGGAAAATAAGAGTTTAGACACCTGAAGATACACATGTACCTTGTAAAAGAAAGTTTAAAGCCCAAATATTTAGTTTAGATTCACTGGATTCTCATTCAAGAGAAGAATCCTATACACTAATTTATCACTGAGGTGACAGTGATTTTATAAAAAATATGCTGAGAAAATAAAACCATCCTTGTGATGATAAATCAAGACTAGTACTGAAACACAATACAGTGGAAGTTCTAAATATAACTAATTTAAGTCAACATGAGCCAGCAAATCACAGCAAACTAAAGTCCTTAAACATCAAGAAAATTAAACCAGCAAAATACAAGGAAGGCTTGTGATACAGACAAGTCATTCAATATTAAGGCATAGATTATTTTGACATTGAAAAAACAAGGTATGGCCTTTACTAATATTTCTCAAGGAGTGATGTTCTACATCTGGTTGTTTTATCCCTTTCACATTTCTCATCATTAACTGCAATGGTCCAGACTGGAATGTTCTTGACTTTCATCTCAAGGCCTGCACTCAAGGCATCACCTCTTACAAAGGATTCCTTCCCTGCATCCCTCTCTAGTGCTCTGTGTGGAACCCTGAGTATGGGCAGCTGTCACTTTCTGTATTTCATTATTATGCAATAATAAATTATCCTCAAATCAGTGGTTTAAAACTTGAGTTTCTGAGTCAATGGAGTGTTTCTGTCTATTTGAGCAGATATCAGCTGATCTTGGCTGGGTTTGTTTATAGGACTGTCACTAAAGATAACTACGTCTTGTTGTCAGGTTGGGCCTCACTCACAACTTTAGAGGTTGAGTGAATCCTCCCTAAGATAAATGAACCCTTTTCCAGATGGTGTTTTATCTTCCAGCTAACAGTTGTTCACATGGTAAGAACATGAGGCTCCAAGGGAGAGAATGGAAGCAGGCAAAGTCTTTGAAGTCCTAGACACAATATCCCCAGCTCCAATATTTTGGCCACCTGATGTGAAAAACTGACTCATTTGAAAATCCTGTGATGCTGGGAAAGATTGAAGGTGGGAGGAGAAGGGAATGACAGAGGATGAGATAGTTGGATGGCATCATTGATTCAATGGACATGAGCTTGAGTAGGCTCCAGGAGTTGGTGATGGACAGGGAAGCCTGACTTTCTGCAGTCCATGGGGTCACAAAGAGTTGGACATGACTGAGTGGCTGAATTTAACTGAACACACAATTCTAATAGGCAAGCAAGTCATGGGACCAACCAACATTCAAGGGAGAAAAACAGAATCACTTGTGCATGAAAGAAGCTCGACCACACATTGCAGAGGGTGTAGATACAGAGAGAGCAAGCCATCTTTGCTATCTAATTTCCACAGAAACTATGCTTCCCCTAAATGTCATGAATTTCCCATCTACTTTTTCTCAAGTATTACTATTATGTCTTTAGTGTACATATGAATGCCTGTAAAGCCAATGATGATCAATATTGCTTTTTAAAGAAATGTTAGTTGAATAAATCCCATGTAAAACCTGAAAGACTAATCTTTGAGAGAGGGAACATCTATAAAAATTCTAACTTTGAATAAGAATCATATATAGAGAATAAGATGAGTGCAATTTTTGTGAAATGGAAAGAAATTTTATTCATAACAAAGTGTTCCACATATCTTTTAATTTTAAAATGTCTTTTCACATTTTCACTCATAGAAATGCTAATCATACAATGAGTAATAAATTTTTCCATAAGATGCATTTGCAAATTCTCAAAACAAGTCAGTCTCCTAGGTAAATTTTTGAAGAAGGGTAAAATTAAAGTTTAATGATCCCCATTTCCTTCTTCTGTGTAGACAGTTGAAAGTCATATCTCTTGGACCTTTTTGTATTATAATCATCTTTAGATATTCCTATTCCCTTATTTTTAAAAAAATTTTTTTCTCTTGTATCTCCATTTCTCATTCCCATTCTTCCATTGGCAACCCTCTTTATTGTTTTTAAAGTTTATTTTTTATTTGCATTTGTTTTTATGCAAAATATATTTAAATAGATCTAGCAAAGCTATCTATTGCTAGTAATTGCTGGAAAATATTATTTGCACCCGGCAGCATTCATCTCCAAAGTATGTGTCCGTTCCAGTGTATGGCACAGCCTCTCCCGTATAATAGAAGTGTAATTTCAAGGAAACTTTTTAAAAGTTTATGTGTATTACTTTTTAAAAACATCAGTTAAGACACTAATGCATAAAATAGTCTTCAGTAATATTGATAAATTATTTTTAACAATGACAACATAACTATAAAAATATAGTAGGATGTTTTAATTGAAAAGTGTAAAATGTATTATTTGGGCTTCCCAGGTAGCACAGTAGTAAAGAATCTGCCTGCCAATGCAGGAGGTGCAAGAAATGCAGGTTCAATCTGGATCTGGTAGATCTGGTAGATCCTCTGGAGTAGGAAATGGCAACCTGCTCTAATATTCTTCCCTGGAAAATTCCATGGACAGAGGACCCTGGAAGGCTATAGTCCATGGGGTCACAAAGAGTCAGACATGACTCAGAGCACACATGTACACACTCACAAATGTATTATTTAGCAATAAGTGATTGCAGTGGGAAAATATACACTCTGAACTTTTGGAGCTATGAAATTTTAAAACACAAAAGGATGCTTCATAATATAAAGAAAGCAATTCAAATTGAGAAGGGAGAGAGTGAAAGCAGTCATGTATTACCACTCTCTTGAAATCAAAGCTCAGCCTCTGTACACTGGTGCCATGTTAAATCTTAGAGACAGAGTCTTGGATGAAGTAGAAAGAAATAGGTCATTGGTTTTTCAAGTAAGGGGAACTAATGTCCTCAAAAGTGTGTGTCCCCACCTGAAGAGGGTAGTAAGGAGTTTCATTTTTTTTTCTTTTTTAAATATAAATTTATTTAATTGGAGGTTAATTACTTTACAATATTGTATTGGTTTTGTCATACATCAACATGAATCCACCACAGGTATACACGTGTTCCCCATCATGAACCCCCCTCCTCTCTCCCTCCTTGTACCATCCCTCTGGGTTGTCCCATTGCACCAGCCCCAAGCATCCAGTATCATGCATCGAACCTGGACTGGCGACTCGTTTCATATATGATATTATACATGTAAGGAGTTTTATAGTAAAGATTCAAAGAGCAAGGCACGGTCAACTTGTGGACTTTCTTCTGATTGGATGTTGTTGAGGTAATGGGGAGTTAGCATTATCAGCCTTGTGGGTCTAAGGAGTCATGTAAGGTCAATGTACTTGTAAGCGGCACACAGTTAAATTCTTCCATATGGTGGGGGTTTCAGTATCTGAACAACAGGTCAAAGGACATGGTTCAAGATTATTTTCTATAGTCTTTCAGGAAGAACTAAATGTCCTTGATTTTGTTAAATAGGTAAAGTATCATTATTTTGTCTTGCTTGACTGTTATAATTCTGCATTTATTCACTGCTCTGATTCAATTTGTTCTTTGACTTTTTTTTTTTTTTCTATAGACAAAAGTTAGACAGAGCACAAGGTTGGTGTTTTTTCAGGAGGTCTCATAAGGTCTTGCTTAGTGACACTCCTAAGTTTTATGTCAAACTTAAATAAATTAAAAATTGAAGAAATATATACATGCATTTCAAAGTTATGTTTTCCACAAGCACAGCTTATAAATTCTATACTTAGAAAGGGAAAAAGTTAAAAAATCAACTGTGACTGACCGATTCTAATGATTGCAGAACTTTGTGGTATCTGTTTGTGCTAATTTGCCATATAGTCTTTTAACTGGTTCTTAAGTTTTTGTTATTGCTTGTTTATTTCATTTTCTGCTCCACTTGGACCAAAGCACAGATTAAATAAAGCCATTTCTCTACAGTTTATTCTCTATTTCATTTCTTTCTGTTCTAATCTTTATTATTTTCCTATACTTCTATATTATCTTGCTTTCCCATGTTTTAGGTTTAGCTTTTCCTTTGTCTAATTCCCCAAATTGTAAGGTTATGCTCTTGATTTAAGATCTCTCTTCTTTATTGATGGGTATTTACATACCTAAATATCCTTTGAGCACTGCTTTCTTGTCACTTGGGCCAGTTTTGAAAGTTATGCTTTGATTTACAGTCATCTTTAAGTATTTTCTAATTTCATTTGTGATTTCTTCTGTGGCTTATTAGTTGTTTATTTTGTTTTGTTTAAAATATTTTTTTGTTTTATTTTATTTTATTTTTAACTTTACAATATTGTATTGGTTTTGCCATATTTTATTATTGATATCTGGCTTCATCTCATTGTAGTCAGAGTAAATACATTATATGATGTCAATGTATTAAATTTGTTGAGACTTGTTATGTGACCTTCGATGGAAGTGAGTAGAGAGGTCACTACCTTGGGGGCTAGAGATGCTGCTGCCACTGAGGGTGAAGAGACAACTTTTGCTGGATTGAATTCTGCAGTTAACCTTCAGCAGTTTCTGCCTTAAAGCTATAGGAGATGAGGCTCTCCTTAAGAGCAAAATGGAACCTTTAGGTCATAGGTTCTGCAATCATTAGAATCGGTCAGTCACAGTTGATTTTTTAACTTTTTCCCTTTCTAAGTATAGAATTTATAAGCTGTGCTTGCGGAAAACATAACTTTGAAATGCATGTATATATTTCTTCAATTTTTAATTTATTTAAGTTTGACATGGAGCTGGGAATTTGAATACCCTATCTCATCCTTTCCCTCACTACTTTTATTAATGACTTTAAGACTAACCACCCAAAGTCATTATATCCCTTAGTTTTCAAAACATGTTCAAAAATATCAGAGTCACTTAGCTTCTTTTTTTTTTTTTTTTATGTTTAGTGATTTATTAAGAGTTGTTCTTGTTGTTCAGTTTACCCAGTCACGTCTGACTCTTTTCAACCCCATGGACTGCAGCATGCCAGGCCTCTCTGTCCCTCACCATCTCCTGGAGTCTGCCCAAGTTCATGTTAATTGCATCAGTGATGCTGTCCAGCCATCTCATCCTCTGACACCCTCTTTTCCTTCTGTCCTTGATCTTTCCCAGCATCAGGGACTTTTCCGATGAGTTGTCTGTGCACATCAGATGACCAAAAATACTGGAGCTTCAGCTTCAGCATCAGTCCTTTCAGTGAATATTCAGGGTTGTTCTCCCTTAGGATTGACAGGTTTGATCTTGCTGTCCAAGTGACTTTCAGGAGTCTTCTCCAACACCACATTTTGAAGGCATCAATTCTTTGACATTCTGCTTTGTTTATGGTCCAGTTCTCAGAACTGTATGTGACCACTAGGAAGGCCATAGTCTTGACTATTTGGATCTTTGTCAGCAGAGTATGTCTCTGCTTTTGAACACACTGTTGCTTCTTGATCCACATACAAGTTTCTCAAGAGGCAAGTGAGGTGGTCTGGTTTTTTAAAATTCTCTTTTAAGAATTTTTCAGAATTTGTCATGATCCACACAGTCAAAGGATTTATGGAAGTCAATGAAGCAGAAGTAGATGTTATTCTGGATTTCCTTGCATTTTCTGTGATCCAATGGGTCATTTGATCTCTGGTTCCTCTGCCTTTTCTAAATCCAGCTTGTACATCTGGAAGTTCTCAGTTCACTTACTGCTGAAGCTTAGCTTGAAGGATTTTGAGCATAACCTTACTGGCATGGAATTGTATGGAAATTTGAACATTCTTTAGCATTGCCCTTCTTGGGATTGTAATGAAAACTGACTTTTACCAGCCCTTGGCCGCTGATGAATTTTCCAAATTTGCTGGCATATTGAGTGCAGCATTTTAACAGCATAATCTTTTAGGATCTGAAATATCTTAGCTGGAATTCAATCACTTCCACTAGCTTTGTTCATAGTAATGCTTCCTAGCGCCCACTTGACTTCACACTCCAGGATGTCTGACTCATGTAGATGAGTGACACCATCAAGGTTATCCAGATCATTAAGTCCCTTTTTGTATAGTTCTGTGTATTCTTGCCCCCTCTTCTTAATCTCTTCTGCTCCTCTTATGTCCTTACCATTTCTGTCCTTAATTGTGCCCATCCTTGCAGGAAGTGTTCCCCTGATATCTCCACTTTTCTTGAAGAGATCTCTAGTCTTTCCCATTCTACTGTTTTCATCCATTTCTTTGCATTGTTCATCTAAGAAGATCGTTTTTTTTTTTTTTTTATCTCTCCTTGCTTTTTTTTTTTTTTGGACCTCTGCATTCACTGAGTACATCTTTTCCTTTCTTCCTTGCATTTTGATCCTCTTCTTTCCTCAGTTCAGTTCAGTCACTCAGTTGTGTCCGACTCTTTGTGACTCCATGGACTGCAGCACACCAGGCTTCCCTGTCCATCACCAACTCCTGGAGTTTGCTCAACTCATGTCCATCAAGTTGGTGATGTCATCCAACTATCTCGTCCTCTGTCCTCCCCTCCTCCTGACTTCAATGTTTCCCAGCATCAGTGTCTTTTCCAATGAGTCGGTTCTTTGCATCAGGTAGCCAAAGTATTGGAGCTTCAGCACCAGTCTTTCCAGTGAATATTCAGGACTGATTTCCTTTAGGATTGACTGGTTTGATCTCCTTGCAGTCCTCAGCTCATTGTAAAGCCTCCTCAGACAACCACTTTGCCTTCCTGAATTTTTTCTTGGGGATGATTTTGTTCACTGCCTCCTGTACAATGTTACAGACCTCAATTGATAGTTCTTCAGGCACCCTAGCTATCAGATCTAATCCTTTGAATCTGTTCATCACCTCCACTGTATAATCATAAGGGATTTGATTTAGTTCATACCTGCATAGTCTAGTGGTTTTCCCTACTTTCTTCCATTCAAGCCTGAAGTTTGAAGTAAGGAGCTCATGATCTGAGTCACAGTCAGCTCCAGGTCTTGTTTTTTGCTGACTGTATAGAGTTTCTCTATTTTTGGCTGCAAAGAATATAATCAATTTGATTTCTGTATTGATTATCTGATGATATCCATGTGTAGAGTCATCTCATCATGGTAAAGGGTTTTGCATAACTCTATGAAGCTATGAGCCATGCTGTTCAGGGCCACCCAAGATGGATGGATCATAGTGAAGAGTTGCGACAAATGTGGTCCACTGGAGGAGAGAATGACAAACCACTCCAGTATTATTGTTCATGGGGAAAACCCCATGAACAGTATATAAAGTTTTATCTTCCAATTAAAAAAAAAATACTTGAGGCGTATTGCAGTCGTTCTTTTTCAATGCAGTGTAATATCTCAGTGTACAATTATGCCAAAATTGATTGGTACTGCTGTTAATGTACACTGAAGATACCAGCTCTTGGTTAACTCCAATAATTGTGTACATTTGTGGTGGTAGCATGCCTAAGATTCAGTTGTTAGTCATGCAGGATATTTTATAAAGTGCGAGTACCAATTGCACTCTTGTGAGAAGTGTGTAAGGTTTCTTATTTCTCCACATCTCCCTAGGGGCTTCCCTAGTGGATCAGATGGTAAAGAACCTGCCTGCAATGCTGAAGACCTGGGTTCAATTCCTGAGTTAGGAAGATCCCTTGGAGGAGGGCATGGCAACCCACTCCAATATTCTTGCCTGGAGAATCCCCATGAGAATGCACATCTCATTAAGAATCTTTATGGATGCCTCTTTGTCTGTCTATAGTCATATCTCATTTTCATATGCTTAATTGCCATTTAGTTTAGTTTTTTTTTTTTTTTTTTCTTCACACCCTGCATGACAGACTTTATTTTCTTGGTCTCCAAAATCACTGCAGATGGTGACTGCAGTCATGAAATTAAAAGACACTTGTTCCTTGGAAGAAAAGCTATGATGAAACTGGATAGTATATTAAAAAGCAGAGACATTACTTTGCCAACAAAAGTCCAGATAGTCAAAGTTATTGTTTTTCCAATATCATGTATGGTTGTGAAATTTGGACCATAAAGAAAGCTGAGTGTCAAAGAGCTGTTGCTTTTAACTGTGGTGTTGGAGAAGACTCTTTAGAGTCCCTTGGACTGCAAGGAGATCAAACCAGTCAATCCTAAAGGATATCCACTCTGTATATTCACTGGAAGGAATGATGCTGAAGCTCCAATACTTTGGCCACCTGATGCAAATAATTGACTCATTAGAAAAGACCCTGTTGCTGGGAAAGATTGAAGGCAGGAGGAGAAGGGGAGGACAGAGGATGAGATGGTTGGATTGCATCACTGACTCAATGGACATGAATTTGAGCAAGCTCCAGGAGATAGTGAAAGACAGGGAAGCCTGGCGTGCTGTAGTCCACGGGGTCATACAGTCGGACACAACTGAGTGACTGAACAACACAATGGAGTGAAAGATCTTAGTTCCCTGACCAAGAATGGACCTGTGCTTCTTACAGTGGAGTGTGCAGTCTTAACCACTGGACAAGCAGGAAAATCACAAGATATTTCTTTATGTGAAATACCTGCTGAAGATATTTTCTTTGCTTTTAAAATCGATGTTATTAGAGTATAATTTATACACAATGAATTGCAACCATTCTAAGTATAAAGTTTGAGAAATTTTGAAAAATACATCTATTTAAATAATCACCACACCACAAGTTGCTAAGACCTATGATAACTGTGTTTAATTTTTTTTTCAGTTTTTATTTTTTAATTTATTTACTTTAATTAGAGGGTAATTACTTTACAATATTGTATTGCTTTTGCCATACATCAACATGAATCCGCCACAGTTTATGCGTGTTCCCAATCCTGAACCCCCCTCCCACCTCCCTCTCCATACCATCCATACAGTATACTAATTCATATATATGGAATTTAGAAAGATGGAAACAATAACTGTGTTTAACTTTATGTGAAGCTGTATCATTTCATGTATGCCCAACAGCACTGCATGATAGTTCCAGTTGCTCTCTGTCCTCCTTATGACTTATATTTGACAATACAGTCTACATTCTAATTGTGACCATTCTAATGAGTGTTAGACTTGTTTCAATTTGAGTATTCTAATGTTAATGATATTGAGCTTCTTTCCATGTGCTAATTAATTTGCTATTCATGCAATTCCTTTGAAAGTGTCTGCTAAATTTTCCTGATAATTTTTATTTATTTGTGCTTTGATAGTAAATTGTTAAGGATGTTTGCATGTGTGATCATGAGGGGTTTTGGCCTACAATTTTAGTCTTATAATTTCTTTGCCTAGTATTTGTATCAGGTTTATATCAACTTCACAAAAGACTAAAAATGTATAATTTCTTCATGTGTTCTGAAACAATATTCATAGAATGCATTATTTATCCCTTTGATGGTATTCATCAACATCATTTTGAGTCAATATGATTTTGATGTTTTCTTTGGGAAAAGATTTTTAGATATTAATTCAATTACTAAAATTGAAAAGTACCCATATTTTCTGTTTACTTTTGGGTCACTTCTCAAATTTTATCTTTTAACTAACTATTCTATTTCATCTAAGTTTTTGACTATATTGGTTTAACATTCCTCATAATCTTCCCTTATTAATATGTTGATATCTGGAGAATCACCAGATGGATTGTAGCTAGACATATTGTGGTGATGATTTTACCATGTATAAAAATATAAAATCATTTTGTTGTACACTTGAAAGTAATAAATACTGTATATCAATTATAATTCAGTAAAAATGGCTTCCCCCCTATACCAATATTATGAAATATCTGGGAAAATCACTTAAAGAAGTAAAAGGAATGACTTGATCATGGTAGGGTCTCATTAAAGAATTGTGAGTGAAATATTTTGTTTCTCATAAAGCAATATTCAATAATTAGTTGTTTAGTATAAGAATGGAAGGGGAAATTAAAGATTAAATGGTTCTGAGATCAATCTGCTTGGTTATAAGCTAAGAAGTTACAATATAGTTTCTTGGCTTTATGTAAATGATAAGATAGATGTGTATCCTTTCAGTTGATTTATCAACATGTTTATTTTACTTTCTTAAGAGAAATGCAGCTTTTTTCAGTGAGTCATTAAAGGCTTGTTTAACTTGCTTATTCCTCAAAGTATATATAAAAGGATTCAGCATTGGTGATATGGAAGAAATAAGCAGTGACACACCTTTGTTAATATTTCCCCCTTTAGCAGATGGTTTGACATAGATGAAGATGCAGCTGCCGTAAGAGATGGAAAGTACAATCATGTGGGAAGAACAGGTAGAAAAGGCTTTTTTTCTTTGCTGAAGAGAAGGGAATTTTAGAATTGTCCTTATGATGTATATATAGGAGAAAACTACACATATGAGAGTGATGATGAGGATCAGTACAGAACTGGCTATTACCATCTGCTCAATTAACCATGTGTCTGAGCATGAGATCTTCAGGAGAGGTGATGCATCACAGGCAAAATGATCAATGACATTAGAATCACAGAATTCCAGATGAAAACCTAAGCTGAGTGGTGGGAGGATAGTCATAAGTGCCACCATCCAGCAGCAGATAATCATTGTTTTGCACAGTTTGTTGCTCATGATTGTCATATAATGCAAGGGTTTGCAGATGGCCACATAGCGATCATATGACATGGTCGCCAAGAGAAAAAATTCAGTTACTCCAAAAAGATATGTAAAAAATAATTGAATCGCACATGCATTATAAGTAATGGTTCTGTCCCCAGTTGATATATTGTATAGGAATCTTGGAATACAGGAGGTTGTAAATGAGATTTCTAAGAAAGAGAAATTTTGGAGGAAAAAATACATGGGTGTTTTAAGGTGAGGATCTACCAATGTTAGGGTAATGATGGTCAGATTACCAGTTATACTCAAAATGTAGGTGAGAAATAGAAAAATAAAAAGCAAAACTTGCAACTGAGGATCTTCTGTCAGTCCTAGAAGAATGAATACTGTTACAGTGGTGTGGTTTCTCATTATTGACTCCTGGATTTTGCCAAACCTACTTGTAAATGTCAGAAATGTTTGAACTGCAGAATTCAATGACATCAGCCAATAACGAACACTCTCGTGCTTATTTGGCTCATCCAGCATCCATGGTTTTTACTTGTTGATTTGAATGATACATTTCCTATTTTACAGTGAGCTGAGCCACCCAGTCTATTTATACATAATGACCAAAGGAAATTATTTTATAAATGTGAATTTGGAGATCCAACCAGTCCATCCTAAAGGAGATCAGTCCTGAATATTCATTGGAAAGGCCGATGTTGAAGCTGAAACTCCAATACTTTGGCCACCTGATGTGAAGAGCTGACTCATTTGAAAAGACCCTGATGCTGGGAAAGATTGAGGGCAGGAGGAGAAGGGGATGACAGAGGATGAGATGTTTGGATGGCATCATGGACTCAATGGACATGAGATTGGGTAAACTCTGGGAGTTGGTGATGGACAGGGAGGCCTGGCATGCTGCGGTTCATGGGGTTGCAAAGAGTTGGACATGACTGAATGACTAAACTGAAGTCAACTTTTGAATTACAGTCCAATTTTATATTTTTAGAAGTTTTTTTTTTTTTTTTTAGATTCCACATATAGTTGACAGCATAGGATGTTTTTCTTTCTCTGTTTAACTTATTTCACAAAGCTTTGAACAATGTCTTTCCCACTTTTTTCTCAGCAAGTAAATCCTGTCTTCTGCTACTATTGATCTAGTCGACTGGGTGAAGTGTCCACAGCTGACAGACCCCCATCACAGACAGGAATATTAATTGAGGCTCAGGGTAGATAAAACTTGATGGAAGACTGATACCCTCTTGGGCAGTGCATTGTCATCTGTTGGTGACCATAACTCACAATGCGAATCTCTGTCTTTTTAAAGTCCTTTTTCACCACCAGTAGTTCCCTTTATTGGAGAAGACAATGGCACCCCACTCCAGTACTCTTGCCTGGAAAATCCCATGGACAGAGGAGCCTGGTAGTCTGCAGTCCATGGGGTCGCTAGGAGTCAGACACGACAGAGCGACTTCACTTTCACTTTTCACTTTCATGCATTGGAGAAGGAAATGGCAACCCACTCCAGTGTTCTTGCCTGGAGAATCCCAGGGACAGGGAAGCCTGGTGGGCTGCCGTCTATGGGGTTGCACAGAGTCAGACATGACTGAAGTGACTTAGCAGCAGCAGCAGCAGTTCCCTTCATATTTGATTCAGTTTTGCTTGGGTCTTAAAACAATTTCATCTTTAAAAATCAATCTTTTGCTTTTATCTGCATTCAGTCTAATGTAAGTATTAAATATTTATTAATGATCACATATTCAAATTGACTAAAATTTGCCTTAAGAATTTAACTTTCACAAAATATTTTAATTTTGCAAAAGATCAAAAATGAATAAAATCTCTGCTATTGATGTGTGCAGGTGTGCAATGGATTTTATTTTTGTGTTTCTTTGGGGATTTTATTTCTGAATATTCAGCAAAAATCCTATTAATGGTTTCTAAGAGCCATCATTCTAGTAAAATGACTGTGGGTTATTCCTGTCAAATTCTAACATTAGTATCCATTGCAGTGTTTGGCTATTTAAATATTACATGGAAGAGAGGGATAAATTGGAAGATTGGGACTGACATAAATGCACCACTATATATGAAATAGATAATGAGCTTGTGCTTAGTTGTGTCCAACTCTTTGCGACCCTATGGACTGTAGCCTGCCAGGGTCCTCTGTCTATGGGGATTATCCAGGCAAGAATACTGGTGTGGGTTGCCATGCCCTCCTCCAGGGGATCTTCCCAATCCAGGGATCAAATCCAGATCTCCCGTATTGCAGGCAGATTCTTTACCAACTGAGCCACTAGGGAAGCCCAAGAATACTGGAGTTATACTGGAGTTGGTAGACTATCTCTTCTCCAGGTTATCTTACTGATCCAAGAATTGAACTGGGGTCTTTTTCATTGCAGGAGGATTCTTTACCAGCTGAGCTACCAGGGAAGCCCAGATAAGTAGTAAGGATTTATTGTATAGCACAGGGAACTCTTCTAAATACTCTGCAATGGCCTATATGAGAAAAGGATCTTAAAAAGTGTGGATATATGTATATGTTTAATTGATTCATTTTGCTGTACAGCAGAAACTAACACAACAATGTAAATAAACTGTACTCCAATAAAAATTTTTTTAAAAGTGAATTAAAAATTCTAACACTTTGCTTAGAGAAATCTATCATAACATTCCTCACCCACCTCCCACTTTCTGCTAGAATACACATGTACATACTGTGTATATAACTGAAGCAGCAAACATTTTCATACTTACCCTTTAAGCAGTAAATTATTTCATGGCACCTGTTGATAGTTTATTTGAAGATACACACACTGAACAGGAATATGCTAGAGGAGACGTGTGACTGCTAGGTTTTCTTAGGGAACCACACTCAGCTAGAAAATCCCTGAAAATGCTCAGAGCTCTCCTATACCATACAGAGCTTCCTCTGTGAGAGGTCCTGTGCCATTTTACTCTGAGAATATACCTTCTTCTCTTGCTAGCTAAAAGGAAGGAATGTCTTGTCTAAAGGGCTAGGTGTACCATGGGTGACTAAAGAATTAGAGATAATTGATCTGCTGAACTTGTTGATCAGGAAAACGTATTTGGGGCCAAATATTATGGTTAGTTAATTTATGTATCCCATTCATAACAATAGTCAATAGAATCAACAAACAAAAGAGTCCTTAGAGACCCAGGTTTAAAAGTCACTAAGGGATAAAAAGTTTTGGCATCCAACCTCACACAGGTAGCAGTGAGGACAGTGCCTTTGAGAACAAAAAAATGCAACAATTGCATTAGACACACCAAGATGGTGCAGGATAATAGAAGTCAAGTGATATAATATTTGATGTTTTCCTTGCAGTAGTAGTAAGGCAATGCAATTGGCATAAGAAGACTTCTGCCACTTTCTTAAGTATCTCATGGATACTATGAAAAATATGAAGGTAGAAAGGAAAAAAGAATGACATAGAGATTGCCATCACAGATTATTTTACAAAAGTAATGTCAGAGATTTTCCAACTCAAGCAAAAGTACATAAGTAAATTTGTAAAAACTATTGTGATCTACCATTTACATGCAATCTATCTTTAATTATCCTCATACAGATATTTTATACTAATTTTTCATGACAGAATTTATGTAGTTTTAATGTTTTTGATAATAAGTAACATGAGTTTGGAAACTTCTATTGTTTATATTTCTTCTTTTTATAATAAAAATGTTGCTCTAAGTTTTTATATATCTTTATACATGTGATTGCTTATGTACACAAGACCAAAGGAGGCATTCTTAGTTTTAGGTAGAAAAGTTTTTATATTTGCATAGTTTTTAATATATATTTCACACTAGATGTATTAAAAATATATTTGGTCTCAATCTCAGAGAAGAAATTACTAGAATGAATGTGATTGGATAGATGTTCTTCATAGTTTTTTAAAAAAGTCTTAGCATCTTTGTACCAGAAAGAGTTATCTTCAACTACACAAAAATAGATGATTAATAGAGAGTTCAGTTCATAATTTTGTTTTCCTTAGTCTAATTAGACTTCCTTAGTCTAATATCTATAGAGGACCCTGGGAAGAATTGCTTCCAATAATGATTATAGGAATCAGAGAATCAAAAACTAATACTGCTATAGCAACAGACTATTGAGAGGGTGTGTGACTTTAAGAAAAAAGCCAGCAATGTGCACTTACCTCATTGAATGCTTTCTTATTTGTATACTCCAGCTACTATCACTTCTTTGCTTTTTTTTTTTTTTTACATTTTATAAAACACACTGTTAATTTACTGTCAATATTTATTGAGAACCTACTCTATATTCTGTGCCCTGTATCTCTTCAGGTTGAGGTGACTTTGGCTGAAAATGAAAGCCTACTTTTATGCAAATGCAGGGCATATGGCATTGTGATGACTCAGCTAAATGGCATCAGAGAGACATTGTCCAGCTTTGGGGACAACAGCTTGCATTTATGGCACATGAAAAAATTTAGTCAAATGATGGGCAGATCATTCAGGTGCCTTGACTAGGAATAGTAGACATAGGGTGTATACTCCTGTGACTTGACTTTGGATTATGCATATACAACCATGGGAGTTGTAAATAAATCCATTTTTCTCAGGAAAGGTTGAAGTGAAATTCAATATTTACAGGAGTTTGTGTGCTAAACAAAATTTTCTATTAAGTGGCAAAGCAATTTAGTTCCCCATATGTGATAAAACATTGAACTGGTTCTAACGTTAGTTGTCAGGGAAGTGTGTAATTTCCTCAGTTCTGTCTCATCACAACAAAAACTTGAAGTGATGGGCCAGCATTACAGCCCTTGGACAGACCATGTCGCAATTCTCGGACAGATCAATGTTACAGCTCCGTGTTACAGCTCAGTTTAATTTAGAAAATAAAGGAAAATACATCCTTGAGGCGTTAGGGCATGCCGACATGAAGAAGACATGAAGAAGAGAGAGAGAGAGCATGTGCATGCAAGAGAGCGAGACTGACCCAAAAGACTTGAAGAATAGAAAGAGAGTGCGTGAGAGAGAGCGAGCGCCCACGAGGGAGAGAGCGAAGGGAGAAGGAGAGAAACCCCTGGCCCTTTAGCTCCTCTTTTCATGTTTTTTTCTCCTCCCCTGGGCCTGCCCTATGTAAATTGGGCTAGCCAGGAGTGCTGTTTGTTCTACCTGATGTCCTCACTCCAGTCCTTTGGTCTTCCTTTGTTCTATTTTTGCAGGCTTTTCCCTTCCTTGTCTTTTAGCCACTGCCATTCTGGACTCTTTTTTCCTATTCTAACTACATAACATTCCCCTCTCAAGAGGTGAGAGGCCCAATTCTTTGGGATTAGGGGTGTCAAGGTCTTTCTGGCTACTTCCTGCTGAACTGGGATGGCGAGGGGTATTGGGCCTCCCCTTCTTGCTAGTCTCAGGCCTCAGAGTCCTTGTAGCGGTGTCTTTCTAAGGGTGAGTGATATTTTCTGTGGTCAGCTGTAGTTCTGCATATCCTTGTTGAACTGGCATTGCATGTTGTAGCTTGTTGACTTGGGCAGAAACAAAACCGGTTAGACAATTGATAGTACATGGAGCAATCATTAGCAGCATCAATATGATGATAACAAGCACTAGTAGGGGCATTAGCTAACTCCAAATTTCTGTCACCAGGAGGATTCCCCCAAAGAGAGATTGTAGCCACCCCGAGAACTCTCCAGCTCGTTCTTTGAGGTCCAGAAGGTCTGAATGATTTTCTTGAGGACTGTGAGACTTTCTTTAACTTAGCTGGAGGTATTTACCCAGAAACAACATGTCTCATTCAAGATGGCTCAAGTTCCTCCTTGTTCAGGGATCAGAAGATTTATCTCCTGTCTGTTTTGGAGTGCAACCCCTGCCAAGCTGTGTTGGCTCTTTAGAGCTGTCCAGAGAAATCTTATCCCCAGAACTTGATTTTGGGGGTGTTCATTAAAATGGCACTCATCTGTAGTTCTGAATCTGAGATCTGAGATCTCCCAGGGGCTCATAGGTGTATTGAGTGTCCTCTTCTGTTTTCTTCCACAGCTTGACTTGTGAGTAGTGAATCCAGGAGTCATGTCCTGGTACCTTGACTGCTGTGGGCGTAGAAAGTATTACAGGGTAGGGGCCCTTCCATTGGGCTGGAGTTGAGCCTTTGGGGACCCATCTTTCCAGACTTTAATTAGGACTTGGGTACCTGGAGCATATAGCAGTGACTCTTTAGAATCTTTTGGGTCCTGGTTGACACCCCACAAGCGTATATCTTGTTGGAATTGCCCAATGGCCATGGTATAAGACCAGAGGGTCTGAGCCTCTGGATCTAGGAAGAGGTCATTGACATAAACAAAAGGTCTCCCATATAGCATCTATAAGGACGAAGACCAACCTGTTTCTTAGTGGCTATATGGGTGTGGAGGACATTGGTAAAGCCTCCTTCCATCCCAGGGAAGTCTCTGGGTTATCTTTTTTGTTGCTGATTTTAAGAATTGGTTGGCTCTTTCTACTTTTCCTAAAGACAGAGGCCTCTAGCACAATGGAGATAGTAAGTAATGCCTAATGCTTTAGAGACCCCTTGGGTGACCTTAGAAGTAAATGATGTCCCATTGTCACTATGTAATGACCTGGGCAGACCAAATCTCAGAATGATTTCTTGGAGCAGTTTTTTTTTTTTTTTTTTTTTACCATCTCAGCTTTTTCAGTCCAGGTGGGAAAGTCTTCAATCCATCCTGTGAATGTATCTATCATGACTAATAGGTCATGACTTATACCTGGGTGAAGTGCATCTGCCAGTCTTGTCCTGGGTAGGTCCCACGTCGTTGGATAGGCTGGGCCAGCTGGGGTCTTTGAGCTCCTTGGGGGTTGTTTAATTGGGAAGTGGGACAAGAGGAGACCACTTGCCTTATAGTCATTTGGAGGCCTGTTCCTCTGAAGGACCTTTTTAGTAATCTTTGGAGGGCCTCTTCCCCTAAAAGAGTGGTGGCATGTAAAGAGTTAACCAAATTCCACTGGAGGTTCTCAGGTAGAAAAAAGAGTCCCTCCTTTTGGAACAACCCTGTATGATCTTCTTGAAAGCTCTCACTCTTAGCTTTGAGTCTCACCTTCAGTATATGAAGGAGTTTCTGGCAAATTAGTCTGTGGAACTAGGGTGGCAGTCCTTATTAGGTCATTGTTCTGTAATGCTCGTCTCTTAGCTGCCTAATCAACTGCTTGGTTCCCTTGTGCCACTTCCGTGATCTCTTTTTGTTGTCCTTTACAGTGGGAGACTGAAACCTCAGTGGGTAGATGAACTGCCTCCAAGAGTCTAAGGATTTGATCACCATATTTGATTGGGGACCCTCGGGTTGTCAAGTGGCCTCTTTCTTTCCAAATAGCAGCATGTGCATGTAGCACCAGAAAGGCATACTTGAAATCAATGTAATTGGCTACTCTTTTTCCTTTTTCCAGCTCTAAAGTTCAAGTCAGGGCTATGAGCTCAGCTAATTGGGCTGAAGTACCTGGTGGCAAATGTTTAGCCTCTATGGTCTCAAAATTGGAGACTACTGTATATTTGTCTCTTTTTTTTCCCATCCAAGACAAAGCTGCTTTCATCAGTGTACCATATTTCCTCAGGATTGGTCAGAGGATCTTCGGACAATCCCTCTCAGGGTTTTGTTCAGTGGCCCAAGGTTTTTAGGCAAGAGTGAAAGGGGAGAGAGCCCTTGGGGGTAGGCAGAAGGGTGGCTGGGTTAAGAATCTCAAAAGAGTATATAGTGAGGCCTGGATTTTCCATCAGCACTAGATATCTGAGGATTTTTTGATCAGACATCCATAAATGGCCTCTCCAGTTTAGGAGTTGTTTCACTTGGTGACTAGTAAAAATAGTCAGTTTGCCTTTAAAAGAGAGTTTTAAAAGATCTTCCATCAGAACTGCAATAGCTGCAAGATTTCGAAGGCAGGGAGCGATTTCTTCCCAATAAGGGAGGACAGTCAGGGACCGCTAGAAACTGGTGGGAAAATATTTGTCCATCCCAGCAACAAGTGTTCAGGTGAATCTTTTTGTAAATGTTTTTTCCTGTAGCACCCAAAATTGTATAGGTTTGGGAGGAGAAGGCTCTGGAGTAGGAGGTCAGGACAGAGTAGGTAGCCTGTGTGTCTACCAAGAAATTCTTGGACCTACCTGCCACATCCAGTTGCACCCTTCACTCCAGTCCCATGATGGTTATCTGTGACAGGCGGGTTGGCTGGAGCAGGCCGCTTCAGTCCTGTTGAACCATCGTGAGGGAAAGCTTGGCACTTGACCTTGAGGCTCTTGGGTCCCAAGGGCAGAGTGCCACCCAGTGTCCCAGTTGTGGTATTTGTAACAAGCCATTTTAGGAGACTTGTCACAGGTGTGGAAACTCTTTGACCCAATGCCCTGCATGTCTACAGATTAGGCATTTGCTTCGTGCTTTGTCCTTCAAGGACTTGGGGTTTGCCATAGCACTTCCCTGGAGGGCTGCCAGCATCTGGGCATGCCTTGTCTCTTTCTTTTTCTCCCTCTCCTGGGCCTCCCTCTCCTGTTCTCTGTTACAAAAGTTATTGGTGACTGGCTGGACCATCTAATCTAAAGAGGCAGCAGGGTCCTGCTGCTGTAGCTGTTATAACTTTATCTTGATGTCTGATGCACATTGGGACAGGAATTTGTCCTTTAAAGTCACCTGTCCCTTGTAAGAGTCTAAGTCCAGATTAGTAAAGTTTTGGAAGGCCTCTTTTAGCCTTTCTAGAAAGGCCATGGGTTTCGCATTGGGCTCTTGAGTTATTGCTGAGATTGGGCACAGTCCCACAAGTAACAGGCTTCCTTCTATTTCCATGGGTGGACTTCTTTAGGGGTGAGTCTTTCTGAAGCTTATCCTACCCAGTACTGTTGCAACCTGAGAGCAGGGCATCCCTGGGTCAGGGTGCAGATCCTCAGGCAAGCTGAGGCATGGCAGCCTCCTGGAGACTAAATCCTTGGGCAGGTCGAGGCATATTGACTTCCTGGGACTCCTGGACTGGCAAACCTCCAAGCAGGTTGAGGCATGACAACCTTTCGAGGACCAGATCCCTAGGCAGATCAAAGCATTTTGACCTTCTGGGGCCCAGCTCCCGCCCACCCCCTCCCTCCCCCGGACTGGTGGATCCCTGAGCACTTTGAGGCATGACGACCTCTCAGAGACAAGATCCCTAGGATGTTTGAGGCAGGTCAACTTCCTGGGATCCTGGGCTGATGGACCTCCAAGTAGGCTGAAGTGTGACAACCTCCTGGGGACTGGATCCCTAGGCAGATCGACCTCCTGGAACCCCTGGGCTGGAGTTGGGCATCCCCAAGGTCTCCAGCATGACCAGTGCTGGGTAGGGTTAAGGGGTTGCAATTTTAACTTATTGCCAGTTTGTTCACCACAGATGCGAATAGATATCATGATGAAAGCAATCCAAGCCTGTGCCCAGGGACTGGGAACCTGGTGAAACAGTCATAAGCCTTATCCTCTTACTACTATAAAGGATTGTAAGTTTCTGATTTCCTCCCATAGTCCTCTATAAGAGCAGTTTAGGGTGTCTCCAATGGTAAACATTCCATTGTCATAGACCCACTTTAGGTAATAACAGAAGTAAAAACAAAGGAGTGGGTTATCTGGCCCTGTTAGGGGGATTAATGTGTTTTAATAATAAGCAGGGTGAAGCATGTTGCCCACAAGGGGGCAGGGTCCTGGTTGTAGGAGTTAGTAATTGGCTTAAGAACAAATTGATAAGAGGCAATAAACCAGATGTTCCATAAAAGTGGAGTGGAGATGCTGGGAGGGATTGGGGGCAAGAGAAGAAGGGGACGACAGAGGATGAGATGGCTGGATGGCATCACTGACTCGATGGACGTGAGTCTGAGTGAACTCCGGGAGTTGGTGATGGACAGGGAGGCCTGGCGTGCTGCAATTCATGGAGTCGCAACGAGTCAGACACGACTGAGCGACTGATCTGATCTGATCTGACGCTTGTAACATTAGGAGAAGGATGGTAAGGTTTTGGGCCCGAACAGCCTGCAGGGCTAACCCCCAAAGTGGCAAACATTATCCCTGGAAGCCCAATTGCCTTTGAAGGGATGCCAACAGATAGACTTCTAGCAAGCATTGTGTGCCTGTCTCCCACCCTAGCAGGTTCACTGAGAGATGCTGATGTTGCACATGTTGTAGGAAACATGGAAGATGAAGGCCTGATTATCTAGAGGGATTGGATATTACACAGTATTTCCCTCCCAAGGGCCAGCTATTTTCTGGTTGTCCCTCCAGAAGATTGTAGAGGCAACATTGTGAGCCTGGATGGGCTCAGGAAAAGAGCATGAAACAGGAGGGAAGGAGGCAGGGCACAACTTTTGAAAGAATGACATAGCACAAGGGCATGAGTTTTTGCAATGAGACATCAGAGCCTGAGATTCATTAGGTCCTGAAGCTAGGCATCATGGGTTTTGGCAGGGCTCAAGTCCCAGGAGAGAGGAGCTGGAGGATGGGAGGAAAAATTAGTGGGAAAAACTTGCCAAGGAATCCCCTTCATAACCTGCCAGAAAATCTGCTAAATCCCTGACCTGTGCTCACAGTTTTCATTGGCCTGATCCTTGGCACAAAGAAGATTAAGGATAGGAGAACCCCCACTGGCTTGGGTAACAGCTATCGGGGCTCAGCAGATAATGGAGCCTTTGGGACATACTGAGAAGTAGCCTCTCCAGAGTCCCTCAATTGCATCCACTTACACTTGCCTGTTCACAGGGTAGTTCAAGGAAACAAGAAACAAGAGGTTGTAAAGGAATTAAGATTTTGCTAGATATATGTCCTTCCAGCCACAGGAGCAAGGACTGCCTACCTTAACCGGAGGTCTTCTGGAATGTGAGACAGCTGTGTGAGCTTTCTGCTGAGTTCGCTTTTCCCTGTCCTGGTTTTCAGCACGCTGGGCTTCTTGTCACTTCCCCTGCACTGGGTTTTCTTCGCATTCAGCTTCCAATGTGGGAGCTTTCATGGAGTTGGTCTTCTGCTGTGCTTGGCCTCCTCCTTGCAGGGGCCTGCCAAGGTTGTTTCAGCCAGGTTACATCGGAGTCAGGGCACCATAGATGTCAGAGGAACATATAATTTCCTCAGTTCTGTCTCATCACAGCAAAAATTTGAAGTGACGGACCAGGATTACAGCCCCCAGACAGATCGTGTCACAGCTCTCAGACAAATCAGTGTTACAGCTCCGTTTAATTTAGAAAATAAAGGAAAATACATCCTCAAGGTGTGAGAGCATGCCGACCCAAAAGACGTGAACAGAAGAGAGAGAGAGAGTGAGAGAGAGAGAGAGAGAGAGAGAGAGAGAGAGAGAGAGAGAGCAGGAGAGAGGCCCCCGTCCCTTTGGCTCCCTTTTTATATGTTTTTTTCTCCTCCCCCTGGGCCTGCCCTATGTAAATTGGGCTAGCAAGGAGTGCTTTTTGTTCTACCTGAGGTCCTCACTCCAGTCCTCGGATCTTCCTTTTTTTCTATTTTTGTAGGCTTTTCCCTTCCTTGTCTTTTAGCCACCGCCATTCTAGAATCCTTTTTCCTATTCTAACTATCTAACATAGTTATTCTGAGAAGGCAATGGCACCCAACTCCAGTACTCTTGTCTGGAAAATCGCATGGGTGGAGGAGCCTGGTGGGCTGCAGTCCACGGGGTCGCTAGGAGTCAGACACGACTGATCGACTTCACTTTCACTTTTCACTTTCATTCACTGGAGAAGGAAATGGCAATCCACTCCAGTGTTCTTGCCTGGAGAATCCCAGGGATGGGGGAGCCTGGTGGGTTGCCATCTGTGAGGTTGCACAGAGTTGGACACGACTGAAGCGACTTAGCAGCAGCAGCAGCAACATAGTTGTTAGTGTGAGCTCTAGGTGGACAGAATATATAGTCTTTCCCAAATTCTCACCCTTCAAAGTGTTCAGGAGCAAAGGGGAAGATTATAGAGGGATGAGCTAATTGGATTCTTTTAGGTGGTCCATAAGTTTAGTTGGTAAAGAATCCACCTGCAATTCAGGAGATACAGGAGACACCAGGAGTTTGATTCCTGGGTCAGGAAGATCCCCTAAAGGAGGGTATGGCAACAACTGAGCAAAGCAATGAAAAAAAAGTGTAAGAGCTAACTCCCAGGAAAAATCTGGGGAGATGAAGAGAACATGAACTGCTTAGAAAACTGCCTCTCATTATTTCTTCCCAAATAATACAAAATGCAAAAGTAAATTCTATACTGTTTGCATGAGAAGTCACTTCAGTCATGTCTGACTTTGTGCGGCCCTATGGACTGTAGCCTGCCAGACTCTTCATTCCATGGGATTCTCCAGGCAAGAATACTTGAGTAGGCTGCCATGACCTCCTCCAGGAGATCTTCCCAACCCAGGGATCAAACTACTCTCCTGCATTGCAGGTGGAATCTTAACTGATGAGCCACTAGGGAAGTCCCTATTTCCACACCAGAGGTGGGCAAACATTTTCTGTAAAAAGCCAGAAAGTA
Organism: Bos javanicus; assembly: GCF_032452875.1. Classification (NCBI taxonomy): domain Eukaryota; kingdom Metazoa; phylum Chordata; class Mammalia; order Artiodactyla; family Bovidae; genus Bos; species Bos javanicus. Next base: position 58,690,514 of record NC_083872.1, read on the forward strand.
AACAGTTTTGGCCTTTGGGACCATGAGGTCTCTGTTAAAATTGCTCAACTTTATTGTTAAAAGCAGTCTTAGATATTAAGCAAATGAGTTGGAGTGAACATGATCCAATAAAACTTTGTTTATGAGAAGAACTGTGGATTGATTTTACCCTCAGGCTTTAATATTTTTGACACTTGCCCAGAATGTAGTCCTGACTCTTAAGTGGCTCTCCCAGTGTTCAACTGAAAGCCTGTGGTTGAGAAGATATTCATTCATAAGTTGTCTTTACTTTGGCTGGGCCAAAACTCCAAGCCCACTGACTGTTTGGCCCCTACTATCTCTGTCAAACTTTCAGCCTTATCACTGGTGAACACGGACTACACTTGCTCTGCATGTGTTCAGTTAGCCAAAGATACCGGGGGAACTTCTGTTCAGATTCCAGCTGTCCTTATTTAGATTCTAGCAGCTCTAACTGGAGGATACTAACCACTTCAGCTGGATCCTTTTTTTTTTTTTTTTTTAAATGTTTTTTTTAATATCAAGTATAATTGCTTTAAAATGTTGTGTTAGTTTCTACTGTACAACAGCTTGCATCAGCTATCCCCTTCCTCTTAAGCCTCTTTCCAAAACCCCTTTCCTAGCCTACTGTTCAACAGAGTACTGAGTTGAGCTCCCTGTGCTGTATAGCAGCTTCCCACGAGCTACCTATTTTACACATAGTAGGGGATACATGTTAATGCTACTGTCTCAATTTGTTCCACCCCCTCTTTCCTTCATTGTGTCCACATGTTCATTCGTCACATCTGTGTCTCTAGTTCTGTCCTGCAAATAGATTCATCAGCACCATTTTTCTAGATTCCACATATGTATTAATGTGTGATATTTGTTTTTCTCCTCCTGACTTGTTTCACTCAGTGACAGAGTCTAGGTTCTTCCACACCACTAAATGACCCGATTTCATTCTTTTCCATGGTTGAGTAATATTTCATCGTATATACGATGGTGTAATCACTGACCTAGAGCCAGACATCCTGGAACGTAAAGTCAAGTAGGCCTTAGAAAGCATCACTATGAATAAAGCTAGTGGAGGTGATGGAATTCCAGTTGAGCTATTCCAAATCCTGAAAGATGATGCTCTGAAAGTGCTACACTCAATATGCCAGCACATTTGGAAAACTCAACAGTGGCCACAGGACTGGAAAAAGTCAGTTTTCATTCCAATCCTAAATAAAGCCAATGCCAAAGAATGCTCAAACTACTGCACAATTGCATTCATCTCACACGCTAGTAAAGTAATGCTCAAAATTCTCCAAGCCAGGCTTCAGCAATATATGAACCATGAACTTCCTGATGTTCAAGCTGGTTTTAGAAAAGGCAGAGGAACCAGAGATCAAATTGCCAACATCCACTGGATCATAGAAAAAGCAAGAGAATTCCAGAAAAACATCTATTTCTGCTTTATTGACTATGCTAAAGCCTCTGACTGTGTGGATCACAATAAACTGTGAAAAATTCTTCAAGAGATGGGAATACCAGACCACCTGATCTGCCTCTTGAGAAATTTGTATGCAGGCCAGGAAGCAACAGTTAGAACTGGACATGGAACAACAGACTGGTTCCAAATAGGAAAAGGAGTTCGTCAAGGCTGTATACTGTCACCCTGTTTATTTAACTTATATGCAGAGTACATCACGAGAAATGCTGGACTGGAAGAAACACAAACTGGAATCAAGATTGCTGGGAGAAATATCAATAACCTCAGATATGCAAATGACACCACCCTTATGGCAGAAAGTGAAGAGGAACTCAAAAGCCTCTTGATGAAAGTAAAAGTGGAGAGTGAAAAGGTTGGCTTAAAGCTCAACATTCAAAAAACAAAGATCATGGCATCCGGTCCCGTGGAAACACTGTCAGACTTTATTTTTCTGGGCTCCAAAATCACTACAGATGATGACTGCAGCCATGAAATTAAAAGATGCTTACTCCTTGGAAGGAAAGTTATGACCAACCTGGATAGCATATTCAAAAGCAGAGACATTACTTTGCCAACAAAGGTTCGTCTAGTCAAGGCTATGGTTTTTCCTGTGGTCATGTATGGATGTGAGAGTTGGACTGTGAAGAAGGCTGAGTGCCGAAGAATTGATGCTTTTGAACTGTGGTGTTGGAGAAGACTCTTGAGAGTCCCTTGGACTGCAAGGAGATCCAACCAGTGCATTCTGAAGGAGATCAGCCCTGGGATTTCTTTGGAAGGAATGATGCTAAAGCTGAAATTCCAGTACTTTGGCCACCTCATGCGAAGAGTTGACTCATTGGAAAAAATTCTGATGCTTGGAGGGATTGGGGGCAGGAGGAGAAGGGGACGGCAGAGGATGAGATGGCTTGATGGCATCACTTACTCGATGGACGTGAGTCTCAGTGAACTCCAGGAGTTGGTGATGGACAGGGAGGCCTGGCATGCTGCGGTTCATGGGGTCGCAAGGAGTCGGACATGACTGAGCGACTGATCTGAGCTGGTCTGATCTGAACTTCTTTATTCATTCATATTTTAATGGACATATAGGTTTCCATCATGTCCTGGCTATTGTGAATAGTATGGCAATGAATAGCAGTGTACGAGTGTCTTTTTGAATTACGGTTTTCTTAGGGTATAATCCTAGTCATGGGATTTGTTGCTAATATGGTAGTTTTGTTCATAGTTTCTTAAGAAGCATCCACACTATTCTCCGCAATGGTTGTATCAACTTATATTCCCACGAACAAAGCAAAAGTTTTCCCTTTTCTCTACATTCTCTCCAGCATTTATTGCTTGTAGATTTTTTTTGATGATGACGATTTGACTGGTGTGATGTGACACCTCACTGTGGTTTCGATTTGCATTTCTCTCATAATGAGTGATGTTAAGCACCTTTTCATGCATTTGTTGGCCATCTGTGTGTTGTCTTTGAAGAAATGTCTGTCTAGGTCTTCTCTCATTTTTTGGTTGGGTTGTTTGTGTTTTGATATTGAACTGCATAAACTGCTTATGTATTTTGGAGGTCAGTACTTTGTGATGGTTCATTTGCAAATATTTTCTCCCATTCTGAGGGTTGTATTTTCTTCTTACTTGTGGTTTTCTTTTCTGGGCAAACACTCTAAGTTTAATTAGGTCCCATTTGTTTGTTTTTGTTTTTGTTTTAATTACTCCAGGAGACAGGTTTAAAAGATCTTGTTGTGATTTATGTCAGAGTATTCTGCCTAAATTTTCCTCTAGGAGTTTTATAGTATCCAGTTTTACCCTTAGGTGTTTAATGCATTTAAATACTACTTTTGTGTGTGGTTGCCAATAGCCACCACGGGAGATCCCACCCATGACAAAGGTCATGCGGAAGAGACCTGACAGGCAAAGGCAGATCAGGCCTCGAGGGACCCCCTGAATCTGGTCGAGCATCTATCCCAAAACCAAAATCTGTCTACTGTTTATTATATTATGCCTTCCACCAACTCTTCTGTCATTAACAGGGGGCTATCCCCGATCACCTTTCTCTGGAAAAAAATCAACTTAGGGCTTTAGTTAATAAGTCTCCTGGGCACCCCTCTGATGGCTTTCTAGCTTGCCTGACAGGCTTATCTAGACTCTTGCAGCTAGGCATGTGACTGTTCACAGCCTCCCAACCATGAGAGACATGGGAAGCCTAAAACATTCTAGAAATATAGAGCCTTTCAAAGAAATATAGAGTAGTGCTTGTGTAGGATTTCATTGCTAAGCCAATGCTTGCTGCCAAGTTCCCATATCCCTTATCCATTGTGCACCTGGCAGTGCATTAGTTAACATAGTTGGAATGTAAGAAAAACAAGTAGCAGCCTTGGAATTAACCACATCAGACCTTGAGCTAATTGGTTCTTTCTTTGTTGTAACTTACTGCACCTTAGCTCTGTTAGAATGTAACTCTGTTTAGCACTTTCTGAGGCTGACATAGATTAGAAATATAAAGAAAAAGCACTTCAAGGGAAAATAAGTTTTCTGGGTGAGCAGCCTTTATCAAAAGAGGGTCATAAAATGTCCACAGGCCCCCAAGGCCAGAAGATATTGTACACAACATTGTTTATGGGAAAGGTGTGCAGAAAAAATCCTGGTTTTGATAAACAGATTTAATATTTGGGCTGACTCTGTATGACTTTGCATCTTTCATTTCCCTCTTTGTATAAGTCAAGGTATAAACGTTCCTTTTGAAAATAAAGTTGTGGGCCTTGCTCACCCATAACTTGGTCTCCCCATGTCGTTCTTTTTTTTTCCTTTTCCCTCCTTTTCTCTCTCTGTTCTTCCTTCAGGATGACTCCTTGGGGCACAGGGGCTCTCTGAGTTCACTTTTTTGCCTGGGCTTCTAAGACCCGATCGAGAAGGTCCCCTGCATCTTCACTAGGGAGGGGGCGTCTTGCATCCTCACCCCACCGAGAGGGTGCCTGTGGCCTCCATGAACAGAACAAGTTCCGTGCCAGACACTTTATTGCCTTTCTGTGCTTATCAAGGGAGATCAAGCCCTGCTCTCTGCTTTGCTATCCTTTCACCTAGGTCGTCATCCTGAGGGTACCCCTGGATCCTGCTGGGGCTAGACCCCGGCATGTGGTATTAGAGAATGTTATAATTTCATTCTTTACATGCAGTTGTTTCTCTGTTGTATATTTTGCCTCCTTTGTCCTAGATTAACATCAATATGTACATGGGCTAATGTGACATTTCTTACTTGAATTCTTTAAATATTTTCACAAATTTTTGAAATATTTTCAAAAATTCTTTAAATATTTTCACAGCATCAGTTTGGTTTACTCCCACACCAAATTTATTTTTCTTCTTTCAGTTTAACTCTGGATCAATACATTGGATTGAAGTGGATGTGAAAAGAATCTAGAATTCAGCACAGGATGCAGTTTTAAACTTCTTGAGTTTATTAAATTATTTTTTAAATGATGGAAGCTTATCAAAAAGACAGAGCACAAGCTTAAAGTGTTTCTTGTTGAACACATCTAGAACAAAATGAGAATCATATGAGAAACAAAGCTATGCTTTATAACTCATAGAATAAGATAAAAATATGATGTGAAATGAATAAATATATAAAAACTACAAAAACTTTTCTTATAGTCACATGTGAACCAACAAACATAGATGTAATGATGGAATTAGAAAATCTCTATAGGTGAAAACCAATATAAAAATAATTTGATGAGGAACAACTTATTCTTCATTCTCAAATTATTGCTTACATTTAAAATAAGAAGAACCCATAGCAATACCTGGAATACCTCCTAGGTTTCAGGATGACTAATCTTCAAAAAAGTCCAAAAATGATGAATATTGGCAAGGATGTATAGAAATACAAACTTAAAAACGTTTCAAACTTGTGTTTCCAGATGGCAAAGTTGGAGGACATGGAACTCACCTCCTCAACTAGGATCACATTGAAAACACAACATATAGAATGATTCTCATTCTGAAGGTTAACTGGAGACAGGCAGGAGTCATGTACAACCAAGGTTGCAAAACAGATCCATGCAGAACTGGGTAGGAATGGAAAAGAAGCAAGACCAAACTTATAGGGAATGAGCCAGCTAAGACTCAACCCTTGGGCCTTTTGCGTCAGGAACTTGGGACCTGACCCAACTCCCAATAGGCAATGATGGCCTCTGAGCAGAAGAGAAACCCTATCTCATACCTGGCTCCAGCCCTAGCTCCTCTTCTCCAGCTCTACCTTCTACCAAGTTAAGATGAGGTTGTTAGGCTGGGCTCTGTTCCAGTATCACAAGCGGTCTTATTAAAAGGGTAAATTTTGATGCAAGACAGACACACATAATGAGAAGATGATATAAAGACAGAAACATGAAGGAAGAAGATGGCCAGGTGATAATGGAGGCAGAAACTAGAGATATGTGGTGAGGGAACACGAAAAACACCGATTGCACCAATAGCTCAGAGAGAGGCATGGAAGATCCACTTCCTCAGCTTCCTCTTCTTCAGTAGAAACTGATATCTTGATTTGTGAATTCTAGCATCCAGAACTGTTAGACAATGTATTTCTGTTGTCTTATTCTACCATTGTGTTATATTGCTATGAAAGCAAACTAATGAGTGTGAAGGTGCCAAGTCTCTCCAGTCGTATCTGACTCTGTGTGACCCCATCGACTGTAGCCCACTAGGGTTCTTTGTCCATGGGATTCTCCAGGCAAGAATACTGGAGTGGGTTGCCATGCCTTCCTCCAGGGAGCAACCTAATAAAGCATCTAAAAAGAGAACTTCAAAGTACATGTAGCAAAAAAAATAACATAATAAGTGAAAAATTAAAAAAAATCTACATTTACAGTTGGAAAATTAAGTACTACTCACTCAGTAGCAGATAGAAATACTAGACAGATAGTCAATAAGGATATAAAATGTCCCAATAACCCATCAATCAACTGAAACTAAATGTCATTAGCAGAATGTGCTATATAATAACAGGATACATGGTAAGGTCTCTGGGCAGGTCTGACATGAATGCAGGAATTCATGAGAGAGTTAGAGAAGAGCAGACCTTAATAACATATATAAGCATATGCATATTTCAAGATGAACCCTGAACCAGAGACCCATGGCTCAAACAACAACAGCAACAAAGAAAAACCGTTTTAGCAAAGGTTTAAATTACTAAAGTGAATGTTCAGCCATACAACATAAGACAAGACTAAGCTTGTAGTTTGAGTCTCAAATAATTTATTGCTAGCTTAAAAAAAATCATTCACATTTCCAGGTGAATAAAATAGAATTCAGAGTTTATGTAGTATAATATTCAAAACATGAGGATAGAATCCAAAACCACAGACTATATAAAGAATGGGTAAAATGTGACCTATTCAAAAAAAAAAAAAATCATTTACTGAAGTGACATCTTGCAGGTGCCAAGTCCTGAGGACTCAGATATTGATAGAATTACACAGAGATTTTAAATCAATCTATACAACTGTGCTATGAGATAAAGGAAGATCATGAAAATCAAAGATTTCTCAGAATAGAAAGAGAAAACATGTAATATTAAAAGGAAAATGTTAGAAATGAAAAAATGCTGTATGTTTCTGAAGAAAGTCACACTTTGGGCTTAATTATTGGATAAAGATTTCAGAAGAAAAAGGTGATAAATTGAAAATTACAACAATAGAAACTGTATAATCCTTATAAAAGGGAGAAGTGAACTTTTTAATTTACAAAGATACTGGGGCCAATGGTCAATGTTGAAGTCTATCATATGTGTAACTTGGATACAAGAGGAAGAGAAGGTGAGAATGGGACAGAAAAAAGGTAAGAATAATTTATGGCTGGAAATTTTCCAAAATATTAGGATAGAAGTAAATTTATATATTTAAGAAGTTTAATCAACTCATAAAAGTGATGTTCAAAGAAAATTACACACAGACATATTAAAATCAAAGCACTAGGGACTTCCCTGGTGGTTCAATGGTTAAGACTCTGAGCTGTCAGGGCAGGGGCCATGGGCTTGATCCCTGGTCAGGGAACTAAGATCTCACATGCCCTGGAGTGTGACCAAATGATTAAAATTTAGCTTTTCCCAGGTGGCGCTAGTGGTAAAAAACCCACCTGCCTATGCAGGAGACATAAGAGATGTGGGTTCTATCCCTGGGTCAGGAAGATCCCCTGGAGAAGGAAATGGCAATCCACTCCAATATTCTTGCCTGGAGAGTCCCCATGGACAGTGGAGCCTGGTGGGCTACCGTCTAAATAGAGTTGAAAAGAGTTGGACACAACTGAAGCGACTTAGCATGCACATACAGAGGCTATTAACCAGATTTAGAACATTGGGCTTCCCTGGTGGCTCAGATGGTAAAGAATCTGACCACAATGTGGGAGACCTGGGTTCGATCCCTGGGTTAGGAAGATCCCCTGGAGAAGGGAACAGCTACCCACTCTGGTATTCTTGCCTGGAGAATTTCATGGACAGAGGAGCCTGGCAGGCTACAGTCCATGGGGTTGCAAAGAGTAGGACACAACTGAGTGACTTTCACTTTTCATAGAGAAAGCATTTAAAAATGTTTCTATAAAACAAACTGAAATAAAAATACATGAACATGAATAAATATAAAATATATGTAAACATAAATATAAAAATGTGTATTAAAATGTAAATGAAATAGAATAAGATCATAAATAAATATAGAACTAAAAAGGCCCACGAGAAACAACCTAAATGTCCACTAACAAACGAATGGATAAAGAAGATGTAGCATATATATCCAATTAGATTTTAGTCATAAAAAATGAAATAATGCCATATGCAGCAACACGGATGTAGATGGAGATTATCATACTAAGTGAAGTAAGTCAGAAAGAGAAAGACAAATACCATATGATAGCACTTATATGTGGAATTAAAAATATAACACCTATGAACTTATCTCCCATATAAAAACAGACATACACAGAGAGCAGACATGGTTTTCAAGTGCGCAGAAGAGTGGGAGAAGGATAGTACAAGAGTCTGGGATTAGCAGACACAAACTAGTATATACATAGAATGGATAAACAACAAGGTCCTATTTATAGCACAGGGAACTATATCCTATGATAAACCATAATGGAAAAAAAATATGAAAAAGTTTGCATATGTGTGTATAACTGAACCACTTTACAGCAGAAATTAATACAACAGTAAATCACCTATACTTCAGTTTTTTAAAAAGGCCCATGAAATGTATAAACAGAAGAATCATAAAGATCTGGAAGGTATATCTGAAAACTATCAACAGTACATTTTCACTTTGCCTTTTCTTTGGATAAAATATTTTTTCTCTATTATTATGTGAATTGTTTACACTGACATTTAATTGTGCTTCCCTGATAGTTCAGTTGGTAGAGAATTCACCTGCAATTCAGGAGACCCCAGTTCGATTCCTGGGTAGGGAAGATCCGCTGGAGAAGGGATAGGCTACCCACTCCAGTATTCTTGGGCTTCCCCTGAGGCTCAGTTATCTCAGCTGGTAAAGAATCCACCTGCAATGCAGGAGACCTGGGCTTGATCCCTGGGTTGGGAAGATACCCTGGAGAAGGGAAAGGCTACCCGCTCCAGCATTCTGGCCTGGAGAATTCTTTGGACTGTACAGTCCATGGGGAGCAAAGCGTCTGATACAACTGAGTGACTTTGACTTTCACTTTCAACCATTGGTGATAGTTTAGTTGCTAAGTCGTGTCTGACTCTTGCAACCCTATGGACAGAGGAGCCTGGCAGGCTATAGTCCTTGGGATTCTCTAGGCAAGAATACTTGTGTGGGTTGCCATTTCCTTCTCCAGGGGATTCACCCAGCCCAGGAATCGAATCTGGGTCTCCTGCATTGCAGGCGGATTCTTTACCAACTGAGCTTTAAGGGAAGCCCACATTCAACCATTAATTACAAATATTACAAGTTTAATAAACTGGAAACATTGTCATTATCATCTTAAGATGCCTCACAAAATTTTAAAATAAAATAACAGATGTTTACCTTTTGTCTTATAATCTGATACTAATTATTGCATACCTGGCCTCCTCTGATGCTAATGTTATTTACAGGCACCTCTCTGAGGACATTTTCCCCAGGCCTGTGTTCTCTTATCTGTCACCGAAGTCTATTACACAAGAGACTCATTAGTAACATTTAAGACACGTTTGCTTTGTTTCACTTAATTGAAAATTGGGTCAATTTTTTTAAAGGGTAATTCTGTCAGTTTAGAAATATGTTCCTCTGCCAGAAATATCAGAATATCAACTTTCCCAAGAACAGAGAGAGATCCCTACCTAGCCATTTAAACTACTGTTAGCTCTGCAGTTCCAGAGTAAAGACTTCAGGGATTCAGTGGGAGGCAGGCCTTCTGTTGAGAAAAATCTTCATCTTGTGTGGGTGGAGGACAACTTACTGAAAACTCATCAGCAGCAGAGCCCTCTGTGAGTAGGAGTCTCTGCTCCTAAGAATGGGCAGAGACCACCCTCCTCTCTGTCCACCATAAGACCTTCCTGGGTGACTTCTTTTTTCACCCTTTGCAACTTTGGGGTTCAGGGAACATCAGAGGTTACGACTATCAAAGAAATATTTTTAAATCATTTCCTGTCCCTTTTCTGAATTCTAGAATGATGCTTTCCTCTGAGGTAAGTATCTCTACTGAAATAACTCATATGATTTGTCATTTTAATATTTTATGAAAGGTTTCAACAACTACTTATAAAGTGCGGCCTCTTAATATGTTTGGCAAATATAGGGCAACCATTGATAAGCTGTTTTTATGTATCAATATGGTGAAGTTCATTTAAATACAAAGGAAGTTTAGAGAAATGCACCTACATGTTCTCTGCCATAAGCTCTCCCTCATTTTAAACAAAATCTGTGTGTAATATACGTGAATTGAGTGACTTATTTGCTTACAAGTCAGTGACTCCATCCCCTAATAGTCTTTCATATTGTAATGAAAATTCAGTATTTTAACATCTATATCAGTATAAGTGTCAGTTAGTTTCGTTGAAGTGTTAAGAAGGTGAAATACCAAGGACTGAAAAAAATAGTGATAAATTTGGAATAAAAGATTAGTCTCTTTCCTCAGGACACACAGGTTAGCTCCTTGAGAGAGTCAGATACCTGGAGTTGGGGTAATAGCACTAAGTGGAGGCATCTAGACTGCAGAGACAATTCATTCTTTTCCAACCACTGGAAATGCTGTGTTGTTTCTGTATGACCTTTAAGCTCCTGTTGAGGTGGGGAGGCTAACTTTTAGGCAAAACTTTTTCTTTTTTTTTCTGTTTTTCTATAAACACTTTAGGCTAAATGGGAGTAGGTACCAAGCAAGAGCTTAAATTTACCTTTATTAATGATAAGAATGGGAATTCTGTAAGGCAACCAAGTGAAACTCCAGGTAACCATTTAAGTGAAGCCTCTGTGTCAAATGCCTTTTGATTCAGTAACATAGGAAAGTGATGAGGTATCTAGATAACAACTGAAGGATAGAAAACATTTCATTTAGCTGTTATGGAAGTAATCAGAGTGTGTGTGTCTGTGGGTGTGTGTGTGCATGTGCGTGTGTTATGTGCTCAGTCTTATTGGACTTTTTGTTACCGCATAGAATGTAGCTGCCAGATTCTTCTATCAGTGGAATTTTCCAGGCAAGAATACTGGAGTGGTTGCCATTTCCTACCCCAGGAAATCTTCCTGATCCAGGGATCACACCTGCTTCTCTTGAGTCTCTTTCATTGGAGGCAGATTCTTTACCAATGAGCCACCTGGGAAGCCCTGAGTAATCGGAGAATGCAACATATATAATATTTTTTGATCAAAAAAAAATTTAAATAACCTTTTTTTGGTCTAGGACTAGGTATATCAGGTAGCATTTTGTGTACTGCCAAAAAGTAAATAATTATTTTATTTATTTTATTATTATTTTTTTAATTTAATAAGTTAATTAATTAATTATTAATAATTATTTTAATATCTTAAAGATCTCATTTTTAAAATGAAGTGGAATTGACAACAGAGATTATATATGGCATATATAATGAATGTACATTTTAATATCATTTATACTTCAATGAAGCTAAAACACAGAAGAATTCAATTGACTGTTTTTAGGAAAAAATTGGGGAACCATCTTGGGATTACATACTTCTGTTAAAAAATGGACCAAAAAGAGAACGGAAATTTCACTAACTGATAAACTGCTTATTCTGAGTCACAACTGTACATATAAAATTTATTAATTTTACAACAAATATATTTATTGAGCTCTTGACAAACTTTAAATAGGGCTTGTGTCCGACTCTGTGAGACCCCACAGACAGCAGCCCACCAGGTTCCTCCGTCCCTGGGATTTTGCAGGCAAGAACACTAGAGTGGGTTGCCATTTTCTTCTTCAATGCATGAAACTGAAAAGTGAAAGTGAAGTTGCTCAGTCGTGTCGGACTCTTTGCGACCCCATGGACTGCAGCCTACCAGGCTCCTCCATCCATGGGATTTTCTGGGCAAGAATACTGGAGTGGGGTGCCATTGCTGCTGCTGCTGCTGCTGCTGCTGCTGCTGCTAAGTCACTTCAGTTGTGTCCGACTCTGTGCGACCCCATAGAGAGCAGCCCACCAGGCTCCGCCATCCCTGGGATTCTCCAGGCAATAACAGTGGAGTGGATTGCCATTTCCTTCTCCAGTGCGTGAAAGTGAAAAGTGAAAGTGAAGTCGCTCAGTCGTGTCCAACTCACAGCGACTACACGACTGCAGCCCACCAGGCTCCTCCGTCCATGGGATTTTCCAGGCAAGAGTACTGGAGTAGGGTGCCATTGCCTTTTCCTAAATAGGGCTAGCTGCTGTGGATTCTCAATGAACAAGACATAATCCAATATCAATAAAGTTACAGTCACATATTTAGTGGTAACAAAGACTTAAGCATAGTGATCTAGAGGGGCAAAAAAGAGAGTCAAATAACTTACACAATGAATTTTCAAGATTTTTTTTTTTCTTGCAGGAAGTGATTCTAAGCCAAAAGTTGAAAAACCTACAAGTTCCATATCAGTCTAGTGAAGGAAAGAGTAGGGGTGGGAAGCTGGTAATGAACAGAGTCATATCATGAAACAGACTCCACTCAAACTTGTAGATGCTCTTTTGGTGTGTAAAGTGAATGTCCCCCTGTGGTGAAAGCACTTTGAAGATCTGTTTCATAGGTAACATTTCTTTCTAAAGGAGGACTTCCTCATCACAAGAGTGTACTATTAGGGGGTCAAAATCTCCAATTTTGGAGTCTTATTAGTTGGGTCTTATTAGTTGACATTATAAGTTTGGCTTTTAGGTATAGACAGAATCCGTGCAATTCAGATATTGCTGATTAATATTAATCCACAGCTTTAACTGTCAAAATTCATTTCAAATGATATCCTATATACTTATAGATAGAATAAAATGGACATCAGCCAAAATACAGCTAAAGAAGAACAAACGATTGGAAGAGAGGATGTATTATTCCAGACAAATAATCCATGTAAAGACTTGCCTCAGCCTACTGCCTGGCATATGGAAAGTGCTCAATGATTGCTGGTGCTTTACCCATTTTCTTTCTTTTTTATTCCTGTTTTGTCAGTTTTTCATTATGAAATAACTTTTTACTTACAGAAGAACTGAAAATATAGCACAGACAGTTCCCAGATATCCTTCACCCATCTCTCCCTAATAGTAGCAGTTTGCATAATCTTAATGGAATTATTAATACTGAGGAATTAACACTGTATACAAATACTAATAACTAATAACTTACAGATGTAAGGATGGGTCCAGGTTGTGGGCAGACAGCAAAGATTCCACCATCTCCACAGCAAGTCCCTCACTCTCTAGGTGCCCAGACCAGGGCTGTAGCAATGGAGCCACATGCTAGATCCCTACCGGAGAAACTGATGCCTGGGGACTGATCATGTGCAACCTGCTGGCCAACCTCATTGCTCACTGAGAGTCCCTAGAGGCATTGGAAAGAGAAGCTTTGTGGCTCTGGCTTGAAGGGTCTGAGTGGAGAGGAGGGTTAATTGAAAAAATAAAATAATAATATTAAAATAATTAAATCAAATATAAATTTGATTTGGATTTTCCCACTTTATCCACTAATGTCAATTTTCTGTTGCAGGATTCAAGTTACTACTTGAAACAGAGTTGTCATGTGTCCTTGGTCTCCTCCAACCTGTGTTTCATCCTGTCTCCCATGTCTTTCATGACTTTGGAAGTACAATCAATTGAGGTTAAATTCTTCAGGGTTTTTTCACTGATACTAATTTACTCAATATTGAGGCAGGTAATGTGTTTATGTAGTACTTATCAAACATTGTGTTCTATTACAGTGAAATGCAGGGAAAGTCAGACACTGATGTAGAAGCTTCAAGATAAATAGCAAAACTGGAAAGCAATGTGGGTTATTTGCATGATAATCCTGATATCAAAAATAAAATGAAATAACTCTTTTTTCATTAGATTAACAACAAACATTCAAATACTGCACACTTGGCCTCCAGGCTCTGTATAAAATATCAGTCTCAGCCATTGATTTGCATTTAACAGGGACCCACACTTTAAGCAGCTTGCAAGCTCACTTGAACCTGTGAGTAGTGAAGAATTATTGGAGCAAAAGGTCATTAGAAAACCCACAAAATCATATCATATGGATGATCCTTTCTAATTATATAGCTAAATACATTTCAGACAATAGAGCACAGAATTTAATTGAAAAATAGAGATTAGAGAGCATATGGGGGGTATGAAAATATGGACTCTAGTGCAAACTTATTCCAGAAAAACATGATCTGGAGGATTTCTGTAATGCACATCAAAAAAACTGAAAATTCCAAAGTTTTGGCAGGTCACTGACACATCAAAGAGGAAAAGGACTATTCATTGACTTGATTGGATTTTATTTTAACCAGTGGCCATGGCCTCATGATTTCATATAGGTTTTCTCAGTTCAATGTCACTTGAATTTCTGAGGAGTTTGAGGAGAAGCACAAGTCAGCAGTGAGAAACTGTACATTATCTACATTCATACTCCTGGGACTGACAGATGATCCTCCAATGCAGGTTCTGATTTTTATGTTTCTGTTTGTTTCCTATACATTGAGTATACTGGGAACCTGACCATCCTTATACTCACTTTAGTAGATTCTCGCCTTAAAACTGCCATGTAGTTTTTCCTTAAATGCTTATTCTTTTTCGAAATCTTATTAATTACAGCCTCATTCCCAGATTCTTATACAGCTTATCAACTGGGGACAAGACTATTTCCTATAATGCTTGTGCTGCTCAATTACTTTTTGTCATTCTTTTCGGAGCAAAAGTATTTTTTCTCCTGGCAATCATATCCTATGATGGCTATGTGGCCATCTGCAAACCCTTACATTATGCAGCCATCATGGGCAGCAGAGTCTGTGGAAGATTTGTTTGTTGCTGTTGGATAGCAGGTTGTCTGGTTATATTCCCACCACTTTGCCTGAGCTTAAATCTGGAATTCTGTGACTATCATGTCATTGATCATTTTATCTGTGATGCTTCTCCTGTGCTAAAGATGTCTTGTTCAGACACATGGTTCATAGAACAGAAGGCTGTTGTCCTTGCTGTGTTGACTGACATCTTGACATTTCTGTGTGTAGTTATATCTTATATGCACATCACCAGGACCATCATAAACCTCCCTTCTACCCAGCAAAAGATGAAGGCCTTTTCTATCCGTTCTTCTCACATGATTGTGGTTTCTATCACCTATGGCAGTTGTATTTTCATCTATGTCAAACCTTCAGCAAAGGATGAAGTGACAATTAATAAGTGTGTGTCAGTGATTACTACTTCAGTTGCCCCCATGTTAAACCCATTCATTTATACACTGAGGAACAAGCAAGTGAAACAAGCTTTTACAGATTTAATCAACAGAATTTCATTGATGTCAAAGAAGTAAAGCAATGTTGAAGAAAAGCATAAATATATAAACTTAAAAAGAGCAGTGGGCCTTAAGGTCACAATCTTCATTTCTTAACTATACTCTGGTCTATTGTCTAGAAATAGTAACATGCTTTTAGAGTTATTGCTGAATCTTGGACCCCAAATAATCTTTTCAAAGCTTGTTGAAATAAGCATGGTAGGTCATTTCAACCCTTGTTGAAAATAACCTTTCTTCAAGATGATGAATCATATCAAGAGAACATGAAAATAGATTTTTAGGAATATGGGCTGTCCTAAACTCTATCTTGGTTCTGATCAACTATTAAATCTTATGTGAAAAAAATACTGAATTCTTGAATTGATAGGAAAACAATAGAGTGATAGTATTCATTGTTTTTTTCTAGTACAGACATTCAAAAGACGTAAATATGATTTCAATCACTCTTCTTAAGCAGGAATTAATTATTGAAAACAATAATGAGTTAATTTGAGCAAAAAGTAATGGGTTTTAACACAGAAGGGGAAAATATATGAGTTTAGAAACCTGGAGATTCACATATACCCTGTAAAAGAAGCATGAAAGCCCGAAGATTTAAAGTTTAGATTCACTAAATTCTCTCTAAAGTGAAAAGCACGGCCTCTACATTAATTCATTATCAAGGTAGCAATGATCTGATAAACTCTGCTGAGGCAATAAAGTAATCTTTATGTTGATAAAGAAAGTCTAATGCTGAATACATAATACAATGCAAGTCATAAATATGGCTAAATTAAACCAACAAGAGCCAATAAATCTCAGCAAAATAAAGTTCTAGACTTAAAGAGAATTAAACAAGCAAAATACAAGGAAGCCTTGGGCTATACAAGGAATCCAATATGAAGGCATATTGTCCTCTCAAAGATCATCTTTAACATTGAAAAAACAGAAGGTATAATCTTCACTATTTCTCAAAGATCATCTTTAACATTGAAAAAATGGAAGGTATAATCTTCACTATTTCTCAAAGAAAGATGTCCTACATTTGGTTATTTTTTACCTTACTAAATTTTGCATTTCTCACCAAAAACTTCAATCGTCCAGACTGGAATGTTTTTGACTTTCATTTATAGACCTGTGTTCTAGGTGTCTCCTCTTACAAAGATTTCCTTCCCTGCACCCTTTCCTAGCTGTCTGTTTGGAGTCCCTCACATGTGCACCTATCACATTCTGCAGTTATTTACTATGAAATAACAAATCATTCCCAGATCAGTGGTTTTAAACTTGAGTTTCTGTGTCACTGGGTGTTTCTGCCAATTTTAGCAGACATCAGCTGATCTAGGCTGGGTTCATAGGATTGTCGTTAAGGATGCCCAAGTCTTCTTATCTAGTTAGGCTTCATTCACAATTTTAGTAGTTTAATGACTCCTTACTAAGATAACTGAGATCTCTTCTAGATGGTGCTTTATTCTCTAGATAGTATTTTGGGAAGATCATGGGGCTCCAAGGAAGAGAATAGAATCATGCAAGAATCCAGAGTCTTAGACTCAATGTCTCTACCACATTCTATTCACCAGACTAGTCACAGGACCAAACAAGATTCAAGGGAGAGAAATGGAATGCACAAGTTTAAAAGGGTTCCAGTTGAATACATCTAGGAATGAATACATAAAATCCAGTTGAATTGACAATCACATGATAAATAAAGCAGTGTTTTATTTTTCATAGAATAAGATAAAAATGCTTGATGTAAAAGTGAATGAATATATAAAGGAAAACTAGTTCATAGTCATGTATGAACTAAAAAGCATAGACATAACGATGGAGTTAGAAAATCTCAATAGATGTGAAAGCTAACAGGTAAATGCTTGATGAGGAACAAGATAGTTATATATGTATATATTCTTATATATATTCACTATCAAATTACTACTGTAACATTAATCCTATCAATCAATCTCTTTTGGCCTCATAATAAAATTTAAGTGTATGAGAATCTTTCTGATATTTCCAGTAGCAAATCATACAATTTACCTAATTTCTTGCCCTATCCCACCAGTATAATTATTCTGGACACTATCAAGATATAATACACCATAATGATAAACAGGTCAGTCTACAGCATCAGGCAACTAATTTATGTCTCCTTTTTTTCTTTTCATCAAACTTATCTAGTTGTACGTTTCACAAAAGGCTATGCTTAAATTCCCTGTGGAAATTCCCATGTGCTAGTCCTTCTCTCCTTAATGATGTCTATATTTGAACTCTCTCCAGTCTCCTCTTTCTTTTTTCCTGAATTTTTATTTGGAGACCATTTCTACCAGCAATCCATGTCTAATACTTCAAGATGGAGTTAATCTTTCCTGTAACTCTTCCCACTGTAACCTATGATTATCTTCAGTTCAGTTCAGTCGCTCAGTCATGTCCAACTCTTCGCGACCCCATGAATAACAGCACACCAGGCCTCCCTGTCCATCACCAACTCGCGGAGTTCACTCAGACTCACGTCCATCGAGTCAGTGATGCCATCAAGCCATCTCATCCTCTGTCGTCCCCTTCTCCTCCTGCCCCCAATCCCTCCAGCATTAGAGTCTTTTCCAATGAGTCAACTCTTCACATGAGGTGGCCAAAGTACTGGAGTTTCAGCTTTCCCATCATTCCTTCCAAAGAAATCCCAGGGCTGATCTCCTTCAGAATGCACTGGTTGGATCTCCTTGCAGTCCAAGGGACTCTCAAGAGTCTTCCTTGCAGTCCAAGGGACTCTCAAGAGTCTTCTCCAACACCATAGTTCAAAAGCATCAATTCTTCGGTGCTCAGCCTTCTTCACAGTCCAACTCTCACATCCATACATGACCACAGGGAAAACAATAGCCTTGACTAGACGGACCTTTGTTGGCAAAGTAATGTCTCTGCTTTTCAATATGTTATCTAGGTTGGTCATAATTTTCCTTCCCAAGGAGTAAGTGTCTTTTAATTTCATGGGTGCAGTCACCATCTGCAGTGATTTTGGAGCCCCAAAAATAAAGTCTGACACTGTTTCCACTGTTTCCCCATCTATTTCCCATGAAGTGATGGGACCGGATGCCATGATCTTCATTTTCTGAATGTTGAGCTTTAAGCCAAGCTTTTCACTCTCCACTTTCACTTTCATCAAGAGGCTCTTTAGTTCCTCTTCACTTTCTGCCCTAAGGGTGGTGTCATCTGCATATCTGAGGTTATTGATATTTCTCCTGGCAATCTAGATTCCAGCTTGTGTTTCTTTACATTCTAGGAATCAGTGAACTAAAATGGACTGAAATGGGTGAATTTAACTCAGATGCCCATTATATCTACTACTGTGGGCAGGAATCCCTCAGAAGAAATGGAGTAGCCATCATTGTCAACAAAAGAGTCCGTAATACAGTACTTGGATGCAATCTCAAAAACGACAGAATGATCTCTGTTCATTTCAAGGCAAACCATTCAATATCACAGTAATCCAAGTCTATGCCCCAACCAGTAACACTGAAGAAGCTGAAGTTGAATGGTTCTATGAAGACCTACAAGACCCTTTAGAAGATGTCCTTTTCATTACAGGTGACTGGAATGCAAAAGTAGGAAGTCAAGAAACACCTGGAGTAACAGGCAAATTTGGCCTTGGAATATGGAATAAAGCAGGGCAAAGACTAATAGAGTTTTGCCAAGAAAATGCACTGGTCATAGCAAACATCCTCTTTCAACAACACAAGAGATGACTGTACACATGGACATCCCCAGATGCTCAACACCGAAATCAGATTGATTATATTCTTTGCAGCCAAAGATGGAGAAGCTCTATACAGTCAACAAAACAAGACCAGGAGCTGGCTGTGGCTCAGATCATGAACTCCTTATTATCAAATTCAGACTTAAATTGAAGAAAGTAGGGAAAACCACTAGACCATTCAGGTATGACCTAAATCAAATCCCTTATGATTACACAGTGAAAGTGAGAAATAGATTTAAGGGCCTAGATCTGATAGAGAGAGTGCCTGATGAACTATAGATGGAGATTCATGACATTGTACAGGAGACAGGGATCAAGACCATCCCCACAGAAAATAAATGCAAAAAAGCAAAATGGCTGTCTGGGGAGGCCTTACAAATAGCTGTGAAAAGAAGAGAAGCAAAAAGCAAAGGAGAAAAGGAAAGATATAAGCATCTGAATGCAGAGTCACAAAGAATAGCAAGAATAGATAAGAAAGCCTTCCTCAGTGATCAATGCAAAGAAAGAGGAAAACAACAAAATGGGAAGCACTAGAGATCTCTTCAAGAAAATCAGAGATACCAAGGGGACATTTCATGCAAAGATGGGCTCGATAAAGGACAGAAATGTTATGGACCTAACAGAAGCAGAAGATATTAAGAAGAGGTGGCAAGAATACACAGAAGAACTGTACAAAAAAGATCTTCACTACCCAGATAATCACGATGGTGTGATCACTGACCTAGAGGCAGACATCCTGGAATGTGAAGTCAAGTGGGCCTTAGAAAGCATCACTACGAACAAAGCTAGTGGAGGTGATGCAATTCCAGTTGAGCTATTTCAAATCCTGAAAGATGATGCTGTGAAAGTGCTGCACTCAATATGCCAGCAAATTTGGAAAACTCAGCAGTGGCCACACGACTGGAAAAGGTCAGTTTTCATTCCAATCCCAAAGAAAGGCAATGCCAAAGAATGCTCAAACTACTGCACAATTGTACTCATCTCACATGCTAGTAAAGTAATGCTCAAAATTCTCCAAGCCAAGCTTCAGCAATAAGCGAACCGTGAACTGCTTGATGTTCAAGCTGGTTTTAGAAAAGGCAGAAGAACCAGAGATCAAATTGCCAACATCTGCTGGATCATGGAAAAAGCAAGAGAGTTCCAGAAAAACATCTATTACTGCTTTATTGACTATGCCAAAGCCTTTCATTGTGTGGATCACAATAAAATGGAAAATTCTGAAAGAGATGGGAATACCAGACCACCTGACCTGCCTCTTGAGAAATCCTTATGCAGGTCAGGAAGCAACAGTTAGAACAGAACACGGAACAACAGACTTGTTCCAAATAGGAAAAGGAGTATGTCAAGGCTGTATATTATCACCCTGCTTATTTAACTTATATATGATTATCTTACAGCAGCTTATATGACTAGATTTCCAGCCTTGTTGGTAAATTTAATTTTAAGCATTATGTCCTCATCAGCATCTTATTGCCAAGGGCACAGTCACTGTTCATCCAAAGTTTATAGAAATAATCAAAGAGTGAATTTTATTTTTGCCTTTATAGACCAAGAACAAGTTATAATTTTAAAACTATTTTAAATAATGTAAGTCAACATAACTTTAATAATTAAATAACAAAACTGTTTTAAATAGCATTTAGAAAGAAGATTTTTTTTTTCTATTAAAGTTAGTCAGAAAAAAAAAAAAAAACTGCACTGACATTTGAGACTAAATTTAATGTTATGGAAACATGACCCCAAATCCCCGTATTGCTTTCCTATGGACTAAAAAGTAAAAGTTTACTTTTTAAAAGCAAACTTCCTGTGCTTTTTGCAGTTTCTAGAATTAGACTGCCTGAATTCTTATTCCACTTTGCTCCTTTTAGTCTCAGTTTACTTAATAACCTCTAGTTCAAAAAAATGTTTTAAGCATTCATTCTATAATCCACACAGAGACTTTGGCAGAAAGCAAATTAAAGCCTCAACCTCTAACTCTTTCTCTTTTTAATGTTCCTCTCTGTTCTCATATTCTTTTATTTGACCCCCAAATTACTCAGAAGTTATGTTAATGCATCTGAGCGCTAAGCAATGGCCACTGTGACAAATGGATTTTCTTTTCTGCATTCTCCATGAAGCAGGAGAATTTTGGTGACTGGGTATGTGCAATGTTCTGTTAACAGGTAATTAATGCCAGAGTTACCAACTCTGCAGTTCTGCATAGAATGTACTAGGTGTTCAACATTTCTTTCTCAGCCACAATTTATTTATTAATAGCATGGGAAGATATTTCCATTTGTAAATATCACAAGCTTTCTTACTTTCCTCCATGCTGAGGTAGAAAAGGATTTCCCATGGAGAACATCATTAGTTATATAAATGGCTTTCACTTATTTGCTATAAATTACACCCATAAAAAAACTGAATGTGTTTTTTTTGTGTGTGTGTGTTTTGTTAATTTAGGTAAGTTTTTCCATTGAGACCAAAACAACTGACAGCATCTATCTTCTACATTTAGGAAAGTACCTATAGGTGTATTGGTACCATCAAAAGAAAGAGGTACTGGTCCAGGTTCGGGAGAAATACTCATCTGATATTCTGACACCCTTTTAGATAAGATCCCATAGAAAGTGACACTTCTGAAACAAAGCTAGAAAATTCATAAGCCCTTGAGATTTCACTGTGGCAACGAAACTCAAAGCAGTATCCAATTTTTAAAACTCTCCCATTCTAATTAACTCATCACATCTACAATTCTCTTCTGTCATATCTAGATGTTAATGAATGTTGATGAAGTGTTTTAATTCAGGTGTATTTCCTATTTAACAGAAAATTGATATTTCCTATTTACTTCCATGATTACTTACATGTAATAGCTCAGTAATCACTGATGACAACATTGCAGATATCTGGCATTCTAATGAAGAATAAAATAGTTATATCTTGGTATAAATATTGATTAGTGACAGTGACATTATCGAACACATCACTTCTGATTGTCCCTTCAATTATTCTGTTTGAGTGAGTACACATTAATTATTCAAGACAGATTTCTTGAAAACTTATTATGTGATTGGTACAAATCTACTCCTGAACTTAAAAATACTAAACAGGAATGAACCCATGTCTCAATTGATGGGTGTAATAAATATCTCCAGTGAGTCTAATCCCTTCACATGTTAATTTTCTAGAAAAAAATAATATCAGACAGGATTATTTTCTTTTCTTGAGATATCCAAATTAATTATTGCTTTATCTTTAAACATAAATCTGATATTTTATAGATATGAAGTAAATAGAATGGGAAGGAAGAGAAAAACTGATATTACCAAAAAAGAAAATACTTACTTTTATGAAAGACAATCATAGCTTTAGTTGAATATGAAATTCTTCTAGTCCCAAGATGAAACTGAATGTATAAGTGAAGTCAGTACATTCATAAGTAACTCTTTCATGAACCCATCCACATTCTCACAACATTTTGGGGAACAGAGATGATTATCTGAGTTTTCAGTTGATTTAGCAGACATGGATGCTCTTTAGGCTTCCCTGGTGGCTCAGACAGTAAAGCATCTGCCTGCAATGCAGGAGATCCAGGTTCAGTACCTGGATTGGGAAGAGCCTCTGGAAAAGGGAATATCTACCCACTCCAATATTCTTGCCTAGAGAATTCTAGGACAGAGGAGCCTGATAGGCTTCAGTCCATGGGGTCACAAAGCGTCAGACACGACTGAGTCACTAACACTGACTAACACTGGACACTCTTCAGAGATCCTATTCCAATTTAAGTCTAGGAAAAAAACTTACATCACAATCCTGAAAGAAAAACACATTTATTTTAAATTTCTGAGAAATGTAAGATTATTTTTAGAAGATTTAGAAAGAGATAATTTCTGAATTCTCTGGACAAAGAAAGATTTTTCACAATGAAGTAAAACGAATGTTTTATTGTCCCAATATCTTATAGATGAGCAGAGGTCCTCTGTGTAAATAAATAAAGGGCCCTTGTGACCAAAGTTTTAACATGACTAATGAATATAATATGAACTGAATATTGGCAGAAGCTAACAGTGGCATCACTGGAAACCATGTCCTTGGAGATAATAAGATGCAACAACCTTACTGGACATATTCCAAGAGCATAACAATTGTCTGATGGAAAGACATAATTCTGGCTCCTCTTCAACTTTTAGAAAAATGTGTAAGTATACATGAAAGTAATATACATAGTTACAAGTCAAAAAAGTGACTATTTTCCATGTTAATGAGTACAGACTTGCATTGTAATTTTTCTTCATAGTATAGTATTCAGCACTAAAGGGAAAAGATAAGGTTTAAAAAGGTTAGAAATACTACACAAATTAAATATTGAGAAAAACATTTTATAATCTTGGAACTGAAGCAGGAGAATCAATGCATGTCCTCACAATGTTGGACTTAACAAGTTGAAGAAGTACTTAATTAAATTGGAAAGTATACTTCCATTTGACTTTGCTTTTCACTATTTGCTTAGTTTTGAAACCAGATTACATGTTATCTTGTAGATTTTTGTCCCAAGAAAAGATCATACAAAGATTACTCTGTTATAGCTCTGTGTGACTTAACCAGTTTAGTATCCATTAGAAAAAAAATTTCAGGAGTCACAAGTCTTTATCTTATGAATGCTTCTTTGAAGCAGCTTTACCATTCTACTGGTTCCATTGTCCAGTTGATTACAAACTTTTGTTTGTGTTCATTTACTAATTGTATGAGCCAAATTTCTTAATTTTTTGAAAATTATACATGAATAAGCTGTACCTCCTCATGGAAGAGTATCAGGAGTAGAGGATAGCTATTTTTATAGTAATCACCAGATACCCTAGCTTAACCAAACAGGCTTAAGCATTCTAAAGTTAATGATGGGTGTGACTCTCATGTTCAAGGGAGAATATTTTCTTCTATAAGAGAGAACTGTTTTCACCTTCCCAGTTTTAGCTTCTGAGTAGCATACCTTTTGAATATCTTTCTGGTACTTATGTAGAGCATTTTAGAATTTCCTTCAAATTAGAATATTTTGCCTGGGCTTATGCCATAGGGTTGCAAAGAGTTGGACATGACTGAGCAACTAACACTTTGACTTTTCACTTTTTTTTAAACCATGAAGAACAAGCAACTGAAACAAGCTTTTACAGCCTTATTTAAAGGAATTTTATTGATCTCAGAGAAGTAAAGGAATGTCAAAACTGAGAATTAAGTTTATCATGATACAGCAGGCCTTATGTGTTTAATCTTACATTATTAATTCTTTTATCTCTTCCTTGAACTCAGTGTATTCCTACTATAATACTTATTGCATCATTATTAATGAATAAAGAATACAGTTTTATCATTCATTTCTTTGTCACTGCAAATAAACTTTTTCCAAAGTGATATTTCTCCAAATTGAGACTTTGCCTCAACTCAGACTAGTCTCACAAGAGTGCAAAAACTATTTTAGATTAAAAACAGAACAACAACAACAACAAAAATTGAATTATTGGCTTTACATGAAAACAAAGTGCTATACCTCAAACCTTCTTGCAATTCAAATATCCAAATGACAACATGAAAAAAGCATAAATATTAGTCTTATTGTCAATCAGAAGCAAGATAATTTTTAAAAATTAAGAAAGCCAGAATCTGTTCAGTTCAGTTCAGTTCAGTCACTCAGTCGTATCCAACTTTTTGCGACCCCATGCATCGCAGCAGGCCAGACCTCCCTGTCTATCACCAACTCCCAGAGTTCATTCAAACTCATGTCCATCGAGTCAGTGATGCCATCCAGCCATCTCATCCTCTGTCATCCCCTTTTCCTCCTGCCCCCAATCCCTTCCAGCATCAGAGTCTTTTCCAATGAGTCAACTCTTCACATCAGGTGGCCAAAGTACCAGAGTTTCAGCTTTAGCATCATTCCCTCCAAAGAACACTCAGGACTGATCTCCTTTAGAATGGACTGGCTGGATCTCCTTGCAGTCAAAGGGACTCTCAAGAGTCTTCTCCAACACCACAGTTCAAAAGCATCAATTCTTCAGCTCTCAGCTTTCTTCATAGTCCAACTCTCACATCCATAAATGACCACTGGAAAAACCACAGCCTTGACTAGACAGACCTTTGTTGGCAAAGTAATGTCTCTGCTTTTGAATATGCTATCTAGGTTGGTCATAACTTTCCTTCCAAGGAGTAAGTATCTTTTAATTTCATGGCTGCAGTCACCATCTGCAGTGATTTTGGAGCCCCAAAAATAAAGTCTGACACTGTTTCCACTGTTTCCCCATCTATTTCCCATGAAGTGATGGGACCAGATGCCATGATCTTCGTTTTCTGAATGTTGAGCTTTAAGCCAACTTTTTCACTCTCCTCTTTCACTTTCATCAAGAGGCTTTTTAGTTCCTCTTCACTTTCTGCCATAAGGATAATCTAGTACAAAAAATAAGTGTATTTTAACACTGAAGAGGAAAACATACAAGCTTTGAAACCTGGAAAAAACTAACTTGGAAAAGAAAACTTTAAATTCTCCAAATTCAGAATTTAGATTCACTAGATTTCCTCCAAAATGAAAGAACACAATCTTTCACAAACTGACAATCTAGACTGCATTGATCTGAGAAACTGTCAAGACAACAAAGTGATCTTTAGGATGACAAATCAGGACAATTACTGAAATATACAATAAAATCCAATTCCATAATGTAGCTAAATTAAGCCAACAAGGAGTGAGAAAATCTCAGCTAAATATAAACACACATCAACAAAACAACCAGCAAAGTATACAGAAGTTTCTGTTTATAGAAGAGGAGCGCATTAGAAATTTTCAATGAGATTATTAGGGGAAAAAAAAATCTTCAAAATTAAGGAATGAAATGTATAACCTTCACAGATATTTCTTAAAGTTTTTTTTTTTTTTTTTACATTTGGTTAATTTTGTTTTATAATCTTTCACATTTCTCCCTCTAGACCCCAGTTCTCAATGGTGCAGACTGGAATATTCTCAACTTTTATATCTTTCATTTTGACATCTATGCTCATGGTGTCAGTTCTTAAAAGCATTCTCTTCCTTGTGTGCTTCTCTAGACTTCTTATGTACTCTAGGACTGTGTTTGGAACCTCTCATGTATGCCTCTGTTATCTAGCATGAGATAATAAACCTCTCCAAAAACCAGTGGTTCAACTGACCATTTTCTGTGTAAGCTGAGTGTCTCTGCTGCTCTGGGGAGAGATTAGTTGATCTTGGTTGGATTTATTCATAGGATTCTCATTATGCACGACTGGGTTTTGCCAGACAGGTTAGGCTTCATTCACAACTTTAGTACTTTAATGAGTCATTACTAAGATAACTGAGCTCTCTTCCAGATGGTGCTTTATCCTCTAGACAATGTTTGATCACATGGTAAGGTCATGGGCCTCCAAGGAAGAGAATGGAAGCATCCAAAGCTCCAAAGGCTTAGACTCAATATCCCTTCTACCACATTCTATTCATCAGACTAGTCACAGGACCAGCCAGGACCTAAGGGAAAGAAATTGAATCACTTATTGATGAAACGAGCTAAAGAGACATAGTGCAGTGACTAGACAGAGGCAGGATCAGTCGTTTTTGCTATCTCCTTTTCATAGACATGATATATTCCAGTCAACTGATGTTATGTTTTACAATACCTTGTCTATTTTGTCTGCAATATGCTATTTTGTCCCTAGTATGCAGGTGGATCCTAGGTAGAAATGGCACCTGGGGCTGCTCTTCAAATTGGTTTTCAATAAGTTATGGTTGAATAAATTCCCTAGAAAACAATAAAGAACAGACTTTAGAAGAAGAAAAGACTACAGTGACTCTGACTTTGATCAGTGATTATACATAAGTCAATAATCTGGGTGTTATTTACTTGAATTTAAAACTTGAATTGATTCATAACTAAAGTGCTGTGCAAACCTTTCTTAGAAAGAAATAAAATGCTTTAATTCTCAATATTTGTAATGTTTTGAGATTCAGTTTAAAAATTACTTTTATTATTCTTTCATTTTTTATATTTTATTATAGCAATAAAGTCATTTTAATCTTTTGACAAATTTTTCAAACTAACAATATAGATTTATTACCACACAGCTCCATTTTCAATATTTATTCCAATTTTAGATACTTTGATATTATTTTGTTTGAAATAACTTGCATAAAAGCCCAATATAAAAATCTTTATTTATTTATTTGCTTATTGGGATACAAAACACATAACATAAAATTTGCCGCCCTGACCATTTATAAGTTTATGGTTCGGTACTGTTAAGTATTATCACACTGTTACGAGACATCTCCAGAAATTTACATTCTTCAAATTTGAAACTCTGTTCTCATTAAACTCCTGAGGGTCCCTTGGACTGCAAGGAGATCAAACCAGTCAATCCTACAGGACTTCAACCCTGAATATTCATTGGAAGGACTGATGCTAAAGCTGAAGGTCCAAAACTTTGGTCACCTTATTCAAAAAGCCAATTCATTGGAAAAGATCCTGATGCTGAGAAAGACTGAGGGCAGGGGCAGAAGAGGTCAGCAGAGGATGAGATGGTTGGATGGCCTCACTGATTCAATAGACATGAGTTTGAGCAAACTCCCGGAGATAGTGAAGGACAGGGAAGCCTGGTGTACTGCAATTCATGGGGTTGCAAAGAGTAGGGCATGACTTAGCAACTGAACAACAACTCTCATTAAATAACTGTCCTTTACTCCCTTCCATCAGGCCCTGGTAAACATCATTCTGCTTTTCTGTTGCTATGAATTTGAGTCCTTTAGATACGTCATATAAGTGGAATCATACAGTTGCTATGGTTCCGAGGCTCACTTATTTCACTAAGCATAAGGTACTCAAGGTTTTTTCACACTGTAACATGACACAGGATTTCCTCACTTTTTAAGTGTGAATAATAATCCACTGTATGTATTAATATATACCCCATTTTGTTTATCCATTCATTGATGAACATTTTGGTTGTTCCCACCTTTGGGTTATTGAATATGTAAGCATGGTGTACAAATATCTCTTTGAGACACTGCTTCCAATTCTTTTGGATACCTGTCCAGAAGTAGGACTATTCATTTGGTAGTCCTGTTTTTTTTTTTTTTTTTTGAGTTTAATTACTACAAATTAGTTACACAAGCTCAATTTATAAAATATTTAAAAAAATTAAACTTAATACCCAGTCCCTCAGGCCCAATGCCCAAGGATATGGACAAACCACCAGGGATGGAAAGCAGATCCAGAGGAGGAAGGATAGAGGAAACTGAGGGGTCTCCATGGCATCGTGATGGTCACCCACTCCACAGCACCTTGCCTCTCACCTGCCACGCATTGTCAGAAGGGAGTCCTGCGGTGGCCAGTATGTCACCAGGTCCTTAAAGCCCTGGGCTTTATGAGCTAGCTGCCTTGCTCTGCTGCCTATTTCCTACTTTAGTTTGTTTGTTCTCTGTTTACTGGGGAGTGGGGCAGATGGAAACAGCAAACCCAGTATGGGCAATATCTAGGCCATGTCCAAGGTTGGCCAAAGTAGAAAAACTGGCCTCCCAGCAGGGCAGAAAGTTGAGCAGTGGTTCCAAGTCTATATCTTCCTTGCTTGTTGCTTTTTAAAATTCTGAAATTGTTTTAAGCAATACAGTTTTTTAGACCAACCTGTTATTAGACTTTAAATTTTTCTTTACTGATTTTTTGAAGTTAAACAAACAAACAAAAAAAGAAAATTAAACAAAAAACCTACCACTCTTATTTTCCCCAACTTGATCCATGAGAGTCCCCTTGCACTCCCCTCTGCTTTTGCATTTGATCATTCCTCCCTTTTCCTTCAGCTTGGAGCATCTATGTCTAGTGTCTGTGAAGTGATGTCTTATCAGTGTCTCAGGATAAGAAATGGCAATCATTCCATCAGGTGCTGGAAACTGGTTAGCCTCGAGACAAGGGTTTCTAGGGCCACAGGTCAGGATGTGTATTTAGTTACAGGGTCCCAGAAACCCGTCTCCTGGCTACCACAAGCAATGTCTTCTTTTCTGGGCTAAGGAGCCGGACCTGGACTGTTTCCTCAGAGGCAGGGGCCCCACAGACTCTGCTGGGGCTTCCTCTTTGACCAGAGCTGGGCTCCCTTGAGACTTGAAGACTTCAGGCTGTCCTGTAAGATGAGCCACCATGATCCTGCCTCTACCGACTCACATGATGCCTGGTCCCTCTGCCTAATCCAGTACCACATCTGGCCTCTCTTCTCTGGGCCTACACCCCTCAATGGGCTACAGCCTGCTCAGGGATCAGTTGCAGGCTTAAAGGGAAGCTATGAATCAGGCCAGAGCTTGCTTCAAGTCCAATAAAAGAGTTGTCTTACTGGTGGAGGTTAGTCTTCCAAATCCTGGAGCCAGCCCTGCCAGCCAAAGGATTATTTTTGTCCTTTGGTGACCATTGTTTTCTTTCTCTGAAATGTCTTAGATGATAATGTTGTTGACTCAGATTTACATGAAAAAACAAAAACAAAAAACACACACACACACAACAAAAACTATCTCTTGAGTGACAGACCTCCTGGTCTATTCCTTTCTGAGGAATCTTGTGGGAAAAGAATATTGTAGCTCCTGCTCTGTTTACATGTCTCTGTGGAGAAAGAAATCCTGCTTGCCCTGGGGTGTTGGGTGTTTTTGTCTGTGTTGCCATCCCAGGCCTGTGATAAGGGGTTTTGGCTACATTGTAATGTCTGGGTCATGTCTGGGGAGTCCTTCCTGCCTGCCCAGCCATGCACTAGCCATGCTCTTAAAGAGGCTGACATTTCCATCCTATGATGCAAGGCACAGGGAGCATCATCTCCCATGACACCATCTTCAGGAGCTCTGGTGACATGCGCATCCATGGGCCTCCCCCTGGGCTACCTACCTGAGGCCCACCTCTACCCACAGTCCTGTACAAGAGTTAAGTAAACAAGATGTCTCTGAGCCCATGTCCCCAAAGGGTTGGCCAAGGGCTGCCCACCAAACTGACTGCATCAGTCCTGCATGACCAAGTGATAGTTGGCGGCTCTGCTACCCAGGACTTCTACTACATCCCACCCTGCCATCTGGCAAGGAATGGGCCCTTTTTTGTGAATTTACTACCTGTGGAAATGTGACCAATTAGTGTGAAATGCATGTTTAGGAAATGTTAGATACTGTATTTGAACCAATAAATGTGAATCCTTC
Organism: Bos javanicus; assembly: GCF_032452875.1. Taxonomy (NCBI): domain Eukaryota; kingdom Metazoa; phylum Chordata; class Mammalia; order Artiodactyla; family Bovidae; genus Bos; species Bos javanicus. The sequence continues at coordinate 58,720,834 of NC_083872.1, forward strand.
TGCAAATAAATAAATAAACTTAATTTCTATTTCTTTCTTGCTTTGTGGTGGTGATTTAGTCATTAAGTTGTGTCCAACTCTTGCGAACCTATACCTATAGCCCACCAGACTCTTCATCTATGGGATTTCTCATGCAAGAATGCTGGAATGGGCTTCCATTTCTTTTTCCAGGGGATTTCCTCACCCAGGGAATGAACATGACTCTCCTGAACTGCAAGTGAAATGAAGTGAAAGTCGCTCAGCCACGTCCCACTCTTTGTGACCACCTGAACAATACAGTCCATGGAATTCTCCAGGCAAGAATACTGGAGTGGGTAGTCATTCCCTTCTCCAGGGGATCTTCCCAACAAAGGGATTGATTCCAGGTCTCCTGCATTGCAGGCAGATTCTTTACCAGCTAAGCCACCAGGGAAGCCCCTCCTGTACTGCAGGGAGATTCTTAACTGACTGAACCATCAGGGGATGTGTTATTGAAATTCATTATAGGGCGTCATCTCAGTATATCTGTGTTGCTGTTCTCTGTCCAAATTTGTATTAATTCTATGGCACTTGTAGCTCTGATGTGATTGGAGTAGAGGGATGTCTGTATCCATTATATACAGAGACATCCATCATATTTCTGGTTCTCAGTTACCTATTTGCATGCATCACTCTGTGATGCCTCTTGTTCCTCTTGTTCATTTTCCTCTTCAAGTTCAGTTGTTCTCTGTGTAAGTTTTAAGACACTTTCATATTCCTGTGACATACTGTGAAAAATTGTGAGATATCTGAGATTCTTTACCTCCATGTCACTGCTTCAGTTCAGTTCAGTTCAGTCACACAGTCATGTCCAACTCTGCAGCTCCATGAACTGCAGCACGCCAGGCCTCCCTGTCTATCACCAATTCCCGGAGTTTACTCAAACGCATCTCCATTGAGTCAGTGATGCCATCCAACCATCTCATCCTCTGTCGTCCCCTTCTTCTCCCGCCTTCATTCTTTCCCAGTATCAGGGTCTTTTTAAATGAGTCACCTCTTTGAATCAGGTGGCCAAAATACTGGAGTTTCAGGTTCAACATCAGTCCCTCCAATGAACACCCATGACTGATCTCCCTTAGAATGGACTGTTGGATTTCCTTGTAGTCCAAGAGATTTTCAAGAGCCTTCTCCAAAACCACAATTAAAAAGCATCAATTCTTCTGTGCTGGGCATTAAAAAAGTCATTTATGTCAAATGGGACCTAATTAAAATTAAAAGCTTCGGCACAACAAAAGAAACTATAAGCAAGGTGAAAAGGCAGCCTTCAGAATGGGAGAAAATAATAGCAAATGAAGCAAATGACAAACAACTAATCTCAAAAATATACAAGCAACTCCTACAGCTCAATTCCAGAAAAATAAATGACCCAATAAAAAAATGGGTCAAAGAACTAAATAGACGTTTCTCTAAAGAAGACATACAGATGGCTAACAAACAGATGCTCAACATCACTCATAATCAGATAAATGCAAATCAAAACCACAATGAGGTACCATTTCATGCCAGTCAGAATGGCTGTGATCCAAAAGTCTACAAGCAATAAATGCTGGAGAGGGTGTGGAGAAAAGGGAACCCTCTTACACTGTTGGTGGGAATGCAAACTAGAACAGCCACTATGGAGAACAGTGTGGAGATTCCTTAAAAACTGGAAATAGAACTGCCTTATGATCCAGCAATCCCACTGCTGGGCATACACACTGAGGAAACTAGAATTGAAAGAGACACGTGTACCCCAATGTTCATCGCAGCACTGTTCATAGTAGCCAGGACATGGAAGCAACCTAGATGTCCATCAGCAGATGAATGGATAAGAAAGCGGTGGTACATATACACAATGGAGTATTACTCAGCCATTAAAAGGAATACATTTGAATCAGTTCTAATGAGGTGGATGAAACTGGAGCCAATTATACAGAGTGAACTAAGCCAGAAAGAAAAACACCAATACAGTATACTAACGCATATATATGGAATTTAGAAAGATGGTAATGATAACCCTGTATGCAAGACAGCAAAAGAGACACAGATGTATAGAACAGTCTTTTGGACTCTGTGGGAGAGGGAGAGGGTGGGATGATTTGAGAGAATGGCATTGAAATATGTATAATATCATATAAGAAATGAATCATCAGTCCTTGTTCGATGCAGGATACAGGATGCTTGGGGCTGGTGCACTGGGATGACCCAGAGGGATGGTATGGGGAGGGAGGTGGGAGGGGTTTTCAGAATTGGGAACATGTGTACACCCGTGGCGGATTCATGTTGATGTATGGCAAAACCAATACAATATTGTAAAGTAATTAGCTTCCAATTAAAATAAATAAATTAAAAAAATATATATCTATGTCAATCTTAGAGCTTCCCAGGTGGTGCTAGTGGTAAAGAACCTGCCTCCTCATGCAGGAAATGTAAGAGATGCTGATTCAGTTCCTGGGTCTGGAAGATCCCCTGGAGAAAGAAATGACAAACCACTCCAGCATTCTTACCTGGATAATTCCATGTACAGAGGAGCCTGGCAGGCTAGTCAACGGAGTCACAAAGAGCTGGACATGACTGAAGTGACTTAGCACATGCACATGTGAATCTTAAGAGCAGGAAAATGTGATTAGGCTTTCCAAGTTTTTTTTAATCTATGTTCAAGAAACAGCTAAGTATTGCCTATTGATATTCTACTTATATATCCATATGGGAAAGAAATCCAGAAATCTGTCAAGTTTCCTTCTTTGCTTGTGTTAATATCTGTGGAGGCTGGCACAGAACCTCCAACCTTATTTAGAACCACTAAAATCTCACAATTATTCTCCAGTTCTCTTGTCCTCTGTTAAAGAGATTTAATAAAATCTCTGAGGATGAATAAGCATTCTGCCCACAGAATAAAATGCATATTGATCAAAAATATTTCATTAATCTTACAGTTTTATACCCTTGAAATACAAATCCCAAGAGTGTGCTCTATCATCACAGCTCTTGATTAAAGCTGAAATTTAGCTCTGTTTAAATAAGAGATGATATAAATGGTTCAAGGAAAGATCTAGCATGGAAATGTCATTTATAAGTACTTTAAAATCTTTGTGCTCCAAGAAAACATTGGGATGTATTCATCATATCTGGGCTTTCTTGAAAATTATTTTGTTTGTATTGGTTTAAAAAGACTGGATAGGGGTCCAAAAATATATATTTTGAGTATGTGAGTATGTGTTTGAAATATTTCAACACTGATATAAGGCAACCTAAGTGAATTAATGTTGTGAGATAAGAAAAGGAATAAATGAGGAAGGTATTAAGGGCACACATATAATAAGACCAGGTGAGAAACTAAAGGGGAGGAGGAAAAAAAAAAAAGAAATATAGAATGCTACTCTAAGAAATTTAGGACTGACAGGGAAGGAGTGAAAACAGTGAGTATCACATTTAAAATCTTGAAATATGCATTATGAGCACAACATAAAATTCATTGGTTTTGTCGCCAGAAATCCATCTCAAAAGAATATTTTTCCCTCTTCTGAGTTTATTCTCTCTCAGATTTCCACACAGTTTGTGAGGAAGTGTGGAGCTAGGAATGAGAAACCATACAACAGTCACCACATTCATCCTCCGGGGACTGATAGATGACCCACAGCTGCAGATTCTGACTTTCATATTTCTACTCAACACCTACATGTTGAGTGTAATTGGAAACCTGGCCATCCACATCCTCATATTGGTCGATTCCCACCTTAAAACTGTGATGTATTTTTTTTCTCCAAAATTTTTCCTTCTTAATAATCTCATTCACTTCTACCTGCATTCCTAGATTCTTGTACAGTATATCATCAGGTGATAGGACCATTACCTATAATGCTTGTATGCCAACTATTTTTTAAAGACCTGTTTGGAATAACAGACTTTTTTCTCTTGGCTGCCATGCCTTACAGTTGTTATGCAGCCATCTGCAGACCCCTGCATTACATGACCATCATGAACCACAGGGTCTGCAAAACACTCATCTTCTGCCGTTGGATGACCACTGTGTTGATCATGATCCCACCATTTAGCTTGGAACTGAGCTTGGAATTCTATGACTCTAATGTTCTTGACCACTTTTTCTGTGATGCTAAACCTGTCCTGAATATCACATGCTCAGATACATGGTTCATGGAGAAGATTGTTATCATCTGTTCTGCATTAATCCTTATAATGACTCTCATGTTTGTGGTTTGGTCCTATGTTAAGTATTATCCAAACAATTCTAAGATTTCCCTCTGCCCAGCAATGGAAAAAGGCATTTTCCACCTGTTCTTCCCACATGATTGTGTTTCCATTACTTATGGAGGCTGTATATTTATCTATATCAAAAATTCAGGAAAAGATGAAATGGAAATTAATAAGGGTGTGTCAATATTAACAACTTCCATCTCCCCCATGCTAAATCCATTTATCTATACCCCGAGAAACAAACAAGTGAAACAAGACTTTAATGAATTAGTCAGAAAAAATACATTCTTCTAAAGGAGTTATGAGGAAGCAACAGTTAGAACTGTACATGGAACAACAGACTGGTTTCAAATAGGAAAAGGAGTATGTCAAAGCTGTATACTGTCACCCTGCTTATTTAACTTGTATGCAGAGTACATCATGAGAAATGCTGGGCTGGAAGGAGCACAAGCTGGAATCAAGATTGCTGGGAGAAATATCAATAACCTCAGACATACAGATGACACCACCCTTATGGCAGAAAGTGAAGAAGAACTAAAGGGCCTCTTGATGAATGTGAAAGAGAAGAGCTTAAAACTCAACATTCAGAAAACTAAGATCATGGCATCTTGTTCCATCACTTCATGGCAGTTAGGGAAACAGTGGAAACAGTGATTGACCTTATTTTTCTGGGCTCCAAAATCACTGCAGATGGTGATTACAGCCATGAAATTAAAAGACACTTAGTCCTTGGAAGGAAAGTTGTGACCAACCTAGACAGCATATTAAAAAGCAGAGACATTACTTTGTCAACAAAGGTCCATTTAGTCAAGGCTATGGTTTTTCCAGTGGTCATGTATGGATGTGAGAGTTGGCCTATAAAGAAAGCTGAGCACTGAAGAACTGATGCTTTTGAACTGTGGTGTTGGAGAAGACTCTTGAGAGTCCCTTGGACTGCAAAGAGATCCAACCAGTCCATCATAAAGAGATCAGTCCTGGGTGTTCATCAGAAGGATTGATGTTGAAGCTGAAACTGCAATACTTTGGCCACCTGATGCAAAGAGTTGAGGGATGACAGAGGATGGGTTGGATGGCATCACTGACTCAATGGATATGGGTTTGGTTGGACTCCGGGTGTTGGTGATGGACAGGGAGGCCTGGCGCGCTGCAGTTCATGGGGTCGCAAAGAGTCAGACACAACTCAGTGACTAAACTGAACTGAAGGGCCTGAAGCAGTTTTGAGCTACTTCTTTTCTTGTGTTAGACTTTGTATATTAAAACAATCTTTCAGTTCAGTTCAGTTCAGTAGCTCAGTTGTGTCTGACCCTTTGTGACCCCATGAACTGCAGCATGCCAGGCCTCTCTGTCCATCACCAACTCCCGGAGTCCACCCAAACCCATGTCCATTGAGTCGGTGATTTCATCCAACCATCTTATCCTCTGTCATCCCCTTCTCCTCCTGCCCAAAAACTCAATTTTTTAATAAATTAATAATTTAGCAATAATACCAGAGAAGGCAGTGGCAACCCACTCCAGTACTCTTGCCTGGCAAATCCCATGGATGGAGGAGCCTAGTAGGCTGCAGTCCATGTGGTCGCTAGGAGTTGGACACGACTGAGCGATTTCACTTTCACTTTTCACTTTCACGCACTGGAGAAGGAAATGGCAACCCACTCCAGTGTTCTTGCCTGGAGAATGCCAGGGATGGGGATCCTGGTGGGCTGCCATCTCTGGGGTCGCACAGAGTTGGACATGACTGAAGCAACTTAGCAGCAGCAGCAGCAACAATAATAACATATTATTAAATTAATAGCCAATATTAATAAAACAAGGTGTAGCTTAATATTTATTAGGGAGTTATGCCCTTGGATTATAACATTTAGGAGACTTGCACTGGTACAAAAAAATAAGAAAGTAAGACAATTTGATATTAGTAATTTTAAGGTCTCTCTATCATATAAGTTGTAACAAATAAAAAAGAAGGTGTCATAGTTTCCTGTGTCAGCTTTACAGAACTAATGGACACCCATATAGCTGATAAAATATTTCAGAGTGTGTCTGTAAGGGTGTTCTGGGAAGGATTAGCATTTGAATCTATAGACTGGTTAAAGAAAATAGCCCTCAAAAAAGCAGGTGGGCATCCTCCAATTTGTTGAAGGCCTGACTAGAAGAAAAAGGCAGAGGAAAGGTGAATATGGTCTCCACTTGAAACTGGGCAGCATCTTATCTTGCTTTGGTGTTGTCAGTTCTGGTTCATGGGGCTTCAATCTTGGACCAGGATTTCTAAGATTGGCACCTTGGTTTTGTTTATTTGTATTTTTTGCCTTGCTGTGTGTCATAGATGGATTGAACCTTCACCCCCTGCAGTGGCAGTGCAGAATCTTAACCATTGGAACGCCAGAGATGTCCAGGCCCCCAGGTTTTAAAGCCTTCAAACTAGTTTTCCTTGTGGCTTAGCTGGTAAAGAATCCATATGCAATGCAGGAAACCTGGGTTTGATCCCTGTGTTGGGAAGATCTCCTGGAGAAGGGAAAGAGTACCAGTATTCTCCAGTATTCTTGCCTGGAGATTCCATGGACTATATAGTCCATGGGGTCACAAGAGTTGGACACGACTGAGTGATGTTCACATTTACTTTTTCAAACTTGAAATAGAACTTAAATCATGAATTTTCCTGGTTCTCCAGTTTGCAGATGGCAGCTTGTTCAATTTCTCAGACTCCATGATCATGTGTTTCAATTACTGTGATAAATCTCACCTTATATCTATCAATTCAGTTCAGTTACTCAGTTGTGTCTGACTCTTTGAGACTCAGTGGACTGCAGCACGCCAGGCTTCCCTGTCCATCACTTACTGTTGGAACTTGCTCAAACTCAAGCCCATTGAGTCGGTGATGCCATCCAACCATCTCAACCTCTGTCATCCCCTTCTCCTCCCACCTTCAATCATTCCCAGTATCAGGGTCTTTTCCAGTGAGTCAACTCTTTGCATCATATGGCCAAAGTATTGCAGTTTCAGCTTCAACATCAGTCCTTCCAGTGGATATTCAGGAGTGATTTCCATTAGTATGGACTGTTGCATCTCTTTGCAGTCCAAAAAACTCTCAAGAGTCTTCTCCAATGTCACAGTTCAAAAGCATCAATTATTTGGTGTTCAGCTTTCTTTATAAGTCAACTCTCACATCCATACATGACTACTGAAAAATCATAGCTTTGACTAGACGGACCTTTGTTGGCAGAGTAATGTCTCTGCTTTTTTTTTTTTTTTTTAAGTTTTAATAAAAAAAAAAAAAAAGTTGTCTCTGATTTTTAATATGCTGTCTAGGTTAGTCATAACTTCCCTTCCAAGGATTAAGCATCTAATTTCATGGCTGCAATCACCATCTGCAGTGATTTTGGAGCCCTCCCAAATACGGTCTGTCACAGTTTCCATTGTTTCCCCATCTATTTATCATGAAGTGATGGGATCAGATGCCATGATCTTAGTTTTTTGAATGTTGAGTTTTAAGCCAACTTTTCCACTCTCCTCTTTCACTTTCACCAAGAGGCTCTTCAGTTCTTCTTTGCTTTCTGCCATTAGGCCATTGTCATCTGTATATCTGAGGTTATTGATATATCTCCTGGCAATCTTAATTCCAGCTGTGCTTCCTCTATCCCAGCATTCCTCATGATGTAGTCTGCATATAATTTAAATAAGCAGGGTGACAATATACAGCCTTGATGTATCCTTTCCTGATTTTGAACCAGTCTGTTGTTCCATATCCAGTTCCAACTGTTGCTTCTTGACCTGCATACAGATTTCTCAGGAGACAGGTCCGGTGGTCTGGTAGTCCCATCTCTTTCAGAATTTTCCACAGTTTGTTGCGATCCACACAGTCAAAGGCTTTTGCATAGTCAATAAAGCAGAAGTATATGTTTTCTCTGGAACTCGCCTGCTTTTTTGATGATCCAACGGATGTTGGCAACTTGATCTCTGGTTCCTCTGCTTTTTCTAAATCCAGCTTGAACATCTGGAAGTTCACGGTTCATGTACTGTTGAAGCTTGGCATGGAGAATTTTGAGCATTACTTTACTAGCATGTGAGATGAGTGCAATTGTGCAGTAGTTTGAGCATTCTTTGGCATTGCCTTTCTTTGGGATTGGAGTGAAAACTGACCTTTTCCAGTCCTGTGGCCACTGCTGAGTTTTCCAAATTTGTTGGCATATTGCGTGCAGCACTTTTACAGCACCATCTTTTAGGATTTGAAAGAGCTCAACTGGAATTCCATCACCTCCACTATCCTTTTTTGTAGTGATGTTTCCTAAGGCCCACTTGACTTCACATTCCAGGATGTCTGTCTCTAGGTGAGTGATCACACCATCATGATTATCTGGGTCATGAAGATTTTTTTTGTACAGTTCTTCTGTGTATTCTTGCCACCTTTTCTTAACATCTTCTGATTCTGTTAAATCCATATCATTTCTGTTCTTTGTTGTGCCCATCTTTGCATGAAATGTTTCCTTGGTATCTCTAATTTTCTTGAAAAGATCTCTAGTCTTTCCCATTCTATGTTTTCCTCTATTTCTTTGCATTGATTGCAAAGGAAGGCTTTCTTATCTCTCCTTGCTATTCTTTGGAACTCTGCCTTCAGATGGGTATATCTTTCCTTCTTTTGCTTTCACTTCTCTTCTTTTCACAGCTATTTGTAAGGCCTCCTCAGACTACTATTTTTTCTTTTTGCATTTCTTCTTCTTGGGGACAGTCTTGATCACTGCTTCCTGTACAATGTCATGAACCTCCATCCATAGTTCTCAGGCCCTGTGTCTATCAGATCTAATCACTTGAATCTATTTGCCACTTCTAGTGTATAATCATTAGGGATTTGATTTAGGTCATACCTGAATGATCTAGTGGTTTCCCCCACTTTCTTCAATTCAAGTCTGAATTTGGCAATAAGGATTTCATGACCTGAGCTACAGTCAGCTCCTAGTCTTGTCTTTGCTTACTGTGTAGAGCTTCTCTATCTTTGGCTGCAAAGATTATAATCATCTGGTGAGGTCCATGTGTAGAGTCTTATTTTGTGTTTTCAGAGATCGTGTTTGCTATGACCAGTGCATTCTCTTGGGAAAACTCTGTAAGCCTTTGCCCTGCTTCATTCATTTGCTATGACCAGTGCATTCTCTTAGAAAAACTCTATTAGCATTTTCCCTGCTTCATTTTGTACTTCAAGGCCCAATTTACTTGTTACTCCAGGTGTTTCTCGACTTCCTACTTTTGCATTCCAGTCCCTATAATGAAAAGGACATCTGTTTTGGGTGTTAGTTCTAAGAGATCTTGTAGGTCTTCATAGAACCATTCAACTTCAACTTCCTCAGCATTATTGTCTTGGACATAGACTTGGATTACTGTGATATTGAATGGTTTGCCTTGGAAATGAACAGAGATCATGTATACCTATATCTATACCTATATATAATTTATATCTCCTATTTGTTATGGTTATGTACAGTTTACTGTTTATTCAGATTACATATATCCTATTGGTTCATTTTCTCCAGAAAACTGATTAATACAAATATTGTTACCAAGAAAATTCCAGATGAACAGAATTTTAAGGATGAGGTTGGTGAATTTATTCTGGGGTTTCTGGAATGGTTCTCCAAGCTGATTAGATTTAAAGATGCTAATAACTTTATTTCCCATAATAAAGAGAGCCCTGATAGTCTATGGCATGCACTATCACGTAATATATCTATATGGGCTACTCTATAATAAATCTCATCCTGTAACTATACCTATTTCTAATTTGTATCTCCTATTTGTTATGCCTATGTGCAGTTTACTCTTCAGGAGATAATTGGAAACTTCAAGGGAGCATTCCACCCAAAGATGGGCACAGTAAACGATTAAAATGATAGAGACCAGTAAATGCTGAATGGATCAAGAAGAGATGGAAAGAATACATGGAAGAACTGTATAAAAAAGATATTAATGAACCAGGATATGATGATGGTGTGGTTAGTCACCCAGAGCCCCAGGCATTCTGGAGTGTGAATCCAAGTGGGCCTTAAGAAGCATAACTGTTAATAAAGCTAGTGGATGCAATGAAATTCCATCAGAACTGTTCAAATTCCTAAAGGAGGATGCTATCAAGGTTCTGCATTCAGTATGCCAGCAAATCTGGAAGACCCAGCAGTGGCACAGGACTGGAAAAGGTCAATCCTTATCCCAATTCCCAAGAAGGGTAGTACCAAGTAATGTGCTAATCATAGAACAATTGCACTCATCCCCCATGCTAGTAAGATCATGCTTAAAATCTTACATGCTGGGCTTCAGCATCATGTGAACCAATAACTTCCAGATGTCCTAGCTGCGTTTAGAAAAGAAAGACGACCTAGGGATCAAGTTGCCAACATTTGCTGGATAATAGAGAAAGAAAGGGAATTTCAGAATTTCTATCTCTGTTTCATTGACTATGCTAAAGCTTCTGACTGTGTGGATCATGAAAAACTGTGGAAAACTCTTAGAGAGATGGGACTACCAGGCCATCTTACCTGTATCCTGAGAAATCTGTATGCAAGTCAAGAAAAAACAGTTAGAACCCTGTGTGGAACAACTGATTGGTTCAAGATGAAGAAAGGAATAGGGCAGGGCTGTCTGCTCTCACCTTGTTTGTTTATATGCTGAGCACATCATGAGAAATGCCCCGCTGGATGAGTTATAAGCCTAAATCAAGATAGGCAGGAGAAACATCAACAATCTCAGATATGCAGATAATACCACTGTAATGGCAGAACGTGAAGAGGAATTGAAGAACCTCTTGATGACAGTGAAGGAGGAGAGTGAAAGAGCCAGCTTAGGGCTAAATATTAAAAAAAAAAAAAAAACTAAGATCATGGCATTCAGCCCCAATACTGCATTGCAAATGGAAGGGGAAAAGGTGGAAGTAGTGACAGACTTACTCTTCTTGGGCTCCAAAATCACCGTGAATGGTGACTGCAGCCTTGAAATCAGAAGACGATTGCTTCTTGGCAGTATAAGTGATGACAAATGTAGACAGTGTGTTGAAAAGCAGAGACATTACTCTGCTGACAAAGATCTATTTAGTCAAGGCTACAGTCTTCCCACTGATCATGTATGGTTGTGAGACCTGGACGGTAAAGATGGAAGAATGCCAAAGAATTTATGCTTTTGAACTGTAGTGCTGGAGAAGACTCCTGAAAGTCCCTTGGACAGCAAGGAGATCAAATCTGTCAATCCTAAGGGAGATTAACCCTGAATATTCACTGAAAGAACTGATGCTGAAGCTGAAGCTTAAGCTCCAGTATTTTGGTCATCTGATGTGCACAGATGACTCATTGGAAAAATTTCTGCTGCTGGTAAAGATTGGGGCAGAAGAAGAAGAGGGCAACAGAAGATTAGATGACTGGACAGCATCACTGATGAAATGAAGTGAACTTGGGCAAACTCCAAGAGGAAGATGGTGAGGGACAGGGAGGCCTGGCATGCTGCAGTCCATGGGGTCACAAAGAGTAAGACACGACTGGGTGACTGAACAACAACAACTCTTAATAAACCACTAAAAAGAAACAAGAAGCCAAGTGACTCTGTGTTTGATATTTTTGAACATGTTTTTAAAACTAAGGGATATAATGACTTTGAGTGGTTGTTCCTAAAGTCATTAATAAAAGTAGTGAGGGAAAGGATGAGTTACGGGATTCAAATTCCCAGCTTATGTACTGCATGTATGACCTAAGAGATTTCATTTTGCTCTATAGCTTCAGGGCTGAAATTGATGAAGGTTAACTGCAGAATCTGATCCAACAAAAGTTGCCTCTCTACCCTCAGTGGCAGTGGCATCTGCAGCCCCAGAGGTAGTGGCCTCTCTACTCACTTTCATCTGAGGTCATAAAACAAGTCTCAACAAACTTAATAAATTGACATTACATAAAGTATCTTCTCTGACTACAATGAGGTGAAGCTAGATATTAATGAAAATGAAAATGAAAAATTTACAAATATGTGAATATTTTAAACAACACAAAATAGAAACCAATAAGCCACAGAAGAATCAGCCACCCACTACTGATTTTTTTTAACTTTTCCCTTTCTAAGTCTAGAATTTATAGGTTGTGCTTGGGGAAAACATAATCTTCAAATTAATGTATATATTTCTTCAATTTTTAGCTCATTCCAATTTGACATAAAACTTGAGTGTCACTTAAGTTATGAGACCTTCTGAGAAAAACCCCACCCATGTGCTATGTCTACATTTTGTCTGTAGAAAAAATTAATCAAAGAACAAATTGAATCCGAGCAGTGAATAAATGAGAATGAAAGAAAAACAGTCAACAAGATGAAATAATGATACTTTACCCGTTAAACAAAGTCAAGGACCTTTAGTTCTTCCTGAAGGACTATAGATAATAGTCTTGAACCATGTCCTTTGACCTGTTGTTCAGATACTGAAACCCCCGCCATGTGGAAGAATTTAACTGTGTGCTGCTCACAAGCACATTGACTTCACGTGACTCCTTAGAACCAGAAGGTTGACAATGCTAATTCCCCATTACTCCACCACCATCCAATCAGAAGAAAGTCCACAAGCTGATCATTCATTGTTCTTTGAAATTTTACTATAAAACTCCTTACTACCCTCTTCAGGTGGGGACACACACTTTTGAGAATAGTAAGCCAGCAACAGTTAGAACTGGACATGGAACAGACTGGTTCAAAATAGGAAAAGGAGTACATCAAGGCTGAATTTTGTCACCCTGCTTATTTAACATATATGCAGAGTACATCATGTGAAACGCTGGGCTGGAAGAAGCACAAGCTGGAATCAAGATTGCCAGGAGAAATCTCAGTAACCTCAGATATGCAGATGACACCACCCTTATGGCAGAAAGTGAGGAGGAACTAAAAAGCCTCTTGATGAAAGTGAAAGAGGAGAGTGAAAAAGTTGGCTTAATGCTCAACATTCAGAAAACTAAGATCATGGCATCTGGTCCCATCACTTCATGGGAAATAGATGGGGAAACAGTGTCAGACTTTATTTTTGGGGTCTCCAAAATCAGTGCAGATAGTGATTGCAGCCATGAAATTAAAAGATGCTTACTCCTTGGAAGAAAAGTTATGACCAACTTAGATAGCATATTAAAAACAAAGACATTACTTTGCCAACAAAGGTCCTTCTAACCAAGGCTATGGTTTTTCCAGTGGTCATGTATGGATGCGAGAGTTGGACTGTGAAGAAAGCTGACAGCTGAAGAATTGATGCTGTTAAACTGTGGTGTTGGAGAAGACTCTTGAGAGTCCCTTGGACTGCAAGGAGATCCAACCAGTCCATTCTAAAGGAAATCAGTCCTGGGTGTTCTTTGGAAGGACTGATGCTAAGGCTGAAATTCCAATACTTTGGCCACCTCATGCAAAGAGTTGAGTCATTGGAAAAACTCTGATGCTTGGAAGGATTGGGGGCAGGAGGAGAAGGGGACGACAGAGGATGAGATGGCTGGATGGCATCACCGACTCGATGGACATTATTTTGGGTGAACTCCGGGAATTGGTGATCAACAGGGAGGCCTGGTGTGCTGCAGTTCATGGGGTCACAAAGAGTTGGACATGACTTAGCAACTGAACTGAACTGAATCCCCTTTACCTGAAAAAGCAATGAGCTATTTCTACTTCATCCAAAACTCTGTCTCTAAATATTTTTTTAAAGCCATCTTCACACTAATGCTTTTTTTAAATTTATTTTTTAATTGAAGGATAACTGGTTTACAAAATTTTGTTATTTCTTTAAAACCTCAATGTGAGTCAGCCATAGGTATACATATATCCCCTCCCACCAGTGTACAGAGGACAAATTTTGGTGTTAAGAGAGTGGTGATATACGACTGTCTTAACTCTCTCCTCTCTCAATTTGTATTGCTTTATTTCTATTATGAAGCATTATTTTGCATTTTGAAATTTCATATCTTCAAAAGTGTGAAGTGTGTATGTTCACACTGTAATCACATTGCTAAATAATACATTTGTATGTGATTGTGTGCATGGATGTGCTTGTGTGTGTGTGCACTCAGTCATGTTCAATTCTTTGTGACCCTATGGACTGAAGCCTGCCAGGCTCCTCTGTCCATGGAATTTTTCAGGCAAGAATATTGGAGCAGGCTGCCATTTTCTACTCCAGGGGATTTACCAGATCCAGGGATTGAACATGCATTTCTTGTGTCTCCTGCATTGACAAGCAGATTCTTTACCACTGCTTCCTGGTTAGCCCAAATAATACATTTTTTTTTTTTTAGAATAGCCATCATTTTGTTTTATTTTATTTATTTATTTTTAATATAAATTTATTTATTTTAATTGGAGGCTAATTACTTTAAATGTTGTATTGGTTTTGTCATACATTGGCATGAATCCAGCATGGGTGTACATATGTTCCCCATCCTGAACTCCCCTCCTGCCTCCGTCCCCATCCGATCCCTCTGGATCATCCCAGTGCACCAGCCCTGCACACCCTGTATCATGCATTGAACCTGGACTGGTGATTCGTTTCACATACGATAATATACATGTTTCAATGCCATTCTCCCAAATCATCCCACCCTCGACCTCTCCCACAGAGTCAAAAAGACTGTTCTATATATCTGTGTCTCTTTTGCTGTCTCACATACAGGGTTATCAGTACCATCTTTCTAAATTCCATATATACGCATTATTATACTGTGTTGGTGTTTTTCTTTCTGGCTTACTTCACTCTGTATAATCGGCTCCAGTTTCATCCACCTCATTAGAACTGATTCAAATGTATTTTTTCAATTAAAACACCCCACTATATTTTTATAGTTATGTTGTCATTGTAGACTATTTTATGCATTAGAGTCTTAAGTGATGTTTTTTAAAAATTATACATGTATACTTTTTTCCCCCACTAGCACTTATTTTATTTTATTTCTTTTAAAGAGTTTGCTTAAATCAATAAACAGAAATCCCTTGCATTCCTATACACTAATAATGAGAAAATAGAAAGAGAAATTAAGGAAACAATTCCATTCACCATTGCAATGAAAAGAATAAAATACTTAGGAATATATCTACCTAAATAAACTAAAGACCTATATATAGAAAACTATAAAACACTGATGAAAGAAATCAAAGAGGACACTAATAGATGGAGAAATATACCATCTTCATGGATCAGAAGAATCAATATAGTGAAAATGAGTATACTACCCAAAGCAATCTATAGATTCAATGCAATCCCTATCAAGCTACCAACGGTATTCTTCACAGAGCTAGAATAAATAATTTCACAATTTGTATGGAAATACAAAAAACCTCAAATAGCCAAAGCAATCTTGAGAAAGAAGAATGGAACTGGAGGAATCAACCTGCCTGACTTCAGGCTCTACTACAAAGCCACAGTCATCAAGACAGTATGGTACTGGCACAAAGACAGACATATAGATCAATGGAACAAAATAGAAAGCCCAGAGATAAACCCACGCACCTATGGACACCTTATCTTTGACAAAGGAGGCAAGAATATACAATGGCTTAAAGACAATCTCTTTAACAAGTGGTGCTGGGAAAACTGGTCAACCACTTGTAAAAGAATGAAACTAGAACACTTTCTAACACCATACACAAAAATAAACTCAAAATGGATTAAAGATCTAAACATAAGACCAAAAACTATAAAACTCTTAGAGGAGAACATAGGCAAACACTCTCTGACATACATCACAACAGGATCCTCTGTGACCCACCTCCAAGAATATTGGAAATAAGAGCAAAAATAAACAAATGGGACCTAATTAAACTTAAAAGCTTCTGCACAACAAAGGAAACTATAAGCAAGGTGAAAAGACAGCCTTCAGAATGGGAGAAAATAATAGCAAATGAAGCAACTGACATACAACTAATCTCAAAAAATACACAAGCAGTTTCATCCACCTCAGAAACATGTAAAATATCATGTATGAAACGAGATGCCAGTCCAGGTTCAATGCACGATACTGGATGCTTGGGGCTGGTGCACTGGGATGACCCAGAGGGATGGTGTGGGGAGGGAGGAGGGAGGGGGTTCAGGATGGGGAACACATGTATACCCGTGGTGGATTCATTTTGATGTTTGGCAGAACTAATACAATTATGTAAAGTTTGAGAATAGAATAAAATTAATTAAAAAAAAATACACAAGCAACTCGTACAGCTCAATTCCAGAAAAAAATAAATGACCCAATCAAAAAATGGGCCAAAGAACTAAATAGACATTTCTCCAAAGAAGACATACAGATGGCTAACAAACACATGAAAAGATGCTCAACATCACTCATTATCCGAGAAATGCAAATCAAAACCACAATGAGGTACCATTTCATGCCAGTCAGAATTGCTGCGATCCAAAAGTCTACAAGCAATAAATGCTGAAGAGGATGTGGAGAAAAGGGAACACTCTTACTGTTGGTGGGAATGCAAACTAGTACAGCCACTATGGAGAGCAGTGTGGAGATTCCTTAAAAAATTGGATATAGAACTGCCATATGACCTAGCAATTCCACTGCTGGGCATACACACTGAGGAAACCAGAAGGGAAAGAGACACGTGTACCCCAATGTTGATCGCAGCACAGTTTATAATAGCCAGGGCATGGAAGCAACCTAGATGTCCATCAGCAGATGAATGGATAAGAAAGCTGTGGTACATATACACAATGTAGTATTACTCAGCCATTAAAAAGAATACATTTGAATCAGTTCTAATGAGGTGGATGAAACTGGAGCCGATTATACAGAGTGAAGTAAGCCAGAAAGAAAAACACCAACACAGTATACTAACGCATATATATGGAATTTAGAAAGATGGTAATGACAACCCTGTATGTGAGACAGCAAAAGAGACACTGATGTATAGAACAGTTTTTTGGATTCTGTGGGAGAGGGCGGGAGTTATTTGGGAGAATGGCATTAAAATATGTATAATATCATATGTGAAACGAATCACCAGTCCAAGTTCTAAGCAGAATACAGGAAGCTTGGGGCTGGTGCACTGGGATGACCCAGAGGGATGGTATGGGGAGGGAGTTGGGAGGGGGGTTCAGGATTGGGAACACGTGTACACCTGTGGCACATGCATGTTGATGTATGGCAAAACCAAGACAATATTGTAAAGTAAAATGATAATAATAATAATAATAAAAATTTAAAAAAAGGACGAATACAAAAATAAAATAGTTTCCTTGAAATTACACTTCTATTATACTGGAGGGGCTGTGCCATATAGTGGAATAGCCATATATATTGGAGGTTAATGCTACTGGGTGCAAATAATATTCTCCACTAATTACTAGCAATACATAGCTTTCCTAGATCTATTCAAACATATTTTGTAGAAAAACACATGTAAATAAAAATTAAACTTTAAAAAAAATAAAGATGGTTGCCAGTGAAGGAATGGGAATGAGAAATGGACCTACAAGAGAAAAATTAAAAAAAAAAAAAAGGGAATGGAAATACCTAAAGATAATTATTATACAGAAAGGCCCAAGAGAAATGACTTTCAACTGTTTACACAGAAGAAAGAAATGGGAGTCATTAAACTTCAGTTTTGCCATTCGTCAAAAATTTACCTAGGAGACATGGTTTGAGAATTAGCAAACACATCTTATGTGAAAAAGTTTATTACTCTCATTGTATGACTAGCATTGCTTTCAGTGAATAATGTGAAATGATTTTAAAATTAAAAGATATTGTGGAACACTGTGTTATGAATAACTTTTTCTTTTTCACAAAATTACACTCATTCTCTCTTTATGATTCTTATTCAAAGTTAGAATTTGTATAGATGTTGTCTCTCTGAAAGTTTAGTCCTTCATGTTTTATATAGGATGTATTCAGCTAATATTTCTTTAAAAAACAATACTGATCATATTTGTCTTCACAGGGATTCATATGCACACTAAATAATAGTTATACTTGAGACAAAATAGATTGGAAATTCATGACATTTAGCAGAAGCATAGTGTCTGTGGAAATTAGATAGCAAAGATGGCTTGCTCTCTCTGTATCTGCACCCTCTGCAGTGTGTGTCCCAGCTCCTTCATGCACAAGTGATTCTGTATTTCTCCCTTGAATGTTGCTTGGTCCTGTGACTTTCTTGACTAACAGAATGTGTGATGTAGAAGGGATATGTGCCTAGGACTCCAGAGGCCTTGTCTGCTTCTACTCTCTCCCTGGAGCCTCAAGATCTTACCATGTGAACATTTGTTAGCTGGAAGATAAAGCATCATCTGGAAGAGGGTTCATTTATCTTAGTAAGGAGTCATTCAACTTCTAATATTGTGAGTGAAGCTCTACCTGACAACAAGACCTAGTCATCCTTAGTGACATTCATATAAAGAAACCCTGTGCTGAAGATCTCTTGTTCAGACACATGGTTCATAGAACAGATGGTTGTTGCCCTTGATGTGCTGACTGATATTGGAACATTTCTGTGTGTAGTTCTGTCATATATATACATCATCAAGACCATCATAAAGTTCCCTTCTGCCCAGCAAAAGATGAAGGCCTGTTCTACCTGTTCTTCTCACATGAGATATCAGATCAGATCAGTCGCTTAGTCATGTCCAACTCTTTGCGACCCCATGAACTGCAGCACGCCAGGCCTCCCTGTCCATCACCAACTCCCGGAGTTCACTGAGACTCAGGTCCATCGAGTCAGTGATGCCATCCAGCCATCTCATCCTCTGTCGTCCCCTTCTCCTCCCGCCTCCAATCCCTCCCAGCATCAGACTCTTTTCCAATGAGTCAACTCTTCGCATGAGGTGGCCAAAGTACTGGAGTTTCAGCTTTAGCATCATTCCTTCCAAAGAAATCCCAGGGCTGATCTCCTTCAGAATGCACTGGTTGGATCTCCTTGCAGTCCAAGAGACTCTCAAGAGTCTTCTCCAACGCCACAGTTCAAAAGCATCAATTATTTGGCGCTCAGCCTTCTTCACAGTCCAACTCTCACATCCATACATGACCACAGGAAAAACCGTAGCCTTGACTAGACGAACCTTTGTTGGCAAAGTAATGTCTCTGCTTTTGAATATGCTATCTAGGTTGGTCATAACTTTCCTTTCAAGGAGTAAGCGTCTTTTAATTTCATGGCTGCAGTCACCATCTGTAGTGATTTTGGAGCCCAGAAAAATAAAGTCTGACAGTGTTTCCACTGTTTCCCCATCTATTTCCCATGAAGTGGTGGGACCAGATGCCATGATCTTCGTTTTCTGAATGTTGAGTTTTAAGCCAACTTTTTCACTCTCCACTTTCACTTTCATCAAGAAGCTTTTGAATTCCTCTTCACTTTCTGCTTTTTGGATGTTTACATTTAAAGCAAGACAATGGATACTATGATTCCATTAATATTCCCATCAGTTCAAGAATTCAATTTTTTTTCCACACAAGATTTAATAGTTATTTTATTGATCGTAGCCAGACTAGAGTTTAGGCAAATCCCTTCTCCTAGAAATCTAATTTCATATTCTTTTGATATGAGATGTCATCTCGCAGACAGTTTATTTTCAACAGGAGTTGAAATGGTTTATTTCAACTGTTTATTTCAACAGGCATTGAAAAGATGGTTTTGGATCAGAGATTAAATAATAACAGTGGTATAAGAAAGTTAATATAAACAGACAACAGACCAGGGTATATAAGTTAAGTAATGAGATTATGACATTAAGGACAAATGCTCTTTTTCAATTCATATTTTATGCTTAATTTCAACATTCTTTCACTTCTTTGAAATAATTGAAATTCTTTTGATTAAGTCAGTAAAAGCTTCTTTCACTTGCTTGTTCCTCAGGCTATATATAAAGGGGTTTAACATGGGGGCAACTGAAGTAGTAAGTAATAACACACCCTTATTAATTGCCACTTCATCTTTTGCTGAAGGTTTGATGTAGATAAAGATACAACTGCCATAGGTGATAGAAACCACAATCATGTGAGAAGAACAGGTAGAAAAGGCTTTCATCTTTTGCTGGGCAGAAGGGAACTTTATGATGGTCTTGATGATGTATATATATGACAGAACTACACACAGAAATGTCCCAATATCAGTCAGCACAGCAAGGGCAACAACCATCTGTTCTATGAACCATGTGTCTGAACAAGAGATCTTCAGCATAGGAGAGGCATCACAGAGAAAATGATCAATGACATTATAGTCACAGAATTCCAGATTTAAGCCCAGGCAAAGTGGTGGAAATATAACCAGCCCACCTGCTATCCAACAGCAAATAACAAGTCTTCCACAGATTCTACTGTTCATGATGGTTGCATAATGTAAAGGTTTACAAATGGCCACATAGCGGTCATAGGACATGATGGCCAGGAGAAAAAATTCTGTTGCTGCAAAAAGGAAGATGAAAAATAGTTGACTGACACAGGCATTATAGGAAATAGTTTTGTCCCCAGTTGATAAGCTGTATAAGAATCTGGGAATGCAGACTGAGGTGAATAAGGTTTCTAAAAAGGAGAACTGTTTGAGGAAAAAGTACATGGCAGTTTTAAGGCGAGAGTCTAGTAAAGTGAGTATAATGATGGTCAGATTCCCAGTTACACTTAATAAGTAGGAGACAAGCAGAAATATAAAAATCAGAACCTGCATTGGAGGGTCATCTGTCAGTCCCAGGAGTATGAATGTAGGTAATGATGTATGGTTTCTCATTGCTGACTTGTACTTCTTCTTAAGCTCCTCACAAAGTCAAGTGACATTGGACTGTGTTCTCAGTCCAGTGTATGAAATTAACTTGTATGAAATTAAGAGCCCGTGGACATTGGGTAAAAAAGAAAATCCAATCAATTCAATGAATATTCATTTTATTCTTTTACTTGACAATGACTGACCATAACTCTGGGATTATCAGGTCTTTCAATGTGTGTTATAAGTCTCCTCACTATCATGGTTTTCTGAAATAAGATGGTTCTACTGTCCATGTTTTTAGATCTCCTTGCACGCTCTTGAATGTCTATTTTTCAATTCACCTAAACTCTGTCTTCTACTGCCTGAAATGTATTTAGTTATAGAAATAGAAAGGATCATCTATGTGACATGATTTTTTTGTTTATTATAGTGTTATTTTTCTCCTATTGATTCTTTACTACTCCCATGTGAATGAACTCATAAGCTGCTTAAAATTTTGGTTCCTGTTAAATGTAAATAAATGGCTGAGTTTGACATTTTATACAGAGTCTATATGCCACATGTGCAGTACTTGAATGTTTTCTGTTATTGCAATGACCAAATAAATTATTTCATTTTATATATTTTACTTTTGGTATCAGAATTGTCATCCAAATAACACTGATACTTTTCCATTTTGCTATTTATCTTTAAGTTTCTATATCAATACCCAATTTTCCCTCCATTGTAACTCTGGTAGAAAGAATTTTTAATGAGTACTACATAAACAATTAGTCATATACATATACAGTCAACAAAAACAAGACCGGGAGCTGACTGTGGCTTAGATCATGAAGTCCTTATTGCCATGAAAGTGATAGTGAAGTGAAAGTGAAGTCGCTCAGTTGTGTCCGACTCTTTGCGACCCCATGGACTGTAGCCTACCAGGCTCCTCTGTCCATGGGATTTTCCAAGGCAAAAGTACTGGAGTGGATTGCCATTTCCTTCTCCAGGGGATCTTCCTGACCCAGGGATCGAACCCGGGTCTCCCACAATGTAGACAAAGGCTTTAACATCTGAGCCATCAGGGAAGTCCTTCTTATTGCCATATTCAGACTTAAATTGAAGAAAGTGGGGAAAACCACTAGACCATTCAGGTATGACCAAAATCAAATCCCTTATGACTATACAGTGGAAGTGAGAAATAGATTTAAGGAACTAGATCTGATAGACAGAATGCCTGATGAACTATGGATGGAGGTTCATGACATTGTACAGGAGACAGGGATCAATATCATCCCCAAGAAAAAGAAATGTAAAAAAGGAAAATAGCTGTCTGAGGAGGCCTTACAAATAGCTGTGATAAGAAGAGAATCAAAAAGCAAAGGAGAAAAGGAAAGATATATCCATTTGAATACAGAGTTCCAAAGAATAGCAAGGAGAGATAAAAAAGCCTTTCTTAGTGATCAGTGCAAAGAAATAGAGGAAAACAATAGAACGGGAAAGACTAGAGATCTCTTCAAAAAATTAGAGATACCAAGGCGACATTTCATGCAAAGATGGACACAATAAAGGACAGAAATGGTATGGACCTAACAGAAGCAGAAGATATTAAGAATAGGTGGCAAGAATACACAGAAGAACTGTACAAAAAAGATCTTCATGACCCAGATAATCATGATGGTGCGATCACTCACCTAGAGCCAGACATCCTGGAATGTGAAGTCAAGTGGGCCTTAGAAAGCATCACTAAAAACAAAGCTAGTGGAGGTGATGGAATTCCAGTTGAGCTATTTCAAATCCTGATAGATGATGCTGTGAAAGAGCTGCACTCATTATGCCAGCAAATTTGGAAAACTCAGCAGTGGCCACAGGACTGGAAAAAGTCAGTTTTCGTTTCAATCCCAAAGAAAGGCGATGCCAAAAAAATGCTCAAACTACCACACAATTGCACTCATCTCACATGCTAGTAAAGTAATGCTCAAAATTCTCCAAGCCAGGCTTCAGCAATACACGAACTGTGAACTTCCTGATGTTCAAGCTGGTTTTAGAAAAGGCAGAGGCACAAGATATCAAAATGCCAACATCTGCTGGATTGTCAAAAAAACAAGAGAGTTCCAGAAAAACATCTATTTCTGCTTTATTGACTATACCAAAGCCTTTGACTGTGTGGAACACAATAAACTGTGGACAATTTTGAAGGAGATGGGAATACTAGACCACCCGACCTGCCTCCTGAGAAATCTGTATGCAGGTCAGGAAGCAACAGCTAGAACTGGACATGGAACAATAGACTGTTTCCAAATAGGAAAAGGAGTACTTCAAGGATGTATATTTTCACCCTGCTTATTTAACTTATATGAAGAGTACATCATGGGAAACGCAGGGCTGGATGAAGGACAAGCTGGAATCAAGATTGCTGGGAAAAGCATCAATAACCTCAGATATGCAGATGACACCACCGTTATGCCAGAAAGCAAAGAAGAACTAAAGAGACTCTTGATGAAAGTGAAAGAGAAGTGAAAAAGTTGGCTTAAAGCTCAACATTCAGAAAACGAAGATCATGGCATCTGGTCCCATCACTTCATGGGAAATAGATGGGGAAACAGTGGAAACAGTATCAGACTTTATTTTTGGGGGCTCCAAAATCAATGCAGATGGTGATTGCAGTCATGAAATTAAAAGATGCTTTCTCCTTGGAAGGAAAGTTATAACCAACCTAGATAGCATATTCAAAAGCAGAGACATTACTCTGCCAACAAAGGTCAGTCTAGTCAAGGCTATGATTTTTCCAGTGGTCATGTATGGATGTGAGAGTTGCATAATCTCACATATGAAGAAAGCTATAAAGAAAGCTGAACGCTGAAGAATTGATGCTTCTGAACTGTGGTTTTGGAGAAGACTCTTGAGAGTCCCTTGGACTGCAAGGAGATCCAATCAGTCCATCCTAAAGGAGATCAGGCCTGGGTGTTCATTGGAAGGACTGATGTTGAAGCTGAAACTGCAATACTTTGGCCAACTAATGCGAAGAGTTGACTCATTTGAAAAACCCTGATGTTGGGAAAGAATGAGGGCAGGAGGAGAAGGGGATGACAGAGGATAAGATGGTTGGATGGCATCACTGACTCAGTGGACATGGGTTTGGGTAGACTCCGGGATTTGGTGATGAACAGAGAGGCCTGCCGAGCTGCGGTTCCTGGGGTCACAAAGAATCGGACCTGACTGAGTGATTGAACTGAACATAAACAAGTTACCTGCTGCTGTATGGTGTTAAAAAATTATTATAAGCAACTGAACAAACCCATCCTGAGGAATTTAACCTCAATTGTTTGTACTTTCATGGTCACGAAGGACAAGGGGAGACAGGATGAGACACGAGTTGGAGACCAAGGACAAATGACAATTCCTTTTCAATTATTTAACTTGAATTGGATCCTGCAACAGAGAAATGACATTAGAGGAAAAACTAGGAAAATCTGAATAAAATCTGTATTTAATTTATTTTAATTTTACTTAATTATCTTTTTCAGTGAATCTTTGTCTCTTCTGAGACTATCTCCTCTCTGTGCCTCTGTGGACTTGCCTACCGCAGTGGGGTCACCTGATGCTCCATGCGAGCTGAGGCAATGGGCACTGGGAACTCTTGGCAGGAGACGGTGTGCTGCTCTGCCACTGACTCGCTGGCGCAGGATGCACAGAGAGTGCACACAGACTCATGACAGTGATGGAGGAGGCGCCCTCACTGCCTGCCTGGCCTGGCCGTGACCGAGACCCATTCTTAAATCTGTATTTTAGTTATTAGTATTTGCCTACAGTATAAATTCTTTAGTGGTAATAATTATGCTGTGATTATGCAGGATGCTTCCGATAGGGAGAGCTGGGTGAAGGATATCTGGGAACTGGCTCCACTATTTTGTCAACACTTTTCTAAGTACAAAAGTTTTTCATAATTACAAAATTTACCAAATAGAAATAAAAAAGAAAACTGAAAAGTGAACAGCAGTTGCAGAGCACTTTTTTTCTTTCTGGCAGTATGTTGGGGACAGTACTTCACATGCATCATTTGTCTGGTACAATATCTACCAATCCTTTGTGCTTCTTCAACAATATTTTTGTGGTGATGTTCATTTTATGCCATCTATGACTATATAGGATATCCATTGAAATTAATGTTTATAGTTAAATTACAGCTTAATGTTAATCATAAATGTGTGGATTGCATGGATTTTGTCTATACCTTATAAGGCAAAATTATAATATTGACTAATAGGACCTGAAGTGCTTGCAGTTTTTGACCCATTGATAACACACTCCTGTGATGAGGATGTTCGTGTTTAGAAAGGAATGTTACCTATGAAGCAACTCTTCAGAGTGCTTCCACCAAAGAAGGACATTTGCTTTCCACCATCCAAAATGACACCTCTCTACAAGTTTAAGTGAAGTCTGTTTCCTGATACAGCTCTGTTCATTACCAGCTTTCCACCCCTGCTTTTCCCTTCACTAAACTGATACTGAAACCTGCAAGTTTAGCAAGTTTTGGCTAGTGTACTTCCTACAAAAACATTTCTTGAAACTTCATTGTGTAAATTCTCCGTTTCTCTTTTTCCCCTCTAGCCCACTATACTTCTCTGTTACAACTAAATATGTGAATGTAATTTTATTGAGACTGGGTTCTGTCTTGTTCATCGAGATTTCACAGCAGTGAAATCTCATTCAGCATTTATTGAAAGCTCAATAAATACATTATTGTAAAATTCATAAATTTTTATGTACTCTTCTGACTCAGACCAAGGAGTGTGTTTTTTCATATAGTGAAATTTCCATTCTCTTTTATGATACATTCTTTAAGTATGTAATTCCACTTGAGGTCCCCCCCCCCTTTTTTTTCTAACAAGGGTTGATTGGATACTTTTATATTTTAGCTTGAGCTATAAATGATCTAAAAATGCACATACTTAATACACACCATATATAATCTCAGTTGTCCATTCTCTTTCATTTTAAAAATGAGGTCATTAAAATATAAAAATCATTCTTTGCTACTTGGCAGCATAATAAAAGACTTCTGTCCTATTTAGTCCTGGACTAAAAGAAAAAGCTATTTATAAATTTTTTGCTTTGACCAGAAAGTACTATATATTTGGCCTTCTCTCTGATAACTTACATAACAGCTAAGTCAAATATTTCCTATCCTTCAGTCATTGTCAGGATACCTTGTTACCTTCCTATGTTGCTGAATCAAAAGATAATATTTGGCTTAGAGGCTTCAATTAAATGGTTACTTGGAGTTTCACCTGGTTGTTTTAAAAAGTTCTTTTCTTATCACTAAGAAAGTTGGATATAAGCTCCTACTTGGTGCCTAGTCCCACAGTGCGGCCTAAACTAGGCTTCCATTACAAGGAAGTACTGGGCATGTTTTGCCTAAAAGTTAACCTCCTCACCTCAACACCAGGTTAAAGGTCATAAAGGGGCCACCAGAGCATTTCCGGTGGTGGGACAGGAATGAACTGTCTCTGCAGCCCAGGTACCTCCCCTCAGTCCTGTCAGCACAACTCCAGGTTATCTGACTCCGTACCAACCACCACAGTCAGCCTGTGTGTACTGAGGACAGAGACTAATCTTGTCTTCCAAAAATGCCACTATTTTCTTCTGCTACTCATAGTCAGCCTTTTAAACAATACCCTCATGAAATTAATTGGCACTGATATTGATACAGATATTAAAAAACTGGGTTTACATTAATATGTCTAAGACTATTAGAGAATTTGTCACCAACTGATGAAACATAAGCATATAAACCACTCAATGGGGATACAGTTCACATAATTTATACACAGTTTTTGTTTAAAATGAGGGTGAGTGTCCTTCTAAAATTCCCCTTCATTTAGATGAAATTCATCATATTGATACATAAAAATAGCTAATCAATGACTCTCCTATAATTACTACTCATATTGAAAAGCCACACTTCATAAGGGGTGGTTGAAACCTTTCATAAAATATTAAAATGACAAATCATATTGGTTATTTTTGTAGAAATACTTTCCTCAGAGGAAACTATTGTTCTAGTGTTCAGAAAAGGGAAAGAAAATGATTAAAAAAAATACTTCTCTGATAGTTGTAACCTCAGATGTCCACTGAATCCAAAAGTTGCAAAGGGTGAAAAAAGTCATTGAGGAAGATCTTATGGTGGGGAGAGAGGCGGGGAGAGATGTGGGTGGTCTCTGACCATTCTTAGGAGCACAGACTCCTACTCACAGAGAGCTCTGAAGTTGGAGAGTTTTCACTAAGTCATCCTCCATCCACACAAGATGATTTTTTCAATAGAAAACCTACCTCCCAATGAGCTCTGGAAATCTACTCTGGAACTGCAAAGCTAACAGTAGTTTAAATGGCTAGGTAGGGATCTCCTTCTGCTGTTGGGAAAGTTGATATTCTGTTATTTCTGGCAGAGGGCATATTTCTAAACTGGCAGAATTTCTCTTTTAAAAAAATTGACCTAATCTTTAATTAAGTGAAACAAAGAAACATATCCTTGGTGGTCCTGTCTTAAACATTACTAATGAATCTCTTGTGTAATAGATTCTGGGGACTGGGCAGGAAACACAGACTTGGGCAAAATGTCCTCAGAGAGGTACCTGTAAATAACATTAGCATTGGAAGAGTCCAGGTATGCAATGATTAGTATCAGATTATAAGACAAAAGGCAGCCTTCTGTTATTTTATTTCAATATTATTCTAGGAATTTGTAAGATGATAAAGACAATTTTTTCCATTTGTTAATCCTGTAAAAATATGATTGGTGGTTAGCTTCAGTATAAGTAGAGAACAGCAACCCACTCCACTTTCTCATCTGGAAAACGCCATGGACAGAGGAGCCTGGTGGGCTACAGTCCATGGGGTCACGAAGAATCAGACATGACTGAGTGACTAACATTTTCATTTTCAAGTATTCCAATAATAATAAAGAAAAAATCTTTTATCAAAAGAAAAGGAAATGTGATAACTTATTGTTGATAGTTTTAAAAATACTTCCCAGATCTTTATAATTCTTTTGTTTTTACATTTCACGGGACTTTTTGTTTTAAATTGAAGTAAAGTTGATTTACAATATTGTATTAATTTCTGCCTTATAGCAATTCAGTTTTACATACACATATATTCTTTTCTATTAGAGTTTATCACAGGAGATTGAGTATATTTCCTGCAATATACTGCAGGACCTTGTTGTTTATCCATTCTACATACACTAGTTTACACCTGCAAACCTCAAATTCCCACTCCATCTATCCTCCACTGTATCTTCTTTTGGCAGCTACTAGTCTGTTCTCCACCGACTCGATGGACGTGAGTTTGAGTGAACTCCAGGAGATGGTGATGGACAGGGAGGCCTGGAGTGCTGCGATTCATAGTGTGGCATAGCGTGGCAAAGAGTCGGACACGACTGAGCAACTGAACTGAACTGAATCTGTTCTCCGTGTCTGTGAGTCTGTTTCTGTTTTGTAGATGAGTTCATTTGTGACATAGTTTAGGTTCCACATATAAGTAATATCAAATGGTATTTGTCTTTTTCTGAGTTACTTCACTTAGTATATTAATTTCTAGTTGCATCCATGTTGCTGAAAATGGCATTATTTATTTTTATGGCTGAATAGTATTTCATTGTATATATGTACCACATCTTCTTTATCCATTCATTTTTGATGGACATTTAGGTTGTTTATCATGGTCCATTGTATTTCTTTACTTATTTATGGTATTATTCTATTTCATTAAAATTTTCAATACATATTTTTGGATATGTTTACATATACTTTATATTTATTCATGTTCATATATCTTATATTTAGTTTGCTTTATAAGCACATTTAATGATGCTTTCTCTATGATTTTATTCTAATATATCAATGTGTTATTTTCTTCAAATATCACTTTTATGAGTTCACTGAACATCTTAATATATAAATTTACTTCATTCCCAATGTTTGGAACTACCCACTCCAGTATTCTGGCCTAGATAATTCCATGGGTCCGTCTTTAATTATCAACATACAAAGATATCTAATATTTTTAATAACTAAATTTATATAACTTTAAACTTTCTTTATAATTAGTACCACTTAATACCTAGAGCCAGACATCCTGGAATGTGAAGTCAAGTGGGCCTTAGAAAGCATCACTATGAACAAAGCTAATGGAGGTGATGGAATTCCAGTTGAGCTCTTTCAAATTCTGAAAGATGATGCTGTGAAAGTACTGCCAGCAAATTTGGAAAACTCAGCAGGGGCCACAGGACCGGAAAAAGTCAGTTTTCATTCCAATCCCAAACAAAGGCAATGCCAAAGAATGCTTAAACTACCACACAATTGCACTCATCTCACATGCTAATAAAGTAATGCTCAAAATTCTCCAAGCCGGGCTTCAGCAATATGTGAGCCGTGAACTTCCAGATGTTCAAGTTGGTTTTAGAAAAGGCAGAGGAACCAGAGATCAAATTGTCAACATCTGCTGGATCATGGAAAAAGCAAGAGAGTTCCAGAAAAACATCTATTTCTGCTTTATTGACTATGCCAAAGCCTTTGACTGTGTGGATCACAATAAACTGTGGAAAATTCTGAAAGAGATGGGAATACCAGACCACCTGACCTACCTCCTGAGAAATTTTTATGCAGGTCAGGAAGCAACAGTTAGAACTGGACATGGAACAACAGACTGGTTCATAATAGGAAAAGGAGTACATCAAGGCTGTATATTGTCACCCTGCTTATTTAACTTACATGCAGAGTACATCATGAGAAATGCTGGGCTGGAAGAAGCACAAGCTGGAATCAAGATTGCTGAGAGAAATATCAGTCACCTCAGATATGGAGATGACACCACCCTTATGGCAGAAAATGAAGAGGAACTAAAGAGCCTCTTGATGAAAGTGAAAGAGGAGAGTGAAAAAGTTGGCTTAAAACTCAACATTCAGAAAACGAAGATCATGGTATCACCTCATGGGAAATAGATAGGGAAACAGTGGAAACAGTGTCAGACTTTATTTTTGGGGCTCCAAAATCACTGCAGATGTTAACTGCAGCCATGAAAGTAAAGGACGCTTACTTTTGGAAGAAAAGTTATGACCAACCTAGATAGCATATTCAAAAGCAGAGACATTACTTTGCCAACAAAGGTTTGTCTAGTCAAGGCTATGGTTTTTCCAGTGGTCATCTATGGATGTGAGAGTTGGACTGTGAAGCAAGCTGAGCACCAAAGAATTGATGCTTTTGAACTGTGGTGTTGGAGAAGACTCTTGAGAGTCCCTTGGACTGCAAGGAGATCTAACCAGTCCATTCTGAAGGAGATCAGCCCTGGGATTTCTTTGGAAGGAATGATGCTAAAGCTGAAACTCCAGTACTTTGGCCACCTCATGCAAAGAGTTGACTCATTGGAAAAGACTCTGATGCTAGAGGGTTTGGGGGCAGGAGGAGAAGGGGATGACAGAGGATGAGATGGCTGGATGGCATCACTGACTCAATGGGCGTGTGTCTGAGTGAGCTCCGGGAATCGGTGATGGAAAGGGAGGCTTGGTGTGCTGCGATTCATGGGGTCGCAAAGAGTCAGACACAACTGAGCAACTGAACTGAGCTGAACTGAATAATTAGTAAGTTTAGAAACTTATTTATATTTCTTCTATTTATGATAAAAATTATTTCTCTAAATTTCCTATATAAATATTTTTGCACATATAACCACTTATACACATGACATTCTTAGTTTTAGGTAGAAACATTTTTTCAATTTATGGCTTTGATATATTTTTTTTACTAGATGTGTTAAAAATATTTGTAATCTCAGTGTGGGAAAATAAATCATTAGAATGAATATGATTTGGTGGATAACCTTCATAGATTGTTTTAGAAAAAAAACTCAGCATTTTTCTTTGTACCAGAAAGAGTTCTTTCAACTACAGAAAAATAGATGATCAGTAGACAGTTCAGTTCACAATTTTGTTTGCCTTAGTCTAAGAGGACATCTGTAGAGGGTCCTGGGAAGAATTTCCTCCAATTACAATTATAGGAATCAGAAAATAAATGAAAAACCAACTCCACTGCAGTAACAACAACCCTCTCCACTACTGAGAGGGTGAGAGAGACCTTAAGAAAAAAACTAGGGGTGTGCACATAGACACAATTCCAAATAAACTGGCCCAAACCTCATTGAATTCTCTTTCTTCTTTTGTACACTACAACACTATCACTTTTTTTTTTAAACAATTTCTAAAACACACTTGTTAATTTATCCTGTCAACACTTATTGAGAACTTATTTTATATTCTGTACCCTATGTCTGTTCAGGTAATGGTGGCTTTATCCCAAAATGAAAGGCTACTTTTATGTGAATGCAGGGCAGACCACAACTTGTGATGACTCAGCCAAATAGCATTTGAGAGACACTGTCCAACTTCAGGGACAATGTCTTATATTTATGACACATGAAAGAATTTAGCCAAATGACTGGCATTTCATACAGGTGGCCTTATCTAGAATTCAGTAGGCATAGGGCAAACACTCCTGTGGCTTGAGTATGAATTACACATGTACACATTTGGGAGTTGTAAATAAGTCTGTTTTCTTTTTCCCCAGGGAAGATTGGGATGAGATTCAAGATTTATAGAATTTTTTGTGCTGAACAAAATTTTCTATTAAGTAGCCAAAGCAATTGAGTTTCCCATTTGTTATAAAACACTGAAGTGGTTCTAACTTCAGTTGTTAGTGTGAGTTCTGGGCTTCCCTGGTGGCTAAGACAGTAAAGAATCCATTTGCAATGCAGGAGGTCTGAGTTCAGTCTCAGGATCCTGTGGAGAAGGGAATCTCTACCCAGTCCAGTACTCTTGCCTGGAGAATCCCATGGACAGAGGAGCCTGGCAGGGTCACATGAAAGGCAGAAGTGACTAAACAACTAAGCATGCCCACATAGGAGTTCCAGCTAGACGAAATAGACAGACTTTCCCAAATTCTCGTCTTTTCAAAGTCTACTTTGAAGTGAATTCACTGGCAAAAGGGAAGATATAGGGGGATGGACTAATTGGATTCTATTAGCTGGTCAAGTTTAAGAGTTACACCTGGAAGACATCTGGGAAGATGAAGAGATTAACAGCTTCTGAGAAAACTGCCTCTCAATGCTGCTGCTGCTGCTAAGTCACTTCAGCCGTGTCCAACTCTGTGCGACCCCACAGACAGCAGCCCACCAGGCTCCCCCATCCCTGGGATTCTCCAGGCAAGAACACTGGAGTGGGTTGCCATTTCCTTCTTCAGTGCATGAAACTGAAAAGTGTAAGTGAAGTTGCTCAGTCATGTCCGACCCTCAGTGACACCATGGACTGCAGCCTTCCAGGCTCCTCTGTCCATGGGATTTTCCAGGCAAGAGTCCTGGAGTGGGGTGCCATTGCCTTCTACAGCCTCTCATTATTTCTTCCCAAATAATACAAAAATGGCAAAGTGAATTCTACACCAGAGGTGGACAAACATTTTCTGCAAAAGGTCAGATAGTAAACATTTTCACCTTTTTGGGCCCTAAAGGTGTCTTTTAAATACTCAACTCTGCCATAAAAGTAGATGTAGATATCATGCAAATAGTGAGATATACAATCTTTTTTTATAAGAACCAGTGTGGGTAGATTCTACTCTCAGGCCTTAAGTTTCTGTGTCTTGCTCCAGAATGTGGGCCTTACTCCTAAGTAGCTTTTCCAGTGTTCAGCTAGAATCCTATCATTGAGGAGACATTTATTCACAAGGGCTGTTTACTTTGGCTGGGCCAAAAGTCCAAGCCCAGTGACTGCTTCAGTTCAGTTCAGTTCAGTTCAGTTGCTCAGTCATGTCCGACTCTTTGCGACCCCATGAATTGCAGCACAGCCAGACCTCCCTGTCCATCACCAACTTCAGGAGTTCACTCAAACCCACATCCATTGAGTCCGTGATGCCATCCAGCCATCTCATCCTCTGTCGTCCCCTTCTCCTCCTGCCTCCAATCCCTCCAAGCATCAGTCTTTTCCAAAGAGTCAACTCTTGACATGAGGTGGCCAAAGTACTGCTTAGCCTCTACTATCTCTGTCGAATGCTCAGCATTATCACCGGTGAACATGGATTAAACTTTTCCTACATGTGTTTAGTCAGTTGCTCAGCCAAGGACACAAGAGGAACTCATGTCCAGATTCCAGTTCAATGCAGCCCTGACTGGAGGATACTAACCGTTTCAGCTGACCTGATCTTGACAACTAAACTCAGAGAGACAGTCATGTTGAGCTTAGTCTCTGTCTCATAATGTGAACTGAACTAGTGCTAATTGTGGAGTCCATTTACATAATTTCCCTTTTATAGAGGGAAATTTGAGCTGCTTGTCAAAAATTTTCTCATATACTCGATTCAGTTTCATGATTATTTAAGAAAGAAAATATGGTTTCAAACTCCTTTTCTGACAGAGATGGAAGCAAAAGTACTAATTTTTGTTTTATTCTTTTTGTTTTTATGTGTGCATGTGTGTATGAGTGCTAACATGCTATTGTTATACAGGTGTGGTTTAAAAATTTCACCTGTTTCTTGAAGTAAACTCTCTTGTATATTTTGTGGACCATTTTTATTTTCAGATGTTTGATATTTATTTTCATGTTTGGCTTACAATATGATTTAGTTGACAAGCTTATTTTGAATTCTTTTATTTTAATGTTTCTCTTGTTAATACTTTAAACAAAGATGAAATATTTCTTCTTATATGTCACATGTTTCAGCATATTTATTGAGTGTGATTGTGAAAATTCCTCAGTTGTGTCTGACTCTTTGTGATCCTATGGACTGTAGAGCCCAGCAGGCTCCTCTGTTCATGGAATGTTCCAGGCAAGAATATTGGAGTGGGTTGCCATTTTCTTCTCCAGAGTGTATTTATTATACAAATGCAAGTTAAAGGAGTCCAGCAAAACTATTGTTCTGAAATTTTCCCGGGAATCATAGATAATATATTTAACATGGTATACAATTCTTTTTTTGAATAATGTTAGAAAAACGTAGTGAGAGGTAAAGAAAGATTTTGTTTCTGAGAAATTCTCATGTTCTTTTAATGACATAAATCATTTTGATTGAGATTACAGAGACGGATAAGTAATTTGTTCTAAGTAGTTTCACAATTAGGATTTCCAGAGAAAAATGTTTAAGCAAGCAATACATTATTTTTATCTGATGGTTTAAATCCAGTATGCTCTTAATTGTGTAAGAAAAATGCAATTTTTTTGATTATGTCACTGACAGCTTGTTTCACCTGCTTGTTCTTCAAAGTATAAATAACAGGGTTCAACAGCGGGGCAACAGATGTAGTGAGCACAGACACCTCTTTGTTAATGTCCACCTCTTCTTTGGCTGAAGGCTTGATGTAGATAAAAATACAGCTGCCATAGGTAATGGAAACAACAATCATGTGAGAAGAACAAGTGGAAAAAGCTTTTCTTCTCTGTAATGCAGAGGGAAATCTTAGAATTGTCCTGATGATATACATGTAAGAAAGAACAACCCCTATCAATGTAATGATGAATGTCACCACTGCACAAATTATAACCATCTGTTCAATGAACCATGTATCTGAGCATGAGATCTTAAAAAGAGGAGCTGCATCACAGCCAAAATGATCAATGGCATTGGAGTCACAGAATTCTAGCTGGAGGCCCATACTGAGTGGTGTGATGATGATCATCAGCCCAGAGATCCAGCAGCAGAACACAAGGATGGTGCAGACTCTGCCATTCATGATGGTCATGTAATGAAGGGGTTTACAAATGGCCACATATCGGTCATAGGACATGGCTGCCAGGAGAAAAAACTCTGTGGCCCCAAAAAGTCCAATGAAAAATATTTGACTAGCACAGGCGTTATAAGTAATGGAATTGTCCCCACTTGATATGCTATACAGGAATCTGGGAATACAGACCGTTGTGAATGAGATTTCTAAGAAGGAGAAGTTTCTAAGAAAAAAATACATAGGTGTTTTAAGATGAGAATCCAGGAATGTTAGAATGATAATAGTCAGATTTCCAGTAATGCTCAGCAGGTAAGTAAGAAACAAGAAGACGAAAACAAGAACTTGCAGCTGTGGGTCCTCTGTAAGTCCCAACAAGATGAACGTTGTTATGACTGTGTGATTTCTCATGACCACCTTTGATGTTTTAGGTAATCTATATGTAAAAAGTCTAAGAGAAGGTATCCAAATAGATAAAAGAAAGTAATTTAAAAAAATCAATGGAATAGAAAACAGAAACAAGAGACAAGATGAATACAATCAAAAGCTGATTCATGGAGAGGATTAATAACGTGGATAAAACTGTCATTGAGACTGATCTTGAAAGAAAAAAAAGATGGAATTTATCAGAAATGTGAGGTATGACATCATTATAAGTTATACAGCTATTGAAAAGATAAAAATGTCATGTTTTGAAAAAATTTGCTAAATGGATTCAGCAACTTGAATGAATGAGTGAATTCTACAAAAAATACAATTTATTAAAGTTAATGCAAGATTAAATATCTAACCTATATAGTTCTATTTTTAACATTAAAGTAAACAAGTGAAAAGTAAAAGTGTTAGTCACACAATTGTGTTAACTCTTTGCAATCCCGTGGACTGTAGCCCACCAGCCTTCTCTGTTCATGAAAGTCTCCAGGTAAGAATACTGGAGTGAGTAGCCATTTCCTTCTCCAGGGGATATTCCCAACCCAGGGACTGAACCCAGATCTCCTGCTTTGCAGGCAGATTCTTTAACATCTGGGTCACCAGGGAAGCCCAAAGTAAACAAATACATATTTAAATTATTCTACAAAGAGAACTGCAGCCTCAGATGGCTTAATTGTAGTTTCCTACTGAACAGTTAAAAACAAATGGGGAAATACCATACTATACAAATCCTTTGAAACATCTGTTGAAAGCAAAATTCATAACATAATCTAACGGAACTGACACTGTATATAGACAAAATATGATAATCATAATGAAAAGGAGAAAAGTAAAGGATAACAATTTTTTCTGTAACATGCTACCTCCAGTGGCAAAATATTATATCAAAGTGGCGTGTGAAATGTTCAATGCATAGATTATAATTTACAGATCACACACAAACTTTTAAGAAATGATATGGTAAAAAGCATTCTATAAATTAAAATGGAACACTAAACTATTCAATTGAAGGCAGGAAAGTAGAGACAAAAGAATGAACAGCAATGGGAACAAAGAACAATCAACTAACAAAATGATAGAAGTCCAAACATAAATGATGATACACTGCCTATAAGTGATCAAAACATATCATGGTAATCAAAAGAGATTATAAGAACAATTAAGAAAATTAATTTTCTGAATGCTATATACAAGCACTCCACTTCAAATATAATAACATGTATAGATTAAAAATAAAAGAGGAGAAAAATTATATCATCCAAAGCATAATCAAGAGAATGCTGGAGTGCATATTGCCACCAAAGAAAATTAACAAGCATACAAAAGAAAATTACATACTGATAATTGAGTCAAATAACCAAGAACATAGATTCTAATTATTTATGTATCTAATAATGTATCAAAATATATGAAGAATAAACTGGCATACAGGCTTCTAAAGTGGCACCAGTGGTAAAGAGCCTGCCTGACAATGCAGGAGATTTTAGAGATACAGGTTTGATCCCTGGGTCTGGAGGATCCCCTGGAAGAGCACACAGCAACCTACTCTTGTATTCTTGCCTGGAGAATCCCCATGGATGAGGAACCTGGTGGTCTATAATCCATAGGGTCGCAAAGAGTCAGACACTACTGAAGCGACAGAACAGCACAAACTTCCATAAATGAAAGATGAAATAGATAAATTAGCAATTATAGTTGGAGATTCTCTTACTAATTAATTGATAGAATTGACTGAAAATCCACAGACATATACAAGAACTAAATGCATCTTCAGTCGATTCCATATAACTGACATAAAAATGAACACAACAAAAAATGAACTTGAAATAGATCATAGACCTAACAAAAAATTATCTGCCTTTAGAAAGACATTTTTTAAAAAGTGAAAATTAAAGCCACATAGACTTGTCCAAGGAAAAGTCTAATTTCAAACCCTCTAAGTCTGATCTGCTGCTGCTATTGCTGCTGCTAAGTCGCGTCAGTCGTGTCTGACTCTGTGCAACCCCATGGACCGCAGCCCACCAGGCTCCCCCATCCCTGGGATTCTCCAGGCAAGAACACTGGAGTGGGTTGCCATTTCCTTCTCCAATGCATGAAAATGAAAAGTGAAAGTGAAGTTGCTCAGTCGTGTCTGACTTAGCGACTCCATGGACTGCAGCCTACCAGGCTTCTCCATTCATGGGGTTTTCCAGGCAAGAGTACTGGAGTGGGGTGCCATTGCCTTCTCCAAGTCTGATCTAGATGCCCCCAAAAATTGAATATTGAAGTCAGAATATGATAGGATGCACTCTTCGTGCAGATATAACTTTGGGGATTATCAGCCTAAATGAAGTCACCTTATTTAGGACAGCCTCTTAGAGAGAGGGTGAAATGAAAGAAAGGATTGCCTAGAGAAGACATTGTTCAGTCACTAAGTCATGTCTGACTCTCTGCAACCCCATGGATTGTAGCATGCCAGGCTCCTTTGTCCTCCATCATCTGCTGGAGGTTGCTTAAATCAATGTCCATTGAGACGATG
The DNA here is from genome assembly GCF_032452875.1 of Bos javanicus. Lineage (NCBI taxonomy): Eukaryota > Metazoa > Chordata > Mammalia > Artiodactyla > Bovidae > Bos > Bos javanicus. The sequence continues at coordinate 58,758,389 of NC_083872.1, forward strand.
ATGCTATTTAATCATCTCAGACTCTGCCATCCCCTTCTCCTTTTGCCTTCCATCTTTCTCATCATCAGGGTCTTTTCCAGTGAGTCATCTGCACAAGGAGACCAAAGTATTGGAGCTTCAGCTTCAGCATCAGTCCTTCCAATGAATATTCAGGGTTTATTTCCTTTAGGATTGACTGGTTTGATCTCCTTGCAGGCCAAGGGATTCTAAAGAGTGTTCTGCAGCACCAAATATGACATATCAACTCTGTCCCTAAGAATTTACTATGAGGATAAAAATATATATATATATATATATATATATATATATATTTCACAGAAAAACTTGATAATTGGATTTTTATTCAAAATAACTAAAAGTGGAATGCAATATAAAGAAGCATCAAGAGATTATAAATAAACAAATTGTGATATTTATAAACATGGAATGTTACATAGCATTATATATCTTGATTTCAGTAGTGGTTATGAGGATACATATATAGATTTTTCATAATTCACTAGAATGTTACATATGTAGGTTTTATATACAATGCATACAACTGATTAAAGAAGACTAGTCACGGAGTAAGAGAAGATATTTGCAAAAACTCTCAAAGACAGAACCCAGCATTTATAAAACTCTACTACAAATCAATAAGACAAAACCAAGCCTAATAAAAATTAGACAAGTTTCTTTAAAAAAGAGGACATCTAAATACCAGTGAACATATGAAATGTAATCTTTTTAGGGTTTAGGGAAAAGGAAATTAAATTCACAACTAGTGTACAACTATGAGGATGCTGCTCCTGCTGCTGCTGCTAAGTTGCTTCAGTCGTGTCCAACTTTGTGTGACCCCATAGATGGAAGCCCACCAGGCTCCCCCGTCCCTGGGATTCTCCAGGCAAGAGTACTGGAATGGGTTGCCATTTCCTTCTCCCATGCATGAAAGTGAAAACTGAAAGGGAGGTTGCTCAGTCGTGTCCGACTCTTAGTGACCCCATGGACTGCAGCCTACCAGGCTCTGCGGTCCATGGGATTTTCCAGGCAAGAGTACTGGAGTGGGGTGCCATTGCCTTCTCCAAACTATGAGGATAACTAACATTAAATGGATGGACCATACCAAGTATCTTTAAGAATGTATTGTAATCTTAGTTGGTGTGTACATTTTTAAAGACACTATCAAAACTTTTTGAATATGTTTATTAAGTTGAATGTCCAGATATTTATGAAACAAGATATTATTATTCTAGGTATTTGCCCAATAGAAATGCATACATATGTACTCCAAGTAAATGAATGTTTAAGAAAATTCAAAGTGGCATTGTTTTTAATAATCCAAAAGCTCAAAACACTAAAATGACCTCCAATGATAGAATCAATTTTTAAATTGTAATTGTATTCATAAAATGGAAGAGTAAAACAATGACAGTAATAATAATACTGCTACATGCAATAGCATGGAGAGTTCTAACAAAATTTTGAGTGAAGAAGGAAGACATAAAAGAATTCCATTCACAGTAATTTCAAAGATAAGCACAGCAAATCTATGGAGTTAGAAACCAGGACATTATGGAGAAGGAAATGGCAACCCACTCCAGTATTCTTGGATGGGGAAGTCCATGGACAGGGGACCCTGGAGGGCTATGGGGTTGCAAAGAGTAGGACACAGCTGAAGGCCTGAGCACATGTTGTTAGAAACAAATATGAGAACTCATTGTCCTGTGTTAAGGCAAACATTGTGATTTGCAAAAGTGGAAAACAATGCCACTCCTCACCTTTTTCATTTTGGGAAATATAAAAAATTTACATTAAAAAAGAAGAAGTCAGGACAGTAACTCTATTCAGGTAGCAGCATGAAGGTCTAGGTATATCTATAGCTTATAAGGTACTCTTAATGCTCTATTTCTATCCACAGCAGTGGGCCCATGACATTTGTTAACTTTTCTGTAATGTTAAACTATGGGAAACCTTTATGCTGCTGCTGCTAAGTCACTTCAGTTGTGTCGGACTCTGTGCGACCTCATAGATGGCAGCCCACCAGGCTCTGCCATCCCTGGGATTCTCCAGGCAAGAACACTGGAGTGGGTTGCCATTTCCTTCTCCAGTGCATGAAAGTGAAAAGTAAAAGTGAAGTCGCTCAGTTGTGTCTGACTCCTCACGACCCCATGGACTGCAGCCTACCAGGCTCCTCCATCCATGGGATTTTCCAGGCGAGAGTATTGGAGTGGGGTGCCATGCCTTCTCCAGAAACCTTTATAATTTTTAGAAAATCAAGGCGAACTCTGAAATTTGGCCATATTGCCTGACATTGTAGTATTCTATAACACTGCTTTATTTTTACAGTTTTCCTCAATGCTTAATTCAGAAAACCTTTTAAAAAATACATCTGGACTATTGTAGTATGATTTCACACAGGTTATATTCACATAGATAGGGTTAACATCCACTCAATCACTGAATGTCAAAGATCATACCATTTAAAGAAGCTAAAGGGAATGGCAACCCACTCCAGTATGCTTGCCTGGGAAATCCCTTGGACAGAGGAGCCAGGCGGGCTACAGTCCATGGGGTCACAAAGAGTCGGACAGGACTGAGTGAACACACATACCATTTAAGCGAAGCTTTAAAATAATAAATTCTTCTGGTCAGCATATATGTGCATGTATTCAGTGTAACACTGAAAGTGTTAAGAGTGTTAGTTGCTTAGTTGTGTCCAACTCTTTGTGACCCTGTGAACTATAGCCTGCCAGGCTCCTCTGTCCATGGGATTCTCCAGGCAAGTATACTGGAATGGGTTGCCATTCCCTTCTCCAGGGGATTTTCCCAAACCAGAGATTGAACCAGTATTTGCTGCACTGGCAGGCAGGTTCTTTACCACTGAGCCACCAGGGAAGCCTAGGGACTTCCTCAGATCTACAGAATTTTTCATCTGATGGGCTCAGGCCCATGGCCAGCAATTTTTCCCCTCCAGAGCCACATTCTGCTCCACTGTTAATTCCTTGTAAAAGGTCATCAAGCAAAGAAAAAAACAGAGATGCTTTAACCTACTTTGGACAGGAGAATTTTCAGTCATGTCACTGATATCTAAAGCATGGCAAGTTTTATGAAGAAGGAAAACAAAGTTCAGAGAGGGAGAGTGAATTCTTCAAGGTCATACAAATGGCTAGCAGGCATCTTTCTATGAAATAGAGGAAATATACTCTTTCCTAAAATCAAGGTACATTCTACGCCCTCAGGCCAAATAACCAGATCTTTTCCATCACAGAAGTAGCATTCCCTTCTTCAGAAAAGGAACTGTTTTTTTTTTCCCCCCCAAATTTTGAATAGAAAAAAAATACTTATTTGAAAAATATGCAAATACTTACACTTTAGTCTTTCATTCAGGCTTCAGATTTTTTTCCTCCCCACATAGTCTCACAATTAAACCAGTTATTAGTAGTGACATAGATGTAGTCTAGTGATTCTTTTCCACTTAACACTCACTCAAAGATAGCAATGAAAATGCATGAACAAGTTATATCCTTTTTTATATCCCTGTGCCTAACATTTACCATGAATGACAAAAATCAGTCTAAATTTAAAAATGACCTACTTCCACAAATTATAGATAGAAGGAAAGATTAGTAAACAGGCCAAGGAAAACAAAAATTGTCTTTCATTCTTGCAAAGTTGATGGCCTGACCCAACAATTTAACATGGAATGATTCCCTGAAGTTTCACCACAGATATGATTGAGGATGCTTTTTGTATATGGTCAACCTGTAACAGGTAAGATTAACTATGCTAAAAAAATGTGTCCTTGGTGACCATGCTCCAAAGTCACTAATGAATGTAAAATATTCATATAGGAAAAAACAAAGCAAAACAAAAGTTAACTAATGCACCTAGGAATTGGGACAATGTCCTTGGAGACTGGAAAGATGTATTAATAACATCAAGGTCATGTTATTATGTGTCATGAGGATACTAAATCTTTGCTAAAATGATGAACCAATCAACATTTTGTTCATGTTAATGCACATTTTGTAATCGCTAATAACATGTCATAATTTGCATATATTTATCGGTAATGTTTGAACATAATATTACTACCCTTTCACTGTTGTTGAAGTAATTCCTTATGCTTTCTTGAGATATTTGCATATATTCAGGATATTAAGTCTGTGCAAATCTCATATGTAATAAATCCTTTTTCACAGTTTGTTATTTAATATTTAATGCAATTTGTGGTGATGGTATACAGAAAATTTGGTTAAATCACAGTAAAATCATTTATCTTTTTGTTTGTTTGTTTCTGAATCTATTATTATGTGAAAGGCTTTAATAGTCCTAACCATGCCATATACTTACTTATATTTTCTTCCAATTATTTTATTTACTTTAATATCTGCATCCAACATCCAGAAGGTAATAACCAGGAGGTATTGACAAATATGTAGAAAGAACATACAGTGAAATAGGAGGGACAAACAGCTGGTGAGCATGGTATCATGGAAGTCAAGTGTAAAGTGTTTTCCTATGCCATGAGGTTTTGATACATTGCCTATTAATTTTCCCCCCTTTTTTATATGTGACTGATTTGGCATTACAATTCTTTTATAGAGCTTCCCTTTTTCGTGATGCATTCATATTCACATCACTATCCATAGCATTATTTATATTTACAGTGGTGGCACTATGCATCCTTTCTCAAAATGCTCTGATTCTTTGTTTCTATGGTAGTTTTTCTTTTCAGTCAGATCAGATCAGATCAGATCAGTCGCTCAGTCGTGTCCGACTCTTTGCGACCCCATGAATCGCAGCACGCCAAGCCTCCCTGTCCATCACCAACTCGCGGAGTTCACTCAGACTCACGTCCATCGAGTCAGTGATGCCATCCAGCCATCTCATCCTCTGCCGTCCCCTTCTCCTCCTGCCCCCAATCCCTCCCAGAATCAGAGTCTTTTCCAATGAGTCAACTCTTTGCATGAGGTGGCCAAAGTACTGGAGTTTCAGCTTTAGCATCATTCCCTCCAAAGAACACTCAGGACTGATCTCCTTTAGAAGGGACTGGTTGGATCTCCTTGCAGTCCAAGGGACTCTCAAGAGTCTTCTCCAACACCACAGTTCAAAAGCATCAATTCTTTGGCGCTCAGCCTTCTTCACAGTCCAACTCTCACATCCATACATGACCACAGGAAAAACCATAGCCCTGACTAGACAAACCTTTGTTGGCAATGTAATGTCTCTGCTTTTGAATATGCTATCTAGGTTGGTCATAACTTTCCTTCCAAGGAGTAAGCGTCTTTTAATTTCGTAGCTGCAGTCACCATCTGCAGTGATTTTGGAGCCCAGAAAAATAAAGTCTGACACTGTTTCCACTGTTTCCCCATCTATTTCCCATGAAGTGGTGGGCCCGGATGCCATGATCTTCGCTTTCTGAATGTTGAGTTTTAAGCCAACTTTTTCAGTCTCTACTTTCACCTTCATCAAGAGGCTTTTTAGTTCCTCTTCACTTTCTGCCATAAGGGTGGTGTCATCTGCATATCTGAGGTTATCGATATTTCTCCCGAAAATCTTGATTCTAGCTTGTGTTTCTTCCAGCCCAGTGTTTCTCATGATGTACTCTGCATATAAGTTAAATAAACAGGGTGACAATATACAGCCTTGACGAGCTCCTTTTCTTATTTGGAACCAGTCTGTTGTTCCATGTCCAGTTCTAACTGTTGATTCCTGACCTGTATAGAGGTTTCTCAAGAGGCAGGTCAGGTGGTCTGGTATTCCCATCTCTTTCAGAATTTTCCACAGTTTATTGTGATCCACACAGTCAAAGGCTTTGGCATAGTCTTTTCAGTACTCTTGTACAAATTTGGCCTTTAAGAAGGCTTCTATGTCATTTTGGAATTATCTCCTTAATCTTAGAGCATTGTAATGCTGTCCAAATGTTTGGATCTTTCAAAAGACAAACCTGGAATATAACACATTAAGAAACCATTGTTTTATACTGTTGCCTCTAATTTTTCTACTGAATTATTTTCCTATCATATTTAATTCTCCCTTTCTGTTTTTCCTGTAGTGATATTCTCAACATTAATATAAGTTTGACCAATGCTAAAATCCACACAAAAAGAAATTAGAATTACTCAGTCAATACCACCAATGATAACATCCAAACTAAATGCAGTTACAAATGTATTTGTAATCCTTTTACAGAGAGTCAATGATAAGAATGTGAAGATTTTAAGTTACACACTACATTATTTTTGTTTTTTTGCTTTTTACCTTTGTGATTTTTTATTCACTCTGAAATACTGTCATTTCTTTTGATTTTATTTATGTTCAATTTTATTGTTTATGTTACTTTAAAGTTTAATGCATATAAAACAATGCTATGGTTGAAAAATAAAATTTTATTTAAAAGGTAATCTTATGGCATTAAAACATGTATAATATCATATAAGAAATGAATCACCATTCCAGGTTCGATGCAGGATACAGGAAGCTGGGGGCTGGTGCATTGGGATGACCCAGAGGGATGGTATGGGGAGGGAGATGGGAGAGGGGTTTAGGATTGGGAACACGTATACACCCGTGGCAGATGCATGTCTATGTATGACAAAACCAATACAATATTGTAAATTAAAAAAATAATAATAAAAATAAATAAAAGGTATTCTTATAAAGGTTCATGAGATCATTTCTTGACAAAGTTTTTTGCATGTATGGTATAAATATATCAATATTTCAATCATATATTTATTTACTCAAAAAATGTTGAGCGTTTGGATCCTAGGTATAGTTTGAGGCATTCAATATCTGGCTAGCTAGGTGGCTCTCATCTACATATTATCTAGTGATTTATTTATTTAGTTGGAAGTACTGCATAACAGTTAACAAGCTACAGTTAGATCTTATTACAGCCCTGTCTCCATAAACTCTGAACTTTGTCATAGTGTGAGCAAGAAAAATAATGTCTCTAAGCCTCAATTTTTTTCAAAAGTAAAACAGAAAAGTTCGTAATTATGTGTACCTTGCTTTATATGATGATTAAATATTATAAACACAATTAACACAGTAATTCATGCATAGTAAATGTTCAACACACAATGGGCATTATAATAATTAGTAATACTTCAAAATGTTAAATTGAGGGTGCACATCCCAGATGGTACTAGTGGTAAAGAACCCACCTGCCAACGCAGGAGACAAAAGAGATGTGGTTTGGATCCCTAGGTCAGGAAGATCCCTTGGAGGAAGGCATGACAACTCACTCCAGTATTCTTGTCTGGAGAATCCCACAGAGTTCCCTATTGGGCTATGGTCCATAGGGTCGCAAAGAGTCGGACACTACTGAAGTGACTTAGCATGCATGCATTTACATCCTTAAATCCACTGAAGAAAATATTTATTTCTAAATCATAATATTATGCAGAAATACTAATTTTTTCCTTAATATTGAATAGATTTGTTTCAGAAATATAAGTAGGAGTAGTTTGTGGTAGGTACCCATATGCTCTTCTCCTAGTGATAATTCACATATTGGAAAAAATAAACAAAAAATTATCTTGGGTATGTTGACATATATGTGTTATATATGATAGAAAATAATCTGCTAATTTGCAATGTTTACATAAATTTTCCTTTTTAGAAATATTTTGGTCTGCTCACATTTTTGAACTATCTTAGTGATGCAATAGCTTCAATTTATTATCTTGAATAGTCTTTAAAAATTCATTTGAAAAAATAAAAGCCTGTTAAAATTCTAATCTTAAAAATGGATTATTCTTCATCTCAGTAGCCATTAATGAGTTCTTCTTCTTCAGATCCATAGTTGGGTTGTATGTGCATCAGCTTGGTTGTATTGGATCTTTATTGCTGTGCGTGGGCTTTCTCCAGTTGTGGCAAGCGGGGATACTGTTCCTTGCAGTTCATAGGCTTCACATTGTGGTGGCTTTGCTTGTTGCAGAGCATAGGCTGTAGGCACATGGGCTTCAACAGTTGCAGCACACGGGCTCAGTAGTTGATGCATACAGGCTCTAGGGCATGCAGGCTTCAGTACTTGCAGTGCACAGGCTCAGCATTTGTTGCTCACAGGCTCTAGAGCACAGATTCAGTAGTTGTGGCACCCAGGCTTAGTTACTCTGTGGCATGTGGAATCTTCCTGGTGCGGGATCAAACCAGTGTCCCTTACATTGGCAGGTGAATTTCTAATCATAGTACAACCAGGGAAGTTCTTAAGTCCAAAATCTAACTGTTAACAGGCTCTGGGCTTCCCTGGTGGCTTAGATGGTAAAGAGTCTGCTTGCAATGCAGGAGACCAGAGCTTGATCCCTGGGTTGGGAAGATTCCCCAGAGAATGGAATGGTTACCAACTCCAGTATTCTTGCTGGGAGAATTCCATGGACAGAGGAGTCTGGTGGGCTACATACAGTCCATGGGGTTGCACTGAGTTGGAAACTACTGAGTGCCTAACAAGTTCCCCCATTGCTATGCTTCTGCTCCATTAGTCATACTCTTTTCATCCTGGGCTACTGGAGATTCTGAAAACCTACAATTACAAATACATTTGTCCCATCCAAATCATCACACACATCAATACTAGTATTTGATATAGTAGTATACTAGTATTTACTTAGATTAATATTTACTGATTAGGTATGGGCTTCCCAGTGGTACAGAATCTGCCTGTCAATGTAAGAGATGTAGGAGACGGGGTTAGGAAGATTCCCTGGAGGAGGAAATGACAACCCACTCCAGTATTTTTGCTTGAAAAATCTCATGGACAGAGAAGCATGGTGGGCTACAGTCCATGGGATCACAAAGAGTCAGACATGAGCACATATACAAACACACACACAATTAGGTGTATGAGTGCTTACTGGGGACGTGAAGATGTAAGCAGTGTGACAAGAAAACAGTAATTTTTCACCATCACAGAGCTGCATCTGGCAAGTGGTGTTAGACTCTGGCTATCTGTAACTGGGTGGAGATTGTGATGACCTTTTCTGTGTTTTTTTTTTTTTTTTTATTCTCATGGTGTCAATTACATGTGGCAAAATGCTCAAGTCCTAAATATATTATTATATTTTTTGTAAATGTGGTCATGCTGCTGCTGCTGCTGCTAAGTCGCTTCAGTCGTGTCTGAATCTGTGCAACCCCATAGATGGCAGCCCACCAGGCTCCCCAATCCCTGGGATTCTCCAGGCAAGAACACTGGAGTGGGTTGCCATTTCCTTCTCCAATGCATGAAAGTTAAAAGTGAAAGTGAAGTCACTCAGTCATGTCCAACTCTTAGCAACCTTATGCACTGCAGCCTACCAGGCTCCTCCATCCATGGGATTTTCCAGGCAAGAGAACTGGAGTGGGATGCCATTGCCTTCTCCGAAATGTGGTTATATCTGCTTTATATTCAGTTACAGTTTTTCCTATATTCAATCACTATTTATTTTGTTGTGCTTTTACACACTAACACTCTCTTTTTCTGTTATTCTCATTTTCTACATCTTCATCAATAGTTTGTGTTAGAGGCTATAATGGGGTTGGAATCAAATGTCACTTTAATATGAAATTTAAAATTTCAGAATTTAACTATTAGGTCTTAATTCATGATCTGGCATAATTTTATTTTGATGAAGTGAATAATTAAAGATTAATGAATTATTTTTGAAGCCTGAACCAAGGGTTTATCTAATTTATTTAACAATGGACAAATTTTTATATATGACTGGAAGTTTGTAAATGAGGGTGAAAAAAAAAACTGTTATGGATCAATTTCCAAAACTGAGTTAACTTTATAATAGTTTTTGCGACACAGTTTTAGAACATATCTTCAACCTCATGCAAATTGGTATATCGTGCACATTGATTTTTTAATATGTCATGTATTAAATATAAAACTACTCATGTATTTTCTTATTTTTATACCTTTTTATTACTAGAAGTTGTTTGAAATCATGAAAGGTAAATGATGAACCATACAACAAGACACATAGAGTTTATTCTTCTGTGACTGACAGATAATTCTCCATTATGAATAGTAGTTTTTTGTTTCTGCTTCTAAATTATATGTTGAATGTGACTGGAGACTTAAACATCATTGCCCTCACTCTGTTGGAGTCCCATCTCAAGACCCCAATGTATATCTTCCTCCATAATTTCTCTTTCCTGGAAATTTCATTCACAAGTGCTTGCACCCCCAGATTCCTAATCACCACTGTAACCAGAGAAAATATGATTTCTTATATTGGTTGTATGTCTCAGTTGTTTTTCTACATATTCTTGGAAGTTACAGAATTTTTCCTTTTGGGGACTAGTCCTATGACCTGTTGATATTTTCAAGCCTTTGCATTATACATCCATCATGAGCAGCACAATCTGTCATCAGCTGGTGCTCAATTCTTGGGCAACTGGCTTTCTGGTCATTTTTCTCCAGTGATTTTGGATCTTCACCTGGATTTCTGTGATTCAAATGTCATTGACCATTTCATTTGTGATATTTCTCCTATCCTACAACTTTCTTTCTCAGACACACATTTACTAGAAATGGTGGTATATTTATTAGACGTGGTGACCCTCAGGATCACATTGCTATTGGTAATTCTTTCTTACTCTTACATTATCAAGACAATTATAAATTTCCCATTTAGCTCAACAACAAAAAAATTCATTTTTACTTGCTCTTTGCCTAAGATTGTTGTATGCATCAGTTATTGTGGTCATATATTCATCTATTAGGTTGTTGCAAAAGTATTTGTGGTTTTGCATTGATGAACTTTGCTGTTTGATATTTGAATATACTCAAAGAAATGTGGTTATGTTATACAATATTTTAATGCACATTTCTCACTTCATGTTTTTTGCTAATGACATTACTTGCTGTGTATTTTATATTTATTTTAGACTAAGGAAATGATTATAGACAAAAAGCACATTTGAGAATTTTTTTAATTCGAGTTCAAAATGAGTCATAAAACAAGGACACAACTTGCAACATCAACAACACATTTGGCCCAGGAACTGCTAATGAACATATAATGAAGTGGTAGTTCAAGATATTCTGCAAAGGAGACAAGAGTCTTGAAGAAGGAGAACATGGTGGCCAGCCAGTGGAAATTGACAACGACCAATTGAGAGAATCATCAAAGCTGATCCTCTTACAACTACCCGAGAAGTTGCTGAAGAACTCAATGTCACCCATTCTATGATCATTTGGCATTTGAAGCAAACTGGAAAGGTGAAAAAGCTTGGTAAATGGGTGCCTCATGAGCTGACCAAAATTCAAAATATTGTTGTTTTGAAGTGTCAACTTCTCTTATTCTATGCAACAAACAACAATGAATGATTTCTTGATCAGATTGTAACATGTGACAAAAAGTGGATTATATATGGCCATCAGCAGTGACCAATTCAGTGATTGGACTAAGAAGAAGCTCCAAAGTACTTCCCAAAGCCAAACTCAAACTTGCACCAAAAAAGGTCATGGTCACTGTTTGGTGGTCTGCTGCCTATCAGATCCACTACAGCTTTCTGAATCCTGGCGAAATTGTTACATCTGAGAAGTATGCTCAGCAAATCAACCAGATGCAGATGAAAACCACAGCTTTTCAACAGAATGGGCCCAATTCTCCACAACAACGCTGGACTGCAGGTCACACAACCATTTCAAAAACTGAATGAATTGGGCTATGAAGTTTTGCTTCATCCACCATATTCACCTGACCACTCGCCAACCAACTACCACTTCTTCAAGCATCTAGATAACTTTTTGCAGGGAAAATGTTTCCACAACCAGTAGGCGGCAGAAAATGCTTTCCAAGATTTTGTCAAATTCGAAAGGGTGAATTTTTATGCTACGGGAATAAACAAACTTGTTTCTCATTGCTAAAGATGTGTTGATTGTAATGGTTCCTATTTTGATTAATAAAGATGTGTTTGAGCATCATTATAAAGATTTAAAATTCACGGCCTGAAATTGCAATTACTTTGTTTTACCAACCTAATACTTGAAACCCTCAGCAAATGAAAGGATCATTTTAAGCAAGGGAGTAGCTGTGCTCCATACTTTAATTGCCCCTTGTTGAACCTATCTTTTGTTTTTATTTTTTAATAATCTGAGGAACCAGTACATTAAATAAACCTTCATAGATGTATCTAGAAAGATATTTTCTGCTTCAGAGAAGTAATACTATTTATTGAAATAATAAATTGAAAGCATAAAATGAACATTTAACAAAAGCTATTTTGACTCTTCTAGTTTAAAAACTGATCTCTAATATTCAATTTGTTAGATCACTTTAGCTAACCTGAGTTTAGAAATACTTTCCATATTACTAATATACATCTAAATTTACCTTTCTGTTATTCAGTATGAAACATTTTTTGTGTGAGAAACATAAAATTGCAAAATTTAATTTCTCTAATAGCATGTTAGAAGAAAATGAATGAAGGGATTTGGTTGTATTATAGAACATAAATTTTTAGAGTACTGTGTTTGTTAAATACATATGAACAAAGATAGTGGAGGTGATGGAATTCCAGTTGAGCTATTTCAAATCCTGAAAGATGATGCTGTGAAAGTTCTGCACTCAATATGCCAGCAAATTTGGAAAACTCAGCAGTGGCCATAGGACTGGAAAAGGTCAGTTTTCATTCCACTCCCAAAGGAAGGCAATGCCAAAGAATGCTCAAACTACCACACAATTGCACTCATCTCACACACTAGCAAAGTAATGTTCAAAATTTCCAAGCTAGGCTTCAACAGTATTTGAACTGCAAACTTCCAGATGTTAAAGCTGGATTTAGAAAAGCCAGAGGAACCAGAGATCAAATTGCCAACATTCATTGGATCATAGAAAAAGCAAAAGAGTTCCAGAAATACATCTACTTTTGTTTCACTGACTGTGCCAAAGCCTTTGACTGTGTGGATCACAACAAACTGTGGAAAATTCTTCAAGAGATAGGAATACCAGACCACCTGACCTGCCTCCTGAGCAATCTGTGTGCAGGTCAAGAAGCAACAGTTGAAACTGGATATGGAGCAACAGACTGGTTCCAAATCAGGAAAGGAGTACGTCAAGACTGTATATTGTCATCCTGCTTATTTAACTTATATGCAGAGTAAATCATGTGAAATGCCAGGCTGGATGAAACACAAGCTGGAATCAAGGCTGCTGGGAGAAATATCAATAACCTCAGATACACAGATGAGACCACACTTATGGCAGAAAGTGAAGAACTAAAAAGCCTCTTGATGAAAGTGAAAGAGGAGAGTGAAAAAGTTGGTTTAAAACTCAACATTCAGAAAACTAAGATCATGGCATCTGGTACCATCACTTCATGACAAGATGGGGAGTATTGAAACAGTGAGAGATTTTATTTTGGGGGGTCCCAAAATCACTGAAGATGTTGACTGCAGCCATGAAATTAAAAAAAAAACAAAAAACAAAAAACAAACAAAAAAAACACTTGCTCCTTGGAAGAAAAGCTATGACCAACCTAGACAGCACATTAAAAAGCAGAGACATTACTTTGCCAACAAGCGTCCATCTAGTCAAAGCTATGTTTTTTCCAGTAGTCATGTATGGATGTGAGAGTTGGACTGTGAAGAAAGCTGAGCGCCAAAGAATTGATGCTTTTGAACTGTGGTGTTGGAGAAGACTCTTGAGAGTCCCTTGGACTGCAAGGAGATCCAACCAGTCCATTCTAAAGGAGATCAGTCCTGAGTGTTCTTTGGAGGGAATGATGCTAAAGCTGAAACTCCAGTACTTTGGCCACCTCATGCAAAGAGTTGACTCATTGGAAAGACCCTGATGCTGGAAAAGATTGAAGGCAGGACGAGAAGGGGACAACAGAGAATGAAGTGGTTGGATGGTATCACCAATGTGATGGACATGAGTTTGAGCAAGCTCTAGGAGTTGGTGTTGGGCAGGGAAGTCTGGCGTGTTGCAGTCCATGGGGTTGCAAAGAGTTAGACACAACTGAGCAATTGAACTGAACTGACCTTGACTCATTTAAAAGCCATATTTTAAAAAATTCTTAAATTGAATTTTGTCATTATCAAATAAGCTTAAGACGCTCCAAGAGAACTTATTCTTTAAAAGTGTAATGTACATAATTATTTTGTAAGGTGATTCTTTGAAAAATCAATTTTAAGCATATTAAAAAATAATACTTTCCAGTTTTTAAATTGAAAGATCGTGGATTAATAATTTCAGTTGTGTAGCAAAGTAATCTATACATATATTTTTTTCTTTTTTGTTTCTTTCCCCTTATGGATTATTTATGTTTATTTTCCCTTATGCATGCATGCTAAGTTGCTTCAGTCTCGTCCAACTGTTTGTTATCACATGGACTACAGCCCACCACACTCCTCTGTTCATGGGATTCTCTAGGTAAGAATACTGGACTGGGTTGCCATGCCCTCCTCCAGGGTATGTTTCTGATCCGGGGATTGAACCCACCTCTATTAATGTCTCCTACCTTGGCAGATGAGTTCTATATCACTAGTGCCACTTGCAAAGACACATTTTCCCTTACAGATTATTTCAAAATATTGAGATAATATATAGCATTCATTCCCTATGCTATACAGTAATCCTTGTTAATTATCTATTTTATTTGTAATGGTGTATATATGTTAATGAAAACTAAATTTATCCCTTCCTCTCTTTTCTCTTTGGTAACTGTGTTTGTTTTCTATGTGTGTGTGTCTATTTATATTATGTTAGTAAGTTTATTTGTATACTTTTTAAAGAAAATTTTATGTATAAGCAATATTATATGTTTGTCTTTATCTGTCTTGCTTACTTCACTTACTATGATAATTTCCAGGTCCATTCATGTTGCTACAAGTGACACATTTCATTCTTTTTTATAGGTCAGTAATAGTCCATTATATATATGTACCACTTATTCTTTATCCATTCATCTTTCAGCAGACATTTATGTTGCTTCCAGGTCTTACTGTAAACAGTGTTGTGATGAATATTGTGGTATATGTATGCATCTTTTCCAAGTACAGTTTTCTTTCCATATAGGCCCAAGAGTGAAAATGTAGGATCATATGGTAGGTCTATTTTTAGCTATTTAAGGAAACTTCATACTATTTTCCCTAGTGACTGCACCAGTTTATATTCCCACCAATTGTGTAGGAGAGTTCATTTTTTCCCCACATCCTCTCCACATTTATTATTTGTATTGTTTTTGATGATTGCCATTCTGATGGACATGAGGTGATATCTCGTAGTCTTGATTTGCATTTCTTTAATAGTTAGTGGTGTTGAATATCTTTTCATGTACCTGTTTTGGTCATCTGTATGTCTTTTTTAGAGAAGTATTTATTTAGATCTTCTGCCTATATTTTTACTGGTTTTTTTTTTTTTTCTTTTGATTTTGAGGTGTTTGAGGTGGTTGCATACATTGTCACAACGTTTGCAAATATTCTCTTTTATTCCTTAAGTTGGATTTTCCTTTTGCTTATGATTTCCTTTGCTCTGGAAAAGCAAGTTTAATTAGGTTCCCTTAATTTATTTCTGTTTTTATTTCCATTACTCTAGGAAACAGATCTAAAAAGACCTGGCTGTGATTTATATTAAAGACTGTTCTGCCTATGTTTTCATCAAGGAATTTTATAGTATCCAGTTTTACATGTAGATCTTTAATCCATTTTGCTTTTATTTTTATGTGTGGTGTTCTAATTTCATTCTTTTACATTCAGTTGTTTTCCCAGTATCACTTATTGAAGAGACAGTTGTTTCTCCATTTTATAGTCTTGCCTCCTTTGTTATAGATTAGTGTCAGTAGCTGTACAGGTTAATGCTATAATTTTTACTTGAGTTCTTTAAAGCTTTCATAAAGGCAGCATCAATTTGTTTTACTTCCACACAAAATGTATTTCTCTTCTTTCAGTGAAACTCTGGATCAACCCATGGGACTGATTTGCATGTGGAAACAATAGGTAGAACTCAGCAGAGGATGCAGTATTAAACTTCTCAGTATATTGAATAATTTTGTAAGTAATATGTGTGCTTAGTCACTCATTCCTGTTCAACTCTTTGTGACCCCATGGGCTGCAGCCCACCAGGCTCCTCTGTCCATGGGGATTTTCTAGGCAAGAATACTGACGTGGGTTGTCATGCCCTCCTCCAGGGGATCTTCCCAAGCCAGGGATTAAAGGCAGGTCACTCACATTGCAGGCAGTTTCTTTACCAGCTGAGCTACCTGGGAAACCCTCCTTTCACTGTGTCTCTTTGCAAATTCCTCCCACATTCTCTGTTTTGTCTTCTGTTTATGCGCCGCCTCACTGATCTTTTCCCCTCACGTTTTCATTTCTCCTCATTCTTCCTCTAGCTCTCTTTCTCTGCATCCTCCTCACTTCCTTGTCAGCAACTTTGCCGACCTCCCCTTTGGAATCTTCACTTCTGCAAAGCCCCAGATCCCTGAGTAGGGGAGGTGACTTGCTCTTGGGAGTTCTTCAGTCCTAAATCCCATCCTTCTGAAAAGTGTATTCTTAGGGGACAAGGAAGCCTGGCGAGCTGCAGTTTCAAGGGGTCGCAAACAGTCAGACACAACTTAGCAACTGAACATCAGGGGGATATTGGGCCTTTTATCAAGGCGGTGGTGGGGTGGGGCGATTTCTCAGGAAGACAGCACAGTCTGCAGAATCCCAGGGCCCAGGAGAGAAGCCAGGACCCTGTGGGCCAAAAGCAATGAGGCGCAAAGTCTTTGAATCGATCTCAAAAGTCCATTTAAACAGCGGGATGTGAGAGGGGTGGTCAGTGAAGGATTCTACAGGAAAACACAGCGGGCAGGTCTAATGGCCTGAAGGCCCAATATTCGTGGGCGGGGTAGGCCTCAGAAAGATTTTAATCAAAAACGAACCGTGGACTCCGACCCAAAAGCCAAGTGGTCAAGCTTCTGGAACTCTCACCCGGATGCAGGAATTTACCACAGGTAGAAGGCGTGGGTGCAGGAATTGTAACTCAGCAGCAACCTCAAGATGCCAGGAGTGTAGGTCTGTGGACTCACACATGCCTGAGTAAACTTAGACTCTGCTAGTCTCTTCAGGGTTAAATGATGGAAGCTTATCAAAAAGACAGAGCAGGCTTAAAGGGGTTTCAGTTGAACATATCTGGAACAAACTGGAAATCATAAGGTAAAGGAATGCTTTAAAACTCTTAGACTAAGATGAAAAATATATGATGTAAAATGAATAAATATATAAAGGACGACAAAACAATTTTTCTTACAGTCATCTGTGAACTAACTAGAATAAATGTAATGAGGAAGTTAGAAAATCTCAATAGATGTGAAAATGAGTAATTAAATGCTCCATGGAATGGGATATATATAGTCATTCTCAAATTATTACTTACCTTTAAAATGAAAAGAATCCCTGGCAAGGCTGGAAGATGATGCTTATCAGGATGGCTACTCTTCAAAATATAAAAAAAAATGATGACTGTTGGTAAGGTGTGAAGAAATATGACATTTGTGCACTGTTGGTGTGATTGTGAAAATGGTGGGATTGCCTCTGGGGAAAAAAGTATAAAGTGTTCTCAAAAAAATAGGACTACCAAATGATCTAGCAGTTATACTTCTGGGCAGATATCCAAAAGAATCTTTACAAGAGATATTTGCAGATTTGTGATCTCCAAAGAAGATTTAGCTTCAGGCCCAGAGAACAGAATTGATCACTCAAGAGCTTTTGTGTATCAGAGTTTTATTAAAATATAAAAAGGGACAGAGAAAGCTTCTGACATAGACGTCAGATGTAGGGGGAGTGGAGAACGCCCCCACTAGTCTAAGTGTGGGAGTAATATACTTTTCAATAGGTCATTACAATAAATCAAAAGAATGTCTCAAGGTTGTAAAGATCTTAAGAGACTCCCAAAATTTATATTTTAAGATAAAAGGATTAGAACTTAACAATAGAAAGACAAGAGACTCTCATAGTTTATATTTTAAGATAACAGGATTATAACTTAATAATAGAAAGATTTTACCAGACCCACTCCCATAATATACATTGTAAGATAACAGGATTCGTCAAAAGGTTTTCAGAAAGGAGAAACTGTCCTCAAGGAGGATAATTTGTTGTTGTATAAAAATAGATTTAAGGGCCTAGATCTGATAGAGAGAGTGCCTGATGAACTATGGAATGAGGTTCATGACATTGTACAGGAGACAGGGATCAAGACCATCCCCATCGAAAAGAAATGCAAAAAAGCAAAATGGCTGTCTGGGAAGGCCTTACAAATAGCTGTGAAAAGAAGAGAAGCGAAAAGCAAAGGAGAAAAGGAAAGATATAAACATCTGAATGCAGAGTTCCAAAGAATAACAAGAAGAGATAAGAAAGCCTTCCTCAGTGATCAATGCAAAGAAATAGAGGAATACAACAGAATGGGAAAGACTAGGAATCTCTTTAAGAAAATCAGAGATACCAAAGGAACATTTCAGGCAAAGATGGGCTCGAAAAAGAACAGAAATGGTATGGACCTAACAGAAGCAGAAGATATTAAGAAGAGGTGGCAAGAATACACAGAAGAACTGTACAAAAAAGATCTTCATGACCCAGATAATCATGATGGTGTGATCACTCACCTACAGCCAGACGTCCTGGAATGTGAAGTCAAGTGGGCCATAGAAAGCATCACTACAAACAAAGCTAGTGGAAGTGATGGAATTCCAGTTGAGCTATTTCAAATCCTGAAAGATGATGCTGTGAAAGTGTTGCACTCAATATGCCAGCAAATTTGGAAAACTCAGCAGTGGCCACAGGACTGGAAAAAGTCAGTTTTCATTCCAATCCCAAAGAAAGGCAATGCCAAAGAATGCTCAAACTACCACACAATTGCACTCATCTCACATGCTAGTAAAGTAATGCTCAAAATTCTCCAAGCCAGGCTTCAGCAATACATGAACCTTGAACTTCCTGATGTTCAAGCTGGTTTTAGAAAAGACAGAGGAACAAGAGATCAAATTGCCAACATCCCTTGGATCATGGAAAAAGCAAGAGAGTTCCAGAAAAACATCTATTTATGCTTTATTGATTATGCCAAAGCGTTTGACTGTGTAGATCACAATAAACTGTGGAAAATTCTGAAAGAGATGGGAATACCAGAACACCTGATCTGCCTCTTCAGAAATCTGTATGCAGGTCAAGAAGCAACAGTTAGAACTGGACATGGAACAACAGACTGGTTCCAAATAGGAAAAGGAGTTCGTCAAGGCTGCATATTGTCACCCTGCTTATTTAACTTCTATGCAGAGTATATCATGAGAAACGCTGGACTGGAAGAAGCACAAGCTGGAATCAAGATTGCTGGGAGAAATATCAATCACCTCAGATATGCAGATGACACCACCCTTATGGCAGAAAGTGAAGAGGAACTCAAAAGCCTCTTGATGAAAGTGAAAGTGGAGAGTGAAAAACTTGGCTTAAAGCTCCACATTCAGAAAACGAAGATCATGGCATCTGGTCCCACCACTTCATGGGAAATAGATGGGGAAACAGTGGGAACAGTGTCAGACTTTATTTTTTGGGCTCCAAAATCACTGCAGATGGTGACTGCAGCCATGAAATTAAAAGACACTTACTCCTTGGAAGGAAAGTTATGACCAACCTGGATAGCATATTCAAAAGCAGAGACATTACTTTGCCAACAAAGGTCCGTCTAGTCAAGGCTATGGTTTTTCCAGTGGTCATGTATGGATGTGAGAGTTGGACTGTGAAGAAGGCTGAGTGCCAAAGAATTGATGCTTTTGAACTGTGGTGTTGGAGAAGACTCTTGAGAGTCCCTTGAACTGCAAGGAGATCCAACCAGTCCATTCTGAAGGAGATCAGCCCTGGGATTACTTTGGAAGGAATGATGCTAAAGCTGAAACTCCAGTAATTTGGCCACCTCATGTGAAGTGTTGACTCATTGGAGAAGACCCTGATGCCGGGAGGGATTGGGGGTGGGAGGAGAAGGGGACGACAGAGGATGAGATGGCTGGATAGCATCACTGACTAGATGGACGTGAGTGTGAGTAAACTCCGGGAGTTGGTGATGGACAGGGAGGCCTGGCATGCTGCGATTCATGGGGTTGCAAAAAGTCGGACACGACTGAGCGACTGAACTGAAGTGAACTGAATCTTTACTAAAGTGAAAGAAGTGAAGTCGCTCAGTCGGGTCTGACTCTTTGCATCCCCATGGACTGTAGCCTATCAGACTCCTCTCTCCACCGGATTTTCCAGGCAAGAACGCTGGAGTGGATTGCCATTTCCTTCTCCAGTGGATCTTCCCAACCCTGGAATCGAACCCTGGTCTCCCGCATTGCAGGCAGAGGCTTTACCATCTGAGCCACCATGGAAGTCATAATCCTTCCTAAGGAATGTAGAAAAAAAGTGTATCGTTTTCTCTCCTTGATAATTTCAGACTCCTATCTGCTCCTTGAGAGTCCCCGACCCCCTTCGCCTCCTTGGGGGACCCTGGACTTCTTATTAACCTGTCTAGGAATGGAGACGTTTGGATGGCATCACTGACTCTATGGACATGAGTTTGAGTAAGCTCTGGAAGTTGGTGATGGACAGGGAAGCCTGGCATGCTGCAGTTCATGGAGTCGTAAAGAATTCGACACTACTGAGGGACTGAACTGAATTGAGGAATTGACTCTCTAAATACTTACAGTAGAGGTATTCAATTTTCCCAGAGGTGGAAACAACCCATACATTTGCTAACAAACTAATACATAAACAAAATGTGGTAAATGCATACAGTGGACTATTATTCAGGCTAAAAAGGAAATCCTGTCACAAGCACAGTATAAAGAAACTTTGAGGACATTATGCTAAGTGAAGTAAACAAAACCACACCTACTGTATAATTCTACTTATATGAGGTATCTAAAAAATTCAAATTCATGGAAAAAGAAAGTAGAATGGTTATCAGGGCCTGGGGAAAAGGAGAAAAGGGCAGTTGTTTAATGGAAGTAGACTTTCAAATTTGAAAAACATAAAATACTGGAGATTTGTTTCACAGTGTGATTATACTTAACGGTATTGAACCATACATTTATAAATGGTCAGAATGCTAACTTGATGTTATGTGTTTTTTATCTCAATAAGGAAATAAATATATAGTTTTTTTTTATTTTAATCTTTTTTTAAATTTTATTTTATTTTTAAACTTTACATAATTGTATTAGTTTTGCCAAATATCAAAATGAATCCGCCACAGTCATACATGTGTTCCCCATCCTGAACCCCCTCCCTCCTCCCTCCCCATACCATCCCTCTGGGTCATCCCAGTGCACCATTCCCAAGCATCCAGTATCGTGCATCGAACCTGGACTGGCATCTCGTTTCAAACATGATATTTTACATGTTTCAATGCCATTCTCCCAAATCTTCCCACCCTCTCCCTCTCCCACAGAGTCCATAAGACTCTTCTATACATCAGTGTCTCTTTTGCTGCCTCGCACACAGGGTTATTGTTACCATCTTTCTAAATTCCATATATATGCGTTAGTATACTGTATTGGTGTTTTTCCTTCTGGCTTACTTCACTCTGTATAATAGGCTCCAGTTTCATCCACCTCATTAGAACTGATTCAAATGTTTTCTTTTTAATGGCTGAGTAATACTCCATTGTGTATATGTACCATAGCTTTCTTATCCATTCATCTGCTGATGAACATCTAGGTTGCTTCCATGTCCTGGCTATTATAAACATGCAAACTAGTACAGCCACTATGGAGAACAGTGTGGAGATTCCTTAAAACTGGAAATAGAACTGCCTTATGATCCAGCAATCCCACTGCTTGGCATACACACTGAGGAAACCAGAAGGGAAAGAGACACGTGTACCCCAATGTTCATCACAGCACTGTTTATAATAGTTTTTTTTTTTTTTTTAAACTGGGCTTTTACGGAAGTTCTTTTAGAAAAGGTCAAGGTATTTAAAACTGGAACAAATGTTGAAAATGGAGCTTCTTGGTAATAAATCTATATTGTTAGCTAAGAAATTTCTCAAAACATTAAAATGACCTGACTTTCATGAAACTGTATAAAAAAAGAAAGAACAGTAAAACTAATATTAAAACTGCAACTTGAAACATTATGAGTACTGAGAATTAAAGGGTTTTATTTCTTTCTATGAAAAGTTTCCATAGCACTTTAGTTATGAGTCAAATTTCAGTTTAAAATTCAAGTAAATGACACCTATGTTATTTACTTATATATCATTATTGACCAAAGTTAGAGTCATTGTAAACTTTTTTCATTGTAAAATTTTGTTCTTTATTATTTTCTGGGGGATTTATTAAACTATAGCTCATTAAAATCTAATTTGAAAAGCAGCACTATGATAATTTACTACCTGGGATCCACTAGCATACTAAGAATAAAATAGACAGGGAATTGTAAAATACAATATTTGAATTTACAGGGAAGTGTCATGTTTATGGAAGGTAGATAGCAAAAACAACTGATCCTCCTTCTATCCACAGTCACTGCAATGTGTTCTTTAATTCCTTCCATCAATAAATAATTCTATTTGTCTCTCTGAGTCTTGGCTGGTCCTGTGACTAGTTCGGTGAATAGAATGTGGTAGAAGGGATATTGAGCCTAAGACTCTGGAGCCTTGCATGTTTCCATTCTCTTCCTTGGAGTTCAATGTTCTTACATGAGATCAGATAAAGCACCATCTGGAAGAAAGCTCAATTATTTAAGGTAATAGTAATTAAACTGTTAGAGTTGTGAATGAGGTCTAACTAGAATACAAGACCCAGTCATTCATAACGACAATCCTATGAACAAACCCAGCCAAGATCAACTGATGTCTGCTCAAACTGGCAGAAACACCCAGTTGGTCCAGAAACTCAAGTTTTAAACCACTGATTTGGGAATGATTTGTTATTGCATGATAACTAACTATAGAAAGTGACAGGTGCACATGAGGGTTCCACAGAGAGGGCTAGGGAGGGATACAGGGAAAGAAGTCTTTGTAGGAGGCGATGCCTTGAATACAGGTCGAGAAATGAAAGTCAAAAACGTTCCAGTCTGGACCATTGAGGTTTATGGTGAAAAATGTGAAAGATAGTAAGGTATAAAATAAACAAATGAAGAACATCTTTCTTAGAAATATTAGTGTGCCGGGAGCCGGCGTGAGGAACTCCAGCCTTGGCAAAGGTCATGAGGAAGGAGGCTCAGCATACGCAAAGGCGGGATTGAGCCTCAGGAGTCCCCCTGGATATTCTCGAGCATCTACTCCCCAAAACCAGAGTCTGCCTACTTTACTGCTTTGTGCCCTCACCTCTGACTTCACTGGGGGCTGTCCCCGACCACCATCTCGCTCTCTCTGATAAAGAGTTAGCTTACAGCTCCAGTTAATAAAAGTCCTGGGCATTAGGAGTGTTTAAATCCAAACCCCTCAGATAGCTCTCTAACTCGCCTGACAAGTTTACTCGGACTCCTACAGCTATGCATACAATTGTTTACAGTCTCCCAGCCTCGAGAGGCTCGGGAAACTTAAGATATTCAAATAGGTTAGAGCCTCTCAGAGAGTTAGAAACTGTCAGAATAAAACTAGTAAAAGATTTCATTGAGGAGCCAATGCTTGCTGCCAAGTTTCCACATCCCCTGTATTGTATCCTTGAATGTGTATTAATTAATATAGTTGGCATGTAGAAAAAATAAGTAGTGGCCTTGGTGTTAGCAACTTTAGACCCTTAAGGTAATGAATTCTTTCCTTTGTTGTAAACCCACTGCACCTCTGCCCTATAGGAATACAACTTTATCTAACACCTTCGGAGGATGGCGCCAAACCTTAAAATAATTACTCTTAGAGAAAATAAGTCTTACAGTTGACAAACCTTTGTCAAGAGTCATAAAATGTTAATAGGCCTTCTGGCCAGAAGATGATGTAAATCACCTAAACCATTTGTATACAATAAACTTGCAGGAAAGAAACCCTGGTTTCAATAAGGATCAAAGACTGCTGACTGCATGATTTCACATCCCCTATTATCCTCTATGTACAACTTATGGTATAAAAGCCCCTGTTGAAAATAAAGCTACGGGCCTTGCTCACCGAAGCTTGGTCTCCCTGTGTCATTCTTTCTTGTTTCCTTTTCCTCCTTTTCTCTTCTGTTCTTCCTTCATACCAAAATAATTTGGAGCACAGGGATCCTCTGCGACCACTTATTTGCCTGGGCTTCTAAGACCTACTCGAGAAGGTGCCTAAGGTGGGGCACCTTCCGCTATTCAAGAGGGCGCCTGCGGCCTCTGTGGTCAGAGCAAGTTTGGTGTCATGAACTTTATTGATTTACCGCATAAACCAGTTATTATTGAGCATCTGATAAATCTCTCAGCCTTTGCTATCCCTTAATCGCCGACGCCGTCATCCTGAGGGAATCCCTGGATCCAACCGGGGCTGGACTCCAGCATTAGTGAAGGTCATACCTTCTGTTTTTTTGATGTTACAGATAATCTTTGAGGAGACAATATGCCTTCTTATTGAATTCCTTGTCCATAACCCAGGGCTTCCTTGTATTTTGCTAGTTTAACTTTCTCAATGTCTAGGAGAAATTTGCTGAGATTTGCTGGCTTCTGTTGGCTTAATTTAGCTATATTTAGAAATTTCATTGTATTATGTATTTCAGCACTAGTTGTGCTGTATGAGCATATTGTTGCTGGTAACTCACTAGGTCATGTCTGACTCTATGCAACCCTGTGGACTGCGACATGTCAGGCTTCCCAGTCCTTCACAGGGAGGCCTGGAATGTTGCAGTCCATGGGTTGAAAAGAGTCAGGCACAACTGGGTGACTGAACGACAACCACCACCACCACAACAAAGGAAACTAGGTGCAAAGTCTAGCTTCTGCCATGAAGAGGGCAGAAAAGTGAACAGTTACACTGTTCAAAAGTGAACAGTTGCCTTCAGAGTTAGGAGGCATTAAAGAAAAAAAAAATGTTCAGGCCTGCTCACTGTTCTCTTTATATTCTTTGTTCTCAGGAAATGAAGACATAAAAACTCATTCTGCTTTTTTCCTTTTCACTGCAACACTGTCAGTGAATATTCACGGTTGATTTCCTTTAGAATTGACTGGCTTGATCTCCTTGCAGTCCAAGGGACTCTCAAGAGTTTTCTCCATTACCACAGTTCGAAACCATCAATTCTTCGGCACTCAACCTTTTTTATTGTCTGTCTCTTACATCTATACATGACTACTGGAAAAACCATAGCTTTGACTATATGAATCTTTGTAGGCAAAGTAATGTCTCTGCTTTTTAATATGATGTCTAGGTTTGTCATTGCTTTTCTTCCAAGGAGCTTGTGTCTTTTAATTCCATGGCTGCAGTCACGGCTTGCAGTTATTTTTGGAGCACAAGGAAATAAAATCTGTCACTGTTTCATCCCCCCATTTACTTACCATGAAGTGGTGGGATTGGCTGCCATGAACTGAGTGTTCTGAATGTTGAATTTTAAACCAGCTTTTTTACTGTTCTCTTTCATCCTCATCACGACCCGTGGTGGATTCATGTTGATGTATGGCAAAACCAAGACAATATTGTAAAGTAATTAACCTCCAATTAAAATAAATAAATTTAATAAAAAAAAGGATAACCAACAAGGACCTACTGTTAGCATGGGGAACTTTGTTTAATTTAGTGACAATTTACTGCTACTGTTAGCACAGGAGACTTTGCTCTATTTAGTGACAACCTAAATAGGAAAAGAACTTGACTAGAAGTATATACATGTACATGCATAACTGAGTCACTTTGTGTTATACCTGAAACTACCACAACACTGTTAATCAACTCTATTCCAATATAAAATAAAAAGTTTTTTAAAGGGAAAAAAAAGAGGCTGTTTATATCTTTAGTTCCTCTTTGCTTTCTGCCATAAGGGTGGTGTCATCTGCATATCAGAAGTTATTGATATTTCTCTTGGCAGTCTTGATTCCATCCTATGAGTCATCCAGCCTGGCATTTCGCATGATGTACACTACATAGAAGTTTAATAAGCAGGGTGACAATATACAGCTAGATACACTCTTTTCCAAATTTGAACCATATGGATGGTTTTATTATCTCAGCAGATTTTCAGATCACTGCCACCTGGGTGATAAGTTAATGTAGAGGCTGTGCTCTTCACTTTAGAGATAATCCAATGAATTTAAACCTATATATTTGGGCTTTAAAGTTCCTTTTCCAAAGTCGATGTGGATCTCCAGGGATCTAAACTCATGTTTTTTCCTCTCCAGGGTTAAAACTCATTCGTTTTTTTGCTCAAAATAATTAATCATTATCTTGAATATTTAATTCCTGCTTGAGGAGAGTAACTGTAATGATCTAAACACTTTTTGTATATTTGCATTGAAAAAAAAAAGGATACTATTATTCCATTATTTCCCTATGAGTTCAAGAATTCAATATTTCCACATAAGATTTAATAGATTTAATAGTTCTTTTATTGATCAGAGCCAGGTTAGAGTTTAGGTAAGGACCTTTTTGGGTTTCCCAAGTGGTGCTAGTGGTAAATAACCCACTTGCTAATGCAGATAGACAAAGAGACATGGGTTCTATTCCTGGGTCAGGAGGTCCTCTGGAGGTGGGCAAGGCAACCCACTCCAGTATTTTTGCCTGGAGAATCCCATGGACAAAGGAGTCTGGTGGAATACAGTCCATAGGTCACAAAGAAGTGGACACGACTGAAGTGACTTAACGCACACACAAGGGCTTTTCTTGGAAATCTAATTTCATACTCTCTTGATAATAGATATAATGTAGGAGAAAATTTATTTTCAACAATAATTGATATGCCTCAATTTGTTTATTTTAATAAGAACTGAAATTATGATTTGAGGGCTGAAATTTCATAATAACAGAGTATAAGCCTGTTAGTATGAACAGACAATAGACTAGTGTACTAGTCTAACAAATGAAAATTGTGGCCTTCTGGGCCACTATTCTTTTTAAATTTATATTTTACACATAGTTTCAACATATCTTTACTTTCTTGAGATCAGTGAAATTCTTGTGATTAAGTCTGTAAAAGCTTCTTTCACTTGTTTGTTTCTCAGGCTATAAATAGATGGGTTTAACATGGGGGCAACTGAAATCATAAGCACTAACACACACTCATTAATTGCCATTTCATCTTTTGCTGAGGGTTTGACATAGATGAAAATACAACTGCCATAGGTGATAGAAACCACAATCAAGTGAGAAGAGCAGGTAGAAAAGGCCTTCATCTTTTGCTGGGAGGAAGGGAACTTTAGGATGGCATCGATGATGTATATGTAGGACATAACGACACACAGAAATATCATGATGTTAATCAACACAGCAAGGGTAACAACCATCTGTTCTATGAACCATGTGTCTGAACAAGAGATCTTCAGCATAGCAGAAGCATCACAGAGAAAATGATCAATGACATTAGAATCACAGAATTCCAGGTTTAAGCCCAGGCAGAGTGGTGGAAATATGACCAGCCAACCTGCTATCCAACAACAGATAACAAGCCAAACACAGACTCTACTGTTCATGATGGTTGAATAATGTAAAGGTTTGCAGATGGCCACATAGTGGTCATAAGACATGATGGTGAGGAGAAAAAATTCTGTTCCTCCAAAAAGGAAAATAAAAAACAGTTGACTAACACAAGCATTGTAGGAAATAGTCTTGTCCCCAGTTGATAAGCTGTATAAGAATCTGGGAATGCACATCGTAGTGAATAAAGTTTCTAAAAAGGAGAAATGTTTGAGGAAAAAGTACATGGCAGTTTTAAGGTGAGAATCTATTAAAGTGAGTATAATGATGGTCAGGTTCCCAGTGACACTCAGTAAGTAGGAGACAACCAGAAATGTAAAAATCAGAACCTGCATTGGAGGGTCATCTGTCAGTCCCAGAAGTATGAATATAGACAATGATGCATGGTTTCTCATCATTGACTTGTACTTCTCAAACTCATCACAAAGTCAATGACACTGAACTGAAAAACTTGTATGAAATTATGAGGCTATGGCCATGGGGTAGAAAAAAATCCAATCAATGCAATGAATAGTCATTTTCTTCTTTAACTTGATAATGATCAGTCAAAATTGTGGTGTTCTCAGCTCTTTTGATGGAGAAGGAAATGGCAACCCACTCCAGTGTTCTTGCCTGGAGAATCACAGGGACGGGGGAGCCTGGTGGGCTTCCATCTATGGGGTGGCACAGAGTCGGACATGACTGAAGCGACTTAGCAGCAGCAGCAGCAGCAGCAGCTCTTTTGATGTACATATATAAATCCTCAAGATCATATTTTTCTGAAATAAGTTTACTACAGTTCATACTTTTATACTCCATTCATGCACTCAGATCTCTGTTTTTCAGTTCATCTAAATTCTGCCCTATATTCTCTGAAATGTATTTGTCTATAGAATTAGAAAGCATTGTCTATGTGATACGATTTTGTGAGTATTATAATGTTCTTTGGTCCTAATAATTCTTCATTATTTCCAAGTTTGAATGAACTCACAAGCTGTTTGAGGAGTGGCTTCCTCTTAAATGCAAATAAATGACTGAGTTTGACATTTATACAGAGCATATCAGCCACACATGGAGTATTTCAATGTTTGCTGATATTGCAATGACTAAAATGTTATTTCACTTTATTTTGCTTTGGTGTGAGAATCGCCATCCAAATAACATCATTACTTACAAGTTTTCCTATTTATCTTAAAGGTTCTAATCAGTACCCGACTTTTCTTCCATTTTCACTCCAATAGAACAGTGTTCGACCAGAACTACATAAGCAACCACCTGCAGTATTGCGTAAAGAAATTAGTATAAGCAGAAAATAAAGAAGACCTGAAAAGTTTAATCTCAATTGTTTGTGCTTCCAAGGTCACACAAGACAAGGGGATACAGTATGTGACACAGGTTGGAGGAGACCAAGGACACATGACCTTTTCTTAACAAATAGTAACTTGAATTGCGTCCTGCAACATAAAAATGTCAGTGCAAAAACTAGGAAAATCCAAATAAAATCTGTAGTTAATTATTTTAAATTTATTTTATATTATTATTTCTTTTCCAGCTATTCTTTTGCTCCTCTGTGACCGTCCAAGGACTTCCCTCATAGCTCAGTTGGTAAAGAATCTGCCTGCAATGCAGGAAACTCGGGTTAGATTCCTAGGTTGGGAAGATCCCCTGGAGAAGGAAACGGCAACCCGCTCCAGTATTGTTACCTGGAGAATCTCATGGACAGAGGAGCCTGGCAGGTTACAGTCCATGGGTTGCAAGAGTCGGACACGACTTAGAGACTAAAGAGAGAGAGAGACAGACCCTCCAAGCCAGAGCCACAAGTGCACTCCTCCCAGCGCCACTGGGGATTGGTGATGAGGTTGGCTGCACCGCGCATGCTCAGTCTGATGTGCCAGGATAGCGAGCCAGGAGCCAGTGTGCGACTCGGTTGGCAGGGGGAGCCAAGAGCGCGCGAGGGATCTGCTGTGGCGGTGGTGACACTGTGTATCCCTGTCCCCTGACCTGGCCACGACCTGGATCCGTCCTGTCCTTAAATCTCTCTTTTAATTATTAGTACTAGTATTATTAATATTTAATTACTAATTATTAGTATACAGTGTTAATTCCTTAGTGTTAATAATTCCATTGTGATTATTAGGAATTTACATTTTGGGAGAGCTGCTTGAAGGTTATTTGGGTACAGTTCACTATTTTTTCTACACTTGTATGAGTACAAAATTATATTATAATTAAAAGTTTACCAAATTTTAGAAATAAAAAAGATAGAAAACCAAAACAGTAAACGGCAGTTGCTGAGCACTTTACCTCTGGCAGTATGCTGGGGCATATGGTCACATGAATTATTTGTATGGTATACATGTCTTCTCCTCCAGTCCCTTCTGCTTCTTCAGCTGTATTTTTGTGGTGATATCCATTTTATCATATCTATGCATATATAAGATACCATTTGAAATAAAAGTTGGCAGTTACATTTAGGGTTTAATGTTAATCAGCAATACCTCAATTGCGTGGATTCTGTGTATACTTAAAAGCCAAAATTATGGCTTCAGCTAATAGTGCATGCAGTTTTTGACCCACTGATAGTACACTCATGTGATGAAGGTGTCCATGTTCAGAAAGGAATGTTACCTGTGGAACAGCTCTTCAGAGTGCTTCCACCAGAGTGGGGCATTCACTTTCCACAAACTGAAACAATATCTCTGCCAGTTTGAGAGGAGTCTGTATCCTGATACAACTCTGTTCATTACCAGCTTCCCACTCCTGTTTTTCCCTTCACTAGCCTGATACTGATACTTGTAGGTTTATCAAGTTTCAGCTTAGTGTCAGTTGCTATGAAACACTTTCTTGAAACTTCATCTTGTATGATCTTGGCTTCTATTTTTTTGTCCCTCTAGCTCACTATGCTTATCTCTTTCTTACCAGTAAATATGTGAATGTAATGTTTGAGACTGGGTAATGTTTTCTTTATTGAGATACCACAGCAGCTAGCCTTATTCAGAGTTTATTAAGAGCTCAATAACTATGTTTATTGTAAAATTCATGAATTCTATATGTACTCTTCTGACTCAGAAAAAGTCAGTTTTCTCATGTGGTGAAATTTTCATTCCCATTTACGGTACATTCTTTAATGAAAGTATGCAATTGTGCATGGGGGTCAATTAGATTTCTTTGTGTTTTAAACTTTTTGAGGTATAAATGATATAAAAAATGCCCACTCTTAATATATATACCATATATAATCTCTCTTGTTTATTTTCCTTCACTTTAAAAATGAGGGCTTTTAAATATTAAAATCATTTTTTGCTTCCTGGCAATACAAAAAAATGCTACCTTTCATATTTAGTCCTAGACCAAAAAAAAAAAAAAGTCGTTACAATTCTTTTGATCTGACCAAATGTATTATATACTTGGTCTTCTCTCTCATTACTTACATAGCAGCTAAATCAAATATTCCTTATCCCTCAGTTATTGTCAGGATACTTTGTCACTTTCTTCCATTGCTGAATCAAAAGGCATTTGCCCTTAGAGGCTTCACTTAAATGGATATTTGGAGTTTCACTTGGTTACTATAAAATATTCCATTCCTAATCTTTATGAAAGGCAGATATCAGCTCCCACTTAGTACCTAGTCCCACTGTTTAGCCTAAAGTGCATATAGAAAAACAGAATAAGAGAAGTACAGGGAATGTTTTGCCTAAAAGTTAGCCTCCCCACCTCAATACCAGGTTAAAGGTCACACAGGGACAGCACAGAGTTTCCAGTGGTGGGACAGGAATGAATTGTCTGTAGCCCAGGCACCTCCCCTCAGTTTTGTCAGAATGACTCCAGGTACCTGACTCTCCCAAGCATCTCAGGAAGCCTGTGTGTCCTGAGGAAAGAGATTAATCTTTTTGTCCAAAAATGCCACTTTTTTTTTCAGTCATTCATATTTCTATTCAGTCATTCATTCATGTCATATTAACAACACTCATGATACAGATAGAGATGTTAAAATTGAGTTTTCATTAAAATGTGAAAGACTTTTAGAGGAAGGGGTCATTGAGTTATAAAGCATAAGCAAATGAGTCACTTAATAGAGATATAGGTCACCTATTTTATATACAATTTTTATTTCAAATGAGGATGAAGTTATGGCAGAGAACACATGGGAGTGTCCCTCTAATATCCACTGCATTCAGATGATCTTCATCATATTCATACATGAAAGCAGCTAATCAATGACTGTCTTGTACTTGCCACTCATACTGTGAAGCCACACTTCATAAGTGGTTGTTGAAACCTTTCACATAATTTTAAAGTGACAAATCATATAAGTTATGTTGGTATACATACATTGCTCAGAAGAAAGCATCATTCTAGAGTTCAGAAAATAGACAGAAAATTAAAAAAAAAACAACAAACACATCTCTGATACTTGTAGCCTCAGATGTTTGCTGAATCCCAAAGTTGCAAAGAGTGAAAAAAGTCCTCCAGGAAGGCCTTATAATGGAGAGAGGAAGGTGGACTCTGACCATTCATAGGAGCACATACAAAACTCATAGCGGTCTCCATAGTTGGAGCGTTTCACTAAGTCATCCTCCACTCACACAAGATGAAGATTTTCTCAAGAGAAAGCCTGTCTCCCCCTGAGCCCAGGGAGTCTTTACCCTGGAACTACAGAGCTAACAGTAGTTTAAATGGTTAGGAAAGAATCTTTTTCTGTAGTTGGGAAAATAGATATTCAATTGTTTCTGGCAGAAGAACATATTTCTAAACTGAGAGAATTTCCCTTAAAAAAATATTGAGCAAATTTTCAATTATGTGCAACAAACAAACATGTCCTTGGTGGATTTATTTTATCATTATCAATGAATCTCTGGTGTAGTAGACTTTGGGGATAGAGGAGGAAATACAGATCTGGGGAAAATGTCCTCAGAGAGGCAGGTGTAAGTAACATTAGCACCAGAAGCAGTGCAGGTATGCAATAATAAGTATCAGATTACAAGACAAAAGGCAACCATGTGTTATTTTATTTCAACAGTATGTTAGGCATTTGTAATATGATACAGACAATTTATCCATTTATTAATCCTATAAAGCTGTACTTAATGTTTAGTGTCAGTATAAATATTCACATAATAATAGAGAAAAATATTTTATCAAAAGAAAAAACAAAGTGATAACTTACATTGAACATTTTCAGAAATACCTCCCAGGTATTTATATCTAATTTTTTTACTTTACAATATTGTATTGGTTTTGCCATACATCAACATGAATCCACCATGGGTGTACACATGTTCCCAAGGCTGAACCCCCCTCCCACCTCCCTCCCCATACCATCCCTCTGGGTCATCCCAGTGCACCAGCCCCAAGCATCCTGTATCCTGCATCAAACCTGGGCTGGCAATTCGTTTCTTATATGATGTTATACATGTTTCAATGCCATTCTCCCAAATCATACTCTGACCCACCCCCCCGCTCTCCCACAGAGTCCAAAAGACTGTTCTATACATCTATGTCTCTTTTGCTGTCTCGCATACAGGGTTGTTGTTACCATCTTTTAAATTCCATATATATGCATTAGTATACTGTATTGGTGATTTTCTTTCTGGTTTACTTCACTCTATATAATAGGCTCCAGTTTCACCCACCTCATTAGCACTGATTCAAATGTATTCTTTTTAATGGCTGAGTGATATTCCATTGTGTATAAGTACCACAGCTTTCTTATCCATTCATCTGCTGATGGACATCTAGGTTGCTTCCATGTCCTGGCTATTATAAACAGTGCTGCGATGAACATTGGGGTACACGTGTCTCTTTCAATTCTGGTTTCCTTGGTGTGTATGCTCAGCAATGGGATTTCTGGGGCGTATGGCAGTTCTATTTCCAGTTTTTTAAGGAATCTCCACACGGTTCTCCATAGTGGCTGTACTAGTTTGCATTCCCACCAACAGTGTAAGAGGGTTCCCTTTTCTCCACATCCTCTCCAGCATTTATTGCTTGTAGACTTTTGGATCACAGCAATTCTGACTGGTGTGAAATGGTACCTCATTGTGGTTGTGATTTGCATTTCTCGGATAATGAGTGATGTTGAGCAACTTTTCATGTTTTTGTTAGCCATTTGTATGTCTTCTTTGGAGAAATGTCTATTTAGTTCTTTGGCCCATTTTTTGATTGGGTCATTTATTTTTCTGGAATTGAGCTGCAGGAGTTGCTTGTACATATTTGAGATTAGTTGTTTGTCAGTTGCTTCATTTGCTCTTATTTTCTCCCATTCTTAAGGCTGTCTTTTCACCTTGCTTATAGTTTCCTTTGTTGTGCAGAAGCTTTTAATTTTAATTAGGTCCCATTTGTTTATTTTTGCTTTTATTTCCAACACTCTGGGAGGTGGGTCATAGAGGATCCTGCTGTGATGTATGTCGGAGAGTGTTTTGCCTATGTTCTCCTCTAGGAGTTTTATAGTTTCTGGTCTTACATTGAGATTTTTAATCCATTTTGAGTTTATTTTTGTGTATGGTGTTAGAAAGTGTTCTAGTTTCATTCTTTTACAAGTGGTTGACCAGTTTTCCCAGCACCACTTGTTAAAGAGATTGTCTTTTCTCCATTGTATATTCTTGCCTCCTTTGTTAAAGATAAGGTGTCCATAGGTGCGTGGGTTTATCTCTGGGTTTTTAATTTTTTTCCATTGATTTATGTTTCTGTCTTTGTGCCAGGACCATCCTGTCCTGATGACTGTGGCTTTGTAGTAGAGCCTGAAATCAGGCAGGTTGATTCCTCCAGTTTCATTTTTATTTCTCAAGATTGCTTTGGCTATTCGAGGTTTTTTGTATTTCCATACAAATTGTGACATTATTTGTTCTAGCTCTGTGAAAAATACTGTGGTTGCTTGATAGGGATTGCATTGAATCTATAGATTGCTTTGGGTAGTATACTCATTTTCACTATATTGATTCTTCCCATCCATGAACATGGTATATTCCTCCATCTATTAGTGTCCTCTTTGATTTCTTTCATCAGTGTTTTATAGTTTTCTATATATAAATCTTTTGTTTATTTAGGTAGATATATTCTTAAGTATTTTATTTGTTTCTTTGCAATGGTGAATGGGATTGTTTCCTTTATTTATCTTTCTAATTTCTCATTATTAGTGTATAGGAATGCAAGGGATTTCTGTGTGTTGATTTTATATCCTGCAACTTTACTATATTCATTGATTAGCTCTAGTAATTTTCTGGTGGAATCTTTAGGGTTTTCTATGTAGAGGATCATGTCATCTGCAAACAGTGAGAGTTTTCCATCTTCTTTTCCAATTTGGATTCCTTTTATTTCTTTTTCTGCTCTGATTGCTGTGGTCAAAACTTCCAAAACTATGTTGAATAGTAGTGGTCAAATTGGGCACCCTTGTCTTGTTCCTGACCTTAGGAGAAATGCTTTCAATTTTTCACCATTGAGAATAATGTTTGCTGTGGGTTTGTTATATATAGCTTTTATTATATTGAGGTATGTTCCTTCTATTCCTGCTTTCTGGAGACTTTTTATCATAAGTGGATGTTGAATTTTGTCAAAGGCTTTCTCTGCATCTATTCAGATAATAATATGGCTTTTATTTTTCAATTTGTTAATGTGGTGTATTACACTGATTGATTTGCGGATATTGAAGAATCCTTGCATCCCTGGGATAAAGCCCACTTGGTCATGGTGTATGATCTTTTTAATGTATTGTTGGATTCTGATTGCTAAAATTTTGTTAAGGATTTTTGCATCTAGGTTCATCAGTGATATTGGCCTATAGTTTTCTTTTTTTGTGGGATCTTTGTCAGGTTTTGGTATTAGGGTGATGGTGGCCTCATAGAATGAGTTTGGAAGTTTACCTTCCTCTGCAATTTTCTGGAAGAGTTTGAGTAGGATAGGTGTTAGCTCTTCTCTAAATTTTTGGTAGAATTCAGCTGTGAAGCTGTCTGGACCTGGGCTTTTGTTTGCTGGAAGATTTCTGATTACAGTTTCAATTTCCGTGCTTGTGATGGGTGTGTTAAGATTTTCTATTTCTACCTGGTTCAGTTGTGGAAAGTTGTACTTTTCTAAGAATTTGTCCATTTCTTCCACGTTGTCCATTTTATTGGCATATAATTGCTGGTAGTAGTCTCTTATGATCCTTCATTATATCTCTTTTGTTTTTATATCACATAGGGCTTTGTGAAAAATTGAAGTAGAGTTGATTTACAATGTGTTTATTTCTGCTTTATAGCAAAGTATTTTAGTTATACATACACATACATTATTTTTTATGTTCTTTCCACTGTGGTTGTTTCACAGGAGATTGAATATAGTTTCTTCTGTAATACAGTGGTATAGTATTATTTATATATTCTATTTCTACTTATTTGTTCCTGCTAACCCCAAATATCCACTCCATTCCTCTTAATGTCCCTCATAGCAACTACAAGTCTGTTCTCTATGTCTGTGAGTCTGTTTCTGATGTACAGATAAGTATATTTGTGTCATATTTTAGATTTACCATGTAAGTGATATCATATGTATTGACATTCCTTTTCTGCTTTACTTACTCTCATAATCTCTAATTGCATCCATGTTGCTGCAAATGAAATGATTCATTTTTTTAAGGCTAACGTTCCATTCTATATATATACCATATCTTCTTCATTCATTCATTTATTGGTGGACATTTAGGTTGTATCTCAAGGGTCTTCTTATATCTATATTTATGATCTTATTTTATTTCATTAAAATTAATAAGTATTTTTGCATTTATGCTTACATATACTTTATATTCATAATTATATTTTTTAATTTTTAGTTTGCTTTATTTTGTTGTTTTGTCACTAGTTTGTGTCCAATTTTTTGTGACCCCATAAACTGCAGCACACCAGGCTTTCATGTCCTTTGCTAACTTGCAGAGTTTGCTCAAACTCATTTCCACTGAATCAGTGATGCCATCCAGATGGGAGGAGCTAAGATGGCGGAGGAGTAGGATGGTGAGAACACTTTCTCCCCCACAAATTCATCAAAAGAGCATTTAAACACTGAGTAAATTCCACAAAACAACTTCTGAATGCTGGCAAAGGACATCAGGCACCCAGAAAAGCAACCCACGTCTTCGAAAGGAGGTAGGAAAAAATATAAAAGACAAAAAGAGAGACAAAAGAGGGAGGGACGGAGTTCCATCCCAGGAAGGGAGTCTTAAAAAGAGAGAAGTTTCCAAACACCAGGAAACCTTCTCACTGCTGAATCTGTGCTGAGCCTTGGAACCACAGAGGGCAACATAACAGGGAGGAAAAATAAATAAACAATTAAAACCCGCACACTGCGAGCCCTACGGTAACTCCCCCAGCGGAGAAGCAGCGCAGACTCCTGCATCCGCCATTAGCAAGCGGGGGCTGGGCAGGGAGGCGCGGCGCGGGCTGCATCGCAAGGATCTGGCCTGAATACCCCGAGCGCTATCTGAGCGAAATAATTTGGGCTAGCAAACCAGACTGTGGGATATCTACCACGCGAAAAGCCAGCCCTAACCTAAGACACTGCCAGGCCCGCGCACGGAACAAAGGACTGAACAGAGATAGCCGGTGGCAGACCATACCCCTCCGGTGATAGGCAGCCAGAGCCGGAAGGGGACAATCGCAGCCCCAGAGAGACATTATCTATAAAACTGTAAGCAGGCTTCTTTGCTAACTAAAACTTCTTGGGGGTCTGGACAGTCAACATCTGCCTGAGAAGGTGTGCCGGTGCACACCTAGATAACGGAGCAGCGGGGAGGCGATAAGTCACAGCAATCATGCGCGCCAAACAACTCATCACCTGAGCTGCTCGGATCTGGGAAGGGCACAAAACGCAGGCCCAACTGAGAGCCTGCGCCTCTGAGGGCTACCCAAGTGCCTGAACCTGAGCAGCTTGGACCTGGGAAGTGCAGGCAGCCCAGGGCTGGCCATGGATAGTTCCCGTTGGAACAACCTAGAGCCTGAGCAGTGTGGGCAGAGAGGCTACAGGCACCGTGAACGGGGAGCAGACCCAGTGTGGCTGAGGCACTGCGAGCACATGCCAGTGTTATTTGTTTGCAGCATCCGTCCCTACCTCCCCTCAGCGGGACTGAACAAGTGAGTCTTAAAAAAAAAAAAAAAAAGTGTCCTCCACCGTCACCTTTGTGTCAGGGTGGAAACCAGACACTGAGGAGACCAGCAAACAGAAGCAGCTATAACAGAGGGTACCGCCTTGGAAGCTACAGGCATATTAAAACCCTGTGGTTACTACCAACTGCATAGGAAGGGCCCTATAGATCTTGAGAAATATAAGTCGGACCAAGGAACTAGCCAAAAATGAACTGAACCCACAATACTCACAACAAAACTGGAGAAAGTCCTAGATATATTTTTTACTATTTGTATGATCATTCATTCTTTCTCTTTTTTTTATTATTTTTTTTAATTAAAAAAAAATTTAAGTCCTCTATTATTCCTTTAATTTTCACTTTTATAACCGATTACTTTGCAAAAAAAAAAAAAAAAGACGCTATTTTTTTAAAGCAAACTTCATATATATATATTTTATAATTTTTTTGACCTTTTTTTTCCCCCTTCTTTTCTTTAACATTGTATTTTTGAAATTCCAAACTCTACTCTAAATTTTTAATTTTAGCTTTTTGGTATTTGTTATCAATTATGTACTATAGTTTTTTTTTTTTTAAATAATTTCTGTGACCCTTTTTTCTTTTTTCTTTTTGTTTTTCTCTGTTTCTTTCTCTTCTTCTTTTAAATAACATTGTATATCTGAAATTCCAAACTCTACTCTAGATTTTTAATTTATGCTTTTTGGTATTTGTTATCAATTTTGTACCTGTATTTTTTTTATAATTTATGCGACTTTGTTCTTGTTTTTTTTTTTTCTCTCTCTCTTTCTTTTTCTTCTTCTGTTTTTAACATTGTATTTTTGAAATTCCAAAATATACTCTAGATTTTTAACTTTTGCTTTTTGGTAGTAGTTATCAATTTTGTACCTATATTTTCTTTATAATTTTCGCGACCTTGTTTGTTTTTGTTTGTTCGTTTTTTCTCTCTTTCTTTTCCTTCTTCTTTTCTTTAACATCGTATTTTTGAAATTCCAAACTCTATTCTAGATTTTTAATTTTTGCTTTTATGTATTTGTTACCAATTTTGTACCTTTAAGAACCCAATCTTCAGTACCCATTTTTCACTAGGGAGCGAGATTACTGGCTTAACTGCTCTCTCTCCCTTTGGACTCTTCTTTTTCTCCACCAGGTCACCTGTGTCTCCTCCCTAACCCCTCTCTACTCTACCCAACTCTGTGAATTTTTGTGTGTTCCAGACGGTGGAGAACACTAAGGGAACTGATTACTGGCTGGATCTGTCTCCCTCCTTTTCATTCCCCCCTTTTATCCTCCTGGCCACCTCTGTCAACTTTCTCCTTCTTCTCTTTTCTCTATAACTGTGTGAACAACTCTGAGCGGTCCAGTTGTGGAGTGCACATAAGGAAGAGATTACTGAATAGCCCACTCTCTCCTCTGTTGATTCTACCTCATCTCATTCGGGTCACCTCTAACTCCCTCCTCCCTCTTCTCTTCTTCATATAATGCTGTAAACCTCTCTGGGTGACCCTCACGGTAGAGAAACTTTTCATCTTTAATGTAGATGTTTTATCAATGGTGCTGTATAGAAGGAGAAGCTTTGAAACTACTGTGGAAATGAGACCGATAACTGCAAGCAGGAGGCTTAAGTCCAAACCCTCACTCCAGGGAGCTCCTGACTCCAAGGAACATTAATTGACAGGAGCTCATCAAATGCCTCCATACCTGCACTGAAACCAAGCAATTTAAACAAGATGAAGAGACAGAGGAAGACACAGCAGATAAAGGAACAGGATAAGTGCCCACCAAACCAAACAAAAGAGAAAGAGATAGGGAATCTACCTGATAAAGAATTCCGAATAATGATAGTGAAATTGATCCAAAATCTTGAAATCAAAATGGAATCACAGTTAAATAGCCTGGAGACAAAGATTGAGAAGATGCAAGAAAGGTTTAACAAGGATCTAGAAGAAATAAAAGAGAGTCAATATATAATGAATAATGCAATAAATGAAATTAAAACACTCTGGAGGCAACAAATAGAATAACAGAGGCAGAAGATAGGATTAGTGAATTAGAAGATAGAATGGAAGAAATAAATGAATCAGAGAGGATAAAATAAAAACGAATTAAAAGAAATAAGGACAATCTCAGAGACCTCCAGGACAATATTAAACACTACAACATTTGAATCATAGGGGTCCCAGAAAAAGAAGACAAAAAGAAAGACCATGAGAAAATACTAGAAGAGATAATAGTTGAAAACTTCCCTAAAATGGGGAAGAAAATAATCACCTAAGTCCAAGAAACCCAGAGAGTCTCAAACAGGATAAACCCAAGGTGAAACACCCCAAGACACATATTAATCAAATTAACAAAGATCAGCTATTTAATATGCTGTCTAGATTCATCATGGCTTTTCTTCCAAGGAGCAAGCATCTTTTAATTTCATGGCTGCAGTCACCATCCACAGTGATTTTGGAGCCCAAGAAAATAATTTGTCACTGCTTCCACTTTTTCCCCGTCTATTTGCCATGAAGTGATGAGACTGGATACCAGGATCTGAGGTTTTTGTTTTTGTTTTTGTTTTGTCTTTTTCTTTTTTTTTTAATTTTATTATTAATATTATTTTACTTTACAATATTGTATTGGTTTTGTCATACATCACTGGGATGACCCAGAAGGATGGCATGGAGAAGGAGGTGGGAGGGGGGTTCAGGACTGGGAACACATGTACACCGTGGCAGATTCATGTTGCTGTACCAACTCAATGGACATGAGTTTGAGCAAACTCTCAGAGATACTGAAGGTCCGGGAAGCCAGGCATACTGCAGTCCATGGAGTTGTAAAGAGCCGGACATGACTGAGCAAGTAAACAACAGCAAAGTGTGGTAAATAGACAGCTACTGGGAAGCTGCTGTACAGTACAGGGAGCTCAACTCTGTGCTCTTTGATGGCCTAGTGGGGTGGGATGGAGGCTCAGGGGAAGGGGATATATGTATCAGTTCAGTTCAGTTCAGTCAATTCACGTTGTTGTAAAACAGAAACTAACACAACATTGTAAAGCATTTGTACTCCAATTTAAAAATAAATAAAATGTATTGGTTTTGCCTCCAATTAAAATAAATAAATTTAAAATAAATAGATAAAAAATTAACAAAGATCAAACACAAAGAACAAAATATTAAAAGCAGCAAGGGAAAAACAACAAATAACACACAAGAGAATTCCCATAAGGATAACAGCTGATCTTTCAATAGAAACTCTTCAAGCCAGAAAGGAATGGCAAGACATACTTAAAGTGATGAAAGAAAATAACCTACAGCCCAGATTATTGTACCCAGCAAGGATCTCATTCAAATATGAAGGAGAAATCAAAAGCTTCTCAGACAAGCAAAAGCTGAGAGAATTCAGCACCACCAAACCAGCTCTCAACAAATACTAAAGGATATTGTCTAGACAGGAAACACAAAAACGGTGTATAAACTCGAACCCAAAACAATAAAGTAAATGGCAATGGGATCATACTTATCAGTGATTACCTTAAACGTAAATGGGTT
Organism: Bos javanicus; assembly: GCF_032452875.1. Taxonomy (NCBI): domain Eukaryota; kingdom Metazoa; phylum Chordata; class Mammalia; order Artiodactyla; family Bovidae; genus Bos; species Bos javanicus. The sequence goes on from NC_083872.1 coordinate 58,799,509, forward strand.
GAATGCCCCAACCAAAAGACAAAGACTGGCTGAATGGATACAAAAACAAGACCCCTATATATGTTGTCTACAAGAGACCCACCTCAAAACAGGGGACACATACAGACTGAAAGTGAAGGGCTGGAAAAAGATTTTCCATGCAAATAGGGACCAAAAGAAAGCAGGAGTAGCAATACTCATATCAGATAAAATAGACTTTAAAATAAAGGCTGTGAAAAGAGACAAAGATGGTCACTACATAATGATCAAAGGATCAATCCAAGAAGAAGATATAACAATTATAAGTATATATGCACCCAACATGGGAGCACCACAATATGTAAGACAAATGCTAACTAGTATGAAAGGAGAAATTAACAATAACACAATAATAGTGGGAGACTTTAATACCCTACTCACAACCATGGATAGATCAACTAAACAGAAAATTAACAAGGAAACACAAACTTTAAATGATACAATAGATCAGTTAGACCTAATTGATATCTATAGGACATTTCATCCCAAAACAATAAATTTCACTTTTTTCTCAAGTGCACACGGAACCTTCTCCAGGATAGATCACGTCCTGGGCCATAAATCTAGCTTTGGTAAATTCAAAAAAATAGAAATCATTCCAAGCATCTTTTCTGACCACAATGCAGTAAGATTAGATCTCAATTACAGGAGAAAAACTATTAAAAATTCCAACATATGGAGGCTGAACAACATGCTGCTGAATAACCAACAAATCACAGAAGAAATCAGAAAAGAAATCAAAATTTGCATAAAACTAATGAAAATGAAAACACAACAACCCAAAACCTGTGGGACACTTTAAAAGCAGTCTAAGGGGAAAGTTCATAGCAATACAGGCGTACCTCAAGAAACAAGAAAAAAGACAAATAAATAACCTAACCCTACACCTAAAGCAACTAGAAAAGGAAGAAATGAAGAACCCCAGGGTTAGTAGAAGGAAAGAAATCTTAAAAATTAGGGCAGAAATAAATGCAAAAGAAACAAAAGAGACCATAGCAAAAATCAACAAAGCCAAAAGCTGGTTCTTTGAAAGGATAAATAAAACTGACAAACCATTAGCCAGACTCCTCAAGAAACAAAGGGAGAAAAATCAAATCAATAAAATTAGAAATGAAAATGGAGAGATCACAACAGACAACACAGAAATACAAAGGATCATAAGAGACTACTATCAGCAATTATATGCCAATAAAATGGACAACGTGGAAGAAATGGACAAATTCTTAGAAAAGTACAACTTTCCACAACTGAACCAGGAAGAAATAGAAAATCTTAACACACCCATCACAAGCACGGAAATTGAAACTGTAATCAGAAATCTTCCAGCAAACAAAAGCCCAGGTCCAGACAGCTTCACAGCTGAATTCTACCAAAAATTTAGAGAAGAGCTAACACCTATCCTACTCAAACTCTTCCAGAAAATTGCAGAGGAAGGTAAACTTCCAAACTCATTCTATGAGGCCACCATCACCCTAATACCAAAACCTGACAAAGATCCCACAAAAAAAGAAAACTATAGGCCAATATCACTGATGAACCTAGATGCAAAAATCCTTAACAAAATTCTAGCAATCAGAATCCAACAACACATTAAAAAGATCATACACCATGACCAAGTGGGCTTTATCCCAGGGATGCAAGGATTCTTCAATATCCACAAATCAATCAATGTCATACACCACATTAACAAATTGAAAAATAAAAATCATATGATTATTTTAATAGATGCAGAGAAAGCCTTTGACAAAATTCAACACCCATTTATGATAGGAACTCTCCAGAAAGCAGGACTAGAAGGAACATACCTCAACATAATAAAAGCTATATATGACAAACCCACAGCAAACATTATCCTCAATGGTGAAAAATTGAAAGCATTTCCTCTAAAGTCAGGAAGAAGACAAGGGTGCCCACTTTCACCATTACTATTCAACATAGTTTTGGAAGTTTTGGCCACAGCAATCAGAGCAGAAAAAGAAATAAAAGGAATCCAAATTGGAAAAGAAGATGGAAAACTCTCACTGTTTGCAGATGACATGATCCTCTACACAGAAAACCCTAAAGACTCCACCAGAAAATTACTAGAACTAGTCAATGATTATAGTAAAGTTGCAGGATATAAAATCAACACACAGAAATTCCTTGCATTCTTATACACTAATAATGAGAAAACAGAAAGAGAAATTAAGGAAACAATTCCATTCACCATTGCAACGGAAAGAATAAAATACTTAGGAATATATCTACCTAAATAAACTAAAGACCTATATATAGAAAACTATAAAACACTGGTGAAAAAATCAAAGAGGGCACTAATAGATGGAGAAATATACCATGTTCATGGATGGAAAGAATCAATATAGTGAAAATGAGTATACTACCCAAAGCAATTTATAGATTCAATGCAATCCCTATCAAGCTACCAATGGTATTTTTCACAGAGCTAGAATAAATAATTTCACAATTTGTATGGAAATACAAAAAACCTCGAATAGCCAAAGCTATCTTGAGAGAGAAGAATGGAACTGGAGGAATCAACCTACCTGACTTCAGGCTCTATTACAAAGCCACAGTTATCAAGACAGTATGGTACTGGCACAAAGACAGAAATATTGATCACTGGAACAAAATAGAAAGCCCAGAGATAAATCCACGCACATATGGACACCTTATCTTTGACAAAGGAGGCAAGAATATACAATGGAGAAAAGACAATCTCTTTAACAAGTGGTGCTGGGAAAACTGGTCAACCACTTGTAAAAGAATGAAACTAGAACACTTTCTAACACCATACACAAAAATAAAGTCAAGATGGATTAAAGATCTAAACATAAGACCAGAAACTATAAAACTCCTAGAGGAGAACATAGGCAAAACACTCTCCGACATACATCACATCAGGATCCTCTATGACCCACCTCCCAGAATATTGGAAATAAAAGAAAAAATAAACAAATGAGACCTAATTAAACTTAAAAGCTTCTGCACAACAAAGGAAACTATTAGCAAGGTAAAAAGGCAGCCTTCAGAATGGGAGAAAATAATAGCAAATGAAGCAACTGACAAAAAACTAATCTCAAAAATATACAAGCAACTGCTACAGCTCAACTCCAGAAAAATAAATGACCCAATCAAAAAATGGGCCAAAGAACTAAATAGACATTTCTCCAAAGAAGACATACAGATGGCTAACAAACACATGAAAAGGTGCTCAACATCACTCATTATCAGAGAAATGCAAATCCTAACCACTATGAGGTACCATTTCATGCCAGTCAGAATGGCTGCGATCCAAAAGTCCACAAGCAATAAATGCTGGAGAGGGTGTGGAGAAAAGGGAACCCTCTTACACTGTTGGTGGCAATGCAAACTAGTACAGCCACTATGGAGAACAGTGTGGAGATTCCTTAAAAAACTGGAAATAGAACTGCCTTATGATCTAGCAATCCCACTGCTGGGCATACACACTGAGGAAACCAGAAGGGAAAGAGACACGTGTACCCCAATGTTCATCGCAGCACTGTTTATAATAGCCAGGACATGGACGCAACCTAGATGCCCATCAGCAGATGAATGGATAAGAAAGCTGTGGTACATATACACAATGGAGTATTACTCAGCCATTAAAAATAATACATTTGAATCAGTTCTAATGAGGTGGATGAAACTGGAGCCTATTATACAGACTGAAGTAAGCCAGAAGGAAGAACACCAATACAGTATACAAACGCATATATATGGAATTTAGAAAGATGGTAACAATAAACCTGTGTACAAGACAGCAGAAGTGACACTGATGTATAGATCAGTCTTATGGACTCTGTGTGAGAGGGAGAGGGTGGGGAGATTTGGGAGAATGGCACTGAAACATGTATAATATCATGTATGAAACGAGTCGCCAGTCCAGGTTCGATGCACGATGTTGGATGCTTGGGGCTGGTGCACTGGGACGACCCAGAGGGAAGGTATGGGGAGGGAGGAGAGGAGTGTTCAGGATGGGGAACACAGGTATACCAGTGGTGGATTCATTTTGATATTTGGCAAAACTAATACAATATTGTAAATTCTAAAAATAAAAAAATTAAAAAAAAAAAGATGCCATCCAACCATCTTGTCCTGTGTTGCCCCCCTCACTTCTGGCCCTCAATCTTTCTTAGTATCAAGGTCTTTTCTAAGAGGTTGACTCTTCACTTCAGGCGGCCAAAACATTGCAGTTTCAGCTTCAGCATCAGTCCTTTCAATGAATATTCAAGGTTGATTTCCTTTATGATTGACTGGTTTGATCTCCTCTGTCCAAGGGGCTCTCAAGAGTCTTCTTCAGCACCACACTTTGAAAGCATCAATTCTTTGGTGCTCAGCCTTTATTATGGTCCAACTCTTACATCTATACATGACTACTGGAAAAAAAATAGCTTTGCCTATACGGACCTTTGTCAGCAAGTAATGTCTCCACTTTCTAATATGCTGTCTAGGTTGGTCATAGCATGCCTGAGGTCAGGGCAGGCGGCCAAGAGGAGCAACCCAACCTCCAAGGAGCAGTGGCTGCATGGGCGCAGGAGGACCAAGAGGAGCTACTCCATGTTAAAGATCAGGAGGGGTGTCTGTGAGGAGATATCCCTCATCCAAGGTAAGGAGCAGCAGCTGTGCTTTGCTGGAGCAGCCGTGAAGAGATACCCCAAGTCTAAGGTAAGAGAAATCCAAGTAAGATGATAGGTGTTGTGAGAGGGCATCAGAGGACAGACACACTGAAACCAAAATCACAGAAAACTAGCCAATCTGATCACATGAACATCAGTCTTGTCTAACTCAATGAAACTAAGCCATGCCCTGTGGGGTCACCCAGGACGGGCGGGTCATGGTGGAGAGATCTGACAGAATGTGGTCCACTGGAGAAGGGAATAGCAAACCACTTCAGTATTCTTGCCTCGAGAACCACATGAACAATATGAAAAGCAAAATGATAGGATACTGAAAGAGGAACTCCCAGCGTCGGTAGGTGCCCGATATGATACTGGAGATCAGTGGAGAAATAACTCCAGAAAGAATGAAGGGATGGGGCCAAAGCAAAAACAATACCCACCCGTGGATGTGACTGGTGATAGAAGCAAGGTTTGATGCTGTAAAGAGCAATATTGCATAGGAATCTGGAATGTAAGGTCCATGAATCAAGGCAAATTGGGAGTGGTCAAACAGGAGACGGCAAGAGTGCACATCAACATTCTAGGAATCAGTGAACTGAAATGGACTGGAATGGGGGAATTTAACTCAGATGACCATTATATCTACTACTGTGGGTAAGAATCCCTTAGAAGAAATGGAGTAGCCATCATGGTCAACAAAAGAGTCCGAAATGCAGTACTTGGATGCAATCTCAAAAACGACAGAATGATCTCTGTTCATTTCCAAGGCAAACCATTCAATATCACGGTAAATCAAATCCTATGCCCCAACCAATAACGCTGAAGAAGCTGAAGTTGAACGGTTCTATGAAGACCTAAAGACCTTTTAGAACTAACACCCAAAAAATATGTCTTTTTCATTATAGGGGACTGGAATGTAAAAGTAGGAAGTCCAGAAACACCTGGAGTACAGGCAAATTTGGCCTTGGAATATGGAATGAAGCAGGGACAGGCTAATAGAGTTTTGCCAAGAGAACACACTGGTCACAGCAAACACCCTCTTCCAACACAAGAGAAGACTTTACACATGGACGTCACCAGATGGTCAACACCAAAATAGAATTGATTATATTCTTTGCAGCCAAAGACGGAGAAGCTCTATACAGTCAGCAAAAAACAAGACCGGGAGCTGACTGTGGCTCAGATCATGAACTCCTTATTGCCAAATTCAGACTTAAATTGAAGAAATGAGGGAAAACCTCTAGACCATTCAGGTATGACCGAAATCAAATCCCTTATGATTATACAGTGAAAGTGAGAAATAGATTTAAGGGACTAGATCTGATAGAGAGAGTGCCTGATGAACTATGGATGGAGGTTTGTGACACTGTCTGGGAGACAGGGATCAAGACCATCCCCATGGAAAAGAAATGCAAAAAAGCAAAATGGCTGTCTGGGGAGGCCTTACAAATAGCTGTGAAAAGAAGAGAAGTGAAAAGCAAAGGAGAAAAGGAAAGATATAAACATCTGAATGCAGAGTTCCAAAGAATAGCAAGAAGAGATAAGAAAGCCTTCCTCAGCGATCAATGCAAAGAAATAGAGGGAAACAACAGAATGGGAAAGACTAGAGATCTCTTCACGAAAATTAGAGATACCAAGGGTACATTTCATGTAAAGATGAGCTCAATAAAGGGCAGAAATGGTATGGACCTAACAGAAGCAGAATATATTAAGAAGAGATGGCAAGAATACACAGAAGAACTGTACAAAAAAGATCTTCACTACCCAGATAATCACAATGGTGTGATCACTGACCTAGAGACAGACATCCTGGAATGTGAAGTCAAGTGGACCTTAGAAAGCATCACTACGAACAAAGCTAGTGGAGGTGATGGAATTCCAGTTGAGCTATTCCAAATCCTGAAAGATGATGCTGTGAAAGTGCTGCACTCAATATGCCAGCAAATTTGGAAAACTCAGCAGTGGTCACAGCGCTGGAAAAGGTCAGTTTTCATTCCAATCCCCAAAAAAGGCAATGCCAAAGAATGCTCAAACTACCGCATAATTGCACTCATCTCACATGCTAGTAAAGTAATGCTCAAAATTCTCCAAGCCAAGCTTCATCAATACGTGAACTGTGAACTGCTTGATGTTCAAGCTGGTTTTAGAAAAGGCAGAGGAACCAGAGATCAAATTGCCAACATCTGCTGGATCCTGGAAAAAGGAAGAGAGTTCCAGAAAAACATCTGTTACTGCTTTATTGACTATGCCAAAGCCTTTGACAGTGTGGATCACAATAAACTGTGGAAAATTCTTCAAGAGATGGGAATACCAGACCATCTGACCTGCCTCTAGATAAACCTATATGCAGGTCAAGAAGCAACAGTTAGAACTGGACATGGAACAACAGACTGGTTCCAAACAGGAAAAGGAGTACGTCAAGGCTGTATATTGTCACCCTGCTTATTTAACTTCTATGCAGAGTACATCATGAGAAACGTTGGGCTGGAAGAAGCACAAGCTGGGATCAAGATTGCTGGGAGAAATATCAGTAACCTCAGATGACACCACCCTTATGGAAGAAAGTGAAGAGGAACTAAAAAGCCTCTTGATGAAAATGAAAGAGGAGAGTTAAAAATTTTGCTTAAAGCTCAACATTCAGAAAACGAAGATCATTCCATCTGGTCCCATCACTTCATGGGAAATAGATGGGGAACCAGTGGAAGCAGTGTCAGACCTAAGTTTTGGGGGCTCCAAAATCACTACAGATGGTGATTGCAGCCATGAAATTAAAAGACGCTTACTCCTTGGAAGGAAAGTTACGACCAACCTAGATAGCATATTCAAAAGCAGAGATATTACTTTGCCATCAAAGGTTCGTCTAGTCAAGGCTGTAGTTTTTCCAGTGGTCATGTATAAATGTGAGAGTTGGACTGTGAAGAAAGCTGAGTGCCGAAAAATTGATGCTTTTGAACTGTGGTGTTGGAGAAGACTCTTGAGAGTCCCTTGGACTGTAAGGAGATCCAACCAGTCTATTCTAAAGGAGATCAGTCCTGGGTGTTCATTGGAAGGACTGATGCTGAAGCTGAAACTCCAATACTTTGGCCATCTCATGTGAAGTGTTGACTCATTGGAAATGACCCTGATGCTGGGAAATGTTGACAGCAGGAGGAAAAGAGGACAAGAGAGAATGAGATGGCTGGATGGCATCACCTACTCGATGGACATGAGTTTGGGTAAACTCCTGGATATGGTGATGGACAGGGAGGCCAGGCATGCTGCAATTCATGGGGTCACAAAGATTCGGAGACGACTGAGGGACTGAACTGAACTGAATTGAAGAACCTATGATATGGCTGGTTATGCTGTAGATACTAAGAATAAAAAGAGTGAAGAGATATCTGACCCATCTCTAATGGATGTATATATTTTGAATGAGACTAATCCTTTCAAATTTCCTTTTTCTGTGACCAAGTATCATTAGAAATAATTATTTGCTTTTTGATCATGGTTTAGTAGTTAAGTTATGTCCGACTCTTATGACCCCATAGACTGTAGCCTGCCAGGCCCCTCTGTCTATGGGATTCTCTAGGCAAAAATACTGGAGTGTGTAGCCATTTCCTTTTCTTCTTTTTGGATCTGTACAAATTAATGTAATGCCATCCTTGAGTTTACGTATATATGTCTGATAGGTTTCACAAATCAAGGAACATGAATGGTGAATGAAGAAAGAAAGTGGTTACCAAAGAAGAACATATTAATACTTATTCTAATGGAAGATTATGGCTTCAGTTGACTGTGTAATTTTCATCATCCCCAAGATGAAATCAAACATATAAATGGTCTCAAATGTATGCACAAATGCCCCTTTCATGAGGACATACACATTCACAGACAGTATTGTGCAGTGGATAGTGCTCTCTGAGTTGCCAACTGACCCTCATTAAGATTCTTTTCCACTTAGACGTAGAAAACAATGTCTTATAACTTAAAGCTGAAATTAAAAATAATTTATTTTAAGTGTCTGAGAATATAAAGTGATTCTGAGAAGATTTGATAGTGATAATTTCTGATTTCTCTCAACAAGAGCAGATTTTTCACAGTGAATGTAATGAATGCTTTATTATCTCAGACTCTTATGGATGTACAGGAGCCCTATGTTTGGATAAATATAGAGTCCTTACTGACTAAAGCTCAAACATGACTAATGAACATAATATGCAGTAAATTTTGACAAAACACCTGACAGAGGCAGCAATGGGAAGTGGGTCTTTGGAAACTGTAGAATGCAATGACTTTATTAGACACATTCCAAGTGCAAAACTGTAATTTTCTGATGCAAAGAGACTCTTGAATCCACAGATAACAAGGTGTTAAGAAAACACAACAAGGTTGCTTTATGTCTATGTTTTCAATGTGAAAATATTTACATTTGTATGTTTACATATGCACCTGAAAAAAATGCAAAATTGCAAAATGGCTGTCTGAGGAGGCCTTACAAATAGCTGTGAAAAGAAGAGACTGCTACTGTTACTGCTAAGTCCCTTCTGTCGTGTCCGACTCTATACGACCCTATCGATGGCAGCCCACCAGGCTCCCCCAGCCCTGGGATTCTCCAGGCAAGAACACTGGAGTAGGTTGACATTTCCTTTCCAATGCGTGAAAGGGAAATGTGAAAGTGAAGTTGAGCAACTTCACTCGTGTCCGACTCTTCGCGACCCCATGGACTGCAGCCTACCAGGCTCCTCTGACCACGGGATTTTCCAGACGAGAGTATTGGAGTGGGTTACCATTGCCTAAAGCAAAGGAGAAAAGGAAAGATATACCCATTTGAATGCAGAGTTCCAAAGAATAGCAAGGAGAGGCAAGAATGCCTTCCTTAGTAATCAGTGTAAAGAAATAGAGGAAAACACTAGAACGGGAAAGACTAGAGATCTCTTCAAGAAAATTAGAGATACAAAGGGAACATTTCATGCAAAGATGGGCTCAATAAAGGACAGAAATGGTATGGACCTAACAGAAGCAGAAGATATTAAGAAGAGGTGGTAAGAATACAGAGCTATACAAAAAAGATCTTCATAATCCAGATAATCACAATGTTGTGGTCACTCACCTAGAGCCAAACATCCTGGAATGTGAAGTCAAGTGGGCCTTAGGAAGCATCATTATGAACGAAGTTAGTGGAGGTGACGGAATTCCAGCTGAGCTATTTCAAATCCTAAAAGATGATGCTGTGAAAGTGCTGCACTCAATATGTCAGCAAATTTGGAAAACTCAGCAGTGGTCACAGGACTGGAAAAGGGCAGTTTTCATTCCAATCCCAAAGAAAGGCAATGTCAAAGAATGCTCAAACTACCGCACAATTGCACTCATCTCACACGCTAGTAAAGTAATGCTCAAAGTTCTGCAAGCTAGACTTCACCAGTACGTGAGCTGTGAACTTCCAGATGTTCAAGCTGGTTTTAGAAAAGGCAGAGGAACCAGAGATCAAATTGTCAACATCTGTTGGATCATTGAAAAAGCAAGTGAGTTCCAGAAAATCATCTGCTTCTGCTTTATTGACTACATCAAAGCCTTTGACTGTGTAGATCACAACAAACTGTGGAAAATTCTTCAAGAGATGGGAATACTAGATCATCTGACCTGCCTTTTGAGAAATCTGTATGCAGGTCAGGAAGCAACCATTATAGCTAGACATGAAACAACAGACTGGTTTCAAATAGGAAAAGGAGTACTTCAAGGCTATATATTGTCACCCTACTTATTTAACTTATATGCAGAGTACATCATGAGAAATGCTGGGCTGGATGAAGCACACACTGGAATCAAGATTGCCAGGAGAAGTATCAATAACCTCAGAGATGTAGATGACACCACCATTATGCCAGAAAGTAAAGAAGAAATAAAGAGCCTCTTGATGAAAGTGAAAGAGGAGAGTGAAAAAGTTGGCTTAAAGGTCAACATTCAGAAAACTAAGATCATGGCATATGGTCCCATTACTTCATGGCAAGTAGATGGGGAAACAGTGAAACGAGTGACAGAATTTATTTTTTTGGCCCTAAAATTACTACAGATGGTGACCACAACCCTGAAATGAAAAGATGCTTAGCTCCTTGGAATATAACTCATGACCAACCTAGACAGCACATTACTTTGCCAACAAAGGTTTTTCTAGTCAACACTATGGTTTTTCCAGTAGTCATGTATAAATGTGAGAGGTGGACTATAAAGAAATCGGAGTGCTGAAGAATCGATGCTTTTGAACTGTGGTGTTGAAGAAGATGCTTGAGAGTCCCTTGGACTGCAAGGAGATCCAACCAGTCCATCCTAAAGGAAATCAGTAGTGAATATCCATTGGAAAGACTGATGTTGAAGCTGAAACTCCAATACTTTGGCCACCTGATGCAAAGAGCTGATTCATTTGAAAAGACCCTGATTCTGGGGAAGTTTGAAGGTGGGAGGAGAAGGGGATGGCAGAGGATGAGATGGTTGGATAACATCACTGACTCAATGGACATGAGCTTGAGTAAACTCCAGGAGTTGGTGATGGACAGGGTGGCCTGGTGTGCTGCAGTCCATGGGGTCACAGAGTCAGACACAACTGAGCGACTGAACTGAAATGAACTGAATGAAAGTTGTATACATATGACCCTTTTCTAATTCAATAACTAAGTATTTATGTGGTAAAGTACATATTTTCATTATCACTTCTGCATTATATTTTTTAATGGATAAATCATTATTTAATAAAGCTTGTCCTATTTTTAAAAAGTGTTAGTTTCTCAGTCATTTCCAATGATTTGTGACCTTTGGATTGTAGTCTACCAGGCTTCTCAGCCCATGGAATTCTCCAGGCAAAAATACTGGAGTGGGTAGCCATTCCTGTCTCCAGAGAATCTTTCCTACTCAGGGATGGAGCCTGGGTCTCCTACATTGCAGGCAGATTCTTTACCATCTGAGCCATCAGGGAAGCCCTCTCATATTTAACTCTTAGACAATTTCATATTAAATATTTTATATAAACCTCCTTTATTTCCTTAGTTTATATTATCAGAAGAGGAATTTCTAAGGCAAGTTCCACTTATATGTTAGAATTTTGAGTGTACTAACAAATTTGCCCCAATGTGTAATAACATATAACATAAAAGTGTCTGGGTCTCCCTTTGGCACTGTTGGGATTGTGGGATCTCTAGGAATTCCACTCTTATCTTTTGCTTGAGTTCTGAGTCAACTAGCTGGTAAATGAATATGAAAATACCAGTTTTATTATAAAGGTATTGAAAACATGATTTTTAATACCCCAGTAAGAAAATCTTGATTAGTCTCATTTCCAGGTAGGCAGTGCTAAAAAACCAGAACTACCCCCACTACCTTGGACAGATCCTTTTGCTAAATGACTTCAAGGAGTCTGAAATCTGTCTGCTGAAAAGATAGTTCAAAAGAGGAAATAGAATAGGTTGGGGCTTCCCTGGTGACTTAGAGGGTACAGAGTGTGCCTGCAGTATGGGAGACCTGGGTTTAATCCCTGGATTGGGAAGATCCCCTGGAGAAGAAAATGGCAACCCACTCCAGTACCCTTGCCTGGAAAATGCCATGGATGGTGGAGCCTGGCAGAGTACAGTTCATGGGTTCACAAAGAGTTGGACATGACTAAGCGATTGAACAACAATAGATGGAACAGTCGGGGTTCCCAGTAAGCAAGTTTAAAGAGAAATCGAGAAAGCCATTGTGACTGGAGAACAAATTGTGTAGATACAAATAGTATCAAAATTCAGGTTTTGTGACGATTCACCCTTCCTATTAGTTGGATTCATTGACTCCTTTTTCTTTTATGTCTTTGAGATGAGTGCAGTGTTTCTAATTGAGTTAAGAAAAACTTCGTTTACTTGCTTGTTTCTCAGTGTGTTAAATAAAGGGATTTAACATTGGTGAAATGGAACTAATAAGAAGAAAAATTACTTTATTAATAACTACCTTATTCTTGGATGAAGACATCAAATAAATAAAGATGCAACTAGCATAAGTGATGAAGACAACAATCATGTGGGAATAACAAGTGGAGAAGGCCTTCTTCCTTTGCTGGGCAGAGGGAAATCTTAGAATAGTGTTGATGCTATAAATATAGGAAAGAACTACACACATGAATTGATGATGAAGGTCAGCACAGCACACAAAATAAACATCTGTTCTATCAGTCACATGTCTGAGCAAGAGATCTTCCGGATATGATAAACATCACAGTAAAAGTGATCAATTTCATTCAGATCAAAGAATTCCTTCAGTTGTTATAGATGTCTCCTCTGTAAAAGGTTATTCTTTAGTGTTTTCTAAGGTATTTATTCAGCTTTTTTTTTTTAAACAAAGCAAAACTAATCACCATTGGCTTTCCATAGATTCATATACACACTAAACACATAATAGTAAACTTGAGACAAAATAAATAGGAAATTCATGACATTTAAGGGAAGCATAGTGTCTACAGAAAACAGGGTACCCAAAATGGCTACCTCTTTTCTTGCTGTTTATACCCTCTGCAGTGTGTGCCCCTAGTTCCTTCCAAGCACAGGTGATTTTGTTTTTCTTCCTTGAATGTTGACTGGTCCTATGACTTCCTTGGCTAATAGAATGTGTGTGGTAGAAGGCATATTGTGCCTAGGAATCCAGAGGCCTTGCTTGCTTCCACTCTCTCCCCTAAGGCCTTGTGATCTTACCATGTGAACCAGTGTTAGCTAAGTGATAAAACATCATCTGGAAGAGGGTTCATTTATCTTAATAAGGAGTTGTTCGGTTCTAAGTATGAGAATGAGGCCCTATTTGACAGCAAGACTCAATCAGCTGTGAGACAGTCCTATAAACCTAGCCAGCTAAGATCAGCTGATGTTTGTGTAAACTGGAAAAAAACACAAACTCAAGGTTTAAACCACTGATTTAGGGATGATTTTTCATTGCATAATAACTAACTGCAGGATGTGACACGTACATATATGACGGCCTCCACACAGAGGGCTAGGGAGGGACATAGGAAAGGAAATCTTTGTATAAGGTGATGCCTTGAGCATGGCCTAGAAATGAAAGTCAAAAGCATTCCAGTCTGGACCATTGAGCTTTATGGTGAGAAATGTGAGATGTGGAAAGGAATAAATAACCATATGTATAATATCTTTATTTGAGAAATATTAGTGAAGGATGTACCTCCTGATTTTTTAATGGTAAAGATAATCTTTCTGGAGACAATTATGTCTTCATATTGGATTCTTTGTTTATAACCCAGGGCTTCCTTGTATTTTGCTGGTTTAATTTTCTTGATGTATAGAACTTTAATTTACTGGGATTTGATGGCCCCTTTTGGCTTAATTTAGCTATCTTTAGGATGTGAATTGTATTATGTATTTCAGCACTAGTTTTACTTCATCATCATAAAGATGGTTTTAGTGTCTCAGCAGATTGTATCCGATCACTGCCACCTGGGTGATGAATTAATATAGACTGTGATCTTTACTTTAGAGGGAATCTAATGAATCTAAATCCTAAAACTTTGGGCTTTGAAGTTTTTTTTACAAGGTATATGTGGATCTCCATATGTCTAAGCTTATATATTTCTTCTCCAACATTAAAATCCTTTCATTTTTGCTCAGTGTGAAGTCGCTCAGTCGTGTCCAACTCTTTGCGACCCCATGGACTGTAGCCTATCAGGCTTTTCTGTCCAGGGGTTTTCCAGGCAAGAATGCTGGAGTGGATTGCATTTCCTTCTCCAGGGGATCTTCCCAACCCAGGAATCGAACCCAGGTCTCCCACATTGCAGGCAGACGCTTTACTGTCTGAGCCACCAGGGAAGTCCCAAACTAACCCACAATTTTTCTTGAATAGCTAACTCCTACTTGAGAAGAGCAATATATATATATTTTGCTGGAAGAAATATCATTAACCTCAGATATGCAGATGACACCACCCTTATGGCAGAAAGTGAAGAGGAACTAAAAAGCCTCTCGATGAAAGTGAAAGAGGAAAGTGAAAAAGTTGGCTTAAAGCTCAACATTCAGAAAACTAAGGGCATGGCATGTGGTCCCATTACTTCATGGGAAATAGATGGGGAAACAGTGGAAACAGTGTCAGGCTTTATTTTTTGGGGCTCCAAAATCACTGCAGATGGTGACTGCAGCCATGAAATTAAAAGACGCTTACTCCTTGGAAGGAAAGTTATGACCAACCTAGATAGTATATTCAAAAGCAGAGACGTTACTTTGCCAACAAAGGTCCGTCTAGTCAAGGCTATGGTTTTTCCTGTGGTCATGTATGGATGTGAGAGTTGGACTGTGAAGACAGCTGAGTGCCAAAGAATTGATGCTTTTGAACTGTGGTGTTGGAGAAGACTCTTGAGAGTCCCTTGGACTGCAAGGAGATCCCACCAGTCCATTCTGAAGGAGATCAGTCCTGGCATTTCTTTGGAAGGAATGATGCTAAAGCTGAAACTCCAGTACTTTGGCCACCTCATGGGAAGAGTTGACTCATTGGAAAAGACTCTGATGCTGGAAGGGATTGGGGGCAGGAGGAGAAGAGGACGACAGAGGATCAGATGGCTGGATGGCATCACTGACTCGATGGACGTGAGTCTGAGTGAACTCTGGGAGTTGGTGATGGACAGGGAGGCCTGGCATGGTGCAATTCATGGGTCGCAAAAGTCAGACACGACTGAGCAACTGACCTAACTGAACTGATATATATAAACACACACACTTTTTGGATATTTGTACTTAGAAGAGAATTGATACTATTACTCCACTATTTTCCTATGAGTTAAAAGATTCGATTTTTTCCACATAAGATAATATTTCTTTTATTGATCAAAGGCAGGTTAGAATTCAGGAAAGACTTTTCTCATGGAAATATAATATCATGTTCTTTTGATTTGAGATATTATCTTGGATAAAGTTTATTTTCAACAGGAGTTGACACAACTTGTTTATATCAAATATTTAAAATATGATTTAAAATCCAGGATTTAATAATAACAGTGATATAAGCATGCTAATACCAATAGAAAATAGACCAGAACACAACAGTTAAGATGAAGATTGTGACTTCAAGTCTCAATGACCTTTTCAAATTTATATTATTAATTTATACTTCATTTTAACATTCCTTTACTTCCTTAAAATCAATGAAATTCTTTTGATTAAGTCAGCAAAAGCTTGTTTTACTTGTTTGTTCCTCAGGCTATAAATAAATGGGTTTAACATGGGAGCAACTGAGGTAGTAAGCACTAATACACCCTTATTAACTGCCACTTCATCCTTTGCTGAAGGTTTGACATAAATGAAAATACAGCTTCCATAGGTGATAGAAACCACAATCAGGTGAGAAGAGCAGGTAGAAAAGGCCTTCATTTTTTGCTGAGCTGAAGGCAACTTTATGATAGTCTTGATGATGTATGTATAAGACAGAAACACACACAGAAATGTCCCAATGACAGTCAACACAGCAACGGTAAAAACCATCTGTTCTAGGAACCATGTGTCTGAACAAGAGATTTTTAACACAGGAAAAGCATCACAGAGAAAATGATCGATGATATTAGAGTCACAGAATTCCAGTTCTAAGCCCAGGGAAGCTGGTGGAAATATGACCAGACAACCTGCTATCCAACAGCAAATAACAAGTCCTCCACAGACTCTACTGTTCATGATGGTTGCATATTGTAAAGGTTTGCAGATGGCCACATAGCGGTCATAGGACATGATGGCTAGGAGAAAAAATTCTGTTGCTGCAAAAACGAAGATAAAAAATATTTGACTAAAACAAGCATTATAAGAAATAGTCTTGTCCCCAGTTGATAAGCTGTATAAGAATCTGGGAATGCAGACGGTGGTGAATAAGGTTTCTAAAAAGGAGAAATTTTTGAGGAAAAAGTACATGGCAGTTTTAAGGTGGGAATCTACTAAAGTGAGTATAATGATGGTCAGGTTCCCAGTGACACTCAATGTGTAGGAAGCAAATAGAAATATAAAGATCAGAACCTGCATTGGAGGATCATCTGTTAGTCCCAGGAGAATGAATGTAGGTAATGATGTATGGTTTTTCATCACTGACTTGTACTTCGCAAGCTCCTCACAAAGTCAAGTGACACTGAACTGAGAAAACCTGTATGAAATTATAAGGCCATGGCTACCGGGTAAAAAAATCCAATCAATGCAATGAATAGTCATTTTCTTCTTTGACGACAATGACAGATCAAAACTTTGGAATTGTCAGCTTCTTTGGTGATCATTATAGGTATCCTCAAATTCAGGTTTTTCTGAAATAAGTTTGTACTAGAGTCCATATGTTTATACTCTTTGCATGTTCTCATCTCTCTATTTTTTCAATTTAAATTTTGTCCCTTATATTCTGAAATGTATTTAGCTATAGAATTAGAAAGGATCATCTGGGCCATAAAATTTTGTGGATTTGATAGTATTCTTTTTCTCCTGAGTAGTAATTCTTCACTACTCACAGGTTTGAATGAGTTCACAAGTTGCTTGAAGTGTGGGTTCCTGTTAAATGGAAATTAATAGCATTTGTATAAAGTGTCAAACTGGAGGCCATGTGTGCAGCATCTGAATGATTTTACTGGAGTCACCAAAGAGTTATCTCATTTTACATATTTTACTTTTGGTATCAGAATTGTCATCTAAATAACATAGCTTTCCAATATTGCTATTACCTTGAAATTTCTACATCTATATCTGACCTTCCCTCCATTTGCACTCTGATAGAACACAGTGTTGGAAAAATACAACATAAACAAGTTACCGATGCAATACTGGGCAAAGAAATTATGACAAGGAAAAGAAAATCCTGAAAGAATTTAACCTCAGTTGTTTGTACTTCCAAGGTCATGAAGGAGAAGGGGAGACAGGATGAGACACAGGTTGGAAACCAAGGACACATGACAATCCCTTTTCAGGTAGTATTTGAATTGGATCCAGCAACAGAAAAATGACATAGGTGGAAAACTGTGAAGCTCCAAATAAAATCTATATTTAAATGTATTTATTTTAATCTTATTTAATTCTTTTTTCAATGAATCCTTCTGGCCTCTGAGACCCTCCAAGCTGGAGCTGCTAGCACTCTCCTCTTTGTGTTTCTGGGAACTCACAGAGAAGTCCTCCAGTGCAGTGTGCAAGCTCAGTTCCTGGGCACCTGGAAAGTGAGTCAGGAGCCACTATTTTCCCATTGACTTCTTGCAGGGGGGCACCCAGAGAGCATATGAGACTCAAAAGGCAGAGGTGGAGACACTCTCAGTGCCTGCTTAGTCTGGCCATAACTCAGACCTGTCCTTATGTATTGCAACACTATTTACAATAGTCAAGACATGGAAGCAACCTAGATGTTCATCAGTAGATAAACTGATAAAGAAGATGTGCTACATGTATACAATACAATGTTGTGTGTGTTAGTTACCCAGTCGTGTCCGACTGTTTGTGATCCCATGGACTGTAGCCCACCAGACTCCTCTGTCCATGGAATTCTCCAGGCAAGAATACTGGAGTGGGTTGCCATTTCCTTCTCCAGGGGATCTTCCCAACCCAGGGATTGAACGTGGATCTCTTGCATTACAGGCAGATTCTTTACCATCTGAACTACAAGGGAAGTCCACAGTCATGTATAATTCAGCCATCAGGGAAGCCTACTATTATGTGTAATTCAGACAACTGGTGGGAAGCTGCTATAGAACACAGGGAGTCCAGCCTGGTGCTCTGTGATGGGTGGGATGGGAGAGGGGAGGGATGTTCAAAAGGTGGGGATATATACATAATTATGACTGATTCATGCTATTTTATGACTGAAACCAACACACTATTGTAAAGCAATAATCCTCCAATTAAAAAATAGAGTTAAAGATCCCACATCAAAAAAAACCTCTATTACTTGCACACAGTGTTAATTCCTTAGTTTTAATAATTCTTGTATGATTACACAGGTTGCTACCATTAGGAAGAGCTAAGTGAAGAATATCCGGGAACTGGCGCACTATTTTTGTCAACTATTCTGTTAAGTACAGAATTATTTCACAATTAAAAATTTACCAAATAGATATATAAAAAGAAAGAACCAAAAAAGCGAATAGTAATTGCTGAGCACTTTCTATCTGCCTGGCAGAAGAACGGGGCAAATCTTCACATGGACGGTTTGTCTGGTATATATGTCCTTTTCTCCAATTTTATGCTTCTTCACCCATATTTTTGGGGGTGATGTCCATTTTATATTATCTATAAGTATGGAAAATATCCTTTGAAGTTAACATTTACAGTTAAAACTAATGGTTTAATATTAATCAGCAATACCTGAATTGTGAAGATTCTGTCTATATCTAAAATCCAAAATTATAATATTAACTTCAGGCTTCCCTGGTGTCTCAGGCTGGAAAAGAATCCACTTGCAATGTGGGAGACCTGGGTTTGATTCCTGGGTTGGGAAGATCCTCTGGAGGAGGGCATGGCAACCCACTCCAGTATTCTTGCCTGGGGAATCCCCATGGACAGAGGAGCCTGGTGGGCTGCTGTCCTGGGGTCACAAAGAGTCGGAACAACTAAGCATAGCAATAGGACCCAAAATGCTTGGGATCTTTGACCCCTTGATAGTACACTCGTGTGATGAGGATGTTCATGTTTAGAAAGGAATGTTACCTGTGAAACAGCTCTTCAGAGTGCTTCCACCAAAGGGAGCATTCACTTTCCACATACCAAAACAACATTCTTTACAAGTTTTCGAGGAGTCTGTTTCCTGATACAACTCTGTTCATTACCAGCTTCCCACCCATGTGCTTCCCTTTGCAAGACTGATACTGATACCTGTAGGTATTTCAAGTCTTGGCTTAGTGTCACTTCTAGCAAAAAACTTTCTTGAAACTTCGTTGTGCAAGTTATTGGCTTCTATTTTTTGCCCCTCTAGTCCACTATGTTTATCTCTTTGTTACCACTAAATATGTGAGTGTGATTTTACTAGCATTGAGCTATTCCTTGTTCTTTGAGATTCCACAACACTTCGAACTATTCAGTGGTTATCAAGAGCTCAATAAATATGTTTAGTGTAAAATTCATAAATTTTATATGTGCTTTTTTGACTCAGAACAAGCGATCTGTTTTCTCATTTAGTGACATTTCCACTTTCTTTTGGGCTTCCCTTGTGGCTCAGGTGGTAAAGAATCTACCTTCAGTCTGGAAGACCTGGGTTCCATCCCTGGATTGGGAAGGTCCCCGGGAGAAGGGAAATGCTACCCACTCTAGCATTCTGGCCTGAAGAATTCCATGGACTGTATAGTCCATGGGGTTGCAGAGAGTTGGACATGACTGAGAGACTTTCACTTTCACTTCCATTTTCTTTTATGGGTAACTTTTCAATAAGTATGCAATCCCAGTTGATGGTCTTCAATTTGTTGCCTTCAAAAAGTCACTTAGATTCTTTCATGTTTTAACTTTCTTGGGGTATAAATGACATAAGAATGTACACACTTAATATATATGCTATATTTAACCTCTGTTGTCCATTTTCCTTCATTTTAAAAAATGAGGTCTTTAAAATATAAAAAACTATCCCTTGCTTCTTGGAAGTGCAAAAAAAGTCTACCTGTCATATTTCATCTTAGATTAAAAAGAAAGTCATTTGAAATTTTTTTGTTTTGATTAAAATTATTATGTATTTGGTCTTTTCTTTCATTATATACCCAGCAGCTAACTCAAATATTTCCTATCCTTGTCACTGACTGAATAATTTGTTTTCCTCCACGCTGAATCACAAGACATTTGCCTTAGAGGCTTCGTGTAAATGATTACTTGGAGTTTCACTTGGTTGCTTAAAAAAAAAAAAAAAAAAAGAATTCCCTTCCTAATCAATAGATGGGGAAACAGTGGCTGACTTTATTTCTACGGGCTCCAAAATCACTGCAAATGGTGATTGCAGCCGTGAAATTAAAATGCTCTTACTCCTTGGAAGGAAAGTTATTGCCAACCTAGACAACATATTAAAAAGTAGAGACATTACTTTGTCAACAAAGGTCTGTCTAATCAAGGCTATGGTTTTTCCAGTGGTCATGTATGGATGTGAGAGTTGGCCTATAAAGAAAGCTGATGCTTTTGAACTGTGGTGTTGGAGAAGACTCTTGAGAGTCCCTTGGACTACAAGGAGATCCAACAAGTCCATCCTAAAGGAGATCAGTCCTGGGTGTTCACTGGAAGGACTGATGTTGAAGCTGGAACTCCAATACTTTGGCCACCTGATGTGAAGAGCTGACTCATTTAAAAAGACCCTGATTCTGGGAAAGACTGAGGGCAGGAGGAGAAAGGGATGACAGAGGATGAGATGGCTGGATGGCATCACCGACTCAATGGACATGGGTTTGGGTGGACTCCGGGAGTTGGTGATAGACAGGGAGGCCTGGCATACTGTGGTTCATGGGGTTGCAAAGAGTCGGACACGACTGAGTGACTGAACTGAACTGAATCATAGGAAATGCAGATATCAGCTCCCACTTGGTGCCTAGTCCCACTGTTTAGCCTAAAGTATTCATAGAAAAACAGAATAAGGGAAGCACAGGGAATGTTTTGCCTAAAAGTTAGTCTCCCTATCTCAACACCAGGTTAAAGTTCATAAAGGGATAGTATAGTATTTCCAGTGGTGGGACAGGAGTGAATTGTCTCTGCAGCCCATATCCCTTCCCTCAAGTCCTGTTAGAAGGACTCCAGGTATCTGACTCTCCCAAGAATCTCAGGCAGCCTGTATGTCCTGAGGAGACTAAACTTTTCTTCCAAAAATGCCACTATTTTCTTCAGTCATTTGTGTTCCACCTTCTTAATAACACTCTCATGAAATTCATTGACATTGATACATATATTGAAAAATGAGTTTTTATTAAAATGTGGGAGACTTTTAGAAGATGGGGTCATAGTCTTATAAAACATAAGCAAATAAGTTACTCAATGGAGCTACATTCACTTATTTTATACATAGTTTTTTTTTTTTTTTAATGAAGGTCATATTAAGGCAGAGAACACTTAAGAGCATCCTTCTGAAATTCCACTGCATTTAGAAGAACTTCTTCATATTGATACATGAAAACAGCTACTCAAAGACTGAGAAGTCATATTTCATAAGTGGCTGTTGAAACTGTTTGTGAAATGTTAAACCGACAGATTATATAAGTCGTTTTGGTATAGATACTTTCCTCAGAGGAAAGCACCATTTTAGAGTTTATGAAAGGCACAGAAAATTATAAAAATACTTTTCTCATGTTCATAACTTCAGATATTTGCTGAACCCCAAAGTGATAAAGGGTGACAAAAGTTGTCCAGGAAGGCGTTATGGTGGAGAGATGTGGGTGGTCTCTGACCATTTTTAGGAGCACAGACATACTCACAGAAGGCTCTGTAGTTGAAGAGTTTTCACTAAGTCGTCCTCCACCCTCACAAGAGGAAGATTTTCTCAACAGAAAGTGTGCCTCGCCCTGAGCCCAGGGAATCTCTACTCTGGAACTACAGAGCTAATAGTAGCTTAAATAGCTAAGTAGGAATCTCTTTCTGTTGTTGAGGAAGAGTGATTTTCTGATATTTCTGGCAGAAGGGCATATTTCTAAACCGACGTAATTTTTCTTAAAAAAAAAAAAAAGAAACTGATCTAATTATCAGTTAAGTGAGCAAACAAACATGTCCTTGGTGGTTTTGTCTTAAATGTTACTAATAAATCTCTTATGCAATAGACTTTGGGGATAGAACAGGAAACACAGACCTGGACAAAATGTCTTTAGAGAGGCACTTGTAAATAACATTAGCATCAGAAGAAGGCCAAGTATGTGAAAATCAGTATTAGATTACAAGACAAGAGGCAACTATCTGTTATTTGATTTCAACACTATGTTAGGCATTTGTAACCTGATAAAGACAAGTTTTCCAATTTATTAACCCTGTAAAGTTTGTAATTAATTTTTAGTATCAGTAAAACTATTCAATTTGGTAATAATAGAAAAACACCTTTTATCAAAACAACAGACAAAGTGACAGCTTACTATTGATAGTTTTCAGAAATATCTCCCAGATCTTCATAATTCTTCTGTTTTTATATCTCTGTTTTTTATGGGGCTTTTTAGAAAAAGTGAGCCATATTTGATTTACAGTGCTGTGTTAATTTCTGCTTTACAGCAAAGTAGTTCAGTTGCACATACACATATGTTATTTTTTATATTACTTTCCATTATGGTTTATCACAGGAGACTGAATATAGTTCCCTGTGCTATACAGTGTGATCTTGTTATTTACCCATTCTATTTATATGAGATTGCTCCAGGTAACCCCAAATCTACACACTCTCACTCCTCCAATCCCCCAGCAACCACAAAGCTGTTTTCTATGTCTGTGAGTCTTTTTCTGCTTTGTAGATAAGTTTCATATTTTAGGTTCCACATATAAGTGATATTACATGTATTTATCTTTCTCTTTCTGATTTATTTATTATGATAATCACTAGTTGCATCTGTGTTGCTGCAGGTGGCATTATTTCATTCTTCCATTGTATGTATGTACCACATCTTCATCCATTCATTTGTTGATGGACATTAGATTGTTTCTCATGAGACTTTTTATTTCTATATTTATTTATGAACTTATTCTATTTCATTAAAATTTTAATCTATATTTTTGCATTGATAGTCACTATATTACATGATTATATATTTTTAGCTTGTTATATAGTCACATCTTAAAACACTTTCTGTATGGCTTAATTTTAATATGTTCTCTAGGCAAGAATACTGGAGTGCATTGCCATTTCCTTCTCCAGGGGAGCCTCCCAACCCGGGGATCGAACCCGGGTCTCCTGCATTGCAGGCAGACACTTAACCTCTGAGACACCAGGGAAGCCCCCATATTACATGATTATATATTTTTAGTTTGTTATATATTCACATCTTAAAATGCTTTCTGTATGGCTTAATTTTTATATGTCTATGTGTAATTTTCTTTGAATATCACTTTTGTGAATTCATTTAACTATTTAAGTGTATATATATAATATTTCCCAATATTTTGGAAATTTCCAGCCATAAATTATTCCTATAATTTCTGCCCCATTCTTTCTCTTTTACTGGGCTTAAAATTACACACACACAATAGAATTTAACTTTGTACCATTGGTCCCAGAATATCTTGAAAAATAATTCTATTTCTCTGTTTTACAAGGGTTTCATACTTCAAATCTAATTTCAAAGTCATACCTCTTTCTTCTGTAATCTCAATCCAGTGATTAAGCTGAAGTGTGACTTTCTGCAGAAACATAATATTTTTCATTTCTAACATTTTCCCTTTAATACTATTTTCTCTGTCTTTTCTGAGAGTTCTTAACTTTTCATCTTCCTTTATCTCATATAGCACAGTTGTGTGACTGATTTAATATCTTTGTATGGTGGTGCTGTGTGTGTGTGTGTGTGTGTGCTCAGTCGTATCTGACTCTTTGTGGCCCCATGGACTATAGCCTGCCAGGTTCCTCTGTCCATGGAATTTTCCAAGCAAGAATACTGGAGTGGGTTGCCATTCCTTCTCTAGGAGATCTTTATAACTTAGGGATTGAACCGGAGTTTCCTGTGTCTCCTTTATTGGCAGGCAGTCTTTACCACTGTGCCACCTAGGAAGCTCAACACTTTTGTATAATACTGCTAATTACTGAGTCATCTTGGCCTTGGCACCTACAGATTATCATTTCAGTTGATGATTATCTTCGGAGTGGATCACATTTTGCCTATTCTTTGTATGTGCAGTTATTTTGAATTGTCTCACACTTTGACTATTACATTGTTAAAACTCTGGATTATGTTATATTCACCTTGAAAATGTGAATAAATTTCTTTAAGCTGGCAGTCAGCTCTGTGAAACTCAAACTACAAGCTCAGTCTCATTTTTTTCAGTGCTGAATGAACTATCAGTTTAGTAATTTAAACCTTTGGTAAAACTATTTTTCTTTTTGTTGGTGTTTGAATCATGGTTATCTGGTTCCAGGTTCATCCTGAAATGTGTGTATGCTTATATATGTTATTAAGGATATGCTCTTCTCTGACTCTTTGGTGAATTCCTGCATCTATCTCAGACCTGCCCAATACTTTCCCCTGTATTTTGTTATTGTACAGAGTTTTCTATAAATGACAGTTCCAGTTGGTTGATGGATTATAGGTATCTTTTGTATTCTTGCTGGTTTTCTGTCTAGTATTTCTTTCTGCTACTAAGTGAAACTGAAAGTGAAAGTGAAGTTGCTCAGTCATGTCCAACTCTTTGCAACCCCATGGACTGTAGCCTACCAGGGTCCTCTGTCCATGGATTTTTCCAGGCAAGAATACTGGAGTGGGTTGCCATTTCCTTCTCCAAGGGATCTTCCTGACCCAGGAATTGAATCCAGGTCCCCTGCATTGCAGGCAGATGTTTACCATCTGAGCCACCAGGATTATTTAAATTTTAAGCTATAACGGTAGATTTGCCTGTTTTCATTTCTCATGTCAATTTTTTCTACATGTATTTTGAAGTTTTGTTGTTAGGTACTCTATTATTAATAGTTTGCTAGAACTTCAGTAATAATCTAAATTATGGTGGAAAAGACAACAAAAATACATTGTCTAACAGTTCTGGATGCTAGAATTCCATAGTAAGATGTTGGTAGTGTTCTTGCCTGGAGAATCCCAGGGATGGAGGAGCCTGGTGGGCTGCCGTCTATGGGGTCGCACAGAGTTGGACACGACTGAAGCGACTTAGTAGTAGTAGTAGAGGAAGCCGAGGAACAATCGCTTCCATGTCTCTTTCTGAGCTTCTGTTGCAGTCAGTATCCTTGGTGTTCCATCACTACAATTGAGATTTCTAGTTTCTGCCTGCATTATAACCTGGCCATCTTCTTCCTCTATGTCACATAATTTTCTCCTTATTTGTGTCCATTTGCATCTAAATTTATCCTTTTTATAAGAACAATTATGATATTGGGACAACTCAGTCACTCAGTCGTGTCTGACTCTTTGCAACCCATGAACCGCAGCACACCAGGCCTCCCTATCCATAATCGATCCCCGGAGTCCACCCAGACCCATGTCCATTGAGTCAGTGATGCCATCCAACCACTCATCCTCTGTCATCCCCTTCTCCTCCTGCCCTCAATCTTTCCCAGCATTGGGGTCTTTTCAAATGAGTCAGCTCTTCACCTCAGGTGGCCAAAGTATTGGAGTTCCAGCTTCAACATCAGTACTTCCAATGAACACCCAGGACTGATCTCCTTTAGGATTGACTGGTTGGATCTCCTTGCAGTTCGTCTAGTCAAGGCTATGGTTTTTCCAGTAGTCATGTATGGATGTGAGTTGGACTATAAAGAAAGCTGAGTGCTGAAGAATTGATGCTTTTTAACCGTGGTGTTGGAGAAGACTCTTGAGAGTCCCATGGACTGCAGGGACATGGTCTAAAATTTCCAGAGCTATGTAATGCTCCAATTACATGTCTCCAGACTGGAGAGGTAGGTGGGTTGTGTATATAATCCTTTCCTATATTTGGAGTCTATTATTCTATTTAATTATTTTAGTTATTTAACCAATTATTATTATTTATTGAATTTATTGTTATACGTATGATGCTCATTTTCTTGGGAATACCACCAGCTCATCTTAAATCTTGACAAGGGTTAGTCCTCTTTTTGACTCCCTAATGGAGCATGTAAGCTCTGAGAGATTTACTATGGGAAATGGGCACATGGTGAGTAGAGACTATCTCCTTCTTCTGCAGGAAAACGAACATTTGAAAGCAATCAAAAAAAGCCTTCACATCACCAGTTAATTGGAATTGCTATAACAAATGATTGTGGGAGAGTTCCCTGTCAGTCCAGTGTTTAGGATTCGGTATCTTCACTGCCGTGGACCTGATTTGATCCCTAGGAACTGAGATCCCACAAGCTGCATGGCATGGTCAAATAAATAAATGTTTTTTAAAATGATGTTTTCTTTCAATTCCATTGATGACCTTGAGCAAGCATTGAAGACTGAAATCTTTTCAATAGATATTAATGTGCTTAGTTGGTGTTGGCTGAGGAACAATCCCAGAGCAGATATTGGTCAACATACAGAATTCAAGTCTTTAATCTTGTTTTTAAAAGTTTCTGGCAGGGATGTCGAGGAAGCATGAATAAAAACCATAAAAGGAAAGATTCAGTCTGCTGAACATAGGGATAAATCACTTAGCTCTCCTGTGTATTAACATATTGTGTTGCCATAATATACCAGGTATATGCTGAGCTGGCAGTCAGGCTACAACGTGATTTCATTTGGTACTTTCTCCACAAAATGTAAATGCCAACGAGAATCCCCTAAATTAGAATCAGAAATATGGCAAAACAGGAGTCAGGGTAGTTTTAATATTGAGTCCACATAGGAACCAATATGACTTGATCTAGGTCTAAGGATCAGAGAAGGCAATGGCACCCCACTCCAGTACTCTTGCCTGGAAAATCCCATGGACAGAGGAGCCTGGTGGGCTGCAGTCCATGGGATCGCTAAGAGTTGGACATGACTGAGCGACTTCACTTTCACTTTTCACTTTCATGTATTGGAGAAGGAAATGGCAACCCACTCCACTATTCTTGCCTGGAGAATCCCAGGGACCAGGGAGCCTGGTGGGCTGCCATCTATGTGGTCGCACAGAGTCGGACACGACTGAAGTGACTTAGCAGCAAACACACATGTAGGCACCCACAAAGAGTCCAAATGAGATGGTGAAAATCTGAAATTCTTATACACTCTCCATAGGAATGTAATTGGTACATGCACTTTGTAAAATACACAGCAATTAAAATCTTAGGTATATTATCAAGAGTAACATATGTAAACATAAAAAAAAAAAACTGTATACAAGAGATTCTTATCAGTTATGGGAAACAGGAAGACCTGGTGACATGCCCTCATTGTAATGTGTTATATATCAAACTTTTAAAAAGTGAAACATTATCCTTTTTTAATTATTTTTTTCTCTTTATTTTCTTTTTTTCTTTTCTTTTATTTTTTACTTTACAATATTGTATTATTTTTGCCATACATCAATATACATCCACCATGGGTGTACAAGTGTTCCCCATCCTGAACTTTCCAGGAAAAAATCAAAGTGAATTCATCACCAAAAATCAAACCTAAAATAAAAAATGATAAAATGTTCTTTATAGCTAAGAAACATAATGAGGTATATTCTTGAAGATGCCATAAGTAACAAAAAATAGATATTAATATAAGGAGTGAATTGGGAGGTTGAATACACAGTGTCTGCAATAGTGAAAACAGCTTACAGGGTTTAAATATATAGAGATTTTAAGAACAACAAATATCTCTGAAAAATTAATATTTTCTGGCATAACTGTTAAAAAGATTGAGGGTTTTTAGTAAATTTCCTTTAGCTTGAATGAAGAATAAATAGAGTGGTACAATAAATTCCTTGGTTTATTATTACTTCAGAATCTTTAAAAGTAGGCAAGTTAGACTCATATTTTTTAAACTCTTGAAGGAATTCAATATAGAAGATTTTGCATCAGGCTTTCAGTTCAGTTTAGTTACTCAGTCCTGTCTGACTCTTTGTCACCCCATGGACTGCAGCACTCCAGGCCTCCCTGTCTATCACCTACTGCTGGAGTTTACACAGACTCATGTCCATTGAGTCAGTGATGCCATCCAACCATCTCATCCTCTAGCGTCCCCTTCTCCTGCCCTCAATCTTTCCCAGTATCAAGGTCCTTTTAAATGAGTCAGCTCTTTCCATCAGGTGGCCAAAGAATTGGAGTTTCAGCTTCAACATTAGTCTTTCCAATGAACACCCCGGTCTGATCTCCTTTAGGATGGATTGGTTGGATTTCCTTGCAGTCCAAGGAACTCTCAAGAGTCTTCTTCAACACCACAGTTCAAAAGCACCAGTTCTTTGGCACTCAGCTTTCTTTACAGTCCAACTCTCACATCCATACAAAACTACTGGAAAAACCATAGCCTTGCCTAGACTGACCTTTGTTGGCAAAGTAATGCCTCTGCTTTTTGATATGCTGTCTAGGTTGGTCATAACTTTCCTGCCAAGGAGTAAGCGTCTTTTAATTTCATGGCTGCAGTCTCCATCTGCAGTGATTTTGGAGCCCCAGAAAATAAAGTCAGCCACTGTTTCCACTGTTTCCGCATCTATTTGCCATGAAGTGTTGGGACCAGATGGCATGATATTGGTTTTCTGAATGTTGAGGTTTAGGTTTTGAAAAAAAAAAAAAATCCAAATTCTACACAAACATTAACTATCCTTTACTTGAAAATAAATTTTTGATGAGTTGTCCTCTACCTTGACTGTGATGATGGTTTAACTGATGTAGCATAAGTACAAACTCATCAAATTGCATATGTTAAGCATGTACATTTTTGTATATCAACAACATCTTCCAATAACTGATGCTGAAAAAATTATAAACTGGGGAGGAAGAATTTGTAATCATCTTTATACTTTTAATGCATTCAGGATTAGAGAAATTTGAACTTTCCTAGAAATGAAGATGGGAAAGAATCTACCTGCAATGCAGCAGACCAGGATTCAATCCCTGGATCTGGAAGATCCCCTGGAAGAGGGCATGGCAACCTATTCCAGTATTCTTGCCTGGATAGTCCTATGGGCAGAGGAGCCTGGTGGGCTACAGTCTATGGGGTTCAAGGACTCAGACATGACTGAGTGATTAACACTTTAGAGAAATTTATTTCACAAAATAGCACGTTAAGACTACAATCTAAGAACTCTGAACCTATATAGTGTAAGAACCTATACCCTGTGAGAGGTTTTAAACATCCAAATTAGACTTATCTTTAAGTTACGGTCTTTATTACTAGAGTATCCATACTGTCATTTGATCTTTGCTGTTGTTCAGTCATTCATGTCCAACTCTTTGCAACACCATGGACTGCAGCATGCCAGGCTTTCCTGTCATTCACTATTCCCCTGAGCTGGCTCAAACTCATGTCCATTATGTTGGTGATGCTGTCAAACCATCTCATCCTCTATTGTCCCCTTCTCCTCCTGCCTTCGATCTTGCCCATCATCAAGGTCATTTCCAATGAGTCAGCTCTTTGCATAAGGTGGCCAAAGTATTGGAACCTAAGCTTCAGTATCACTTCATCCATTGAATATTCAGGTTTGATTTCCTTTAGGATTGACTGGCTTGATCTCCTTGCAGTCCAAGGGACTCTTAAGAATCTTCTCTAGCACCACAGTTCAAAGGCATCAATTCTTTGGTGCTCAGACTTTTTTATTGTCCAGCTCTCACATCCGTACATGACTACTGGAAAAACAATAGCTTTGACTATACAGACCTTTGTCAGCATAGTAATGATCTTACTTGATCTTAGATGACTTGCATTAGATATCTAAACATGGTGTTGGAAAATATTAGCAAGTATTAATAAATTTTAAATTCCAGGTTTAGAGTAGCCTTGGTAATTTATTTAGTACCCTGATTTTGACTAAATTCTAAGATGTTTACCACAGTCCCAGAAAAATATTCAGAAGAAGTGACAATGGGAAAATAATGCTGGAAAGATAGAATTTGTTCTGTTTTAAGAACTCATTTTCTCACTTGAGAAATATGATGATAGGTGATGTTAACCAAAGGCTTAAGAGTAAGCGGATCTGATTAAGAGAAGATATTAAGATAGGAATGTGGTAAATATTAGGAAGAAATACATAGTCCCTACTCTTTATATTCTTTCCAAATGGGTGTTTATTCTATTTTGAAATAATTTTCCTAAAGTTACATATATGAGGTGTACAATTATTTAATAAACATATGCAAAATATTTTCTTTTATTTAAACAGTAGCACAAGTAAGATGGTATGTCTGTTGTTCCAGAGGAGAAATCAAGGAATAAATATATGATCAAAAGACTACTGCTCAATGTTGGGAAAAATTATATAGGGCATGTTCAGTGCCTTGAAGAACATAACATAGAATGAAACATTACACTTTGCTCACATCCATTTGGCTACTATTTAATCTTAAAGTCACACTCATCTGTAAAAGAGGAGGTTGAAATACTATTGTTTAGTTTTGTGCCCATATGCTCAAGTCAAAATTCAGTTAGAAGAGGGGGATAAAATGTATTCATGGAAAAGTAGCCATATTTATATCAAGTTAAATAAATATTAGGTTGGTGCAAATGCAAAAAAAAAAAAAAAAGAAAGAAAGAAACTGAATATACCTAATACATATTGGACTGGTTAACATTTATGGTATCATTAATTAATGTGCCACTTCACAGTGTCTGGAATATATAGTAAAGTCAAATACCTACAAAATTTACTGTATATTAAATCATTTTTGGATGAACCTATTTACAATCAGATTGCAAAGACAGGCAATCACTGTAAGGCTTTATTTCTAAGATTTGGACATTTTTCTCAGTCTTTTAGTTCTGCCAACTCCTGACTTGCCTCCTACCTATTCTTGGCATGATGGGTGGATTCTGAACAAGGATATGATATATTAGATCCATCCTATTCCATTTCCTGTCATGTACTGTCTGTCTACAGACAGATGTCAGACTCTCTGAAGTCATTTAGCAAAAGGATCTATCCCAGGTGGTGGGGTAGATGTGGATTTCTAGCACTGCCTACCTAGAGATATAACTCAAGATTTTCTTACAGGATATTCAAAGCTATGTTTCCAATACCTCTATATAAAACTGGTATTTTCATCTCCATTTACTTACCTACATTCTAGTTGATTCAGAACTCAAGCAAAAAAATAAAGGTGGAATTCCTTCAGAACCCATAATCCCAACAGTGTGAAAGAGAGACCCAGAGACTTTTTTATTATGTAAGTGATATTACAAATTGGAAGCCAAATGTGAAAATACATATCAAAATTCTAAAATGTAAGTGTCTCAGAAATGTTTTGTGCCTCAGAAATTCCTTTTCTGATAAAATAAACTAAGGAAATAAAGCACATTATACAAAATACATAATATGTACTTTTATAATAGCTAAATATGAGAAGCTTTATTAAATAATTATGTATTCATATGAGGTACAATACAGAAAAATTATAATAAAATATATATTTTGCCATGTAAATATTTACAGTTTTTGTCTTAGAAATTGACTGTAAGTATACAACTTTCATATATATATATATATATATAATGTACTTGTGTAAATATTTTTCCATTGAAAACATAGACATAAAGCCACTTTGTTGTGTTTTCTTAATACCTTGTTGTCTATGGGTTGAAGAGTATCCAGAAATATGTTTTCATCAGGACATTATTGTTTTACTCTTGGAATGTGTCTAATAAAATGGCAGCATCCTATTTTCTTCAAGGACCTGATTCCCACTGCTGTCTCTGTCAGGTATGTTGCCAAAATTCAGTGCACATTAAATTCATTATTCATGTTTGAGCTTAAGTCAGGAACGACTCTCTTATCCAAACAGCGGGCTCCTGCACATACATAAGAGTCTGAGACAATAAAACATTCATTTTATTCACTGTGTAAAAATCTATCCTTGCTGAGAGACATCAGCAATTACCATTTTCAAAATCTTCTAAGAATCAACTTTTATTTCTCAGATATTTTAAATAAATGATTTTTTTACTTCAGCTTTAAGACATAAGACCTTTCTTCATAGGTCTAAATGGAATAGAACCTTAATGAGAGTCAGTTGGCAACTCAGAGAGCACTATCCATTGCAAAAACTGCCTGTGAATATGTATGTCCTCAAGAGAGGGGCCTTTGTGCATGTGTTTGAGACCGTTTATACTTTCAACTTCATCTTGGGAATGATTATGATTACACAGCTTATTAAACTCATGATTACCTTCCACTGGAGTAAGTTCTTTGGTAATTTCAGTTTCTTTCTTCATTCACCATTCTAGCTCCTTGGTGTCTGCAAACTATCAGACTTATCTATTTAAAACTCAGAGATGGCAATACATTAATTTGGATATATCTAAAAAGAAAATTAGTATTTCTAACAGATTTTAGCTTTAGAAAAATTAAATTCGAAATGATTGGACTCACTGGAAATATTTATTGCATACATCATTATAGATGGGTCAATTATCTGTTCAGTCTTTTACTTCTCAGTAGCTACGTAGAACCAGACATATCATAGGTTCTCAATATGTTCTGAAAGAATTCATGGGTACTCACTAGAACAGTAGAAACAAAGAGAAGCAACCTTCCATATGATATCACTCTTATGAATCAATACAGATTTATACCAACATGTAATTAAAATACGCTTAAAGTGCCAAATTTCGAACAGTGTTGAAATCAGTGATCAACTTATAGTGAGCTAATAATAAGTGCAAAATATTTTTTGAAATATACTAAACATAAACGAACGAAAGCGGTTTACCAGAACACTCACTTAACATCTGGGATCACAGACGGAAAGAATTGGTGACTAGAAAGTGAAGAAAGTTTGGGGATCTGGAACTATGGCCTGAGTTAGAATGCTACAGTGAAACACTGAGAGTTTCAGAATTTTCTCACCTTAGTTAAGAGGGCCAATTCCTTTATGATACTATGCAATAGAGTACCTAATTACGAGCTAGTTATTTCTCCTTTTGATTCTAGATTACTGCCCCGGTTCTATCAGTTCAGTTCAGTCACTCAGTCATGTACGACTCTTTGCGACCCCATGAATTGCATGCCACCAGGCCTCCCTGTCCATCACCAAATCCCGGAGTTCACTCAAACTCACGTCCATTGAGTCAGTGATGCCATCCAGCCATCTCATCCTCTGTCGTCCCCTTCTCCTCCTGCCCCCAATCCCTCCCAGCATCAGAGTCTTTTGCAATGAGTAAACTCTTCTCATGAGGTGGCCAAAGTACTGGAGTTCCAGCTTTAGCATCATTCCTTCCAAAGAACACCTAGGACTGATCTCTTTTAAAATGGACTGGTTGGATCTCCTTGCAGTCCAAGGGACTCTCAAGAGTCTTCTCCAACACCACAGTTCAAAAGCATCAATTCTCCCGTGCCCAGCTTTCTTTACAGTCCACCTCTCACATCCATACATGACCACTGGAAAAACCATAGCCTTGACTAGACGGACCTTTGTTGGCAAAATAATGTCTCTGCTTTTGAAAACGCTATCTAGGTTGATCATAACTTTCCTTTCAAGGAGTAAGAGTCTTTTATTTCATGGCTGCAATCACTATCTGCAGTGATTTTGGAGCCCCCCAAAATAAAATCTGACACTGCTTCCACTGTTTCCCCATCTATTTCCCATGAAGTGATGGGACCAGATACCATGATCTTAGTTTTCTGAATGTTGAGATTTAAACCAACTTTTTCACTCTCCTCTTTCACTTTCATCAACAGGCTCTTTAGCTCCTCTTCACTTTCTGCCATAAGGGTGGTGTCATCTGCATATCTACAGTTATTGATATTTCTCCCGGCAATCTTGATTCCATCTTGTGCTTCTTCCAGCCCAACGTTTCTCATGGTGTACTCTGCATATAAGTAAAATAAGCAGGGTGACAATATACAGCCTTGACGTACTCCTGTTCTTATTTGGAACAAGTTGGTTGTTCCATTTCCAGTTCTAAGTGTTGCTTCCTGACCTGCATATAGGTTTCTCAAGAGGCAGGTCAGGTGGTCGGTATCCCATCTCTTTCAGAATTTTCCACAGTTTATTGACATCCACACAGTCAAAGGCTTTGGCATAGTCAATAAAGCAGAAATACATGTTTTTCTGAAACTCTCTTGCTTTTTCCATGATCCAGCGGATGTTGGCAATTTCATCTCTGATTCCGCTGCCTTTTCTAAAACCAACTTGAACATCTGGAAGTTCAAGGTTCACGTATTGCTGAAGCCTGGCTTTGAGATTTTTGAACATTACTTTACTAGCGTGGGAGATGAATGCAATTGTGTGGTAGTTTGAGCATTCTTTAGCATTGCCTTTCTTTGGAATTGGAATGAAAACTGCCCTTTTCCAGTCCTGTGGCCACTGCTGAGTTTTCCAAATTTGCTGGCATATTGAGTGCAGCACTTTCACAGCATCATCTTTCAGGATTTGAAAAAGCTCAACTGGAATTCCATCACCTCCACTAGCTTTGTTCATAGTTATGCTTTCTAAGGTCCACTTGACTTCACATTCCACAATGTCTGGCTCTAAGTGAGTGATCACACCATTGTGATTATCTGGGTCACGAAGAACTTTTTGTACAATTCTTCTGTGTACTCTTGCCACCTCTTCTCAATATCTTCTGCTTCTGTTAGGTCCATACCATTTCTGTCTTTACCGAGCCCATCTTTGCATGAAATGTTCCCTTGGTATCTCTAATTTTCTTGAAGAGATCCCTAGTCTTTCCCATTCTGTTGTATTCCTCTATTTCTTTGCATTGATCGCTGAGGAAGGCTTTCTTATCTCTTCTTGCTATTCTTTGGAATTCTGCATTCAGATGTTTATATCTTTCCTTTTCTCGTTTGCTTTCCCCTTCTCTTCTTATCACAGCTATTTGTAAGACCTTTTTTTTTTTTTCTTTGTGGAGTTTTGTCCTGTTCCTTCTTCTGAAATGCATTTCTTACTTTTCTCTCTCTTTATTTCTATGTATTTGGTATCAACAACCTCATATATGCAAATGCTGCTGCTGCTGCTGCTGCGAAGTCGCTTCAGTCATGTCCGACTCTGTGCGACCACATAGATCGCAGCCCACCAGGCTCCCTGGTCCCTGGGATTCTCCAGGCAAGAATAGTGAAGTGGGTTGCCATTTCCTTTTCCAATACATGAAAGTGAAAAGTGAAAGTGAAGTCGCTCAGTCATGTCCGACTCTTAGTGACCCCACGGACAGCAGCCCACAGGCTCCTCCATCCATGGGATTTTCCAGGCAAGAGTACTGGAGTGGGGTGCCATTGCCTTCTCCGTGTGTATTTGCAGTCATATGTTATTTTCATATACTTACTTCCCAAATATATATTTATTTGGCCAGACCATGCATGAGGCATGCAGGATCTTAGTTCCCTGACCAGGGATTGAACCCTGGGCCCTCAGCAATGAAATCACAGAGTCTTAACCACTGGATCACCACGGAAGTCCCAAAATATTTATTTGTGTGAGGTACATGTTGAAGATATTTTGCTCATTTTCCTTGCTTTTCAAATCAATTTTATTCGGATATAAATTATATACAATGAAATGCATCCATTTTAACTGTAAAATTTGATAAATTTTGAAAAATAGAGCCATCCAAGTAATTACCACACCACAAGATATATAATGTCTCCCAAATCCCCAAAGCATTTCCTCATTTACTTCCAGACAGTATATAGCTCACTTTGACAGAATGTGGTCCACTGGAGAAGGGAATGGCAAACCACTTCAGTATTCTTGCCTTGAGAACCCCTTGAACAGTATGAAAAGGCAAAATGATAGGATACTAAAAGAGAAACTCCCAGGGTCAGTAGGTGCCCAATATGCTACTGGAGATCAGTGGAGAAATAACTCCAGAAAGAATGAAGGGATGGAGCCAAAGCAAAAACAATACCCAGCTGTGGATGTGACTGGTGAAAGAAGCAAGGTCCGATGCTATAAAGAGCAATATTGCATAGGAACCTGGAATGTCAGGTCCATGAATCAAGGCAAATTGGAAGTGGTCAAACAAGAGATGGCAAGAGTGAATGTCGACATTCTAGGAATCAGCAAACTGAAATGGACTGGAATGTGTGAATTTAACTCAGATGACTATTGTATCTACTACTGCGGGCAGGAATCCCTCAGAAGAAATGGAGTGGCCATGATGGTCAACAAAAGAGTCCAAAATGCAGTACTTGGATGCAATCTCAAAAACGACAGAATGATCTCTCTTCGTTTCCAAGGCAAACCATTCAGTATCACAGTAATCCAAGTCTATGCCCCAACCAGTAACGCTGAAGAAGCTGAAGTTGAACGGTTCTATGAAGACCTACAAGACCTTTTAGAACTAACACCCACAAAAAATGTCCTTTTCATTATAGGGGACTGGAATGCAAAAGTAGGAAGTCAAGAAACACCTGGAGTAACAGGCAAATTTGACGTTGGAATACGTAATGAAGAAAATGCACTGGTCATATCCAACACCCTCTCCCAACAACACAAGAGAAGACTCTATACATGGACATCACCAGATGGTCAACACCAAAATCAGATTGAGTATATTCTTTGCAGCCAAAGATGCAGAAGCTCTATACAGTCAGCAAAAACAAGACCAGGAGCTGACTATGGCTCAGACCATGAACACCTTATTACCAAATTCAGACTTAAATTGAAGAAAGTAGGGAAAACCACTAGACCATTCAGGTATGACCTAAATCAAATCCCTTATGATTATACAGTGGAAGTGAGAAATAGATTTAAGGGCCTAGATCTGATAGATAGAGTGCCTGATGAACTATGGAATGAGGTTCGTGACATTGTACAGGAGACAGGGATCAAGACCATCCCCATGGAAAAGAAATGCAAAAAAGCAAAATGGCTGTCTGGGAAAGCCTTACAAATAGTTGTGAAAAGAAGAGAAGCAAAAAGCAAAGGAGAAAAGGAAAGATATAAACATCTGAATGCAGAGTTCCAAAGAATAGCAAGAAGTAATAAGAAAGCCTTCTTCAGTTATCAGTGCAAAGAAATAGAGGAAAACAACAGAATGGGAAAGACTAGAGATCTCGTCAAGAAAATCAGAGATACCATAGGAACATTTTATGCTCCTTTAATGAGCTCAATAAAGGACAGAAATGGTATGGACCTAACATAAGCAGAAGATACTAAGAAGAGGTGGCAAGAATACACAGAAGAACTGTACAAAAAGATGAGCTCAATAAAGGACAGAAATGGTATGAACCTAACAGAAGCAGAAGATATTAAGAAGAGATGGCAAGAATACACAGAAGAACTGTACAAAAAGATCTTCACGACGCAGATAATCACGATGGTGTGATCACTGACCTAGAGCCAGACATCCTGGAATGTGAAGTCAAGAGGGCCTTAGAAAGCATCACTACAAACAAAGCTAGTGGAGGTGATGGAATTCCAGTTGAGCTATTTCAAATCCTGAAAGATGATGCTGTGAAAGTGCTGCACTCAATATGCCAGCAAATTTGGAAAACTCAGCAGTGGCCACAGGACAGGAAAAGGGCAGTTTTCATTTCAATCCCAAAGAGAGGCAATGCCAAAGAATGCTCAAACTACCACACAATTGCACTCATCTCACACGCTAGTAAAGTAATGCTCCAAATTCTCCAAGCCAGGCTTCAGCAATATGTGAACCGTGAACTTCCTGATATTCAAGCTGGTTTTAGAAAAGGCAGAGGAACCAGAGATCAAATTGCCAACATCCGCTGGATCCTGGAAAAAGGAAGAGAGTTCTAGAAAAACATCTGTTACTGCTTTATTGACTATGCCAAAGCCTTTGACTGTGTGGATCACAATAAACTGTGGAAAATTCTGAAAGAGATGGAAATACCAGACCACCTGATCTACCTCTTGATAAATTTGTATGCAGGTCAGGAAGCAACAGTTAGAACTGGACATGGAACAACAGACTGGTTCCAAATAGGAAAAGGTGTTTGTCAAGGCTGTATATTGTCACCCTGTTTATTTAACTTAGATGCAGAGTACATCATGAGAAACGCTGGACTGGAAGAAGCACAAGCTGGAATCAAGATTGCTGGGAGAAATGTCAATAACCTCAGATATGCAGATGACACCACCCTTATGGCAGAAAGTGAAGAGGAACTAAAGAGCCTCTTGATGAAAGTGAAAGAGGAGAGTGAAAAAGTTGGCTTAAAGCTCAACATTCAGAAAATGAAGATCATGGCATCCGGTCTCACCATTTCATGGGAAATAGATGGAGAAACGGTGGAAACAGTGTCAGACTTTATTTTTCTGGGCTTCTAAATCACTACAGATGGTGACTGCAGCCATGAAATTAAAAGACGCTTACTCCTTGGAAGGAAAGTTATGACCAACCTAGATAACATATTCAAAAGTAGAGACATTACTTTGCCAACAAAGGTTCGTCTAGTCAAGGCTATGGTTTTTCCAGAGGTCATGTATGGATGTGAGAGTTGGACTGTGAAGAAGGCTGAGCACCAAAGAATTGATGCTTTTGAATTGTGGTGTTGGAGAAGACTCTTGAGAGTCCCTTGGGTTGCAAGGAGATCGAACCAGTCCATTCTGAAGGAGATCAGCCTTGGGATTTCTTTGGAAGGAATGATGCTAAATCTGAAACTCCAGTACTTTGGCCACCTCATGTGAAGAGTTGACTCATTGGAAAAGACTCTGATGCTGGGAGGGATTGGGGGCAGGAGGAGAAGGGGACGACAGAGGATGAGATGGCTGGATGGCATCACTGACTCGATGGACGTGAGTCTGAGTGAACTCCGGGAGTTGGTGATGGACAGGGAAGCCTGGTGTGCTGTGATTCATGGGGTCGCAAAGAGTCAAACACGACTGAGCGGCTGATCTGATCTCATTTAATCATTGACCTGCTTTTTGTCACTGCAGGTTTGTTTTTCCCTTTCTAATGTGTTAAATTTAGGGAACACAGCATATACTGTTTTGCGTCTGATATCTTTCACTCAGCATAATGTTTTCACAATTTTCTATATTATTTGTTTTAGCAGTTTATACCTTTGCACAGTTGAGTGGGGTTTTAATTGTATGAATAAACTAAAATATGTTTCTCTGTTTTTTTAAACAAGCATTTGACATATTTGCAATTTTGAGCTCTATGAGTCGAGTGGCTACCAAAAATCATGTATATCATTTTGGGGGATGTTGATTTCCATATTTCTTAGGTAAATAGGAGAGTACTAGCTGAGACATAGGGTAACTGTGTTTAACTTTTTAAGAACCTCCCAGAATATTTTCCCAAGCAGTTGTATCATTTCATATATTCCCACCAGCACTGAATGATAGTTCCAGTTGCTCTCTGTCCTTGTGACTTACATTGTCAGCCTATATCCTAATTGTGGCCATTAGAGTGAATGTTTGACTCATTTCAATTTGAATATTCTAATGATAATGATTTTGAGCTTCTTTCCAAGTTCCTGCTGACTCTTCATGTAGTTCCTATATGAAGCATCTGCTAAGTTTTCTTGTCATTTTAATCTGGTAATTAATCTTTTACCTGTTAATTATAATTTATCTGGTAATTATAGTGCTGGCTTAAACTCATTATTCAAAAAGCTAAGGGCATGGCAT
Organism: Bos javanicus; assembly: GCF_032452875.1. NCBI lineage: Eukaryota > Metazoa > Chordata > Mammalia > Artiodactyla > Bovidae > Bos > Bos javanicus. The sequence goes on from NC_083872.1 coordinate 58,839,366, forward strand.
CCAGTCCCATCACTTCATGCAAATAGATGGGGATATAATGGAAATGGTGACAGATTTATTTTCTTGGGCTCCAAAATAACTGTGGATGGTGATTGTAGCCATGAAATTAAAAGATGCTTGCTTCTTGGAAAAAAAAAAAAACTATGACAAATCTAGACAATGTGCTAAAAAACAGAGACATCACATTGCCGACAAATGTCTGGATAGTCAAAGCTATGGTTTTTCTAGTAGTTATGTGACATAAGAGTTGGATCATAAAGAAAGCTAAAGAACTGCGGTGCTGGAAGAGACTCTTGAGAGTCCCTTGGACTGCAAGGAGGAAATAAACCCTGAAAATTCATTGGAAGTACTGATGCTGAAGCTGAAGCTCCAACACTTTGGCCACCTGATGCAAAGAGTTGACTCATTTTAAAAGGCTCTGATGCTGGGAAGGATTGAAGGCAGGAGGAGAAGGGAGCTATGGAGGATGAGGTGGTTGGATGATACCATTGACTCAATAGACATGGGTTTGAGTCAACTCCAGGAGGTGGTGAGGGACAGGGAAGCCTACAGTCCATGGGTCACAGAGTTGGACACAACTGAGTGACTGAACAAAAAAGAACAATTATCATTGAGCTTTTATAGCAAATTATTAAGGACGTTTGCATGTGTAATCATAAGGAGTGTTGATCTACAATTTTATTCTTGTAATTTCTTGGCCTGGTATTTGTATCAAGTTTACATGGATTTCATAAAGCATCGAAAAGTGTTATTTTTTGTATGTTCTGTAACAATTTGCATAGAATGTGTTATTTATCTTTTTGATAGTATCCATATACATGATTTTGAGTCAACATGATTTTGGAGTTTTCTTTGTGAAAAGATTTTTAGATATTAATTTAATTTCTGAAACAGAAAGAAAGGTACTAAAAGAAAGATTCTTTATTTATTTTTGAGTTAGGCTTGTAATATTTATCTTTCAAGTAACTATTCTATTTCACTTAAGATGTTAACAATATTGGTTTAACATTGCCAATAATCATCTCTTATTAATATGTTGACATCTGGAAGCACAACAGACTGACCATAACTATACATATTGTGATGATGATTTTACCATGTATAAAAAATATACAGTCACTGTGCATTTGAAGGTAATAAATAGTGTATATCAACTACAATTCTAAACAAGGAAAGTCTTCTCTATGCCAATAATATAAAATATCTGGAAGTATAATTTAAAAGAAGTTAAAGGAATGACTTAATTATGGTAGGTCTGGTTAAAGAATTAAAAGTGATATATTTTGTTCTTCATAGAGCAATGTTCAATAATTAGTTCTTCAGTAAATGTATGGAAGGGAAAATTAATGATTAAATGGCTCTGAAGTCAACCTGATTGGTTTACAAGCTAAAAAATTATGGAGTTCTTTCTTAAATTTATGAAAATGAGATAGATGTGCATCTTTTGAGTTGGCTTATTGACAGGTACATTTTACTTTCTTAAGAGAAAAGCATTTTTTTTTTTTTTGAGTGAGTCATCAAAGGCTTGTTTAACTTGCTTATTCCTCAGAGTATATATAAAAGGATTCAACATTGGTGATATGGAAGAAATAAGCAGTGATACACCTTTGTTAATGCTTACCTCTTCTTTTGCAGGTGGTTTGATATAGATGAAGATGCAACTGCCATAAGACATGGAAAGTACAATCATATAGGAAGAACATGTAGAAAAAGCTTTTTTTCTTTGTTGAAGAGAAGGGAATTTTAGAATTGTCCTTATGATGTAAATGTAGGAGAGAACTACACAAAGAAGAGTGATGATGAAGATCAGTACAGAACAGACTATAACCATCTGCTCAATTAACCATGTGTCTGAGCATGAGATCTTCAGGAGAGGTGATACATCACAGGCAAAATGGTCAATGATGTTTGAATCACAGAATTCCAGATGAAAATCTAAGCTGAATGGTGGGAGGATAGTCATAAGTGCTGCCATCCAGCAGCAGATGACCATTGTTTTGCACAGTTTGTTGCTCATGATCGTCATATAATGCAAGGGTTTGCAGATGGCCACGTAATGATCATATGACATGGATGCCAAGAGAAAAAATTCAGCTACCCCAGAGATCGGTTAAAAATAGTTGTATGAAACATGCCTTATAGGTAATCACTCTGTCCCCAGTTGATATATTGTAGAGGAATCTTGGAATACAGGTGGTTGTAAACAAGATTTCTAAGAAAGAGAAATTTTGGAGAAAAAAAATACATGGGCATTTTAAAGTGGGGATCCACCAAAGTCAGGATAATGATGGTCAGATTTCCAGTTATACTCAAAGTGTAGGTGATAAATAGAAAAATAAAGAGCAAAATCTGCAACTGAGGATCGTCTGTCAGTTCCAGAAGGATGAATAGTGTTACTGCGGTGTGATTTCTCATTATTGACTCCTGGATTTTGCCAAACCTACCTGTAAATGTCAGAGAAATTTGTACTGCAGAATTCAGTGATGAAAATAGCCAACAATGAGAATTCTCTTGGTTATTTGACTCATCCAGGATCCATGGGCTTTACTTGTTGATCTAAGGAATACATTTCTTGTTTTACGTGAGCTGAGTTTCCCCATCTGTTTGTACCTAATGATGAAGTGAAACTTTTAAATATGTTTAAATTGCTGATTTACAGCCTAACGTTTCTTTTAGTAAACTCCTAAATTAATTTATAATTCATTAAGCATTTAACTTTTAGCCTGGGTGGCATACTAATTACATTAATTTTTCATTTTGTGTATTATAGCTATTTTTATATGGCCAAATGTTTCCTTTAACTCATAGGGTAAATTAAAAAAAAATATTAACTTCAGTTTCATTCCTTTGCTTTATAATTTGGGAAATGTTAAAATCCTAAAATAAAATTTCGTGTGCTCACTCAGTTGTGTCTGACTCTTTGTGACTCTATGGACTGTAGCCCACCAGGCTTCTTTGTCCATGGAATTTTCCAGGCAACAAAACTGGAATGGATTTCCATTTCCTCCTCCAGGAGATATTCCCGGCCCAGGGACTGAACCTACATCTCTGTGTTTCCTGCATTGGCAGGCAGGTTCTTTAGCACTGTTCGACCTGGGATTTTTAACTTTTAATTTTCTCTAAAACACAATTTTTGCTTTCTAAATATTGAGAATTCATTATAATGGCAAAACATGTCTTTATTCTAAAGCGTTTACATTTGTAATCTTAAGTTTCTAGTCTAAGCTTAACTACCTGTATCTTGGATCTTCTCATTGGATAACACTGTGTGGTACAGTCTGACTATTTTGTTGCACCCTTCATCACATTGTGAGGTAACGCTGAGTGCAATGAATGAACTGCTGAAGGATGTAAAAGGTGAACTTGATGCTTTCATTTAGCACAGATTGAAGAACATTTATATATTCTATTATGGTTAAAAAATCAATACAAAAGTTGATGATTATCCTCAACATGAAACTCTCTTTCTTCCATTTTCATTTCTTTCAAATACACATTTTGCCTTCACTTTTATATGTTGCATTTATTTCTCAGACACTTACAGTCTGGATTTGAACCTCAGCAGCCATTATAAAGCACTCTATCATGTATCTCCCTAGGACTTACTTCAATCTAAGTCATATATCCATATAATTAAATATAATTACAATACTACATGCCTTAGGAAGCATCACTATGAACAAAGCTAGTGGAGGTGATGGAATTCCAGTTGAACTATTTCAAATCCTGAAGGATAATACTGTTAAAGCACTGCACTCAATATGACTGCAAATTTGGAAAACTCAGCAGTGGCCACAGCACTTGAAAAGGTCAGTTTTCATTCCAATCCCAAAGAAAGGCAATGCCAAAGAATGCTCAAACTACTGCACAATTGCATTCATCTCACATGCTAGCAAAGTAATGCTACAAATTCTCCAAGCCAGGCTTCAACAATATGTGAACCATGAAATTCCAGATTTTCAAGCTGGATTAAGAAAAGGCAGAGGAACCAGATATCAAATTGCCAAAATCTGTTAGTTCATAAAAAAACAAAGAGAGCTCCAGAAAAATATCTGCTTTGGCTTTCTTGATTATGTCAAAGCCTTTGACTGTGTAGATCACAAGAAAATGTTGAAAATTCTTCAAGAGATAGGAATACCAGAATACCTTACCTGCCTCCTGAGAAATCTGTATGCAGGTCAAGAAGCAATAGTTAGAACCAGACATGGAATGACAGACTGGTTCCAAATTGGGAAGGAGTATGTCAAGGCTGTATATTGTCATCCTGCTTGTTTAAATTATATAAAGGGTACATCATGCAAAATGCCAGGCTGGATGAAGCACAAGAGGCAACCAAGATTGCTGGGAGAATTATCAATAACCTAGGATATGCTAATGACATCACACTTATGGCAGAAAGAGAAGAGGAACTAGAGAGTCTCTTGATGAAAATGAAACAAGACAGTGAAAAAGCTGGCTTAAAACTCAACATTCAAAAAACAAAGACCATGGCTTCTGGTCCCCTCACTCCATGGCAAATAGATGGAGAAACAATGGAAACAGTGACAGACTTAATTTTCTTGGGCTCCAAAGTTATTACAGATAGTGACTGAATACATGAAATTAAAAGACTCTTTCTCCTTGCAAGAAAAGTTATGACCAATCGAGATAGCATATTAAAAAGCAGAGACATTACTTTGCAGACAAAGGTCCATATAGTCAAAGTTATGTTTTTTCCAGTATCATGTATGAATGTTAGAGTTGGACTGTGAAGAAAGCTGAACACCGAAGAATTAATGCTTTTGAACTGTGATGTTGAACACTCTTGAGAGTTCCTTGGACTGCAATTAGATCCAACTGGTCAATCTTAAAGGAAATCAGTCCTGAATATTCATTGGAAGGACTGATGCTGAAGCTGAAACTCCAATACTTTGGCCACCTGATACAAGGAACTGACTCATTGGAAAAGACCCTGATGCTGAAAAAGATTGAAGGCAGGAGGAAAAGGGGACCACAGAAGATGAAATGGTTGGATTCAGTTCAGTTGCTCAGTTGTGTCTGAGTCTTTGTGATACCATGCACTGCAGCATGCCAGGCCTCCCTGTCCATCACCAACTCCCAGAGTTTACTTAAACTCATGTTCACTGAGTTGTGATGCCATCCAACCATCTCATTCTCTGTGGTCCCCTTTTCCTTCTGCCTTCAATCTTTCCTAACATCAGGATCTTTTCAAATGAGTCAGTTCTTTGCATCAGGTGGCCAAAGTATTGGAGTTTCAGCTTCAGCATCAGTCCTTCCAATGAACATTCAGGACTGATCTCGTTTTGGATGGACTGGTTGGAACTCCATGCAGTCCAAGGGACTCTCAAGAGTCTTCTCTAACACTACAATTCAAAACCATCAATTCCTCACCATTCAGTTTTCCTTACAGGCCAACTTGCACATCCATACATGACTACTGGAAAAACCATAACCTTGACTAGATGGACCTTTGTTGGCAAAGTAATGTCTCTGCTCTTTAATATGCTGTCTAGGTTGGTCATAACTTTTCTTCCAAGGAGTAAGTGTGCTGCAGTCCATGGGGTCACAAAGAGTTGGACACGACTGAATGACTGAACTAAACTGAATTGATACTACTATATACTTATCTTTCTTTCTATGCTCCATGCAGTTGTCTATTACATATGTTATCTATATAAAATATCTTATGAAGTAGGAGATATATTAAGATATTAGTCACTCAGTTGTGTCCAACTGTTTGAAACCCCATGGAGTGTAACCCAGCAGGCACCTCTGTCCATGGGATTCTCAAAGCAAAAATGCTGGGGTAGGTTGCCATTTCCTTATCCAGGAGTATATTGTCTCCACTTTAAAAGTGGGAGAACTGAGGCACAGAGAGATAAAGTTTATTTTTAAGGTTTTCTGATATTAAGTAGCCACAAAGAGTGACTCCAGAGTCCCAGGCTTGAATCACTGCATTCTGATTATTGATGCACATTTACCTGAATATCTTGGTTTCATGAACAGTATTTGTATTGCTAATCTTTTAAAAAAGGTAGTGTTACTATAATATTTATTGTCAAACAAAGGAAACTTGAGAAGCAAAGAGGGACAGTTGTAATAATTATGTTGCTACAACTGGTATAAATGGGATATTTAGAACAAAAACTAAATGTATGCCACTCAGTTTATATGCAACCACTCAGTTCATGTGTAATATCAGAACTGATGGAGATTACAAAGTGCAACTGGTTAATTTTCCATTTTATTCTTTTTTCCTGTTAGTATGTTGATATTTCCATGTTTGTTTAATATTTCTCTCCAGAAATACTAAGGCTGAAGACTAAGGACTGTATTATTCTGGGTTAAGATCAATCTATGTGAGAGTTCTTTTTCATATGTCCTCCATTTTATTGATAGGTAATTATCGGTTTCTAACTTGCAAGTAATGTCTTTAGTGCTCCAAGTTTTCTTATTTTACTAAATGAAAGATGGATTTTCTGCGAGTAATGCACGTTCTTGTGTTTTTAGTATATTCCTTTCAAAAAGCCTTGAGACATGTACTACCAGAGCTTTTTTGATTCTTTTTTATATTTGATAATTTTCAAAACAGTTTGTCATTTTTCCTAGCATCCCGCACAGAACCAAAGGAATTAAAAAAAAAATAAGGTATAGTCAATATTTAGCTTTATATTAGTTTCAACTGTGAAACAGAGCAGGACCGTATGGTCCTTCACCCTCATGTCCTCAGCCTGCCTTTTGTCTGTGTAAAAACTTTAGCCAATGAATAAGTTTAATCAGAGAAGTGAGAAAATGAAGAAACAAAGGAAAAGTCAAAGGAGACCAAATAACAATAGTTCAGTCATTAAGCATTGTCAAGGACATTTAATTCCTTCTCTGGGGCTGTGGTTAATATTCTGAGCCATGTCCCATGAGCTGTCTTACAAATACTGAATCCTCACCAAGTGAAGAAGTAACTACATGATGACGAGCCATGTAGCCATGACATAAGCCATTACATTCTAAGAATTAGCCTCAAGGACATTGAAACAAACCAACCTTGGAACTGAAGACTAGTTGTACTTAAAACAATCAAGACCAGATCAGATCAGATCAGATCAGTCACTCAGTCGTGTCCGACTCTTTGCAACCCCATGAATCGCAGCATGCCAGGCCTCCCTTTCCCTCACCAACTCCTGGAGTTCACCCAGACTCACGTCCATCAAGTCAGTGATGCCATCCAGCCATCTCATCCTCTGTCGTCCCCTTCTCCTCCTGCCCCCAATCCCTCCCAACATCAGAGTCTTTTCCAATGAGTCAACTCTTCACATGAGGTGGCCAAAGTACTGGAGTTTCAGCTTTAGCATCATTCCTTCCAAAGAAATCCCAGGGCTGATCTCCTTCAGAATGCACGGGTTGGATCTCCTTGCAGTCCAAGGGACTCTCAAGAGTCTTCTCCAACACCACAGTTCAAAAGCATCAATTCTTCGGCACTCAGCCTTCTTCACAGTCCAACTCTCACATCCATACATGACCTCTGGAAAAACCATAGCCTTGACTAGCTGAACCTTTGTTGGCAAAGTAATGTCTCTGCTTTTGAATATGCTATCTAGGTTGATCATAACTTTCCTTCCAAGGAGTAAGCGTATTTTAATTTCATGGCTGCAGTCACCATCTGTAGTGATTTTGGAGCCCAGAAAAATAAAGTCTGACACTGTTTCCACTGTTTCCCCACCTATTTCACATGAAGTGGTGGGACCGGATGCCATGATCTTCATTTTCTGAATGTTGAGCTTTAAGCCAACAATCAAGATAATGCTGATCAAATCACCAGTGACCAATATCAATATGACTATCAGAGCTAACTGTGCTCTTTCTGCCAGTAGCCCCTCTTCCTCATGTATAAAAGCTCTAACTAGTTGATGGTCAGTGAGACAGACTCAGTCTTTGGACATGTATCATCATTTCCCCACCCTGTTCCTGGCATCCAAAATAAAACAAACTTTTCTTTCTACCAACATGGCCTATTTACTGACTTTTGAGTGGCAAGCAGGAAGACCCCATTTCAGTTAAAGGTGTACAGCATAACAACTTGGTGTTTGTATACATTGTAAAATAATCATCATAATGAGTCTAACCAACATTCACCACTTTACTTAGTTACCTAAAATACTTTCCTTGTGATGAGACCTTTTAATATCTACTGTCATAGTAAGTTTCAATATGTAATGCAGTAATTATCTTAGTCTCCCAGCTGTAAATTACATTTCAAGAACTTATTACTTTATAATTGAAGGTTGCATCTTTTGAGCCCCTTCATTCATTGTTCCCCTGCCCCCACCCTACCTCTGACAACCACCAGTCTGTCCTCTGTGTCTCTGAGCTTGGGGTTTTTTGGTGTGTTTTTGTTTCTGTTTTTGGATTCCACGTGTATGTGACATCATGTAGTGTTTGTCTTCACTTAGTTTCCAATGCTTTGAGCCAGATCTTTCTCTTTAGTTTAAGCAGCTAAACCCTGTCTTCTGCTACTACAGGTGCACTGGCTGAGAGACTCCATCAAAGGGAGGGATATTAATTGAGGTTCAGGGTAGATAAAGTTGGATGAAAGGGTGATACTCTCTTGAACAGTTCATTGTCATCTGATGGTGACTGTAGCTCACACTCAGAGTCCCTGTCTTGTTTCCTTCTTTTCATGAATGCAGTTCACCACCCAGTAGTTCCCTTCATATCTGATTCAGATTTGCTTGGGTCTTGAAATGATCTTAGCTTTAGTAATCAATATATTGTTTTTCTCTGAGTCCAGCTGTTCATAGATAAATATTTAATAATGCTGACATATTCAAATTCACAAAATCCTGCTTTAAGTATTTAACTTTAACATTTAGTTAAAAGTTAACATTTAACATAAAGTATTTAATTTTAATTTTGAAAAAGGTTAAAAAATGAATAAAATCTCTGCTATTGATGTGTGTATGTGTGTATGTGTTATTCCCCAACCAAATCTGCTAATGATTTTTAGGGGCCATCATTCTAGAAAAATGACTGTGGGATATTCCCATCAAATGCTAACATTAGTATTCACCTTATTGGTTGGTTATTTAAGTCTAACACAAGGAGGGGGAGAGATAAATTGGGAGATTGGGATTGATGTATACACAGTAGTGTATATAAAATAGACAACCATTCCTTGTGTTACTATATAACACAGGGAACTCTATTCAATATTCTGTAATGGCATATATGGGAAAAGAATCTAAGAGAAAAAAAAGGGGGGGATATATGTATGTGTGTAACTGATTCAGGGCTTCCCAGACTGCTCAGTGATTAAGAATCTGTCTATTAATGTAGAAGACGCAGGAGACATGGATTTGATCCCTAGGTCAGGAAGATACCCTGCAGGAGGAAATGGCAACCCACTCCAGTATTCTTGCCTGAAAAACCCCATGTAGAGGAGCCTGGCAGGCTATAATCCATGGGGTTTTGGAAGTGTTGGGCATGACTGAGCCACTGAACACAATGAGCACAGTAACTGATTCACTTTGCTGTACACTTGAAACTAACATGACAACGTAAATCTGTACTCCAGTAAAAATTTTAAATATCAATTAAAAATGTCTGACACTTTGCTTAAAGAGAGAAATCTATCATGACGTTCCCCATCCACCTCCCACCTTCTGCCAGAAAACATGCACACATAGTGTGTAAATGACTGAAGGAGCAAACATTTTCATACTTACCCTGTCACCATTAAGTTATTTCATGGCACCTGTTGACAGTTCATTTGAAGATACTCATAATGATACACATGCTGAACAGGAATATGCTAGAGGAGACATGTTTTCTCAGGGAATCGCATTCAGCTAGGAAATCCCTGAAAATGCCCAGAGCCCTTCTATATCATACAGAGCTCCCTCTGTGAGAGGCCCTGTGCCATTTTACACTGAGAATATATGTTCCTCTCTTACTAGCTCAAATAAAGGAATGTCTTTTCTAAAGGGTTAAAGGTATAACATGGGAGAACAATTGATTAGGAGTAGTTGATATGATGAACTTGTTGGTTCATCAACCAATCAGGAAAACGTATTTGGCACCAAATGTTATGGCTATTTAATCATGTATCCCACCTATAATGAGTCAATAGAATCAACAAACAAAAGTGTCTGTGGAGACCCATGATTAAAAGTCACTAAGGAATGTTAATATAAGTTTTGGCAATCAACTTTCCACAAGGTAGCAGTGGGAACATTGTCTTTGAGGACAAGAAAATGCAACAATACCATTAGACACACTGATGGTGCAGGATAATAAAAGTCAAATGATAAAATGTTTGATTTTCTTTTTTACAGTGTCTAAGGCAATTAAATAGGCATAACAAGCCTTTATCCACTTTCCTTAAACAACTCATGGATACTATAAAAATATGAACATAAAAAGGAAAAAAAATGACATAGTATTTACCAGCATAAATTATGTTATAAAAGTAACATCAGAGATTTTCCCCCTCAACCAAAAGTACATAACTAAATCTGTAAGAACTTATAATCTACCATTTACATACAACCTATGGCAATTCTATTTAATTATAAACATATAATTTTTATATGTTTTTATATGAAAATTTTGTTTTCAGAAATGAAAGGCTACCTTTAGGCGAATCCAGGGCAAACTGCACTTGTGATGACTCAGCAAAATAGCACCTGAGAGACACTGTCAACTTCAGGGACAAAGTCTTACATTTATGGCACATGAAAGAGTTTAGCCAAATGATGGGCATTTCATATAGTTGGCCATACCTAGAGATCAGTAGGCATAGGGAGTATACACCTGTGAGCTGACTCTGAATTGTAGGTATACAATTTTGAGAGTTGTAACTAAATGTACTTTTTCAGGGAAGTTTGTAGGGAGATATATATATAAGGCACAAGCTGGAATCAAGATTGAAAGGAGAAATATCAATAACCTCAGATGTGCAGATGACTCCACCCTTATGGCAGAAAGTGAAGAAGAACTAAAGAGGCTCTTGATGAAGGTGAAAGTGGAGAGTGAAAAAAAATTGGCTTAAAGCTCAACATTCAGAAAACTAAGATCATGGCATCCAGTCCCTTCACTTCATGGCAAATAGATGGGGAAACATTGGAAAAAGTGGCTGACTTTATTTTTTTGGCTCCAAAATCACTGCAGATGGTGATTGCAGCCATGAAATTAAAAGACGCTTACTCCTTGGAAGGAAAGTTATGACCAACCTAGGTAGCATATTCAAAAGCAGAGACATTACTTTGCCAACAAAGGTTCGTCTAGTCAAGGCTATGGTTTTTCCAGAGGTCATGTATGGATGTGAGAGTTGGACTGTGAAGAAGGTTGAGCACTGAAGAATTGATGCTTTTGAACTGTGGTGTTGGAGAAGACTCTTGAGAAACCCTTGGACTGCAAGGAGATTGAACCAGTCCATTCTGAAGGAGATCAGCCCTGGGATTTCTTTGGAAGGAATGATGCTAAACTGAAATTCCAGTACTTCAGCCACCTCATGCGAAGAGTTGACTCATTGGAAAAGACTCTGAACTTGGGAGGGACTGGGGGCATGAGGAAAAGGCGATGACAGAGGATGAGATGGCTGGATGGCATCACCGACTCGATGGACATGAGTTTGAGTGAACTTCAGAAGATGGTGATGGACAGGGAGGCCTGGCATGCTCTGATTCTTGGGGTTGCAAAGAGTTGGACATGACTGAGCCACTGTACTGAACTGAACTGAACTGATGCTGGGAAAGACTGAGAGCAGGAGGAGAAGGGGACACTAGAGGATGAGATGGTTGGATGGCATCACTGACTCAATGGACATGAGTTTGGGTAAACTCTGGGAGATGGTGATGGACAGGGAGGCCTGGTGTGCTGCGATTCATGGGGTTGCTAAGAGTCAGACACGACTGAGAAACTAAACTGAACACACACACACACACACACACACATATATATATATATATATATATATATATATATATGAAAGGAAAACACCTATCAATGTAATGATGAATGCACCTATCAGTGTGATGATGAATGTCACCACCCCACAGATTATAATCATCTGTTCTATGAACCATGTATCTGAGCTTGAGATCTTTAGGAGGGGACCTGCATCACACCCAAAATGATGAATGGCACTGGAGTCACAGAATTTTACCTGGAGGCCCATACTGCATGGTGTGATGACAGTCATCAACCCAGAGATCCAGCAGCAGAGCACAAAGATGATGCAGACTCCACTGTTCATGAAGGGGTTTACAGATTGCCACGTAGTGGTCATAGGACGTTACTGCCAGAAGAAAAATGTTGTGACTCCAAAGAGTCCAACAAAAAATATTTGACCAGCACAGGCATTAAGCCCATGATGGCTCAAATGACAAAGCATCTGCCTGCAATGCGAGAGACCCAGGTTCGATCCCTGGGTTGGGAAGATCCCTTGAAGAATAAAATGGCAACCCACTCCATTATTCTTGCCTGGAGAACTCCATGGACAGAGGAGCCTGGTGGGCTACAGTCCATGTAGTCTCAAAGAGTTGGACACGACTGAGCAAATTTCACTTCACTTCTTCAGGTGTTACAAATAATGATATTGTCCCCACTTAATATGCTGTACAGGAATCTGGGAATACACACTGTTGAGAATGAGACTTCTAAGAAGGCAAAGTTTTTGAAGAAAAAATACATAGGTGTTTTAAGATGAGAATCCATGAATGTGAGAATGATAATGGTCAGATTTCCAGTAACACTCATTATATACGTAAGAAATAAAAAGACAAAAATCAGAACTAGCAGCTGTGGGTCCTCTGTAAATCCCAACAAGATGAATGTTGTTATGACTGTGTGATTTCTCATTACCAGCTTTGATGTTTTATACAATCTACATGTAAAAAAGTCAAAGAAAAGTTATCCAAACAGATGAAAAGAAATAATAAGCAAAAAAAAAAAAATCAGTGAAATGGAAAAGAGAAACAAGAGAGAAGATGAATATAATCAAAAGCTGATTCTTGGAGAGGATGTTTAATATTGATAAACTGTTATTGTGGCTGGTCTGGAAGAAAAAAGAAAAGGTGAAATTTATCAGCAATGTGAGGTATGACATCATTGCAGATTACACATATATTAAAACAGAAAAATATCATGTCTCTACAAAGTAGATTTGACAGCTTAAATTAATGAATCAATGCTATGAAAGATACAGTCTACCAAAGCTAACTCAAGATGAAATATCTAACCTATATATCTCTATCCCTAATATTAAACAGGTACACAAATCATCCAACAAAGAGAACTGCAGCCTCAGGTGGTTTAATTGTATGTTTCTATCAAACACTGAAAAACAGGAAAAAGCCTGTATGATACAAATCCTTTCATACAGTTGTTGAGAGCCAAAATCATAGTATTATCTGATGTGATTGCCAATGTAAATAGTCAAGATATGTGATAACTCTCATGAGAAGTAGAAGTGTAAAGGCAAAAAAGTTTTTTTTACATTCTACCCCCAGTGGTAAATATTGTTTCCAAGTCATTTGTGAAATGTTCACTGTGTAGATTATCATTCACAGACCATGCACAAACTTGTAAGAGTTGATACAGTAAAAAGCACATTGTATAAATTACATAAATTAAAATTGAACAGTAAAGTTATTCAATTGAATACAGGAAAGGAGAAACAAAAGAATGAACAGCAATGGGAACAAACAAATATCAAGTAACAAAGTGATACGCCAAAGTCCAAACATAAATGATGATGCACCGCCTATAAATGTTCAAAGCATACCACACTAATTAAAAGAGTTTATAAGAATGCATTAAAAAAATTGCCTACCTGGATGTTATATACAAGCACACTGTTTGTATACAAGATTTACTTATATATTCGAGGTTGTGTTTATGTGTGTGTGTGTTTATGTATAATATAACATCTATTGTCCCAATCTTAACCAATTTATAAGATAGGCCTAGAGACTTCCTCATTTACCACAGGCCCAGAGACATCCATGATGACTTTCAAGTATTGAAATGAATTTCTCACATCCTGTGAACTATCCAAATTAAAAAAAAAAAAAACACACACACACGTTATATATATCTTACATATAAGTATATGTTTATATATAAATGTTTTTATGTATCCTTAGGAAATTTATAGGAACCATTTTAATTAGTTTTCCAAGTTTCAGAATAGAAAAATATTGATTTGAGAAATATACACATACTTACATTTTAGTCTTTCATTCAGGCTTCAGTTTTTGTTTTCTCCCCACATAGTCTCACAATTAAACAAGAATTGTTAGTAGTGACATAGATAGAGTCTAGTGTTTCTTTCTTACTTGCACTCAAAGACAGCAATGGAAATACAAAAACAGGCAGTATCAATTTTTATATCCATATGTGTAGCATTTACTGTGAATGACAATATGAGTCTAAATTTATAAATGATCTATTTCCATATAATCTGAAGAGTTAGATAAAAGGAAAGACTAGTAAAAAGGCTAAAGAAAATCAGAAATTCTCTGATTGTTGAGAAGTTGATGTTTTGGTCCAACAATTTTTTAACAGAGAATGGTTCCCTGAAAAGTTTCACTAAAGATATGATGGAGGATGCTTTCTTTATGTGGTCAACCTGTAACAGGTAAGATAAATAAAGTTAGAAAAAAGTGTCCTTGGGAAAAAAATAAATAAAAAAGTGTCCTTGGTGTCTATGCTTAAAAATCACTAATGAATGTAAAATATAATATAGAAAAGCAAAACAAAAGCTAACAAATACACTTACGAACTGGGACAGTCCTATGAGATGGGAGGTGCATTAAAAACACCAAGGTAAGGAAGTATCTTCATGGTACTAAATCTTTGCAAAATGATGATCTAGATCATACTGTTTCATGTTAATTCACATTCTTAATTGCTAATAATTATAGTTTTCAAATATTTATTGATAATTTATGCTTTGTTTATGAACAGGCTGTTATGGTCCTTTCACTGTTTTTGAATTAAAGTGATTGCTTATGTTTTTCTAGGATATTTGTATACATTCAAGGATATCAATCTTTGCAAGTCTTATGTTGTAAATCCTGTTTCACTATTTGTTATTTAACATTTAATACTATTGTGTTGGCTAAGAAGTTTTTTCAGTTTTTAAGCAAAAATAAAGGACACATTTTTTATTTTCACTGAGAACTTCATTGAACAACATATTCACTGTTTTGTTTCACTACTTCCACCATTTTTCAAGTAATTTCATAATTCTACCTTGCCAAAACTTTTGATACTTTTGAGCAAAGAGCTGTTCAAGGTGCCTTTTACAGTCTTCCAGGGAATTGGAATTTTTTCCATTAAGAGGGTTGCATAAAGACTGAAATAAATTGAGATCTGAGGGTGCAATATCCAGGGAATATGTCAGATGAATAAGAACTTCCCAGCCATGCTGCAACAGTTTTTGCCTGGTATTCAAGGAAACATGTAGTCTTCCATTATCCTGATGGAATATTATGGGTTCTCTGTTCACTACTTCCAGATACTTTTCATCGAATGCTGCTTTTAGTTGATCTAACTGGGAGCAGAACTTGTTGGAATTAATAGTTTGGTTTTTCAAAAGAAGCTCATAATAGAAGGACTCCTTTCCAGTCTCACCATATACACAACATCAACTTCTTTGAAAACAGGCCTTTGATGTGGTTGGTGGTAGTTAATTTTGCTTGTCCTATGATCTGTTTCATTCCATATTATTGTACACTATTCACTTTTCATCATCTGCCACAATTTGTTTTAATTTTCATTATTTTTAAGTAGAGAATTACATGTGGAAATATGGTCAGAAGATTTTCTTGCTTAACTTATGTGCAACCCAAACATTAAAATGATTAACATAACCAATATGGACTTCCCTAGTGGCTCAAATGGTGAAGAATCCACCTATAGTGTGAGCAGGAGACCTGGGTTTGATCCCTGGGTTGGGAAGATCCCCAGGAGAAGGGAATGGCAACCCACTCCAGTAGTCTTGCCTGGAGAATCCCCATGGACCGAGGAGCCTGGCAGGCTACTTTACCTGGGGTCACAAAAAGTCAGACACGACTGAGTGACTTTCACTTCATTTCAACATAACCAAGCTGTTGCAAATGATTTTCAGTGCTTGATTTGGATATTGTGAGTATGTCAGCTGTCTCCTGTTGGTGTAACATTCACTGCTCTCCATTATTGTATTTATTTGACTGCTGTCAACTTTACTGGTATACTTGACTGTGGAATGTCATCCAGTGAGAAATCTCCAGCACAAAACTCTGCAAACCACTTTTGACACCTTCGGTCAGTCACAGCACCTTCTGCATACACTGCACAAACCTTTTTGTGTGTGTGCTTCAGTTGCATTTTTACCTTTCTTGATATAATAAAGCATAATATGCTGAAAATGGTTTTTTCTTCCATCTTCCGTATTAAAGTGCCTCACAAAAATTCATTATTTTGATGTTTTTTTTAATGAACATTGATATAATAGCTTTCACAACACAATCTAAAAAAAAATTGTTTTGAATGATGTTAAAGATAACTAAGCATTAGTAGAGTCAGCTCACAGAAAAAAAAAAAAAAATTGAATGCTTTGGCCAAACCAGTACTTATGGTGCTGGTGGTACACTGAAAATTTAGTTGAATTGTAGTAAAATATGCTTCCTTTTGTTTTATTGTTTCTGAATCTTTTGCCATTATGGCTTTACTGATTCTGATGTTGTCATATATTTGCTTACATTTTCTTCCTATTATTTTATTATTTATTTTCTTTACATTAACATCTGTATCCAACATGCAGAAGTCAACAAAATAAGGTGGTATCAAAAGAAAATATATAGAAACAGGCCATAGTGAGGTAGGAGGGACAAACACTAGATGAACATGGTATCATGGAAAACAAATGTAAAGGGTTTCATGTTCCATGAGGTTTGGAAATGTTGATTTAAAAATTTTTTAATTCTTTATATGTGAAAAATTTGGTATTATAATTCTATAGAGTTTCCCCTCTTCATTATAAATTCATATACACATTAGTAGCCATACCATTATGTATATTAGTAATGGTGTTACTATGAATTCTTAGGTGTTATGATTCTTTGTTTCTAAGGTAATTATTTTTCGGCATTCACTAGTTTGCAAATTTGATCTTCAAGAAGTCTTCTGTGTCATCTTGGAATTTCCCACTCAGTGTTGGAGCATAGTAGTGTTGTCAATCTTTCAAAAGACAAAGCTAGGAAAAAAACATGTTAAGATTCATTAGTTTACACTACTGCTTCTAATTTTAATTCAGCATTACTGAATTATTTCTTCATCATATTTGATTCTCTCCCCACCCCTTATCCCTTCAGTGAAATTCCTAGTTCTCAACATTCGTATATTTACTAGTTTACCCAATGCTAAAATTCAGACAAGGTGAAATCAGAATTACTCAGTCAGTACTATCAGTGATAAAACACAAACTGTATGAATTTAAAGCTATGTTTGTAATCCTTTTACCCTTTAGACTGTCCCACAGAGGGTCCATGATCAGAGCATGATATTTTAAATCATCACACACTAAATTATTTTTATTTCTTTCTTTGTTTTTAACTCTTGTGGTTCTTTTATTCACAGCATAATATTGTTATTTCATTTGATTTTTTAATTCAATTTCAGTGTTATTTTTTTTGGTAACATGATACTTTAAATTTTACATAAATTAATGATATGGTTGAAAAGTACAAGTTTTGTTTAAAAGGGAGCAACCATTTTCTTGACAAAATATTTGCATATATGATGCCAACTGCAAACTGGCATTTGCAATTTACCTCTATAAGGATTAAATCATGAGCCACTACAACTGCTGACCTTCAACACCCCTGAAAGGACTTCAGGGTGGAGATCAGGAATGAGGCACTCTGCGCTCTGCGGGGGTCGCGGGGGGGGGACTAAACTAATAGAACAGGCCTTCAGATAGATATTTTCAAAAGATTTTATGAGCTCATTTTTTGTGTGTATGTGTCTCCTTGTGTCTGCTGCTGCTGCTGCTAAGTCGCTTCAGCCGTGTCCAACTCTGTGCGACCCCTTGGACTGCAGCCTATCAGGCTCCTCCATCCATGGGATTTTCCAGGCAATAGTACTTGAGTGGGTTGTCTAGACAGCACTAAAATCATTATTGATGGCATCTGTTCCTTGTGACTAGCAGCAAGCCTTGCTCAAAATGTGTACTTGACTGCAGGTATCACTCTTCACTAAAATCATATATAATGATGACCTTCATCCCTACCTCTCTGGAGCTGTTTTTCAGAGCTATCTGAAATACTGTTTCCAGAGCTATTGTCCTCATTCTGCCTCAAGTAAAACTTAATTCACAACACTCATGTGCACTTTTTTTTCCCGTTGACAGTGGTATGAAAATGTCAATCTTTTTATCATATATTTATTCACTCAAAAAAAGTTAAGCATTCAAATTCTGGGTATGGATTAAACCATTAGATTATTTATCTATCTACCTACCTACCTATCATCATCATCATCTAGCTGTAGTCTGCCTGTCAACTAACCACTCATTTACTTAATTTGAAGTATTGCATAATGGGTAACAAGCTACACTTTGGAATCATGAATCTGATTGTGATCATGTCTCTGTAGTTTTTAAACTTTGTCACGAGTGTGAATTAGTGAAATGACTTCCCTAAGTATTAGTTTTTACAAAAGCAAAGGTCATAAATATGTGTACTTTGTCTATTGATGACTAATTTAAATACTGTAAACACAAAAATTAGCAGTGATTCATGCATACTAAATTTTCAACAAAAGGTGGACATTATAATAATTAGTAATATTTCAAAAAGCTTGAATGTAAGTGCACACCCTCAAATCACCAAATAAAATATCCATTCTCAAATCATAGTAATAAACAGAAGTTCAGTTTTTTTAATATTGAATAGAGTTGTTTTTTAAAAAAAACAATAAGTATTTGTGGTAGGTAGCAACATGCTGATCTTCTAGTGACAATTCACATTTTGGAAAAAACAAAAACCTCAAGAGGATTTATCCTTGTATCTTGGCACATCTGTTGGTTTGCAGAGTATACATGATTCTTTTGAAATGAGTATTTTTTTAATGTGATGAGTCTCATAATACTTCATATCAGCATGCTTGAATCAATAAGCTTATTTTTAATTAAATGATAAAGACAAGGGATAAATGGTGTTTGGTGTGGGTTTTTGAGTGTTGTTTCATCTTGTCTACTTTCCCTTAGAGACACAATCCCCTTAGGTTTCTTGTAAAGAAGCACTCACTCTTTAAATAATTTGAACCTGGCAGATATTTCCCAAGTACTAAACTAGCTAGTCATCTCAGCTGTGATAATCATTATGGATGTTGGTAAGGTGGGATTGGTTGAACAGATATAAATTTTATAGTAACAGAGAGAAGTTTACTAGAAATTTTATTATTCAAGACATACATTCAGTATCATGTGATAGTGAAGAAAGTTCCATTACTAATATAGTCACACTTTACTCTCTAATTGGAATTAACATGAGAGTTTATTTAATATTATTTTCCAATAAATATGTTTGACTCTATTATGGTTGATGTTTATTTATATAGTCTAGAGAAAAAAAAGATACCAACATATTCTACTAATGGCAGTAAGTAGTGTCTTACTTTTCTCTTAAATATTTAAGAATAATTATTGCTACCATGTAAATAACATATAAATAAATAACAGTGATTTAAAGCTGATATTAATTCTCTTTGAATAAAGCATTGATTATTTCTCATCTATTTATGAATCTCTAAATTCAAGAATATGAAGCTTGCAATATGTATTTGCACTTACATTTCCAGTACTTCATGGTTTACACCAGACACTGTGGGAATGTGAAGGGAATGATAATTATTCTACTGCTCTAGACAAAGAGAACCTTGGAAACTCTAGATGTCAATCAAACATTACGAGGTTGGGGGATGTTTTTCTTGGAGAGTTTATTTCACGTTTTAATATATTTTTGAAAAAACAGAAAAGTTAACTCCCTGAGGAGTACTAATTCTGACCAACACTTTGATATATGACAATTTATCACTGATAATTATGGATTTTCAAATCTGCACTGGTTGCAGAACAAATATCTGCTGCTTGATTTTGAAATTACTCTGATACCAGCAATTAACCTACAAGAAAGTTCAATATATTTTTCAGGAAAAAGAAATTAGGGAAAGAGCATGTTAACAAAATAAACAGGGCCAAATGAAGACCAGGTCAAGGAAGGAAGGTTGAGATTCATCTGTGGTTCTCTAAGAGCTGCCTTTTCCATTAACAGCCTGGAGCTAATTCATTGGAGTATTAATCTAAGAGGAGAAGAATATGCTAATATACATGAAATGAAAAACAAAGATGTGCTAATGATTATTAATAAAATTATTTATCTAAATAATGTGGGGTTTGTGAATTCCTATGTGAAGTAACAGGCTAAATCATGTAGAAGGAAAAACATTATGTATTCAATAAGAAAAAGAAAAGTTTTAGAACAGGCAAAGATATTGATTGGCAAAATAATTGCTGAGAAGGAATGCAAAGTACATTATTTTATTTTAAAATGAAGAAAACATTGTATACTCTATGATGCAGTCTATTTTCCATTTCTTTCAGTGCTTATATACTATGTTTATTTGGAAATAGTCTACCTATTTCACAAATAGTTGACAAACATTTCTTCAGAGTAAGAGGAAAATGAAGTGCATCATTGGGTATATTTTAGTTGAAAATATGCCTCTAAAATATATAACCAATTAGTACTCTGATTTCACTAAAATTCTTTTGCTTTTATAAAAAATTAGAGAATAAAAATACATTTTATTGAAATATTTCCTTTTTATGAAAAACATATATGCACTCTAATTTAATATCTGATTAAAAGATAATTTAATGGCAAGTGATGTTAGACTCTGAATATGTGTAACTGGATGGAGATTGTGATTGTCTTTTCTGTGTTTTCTCTTTTATTATTTGTTCGCTATTACATGTGGCAAAATCGTTCAAGTTCTAAATGCATTGTTAATTTTTTGTAAATGTGATTATATCTGCTTTATATTCAATTTCAAGTTTTCCTAGATTCGACTTGTATTTATTTTGCTGGGGTACTACATACTTTTATTCTCTTTTTCTCTTGTTGTCCTTTCTATGCCTTCATCAGTAGTTCCTAGAGAAGTTGCTTCTCTAGGTGACTAATTGGGCTTGAATCAAATGTCTCTTTAATATTAAATCTAAAGTTTCAGAATTTAACTGTAGGTTTTAATTCACTTCACTTGCATAATTTTATTTTGATAAAGTTAATTAAAATGAATGAATTAATTTTGAAATCTGAACCGAGGATTTATTTAATTATTTAACAATGGACAAATTGGAAGCAGTTGTAATTGACTGGGAGTTTGTAAATAAGGGTGAAAAATAACTATTATGGGTATTATAGGTCAATTTCCAAAACTGAGTTGACTTTGGTAATATTAGTATTTGCAGCACAGTTCTAGAGCATATCTTCAAACTCAGGCAAATGGGTATGTTTGTGCACATGTATCCTTTAATATATAATATCTTAAAGATAAAACTATTCCTGTAGTTTCTTATTTTTATACCTTTTTATTACAATAAATTGTTTGAAATTACAGAGGAGAAATGAGGAACCATACAAGGCACACAGAGTTTATCCTTCTGGGACTGACAGATGATTCTCAGTTACAGATCCTAATTTTTTTGTTTCTGCTTCTAAATTACACGTTGAGCATGATTGGAAACTTAACCATCATTACCCTCACTCTGTTGGATTCCCATCTCAAGACCCCAATGTATTTCTTTCTCCGTAATTTCTCTTTCCTGGAAATTTCATTCACAAGTGCTTGCATCCCCAGATTCCTAGTCACCACTGTAAACAGAGAAAAGATGATTTCTCATATTGGTTGCATGTCTCAGTTATTTTTTTTACATATTCTTGGGACTTACAGAATTTTTCCTTCTGGCGGCTATGTCCTAGGACCGTTATGTTGCCATTTGCAAGCCTTTGCATTATACATCCGTCATGAGCAGCACAATTTGTCATCATCTGGTACTCAGTTCTTGGGCAACTGGATTCGTGGTTATTTTCCCTCCACTAATTTTGGGTCTTCACCTGGATTTCTGTGATTCAAATGTCATTGATCATTTCATTTGTGATATTTCTCCTATCCTACAACTTTCTTGCTCAGACACACATTTACTAGAAATGATTGCATTTTTATTAGCTGTGATAATCCTCGTGGTCACATTGCTATTGGTAATTCTTTCTTACTCTTATATCGTCAAGACAATTATAAAATTTCCTTCAGCTCAACAAAAGAAAAAAGCCTTTTCTACCTGCTCTTCTCACATGATTATTGTATCCATCACTTATGGTAGTTGCATATTCATCTACATAAAGCCCTCAGCAAATGAAAGGATCACTTTAAGCAAAGGAGTGGCTGTATTAAATACTTCAATTGCTCCTTTGTTGAACCCATTCATTTATACTCTGAGGAACCAGCAAGTTAAACAAGCCTTCAGAGATGTATTTAGAAAGATATTTTCTGCTTCAGACAAGTAATACTGTTTATTGAAATAATCAACATGAAAGCATAAAAGAAACATTGAACACAAGCTCTTTTGATGCTTCTAGTACAAGAATTGATCTCTAATATTTAATTGATTATATAACTTGTGCTTACTTGAGCTTAGAAACCCTTTCCATTCTATACATCTGAATTTAACTTTCTGTTCTTCAAAATGAAGTATTTCTGTGTTAGAAATACAAAATTGCAAAATTTATTTTCTCTAATAAAATGTTAGAATAAAATGAATAGAGGGATTTGGTTGTATTATGGAATATAAATTTTTGGAGTATTGTATTTCTTAAGTAATTTAAATGAATGTTCCATGATTCATTTAAAAGCCATAGTTTTAAAAATTCTTAAACTGAATTATTAAATATGTTTAAGAAGCTCCAGGAGACCTTATTCTTTAAAAGTGTATTGTAGAGTATTATTTTGTAAAGTGTTTTTTGAATCAATTTTAAAATTTTTGTCAGCTTAGTAAACAAGAATAATTTCCTATTAAATTGAAGCATGGTTAATTTATAATGTTGTATTAGTTTCAGGTGAACAGCAAAATAATTAAGTTACATATGTTCTTTTTTTTTCAGCCTCTTTTCCCTTGTAGGTTATATCCATCTCATTAGAACTGATTCAAATGAATTCCTTTTAATGGCTGAGTAATACTCCGTTGTGTATATGTACCACAGCTTTCTTTATCCATTCATCTGCTGATGGACATCTAGGTTGCTTCCATGTCCTGGCTATTATAAACAGTGCTGCGATGAACACTGGGGTACACGTGTATCTTTCAATTCTGGTTTCCTCAGTGTGTATCCCCAGCTGTGGGATTGCTGGATCATAAGGCAGTTCTATTTCCAGTTTTTTAAGGAATCTCCACACTGTTCTCCATAGTGGCTGTACTAGTTTGCATTGCCACCAACAGTGTAAGAGGGTTCCCTTTTCTCCACACCCTCACCAGCATTTATTGCTTGTAGACTTTTGGATCACAGCCATTCTGACTTGGCATGAAATGGTACCTCATAGTGGTTTTGATTTGCATTTCTCTGATAATGAGTGATGTTGAGCATCTTTTCATGTTTTTGTTAGCCATCTGTATGTCTTCTTTGGAGAAATGTCTATTTAGTTCTTTGGCCCATTTTTTGATTGGGTCATGTATTTTTCTGAAGTTGAGCTGTAGGAGTTGCTTGTATATTTTTGAGATTAGTTTTTTGTCAGTTGCTTCATTTGTTATTATTTTCTCCCATCCTGAAGGCTGTCTTTTCACCTTGCTAATAGTTTCCTTTGTTGTGCAGAAGCTTTTAAGTTTAATTAGGTCCCATTTGTTTATTTTTGCTTTTATTTCCAATATTCTGGGAGGTGGGTCATAGAGGATCCTGCTGTGATGTATGTCGGAGAGTGTTTTGCCTATGTTCTCCTCTAGGAGTTTTATAGTTTCTGGTCTTACATTTAGATCTTTAATCCATCTTGACTTTATTTTTGTGTATGGTGTTAGAAAGTGTTCTAGTTTCATTCTTTTACAAGTGGTTGACCAGTTTTCCCAGCACCACTTGTTAAAGAGATTGTCTTTAATCCATTGTATATTCTTGCCTCCTTTGTCAAAGATAAGGTGTCTGTAGGTGCCTGGATTTATCTCTGGGCTTTCTATTTTGTTCCACTGATCTATATTTCCGTCTTTGTGCCAGTACCATACTGTCTTGATGACTGTGGCTTTGTAGTAGAGCCTGAAGTCAAGTAGGTTGATTCCTCCAGTTCCATTCTTCTTTCTCAAGATAGCTTTGGCTATTCGAGGTTTTTTGTATTTCCATACAAATTGTGAAATTATTTGTTCTAGCTCTGTGAAGAATACCATTGGTAGCTTGATAGGGATTGCATTGAATCTATAAATTGCTTTGGGTAGTATACTCATTTTCACTATATTGATTCTTCCAATCCATGAACATGGTATATTTCTCCATCCATTAGTGTCCTCTTTGATTTCTTTCACCAGTATTTTATAGTTTTCTAAAATTGGTCTTTAGTTTCTTTAGGTAGATATATTCCTAAGTATTTTACTCTTTCCGTTGCAATGGTGAATGGAATTGTTTCCTTAATTTCTCTTTCTGTTTTCTCATTACTAGTGTATAGGAATGCAAGGGATTTCTGTGTGTTGATTTTATATCCTGCAACTTTACTATAATCATTGACTAGTTCTAGTAATTTTCTGGTGGAGTCTTTAGGGTTTTCTATGTAGAGGATCATGTCATCTGCAAACAGTGAGAGTTTTACTTCTTCTTTTCCAATTTGGATTCCTTTTATTTCTTTTTCTGCTCTGATTGCTGTGGCTAAAACTTCCAAAACTATGTTGAATAGTAATGGTGAAAATGGGCACCCTTGTCCTGTTCTTGACTTCAGAGGAAATGCTTTCAATTTTTCACCATTGAGGATAATGTTTGCTGTGGGTTTGTCATATATAGCTTTTATTATGTCGAGGTACGTTCCTTCTATTCTTGCTTTCTGGAGAGTTTTTATCATAAATGGATGTTGAATTTTGTCAAAGGCTTTCTCTGCATCTATTGAGATAATCGTATGGTTTTTATTTTTCAATTTGTTAATGTGGTGTATTACACTGATTGATTTGCGGATATTGAAGAATCCTTGCATCCCTGGGATAAAGCCCACTTGGTCATGGTGTATGATCTTTTTAATGTGTTGTTAGATTCTGATTGCTAAAATTTTGTTAAGGATTTTTGCATCTATGTTCATCAGTGATATTGGCCTGTAGTTTTCTTTTTTTGTGGCATCTTTTTCAGGTTTTGGTATTAGGGTGATGGTGGCCTCATAGAATGAGTTTGGAAGTTTCCCTTCCTCTGCAATTTTTTTGAAGAGTTTGAGTAGGATAGGTGTTAGCTCTTCTCTAAATTTTTGGTAGAATTCAGCTGTGAAGCCGTCTGGATCTCGGCTTTTGTTTGCTGGAAGATTTCTGATTACAGTTTCAATTTCCGTGCTTGTGATGGGTCTGTTAAGATTTTCTATTTCTTCCTGGTCCAGTTTTGGAAAGTTGTACTTTTCTAAGAATTTGTCCATTTCTTCCACGTTGTCCAGTTTATTGGCATATAATTGTTGATAGTAGTCTCTTATGATCCTTTGTATTTCTGTATTGTCTGTTGTGATCTCTCCATTTTCATTTCTAATTTTATTGATTTGATATTTCTCCCTTTGTTTCTTGAGGAGTCTGGCTAATAGTTTGTCAATTTTATTTATCCTTTCAAAGAACCAGCTTTTGGCTTTGTTTATTTTTGCTATGGTCTCTTTTGTTTCTTTTGCATTTAGTTCTACCCTAATTTTTAACATTTCTTTCCTTCTATTAACCCTGGGGTTCTTCATTTCTTCCTTTTCTACTTGCTTTAGGTGTAGAGTTAGGTTATTTATTTGACTTTTTTCTTGTTTCTTGAGGTATGCCTGTATTGCTATGAACTTTCCCCTTAGGACTGCTTTTACAGTGTCCCACAGGTTTTGGGTTGTTGTGTTTTCATTTTCATTAGTTTTATGCAAATTTTGATTTCTTTTTTGTATTCTTCTATGATTTGTTGGTTATTCAGCAGCGTGTTGTTCAGCCTCCATATGTTGGCATTTTTAATAGTTTTTCTCCTGTAATTGAGATCTAATCTTACTGCATTGTGGTCAGAAAAGATGCTTGGAATGATTTCTATTTTTTTGAATTTACCAAGGCTAGATTTATGGCCCAGGATGTGATCTATCCTGGAGAAGGTTCCACATGGCAGATTTAAGCTGTGAATTCACTAAGGTGAGGGAGATGATTGTTAGATTGCCAGTTACACTCAACATATGTAACTTAAGCAGAAAGATAAATACTAGAACTTGGAATTGTGGGTCATTGGTCAATCCCATCAGGATAAATGCTGTTAGTCTTGTATGGTTTCTCATCACAGGCTCCTGATTTCAGCCTGTCTGTTTATAAAATTGAGATTAATATTGAAAAAATAGTATCAAAATCATGTTATCAGTGGGTATTAGCAAAACTACTTCTTGTCAAGTGGTTTGCAGAGATTTTCATCTTGAACTTAACAATGAATTGTGAACAGATATCTATCCTCACCTCTAACTGATATGTATTCCATGGTTGATTAAGGGAATGTTTTCTCAAAATTGCTTTTACTGTATGAGAGAGCTTATTTTTATAACTCTTTCCACATTCTCAAATTCTTTTTTTCAGTTTGTTTTACTTTGCAATACACTTGTTTAATTCTGTCTCAGCCATAGAAGCAGAAGAGACTGTTGATGTAGGTGATTTCACTGGTAGTCTGATAGCCCTTTTTTTTCCAATTATTCTTCAATTCACTTTTAACTCACTATTTTGCTTCTTCTCACTCACCAAGATTTTCCTCTAAAATGTTAGAGCTCAAGACACAACTACCATATATGTTAGTCTCTGTATTTTTTCACATGTGCTTGGGATACCAAGAAAGTTTGCTTTGGATGTTCAAAAATAATGTTACACTGAGATAACTTAGTTTTACCAGTGCATAAGCAGGCCAACACGATTTTCATATATTTATTTCATTACTTGTCTTAACTTCGTAAAAAGATCTTTTCAGAAAATATGAAATCATCTTAGCTCTCAGAGGCAAGCATCAGTCTATCATTCTGATAAGTTGAGGATAAGTGACCAAGATGAACACACTTCTGGTAATGATAGCTTCAGATAGTCATTTCACTCCCAAATGCCTCAAGGTGACAGTAGCTGAGCAGGAATGTGTCAAATTCCAAGGAGTAGAAATAGGTAGGTACACTGCCAGTCACTGTTTCTTTAGGAAACAACACTAACACAATCACAGGCAAAGATTCCCAAGTTTTCTATCTCTAAAACATTTTGATTTTTTTTAATTAAAAAAATAATAATAAAAAAAAATAAAACATTTTGAGATTTCCTCAAGATTTTGGTCCCACTGAAATCAAACAATGTTTACTTGTACTCTAAGTAAAAAGGCTGGCATGCACAAGATCTCACTCTGTTTTTTAGAGAGCTTGATGATATGAGTCCTTTGAAATACTATCATTTTTTAAACGTATCATAACTAAGTGAATAAACACTTAGGTCCTTGGTGACTGGTTCAAAAGTCATTAAGGAATTTAGCATGTAATTAACTTTGGGGGAAAGAAATACTCCTGAAGGAACAATGGGGACAGAGTTCTTAGAAACAGAAATAAACATGAACTTCATCATAGACTCTTTTAATTACAGGGAACGACTTTAATTTTAATTGTAAAAATAAATACAAAGACAATACATGTATGATCATACATGATAAACAGTTAGCTGTTGTTGACATCTGTATGTATACACATAGATATATTATTTTTATACATTACTAGTCCATGGGGTCGCTGAGGGTCAGACACAACTGAGCAACTTCACTTTCACTTTTCACTTTAATGCATTGGAGAAGGAAATGGCAACCCACTCCAGTATTCTTGCCAGGAGAATCCCACGGATGGGGGAGCCTTGTGGGCTGCCGTCTATGGGGTCACACAGACATGACTGATGCGACTTAGCAGCAGCAGCAGCATGCAGATTTATTAAGAACATTTAAAGTAGGAAACGTTTGTAGAAGTGAATCATAAACTGTGACTTTTCAGACTTATAAACACCAGGAACTAAGTATCACTTCAATAATTTCTACCAGTTTCAGCAGAAAAATTCCTGGTGTATAGTATTCATTTTCTGAATACTTCATTAGTTTTTAAAACCATCTTTGGCTTTGAATATCTTATATTGGTAGTCCCCAATGTACATACTGATGGAAGTTTAAGTAGTTAATATTTCTTTTTGAAAATATATGCATTTAAAACTTGAATTTTCTTACAAATACGGCATTTTCATGTAGTTCAATACAGTTTCTATCCTCCCACCTTCTTTTCTCCTACTAATCCACAAGCTATGTGTAAGTGGTTACATAATTTCAAATGTTTCATGGCTTTCTAGTAATCTTTTATTGAAATGTTAATTTTTAGTTCAATTCCATTTTGGTTATATAATGTAATCTAAGTTACTTCAATATTTGGATATTTGTTGAGACAAAGCTCCAACAAATATTCTATGTTATGAGTGTTCTTTGTGAAATTAAAAAATATGTATATGATACAATTACTGATAGGGAGTTCTCTAAATGTCAATCATAATAGTAGGTTTCAGTGTTGTTCAAACTTCCTATGTCTGCACTGAATTCAGTACAGGTGTCTGCTTCATCAGCTATAAATCTTTATAATTCTGGATCTTTCTATTTTTATCTTTTATTCTATCAATTTTAATTTCATGTATTTCAACGTTAACTGCAAAAAAATAACTTATGTAATCTTATTGAGTTGAACATTGTATATCATGAAAAGTATCTCTTTATTGATTATAATATGTCTTTGAAGTCTACCTTATCTCATATTTATACACCTCAATCAGCTTTCTTTTGTTGGTATTTGCATGGGTAAATCTCTCTATCCATATTTTTCCTTCTATCTCTTCCTACAGATTGTCTCCGGTAAGTAGCATATGGTTGAGTCTTATCTTTCAATCCAGTCTCACAATTTTTGGATTTAGTTGGCATATATTTCTTTAATATTTTGAAAATCTTAAATTTTTGAAATCATTTTAGATATACAAGAAAAGTTATAAGAACATGTAACCTTCACTCAGGTTTCTTGATTTTTTAAACATGTTGAGCTCTCTCTCTCTTTTTCCTTCTCCTGTCTCAGAGCCCTTACTTTGTGACTGCAAATTTTCATGTTATAATGAACCCTGCAGATAGAGTTCATTAAACGTGTGTTTCGGAAATGAATATTTTAAAAAGCATCAGTAGGAAAAAAATCTGCCAATTTTGGTCCATATTTATTCTTGTTTTTCAGGGAGAATTTTTGCTGATCTTCTCACACAGCCATTCCAGAAGTTTCACCTTCTATGAAATTGGTGTTTAGTGACTAAGTCATGTCCAAATCTTTGAGACTCCATGGGCTGTAGCCTGCCAGCTTCCTCTGTCCATGGAATTTCCCAGGCAAGAATATTGGAGTGGGTTGCCATTCCCTTCTCCAGGGGATCTTCGTAACCCAGAGACTGAACTCATGTCTCCTGCATTGGCATGCAGATTCTTTACCACTGAGCCACCCGGCAAAACCTGATGAAATTACTGTAGCTTACATTAATCAGGTAGTGTATACTCCCCAAATATGTTAATCATGTTTAAAATTATTTTGATTTTACTGGGTCCTTGCAGTTTCTGTGTGAATTTTAATATCAATTCATCAATTTTGACAAAAATCCTGCTTGGAATTTGAATGAGGATGCTTTGAATCTATGGATTAAAAAAAAAAAAAACACTCATAAACTATTTCAACCCAAGGAAGTGGTCTGCAGCTCCATTTCCTTAGGTTTGACTTATCTTAGTGATGTTTTGTATTTTCTGTGTAGATTTTGTTTTTGTTCAGTCACTAAGTTGTATCTGACTCTGCGAACCCATGAACTGCAGCACACCAGGTTTCCTTGTTCTTCACTATCTCTCTGAGTTTGCTCAAATTCATGTCCACTGAGTTGGTGGTGTTATCTAATCATGTCATTCTCTGCCTCCCTCTTCTCCTTTTGACTTCACTCTTTCCCGGAATCAGGGTCTTTTCCAATGAATTAGCACTTTGCATCAGGTGGCTAAAGTATTGGAGCTCAGCTCCAGCATCAGTCCCTCCAATAAATATTCAGAATTGATTCCTTTAGGATTAACTGGTTTGATCTCCTTGCTGTCCAAGGGACTCTTCTCTAGCACCACAATTTGAAAGCATCAATTCTTTGGTGCTCAGCCTTCTTTATGATCCAACTCTCACATCCGTACATGACTACTGGAAAAACCATAGCTTTGACTCTATGGACCTTTGTCAGCAAAGTGATGTCATTGCTTAGATGCCTTTTGTTAAACTCATTCTAAAGGCATTTTAGGTTATTTTGAATTTTCAGAATTTTGTTTTCAGATTGTTTGTTGCTAGTATGTAGAAATACAGTTAATTTTTGTGCACTGACATTTTATTCTGTGCCCTTGCTATGTTTTCTTAGTTCTAGCAGTTTTTTTTTTTTTTGGTATTCTTGTCTACATAAACAAGCATGTTATTTAATAATAGTTCCACTTATTAAAAAAAATCTCCATGTGTTTAATTTTTATTTTTATGAAATTTTGCTATGGCTCTCTTTTTCTTATTCCTGATCTTAGGTAGAAAACATTGCCCTTTTAAATTTTTTTTGCTATTAATTGTGATATTAGCTGTATGCTTTTCATTCTACGCTATTTTTTATTTAAATATTTGTACTGAAATATATACATATTAAAAGTTAACATATATTGCCTGAATTTCAAGATTGATTTTCACAAGTTTACCAGGAATAAACAAGCAAAATAACCAGGATAAAGTCTAAAATATTTCTGACAGCCCAGGATTTTTGAAAATGTTACTCTATCTGTACTGCTTTGTCATACCTCATTTTACCATACTTGTATAGATTATTCCTTCACTCTTTATTCTCTCAAATATTTATATATTTGTTTATTCTTATACCAATGTCACATTATTGGCATGCCTTCATTAATCTTGATGATTTCTCAAATATTTTTCTATTTTACTAACTTCCACCTTGGTCTTTTCAGATAGCCTCCACTTGTTTGAGTTTACAGTGCTCTTCTTTTTAATGGGATTTTTATGTTTAATGTTTTATAGTTTTATTGAGATACAGTTGATATGCCACACTGGATGGCAAGTTTATGACATTCAGCATAATAACTTACATACATTGTGAAATGATTACTACAAAAGTATAGTGAACATCCATCTCATATAGATACAAAACATGTTTTCTCCTTTTTGATGAAAACTCTTAGGATTACTCTCTTAACTTTCAAATATACCTTACAGCAGTGTTAGCATTATGTTCTTCATTTGCCTCTGCCCTCCCTCTTCTGGTAACCACAAATATGATCTCTTTCTCTATGAGGCTGGCTTCTTTGTTTTGTTTTTGTTTCTTAATTCCACACAAAAAAACGAGATTATACAGTATTTGTCTTTCTATTTCTGACTTATTTCACTTAACATAATACCCTCAAGGTCCAGTCATGCTGTCACAAGTGATATGATTTCCCACTGTTTATGGATGAATAACACTCCATTGTATAATGTACAATATTTACACATTCAAAGAGCTTATCTTTTCACATTTATATTTTTATTGAACTAATATTAAGAAAATAAACTGCAACTTCATTTCTTTCACTTGCCAACAGATATTTAATCATCTATCATTCAAATGTAGGATTAAATGTATTTGAAAAAAAAAGTTTGTTTATACTCAAATTTATGTATACATATATATGTATATATATTTACTGAAACTCATATTTCATGTGATTTTATGATCAATGTTTCATTTTTATTTTTTTGTCTTGTTCTACCCATTCTTCTTTCTGATTGCATCATTTAGTTTCTGCCTCAGATATCCTGTATTAAAATTTGTCTTGTTTCAATGTTCTACTTCGATTAATGGGTGTACACAAATAAAGTAATATTTAATTCTACAATACATAATCTATAATTACTTATAGACTGCTTATTCCAAAATACATAAATACATGTGTACATGCTCATATTACAAATTTCCCATTGCTTATTGCTATGATTGTCTACTGATTTTTAAATATTTTCCATTTTTTCATCTAGAAACCAAATTCCCTCATTAATTGCACTATTTCCCTATTAGAGTTTCTTGCATTTTCTGAATATGTAAGGATTTCCTCAAGATTTTTTAAAAAATATCAAATTTCATCAATTTTAAGACATCACTTTAAGACATACAAATTTATTGTGTATTACTATTGAAAACAAAATGTTGCTGATTAAACGGTGATTGATATCATTCATTGTATGACATATAATACCTCCATTTCAGAAAAGCAAAATTTGAATAAGACTTTGATATCAATCAAATGCAATCATTTATTTATTCTCCCTCATATTTTTTCTAATTATTTTGTTTCCTTGTGTTATTGTTTGTCCCAGATCTCCCAATAACATATCGAGTATTTGTTTTTCACTCATTACGTTCATTGGAGTGGGATTTAGCTATGCTGTTGGACTTTTCAAATAAGTGGTTTTTAATCTCTTTAGCTTGCTTAACTGACTTCATTTTCTACCCATAGTAGTTACATTTTCCATTTACTTTTGTAAATTCTTCATTTATTTCATTTTTTTCAGATGAGTAGAAATTCCCCTCTTTGGGACTAGTTTGCTGCTGCTGCTGCTGCTGCTGCTAAGTCGCTTCAGTTGTGTCCGACTCTGTGTGACCCCAGAGATGGCAGCCCACCAGGCTCCCCCTTCCCTGGAATTCTCCGGGCAAGAACACTGGAGTGGGTTGTCATTTCCTATTCCAATGCATGAAAGTGAAAAGTGAAAGTGAAGTCGCTCAGTCGTGTCCAACTCTTAGCGACCCCATGGACTGCAGCCTAACAGGCTCCTCCATCCATGGGATTTTCCAGGCAAGAGTACTGGAGTGGGGTGCCATTGCCTTCTCTGATCCTTAGACCTAGATCAAGTAAATTATAAGCTTCAAAAATGTCTCTTTCCTATCCTTTTGAGATGATATTTTAAAAACATTTTTTTCATACTTAGATGAGAGCAAGGCAATTCTTTTCATTGAGTCCTTAGGCTTTCTTAACTTGGTTGTTTCCGAAGGTATAAATAAATGAGTTCAACGTAGATGAAACAGAAAAAATGAGGAGTGAAACCACTTTTTTAATGTTCACTTCTTCCTTTGCTGTAGGATTCAGGTAGATGAAAATGCATGTGCCATAGGTGATGGTAACCACTCTCATGTGAGAAGAACAGGTCAAAAAGGGCTTTTTCCTTTGCTGAGCAGAAAGGAATCTCAAAATTGTCTTGATGATGCAGGCATATGACAGAACTACACAAATAAGAGTCATATTTAGGGTCAGCACAGCACAGATTATAACCATCTGTTCCATCAACCATGTGTCTGAGCATGAGATTTTCAATAAAGGAAATGCATCACAGTCAAAATGATCAATCTTGTTAGAGTCACAAAATTTTAGATTTAAACCAAGGCTAGGTGGTGGGATTAATACACACAAACCAGCCATCCAACAAAAGATGATGAGAATCCTGCAGACTCTGTTGCTCATGATGGTCACATAGTGCAAGCGTTTGCAGATGGGCACGCAATGGTCATAGGACATGGTGGCCAGCAGAAAAAATTCTGTTAATCCACAGAGGTCAGTAAAAGATACTTGAATGACACAAGCATTATAGGTAATGACCCTGTCACCTGTAGCTATGTTATACAGGTATCTGGGGATAGAAGAAAATGTGAAGGAGATCTCCAGGGAGACATTTTTTAAGAAAAAGTACATTGGTGTTTTCAGGTGGGAATCCACAAATGTGAGTGTGATTATGGTCAGGTTTATGGTTAAAATCAATGTGTTGGTGAGGAATCAAAAGATAAAAATTAGAACATGCAGCTCTGACTCATCTGTCAGTCCCAGCAGAATGAGTGTTTTTCTCTGTTTCTCATCACAGACATCTGACTTCTCTTCAATCTGTATGTGAAATTTAGAGAAATTTTCTTTTTGTTATATACTATTTTAACTGATTTAAATTTTTTATTTAATCTTTTATTTTATTATATATAATGTGTTATATTTGTTAATAATGTGTATGTGTGTGTATATATATATATATATATATATACATATATATATACATATATATATATATACATATACATACATGCTGCTAATCGCCTCAGTCGTGTCTGACTCTGTGCGACCTCATAGACAGCAGCCCACCAGGCTCCCCGTCCCTCTGATTCTCCAGGCAAGAACACCGGAGTGGGTTGCCATTTCTTTCTCCAATGCATGAAAATGAAAAGTGAAAGTGAAGTCGCTCAGTAGTGTCTGACTCTTAGTGACCCCATGGACTGCAGCCCACCAAGCTTTTCCATCCATGGGATTTTCCAGGCAAGAGTACCGGAGTGGGGTGCCATTGCCTTCTCCTATATATATCTATATATCTATATATACACACACCAACATGTTTTATATTTATTTTGTGTTTAAGATTTTCCACTGTGACTAAGTAGATGCTGAGAAGTTTTATGGGTTTCAGTGATATCTTTTGGCTTTCAAGATTTTTCCTTATCTAGAAATGAAATCAGAAAATTGCGTCCTTGAATTCATATCCTTTCTTGACACCTTGAATCTTTTTAAAACAGTGCTATGATAACTGGGGTTTACTCTATAGACTCTAGAGCAAAATTTAAGGTCTTTGCTCCAAAAGAAAATTTTGTGTGCTAGTTTCTTCTTAGGTTCAGTTCTGTTCACTTCAGTCGCTTGGTTGTGTCCGACTCTGCTAACCCATGGACTGCAGCACACCAGGCTTCCCTGTCCATCACCAACTCCTGGAGCTTGCTCAAACACACTTTTCAGGTTAAGTGTGCTTAATTATTACAAACAAACTAAGCCCTGCTTCTTGCCCACCATCTCCTGCTACATAGTCCACATTTTTTTTCCTGCATTACCTTTACTGAACATGTATGTAACCTCTACTGCTGATACATATGATAATCACCTTCCCTTCCCTTCTACATCTTCCAGCCAAACCTCCAAATATTTTCTTACTATCTCCATTATTGAAACAAAAATAAATAGGAGGGTTCAGGATGGGGAACACATGAGAAATAAAGGAATAAAAAAAAAAAAGAAATACAGATTTTAAAAGCTGTGGTAATATATACCTATTAAAATAAATATAAGTAACACACACACAAAAAAAATAAATTACAGTAAGAGCTGAGGAGCTCTCTCGACTGCTAGAGGAGATATATGTTAAATCAGCAGGACAGAGGAAATGCTATTATAGTCAGTGTCAAATGTCACTTTTCTTTTTAATTTGCAGAAAATACAACTAGGTGATACAAACAAATGGTCCTTGCTGATCTACAATCAAGAGTCATTACTTAATCTTCTGAGTAATGAAGTTTGGCAAAAAAACACATAACACTGTGTCTTTGGAGACAGGAGGATGTTACAGCAGCGTTTGACCCAAGTCAGCAGGAAAGCGATATCATTTCACTTACATAAATCATTACAAAAATCTTGAAAAAATTAACTGTTTAATTATATGAATGAAATCCTAAATTATATGAATGTTTTATTTTTGGACAATTCCAATCAGATAAGAGAAAGGAAAAGTTTATAAAATTATACTAGTTTAATGTTTACATTATAGAACTTATACTTAGATATTTCTGTCTTGGCACAGACTACCTGTGAATACTTAAAAATTTGCCACCATATCTTGTAATTGGATGCAAAATATGTTTTTATAATTGTGCAACAATATGGGCTCCCCAGGTGGCTCAGTGGTAAAGACTCTGCCTGCAGTGCAGGAGATGCAGGAGACATGGATTTGATCCCTGGTTTAGGAAGATCCTCTGGAGAAAGTAATGGCAACCCACCACAGTATTCTTGCCTGGGAAACCCCATGGACAAAGAAGCCTGATGGGTTGCAGTCCATGGGGTCGCCAAGAGTCGAACTAGACTGAGCAACTGAGAATCACGCATGTATGCACAGCAATATGAATGGATTTAATGCCACTGAATTTTACACTTAAAAATGGTCAAAATGATAAATTTTGTTATGTGTATTTCATGAAAACAATAACACAATTTTATATATTTAAACATAACTTGTTTACCTCAGAGTATCAATTTTTTTTTTTTTTGCTTAGTAATGTCATCTCAATGGCAATTTTGGCCAGTTTTAAAACAATACCTGAACTAAGCGTAAAATTGTTTTTATTGTCCAAAGGTGCTAATTATTCTATCAAAAGGATGCTCTTGCAAATGTATTTTAATGTGTGAGAATAATTTATAGAAGTGAAATTTCTCAATAAAAATATTTTGCTTTTAGAAAATTTATATAATATTATAGAAATCATGAGATCAGTTTATAGCAAATATTTGCCACTATAATTAGATTTGGTAAATTAATTTTTATACTGATTCATGTCTTATTCTTTTATATTTATTATATATGTATTTCAAATTTTGAGTCTTTAAGTGTTGATATTAAGTTTTGCCTTATAGTTCATAGTTTTTTTTAATTTAAATTTATTTATTTTAATTGGAGGCTAATTACTTTACAATATTGTATTGGTTTCGACATACATCAACATGAATCCCGCACGGGTGTACACATGTTCCCAGGCCTGAACCCCCGTCCCGCCTCCCTCCCCATACCATCCCTCTGGTATAGTTTTATACAGTCAAGGCTATCAAGTGTTTTTTGCTCTTTAACTTTTAACTACATTATTGAGATATAATTGACATACAATAAACTTCACTGTTTAAAGTGCACAATTTGATATCTGACATATGTGTACTCCCAAGATCAGCCCATCATGCTAATCCTTCATTTTCCAGTTTCCTTGTGCTCCTGTTTACTCTCTCTATCCTACCCATCCCTGTTGCTGCTCTCAAATATATATGCATCTCTATCATTATAAAGTAAAAGTTTATAAAATT
This sequence comes from Bos javanicus, assembly GCF_032452875.1. Taxonomy (NCBI): domain Eukaryota; kingdom Metazoa; phylum Chordata; class Mammalia; order Artiodactyla; family Bovidae; genus Bos; species Bos javanicus. The sequence goes on from NC_083872.1 coordinate 58,876,592, forward strand.
ATATAAAAATCATAATCATAATCATTATAGATTAGTTTGCATTTTATAAAATATTGTATAAATGGAATCATATAGTACGTATTCATTCTTTCATTTCTCTAAAACATATTTTTTCACCTTTACTGAGGTACGAATGAAAATATACATGTATGTATAAGGTATAAAATCTGATAGTTTCTTATAAATATACATTGAGAAATAGCCACCACAATGAAGCTCATTAGCATTCATTACCTGAAACAGTTACTGCTGCTTTGTTTTGTCTTGTTTTCACGGATTATTTTCACACTTAAAATTTTAAATTATTTAGAATGCAACCCGTTTGTATGGATAAAAAATAAATTTTTCATTTGAGCTTTTCTTGTGACTGAAGCAATTATTATATAAACAATGATTTTCTTAATGAACTGAAAACATCCCACTTTTATTTAACAAGTAAAGTAAAACTTTATATAAAAATAAAGGATACTTTTTAGTGTATACTTTCATGCTCTCAAATGTTCTACTGAATGTTTTATCTTTTTTAATGCAAGTACCATATTAATTTGGCTTTACTGATCTATAATATGTTTGATACTATTTAAAGTAAGTTTCTATTCACTAATAATCATTTTTCATTTATGTGCTCCACATTCATGAGATTTAACTGTTTCATACTGAGATAATTTGTGCAATTCAAAATTTTTAAAAAGTTGATTCCAACTAGAGTTGTGTTAAATTTGTCTATTGAGTGGGAAAATTAGTATTTTATTTTGTAACACATAGAATCCCTGATAGAATCTATTCTTTAGCAGTCAGATTGATTGCTTTGATGGAGGAGCTTATTGCCGCTATAAATGTTGTCGAAACTAACTTTTTGATTGCATTCATCCTTTCTTCATCCAAATAACTAAATGTTCTTACTATGTTTGTAAGTTTTCAATTAGATTTCATCAATTCTAATTAAATATATGTCTTTATTTTATGTACTTTAATGAAAAAGTAGTGAATAAAACATGTAAAATGTAAAAATGGAAATTACATTAAGGTATATTCACTTCTCAAACAGGTAAACACTTGAAAAAACATGGTTTTCATAATTTCTAACTACAGTAGTTTCATAACTTATATTCTAATAATTCCAACTATTTTATTACTTATCTTATGGCATTTTCAAGCTGGCAATGAAATTCTGATTATCAGGGATGAAGGTGAGCATCCCTCACTTGTTTCTTTTTTCTCATTTGTTCTTGATTTTAATTAAGATGAGTGCACAGTAAAAGTATGTAACTTTTATTTCTTTAGAAATTATTTTATTTTGGTAGTTAATTATATTCTCATTTTACTTTAAGTGTAATAGGAGAGATTAATGGCACCCCAACTCCAGTACTCTTGCCTGGAAAATCTCATGGATGGAGGAGCCTGGTGGGCTGCAGTCCATGGGGTCGCTAAGAGTCGGACACGGCTGAGTGACTTCAATTTCACCTTTCACTTTCATGCATTGGAGAAGGAAATGGCAACCCACTCCAGCGTTCTTGGGTGGAGAATCCCAGGGAAGGGGGTGCCTGGTGCGCTACAGTCTACAGTGTCGCACGGAGTTGGACACAACTGAAGCGACTTAGCAGCAGCAGAAGCAGGAGAGATTATTGATTTGTATCCAGTGATCATTTGATCAGTTAATCAAAATCTAAATATAATATTCTTTCTTTATTTTGTTGTTATAGCAAAATTGGTCTATATTTCATATATATGTGTGTATGTATTGATATATATTTCTATTTCTGTATACATATCTTTATATCTCTATTATCTCTTATCTATCTCTACTCTTGTATTATGGAAATACACCTTGATCATAGTATAATTTGGACTATTTTTTGGTTCTATCTGAAATAGCCTACCTATATTCATCAGTGAATTTTATAGCTTATAACTTCATAATCATATTTTGTCAAATATAAAGACATTTTCATAAAATTAAATATGGAGAGATATTGTTTGTATAATCGAAATCATAACAAGTTTATCTAGTGATTTACCATGGTTAGTTTTAAAGTAATCTGGTCCTTTTATCTCCTTAAACATGCATTTTATTTGCCTTCTTAAATGTTTTATGGAGACTGATAGATTGGTCTTCCACAACTTGAATTAATTTTTAAAATTCTGGCTTGCTAAAACTTTGTTCATTAGCACTATATCTTCACGTATTTTTTTTTGTTGTGGTGTTGCTATAGTACATCTGTGAAGTTATTCTAATTTGCAATTAGAATAGCTAAGTATTCTAATCTAAATTTTATAATGAGCAGTAAAAAGTTATTTTTGTTTCATTTGTTTTTTTAATAATGAATAATTTATGTTTGAAGAATTATTTGATTTCTTCTTAGGGTAGCTCTTATATGATTTCTATGAATTCTATGAAGTGTCTCTATCTCACTGCATACTTTGAATTCACTACTACATTTTTTATATATAGTATTAGTAGCTTTATACATATATATATATATATATATATATAAAATTTGGGCTGTAAAGTCTTTCTCAGATAGAAAGAGAAACATAATAATGGTCTCCATGTCTTCATTTGTAGCTCATAACTCAAGAAGAGACAGAAAAATTTCTTAGAGAAAATTGCTGTCTTTTTACATGGGAGGCCAATGTTTTCCTCTTAAATCACAATTTTGAAGTCTTGACTTTATGCTGCTCTGTCACTGTAAGTATTTTCACCATTTGGATTCTGACTCTTCAACTCCCGCCACCAAATGGGCTTTTAAACTCCAGCCTCTAATTCATAATCCAATAGCTTGTCCTTTCCATCGTTCATTTTTTCCTTTCCTGGGTCATAAATGGGGTTTTCCTTTCATGGGTCATAAATGGGATTATTTATCTTCCTTTGTGATTATTTTGTGCCTTTGATGCATTATAATTGTTCACATTTTAACCTTCTCTTTTACCAATATTAAAAAAATTTTTTGAGAGATATTATTCAACACATTTTTGTTTTTACTGTGTTATCCTAGGACATTAGAAATGTTACAACTATCTTTCTCAGTGGTTCATTGTACTTTTACATCATGCCCTCATTCATTCTATTCAATATCTTATCACACAATTTCAGTTCTCACTGGAATTTTTGTAGAATTTTATCCATATTTGAGTACAGTAGTCAGTGGTACTGATTTAATAAATAAATCACTTTATTTATTGACTGCTCTTTTATTTTACTTCTTTAATAATGATGCAATTCATTTGATCAAGTCATTGAAGGATTTTTTCACTTGCTTATTTCTCAGTGCATAAATAAATGGATTTAACATAGGTGAAATGGAAGACATGAGTAGTGAAACCACTCTATTAATAGGCACTTCTTCCTTGGCTCTAGGATTCATATAGATGAAAATGCATGTGCCATATGTGGTGGAAACCACAATCATGTGAGAAGAACAGGTGGAAGAAGTCTTTCTTCTTTGCTGGGCTGAAGGGAATCCTAAAATTGTCTTCACAGTATAAGTATAGGATAAAACTACATATTTAAGAGTCAAAATGAGGGTCAGCACCGCACAGATTAAAACAATTTGTTCCATGAACCATGTGTCTAAACAGAATATCTACAGGAGGGGAGAAGGACTGCAGAGAAAATGATCAATGACATTGGAATCATGGAATTTCAGATTTAGCCCCAGACTAAGTGGGGAGGTTATGACCAACAGTCCAACCAACCAAGAGGAAAAAACAAGTCTCTGGCAGACTTTGCTGCTCATGATGGTCACTTAATGCAGGGGTTTGCAGATGGCCACATAGCAGTCATAAGACATGGTAGCCAGGAGAAAAAAAATCTATTATTGCAAAGAGGTCAGTAAAAACACTTGGCTGGCACAGGCATTGTAGATAATGACATTGTCACCAGTTGTGATGATATATAAATATCTGGGAATACAGGAAGTTGTTAATGAGATCTCTAGGAAGTAGAAATTTTGTTAAAAAAAATTTTTGTGGGGATCCACAAAGATGAATGTGATGATGGTCAGATTCCCAGTGACACTCAGCATGTATGTGAGAGATAGAAAGATAAAAATCAGAACCTTCAGTGGAGGGTCATCTGTCAATCCCAGCAGAATAAAGGTTGCTATGGTAGTTTTTCATCATTGATGACTTTTTTCCAAACAGTATTCACAGTTATTCAGAGATTATTGTGTAGAACATATTGTCTGTATAAATAGTAATTTAATCAGCTCTATCTTCATTACAATTTCATCAGATCAGATCAGATCAGATCAGTCGCTCAGTCGTGTCCGACTCTTTGCGACCCCATGAATCGCAGCATGCCAGGCCTCCCTGTCCATCACCAACTCCCAGAGTTCACTCAGACTCACATCCATCGAGTTGGTGATGCCATCCAGCCATCTAATCCTCTGTTGTCCCCTTCTCCTCCTGCCCCCAGTCCCTCCCAGCATCAGAGTCTTTTCCAATGAGTCAACTCTTCGAATCAGGTGGCCAAAGTACTGGAGTTTCAGCTTTAGCATCATTCCTTCCAAAGAAATCCCAGGGCTGATCTCCTTCAGAATGGACTGGTTGGATCTCCTTGCAGTCAATTTCATATTATATTTTAAATCATAAAATGCATATGATTGGCTTACCTGGTGTCTCAGTGGTAAAAATATCCACCTACCAATGCATGAGATACAAGAGACAGGGGTTTAATGCCTGAGTGGGGAAGATCCCCTATAGAAGGAAATGGCAGCACCCTCCAAGATTCTTGCCTGGGAAATCCCATGGACTGAGAAACCTGGTGGACTACAATCCATGGGATTACAAAAGAGTCGGACGGAACTTTGCTACTAAAAAACAATGACAATATGCATATGATTGAATACATTGCTAAAGTAGTGTAATTTCATGAGTAGGAAAATGTCATTTGACTCCCCTAAATTTTCCATATTCAGAGTTAAGTGAAAGAAACAACACATCATTAAAGTGTGCATTTGGTTAACAATTCCATTCTTGTCAAAATGCTAAAACATGAATGCTCAGTCTCTTCAGTTGTGTCCAACTCTTTGCGACCCTAGGGACTTTTGCCCACCAGACTTCTCTGCCCATGGGATTCTCCAGGCAAGAATACTGGAGTGGGTTGCTAGGCCCTCCTCCAGGGGATCTTCCTGACCCAGGGATCGAACTTGCCCCTCCTGAGTCTTCTGCATTGTAGGGGTATTCTTTACCCACTGAACCACCTGGGAAGCCCCAAAAATACTAGCACATGATTTGCAGTTTGGACTCCCTCTAGAGTCTTGACCAGAATGTGGAATCTCCGAGTTTTTTCGCTTTTTTTGTTCATTCTTCTTTCCTGCTGTGGATAAATGTGTTTTCTTCCATGAACAATAGTATCATTGTGCAAACTGTTGTGCAGCATACAGGATTTTAAACACAATTTTATTATATTTTTAAAAGAAGTGCTTTGATAAAGGAACTTTAAAATTACACATGTGATTTTTCTGTATTATCTGTTTGTTTTGATTGCTTGGACATATTTAAATCCTCTTCATTTCTGATTACATACCTCTCCCTTTTTTCTCCACAATTGCTACAATTTTATATAACATTCTTCAGCTAATAAACACATGTTTCTGCTTCTACTAATGGAGTTTTTCTGACTTAATATATTGGCTTGAACACCAAGCATATCTACATCTGTACTGAACCTACTACCAAACCATTCATGTTGGTTTCAGTGTGACTAAATCACAGGTCATGATCATCCACATGGTTTGTCACTTTCATCACCCTTTCTGTGTACTCACAGATTCCGTTTATTAACCACCCAATTTGTGCATGGTTTTATTGTAAGTACTTATATACTCTGTCCTATATTCAGAAACTTAACTGAGTAGATCTAATAATGGATTTTCAGTTGAAGTAAAACGTCCTCTGAAAAGTTTTGTGCAATTCTGCTAGGTGTCTGATCCTATATACCTACTTCTGTGTTCCCACAAACAGCAAAACTTGCCACTATGTTAGTACTTAGCTAGAGAATATGTTTGCTGAGATCATAACTTCCTCACCCTTATAGCAACAACAACTAATGTAGTCTTACATGTATTGTCAATGCCTAAGACTATTTTCTTAATAAATTTATGTGTCTATATTTAACAAGCACAACAACAAAACAACAAAAGTGTTTCTTCATATTTGGGCTAAAATTCTGATACTGAATATTTTTATTCAATTTTTTGTATAACAGTTTATAGCCAGACATTTTCTGGTTATTTTGCTTTTCCTTTTTAAAGAAGAGCTATTAAAAAAAAATAATTTAGATGTAGTGTGATATTTGCAACTGTGGCAAAAGCTATATGGTCCATCGCCTCTAACCCTGGTTTTTCAAATAAGTAATTGTATTTTCATTGATTCTGTGTTTCTATGCTCAGTTATCTAGAAATGCAATGTTAATTCCAGAAATCAAGCGTTTTATTGATGCTGAGTTTATACTAAAAGCCACTGCATCGTTACTTTTTCAGGCATCCCGACAATTACTGAAGTGGGGTAATTGATCATTTTCAATTTAGAATAAGTGTCTCAAAGATTGTAATACTACATCAATGAGTGAAAAAAAATTCCCTTTGAAATCATAGTTTATGTGTCTGTGAAGAGTTTCTCTTCATTGTTTTTAAATTGCATTTTATTCATACTGAGATAGGAGAAGAGCTGTATCAGATGGTTTCTCCAATTCGTAACATTAAATCCATGTGTTGGCAGCCACCAGTATGGGGATGAAGTGCTGACCTAGGCTCATAGTTTTGAAAACTAGGACCCTCCCAGAGAATTTGGGTTGTATACAACATATATATTAGATTTAATTCAGAAGTAGTAGGGAATGATTATTGCCATCTATCTACTTCTTGTCATCCTTTTTTTTTTTTCTTAATCTCTCAGGTTACATATGTATCACTATGTAACCTTATTCAATGTGGTATGGACATTACTCAATGTTCAAAAACTGTATTTTTTCTTACAAAATGCTGCATAGTCTTATAAGACATACTTAATAGACTTATAGAATGAATTTACCATCCCAGATGGAAATGATGTCAGTGGGAGGGATTGACTGGGATTTTAGGATTGACATATACACACTGATTATTTAAAATGAATAATCAAGAAAGGCAGACTGTAAAAAAAAATAATAAAAAAAAGATAATTCCATAAACTAATTGACGTTGACATACAATATACATTTTGGTTCATTTATCTTTCAATAAATATTCGAAAGGAGGGATTTCCAATGAGTGGTGTTACTGCAACTAATCTTTTAGAGTGATGAAGGAAAAAGTACACAGACACACCACACACAGGTACATATATCTTCCAACTGGAGATTGATGGTATAGCTGATGCTCTTTCTGCATATATACTATATTTGGATTTTCATTTATATATCCACCTATTTCTATTAAGACATTTAATACATATATTTGAAGAATTTGTAAAATACAGAAATTATAGCTAATAGGTCTTAGGTTAATGCATGCACATGAATTTCCTTTTTCTCTGAGAAAATTACAAATGAAATTAAACAAAGAGAAATATTACTAATGGTTCAAAACATCACACTTATTTTTATGTTAGTCAATCATAACTTCCTTAAGTTGATTAAAATAGTAATTCCTAAAGGCATTTAATTGAAAATGGAAAGTTTGATGAAGATTTTCATAGAAACTTCTGCTTTATTATTTCTCATTTTTAAATTCACTTATGCATTTGATGGTCCAAAATGTCTTGACAATAATTCTGTATGAAGCTTGAGAAGAACGTAGATTTTCCTGTTACTGGATGAAGTACTGTATAGGTGTGAGTTTTAACTGGTTGGTTGATGACCTTCTTGAGTTCCTTTATGTCCTTACTGATTTTCTACCTGCTGGATATGTTTCTTTCTGATAGATAGGTATTGATGTCTCCGACTGTTATAGTGCATTCATCTATCTTTTAGTCATTCTGTTAATTTATGCATGACATATTTTATCCGTTGTTAAGAATTAAGAATAGTCATTAGGAATTTTTAGGTCTTCTTGGAGAATTGCCCCTTTTCAAAGTTATTTTATGGAGACATTTTATTATATGAGAAAAGAAAGTATAATATTTAGATATGAGATACATTCCCAGTATTTCAGCAAACAAGAAGTAAAAAAGCCTATTCTTCAGAGGAATCCTGCCTTAGAAAATTCAAGAAATATTTTCCAAAATTTTTCAGGTTTAGATATTTTCATATAGAGAAAATGCAAAATATTCCATTACTTCTATCCTATCTCTCATACTTTTCTAGCAGTTTGGACATAGTCTTCCAAGTTTTCTGTCTCAATAGTGGTACAAATGTTGATAGCATATTTATAATCCTTGGAACATTTTCTTCTTGGCCCTTGTTGGCACATTTGAGTCATTAGAGTATTTCCCAAGAGCCTTGCCCATGTGGTGGATTAAACAACATGCGGCTCATGCAGGTTAAAATCCACATAAAAATCCTAACCAGAAAGGACCACAGTAACTCCATATCTTGATTCTCTTCACTATTTTTGCTCCCATGGCTACAATGGAAGATGTATTAAAAATACTATCTAGAGAAATAAGATAACTCCAATGTGTTGAGAAAGAACGACTCTTAGAAGTACTGGATTGCTTAACCTAAAACTGAAATGGTTGCCAGTAAATTTTTAATAATTGAAACCGGCTCATGTGATGCATTTGTATGACAAGAAGAAGTAAGTTTGCAATGTTAAAGGCATATAAAGCATTCTTTTGATTAGTGTTGATTCAGTCATTCTTGGCTTAACCTATCATCCAGTTGAGTAGAATATTTTGGGGTTGCATTTCTTTCAGTATATGTCCAGGATTATGAAAAGTGAACATGTTTACACTCCCTGTTTGTCCTACTAATTTAGTTCTTTATTAGTTTTCAGAAAACTACTTTCTGAATTTGGTCCCCCTAGTTGAATATAGATTTAATAAGTAGCACATGCTTCAGTTTCAGAAAAAAGAGCTTAGAGTTCCAATTTGTGCATTTACTAGTAGTATTATCTTCATTATGTTACTTAAAGTTTCATGCTCAGTTTCTTCAAAAGTAACATAAGAATCGCAATGAGTCAATGAGATATATGCATAAATCAGCATTGTCTCTCAAATGAGTTTCCTTGAAATGAATATTCTTGTTTCCAAGCGGGACCCTTTTCCTCAAATATGATAACTGATTTCACTTTTAGGAAATAATAAAGAGCAATATTTTCTATGTTGAGTACATGCTTTAAAAGCTTTGTATAGTTGAATTTTACTTATAACGTAAATTAGCCCTCACAATTATTCCCTGAAATATTATCCCCATCTTTCCAGTGGAGAAACAAAAAACAAAGCTAAAACTCAGAAAAAGCTGTATTTTTCATATATTTCTCTTGAAATGCAAACCTCAAATAATCTCACATGTTATATATTAAGTCCTGATGCCATATTATTATAAGTTCTTTTCTTTTTTGAGTTAAAATTATCTTCAAATATAGATACTAGTTAACAAACTGAGTCAATCAGGGAAGAATTAGAGCATCTCTATGAAAACCTATAGATTTTGAGAGTAATTTAGGTGATTACAGTTTTCCTTCATTGTTCCTATTCATGCTGGTTGGTGCTTTGATCTGATTGACTTGATCTGACTCCCTTTTTCCATTAAGAAAAAAGCAAGGACATTTTTTCCCTCCAAAGGACTCAGAGAAACAGAATTCTGAACTAACTGTAGTACTATTTGAAGGCAGTCTTAAAGCAATAATCTGAAAATAATCTAAATTAATTCTTCTTATGGGTTTTTGTTTTTACTGCAGTCAGGATGAAGTTCTTACATGATCTTAGATGTCAGCAAGCACAGTCAAGAGTGAAGTGGATCATTCCAGAAATAGTTCAGGTTGTTTTAAACTCAAAATTTACCCAAGATATCAAATTACCACCAATATTCTGTTCTCTTCTATGACAAAATAACCTAGCATATAAACATACCACAGAAAATGATCGTCAAGTAAGAGGGAAAGATAGAGAATTGGAACACTGTTTAGCAATGCTGAGGGTGAAAATTGCCTTGAGGATATATGTTTATAGAAGTTGATTTTCACATTCAGTGAGCTACAAGACTGATTTGACAATGAGATATTCATTTAAAAAAATGAATTTTTAAAATTCATTTTAAAAAAGAACAAAAGGATTGAAAGGAATATGAAGCTTGTTATCCTAAATTCCACAGGCCTAGGGGAAAAACTCTATTTACTGAGAGAACTCTTAGCTTCCTTTTAAAATGAAGGTATGTTATCATTACCGTTATATAGGAAGACAAAACTAATGGCATTTCCTTACTACTTCTTGGATTACTCCAAAGTACTAGCAAAATAGACCTTCTATTAAGGAATATTAATGTAGATAAAAGGAAAAATCTAAAAGTATAACATGCAGTAGAATGATAAACACACACACCCACACACACACACATTTAAAGTGACAGAGAGGGAGAGAGAAAAATAGCATCATTTACATAGGAAACATTTTGAACAAAAAAAATCTTTTCAGGAAGATGGGTTTTTTTATGCTTTATTTTAGATTTTTCACACAGTTTGGTCTTCTTAGCCCATGACACAGATCCAGTCTACTAAACATGTACTCTGCCTTCTCTGAACTCTGGACTCTCTACAGTGGCCTCAAACATTTCAGCACTAAAGACAGTTTACATGGGAGAAAATTATTCCATGGACTGAGGGCAAGGGTGTGGTTTCAGGATGATTCAAGTGCATTACATGTATTGTGTACTTCATCTCTTTTATTATCGCATCAACTCTACCTTGGATCATCAGACATTAGATCTCAGAGGTTGGAGATCACTGCTTTAATATCTGAGGAAGTCATGACGATGCATCCATTAGATGTGGCTTCAGATAAGGAGTAGGAGCTTGGGAGGTAAATGTGAGTCAGAGTGAAATCTTAGAAATTGTTTCCATTGTTGAAGATTTAAGTCCAATGACTTTCATTTGGGAGACAGATCCAGCTAAGTGATCTTTTTCCTGACATTTTTGAATTTTCTATATGTTAACTAGCAAATAACAATAAAAAACTAGGTGAAAGATTAAGAAATAATATACTTTACAATATTGTATTGGTTTTGCCTGTATTGTACAATATTTTAAAGTAAAAAAAAAGACGGAAAAAATAATACAATTACAAAAAAATAAATGAGTATACAAAGGAAAGAGGGAAAATAAATAATAAAAAATGAAAAGAAAAAAAAAGAAATAATATAATTTTACCAGGTTTGAATAAAAGACAAGATTCTCAATGGGAAAGAAAACTTTTAGGGAAGGATTTTTAAAAAGTCAACAGGTAGCATTTCTTTTCTACTATTTCAAACACTTTGAAAAGCCTAGGTTAAAATTCCTGCTCTTCTCATTTAGGGGGTGTGATTTGGATAAAATTTTTAGAAGTATTTTTAGCATAGTTCCAATCAGTAAAATGGAGATTTTAAAAGAACCATTCTATGGAAAACACACACAGTGGCATATAGTAAGAAATTCTTTTAAAGGGAGTTCTCTATTTGCATTAAGTTGTTTCAAAGATCTCCCAAGTTAAATCAGTATGGCATAACACATTCAGAAATAAATTCCAGTGTAGTCCATGTATAATTCTCTTTTCTTTAAGTTCTTCGGTTTTGGTTTTCTCTTGAAAGTTACTCAGAAGAAGAAGAAAATGAAAAACTACACGGAAATAACAGATTTTATCCTCCTGGGATTGTCAGATGACCCACAACTTCAGGTTGTGATCTGTGTCTTTCTACTCATCACCTACATGCTCAGCATCACTGGGAACCTGACCATTATCATCCTGACGCTGCTGGATGTCCACCTCCAGACCCCCATGTATTTCTTCCTCAGAAGTTTCTCCATATTGGAAGTTTCATTCACAACTGTCACTATACCCAGGTTTCTGGCCACCATTATTACAGGAGATAAAACCATTTCTTATAATGACTGTATGGCTCAGTTATTTTTTTTCATTCTCTTGGGAGTCACTGAGTTTTATCTTCTGGCTGCCATGTCCTATGACTGCTACATTGCTATCTGCAAACCGCTGCATTACATGACCATCATGAATCATAGAGTGTGCACACTGCTTGTCTTGGCTTCTTGGCTGGCTTCATTCTTAATCACATTTCCATTACTCATGTTCTCCCTACAGCTTGATTATTGCAAGTCCAATGCTATCGACCATTACACCTGTGATTTTTCCCCCCTTTTACAACTTTCTTGTTCAGACACCAAATTCCTAGAGATAATGGTGTTTTCTTGTGCTGTGTTTACTCTGATGTTTACTTTGGCATTAATAATTCTGTCCTACACATATATCATCAGAACAATTTTGAGGATCCCTTCTACCACTCAGAGGACAAAGGCCTTTTCCACGTGTTCTTCCCACATGATTGTCATCTCCATCTCTTATGGCAGCTGCATTTTCATGTACATGAATCCATCAGCAAAGGACAGGGTCTCTTTGAGTAAGGGAGTAGCTGTGCTAAATACCTCAGTTGCCCCCATGCTAAACCCATTTATCTATACCTTGAGGAATCAGCAAGTCAAGCGAGCCTTCATAGACATGGCAAGGAAGAATGTACTTTTCTCAAGGAAATGAAAAAATAAAAGTCCTATTTCATAAATTGGAGGCATAATTAAATGCAATTAAATAAAACTCAGAACTTTTCAAAATCTATTAATTTTCACATTGTCTCCATAGAGCTATTTTTTCATTACTCATACTTTCATTGACAGCAATGTCACAAGCATATTGTATACATTTTTTTTCTATTCAAATTCCCATCCTTCTCTCATGCACTTCCCTTCCTTTGGGCTCAGCTTTTCATTCTGTACTTTCCAGTTGGTACTAGGGGTAAAGAATCCACCTGCTAATGCAGGATACACAAGAGACACAGGTTGAATCCCTGGGTGCATAAGATCCTCTACAGTAGGAAATGGCACACTCCAGTATTCTTGCCTGGAAAAGTCTATAAACAGGGGATCCTGATGGGCTATGGTCCATGATGTCACAAAGATCTGGCATGACTGTGCAATTGCATGCATGTGTTCCACTCAGTAACTATGAAACTGTCATTTCCTTCTTTGAAACTTTTAAAATTCCATTTCTTCCACAATATTTCTTAGGAAATTAAATTCAGACAGAAAGAGGCAGAGCAAGAATATTCAAGAGAGACCTGTGTTTCATGATTTCATTCTTTCTAGAAATTCAGGAAATGATAAATCATGTTAAACACTATTTTTAATTTACTATATAAGACCATGAGCATAACATGACCATCTTATTAGAGTATTACACATATTATTCTCTCCATACTATGGCTTACTCAGTAATTACAGGAAAAATAACACAACTAAAAAAGTAATGGAATTATAGTTTCTTGAGAAATCAAAAACTTTTCTCATTATGCAACTTAAAATCTCTCTGCCATATAATTTATCAATTTGAGAACAATTATAAATATATACTTTCAAGAAAACTGTGAAATTGTCCCTCTGGGGGAACTGTTTAATTAACACATATAACAATGATTTATAGTAAAAGACTGAAGAATTAAATATTATTGGAAACCATATATGACTGCATTTGCAATAGTCAGTTGTATATTTAATGCTTGATGTCAAGCTGTTTTTGGTAAATAATCAATAGCTGACAGTTTTTACAACTTTCTCATATTAGTAGTTATTTTGAGTTAATATTGTACACACATAATGCATTCAATTACCTAATTAAATGGCAAACAATTAATAGGGATAAAATGCTAAATGGCAAACTTTTACTGTGTATGAATTTGAGATTTTCTTTTGTTAAAAATTTGTATTTTCACTCTGTTTTAAGCATTATAATGTAGCAATGTATTTAAAATGTATTGATTAGAAATTAAAAGATGATTATGCAAGATCTTGCAACTCTGGCACTAAAGTTGTTTTTTTTTTTTTTTTTACTTTTCCATGAAGTCAAAATTTCAAATAATATTGAATTTTATGCAAACTCATCTTGCATTTTCTAATCATTTTTCTAGATAGTCTGTAATTGTAATTCATTGAGTTAAACTCTTCTTGATATGCATGTATTATACTCAGTTGAGAGACTTAGATCCATACTATGCTGAAAAACAAAGAAGACAACTTTAAAAAATACTGAAGTTTTCCAGTTTGGAGGGAGTCATGAAGTTACTATTTCCTACCTTTTTATTGAAACAATAATTTCTATAGTTAACTGGAAATATTTGAAAATACTGAGGTTTAGAATTGATTGATAATGTGGGTTTTGATACCTGAGTGAAATTCCAGATGTTCAAGCTGGTTTTAGAAAAGTCAGAGGAACCAGAGATCAAATCGCCAACATCCGCTGGACCATGGAAAAAGCAAGAGAGTTCTAAAAAAACATCTATTTCTGCTTTATTGACTATGCCAAAGCCTTTGACTGTGTGGATCACAATAAACTGTGGAAAATTCTGAAAGAGATCAGAATACCAGCCCACCTGATCAGCCTTTTGAGAAATCTATATGCAGGTCAGGAAGCAACAGTTAGAACTGGACATGGAAAAACAGACTGGTTCTAAATAGGAAAAGGAGTATGTCAAGGCTGTATATTGTCACCCTGCTTATTTAACTTCTATGCAGAGTACATCATGAGAAACGCTGGGCTGGAAGAAGCACAAGCTGGAATCAAGATTGCCGGGAGAAATATAAATAACCTCAGATATGCAGATGACACCATCCTTATGGCAGAAAGTGAAGAGGAACTAAAAAGCCTCTTGATGAAAGTGAAAGAAGAGAGTGAAAAAGTTGGCTTAGATCTCAGCATTCAGAAAACGAAGATCATGGCATCTGGTCCCATCACTTCATGGGAAATAGATGGGGAAACAGTGGAAACGGTGTCAGACTTTGTTTTTGGGGGCTCCAAAATCACTGCAGATGGTGACTGCAGCCATGAAATTAAAAGACGCTTAGTCCTTGGAAGAAAAGTTATGACCAACCTACATAGCATATTGAAAAGCAGAGACATTACTTTGCCAACAAAGTTCCGTCTAGTCAAGGCTATGGTTTTTCAGTGGTCATGTATGGATGTGAGAGTTGGACTGTGAAGAAGGCTGAGTGCCGAAGAATTGATGCTTTTGAGCTGCGGTGATGGAGAAGACTCTTGAGAGTCCCTTGGACTGCATGGAAATCCAACCAGTCCATTCTGAAAGAGATCAGCCCTGGGATTTCGTGGAAGGACTGATGCTAAAGCTGAAACTCCAGTACTTTGGCCACCCCGTGCAAAGTGTTGACTCATTGGAAAAGACTCTGATGCTGGGAGGAATTGGGGGCAGGAGGAGAAGGGGACGACAGAGGATGAGATGGCTGGATGGCATCACTGTTTGATGGATGGGAGTCTGAGTGAACTTCGGGGGTTGGTGATGGACAGGGAGGCCTGGCGTGCTGTGATTCATGGGGTCGCAAAGAGTCGGACATGACTGAGTGACTGAATTGAACTGACCGATATGCATATTAAAAGTTTACTTATCTTACCTGAATTTTGAGATTGATTTTCACAAGTTTACCAGGAATAAACAAACAAAAAAAAAACCAAAATAAAAATCTGAAATATTTCTTACAGCCCAGGATTTTTGAAAATGTTACTCTATCTGTACTGCTTTGTCATGCCTCATTTTACCATACTTGTATATATTATTCCTTCACTGTTTATTCTCTCTGCTGATGTATTTGTTTATTCTTATACCAATGCCACATTATTGGCATGCCTTCATTAATCTTGATGATTTCTCAAATATTTTTCTATTTTATTAATTTCCACCTTAGTTTTTTCAAATACCCTCCACTTGTTTGAGTTTACAGTGCTCTACTTTTAATGGGATTTTTATATTTAATGTTTTATAGTTTTATTGAGATACAGTTGATATGCCACACTGGATGGCAAGTTTATGACATTCAGTATAATGACTTACATACATTGCAAAATGATTACTACATAAGTATAGTGAACATCCATCTCATATAGATACAAAACATGTTTTTTCCTTTTTGATGAAAACTCTTAGGACTACTCTCTTAACAACTTTGAAATATACCTTACAGCAGTGTTAGCATCATGTTCTTCATTTGCCTCTGTCCTCCCTTTTCTGGTAACCACAAATATAATCTCTTTCTCTATGAGGTTGACTTCTGTGTTTTATTTTTGTTTCTTAATTCCACAAAAAAATGAGATTATACAGTATTTGTCTTTCTATTTCTGACTTATTTCACTTAACATAATACCCTCAAGGTCCAGTCATGCTGTTGCAAGTGATATGATTTCCCACTGTTTATGGATGAATAACATTCTATTGTATAATGTACAATATTTACACATTCAAAGAATTTATCTTTTCACATTTATATTTTTATTGAACTAATATTAAGAAAATAAACTGCAACTTCATTTCTTTCACTTGGCAACAGATATTTAATGATCTATCATTCAATTGTAGAATAAAATGTATTTGAAAAAAAGTTTGTTTATACTCAAATATATGTATACATATATATGTATATATATTTACTGAAACTCATATTTCATGTGATTTTATGATCAATGTTTCATTTTTATTTTTTGTCTTGTTCTACCCATTCTTCTTTCTGATTGCATAGTTTAGTTTCTGCTTCAGATATCCTGTATTAAAATTTGTCTTGTTTCAATGTTCTACTTGCTTAATGGCTGTACACAAATAAAGTAATATGTGATTCTACAATACATAATCTATAATTACTTAATGGTTGCTTATTCCAAAATACATAAATACACATGTACATGCTCATATTACAAATTTCCCATTGCTTATTGCTATGATTGTCTACTGATTTTTAAATAATTTCCATTTTTTCATCTAGACACCAAATTCCCTCATTAATTGCACTATTTCCCTGTTAGAGTTTCTTGAGTTTTCTGAATATGTAAGAATTTACTTGAGATTTTTAAAAAAATATCAAATTTCATCAATTTTAAGACATCACTTTAAGAATACAATTTTATTGTGTATTATTATTGAAAACAAAATGTTGCTGATTAAACTGAACCATGATTGATACAATTCTTTGTATGACATATAATACCTCCATTTCAGATAAGCAAAATTTGAATAAGACTTTGATATCAATCAAATGCAATCATTTATTTATTCTCCCTCATATTTTTCCTAATTATTTTGTTTTCTTATATTATTGTTTGTCCCAGATCTCCCAATAACATATCGAGTATTTGTTTTTCACTCATTACGTTCATTGGAGTGGGATTTAGCTATGCTGTTGGACTTTTCAAATAAGTGGTTTTTAATCTCTTTAGCTTACTTAACTGACTTCATTTTCTACCCATAGTAAGTTACATTTTCCATTTACTTTTGTAAATTCTTCATTTTTTTTCATTTTATTCAGATGAGTACAAATTCCCCTCTTTGTGGCTAGTTTACATTTTTGTAAATAATGAATAATTTAAGTTAACAGAATTCCTATTGACCATAGCTTTTTCAGTGTTCCAAATTTGTGATGTTATATCTGTATTTCATTGCTTTCCTGATAGTAATTAGTTGATTTGGTGTAAAAGCTATGATTTCCAAGGAATTACGTTTGTGTGGATTTTTCAACTTGTAGCTAATCATTTAGATTATTATGATAGAATCTGGACTATAAAAGCTTAATTGGTGTCAGATGTTGGCATAGGTTCAAATATACTGGGGAATGTTTTTCCTTTGACTCACAGCTGTGTAAGCTGCAGATAATACTTCTCAGGAAAAAATGTAATCTTTCCATGAAAATAAGTATGATTTACTAATTTAAACTTTCATTAAATGTGCATCTATTGTGTCACAAGTGCTCTTACTGCAGTAATCCTGAGACTTCAGC
Organism: Bos javanicus; assembly: GCF_032452875.1. Lineage (NCBI taxonomy): Eukaryota > Metazoa > Chordata > Mammalia > Artiodactyla > Bovidae > Bos > Bos javanicus. Next base: position 58,894,540 of record NC_083872.1, read on the forward strand.
CTTAAGTCTCTGTGATCTATAGTGCAACGTCTCCTCCCATATGCCTGCCTATATTCTCCTGATTATCCACATGTTTTTATAGATTATTGCTCTAACCAGTTAAATCATTATTTCTGATACATTCTATTGACAACTTTTACCATAGTTTCAAAAGAATATTAAATTTTATCTAATATATATGTGTGTTCAGTGTAATAATATGTATTTTGCTAATAGTAAACTATAAGCTTCTAAAAAGTCTCCTTCCTATCCTTTTGAGATGATATTTTAAAAATATTCTTTCATACTTAGATGAGAGCAAGGCAATTCTTTTCATTGAGTCCTTAAAGGCTTTCTTAACTTGGTTGTTTCTGAAGGTATAAAGAAATGAGTTCAACGTAGATGAAACAGAAAAAATGAGGAGTGAAACCACTTTTTTAATGGTCACTTCTCCCTTTGCTGTAGGATTCAGGTAGATGAAAATGCATGTGCCATAGGTGATGGAAACCACTCTCATGTGAGAAGAACAGGTCAAAAAGGGCTTTTTCGTTTGCTGAGCAGAACGGAATCTCAAAATTGTCTTGATGATGCAGGCATATGACAGAACTACACAAATAAGAGTCATATTTAGGGTCAGCACAGCACAGATTATAACCATCTGTTCCTTCAACCATGTATCTGAGCATGAAATTTTCAATAAAGGAAATGCATCACAGCCAAAATGATCAATCTTGTTAGAGTCACAAAATTTTAGATTTAAACCAAGGCTAAGTGGTGGGATTAATACGCACAAACCAGCCATCCAACAAAAGATGATGAGAATCCTGCAGACTCTGTTGCTCATGATGGTCACAGAGTGCAAGCTTTTGCAGATGGCCACGTAACAGTCATAGGACATGGTGGCCAGCAGAAAAAATTCTGTTAATCCACAGAGGTCAGTAAAAGATACTTGAATGACAGAAGCATTATAGGCAATGACCCTGTCACCTGTAGCTATGCTATACAGGTATCTGGGGATACAAGAAGATGTGAAGGAGATCTCCAAGGACACATTTTTAAAGAAAAAGTACACTGGTGTTTTCAGGTGGGAATCCACAAATGTGAGTGTGATGATGGTCATGTTTCCAGTTAAACTCAGTGTGTAGGTAAGGAATAAAAGATAATTTGAACCTGCAGCTCTGGGTCATCTGTCAGTCCCAGCAGAATGAGAGTTGTTCTCTGTTTCTCATCACAGACTTCTGACTTCTCTCCAATCTGTATGTGATATTTAGAGAAATCTTTTTGTTATATACTATTTAACTGATTTATAATTTTTTATTTAATCTTTTATTTTATTATATACAATGTGTTCTATGTGTTAATAATGTCTAGGTAATGCTGAAGAAGCTGAAGTAGAATGGTTCTATGAAGACCTACAAGATCTTTTAGAACTAACACACAAAAAAGATGTCCTTACCATTATAGGGAACTGGAATGCAAAAGTAGGAAGTCAAGAAACACCTGGAGTAACAGGCAAATTTGGCCATAGAATACGGAATGAAGCAGGGCAAAGATGAATAGAGTTTTGCAGAGAAAATGCACTGGTCATAACAAACACCCTCTTCCAATAACACAAGAGAAGACTCTATACATGGACATCACCAGTAGGTCAACACCAAAATCAGATTGATTATATTCTTTGCAGCCAAAGATGAAGAAGCTCTATACAGTCAGCAAAAACAAGACCAGGAGCTGACTATGGCTCAGACCATGAACTCCTTATTTCCAAATTATTCAGACTTAAATTGAAGAAAGTAGGGAAAACCACTAGACCATTCAGGTATGACCTAAATCAAATCCCTTATGATTATACAGTGGAAGTGAGAAATAGATTTAAGGGCCTAGATCTGATAGAGAGAGTGCCTGATGAACTATAGAATGAGTTTCATGACATTGTACAGGAGACAGGGATCAAGACTATTCGCATAGAAAAGAAATGCAAAAAAACAAAATGGCTGCCTGGGGAGACCTTACAAATAGCTGTGAAAAAAAGAGAAGCAAACAGCAAAGGAGAAGAGGAAAGATATAAACATCTGAATGCAGAGTTCCAAAGAATAGCAAGAAGAGATAAGAAAGCCTTCTTCAGCGATCAATGCAAAGAAATAGAGGAAAACAACAGAATGGGAAAGACTAGGGATCTCTTCAAGAAAATCACAGATACCAAAGGAACATTTCATGCAAAGATGAGCTCAGTAAAGGACAGAAATGGTATGGACCTAACAGAAGCAGAAGATATTAAGAAGAGATGGCAAGAATACACAGAAGAACTGTACAAAAAAGATCTTCACAACCCAGATAATCACAATGGTATAATCACTGACCTAGAGCCAGACATCCTGGAATGTGAAGTCAAGTGGGCCTTAGAAAGCATCACGATGAACAAAGCTAGTGGAGGTGATGGCATTCCAGTTGAGCTATTCCAAATCCTGAAAGATGATGCTGTGAAAGTGCTGTACTCAACATGCCAGCACATTTAGAAAACTCAGCAGTGGCCACAGGACAGGAAAAGGTCAGTTTTCATTCCAATCCCAAAGAAAGGCAATGCCAAAGAATGCTCAAACTACCACACAATTGCACTCATCTCACACGCTAGTAAAGTAATGCTCAAAATTCTCCAAGATAGGCTTCAGCAATATGTGAACCGTGAACTTCCTGATGTTCAAGCTGATTTTAGAAAAGGCAGAAGAACCAGAGATCAAATTGCCAACATCCACTGGATCATTGAAAAAGCAAGAGAGTTCCAGAAAAACATCTATTTCTGCTTTATTGACTATGCCAAAGCCTTTGACTATGTGGATCACAATAAACTGTAGAAAATTCTGAAAGAGATGGGAATACCAGACCACCTGATCTGCCTCTTGAGAAACGTATATGCAGGTCAGGAAGCACCAGTTGGAACTGGACATGGAACAACAGACTGGTTCCAAATAGGAAAAGGAGTAAATCAAGGCTGTATGTTGTCACCCTGTTTATTTAACTTATATGCAGTGTACATCATGAGAAATGCTGGGCTGGGAGAAACACAAGTTGAAATCAAGATTGCCTGGAGAAACATCAGTAACCTCAGATATGCAGATGACACCACCCTTATGGCAGAAAGTGAAGAGGAACTAAAAAACCTCTTGATGAAAGCGAAAGTGGAGAGTGAAAAAGTTGGCTTAAAGCTCAACATTCAGAAAACGAAAATCATGGCATCCGGTCCCACCACTTTATAGGAAATAGATGGGGAAACAGTGGAAACAGTGTCAGACTGTATTTTTCTGGGCCCCAAAATTACTACAGATATTGACTGCAGCCATGAAATTAAAAGACGCTTACTCTTAAGAAGGGAAGTTATGACCAACCTAGATAGCATATTGAAAAGCAGAGACATTACTTTGCTAACAAAGGGTCGTCTAGTCAAGGCTATGGTTTTTCCTGTGGTCATGTATGGATGTGAGAGTTGGACTCTGAAGAAAGCTGAATGCTGAAGAATTTATGCTTTTGAACTGTGGTGTTGGAGAAGACTCTTGAGAGTCCCTTGGACTGCAAGGAGATCCAACCAATCCATTCTGAAGGAGATCAGCCCTGAGATTTCTTTGGAAGGAATGATGCTAAAGCTGAAACTCCAGTACTTTGGCCACCTCATGCGAAGAGTTGACTCATTGGAAAAGACTCATGCTGGGAGGGATTGGGGGCAGGAGGAGAAGAGGACGACAGAGGATGAGATGGCTGGATGGCATCACTGACTCGATGGACGTGAGTCTGAGTGAATTCCGGGAGTTGGTGATGGACAGGGAGGCCTGGCGTGCTGCGATTCATGGGGTCGCAAAGAGTCGGACACAACTGAACGACTTATCTGATCTGATCTGATCTGATGTATATATATATATATGTATATACACCAACATGTTTTATGTCTATCTTTTTTTTTATGGTTCTCTCTGTTTATTTATTTTTTTAATTTTATTTTACTTTTAAACTTTACATAATTGTATTAGTTTTGCCAAATATCAAAATGAATCTGCCACAGGTATACATGTGTTCCCCATCCTGAACCCTCCTCCCTCCTCCCTCCCCATACCATCCCTCTGGGTCGTCCCGGTGCACTAGCCCCAAGCATCCAGTATCGTGCATCGAACCTGGACTGGCATCTCATTTCATACATGATATTTTACATGTTTCAATGCCATTCTCCCAAATATTCCCACCCTCTTCTTCTCCCACAGAGTGCATAAGACTGTTCTATACATCAGTGTCTCTTTTGCTGTCTCGTACACAGGGTTATTGTTACCATCTTTCTAAATTCCATATATATGTGTTAGTATACTGTATTGGTGTTTTTCCTTCTGGCTTACTTCACTCTGTATAATAGGCTCCAGTTTCATCCACCTCATTAGAACTGATTCAAATGTATTCTTTTTAATGGCTGAGTAATAGTCCATTGTATATATGTACCATAGCTTTCTTATCCATTCATCTGCTGATGGACATCTAGGTTGCTTCCATGTCCTGGCTATTATAAACAGTGCTGCGATGAACATTAGGGTACACGTGTCTCTTTCCCTTCTGGTTTCCTCAGTGTGTATGCCCAGCAGTGGGATTGCTGGATCATAAGGCAGTTCTATTTCCAGTTTTTTAAGGAATCTCCACACTGTTCTCCATAGTGGCTGTACTAGTTTGCATTGCCACCAACAGTGTAAGAGGGTTCCCTTTTCTCCACACCCTCTCCAGCATTTATTATTTGTAGACTTTTGGATCGCAGCCATTCTGACTGGTGTGAAATGGTACCTCATAGTGGTTTGGATTTGCATTTCTCTGATAATGAGTGATGTTGAGCATCTTTTCATGTGTTTGTTAGCCATCTGTATGTCTTCTTTGGAGAAATACTTAGGAATATATCTACCTAAAGAAACTAAAGACCTATATATAGAAAACTATAAAACACTGGTGAAAGAAATCAAAGAGGACACTAATAGATGGAGAAATATACCATGTTCATGGATTGGAAGAATCAATATAGTGAAAATGAGTATACTACCCAAAGCAATTTATAGATTCAATGCAGTCCCTATCAAGCTACCAACAGTATTCTTCACAGAGCTAGAACAAATAATTTCACAATTTGTATGGAAATACAAAAAACCTCGAATAGCCAAAGCGATCTTGAGAAAGAAGAATGGAACTGGAGGAATCAACCTACTTGACTTCAGGCTCTACTACAAAGCCACAATCATCAAGACAGTATGGTACTGGCACAAAGACAGAAATATAGATCAATGGAACAAAATAGAAAGCCCAGAGATAAATCCACACACATATGTCTATCTTGTATTTAAGATTTTCCACTGTAACTAAGTAGATGCTGAGAAGTTTTATGGGTTGCAATGATATCTTTTGGCTTGAATTCATATCTTTTCTTGACACCTTGAATCTTTTTAAACCAGTGCTATGATAACTGGGGTTTACTTTATAGACTCTAGAGCAAAATGTAAGGTCTTTGCTCCAAAAGAAAATTTTGTGTGCTAGTTTCTTCTTAAGTTTAGTTCTGTTCACTTCAGTTGCTTGGTCGTGTCTGACTCTTTGCTAACCCATGGACTGCAGCACGCCAGGCTTCCCTGTCTATCACCAACTCCCGGAGCTTGCTCAAACTCATTTTTTAGGTTAAGTGTGCTTAATTATTACAAACAAACTAAGCCCTGCTGCTTTCCCACCATCTCCTGCTACATAGTCCACATTTTTGTTCCTGCATTACCTTTACTGAATATGTATGTAACCTCTACTGCTGATACATATGATAATCACCTTCCCTTCCCTTCTACATCTTCCAGTCAAACCTCCAAATATTTTCTTACTATCTCCATTATTGAAACAAAAATAAATGACAGTAAGAGCTGAGGAACTCTCCCCTCTGCTAGAGGGGATATATGTTAAATCAACAGGACAGAGAGAAATGCTATTACAGTCAATGTCAAATGTCACTTTTCTTTTTAATTTGCAGAAAATACAACTAAGTGATACAAACAAATGGTCCTTGCTGATCTACAATCAAGAGTCATTACTTAATCTTCTGAGTAATGAAGTTTGGCAAAAAAAACACATAACACTGTGTCTTTGGAGACAGGAGGATGTTACAGCAGCGTTTGACCCAGGTCAGCAGGAAAGCGGTATCATTTCACTTACATAAATCATTACAAAAATCTTGAAAAAATTAACTGTTTAATTATATGAATGAAATCCTTAATTATATGAATGTTTTATTTTTGGACAATTCCAATCAGATAAGAGAAAGGAAAAGTTTATAAAATTATACTAGTTTAATGTTTACATTATAGAACTTATACTTAGATATTTCTGTCTTGGCACAGACTACCTGTGAATACTTAAAAATTTGCCACCATATCTTGTAATTGGATGCAAAATATTTTTTTATGATTGTACAACAATATGGGCTCCCCAGGTGGCTCAGTGGTAAAGACTCTGCCTGCAGTGCAGGAGATGCAGGAGACATGGATTTGATCCCTGGTTTAGGAAGATCCTCTGGAGAAAGTAATGGCAACCCACCACAGTATTCTTGCCTGGGAAACCCCATGGACAAAGAAGCCTGATGGGTTGCAGTCCATGGGGTCGCCAAGAGTCGAACTAGACTGAGCAACTGAGAATCATGCATGTATGCACAGCAATATGAATGGATTTAATGCCACTGAATTTTACACTTAAAAATGGTCAATGTGATAAATTTTGTTATGTGTATTTCATGAAAACAATAACACACTTTTATATATTTAAACATAACTTGTTTACCTCAGAGTATCAATTTTTTTTTTTTTTTTGCTTAGTAATGTCACCTCAATGGCAATTTTGGCCAGTTTTAAAACAATACCTGAACTAAGTGTAAAATTATTTTTATTGTCCAAAGCTGCTAATTATTCTATCAAAAGGATGCTCATACAAATGTATTTTAATGTGTGAGAATAATTTATAGAAGTGAAATTTCTCAATAAAAATATTTTGCTTTTAGAAAATTTATATAATATTATAGAAATCATGAGATCAGTTTATAGCAAATATTTGCCACTATAATTAGATTTGGTAAATTAATTTTTATATTGATTCATGTCTTGTTCTTTTATAGTTATTATATATGTATTTCAAGATTTTGAGTCTTTAAGTGTTGATATTGAGTTTTGCCTTATAGTTCATAGGTTTTTTTTTAATTTAAATTTATTTATTTTAACTGGAGGCTAGTTACTTTACAATATTGTATTGGTTTTGCCATACATCAACATGAATCCACCACGGGTGTACACATGTTCCCAGTCCTGAACCCCCCTCCCGCCTCCCTCCCCATACCATCCCTCTGGTATAGTTTTATACAGTCAAGACTATCAAGTGTTTTTTGCTCTTTAATTTTTAACTACATTATTGAGATATAATTGACATACAATAAACTTCACTATTTAAAGTGTACAATTTGATATTCTGACATATGTGTACTCCCAAGTATCAGCCCATCATGCTAATCCTTCATTTTCCAGTTTCCATGTGCTCCTGTTTACTCTCTCTATCCCACTCATCCCTGCTGCTGCTCTCAAATACCTATCCGTCTCTATAATTATAGTTTAGTTTGCATTTTCTAAACTATTATATAAATGGAATCATATAGTCTTATTCATTTTTTTATTTCTCTAAAACATATTTTTTTCACCTTTACTGAGGTACGAATGAGAATATACATGTATGTGTAAGGTATAAAATCTGATAGTTTCTTATAAATATACATTGAGAAATAACCACCACAATGAAGCTCATTAGCATTCATTACCTGAAACAGTTACTGCTGCTTTGTTTTGTCTTGTTTTCATGGCTTATTTTCACACTTAAAATTTTAAATCATTTAGAATGCAACCCGTTTGTGTGAATAAAAAATAAATTTTTCATTTGAGCTTTTCTTGTGACTGAAGCAATTATTATATAAACAATGATTTTCTTAACGAACTGAAAATATCCCACTTTTATTTAACAAGTAAAGTAAAACTTTATATAAAAATAAACGCTATTTTTTAGTGTATACTTTCATGCTCTCAAAGGTTCTACTGAATGCTTTATCTTTTTTAATGCAAGTACATATTAATTTGGTTTTACTGATCTATAATATGTTTGATACTATTTAAAGTAAGTTTCTATTCACTAATAATCATTTTTCATTTATGTGCTCCACATTCATGAGATTTAACTGTTTCATACTGAGATAATTTGTGCAATTCAAAATTTTTAAAAAGTTGATTCCAACTGGAGTTGTGTTAAATTTGTCTATTGAGTGGGAAAATTAGTATTTTATTTTGTAACACATTGAATCCCTGATAGAATCTATTCTTTAGCAGTCAGATTGATTGCTTTGATGGAGGAGCTTATTGCCGCTATAAATGTTGTCAAAACTAACTTTTTGATTGCATTCATCCTTTCTTCATCCAAATAACTAAATGTTCTTATTTGTAAGTTTTCAATTAGATTTCATCAATTCTAATTAAATATGTCATTATTTTATGTGCTTTAATGAAAAAGTAATGAATAAAACATGTAAAATATTAAAATGGCAATTACGGTAAAGTCCATTCACTTCTCAAACAGGTAAACACTTGAAAAAACATGGTTTTCATAATTTCTAACTACAGTAGTTTCATAACTTATATTCTAATAATTCCAACTATTATACTATTTATCTTATGGCATTTTCAAGCTGGCAGTGAAACTCTGATTATCAGGGATGAAGGTGAGCATCCCTCACTTGTTTCTTTTTTCTCATTTGTTCTTGATTTTAATTAAGATGAGTACACAGCACAGTAAAAGTATGTAACTTTTATTTCTTTAGAAATTATTTTATTTTGGTAGTTTATTATATTCTCATTTTACTTTAAGTGTATTAGGAGAGATTAGTGATTTATATCCAGTGATCATTTGATCAATTAATCAAAACCTAAATATAATGTTATTTCTTTATTTTGTTGTTATAGCAAAATTGGTCTATATTTAATATATATGTGTGTATGTATTGATATATATTCCTATTTCTGTATACATTTCTTTATATCTCTATTATCTATCTCTACTCTTGTATTATGGAAATACACCTTGATCATAGTATAATTTGGACTATTTTTTGGTGCTATTTGAAATAGCCTACCTATATTCATCAGTGAATTTTATAGCTTATCTTATAACTTCATAATCATATTTTTGTCAAATATTAAGACATTTTAATAAAATTCAATATGGAGAGATATTGTTTGTATAATTGCAATCATAACAAGTTTATCTAGTGATTTACTGTGGTTTTAAAGTAATCTGATCCTTTTATCTCTTTAAACATGCATTTTATTTGCCTTCTTAAATGTTTTATGGAGACTGATAGATTGGTCTTCCACAACTTGAATTAATTTTTAAAATTCTGGCTTGCTAAAACTTTGTTCATTAACACTATATCTTCACGTATTTTTTTTTGTTGTGGTGTTGCTATAGTACATCTGTGAAGTTATTCTAATTTGCAATTAGAATAGCTAAGTATTCTAATCTAAATTTTATCATGAGCAGTAAAATGTTATTTTTGTTCCATTTGTTTTTTTAATAATGAATAATTTATGTTTGAAGAATTATTTGATTTCTTCTGAGGGTAGCTTTTATATGATTTCTAAGAATTCTTATGAAGTGTCTCTATCTCACTGCATGCATTGAATTCACTACTGCATTTTTTATATATAGTATTAGTAGCTATATATATATATATATATATAAAATTTGGGCTGTAAAGTCTTTCTCAGATAGAAAGAGAAACATAATAATGGTCTCCATGTCTTCATTTGTAGCTCATAACTCAAGAAGAGACAGAAAAATTTCTTAGAGAAAATTGCTGTCTTTTTACGTGGGAGGCCAATGTTTTCCTCTTAAATCACAATTTTGAAGTCTTGACTTTATGCTGCTCTGTCACTGTAAGTATTTTCACCATTTGGATTCTGACTCTTCAACTCCTGCCACCAAATGGGCTTTTAAACTCCAGCCTCTAATTCATAATCCAATAGCTTGTCCTTTCCATCGTTCATTTTTTCCTTTCCTGGGTCATAAATGGGATTTTCCTTTCCTGGGTCATAAATGGGATTATTTATCTTCCTTTGTGATTATTTTGTGCCTTTGATGCATTATAATTGTTCACATTTAACTTTCTCTTTTACCAATATTAAAAAAAGTATTTGAGAGATTTTATCCAACACATTTTTGTTTTTAATGTGTTTTCCTAGAACATTAGAAATGTTACAACTATCTTTCTCAGTGGTTCATTGTACTTTTACATCATGCCCTCATTCATTCTATTCAATATCTTATCACACAATTTCAATTCTCACTGGAATTTTTGTAGAATTTTATCCATATTTGAGTACAGCAATCAGTGGTATTATGCTACCAGTTTTATGGAATATTCATGAATTGTTTTTATTATACCATAAAACTTAATTATATGGGATTATATTACCTGGGCCTCCCAGGTAGCACTAGTGGTAAAGAACCAGCCTGGCAATGCAGGAGACAAAAGAGACGCAGGTTTGATTCCTGGGTCAGAAGATTCCATGGAGAAGAAAATGGCAACCCCCTCCAGTATTCTTGCCCGGAGAATCCCATGGACAGAGGAGCCTAGTGGGTGAGAGTCCACAGGGTAGCAAATAGTTGGCTACAACTGAAGAAACTTAACACAACAACATATTTATCTACAGATAAATTGATGAGAAATATATTTTCATTTTCTTTACCAAGACAAATTGTCATGAAGTTGAGAAAAAATAAAGCAAATAATTAACTTGATTAAGGTGTAATATAAGTAAATCTAAGAGAAACAGAGAAATGAAACTGAAATATAGATTATTAAAAGGTAAAGAAAATTATAAGCTTCAATAGAAAGGTTTGGTAGCCACTCATATTCTATGTTAACTTTATTTAATGACTGCTATTTTATTTTACGTCTTTAATAATGGTGCAATTCATTTGATCAAGTCATTGAAGGATTTTTTCACTTGCTTATTTCTCAGTGCATAAATAAATGGATTTAACATAGGTGAAATGGAAGACATGAGTAGTGAAATCACTCTATTAATAGGCACTTCTTCCTTGGCTCTAGGATTCATATAGATAAAAATGCATGTGCCATATATGGTGGAAACCACAATCATGTGAGAAGAACAGGTGGAAGAAGTCTTTTTTCTTTGTTGGGCTGAAGGGAATCCTAAAATTGTCTTCACAATTTAAGTATAGGATAAAACTACATATTTAAGAGTCAAATGAGGGTCAGCACCGCACAGATTAAAACACTTTGATCCATGAACCATGTGTCTGAACAGGATAACTACAGGAGGGGAGAGACATTGCAGAGAAAATTATCAATGCCATTGGAGTCACAGAATTTCAGATTTAGCCCCAGACTAAGTGGGGATATTATGACCAATAGTCCAGCCAATCAAGAGCAAAAAAACAAGTCTCTGGCATATTTTGCTGCTCATAATGGTCACATAATGCAGAGGTTTGCAGATCGCCACATAGCAGTCATAAGACATGGTAGCCAGGAGAAAAAAATCTGTTATTGCAAAGAGGTCAGTAAAAAACACTTGGCTGGCACAGGTAAGAATCCACAAAGATGAATGTGATGATGGTCAGATTCCCAGTGACACCCAGCATGTATGTGAGAGATAGAAAGATAAAAATCAAAACCTTCAGCGCATGGTCATCTGTCAACCCCAGCAGAATAAAGGTTGCTATGGTAGTTTTTCATCACCGATGACTTTTTTCCAAACAGTATTCACAGTTATTCAGAGATTATTATGTAGAACATATTGCCTGTATAAATACTAATTTAATCAGCTCTATCTTCATTACATTTTCATATTATATTTTAAATCATAATATGCATATGATTGGCTTACCTGGTGGCTCAGTGATAAAAATATCCACCTACTAATGCACGAGATGCAAGAGACAGGGGTTTAATGCCTGAGTGGGGAAGATCCCCTATAGAAGGAAATGGCAGCACCCTTCAAGATTCTTGCCTGGGAAATCCCACGAACTGAAGGACCTGGTGGGCTACAATCCACGGGGTTGCAAAAGAGTTGGGCAGAACTTTGCTACTAAAAAACAGTAACAATAGGCATATGATTGAATACATTGCTAAAATAGTGTAATTTCATGAGTAGGAAAATGTCATTTGACTCCCCTAAATCTTCCATATTCAGAGTTAAGTGAAAGAAAAAACACATCATCAAAGTGTGCATTTGCTTAACAATTCCATTCTTGTCAAAATGCTAAAACGTGAACGCTCAGTCTCTTCAGTTGTTTCCAACTCTTTGCGACCCTATGGACTGCTGCCCACCAGACTTCTCTGCCCAGGATGGTATGGGGAGGGAGGAGGGAGGAGGGTTCAGGATGGGGAACACATGTATACCTGTGGTGGACTCATTTTGATGTTTTGCAAAACTAATACAATTATGTAAAGTTTAAAAATAAAATAAAATTAAAAAAAAAAAAAAGAATACTAGAGTGGGTTGCCAGGCTCTCCTCCAGGGGATCTTCCTTACCCAGGGATCGAACTTGCCCTTCCTGAGTCTTCTGCATTGTAGGGGTATTCTTTACCCACTGAACCACCTGGGAAGCCCCCAAAATACTAACACATGATTTGCAATTTGGACTCCCTCTAGAGTCTTGACCAGAATGTGGAATCTCTGAGTTTTTTCTCTTTTTTTTTTTTTTTGTTCATTTGTTTTTCCTGTTGTGGATAAGTGTGTTTTCTCCCATGAACAATAGTATCATTGTACAAACTGCTGTGCAACATACAGGATTTTAAACACAATTTTATTATATTTTTAAAAGAAGTGCTTTGATAAAGGAACTTTAAAATTACACGTGGTTTTCCTGTATTATCTGTTTGTTTTGATTGCTTGGGCATATTTAAATCCGCTTCACTTCTGATTGCATACCTCTCCCTTTTTTCTCCACAATTGCTATAATTTTATATAGCACTTTTCAGTTAATAAACACATGTTTCTACTTCTACTAATGGATTTTTTCTGACTTAATATATTGGCTTGAACACCAAGCATATCTACATCTGTATTGAACCTACAACCAAACCATTCATGTCAATTTCAGTGTGACTAAATCACAGGTCATGATCATCCACATGGTTTGTCACTTTCATCACCCTTCCTGTGTACTCACAGATTCCATTTATTAACCACCCAATCTGTGCATGGTATTGTTGTACGTGCTTATATACTCTGTCCTATATTCAGCAACTTAACTGAGTAGATCAAATAATTGATTTTCAGTTGAAGTAAAATTTCCTCTGAAAAGTTTTGTGCAATTGTACTAGATGCCTTATTCTGCATACCTACTTCTGTGTTCCCACAAACAGCAAAACTTGCCACTATGTTAGTACTTAGCTAGAGAATATGTTTGCTGAGATCATAACTTCCTCACCCTTATAGCAACAACTAATGTAGTCTTACATGTATTGTCAATGCCTAAGACTATTTTCTTAATAAATTTATGTGTCTATATTTAACAAGCACAACAACAAAACAACAAAAGTGTTTCTTCATATTTGGGCTAAAATTCTGATACTCAGTATTTTTATTCAATTTTTTGTATAACAGTTGATAGCTAGACATTTTCTGGTTATTTTGCTTTTCCTTTTTAAAGAAGAGCTATTAAAAAAATAATTTAGATGTACTGTGATATTTGCAATTGTGGGAAAAGCTATAGGGTCATTCTCCTCTAACCCTGGTTTTTCAAATAAGTAATTGTATTTTCATTGATTCTGTGTTTCTATGCTCAGTTATCTAGAAATGCAATGTTAATTCCAGAAATCAAGGGTTTTATTGATGCTGAGTTTATACTAAAAGCCACTGCATCGTTACTTTTTCAGGCATCCCAACAATTACTGAAGTGGGGTAATTGATCATTTTCAATATAGAATAAGTGTCTCAAAGATTGTAATACTACATCAATGAGTGAAAAAATTTCCCTTTGAAATCATAGTTTATGTGTCTTTGAAGAGTTTCTCTTCATTGTTTTTAAATTGCATTTTATTCATACTGAGGTAGGAGAAGAGCTATATCTGATGGTTTGACCAATTAATAACATTAAATCCATGTGTTGGCAGCCACCAGTATGGGGATGAAGTGCTGACCTAGGCTCATAGTTTTGAAAACTAGGACCCTCCCATAGAATTTGGGTTGTATACAATATATATATTAGATTTAATTCAGAAGTAGTAGGGAATGATTATTGCCATCTATCTACTTCTTGTAATTTTTTTTTTTAATCTCTCAAACTGCATATGTATCACTATGTAACCTTATTCAATGTATTATGGACATTACTCAATGTTCAAAAACTATATTTTTTTGAAATAGTCTTATAAGACATACCTCATAGACTTAGAGAATAAATTTACCATCCCAGACGGAAATGATGGCAGGGGGAGGGAATGACTGGGATTTTAGGGTTGACATATACACACTGATTATTTAAAATGGATAATCAAGAAAGGCCGACTGTAAAAAAATAAAAATAAAAAAAGATAATTCCATAAGCTAATTGACACTGACATACAACAAATATTTTGGTTCATTTATCTTTCAATAAATATTCAAAAGGAGGGATTTCCAGTGAGTGATGTTATTGCAACTAATCTCTTAGAGTGATGAAGGAAGAAGTACACAGACACACCACACACACGTACATATATTTTCCAACTTGAGATTGATGGTATAGCTGATGCTATTTCTGCATATATACTACATTTGGATTTTCATTTATATATCCACCTATTTCTATTAAGTTATTTAATACATATTTTTGAAGACTTTGTAAAATACAGAAATTATATCTCATAGATCTTAGGTTAATGCAAGCACATGAATTTCCTTTTTGTCTGAGAAAATTACAGCTGAAATTAAACAAACAGAAATATTACTAATGGTGCAAAACATCACACTTACTTTTGTGTCAGTCAGTCATAACTTCCTTAAGTTGATTAAAACTCCTAAAGGCATTTAATTGAAAATGGAAAGTTTGATGAAGATTTTCATAGAAACTTCTGCTTGGCTCATGCATTTGTTTATCACTCTCACAGGGTGTTTGAACATATAGAAAGCTCTCTGAAATTGCTGTCTCTAAAAATTGGTTTGACTTTCCCAGGAAAAGCCTAAGAAATTGTTTTGTATATAGATTAACTTTTAAAAGGTGGGGAAAAAATGATCCTAATGGCAGTGAAATGCCTTAGACTCCCTCCTCTTTTGCAAGAGCTGGTATTTCAGAATCTTTGAACAGAGGCAAAGGTTTGAATATCAGCTTTGCCTTTTTTTTCTTCTTTTTAAATTTGTTCTCCTTGCAAATAAATGCCTTTAAAAAAGGTCCTTGATGACTTGTGCTGAAAAGTCACTAATGAATCTTTGGAGTAATTCTATTTGGCAAAAGCAAAATACAAAAAAGTGTTTTGACTCTAGTGTCCTTGGAGAAAACAGGATGACAAGTATCAGGTTATTCTGTTCATTTTCTTATTTCTCTTAAGAGCTTTATCAAAGGAAAATCATAATACAATAAACTGCATATTTTTAAAGTTTTGACATATGTACACTCCAGTGAAAACATTTACATAATAAAAAAAGTGAACATGTCCATCATCCTTAAGTGTTGATGGATTTTTATTATCTCCTGTGCCCTAGTCTTTCTGCACCTCCCTATTCCTCAGGCAACCATTGATAAATTGTCACTATGGACTAGTTTGTTTCCTTTAGCAGCTTAAGTAAATATAGTAATGCAATATTGTAATTTATATTTCATTTAAAATTACATTTATTTTACAATTATCAATAAATTACATTTACATAGCAATTTACATTTCGATAGACACTGTGAGAGTAGTCATTTCCCAATGGTTGTAATAAGAAGGAGGTAAAACCAATACAATATTGTGAAGTTAAAAAAAAATAAAAAATAATAAAAAAAAAGAAAGAGGATAAAAACTGTTTTCAACATCCCCAGTATCTCAATGTCGTTTAATTTTGTATTAGACTATGAATGAGTTTAAGCAAATTTCCATATATTTATTTTTTATTTTTTTCATTATTATTATTTTTTTTTACTTTACTATTTGCCTCTAAATTTGATTTACCCATAGGCAATTATGTATTCCTATTCTTTATTTAATTACTTATACTTTCTGTTTGTATATGTAAGAGCTCTCTTATAATTTAGATATTAATCTAGCATACGCTTTTTTTTAAACTTAGTTTATGGTATAATTTTATTTATAAAATATTTTATTTTTACTTAAAATATATTTATGGCTACTGTTCTTTATTGCCATATTCTTTTCTAAAAGTATTGCATTAATAATTGTGATCAACTGCAAGGAGATCCAACCAGTCCATTCTGAAGGAGATCAGCCCTGGGATTTCTTTGGAGGCAATGATGCTGAAGCTGAAACTCCAGTACTTTGGCCACCTCACGCGAAGAGTTGACTCATTGGAAAAGACTCTGAGGCTGGGAGGGATTGGGGGCAGGAGGAGAAGGGGACGACAGAGGATGAGATGGCTGGATGGCATCACTGACTCGATGGACGTGAGTTTGAGTGAACTCCGGGAGTTGGTGATGGACAGGGAGGCCTGGCGTGCTGCGATTCATGGGGTCGCAAAGAGTCAGACACGACTGAGCGGCTGAACTGAACTGAACTGATGAATACATAGTTTCATTTCAACATTGACAGTTACTGTAATAAAAAGCTATAATTTTGCTGTTGCAGTAGATATAAAAAGCTATTTTAAAACTTTTTCTCTTGCAGTTCCTTGATTACTCTGAAAGATAAACAATTTTTTCTATGCATTTGTTTGCTGTATTACCTCTAGGTTAGAAAAGAGATTTTTTTTATCCCCAATTTGATTGAGATAAATTGACATAGTCCATTGTGTATTATAATGTTTTAAATTCAGTATTTTCAAAAGTATGACATCTCTTTCCTTTATTTTAATGTTCTTTTTTTTCTTTTTTCATTGTGATGTCTTAAACACAGCATTAAATGTTTTGTTTTTTTTTATGAGAAATTCATATGCACACTGAACATGTGTGTATAATCATTCATCAATCAACCTACCAATCTACTAACAGATCAATAAGTAATATCTAAGTCATTGAATCCATTGTTTATGTTGTAAAAAATAGGTCTAACATATTTACTTGCAGAAGAATAAGTTTTAGTCACAACATTCATTCATTAATTCTTTTCATACTGAACTCAAATTTCATTTTTGTAATTGAATACATTAGTTTATTTACACAAAATCATTTCTATATTTTTGTTCTATGCATTAATTAGTTCTAGGCCAATACACATTTTAAATTTATTTCAATGGCTCTTACTTATACATTCGTGGGAAGTTTGTGAGTTTTAGTCTTCCAGGTGCATCTACAAATAATTTCGTGTGATGAATAGCATAATTGTTGGAATTTTAATGATAATTATATTAAATTTTATATGTTAGTTTTAGGTGAATTATTACACTTTTGGTGTGTTGCTTTGCAGCCAAGAATAACATAACTTTAAAAATTATGTGTTTCCATGATTGTATATCTTTAAATTGATTGTGTCTCTTTCCTCATTTAGAAAACTGCTTTATTCCTTAATGGCATCCTTTCTTTATTGTTTAGATTGAAATTGGTTTCTTATTATGCTTTTTAAATATTTTTTTTAATACAAAATATACCACTGATTTTTTAAAAAAATATCCTTACCCATCTTAAATTCTTGTCTAAATCCTATCATTTCTCTATAAGTTTCTTGAATTCATACCTCTTTCAATAACTTTAGTGGAAGAGTGTGTACTTCTTTTTAAATTTTTTTTTAAATTGGAGAATAGTTGCTTTGCAATGTTGTGTTAGTTTCTGCTGAAGAACAATATGAATCAGCTATAAACATACATATATCCCCTCCCACTTGAGCTTCCCTCCCATACCGCATTCCCACTCGTCCAGGTCATCACAGAGCAGATTTGAGCACCCTATGCTGCACAACAGTTTCCCACTAGCTATCTATTTTATCTAGCTAATATTTTACATCTGGTAGTGTATATGTCAGTGCTACTCTCTCAGTTCATCCTATCCTCTCTTTCCCTCATTGTGTCCACAAGTCCATTATCTATGTCTTGAGTTACAAATATGTTCATCAGTACCATTTTTCTAGATTTCATATATATGTGTAATATATGATATTTTTTCTTTTACTATGTACCTCTTTATATGAACTTAAAACAACATTAATTCACAGACATGGTTTATTTTACTGCTATACAGAAAAAAATGCTGCCTATTAAATATATTATGATGTAAATGATTAGCTATCATACATTATAAAATTTTATATTCAGGTTAATGATGCATAAAATATGCATATTTAAATTGTTAAAAGCTATATTTTATATCTTCTGCATAGCATTTATAACAAATTCTATTTATAGTTCGTCTATTTTCTTATGATGTTTCAAGACCATAAAACAATGTTGAATAACAAGGATGAAATTATTGTTGTCATCTCTTGTGTTGTTGGAAAAGAGTGTTTGTTATGACTGGGCTTCTTTCCCACTTTGGCTCAGCCTCTTCATTCTTTCTGTAGTCATTTCTCTGCTCTTCCCCAGTAGTATATTGGACACTTACCTACCTGGTGGGTTCAACTTTCAGTGTTATATCTTTTTGCCTTTTCATACTGTTCATGAGGTTCTCAAGGTAAGAATACTGAAGTGGTTTGCCATTCCCGTCTCCAGTGGACCACATTTTGCCAGGCCCTAACTCTCAGGGACATGACCTTCAGCCGCTCAATGTAGCCAGATGACATGCCGGGTGCCCTGGCTGTCCCACTGCCGGTCCTCATTGTGTGATGAAATTAGGCATCCATGTTTGGTCCTTGATTTATATTCATAGTCTGAAAGAAAAAAAAGAAAGTCACACAGTTGTGTCTGACACTTTGCGATCCCATGGAATGTAAACTCTCCCGCTCCTCTATCCATGGAATTCTCCAGGCAAGAGTACTGAAGTGAGTTGCCAATTCCTTTTCCAGGGGATCTTCCCAACGCAGGGATTGAACCTGGGTCTCCTGCATTGCAGGCAGTTTCTTTAACAACTGAGCCACTAGGGAAGCCCAAGTCTATTCATAGTCTATCAGCAATTTATTATTTAAAACAAATTTTATTTTTTATAAATAGTTTTATTAATTATTTTACCATGTTCTCATTTAATTGTGAATTTTTAATTATTAAATTTTATGAATGATTTTCACCATCTATTTATCTACTCTTCTGATGTGTATCATTAAAAATTGATATGATAAAGTATGTGGATAGATTTTACTGAGGCATAGCTTTTTTTTTTAGATTAAACTCTAGTTGGTCTTCTTCTTTTTTCTTTTAATATGTTCCTAACATGTATTTACAGATATTTATAGAGAAATCTTTATTTATACACTTAAATGAAGTTATAATTTTTTATGGATTGGAATGGATTCATTTAGGCTGAAATTATTTAGAACATTGATTAAGTTAGTGAGAATTTTTTTTTAATTATTCTCTTTCCACTTTACAGTCTGAAATTTTCACTTATCCAATAAATTATATGGGTTTTGCTGTATTTAAATACATAATTCCTTTTTTCATATTTTACCAAGAAGTTTTTATCTTTCAGTTTTTCTGTAAAATTTATTGTAAAATTGAATGAAGTATGTGTTTATATATATTTGAATCTCCTGTGTATTGATATTTATATCTTATTTCTAATTCTTAACCTCAAATATATTAATTTCTTTTTTCTCTATATTTAGGTATGTAAGATTATTTTTCCTTAAGTTTTACAGAGAATCAGTCTCTGAATTATTTGCCTTAAATTTAACACTTAATTGCTTTTGCTTTTTATCTTAATCTTTCATTGTTCACTCCACTTTGTTTCATTGTGTAGTTTTTCTAATTGCTTAAAATGAGTATGCCACTTTATTTTTAATCTACTTTGAAAAATGTTATTATCAAAGATTAGTAAGTACATAAATTACTGTCAAGTACAAATTTATACATACAAATGTCTTAGACATACAAACTTTATAACTGTGTGCTTTCTATAGATATTTCCCATGTTATTGCTTGCTGTGTTCGGTCGCTCAGTTCTAGCTGACTCTTTGCCATCCCATAGATGAGCCCACCAGGTTCCTCTGTCCGTGGAACTTCCAGGCAAAAAATACTTGAGCTGGTTGCCATTTCCTACTCCAGGGGATCTTCCCGACCCAGAGACCTAAACCACACGTCCTGGGTCTCCTTCAGTGGCAGGCAGATTCTTTACCACTGAGCCATCTGGGAATCCCTATTGTTCGCTAGGTATGCTCTAACTTGTCTCAAATTTTTAATTTTATTGAAGTTGGGTACTTAAGTTTAAACTGTTTATTTTAAATATTTACATGTAAAATTTTATGTCTGATTTATAGACTTTAAAATGCCACTTCAGTGCTTTACAATCAAGGTTCAAATTTTCAATACACTAGAGAATCTGTTTCTCTTCTTCTTTTTTTTTTTAAACTGATCTGAATTTGTGGATTTGTGGTTGGGTAGACTAAAGCGACTTAGCAGCAGCAGCAGCAGATTGAATTATAATTCTGCATTCCATTGACTGTATATCAGTTTGGTAATCTTAGTTTCATGTTATTGCATCATTTCTAAATGTTTTGACCATGCAACTATTGAGATCTTATATTCCATCTCTGAGTTGTATTTAAATTTATTTTGTTTGGACACATTTTGAAGTGTCTTTATTCACACTGACAAAAATCCATAGAGTCAAAGCTATGGTTTTTTCCAGTAGTCATGTACAGATGTGAGAGTTGGACCATAAAGGAGACTGAGCACCACAGAATTGATGCTTTCAGACTGTGGTGCTAGAAGACTCTTGAGAGTCCTTTGCACAGCAAGGAGAGCAAGCCAGTCAATCCTAAAGGAAATCAACCCTGAATATTCATTGGAAGGGCTGATGCTGATGCTGAAACTCCAATACTTTGGCTATCTGTTGCAAAGACCTGACTCTCTGCAAAAGACCCTAATGATGGGGAAGACCGAGGGCTGGAGGAGAAGAGGGTGACAAAGGATGACATGGTTGGATGGCATCACTGACTCAATGGACAGGAGTTTGAGCAAACTCTGGGAGATAGTGAAATACAGGGAAGCCTAGCATGATGCAGTCCACTGGGTCACCAAGAGTTGGACATGACTCAGCAACTGAACAACTGAAACTTTTGCTTTTAATTACTGAATTAGACATCACTCACAACTTTTAACCCAAATATTGTTATAAACATATCCATATGGATGGAATTATTAAACAAATTTGAAACAGAGAAATCAAATTGAAATAGTACCCAATCAGTAAAGTTAAAGAAGTTGCAAAATGTTAAAAAACAAACAAAAAACTTGAAATGAGATTATTGTTGTTCAGTTGCTAAGCCATGTCTGACTCTTTGCAACCCTATAGACTGCAGCAATCCAGGCTATCCTGTCCTTCACGAACTCCTGGAGCTTTCTCAAAGTCATGTCCATCGAGTCAGTGATATCATACATCCATCTCATCCTCTGTCATCCCTTTTTTCTCTTGCCCTCAATCTTTCCCAGCAGCAGGGTTTTTTCCAGTGAATCAGATTTTTGCATCAGCTGGCCAAAGTATTGGAGCTTTGGCATCAGCATCAGTCCTTCCAACGAATATTAAGGGTTGATTTCCTTTAGGATTGACTGGTGTGACCTCCTTGGTGTCCAAGGTACTCTCAAGAGTCTTCTCTAGCACCACAATTCGAAAGCATCAATTTTTTGGACCCTTGGTCCAATTCTTGGACCCTTCTTCAGGGTCCAAGTCTCATATCCACATGACTACCAGAAAAAACTGTAGGTATTACTATATGAATCTTTGTCAGCAAAGTGATGTCTCTATTTTTTTAATACACTATGTCTGTCATAGCTTTTCTTCAAAGGAGGAAGTGTATTTTCATTTCATTGCTGCAGTTACTGTCTTCAGTGATTTGGGAGCCCAGGAAAATAAAATTCACTGTCACTATTTCTACTTTTTCACTATCTATTTGCCATAATGTGATGGAACTGGATGCCTTTAAGTTTTAAGCCATCTTTTTCACTCTCCTCTCATCAAAGTTCTTTAGTTCCTCTTTACTTTCTGTCATTAGAGTGGTATCATTTGCATATTGGTAGTTGTTTATATTTCTCCTGGCAATCTTAATTCCAGCTTGTGATTCGTCCAGGCCAGCATTACACATATTGTGTTCTGTATAAAAGTTAAATAAGCAGGGTGATAATATATAGCTTGGACATACCCTTTCCCAGTTTTGAATCAGTCTGTTGTATGTCTGGTTCTAACTTTTACTTCTTGATGTGCATACAGGTTTCTCAGGAGGTAGGTAAGCTTGTCTGGTATTCCTATCTCTTTCAGAATTTTCCAGTTTGTAGTGATCCACAGAGTCAAAGTCTTTAGTGTAGTCAATGAAGCAGAAGTAGATGCTTTTCTGGAATCCCTTGCTTTTTCTATGATCTAATGGACTTTGGCAGTTTGATCTCTGGTTCCTCGCCTTTTCTAAATCCAGATTGTACATCTGCAGGTTCTCAGTTCACAAACTGCTGAAACCTAGCTTGAAGGATTTTGAGCATTACCTAGCTAGCCTGTGAAATGAGTGTGACTGTATGGTAGTTTGAACATTCTTTTATATTGCCTTTCTTTGGGATTGGAATGAAAGCTGACCTTTTCCAGTCCTGTGGTCACTGCTGAGTTTTCCAAATTTACTGGTATATTGAATGCAGCACTTTAACACCCTCATCTTTTAGGATTTTAATAAGCTCGGCTGAAATTCCATCAACTCCACTAGCTTTATTTGTAGTAACGTTTCCTAAGGAACACTTGACTTCACAGTCCAGGATGTTTGGCTCTAGGTGAGTGACCACACCATCGTGATTATCTGAGTCATTAAGGCCTTTTCTTTTCATAAATCCACAGAGTTCTTCTGTGGATTTTTGCCACTCCTTAATCTTTTACACTTTTGTTAGGTCCTTACCATTTCTGTCCTTTATTGTGCTCAACTTTTCATGAAATATGCCCTTGACATCTCCAATTTTCTTGAAGAAATCTCTAGTGTTTCCCATTCTGTTGTTTTCCTCTACTTCTTTGCCTTTTTCAATTAAGGGGGCTCTCTTATCTCTCCTCCCTCTTCTCTGGAACGTTGCATTCAGTTGGGTATATTTTTCCATTTCTCCTTTGCCTTTCACTTCTCTTCTTTTCTCACCTATTTGTAATACCTCTTCAGATAACCACTTTGCCATTTTGCATTTCTTTTCCTTGGAATAGTTTTGATCACCACCTCCTGTACAATGTTATGAACCTCTATCCGTAGTTCTTCAAGCATTTTGTGTACCAGATCTAATCCCCTGAATCTATTCATCACCTCCACTGTACAGTCATAAGGGATTTGATTTAGGTCAAACTTGAATGATCTAGTGGTTTCCCCTATTTTCTTCAATGTAAGCCTGTATTTTGCAATAAGGAGCTGATGATCTGAGCCGTAGTCAGCTCCATGTCTGTTTTTCTGACGGTATAGAGCTTTTCAATCTTCAGTTGCAAAGAATATAATCAATCTGATTTAAGTTTTGATGATTTTGTGACATCCATGTGTAGAATCATCTCTTGTGTTGTTGGAAGAGGGTGTGTGCTAACCAATGTGTTCTCTCTATGAAACTCTGTTAGCCTTTGTCATAGGAAATTTTGTCCTCCAAGGCAGGTATCTCTTGACTTTGTACTTTTGCATTCTAATCCCCTATGATGAAAAAGACATGTTTTTGTTGTTGTTGTTGTTAGTTCTAGAAGATCTTGTAGGTCTTCATAAAATCAGTCAACTTAGCTTCTTAAGCATTGGTGGTTGGGGCATAGACTTAGATTAAGGGAAGGCTTGATTATGATTAAAATGTTACTAGTAAAGTTGAGAAAATATTTATTCTTTCATTATGACCAGTCAACTACTTTTTTTTCTTACTTCTTTAAGAAGAATTCAATCTTTTTGATGAATTTCTGCAAAGCTTCCTTTACTTGCTTATTTCTTAGAGTATAAATAAATGGGTTCAACATTGGTGAAATAGAAGAAATGAGAAGAGAGACTCCTTTATTAAGAGCCATGTCTTTCTTGGCTGAAGGTTTGATATAGATGAAGATGCAGCTGCCATAACTGATGGAAACTACAACTATGTGGGAAGAACAGGTTGAAAAGGCTTTTTTCCTTTGCTGAGAAGAAGATAATCTTAGAATTGTCATGATGATATACATGTAGGACAGAATAACACACACGAGGGTCATGATGAAAGTCAAGGCAGCACACACTAGAATAATTCTCTCTATGAACCATGTGTCTGAGCATGATATCTTTAGAAGGGGAGCGGCATCACAGAAAAAATGATCAATGACATTAGAGTCACAGAATTCCAGATTGAGGCCCAGGCTAAGTGGGGGAATGATGATTAACAAACCAGCCATCCAGCAGCTGATAATAAGCCTGTGGCAGACTCTGTTATTCATGATGGTTACATAATGCAGGGGTTTGCAGATAGCCACATAGCGGTCAAAGGACATAGTGGCCAGAAGAAAAAATTCCGTTATCCCAAAAAGGTAAGTAAAAAATACTTGAATAGCGCAAGCAGTGTAGGTAATGGCCTTGTTACCAGTTGATATATTGTACAGAAATCTGGGAATACAGGCAGTTGTGAATGAGATTTCCAAGAAAGAGAAATTTTGGAGAAACAAGTACATGGCTGTCCTGAGATGGCCATCTGTGAGGGTGAGGAAGATAATGGTCAGGTTCCCAGCTACACTCAACATGTAGGTGAAAAAAAGAAAGATGAAAGCTAGAACTTTCATTCGTGGGTCATCAGTCAGTCCCAGCAGGATGAATGTTGTTACTGTGTGGTTTCTCATCAAGGATTTCTGCTTTTGCCCAGTCATCTGGAAAATTTCAGAGACACTTGAAAAGAGTGTAATGAAGCCAAAATGAGTGCTCAATACTGGCTATAGATGACAGGCAAACTGACTTGACTGTCTTGAAATGAATATCTTGTCTATGAGTAGTATTTTATTTTATATATGTTAATAGCTATTGTATTTTCATTCTTGCCTCATCTTTCAATCAGATAATTTTATCTTTGTTCCTAATATTTTTGGCTTAGTCTGTCTATCCATAAGTTATGAAAGCTAGTGGTAAAATACTTTGTAATACTAGGACTTTTTTTCTAAGGTTATTCTTTAACTTTTACTAATTAATTATAAAAATACCAACTTCAATTGTTTTCAGGGTTCATTCATGCCTCCAGGGCTTGGGATTTCCCTTTGTCAATCAACAATTAAGAAATTTCCCCTGCAGAATGGAATTATTTTATGTGATTTAACTTTTTTTCCTGTCTTAGAGCAAACATTTTAAATGTGCTCTTAAAAAATAGAGTAAATATACTCCTTGCTAATGATGCAAGGAGTAAGGATCAACTCTTTGCCCAGATTTATAGTGTTTCCAACTAAACTCCAGGGTTTACAGCTACTATCATACACAAGGAAATAGTTTTGGTTTATTCTTTGCTCGAAGGCTGAAAGCTTTTCCAAGTGAGGGGCTACCCAGGTACAACCATGGCAGATAAATTTGAGATGCTGTGAACAGTTTGACAGCTTAACTACCTTCCCTTCTCCTAGCTGTGAGCACTTAAGACATAACTGTGATACTGAACTCAGCCTTTCACATTCCAGTCAGTTTATCAGTGTTCTAAAAAATAAAATTGTGTCTTTTTCGATCATTAATACAGTTCATTACATGAAACTCAGTTTTTCCTAGATGTTATAAATCAGAGTTTGAGAAAGTAATTGACCTAGGATGTAACTGATTAATTTTTCATTTTTTTAAACATTCTAATAAATCAGTATTTTTAAAGAAAGAGAGGGATGTCAAAATAGATGATAAATTATCAGACTGTATGACCTTTTTATGGGAGAGATGATCTTATTTGTATGTGTTAATGTGTATATATTTTTGTTTATGTTGTGATCAAGGATAAGGTAGGTGCTTATTGTCTTGATATAGCTCAAATTGTACTTCACAATTAATGCTTAAAAATAATTTGTCCTTAATTTAACTTTGGAAGGATAATAAATTTTAAAACTGACATACAATAAATAATTTTTGTTTCATTAAGAAATATCAAAATATACACTAAGAGTTCTGACTTGATAAACACAAATATAATGTATTTCTTACATAGTAATCTATGACCATTTCTTACTAAGAATACTGAAAATAAAAACTTTATCATACTTACTTTTTGCTAGTCAGTCATAACTTCAGGTGATTGTTTAGCAACATTGGTACTTAAGGCTAAAATTAATTTGTGCCTTTCTGTTCTCTCTTGCTCATAACTTCACTCTATATGCTGTTTGGTATTGCATAAGTCTTTCTATTATTCATCACCAAAAATTAAAACAATTTCCTCACAAATCACTCTGGCTATTATAATCCTAGGAGATAATTTCTTTTTCTGCCTGTACCTGAAATAAAAAGCAGTTCCAAGAGTTAAAAATTACTAAGAATTTTCTTAGCCTTTGGAGATCTTTATATTCTAACTTCTCAGGGCAAAGAGAGTTTTGCACATTAACAAAGTTGGCATTTGCTTTATTTAGCATATTTATAACATAATGAATAAACAAAAGGGTCCTTAGAGCCCCAGATTCAATAAAATCACTATAGACTCTTTAGTGTCATAATGTTGGCAAAAAGCCTACAACATGCAGCTGTCAGGAGTAGTATCCTCAGAGGAGAGAAGATGAAACAGTTTAGAGATTGGTGCACAGGGAACAAAAATGAGATGATGCACTGCTCTAAATATTTTATGTTTATATTTATATTATCTAAATCATTTTGAAAATCAAAGAGCCCTGCTTTTCTCTTGTGTTTATTTATTTCATAAATAAATATTTCAGAAATTAATCCATAAAATGTATATCATATCCTAATAGATGGTGACTGCAGCCATGAAATTAAAAGATGCTTACTCCTTGGAAGGAAAGTTATGACCAACCTAAACAGCATATTAAAAAGGAGAGACATTACTTTGCCAACAAAGGTCCATCTCATCAAGGCTATGGTTTTTCCAGTAGTCATGTATGGATGTGAGACTTGGACTGTAAAGAAAGCTGAGTGCTGAAGAATCGATGCTTTTGAACTGTGGCATTGGAGGAGACTCTTTAGAGTCCATTAGACTGCAAGGAGACCCAACCAGTCCATTTTAAAAGAGATCAGTCCTGGGTGTTCTTTGGAAGGAATGATGCTAAATCTGGAACTCCAGTACTTTGGCCACCTCATGAGAAGAGTTTACTTATTGGAAAAGACTCTGATGCTGGGAGGGATTGGGCGCAGGAGGAAAAGGGGACGACAGAGGATGAGATGGCTGGATGGCATCATCGACTCAATGGACATGATTTTGGGTAAACTCCGGGAGTTGGTGATTGACAGGGAGGCCTGCCATGCTGTGGTCCATGGGGTTGCAAAGAGTTCTGTACATCAGTGTCTCTTTTGCTGTCTTGTATACAGGGTTATTGTTACCATCTTTCTAAATTCCATATATATATGTATTAGTATACTGTATTGATGTTTTTCTTTCTGGCTTACTTCACTCTGTATAATAGGCTCCAGTTTCATCCACCTCATTAGAACTGATTCATATGTCATTTATTTTTCATCCATTCCAAGGAGTAAAGAATTTTCAATTGAAAATTAACTTGTCTGTTATATGAATCGTTTCACTTTTTTTTTTTGGTTAGAAACTTTTATTTTTTATTATTTTTTAAATTTTAATTGTAGGCTAATTACTTTACAATATCGTATTGGTTTACAATCTACCCCACAAGAAACCTACAGATGTGTTCTCCTAAGTTCTGGTGAAGCAAGGCATGTCATTTCTATGAATACAGTAAGAAACATCAGCATCACACTATGATAGATAGATAATAAATTACTTATGATTAATAGTCATCTCTATAGAACAGGGGCACGAATCTAGAATCAAACGGAGAAATAACTAGCTCATAATTAGGTACCCTGTTGGATAGTGTGATAAAGGAATTGGCCCTCTGAACTAAGCTGAGAAAATTCTGAAGCTCTCAGTGTTTCACTGTGGCATCCTCACTCAGACCATAGTTCCAGATCCCCAAACTGTCCTCCCTTCCTAGTCACTGATTCTTACCTTCTGTGATCCCAGATGTTAAGTGAATGTTCTGGTAAACCACTTTTGTTCAGGTGTATTTTCTGTTTGGTATATTTCAAAAGTATTTGTATTTATCATTAGCTCACTATAAGTTGATCACTGATGGCAATATTGTTGGAAATTTGGCACTCTAAGTGTATTATAGGTACATGTTGGTATAAATCTGTATTGATTCATAAGAGTGATATCATAAGAAGGTCACTTTTCTTTGTTTCTACTGTTCTAGTGAGTACCCATGAATTCTTTCAAAACATATTGAGAATCTATGATATGTCTGGTTCTACTGTAGCTACTGAGAAGCAAAAGAGTGAGCAGATAACTGACCCATCTATAATGATATATGCAATGAATATTTCCAATGAGTGAAATCCTTTCAAATTTAATATTTCTAAAGCTAAAATCTGTATGCAGGTCAGGAAGCAACGATTAGAACTGGACATGGAACAACAGACTGGTTCCAAATAGGAAAAGTTGTACGTCAAGGCTGTATATTGTCACCCTGCTTATTTAACTTCTATGTAGAGTACATCATGAGAAATGCTGGGCTGGAAGAAGCACAAGCTGGAATCAAGGTTGCCAGGAGAAATATCAATAATGTCAGATATGGAGATGACACCACCCTTATGGCAGAAAGTGAAAAGGAACTAAAAAGCCTCTTGATGAAGGTGAAAGAGGAGAGTGAAAAAGTTGGTTGAAAACTCAACATTCAGAAAATGAGTGAATATCATGGCATCCGGTCCCACCACTTCATGGGAAATAGATGGGGAAACAGTGGAAACAGTGTCAGACTTTAATTATTTGGGCTCCAAAATCACTGCAGATGGTGACTGCAGCCATGAAATTAAAAGATGCTTACTCCTTGGAAGAAAAGTTATGACCAACCTAGATAGCATATTGTAAAGCAGAGACAATACTTTGCCAACAAAGGTCCATCTAGTCAAGACTATGGTTTTTCCTGTGGTCATGTATGTATGTGAGTGTTGGACTGTGAAGAAGGCTGAGGGC
The DNA here is from genome assembly GCF_032452875.1 of Bos javanicus. NCBI lineage: Eukaryota > Metazoa > Chordata > Mammalia > Artiodactyla > Bovidae > Bos > Bos javanicus. The sequence goes on from NC_083872.1 coordinate 58,923,936, forward strand.
TGAAGAATTGATGCTTTTGAACTGTGTGGTGTTGGAGAAGACTCTTGAGAGTCCCTTGGACTGCAAGGAGATCCAACCAGTCCATTCTGAAGGAGATCAGCCCTGGGATTTCTTTGGAAGGAATGATGCTAAAGCTGAAACTCCAGTACTTTGGCCACCTCATGCGAAGAGTTGACTCATTGGAGAAGACTCTGATGCTGGGAGGGATTGGGGGTAGGAGGAGAAGGGGACGACAGAGGATTAGATGGCTGGATGGCATCACTGACTCGATGGACGTGAATCTGAGTGAACTCTGGGAGTTGGTGATGGACAGGGAGGCCTGGCGTGCTGCGATTCATGGGGTCGCAAAGAGTCGGCCATGACTGAGCGACTGTACTGAACTGAACTGAACTGAAAGTGAAAATCTGTTAGAAATACTGTTTTTTTTTTTTTTTTTTTTTTAGATATATCCAGATTAATGTATTGCCGTCTCTGAGTTTTAAATGGATAAGTCTGATAGTTTACAGACACCAAGGGACTAGAATGGTGAATGAAGAAAAAAACTTAAATTACCAAAGAACTTACTCCAATGGAAGGTAATCATGACTTTAATTAGCTGTGTAATCATAATCATCTCCAAGATGAAATTGAAAGTATAAATGGTCTCAAACACATGTACAAATGCCCCTCTCTTGAGGACATACATATTCACAGGCAGTTTTTGAAGTGGATAGTGCTCTCTGAGTTGCCAACTGACTCTCATTAAGGTTCTATTCCATTTAGACCTTCGAATAAAAGTCTTGTGTCTTAAAGTTGAAGTAACAAAATCATTTATTTAAAATACGTGAGAAATATAACTTTATTCGTAGAAGATTTTGAAAATGGTAATTGCTGATGTCTCTCAGCAAGGATAGATTTTTACACAGTGAATAAAATGAATGTTTTATTGTCTCAGACTCTGATGTATGTTCAGGAACCCGCTGTTTGGATAAATAGAGAGTCATTCCTGACTTAAACTGAAACATGACTAATGAATCTAATGTGCACTGAATTTTGGCGAAATACCTGACAGAGGCAGCAGTGGGAATCAGGTCCTTGGAGAAAATAGGATGCTGCCATTTTATTAGACACATTCCAAGAGTAAAATAATAATGTCCTGATGTAAACATATTTCTGGATACTCTTCAACCCATAGACAACAAAGTATTAAGAAAACACAACAAAGTGGCTTTATGTCTATGTTTTCAATGGAAAAATATTTACACAAGTACATTATATATATATATATATATGAAAGTTGTATACTTATGGTCAATTTCTAAGCCAAAAACTGTAAATATTTACATGCAAAATATATATTTTTATTATAATTTTTCTGTATTGTACCTCTTATGGATAAATAGTTATTTAATAAAGCTTCTCATATTTAGCTATTATAAAAGTACATATTATGTTCTATATAAATGTCTTTTATTTCCTTAGTTTATTTTATCAGAAAAGGAATTTCTGAGGCAAAGGCCTTACATTTTAGAATTTTGAAGTGTATTGTCAAATTTGGCTTCCAATTTGTAATATTACCTACATAATACAAAAGTGTCTGGGTCTGTGTTTCACATTGTTGGGATTATGGGTTCTGAAGGAATTCCATCCTTATTTTTTTGCTTGAGTTCTGAATCAACTAGAATGAAGGTAAGTAAATGGAGATGAAAATACCAGTTTTATATAGAGGTATTGAAAACTTAGCTTTGAATATCCCGTAAAAAAATCTTGAGTTATATCTCTAGGTAGGCAGTGCTAGAAATCCACATCTGCCCCACCACCTGGGATAGATCCTTTTGCTAAATGACTTCAAAGAGTATGAAATCTGTCTGTAGACAGTACATGACAGGAAATGGAATAGGATGGATCTAATACAGCATATCCTTGTTCAAATCCACCCATTATGCCAATAGGTAGGAGGCAAGTCAGGGGTTGGCAGAACTAAAAGACTGAGAAAAATGTCCAAATCTTAGAAATAAAGAATGAAAGTGATTGCCTGTCTTTGCAATCTGATTGTAAATAGGTTCATCCAAAAATTATTTAATATACAGTAAAATATGTAGATATTTGACTGTACTATATATTCCAGACTCTGTGAAGTGGCACATTAACTAATGATACCCTAAAGGTTACAATTTTATCATATGATGTTAACCAGTCCAATATATATTAGGTATTTTCAGTTTCTAATATATATTGAGCAGTAGTCTTTTGATTATATATTTATTCCTTGATTTCTCCTCTGGAACAGCAGACTTACCATCTTACTTGTCCTACTATTTAAAATAGAAGAAAATATTTTGCATGTGTTTATTAAATAATTGTATGCCTCATATTTTTTTAATTCTAGGAAAATTATTTCATAATAGAATAAACATTCATTTGGAAAAAATATAATGAGTAGGGACTATGTATTTCTTCCTAATATTTGCCACATTCCTATCCTAGTATCTTCTCTTAATCAGATCCACTTACTCTTAAGCCTTTGGTTAACAACACCTATCATTATATCCCTCAAGTGAGAAAATCAGTTCTTTTTAAAATAGAACAAATTCTATCTTTCCAGTTTTATTTTCCCATTGTCAGTTCTTTTGAATATTTTTCTGGGCTTATGGTAAACATCTTAGAATTTAGTCAAAATCAGGTTACTAAATAAATTACCAAGGTTACTCTAAACCTGTAGCTAAAACTTTATTAGTACTTCCTAATATTTTCCAATACCATGTTTAGATATGTTATCTAATGCAAGTCATCTAAGATCAAGTAAGATCATTACTTTGCCGACAAAGGTCTGTATAGTCAAAGCTATTGTTTTTCCAGTAGTTGTGTATGGATGTGAGAACTGGACAATAAAAAAGGCTGAGTGCCAAAGAATTGATGCCTTTGAACTGTGGTGCTAGAGAAAACTCTGAAGAGTCCCTTGGACTGCAAGATCAAGCCAGTCAATCCTGCTGCTGCTGCTGCTAAGTCGCTTCAGTCGTGTCCGACTCTGTGTGACCCCATAGACGGCAGCCCACCAGGCTCCCCTGTCCCTGGGATTCTCCAGGCAAGAACACTGGAGTGCGTTGCCATTTCCTTCTCCAATGCAGGAAAGTGAAAAGTCAAAGTGAAGTCGCTCAGTCGTGTCCGACTCTTAGCAACCCCATGCACTGCAGCCTACCAGGCTCCTCCATCCATAGGATTTTCCAGGCAAGAGTACTGGAGTGGGGTGCCATTGCCTTCTCCGCCAGTCAATCCTAAAGGAAATCAAACCTGAATATTTATTGGAAGAAGTGATACTGAAGCTTAGGTTCCAGTACTTTGGCCACCTGATGCAAAGAGCTGATTCATTGGAAATGACCTTGATGATGGGAAAGATTGAAGGTAGGAGGAGAAGGGGACAACAGAGTATGAGATGGTTCAACAGCATCACCAACACAATGCACATGAGTTTGAGCAAACTCCGAGAAATAGTGAAGGACAGGAAAGCCTGACATGCTGCAGTCCATGGTGTTGCAAACAGTTGGACATGACTGACTGACTGACTGAACAACAGCAAAGATCAAATGATGGTATAGATACACTAGTAATAAAAGACCATAACTTAAAGATAAGTCAAATTTCGATGTTTAAAAACTCTAACAGGGTATAGGTTCTTACACTGTATAGGTACAGAGTTCTTAGATTGTAGTCCTAATGTGCTATTTTGTGAAACAAACTTCTCTAGTGTTAAAGTGTTAGTTACTAAGTCATGTATGAGTCTTTGAACCCCATTGACTGTAGCCCACCAGGCTCCTCTGCCCATAGGACTCTCCAGGCAAGAATACTGGATGAGTTGCCATGTCCTCTTCCAGGGGATCTTCTAGGTCCAGGGATTGAATCCTGGTCTGCTGCATTGCAGGCAAATTGTTTTCCATCTGCATTTCTAGGGAAGTTCTAATTTCTCTAATCCTAAATGTGTTAAAAGTATAAAGATGATTACAAATTCTTCCTCCCCAGTTTATAATTTTGTCAGCATCTCTTATTGGAAGATGTGGTTGATATACAATAATGTACATGTTTAATGTATACAATTTGATGAGTTTGTACTTATGCTGCATCAGTGAAACCATCACCACAGTCAAGGTAGAGGACAATCCATCAGAACTTTATTTTCAAGTAAGGATAGTTAATGTTTGTGTAGAATTTGGATTTTTTTTCCCCAAAATCTAAAGCTTAACATTAAAAAAACTAAGATCATGCCATCCGGTCCAAACATTTCATGGCAAATAAATGGGAAAACAGTGGAAACAGTGGCTGAATTTATTTTGGGGGGGCTCCAAAATCACTGCAGATGGAGACTGCAGCCATGAAATTAAAAGATTCTCACTCCTTGGAAGGAATGTTATGACCAACCTAGACAGCATATTGAAAAGCAGAGACATTACTTTGCCAACAAAGGTCCGTCTACTCAAGGCTATGGTTTCTCCAGTAGTCATGTATCAATGTGAGAATTGGACTATAAAGAAAGCTGAGTGCCTAAGAATTGATGCTTTTGAACTGTGGTGTTGGAGAAGACTCTTGAGAGTCCCTTGGACTGCAAGGAGGTCCAACCAGTCCTTCCTAAAGGAGATCAGTTCTGGGTGTTCATTGGACGGACTGATGTTGAAACTGAAACTTCAATACTTTGGCCACCTGATGCAAAGAGCTGACTCATTTGAAAAGATCCTGATGCTGGGAAAGATTGAGGGCAGGAGGAGAAGGGTATGATAGAGGATAAAATGGTTGGATGGCGTCACCAACTCAATGGGCATGATGAGTTTGGGTAAACTCCAGGAGTTGGTAATGGATAGGGAGCCCTGGCGTGCTGCAGTCCATGGGGTTGCAAAGAGTCGGACATGACTGAGTGACTGAACTGAACTGAAAACCTGATGCAGTATCCTCTATATTGGATTCCTTCAGAAATTTAAAAATATGAGTCTAACTTGCCTACTTTTAAAGATTCTGAAGTAATAATAAAGCAGGGAATTTGTTATACCACTCTATTTATTCTTCATTCCAAGCTAAAACAAATTTACTAAAAACCCTCAATCTTTTTAACAGTTATGCCAGAAAATATTAATTTTCAGAAATATTTGTTTTTCTAAAAAAAATTCTCTATATATTTAAATCCTGTAAGCTGTTTTCACTGTTTCAGACACTGCATATTCAACCTTCTAATTCCCTCCTTATATTAATATATATTCTTTGTTACTTAAGGCATCTTCAAGAATATGCCTCATTATGTTTCTCAGTTATAAAGAACATTTTATTATTTTTTATTTTAGGTTTGATATACTGGTGATAAATTCACTTTGATTTTTTTCTGGAAAATTCTGTTTTACTTTTTAAAAGTTTGGTATATAACACATTACAATGAGGGCACATCACCAGGTCTTCCTGTTTCCCATAGCACTGATAAGAGTCTCTTGTATACAGTTTTTTTTTTTTTAATGTATAAATATGTTATTTGTGATAATATACCTAAGATTTTAATTGCTGATGATGCAGTGTATTTTACAAAGTGCGTGTACCAATTACATTCCTGTGGAGAGTGTATAAGAATTCCAGTTTTTCACCATCTCATTTGGACTCTTTGTGGGTACCTGCATGTGTGTTTGTAGTCATGTTATTTTCATATACTTACTTCCCAAATATATATTTATTTGGCCAGACCATGCATGAGGCATGCAGGATCTTATTTCCCTGACTAGGGATTGAACCCTGGGCCCTCAGCAATGAAATCACAGAGGCTTAATCACTGGACCACCAGGGAAGTCCCAAAATATCTATTTATGTGAGGTACATGTTTTAGATATTTTGCTCATTTTCTTTGCTTTTCAAATCAGTTTTATTTCGATATAAATTATATACAATGAAATGCATCCATTTTAACTGTAAATTTTGAGAAATTTTGAAAAATATAGCCATCCAAGTAATTACCACACCACAAGATATATAATATCTCCCAAATCCCCAAAGCATTCCCTCATCAGTATATAGCTCACTTTGATCTCATTTAATAATTGACCTGCTTTTTGCCCCTACTGGTTTGTTTTTCCCTTTCTGGAGTGTTAAATTTAGGAAACACAGCATGTACTGTTTTGTGTCTGATAACTTTCACTCAGCATAATCTTTCTGAAATTTTCTATTTTATTTGTCTTAGCAGTTTATACCTTTGCACAGTTGAGTGTTTTTTTTTTTTTTTTTTACTATTTTTATTTATTTATTTTTTGTTTTTTTTTTAATATAAATTTATTTATTTTAATTGAAGGCTAATTACTTTACAATACTGTACTGGTTTTGCCATACATCAACATGAATCCACCATGAGTGTGCACACATTCCTCATCCTGAACCCCCCTTTTTTAATTGTATGAATAAACTAAAATATGTTTCTGTGTTTATTTTTAAACAAGTATTTGAAATATTTGCAACTCTGAGCTTTATGAGTTAAATGGCTACAAAAAATCATGTATATCATTTTGGGGGATGTCAATTGCCATTTTTCTTAGGTAAATAGGAGAGTAATAGCTGAGACATACGGTGACTATGTTTAACTTTTTAAGAACTTGCCAGAATGTTTTCCCAAGCAGTTGTTTCACTTCACATATGCCCACCAGCACTGAATGATAGTTCCAGTTGCTCTCTGTGCTTGTGACTTACATTGTCAGCGTATATTGTGACAATTGTGGCCATTAGAGTGGATATTTGATTCATTTCAATTTGAATATTCTAATGATAATGACTTTGAGCTTCTTTCCAAGTTCCTATTGACTATTCTTATATGCCAAAGAATGCTCAAACTACCGCACAATTGCACTCATCTTACACGCGAGTAAAGTAATGCTCAAAATTCTCCAAGATAGGCTTCAGCAATATGTGCACCGTGAACTTCCTGATTTCAAGCTGGTTTTAGAAAAGGCAGAGGAACCAGAGATCAAATTGCCAACATCCGCTGGATCATTGAAAAAGCAAGAGAGTTCCAGAAAAACATCTATTTCTGCTTTATTGACTATGCCAAAGCCTTTGACTGTGTGGATCACAATAAACTATGGAAAATTCTGAAAGAGATGGGAATACCAGACCACCTGATCTGCCTCTTGAGAAATTTGTATGCAGGTCAGGAAGCAACATTTAGAACTGGACATGGAACAACAGACTGGCTCCAAATTGGAAAAGGAGTCCGTCAAGGCTGTATATTGTCACCCTGTTTATTTAACTTATATGCAGAGTACATCATGAGAAATGCTGGACTGGAAGAAACACAGCTGGAATCAAGATTGCCGGGAGAAATCTCAATAACCTCAGATATGCAGATGACACCACCCTTATGGCAGAAAGTGAAGAGGAACTAAAAAGCCTCTTGATGAAAGTGAAAGTGGAGAGTGAAAAACTTGGCTTAAAGCTCCACATTCAGAAAACGAAGATCATGGCATCTGGTCCCATCACTTCATGGGAAATAGATGGGGAAACAGTGGAAACAGTGTCAGACTTTATTTTTCTGGGCTCCAAAATCACTGTAGATGGTGACTGCAGCCATGAAATTAAAAGACGCCTACTCCTTGGAAGGAAAGTTATGACCAACCTAGATAGCATGTTGAAAAGCAGAGACATTACTTTGCCAACAAAGGTTCGTCTAGTCAAGGCTATGGTTTTTCCTGTGGTCATGTATGGGTGTGAGAGTTGGACTGTGAAGAAGGCTGAGCGCTGAAGAATGGATGCTTTTGAACTGTGATGTTGGAGAAGACTCTTGAGAGTCCCTTGGACTGCAAGAAGATCCAACCAGTCCATTCTGAAGGAGATCAGCCCTGGGATTTCTTTGGAAGGAATGATGCTAAAGCTGAAACTTCAGTACTTTGGCCACCTCATGTGAAGAGTTGACTCACTGGAAGACTCTGATGCTGGGAGGGATTGGAGGCAGGAGGAGAAGGGGACGGCAGAGGATGAGATGGCTGGATGGCATCACTGACTCGATGGATGTGAGTCTTAGTGAACTCTGGGAGTTGGTGATGGACAGGGAGGCCCGGCATGCTGCGATTCATGGGGTTGCAAACAGTTGGACACGACCGAGCAACTGATCTGATCTGATCTGATTGACTATTCATGTGATTCCTTTATGAAGTGTCTACTAAGTTTTTTTGTCATTTTTATTTGGTAATTATCATTTACCTGGTAATTATAATTTATCTAGTAACTATAGTGCTGGCTTAAATTCACCATTCAGAAAACTAAGAGCATGGCATCTGGTCCCATCACTTCGTGCATATAGATGGGGAAACAGTGGAAACGGTGACAGATTCATTTTCTTGGGCTCCAAAATCACTGTGCCATGAAATTAAAATCTATAGCCATGAAATGCAAAGATGCTTGCTCTTGGAAGAAAAGGTATGACAAATCTAGACAGTGTGCTAAAAAGCAGAGACATCACTTTGTCAACAAATATCTGGATAGTCAAAGCTATGGTTTTTCTAGTAGTTATGTGACATGAGAGTTGCATCATAAAGAAAGTTGAAGAATTGATGCTCTTAAACTGTGGTTCTGGAGGAGACTCTTGAGAGTCCCTTGGACTGCATGGAAGTCAAACCAGTCAGTCCTAAAGGAAATAAACCCTGAAAATTCACTGGAAGTATTGATGCTGAAGCTGAAGCTCCAACACTTTGGCCACCTGATGCAAAGAGTTGACTCATTTGAAAAGGCCCTGATGCTGGGAAGGATTGAAGGCAGGAAGAGAAGGGGGCTATGGAGGATGAGGTGGTTGAATGGCATCAATGACTCAATGGACAAGGGTTTGAGTCAACTCCAGGAGATGGTGAAGGACAGGGAAGCCTAGCATGGTACAGTCCGTGGGGTCACAGAGCTGGACACAACTGAGTGGCTGAACAAAAACAACAACAATTATCACTGAGGTTTGATAACAAATTGTTAAAAATATTTGCATGTGTCATCATAAGGAGTGTTGATCTACAATTTTATTCTTGTAATTTCTTGGCCTGGTATTTGTATCAAGTTTATATGGATGTCATAAAGATTGAAAAGTGTTATCTTTTGTGTGTTCTGTAACAATTTGCATAGAATGTGTTATTTGTCTTTTGATAGTATTCATCCACATGATTTTGAGTCAACATGATTTTGGAGTTTTCTTTGTGAAAAGATTTCTAAATATTAATTTAATTTCTGAAACAGAAAGAAAGGTAATAAAAGAAAGATTCTCTATTTATTTTTGAGTTAGGTTTGTAATATTTATCTTTCAAGTAACTTTTATATTTCATCTAAGATGTTAAAAATATTGGTTTAACATTGCCAATAATCATCTTATTGATATGTTAATATGTGGAAGCTCAACAGACTGACAATAACTAGACATATTGTGGTGATGATTTTATCATGTATAAAAATATGGAGTCACTGTGCATTTGAAGGAAATAAATAGAGTATATCAATTACAATTCTAAAACAGGAAAGACTTCTCTATGCCAATAATATAAAATACCTGGGAATATGATTTTAAAGAAGCAAAAGGAATGACTTAAACATGGTAGGTCGGTTAAAGAATTAAAAGTGATATATTTTGTTCTTCATAGAGCAGTGTTCAATAATTAGTTCTTCAGTATATGAATGGAAGGGAAAATTAATGATTAAGTGGCTCTGAAGTCAACCTGATTGGTCTACAAGCTAAAAAAAATATGAAGTTCTATCTTAAATTTGTGAAAATGAGATAGATATGCACTTTTTGAGCTGGCCTATTGACAGATACTTTTTACTATCTTAAGAGAAATGCAATTTTTTTGAGTGAGCCATCAAAGGCTTGTTTAACTTGCTTATTCCTCAGAGTATATATAAAAGGATTCAACATTGGTGATATGGAAGAAATAAGCAGTGATACACCTTTGTTAATATTTACCTCTTCTTTTGCAGATGGTTTGATATAGATGAAGATGCAACTGCCATAAGAGATGGAAAGTACAATCATGTGGGAAGAACATGTAGAAAAAGCTTTTTTTCTTTGTTGAAGAGAAGGGAATTTTAGAATTGTCCTTATGATGTAAATGTAGGAGAGAACTACACAAAGAAGAGTGATGATGAGGATGAGTACGGAACAGGCTATAACCATCTGCTCAATTAACCATGTGTCTGAGCATGAGATCTTCAGGAGAGGTGACACATCACAGGCAAAATGGTCAATGATGTTTGAATCACAGAATTCCAGATGAAAATCTAAGCTGAGTGGTGGGAGGATAGTCATAAGTGCCGCCATCCAGCAGCAGATGACCATTGTTTTGCACAGTTTGTTGCTCATGATTGTCATATAATGCAAGGGTTTGCAGATGGCCACGTAACGATCATATGACATGGTCGCCAAGAGAAAAAATTCAGTTACCCCAAAGAGATCGGTTAAAAATAGTTGTATGAAACATGCCTTATAGGTAATCACTCTATCCCCAGTTGATAGATTGTAGAGGAATCTTGGAATACAGGTGGTTGTAAACAAGATTTCTAAGAAAGAGAAATTTTGGAGAAAAAAATACATGGGTGTTTTAAGGTGGGGATCCATCAGGGTTAGGGTAATGATGGTCAGATTTCCAGTTATACTCAAAATGTAGGTGATAAATAGAAAAATAAAGAGTAAAATCTGCAACTGAGGATCATCTGTCAGTCCCAGAAGGATGAATAATGTCACTGTGGTGTGATTTCTCATTATTGACTCCTGGATTTTGCCAAACCTACCTGTAAATGTCAGAGAGATTTGAACTGCAGAATTCAATGATGAAAACAACCAATGATGAGAACTCTCTTGCTTATTTGACTCATCCAACATCCATGGGCTTTACTTGTTGATCTAAGGAATACATTTCTTGTTTTACGTGAGCTGAATTTCCCCATCTACTTGTACCTAATGATCAAATGAAGCTTTTAAATATGTTTTAATTGCTGATTTACAGCCTAACTTTTCTTTTAGTAAACTCCCAAATTAATTTATAATTAATTAAGCATTTAACTTTTAGCCTGGGTGGTATATTAATTACATTAATTTTTCATTTTGTATATTATAGATATTTTTATATGGTGAAATGTTTCCTTTAACTCATGAGATAAATTAAAAAAATATTAACTTCAATTTCATTCCTTTGCTTTATAATTTGGGAAATGTTAAAATCCTAAAATAAAATTTTGTGTGCTCACTTAGTCGTGTCTGATTCTTTGTGACCCTATGGACTGTAGCCCACCAGGATTCTCTGTCCATGGAATTTTCCAGGCAAGAATACTGGAATGCCTTTCCATTTCCTCCTCAAGGAGATATTCCTGGCCCAGGGATTGAACCTCCATCTCTGTGTCTCCTGCCTTGGCAGGCAGGTTCTTTACCACTGTGCCACCTGGGATTTTAAACTTTCAGTTTTATCTAAAACATAAATTTTGCTTTCTAAAGATTGAGAATTCATTATAATGGCAAAACATATCTTTATTCTAAAGCATTTGCATTTGTAATCTTAAGTTTAAAGTGTAAGATAAACTACCTGTATCTTGAATCTTCTCATTGGATAACACTGTGTAGTACAATCTGCCTATTTTGTTACACGGTTCATCACATTGTGAGGTAATGCTGAGTGCAATGAATGAACTGCTGAAGGATGTAAAAGGTGTACTTTGATGCTTTCATTTAACACTCAGATTGAAGCACATTTACATGCTCTATTATGGTTAAAAACTCAATACAAAAGTTGATGAATATCCTCACCAAGAAACTCTCTTTACTCCATTTTCATTTCTTTCAAGTCCACATTTTTGCCTTTACTTTTTCATGTTGCATTTTTTCTCAGACACTTACTGTCTAGATTTGAACCTCAATAGACATTATAAAGCACTCCATCATGTATCTTCCTGGAACTTACTTCAATCTAAGTCATATACTCATATAATTAAATATAATCATAATACTACATGCCTTATGAAGCATCACTATGAACAAAGCTAGTGGAGGTGATGGAATTCCAGTTGAGCTATTTCAAATCCTAAATGATGATGCTGTTAAAGCACTGCACTCAATATGACAGCAAATTTGGGAAACTCAGCAGTGGCCACAGCACTGGAAAAAGTTCAGTTTTCATTCCAATCCCAAAGAAAAGCAATGTCAAAGAATGCTTAAACTACTGCACAATTGCTCTCATCTCACATGCTAACAAAGTAAAGCTCCAAATTTTCCAAGCCAGGCTTCAGCAGTACGTGAACCATGAGATTCCAGATGTTCAAGCTGTATTTAGAAAAGGCAGAGGAACCAGATATAAAATTGCCAACATCCGTTAGGTCATATAAAAAGCAAGAGAGTTCCAGAAAAAAACATCGATTTCTGCTTTATTGATTATGCCAAAGCCTTTGACTGTTTAGATCATGACAAACTGGAGAAAATTCTTCAAGAGATGGGAATACTAGACTACCTTACCTGCCTCCTGAGAAGTCTGTATGCAGGTCAGGAAGCAACAGTTAGAACCAGACATGGAATGACAGACTGGTTCCATATTGGGAAAGAGTGTGTCAAGGCTGTATATTGTTGCACTGCTAATTTAACTTATATGCAGTTTACATCATGTGAAATGCCAGGCTGGATGAAGCACAAGCCACAAACAAGATTGCCAGAGAAGTATCAATAACCTTAGATATGCAGATGACATCACATTTATGGCAGAAAGAGAAGAGGAACTAGAGAGCCTCTTGATGAAAGTGAAAGAGGAGAGTGATAAGGCTGGCTTAAACCTCAACATTCAAAAAACAAAGATCATGGTTTCTGGTCCCCTCATTCCATGGCAAATAGATGGAGAAACAATGGAAACAGTGATAGACTTTATTTTCTTGGGCTTCAAAATTAATGCAGATGGTGACTGCAGTCATGAAATTAAAAGACACTTGCTCCTTGTAAGAAAGGTTTTGACCAATCTAGACAGCATATTAAAAATCAGAGACATTACATTGCCGACAAAGGTCCATATAATCAAATTTAAGGTTTTTCCAGTATTATGTATGAATGTGAGTGTTGGACCAAAAAGAAAGCTGAGTGCCAAAGAACTGATGCTTTTGAACTGTGGTGTTGGAGAAGACTCTTGAGAGTTCCTTGGACTGCAAGGAGATCCAACCGGTTAATCCTAAAGGAAATCAGTCCTGAATATTTATTGGAAGGACTGATGCTGAAGCTGAAACTCCAATACTTTGGCCACCTGATACAAAGAACTGACTCACTGGAAATGATCCTGTTGCTAGAAAAGATTGAAGGCAGAAGGAGAAGGGGACCCCAGAGGATGAAATGGTTGGATATTATCACCATCTTGATGGACATGAGTTTGAGTAAGGTCCAGGAGTTGGTAATGGACACTGATGCCTGGCGTGGAGAAGTCCAGTTCTGTTTAGTTGCTCGGTCATGTCTGACTCTTTGCGACCCCATGGACTGCAACACACCAGGTTTCCCTGTCCATCACCAATTCCTGGAGTTTACTCAAACTCATGTTCATTGAGTCGTGATGCCATCCAACCATCTCATCCTCTGTTGTTCCCTTCTCCTCCTGCCTTCAATCTTTCCTAGCATCAGGGTGTTTTTACAATGAGTCAGTTCTTTGCATCAGGTGGCCAAAGATTGGAGTTTCAGCTGCAACATCAGTCCTTCCAATGAATATTCAGGATTGATTTCCTTTAGCATAGACTGGTTGGATCTCCATGCAGTCCAAGGGACTCTCAAGTGTCTTCTCCAACACCACAGTTTAAAAGCATTAATCTATGGCACTCAGCTTTCTTTACAGGCCAACTCTCACATCCATACATGACTACTGGAAAAACCATAACCTTGACTAGATGGATATTTGTTGGCAAATAATGGCTCTGATTTTTAATATGCTGCCTAGCTTGGTCACAACTTTTCTTCCAAGGAGTAAGTGTGCGGCAGTCCAAGGGGTCATAAAAAGTTGGACATGACTAAGCAACTGAATTGATAATACTATATACTTATGTTTCTTTCTATGCTCCATGCAATTGTCTATTACATATGTTAGCTATATAATAGTTAGAACATCTTATGTGGTAGGAGATATATTAAGGTGTTAGTCATTCAGTCATGTCCGACCGTTTGAAACCCCATCGACTGTAACCCACCAGGCACCACTGTCCATGGGATTCTCCAAGCAAGAATACTGGAATGGGTTGCCATTTCCTTATCCATGGGTATATTAGCTCCACGTTAAAAGTGGGAGAACTGAGACAGAGAGAGATAAAGTTTATTTTCAAGATTTTCTAATATTAAGTAGCCACACAGAGCAACTCCAGAGTCCCAGGCTTGAATCATTGCATTCTGATTATTGATGCACGTTTACCTGAATATCTTTTCATGAACAGTATTTGTATTGCTATTTTAAAAAAAAAGATAGTGTTACTATAATATTTATTGTCAAACAAAGGTAACTTGAGAAAAAAAGAGGGGTGGTTATAATAATTGTGTTGCTACAACTGGTATAAATGGGCTATTTAGAACAAAAACTAAATGTATGCCACTCAGTTTATATGCAACCAGTGAGTTCATCTATAATATCAGAACTGATGGATATTACAAAGTTCAACTGGCTAATTTTCCATTTTATTCTTTTTCCTGTTAGTATGCTGATACTTCCATGTTTGCTCAATATTTGTCTCCAGAAATACTAAGGCTGAAGACTAAGGATTGTATTATTCTGGGTTAAGATCAATCTAGATGAGAGTTATTTTCATATGTCTTCCATTTGATAGATTATATAAGTTTCTAAGGACAGAAATGGTATGGACCTAACAGAAGCAGAAGATATTAAGAAGAGATGGCAAGAAGACACAAAAGAACTATACAAAAAAGACCTTCACAACCCAGATAATCATGATGGTGTGATCACTGACCTAGAGCCAGACATCCTGGAATGTGAAGTCAAGTGGGCCTTAGAAAGCATCACTACGAACAAAGCTAGTGGAGGTGATGGAATTCCAGTGAAGCTATTTCAAATCCTGAAAGATGATGCTGTGAAAGTGCTGCACTCAATATGCCAGCAAATTTGGAAAACTCAGCAGTGGCCAAGGGACGGGAAAAGGTCAGTTTTCATTCCAATCCCAAAGAAAGGCAATGCCAAAGAATACTCAAACTACCACACAATTGCACTCACTCACACGCTAGTAAAGTAATGTTCAAAATTCTCCAAGCCAGGCTTCAGCAGTATGTGAACCGTGAACTTCCAGATATTCAAGCTGGTTTTAGAAAAGGCAGAGGAACTAGAGATCAAATTGCCAACATCCGTGGGATCATGGAAAAAGCAAGACAGTTCCAGAAAAAAACATCTATTTCTGCTTTATTGACTATGCCAAAGCCTTTGACTATGTGGATCACAATAAACTGTGGAAAATTCTGAAAGAGATGGGAATACCAGACCACCTGACCTGCCTCTTGAGAAACCTATATGCAGGTCAGGAAGCAACAGTTAGAACTTGACATGGAACAACAGACTGGTTCCAAATAGGAAAAGTTGTATGTCAAGGCTGTATATTATCACCTGCTTATTTAATTTATATGCAGAGTACATCGTGAGAAACGCTGGGCTGAAGGAAGCACAAGCAGGAATCAAGATTGCCGGGAGAAATATCAGTAACCTCAGATATGCACATGACACCACCCTTATGGCAGAAAGTGAAGAGGAAGCAAAAAGCCTCTTGATGAAAGTGAAAAAGGAGAGTGAAAAAGTTGGCTTAAAGCTCAACATTCAGAAAAGGAAGATCATGGCATCTGGTCCCATCACTTCATGGCAAATAGATGGGGAAACAGTGCCAGACTTTATTTTATTGGGCTCCAAAGCCGCTAAAGATGGTGATTTTCACCATGAAATTAAAAGATGCTTACTCCTTGGAAGGAAAGTTATGACCAACCTAGATAGCATATTCAAAAGCAGAGACATTACTTTGCCAACAAAGGTCCTTCTAGTCAAGGTTATGGTTTTTCCAATAGTCATGTATGGACATGAAAGTTGGACTGTGAAGAAAGCTGAGGGCAAAAGAATTGATGCTTTTGAACTGTGGTGTTGAAGACTCTTGAGAGTCCCTTGGACTGCAAGGAGATCCAACGAGTCCATGCTAAAGGAGATCAGTCCTGGATATTCATGGGAAGGACTGATGCTAAAGCTGAAACTCCAATACTTTGGCCACCTGATGAGAAAAGTTGGCTGATTGGAAAAGTCCCTGATGCTGGGCGGGATTGGGGGCAGAAGGAGAAGGGGACGACAGAGGATGAGATGGCTGGATGGCATCATCATCGACCCAATGGACATGAGTTTGAGTGAACTCCGGGAGTTGGTGATGGACAGAGAGGCCTGGCGTGCTGTGATTCATGAGGTCGCAAAGAGTCAGACACGACGGATCGACTGAACTGAACTGAACTTGCAAGTAATGTCTTTAGTGCTCCAAATTTTCTTATTTTACTAAATGCAAGATGTATCTTCTGTGAGTAATGCACTTTCTTGTGTTTTTAGAATATTCCTTTCAAAAAGCCTTGAGACATGTACTACCAGAGCATTTTTGATTCTTTTTGTTTTATATGATAATTTTCAAAACAGTTTGTTGTTTCCCTAGAATCCCCTACAGAACCAAAGAAATAATAATATATATATATATAGAGTCAATATTTATCTTTATATTAGTTTCAACTGTGAAACAGAGCAGGACCGTATGGTCCTTCACCCTCATGTCCTCGACCTGCTTTTTGTCTGTGGAAAAACTTTAGCCAGTGAATAAGTTTAATCAGAGAAGTGAGAAAATGAAGAAACAAAGGAAAACAGGTAAAGGAGACCAAATAATAATAGTTCAGTCATTAAGCATTGTGAAGGGCATTTAGTTCCTTCTCTGGGGCTGCGGATAATATTCTGAGCCATGTCCCATGAGCTGTCTTACAAATACTGAATCCCCACCAGGTGGAGAAGTAACTATATGATGACCAGCCATGTAGCCATGACATAAGCCACTACATTCTAAGAATTAGCCTCAAGGAAATGGAAACAAACCAACCTTGGAACTGAAGACTAGTTTTACTTAAAACAGGATAATCTTGATCAAATCACCGGTGACCAATATCAATATGACTATTAGAGCTGACTGCTGTTTCTGCCAGTAGCCCCTCTCCCTCAATGTATAAAAGCTCTAAATAGTTGATGGTCAGTGAGAGGGACTCAGTCTTTGGACAGGCATCATCATTCCCCCACCCTGTTACTGGCATCCAAAATAAAACAAACTTTTCTTTCTGCCAACATGGCCTATTTAATGTCTTTTGAGTGGCAAGCAGGAAGACCCCATTTCAGTTACAGATGTACAGTAAAACAATTCATTGTTTGTATACATTGTAAAATAATCATCACAAGTCTAACCAACGTTCACCACTTTACTTAGTTACCTAAAATACTTTCCTTGTGATGAGACCTTTTAATATCTACTGTCTTAGTAAGTTTCAAATATGTAATGCAATATAATTATCTATATTCTCCCAGCTATAAATTATATTTCCACAACTTATTACTTTATAATTGAAAGTTGTATCTTTTGAGCCCCTTCATTCATTGTTCCCCTGCCCCCACCCTACCTCTGACAACCACCAATCTGTCCTCTATATCTCTGAGCTTGGGGGTTTTTGGTGTGTTTTTGTTTCTGTTTTTTAGATTCCACATGTATGTGACATCATGTAGTGTTTGTCTTAACTTAGTTTCCAATGTTTTGAGCCGGATCTTTCTCCTTAGTTTAAGCAGCTAAACCCTGTCTTCTGCTACTATAGGTGCAGTGGCTGACAGACCTCATCAAAGGGAGGGATATTAATTGAGGCCAAGGGTAGATAAAGTTGGATGAAAGGCTGATACCCTCTTGAACAGTTTATTGTCATTTGATGGTGCCTGTAGCTCACACTGAGAGTCCCTGTCTTGTTTCCTTCTTTTCATGAATGGAGTTCACTATTCAATAGTTCCCTTCATATCTGATTCAGATATGCTTGGGTCTTGAAATGATCTTATCTTTAGTTTTTCTCTGAGCCCAGCTGTTCATAGAAAAATATTTAATACTGCTGACATATTCAAATTGAAAAATCCTGATTTAAGAATTTAACAAAACAAAAAATTAACTTTTAATTAAATTTTTTAAAACAAAAATTTTAATTTTGAAAAAGGTTAAAAAAATGAATAAAATCTCTGCTATTGATATGTGTGTGTGTGTGTGTGTGTGTGTGTGTGTGTGTTATTCCCAAACCAAATCTGCTAATGATTTCTAGGGGCCATCATTCTAGAAAGATGACTGTCAGATATTTCCATCATATACTAACATTAATATTCACCTTATTGGTTGGTTATTTAAGTCTCACACAGGGAGGGTGAGAGATAATTGGGAGATTGGGATTGACATATACACAGTAGTGTATATAAAATAAATAACCAATAAGGACTTACTATATAGCACAGGGAACTCTATTCAAAACTCTGTAATGGCATATATGGGAAAGGAATCTAAAAAAAAATGAGGATATATGTATGTGTATAACTGATTCAGGGCTTTCCCAGACTGCTCAGTGATTAAGAATCTGTCTATCAATGTAGGAGACAGAGGAGACATGGATTTGATCCCTAGGTCAGGAAGATCCCCTGCAGGAGGAAATGACAACCCATACCAGTATTCTTGCCTGAAAAACCCCATGTAGAGGAGCCTGGCAGGCTATAGTCCATGGGGTTTCATAAGTGTTGGGCATGACTGAGCCACTGAACACAATGAGCACAGTAACTCATTCACTTTGCTGTACACTCGAAACTAACATGACAATGTAAATTTATACTCCAGTAAAATTTTTAAATATCAACTAAAAATGTCTGACACTTTGCTTAAAGAGAGAAATCTATCATGACATTCCCCATCCACCTCCCACCTTCTGCCAGAAAATATGCATGCATAGTGTGTAAATAACTGAAGGAGCAAACATTTTCATACTTACCCTGTCACCATGAAGTTATTTCATGGCACCTGTTGACAGTTTATTTGAAGATACTCATAATGATACACATGCTGAACAGGAATATGCTAGAGGAGACATGTGAATTCTGTTTTCTCAGGGAATCGCATTCAGCTAGGAAATCCCTGAAAATGCCCAGAGCCCTCCTATATCATACAGAGCTCCCTCTGTGAGAGGCCCTGTGCCATTTTACACTGAGAATATATGTTCTTCTCTTGCTAGCTCAAATAAGGAATGTCTTGTCTAAAGGGCTAAAGGTAAAACATGGGAGAAAAATTGATTAGGAGTACTTGATATGATGAACTTTTTGGTCAGGAAAATATATTTGGCACCAAATGTTATGGCTAATTAATTCATGTATCCCACCTATAATGAGTCAATAACAAAAGAGTCCGTGGAGACCCACGTTTAAAAGTCATTAAGGAATGTTATAAATATAAGTTTTGGCAATCAACTTTCTACAAGGTAGCAGTGGGAACATTGTCTTTGAGGACAAAAAAATGCAACAATAGCATTAGACACACTGTGATGGTGCAGGATAATAAATGTCAAATGATAAAATATTTGATTTTTTTTCACAGTGTCTAAGGCAATTAAATAGGCATAACAAGCCTTTATCCACTTTCTTTAAACAACTCAAGGATACTGTAAAAATATGAACATAAAAAGGAAAAAAATGACATAGTAATTACCAGCATAAATTATGTTATAAAAGTAGCATCAGAGATTTTTCCCCTTGACCAAAAGTACATAACTAAATCTGTAAACACTTGTAATCTACCATTTACATACAACCTATGGCAATTCTATTTAATTATAAACATAATTTTATATGTTTTTATATGAAAATTTTATTTTCAAAAATGAAAGGCTACCTTTAGGCGAATCCAAGGCAAACTGCACTTGTGATGACTCAGCAAAATAGCACCTGAGAGATACTGTTAACTTCAGGGATAAAGTCTTAAATTTATGGCACATAAAAGAGTTTAACCAAATGATGGGCATTTCATACAGTTGGCCAAACCTAGAAATCAGTAGGCATAGGGAGTATACTCCTGTGAGCTGACTCTGAATTATAGGTATACAATTTTGAGAGTTGTAACTAAATGTACATTTTCAGGGGAGTTTGTAGGGAGATACATGCAAGGCACAAGCTGGAATGAAGATTGCCGGGAGAAATATCAATAACCTCAGATACGCAGATGACACCACCCTTACGGCAGAAAGTGAAGAAGAACTAAAGAGCTTCTTGATGAAAGTGAAAGAGGAGAGTGAAAAAGTTGGCTTAAAGCTCAACATTCAGAAAACTAAGGTCATGGGATCCGGTCCCTTCACTTCATGGCAAATAGATGGGGAAACTGGAAATAGTAGCTAATTTTATTTTTCTGGGCTCCAAAATCACTGCAGATGGTGACTGCAGCCATGAAATTAAAAGACTCTTACTCCTTGGAAGGAAAGTTATGACCAACCTAGACAGCATATGAAAAAGTAGAGACATTACTTTGTCAACAAAGGTCCATCTAGTCAAGGCTATGGTTTTTCCAGTAGTCATGTATGGATGTGAAAGTTGGACTGTAAAGAAAGCTGAGCACCAAGGAATTGGTGCTCTTGAACTGTGGTGTTGGAGAAGATTCTTGAGAGTCCCTTGGACTGCAAGGAGGTCTAACCAGTCCATCCTAAAGGAGATCAGTCCTGAGTGTTCATTAAAAGGACTGATAATGAAGCTGAAACTCTAATACTTTGGCCACCTGATGCGAAGAGCTGACTCATTTGAAAAGACCCTGATGCTGGAAAAGATTGAGGGCATGAGGAGAAGGGGACAACACAGATAAGATAGTAGGATGATATCACCGACTCAATGGACATGAGTTTGGATAAACTCTGGGAGTTGGTGATGGACAGGGAGGCCTGCGGTGCTGCGGTTCATGGGGTTGCAAAGGGTCAGGCATGCCTGAGAAACTGAACTGAACTGAATATATGTGTGTGTATATATATATATATATATATATATATATATATATATATATATAAAGAAGAGCACCTATCAAGGTAATGATGAATGCACCTATCAATGTGATGATGAATGTCACCACCCCACAGATTATAATGATCTATTCTATGTGCCATGTATCTGAGCTTGAGATCTTTAGGAGGGGACCTGCATCACACCCAAAATGATGAATGGCACTGGAGTCACAGAATTCTATCCAGAGGCCCATATGAGTGGTGTGATGACAATCATCAACCCAGAGATCCAGCAGCAAAGCACAAAGATGATGCAGACTCTACAGTTCATGAAGGGGTTTACAAATGGTCACATAGGGGTCATAGGACATGACTGCCAGAAGAAAAAATGCTGTGACTCCAAAGAGTTCAACAAAAAATATTTGACCAGCACAGGAATTAAGCCCCTGATGGTTCAGATGAAAAAGCAACTGCCTGCAATGCAAGAGACCCAGGCTCGATCCCAGGATTGGGAAGATCCCCTGGAGAAGGGAATGGCAACCCACTCCGGCATTCTTGCCTGGAGAACTCCATGGACAGAGGATCCTGGTGGGCTACAGTACTTGGAGTCTCAAAGAGTTGGACATGACTGAGCAAATTTCACTTCACTTCTTCAGGTGTTATAAGAAATGGTATTGTTCCCACTTATTATGCTGTACAGGAATCTGGGAATACACACCATTGTGAATGAGACTTCTAAGAAGGCAAAGTTTTTAAAGAAAAAATACATAGGTGTTTTAAGATGAGAATCCATGAATGTAAGAATGATAATGGTCAGATTTCCAGTAACACTCATCACATACGTAAGAAATCAAAAGACAAAAATCAGAACTAACTGCTGTGGGTCCTCTGTAAATCCCAAGATGAATGTTGTTATGACTGTGATTTCTCATTACCAGCTTTGATGTTTTAGATGATCTACATGTAAAAAAAGTCAAAGAAAAGTTATCCAAACAGATGAAAAGAAATAATAAGCAAAAGAAAAAAAAAACAATGAAATGGAAAAGAGAGACAAGAAAGAAGATGAATATAATCAAAAGCTGATTCTTGGAGAGGATGTCTAATATTGATAAACTGTTATTGTGGCTGGTCTGGAAAAAAAGAGAAATCATTGCAAATTATGCAGATATAAAAACATAAAAATATCATGTCTCTACAAAGTAGATTTGACAACTTAAATGAATGAATCAATGCTATGAAAGATACAGTCTACCAAAGCTAGTTCAAGATGAAATATTTAACCTATATATCCCTATCTCTAACATTAAACAGGTACATAAATCATCCAACAAAGAGAACTGTAGCCTCAGATGGTTTAATTGTATGTTTCTATCAAACACTGAAAAACAGGAAAAATCATGTATGATACAAATCCTTTCATACAGTTTTTGAGAGCCAAAATCATAGCATTATCTGATGTGATTATCAATGTAAATAGTCAAGATATAAATGATAACTGTCATGAGAAGCAGAAGTGTAAAGGCAAAGAAGTTTTTTTTTTTTACATTCTACCCCCAGTGGTAAATATTGTTTCCAAGTCATTTGTGAAATGTTCACTGTGTAGATTATCATTCACAGACCATGCACAAACTTGTAAGAGGTGATACAGTAAAAAGCACATTGTATAAATTACATAAATTAAGACTGAACAGTAAAATTATTCAATTGAATGCAAGAAAGGAGAAACAAAAAAATGAACAGCAATGGGAACAAACAAATATCAAGTAAAAAAATGATAGGCCAAAGTCCAAACATAAATGATGATACACTGCCTATAAATGTTCAAAGCATATCATACTAATTAAAAGAGATTATAACAATGCATTTTTTAAAAAATTGCCTACCTGGATGTTATATACAAGCACACCACTTGTATATAAGATGTACTTATATATTTGAGGTTGTGTTTGTGTGTGTGTGTGTTTACATATAATATAACATCTATTGTCCCCATCTTAACCAATTTATAACATAGGACTAGAGATTTCATTCGCCATAGGTCCAAAGACATCCATGATAACATTCAAGAAATGAATTTCTCACATCCTGTGAACTATCCAAATTAAAAAAAAAGCACACTATATATATATATATATATATATATTACATATATGTTTATGTATAAATGTTTGTATGTATCTTTAGGAAATTGATAGGAACTATTTTAATTAGTTTTCCAAGTTTCAGAATAGAAAAATATTGATTTGAGAAATATACACATACTTATATTTTAGTCTGTCATTCAGGCTTCAATTTTTGTTTTCTCCCCACATAGTCTCACAATTAAACAAGAATTGTTAGTAGTGACATAGATATAGTCTAGTGATTCTTTCTCACTTGCACTCAAAGACAGCAATGGAAATGCATAAACAGGCAGTATACATTTTTATATTCAAATGTTTAGCATTTACTGTGAATGACAATATGAGTCTAAATTTAAAAATGAAGTATTTCTATATAATCTGAAGAGTTAGATAAAAGGAAAGACTAGTAAAAAGGCAAAAGAAAATCAGAAATTCTCTAATTCTTGAGTAGTTGATGTTGTGGTCCAACAATTTTTTAACAGAGAGTGGTTCCCTGAAAAGAATCACTAAAGATATGATTGAGGATGCTTTCTTTATGTGGTCAACCTGTAACAGGTAAGATAAACTAAGTTAGAAAAGTGTCCTTGGTGACCATGCTTAAAAATCACTAATGAATGTAAAATATGATAATATAGAAAAGCAAAAGCAAAGCTAACAAGTACACCCAGGAACTGGGATAGTCCTATGAGACTGGAGGGGCATTAACAACACCAAGGTAAGGAGGTATCTTCATGGTACTACATCTTTGCAAAATGATGACCCAGATCATACTTTTTCATGTTAATTCACATTTTTAATGGCTAATAATCATAGTTTTCAAATATTTATTGATAATTTATGCTTTGTTTATTAACAGACTGTTATGGTCCCTTCACTGTTTTTGAATTAAAGTGACTCCTTATGCTTTTCTGGGCACACAAGTGTGGCAGCATGGCAAATAGATGGGGAAACAGTGACTGACTTTATTTTTCTGGGCTCCAAAATCACTGCAGATGGTGATTGAAGCCAGGAAATTAAAAGACACTTACTCCTTGGAAGGAAAGTTATGACTAACCTAGACAACATATTAAAAAGCAGAGACATTATTTGTCAACAAAAGTCCATCTAGTTAAGGCTATGGTTTTTCCAGTGGTCATGTATGGATGTGAGAGGTGGACCATAAAGAAAGCTGAGTGCAGAAGAAGTGATGCTTTTGAACTGTGGTGTTGGAGAAGACTCTTGAGAGTCCCTTGGACTGCAAGGAGATCCAACCAGTCCATTCTAAAGGAGATCAGTCCTGGGTGTTCATTGGGAGGACTGATATTGAAGCTGAAACTCCAATACTTTGGCTACTTGATGTGAAGAACTGACTCATTTGAAAAGACCCTGATGCTGGGAAAGATTGAGGACAGGAGAAGGGAACAATGGAGGATGAGATGGTTGGATGGCATCACCGACTCGATGGACATGGGTTTTGGTGGACTCTGGGAGTTTGTGATGGACAGGGAGGCCTTGTGTGCCACGGTTCATGGGGTCACAAAGAGTCGGACACAACTGAGCAACTGAACTGAACTGACTTATGCTTTTCTAAGATATTTGTATACATTCAAGGCTATCAATCTTTGAAAGTCTAATGCTGTAAATCCTATTTCACTCTTTGTTATTTAACATTTAATACTATTGTGTTGGCCAAGAAGTTTTTTTTAGTTTTTAAGCAAAAATAAAGGACACATTTTCCGTTTTCACTAAGGACTTTCTTGAACAACATATTCACTGTTTTGTTTCACTACTTCCCACCATTTTTCAAGTAACTTCATAATTCTATCTTGCCAAAACTTTTGATACTTTTGAGCAAAGAGCTGTTTAAGGTGCCTTTTACAGTCTTCCAGGGAATTGGAATTTTTTCCATTAAGAGGGTTGCATAAAGACTGAAATAATTTGAGATCTGAAGGTGCAATATCCACGGACTATGTCAGATGAATCAGAACTTCCCAGCCATGTTATAACAGTTTTTGCCTGGTATTCAAGGAAACATATAGTCTTCCTTTATCCTGATGGAATATTATGGGTTTTCTGTTCACTAACTCCAGATGCTTTTCGTTGAGTGCTTCTTTTAGATGGTCGAATTGGGAGCAGTACTTATTGGAATTAATAGTTTGGTTTTTCAGAAGGAGCTCATAATAGAAGGACTCCCTTCCAATCTCACCATATACACATCACCTTCTTTCAAATGGGTCTTTGCTGTGGTTGGTGGTAGTTCATTTTTCTTGTCCTATGATCTGTTTCATTCCACGTTATTGTACAGTATCCACTGTACTGTGGATACTGTACAATATCCAGTGTATGATTCCAGTGTACAATATCCACAATTGTGGCAAATTTGCCACAATTTGTTTTAATTTTCATTATTTTTAATTAAAGAATTGCATATGGAAATATAGTCAAGAAGTTTTTTCTCGCTTAAATTATGTGCAACTCAAACATTAAAATGATTAACATAACCAATATGGACTTCCCTAGTGCTCAGATTGGAGAAGGCAATGGCACCCCACTCCAGTACTCTTGCCTGGAAAATCCCATGGATAGAGGAGCCTGGTAGGTTGCAGTCCACGGGGTTGCTAAGAGTCAGACACGACTGAGCAACTTCACTTTGACTTTTCACTTTCATGCATTGGAGAAGGAAATGGCAACCCACTCCAGTATTCTTGCCTAGAGAATCCCAGGGATTGGGAAGCCTGGTGGGCTGCCGTCTATGGGGTCACACAGAGTCGGACATGACTGAAGTGACTTAGCAGCAGCAGCAGCAGAGCTCAGATGGTAAAGAATCCACTTACACTGCGGGAGACCTGAGTTTGATCCCTGGGTTCTGAAGATCCCCTGGGGAAGGGAATGGCAACCCACTCCAGTATTCTTGCCTGGAGAATCCCCATGGACTGAGGAGCCTGGCAGGCTATAGTACCGGGGGTCACAAAAAGTCAGACATGACTGAGTGACTTTCACTTCACTTCAACATAACCAAGCTGTTGAAAATTATTTTCAGTGCTTGATTTGGATATTTTGAGTATGTCGGCTGTCTCCTGTTGGTGTAACATTCATTGCTCTCCATTATTGTCTTTATTTGACTGCTGTCAACTTCACTAGTCTATTTGACTGTGGAATGTCATCCAGTGAGAAATCTCCAGCACAAAACTCTGCAAACCACTTTTGACAACTTCAGTGAGTCACAGCACCTTCTTCATAGTCTGCACAAATCTTTTTGTGTGTGTGCTTCAGTTGCATTTTTATCTTTCTTGATATAATAAAGCATAATATGCTGAAAATGTTTTTTCTTCAATCATCAGTATTAAAATACCTCACAAAAATTCACTAATTTTGATGTTTTTTTAAAAATGCATATTGATATAATAGCTGTCACATTACAATCTAATTGTTTTGAATGATGCTAAAGATAACTCAGCATTAGTAGAGTCAGCTCACAGAAAAAAAAAAAAAACAAAAAACAAACAATTGAATGTTTTGGCCAAACCAGTACTTACGGTGCTGGTGGTATCCTGAAAATTTGGTTGAATTGTAGTAAAATATGCTTCCTTTTGTTTTATTGTTTCTGAATCTTTTGTCATTATGGTTTACTGTTTCTGATGTCGTCATATATTTGCTTACATTTTCTTCCTATTATTTTATTATTTATTTTCTTTACATTAACATCAGCATCCAACATGCAGAAGTCAATAAAATAAGGCAGTATCAAAAGAAAATATATAGAAAAAGTCCATTGTGAGGTAGGAGAGACAAACCCTAGGTGAGCATGGTATCATGGAAAACAAATGTAAAGGGTTTCATGCGCCATGAGGTTTGGAAATGTTGATTTTTAAATTTTTTCATTCTTTATATGTGAATAATTTGGCATTATAATTCCCCTATAGAGTTTCCCTTCTTCATTATAAATTCACATACACATTACTATCCATAAACATTACACATACACATTACTATCCATGTATATTATTACTGGTGTCACTATGAATTATTTTCTTAGCTGTTATGACTCTTTGTTTCTAAGGTGATTTTTTTCCAGCATTCACTATTTTTCGAATTTGATCTTCAAGAAGTCTTCTATGTCATCATGGAATTTCCCACTTAGTATTGGAGCATAGTAGTGTTGTCAATCTTTCAAAAGACAAAGCTAAGAAAAAAAACATGTTAAGAAATCATTAGTTTACACTGTTGCTTTTTAATTTTAATTTTAATTCAGCACCACTGAACTATTTTCTCATCGTATTTGATTCTCCCCCCCTCCTCCTTTTATCCCTTCAGTCAAATTCCTAGTTCTCAACATCAGTATATTTACTAGTTTACCCAATGCTAAAATTCAGACAAGGTGAAATCAGAATTAGTCAGTACTATCAATGATAAAATACAAAATGTATGAAGTTAAAGCTATGTTTGTAATCCTTTTACCCTTTAGACTGCCCCACAGTGGGTCCATGATCAGAGCATGATATTTTAAAAAGTCACATACTAAATTATTTTTTTTTCTTTCTTTGCTTTCAACTCCTATGGTTCTTTTTTTTAAATTTTATTTTATTTTTAAACTTTACAATATTGTATTAGTTTTGCCAAATATCGAAATGAATCTGCCACAGGTATACCTGTGTTCCCCATCCTGAACCCTCCTCCCTCCTCCCTCCCCATACCCTCCCTCTGGGTCCTCCCAGTTTTATTCACAGCATAATACTGTTATTTCATTTGATTTTTATTCAATTTCAGTGTTTTTTTTTTCTTGCAATATGATACTTTAAACTTTACATAAAATAATGATATGGTTGAAAAATCCCAGTTTTGATTAAAAGGAAAAAAAACGTTTTCCTGACAAAATATTTGCATGTATGATGACAACGACAAACTGGCATTTGCAATTTACCTCTACAAGGATTAAATCATGAGCCACTGCAGCTGCTGACCTTCAACACCCCTGAAAGAACTTCAGGGTGGAGATCAGGATTGAGGCACCCTGAGCTCTGGAAAAAAACCAATAGAACAGGCCTTCAGATAAATATTTTCAAAAGATTTTATGAGCCCATCTTTTTGTATCTCCTTGTATCTAGACAGCACTAAAATCATTATTGGTGACATCTGTTCCTTGGGACTAGCAGCAAGCCTTGCCCGAAATGTGTGCTTGACTGCAGGTATCACTCTTCACTAAAATCATGTATAATGATGACCTTCATCCCTACCTCTCTGGAGCTGTTTCTCGGAGCTATCTGAAATACTGTCTCCAGAGCTATTGTCCTCATTTTGCCTCAAGTAAAACTTAATTCAGAACTCTCATGTGCATTTTTTTTCCCGTTGACAGTGATATGAAAATGCCACTCTTTTTATCATATATTTATTCACTCAAAAGTTAAGCATTCAAATTCTGGGTCTGATTTAAGCCATTAGATTGTTTATCTATCTACCTACCTGTCTATCTATCATAATATCTAGCTATAGTCTGCCTGTCAACTAACCACTCATTTACTTAATTGGAAGTATTGCATAATGGGTAACAAGCTACACTTTGGAATCATGAATCTGATTGCAATCATGACTCCATGGTTTTTTTTTGTTTGTTTGTTTGTTTTATTTCTACTACATTTCTTTTTATTTTATTATTATTATTATTTTTTTTACTTTACAATATTGTATTGGTTTTGCCATACATCAACATGCATCCGCCACGGGTGTACACGTGTTCCAAATCCTGAACCTCCCTCCCACCTCCCTCCCCATACCACCCCTCTGGGTCATCCCAGCGCACCAGCCCCAAGCTTCCTGTATCCTGCATAGGGTTTTAAACTTTGTCATGAGTGTAAATTAGTGAAATGATTTCCCTAAGTATTAGTTTTTACAAAAGCAAAGGTCGTAAATATGTGTACTTTGCCTGCGGCTGCTAAGTCACTTCAGTCATGTCCAGCTCTGTGCGACACCATAGATGGCAGCCCACCAGGCTCCCCCATCCCTGGGATTCTCCAGGCAAGAACACTGGAGTGGGTTGCCATTTCCTTCTCTTCAATGCATGAAAGTGAAAGTGAAGTCGCTCAGTCATATCCGACTCTTAGCGACCCCATGGACTGCAGCCTACCAGGCTCCTCCATCGCCTATTGATGACTAATTTAAATAATATAAATGTAGCAATTAGCAGTGTTTCATGCATACTAAATTTTAAACCAAATGTGGACATTATAATAATTAGTAATATTTCAAAAAGCTTGAATTTAGGTGCACATCCTTAAATCACCAAATAAAATATCCATTCTCAAATCATAGTAATATACAGAAGTTCTAATTTTTTAATATTGAATAGAGTTTTTTTTTTTTTTTTTAGAAAACAGTAATAGTATTTGTGGTAGGTAGCAAAACATGCTGATCTAGTGATAATTCACATATTGGAAAAAACATAACCTCAAGAGGATTTATCCTGGTATCTTGGTAACTGCTGGTTTACAGGGTATACATGATTGTGTAAAGTTAAAAAATAAAAATAAATAAATAAAAAATGAAATGAGTATTTTTAAATGTGATGAGTCTCTCTATACTTCATATCAGCATGCTTGAAGCAATAAGCTTATTTTTAATTAAATGATAAAAACAAGGGATAAATGGTGTTTTGTGTGGCTTTTTCAGTGTTATTTCATCTTTTCTACTTCCCATAGAGACACTATCCCCTGAGGTTTCTTGTAAAGAAGCACTCACTCCATTTAAATAATTTGAACCTGGCAGATATTTCTCAAGTATCAAACTAGCTAGTCACCTCAGCTGTGGTAATTATTATGGATGTTGGTACAGTGGGATTGGTTGAACAGATATAAATTTTCTAGTAACAGAGAGAAGTTTACTAGAAATCTTTATTATTCAAGACATATATTCAGTTTCATGTGATAGTGAAGAAAATTCCATTACTAATATAGTCACACTTTACTCTCTGATTGGAGTTAATATGAGAGTTTATTTAATATTATTTTCCAATAAATATGTTTGACTATATTATGGTTGATGTTTATTTACATAGTCTAGAGAAAAAAAAAAGATACCAACATATTTTACTAATGGTGGTAAGTAGTGTCTTACTTTTCTCTTAAATATTTAAGAATAATTATTGCTACCCTGTAAATAACATACAAATAAATAACAGCGATTTAAAGGTGATATTAATTCTCTTTGAATAAAGCATTGATTATTTCTCATCTATTTATGAATCTGTAAATGCAAGAACATGAAGCTTGAGATATGTATTTGCACTTACATTTCCAGTACTTCATGGATTACACCAGACACTGTGCTGTGTGGGAATGTGAAGGGAATGATGATTATTGTACTGCTCTAGACAAAGAGAACCTTGGCAACTCTAGATGTCAATCAAACATTACAAGGTTGGGGAATCTTTTTCTTGGAGAATTTATATCACATGTTTTAATACATTTTTGAAAAAACAGAAAAGTTAACTCCCTGAGGAGTACTAATTCTGACCCAACACTTTGATGTATGACAATTTATCACTTATAATTATGGATTTTCAAATCTGTACTGGTTGCAGAACAAATATCTGCTTCTTGATTTTGAAATTACTCTGATACCAACAATTAACCTACAAAAAAGTTCAATATATTTTTCAGAAAAAAGTAGAAATTAGGGGAAGAGCATGTTAACAAAATAAACAGGGCCAAATGAAGACCAGATCAAGGAAGGAAGGTTTAGATTCATCTGTGGTTCTCTAAGAGCTGTCTTTTCCATTAACAGCCTGGAGCTAATTCATTGGAGTATTAATCTAAGAGGAGAAGAATATGCTAATATACATGAAATGAAAAACAAAGATTTGCTTTAAATAATCAGTAAAATTATATATCTAATTAATGTGGAGTTTGTGAATTCCTATGTGAAGTAACAGGCTAAATCACGTAGAAGGAAAAGTGTTATATATTCAATAAGAAAAGAAAAGCTTCAGAACAGGCAAAAATATTGATTGGCATAATAATTGCTGAGAAGGAAGGTAATTTACATTATTTTATTTATTTTTTATTTTATTTTATTTTTAAATTTTACATAATTGTATTAGTTTTGCCAAATATCAAAATGAATCCGCCACAGGTATACATGTGTTCCCCATCCTGAACCCTCCTCCCTCCCCCTCCCCATACCATCCCTCTGGGTCAGGCCCAGTGCACTAGCACCAAGCATCCAGTATCGTGCATCGAACCTGGACTGGCAACTCGTTTCATACATGATATTATTTTAAAATGAAGAAAACATTGTATACTCTACGATGTAGTCTGTTTTCCTTTTTTTCAGTGCTTATATTCTAAGTTTATTTGGAAATAGTCTATCTATTTCACAAATGGTTGACAAAGATTTCTTCAGAGTAAGAGGAAAATGAACTTCATCATTGGGTATATTTTAGTTGAACACATGGCTCTAAAATATATAACCAATTAGTACTCTGACTTCACCAAAATTCTTTTGCTTTTATAAAAAAATTAGAGAATAAAATATGTTTTATTGAAAGATTTCCACTGTAATTTAGTATCTGATTAAAAGATAATTTAATGACAAGTGATGTTAGACTCTGAATATGTGTAACTGGATGGAGATTGTGATGATCTTTTCTGTATTTTCTCTTTTATTATTTGGTCTCCATTACATGTGGCAAAATGTTGAAGTTCTCAATGCATTGTTAATTTTTTGTAAATGTGATTATATCTGCTTTATATTCATTTTCAGGTTTTCCTAGATTCAACTTTTATTTATTTTGCTGGAGTACTACAAATTATGTTCTCTTTTTCTCTTGTTGTCCTTTCTATGCCTTCGTCAGTAGTTTCTAGAGAAGTTACTTCTCTAGGTGACTAACTGGGACTGAATCAAATGTCCCTTTAATATGAAATCTGAAGTATCAGAATTTAACTGTAGGTTTTAATTCACTTCACTGGTATAATTTTATTTTGATGAAGTTAATTAAAAATTAATGAATTATTTTGAAATCTGAACCAAGGATTTATTTAATTTATTTAACAATGGACAAATTGGAAGCAGTTGTAATTGACTGGAAGTTTATAAATAAGCCTGAAAAAAATCAACTCTTTTGGATTTTATAGGTCAATTTCCAAAACTGAGTTGACTCCGGTAATAATAGTATTTGCAGCACAGTTCTAGAGCATATCTTCAAACTCAGGCAATTGGGTATGTTTGTGCACATGTATACTTTAATATATCATATCTTAAAGATAAATCTATTCCTGTAGTTTCTTATTTTTATACCTTTTTATTACAAGACATTGTTTGAAATCACAGAGGAGACATGAAGAATCATACA
The DNA here is from genome assembly GCF_032452875.1 of Bos javanicus. NCBI lineage: Eukaryota > Metazoa > Chordata > Mammalia > Artiodactyla > Bovidae > Bos > Bos javanicus. The sequence goes on from NC_083872.1 coordinate 58,956,379, forward strand.
AGGCACACAGAGTTTGTCCTTCTGAGACTGACAGATGATTCTCAGTTACAGATCCTAATTTTTTTGTTTCTGCTTCTAAATTACACATTGAGCATGATCGGAAACTTAACCATCATTGCCCTCACTCTGTTGGAGTCCCATCTCAAGACCCCAATATATTTCTTCCTCTGTAATTTCTCTTTCCTGGAAATGTCATTCACAAGTGCTTGCATCCCCAGATTCCTAGTCACCACTGTAAACAGAGAAAAGACGATTTCTTATATTGGTTGCCTGTCTCAGTTATTTTTTTACATATTCTTGGGAGTTACAGAATTTTTCCTTCTGGCGGTTATGTCCTATGACCGCTATGTTGCCATTTGCAAGCCTTTGCATTATACATCCATCATGAGCAGCACAATTTGTCGTCAGCTGGTACTCAGTTCTTGGGCATCTGGCTTCCTGGTCATTTTCCCTCCACTGATTTTGGGTCTTCACCTGGATTTCTGTGATTCAAATGTTATTGATCATTTCATTTGTGATATTTCTCCTATTCTACAACTTTCTTGCTCAGACACACATTTACTAGAAATGATTGGATTTTTATTAGCTGCGATAATCCTCGTGGTCACACTGTTATTGATAATTCTTTCTTACTCTTACATCATCAAGACAATTCTAAAATTCCCTTCAGCTCAACAAAAGAAAAAAGCCTTTTCTACCTGCTCTTCTCACATGATTGTTGTATCCATCACTTATGGCAGTTTTATATTCATCTACATAAAGCCCTCAGCAAATGAAAGGATCACTTTAAGCAAAGGAGTGGCTGTATTAAATACTTCAATTGCTCCTTTGTTGAACCCATTCATTTATACTCTGAGGAACCAGCAAGTTAAACAAGCCTTCAGAGATGTATTTAGAAAGATATTTTCTGCTTCAGACAAGTAATACTGTTTATTGAAATAATCAACATGAAAGCATAAAAGAACATTGAACAAAAACTCTTTTGATGTTTCTAGTACAACAATTGATCTCTAATATTTAATTTATTATATAACTTGTGCTTACTTGAGCTTAGAAACCCTTTCCATTCTATACATCTGAATTTAACTTTCTGTTCTTCAAAATGAAGTATTTCTGTGTTAGAAATACAAAATTGCAAAATTTATTTTCTCTAATAGAATGTAGAATAAAATGAGTGGAGGGATTTGGTTGTATTATGGAATATAAATTTTTGGAGTATTTTATTTCCTAAGTAATTTAAATGAATGTTCCATGATTCATTTAAAAGCCATAATTTTAAAAATTCTTAAACTGAATTATTAAATATGCTTAAGATTCTCCAAGAGAACTTATTCTTTAAAAGTGTAATGTAGAGTCTTATTTTGTAAAGTGTTTTTTGAATCAACTTTAAAATTTTTGTCAGCTTAGTCAGATCAGATCAGTCGCTCAGTCATGTCCGACTCTTTGCGACCGCATGAATCGCAGCACGCCAGGCCTCCCTGTCCATCTCCAACTCCCGGAGTTCACCCAGACTCACTTCCATCGAGTCAGTGATGCCATCCAGCCATCTCATCCTCTGTCGTCCCCTTCTCCTCCTGCCCCCAATCCCTCCCAGCATCAGAGTCTTTTCCAAGGAGTCAACTCTTCGCACGAGGTGGCCAAAGTACTGGAGTTTCAGCTTTAGCATCATTCCTTTCAAAGAAATCCCAAGGCTGATCTCCTTCAGAAAGGACTGGTTGGATCTCCTTGCAGTCCAAGGGACTCTCAAGAGTCTTCTCCAACACCACTGTTCAAAAGCATCCATTCTTCGGCACTCAGCCTTCTTCACAGTCCAACTCTCACATTCATACATGACCACAGGAAAAACTATAGCCTTGACTAGACGAAACTTTGTTGCCAGGGTAATGTCTCTGCTTTTGAATATGCTATCTAGGTTGGTCATAACTTTCCTTCCAAGGAGTAAGCGTCTTTTAACTTCATGGCTGCAGTCACCATCTGCAGTGATTTTGGAGCCCAGAAAAATAAAGTCAAACACTGTTTCCACTGTTTCCCCATCTATTTCCCATGAAGTATGGGACTGGATGCCATTATCTTCGTTTTCTGAATGTTGACCTTTAAGCCAACTTTTTCACTCTCCTCTTTCATTTTCATCAAGGGGCTTTTTAGTTCCTCTTCACTTTCTGCCATAAGGATGGTGTCATCTACATATCTGAGGTTATTGATATTTCTCCCAGCAATCTTGATTCCAGTTTGTGTTTCATCCAGTCCAGCGTTTCTCATGATGTACTCTGCATATAAGTTAAATAAACAGGGTGAAAATATACAGCCTTGACCAACTCCTTTTCCTATTTGGAACCAGTCTGTTGTTCCATATCCAGTTCTAACTGTTGCTTCGTGACCTGCATACAAGTTTCTCAAGAGGCAGATCAGGTGGTCTGGTATTCTCATCTCTTTCAGAATTTTCCACAGTTTATTGTGATCCACACAGTCAAAGGCTTTGGCATAGTCAATAAAGCAGAAATAGATGTTTTTCTGGAATTCTCTTGCTTTTTCTATGATCCAGCGGATGTTGACAATTTGATCTCTGGTTCCTCTGCCTTTTCTAAAACCAGTTTGAACATCAGGAAGTTCATGGTTCACATATTGCTGAAGCCTGGCTTGGAGAATTTTGAGCATTACTTTACTATCATGTGAGATGAGTGCAATTGTGCTGTAGTTTGAGCATTCTTTGGCATTGCCTTTCTTTGGGATTGGAATGAAAACTGCCCTTTTCCAGTCCTGTGGCCACTGCTGAGTTTTCCAAATGTGCTGGCATATTGAGTGCAGCACTTTCACGGCATCATCTTTCAGGATTTGGAATAGCTCAACTGGAATTCCATCACTTCCACTAGCTTTGTTCATAGTGATGCTTTCTAAGGCCCACTTGACTTCACATTCCAGGATGTCTGGCTCTAGGTCAGTGATCACACCATCGTGATTATCTGGGTCGTGAAGATCTTTTTTGTACAGTTCTTCTGTGTGTTCTTGCTGTCTCTTAATATCTTCTGCTTCTGTTAGGTCCATACCATTTCTGTCCTTTATCGAGCTCATCTTTGCATGAAATGTTCCTTTGATATCTCTGATTTTCTTGAAGAGATCCCTGGTCTTTCCCATTCTGTTGTTTTCCTGTATTTCTTTGCACTGATCACTGAAGAAGGCTTTCTTATCTCTTCTTGCTATTCTTTGGAACTCTGCATTCAGATGTTTATATCTTTCCTTTTATCCTTTGCTTAGTAAACATGTATAATTTCCTATTTTTAAATTGAAGCATGGTTGATTTATAATGTTGTATTAGTTTCAGGTGTACAGCAAAATAATTAAGTTATATATGTTCTTTTTTTCAGCCTCTTTTCCTTGTAGGTTATTACAAAGTATTGCACACAGTTTCCTGTGCTGTACAGTAGGTCCTTGTTGGTTATATATTTTTATTATGGTAGTGTGCATATGTTATCACAAACTCCTAATTTACCCCTCCTTTGCTCTTTGGTTAATATAAGTTTGTTTTTTGTGTCTGTGAGTTTATTTCTGTTTTGTAAGTAAGTTAATTTATATGTGGCAGATTCATGTTATGTATGGCAAAACCAATACAATATTGTAAAGTAATTAACCTCCAATTAAAATAAATAAATTTACATTAAAAAAAATAAAAAGCAGAGACATTTCTTTGCCAACAACAACAACAAAAAAATCCACATATAAGCAATTGTGTGTCATGACTGCGTGCTCAGTTGTGTCCGACTCTTTGTGCCTCTGTGGACTGTACCCACCAGGCTCCTCTGTGCACCCGATTTTCAAGTAAGAATACTGCAGTGGGCTGCCATTTCCTACTCTAGGGCATCTTCTGAACTGGGAAATCAAACTTGCGTCGCCTCTGTCTCCTGCATTGCAGGTGGATTTTTACCGCTTGAGCCATGTCATATGATACTTGTTCTCTGTCTGGCTTACTTCACTCATTGTGATAATCCCTAGGTCTATCCATGCTGCTGCAAATGGCATTATTTCATTCTTTTTTAATGGTTGAATAATATTTCATTGTGTGTAGATGCACCACGCTTTTTTTATCCAGTCATTTGCTGATGAGCGTTTAGTTTGCTTCCATGTAAGGGCTGTTGTAAATAGTGTTGAAATGAATTTTGGGGTACATGTGTCTTTTCAAATTTTAGTTTACTCTGGGCGTGTCCCCAGAAGTAGGATTGCTGATTCATACATTAGTTTTATTTTTAGTTTTTTTTAGAAACCTCCATACTTTTCTTCAGTGACTGTATCAACTTACATTCCCATCAACAATATAGGAGTGTTCTCTTCTCTCGACACCCTCTCCAGCATTTATTGTTTGTAGAGTTTTTGATGATGGCCATTCTGACTAGTATGAGGTGGTACTTTATTGTAGTTTTTATTTGCATTTCTCTAGTAATCAGCGATTTTCAACATTTTTCATGTGCCTTTTAGCCACCTGTGTGTCTTCTTTGGAATAATGTCTATTTAGATCTTCTGCCCATTTTTTTTTTTTTTTGATTGGGTTGTTTGTTTCTTAGATATTGAGCTATGTGAGCTATTTATATATTTTTAGAAATTAATCCCTTTTTGGTCACATCATTTGCAAATATTTTCCCCCATTCTATTGATTTTCTTTTCCTTGTGTTTATTGTTTCCTTTGCTATGCAAATCTTCTAAATTTATCTGGGTCCCATTTGTTTATTTCTGTTTTAATTTCCATTATCATCACCATGTCCATTCCATTACCATTTAATTTCCATTCCCATCAAGTGGGCCTACTGCCTAGGTCCACCAGGGCTGACTCGGTGTCTGTGCCTGCAGGTGTATGCCTGGAGCCTGGGTCTACTGAGGCAGGTCTGACATCTGAATCTGTTATGGCAATCCTGGTACACAGGTGCCCAAGGATGATCTGGTGCAGGATGGGGCAAGAGCCTGAATCTGCAAGAGGTGGTGGGATGCTGTGTTGAGCCTGGTGCCTGGGGATGGACCTGCTCTGGAGCCTGTGGGGACCAGCCTGGTGTTGGGGTCCACTAGGATGCTCTGGCACCTGTGTCTCTGGAAGCATGCCTGGTCTTAGACTGTGGTATTGGTTTTAGAGCCTGTGTACATGGAGGTGGACTTTCAGCCTAAGTCTGTGGGGGACATTCCTGGAAAATGGGAACACAAGGTCAAGTCTGGATCTTGGATCCACATGGGCTGGTGGTGTTGGAGCAGGCACTGCCCTAGATCTTTGGGCCATGGGCCCAGCCTGGCATAGGAGGTAGCTGGGTGACCCTAATGCTGGGGTCCACAGTGAGGTCAGTTTCTCAGTGCTATCTGTAATGTTGTCTCCCAGGCTACAGCCCTCATTATGCCCCAAATGAAACATAACTCACAACTCTCACGTGTGTGTTATTTTTTTGATCAACAGTACTCTTCAATAAGTGGTACTGGACTTCAGCATCAATCTCATCCATGAACTCTACCAGATGGTGAGTCCAGGATCTCTGGGATGGCTGAGTGGTCACGGGCTTTCCATCTCAAAGCCAATCTGTAAAGCTTGGACGTGGTGCTCACTTCTTCAAATGTACAGACATCAACGAAGGCCACAGACATTACAAACAATTAGGGAAACATAACACCAGAAAAAAAAAAAAAAAAAAAAAACTGTGCTAGTAAGCAATCCTAACCAAATGGACCTTCTCTGTATTAAGCTTTTTTAGCCTTCTTCCTTTCAAACTACAATGCTGCCACCATTTCACTTCTTTCACCTCCATTTTAAAAGGATGCTACTTTTCAAGACAATAAAATCTCAGTAGCTCAAATATTAATTGCTTATTATCATTGTTTTGATGGGTTATCTGATGGCTCCGCAATAAAGAATATGCCTGCAATTTAGGAGACACAGGTTTGATCCCTGGTTGGGGAAAATCTCCTGGAGGAAGAAATGGCAACCTACTCTTTTATTCTTGACTGGAGAATCCCATGGACAGAGAAGCTTGGCGGTCTACAGTCCATGGGGTTGCAAAGAGTTAGACATGACTGAGCACACACTGCCCATATGACACTTAAAATTCCACATATAAAGAAAAAGAGCAACTTTTGTCTCTGACTCCTATACTTTCTGAATTTTAGATATTGATGTCCTGAACTTGTTCTTGTTTTAACATATAGCTTTTATAGTGAAAGTGAAAGAAAGTGAAGTCACTCAGTCGTGTCCAACTCTTTGTGACCCCACAGACTGTAGCCTACCAGGCTCCATCCATCCATGGGATTTTCCAGGCAATAGTACTGGAGTGGGTTGCCACCTACTCCAGAGGATCTTCCCAATCCAGGGATCGAAGCCAGGTCTACACGCATTATAGGCAGATGCTTTACCGTCTGAGCCACCAGGAAAGCCTAATCTAAATTAAGTAATTAAAATTATTTGTGTCTTTTGGAATTATATATAATATCATAATTATATTCATCATTTATTGACTTATTAGCCACACATTTCTAAGTGTCACATAATTACTCAGGTTTCAATTATGACTACTTTAGTGTCTCTTGTGCAGATTTGTTTATTCCAATATTTCTTACAGTGACTTTAGTACATAAAAGCTCTCTGTTGTATGTATCATGAGGTCATGTTAATGATTTATGTTTCAAAGTTGCAGGGAGGTGATAACTCCATTTTTATCTCATGTTCCTTCTTATCAAAACATAAATTCCAAATATGCTGCAATAGGACAGATCATGCTATGTAAAGTCTATTATATAAATTCTGAAATGTTTAGACAACAATATTTTTCTTTGATATCAATAAAGAAATTTAACAGAGATAATTAGGCATATTGATAACTTCAGTTCAGTTCATGTCAGTCGCTCAGTCATGTCCGACTCTTTGCAACCCCATGAACCACAGCACCCCAGGCCTCCCTGTCCATTACCAACTCCCCAGAGTTTACCCAAACTCATGTCCATTGAGTCGGTGATGCCATCTAATGATCTCATCCTTTGTCATCCCCTTCTCCTTCTGCCTTCAATCTTTCCCAACATCAGGGTCTTTTCAAATGAGTCAACTCTTCACATCAGGTGGCCAAAGTATTGGCGTTTCAGCTTCAACATCAGTCCTTCCAATGAACACCCAGGACTGATTTCCTTTAGGATGGACTGGTTGGATCTCCCTGCAGTCCAAGGGACTCTCAAGAGTCTTCTCCAACACCACAGTTAAAAAGCATCAATTCTGCCCTCAGCTTGCTTTATAGTCCAACTCTCACAACCATACATAACTTAAGAGTGTATTATTGCAGGTAAAGATCTCTCCTACTAGCTGGTGTGTATACTTTCAATTACAGTGTCTTTAAATTACTTTCATTTAGTTTTCAATTACAATGTCTTTTGCCAACCCTGCCCCACCAAAACCACATTGCTTCTTGATAGGTTATGTACTGCAGCAGATTAAACATGACTTGAAATTAAAATCCAGACTCTACTCTTTGCTACTTGTAATATATTGGTTAATTTACTCAGTCTTCTTCTGTCTACATTTTAGTATAACTGAAATATTTATGGGATTGGTAAAGGCAGAATTATGCCAGTAGAAATAATTTAAAAGAATATTGGCAATTTCAAAGCCCACTTTACATTTAAAAATAAATAGTTTCTGAGGTTTTCATTTAATATCAGGCACAATTTCTCAAATTTTAGAACAGTTTTTTTTTGTTTGTTTGTTTGTTAGCCAGTAGAAGTAATTGTTTACATTCAATGAAAATAATGAAAAAGTGAATGTATTATCAAGAAAGGTTTTCTTTCTTTCTTCATTCCTTCCTTCTTTCCTTTTTCTTTTTAATTGACAAGCCCACCTGTTACTTGCTTCAAATTCTAAGTTATCAAATTTAGCAATATTATCTTCAATTGTCCCTTGATCATAATTCTAATATTTACTTGCTTTTATAACTTTCTATTTCTGTTGTTTAGGATATCTCTGATATCTTTTAAAATCATTCTGTTGCCCTTGTATTAATGTGTAGTTGTATTATAAGCATTTAACATTTTATATTCTAAATCATTCATACATCTAATTTTGTAACTCATAATAAGTGATGTCATGTTTAAATTTATTTTAAATTAGATGCATCCCTTTTAAGTGAATAGAAACTATATAACTAATGCCTCTTATTAGTGATTGTGAAAATTCTTCCATTTTTTAGAATTCAGATCATTCTGAAACTCCCATTGATATAGTTATTTCCTGTTTGCTGTTTCATTATTTTAATTAGCCTGGAATACCTGTTTGGACAAATTTATTTTTAATACATGTTTATTATTGTTGACTTGTTTTATTTGATTATTAGTATTTTAAGGTACTATTGGTAAAATAAGTGTTATTACATAATGTATCTTCTGTATAATTTATGTACATTAAATATTATTACTCACCTAATTCTCTTACATCGTTGAGGAAAAGACTAGGTCAGAACTGGAGACAAGTTTAATTACCTGGAAGTATATTTTATAGTTTCACAATAAAAGAAAACATATATGAGTTTGGTTTGAGAGAAGTTTGATTACAGTGAGATTAGGAAGCAGTATTAAATGACTTTGAGAAGGATAAAATGATGAAATTATAGATACAAAGCAATGAAATAATTAGAAGGAGAAGTCGCTGAGTCCTGTCCAACTCTTATCGACCCCATAGACGGCAGCACACCAGGCTCCCCGTCCCTGGGATTCACAAGGCAAGAACACTGGAGTGGGTTGCCATTTCCTTCTCCAATGCAGGAAAGTGAAAAGCGAAAGTGAAGTCGATTAGAAGCTGTAGTTAAATATTTAGAAGAGTTTCATTCTACTCTGATGAAAACTTGGATTCTTTTGAGAGGAATGCAATCCTCTTTATGGAGTTATTGAAAGCTGCTTCACTTGCTTACTCCTCAGGGTGTAAATGAAGGGGTTCAACAAAGGGGCCACAGCAGTGGTGGACACTGAGACACCTCTATTTATGGCCACCTCTTCCTTTGCCAAGGGTTTGACATAGATGAAGATACAGCTTCCATAGGTGATGGAAACTACAATCATGTGGGATGAGCAGGTAGAAAGGCCTTTTTCCTTTGTTGGACCATGGGAAACCTCAGAACTGTCCTAATGATGTATGTGTAGGACAGAAATACACACACTAGGGTGATAATGAGGGCAAATACAGCCACAAGGATAACTATTTGTTCTATTACCTACGATCTGAGCACAAGATCTTTAGGAGGGGACCAGCATCACAACTAAAATGATCAATGACATTGGAAATACAGGATTCCAGCTGGAGCTTAAGGAGTAGGATGATGATTATCAAACCCGAAACCCAACAGCTGAGGACTAAGAAGGTGCAGACTCTCTTGTTCACGATGGTCGTGCAATGCGGGGATTTACAGATGGCCACATAGTGGTTGTAGTACATGGCTGCCAGCAGAAAAAATTCTGTTGCTCCAAACAGAATAACAAAAAAAATTTGACTTGCACAAGCATTGTAGGTGATGGTATTGTCCCCAGTTGATATACTGTACAGAAACCGAGGAATACAGACAGTGGTCAATGAGACTTCCAAGAAGGAAACATTTCTGAGGAAGAAGTACATAGGAGTTTTAAGATGGGAGTCTACCAGTGTGAGGGTGATGATCGTCAAGTTCCCTGTTACACTCAACAGGTAAGTGAGAAATAGATGAAAAGCAGAATTTGCAGTTGTGGGTCATCTGTCTGTCCCAGAAGGATGAAAGTTGTTATTGCTGTGTGGTTTTTCATCACTGAGTTTTGAAATCTATCCAATTGACAAAAGAAAATCAAAGAGGTTTTATGAGGAGGTTTGTAAATGAATTCTGTACCAAAACACTGCAGTTACAGCCAAACAAACCAGTCTACATTTACTTATCCCTTCTCGTCAGTCTACATTTACTTATCCCTTCACATTGGTCTACATTTAGTTAGCCCTTCACATTATAATCAATATCATCACTGTTCTGACAGTCTTTCTGAATTTACAAGCGTGAGAGAGGATTATTCCTTTAGGATTTATTTTATTATCAAACCAACTCTTTCTAAGATCATTGTTGGCCCCTCAAAATTTACAAATGTTTGTTAATTCATGACATGGACTAAATTTACAAAAAAGTAGTGAAAAAAGATAATACTACTTCATTATCGACTACTAAAGATAATACTACTTTTTTTTATCCAAGACAAACTTTGGATATGGGATATATCCAGATGATGAAGATGAATTATCTTCAACTGTTACTTTATAAGGGTTCTTTAAAGGGTAAGATGTATCTCTCCTGGAAAACAAAGAAGAATGATAACAAAACACAAGCCTGGGTCCTGACACTTTCCGCTGTCCATTTATTCTTTTCTACTTGTTTTCCTATTCTTAATTCATAGTTGGTTTCAAGCACTACTATTTTATCTATTGGAGAAGGAAATGGCAACCCACTCTAGCATTCTTGCCTGGAGAATCCCATGGACAGAGGAGCCTGGTGGGCTACTGTCCTTGGGGTTGCAAAGAGTCGGAGATGACTGAGCACTCATTTTACCTATAGTGTGAAGTAAGATTGTGCTATTAGCAAAAGAAATATGCTCATGTGCATTCATGTTATTTTTCAGGTAATTGACTGTGGTTCCTAAAGCTTTGAAGTGACAACTTTTTTAATATCATCAAAATTATTCTTCTATGCTGCACCTGTTTTCATTATGGTTTCAATGCCTTTGAAAAGATATTAGTGTCTTATCTTCTCATCTCATCCCTGCTCAGTTTATCCTTTAAGCTTCTTCAACCTGACTTTCAATTCCATTGACCCCCTGATCTTCTAACATTTATAAAACTTTTACTACGTTTGAAATCAATGGCACATTTTTTAGCTATTTTACCCGGAGTCAATATGTTCTTTAAATTAAATTTTAGTCATTTTTCACATCTAAGAGTACTAACCAGTATATGATCATAGCAAGAAACTGGGGACCCAATTAGTCATTTTTCAAAGGGATCCCACACCATAATTCTGATTTTTCTAATTTTGAATCTCTTTTTTTTAGTGTCTTACACAGTCTTTTCATTCTCTACTCATCTATGAAATATCGCTGTTTCCTAGTATTCAATTTTGAGAGCTCTTCCTTTTTGTTTTCTGTTTGGTATTCTTCTTTCTGCATATTCTCCAAGCACATTTCAGTTAGTAGAATTGATCTGTCCTTTATTTGGTGGGTTACAAAGGTCAGGAGTTTTCTAAATAAAAATCGTTATTAAGTTCATATCACCAGTTAGATGTTTCACAGAAACCTCATAGACTATGAGGACGAAAGGCTTTCCCCTCTGGATCCAGAGGGACAGGGTCAGTGGCCTACTGGCAGGGATGTTGCAAGACATCACTATGCTGACAAAGGTCTGGATGGTCAAAGCTATGGTTTTTCCAGTAGTCATGTATGGATATGAGAGTTGGACCATAAAGAAGGCTGAGAGCCGAAGAATTAATGCTTTTGAACTGTGATGTTGGAGAAGACTCTTGAAAGTTCCTTGGACAGCAAGGAAGTCAAACTAGTCAATCCTAAAATAAATCAACACTGAATATTCATTGGATGCTGAAGCTGAAGCTCCAATACTTTGGCCATCTAACGCGAAGAACTGACTCATTGGAAAAGACCTTGATGCTGGGAAGAATTGAAGGCAGGAGGAGAAGAGGGTGACAGAGGACAAGATGGTTGGAGGGCATCACCGACTCAATGGATGTGAGCTTGAGCAAACTCTGGGAGATAGTGAAGGACAGGAAAGCCTGGTGTGCTGTAGTTCATGGGGTCACAAAGAAGCGACTTGGTAACTGAACAGTAACAATTTGGTAAGTGGGTTATGTTTCCAAAATTGGACATGACTTAGTGACTGAACAACAACAATGCCTTCTGCATATACAAAGATGCACTAGTATCCATATATATTTTTGCATTTATGACACACACAACTTTTTTGTAAATGTCTTATTTCTAGGGTACATGGCTCCTCTGTGAATTTTTAATTTTTTGATTGTAGCAAATCTCCCAAAGTGTTCCCACTATATTTATTGAAAAAAATATGCCTATAATTGTCCCACACAGTTCAAAGTTTTGTTGTTCAAGAATCAACTAAACAACATTAGCAGTATATTAGCACTGGATTGGTTTCTTTTGCACTGATTCTCGATTAGAGGCCAAATATAGAATGGCCTTTCTATTACCCCTAGGTAGGTGGTGGGAGTACGGTTGAGTTTTTTAAATATAGTAGAAATCTCAAGAGTTTGGAATCAGACACACTCAAAAAAGAACTCTGACTTATACAGAGATCCATAATAACATTCAATAAATTATAAATGTCATAGTTATTATTAAGCTGTTATTCATACTGCAAAATAGTTTTCTGCTCAATTTCCACAGCTACTGATCTCATTATCTCATGAACCGACTGTGACTAAATCACAGCTACACAGTTAATATTTCTTCTCTTATTAGAGAAGCAATATTATTTGAAACGAAGAACAGGATGTTAATTCTGATTGTTTACAGTTCAGTTCAGTCATTCAGTCATGTCGCACTCTTTGTGACCCCATGGACTGCAGCATTCCAGGCTTCCCTGTCCATCACCAACTCCCAGAGCTTGCTCAAACTCATGTCCACTGAGTCAGTGATGCCATCCAACCATCTCATCTTCTGTCATTCCCTTCTCCTCCTGCCTTCAATCTTCCCCATAATCAGGGACTTTTCCAATGAGTCAGTCCTTTGCACCAGGTAGCCAAAGTATTGGTGTTTCAGCTTCAGCATGTCCTTCCAAAGAATATTCAGGACAGATTTCTTTGAGGATTGACTGGTTTGATCTCCTTGAAGTCCAAGGGACTCTCAAGAATCTTCTCCAACACCACAGTTCAAAAGCATAATTCTTTGCTGTTCAGCTTTCTTTATAGCTTAACTCTCACATCCATACATGACTACTGGAAGAACCATGGCTTTAACTATCGGGACCTTTGGCAGCAAGGTAATGTCTCTGCTTTTTAATATACTTTCTAGGTTGGTCATAACTTTTCTTCAAAGGAGTAAGCATTTTTTTTCTTTTTTAAATTTCATGGCTGCAGTCACCATCTGCATTGATTTTGCAGCCCCCCTAAATAAAGTATCTCACTGTTTCCATTGTTTCCCTATCTGTTGCCATAAAGTGATGGAACCAGATGCCATGATCTTTGTTTTTAGAATGTTGAGTTTTAAGCCAGCTTTTTCACTGACTGTCTTAATGGCAAAATTTACCTACTTATTTGACCTGTAGTTTGCTTTTTAATTTTTCCTGTTTTCTAAGTGATCCTTTATCCCAACTTTAAATTTAACCAGCTTTTGTTCTATTTTTCTTCTTCAGAAACACAATATCACTTTTAGTCATGTTTTCCATCTTCATATTTTATTAAATAAGTATGAATATATCTTTTCATTTTTCAGAAGATGAGAGTCTTGTCATTCTCCTAATTTATACTAGTCTTATCCTTTCAGAAACCTTCCCACAAATGCAAGGGCAAAGGTGATGTTTGTCTTAATGGCCTTTGTCCTCCCAGCTCACCTCCTGAGAGCCCTACCTCTCTCTGCCTGACTTCTCGTGGTTTACTGGGCTGTGCATTGATGGTATTGTAAAGTAAGCCCTGACTGTTGACTTTTCTTTTCATAACGCAAGTGCCTGATTTATGCTTTGACAGTCAGGGCATCTATTTCAAAGAAGGCTTCAATAAACACATTGCCAGCCACCAGACTAGGTAAAAATCCAGGCTAACATCACCCTCCACCCCTCCTGTCAGGCTCTTTTGTTTTAGAGAGCTTGAAAGTGAAGTGAAAGTGTTAGTCACTCAATCTTGTGCAACTCTTTGTGACCCCATGGACTGTAGCCTACCAGAATCCTCTGTCCATAGGATTCTCCATAAAAGAATACCGGAGTGGGTAGCCATTCCCTTTTCCAGGACATCTTCCCCTCCCAGGGATTGAACCTGGGTCTCCTAGGTTGCAGGCAGATTCTTTACTGTCTGAATAACTGATCATTTGGTTCTCTTGTTTTTTCTCTTCTCAGGCTTTAAAATTCCTCACTTGTGTCTTAAGTTCACCATTAAAGAGCGAGCCCTTGAGACTCTAGTCCTGACCTTGGACCACGATAGAAGAAGAATACCTAGTATCCTCTAACCCTTTTCCATTTCTCTTCCCATCACCTCAGTGCATGGCTGCAAGTGTGTCGTATGCTTTCTAGGATCTGTAAGAAATATATATTTTTTAAGTTTTCTGATGGTTATGGCTAAAGGGAGTCTTGTAATCATAAGAGCCACAGGTCCAGTCTTATCCATAGGCTGAGACCTGTGCAAACCACGCCTGTACTCCTACACTCTGAAATTCTCCTGAACTTACTCTTCTTATATAATGAAGCAACACCAAATTTTCTGTCACCCTGCCTTCCATTAAAGCACATCCATTTACTTCTATGTCAGGAGTTGCTTCCACCTGGTTATTGGGAAATCTGAGGCAGCCTATTTTAAATGGAAATATTTCATCCAGTGTCTACTACCTGTCAAGCACAGAGCTAGGTTCTGTATTATAAAACTCATTGAACTTATACTAGAATTCTCACTGTAGCTGTTTATTAATGTGCTATCCTCTTCTTCCATTGGAGAAGGCAATAGCAACCCACTTCAGTACTCTTGCCTGGAAAGTCCCATGGACAGAGGAGCCTGATGGGCTGCCGTCTATGGGGTCACACAGAGTTGGACACGACTGAAGTGACTTAGCAGCTTCGTCCATAAAAAATTTGCATTTAACTACATTATTTAACATATGTTACTCTGAATAGGATTCATCAGGAGGTTCACAGTATAGATTCCTCTTCTCAGAGAGACCTAAATGTTTTTAACCAGGTGGTGGGGTGGAGAGGTTAGGTGCCCATGAAAGAATAAAAATAAGACTATTTTGGTATGATGATCAAGGGTTTTATATGCATATTAATGCTTGAGATATACCCAGACAATTAAGGAAGTCTGTTGCCTTACTTGGACATCGTCACTTACATCTATCTACACTTGCCTTCCAATCAGGCTGCCCAGATATCCCATGCAATCACATATATATATACATATATATATGTATATATATATATATACATTATAATTTCAGATACACATGAAAGAGGACAAGGTAGCTTCTTCCCCTGTATTATAAGTTTTATTTTGTTGATATTATCTGTGACAATTATGTATATTCTTCAGCAAGAAGAAAAAATTCTATTTCTGTTCAGGGAACAATAACTGGTATTAATTATTTACAGTGACAGTTAGGAAAATATGTCCCATCTGAAAACAGTCTCTGGGTTCCTGCTGTTTCTCCATAATTGAATTAAATAGTATCTCCCTGGAGACATCAATTGGTTATATCTACAATTGTTCACTCCATTAGTTTTAAAATATTTCCTGCAAATCACATGAACCTCTGCATCTGAAAAGACTAAGTCCTCTCTTCCTTTGGACATGTGCCTTATAAAATCCCTTGAGGTACATATGGCAAAGCCAATCCTGCTTTAAATGAATCATCACAGGAAAATGGACATTCATGCAAAGAAACTAATGAAAAACTCTAAAAAGTAAAAAGTGCAGATCTGGCACAACTAAGATGAAGACACTAACAAAGCTAATGGCCAACATCATTTAGTGACACCCTAGCTCTTAAATTCTCAAGATTTTTCAGTACATCAATAAGTAATGGAAACTGTTTCCTTTGGTGACCCTTCCGCCCTCCAAAGGAGTGGTCTCTTTGTGAGCCTCTCATACCAATCAATAGCTTATACAAGGAGAGTAAAAGAATGTTCTTTGGACTCTGTGGGAGAGGGAAGGGGGGGGGGATGATTTGGGAGAATGGCATTAAAACATGTATAATATCATATAAGAAACAAATCGCCAGTCCAGGTTCGATGCAGGATACAGGAAGCTTGGGGCTGGTGCACTGGGATGACCCAGAGGGATGGTATGGGGAGGGAGGTGGGAGGGGGGTTCAGGATGGGGAACATGTGTACACCTGTGGTGGATGCATGTTGATGTATGGCAAAACCAATACAATATTGTAAAGTAAAAAAAAAAAAAAAAAGAATGTTATTTGTTTTCAAACTCTGTGAGATTTTTCCTATCTCTTCAATCCTTTTTTGCTATGTAATTCCTATTTTGCCTTTGTTAAGTAAGATCAATTTATTCACAGTTTCTCTTTTAAGCAAATAAAACAGCATACTACTAATCCATGATGCCTTATTCTTTGACTTGTCCTTGATTGTGGTTTCGCTAAGAATTAATTTTCTCTTAACTACTTCAAGACAGCAAAAAGGCCATAATAAGTAGAATAAGCTGTGAAGTACTAAAATCTGTTATCCTTGCTGTGGTCTTTTTTTCGTACTTCTCCTTCTGAATACACACCATGCCAAAATTGTTAGTGAAATATTCTCCTCAACCTTGCTTTATCCTCTGCAGTGCCTCATAAACAGCAAAAAGTGTATCTCTTTGCTGAGTCATCAAATTACTGTCTGTTGAATAAGTTAGACATAAAGGGCTTCCCAGGTGGCTCCAGTGGTAAAGAACCTGCCTGCCAGTTCAGGAGACATAAGAAATTAGGGTTCAGTCCCTAGGTCGTAAAGATCCCCTGTAGAAGGGCATGGCAACCCACTCCAGTATTCTTGCCTGGAGAATCTCCAAGAACAGAGGAGCCTGGCAGACTACAGTCCATAGGGTTGCCTAGAGTCTGACACAACTGAAGCGAGACTTAGCATGCAGAAAATACATGCTGAGGAAAAATTAAAATATTTCTGGTTAAATTTTTCATTATATAATACAATCTAGAATTTAGATTTATAATTTATTTATTTATTTTTTGAAAGCAAAGTTTACTTTATTTCAGATGCTGGTAAGTGGGAGGGAGGTGGTGGACATCTATCTGAAGTCCAACTCCCCACAGCAAGCAGAGCATGAGAAAATGTTGATATTTTAAGCATTAAATATTCTTTCGGGCTATAAATCCCAGGGATTTGAAAGGTGTATTTCTGTGTATTCTTGAATTAAACTGCATGGTTGCCAACTTCTCAGTGTAAAAATATAGCCCTGGTTATGACCTGAATTTTACAAAGGACTATTGGATAATTCATACTATGTCTGCTGCAAGTTTCCATATTACAAACTGAAATAAGTTTAAGCACATCATACAAGAAAATAACAACACATATTTCTTACTCTTATCTCTCAAAAGAGAAAGTAGTTCTCCTAGCTTCCTTATGGTCCTTATTCATTTGACAGTTTTTCCTGGCTTCCGCTGGCAGCTCCTTACTGTGTTTGCCTGTGTGTGATAAGGGAGATGCCCCTCGGCACTGGTCTCACAGGATCTTCACCGTACATTTTCTCTCTGGTCATCTTTGGAGGGTCTTCAATACTGCATCTTCCATTTTCATATCAGATAGAGACTTTCATTAGAGACTCTCATATTTTAAACCTTGGAAACACTTTCCTTTGGACTTTGTCATGAGGCAAGGAGGACCAGAAGTAAGGAAGGAGAACAAAAGGAATTCCTTTGGGATTTGGAAGAACTCTGACAGTTCTAAGCAGGGAGTTGGCTTTCCTACTCCAACATTAAGGATATCCACAGTCTTCTGTTCAATCTTCTGGAGGTGCTTTGGGATCATCTGAATGAATAAAGTAAAAAATCCTCAGTAACGTAGGTTCTGACATCACTAACGAACCTTTTGCTTAATGAACTTTGGCAAAGCAAGAAAAACAGGCGACAGCAGGGACGCTGTTTTTCGAGAGGGTAGATGGAAAAACAGCATCATATAGAAGGCAGGTTCCCATTTTACTAATAGAAAAGCAAACAGACAAACAGATTTAATCCCCTACTACATTTCCTAAAAATATGAGGTTTTTATAATTAACCTATTTTGCTTTCATTTTGGATTTTCAATAACATCTTATGAAATTTTTGATCAATCTAATGTAATCTAGTTTTATTTATTATTAGGATTTATGTTATTGAAGACTATATTATAGGATTTGGCTATTATCATGTCAAGAACTATTCGAATTTTTGGTCTAGGCCATAGAAGAGGTTAAAAAAAAACAGTGCATTTGATTAAAATTTATAAAAGTTACGATTTTATATGTAGAACTTAATGTGAGCATGAATCATATTGAGAAAGTACTATTATGTAACTACACACGGATTTAGTCCTAGATATTTTATTATTCTATTTTTATCCCCTTTACTATTCTTTTTTTTTTGCTAATGTATATATGTGATATATCTAACCAGTATTTTTGCAATTAGTAAAGACCATAATCTTAATAAATATATCTTATAACAAGTTATATTTTTGCTCTAAGATTCTTCAGAAACATGTAACCACATTAGGAATAAATTATAGTTTCTTTATAAGGGTTTGCCAATGGAATTTACCTTACCATAGAGTTATATTATTGTACAGCTTTAAAGAGAAACTTTTATTTTTTATGAAATCTATCATGCGTGAAAAACAGTGTACAGTCATAGAGGTATCCACACTACAGGTTAAGAAACAGAACATCCCCTGTACCTTAGAAACCTCCTGTTTGTCCTCTGTAATCACATCCTTCTCAACTGCTGACTGATGAAGTAATGGACCACTTAGTTACTGTTTGCACTCTTCTTCAACCTGCTCTGTACTGGAGGAGGCTGACCCATGAGGACTAGGCACAAGCTCCTTTTTCCAGTGGACTTGACTTTGTTTAACCATTGAGATCCCCTTGTAATATCATTGTCAAGTCTTATATCAAGATTATACTGCTTTCATTTTTTGAAATTTGTACATATTCTTTTAGTTATGCCTGGAGAGCTCTGTGTAGAAGTGGTATTATTATTTTTTTTGTATGCATTTGCTAAATACTTTGTAGAAACCACTAGATTCTGGATTTTTTAATGAGTTGTAATAATTATACAAGTATTCAAATTTTATATTTTTCTGTACCAGTTATATTTTATAGAACAACACTATTTACAGACTTATTGGAAAAATTATAATTATCCTACTTTCATGTCTATATTTATGTGCAGTGATGTGCTATTTCTCAATACAATGCTTGGATTTCTCTTTTTTTTTAAATCACTCAAAAAAGATTTAATTATCCCAATAGTCCACTTATTTTCTTTTGCCTTGCTATCCTTCATTTTATGCTTATTCTCTATTTTCTTTTTCTATAATTTCTGCTTTATTCTTTACTACTTTTTTCTTTGAAGTTTAGTTAAGTTTAATGTCTTGTTTATCTCCTTTGCATTAATGCTTATATAATTGGTTTCAAGATTGTATTAATTTTTTTTCTAATGGGATTTGGACTCCAAATATGCTGCTAGTCATCACTTTTTCTGTATCTTACAAATTTGATACTTCATAACTTTATATGATAGAGGAGTCTGGCAGGCTACAGACCATGGGGTTAGTAAAAAGTTGGACAGCAATCACTTCCTTTGCCTCTAGTTCTTCCATTGTTTGTTATTGTTTAGTCACTAAGTCATGTCCAACTCTTTTTGACTCCATGGACTATAGCCTGTCAGGCTCCTCTCTCCATAGGATTTCCCAGGCAAGAATATTGGAGTAGGGCTCCATTTCCTTCTCCAGGGGATTGTCCAGACCCAGGGATCAAACGTATGTCTCTTGAGTCTCCTGTATTGGCAGGTGGATTCTTTACCACTGAGCCACCTGGAAAGCCCATGGGATGTGCATAGTTTGCTAATGCTGGCAGTTTCAGACATGCATGTGGAAAGGATGGTTTGTAAGAGCAATCTCCATATCTGATTTCATCACTAGGATAATTATCTCAGGTAATTTTCATAGCAAAGATGGTGCTTTTCCTGTTTTCATATTTCTCTAGTTAACATTGTTTGACACATAAAATTTGATATTTGCTTGTATATCAGATATTACTATATTCCATAAATTTTTTCCAAGTTCTTTTAAAGAAAAAATTAAGGCAATGGATATATATATTTACATAAATAAATAAAAACATATACAAGTAAATATATATACAATGTAAGTACATGTGTATGTTGTTGTTTAGTTGTTAAGTCATATTTAACTTTTTGTGACTCCATGAACACACCATGAAGCACACCAGGCTTCCCTGTCCTGTGCTGTTTCATCGAGTTTACTCAAACTCATGTCACTGAGACAGAGATGCCATTCAAGCATCTCATCCTCTGTTGCCCCCTTTGCCTCCTGCCCTCAATTCTTCCTGGCATCAGGGTCTTTTCCAAAGTGTTGACTCTTTGCATCAAGAGGATAAATTATTCGAGCTTCAGCTTTAGCACCAGTCTTTCCAATGAATATTCAGGGTTGATTTCCTTTAAGATTAACTGGTTTAATCTCCTTGCTTTCCAAAGGACTCTCAAGAGTCTTCTCCAGCACCACAGTTCAAAAGCACATATTCTTTGGTACTCAGCCTTCATTATGGTCCAGCTCTCACATCCAAATATGACTTCTGGAAAAATCATAGTTTTGACTGTACAGACCTTTGTTGGCAAACTGATATCTCTACATTTTAATACACTGTCTAGGTTTGTCATAGCTTTCCTTCCGAGGAGTAAGCATCTTTTCATTTTATGGCCTCAGTCATCATCCACATTGTGTAGGTACATCATTTTATACATTTATATGACTTAATACACTTAAATGATCCTTTTATACATTTATAGCTAAAAATACTAATGCCATATGCTGTTTGAATAAATTAGGTTGTGATAAATATCATCACAATGAATATTATTGGAAGTACCTACATTAATAGAAGACTAGCTTCAGCCATTTCCTTGTGTTATATCATAGGGAAATGCTATGGATCATTCCATAAAGATTTTGTGCTTATATACATATCTGGAGAATTGTATTTTAAGAATATTGGATCCAAGACACCATAAACAATTATATTTCTAAGACTCAATAAAAGAAGACAGAAGAGATAAAACAATTATTTATCATTTCTCTGGTAAAAGTTGCTGTGTGTTTGTTATAAATTTTCATGAAATCAATGTTTTGGAGGACAGTATCTTTCTCACAATATCCTTAAATGCTTGTTTCACCTGCTGGTTCCATAAGGTATAAATAAATGGATTCAGCATAGGAGCCAAGGAGGCATCAAGTACAGCAGCCCCCTTTGTCAAAGTAATCATTTCTTTTGCTGAGGTTTTCACATACATGAAGATGCAGCTTCCATAGAGATTGAGACAACAATCATACGTGAGAAGCAGGTTGAAAAAGCCTTTTTCATTTGTTGAGCAGAGGAGATTCTCAGAATTGATCTGAGGATATAGAAGTAGGAGAGGATTAACAGAATCAAGATGGACATGAGCATCGGCACAGCTAAAACAAAACTCAAGAGTTCTAGTGTGCTGGTGTCTGTGCAGGAGATTTGCAGCAAAGGAGCAGAATCACAGGTGAAGTGGTCAATGATATTGGAGTCACAGAAATCCAGCTGCAGCCCCAAGATCAGTGGAGGAAAGATCACCAAGAATCCAGCCAGCCAAGAGCCGCCTACAAGCTGGTAGCAGATATGTTTTTTTTTTTTTTTTCTGATAAATTTTTTTTCTTTTTTTTCTCTAATTTTATTTTATTTTTAAACTTTACATAATTGTATTAGTTTTGCCAAATATCAAAATAAATCCGCCACAGGTAGATATGTTAATCATGATGGTCATATAATGCAGAGGTTTGCAGATAGCCATGTAACGATCATAGGACATAGATGCCAGGAGAAAAAACTGTTGAACTGAATAGAATCAAGAAAAATAGCTGAGCTACACAAGTGTTATAGGATATAGAATCGTCTCCAGTTAGAATGCTCATCAAAAATCTAGGGATACAGACAGAAGTAAATGAGATTTCTAAGAAGGAGAAATTCTTGAGGAAAAAATACATGGGAGTCTTCAGATGAGAATCCAGCAGTAAAAGAATGATGATAGTCAGATTTCCACTAACACTCAGCACATATGTGAGAAATGAAAGAAGAAAATCACAGCTTGTATTTTTATATTATCAGTCAGACCCAGTAGGATTAAATCTGTCACTGATGATCTGTTTCTCATTTCTGGCTATTGATTTTTGGCAAATCTTGTGGCATAATCAAGACAGACAACAATAAATGGGTTAGACAAGAATAAATATTAACTTCCAGTTTTTAAAGTAATAATTGTATCTTCACCAAAAGTATGTACATTCTTCATTTCTTCCAGTTTCATTATTCATCTTAGATTTGTGTCTTTTGTTTAATATCAGTCTTATTACTCTGCATAATGTCCTTTGATTTCTTGCCACATGTTTCACTCTGCTTTCACTTACTATAATTGCTACTTGGGAAATCTAGTCATTGAACATGAGCTCTTCTCATGCTTCACTGTTGAGCTAACATGGAGAGAACATTACTCTTTTGCTATTTAAGCTTTTTAGGATTAAAAGTACTAACTGATGATGGAAATAATTGGTCAACCCAAATCTAATTAATATAGGTCAGTGACATTCTGAATGTTCTCTGAGAAAATAGCCAATCATACACTTACTTGTTCATATATTTCCCATTTCTTCTAAAATTTAGAGTATAAGTCATTCTAATGTATTCAGAACATTTATGTATATTAAAATGATTTATATAAATAACAAAATATTCTGTAACCAAATACTTATATCATTTTCACATATATTAATGAGGCCTCTGAACCCCTAAATTTCTTTTTGCATTACTTAACATGAAAATTTAAGTTCATGTTTTTACTTGTTGGTTCCAGGCATGTGCATGTTAAGTAACTTCAGTCATGTCTGACTCTTCACAACCCTATGGACTGTAGGCCACCTGGCTCCTCTATCCATGGGATTATCCAGATAAAAATACTGGAGTGAGTTGACATGCTCTCCTCCAGTGGATCTTCACAACCCAGGGATCAAACTCATGTCTCCTGTGACTCCTGCATTGCAGGTGGATTCTTTACTGCTAAGCCACCGGGGAAGCTCTCATGGTTTCATAATGCCTAATAATTCCTTTTGAAAATCTACCAAATAATGATATCAAGCAACATGTTCACAAAGTATGCTAATGATCTCTAAGAATGATTCACAAGTGAATTTACATGAGAAATGCACAAATACTTTACAGGTATCTAAACATATTGTGGATACCAATACCAAGAGTGTCCACATGTCCTTCTAAAGTATAAGGGTAATTTAAGGAAAGCAACCTATGCTGCACATATTTCTACTAATTGCCATTGAAAGTGCTAAAATCTAGAAACCATCATTTAAACTTCTCAAATATTTAGATAGTTGATTTTAACTTTAATATTAATATGCATATATATTTATATGTATTCTTATGTATTCATATATATGAGAGATACAGGCATCAGAGAATCAATGCTATATACAATATAAAAGCTGAAAACATATGAAAATAAATTGTGAATACTTACATAAAATTGATCATAAATCACCATTTAAGGTTCTCAACTATTTAGATTATCAATATAGCTATTATATTAATATGTATGTATACTTATGTGTATACATATATATTCATGTATATGAGAGACAGGCAGCAGAGAATCAATGTTATATAAGATATAAAAGCTCAAAAAATGGGCCAAAGAACTAAATAGACATTTCTCCAAAGAAGACATACAGATGGCTAACAAACACATGAAAAGATGCTCAACATCACTCATTATCAGAGAAATGCAAATCAAAACCACTATGAGGTACCATCTCACACCAGTCAGAATGGCTGCAATCCAAAAGTCTACCAGCAATAAATGCTGGAGAGGCTGTGGAGAAAAGGGAACCCTCTTACACTGTTGGTGGGAATGCAAACTAGTACAGCCACTATGGAGAACAGTGTGGAGATTCCTTGAAAAACTGGAAATAGAACTGCCTTATGATCCAGCAATCCCACTCCTGGGCATACACACTGAGGAAACCAGAATTGAAAGAGACACGTGTACCCCAATGTTCATCACAGCACTGTTTATAATAGCCAGGACATGGAAGCAACCTAGATGTCCATTAGCAGAGGAATGGATAAGAAAGCGGTGGTACATATACACAATGGAGTATTACTCAGCCATTGAAAAGAATACATTTGAATCAGTTCTAATGAGGTGGATGAAACTGGAGCCTATTATACAGAGTGAAGTAAGCCAGAAAGAAAAACACCAATACAGTATACTAACGCATATATACAGAATTTAGAAAGATGGTAACAATAACCCTGTATACGAGACAGCAAAAGAGACACTGATGTATAGAACAGTCTTTTGGACTCGGTGGGAGAGGGAGAGGATGGGATGATTTGGGAGAATGGCATTGAAATATGTATAATATCATATATGAAACGAGTCACCAGTCCAGGTTCGATGCACGATACTGGATGCTTGGGGCTGGTGCACTGGGACAACCCAGATGGATGGTATGGGGAGGGAGGAGGGAGGAGGGTTCAGGATGGGGAACACATATATACCTGTGGCAGATTCATTTCGATATATGGAAAAGCCAATACAATATTGTAAATTTAAAAAATAAAATAAAATTAAAAAAAAAGCTGAGCATCTTATGAAAATAAGTTGAGAATACTTATTGTCAAATGCTTAATGGTTAGAGTTAGATATTTAATGTGATATATTTGATTCTCTTAAATCAGAAGTGATCAATCATAGATATATTTTCTTCCCTCCAACAGAGCTATAAATCCCTCATAAATATCTTTTTATCCCATCTCCAAAAACCTAATGAGATATTTTCCACATATCTTTTCCCAACATTGTCCAAAAACCTTGAATCTTGAAATATTTCACCTGTCATATTGACATAAACCTCTAGATGAAAGAAATTTGCTGCTATTAATGCTGCAAATTTGAGAATATTTCTTTAATAGGCTTCTCTGCTATTTTGAGGTAAGTGGGCATATCCATTTATTTTTCTTTGAAATGGAGTCAACTTACCACCTTTAATGTGCTTTGCTACATATAACTTCATAAATATTCCTTGAGATAAATTTTTAATGACTTTTGGGATAAACAGTAATGGGGCACTAGTGAATAACACACAAGATCTGCTTTGGCAATCATGTTTTAATTGGTTGATAATGGGACCTATGGCGCAGGGGAAGTTTGAGGAAATCATGCAGCTGGATGTTAGCCAATATTTGAGGAGAGCTGAGGCTAAGCAAACCAACATGCTCTAATTTTTATTTTCATATGATCTAAGCATGATTCTTAAATGGTGTGCAGAAATCTGTTTAATGTGAAAAAAAAATATGGCACAGAATGACTAAAGAAAAACACCAAGTTCCATGGGCTGTGAAATGTTGTTAAAATTATGAGGACTTTTTGAGATAGAGCATTTTAGCAAATATTTCTTTAGAATGAATTTGCCTTTCAATACTTGAGCAAAGTCACTAAAATTAGAAGCACATCAGATTTCATTTTTACATTTACTTATTCCTTCCGACTTCTGAGTATGAAATCCAAGACACATTTATATAAAGAACACTATACTGGATGCTTGGGGCTGGTGCACTGGGACGACCCAGAGGGATGGTATGGGGAGGGAGAAGGGAGCAGGGTTCAGGATGGGGAACACATGTATACCTGTGGTAGATTCATTTTGATATATGGCAAAACCAATACAATATTGTAAAGTTAAAAAATAAAATAAAATTAAAACAAAACAAACAAACAAAAAGAATATATATGTAATATATATCAAAACTATTCTTCATGGGGTCACAAAGAGTTGGACAGCATTGAGTGACTAAGCACACACACACACATAGCTATTCTTTCCAGGTGAGCACATTAAGTGGAGTTTATCCCACTGTGACCAAATTCAGTGTTAGAAATATGCATTAGTATAATATCTTCTTAATGAACATATATAATTAAAATCTATTCAATAACATTTTTTACAATAAATAATAACATTTTAGTACTAGAAGTCTAATCAATAAAAGTTATTAAAATACATCACAACCACAATGTCAAATATAACATGAATAAAAACATCACGTGTATCTTTCCACTTCAAAGAACTTGTTTTGCCTTCATGTGATCTTACTTTTAAGAAAATCTACTTGAGGTGTATATTTATGTTGAAATATTTACCTTCACTGGTAAGTGCTCTTAACAAATTATAATACACATTGTTGATACATCTTTTTTCTTTTTGAATATTTAATGATTTTTTAAATTTTATTTAACTTTACAATATTGTATTGGTTTTGCCATATATCAAAATGAATCTGCCACAGGTATACATGATACATCTTTAAACACATTCTAATTTTTGAAATTTGCCCTTGGCACTTAGTAATATTAGTTCCCCTGTCACAAAGTAATATTTAAGCATTCAAAGTGAGCATATGCATTTATTTCAGTTACATAGTTGAATACCATTTTGATATTCAGTTGCTCAGTTGTGTTGGTCTCTGTGACCCCAGGGACTGCAGCAAGCCAGGTTTCTCTGTCCTTCACCATCTGGAGCTTGCTCAGACTCCATAATCAATCAAATTATTACTTTGGGGTATTATGAATGATCAAAAATTTCTAAAATAAATCATATATTAGAATAAGTGACACACACATTTTTATATAATTGTTCTATTTCATTTTGAATGTAGATTCTACAAATGAAATTACTTTTCCTCCTTAAAATTTTCATACACATTCCCATACAACTGTTTGTGTTTATCTCATATGTTTATAAGAATGGCTATTTTACCATAAGCTCAGTGCTACAGGATAGTTTAAACATATCAATGTTGTCAAGAAAAAAAAAATGTCTGGGTGTTTGTTTCTGAATAGATATTCTATTTTGGTAATATATTATTGATTTCATAATTTTAATTAAGGTTGTTTACCCTTCAGTGTGATGCTTACCCAAGCCATGTCTTCATGATGAAATTTAAATATGAGATACAAGGCCCCATGTACTTGGTAGAAGTGGCTTATTCATACTGATAGAGCTCATTATTGTAAAATAGAATTTTATGGTAATATGAAAATCTGAAAAAACGGTAAAAAGAGGTACACAGAAAAAGAGAAATATCACAAACATTTAGTTCTAAGGGGTAAACTGAGAAATAAAGCACTAAATAAGGGAAAAGAAATAACCTAGTTCTTCAATAAAAATCAAGACATTGAGAAGTTAGATACATTTGTGCCCATCATTGATTAGTCAGAGCTGGTTTTAGGGGATGGGCAGCCTGATCATATATCTGCTTGTCTGGTTAAAAGCAAACCATAGCAGCAAAAAAAAAAAAAAAAAAAACCCAAGAAAAAAGCAATGATATTCATTTTCTGTACCAATCTGTTTTTGAAAGTACTCAGTTTCATTAGTGTATGCTTGCTAAGAATGTGTCTACCTATACATGAAAATTTCATCACTGAAAACTTTTTTTAAAACATTAATTTATTTTTATTTAATTTTGACTGTGCTGGGTCTTTGTTGTTGAGCATGGGCTTTTCTCTAGTTGGGGCAAGTGGGGAATACTCTTCGTTGCAGTGTCCCAGCTTCTTACTGCAGTGTTTTCTCTTGTTGCAGAGCATGGGCCTTAGGCGTGCGAGTTTCAGTAGTTACTGCCCCTGGGCTTGGTAGTTGTGGCACAGGGACTTAGTGGCTCCAGGACAAGTGGGATCTTCCTGAACCAGGGATCAAACCTGTGTCCTCTGCATTGACAGGTGGATTTTTAAACAATGGAACACCAGGGAAGTCCCTGAAACCTTTTTAAAGGCTATTTATTCACACTGGGTTTTACTACATGATCTTTTTGACTTTGATTGGTAAGATTGCAAGCCTGATGAAACATGACACTTGGACAAGGCAAAGGGCCAATTCTTTGCTTTCAAAAATCTATCTGGTCTATGTTATCCTTTTAAGCGTATCTGTAGGTGGCTATTACCTTAGGAAGTGCTTCTATCTCTGGAGGTAGACATGTTTTCCATACAACCAAACTGGCAAAATGAAGTTGGCTGAAATAAAATCGAGTAGTTACTCCAAAACTACTTCCTTCTCATTGTCAAGCAGGATTTTCTGCCATCTCCACCTACATCTCCGTTGACAATGTGACTCAGACTATGTGACTGAAATTAATCACTATAACAATAATAATAATAAATGTTAACATTATTGCACCATTACTCAATTACTAGCAGTTTTAGATGCTTAAACTATATGTAACATAACAAATCTAGGATTAAACAGAATTATTGACTTTCCTTTGCATGTGAAAATTTTGCAACCAAGAGAAACTCAACCTACAAATGGCAAAACTAGAGGCAAATCTAGACAACTTAATTCTAACATATATATATTTAAGCAGCATCCTATGGCTATGAAACATAGTTCATGGTCAGGGATCAAAGAGATGATTCTTTAATCAACATTTACTCAGAGGGGTATCAATAAGCTTCTTCCAACTGATACTTTTATTGAACTGAGTGGCAGGGAGTCTTGCTTTTTATCATAAACTGAAAAGGATGAACTGAAGTCTACAAGGAACTGTACTATCTATTATGTGATGAAGAACAATTTATTCTGGAAGAATGAAACAGAATTAAACCAAATGAAGATAGATTAAAATCTTTAACAGAGAAAAGGGGAAGCATTTGAGAGAAAATATGAGCAATAAATAGTTATGGGATAAGCGAATCTATCTTTCCAGTTCCTGAGTTAAGCAGAATTTTCTGGGATCCTACAAATCTTCCTGAGTTTTTTGTTCTGTATCTTATTTCCCCCTTAACTTGATTTTACTTTTAATGTTTATTTGGCAAGCAATATAATCCCACATAATATATTGGTCAAATCTTATCAAAGTTTATTAAAGATACCAATGGAGAAAAAATACTAATAGTATTTGTATGTATGAAGTAAGATTCTCATAATGGAAAATAAAATATTTTAAAGCCAAATACTGCCATCTCTGTATATAACTACCTTCTAAAAATCTATTTATATGGTATTGCAATTTCTTTAAATATTAGCTCTATAAAAGTTCTGTATTCAAGAAATGTTTATTAAATAAATAGTTTCTGCATTATTTTTCTTATCTAAATTATCATACAGTGAATTGCTAAAACAGACATAAATGTAGAAAAGTATTTTTCCATTACTAATCTGTTGTTCTGATGACAAATACATAGAATATTTAAACATTTTTATGTAGAATGTAAGTAAACTGTAAGTTAAATTTCATGCTCAAAATATTATTTTTCAACAATGCCTAACTCCTATATTACTTAGTTATTTCTACACCTTTATGACTGAGTTTCCTCTATTTCACTTGATAAAAACCATTAAAAGTATAGTATGCATAAATATATATATATATACACATATATAGAGACATATATATGATTGTATACTCATATAGCACATATATACATATTTGCATGCTTCTAGAGACATGAGTATGTACTTTTGGATTTAGACATATATAAATTAATAGTAATTTTATTCTACTCAAGTATTTTAGGTGGTGTTTAATGTCGTGCATATTATTTGAAATTAATAAATGGAGCTTCCCATGTAGCACTAGTGATAAAAAGCTTGCCTGCCAATGTAGGAGGAGTTTTAGGAGACGTGGGTTCGAACCCTGGGTCAGGAAGATCCTCTGGAGGAGGGCATGACAACCCCCTCCAGTATTCTTTCTGGAGAATCACATGGACAGAGAAGCCTGGTGGGCTACAGTTTGCTGGGATGCAAAGAGTCAGATGTGAGTGAAGCAGCTTTGCACTCACACACATGTTAATATGTGAAGGGCTTTTAGTTCTAAATTTAAGTTTATAATACGAAATCACATAAGAACACTCCGAAATGATACTGTGCTAAAGTTCATACAAGGAAGATTTACAATAAGAATATTAAATTCAAAATAGCCTAAACAATGCTGTTTCTGTAAAGAAATAGAATAAGGTAGAATATATTTTAGAAAAGATATTATTCATTGGTTCTCTAGTTAAAATTGTATTTGTTTTAGTTAAAATTTAAGTCAGGTCAATGTTTTGAGAACATCTTTCTCACAACATCCTTAACTGCTTGTTTTACCTGCTGGTTCCGTAAGGTATAAATAAACAGATTGAGCATAGGAGCCACAGAGGTATTGAGCATAGCTACTCCCTTTGTCAAAGCAACCCCTTCCTTTGCTGAGGTTTTCACATACATGAAGATGCAACTTCCATAAGAGATTGAGACAACAATCATATGGGAGGAGCAGGTTGAAAAGGCCTTTTTTCTTTGTTGGGCACAAGGGATTCTCAGAATTGTTCTGAGGATGTAGGAGTAGGAGAGGATTACTAACATCAAGGTGGACATGAGCGTCAGCAGAGCTAAAACAAAGCTCATGAGTTCTAGTGTGCTGGTGTCTGTGCAGGAGATTTGCAGTAAAGGAGCAGAATCACAGGTGAAGTGGTCAATGATATTGGAGTCACAGAAATCCAGCTGCAGCCCTATGGTCAGTGGAGGAAAGATCACCAAGAATCCAGCCAGCCAAGAGCTGCCTACAAGCTGGTAGCAGATCTTGTTACTCATGATGGTTGTATAATGCAGAGGTTTGCAGATAGCCACGTAACGATCATAGGACATAGATGCCAGGAGAAAAAACTCTGTTGAACCAAGAAGGATAAAGAAAAAGAGCTGAGCTGCACAAGCATTATAGGAAATAGATTTGTCTCCAGTTAGAATGCTTATCAAAAATCTAGGATTACAGACAGAAGTAAATAAGATTTCTAAGAAGGAGAAATTCCTGAGGAAAAAATACATGGGCGTCTTCAGATGGGAAGCCAGCAGTGTAAGAATGATGATAGTCAGATTTCCACTAACACTCAGCACATATGTGAGAAATAAAAAGGAAAAAATAGCAGCTTGCATTTTGGGATCATCAGTCAGACCTAGAAGGATGAACTCTGTCACTGATGTTCTGTTTCTCATTTCTGGTGGCTGATTGTTGACAAATCTTACTGGCAGATACAAAACAGTAATAAATTGATTAGATAAGCATAAATGTCTGCACCCGTTTTTCAAGTAATAATTTTATTTTCACAAAAAGTTTCTGGACTTTTATACATATATTTTCCTTCCCAATTTTATTATACATCTTAGGAGTGTTTCTTTTGCTTAATATTAGTCTCATCTGTAGGACGTAATGTCCTCTGATCCTTACTGCATGTCTATTGTGTCTTCATTTATTACTCTTGTTACCTGGAAAATCTGGTGATTAAACATGAACTCTTCTCATGCTTCATTGTTAAGCTAAAATACAGAGGAAATTATGTTCTCAAGTTGTCTTTTCCAGGCATTAAAATTCTGACTGATAATGGAAACCAGTGATCTGCCTAAACTTAATATTTCATAGGGAAAATTCTAAACGTTCTTTTGGAGAAGTAGTGAGTACTACCTCTGTTAATTTATTTATTGCCCTTTTAAAAAAATACAGAGACCAAGTCATTGTAATGTATTCTAGACTTTTATTTATATTGAACTATGGTTTATATAATATTATCCATATTTTAAAACCCAGAAGTCCATTCAATTTCCAGAATTTAGAATCCCTTAACCCTTACCTTTATTCTTGATTTCTTAAAAATATAACTTTTCATGATATGCAATTAATGTACTGATTTTAATAGATTGTTTAAAAACTTCTAATAAAATAAGTTCTACAGATTGAGTTAATAGCTTAAACAATATATTTATAACTGTGTTAATGAAGATCAGAAATACTCATAAAATTAAAATATGAAATATGCAAACACTTTATATATGTCATTTAGAGCTATCTTGGACATCCAGGCCAAGAATATGTATCAAGTTTTTGTAAAGTGTGATTATACCAAAATTAAGGAAAATGTGGTGTGTTCTACACATTTTTGTTAATTGATAGAAATCACCATTTGAAATATCTTTACATTTCAGTTTATTGGTTTAACTATTGAATATATATGTAAGATAATGTACTGTAATAATATTATATACACTGTATGTAATTATATGTATCAGAGAAGAAGAAAATCACAACACAGGGTCATAATCAATGCTTTGTAGTAAATAGAAGCATCAGATTAAAATAAACAGAATACTTACATATGATCAAAAGACTGATGATTTGTGTGACACATTGAATACAAACTAATGTGCTCAATTAAGATAAATCAAAAGAAAAGTAGTAGTCTAATGCTTCATGGAGAAATGACTATTCTCCCTGTCTTTCCATAAATCTCTCTATTCTTCCATAAAACCCTTCATGTTTCAGGAGCTAAATAGCTAATGGAACAGTTATCTCATATTTTCCTTCACCGTTTGTCCCAAATATGGAATCCTGAACATATCCTACCAGCTATCTTAGCAGCAATATTTTCATGTGAAAGCTAAAAAGGAAAAACATTTGAAAAATCTTTTGTAATAAGCTCTTCTGATAATTCACAGAAGGCCATTTCCATTTATTTTTCTTAGGAAAAAAGTAAACCTAGAAAATTTAAAGTGTTTTGTTACAGAACTATATATTTTTTTGGCTTCAGAAATATTCTTTGAGATAAATCCTTAATGACTTCTGGGAAAATAATAATAGGGCACTGATGAATCATGCACAAGATTAGCTTTGGTGAGTATATTTAATTGATATTATGGGACCTGTGTCCCAGGAGAAGGTTGAGAAAATTATCCAGCAGGGTGATGGTCAAGTATTTGGTGAGGTGGGAAGTGTAGTGAAAATAAACCAACATTTCCTGATCATATTTTTATGATGGCTATATCCTTCACACTGTATGGTATATGTTTAAAATATGAAAGCAAAACAGACAGAAGACTATTAATGAAGAAAGACATGATCTCATCGTGTATAAAATAACTTTAAAATTATTAAATCTTTTGAGTTGCATCATTTCAGCTATATTTCCTTAAGAAGTACTTCTACTTTCATGAATTGAGCTAAATAACTAGTATACACCAAAATTAGAAACAACCGAAATTTCACCTTTATGTTTCTGTATTATTTCCAATGTATTGGCATAGAATCCAAGATACACTTTAATGTGTACCAAAACTGCTCTTACTAATGAGCAAATGAGGCACAGTTCATTCCACAGTGAGTAAATACAAGGCAGAAAAAGATAACTTCTTCAAAATAGCATCTTGTTGTTGAATATATCATATAAATGAAAACTAAGATACTTAAATTACTTTTGTGTACCCAATTATGATACTTCAAAGCAGAGGCTTAACTAATAGTTGATTTATTAGATATTTTATCACCACTGTAAGTATAAATTTAATTATAAAAACACAAAATGATATTTTTCCATTTTAAAGAATTTGTCTTCATGTGATATATACATTACTTCAAGCACTTGATAATTAATAGGAAATCTTCATTTTAGCCAATAGTTAACCATTGGCTTTGGGCTCCCCTGGTGGCTCAGGGTAAAGACTATTCCTGCCAATGTAGGAAGCGTGGGTTCAGTCCCTGGGTTAGCTTCGAACCCTGAGTCAGGTTTTCCACATTTGATTTTTTTTTAATTTCAATTTTTAATTAAACTTCACATTTAATTTCAATATTTCCATTCCTTCTAATTAAATGGTGTGAGATACTTACAGTGATTGAAAACGGTAAAGGTGTGTGATTTATCTTTGAATTTCCCTCATTTGTATACCAATAATTGTGTTCTCTGATCCTTATACATGTATGTTAAATAGGTGTGTAAGCATCTTGCACTGATTTTCAGTAATTTCATGGACTAAGCTTTTTATGATTACCTACTTCTGACTATTTAATGTTAAAATTTTTCTGATGTTATGATATGGAAAAACAAAGGTCACTGCATGTGATGTAAAAGCAGTTATCCCTAATATTTAGCAATAATGATTTCATTAATAATTAATATTTAATAATTAGTCATAATTTCTGTTGACATCACTCACTGAAAGAAATCACCCACCAAACACCTGCAGTCTCTCACAACTCCAGTTTATTGCCTAACAAGAAGAGTATAACTTGGAAAAATATAGATAAATAGTTCTGATGAAGCAGAGCTGCAAGAAAGTGATATGGACAACTTAATCTATTTTCACAGTAGAGGATAATTTTTTTTTAAATCTTTTTAACAAAACTTATTTATATTTATTTAACTTATTTATTTTTAATTTTTATTTTATATTGGAGTATAATTGATTAACACTGTTCTGTTAGTTTCAGGTGTACATCACAGTGAATCAATTATACATATACATGAATCTATTCTTTTTCAAAATTATTTTCCTATTTAGGTTACTACAGAATAGTGAGCAGAGTTCACTGTGGTACACAGTAGGTCTTTGGTGGTTATCTCCTTTAAATATAGCAGTGTGTACATGTCCATCCCAAACACTCTCTGCAATCCGTTTTTTTCCCTTTACAGATTTGAATAGCTGACTCAATAGAAAAGGAAATAAAAGTAGGGAGGAGACAGAGTCCTTTGGTATAAATAATCATAAAGCATGGTTTTCTAAGTCTTGAATTTAGGTTCCATTCATTAACTGTGGGTTATTGTGAATTTTATTTTGAATCATTTATTCCTCATGTAGGACTTGAATAGCTATCTAGAGCTTTCTAATTGTCTTTTGAAATTAAAGACCAATATTAAAATCACATCTCAGACTCTTCCTATGTTTGCCAACTGTGGAATACATGATACATAGAGCTGGGGAACATTATAAGGGGAAAAAAGTAACAAATACAGAGAAATACTTTTGGAAGTAGAAAAGTGAAATATAAAAGGAGCTATAAAATAACTGTGAAATCTTTGACCACTCTATTTAATTTGAATTGTGTCCTCCTTTCCTTACAGCATATCAATTTTGTTCATATTATTTTCACTTACTACAATACAAAATAATTTAAATTTCAATTATGTTGACTGTTTGAAGTCTGTTCCTGCACTAGAAATAAACTCTGCAATATCAAGAGGTTTTGTGTGCTTTGTTCCCTTCTGTATATCAACCATCTGAAACAGTGGTTTGTGTTTATGTGTTGTTTATTTGTGGTTTCAGTTACAGATTTCATAATGATTAACCCACTCCAGTGTTCTTGCCTGGAGAATCCCAGGGACGGCAGAGCCTGGTGGGCTGCCGTCCATGGGGTCACACAGAGTCGGACACGACTGAAGCAACTTAGCAGCAGCAGTGCTTGATTGATAATAAAATTTTTTTTGTTGTTGAAGACAAGTCCTTCAGGACTTGTTTTACCTACTGGTTTCTTAAGGTGTATGTAAAGGGATTCAGCATGGGAGCAACAGAGGTATTAAGTACTGCTGCTGCTGCTGCTACTGCTAAGTCGCTTCAGTCGTGTCCGGCTCTGTGTGATCCCATAGATGGCAGCCCACCAGGCTTCCCCGTCCCTGGGATTCTCCAGGTAAGAACATTGGAGTGGTTGCCATTTCCTTCTCCAATGCATGAAAGTGAAAAGTGAAAGTGAAATCGCTCAGTCCTGTCCGACCCTCAGCGACCCCATGGATTGCAGCCCACCAGGCTCCTCCATCCATGGGATTCTCCAGGCAGGAGTACTGGAATGGGGTGCCATTGCCTTCTCCGATGAAAATACAATTCCTGTGAGAAACAGAAACCACAATCATATGAGCAAGTAGAGAAGGCCTTTTTCTTTGCTGGGCAGAAGGTATCTTCAGAATTGTTTTAAGGATGTGTAAAAGAGAATCACCAAGGCTAAAGTTACCATGAGTGTGAATGCTGCTAAGAAAAATGCCATAAGTTCTAGAAACTCTGTGTCTGTGCAAGCAATCAGTAGCATAGGAGAAGAGTCACAAGTGAAGTGATCAATGATGTTGGAATCACAGAAATCCAGCTGGAAGCCCATAATCAGGGTCGGGTAGAGGAGGGAAGATAATTAAGAAACCAGCCAGCCAGGAGCTGATTACAAGCTGATTACAAGCTAGTTGCAGACTCTGTTACTCATGATGGTTGTGTAATGTATAGGTTTGCTGATAGCCACATAACAATCATAGGACATCACCTCCAGAAGGAAAAACTCTGGAGGCCAGAATTGAAAAACAAACAAACAAACAAAAAACAACACTTGTGTCATGCAAGCATTATAGGAAATGATTGTGTCTCCTGTAGCAGGGCTGCTCAGAAACCTAGGAATACAGACTGTGGTGAATGAAATTTCTAAGAAAGAGAAATTCCTAAGGAAGAAATACACAGGTATCTTCAAACAGACACTGAATAGTTTTAACATGATGATGTTCATGTTTCCATTACACTCAGTAAGTAGGTGAACAACATAAAGAAGAATATTGCAACTTGTACCTCTGAGCCATCTTTAAGCCCCAGAAAAATGAATTCTCTGATTAATGCTTTATTTGGCATGACTAAACTCTGAATCCTGCAGGTCTGTAGGTAAAAAAAGAGAGGATATCAACTCCTTATATGATTTCAAATACATTTATAGTGCTTTTATCTTGTACAAAGAACAATAAAACACACATTATTAGGAAGTGACAAAACTTTATCCATCAGAATAAAGCAAAAGCACTCAATGTGTCAGCAAATTTGGAAAACTCAGCAGTGGCCACAGGACTGGAAAAGGTCAGGTTTTATTCCAATCCCAAAAAAAGGAAATGCCAAAGAATGCTCAAACTACCACACAATTGCACTCATCTCACACGCTAGTAAAGTAATGCTCAAAATTCTCCAAGACAGGCTTCAACAATATGTGAACCGTGAACTTACAGATGTTCAAGCTGGTTTTAGAAAAGGCAGAGGAACCAGAGATCAAATTACCAGCATCCACTGGATCATGGAAAAAGCAAGAGAGTTCCAGAAAAACATCTATTTCTGCTTTATTGACTATGTCAAAGCCTTTGATTGTGTGGATCACAATAAACTGTGGAAAATTCTGAAAGAGATGGGAATACCAGACCACCTGAGCAGCCTCTTGAGAAACCTATATGCAGGTCAGGAAGCAACAGTTAGAACTGGACATGGAACAACAGACTGGTTCCAAATAGGAAAAGGAGTACGTCAAGGCTGTATATTGTCACCCTGCTTATTTAACTTATATGCAGAGTACATTATGAGAAATGCTGGACTGGATGAAACACAAGCTGGAATCAAGATTGCCGGGAGAAATATCAATAGCCTCAGATGCGCAGATAAACACCACCCTTATGGCAGAAAGTGAAGATGAACTGAAAAGCCTTTTGATGAAAGTGAAAGTGGAGAGTGAAAAAGTTGGCTTAAAGCTCAACATTCAGTAAATGAAGATCATGGCATCTGGTCCCATCACTGCATGGCAAATAGATGGGGAAACAGTGGAAACAATGACTGACTTTATTTTTTTGGGCTCCAAAATCACTGGAGATGGTGATTGCAGCCATGAAATTAAAAGATTGGAGCCTATATACAAAGTGAAGTAAGCCAGAAAGTAAAACACCGATACAGTATACTAACGCATATATATGGAATTTAGAAAGGTGGTAACAATAACCCTGTATACAAGACAGCAAAAGAGACACTGATGTATAGAACAGTCTTTTGGACTCTGTGGGAGGGGGAGAGGGTGGGATGATTTGGAAGAATGGCATTGAAATATGTATAATATCATATATGAAACGAGTCGCCAGTCCAGGTTTGATGCACGATACTGAAAGCTTGGGGCTGGTGAACTGGGATGACCCAAAGGGATGGTATGGGGAGGGATGAGGGAGGAGGGTTCAGGATGGGGAACACAAGTATACCTGTGGCAGATTCATTTTGATATATGGCAAAACCAATACAATATTGTAAAGTTAAATAAAATAAAATTAAAAAAAGAAAAAAAAAGAAGATTAAAATAAATAAATAAATAAATAAATAAAAGATGCTTACTCCATGGAAGGAAAGTTATGACCAACCTAGATAGCATATTCAAAAGCAGAGACATTACTTTGCCAACAAAGGTCCATCTAATCAAGGCTATAGTTTTTCCAGTAGTCATGTATGGATGTGAGAGTTGAACTATGAAGAAAGTTGAGCGCCGAAGAATTGATGCTTTTGAACTGTGGTGTTGAAGACTCTTGAGAGTCCCTTGGACTGCAAGGAGATTCAACCAGTCCATTCTAAAGGAGATCATCGCTGGGTGTTCTTTGGAAGGAATGACGCTAAAGCTGAAACTCCAGTACTTTGGCCACCTCATGCGAAGCGTTGACTCATTGGAAAAGACTCTGATGCTAGGAGGGATTGGGGGCAGAAGGAGAAGGGGACGACAGAGCAAGAGATGGCTGGATGGCATCACCGACTTGATGGACATGAGTTTGAGTGAATTCCGTGAGTTGGTGATGGACAGGGAGGCTTGGCATGCTGCAATTCATTGGGTCACAAAGAGTCGGACACGACTGAGCGACTGAACTGAACTGAATGCAAATTCATATTATGAAACATGTATAATATTATGTATGAAACAAGTCACCAGTCCAGGTTCGATGCACGATATTGGATGCTTGGGGCTGGTGCACTGGGACGACCCAGAGGGAGGGAATCGGGAGGGAGGAGGGAGGAGGGTTCAGGATGGGGAACACAGATATACCTGTGATGGATTCATTTCGATATTTGGCAAAACTAATACAATATTGTAAAGTTTAAAAATAAAATTTAAAAAAATTCGTATTAGAATTTGTCTAGTGGGGAAAAAAGTTAATCTGTGTTTAAAAACCTTAAATTTTTATCTCAGCTTTTGATAATTCCCTGCTGTATAGTTTTGATTACTTATTAACATACAGAAAGTCATTTTTCACAGTCATAAGAACAAGTCATAATGATAAATACTTGGCGTACTTCACTAGGAAGTAGGTCATTGGGAAGATTAAACAAGTTACTGAGTATATAGTATTTCTGAAAACATAATGTGCATAAAATTCTACATGCTAATTTTTCTATTCAAAAATTTATTTTTGTTTTGGAATGCATTCTTTTTCTAAATAAGTTGTGGTCTAGTCATAGTAAAAAGTTAAAGAGAAAATATTATTTATGAGCAATTCATTGAAATCAATTCTATTCTGCCTTTATGCAAAATTAATTCTATTCACTCCTTTTTAACTAAAGGTAATGCAAGCACAATCTTAGCTTCTTGTTAGCCCAGTGTTAGCCCATAAACAAAGTTACAGGGTAAAATTTCCTGTTGGACTTCTTAAATAAAGTCAATCACTAAACAATGAAAGAGATCATATTGTTTCCTATAAAAGATTATATACTTATTTCAGAAAGTTATTGCATGACAACCTTTATCAAGTTCTGCTTTCAAAAATAGTAATTTGATAGCTGTATTGTTTATTAAACTAGTTATGAAGGATGCAATAGGGAAAGAAACTATATTAAAAGGAAGATAGTAACATCAATGATAACAGTAATTAATCATATAACAAAATATAATGAATTTTACTATTAGTGTTATTATCAATATTATTCATATTATAACAAAGATATAAACAGCCTTTTACTCTGTGCCCAAAATGCTTTT
The DNA here is from genome assembly GCF_032452875.1 of Bos javanicus. Taxonomy (NCBI): domain Eukaryota; kingdom Metazoa; phylum Chordata; class Mammalia; order Artiodactyla; family Bovidae; genus Bos; species Bos javanicus. The sequence goes on from NC_083872.1 coordinate 58,995,936, forward strand.
CCTTGGTCCTTTTAAGGGACTCATTATGCAGATGAGGGAATTGACTGAAAAAATACTACCTGACTCCCTCCTCAGGCAAGTGTGATACATTTATGAGTTCAGCTCTGACAAGTTTACAAAGCTATAGGCAGAGAAAATAATGCAAGAATTGACAGAGTGCCTTCATGCTGCATTTTAAAGAGAGTAATTTTTAGAGATATATGATTTCAAAAAGATAATTAATGATGTAGATAAAGAAAAAATGCACTCACCTTTATGATAGTCAATGGAACCGAGTCATGGTTTAAACCTGAATATTTTTCTGATTATCTACAATAAGAGAAACATGATGTTTTAGGTAGAAAAGATTTCCTTCACTTTGACATATTTTATAAAATGAATTCACATTTGTGCACTCATGATTAAAAATTTAAATCTTTGGTTTGGATTTTCCTAGTCATAAACCAACCATTTCTCAAATACCCAATCTGTGAGGATGAAAAAATCCAGTCCGCAAACGTCCAAAAATTTTTTTTTTGTAATTTAAGTGTCATGGGTTTTATGACTTTTCTGATATTGCTCAGTGATATAGGTTTTCCAAAATGCTTTTCTCCAAAATAAACTGACCCATTTAATATATTTTGAGTGTACTGTTACAGATGAGGGTTTTTTTTTTTTTTTTTGAGGGAAATATAAAGAAAACTTCTCTGAGGAAGAAAAACCAGTGCATCTACAATGCAGTTTATTTTAGCTACAATTTTTAATAAGATTCCTTCAGGAGCCATTAGGTATTGAATGACTATAGAATTCTATCTGTAATACTGGAGTTTGCATGGAAAAAAAGGAAAGACTGATGAAAAAATTATTTCTTGGTTATTTTTCAAATATTTTTTCTGACCATTGTTTTAAAAGAAGAGAGACTCTCATTGACTCTCTTGCAACTTTTTGTGAGGAAAATGAAAATAGGGTAAAAATTTATTTGGAGCCTAAAAGAAATACCTTACCTATGTGGTTATATAGTACAAACGATGGTGAAAAGGTGTTTTTTGTTTTTGTTTGTCCTTTCTTTTTTAAATACAGCTGATGTTCTCTTTGGAAAAGGTCATACATTTTTAATGAGAGATTTAATAAAGTATTACAGATTTCTTCAAGTAAATATTTTGTATACTTGGATTTAGAAAGGAACAGATAAAATGTGTCACCAAAGATTGGGTGTTTTAAACTTTAATTTTAGTTAAAATTAATTAACATAATGGTTTCTAGACTTCAATTAATGGTGTCATAGGGATGGCAGTCCACATGGTCTATGCTCTACCAAGCTAAAATAATAGCTGTTTACTTTGCACGATAGGGAGTATTTGTAGGACTGAATGCAATGATTATGGTAAATAGGGCTCTATTATCAGGCAGAGGCAAAGAAAGATAACACCTAATAGCATGATTCGATCTGGAGGAGTTCAGTTCAGTTCAGTCACTCAGTCCTGTCTGACTCTGCGACCCCATGGACTGCAGCACGCCAGGCTTCCCTGTACATCACCAACTCTTGAGTTTATTCAAACTCATGTCCATTGAGCCGGGGATGCCATCCAATAATTTCATCCTCTGTCGCCCCTTCTTCTCCCGCCTTCAGTCTTCCCCAGGATCAGGGTCTTTTCAAATGAGTCAGCTCTTCACATCAGGTGGCCAAAGTATTGGAGTTTCAGCTTCAGTTCAGTTCAGTTCAGTCGCTCAGTTGTGTCTGACTCTTTGTGACCGCATGAATCGCAGCATGCCAGGCCTCCCTGTCCATCACCAACTCCGGGAGTTCACTCAGACTCATATCCATCGAGTCAGTGAAGCCATCCAGCCATCTCATCCTCTGTTGTCCCCTTCTCCTCCTGACCCCAACCCCTCCCAGCATCGGTCTTTTCCAATGAGTCAACTCTTCACATGAAGTGGCCAAAGTACTGGAGTTTCAGCTTCAACATCAGTCATTCCAATGAACACTCAGGACTGATCTCCTTTAGGATGGACTGGTTGGATCTCCTTGCAGTCTAAGGGACTCTTTCTTCCAAGGAGCAAGTGTCTTTTAATTTCATGGATGCAGTCACCATCTGCAGTGATTTCGGAGCCCAAAAGATAAAGTCTGCCACAGTTTCCACTGTTTCCCCATCTATTTCCCATGAAGTGATGTGACCAGATGCCATGATCTTAGTTTTCTGAATGTTGAGCTTTAAGCCAACTTTTTCACTCTTCACTTTCACTTTCATCAAGAGGCTTTTGAGTTCCTCTTCACTTTCTGCCATAAGGGTGATGTCATCTGCCTACCTGAGGTTATTGATATTTCTCCCAGCAATCTTGATTCCAGCTTGTGCTTCATCCAGCCCAGCATTTCTCTTGATGTACTCCGCATATAAGATAAATAATCACGATGACAATATACAGCTTTGACGTACTCCTTTTCCTACTTGGAACCAGTCTGTTGTTCAATGTACAGTTCCAGCTGTTGCTTCCTGACCTGCATATAGATTTCTCAAGAGGCAGGTCAGGTGGTCTGGTATTCCCATCTATTGAAGAACTTTCCACAGTTTATTGTGATCCACACAGTCAAAGGCTTTGACATAGTCAATAAAGCAGAAATAGACGTTTTTCTGGAACTCTTTTGCTTTTTTGAAGATCCAGCAGACGTTGGCAATTTGATCTCTGGTTCCTCTGCCTTCTCTAAATCCACCTTTAACATCTGGAAGTTCACAGTTCACATATTCCTGAAGCTTGGCTTGTAGAATTTTGAGCAGTACTTTACTAGCATGTGAGATGAGTGCAACTGTGTGGTAGTTTGAGCATCCTTTGCATTGCCTTTCTTAGGGATTGGAATGAAAACTGACCTTTTCCAGTCCCATGGCCACTGCTGAGTTTTCCAAATGTACTGGCATATTGAGTGCAGCACTTTCACAGAATTATCTTTTAGGATTTTAAATAGCTCAACTGGAGTTCCATCACCTCCACTAGCTTTGTTCGTGGTGATGCTTCCTAAGGCCCACTTGACTTCACATTCCAGGATTTCTGGCTCTAGATAACACCATCGTGATTATTCAAGTAGTGAAAATCTTTTTTGTACAGTTCTTCTGTGTATTCTTGCCACCTCTTCATAATATCTTCTGATTCTGTTAGCAAGGAGAGATAAAAAAAGCCTGCTATTCATTATTGTTGTGTAATGCAATGGCTTATAGATAACCACATAATGATCATAGGGCATGACGGTCAAAAGAAAAACTTCTGTTGAACCAAGGAATATGAGAAAATGTCCTGGTCCATGCAAGAATTATACGAAATGGTCATATCCGCTGTTACAATGCTGACCATAAATCTAGGAATACAAACTGTAGTGAATGAGATTTCTAAGAAAGTGAAATTCCTAAGGAATAAATACATGGGTGTTTTGGGGTGTGAGTTTAGCAGAGTAAGTGTGATAACTGTCATGTTTTCAGTCGCTCTCAGTATATATGTGCAAAATAGAAACAGAAAAGTGAAAACATTTAGCTCTGGATCATCTGTTAATCCCAGAAGTATGAACTCTTTGGCAGAGGTGGGATTTCTCATTTCTTATTGCTTACTTCTTCCTGGTCTGTAAATACAAACAAGAAACATGATTTAGTGAGTACAGGGTTTCTTTTTTCTAACCTTTGCTTGTTTAAGAAATGTATGATATAATGGATCAATAAATTAATCACTTAGTGTTACCACCACTTTTGAAACCAAGTTTAAGCCAGGACAAGAAAACTTTTTTATTTAGATCATTCTCCTTTTAATATTGAGTGAGTCACTTGATCTCTTCAAGAAAATTAGAGATACCAAGGGAACATTTCATGCAAAGATGGGCTCTATAAAGGGCAGAAATGGTATGGACCTGACAGAAGCAGAAAATATTAACAAGAGATGGCAAGAATACACAGAAGCACTGTACAAAAAGATCTTCACGACCCAGTTAATCACGATGGTGTGATCACTCATCTAGAGTCAGTCATCCTGGAATTTGAAGTCAAGTGGGCCTTAGGAGGCATCACTACAAACTAAGCTAGTGGAGGTTATGGAATTCCAATCCATCCTAAAGGAGATCAGACCTGGGTGTTCATTGGAGGGTCTGATGTTGAAGCTGAAAGTCCAATACTTTAGCCACCTGATGCGAAAAGCTGAGTCATTTGCAAAGACCCTGATGCTGGGAAAGATTGAGGGCAGGAAGAGAAGGGGATGACAGAGGATGAGATGGTTGGATGGCATCACTGACTCAATGGACATGAGTTTGGGTGGGCTCCGGGAGTTGGTGTTAGACAGGGAGGCCTGGCGTGATGCAGTCCATGGGGTCACAAAGAGTTGGACATGACTGAGCGACTGAACTGAACTGAGTCCCTTGAAAAGAGTAATAATCATGTTTGTATAAGAAAAATATGTTTATCACATATAGTTATCTATCTTTTCAGAGTTTGATCATATGGGTAAAAAAGTTCAGTAAAATACTATAAAATGTTTTAATATTTGTTCAATCACCACATGTATAATTTGAAATTTGTCTTTAAGAGTTATTTTCCATATTTTAAAATCTTAATATCATTCTGGCTATGTAATTAATATATTACCAAAAGATCAGAGCCATCAAAATTAATATGTATATACTCCTAAATAAACAAACTCAGAACTTGAGGATTTTCTTTTCTGAGTTAAACAATAATCTATTACTTTTAAGAATAGATTCTTCCAAGCAAAGTTAATTAATCTAAATATAAATTTATTAGAAAATGGGAAAAATAAATGAGGTGAGAAAAGAAAAATATACTTATAATTATATAAGCCCATGTGGTAGCAATTTGACTCTTCAAACCCAAGTAATCTGTTGCTTTGAGTGTCGGTGTGGAATCTTTACTTATGGAATATTTCATAGACTTCCCAACTTGTTTGTTTCTGCCTCTGATTTTTCTATGCAATAACATACTTACATAGTGCGTTGGTGGAATTTGGCAGTATTATCCTGGCTGTGTAGAGAGAGATGAACATATTGAAGGATAAATCCAGCAGAAAATTTATTTCTGAAGTTGATGAGGCCCTAAAAGATAAGTGACATAGTTCCGGGTACTGATAGAAGGTGTTACATCCAGAAGACAAGCAAAGAGTTCAAGAGGTCCCTCAGGAAAGGGTTGCTGACATGGTGGCAGAGGCTCTGTGGCAGCCCCACGCGGTCAATTCATGTGAGTCTGAAAGGATGAGACTCGGGTAATATTGCAAGATTTTTTATTGAGTAACAGTGTCTCTGATACTAGCTTGTTTAGGAGGAAAGCTAGAAGTGCTGGAAATGGGAGAGGGTAATAGCGAAACGAACCTTTGTCCTAAGTGTTTAACTGGTTGCACAGCAGAACTAGAGACCAAGCTTTCCTGGAATGTGGGTCAGACTCTCAAAAAACTAAATGGATACTAGAAAAAGGGAATGGAAAAGAAGTGGGATCAGAGCAGTACTTACTTTGGTGAAACAGGCAAATAAAGGGGATAAAGTTATGTGTTTTACTGGTTAATAAAGTGAAGCTGCTAGTTCCTAAGGAGAAAGCTCAAACTAATCTAGTAATATAATATCTTACTTGGCTCTCAGTAACCTTTGTGAAAGAAAGATAGTTTACATTTTTGTTTTACTTTGCTTACCTTCCAGGGCAAAGACTATATTGACTAAATAGTGCCTCCAAAACAAACAGATTGCTTTTTTTTTTTTCCTCAAAATAGTCACAGGGGATTGTTGCAGTGAAATAGAATTCAAATGTCTCTGGAGAGTGATGGTGTCATTAGTTCACCTTAAATTTAGCTGAATAATATAAATTAGGTGTTCATGGGGAATAATTTTTTTAAAAAAGAAAAGATGTCAGGGAACAACTGCAAAGAACAACAGCAAGGAATTAGCAATCTTTGAAATTTTGGATTTCATATTGTCCATGTTATTTTATTTTTCCTGAAATAAATGTTAGCTGAAGTGATATATTTCAATGAATGTAAACTTGTACAGAAGCAGAAAACAGCAAGAAGAAAGTGCTACCAGTAGATTCTATGTGCTATTCAAATGTTTTACTTTTTATAGAATTATTCAGACTCCTTTCCCATGGGTAATTTGTGTATTCCTTCTCACATATTAATGTGTTCAATTATTTATTTAGATCAGTATGGATGTGTGAATATTTATTTAATAGTTTGAATTATATCCAATGCTAATTTATTTTGTTGCTAGATTTTTTCCAGCTTCAGCCACTGGGAGCCCTCTCAATTGGCTACTGTCCTTTGACCTACTGCTATCATAGTGCTTTAAAAGGTCATTTCTTTATTTTCTGGCATTATACAATGCTTCAGGATCATCTTGTATATTCCTTACCATAGCCCTTTAGTCAGATATTTCTTCAATGATGCATGAATACTTTTATTGGAGAATGGTATTAGAAAGTGTTAGTCACTCAGTTGTGTCCAACTCTCTGCGACCGCATGACTGTAGCCCACCAGCCTCCTCTGTCCATGGAATTCTCTAGGCAAGAATACTGAAGTGAGTTGCCATAGAAATCAGGATCTCAAATATGGGTGTGTTCATTGGTGTCACAGTGCCATTGATTCTAGGTCCCCTGTAACTCAAATGATAAAGAATCTGCCTGAGAGGCAGGAGCCCAGGGTTCTATCCCTGGGTTGGGAAGTTCCTCTGGAGAAGGAAACGGCAATCCACTCCAATATTTTTGCCTGGAGAATTCCATGGACAGAGAAGCCTGGTGGGCTACAGTCTGTAGGGTCGCAGAGTCAGACATAACTGAGCAACTAACACAGTCACACACAAGAGGACAGAACCAGGGAAAATGTATGAGCCTATGAACCTGTGTATAAATACGTATGCATACTATTACTCTATCTTACCTTCTGGATTTATACTAAGCTAAAAATAAATCTATACTGTATCTTTGTTACCAGGTACATTATAATAACTTATTCCTCTAGCTCCTCTATAAGCTCCCACTGCAAAAGTAAGATTCCTGGCACCCACCATCCATTTCCTTAATCCTTCAGTTCCTATATACTTATATAACATATCAAAATTATTTACCTATATAATGATAGGAAAATACTTTCTAAGCTAGAGTGCAGAACTTATGTGCCTTTTCTTTGTTTTTAGTCCTACAAATTTCAATCATTTTTGAAGTTACTTAAGTCAGCAACTTTGAACCCTATTCCCTTCAGTGAGATTATTGCAGATATTTAAAATACAGTTATTTTGGGAGTCATATTCTGCATTCCATTCTGTGATCCCCTAACCTCTTAAATGATTTTTTTTAAACATTTGTGTAAATTAAGGTTTACCTCCTCTTTTTAAAAAACAATTTTTGGCTGTGCTATGTCTTCATTTCTGCAGGAGGGCTTTCTCTAGTTGTGATGAGTGAGAACTACTCTCTTACTTGTGGTGCACAGACGTCTAATTGCAGTGGCTTCTTCTGTGAAGCACAGGCTCTAGGGCATGGACTCAGTAGTTGTGATGCATGGGCTTAGTTGCTTCATGGCATGTGAGGTGTTTCTTTACCAGGGATCAAATAGATGTTCTCTACATTGGCAGTTGGATTGTTAACCACTGGGCCACCAAGGAAGCCCAAAGTTTACTCTTTGGAATGTAATTTTCTATGAATTTTGACAACTGCATAGGACCATGAATTCATCATTGCAATATTATAAAAAATAATTTCTTTGCCTTAAAGTCCCCATTCATGTCACCTATGTAATCTCTTTTTCTCAATGATCTCTGGCGGACATTAATCTTTTTACATTATGTATTGTTTTCCTTTTACTAGGATATGATATAATTGAGATCATATAGTATGCTGCCTTTTCAAACAGGTTTCATTAAATTAAAAATATTGATTTCTAGATTATCCATGTCTTCACAATTTGATAGCTCATATCTTTCTGTCACTGTATGCATTCATTTACCTTTTTAGGATCATCTTGAATACTTCCAGTGTTTTGTAATTATAAATAAAATTTCTAGCAAACATTTGCATGCAGTTTTTGTGTGGACATGAGTTTTCAAATCAACAGGGTAAGTATCTGCAAAGGAAATTGCTGGATCATGTGGAAATTTATATTCAGAATTTTTTTTTTTTTCTTTTTCCACTTGGCTTGTGGGATCTTAGTTCCCCACCAGGGACTGAATGCGGGCCATGGTAGTGAAGCCTAGAATCTTAATCACTGGGTCACCAGAGAACTCAGGAAATCCCTATAGGATTCTAAAATTTATTTAATTTTAATTGGAAGATAATTGCTTTACAATATTGTGTCGGTTACTGCCTACATGAATAAGCCATAAGCATAGTTTTTTAAGAAACTGAGAAATTCCTTCCAAAGTGACTGCATCATTTTGCATTACCATTAGCAATGAATGAGACTATCAGACTTCCTGTTACTCTGCATTATCTTTAGCAATCAGTGTTGTTAATGTTTTATAGTTTAGTCATAATATGTGCATAGTGGTAGCTCATTGTTGATATAATTTGCAGTTGTCTAAGGACAGTGATCTCTAACATCTTTTCATTCTAATCCCTCTGATTCAAGGAATTAGATCTGGTAGACATAGTGCCTGAAGAATTATGGACAGAAGTTCCTAACATTGAATAGAAGGTGGTGACCAAAACCATCTCAGAGAAAAAGAAGTGCAAGAAAGAGAAGCGGTTGTCTGAGGAGGTTTTACAAACTGTTGAGAAAAGAAAAGAAATGAAAATCATGGGAAAAACGGAAAGATATACCCAACTGAATGCAGTGTTGCAGAGAATAGCAGAGAGAGAGAGAGAAAAGGCCTTTTTAAATGAACAATACAGAAAGGTAGAGAAAAACAAAAGAATGGGAAAGACTAGAGGTCTCTTCAAGAAAATTGAAGAGGTCAAGGAAATATTTCATGCAAGGATAGACACGATAAAGGACAGAAATAGCATGGCCTAAGAAAAGCAGAAGAAATTAAGAAGAGGTGGCAAGAATACATATTAAAAATACACAAAAAAATGTTTTAATGACTGGGATAACCGTGATGATGTAGTCACTCACCTAGAGCCAGACATCCTGGAGTGTGAAGTCAAGTGAGTCTTTGGAAGTATTACTATGAACAAAACTAATGGAGGTAATGAATTCCAGTTGGGCTATTACAAATCCTAAAACATGATGTTGTTAATGGGCTGAACTCAATATGGCAGAAAATTGGAAAACTCAGCAGTGACCACAGGACTGGAAAAGATCATTTTTCATTCCAGTCCCAAAGAAGAGCGATGCCAAAGATGTTAAAGCTGTCATACTATTTCAATCATTTCACATGCTAGCAAAGTTATGCTCAAAATCCTTCAGCTAGCCTTCAGCAGTACATGAGCTGAGAACTTTCACACATGTAAGCTGAGTTTAGAAAAGGCAGAGGAACAAGTAATTAAATTGCCAACATTCGTTGGATCATTGGAAAAGTAAGAGAATGCCAGAAATTCATGTACTACTGCTTCATTGACTATAATAAAACCTTTGAATGTATGGATTACAACAAACTGTGGAAAATTCTTAAAGAGATGGGAATAACAGACTATCTTACTTGTCTCCTGAGAAACCTGTGTGCAGGTCAAGAAGCAACAGTTAGAATCAGATCTGGAACAAGCGACTGGTTCATAATTGAGAAAAGAGTACAACATAGTTGTATATTGTCACTGTGTTTTTTTAACCTCTATGCAGAGAACATCATGGGAAATGTTGGACTGAATGAATCACAACCTGGAATCAAGATTGCTGAGAGAAATACAACAACCTCAGATATGCAGATGATACCACTATAATGGCAGGAAGTGAACTAAAACGCCTCTTGTTGAGACTGAAAGAGGAGAGTGAAAAAGCTAGCTTAAAACTCAACATTTAAGAAACTAAGATCATGGCATCTTGTCCCATTGCTATTGCTAAGTCACTTCAGTCGTGTCTGACTCTGTGCGACCCCATAGACGGCAGCCCACCAGGATTCCCAGTCCCTGGGATTCTCCAGGCAAGAACACTGGAGTGGGTTGCCATTTCCTTCTCCATAAGTTCATGGCAAATATAGAAGAGGAAAAGTGGAAGTACCATCAGATTTTATTATCTTGGGCTCAAAAATCACTGCAAACAGTAACTGCTGCCATGAAATTAATAGATGCTACTCCTTGGAAGAAAAGTCATGACAAAACCTAGATGGCATACTAAAAAGTAAAGAGATAACTTTGTCGACAAAGGTCTGTATTGTCAAAGCTATGGTATCTCCAGTAGTCATATATGGATGTGAGAGTTGGACTGTGAAGAAAGCTGAACGCCGAAGAATGATGCTTTTGAACTGTGGTGTTGGAGAAGACTCTTGAGAGTCCCTTGGACTGCAAGGAGATCCATCCAGTCCATTCTAAAGGAGATTCGTCCTGGGTGTTCTTTGGAAGGAATGATGCTGAAGCTGAAACTCCAGTACTTTGGCCACCTGATGTGAAGGGCTGACTCATTAGAAAAGACTCTGATGCTGGGAGGGATTGGGGGCAAGAGGAGAAGGGGACGACAGAGGATGAGATGGCTGGATGGCATCACCAACTCGATGGACATGAGTTTGAGTGATCTCCGGGTGTTGGTGGTGGACAGGGAGGCCTGATGTGCTGTGATTCATGGGGTCGCAAAGAGTCGGACACGACTGAGCAACTGAACTGAACTGAACTTGCAAGTAATGTCTTTAGTGCTCCAAGTTTTCTTATTTTATTGAATCCTCAATCACCACATAGTCTAATGCTCTTTCTGAAAATAAAACATTTTGAAATTTATCTTTTTAGAGAGTTATTTTCCATATGTTTAAATTTGTAATGTCATTCCTGCCTACATAAATAATAACTTACCAAAAGAATCAGAGCCATAAAGATTAATATGCATATATTCCTAGATAAACTCAGAAGTTAAAGTTTTTCTTTTATGAGTTAAATACTAATCTGTTACTTTTTAGAAGAGATTCTTATAAGCAAAGTTAATTGATCTAAGTATAAATTTATTAGAAAATGAGAAAACTAAATGAGGTGAGATAAGAAAAATACACTTACAATTATATAATCCCATGTGGTAACAATTTGACTGTTCAAACCCAAGTAATCTGTTGCTTTCATTTAAGTGTTGGTGTGGAATCTTTATTTTTGGAGTGTTCCATAGACTTCAAAGCTTGTTTCTAACTTTTCTGATTTTCCTATGCAATAACATACTTACATAGTGTGTAGGTGGAATTTGGCAGTATGCTCCTGGCTGCGTAGAGTGAGATAAACATATTGAAGGATAAATCCAGTACAGAGTTTATTCCTGAAATTGACAAGACCCTAACAGAAAAGTGACATAGTCCCAGGTGCTAATAGAAGGTGTTATATCCAGAAGACAAGCAAAGAGTTCAAGAGGTCCCTCAGGAAAGGGTTGGTGACATGGTAGCAGAGGCTCCGTGGCAGTCCCACATCATCAGTTAATGTTGCTGTGAGAGGCTGAGCCTCCAGTAGTATTGCGAGATTTTAATTGAGTAACAGTGTCTCCGATACTAGCTTGTTGTTTAAGAGGAAAGCTAGAAGTGCTGGAAATGGGAGAGAGTAGCAGCTAAATGAAACTTTGTCCTAAGTGCTTAAATAGTTGCACAGTAGAACCAACCAGAGACAAAGCTTTCCTGAAATGTGGGTCAGACTCAAAGAACTGAAGAGATAACAGAAAAAGGGAAAGGAAACGAAGAAAGTGTGATTAGAACAGTACTTACTCTCATGAAACAGGCAAATAAAGGCGATAAAGTTATTTACTTTGCTGGTTAATAAAGTGAAGCTCCTATTTCCTAAGGAGAGAGCTCAAATTTCTGAGTGAGAATCAAGAAATAGAAGTTCTGGAAAAGAAATGCAATGCATGGCATATCAGTAGAAACTTGTGAGAAAAATGCACTTGGAACTATTCCACATTTCCCCATCCAAGGCCAGGCATTTAGTACCTCATTTCCCCAATTTTCATAAAACTAGCAGTAGCCTAATCTTAGATGCAAGGAAAATCTAGCAATACAATATCTTACTTAGCTCTCAGTAACCTTTGTGAAAGAAGGATGGTTTATAATTTTTGTTTTCACTTGTTTACCTTCCAGGGGCTAAGACTAGATTGTCTAACTACTGTTTCCAAAACAAACAGACTGGTTTTTACCTGCTATTTTTTTTCCCCTCAAAATAGCCACAGGGAATTGCTGCAGTGAAATAGAATTCAAATGCCTCTGGAGAGAGATGGTGCGTACTGCTGCTGCTGCTGCTGCTGCTAAGTCGCTTCAGTCGTGTCCAACTCTGTGCGACCCCATAGTCGGCAGCCCACCAGGCTCCCCCATCCCTGGGATTCTCGAGGCAAGAACAGTGGAGTGGGTTGCCATTTCCTTCTTCAATGCATGAAAGTGAAAAGTGAAAGTGAAGTCGCTCAGTCGTGTCTGACTCTTAGCAACCTCATGGACTGCAGCCTACCAGGCTCCTCTGTCCATGGGATTTTCCAGGCAAGAGTACTGGAGTGGGGTGCCACTGCCTTCTCCAATGATGCTTATTAGTTCAACCTAAATTTAGTTGAATACTTTTAATTAGGTGTCCTTGGGAAATAATTTTTAAAAAACATTAAATGTCAGAGGACCCCTGTAAAAGAAACAGCTAGGAATTAGAAATCTTTGAACTTTTGGACTTTGTATTGTCAGTGTTATTTTTGCTTGATATAAATGTCTGTTGAGGTAGTATATTTCAATTAATATAAACGTGAATAAGTAGAAAATAGCAAGAGGAAAGGGCTACCAGGAGACTCAATGTGCTATTCAAATGTTTTGTTATAAAGTTATTCAACATTCCTTTACATAGGTAATTAATGCATTGGTCTCATGTATTAATTTTTTCAATTTTTTTTTTAGATCAGTGTGAGTTCATGGATATTTATTTTATACTTTGAATTATAACCATTGCTAATTTATCTTGTTGCTAGATTTTCCCCCAGCTTCATCCACTGGGAGCCCTTTTAATGGGTTGCTGCTTCTTTTGACCAACTGCTATCATAGTGCTTTAAAAAAAACCACAAAAGGCCCTTTATTTTTTGGAATTATAAGATGCTTCAGAATCATCTTGTATATTCCTTGCCACAGACCTCAGTTATTTCTTCAATGATGCCTGGATTCTTTAGGATTAAAGTTTTAGTCCCTCAGTCCTGTCTGACTCTCTGTGACCCCCTGAATGTAGCCCACCAGGTTCCTCTGTCCATGGAATTTTCCAGGGAAGAATACTGGAGTGAGTTGCCATAGAAACCAGGATCTCAGCCCTGGGTGTGTTCACTGCTGTCATGTGCCACTGATTCCAGGTCCTCTAACAGGATAGAACCAGGAAAAACGTATGAGACTGCGTACCTGTGTATCAATATGTACGTATAATCTTTATGCTACCTTCTGGATTTATACTAAACTAAAAACGAATCTATACTGTTATCTTCATTATCAGATACATTATAATAACTTCAGGTCTTCTTCTCTGTAAGCTCCCACTGCAAAAGTAAGATTCCTGGCACCCACTATCCATTTACTTAAATCTTCAATACCTGTCTACTTATATAACATTATCAAAATTATTGACCTATACAATGACGGTCAAAAGGAAACCCTTTATTAGCTAGATTGTAGAACTTATGTACCTTTTCTTTGTTTTTAGTCTTACAAATTTGAATCATTTTAAAGCTACTTAGGTCAGCAATTTTCAACCCTACTCCCTTCAGTGTGATTATTGCAGACATATAAGATACAGTTGTTTTGGGAGACATATTCTGCATTCCAGTCTGTGATCCCCCAACCTCTTAAGTGATTTTTTTAAAAACATTTGTGTAAATTAAGGTTTACCACCCTCCCCACTCGCTTTCTAAAAACAACCTTTTTGTTTACACTGTGTCTTCATTTCTGCAGGAGGGCTTTCTCTAGTTGTGATGAGAGAGAATTACTCTCTTAGTTGTGTGCACAGGCTCCTCATTGTAGTGGCCTCTTTTGTGAAGGACAGGCTCTAGGATGTGGGCTCAGTAGTTGTGATGCATGGGCTTAGTTGCTTCATGGCATGTGGATCCTTTTAGACCAGCATCAAATAGGTGTTCTCTACATTGTCACTTGGATTGTTAAACACCAGACCACCAGGGAAGCCCAAGGTTTACTCTTTGGAATGTAATTTTCTATGGATTTTGAAGAATGCATAGGACCATGAATTCATCATTACAAATTAAGCAAAATAGTTTCTTTGCCTTAAAGCCCCCATTCATGTCACCTATGTAATCCTCTCTGTTTCTCAACAATCCCTGACAGCCATTGACCTTTTTACATCATATATTGTTTTGTTTTTTCTAGAATATCATATAACTGAAATCATACAATATGTTGCCTTTTCAAACTGGTTTCATTCAATTAGAAATGCTGATTTATGGTTCATTCATGTCTTTTCACAGTTTGATAGCCATTACTTTCTTTCATTGAATATATAGAAGAACTACTTTTTTTTTTCATCCATTTCCCTATGTAGGAGCATCTTGAATACTTCTAGTTTTTGGTGATTATAAATAAAGCTTCTAGGAACTATTTGAATTCAGTTTTTGTGTAGATTTGAGTTTTCAAATCAACTGGGTAAGTATCTGCAACTGCAATTGCAGGATTATGTGGAAGACCATACTTAGATTCTTCTATTTTTTTTTGACACTTGGCTTTTGGGATATTAGTTTCCCCCTGGGGACTGAACCTGGTCCATGGCAGTGAAAGCCCAGAATCTTAACCACTGGGCCACCAGGTAACTTAGAAACTCTGCATATCTTTTTAAATTTTTTTTTTAATTTTTAATTGGAAATAATTGCTTTACAATATTGTGTTGGTTTTTGCCATACGTGAGTCAGACATAGGTATAGTTTTTTAAGACTCTGAGAAATGTCTCCTAAAGTGACAATATCATTTTGTGTTACCATTCACAGGGAATGAAAATATCAGATTTTCTGTTACCTGTGTTATCTCTAGCAATTGGTGTTGTTAATGTTTTACCGACGAGTCAAAATATGTGCATAAATATAGCTCATTATTGATATAATTTGCAATTATTTAAGGACAGTGATGCCTAACATCTTTTCATTCAATCCCTTAGATTCAAGGACTTAGATCTGATAGACAGAGTGCCTGAAGAACTTGGACAAAGGTTCCTAACGTAGTATAGCAGTCAGTGACCAAAACCATCTCAAAGGAAATGCAGAAGGAGAGTGGTTGTATGAAGAGGCTTTACAAATAGCTGAGAAAAGAAGAAAAATAAAAAGCAAGGGAGAAAAGAAAAGATATACCCAACTGAATGCAGAGTTCCAGAGAAAAGCAAAGAAAGAAAAGAAGACCTCCTTAAATGAACAATGAAGAGAAGTAGAGGAAAATAAAAGAATGGGGACGACTAGAGATCTCTTCAAGAAAATTGGAGAGATCAAGGGAATATTTCTAGCAAAGATGGACATGATAAAGGATAGAAATGGTAAGGACCTAACCAAAGCAGGAGATATTAAGAAGAGGTGACAAGAATACACAGAAGAAATATACAAAAAAATGCCTTAACGATGTCTTAAAATAACCATGAAGGTGTAGTCACTTACCTAGAGCCAGACATCCTGGAGTGTGAAGTCAAGTGGGCCTTAGGAATTCTTACTATGAAGTAAACTAGTGGAAGTGATGGAATTCCAGTTGAGCTATTACAAATTTTAAAATGATGGCACTGTTAAAGGGCTACAGTCAATATATCAGAAAATTTGGAAAACTCAGTAGTGGCCATAGGATTGGAAAAGGTCAGTTTTCATTCCCATTCCAAAGAAGAGCAATGCCAAAGAACGTCAAGCTGCCATATAATTTCACTCATTACACATACTAGCAAAGTTATTCTCAAAATCCTTCAAGCTAGACTTCAGCAGTATGAGAAATGAAAACTTTCATATGTGCAAGCTGAATTTAGAAAAGAGAGAGAAAGCAGATTAAATTGCCAATATCTGTTGGATGTTAGAAACAGCAAGGGAATTCCAGAAATATATGTACTTCTGCTTTATTGACTATACTAAAGCCTTTGACTCTGTGGATTGCAACATACTGGGTAAAATTCTTAAAGAGATGGGAATACCAGACTACCTTACTTATCTCCTGAGAAATCTATATGTGGTCAAGAAACAACCGTTAGTATTGGTCATGGAATAAGTGACTGGTTCAAAATTGAAAAATAGTATAACAAGGTTGTATTGTCATCCTGTTTTTTCAACTTGCATGAAGAGTACATCATGTGAAATGTTGGGCTGGATGAATCACAACCTGGAATCAAGATTTCTTGGAGAAATATCAACAACCTCAGATATTCAGACGATATCACTCTAGTGGCAGGAAGTGAACTAAAGAGCCTCCTGTTGAGGGTGAAATAGGAGAGTGAAAAAGCTAGCTTAAAACTTGATACAGCCACTATGGAAGAGGGTATGGCGATTCCTTAAAAAACTAGGAATAAAACCACCATATGATCCAGCAATCCCACTCCTAGGCATATAACCTGAGAAAACCAAAATTGAAAGAGACATTTGTATCCCATTGGTCATTGCAGCACTATTTACAATAGCTAGAACATGGAAGCAACCTAGATGTCCATCGACATATGAATGGATAAAGAAGTGGTGGTATATTTACACAGTGGAATATTACTCAGCCATAAACACATTTGAGTCGGTTCTAATGAGGTGGATGAACCTAGAACCTATTATACAGAGTGAAGTAAGTCAGAAAGAGAAAGATAAATATTGTATTCTAACACATATATATGGAATCTAGAAAAATAGTACTGCAGAATTTGCTTACAGGGCAACAAGGGAGAAACAGACAGAATAGATTTATGGACATGGGGAAGGAGGAGGAGAGGGTGAGATATATGGAAAGAGTAACATGGAAACGTACATTACCATATGTAAAATAGATAGCCAACTGAATTTGCTGTGTGGCTCAGGAAACTCAAACAGGGGCTCTGTATCAGCCTAGAGGGGTGGGATGGGAAGGAAGATGGGAGGGAGGTTCAAAAGGGAGGGGTCATATGTATACCTATGGGTGATTCATGTTGAGGTTTGACAGAGAACAGCAAAATTCTGTAAAGCAATTATCCTTCAATAAAAAATAAATTAATTGAAAGAAAACACACACACACACACACACTCAACATTGAATAAAATAAGATCATGGCATTTGGTCCCAAAATCTTCATGATAAATATAGAAGGGTTAAAAAAAGGAAGCATTGTCAGATATTATTTTCTTGGGCAGCAAAGTCACTGCAGATGGTTACTGCTGTCATGAATTTGAAAGACACTTACTCCTTGGAAGAAAAGCTATGACACACTAAACAGCGTATTAAAAATCAAAGACATACTTTGCAGGCAAAGGTCTCTATTGTTAAAACTATGATTTTTCCTACAGTCATGTATGGATTTGAGGGTTGGACCAGAAATAAGGCTGTTGTTGTTTAGTCACTCACTTGTTTGTGACTCTTTGGGGCCCCCATGGGCTGCAGCATGCCAGGCTTCCCTGTCCTTCATCATCACCCAGAGTTTGCTCAACTTGATGTCCATCAAGTCAGTGATGCCATCCAACAATCTCATTCTCTTGACCCCTTCTCCTCCTGCCCTCAATCTTTGCCAGCATCAGACTCTTTTCCAGTGAGTCAGCTCTTCACAACAGGTTTTCAAAATATTGAAGCTTCAACTTCAGCATCAGCCCTTCCAATGAATATTCAGGGTTGATGTATTTAGGATTGACTGATTCAATCTTCTTGCTGTCCAAGGTACTCTCAAGAGTCTTCTCCAATGCCACAGTTCAAAGCCATCAATTCTTTGGTGCTCAGCCTTTTTTTTTATTATTCGCTTCTCACATCCATACATGACTACTGGAAAAACCATAGCTTTGATTATATGGACCTTTGTTGTCAAAGTAATGTCTGCTTTTTGATATGCTATCTAGGTTGTCATAGCTTTCCTTCCAAAGAGCAAGTGCCTTTTAATTTCATGGCTGCAGTCAGCATCTGCAGTGATTTTGGAGCCCAAGAAAATAAAGTCTGTCACTGTTTCCCTATCTATTTGCCATGAAGGGATGGGACGAAATGCCATGAACTTAATTTACTTAAAATTTTATTATTATTATGATTTTTTTTTTTTTTTACTTTACAATATTGTATTGGTTTTACCATACATCAACATGCATCCACCATGGTGTACACGTGTTCCGCATCCTGAACCACCCCCCCACCTCCCTCCCCATACCATCCCTCTGTGTCATCCCTGTGCACCAGCCCCAAGCTTCCTGTATCCTGCATTGAACCTGGACTGGAGATCCGTTTCTTATATTATACATGTTTTAATGCCATTCTCCCAAATCATCCCCCCCTTCCTCTTCCACAGAGTCCAAAAGACTGTTCTATACATCTGTGTCTCTTTTGCTATCTCACATACAGGGTTATTGTTACCATCTTTCTAAATTCCATATATATGTGTTAGTATACTGTATTGGTGTTTTTCTTTCTGGCTTACTTCACTCTGTATAAATAGGCTCCAGTTTCATCCACCTCATTAGAACTGACTCAAATGTATTTTTTAATGGCTGAGTAATACTCCATTGTGTATATGTACCACCGCTTTCTTATCCATTCACCTGCTGATGGACATCTAGGTTGCTTCCATGTCCTGGCTATTATAAACAGTGCTGCAATGAACATTGGGGTACACGTGTCTCTTTCAATTCTTGCTTCCTCGGTGTGTATGCCCAGCAGTGGGATTGCTGGTTCGTATGGCAGTTCTATTTCCAGTTTTTCAAGGAATCTCCACACTGTTCTCCATAGTGGCTGTACTAGTTTGCATTCCCACCAACAGTGTAAGAGGGTTCCCTTTTCTCCACATCCTCTCCAGCATTTATTGCTTGTGACTTTTGGATGGCAGCCTTTCTGACTGGCGTGAAATGGAACCTCAGTGAACATAATTTTTGAATGTTGAGTTTTAAGCCAGCTTTTTCGCTCTCCTCTTTCACTTTCATCAAGAGGCTCTTTAGTTCCTCTTCTCTCTGTCCCATTAAAGTGGTGTCATCTGCCTATCTGAGGATGGTGATATTTCTCCTAGTAATCTTGATTCCAGCTTGTGAGTCATGTAGCCCAGTATTTCACATGATGTACTCTGCATAGAAGTTAAATAAGCAGGCTGACAATACACAATCTTGATGGACTCCTTTCCCAATTTGGAACCAGTCTGTTGTTCCATGTATGGTTCTAACTATTGCTTCTTGTCCTGCATACAGTCTTCTTAGGAGACAGGTAAGTTTGCCTGGTATTCTTTTTTCTTTAGAAATTTTACACAGTTTCTTGTGATCCATGCAGTCAAAGGCTTTATTGTTGTCAGTGAAGCAGAAGTAGATAATTTTCTGGAATTCTCTTGTCTTTTCTACGATCCAGTGGATGCTGGTAATTTGATTTCTGGTTCCTTTGTCTTTTCAAAATCCAGTTGTACATCTGGAAGTTCTTATTTCTCATACTGCTGAAGTCCAGCTTGAAGAATGTTGAGCATAATCTTGCTAGCATGTGAAATGAGTGCAGTTGTATGGTAGTTTGAATATTCTTTGACATTGCCTTTCTTTAGGATTGGCATGAAAACCGGTCATTTCCTGTCCTATGGTCACTGCTGAGCTCCAAATTTGCTGCCATATTTAGTGCAGCTCTTTAGCAGCAGCATCTTTTAGGATTTGAAATAGTTCACCTGGAATTCCATCACTTTCATTAGCTTTGTTTATGATAATGCTTCCTAAAGCCCACTTGACTTTGCACTCCAGAATGTCTACCTCTAGGTGTCTAGCCACACCATCATGGCTGTCCAGGTAATTAAGAACTATTTTGTATGTTTCTTCTGTGTATTCTTGCTTGATCTCTTTTGCTTTTTTAAAATATCCTTGCCATTTCTGTCCTGTACTGTGCCCAGTTTTGCATGAAGCATTTCTTGGTATCTCTAATTTTCTTGAAGCAATCTCTAGTATTCCCATTCTATTATTTCCCTTTATTTCTTTGCATTGTTCACTTATGAATGTTTTCTTATTTCTCCTTACCATTCTCCAGAACTCTGCATTCAGCTGGGTATATCTTTCTCTTTTTCCTCTGCCTTTCACTTCTCTTCTTTTCTCAGCTATTTATAAGGCCTCCTCAGACAACTGCTTTGCCTTTTTGCATTTCTATTCCTTGATGATGGTTTTGGTCAGTTCCTTTGCATCATTATAAAGCTTTTTAACATTTAATACGCATGAGGTCAGTAGCAATCACTTCTTTTTCACCTTTGGTTGTATTAATCTGTGTTTTCTCCCCTAATATCTTATTTAATTTTACTAGGAGTTCAGTAATACACATAACTTTTCCTTTTTTTTTTCCCATTAGGAGATTTGTCTATTAGTATTTTAGGCCACTTAAAGGGGTAAAACAGACTGCTTGTCAAATATCTCTGAATGTTATTTCAAATGGTAATTGACATTTGATTATTCGCCTACATCATTATTGACAGTAAAAATTAATAATCTTCCTGTGCTGTTAGGCATTTCCTCCTTTGTCTTTTCATCCATTTTTATCCCTCTTTCATAAATTGAACTATATTAATGATTTCATTTTTAGCAGAGATTTAACTTAGTTTTTTTAACTTCTTTTTATTTAAAATGTTTATTCATACAGAGATAATTATCTTTTTAACATTTAAAAATGCATTTTTAAAATGGAGACATTGATTTGAAATATTATGTAAATTTCATGTGTGCAACATGCTGATTCACAATTTTTTAGTGTTATATTCCATTTATAGTAATTACAAACGATTGGCTACATTCCTCATGTTATGTATTCCTGTAGCATATTTATTTTATACTTATACAGATTATACAAGTAATTTAAACCTCTTTAACTGCTTTCCCTATTTTGCCGCTCTGAACATTCATTTCCTCACTAACTTATTAACCACTAATTTACTTTTTACGCCTGTGAATCTGTTTTCTCTGGTTTGTTTCATTCATTTTTAAAATTTTTTTGATTTCACATATTTTTTTAGATTTTCACCGTTAACATACAGTAACTGTCTCTGTCTTATTTTGCTTAATACAATACTTTCCAGGTCCATCTTGTTGCAAATGGCAAAATTTTATTATTTAGGCAAGTTTTTGTCAACTGACATGATCACCACTCCTTACCATCTTATTTTCTGATCTTGCCTTCTCTCTCATCTGTCTACAGTTTTAGCTATCGATCATATATATCTTAACACAATTTAGATTCATCTAGTTAATATTTCCATGTTGTTTTGCACACTCGTAATTTTCACTTTTGCATTTCTGTTTACTTGTCTTAGTTTTCTAAAGGCAAACTTGTATTATTTCTTTACACATTGCCCCAATAATTCATAATCAAATAAAATTATCATTTAGTTTTCATTTTGTGGTAATACTATATTAATTCTGTTTGAAAAAAAGTAATCCATTCCATAAGAGTATAATTTAAGAATAGGAGAGAGCTTAAGGATAATCAGTTTCTCTATGACCAAGTAGAAAAGATATTTTTATCATGGACTTAGGAAATATGTAGAGCTCTTTGGTGTTGTTCAGTTACCAATTCATGTCCGACTCTGTGACCCCCATGCACTGCAGCATGCCAGGCTTCTCTGTCCCTCACCATCTCCCAGAGTTTGCCTAAGTTCATGTCTATTGAATTGGTGATGCCATCCAACGATCTCATCCTCTGTTGCCCGTTCCTCCTTCTGCCTTCAATCTTTCCCAGCATTCGGGTCTTTTCCAATGAGTCACCTGTTCAAAACAAGTGGCCAAAGTATTGGAGCTTCTTTACCTTAACCAAGAGTAGTACTTTTATCAGGCCAAGCTGGAAATCAAGAAACCAAAGTCAAATCCTCTTATCCTGTATCTAGTTAGACATAACTACTATCCCAAGGCAACCAATTTTCTTAGTGATACATTGGAGTTGAGGGGCTCATTAACCATAGGAAACAGGCTTTGACACCTTTTTACAGTTATCAAATATTAACTCCCAGGATCATTTTCTTGGCTATGAATGAGTGAGATAGAGACTTCTGTGAAAAAGACAATGGGAAGAGAAAGCCTATATTCTAGATTTGCTAGTAAAACAAAACTAAGGCAAAAAAAAATTAATATATTGGCATTTCCAAGATACCCTCCAAAGTTTCAGTGTCTCACACCATTCTAGATTCTGAGTTTATCACGTTCTTCATGTCTATAGGAGAAAATATTCTTGTATGAATTGAAAGAGTCTGAATATAAATATGAATTTTATCAGGATAGCTTAATTTGCCTTCAGAGACCATAGTTTTCCATTTCAAATATGGTTGGCAAAAATAAGCTAATCTTCAGTTAAAGGATCTAATTTTCAGGAGATATTATCAAAGGAAAAAATGAGATAAAGTTTATTCCTTCTACTGCAAAGAAATTGCCATTATTTTCTGGGGAAAGTAATAAAAAATAAATACAGCCTCATTTCAAATAGCAAATTTAATGATACTGACAGCATGCTGCTGCTGCTGCTGCTAAATTGCTTGAGTTGTGTCCAACTCTGTGCGACTCCATAGACAGCAGCCCATCAGGCTCTCCCATCCCTGGGATTCTCAAGGCAAGGATACTGGAGTGGGTTGCCATTTCCTTCTCCAATGTATGAAAGTGAAAATTAAAAGTGAAGTCACTCAGTCGTGTCCAACTCCTAGCAACCGCATGGACTGCAGCCTACCAGGCTCCTCCACCCATGGTATTTTCCAGGCAAGAGTACTGGAGTGAGGTGCCATTGCCTTCTCCAACTGACAGCATACTTTATATTAAATTTCTATTTATTTTGTGGTAATACTATATTAATATAACGTGTTTTTATTAATAAATTCAAGGAGATATTTTAATAATGCTTCTAAATATTATAACATTTTTTCTTGGTGACATGACATTTTAATTGAAATACATATTTTTTATTTCATATAAAATAGATTTTATTCCTATATGTGGTTTCTAGGAATCTTCTTAAAACAATCTCCATTTTTGTAAGGCTACCAAATCTACCTTTTTTTGATACGAGAAACAATGGAGATTACTGACATCTAAAATTTTGTTACAGAGGGGAAAACTGATCTTTTTCATGTAACTTAAAAGAGTTAGGACCTTGTTTTTAGGCTAATAAGAAAAATGGGCATTGATGACATATACATCTGTCTTAACTGAAAGAATGAAATGAGGTGCTGAAAGAATTTATGTAGAGAGAGCAGAGAGTTTTTCATTTGGCTTTCTTTTTAGAGGTACTGTTTTTATAGGATCGCATTCACTTATTTGAAGAAAAGGCTATTCTCTGGACCATGTTTTTGAAGGCTTGCTGCACTTGCTGATTTCTTAGGGTGTATATAAATGGATTCAAAAGAGGAGCCACTGAGGTATTGAGCACAGCCACTCCTTTGCTTAGAGTCACTCTTTCCCTTGCTGAAGGCTTAATGTACATGAAGATGCAGCTGCCATAAGACAGAGAGACAACTATCATGTGGGAGGAACACGTGGAAAAGGCTTTTTTTCTTTGATTCGTGGAAGGAATTCTCAGAATTGTCTGGATAATATATGTGTAGGATAGAATAACTAATGTTAAAGTGACCATGAGTGTTACCACAGCTAAAAATAATGCCATGAGTTCTAGAAAGTGAGTGCTCGTGCAGGAAAGCTGCAGAATGGGAGAAGCATCACAGATGAAATGATCAACTATATTGGAGCCACAGAAATCCAATCGCAGCAGCAGGATTATTGGTGGAAAGATGATCAGGAATCCTGCAAGCCAGGAGCTAAAGACAAGAAGTATACAGACTTTACTGCTCATGATGGTGGTGTAATGCAGAGGTTTGCAGATGGCCACATAGCGGTCATAGGACATGGCAGCCAGGAGGTAAAATTCTGTCACCCCCAAGAAGATGAAGAAAAACAGCTGAGCCACACAGCCGTTATAAGAAATGGTTCTGTCCTCGGTCATGATCGCGACAAGGAATCTGGGAATGCAGACAGAAGTGAATGATATTTCTAGGAATGAGAAGTTTCGAAGGAAGAAATACATTGGAGTCTGCAGATGGGGATCTGAAAGGGTGAGGGTGATGATGACCAGGTTCCCAGTCACGCTTAGCATGTAGGTAACAAGAAGAAATAGGAACAGTACAACCTGCCACTTTGGATCACTTGTCAATCCAAGAAGGATAAACTCGGTAACTTCTGTGTAATTTCTCATTATTTTCCTTCATTATAATAATATTCTTTGTTTTAGCTGTAAAACAGATGAAGAAATTAAAAAAAAAAAATTATGGCACCAGCAGAGGAATACACACACACGCGCGTGCGCACATACACACACACAATATTGCTTCCTTGTACTTTTAGAGGAAAATTTTTTAGTAGTATATAGTAAAAAAAGACTTTTAAAATTTGCAATTTATTATGTCATGCATTAATTCACTATCCCGTATTTCCTTCATTGTTTTCTCACACATATCAGTAAAAACAAAAAAAAAAACTTTCTTCTGAATGCTTCAATATATTCCTGAAAAAAAAGAGAAAAGGAGGCTCAAATCTCTGATTTTAAAACTTCAAATAAAACTGAGAGCTTACCTCCAGTGTATCCCAATATTATTGAAGATATACTTTTATTGCTTTCTGCTTCATACAAATTTTAAATCTTTCTATTTTGTATAAACATTTCTTTTTCCTTATCCATTTGAAACTTTTACAATCTGTGGAGATACCTTAGTAACTTAGTTGTCCAACTGGTAGAGTAACATGTCCCTGATAATAGTATAGCACTAGAGCCACATATATATCAATGCACTGAAAGTTAAAAGTGAAAGTGAAGTCTCTGAGTCATGTCTGACTCTTAGTGACCCCATGGACTGCAGCTTACCAGGCTCCTCTGTCCTTGGGATTTTCCAGGCAAGAGTACTGGAGTGGGGTGCCATTGCCTTCTCCAATATATATATATATATAGAATACATAAAAGTAGTACTTTTACTTAAGTCTTAATTTTAATTTTTGTAAACTACTAGCATCCTTACTTATTTCCAAAGTCGTTTGGCACTTCTCCACAATCTCGCCTATTTTTTTCCTAAGGGGTAATGAAAAGGAATAGTAAACATTCAAGGTAAGTTTTGGAGAGGCAAAGATTCTCTTTCTTTTTCTACTTCTTTCCTCTTTTTTTTTTTTTGCTTGTATAGTAACTCGATATTATACAGAGTTTGTTTAATTATTTAATCCTTATTTAGTATTATTTTCCACTAAAACTTTAGATATGCTGTCATCTAAATAATTCTTTTTAATAGTTTATATCTAGAAAGACTGCCTAAGTCTGCAATGCCTCATGTGTTTTCTATAGTCTTCAGAGGTTTCAGAGCTTTCGAAAAATACTATTTTCTCAGTATCAGCCAATTAATTCAATATGTTAATAAACTTACTTAGATTCTTTACTTATAAAATTTCTGGGAGGGATATATTCCCACTTTCAGTCTTCTCTTTCTGGTCATAAAATAAGCTATTTTTTTGTCTTTTGCCTTTATATGATGAATGCTAACTTTCTCTATATATAAAATGTGCAAAGCTAGTATTAAAAGAATTTCTATAATTGTTAAAACACATCAAGTGTGTTATTTTGAATAATGTACAAAAATGATTACATGGTGTCTTGATATTTATGATATTAAAAATGATTATGGAAAGATATGTAGACAAGAACACAAAAATGATGAAAGTCCTGTTAATCACAAAATACTTACGCTATAATGAATAAAAATGTTGCATAAAATTATTAAATAGTAGCTTCAAAATTTTCTTTATATATTGCATATAAATGTGTCATTTAATTTTATTTATACCTAGTACATAATTGAGATTATTTGTATAACATAATTATATACTATTAAGGCCAATTTATATTTTTGTAAAAAGCTATCAAAGAAGTACTTACATTTATGGTAAATATGACTGGTTAGTATCACTTTTTTTTTATTTTATTTTTTAACTTTATAATATTGTATTGGTTTTGCCATATATCAACATGAATCCACCACAGGTATACACGTGTTCCCCATCCTGAACCCTCCTCCCTCCTCCCTGCCCGTACCATCCCTCTGGGTTGTCCCAGTGCACCAGCCCCAAGCATCCAGTATCATGCATCGAACCTGGACTGGCGACTCGTTTCATATATGATATTATACATGTTTCAATGCCATTCTCCAAAATCATCCCACCCTCTCCCTCTTCCACAAAGTCCAAAATACTGTTCTATACATCAGTGTCTATGGGGTCGCTAAGAGTTGGACATGACTGAGTGACTTCACTTTCACTTTTCACTTTCATGCATTGGAGAAGGAAATGACAACCCACTCCAGTGTTCTTGCCTGGAGAATCCCAGGGACGGGGGAGCCTGGTGGGCTGCTGTCTATGGGGTCACACAGAGTCGGACACGACTGAAGAGACTTAGCATAGCATAGCATAGCATACAGTATCACTTCTAATAGCTTCTTTAATTTGCTTCAACTAAGTACTTTGGGATTTTTCAAAAGCTTTTGCAATCTGTTTCCCCTTTGTCATCATATATTTGTAACTAAATAACCAAAATATCAATAATGAAGAATAACTGTAAGACCCCCCTCTACAATGTTTACACAAAGGGTATGTATCAACACACTTCTAAATAGTAAAGCAAATGTCTCCAGTCTCCAAAGATCTCAGTTCCCAGGATTATTTCCTACCTATTGTCACTTGAAGTATTATCTTAGTACTTGATATAATTGAAATGAAAGCTGATGTAATGTCTTTTCAAGCTTGGTGAGCAAGATGATACAATTTTTTATGCAGAAGTAATATTATTCAAGATAGCCATACTTTTATCTGCGCTATTACAATGGACTCAGGGGGATTAATTGATGAAAAAACAAAACGCACAATGGAGATTGGTCTCAAGACACCAACCACTAAACAGTGGTCCAAACTAGTAAATAATTTCAAATAAAATATTTAGGTGAGAGTGGCCTGAAATTGGAGCAGGAAAATATATAGAAAGATATACATTTTCACAATAATCCAAAACTTCATAAGGAGTAGAAACAATAACCAAGCAGTAGAGATAAGCAGGTCTTAAGTGCCAACAGACTAGGCTGTGAACAAGTGAGAGTGTTAGCTGCTCAATTGTGTCTGACTCTCTGCAACCCCATGGACTGTATTTCAACAGGCTCCTTGTCCCTGGAATTCTCCAGGCAAGAATACTGAAGTGGGTTGCCATTCTCTTCTCTAGTGGATCTTCCTGACCCAGGGATAAAATCCAGATTTCCTGTATTCCAGGTGGTTTCTTTACCGAATGAGCCACCAGGGAAGCCCCATGAAAAAGTTGTTTTTTCTCGAATCATAAAGAAAACATGATGATGTTTAAGACATCCATTATTCTACACTATAAGGTATCAATTATTCTACACTATAAGAGATGTCAGGCTTATTTTTAAGTTTTTATATATTTTCATTGAATGTTGACATAAAATATTTGATCATGATTAGACCCATTACCATTGATTCATTCAATAATTATTTTTGACATCTTTTCTGAGAAGATAGAGATGACAAAGATAGCTTTTTACATAATTTTCACTTCTTACAAAAAATTGTGAGAATTCTACATTGTTTTTGAAATCTCAGATTCCCTTTCTCTTGTCCAATAAAAGCAATATTCTTTCCCAGCATTTTCTTGCTCACTGCTTTGATCTGAAAAGTTGTCTATAATATTCCATTCACATTAAGTTTTTGAGATGTGTATTATGTTGCTTTTTAATCCAGGAGTTCCATATAATGTATAGCTTAAATTAAATGAAACCTGGGATTATTTAATGACCTTAATAGAAATTCCTGAACAAAGAATTTTAAATTATTTTTACTGTTTCTTTGGGAGACAAATGAAGTTATTCATTATATATGATTAAGTAATACACAGAATATACTGAAGAAAGAGACGATTAAAAAGAACTTCATTAACATGACATAAACATACTCATGTTTAATTATAATGTCACAATAGCTTTTGTCTGATGTTTATCTGTAAACCACAGTGTCATTTAAAATTACACATCATGGACAACCTGTCACTAAATAAAGCTACATGGAAAATTAATGTATAAGTCCTCACCTTAGCTTGCTTACATATGCAAAGAGTCTATTTCCAAATAAGGTCAAAGCTTCAGACTCCAGATGGACATGAATTTCTTGAAGAGCACTATGCAAACCAGTCAAGTACTGAAAACAAATACTTCTTAGGACAATGTTAAACAATAACATATCTCCACTGAGCATAGCGATTCATGTGCTTTCAAAGTTTTTCATAGAATCTGCTTTTTACCAGTGTTTTCAATAATGGATTATATGAATGTACATGCTCTTAAGAAACAATACCTTAAGACTGGGCTTTGAGGACCATTTTAAGCAGTAAAATCACAAATAAAAATACAAAAATTTAAAAATTATGGCATGAGATAGGCCATGAAAAAGGAATGTGTTTAAGACATAAGAGCTGAAAAAACAAAGGAGAGTATTACTTTGTTTAACCTCAGCTGGAAATGTGTGTAAAGGTTTCTTGAATCCAAGACTTAAAGGGCAACTGTAGGAGAAATGTTTAACATGTTTCAATAGCAGATCTCCCACTTTAATTGTCAACCCCATGTCCCTTTTTCCTCTGTTAAAAAGACACTGGAAAGACATACTTGTTTCAACTCTGGACATCTTAGAGAAAAAGTTTGTTCTGTTAATGAATAGCTTTACTTTCTTTTTTTTTAAATT
Source organism: Bos javanicus (assembly GCF_032452875.1). Classification (NCBI taxonomy): domain Eukaryota; kingdom Metazoa; phylum Chordata; class Mammalia; order Artiodactyla; family Bovidae; genus Bos; species Bos javanicus. The sequence goes on from NC_083872.1 coordinate 59,024,847, forward strand.
AGAGAATAGTTAATTTATAATATTGTGATGTCTTTTGCCATACATCAACATGAATCAGCATTAGGTATATATATATCCCCTCCTTCTTGAACCTCCCACCCACGTCCATCCCCATCCCACCCTGCTAGATTGTCACAGAGCACTATCTTTGAGTTCCCCATGTCATGCTCTCATATCATGTCACCCTCTCCTTCCCAATCAATAGCTTTGAATATGCTGAATAAATTCCAATCAATCTGTCTCTTTAATCTATATGTTTAAAACTCTACTTTTTATAAATGAACTTATGTTATTTCAACTTCTTTTGTAATAAGTTAATTTGAAGTTGAAATGTATTAACCACCTGAGAATCCAGTGGTACTTCTCCCATCTACCCCAGGTGGCATGGAAAATCCAGAATTTTTGATAAGTGCACTCATTTCAGTAAATTCAGCATGATATAAAATTGTGTTTCTTTTTCCCTATGCCCAGGGAATTCATCCAAACATAAGTTTCCATATTTATGGTAAAATAAATCAGCAATTAGTTAAAATAATCTAACATCATGTAAAGCATGGTGACTATAGATAATAATTCTGTGTAATGTATTTGAAAGTTGCTAAGAGAGTAGATCTTAAAAGTTCTCATCACAAAAAATGATTGTAACTATTTGTGGTGGTGGGGTGTTAACTAGACCTATTTTGGTGATTATTTTGTGATTTATACAAATATCTAATCTGAAACTAATTCAATGTTATATGTCAATTCTATCTCAATAAAAATAATTTTAAAAAGGAAAGAAAATATGAAACAGATGGGATTCTGTCCATCAACATTTTTATGGCCTTGGAAAAGACAGACACCCTATTACGTGATGGTTGGATAATAGCTTAAACCCATAGTGAGTCTCCCTGAAGCTCACAGACTTCCTCTGCTGGTTCCCAGCTTTGCTGGAATTATCCTTAGTCCTGTGTGTCTGAACCATTGGCCTCCTGAAGTCACAGGAGCAGGCCTTGGTGCTGTTTCTCCTTTCTGGTGCCTCTGGGAGGAGAATTGAAGAACAAGAGCTGTGTCATATTCCTGTTTCCAATGTGTTCCTTCCTGTGACTTCATCTTTGCCCTGCCAGGGAGAAACAGGCCTTGTAACGCTTTACACCTGCTCTTTGAAAACTCCTCAAACCCAGTCCACTTGTTCCCCATTTGTCTGGTGAGTCCAGCCATTGATCTTTTGGAGCTGGACTTGTTTATAAGTAAGAAGAGTTTTGCATCCCAGCATTTCAGAGGCCAAAGATAATCTACATTCCTCTGCGGTTGCTGCATTTTGTCTGGTTTGGTTTCATTGTCATCATTAATAAAGGATCAGGAACAAGACAAGGGTGTCCACTTTCACCATTATTATTCAACATAGTTCGGAAAGTCCTAGACACAGCAATCAGAGAAGAAAAAGAAATAAAAGGAATCCAGATCAGAAAAGAAGTAAAATTCTCACTGTTTGCAGATGACATGATACTGTACATAGAAAACCCTAAAGATAGTATCAAAAAATTACTAGAGCTAATCAGTGAATTCAGCAAAGTTGCAGGATACAAAATCAGTACACAGAAATCACTTGCATTTCTATATACTGAGAATGCAAATTCAGAAAGAGAAATTAAGGAATCAATCCCATTCACCATTGCAACAAAAAGAATTAAATATCTAGGAATAAACTTACCTAAGGAGACAAAAGAACTGTACACAGAAAATTACAAGACACTAATGAAATAAATCAAAGGACATAAAGAGATGGAGAGATATTCCATGTTCCTGGGTAGGAAGAATCAATATTGTGAAATTGACTATACTACCAAATGTAATCTATGGATTCAATATGATCCCTAACAAATTACCAATGGCATTTCTCACATAACTAGAGCAAAAATTTCACAATTCATAGGGAAGCACAAAAGACCCAGAATAGCCAAAGCAATCTGGAGAATGAAGAATGGAGCTGAAAGAATCAACATTCCTGACTTCAGATTACACTACAAAGCTGCAGCCATCAAGACAGTATGGTACTGGCACAAAAACAGAAATATAGACCAAGGGAACAGATAGAAAGCCCAGAAATAAACCCATGCACCTATGGGTACCTTATTTTTGACAAAGGAGGCAAGAATATACAATGGGGCAAGGAGAGCCTCTTCAATAAATGGTGCTAGGAAGACTGGACAGCTACATGTAAAAGCATGAAATTAGAACACTTCCTAACACAACATACAAAGATAAATTAAAAAAGGATTAAAGATCTAAATGTAAGACCAGAAGCTATTAAACTCTTAGAGGGAAACATAGGCAGAACACTCAGTGAAATAAATTAGAGCAATATCCTCTATGACCCACCTCCTAGAGTAACAGAAATAAAAACAAATGTAAACAATTTGTTTACTGATTAAACTTAAAAGCTTTTGTACAGCAAAGGAAACTATCAGTTCAGTTCAGTTCAGTCACTCAGTTGTGTCTGACTCTTTGTGACCCCATGAACCGCAGCATGCCAGGCCTCCCTGTCCATCACCAACTCCCCGAGTTTACCCAAACTCATGTCAATTGAGCCGGTGATGCCATCTAACCAGCTCATCCTCTGTTGTCTCCTTCTCCTCCTGCCTTCAATCTTTCCCAACATCAGGGTCTTTTCAAATGAGTCAGCTCTTTGCATCATTTTCTTATAGGAAAGTATAAGCAAGGTGAAAAGACAACCCTCAGAATGGGAGAAAATAATAGCAAATGAAACAACTGACAAAGGATTAATTTCCAAAATATACAAGCACCTTATACAACTCAATGCAAACAACCCAATCAAAAAGTGGGAAAAATACCTAAAGAGATGTTTCTCCAAAGAAGACATATAGATAGATAACAAACACATGAAAAGATGCTCAACATCGCTCATTATTAGAAAAATGCAAATCAAAACTGCAATGAGGTATCACTTGACACTGGTCAGAATGATCATCATCAAAAAGCCTACAAACAATAAATGCTGGAGAGGGTGGAGAAGAGGGAACACTCTTGCACTGTTGGTGGCAATGTAAATCGATACAGCCACTATGCAAGATGGTATGGGGATTACTTTAAAAAACTGGGAATAGAACCACATGATCCATCAATCCCACTCCTAGGCATATAACCTGAGGAAACCAAAATTGAAAAAGACACATATATCCCATTGTTCACTGCAGCACTATTTACAATAGCTAGAACATGGAAGCAACCTAGATGTCTATTAACAGATGAATGGATAAAGTTGTGGTACATATACACAATGGAATATTACTCAGGCACAAAAAGGAACACATTTGAGTCAGTTCTAATGAGGTGGATGAACCTAGAACCTATTATACACAGTGATATGAGTCAGAAAGAGAAAGATAAATATCATATTCGAACATATATATGGTTTCAGTGTGTCTGCCCTCTGATGCCCTCTTGCAACACCTACCATCTTACTTGGGTTTCTCTTACCTTGGGTGTGGGGTATCTCTTCACGGCTGCTCCAGCAAAGTGCAGCTGCTCTTCCTTACCTTGGACGAGGGATATTTCCTCACTGTCGCCCTTCCTGACCTTCAACGTGGGATAGCTCCTCTAGGCCCTCCTGTGCCCGGGCAGCCACATCTCCTTGGACGTGGGGTTGGTCCTCCCAGCTGCCGCCCCTGGCCTGGGGCATTGGGTAGCTCCTCCCTGCCGCTGCCCCTGACTTCGGACGTGGGGTAAATCCTCTTGGCTGCTGCCCTTTGGGCATGGGGTCCTCCCCGCTGCTGTCCCTGACGTCGGACACGGGGTAGCTCCTCCTGGCCACCACCCCTGACCTCAGACTTGGGTAGCTCTTCTCGGCCATTCCTGTGCTGTTGCAGCCTGGCACTCTGGGCTGCTGCCCCTGACTTCAGACGTGGGGTAAGTCCTCTTGGCTGCCGCCCTTTGGGCATGGGGTCCTCCCCGCTGCTGCCCCTGACTTCGGACGTGGGGTAACTCCTCTTCTCTGCCACCCTTCGGGCATGGGGTCCTCCCTGCTGCTGCCCCTGACCTCAGACGTGGGGTAGCTCCTCTCGGCCGGGCTTAGTGCACTGGTCGCAGCCGCCGCCACGCTTAGTGCGCTGGACGCAGCCGCTGCCGTGCTTAGACCCAAGACGGGCGGGTCATGGTGGAGAGATCTGACAGAATGTGGTCCACTGGAGAAGGGAATGGCAAACCACTTCAGTATTCTTGCCTTGAGAACCCCATGAACAGTATGAAAAGGCAAAATGATAGGATACTGAAAGAGCAATGCCCAGGTCAGTAGGGGCCCAATATGCTACTGGAGATCAGTGGAGAAATAACTCCAGAAAGAATGAAGGGATGGAGCCAAAGCAAAAAGAATACCCACCTGTGGATGTGACTAGTGATAGAAGCAAGGTCCGATGCTGTAAAGAGCAATATTGCATAAGAACCTGGAATGTCAGGTCCATGAATCAAGGCAAATTCAAAGTGGTCAAACAAGAGATGGCAAGAGTGAATGTCGACATTCTAGGAATCAGCAAACTCAAATGGACTGAAACGGGTGAATTTAAATCAGATGACCATTATATCTACTACTGCAGTCAGGAATCCCTCAGAAGAAATGGAATAGCCATCATGGTCAACAAAAGAGTCTGAAATGCAGTACTTGGATGCAATCTCAAAAACGACAGAATGATCTCTGTTGGTTTCCAAGGCAAACCATTCAATATCTCAGTAATCCAAGTCTATGCCCCAACCAGTAACACTGAAGAAGCTGAAGTTGAATGGTTCTATGAAGGCCTACAAGACCTTTTAGAACTAACACCCAAAAAAAGATGTCCTTTTCATTATAGGGGACTGGAATGCCAAAGTAGGAAGTCAAGAAACACCTGGAGTAACAGGTAAATTTGGCCTTGGAATACGGAATGAAGCAGGAAAAGGAGGAGCTAAGATGGCGGAGGAATAGGACGGGGAGACCATTTTCTCTCCCACAAATTCATCAAAAGAACATTTAAAAGCCAAGTAAATTCCACAAAACAACTTCTGAATGTCAGCAGAGGACATCAGGCACCCAGAAAAGCAACCCATTGTCTTTGAAAGGAGGTATGAAAAAATATAAAAGGCAAAAAAAGGGACAAAAGAGGGAGGGACGGAGCTCCATCCCGGGAAGTGAGTCTTAAAAAGAGAGAAGTTTCCAAACACCAGGAAACACTCTCACTGCTGAGTCTATGCCGAGCCTTGGAAGCACAAAGGGCCACGTAACAGGGAGGAAAAATAAATAAACAATTAAAACCCACAGATTACAATCCCAATGGTAACTCCCCCAGCGGAGAAGCAGCGCAGACGCCTGCACCCGCTACTAGCAAGTGGGGGCTGGGCAAGAAGGAGTGGGCTGCATCGCTTAGAGTAAGGATCTGGCCTGACTGCCCCGAGCACTACCTGAGCGAACTAATTAGGGCTAGCAAACCAGACTGTGGGATAGCTACCACGCGGAAAGCCAGCCCTAACCTAAGACACAGCCAGGCCCATGCACAGAACAAAGGACTGAACAGAGATAGCTGGCTGCAGACCATCCCCTTCCAGTGACAGGCAGCCAGAGCCGGAAGGGGGCAATTGCAGCCCCAGAGAGACATTATCTACAAAACTGTAAGCAGGCTTCTTTGCTAACTAAGACTTCTTGGGTTCTGGAAGGTCAACATCCGCCTGAGAAGGTACGCCGGTTGTACACCCAGAAAACCGAGCGGCAGGGAGGCAATAAGTCGCAGCGACCGCACTCACCAAATACCTCATCACCTGAGCTTCTTAGACCTAGGAAAGGCACAAAACGCAGGCCCAACAGAATGTGTGCCTCTGAGGACGACCCAAGTGCCTGAACCTGAGCGGCTTAGACCTGGGAGGTGCAAGCATCCCAGGGCCAGCCTCGGATGGTTCCCTGTGGAGCAACCTAGAGCCTGAGCAGTGTAGGCAGGGAGGCTACATGCGCCGTGAGCGGGGGCAGGCCCAGTGTGGCTAAGGTACTGCAAGCACACGCCAGTGTTTTGTTTGCAGTGTCCCTCCCTCCCCACAGCACTACTGAACAAGTGAGCCTAAAAAAAAACAAAAACAAAAAAGTGTCCACCACCACCCCCTTTGCATCAGGGCGGAAATCAGACACTGAAGAGACCAGCAAACAGGAGAAGCTATAACAGAGGGAACTGCCTTGGAAGCGACAGGCAATAGATTAAAACCCTGTCGTTAATACTGACTACATAGGAAGGGGCCTATAGATCTTGAGAAATATAAGCTGGACCAAGGAACTAAATGAAAATGAACTGACCCCACAATACCCACACCACCACCAGAGAAAGTCCTAGATATATTTTTACTACTTTTATGATCATTCTTTCTTTATTTTTAATTTTTTAACACTTTTAAGTCCTCTATTACTCCTTTAATTTTCACTTTTATAACCTATTACTTTGCAAAAAGAAAGGACCCTAATTTTTTTTAAAAGCAAACTTCATATATATATATATATATTTTATAATTTTTGTGACCTTGTTTTGTTTTTTTTTCTTTTTCTCTTTCTTTCTTTTCTCTTCTTTTCTTTAACACTGTATTTCTGAAATTCCAAACTCTACACTAGATTTTTAATTTTAGCTTTTTGGTACTTGTTATCAATTTTGTACCTTTTTTTTAATATACTTTTTGTGACTTTTTTTTTCTCTCTTTCTTTCTCTTCTTCTTTTCTTTAACATTGTATTTCTGAAATTCCAAACTCCACTCTAGATTTTTAATTTATGCTTTTTAGTATTTTTTATCAAATTTGTACCTATATTTTCTTTATAATTTTTGTGACTTTGTTTTTGTTTGTTTGTTTTTTCTCTTGCTTTTTTATCATCTTTTCTTTAACATTGTATTTTTGAAATTCCAAACTCTACTCTAGACTTTTAATTTTTGGTTTTTGGTATTTGTTATCAATTTTGTACCTATATTTTCTTTATAATTTTTGTGACTTTTTTTTTCTTTTTCTGTTTCTTTTCCTTTTTCTTTTCTTTAACATTGTATTTTTGAAATTCAAAACTCTACACTAGATTTTTAATTTTTGCTTTTAGGTATTTGTTACCAATTTTGTACCTTTAAGAAGGCAAAAAAATAGAGGAAAACAACAGAATGGAAAAGACTAGGGATCTCTTCAAGAAAATCAGAGATACCAAATGAACATTTCATGAAAAGATGAGATCTATAAAGGACAGAAATGGTATGGACCTAACAGAAGCAGAATGTATTAAGAAGAGATGGCAAGAATACACGGAAGACTGTACAAAAAAGATCTTCATGACCCAGATAATCATGATGGTGTGATCACTGACCTAGAGCCAGACATCCTGGAATGTGAAGTCAAGTGGGACTTAGAAAGCATCACTATGAACTAAGCTAGTGGAGGTGATGGAATTCCAGTTGAGCTACTCCAAATCCGGAAAGATGCTGCTGTGAAAGTGCTGCACTCAATATGCCAGAAAATTTGGAAAACTCAGCAGTGGCCACAGGACTGGAAAAGGTCAGTTTTTCATTCCAATCCCAAAGAAAGGCAGTGCCAAAGAATGCTGAAACTATCACACAATTGCACTCATCTCACATGCTAGTAAAGTAATGCTGAAAATTCTCCAAGCCAGGCTTCAGCAATATGTGAACCGTGAACTTCCTGATGTTCAAGCTGGTTTTAGAAAAGGCAGAGGAAACAGAGATCAAATTGCCAACGTCTGCTAGATCATGGAAAAAGCAAGGGAGTTCCAGAAAATCATCTATTTCTGCTTTATTGACTATGCCAAAGCCTTTGACTGTGTGGATCACAATAAACTGTGGAAAATTCTGAAAGAGATGGGAATACCAGACCACCTGATCTGCCTCTTGAGAAATCTGTATGCAGGTCAGGAAGCAACAGTTAGAACTGGACATGGAACAACAGACTAGTTCCAAATAGGAAAAGGAGTAAATCAAGGCTGTATATTGTCACCCTGTTTATTTAACTTATATGCAGAGTACATCATGAGAAACGCTGGACTGGAAGAAACACAAGCTGGAATCAAGATTGCCGGGAGAAATATCAATAACCTCAGATATGCAGATGACACCACCCTTATGGCAGAAAGTGAAGAGGAACTCAAAAGCCTTTTGATGAAAGTGAAAGTGGAGAGTGAAAAAGTTGGCTTAAAGCTCAACATTCAGAAAACGAAGATCATGGCATCCGGTCCCACCACTTCATGGGAAATAGATGGGGAAACAGTGGAAACAGTGTCAGACTTTATTTTCCTGGGCTCCAAAATCACTACAGATGGTGACTGCAGCCAAATTAAAAGACGCTTACTCCTTTGAAGGAAAGTTATGACCAACCTAGATAGCATATTCAAAAGCAGAGACATTACTTTGCCAACAAAGGTTCATCTATTCAAGGCTATGGTTTTTCCTGTGGTCATGTATGGATGTGAGAGTTGGACTGTGAAGAAGGCTGAGCACTGAAGAATTGATGCTTTTGAGCTGTAGTGTTGGAGAAGACTCTTGAGAGTCCCTTGGACTGCAAGGAGATCCAACCAGTGCATTGTGAAGGAGATCAGCCCTGGGATTTCTTTGGAAGGAATGATGCTAAAGCTGAAACTCCAGTACTTTGGCCACCTCATGCAAAGAATTGACTCATTGGAGAAGACTCTGATGCTTGGAGGGATTGGGGGCAGGAGGAGAAGGGGACGACAGAGGATGAGATGGCTGGATGGCATCGCTGACTCGATGGATGTGAATCTGAGTGAACTCTGACTCAGTTGGTGAGGCGTTGGTGAGGGACAGGGAGGCCTGGCGTGCTGTGATTCATGGGGTCACAAAGAGTCAGACACGACTGAGCGACTGATCTGATCTGAAGAACCCAAACTGCAGTATCCATTTTTTACTTGGGAGCGAGATTACTGGCTTGAATGTTCTCTCCCCATTTGGACTCTCCTTTTCTCCACCAGGTTGCCTGTGTCTCCACCCTAACCCCTTTCTACTCTACCCAAATCTGTGAATTTCTGTGTATTCCAGATGGTGGAGAACACTTAGGGAACTGATTACTGGCTGGATCTGTCTCTCTCCTTTTCATTCCCCCTTTTATCCTCCTGGCCACCTCTGTCTCCTTCCTCCCTCTCCTCTTCTCTGTATAACTCCGTGAACATCTCTGAGAGGTCCATTTGTGGAGTGCACATAAGGAAGTGATTACTGGCTAGACTGCTCTCTCCTCTATTGATTCCAACTCATCTCATTCGGGTCACCTCGAACTCCCTCCTCCCTCTTCTCTTCTCCATATAACTCTGTGAATCTCTCTGGGTGACCCTCACAGTGGAGAAACTTTTAATCTTTAACCTAGATGTTTTATCAATGGTGCTCTATAGAAGGAGAAGTTTTGAGACTACTGTGAAAATAAGACTGAAAACCAGAAGCAGGAGGCTTAAGTCCAAACCCTGAGAACACCAGAGAACTCCTGACTCCAGAGAACATTAATTGACTGGAGCTCATCAAACGCCTCCATACCTCCACTGAAACCAAGCACCACACAAGGGCCAACAAGTTCCAGGGCAAAACATACCATGCAAATTCTCCAGCAACACGGGAACACAGCCCTGAGCTCCAATATACAGGCTGCCCAAAGTTACTCCAAAACCATTGACATCTCATAACTCATTACTGGACACTTCATTGCACTCTAGAGAGAAGAAATCCAGCTCCACCCACCAGAACACCGACACAAGCTTCCTTAACCAAGAAACCTTGACAAGCCACCTATACAAACCCACACAGAGCGAGGAAACTCCACAATAAAGAGAACTTCACAAAATGCAAGAATACAGAAAGTACACCCCAAACTCAGCAATATAAACAAGATGAACAGACAGAGGAATACCCAGCAGGTAAAGGAACAGGATAATTGCCCACCAAACCAAACAAAAGAGGAAGAGATAGGGAATCTACCTGATAAAGAATTCCGAATAATGATAGTGAAATTGATCCAAAATCTTGAAATAAAAATGGAATCACAGATAAATAGCCTGGAGACAAGGATTGAGAAGATGCAAGAAAGGTTTAACATGGACCTAGAAGAAGTAAAAAAGAGTCAGTATATAATGAATAACGCAATAAATGAGATCTAAAACACTCTGGAGGAAACAAATAGTAGGATAACAGAGGCAGAAGATAGAATTAGTTAATTAGAAGATAGAATGGTAGAAATAAATGAATCAGAGAGGAAAAAAAGAAAAACGAATTAAAAGAAATGAGGACAATCTCAGAGACTTCAAGGAAAATATTAAAGGCTACAACATTTGAATCATAGAGACCGAGAAGAAGAAGACAAAAAGAAAGACCATGAGAAAATACTTGAGGAGATAATAGTTGAAAACTTCCCTAAAATGGGGAAGGAAATAATCACTCAAGTCCAAGAAACCCAGAGAGTCCCAAACAGGATAAACCCAAGGTGAAACACCCCAAGACACATATTAATCAAACTAACAAAGATCAAACACAAAGAACAAATATTAAAAGCAGCAAGGGAAAAACAACAAATAACACACAAGGGAATCCCCATAAGGATAAAAGCTGATCTTTCAATAGAAACTCTTCAGGCCAGGAGGGATGGCAAGACATACTTAAAGTGATGAAAGAAAATAACCTACAGCCCAGATTGTGGTACCCAGCAAGGATTTCATTCAAATATGAAGGAGAAATCAAAAGCTTTACAGACAAGCAAAAGCTGAGAGAATTCAGCACCACCAAACCAGCTCTCCAACAAATACTAAAGGATATTCTCTAGACAGGAAACACAAAACAGGTGTATAAATTCGAACCAAAAACAATAAAGCAAATGGCAATGGGATCATTCTTATCAATAATTACCTTAAACATAAATGGGTTGAATGCCCCAACCAAAAGACAAAGACTGGCTGAATGGATACAAAAACAAGATTCCTACATATGTTGTCTACAAGAGACCCACCTCAAAACAAAGGACACATACAGACTGAAAGTGAAGGGCTGGAAAAAGATTTTCCATGCACATAGAGACCAAAAGAAAGCAGGAGTAGCAATACTCATATCAGATAAAATAGACTTTAAAACAAAGGCTGTGAAAAGAGACAAAGAAGGTCACTACATAATGATCAAAAGATAAATCCAAGAAGAAGATATAACAATTATAAATATATATGCACCCAACATAGGAGCACCGCAATATGTAAGATAAATGCTAACAAGTATGAAAGGAGAAATTCACAATAACACAATAATAGTGGGAGACTTTAATACCCCACTCACACCTATGGATAGATCAACTAAAGAGAAAATTAACAAGGAAACACAAACTTTAAACAATACGATAGACCAGTTAGACCTAATTGATATCTATAGGACATTTCATTCCAAAACAATGAATTTCACCTTTTTCTCAAGCACACACGGAACCTTCTCCAGGGTAGATCACATCCTGGGCCATAAATCTAGCCTTGGTAAATTCAAAAAAATTGAAATCATTCCAATTATCTTTTCCGACCACAATGCAGTAAGATTAGATCTCAATTACAGGAAAAAAACTATTAAAAATTCCAACATATGGAGCCTGAACAACACACTGCTGAATAAGCAACAAATCACAGAAGAAATAAAAAAGAAATCAAAATTTGCATAAAAACGAATGAAAATGAAAACACTACAACCAAAAACCTGTGGGACACGGTAAAAGCAGTCCTAAGGGGAAAGTTCATATCAATACAGGCATACCTCAAGAAACAAGAAAAAAGTCAAATAAATAACCTAACTCTACACCTAAAGCAACTAGAAAAGGAAGAAATGAAGAACCCCAGGGTTGGTAGAATGAAAGAAATCTTAAGAATTAGGGCAGAAATAAATGCAAAAGAAACAAAAGAGACCATAGCAAAAATCAACAAAGCCAAAAGCTGGTTCTTTGAAAGGATAAATAAAATTGACAAACCATTAGCCAGACTCATCAAGAAACAAAGGGAGAAAAATCAAATCAATAAAATTAGAAAGGAAAATGGAGAGACCACAACAGACAACAGAGAAATACAAAGGATCATAAGAGACTACTATCAGCAATTATATGCCAATAAAATGGACAACGTGGAAGAAATGGATAAATTCTTAGAAAAGTACAACTTTCCAAAACTCGACCAGGAAAAAATAGAAAATCTTAACAGATCCATCAAAAGCACAGAAATTGAAACTGTAATCAGAAATCTTCCAGCAAACAAAAGCCCAGGTCCAGATGGCTTCACAGCTGAATTCTACCAAAAATTTAGAGAAGAGCTGACACCTATCCTACTCAAACTCTTCCAGAAAATTGCAGAAGATGGTAAACTTCCAAACTCATTCTATGAGGCCACCATCACCCTAATACCAAAACCTGACAAAGATCCCACAAAAAAAGAAAACTACAGGCCAATATCACTGATGAACATAGATGCAAGAATCCTTAACAAAATTCTAGCAATCAGAATCCAATAGCACATTAAAAAGATCATACACCATGACCAAGTGGGCTTTATCCCAGGGATGCAAGGATTCTTCAATATCGGCAAATCAATCAATGTAATACACCACATTAACAAATCAAAAAATAAAAGCCATATAATTATCTCAATAGATGCAGAGAAAGCCTTTGACAAAATTCCACATCCATTTATGATAAAAACTCTCCAGAAAGCAGGAATAGAAGGAACATACCTCAACATAATAAAAGGTATATATGGCAAACCCACAGCAAACATTATCCTCAATGGTGAAAAATTGAAAGAATTTCCTCTAAAGTCAGGAACAAGACAAGGGTGCCCCCTTTCACAATTACTATTCAACATAGTTCTGGAAGTTTTAGCCACAGCAATCAGAGCAGAAAAAGAAATAAAAGGAATCCAAATTGGAAAAGAAGAAGTAAAACTCTCACTGTTTGCAGATGACATGATCCTCTACATAGAAAACCCTAAAGACTCCACCAGAAAATTACTATAACTATTCAATGAATATAGTAAAATTGCAGGATATAAAATAAACAAGCAGAAATCCCTTGCATTCCTATACACAAATAATGAGAAAAGAGAAAGAGAAATTAAGGAAACAATTCCATTCACCATTGCAACGAAAATAATAAAATACTTAGGAATATATCTACCTAAAGAAACTAAAGATCTATATATAGAAAACTATAAAACACTGGTGAAAGATATCAAAGAGGACACTAATAGATGGAGAAATATACCATGTTCATGGATTTGAAGAATCAATATAGTGAAAATGAGTATACTACCCAAAGCAATCTACAGATTCAATGCAATCCCTATCAAACTACCAACGGTATTCACAGAGCTAGAACAAATAATTTCATAGTTTATATGGAAATACAAAAAGCCTCAAAGAGACATAGCAATCTTGAGAAAGAGAATGGAACTGGAGGAATCAACCTGCCTGACTTCAGGCTCTACTACAAAGCCACAGTCATCAAGACAGTATGGTATTGGCACAAAGACAGAAATATAGATCAATGGAACAAAATAGAAAGCCCAGAGATAAATCCATGCACTTATGGACACCTTATATTTGACAAAGGAGGCAAGAATATACAATGGATTAAAGACAATCTCTTTAACAAGTGGTGCTGGGAAAATTGGTAAACCAATTGTAAAAGAATGAAACTGGAACACATTCTAACACCATACACAAAAATAAACTCAAAATGGATTAAAGATCTAAACATAAGACCAGAAACTATGAAACTCCTAGAGGAGAACATAGGCAAAACACTCTCCAACATACATCACAGAAGGATCCTCTATGACCCACCTCCCAGAATATTGGAAATAAAAGCAAAAATAAACAAATGGGACCTAATTAAAATTAAAAAGCTTCTGCACAACAAAGGAAACTATAAACAACGTGAAAAGACAGCCTTCAGAATGGGAGAAAATAATAGCAAATGAAGCAACTGACAAACAACTAATCTCAAAAATATACAAGCAACTCCTACAGCTCAACTCCAGAAAAATAAATGACCCAATCAAAAAATGGGCCAAAGAACTAAATAGACATTTCTCCAAAGAACACATACAGATGGCTAACAAACACATGAAAAGATACTCAACATCACTCATTATCAGAGAAATGCAAATCCAAACCACTATGTGGTACCATTCACGCCAGTCAGAATGGCTGAGATCCAAAAGTCTACAAGCAATAAATGCTGGAGAGGGTGTGGAGAAAAGGGAACCCTTTTACACTGTTGGTGGGAATGCAAACTAGTATAGTCACTATGGAGAACAGTGTGGAGATTCCTTAAAAAACTGAAAATAGTACTGCCTTATGATCCAGCAATCCCACTGCTGGGCATAAACACTGAGGAAACCAAAATTGAAAGAGACACATGTACCCCAATGTTCATCATAGCACTGTTTATAATAGCCAAGACATGGAAGCAACCTAGATGTCCATCAGCAGATGAATGGATAAGAAAGTTATGGTACATGTACACAATGGAGTATTACTCAGCCATTAAAAAGAATACATTTGAACCAGTTCTAATGAAGTGGATGAAACTCGAGCCTATTGTACAGAGTGAAGTAAGCCAGAAAGAAAAACACCAATACAGAATACTAACACATATATATGGATTTTAGAAAGATGGTAACAATAACCCTGTATAGGAGACAGCAAAAGAGACACTGATGTATAGAACAGTCTTTTGAACTCTGTGGGAGAGGGAGAGGGTGGGATGATTTGGGAGAATGGCATTGAAACATGTATAATATCATATATGAAACGAGTCGTCAGTCTAGGTTCGATGCACGATACTGGATGCTTGGGGCTGGTGCACTGGGACGACCCAGAGGGATGGTATGGGGAGGGAGGAAGGAGGAGGGTTCAGGATGGGGAACACATGTATACCTGTGACGGATTCATTTTGATATATGGCAAAGCCAATACAATAGAGAAAAAAAAAAAAAAAGAAAGTGAAAGAGGAGAGTGAAAAAGTTGGCCTAAAGCTCAGCATTCAGAAAACAAAGATCATGGCATCTGGTCCTATCACTTTATGGGAAATAGATGGGGAAACAGTGGAAACAGTGTCAGACTTTATTTTTTGGGGCTCCAAAATCACTGCAAATGGTGACTGCAGCCATGAAATTAAAAGACACTTACTCCTTGGAAGGAAAGTTATGACCAACCTAGATAGCATGTTCAAAAGCAGAGACATTACTTTGCCTGCAAAGGTCCATCTAATCAAGGCTATGGTTTTTCCTCTGATCATGTATGCATATGAAATTTGGACTGTGAAGAAGGCTGAGCACTGAAGAATTAATACTTTTGAACTGCGGTGTTGGAGAAGACTCTTGGAATCCCTTGGACTGCAAGGAGATCTAACCAGTCCATTGTGAAGGAGATCAGCCCTGGGATTTCTTTGAAGGGAATGATGCTGAAGCTGAAACTCCAATTGGCCACCTCATGCGAAGAGTTGACTCATTGGAAAAGATTCTGATGCTGGGAGGGATTGCGGGCAGGAGGAGAAGGGGATGACGGAGGGTGAGATGGCTGGATGGCATCACTGACTCGATGGACGTGAGTCTGAGTGAACTCCAGGAGTTGGTGATGGACAGGGAAGCCTGGCGTTCTGTGATTCATGGGGTCACAAAGAGTTGGACTCGACTGAGCGACTGAACTGAACTGAACACATATATATATGGAATCTAGAAAAATGGTACTGAAGAACTTATTTACAGGGCTGCAATGGAGAAACAGACATAGCGAATAGATTTATGGACATGGGGAGAGGTGAGGAGAGGGTGAGATGTATGGAAAGAGTAACATGGAAACATATTACCATATATAAAATGGATAGCCAACAGGAATTTGCTGTATGTCTCAGGAAACTCAAACAGGGGCTCTGTATCTACCTAAAGGATTGGGAAGGAGAGGGAGATGGGAGGATGGTTCAAAAGGGAGGGGATATATGTGTACCCATGGCTGACTCATGTTGAGGTTTGACAGAAAATAACAAAATTCTGTAAAGCAATTAACCTCCAATTAAAAAAAAGTTTTTAAGTTTGCAAAAATAGCAAGAAATTGTGAAAATTTTCATATATAAAGCTCTTTTATTTTTTTATTGTGTATCACCTCCTGGATAATTCCAGACATGTATATGTGCTATAAGCTTAAAAATAGTTTAGGAGTGACAAATGCACACAAGAGAAAAATAGCTCCTTCATATGAGATAATGGCAGGGTCACTGAACAATGCATAGCTAGATTCATGAAGCAGAGGGAGATGGATCCTTTTCTTGGCAAGGAAGTCTATGTGGTGCTTCCAAATTCAGCTTTTGAGTCATCTGAATCTATATAAGCTTCAAACTAATTCTCTGTCCCCAACATTTTCCAGTCAACACACTAATAGTCACATGAGACAGGAGGAAAAGTTTTGAATTAAATCATTTATATAATTAAGGAGACTATAGCATCAGGATTTATTATTGGTAATGCCATCTCCTTGGTTATGAGATGACTGAAATATTAAAGTTATATGTATCTTTTTCTTTTAGCTCTCAGATGCATTTTGAAGATGCCAGCACAGTGCACAGGCCTCCTATTCATTATGCAAGCTTCATCAATCTTGTTTTAGTAGGCACTTAATTCTAAGTGACTTCTGCCTTTCTAGTATCATGTAGAGTACCAAGGTTTCATTGTCTAATGAAGTCATTATTGACTTCAGAACAAACACTTTAACTAATTGGTTAGATCCTTATTGTTTTGAGTATCTGTTACTTGTATACACTGTCTATTTATCAAGGGCATGTTAGATTAAAAGTTCTATTTTTGTAAGATTTCCCATTTATTTCTATTACTCATGAAATATTAAATAATTGTGGTTAATGGAAGTGGTTATTTTATAAAAGTCAACATTGCGGTCTTCTATGGGATACAAAGATGAACATAGCCATTCTCAAGAGAGATTCACTATAGAGGAGAACTAGGAGGCTACTGAGAATGCCAAGTATGGCTTCCAGAAATCCCTCATGGTCTATACCTTAGCAGAGATTTGGCCTTGACTATTCTTAATTCCCAGGAGATCAATGTATGACTTTCTTCATAGGTCAAAACAACTGGACGTGAAAAATTTGAGCTATTTGTGCAGCCAGAGAAATACCAGATCCTAGTTTAAGTATCTATGCTCATAATACCCAATATTGTCATATTCCTTGCAGTTCTCTCTTTAAATATTGCTCCCTTAAACTTCTAGAACAACTTTATTGAAAAGGAGGATAGTGTATTTCCACATCTTCTATAGGTTTCTGACATTATTTTTATTTCCTGAACTATTTCCCTTGAGTCACCATAAAATAGAGAAAATTTAGTGAAATTTGATTAATGTGACATTTGCTAGTGTCTGGCAGGGAAGCAATGATTTTGTATTTTATTACTCACAGCAGAAATGTGAATAGCAGAAATAAGGAGAAGGGATCTGTCATGATTTTAGCAAAACAAATAAACAGAATGATATATCTAGCAGAGATGGAAATTAAGTGAATAGGTTTCTATGCATAGGAGAGGTTTCCCTACACATTTCTGGAATATCCTTTTGGATAAGTTGCCTCATGCAAAAGGTAAACGTGGGGCAGAACTTCAAGGGAATAAAATGTTTTTTATAAAGCTTAATAGCTGAGAAATAAGGATGTTCAAACGGAAAATGCACTGGGATACGATCTGGATGACAGAGCTGCTATGATATGAGGCAAGTGGTTACTTTTCAGTTTGTGCTTCAATACAAAAAGAAAAGTAGATAAATACAGCATATCCTGTGGATTCATGTTGATGTATGGCAAAACCAATACAATATTGTAAAATAATTAGCCTCCAATTAAAATAAATAAGTTTATATTAAAAATAAATATAAAAAACAAAAAGATAAAAAAATAGAAATGTTTCTATATGTATATTCTTAGCAAATCACTGCACCTGCTAAGTCGCTTCAGTCGTGTCCAACTCTGTGCAATCCCATAGACGGCAGCCCACCAGGCTCCCCCGTCCCTGGGATTCTCCAGGCAAGAACACTGGAGTGGGTTGCCATTTCCTTCTCCAATGCATGAAAGTGAAAAGTGAAAGTGAAGTTGCGCAGTAGTGTACGACTCTTCGCGACCCCATGGACTACAGCCCACCAGGCTCCTCCGTCCATGGGATTTTCCAGGCAAGAGTACTAGAGTGGGGTGCCATTGCCTTCTCCGTAGCAAATCACAGAAGATGCCAAACATTAATGATTTCAATGGAATTATAGACAAATCTTTAAGTGAATATATTTCCTGTTAAATAACATAATTATGCTATTTATTCTATTTTATTATACATATATATAAGTATAGAGCATTCTCATGTTATGTTAATTACTTCATAAATATTAATGTTACTTTAATTAATTAATATTAATAAAATTAATAATTTAATCATTAAACATTTTAAAGTTTATTTGCTAAGAAGATCTTTAATTGATTTATATCATATAAAGTAATGAGTTCTGCACAAAGAAAAATGGGTTGCTACTTTAGTCTTTTAAATTTCATTTTTGATCTTTTGAAGGAAATGAGATCATCCCTTTCTGTTTTTTAAGTGGTGGTCTTCTAATAAATACATGATAGAAAAAAAGAAAAATGAATATTTTATAGGATTATTCCAACAAAATTGCAAGGGATTACATTAAATGTACAAAATAAAGAGTATAAATTTCATTTATCATCTCTCAGTAGTGTGATTTATTGTATGAAGATTTTCTAATTAAAATGAGAGTATTATATAAAGCACAAATCATGTATATGTTTTAATATATAATGAAAGTAAGTTAAAAAAATGACAGCATGAATTAGAGATAATGTTTTAGAATTGTATTAATGATGATGACATTGATTATAATAAATTATATCTTTCATCTCTTCCCTTTTAATACACTTTTCACCTGCAGCTGCTGCTAAGTCGCTTCAGTCGTGTCCGACTCTGTGCAACCCCACAGACCGCAGCCCACCAGGCTCCCCAGTCCCAGGGATTGTCTAAGCAAGAACACTGGAGTTGGTTGCCATTTCCTTCTCCAATGCATGAAAGTGAAAAATGAAAGTGAAGTCGCTCAGTCGTGTCCAACTCCTAGCGACCCCATGGACTGCAGTCTACCAGGCTTTGCCGCCCATGAGATTTTCCAGGCAAGAGTACTGAAGTGGGTTGTCATTGCCTTCTCCGACTTTTCACCTAAATATATTTAAAAGAAGAAGAAGAGAGAGAAATGAACCACACTGTGATCACAGAGTTTGTCCTTCTAGGCCTTTCTGATGATCCTGAGCTTCAGATTGTGATTTTCCTCTTTTTATTAATCACATATGTATTAAGTGTCACTGGAAACCTGACTATTATCACCCTAACCTGGGTGGACTTCCATCTCCAGACACCAATGTACTTCTTCCTCCGAAACTTCTCTTTCTTAGAAATCTCCTTTACTACTGTGTGCATCCCTAGATTTCTGGGGGCAATTATCACCAGGGACAAGACTATTTCTTACAACAATTGTGCAGCCCAACTATTTTTCTCTATTTTCATGGGGGTGACTGAATTTTACATTCTAACTGCCATGTCCTATGACCGCTATGTTGCCATCTGCAAGCCCCTGCATTACACAACCATCATGAGCAGGAAACTCTGCAGCCTGCTTGTGCTCTGCGCATGGCTCAGTGGGTTTCTGACCATTTTCCCACCCCTTATGCTTCTCCTCCAGCTGGATTACTGTGCTTCCAATGTCATTGATCACTTTTTGTGTGACTATTTTCCCCTTTTACAATTGTCTTGTTCAGATACATGGCTCCTAGAAGTAATGGGTTTTTACTTTGCTTTGGTTAGTTTGCTGTTCACTTTGGCATTGGTGATTTTGTCTTATATGTACATTGTCAAGACTATTTTGAGAATCCCATCTGCCAGTCAGAGAAAAAAGGCCTTCTCCACTTGTTCCTCTCACATGATTGTCATCTTCATCTCCTATGGAAGCTGTATATTCATGTATGCTAATCCCTCGGCCAAAGAAAAGGCATCATTGACAAAAGGGGTAGCTATTCTCAATACCTCTGTGGCCCCCATGCTGAACCCCTTCATCTACACCTTGAGAAACCAGCAAGTAAAACAAGCCTTCAAAGACATGGTCTATAAAGCAGTGTTTTGTGCTAATAAATGATTTTTTGGGGGGTCAAAAACACTTTAAAGAACAATTAGGTTAAATTTTTAAATTCCTAAATATCTGTATAACTCTGCTTGCAGTTTATATCCTTTTACCAGGCCACATGACTGCTAATATATACTTTTTCAGTCTATTTCTTCCATTTCTGCAGCCATTGTTTATTGACATTTAAAGTATAGTAAAAGTTAAATATCCTATAGCATATTCTAGAATAGAATTGTATTTCTTTAAGACATACATTAGAGCATGAAGTTAAAAACAGTTTTAATCCTGTAAATATCAGTCCCTAAAATGATCATATGATATCACATTGTACTTTAAATGCAAAGTTTAAAAATTAGTGTGTAATATCTTATTTATTTTCACAATGAACACTGATAATTTCTTAACATTAAAGAATCTACCTGTTATATATTATAGTACAGTAAATTCATTCCAAAAATATCATATGTAGTAGTGCATTGCACTTTAAATGCAGTTCTTTATACTTTGTGAAATTAAGTGCATATTTTCAAGATAAATATTTATCAAGATATTACGTATTAATTATAGAATTTCTTTTTTCTGTATCATTTAAAAAAATGCTGATATTTAAAAATTCAAAAAATCAAGTAAAACTAAAATACTTCCACTTTATTGAGCTCATTGATTGCATTTATGACAGTTATTCTAAATTTTTTGTCAGATATTTACTTACCTCCATTTTTTTAGGGTCTATGTTTTGAGATTTATTTTGTCTGGTTGATTGGGGTACTTTTCTGTTTGTTTTATGTTCCTTTTAATTGTGTTGTTATCTACACATTTGACAAAACCTGCCAGGGTCCAGCCCAGGCTGATCCAGGGTATTCGAAGCGGGGACGGCTTCGGCGAGGATCAGGATACAATACCTTTAATTAGATATTAATTAAAGATGTAAAGAGTAATAGAATGAGGATAGCTCAGTAGGAAAATTCAGTGGAGAAAAGAGGCTGAATAGCTTGGTTTATGCGGGAGACCAATAAAACTTCAAGACAAGAAGTTTGCACCACTTACATAGGCCGCAGGCGTCCTTCCGTTCTCCCGAAGGAGAGGAGACACTGAAGCCTCCCCGGTCGGATCTTAGAAGCCCAGGCATAATTAGTAAGCATGGCGGGTTCCGCGCTCAGATGGAGACTCAGCCAGAGTGAGAGAGAGAGAGTGACATGGGGAGACCAGTATTTCGAGAAACTGATCCCAATTCTTTATTTTCCATGGTCTACTTTTATACACTGAGATGTTATGCAAAAGTCACGTGGGGTCAGCAGTCCTGACTTTTATCAAAGTCAGGTGCTTCATACAAATGTATACAGAGGTCTTAGGGGTGTTACATCATCTTCTGGCCAGGGGGCCTGCTGACAATTTATGACCCTCTCCTGTGACAGCAGTCAGTCAACCAGGACACTTATTTCTCCACGGGTGATTATTCTTAAAACAGACGCCACCCAAATAAAGTTACATTCCTATAGGGTGAGGGTGTAGTGGGTTTTAGTTAAGGAAAGAATTTACTTAGCCTAAGGTCTAACATGATTAATATCAAAGGTTAATACTTATTTCTTCTATATATTCATTAATGTGTGTAAGGGCGGGGATATGGAGACTTAGCAACAAACATTGGCTCAACAAATGAAAAACCCTTCACCAATACAATTTCTAATCAGCCCACTATACTTAATACTCATAGTTTTCTAACTTTTCTAAGGAACCTGTTTTTAGAAGGTTTAAAGCATCTCATGCCTCTCATGGTTGGGAGGCTGTGAGCAATCACATGTGGCTGGACAAGCCTGTCAGGCAGGCCAGAGAACCTTCAGAGGAGTTTGTAGGTTAAAACACTCTTGTCATGCCCAGGAGTTTTTATTAACTGGAGCTCTAAGTTAACTCCTTCTCTGAAAAAGGTGGCAGGGGACAGACCCCCGTAAAGTCAGAGGTGTAGGTGAGAGCACAAAGTAGTAAAGTAGGCAGACTCTGGTTATGGGGGAAGATGCTCGAGGATTTCCAGGGGGACTCCTAACGCTCGATCCCACCTTTGTGTATGTTGAGCCTCCTTCCTCATGACCTTTGCCACGGGTGGAGTACCTCACTCTGGCCCCCAACAAAAACCACCACCTTTACAGGGGAATCCATCACCATTTAGTCCACCTAGAGATTCTGAGGGGTCTTTTAAATATTTTCTGAGGCTGTGTCTTTTCAGATTTGTGTGTGAAGATTCCTAACTAGAAGATTTTATCTATTTTTTTTTTTTTTTGCATGCAGCCCATAGTCTCTTGCTCCCTCTGTTTCTGTTTGCTGTAACTCAGCTCCTTGAAGCGACAGCACATCACCCAGCCCTTTTTTGACTTCAGTAGCCCTTAGGCATTTATAGTATGTCAGGTCCCATAGAGGCCCCAATAAAAACTACACAGACACTAGTGCTTCCCTAGTCCCCAAAAAGCCCAGATGCCTGATACATGCTCCACACTATTCTTTTTCCCCTCAGTGAGGGAGAGTCACTGAGTTGCACTGGCCTCAGTCTGATACAGGTGGGCCTTCTGGACATAAAATTTTCCAAAGAATCCATTTATATTGTCATAAAACATGTATTAATTAAGTTACATCCTTCTAAATTATTTGAATCTCAATTTATAGCCTAGTATGTGATCAGAGTTTTTTGTAAGCATTTCTCATACACCTGAGAATTATACGTAATGGTAGTTGAATGCATTGTTCTATTTGAGTCAGCTAGTATATACAAGTTCATTAATCACATGATTTAAATCTGTACTCTTACTCTTTCCACCATTACTGAGTTACTTAAAATTTCCAAAACAACTGTGGAGCAGTTTCTCTCTGTTCATAGTCATGCCATGTTTTTATTTATTTTTTTAATTTTTAATATAAATTTATTTAATTTATTTATTTATTAATTTTATTTTTAAACTTTACAATATTGTATTAGTTTTGCCAAATATTGAAATGAATCCACCACAGGTATACATGAGTTCCCCATCCTTAACCCTCCTCCCTCTTCCGTCCCCATACCATCCCTCTGGGTCATCCCAGTGCACCAGCCCCAAGCATCCAGTATCGTGCATCAAACCTGGACTGGCAACTCATTTCATACATGATACTATACACGTTTCAATGCCATTCTCCCAAATAATCCTACCCTCTTCCTCTCCCACAGAGTCCATAAGACTGTTCTGTACATCAGTGTCTCTTTTGCTGTCTCGTACACAGGGTTATTGTTACCATCTTTCTAAATTCCATATATATGCATTAGTATACTATATAGGTGTTTTTCTTTCTGGCTTACTTTACTCTGTATAATAGGCTCCAGTTTCATACACCTCATTAGAACTGATTCAAATGTATTCTTTTTAATGGCTGAGTAATACTCCATTGTGTATATGTACCATGGCTTTCTTATCCATTCATCTGCTGATGGACATCTAGGTTGCTTCCATGTCCTGGCTATTATAAAGTGCTGCAATGAACATTGGGGTACACAATGTTCTCTTTCAATTCTGGTTTCCTTAGACTGTATGCCCAGCAGTGGGATTGCTGGATCATAAGGCAGTTCTATTTCCAGTTTTTTAAGGAATCTCCACACTGTTCTCTATAGTGGCTGTACTAGTTTGCATTCCCACCAACAGTGTAAGAGGGTTCCCTTTTCTCCACACCCTCTCCAGCATTTATTGTTTGTAGACTTTTGGATCACAGCCATTCTGACTGGCATGAAATGGCACCTCAGAGTGGTTTTGATTTGCATTTCTCTGATAATAAGTGATGTTGAACATCTTTTCATATGTTTGTTAGCCATCTGTATGTCTTCTTTGGAGAAATGTCTATTTAGTTCTTTGGCCCATTTTTTGATTGGGTCATTTATTTTTCTGGAGTTGAGCTGTAGGAGTTGCTTGTATATTTTTGAGATTAGTTGTTTGTCCGTTGCTTCATTTGCTATTATTTTCTCCCATTCTGAAGGCTGCCTTTTCACCTTGTTAATAATTTCCTTTGTTGTGCAGAAGCTTTTAATTTTAATTAGGTCCCATTTGTTTATTTTTGCTTTTATTTCCAATGTTCTGGGAGGTGGGTCATAGAGGATCCTGCTGTGATGTATGTTGGAGAGTGTTTTGCCTATGTTCTCCTCTAGGAGTTTCATAGTTTCTGGTCTTATGTTTAGATCTTTAATCCATTTTGAGTTTATTTTTGTGTATGGTGTTAGAAAGTGTTCTAGTTTCATTCTTTTACAAGTGGTTGACCAGATTTCCCAGCACCACTTGTTAAAGAGACTGTCTTTAATCCATTGTATATTCTTGCCTCCTTTGTCAAAGATAAGGTGTCCATATGTGTGTGGATTTATCTCTGGGCTTCCTATTTTGTTCCATTGATCTATATTTCTGTCCTTGTGCCAGTACCATACTGTCTTGATAACTGCGGCTTTCTAGTAGAGCCTGAAGTCAGGCAGGTTGATTCCTCCAGTTCCATTCTTCTTTCTCAAGATAGCTTTGGCTATCCAAGGTTTTTTGTATTTCCATACAAATTGTGAAATTATTTGTTCTAGCTCTGTGAAGAATACCGTTGGTAGCTTGATAGGGATTGCATTGAATCTATAAATTGCTTTGGGTAGTATACTCATTTTCACTATATTGATTCTTCAAATCCATGAACATGGTATATTTCTCCAACTATTAGTGCCCTCTTTGATTTCTTTCACCAGTGTTTTATAGTTTTCTATATATAGATCTTTAGTTTCTTTAGGTAGATATATTCCTAAGTATTTTATTCTTTTCGTTGCAATGGTGAATGGAATTGTTTCCTTAATTTCTCTTTCTCTTTTCTCATTATTAGTGTATAGGAATGCAAGGGATTTCTGTGTGTTGATTTTATATCCTGCAACTTTACTATAATCACTGATTAGTTCTAGTAGTTTTCTGGTGGAGTCTTTAGGGTTTTCTATGTAGAGGATCATGTCATCTGCAAATAGTGAGAGTTTTACTTCTTCTTTTCCAATTTGGATTCCTTTTATTTCTTTTTCTGCTCTGATTGCTGTGGCCAAAACTTCCAAAACTATGTTGAATAGTAATGGTGAAAGGGGGCACCCTTGTCTTGTTCCTGACTTTACATCACAAGCATGGAAATTGAAACTGTAATCAAAAATCTTCCAGCAAACAAAAGCCCCAGTCCAGACGGCTTCACAGCTGAATTCTACCAAAAATTTAGAGAAGAGCTGACACCTATCCTACTCAAACTCTTCCAGAAAATTGCAGAGGAAGGTAAACTTCCAAACTCATTCTATGAGGCCACCATCACCCTAATACCAAAACCTGACAAAGATCCCACAAAAAAAGAAAACTACAGGTCAATATCACTGATGAACATAGAAGCAAAAATCCTTAACAGAATTCTAGCAATCAGAATCCAAAAACACATTAAAAAGATCATACACCATGACCAAGTGGGCTTTATCCCAGGGATGCAATGATTCTTCAATATCCACAAATCAATCAATGAAATTTATTTATTTTAATTGGAGGCTAATTACTTTACAATATTGTATTGGTTTTGCCATACATCAACATGCTTTTATTTTTAAAAATATTAACACTGTATATTTATGAAGACCCAAATTTGGGATCGTTATATCTTCTGGGACATAATTGTTTATCATTATGAAAAACCACCAATTCCTCTCTATCTGAAGCACACTTTTCTTCTTTAATGTCAGCATTATCAGCATTTAAAATATATATATTAAACATTACTTTTATGGCATATTTTTTGCCTATCAATCATTTACTTTTGAGAGTATATTAGCATATTGTGTAGAACATCCAAAACCAGGTACATATTTTTATGTATTTGTCAGCTAGTTATTAGGTTTTCCCAATAAGGGCATAAATATGGATAGCGGAAGAGGATGTAATCCACCAGAAATTTATTTTAAAGAAGTCTAAGTCATCTCTTCATAAATTTTACTTTTGCCTTCTGTACCTGTTCAAGTGTGATCTCCCAAGTACTCTTTCCCTTTAATGATAGACTGTTGTAAATGACCTAGTTTATCAATCAGAAGGTCCAGTAATACTCAGTTCATTATGGAAAGCTCAAATCTAATGGTGAATTGAGGTCCTGTGTTTGGGCCTTAGTCTCTACTAGGACCCAGTAGAAAGCCAGGGAGTATTGTCCCAAAGGAGCATGTTTATCTGTAAACATGTTTATCTGCATGTTTCATAATCACAGTTTGTGTTATGAATGTTTACTTGTGACGAAGACTTAAAGAATTCCATTTGTCATTGATTGTTCAAGTAACATTGGAATTTCTTGATCATTTGGCCCATGCAAAAAGGGCATAATACTAAATTTCACATGGAAAAGCAAACATGATAATTAGGAAATCTTGAGAAACAAGAGTGATAGGAGAGGACTAACCACACAAATATTAAGATATGACCTCAGGCTTCTATAACAAAAACATGTACTCAGGTAAGAAAATAGAGATAAATGGAGAAAAAAAATGACAGACACATTTCTGAGTATACCTAATTGCATAAACTTTTGAAATATTCGTATTGTTCACATAATCCAAAGATAAAATTAAGCAGGGAAAACACTAAAATTAAACACACACCACTGAGCATAATGTTAAAACACATTGCTAACCATGTGGGGTTTTTAAATTTTACCTTTCAAATTCAAAGATAATTTTTTCAAATATTTTGACAATTCACCACCAGTAGGATGGGAACTGCAGAGATAAATTGAACTTTATTTAGTATATTTGTCTTTATAATAGTGTAACAATTCAGAAACTATTCAGTTTTAAACTGAATAATTGATAGGCTAACAGATTTACTTTGGAGCCTAGTTTCTCATGGCAGAGAAAGATCCAATGTTGTATAAGAGAAGTTGAAAAATCCTGTTATTGGATTAGAATAAAATTGTCAGTGTGATGCTATTATTTTTTATGTATTTCCTTTCTCCATTTCATGAAAGTTCCAAGGAGTCATGATAGCTCAATAGCAAAACCCCACAAAGCATCCAGATGCATGGTTCTAAGCATCATTTCTTGCTAAAAATAGTTTCTGAGAACTGGAGAAATGGTTGATTACAGGACTAAATATTTGAAGGATATGATGAGCTAGAGTATCTTATTGTTACAGAAAGGGTAGCAGCATGTCAACAAAGGACTCACTTAGAAGGAGTACTCTATATAAGGACATTTGATCCCTCCAATAAATAATTATATAAATAGATAATAACACATTAAGTAGAAAACACTTCAAAATAAATTAATAAATTGTTAATAGGATTAGAGAAAAGAGTGTTGTTCTTTATGGTAAAATCCCAACTAATAGATGTAAAAGAACTGATAGATTTAGAAAAATAAATATTGTGTTAATATTAATGGTACTCTATTATATATTTCCACTATCTAGATTAGAGAACAACTAATACTGAATTATTATAATAGATAAGAGTTTGTTAAGGAATATGATATTTATACAATCTCAAAGTATTCCTGCATTGCACAGAATATCACTGTGCAATGAGGGGAAAGTACCTTTACAGTGGAGAACTTGATAGTAGAGAAACTAGCTAACCAGTAAGAAATACTAACATTGATAATATAAGCTAAGTCGCTTCTGTCGTGTCCAACTCTGTGCGACTCCATAGACGGCAGCCCATCAGGCTTCTCTTTCCCTGGGATTCTCCAGGCAAGAATGCTGGAGTGGGTTGCCATTTCCTTATCAAGCTGACATCAAATATCTCTTAACATGATGTATTGAGATGTTTCAGTCCTACTGACTATTTGCCTATCCCTGTACAACTGATTGGAGAAGGCAATGGCACCCTACTCCAGTACTCTTGCCTGGAAAATCCCATGAATGGGGGAGCCTAGTGGGCTGCAGTCCATGGAGTCTCGAAGAGTCGGACACGACTGAGTGATTTCACTTTCACTTTTCACTTTCATGCATTGGAGAAGGAAATGGCAACCCACTCCAGTGTTCTTGCCTGGAGAATCCCAGGGACGGGGGAGCCAGGTGGGTTGCCGTCTCTGGGGTCGCACAGAGTCGAACACGACTGAAGCGACTTAGCAGCAGCAACAGTACAACTGATACAGTCTTAGTTATGGTGGCTTTATCTGGTAGAATAATTATCCTGGTTTCCTTGCCTTCTTTTTAGGATTGCCTCAGCAGTATTGTCTTTCAGTTTTTATTGAATTTGTGTGCCATGAAGAAAGGTACACATAAAATACATGTGTAACACACCTAATTATGAAAAAAAAAATGTGCACACATGTAACCAACAGGAAGAGTGAAAATTCTTATCAGACACCCAGAAACTCTAATCAGCCTACCTGTACTCATTTGGAATATTTTCTTTGAAAGCCTTATCATTTGGGACCCATACTGGTTTTTAAATAAACACTTCTGTGGTCAGAATGTTTTCAATTCTTTGACATTTTTTTTTTAATTGAAGCATAATTACTTTACAATGTTGTGGTGGTTTCTGTCATACAGCAATGTGGATCAGTCAGAATTATATATATATATCTCCTTCCTCTTGAGCGTCTTTTTCCCTGCTCCATCCCACCCCGTTAGGTTGTCACAGAGTCCCAGGTTGGGCTCCCTGTGTTATATAGCAACTCCCCACTAGTTATCTATTTTATATATATATATATATATATATATATATATATATATATATACACATACATACTACTTTCTCAATTTTTCCTAGCCTCTACTTCCCTTGCTTTGTCACAATTCCATTCTCTATGTCTTCATCTCCATTTCTTCTCTGTAAAAAGATTAATCAGTCCTGTTTTTCTAGATTTCATATGTATGCATTAATATAGGATATTTGGTTTTCTCTTTCTGACTTACTTCACTCTGTATTATAGACTCTAGATTCATCCACCTCACAACTGACTGGAACTTGTTCCTTTTTATGAATTCTTGGCTTGTTATGAACCAGTTTATAATCCAGCATATGGCTGTGTGTGTGTGCTCAGATGTGGCTGACTCTTTGTGACCCTGTGGACTATAGCCTGACGGGCTCCTCTGTCCATGTGCTTAGTCACTTCAGTCATGTCCTACTGTTTTTGAATCCATGGACTGTAGCCCATCATGGGGATTCTCCAGGCAAGAATACTGGAATGCGTTGCCATGCTCTACTCTAGAGTCCCCTGTCTATGGGAGTGTCCAAACAAAAAAATTTTAAGTATTTTTAGCCTAGTTCCTATAAGTAAAATGGAGATTTTAAAAGAATTCTATGGAAAACACACACAGTGGCATATAGTAAGAAATTCTTTTATTTTTAAAGTACATTTATTTATTTTAATTGGAGGTAAATTACTTTACAATATTGTATTGGGATGGTTGTACCCCCAGAGGGATGGTACGGGGAGGGAGGTGGGGGGGTTCAGGAATGGGAACACGTGTATACCCGTTGCAAATTCATGTTGATGTAAGAAATTCTTTTAAAAAGAGTTATCTATTTTATTGTTGTTTCAAAGATCTCCCAAGTTAGATCAGAATGGCATAACACTCTCAGAAATAAATTCCAGTGTAGTCCATGAATAATTCTCTTTTCTTTCAGCTCTTTTGTTTCTGTTTTCTCCAGAAAGTTACTCAGAAGAAGAAAAAAGTGAGTAACTACATGGAAATAAGAGAGTTTATCCTCCTGGGAGTGTCCGATGACCCACAAGTTCACGTTGTGATCTTTGTCTTTCTGCTCATCACCTACATGCTCAGCATCACTGGGAACCTGACCTAAATTATCATCCTGACCCTGCTGGATGCCCACCTCTAAACCCCCATGTGTTTCTTCCTCAGAATTTCTCCATATTAGAAGTGTCATTCACAACTGTCACTATATCCACCATTATTATAGGGGATAAAACCATTTCTCTTAATGACTGTATGGCTCAGTTATTTTTCTTTTTTCATTCTCTTGGGAGTCACTGAGTTTTATCTTCTGACTACCATGTCCTATTACCGTTACATTGCCATCTGAAAACTGCTGCATTACATGACCATCATGAATCATAGAGTCTGCACACTGCTTGTCTTGACTTCTTGGCTGGCTTCATTCTTTATCACATTTCCATTACTCATGTTCTCCCTACAGCTTGATTATTGCAAGTCCAATGCTATTGAACATTATGCATGTAATTTCCCCCCCCTTTTAAACTTTCTTGTCCAGACATCAAATTCCTATAGATAATGGTGTTTTCTTATGTTGTGTTTACTCTGATATTCACTTTGGCATTATAATTCTGTCCTACACATATATCATCAGAACAATTTTGAGGATCCCGTCTACCACTCAGAGGACAAAGGCCTTTTCAACGTGTTCGTCCCACATGATCGCCGTCTCCATCTCTTTTGGCAGCTGCATTTTCATGTACATGAATCCATCAGCAAAGGACAGGGTCTCTTCGAGCAAGGGATAGCTGTGCTAAATACCTCTGTAGCCCCCATGCTAAATCCATTTATCTATACTTTAAGGAATTAGCAAGTTAAGCAAGCCTTCATGGATATGGCAAGGAAGAATGTACTTTTCTCAAGGAAAAAATAAAAGTCTTATTTATTAGAAGCATAAATTAGAAGCGTAATGAAATGCAATTAAATAAAACTCAGAGCTTTTCAAATCTATTAATATTCATATTGTCTCCATGGAGTTATTTTCCATTACTCATACTCTCATTGACAGCAGCTTTGCAAGCATACTGTATACATTTTTTGTTTCTATTCATATTCCCATCCTTCTCTCATGCACTTCCCTACTTTTGGGCTCAGCTTTTCATTCTGTGCTTCCCAGTTGTCACCAGGGGTAAAGAATCCACCTTCAATGCAGAAGACACAAGAGACACATGTTCGATCCTCGGGTGGGAAGGATCCTATGGAGTAAGAAATGGCAGAACACTCCAGTATTCTTGCCTGGAAAATTCTGTGAACAGGGGATCCTGATGGGCTATGCTCCATGATGTCACAAAGATCTGGCATGATTGTGCAACTGCATGCATGTGTTATACCCTGTAACTATGAAACTGCCATTCCCTTCTTTGAAACTTTTAAAATTCCATTTCTCCCACAATATTTTCTGGGAAATTAAATTCAGACAGAAAGAGGCAGAGCAAGAATGCACAAGAGAGATTTCTTTCTAGAAATTCAGGAAACAGTAAATCATGCTAAACACTATTTTTAGTTTACTATACAAGACCATGAGCATAATCTGACCATCTTATTAGAGTATTACATATATTATTCTCTCCATACTATGGTCTACTTAGTAATTGCATAAAAAACAGCACAACTAAAAAATTAATGGAATTATAGTTTCTTAAGAAATCAAAAAACTTTTCTCATAATCCATCTTAAAATCTTCTCTGCCATATAATTTATCAATTTGAGAACAATTATGAGTATATACTTTCAAGAAAACTGTGAAGTTATCCCTCTTTTGGGGAACTCTTTAACACATATGACATAACAATTTCTAACAAAACTCTGAAGAATTAGATACTATTGGAAACTATATATGACTAGATTTGTTATAGTCAGTTGTATATTTAAATTAATGCTTGAAGTCAAGCTGTTTTTTTTAATAATCAATAGCTGACACTTTTTTACACCTTTCTCATATTAATGGTTATTTTGAGTTAATACTGTACACATATAATTCATCCAATTACCTAATTAAATGACAATTAATAGGGATAAAGATGCTAACATAGGCAAAATTTTACTGTATATAAATTTTAGCTTTTATTTTGTTAAAAATTTGTATATTTACTCTGTTTTAAGCATTATAATGCAGCATTGCATTTGAAAATGTATTGATTAGAATTTAGAAGATGATTATAGAAGATCTTGGTCTCTGGTACTAAAGAAATGTTTTTTTTTTTGTTTGTTTTTTTTTTTTGCTTTTCCATGAAGCCAAAATTTCAAACAATATGAATGTTACACAAACTCATCTTATATTTTCTAATGATTTTTCTAGAAAGACTGTAATTGTAATTCATTGAGCCAAATTCTTCCTGATATGCAGATACTGTACTCAGTTAAGAGATTCAGAGCCATACTTTGCTGAAAAAGAAAACAACTTTTTTTTAAATTTTTATTTTATTTTTAAACTTTACATAATTGTATTAGTTTTGCCAAATATCAAAATGAATCTGCCACAGGCATACATGTGTTCCCCATCCTGAACCCTCCTCCCTCCTCCCTCCCCACACCATCCCTCTGGGTCGTCCCAGTGCACCAGCCCCAAGCATCCAGTATCGCGCATCGAACCTGGACTGGCAACTCGTTTCTTACATGATATTCTACATGTTTCAATGTCACTCTCCCAAATCTTCCCACCCTCTCCCTCTCCCACAGAGTCCATAAGACTGTTCTATACATCAGTGTCTCTTTTGCTGTCTCGTACACCAGGTTATTGTTACCATCTTTCTAAATTCCATATATATGTGTTAGTATACTGTATTTATGTTTTTCCTTTTGGCTTACTTCACTCTGTATAATAGGCTCAAGTTTCATCCACCTCATTAGAACTGATTCAAATGTATTCTTTTTAATGGCTGAGTAATACTCCATTGTGTATATGTACCATAGCTTTCTTATCCATTCATCTGCTGATGGGCATCTAGGTTGCTTCCATGTCCTGGCTATTATAAACAGTGCTGTGATGAATATTGGGGTACATGTGTCTCTTTCCCTTCTGGTTTCCTCAGTGTGTATGCCCAGCAGTGGGATTGCTGGATCATAAGGCAGTTCTATTTCCAGTTTTTTAAGGAATCTCCACACTGTTCTCCATAGTGGCTGTACTAGTTTGCATTCCCACCAACAGTGTAAGAGGGTTCCCTTTTCTCCACACCCTCTCCAGCATTTATAATTTGTAGACTAGATTATTGTACCCAGCAAGGATTTCATTCAAGTATGAAGGAGAAATCAAAAGCTTTTCAGACAAGCAAAAGCTGAGAGAATTCTGCACCACCAAACCAGCTCTCCAACAAATACTAAAGGATAGTCTCTAGACAGGAAACACAAAAACAGTGTATAAACTCGAACCCAAAACAATAAAGTAAATGGCAACGGGATCATACTTATCAGTAATTACCTTAAACTTAAATGGGTTGAATGCCCCAACCAAAACACAAAGACTGGCTGAATGGATACAAAAACAAGACCCCTACATATGTTGTCTACAAGAGACCCACCTCAAAACAAGGGGCACATACAGACTGAAAGTGAAGGGCTGGAAAAAGATTTTCCATGCACATAGAGACCAAAAGAAAGCAGGAGTAGCAATACTCATATCAGGTAAAATAGACTTTAAAACAAAGGCTGTGAAAAGAGACAAAGAAGGTCACTACATAATGATCAAAGGATCAATCCAAGAAGAAGATATAACAATTATAAATACATATGCACCCAACACGGGAGCACCACAGTACGTAAGACAAATGCTAACAAGTATGAAAGGAGAAATTCACAATAACACAATAATAGTGGGAGACTTTAATACCCCACTTACACCTATGGATAGATCAACTAAACAGAAAATTAACAAGGAAACACAAACTTTAAACGATACAATAGACCAGTTAGACCTAATTGATATCTATAGGACATTTCATCCCAAAACAATGAATTTCACCTTTTTCTCAAGCGCACATGGAACCTTCTCCAGGATAGATCACATCCTGGGCCATAAAGCTAGCCTTGGTAAATTCAAAAAAGATAGAAATCATCCCAAGCATTTTTTCTGACCACAATGCAGTAAGATTAGATCTCAATTACAGGAGAAAAACTATTAAAAATTCCAACATATGGAGGCTGAACAACACGCTGCTGAATAACCAACAAATCACAGAAGAAATCAAAAAAGAAATCAAAATTTGCATAGAAACGAATGAAAATGAAAACACAACAACCCAAAACCTGTGGGACACGGTAAAAGCAGTCCTAAGGGGAAAGTTCATAGCAATACAGGCACACCTCAAGAAACAAGAAAAAAGAAATAAATAACCTAACTCTACACCTAAAGCAACTAGAAAAGGAAGAAATGAAGAACCCCAGGGTTAGTAGAAGGAAAGAAATCTTAAAAATTAGAGCAAAAATAAATGCAAAAGAAACAAAAGAGACCATAGCAAAAATCAACAAAACCAAAAGCTGGTTCTTTGAAAGGATAAATAAAATTGACAAACCATTAGCCAGACTCATCAAGAAACAAAGGGAGAAAAATCAAATCAACAAAATTAGAAACGAAAATGGAGAGATCACAACAGACAACACAGAAATACAAAGGATCATAAGAGACTACCATCAGCAATTATATGCCAATAAAATGGACAACGTGGAAGAAATGGACAAATTCTTAGAAAAGTACAACTTTCCAAAACTGGACCAGGAAGAAATAGAAAATCTTAACAGACCCATCACAAGCATGGAAATTGAAACTGTAATCAAAAATCTTCCAGCAAACAAAAGCCCCAGTCCAGACGGCTTCACAGCTGAATTCTACCAAAAATTTAGAGAAGAGCTGACACCTATCCTACTCAAACTCTTCCAAAAAATTGCAGAGGAAGGTAAACTTCCAAACTCATTCTATGAGGCCACCATCACCCTAATACCAAAACCTGACAAAGATCCCACAAAAAAAGAAAACTACAGCCCAATATCACTGATGAACATAGATGAAAGAATCCTTAACAAAATTCTAGCAATCAGAATCCAACAACACGTTAAAAAGATCATACACCATGATCAAGTGGGCTTTATCCCAGGGATGCAAGGATTCTTCAATATCCGCAAATCAATCAATGTAATACACCACATTAACAAATTGAAAAATAAAAACCATATGATTATCTCAATAGATGCAGAGAAAGCCTTTGACAAAATCCCACATCCGTTTATGATAAAAACTCTCCAGAAAGCAGGAATAGAAGGAACATACCTCAACATAATAAAAGCTATATATGACAAACCCACAGCAAACATTATCCTCAATGGTGAAAAATTGAAAGCATTTCCTCTAAAGTCAGGAAGAAAACAACTTTAAACAATACTAAAGAGTTTTCCAGTTTGGAAAGAGTCATGGAGCTACTATTTCCTACCTTCTTGTTGAAACAATAATTTCTACTGTTAATTGGAAATATTTGAAAATACTGAAGCTTAGAATTGATTGATGATATTGGTTCTTGATATCTGCATAAAAATATACCATAAATTAGCTAGTTGTATTTCTAAGAATTAAAAGAACTGTAAAATTATTACAAAAGATATGAAGGAGTTTATGCTGATATCAGATAATGTGACTGTTTATATAATTCTACACAAACTCTTTAGTGGTTACTATAAAGATTTCAGTCAGTACAAGCGTTTTAATTATCAGTATCAGAAGTCAACAGAATTTGTGTATAAAGGGCACTATATTAATAATTTGGAATTTGCAGACCATAATGTCCCTGATGAAATTACTCAACTCTTCCCCTCTGTAATACAAGTGAAGCTATAAACAATGTGTGAATGAAAGTGCTCAGGTGTGTCCAATTAAACTTTTAGCACAAAGAGGGGGTGGACCAACTGTTGCCCATGGACCACAGTTTGCACACCTCTGTTTTAGACTTTTCTATAAACTTTGGCTAGTATAGTATTTCTTATTTAATATAAGGTAATTTGACTAAAATTTGAAAATTCAATAAAGATATAAGTATTTTAAATTTAATAGCAAAATTATTTATTTTTTAATTTATTGTTAAGAAGGTAAATAAGCACAATCTTATAAAGTATTTTCAGAAAAAAGATGAGGAAAACATTTCATATTCATTTTTGGACATTTATAATGTTCATAATATCAAAAGGTTAAGTGAGAAATAAAGTCACGAGCAATTTGACTCATAAATTAAGGAGATAATGCACCCAAATAAATTATCAAATTAGTATTTCATTTTATATGTGGTCTTATCTCAAAGAAAATTTATCTTTAGAAAATTTATTTGTGAAATTTGCCTCATTAAAAGAGTAAAAATGAAAACAAAAATTGAAAAAGAAAATCACATATCCTCTGATAAAATTCAATGTCCATTTATGATTTTTTAAAGTCTCTTAGTAAAATAGAATAGAACATTATTTCTGTAGCATAGGTAACCTGACTAGATCATCACAACTAGATACACTACAAGCTCCTTGTCTGGCTCCAGTTTAAACAAGTCAACAAAAAATGATGTTTTGAGACAACTGGGTGTCTAGGAGTATGTTCCCAGTGGCTCAGTGGTAAAGAATCCTCCTGCCAATGCATAAGACTTAGGAGACATGGATTCAGTCTCTGGGTTAGGAAGATCCCCTCAAAGAGGAAACAGCAACCTCCTCCAGTGTTCTTGCCTGGGAAATCCCCTGAACAGAGGAGCCTGGTGGGCTAGAGTCCATGGGGTCTCAAAGAGTCAAATACAACTGAGCAAGTGAGCATGAACAAGCACAAGTGTGTGCAAGGTGATAAATGATACCAAAGACATTTTGCTAAGTTCTGGTTTAAAATACAACAAAATATTTAAAAGTTTTTCAAAACACAAGTAAAGCAATATAAAATAGCCTTCATATTTATTGAATCTGCTTGATCTGTACTTGAAACTATTTCTCTAGTTCTCTATCCTAGTGTGTACTTGAAAGTATTCAAAATTTAAAGTTTACAGCAAACATCATTTTTAATGTTTTAGATAGTAGCTGTAGTCTTGGTAAAATCAGTTATAAGATGTGAAGGACCACTATAACTGTTTTTATTCAATACTCTCCTGGAAATTCTATCCAGGAAACTATTTCAACAAAAATTGAAAAATATCAGAAATGAGAAAACAAAACAAACAACCCAAATCATTATTTTCAAGTAACGTGATTTTCCTTCTAGGACCTTATTGTATTTACACTACATGCTTCTTAAAATGGAAAGTCTCCTCTCCCAGATAATCACATGGTTACCACCCATCCCTCCTTCAGATCTCTGTCCAAATATCACCTCAATAAAATCTACCCCTTTGACACTATTTAAAATTATACTAGCCCCCCCACTTCCAAGGCATTTCAGTTTTCTATTTCAAAATAATTATTAGCATATGAAATACTATATAGTTTACTAATTAATTCCATTCATGCTTACTGTCTACATTCTCTCACATCCCTCACCCCATGAAAGCAGTGATCTTTGTCCACTTTGTAGATGAACTGGTTCACTCCCAACAGTGGTGTACTGGAGCCTGTCTGGACCACATCACAGGACCCAGCTGTGCACTGGTAGCTTGAAATCTGCCACAGTGAGAGATTTGCCTTTATATTTGAAGGGCCTGGCAACCCACTCCAGGATTCTTGCCTGGAGAATTCAATGGACAGAAGAGTCGGGTGGGCCACAGTCCGTGGGATTGCAAAGAGTAGGACACAACTGAGTGACTAATATTTTTTTACCCAAATTTTTTTACCCAAAGTGATTCTTTTCATATTTTGTTTCTCAAATTATTTAACAATCAGTTTTTAAGATTTTATTGAGTACCAGAGATTGATTATACACCAAAATGATTTCAATGTATTTATTCATTCAGAAATATTCATTGAGTATCCACCACATGACTGACAGATGTTCTAAATGAGAGGATAGTAAATGTTTAACAACTGTCTCTCAGGTGAGGGACTGTTTTGTCATGTTTGCCAATTTCTATGATGCAAAGTCAAAATTCAATGGAAATAATCACAGTAATTCTCCTGAGGAAAAGTCCAGAATTTCTGAGGAAAAAGTGTGGACTCTTTAAATACAATAATAAAGAGTCAAAACTAAATCAGAATTTTGCAGACTCAATATCATGTGTTGTTTATGAAGTTGCCTCATTTACCTCAGTCATTTTGGTTTTTGACAATTTCTTTTTTAAAATAATTTTACTTATTCATTTATTTTTGGCTGCACCAGCTTTCTCTAGTTGAGACAGGTGGGGGCTACTTCTACTCACGTTGTGTGAGATCCTCATTGCTGTGGCTTCTCTCCATGTGGAGCACAGGCTGTAGGTAGCAGGAGTTTCAGTAGTTGCAGCATATGTACTCAGTAATTGTGGTTTCTAGGCTCTAGAGCACAGGCTCAATATTTGTGGCACACTGTCTTAGTTGCTCCATGGCATGTGGGACCTTCCCACATCAGGGATCGAACCCACATCTCCAGCATTGGCAAGTGGATTCTTTACCACTGAACCACCAGGGAAGCCCAAACATTTTCTTATTCATACTTACAAAACCGATTCACCTGTGTCTTTTAATAATGCATCATTAGCCCTCTGTTTACTTAACACAATCCTCTGAGAAAACAGGAAAGACAAGATAAATCCAATTCCGTATGTATGACTTACATGGAGAAGAAATTTCTAAATCTCTTTTTCTCAAAGCAGCATTTGTAGGAAAATATAATAGTCTCTGAAGCCTAAGAAAAATACTACTCAAATTGCATGGATATATAATCACAGAATTAGAAAATAATCATTTAAAATCTGTGCATTAATACAAAGAAATGTTTTAATAAGTAGTGTTTTAATTATATGAAAAGGGGCAAATACAAGAAGTGTTTTATTAACCCACCCAGTGCAACCGAGTGTTTTACACAGAGATTGTATAAGAGACAAATAGCAATTATGTGTTGTGGTGAAATGTGCCCCAAATTTTGCAGTATCAGGAATGAAGGCTGTTGTGGTCAAATATTACCAGTTGAACCACAATGAGAATATAATCCTTGAGAGCCATTGCAGAGTTAAGTCACCATATTTGTTTACAGAGTACTATAGAAATCAAATAACTTGCTAACTCACTTCATCAACTCTGAAATTATACAATCATTGAAGTGACAGACCATACAATTTGAGACTAAATCATCAAGAAAAACCAGGAGGTAAGTAAAATTTGTTATTATTTAGGTTAATGCATATTACTACATCTCAATTATGTGTTTTATTTGTATATGGGTTTGTGAATTTAGGAAATTTTTGTTATTAAAGATTAAATGGTGGTTACTAACAAGAAAACTATTCATGGAGTCCTAAAGAAGCAGCATAGCAGTAAGTCTTTAGTTGTTCATTAATTTTTCTTAAGTTGAATGGTTTTCTCTTATAGGAATAAAACTATAAAAATGACATCCCCTATTTAAAGGAATAGCTGCTTCCCAGTAAAGGTTTTGACCATCTACTTATT
The DNA here is from genome assembly GCF_032452875.1 of Bos javanicus. NCBI lineage: Eukaryota > Metazoa > Chordata > Mammalia > Artiodactyla > Bovidae > Bos > Bos javanicus. The sequence goes on from NC_083872.1 coordinate 59,064,305, forward strand.
CTTTTGATAAAGTAAAATTGTAAAACAAAAGAAAACAAGTGTGCATTGTATGAACTAAACTGTGTCTAGGCAATTCTTTCTTTTGGTAGCAGAAGTTACCCTTTCTTGTGCTTTTAGTCTTTATAAGGAAAGGAAGAAGGGATTGCATCAACCAAAGCCTTAAAAAGGTAATTTGGGAGAGAGTGCCAACAAAATATTCCCATGGGTAAACACCCGTATTCTAACATGAGATATTACTATGTTGTGTGGTTGTTGCTCAGGTGGTTAGTCGTGTCTGACTCTTTGTGACCCATGAACTGCAGCATGCCAGTGTTCGCTATTCTTCACTGTCTCCCGGAGTTTGCTCAAACTCATGTCCACTGAGTCGATGATGCTATGAAGGTATCTCATCTTCTGTTTTCGCCTTCTCCACAGCCCTCAATCTTTCCCTGCATCAGGGTCTTTTAAAGTGAGTCAGCTCTTCCCATCAGGTGGCCAAATTATTAGAGCTTCAGTCTTTCCAGTGAATATTCAGGGTTAATTTCCTTTAGGATTGACTGATTTCATCTCCTTGCTATCCAGGACTGAAGAGTCTTCTCTAGCACCACAGTTCAAAGAAATCGATTCTTTGGCTCTAAGCCTTCTTTATGGTCCAACTCTCACATCCGTACATGACTACTGGAAAACCACAGCTTTGACTGCTTGGACCTTTGCCCACAAAGTGATGTTTCTGCTTTTTAATACACTGTCTAGGTTCATAATAGCTTTTCTTCCAAGGAGCAAGCACCTTTTAATCTCATGGCTGCAGTTACCATCTGCAGTGCTTTTAGAACCCAAGAAAAGAAAATCTGCCAGTTTCCATTTTTTCCCCTTCTACTTGCCATGAAGTGATGGGACCAGATGTCATGGTCTTAGTTTTTTGAATGTTGAGTTCTAAGCCAGGTTTTTCACTGCCCTCTTTCACCTTCATCAAGAGACTATTTATTCCTCTTCACTTTCTGCCATGAATGTGGTATTATCTGCATAACGGAGGAAATTGATATTTCTCCCAGCAATCTTTATTCCAGCCTGTGATTCATCCAGCCTGGCATTTCGCATGATGCATTCTGCATGTAAGTTAAATAAGCAGGGTGATAATCTTCCCTGCTAGCTTAGATGATAAAGTTTGTCTGCAATGCTGGAGATGCAGGTTTGATCCCTGGGTTGGGAAGATCCTCTGGATTCTCTGGAGAAGAAAATGGCAACCCACTCCAGTATTCTTGCCTAGAAAATCCCATGGACAGATGAGCCTGGTGGGTTACAATCCACGTGGTTGCAAAGAGTCAGACACGACTGAGCAACTAAAATACACACACACTAACCAGCATGTGATAATATACAGCCTTGAAGTACTCCTTTCCCAGTTTTGAAACAGTCCATTGTTCCATGTCCAGTCCTTACTGTTGCTTCTTGTCCTGCATATACATTTCTCAGGAGGCAGGTTAGATTGTCTGGTATTCCCATCTCTTGAAGAATTTTCCACTGTTTTACTATGTTGACTAGTCCTTTAAACTAATGAAATTCACTTAAACAAAGTGGGCCTCAGTTATGCAAAAAATAAAATGTGGAAGTAGACATACATAAACTGTGTATGCTTTTAAACTCTCTATTTAGATTAAAATGCAAACTATACTTGTTTTTATAATACTGAAGAAAGCAGAAAAATCATTAAAATATTTCTGTTTTACAAAGGAAGATAAATATTTAAAAGAATAACTTGAAACAACTAAAAATTATTAGAGAAAAAAGCCTTATATAAGTGTTATAATATGAGTTTTATTTTATCCATAGTCTATATTAATGTATTTTTGAAGAAAAAATAATATTGAGCTTCAGTTAATATTCCTTACTAGAATTAAAAGTTGAATGGAAATTGGAGAGAGTTCTGTAGGTGAACATGTTCTTAAATTTCATTCATTATCATCATGAAGGGTACTTTAAAGGCTTTGTATTCTATCCTCAAATGTATTTTGATTTTTTATTTCTTATAGGAGACACATCCATTTTCTTTTTGAATGGGGGGAAAGGATCAACAATGAAAAACCACACAAGACCCACAGAATTCATTCTTCTGGGGCTATCAGATGACCCAGAGCTTCAGATTGTGATTTTTCTCTTTTTAATCATCACATATATATTAAGTGTCACTGGAAATTTGACCATCATCATTCTCACCTTGGTGGACTCCCATCTACAGACACCTATGTATTTTTTCCTCAGGAACTTCTCTATATTAGAAATCTCCTTTACAACTGTCTGTATTCCTAGATTTCTGGGCACAATTATCACGAGGAACAAAATGATTTCATACAATGATTGTATAGCTCAGCTGTTTTTCTTCATTTTCTTGGGTATCACTGAATTTTATCTTCTAACTGCCATGTCCTATGATCGCTATGTAGCTATCTGCAAACCCCTGCATTACACAACCATCATGAACAACAGAGTCTGTGTATTGCTTGTCTTTTGTGCTTGGCTGGCAGGGTTCTTAAACATCTTCCCACCTGTTATTCTTTTTCTCCAGTTAGATTACTGTGGTTCTAATATCATTGATCACTTTACTTGTGACTATTTCCCTCTCTTGCAACTATCCTGCTCAGACACATGGCTCCTTGAAGTGATTGGATTTTACTCTGCAATAGAGATTCTGCTTTTTACTTTGGCATTAATAATTCTATCCTACATGTTCATCATCAAGACAATTCTGAGACTGCCTTCTGCCAGTCAGAGAAAAAAGGCATTTTCTACATGCTCCTCTCACATCATTGTCATTTTCATCTCTTATGGAAGCTGTATATTCATGTATGCCAACCCTTCAGCAAAAGAAAAGGCATCCTTTAACAAAGGAGTTGCTATTATAAATACTTCTATTCCTCCTATGATGAATCCATATATATATTCATTGAGGAACCAGCAAGTGAAACAAGCCTTCAAGGAGACCATCCAAAAGGTTATCTTTTTCTCCAGTAAAGGCAAGTGATTGTATCATTAGAAGAATAAAGTTCTCATTAGTACTTTCTATTACTCATAATCTGTCAAAAACTCTTTCATTACAGTTGTATGATTCCTTTTCATTTATTTCCACATTCAAATTTCCCCACACCCAAACCAATAAACTGGTTAAAGCTGACTATTGTTTCAAAATATTCTGTAATTCTTTTTATTCAAATATACTTGAATAAAGTAAAAAAAAAAAAAAACCACAGGTAAATGTTAAAATTTTGAGTAGAAACTTTATTTTTGAAGATGCACAGGCATTTAGTTTGATGAAAAGAGTGTGAGGGTTGATGTGGACTTCTGAAATTTTCATTTTACCAGGTAATAGAAATGACATTATTAGGAAATTTTATTCTATTTGGAATTTTCAGGAAATCAAACAATGGCAATCAATAGAGTGCTGGAAATACAATATAAATATCTATTCAAATATTTTTAAAAGATTAGAAATTCAAGTATATTGAACTCTTTTTACTATTAATAATACTTTTATGATAATAAGGAGAAAGAGAAGAGGAAAGTTGAGATTAATTTTTGTCAGCAATTACTATATTACAGACCTATTCTAATTATTCTCTTTATATTGGCTCATTGAATCTTTCCAACAACTTTATGTCATTGTTCGGTCACTCATTCATGTCTGACTCTGTGTTACCATGGACTGCAGCACACTAGGCTTCTCTGTCCTTCACTATCTTCCTGAGTTTGCTCAAACTGATGTCAATGATCTGGCGATGCCATCCAACCATCTCATCCTCTGTTGCCCCCTTCTCCTCCTGCCCTCAAGTTTTCCCAGCACTATGGTCTTTTCCAGTGAGCTGGCTCTCTGAATCAGGTGGCCAAAGTTTTGGAGCTTGAACTTCAGCATCAGTCCTTCCAATGAATATTCAGAGTTGATTTCCTGTAGGATTGACTGGTTTGATCTTGCAGTCCAAAGGACACTCCAGAGTCTTCTCTAGCAGTGCAGTCTAAAAGCATCAATTCTTGGGTGCTCAACCTTCTTTATGGTCCAACTCTCACACTCATACATAACTACTAGAAAAAAATAGCTTTCACTATATGGATCTTTGTTTGCAAAGTTATATCTCTGCTTTTTAATATACTATCTAGGTTCATCATAGCTTTTCTTAAACAACTTTCTGAGGTAACTGTAAATGTTTTTCTCTTGAAGAAATGTTTACCTTGTTTTTCATTTGGAAATGTTTTATATGATTATTCTTATTTCACAGCCATGATGAAAAGGTAAAATATGAAATTAAATTTAATTGGCAATAGAGAAGGATAAGAAAGAAAAGGGATCCAGATTGGAAAAGAAGAAGTAAAACTTTCACTGGAGACAGCATGATATTGTACAAAGAAAACCCTAAAAATACTATCAGAAAATGACTAGAGTTAATCAATGAGTTTAGTAAGGTTGCAGAATACAAAATCAATACACAGAAATCCCTTGAATTCCTATACACTAGCAATAAAAATCCAAAAGATAAATTAAGAAATCACCCACATTCACCAAGGCAACAAAAAGAACAAAATATCTAGGAATAAATGCACAAAAGAGCTGTATAGAGGAAACAATAAGACACTGATGAAAGAAATCAAAGATGACATAAACACATGGAGAGATATACCAATTCTTGGATTGGAAGAATCAATGTATCAAAATCACAGTTCTAAAAAACACATGTATCCTAATGTTCATTGCAGCATAATTCACAATAACCAGGACATGGAAGCAACCTTGATGTCCCTTGACAGATGAATGGATAAAGAAGTTGTGTTAAGCACATGCACAGAGAAGGTTGTCAAAGGGTCACAAAGACTTGGCCTCTACAGAGCACACATGCACAACCATACGCTGGGTTATAAACTGGTTCATAAACCAAGCATCCACATAAAGGAACAAATTCAAGTCAGTTGTAGTGAGGTACATGAATCTAGAGCCTGTTATACAGAGTGAAGTAAGTCAGAAAGAGAACAACAAATGTTGTATATTAATGCATACATATCCGTTCAGTTCAAACACTCAGTCATATCTAACACTTTGGGACCCCATGGACTGCACCACACCAGACCTCCCTGCCCATCACCATCTCAATGAACATTAAGTCAGTGATACCATCCAACCATCACATTCTCAGTCATCTGCTTCTCCTCCTGCCTTCAATCTTTCCCAGCATGAGGGTCTTTTCATATGAGTCAGTTCTTTGTATCAGATGATCAAAGTATTGCAGTTTCAGCTTCAGCATCAGTTCTTCCAAAGAATATTCAAGACTGATTTCCTTTAGGATGGACTGGTTGGGTCTCCTTGTAGTCCAAGGGACTCTCAAGAGTCTTCTTCAACACCACAGTTCAAAGGCATCAATTTTTTGGCACTCAGTTTTCTTTATATTCCAACTCTCACATCCATACATGACTACTGGAAAAACCATAGCTTTGACTAAATAGACATTTGTTGACAAAATAATGTCTCTGCTTTTTAATATGCTGTGTAGTTTGGTCATAACTTTTCTTCCAAGGAATAAGTGTCTTTTAATTTCATGGTTGCAGTCACCATCTGCAGTGATTTTGGAGCCCCCCAAAATGATATCCATCACTGTTTCCATTGTTTCCCCATCTATTTGCCATGAAGTGATGGGACCGGATGCCATGATCTTATTTTTCTATATGTGGAGATTTAAGCCAACATTTTCACTCTCCTCTTTCACTTTCATCAAGAGGCTCTTTAGTTCCTCTTTGCTTTCTGCCATAAGGGTGGTGTCATCTGCATATCTGAGGTTATTGATATATCTCCTGGCAATCTTGATTCCAGCTTGTGCTTTATCCAGCCCAGAGTTTCTCATGATGTACTCTACATATAAGTTAAATAAGCAGGGTGACAATATACATCCTTGACATACTCCTTTCCCTATTTAGAACCAGTCTGCTGTTCCATGTCTGGTTCTAACTGTTGCTTCCTGACCTGCATGCAAATTTCTCAAGAGGCAGATCAGGTGGTCCTGTATTCCCATTTCTTTAAGAATTTTCCACAGTTTGTTGTGATCTACACAGTCAAAAGCTTTGGCATAGTCAATAAAGCAGAAGTAGATGCTTTTCTGGGACTATCTTACTTTTTCCGTGATCCAGTGGATGTTGGCAATTTGATCTCTGGTTCCTCTGCCTTCTCTAAATCCACCTTGAACATCTGGAAGTTCATGGTTCATGTACCGTTGAAGCTTGGCTAGGAGGATTTTGAGCATGTGAGATGAGCACAGCTGTGTGGTAGTTTGAACATTCTTTGGCATTGCCCTTCTTTGGGATTGGAATGAAAACTGACCATTTCCATTCCTGTGGCCACTGCTGAGTTTTCCAAATTTGCTGGCATATTGAGTGGAGCACTTTCACAGTATCATCTTTTAGGATTTGGAAGAGCTCAACTGGAATTCCATCACCTCCACTAGTTTTGTTCATAGTGATGCTTCCTAGGGCCCACTTGATTTTGCATTCCAGGATGTCTGGCTCCAGGTGAGTGATCACACCATCGTGATTATCTGGGTCATAAAGATCTTTTGTATACAGTTCTTTTGTGTATTCTTGCCACCTCTTCTTATTATCTTCTGTTTCTTTTAGATCCATACCATTTCTGTATTTTATTGTCCCCATCTTTGCAGGAAATATTCCCTTGGTATCTTTAATTTTCTTGAAGAGATTTTCAGTCTTTCCCATTCTAGTGTTTTCCTCTACCTCTTTGCATTGATCACTGAGGGAGGTTTTCTTTTTGTTCTTTACTATTCTTTGTAACTCTGCATTCAAATGGGTATATCTTTCCTTTTTTCCTTCGCATTTTGTGTCTGTACTTTTCTCAGTTGTTTGTAAGGCCTCCTCAGACAACCATTTTGCCTTTTTGCATTTCTTTTTCTTGGAGATTGTCTTGATCACTGCCTGCTGTAGAATGTCATAAGTCTCTGTCCATAGTTCTTCAGTCATTCTGTCTATTAGATCTAATCCTTTGAATCTATTTGTCACTTTCACTGTATAATTGCAAGGGATTTGATTTAGGTCATATCTGAATGGTCTAGTGATTTTCCCTAATTTCTTTAATTTAAGTCTGAATTTGTCAATAAGGAGTTCATGATCTGAGTTACAGTCAGCTCCTGATCTTGTTTTTGCTGACTGTATAGAACTTCTTCATTTTTGACTGCATAGAATATAATCAATCTGATTTCGGTATTGACCATCTGCTAACATCTATGTGTAGAGTCTTCTGTTGTGTTGTTGGAATAGGGTGTTTCTTATGACCAGTGTGTTTTCTTTGCAACTCTATTAGCCTTTGTCCTGCACTATTCTGTATTCTAAGGCCAAATTTGCCTATTACTCCAGGTATTTCGTGGAGTCCTTTATGATGAAAAGGACATCTTTTTGGATGTTAGTTCTAGAAGCTATGGAACTGTTCAACTTCAGCTTTTTCAGCATTACTGGTCAGGGCATAGACGTGAATTACTCTGATATTGAATGGCTTGCCTTGGAAATGAACAGAGATCATTCTGTCATTTTTGAGATTGCATCCAAGTACTGAATTTTGGACTCTTTTGCTGACTATCAGGGCTACTTCATTTCTTTTAAGGGATTCTTGTCCACAGTAGTAGATACAATGGTCATCTGAGTTAAATTCACCCATTCCAGTCCATTTTAGTTTGCTGATGCTAAAATGTTGATGTTCAATATGGAATCTAGAAAAATGGTACTGGTGAACCTATTTCCAGGGCAGCAATAGAGACATGACATAGAAAACAGACTTGTGAGCATAGTGGCAGTGTGGGTTGGGAGAAGGCAGGATGAATTGAGAGAATAGCATTGAAACTTATACATTACATATGTAAAATAGGTAGCAATGAGAGGTTGCTGTATAACACAGGGAACTTAACCCAGGGCTCTGTGACAATGTAGAGGGGCAGGCTGGGGTAGGAGGCAGAAGTGAAGTCAAGAAGGAGGAGACATATGGATACTTATGACTGAATCATGTTAATGCATGGAAGAAACCAAGACAACATTGTTAAACAATTATCCTCCAATTAAAAAAATTGAAAAAATAGTGCGTAAAATAATTTAATATTCCCTAAATTTCTAGAAAGAATATTTCTTGGTGAAATCAAAACACAGTTCTCTCTCATGCGCTGCTTCTCTGCCTTTTTCTGTCTGCTCTTAATTTTATAAGAAATATTGTGAAAACAAGGACTTAAAAAATGTTTCAAAAAGGGAAATTAAGCCAGTCCAAGGCTACAAAGTGGAATGATAAGCCCAAGGGAAAGGAAATACATGAGAGAATGATGGGAATTAGAATGGGAATAATGTATATACTATCTTTGGTAAGATGCTGGCAATAAAAGTATGACCAGTGAAAAACACTTCTAGGGAAATTATGTGAAAATTAATAGATTTTGAAAAGCCCTGATTTTTATTTGATTGCTCTTTGTTATGCCTCTAATTTATAAAGCAGGACTTTTATTTTTTCATTTCCTTGAGAAAAGTAGAATCTTCCTGGCCATGTCCATGAAGGCTTGCTTGACTTGTAGATTCCTTAGGGTATAAATAAAGGGGTTCAGCATGGGGGCTACTGAGGTGTTTAGCACAGCCACTCCCTTGCTCAAAGACACCCTGTCCTTTGCTGATGGATTCATATACATGAAAATGCAGCTGCCATAAGAGATGGAGATGACAATCATGTGGGAAGAACACGTGGAAAAGGCCTTTGTCCTCTGAGTGGTAGAAGGGATCCTCAAAATTGTTCTGATGATATACGTATAGGAAAGAATTATTAATGTCAAAGTGAACATTAGGGTAAACACAGCAGAGGAAAAGCCCATCATCTCTAGTAATTTAGTGTTTGAACATGAAAGGTGTAATAAGGGGAAATAATCACAAGTAAAATGATCGATAGCATTGGACTTACAGTAATCAAGCTGTATGAACAGCATGAGTGATGGGAATATAATTAAGAATGAAGCCAGCCAAGAAGCCAAGACAAGCAGGGCGCAGACTTTATGATTCATGATGGTCATGTAATGCAGCGGTTTGCAGATGGCAATGTAGCGGTCATAGGACATGGCAGCCAGAAGGTAAAACTCAGTGACTCCCAAGAGAATGAAAAAAAATAACTGAGCCATACAATCATTAAAAGGGATAGTTTTATCTCCTGTAATGATGGTGGTCAGGAACTTTGGTATAGTGACAGTTGTGAATGACACCTCTAATATAGAGAAACTCCTGAGGAAGAAATACATGGGGGTCTGGAGGTGGGCATCCAGCAGGGTCAGGATGATAATGGTCAGGTTCCCAGTGATGCTGAGCATGTAGGTGATGAGCAGAAAGACAAAGATCACAACCTGAACTTGTGGGTCATCTGACAGTCCAAGGAGGATAAACTCTCTTATTTCTGTGTAATTTCTCATTATCTTCTTTTCAATAACCTTCAGAGTAAAACACAAAGAAGCTCAAAGAAAAGGGAAGTATCCATGGATAGAACTGTAATTTATTTCTGGAAGGGCTATGCCATATTAATTTAACTTGGGAGAATTTATTTTTTAAGACTTTTTTTTTTTACCATATGCTAGTGTGTGTATTTATCATAGAATATTTCTTTTGAAATCCCTATTTTATTTATCTGTATGAGGTTAAAAATATATAGTTTTCATTTTATCCTAATCATATACTCTAAGTAAGAGGAGTAGGAATTTTAACCTAGGCTTTTCTAAGTGTTTGAAATACTGGAATAGAAATGCTACTTGTTGACTCTATTAAATCTTTCCCTAAATGATTTCTTTCCCGTTGGGAAGCTCCTCGTCTTTTCTTCAAACACAGTAAAACTCTATTATTTCCTAATCTTTTATCTGATTTCTTGCATTAGTATTTGCTAATTAATATAGAAAATCCAAAAATGTCAGGAGAAAGATCGCTCGAATGGGACTGTCTCCCAAATGAACATCACTGGAGTTAAATCTTCAACAATATGAAAGACGTCTAAGTTCTCACTCTGACTCACATTCACTTTCCTAACTTCCAAGTCCTTATCTGAATCACATCTAATGGACTCATTGTTGTGACCTCCTCAAGCATTGGAGCAGGGGTTTCTGAAGTCTGCAATCTAATGCCTGATGATCTGATATGACGAGGATGAAATAATAATAGATATACAGTGCAAAATACACATAATGAGCTTGAGCCATCCTGTAACTACCCCCCACCCAGGTCCATGGAAAAATTGTCATCTACTAAATTGATCCCCTGGTCACAAAAAGTTAGGGAACTTCTGTAGAGTCCAGAGTACAGAGGAGGCAGAGTGGATTTTTCATAGACTGGATCTGTGTCATTGGCTAAGGAGACCAAATTGTATGAATATCTAATACCAAACATAAAGCAATACCTTCCAGAGAACATTTTTTCTTCAAAATTTCTCCCTTCTAAATGTTATTATTATTCTCTATATGTGTGTGTATTCTGCTTTCTAGTCTATGTTGTATTTTTATATTTTCCTTTTTTATACATTCATGTTCACTTAGTTAAAGCTATACCCTGTCAGTATATTGGTATAATTCATTAAATAGCAATGAAAGCCTTCTATTTTGTCTTCCTGTTTAGCAATAATAATAATAACAATCCATTTACTTAAAAAAAAAAAAAGAAAGAATTCCCTCAATAAATTGATCCAGTTCTTTTCAATATCACTCATGCTGTGAATTCAAATTGAGTGGTAAAGTTAATTCCAGTATCAGGAGAGATCTTTATGCAATAGAATATTTAATTTAAAGATATAAGTTTATTGATTTGTTGTATGTGCATGCTTAGTCACTCAGTTGTCCAGCTCTTTGCAAACCTATGGACTATATCCCATAGGTCAGGCTCTTATATTCATAGGATTCTCCAGGCAAGAATACTGGAGTTGGTAGCCATTCCCTTCTCCAGGGGATTTTTTGACTAAGGGATCGAACTAGGGTCTCCTGCATTGCATTTGAGCCACCAGGGAAGCCCTTTTTAGTATGTATGGCATCATTACTCAGTTTCATCTCTCAGTCTTGTCTGACTATTTGTGACCCCATGGACTGCAGCAGTCCAGGCTTTCCTGTCCATCACCAACTCCCAGAGTTCATCCAAACCTACATCTATCAAGTCAGTGATGCCATCCAACCATATCATCCTTTGTTGTCCCCTTCTCCTCCTGCCTTCAATCTTTCCCAGCACCAGGGTTTTTTCCAATTTGCCAGTTCTTTGCATCAGGTGTCCAAATTATTGGAGCTTCAGTTTCAGCATCAGTCTTTCCAATTAATATTCAGGACTGATTTCATTTGCAATTGATTGGTTTGATCTCCTTGCAGTCCAAGGGACTCTCAGGAGTCTTTTCCAATGCCGCAGTTCAAAAGCATTAATTCTTCAGTGCTCAACTTTCTTTATGGTCCAACTCTTATATCCACACCTGACTACTGAAAAGACTGTAACTTTGACTAGACTGACCTTTGTCAGCTAAGCAATGTCTCTGTTTTTTTTTTTTTTTAAATATACTGTCTAGTCTGCATCATAATATTGTGAAAGTTCTCAGTGTTTATCTGTCTTATAAGCATGAGCCCTCTTTTCACTCACTTTCCTGTATAGGAAAAATATAGCTACTGTCAATTCAGGGAAAATTCCAACTGAGATGAACAGTGGCCAATTCTACTGGGAAATCATGTGATGTTTAGGAGAAAATGAATATATTCTTTTGCTAATCCTCAAGGACCAGAGGAAAACAATGTTAAGAGCACTTACAAAAACAACAGGCTTTATGTTTTTTGTAAACAAATTCATGGCAACTCAAGTATTTTATAGATACTTTCTAAGGCAAATGTAAAAGTCCTTGTTCTCAATTAACAACAATTGTCTGTAATTAACAGCTGCGTATAATTCAGATCAGTAAACCATTTCTGGAATGTGAAGTGTCAGCCATTCCTGGGATGTTTTTGGTAAAGCAATGAAGAATATATCTAAGTCTATAAGACATCATTTTAAACTTTCCTTCCTTAGGACTTTTCCACATTTTCCCTGCTATTCCCTTAGAATTTAGGATAACAAGCTTCATATTCTTTTCTGTCCCTTTCTTTTTAAATTCTAATGTCTTAGATATTTCATTGTTGAATCAGGCTTGTGGTTCATTTAAAGTGAAAATTAACATATTCAATAAACTATTGCTTGCTGGAGGAAGCAGGGATAATTGAGATTGGCCCATATACACTATTGATCATTGCTCACTATTGCTCATCTCAGTTGCATCCAACTCTTTGTGGTCCTTTGGACTGTAGCCTGCCAGGCTCCTCTGTCCATGAAATTTTTTCAGGAAAGAAATACAGGAGTGGGTTGCCATTTCCTCCTCCAGGCAATCTTCCTGACCCAGGGATTGAATCTGTGTCTCCTGCATTGCAGGCAGATTCTTTACCCACTGAGCCATTGAGAAAACCACATGCTATTGTTGCGTAGAGTTCTTTGTGCTATATAGTATGCTTCATTAGTTATCTAGTTTATGCATAATTGATACCACTTATAACACAATATTGTAAAACAACTATATCCAATAAAAAGGAAAACAAAAAAGGCAAAAGCTTGACATTGCTTCGAGCAAGATAACGGAAATGGTTTTCAGGACACCTCTGTCATTCTTTAGTAGATTGTAAGGATGATTTCTCGCAAAAAGAGCACTAGCATTCCCCAAATTCTCCAATTTAAAAGAAGCAACAGTATTGATGTATCTATTAAAAACAGATTATTTTCCTTATTTTATGCAAATTGTGAGAAGTGGGTGGGACACTCCCTAAATTCCACAATATAATTGTAAACATAAATTAGCTTCCAGCATTCTCTATGTGTATTGTATTTTCTCTTCTTAACATTAAGATTTCTAGGAAATCACAAGTAATGCTGTGAATACATATATCCTCAAGGCAACTTACAGCTTCAGATTTACTGTGCAGTTTTCCAATTATCTCTCCTGTCCTTTCACTGGTTAATCATTTTTTTTTGGTGTTAGGTTTATAAACTAGGCTATTGTGTCATAGAAGAGAACAGATCCTGGTGGCTCAGATGGTAAGAAATCTGCCCACAATGCGGGAGATCTGGGATCAATCCTTGGGTCTAGAAGATCCCCTGGAGAAGGAAATGGCAATCCACTTCAATATTCTTGCTTGGAGAATTCCATGGACAGAGGAGCCTGGTGGGCTACAATCCATGGGGTCGCAAAGAGTTGGACAGGACTGAGGGACTTTCACTTCACTTCACTTCACTTGATATGTTGGAAAATAGTTTGGTTTTATAACAGCTCTATTTTTTTTTTTTTAATGATTAATTCCTCTCCTGACTGTGTTTACCATGACATCAAATATTGTGGAAGACCTTCATCACAATTGCATGAAGGAAAAAAAAAAAAAAAAAACAGAAACTGAGAAGAATAAATTAAGATTATTTTCAGATTATTAATCAGAGCTGTTTTTATTTCTCTCCTGATTGTTTCAGTTTGAAAACTATATATACACTTGAAGATAAAATTTAGCTTAAAAAGCAATATAAATACTTATGATAAAATGGCATCAGGAATTATCCTTACCCTTATCTGTCAGAGAGCAGACCGAATGATAACCACAATCACAGAAAATTAATCAAAGTGATCACATGGACCACAGCCTTGTCTAACTCAAAGAAACTATGAACCATGTCGAGCAGGGCCACCCAAGATGGACTGGTCACGTTGGAGAATTCTGACAAAATGTTGTCCACTGGAGAAGGGAATGGCAAACCACTTCAGAACTCTTGCCTTGAGAACCCCATGAACAGTATGAAAAGGCAAAAAGATAGGCCACTGAAAGGAACTCACCAGGTCGGTAGGGGCCCAATATGCTACTGGAGATCAGTGGAGAAATAACTCCAGAAAGAATGAGAGGAGCCAAAGCGAAAACAACACCCAATTGTGGATGTGACTGGTGATGGAAGTAAAGTCTGATGCTGTAAAGAACAATATTGCATAGGAACCTGGAATATTAGGTCCTTGAATCAAGGTAAATTAGAAGTGTTCAAACAGGAGATGGCAAGAATGAATATCATTTTAGGAATCAGTGAACTAAAATGTATTGGAATGGGCAAATTTAATTCAGATGACCATTGTATCTACTATAGTGGGAAAGAATCCCTTAGAAAAAATGAAGTAGCCCTTATAGTCAACAAAGGATTCTAAAATGGAGTACTTGGGTGAAATCTCAAAAACAACAGAATGATCTCTGTTCTTTTCCAGAGAAACTATTCAATATCACAGTAATCCAAGCCTATGCCCCAATCACTAAAACAGAAGAATCTAAAGTTGAACAGTTCTGTGAAGACCTACAAGGCCTTCTAGAACGAATACCCCAAAAAGATGTCTTTTTCATCATAGGGGATTGGAATGGAAAAGTAGGAAGTCAAGAGATACCTAAACTAACAGGCGAGTTTAGACTTGGAGTACAAAATGAAGCAGGAAAAGGATAACAGAGTTTTGCCAAAAGAACGCAAGGGTCATAGCAAACATCCTCTTTCAACAAGACAAGAGAAGTTTCTACACATGGATATCACCAGATGGTCACTCCTAAAATCAGATTGATTATATTCTTTGCAGCCAAACATGGAGAAGCTCTATACAGTCCACAAAAATAAGACTGGGAGCTGACTGTGGCTCAGGTCATGAACTCCTTATTGCCAAATTCAGACTTAAATTGAAGAAAGTGGGGGATATCACTAGATCATTCAGTTACGACCTAAATCAACTTCCTTACAATTATACAACAGAAGTGACATATAGATTCAAAGGATTAGATCTGATAGACAGAATGACTGAAGAACTATGGATGGAGGTTCATGATATTCTACAGGAGGCAGTGATCAAGACTATCTCCAAGAAAAAGAAATGCAAAAGGCAAAATGGTTGTCTGAGGAGGCATACAAATAGCTGAGAAAAGAAGAGAAGCAAAAGGCAAAGGAGATAAGGAAAGATATACCCATTTGAAAGCAGAGTTTCAAAGAATGGCAGGGAGAGATAAGAAAGCCTTCCTCAGTGATAAATCCAGTAAGTTGAGGAAAACAATAGAATGGGAAAGACTAGAGCTATCTTCAAGAAAATTAGAGATACCAAGGAACATTTCATGCAAAGATGGTCACAATAAAGGACAGAAATGGTATGGATCTAACAGAAGCTGAAGATATTAAGAAGAGCTGGCAAGAATACACAAAAGAACTATACAAAAAAAAGATCTTAATGACCCAGATAACCACGATGGTGTGGTCACTCACCTAGAGCCAGATATCCTGGAGTCTGAAGTCAGGTTAGCCTCAGGAAGCATCACTATGAACAAAGCTAGTGGAGGTGATGGAATTCCAGTTGAACTCTTTCAAATCCTAAAAGATGACACTGTGAAAGTGCTGCACTCAATATGCCAGCAAATTTGGAAAACTCAGCAGTGGCCACAGGACTGGAAATGGTCAGTTTTCATTAAATCCCAAAGAAAGGCAATGCCAAAGAATGCTCAAACTACCACACAATTGCCCTCATCTCACGTGCTAGCAAAGTAACACACAAAATCCTCCAAGTTAGGCTTCAACAGTACATGAACCATGAATTTCCAGATGTTCAAGGTGGATTTAGAGAAGGCAGACGAACCAGAGATCAAATTGCCAACATCCGCTGGATCATTGAAAAAGCAAGAGAGTCCCAGAAAAACATCTACTTCTGCTTTATTGACTATGCCAAAGCTTTTGACTGTGTAGATCACAATAAAGTGTGGAAAATTCTTCAAGAGATGGGAATACAAGACCACCTTACCTGCCCCCTGAGAAATGCACGCAGTTCAAGTAGCAACAGTTAGAACCAGACATGGAACAACAGACTGGTTCCAAACAGGAAAAGGAATACATCAAGGCTGTACACTATCACTGCTTATTTAATTTATATGCAGATTGCATCATCAAAAATACTGGGCTGGATGAAGCACAAACTGGAATCAGGATTGCCAGGAGAAATATCAATAACCTCAGATATGCAGATGACACCACCCTTATGGCAGAAAGCAAAGAAGAACTAACAAGCTTCTTTATGAAAGTGAAAGAGGAGAGTGAAAAAGCTGGCTTAAAACTCAACACTCAAAAGAGCAAAGATCAAGGCATCCAGTCCTATCACTTCATGGCAAATAGATGGGGAAACAATGGAAACAGTGACAGACTTTATTTTGGGGGGCTCAGAAATCACTGCAGATGGTGACTGCAACCATGAAATTAAAAGATGCTTACTCCTTGGAAGAAAAGCTATGACCATCCTAGATGGCATATTAAAAAGCAGAGACGTTATTTCCCAACAAAGGTCTGTCTAGTCAAAGCTATGGTTTTTCATAGTTATGTACAAATGTGAGAATTGGACTATAAAGAAAGCTGAGCACTGAAGAATCGATGCTTTTGAACCGTGATGTGGGGAAGACTGTTGAGTATCTTGGACTGCAAGGAGATCCAACCAGTCCATCCTAAATGAAATCAGTCCTGAATATTCATTGGAAGGACTGATACTGAAGCTGAAGCTCCAGTACTTTGGCCACCTCATATGAATAACTGACTCATTGGGAAGGATCCTGATGCTTTGAAAGATTGAAGATAGGAAGAGAAGGGGAAAACAGGATGAAATTGTTGAACGACATCACCAACTCAATGGACATTAGGTTGAGCAAGCTCCGTGAGTTGGTGATGGACAGGAAGCGTAGCATGCTGTAGTCCATGGGGTCCCAAAGAATCGGACATGATTGAGCAACTGAACTGATCAGGAGTTAATTTATAATGTGTGAGATTATTGGGGCTTTGCATTCCAAGGAAAATTTGTTAAAAATATAACCCTCCCTGAATTTTTGGTTTGGATTCTGTGCTTACTCCCTTCCCTCACTGTGAAAATTTGGACAATGCTTCATTGAGTTATTGTGAGGGCTTATTTAATTTACAAGTAAAATTAAATTATATACAATTTTTAAAGCTTTTACTCACATAAATATTGTTCTCTTCATTATTCCTAAAAATAAAATCAGTTATCACATTTGAGAAAGATGGTGTCACTATAAAACAATAGTAACTATTTATGAAGAACCTCATTTAAGGGACAATGCTGCAGTTGATGTACTTATCTCATTTACTTATTATAATAACACTATGTTACGTTTGGAGAAACTGACACTAAGAGGTTAAATAATATGAACAAAATCATACAGCTAGTTAATGGTTAAATTAGAATTCTAAACTCTTTTTGTCTGAAACAGAAGCTTGTGTTACTTTGCAAACCTTTATTCAGTAAGGAAGACCAAACTCAGAGAATAATTTTCTGAAAACTAATGAAAAAATATATTCCTATGACAATCAGGAAATGTAAACATGCTCATTTTTCATAATCCTTGACATACATCAGAAAGAAATGGCAACTCCAATTATTCATCTGAACCTGATAAAAAGCTGAGCTAAAAACTAATAAATCAGTGCTTAGAAAAGATTCATTGCCTTTTACTCCACAATCTTACCTCTCCTTGTCATACAATGCATCACATCACCCAGTTGAAATTACAAATAATATATTAGAAACTGTTTCAGTTTTCGTTTAAGCAATGCAGCACTTCTGAGAGTTATTCTTTCTCAATACATTTGAAATTATTTTATTTCTATAGTTACTATAGAAAATATTTGGATGCATTTTCCATTTAACCATGAGAGTGAAAATAGTGAAGGAAAGCATATATGGAGTTAATGTGGTCCTTTATGGACATGATTTCCATGTGGAATTTAATCTGCATGAGACAAGTGTTGCTTTATCCACTACATATGCCCAAGACTCATTGGAAATACTCCAGTGAATCAAATGTACCAACCAGGGCGAAGAGGAAAATACACTGAGGATTATAAACATGTTATCAACATTTGTACCACTACTGAAACAGAAAACTTGCCAGACAATGTCCATAGGGATAGAAAAACATGAGAAATAGGCCAGAGGCATATGCAATATTTTGCATAGTATCTATGTGAAGATATCTAAATGTGCAAAAGTTATGGAAGTGGTTTCCTGAATTTCCTAAGTCAGTATTTCTCTGAAAAGCATTGTTTTGCTAGCTGGCTAAAATACTAAGATGAATGAATCTCATATGTAAACATTACAACTTCCTTTTTTTTTTTTCAACTTCCTTTCTTATATAATAAAATGTCGCCATAAAGTAGCTCCCAAATCTATTAAGTATAAAATGAATTATTCAAAACATGAAATTGAGAACAATAAAATAAGAATGATCTAGAAGATGGTGCTAAGTGAATTCCCATAAAGCGACATGAAAAACTTTGAAAAAATGTTCATTAAAATTGTCAGTCTTTTCCAAGAATCTTCTTAGATTATTTATTTTATTTTATTTTTTAACTTTACAATGTTGTATTGGTTTTGCCATATATCAACACGAATCCGCCACAGGTATACACATGTTCTGGGACAGGTTGTTGAGAAGGATCTATTATCCAAGTGTCCTTTTTTATCCAATTGTTAAACTGGGTCCCAGGAATTAAAGAAAGCATAAAATCTAGGAATTTTACAAGATTTTATAATTCAGATTCCTTTTAATCTAATATTAGAAGTGACAAAAATAATCTATTGACTGAATCACTATTATTCATTCCACAAATATTTTTTGCAGACCTGCTATCTTTAGATACTATACAAAAACAGGGACACAATGGAATCAAAGTAGAAATGTTTCCCACCTTCACTCAGTTTACCAAGGAATCTCCAAACACAAATCTGAGGAGACACATCCTTAGAAAAGATCTGAGAGGCTCCCAGAAACTCTAGATGGACCGAATGATTATGGTTTCCCCTAAACAAATCCATCCTCAGGGAGAAGTGACTGTTTTGTCAAATGTGTAGATAACAACCAATTTACAAGGGACATGAAGAAAGAGAAAATAACCCAATCAAATAAAATTAATTTCGAAAAGTAGACCCTAAAAATTGGAGGTTTGTGAACACTTCACCAGGAATGAAAAACAATTGTCATAAATATGATCACTAAGTTCAGGAAAGTGGTAGTGATTTAGTTTTATTGCATTTACTCTGAATTATTTGAATATAAACATTTTTCAAAAGTGATAGAGAATATATGAATTCTATGACTAGCACATAATATGGTAAACATTTACCTTGAAAATAGCTACTGAACTTTACAAAATAAAAAGCTCTACATTTAAAGTACATTTTATCTCTTTGGACTTTTATCTCTTTAGTGCCTTATCATTCTTAATATATAAATTCTTAAACCATAGGAAATTGTCAATGTTCAGCCTGAAAATACACTGGAAATTACACACTCATTTTGAAACTCTACATTTGAAGTACGATGCAGCATTATAGGATCCTTTCAGGAACTGATTAACAGAATTAAAACTATTCACATCGTGCTATGTCTTAAAGAAATAAGTTTCATTTCCAGAAAATTCTGCATAAGAAATAACATTTTCTATAATTTTAAATGCCAATAACAATGCACTGGAGAAACTTGGGCATTGAAGTGAAAGAAACCTTGGGAAATTATTATATTAACTATTATGTGGCCTGTTAAGAGACTATAAACAGCAAGCATAGCTATACAGATATTTAGGAATTTCAGGACTTAATCTAATTTCTATTTAAAGTGGCCTTCATTTTTTACCAAAATCTCACTTACTGGCAGGAAACATTGCTTTATAGACCATGTCTTTGAAGGCTTGTTTCACTTGCTAGTTTCTCAGGGTGTAGATGAAGGGGTTCAACATGGGGGCCACAGAGGTATTGAGAATAGCTACTCCTTTTGTCAATGATGCCTTTTCTTTGGCTGAGGGATTAGCATACATGAATATACAGCTTCCATAGGAGATGGAAACGACAATCACGTGAAAGGAACAAGTAGAGAAGGCCTTTTTTCTCTGACTAGCAGATGAAATTCTCTAAAGTCCTAATAATGTGGTAGCATTTATACTTCTACAAGTATCAGAGCTTCAACTTGCACACAGACTTCAGGAGGATATCTTGTGTCTTTATAGACCTGGCGCCTCTTTTTAAAATAGTCCTTTGCCTGGGTGGGCTGTTTATCTGCTTGAGCACCGAAGTTTCTTTTTTCTAGATTTGGTAAAGGAATTATGAACAACAGCATTAATTCTCCTGTAATAAATTGAAAGGAATTGGACCCTAATAGTACTCTTGCCTGGAAAATCCCATGGATGGAGGAGCCTCATAGGCTGCAGTCCATGGGGTCGCTACGAGTTGGACACAACTGAACAACTTCACTTTTACTTTTCACTTTCATGCGTTGGAGAAGGAAATGGCAACCCACTCCAGTGTTCTTGTCTGGAGAATCCCAGGGACGGAGGAGACTGGTGGGCTGCCGTCTTTGGGGTCACACAGAGTTGGACACAACTGAAGTGACACAGCAGCAGCAGCAGCAGCAGCAAGACAAAATCACTAATGCCAAGGTGAATAGCAAACTAACAAAAACAAAGTAAAAATCCCATTACCTCTAGAAGTCATGTATCTGAACAAGACAATTGCAGAAGGGGGAAACAGTCACACACAAAATGATCAATGTGAACAAGACAATTGTAAAAGGGGAAAAAACAGTCACACAAAAAGTGATCAAAAAGTTATTACTATGCTTCTATTGGAAGCACAGTAATCCAGATGGAGGAAAAGCATAAGGCATTGGAAGATGGTCAGAAACCTGCCCAGCCAAGCATAGAGCACAAGCCCGCTGCAGAATTTCCTGCTCACAGTGGTTGTGTAATGCATGGACTTGCAGATGGCAATGTAGTGGTCATAGGACATGGAGGTTAGAATGTGAAATTCAGTCACCCCCATGAAAATAGAGAAAAATAGTTAGGCTGCACAATTGTAAGAAATAGTCTTGTCCCTAGTAATGATTGCCCCCATAAATCTGGGGATACACACAGTAGTAAAGGAGATTTCTAAGAAAGAGAAGTTTAGGAGGAAGAAATACACTGGTCTCTGGAGATGGGAATCCACTCAGGTTAGGGTGATAATAGGTTTCCAGTAACAATACATATGTGATAAATAAAAAAAGGAAAATCACAATCTGAAGCTCAGGATCATCAGAAAGGCATAGGAGGACAAACTCTGTTATCACTGTGTGGTTCATTTATCTGTCTCTTTTTCTCCTTTTTCCTTCTTATAAATATATTTAGGTGCAAAGTGTATTAAAGGGAAAAGATGAAAAATTTAATTCATTGTGATCAATATCATTAACATGAATACAATTCTAAAACATTCTCTATATTCATGCCAATGTTATTTTCTTTTGATTATTTTCTTTGCATTGTACCTTAAAACACTTGAGTCCTGCTTTATTTTCTAGCACTCATTCTAAATCGAGCAGGAGATGTTAGGTAATTTTCACACAATAAGTTGTATTATTCAGTGACTACATTAAACCAATTCTTGGCTTTGTCCAATTTATTCAAATAATTGCATTTTTTAAGAAATAATCGTATAAATACATTTTTCTGTGATGTATTTGTTAGAGGATATCATAACTTGAAAGTGTTTCCTAGATGGCTCAGTGGTAAAGAATCCACCTGCCAAGCAGGACACATGGGTTCAATTTCTAGGTCGAGAAGATCCTCTGGAAAAAGAAATGGCAAACCACTCCAGTATTTTTGCCTGGAAAATCATGGACAGAGGAACCTGGCGGGCAACAGTCCATGGTTGCAAAGAGTGGACACAACTGAAGTGACTTAGAACACATAGTGCTTTGTCTCATTTTAATTTGCATTTCACTGATGACTTTAAAGCTAGTGGAGGTGATGGAATTCCAGTTGAGCTATTCCAAATCCTGAAAGATGATGCTGTGAAAGTGCTACACTCAGTATGCCAGCAAATTTGGAAAACTCAGCAGTGGCCACAGGACTGGAAAAGGTCAGTTTTCATTCCAATCCCAAAGAAAGGCAATGTCAAAGAATGTTCAAACTACAACACAATTGCACTCATCTCACACGCTAGTAAAGTAATGCTCAAAATTCTCCAAGCCAGGCTTCAGCAATATGTGAACCGTGAACTTCCTGATGTTCAAGCTGGTTTTGAAAAGGCAGAGGAACCAGAGATCAAATTGCCAACATCTGCTGGATCATCAAAAAAGCAAGAGAGTTCCAGAAAAACATCTATTTCTGCTTGATTGACTATGCCAAAGCCTTTGACTGTGTGGATCACAATAAACTGTGGAAAATTCTGAAAGAGATGGGAATACCAGACCACCTGATCTGCCTCTTGAGAAATTTGTATACAGGTCAGGAAACAACAGTTAGAACTGGACATGGAACAACAGACTGCTTCCAAATAGGAAAAGGAGTTCGTCAAGGCTGTATATTGTCACCCTGTTTATTTAACTTATATGCAGAGTACATCATGAGAAAAGCTGGACTGGAAGAAACACAAGCTGGAATCAAGATTGCCGGTAGAAATATCAATATCCTCAGATATGCAGAGGACATCACCCTTATAGCAGAAAGTGAAGAAGAGTTAATGATCCTCTTGATGAAAGTGAAAGTGGAGAGTGAAAAAGTTGGATTACAGCTCAACACTAAGAAAAGTAACATCATGACATCTGGTCCCATCAGTTCATGGCAAATAGATGGGGAAACAGTGGATACACTGGCTGACTTTATTTTTCTTGACTCCAAAATCACTGCAGATGGTGACTGCAGCCATGACTCCAAAATCACTGCAGTTGGTGATTGCAGCCATGATTCCAAAATCACTGCAAATGGTGAGTGCAGCCATGAAATTAAAATCCATCAGTAAGTTTCCTTCCAGAAAATTACTCCTTGGAAGGAAAGTTATGACCAATCTAGACAGCATATTAAAAAGCAGAGACATTACTTTGCCAACAAAGGACTGTCTAGTCAAGGCTATGGTTTTTCCAGTGGTCATGTATGGATGTGAGAGTTGGACTATAAAGAAAGCTGAGCACAGAAGAATTGATGCTTTTCAACTGGTGTTGCAGAAGACGCTTGAGAGTCCCTTGGACTGCAAGGAGATTCAACCAGTCCATCCTAAAGGAGATCAGTCCTAGGTATTCATTGAAAGGACTGATGCTGAGGCTGAAACTCCAATACTTTGGTGACCTGATATGAAGAGCTGACTCATTTGAACAGACCCTGATGCTGGGAAAGATTGAGGGCAGGAGTAAAAGGGGACAACAGAGGATGAGATGGTTGGATGGCATCACCGACTTGATGGACATGGGTTTGGGTGAACTCCGGGAGTTGGTGATGGACAGGGAGGCCTGGAGCGGTTCATGAGGTCGCAAAGAGCCAGACACGACTGAGCAACTGAACTGAACTGAACTGATACATATGTCATTAGAACAATTTTCACGATCCCTTCTACCACTGATAGGTCAAAGGCCTCTCCACATGTTCTTCCCACATGATTGTCATCTCTATCTCTTATGCCAGCTGCATTTTCATGTACATGAATCCATCAGGGAAGGACAGTGGTCTTTGAGCATGGGAGTAGCTACGCAAAATATCTCAATTGCCCCCATGCTAAACCCATTCATCTATATCCTAGGAATCAGCAAGTCAAGAGAGCCTTCATGGACATGGCAAGGAAGAATGTACTTTTCTCAAAGAAATGAAAAAATAAAAGTTATATTTCATAAATTAGAGGCATAATGAAATGCAATTAAATAAAACTCAGAACTTTTCAAAATCTATAATTTTCATATTGTCTCCAGAGTTATTTTTCATTACTCATAATTTCATTGACAGCAGCTTTGCAAGCATATTGTATACATTTTTTTTTCTATTCGAATTCCCATCCTTCTCTCATTCACTTACCTTCCTTTGGACTCAGCTTTTCATTCTGTGCTTCCTGGTTGGTGCCAGGGGTAAAGAGTCCACCTGCCAATGCAGGAGACTCAAGAGAAACAGGTTTGATCCCTGGGTGGGGAAGACACTTTGGAGTAGGAGATGGAAGCACACTCCAGTATTCTTGCCTGGAACATTCTATGAACAGAGGATCCTGATGGGCTACAGCCCATGGTGTCACAAAGACCTGGCATGACTGTGCAGCTGCACACATGTGTGCCACTCTGTAACTATGAAACTGCCATTTCCTTCTTTGAAACTTTTAAAATTCCATTTCTTCCACAATATTTTTTTGGGAAATTGAATTCAGACATAAAGAGGCAGAGCAAGAATGCACAAGAGAGATTTCTTTCTGGAAATTCAGGAAACAGTAAATCATGCTAAACACTATTTTTAATTTACTATACAAGACCATGAGCATAATCTGACCATCTTATTAGAGTATTACATATATTATTCTCTCCCTACAATGGCCTACTTTGGAATTACGTGAAAAACAGCAAAATTAATGGAATTATAGTTTCTCGAGAAATCAAAAATCTTTTATTACCCAACTTAAAATCTTCTCTGCCATGTAATTTACCAATTTGAGAACAATTATGAATATATACTTTCAAGAAAACTGTGAAATTGTCCCTCTTTTGGGGAACACTTTAAGTAACACATAACAATTTCTAATAAAAACCTGAAGAATTAAATATTATTGGAAACCATATATGACTACATTTGCTATAATCAGTTTTATATTAATTTAATGCTTGAAATTAAGCTGTTTTTTTAATTAATCAATAGTTGACAGTTTTTACAACTTTCTTATATTAGTGGTTCTTTTGAGTTAATATCATACAAATATAAAGCATTCAATTACCTAATTAAATGACAATCTTAATGAATAGGGATAAAGATGCTGACATTGGCAAAATTTTACTGTATATAAATTTGAAATTTTCTTTTGTTAAAAATTTGTATGTTCACTCTGCTTTAAGCATTATAAGGATTAGAATTTAGAAGATGATTATCCAAGATCATGCAACTCTGGCACTGTTTTTTTTTTTTTTTTTGCTTTTCCATGAAGACAAAATTTTAAATAATACTGAATGTTACCCAAACTCATCTTACATTTTCCAACCTTTTTTCTAGAAAGACTGTAATTGTAATTCATTGAGCCAAATTATTCATGATATCATACACTGTACTCAGTCGAAAGTTTAGATCCATAATTGCTGAAAAACAAAGAAAACAACTTTAAACATTACTAAAGAGTTTTCCAGTTTGGAAAGGGTCATGAAGCTACTATCTCCTACCTTCTTGTTGAATTAATAATTTCTACAGTTAATTGGAAATATTTGAAAATACTGAAGTTTAGAATTGATTGATGATGTGGGTTCTTGATACCTGAATAAAAATATACCATAAACTGACAAGTTATAGTTCCAGGAATTAAAAGAACTCTAAATTTTATTATAAAAGATATAAAGGAGTTTATGCTGATATCAAATAATGTGGCTCTCTAACTCTACACAAACTCTTTAGTGGTTATTATAAAGTTTTCAATCAGTGAAAACACTTTAATTATCAGTATCAGAAGTCAACACCATTTGTGCCTAAATGGCACTATATTAATAATGTAATATATTATTGTCCCTCTTTTGGGGAACTGATGAAATTACTCAGTTCTCCCCCTCTGTCATACAAATACAGCTATAAACCATATGTGAATGAAAGGGCTCAGGTGTGCCCAATTAAACTTTTAACACAAATAGGTGGTGGGCCAACTGTGACACATGAACAACAGTTTTTCCATAAACATTGGCTAGTATATTATTTCTTATTTAATATAAGTTAATTTGACTAAAATTTGAAAATTCAATAAAAGATATAAGATTTTCAAATTTAAAAGCAAATGTCTTTTATTTATTTATTTATTGTTAAGGTGAATGAGTATATCTTATAAAATATTTATAGAAGAAAAGATGAGACAAACATTTCTAACTCATTTTTGGACATTTATATTGTTTTTGATATAAAAAGATTAAGTGAGAAAGTCACCAGCATTTGACTCATAACTAAGGAGATAATGTACTAAAAGAAATGATCAAAACTAGTATTTCATGTTACATTTGGCCTTATCCCAAAGATAATTTATCTTTAGAGAATTTACTTGTGGAATTTGCCTCATCAAAAGAATAAAAATGAAAAACAAAAGTTGAAATTAAAATCATATATGCGATGATAAAATGAAGTGAGCATTCATGATTTTTTAAAGTCTCTTAGTAAAATAGAATAGAACATTATTTCAATAGCATAAGTAACCTGACTAGATCATCACAACTAGATATGCTACATGCTCCTTGTTTGGCTCCAATTTGAACAAGTCAACAAAAAATGATGTTTTGAGACAATTGGGTATCTAGGAGAATGTTCTCAGTGGCTCAGTGGCAAAGAATCCTCCTGCCAATGCAGAAGACTCAGGAGATACGGGTTTAGTCCCTGGGTCAAGAAGATCTCCTAGAGGAGGAAATAGCAACCTCCTCCTGTGTTTTTGCCTGGGACATCCCATAAACAGAGGAGCCTGGTGGGCTAGAGTCCGTGGGGTCACAAAGAATCAGACACAACTGAGCAAGTGAGCATGAACATGTGCAAGTGTGTGCAAGGTGATAAATGATACCAAAGACATTTTGCTAATTTAGCTAGCTTGGAAACTGCATCAGGATTAAGATACACATATTAGGAATTCATACTGAAAATATACAGGTAAGAAAAGTTTGCTATATAAGTTCTAGTTTAAAATACAACAAACTATTTCAAAGCTTTTCAAAAAACAGATAAAGCAATATAAAATAGCCTTCATATTTATTGAATCTGCTTGATCTGTACTTGAAACTATTTCTCCAGTTCTCTATCCTAGTGTATACTTGAAAATATTCATAATTTAAAGTTTATAGCAAATGTCATTTTTAATGTTTTAAATAGTAGCTGTAGTCTTGGTAAACTCGGTTATAAGATGTGAAGGACCACTGTAACTGATTCATTCAATACTCTGCTGGAGATTCTATCCAGGAAATTAGTTCAACGAAAATTGAAAAATATCAGAAATGAGAAAACAAAATAAACAACCCAAATCATTTTTTGAAATTAACATGATTTTCCTTCTAGGACCTTATAGTATTTACCCTAAATGTTTCTTAAACTGGAAAGTCTCACTCTCTCAGATAATCACATGGTTAGCACCCATCCCTCCTTCAGATCTCTGACCAAATATCACCTCAATAAAATCTACCCCACTGACACTATTTAAATTATACTAGCTCCCCACTTTCAAGGCATTTCAGTTTTCTCTTTCTTTTCAAAACACTTACTATTATTACATTCATGCATATTGTCTCCATTCTCTCCCATCCCTCACCCCATGAAAGTAGGGATCTTTGTCCACTTTGTAGATGAACTGGTTCACTCCCAGCAGTGGTGTGCTGGAGCCTGTCTGGACCACATCATGGGACCCAATTGTGCACAGGTTCTTGAAATCTGCCCCGGTAAGAGACTTTGCCTTTGTATCTGAAGGGACTGGCAACCCACTCCAGGATTCTTGCCTGGAGAATTCCATGGACAGAGGAGCCTGGTGGGTTAGAGTCCATGGGGTTTCAAAGAGTCAGACACGACTGAGTAACTAACATTTTTTTTATCGAATAGTGATTCTTTTCATATTTTGTTTCTTAAATTCTTTAACAGTTTTTAAGATTTTATTGAGTACTGGAGATTGATTGTACACTAAAATTATTTCAAATATTTATTCATTCATAAATATTTATTGAGTATCCACCACATGACAGACAGATGTTCTGAATCAGAAAATAGTAAATGTTTAACAACTGCCTCTCAGAGGTGAAGTTGAGGGGCTGATTTGTTGAGTTTGTCAATTTCTAAATCTAAATCAATTTTTTGCACACTCAATATGATATGTTGTTTATGAAGTTACCTCATTTAGCTCAGTCATTTTGGTTTTTGACACTTTCTTTTTTAAAATAATTTTACTTATTTATTTTTGGCTGCACTGGCTTTCTCTAGTTGAGACAGTTGGGGGCTACTCTCTACTTATGGTGTATGAGCTTCTCATTGCGGTGGCTTCTCTTCATGTGGAGCACAGGCTGTAGGTGGTAAGGGCTTCAATAGTTGCAGCATGTTGACTCGGTAATTGCGGTTCCTGAGCTCTAGGGCATAGGCTCAGATTTTGTGGCAAACTGTCTTAGTTGCTCCGTGGCTTGAGGAATCTTCCCACTTCAGGGATCACAGCTGCATCTCTAGCATTGGCAAGTGGATGCTTTACCACTGAGCTACTAGGAAGCATAAGCACTTTCTTAATAATCCTCATAAAACTGATTCACCTGTGTCTTTTAATAATGCCTCATCAGCCCTCTGTTTACTTAACAAATTACCCTGAGAAAACAGGAAAGACAAGGTAAATCCAATTCCCTGTGTATGACATACATGGAGAAGAAATTTCTAAATCTCTTTTTCTAAAAGCAGCATTTATAGGAAAATATAACAATCTCTGAAGCCTAAGGAAAATATTACTTAAATTGCATGGATAAATAATCAGAGAATTACAAAATAGTCATTTAAAGTCTGTGCATTAATATAAAGAAAATGTTTTAATAAGTAGTGCTTTTATTATGTGAAAAGGTGTAAGAAATATTTAACTAGTCCACCCAAGTGCAACTTAGTTTGTACACAGAGCTTGGATAAGAGACAAGAATCAATTATGAGTCACAGTATAATGAAATGTGCCCCAATTTTGCAATATCAGGAATGAAGGATACTGTGGGTCAAATATTACCAGTCAAACCACTGTGAGAATATAATCCTTGAGAGCAATAACACAGTGAAGTCACCATTTTTGTTTTGAGAGTACAATTGAAACCAAATAAATTGCTAACTCAGCTCACCAACTCTGAAATTATATAATTATTGAAGTGATCAGACCATAAAATTTGAGACTAAATCATCAAGAAAAACCAGGAAGCAAGTACAATTTGTTATTATTCAGGTTAATGCATATTATTACATCTCATTCATGTGTTTTAGAGTAGTATTTGCATATGAGTTTGTGAATTTAGGAAATTTTTTTATTGAAGAGTAAATGGTGGTTTACTAACAAGAATGCTATTCATGGAGTCCTAAAGAAGCAGCATAGTGAGTTGTTCATTAATTTATCCTAAGTTAAATGGTTTTCGTTTATAGAAATAAAACTATAAAAATGACATTCCTTATTTAAAGGAATATCTGCTTCCCAGTAAAGGTTTTGTCTATCTACTTATTCATTTGCTAATGCAAACTTGTAAAACTAAAGAAAATAAGTGTGCATTGTATGAACTAAACTGAGTATGAGCAATTATTTAATTTGGTAACAGAAGTTACCCTTTCTTGTGCTTTGGATTTTTATCAGAAAAGGAAAAAAATAAGGCATTGCATCAACCAAACCTTTATGAAAGTAAATTAGGAGAGAGTGCCACCAAAATACTCCCATGGGTAAATACCTATATTCTAAAGTGAGATATTACTATGCTGTGTTATTGTTGCTCAGGTGGTTAGTTGTGTCTGACTCTTTCCAACCCCATGAACTGCAGCATGCCAGTCTTCCCTGTCCCTCACTATTTCCTGGAGTTTGCTCAAACTCACATCCACTGAATCTATGATGCCGTGAAGGTGTCTCATCTTCTTTTGTCCCCTTCACCTCAGCCCTCAATCTTTCCCAGCATCAGGGTTTTTTTTTCCAGTGAGTCAGCTCTTCCAATGAATATTCAGAACTGATTTCATTTAGGATTGACTGGTTTGATCTTCTTGTAGCCCAAGGGGCTCTCAGGAGTATTCTTCAACACCACAGTTCAAAAGCATTAATTTTTCGGCACTCAGCTTTCTTTATAGTCCAACTCTCACATCCACACATGATTACTAGAAAAACCAAAGCTTTGACTAGATGGACTTTTGTTGGCAAAATAATGTCTCTGCTTTTTAAAATGCTCTCGAGGTTGGTCATAGCTTTTCTTCCAAGAAGCAAGCGTCTTTTAATTTCATGACTACAGTCACCATCTGCAGTGATTTTAGAGCCCCCCCCCCCAAATACAGTCTGTCACTGTTTCCACTGTTTCCCCATCTATTTGCCATGGAGTGAAGGGACTGGTAGCCATGATCTTAGTTTTCTGAATCCTGTGCTTTCAGCCAACTTTTTCACTCTCCTCCTCTTTCACTTTCGTCAAGAAGCTCTTTAGTTCTTCTTCGCTTTCTGCCATAAGCGTGGTGTCATCTGCATATCTGAGGTTATTGGTATTTCTACCCACAATCTTGATTCCAGCTTTTGCTTCATCCAGCCCAGCATTTTGCATGATGTACTCTGCATATAAGTTAAATAAGCAGGGTGACAATAGGCAGCCTTGTGGTACTCCTTCCCCGATTTAGAACCATTCTTTTGTTCCATGTACAGTTCTAATTGTTGCTTCTTGACCTGCATACAGATTTCTCAGGAAGCAGGTCAGGTGGTCTGGTATTCCCATCTCTTTAAGAATTTTCCACAGTTTGTTGTGATCCAAATGGACTGTGGGTACAGTCCATGGGGTTGTAAAAAGTCAGAAACGACTGAGCAACTAACACACACACGCAAACATGCAAGGTGATAATATACAGCCTTGAAGTACTCCTTTCCCAGTTTTGAAACAGTCCATTGTTCTGTTTGACCAGTCCTAACTGCTGTATCTTAACCTGCATATAGGTTTCTCAGGAGGCAGGTTAGATTGTCTGGTATTCACATCTCTAATAATAATAAAGAAATGATAAATGGTCAAAAAAATAAAATGAATTATAAAAAATAAATAAATGAATAAAAATTAAAAAAAAAGGAATTTCCTATAGTTTCCTACGTTCACTAGTCATTTAAACTAGTGAAACTCACCTAAACAAAGTGGGCCTCAGTTATACAAAATATAAAATGTGGAAGTAGGCATACATAAAGTCTGTATGCATTCAAACTCTATTTAGCTTATCTGCAAACTATACTGGTTTATATAATAATGAGGAAAGGAGGAGAATCAATTTAAATATATCTGTTGTTTTTACAAAGGAAGCTAAATATTTTTAAAAATACCTTGAACAAATTAAAAATTATTAGAAAAAATAACCCTATTTGTGTTATCATAAGAATTTTATTTTATCCATAGTATATGATAATGTATTTTTGAAGAAGAAATAATGATTTTGAACTTCAGATAATATTCCTCACTAGAATGAAAAGTTGAATAGAAATTGGAGAGAGTGCTGTAGGTGAATTTTAAATTTCATTCATTATCGTCATGAAGGATACTTTAAAAGCTTTGTATTCTATCCTCAAATGTATTTTGATTTTTTATTTCTTATAGGAAACACATCCATTTTCATTTTGAATGGGAGGAAAGGATCAACAATGAAAAACCACACAAG
This sequence comes from Bos javanicus, assembly GCF_032452875.1. NCBI lineage: Eukaryota > Metazoa > Chordata > Mammalia > Artiodactyla > Bovidae > Bos > Bos javanicus. The sequence continues at coordinate 59,095,718 of NC_083872.1, forward strand.
ACCCACAGAATTCATTCTTCTGGGGCTATCAGATGACCCAGAGCTTCAGATTGTGATTTTTCTCTTTTTAATCATCACATATATATTAAGTGTCACTGGAAATTTGACCATCATCATTCTCACCTTGGTGGACTCCCATCTACAGACACCTATGTATTTTTTCCTCAGGAACTTCTCTATATTAGAAATCTCCTTTACAACTGTCTGTATTCCTAGATTTCTGGGCACAATTATCACCAGGAACAAAACGATTTCATACAATGATTGTACAGCTCAGCTGTTTTTCTTCATTTTCTTGGGTATCACTGAATTTTATCTCATAACTGCCATGTCCTATGATCGCTATGTAGCTATCTGCAAACCCCTGCATTACACAACCATCATGAACAGCAGAGTCTGTGTATTGCTTGTCTTTTGTGCTTGGCTGGCAGGGTTCTTAAACATCTTCCCACCTGTTATTCTTTTTCTCCAGTTAGATTACTGTGGTTCTAATATCATTGATCACTTTGCTTGTGACTATTTCCCCCTATTGAAACTATCCTGCTCAGACACATGGCTCCTTGAAGTGATTGGTTTTTACTCTGCAATAGAGATTCTGCTTTTTACTTTGGCATTAATAATTCTATCCTACATGTTCATCATCAAGACAATTCTGAGACTGCCTTCTGCCAGTCAGAGAAAAAAGGCATTTTCTACATGCTCCTCTCACATCATTGTCATTTCCATCTCTTATGGAAGCTGTATATTCATGTATACCAACCCATCAGCAAAGGAAAAGGCATCCTTGAACAAAGGAGCATCTATTCTGAATGCTTCTGTTCCTCCTATGATGAATCCATTTATATATTCACTGAGGAACCAGCAAGTGAAACAAGCCTTCAGGGAGACCATCCAAAAGGTTATCTTTTTCTCCAGTAAATGCAAGTGATTACATCATTAAAAGAGTAAAGTTCTTGTCAATGCTTTCTATTATTCATAATCTGCCCAAACTCTTTCAGTACAGTTGTATGAGTCCTTTTCATCTGTTTCAATGTTAAAAAATTCCCCACACTGAACCTAATTAACTGATACAGTTGAATATTGCTTCAGAACTTTCTATAAATTTTCTATTCAAATATATTTGGATGAAGTAAAGAACACAGGTTGTTGTTACAATTTTATAGGCCATTTACTTTGATGAAAAGAATGTCAGAATTGATGTGGATTTCTGAAATTTTCATTTTACCACGTAATAGAAATGATATCATTCAGTTCAGTTCAGTTGAGTCGCTTAGTTGTGACGACTCCTTGCGACCCCATGAATCGCAGCACGCCAGGCCTCCCTGTCCATCACCAGCTCCCGGAGTTCACCCAGACTCACGTCCATCGAGTCAGTGATGCCATCCAGCCATCTCATCCTGTGTGGTTCCCTTCTCCTCTTGCCCCCAATCCCTCCCAGAATCAGAGTCTTTTCCAATGAGTCAACTCTTCTCATGAGGTGGCCAAAGTACTGGAGTTTCAGTTTAACATCATTCCTTTCAAAGAAATCCCAGGGCTGATCTCCTTCAGAATGGACTGGTTGGATCTCCTTGCAGTCCAAGGGACTCTCAAGAGTCTTTTCCAACACCACAGTTCAAAAGCATCAATTCTTTGGTGCTCAGCCTTCTTCACAGTCCAACTCTCACATCCATACATGACCAGAGGAAAAACCATAGCCTTGACTAGACGGACCTTTTTTGGCAAAGTAATGTCTCTGCTTTTCAATATGCTATCTAGGTTGGTCATAACTTTCCTTCCAAGGAGTAATTGTCTTTTAATTTCATGGCCGCAGTCACCATCTGCAGTGATTTTGGAGCCCCCCCAAAAAGAGTCAGACAGTGTTTCCACTGTTTCCCCATCTATTTCCCATGAAGTGATGGGACCAGATGCCATGATCTTCGTTTTCTGAATGTTGAGCTTTAAGCCAACTTTTTCATTCTCCACTTTCACTTTCATCAAGAGGCTTTTTAGCTCCTCTTTACTTTCTGCCATAAGGGTGGCGTCATCTGCATATCTGAGGTTTTTTATATTTCTCCCGGCAATCTTGATTCCAGCTTGTGTTTCCTCCAGTCCAACGTTTCTCATGATGTACTCTGCATATAAGTTAAATAATCAGGGTGGCAATATACAACCTTGACATACTCCTTTAATGATATCATTAGGAAATTTTTATTCCATTTGAAATTTTCATGAAATCAAACAATGACACTCACTAGAGGGTTGGAATAAAGTATAACTATCTACTTAAATATTTTTAAAGTTTAGAAACTGAAGTATATTTGAACTCTTTATACTATTATAATACTTTTATAATAATGAGGAGAAAGAAGAAAGAGAAGGGTAGAGTTAATATTTTTTCAGCAATTACTATATTCCAGGCCTATTCTAATTATTTTCTTCATATTGGCTCATTGAATCTTGTGAACAACTTTATTTCATTTTCAGCCACTCCCATTCGTATCCAACTCTTTGTTCTCTCATGGACTGCAGTACACGAGGCTCCCCTATCCTTCACTAGCTCCCTGAGTTTGCTCAAACTCATGTTCATGATCTAGTAATGCCATCCAACCATCTCATCCTCTGTTGTGCCCTTCCCATCCTGGCCTCAATTTTTCCCAGCATCAGGGTCTTTTCCAGTGAATGTGCTCTTCACACAAGCTGGCCAAAATATTGGCTCTTCAGCTTCAGCATCAGTCCTTCCAATGAATATTCAGAGTTGATTTCCTGTAGGACTGACTGGTTTGATCTCGCAGTCCAAAGGACTCTCCAGAATATTCTCTAGCAGCATAGTCTAAAAGCATCAATTCTTGTGTGCTCAGCCTTCTTTATTGTCCAACTCTCACATCCCTACATGATTACTGAAAACCCATAGCTCTGACTATATCGATCATTGTTGGCAAAGTGATGTTTCTGCTTTTTAATACACTGTCTAGGTTCATCAAAGTTTTTCTTAAACAACTTTCTGAGGTAACTTATTGATTTTCTCTTGAAGACATTTTTACATTATCTTTTCTTCTGGAAATGTTTCATGTGACTGTTCTTATTTCACAGACATGATGAAAAGGTAAAATTGGAGTTAATTTTAATTGGCAATAGAGAAGAACAAGAAAGAAAAGAGATACACATTGGAAAAGAAGAAGTAAAAGTTTCATTGGAGACAGCATGATACTCTACAAAGAAAACCCTAAAAATACTACTAGAAAATGACTAGATTAATCAGTTAATTTAGTAAGGTTCCAGGATACAAAACCAATACACAGAAATCCATTGAATTCCAATACACTAGCAGCAAAAATCTGAAAGAGAAAATAAAGAATCAACTCCATTCACCAAGGCAACATTAACAATAAAATATCTAGGAATAAATGCACAAAATGCTGTATAAAGAAAACTATAAGACATTGATGAAAGAAGTCAAAGATGACATAAACAGATGGAGAGACATACCAATTCTTGAATTGCAAGAATCCGTGGTGGATTCATGTTGATGTATGGCAAAACCAATACAATATTGTAAAGTTAAAAAAATATATTTTTTAATTTAATTTTATTTTTTTACTTTACAATATTGTATTGGTTTTGCCATATATCAACATGAATCTGCCACAGGCATACATGTGTTCCCCATCCTGAACCCTCCTCCCTCCTCCCTCCCCATATAAATATTTTGCTTGAAAAAAAAATTCAAAAAAAATTAAATAAATAAAATTAAAAAAAATAATCAATGTAAAAAAATATAAAGCCCAGAGATAAACCCAAGCACTTTTGAGCACCTTATCTTTAAAAAATGAGGCAAGAATATGCAACAGAGGAAAGACAGCCTTTTCAATAAGTGGTGCAGGGAAAACTGGACAGCTATGTGTAAAAGAATAAAATTAGAACACTTCCTAACACCATTCACAAAGATAAACTCAAAACTGATTAAAGACCTCCACCTCCTTATGTTGGAAATAAAAACATGTAGGACCTAATTAAACTTAAAAGCCTTTGCGCAGCAAGGAAATCATAAACAAGATGACAAGACAACCTTCAGAATGGGAGAAAATATTTGCAAATGAAGCAACTGACAAAGGATTAATCTCTAAAATATACAAGCAACCCAAGTTGTTCAATAACAAAAGAACAAGTCATTAATACAATAGGCAGAAGACCTAAATAGATGGCTATTTTTCCAAAGAGATAAAGATGGCTAATAAACACATGAAAAAATACTCAACTTCACTTGTCAAAATTACAATGAGGTAAAACCTCACATCAGTCAAGATGATCATCATCAAAGAAATGCTGGAGAAGATGTGAAGAAATGGGAATCCTCTTGCACAGTTGGTGGGAATGTGAATTTATAGAGCCACTATGAATAATATGGTGATTTCTTTAAAAAATAGGAATAAAACTTCCATATGACCCAGCAATCTCACTACCGGGCATATATTCAGAAAATCACAATTCTAAGACACAGGTACCCCAGTGTTCACTGCAGCACTATTCACAATAGCCAGGACATGGGAACAACCTTGATGTCCATTGACAGGTAAATGGATAAAGAAGTTATGGTAAGCACATGGACAGAGGAGGCTGTCAGGCTATAGTCCATAGTGTCGCAAAGATTTGGCTGTGACTGAGCACACATGCACAACCATAAGCTGGGTTATAAACTGGTTCATAACAAGCCAAGCATCCACATAAAGGAACAAACTGGAATCAAATATAGTGAGGTAGATAAACCTAGAGCCTGTTATAGAGCGAAGTAAATAAGAAAGAGAAAAACAAATATTGTATATTAACACATATATATGGAATCTAGAAAAACGGTACCGATGAACCTACTTTCAGGGCAACAGTTAGAGACACAGATGTAGAGAACAGACCTGTGTACATAGCGGGGTGGGGTTTGGGAGAGGGTGGGGCAATTGAGAGACTAGCATTGAAACTCCTTAAAATATGTAAAACAGATAGCCAATGAGAAGTTGCGGTACAGCACAGTGAGCTTAACTGCAGCCTCTATGACAACCTAGAGATGTGGGCTGGGATAGGAGGTGGGAGTGAAGTCAAAAAGGAGGGGACATATGTATACTTATAACAGACTCATGTTAACATATGGCAGAAACCAACACAACATTGCAAAGCAATTATCCAACAATTAAAAAAATTCAAAAATATTATTCAGCATGATTTAATATTTCCTGAATTTCTAGAAAGAGTGTTTCCTCTTTAAATCAAAACACAGGTCTCTCTCAGGTGCTGCTGCTCTGCCTTTTACTGTCTGTCTTTAATTTTCTAAGAAATATCACGAAAACATGGAATTAAAAAACATTTCAAAGAGGGAAATGAGGTTGGTTCCAAGGTTGAGTGGAATGATGAGCCTGAAGGAAAGGCAGTGCATGAGAGAATGATGGGAATTTTAATGGCAAAAAATGTATATACTGTTTGGTGGTTCAGTTCAGTCATTCACTCATGTTCAACTCTGCGACCCCATGGACTGCAACATGCCAGGCTTCCCGATCTATCAGCAACCCCTGGAGCTTGCTAAAACTCATGTGCATTGAGTCAGTGATGCCATCCAATCATCTCATCCTCTGTCGCCCCCTTCTCCTCCTGCCTTCACTCTTTCCCAGCATCAGGGTCTTTTCCAGTTAGTCAGTTCTTTGCATCAGGTGGCCAAAGTATTGGCGCTTCAGCGTCAGAATTAGCCCTTCCAATGAATATTCAGGATTGATTTTCTTTGGGATTGACTGGTTTGATCTCATTGCAGCCCAGGAGACTCTCAAGAGTCTTCTCCAACACCACAGTTCAAGAGTATCAATTCTTTGGTGCTCAGTATTCTTTATGGACCAACTCTCACATCCATACATGACTACTGAACAAAACTGTAGCTTTAATTAGATGCATCTGTGTTGACAAAGTAATGTCTGCTTTTTAATATACTGTCTAGTTTGGTCTTTTCTTCCACATTGCAAGTGTCTTTTAGTTTCATGCCTACAGTCACCATCTGCAATGATTTTGGAGCCCAAGAAATTAGTTTGTCACTGTTTCCACTGTTTCCCCATCTATTTGCCATGAAGTGGTGGAACCGGATGCCATGATCTTTGTTTTTTAAATGCTGAGTTTCAAGCCAGCTTTTTCACTCTCTTCTTTCACTTTCATCAGGAGGCTCTTTAGTTCCTCTTCACTTTCTGCCCAAAGGATTGTGTCATCTGCTTATCTAAGTTATTGATATTTCTCTCAGCAATCTTGATTCCAGCTTGTCCTTCATCTAGCCTGGAATTTCGAATGATATATGCTACATAGAAGTTAAATGAGCAGGGTGACAATATACAGGCTTAGTGTACTCCTTTCCCAATTTGGTACCAGTCCATTGTTCCATGTCCGGTTCTAACTGCTGCTTCTGGAACGGCATACAGATTTCTCAGGATGTAGGTAAGGTGATCTGGTATTTACTTCTCTTTAAGAATTTTCAACAGTCTGTTGTGATCTACACAGTCAAAGGCTTTGACATAGTCAATAAAGCAGAAGTAGATGTTTTTTCTGGAACTTTCTTAAATTTTCCATGGTCCAACAGATGTTGGCAATTTGATCTCTTGTTCCTCAACTTTTTCTAAATCCAGTTCTAACATCTGGAAGTTCTTGGTTAACGTACTTTTGAAGCCTCGGAGAATTTTTTTTTTTATTTTATTATTATTATCATTATTATTATTTTTACTTTACAATATTGTATTGGTTTTGCCATACATCAACATGCATCCACCAAGGATGTACACGTGTTCCCCATCCTGAACTCCCCTCCCACCTCTCTCCCCATACCATCCCTCTGGGTCATCCCTGTGCACCAGCCCCAAGCTTCCTGTATCCTGCATCGAACCTGAACTGGTGATTCATTTCTTATATGATATTATACATGTTTTAATGCCATTCTCCCAAATCATCCCCCCCACTCCCACAGAGCCCAAAGGACTGTTCTATACACCTGTGTCTCTTTTGCTGTCTCGCATACAGGGTTGTCGTTAATTTGACCATTACTTTGCTAGAGTGTGAGATAAGTGCAATTGTGTGGTAGTTTGAACATTCTTCATGGTGGAGGGTTCTGACAAAGCATGGTTCACTGGAGAAGGGAATGGAAACCACCTCAGTACTCTTGTCTTGAGAATCGCAGGAACATTATGAAAATGCAAAAAGATATGACACTGAAAGATGAACTGCCCTGGTCGGTAGGTGCCCAATATGCTACTGGACAAGAGTGGAGAAATAACTACAGAAAGAATGAAGAAATGGAGCCAAAGTGAAAACAATGCCCAGTTTGGATGTGACTGGTAATGTAACTAAAGTCTGATGCTGTAAAGAACAATATTGCATAGGAACCTGGAATGTTAGGTCCATGAATTAAGGTAAATCAGTTCAGTTCAGTTCAGTTCAGTTCAGTCGCTCAGTCATGTCCGACTCTTTGCGACCCTATGAAAAGGTAAATCAAAAGTGGTCAAATAGGAGATGGCAAGAGTGAACATCAACATTTTAGAATCAGGGGACTAAAATGGACTGGAATGGGTAAATTTAACTCAGAGGACTTTTATATCTACTACTGTGGGTAAGAAGTAGAAGAAATGGAGTAGCCCTCATAGTCAACAAAAGAGTCTGAAATGCAGTACTTGGGTGCAATCTCAAAAGCGACAGAATGAACTCTGTTTGTTTCCAAGGCAAACCATTCAATATCACAGTAATCCAAGTCTATGCCCTGACCAGTAATGCTGAAGAAGCTGGAGTTGAACGGCTCTATAAAGCCTACAAGACCTTCTAGAACTAACACCCAAAAAAGATGCCATTTTCATCATTGGGGACTGGAACACAAAAGTAGGAAGTCAAGAAATACCTGGAATAATAGGCAAATTTGGAATACAGAATGACATAGGGTAAAGACTAATATAGTTTTGCCAAGAGAACACACTGGTCATAGCAAACAGCCTCTTCCAACAACACAAGAGAAGACTCTACACATGGACATCTCCAGATGGTCAATACTGAAATCAGGTTGATTATATTCTTTGCAGCTGAAGATGGGAAAGCTCTATGGAGTCAGCAAAAACAAGACTGGGAGCTGACTATGGCTCAAATCATGAGCTCCTTACTGCCAAATTCAGATTTAAATGAAGAAAGTAAGGGAAATCACTAGACCGTTCAGGTATGACTTAAATCAAATCCTTTATTATTAGGCAGTGGGAGTGACAAATAGATTTAAGGGAATAGATCTGATAGAGTGCCTGAAGAACTATGGATGGAGGTTTGTGACATTCTACAGGAGGCAGTGACCAAGATCATCCTCAAGGAAAAGAAATGCAAAAAGGCAAAAATGGCTGTCTGAGGAGGTCTTAAAAATAGCTGAGAAAAGTAGAGAAGTGAAAGGCAAAGGAGAAAAGGAAAGATATATCCATTTGAATGTAGAGTTCCCAAGAATAGCAAGCAGAGGTAAGAAAGCCTTCCTCAGTGAACAATGCTAGGAAATTGAGCAAAACAATAGAATGGGAAAGACTAGATATCTCTTCAAGAAAGTTAGAGACGCCAAGGGAACATTTCATGCAAAGATGGGAACAATAAAGTACAGAAATGGTATGGACCTAATAGAAGCAAAAGATATTAAGAAGAGCTGTCAAGAATACACAAAAGAACTATATTAAAAAGATCTTAATGACTTAGATAACCCTGACGGTGTGATCATTCACCTAGAGCCAGACATCTTGGAGTCTGGAGTCAGGTTAGCCTTAGGAAGCATCACTATGAACAAAACTAGTGGAGGTGATGGAAATCCAGTTGAATTCTTTCAATTCCAAAAAGATGATGCTGTTAAAATGCTGAACTCAATATGTCAGTTTTCATTCCAATCCCAAAGAAAGGCAATGCCAAAGAATGTTCAAACTATTGCAAAACTGTACTCATATTTGGTAAGATGCAGGAAATAAAAGTATGAGCACTGAAAAATACTTGCAGGGAGACTATGTGAAAATTAATAGACTTTGAAACCTTGGTTTTTATTTGATTGCTCATTGTTACACCTCTAATTTATAAAACAAGATGTTTATTTTTTCATTTCCTTGAGAAGAGAACAGTCTTCCTGGCCATGTCCATGAAGGCTCACTTGACTTTCAGATTCCTTAGTGTATATATAAAGGGGCTCAGCATGGGTATTACTGAGGTGTTTAGCATAGCCACTCCCTTGCCAAAGACTCCCTGTCCTTTGCTGATGGATTCATTTACATGAAAATGTAGCTGCCATAAGAGATGGAGATGACAATTTATGGGAATAACACGTGGAAAAGGCCCTTGTCCTCTGACTGGTGGAAGAGATCCTCAAAATTGTTCTGATGATATATGGATAGGACAGAATTATTAATACCAAAGTGAACATTAGGTTAAACACAGCAATGGGAAAGCCCATCATCTCTAGCAATTTGGTGTCTGAACAAGAAATGTGTGAAAGGGGAAATAATCACAAGTAAAATGATCAATAGCATAATCAAGTTGTCTGAACAGCGTGAGTGATGAGAAAATGATTAAGGATGAAGTCAACCAAGAAGCCAAGACAAGTCGTGTGCAGAGTCTATTATTCATGATGGTCATGTACTGCAGCTATTTGCAGATGGCAATGTAATGGTCAGAAGACTTGGCAGCCAGTAGGCAAAACTCAATGACTCGTAAGAGAATGGAAAAAAATAAATAAATAAACGAGTCATACAATCAGTAAAAGAAAAGGTTTTCTCTCCTGTAGTAATGGTGATAAGGAATTTGGGTACAGTGACAGTTGTGGATGACACCTCTAATATGGAGAAATTTCTGAGGAAGAAATACATCAGGGTCTGTAGGTGAGCATCCATCAGGGTTAGGGTGATTAATGGTCAGGTTTCCAGTGATACTGAGCATGTAGGGGGTGAGTAGAAAGACACAGCTCACAATGTGAAATTGTGGGTATCTGACAGTCCCAGAAGGATAAACTCTCTTATTTCTATGTAGTTTCTCCTTTTCATCTTCCTTTGAGTATCCTTCAGGGTAAAACGCAAAGAGACTAAAAGAAAAGCAAACTATTCACAGATAGCACTGGAATTTATTTCTGAAAGGGCTATGCTATACTAATTTAACTTGGGAGATCTTTGAAACAACTTATCTTTAAAGTTTTTTTTAACATATGCCAGTGTGTGTTTTTCATAGAATATTTCTTTTATTCTTTTTTCATTTTTTTCTTATTTTATTTTATTTTTATTTTTATTTTACTCTACAATATTGTATTGGTTTTGCCATACATCAACATGCATCCGCCATGGGTGTACACGTATTCCCCATCCTGAACCCCCCTCCCACCTCCCTCCCCATACCATTCCTCTGGGTCACCCAGTGCACCAGCCCCAAGCTTCCTGTATCCTGCATCGAACCTAGACTGGCCATATGACCCAGCAATCCCACTGCTGGGCATACACACCGAGGAAACCAGAAGTGAAAGAGACAAGTGTACCCCAATGTTCATCACAGCACTCTTTATAATATTCAGGACATGGAAGCAACCTAGATGTCCATCAGCAGATAAATGGATAAGAATGCTGTGGTACATATACATAATGGAGTATTACTCAGCTATTAAAAAGAGTACATTTGAATCAGTTCTAATGAGGTGGATGAAACTGGAGCCTATTATACAGAATGAAGTAAGCCAGAAAGAAAAACACCAATACAGTATACTAATGTATATATATGGTATTTATAAAGATGATAATGACAACCTTGTATGTGAGACAGCAAAAGAGACACAGAATATTTCTTTTAAAATAACTATCTCACTGATTGAAATGAGGTTAAAAATATGCTTAAAATTTTTATTCAAATCACATACTTTAAATGTGAAGAGCAGGAATTTTAACCTAGGCTTTTCTATGTATATGAAATACTGGAATAGAAATGCTATCTATTGATCTTTTAAATCCTTTCCTAAAATATGTCTTTCCCAATGGGAAACTCCTCATCTTTTCTTCAAATTCAGTTAGATTGCATTATTTCCTAATCTATTACCTGATTTCTTATATTATTATTTTGCTAGTTAATTTAGAAAATCCAAATATGTCAGGGAAAAGGTCACTCAAATGGGTCCATCTCCCAAATGAAAGTCCTTGGAATTAAATCTTCAACAATATGAAAGACTTCTAAGTTCTCACTCTGACTCACACCCACCTTCCTAACTTGTGACTCCTTATCTGAATCACACCTAATGGATTCACTATTGTGACCATCTCAAGTATTGGAGCCAGGGTTTATGAACTCTGAAATCTAATGCCTGATGATTTGATGTGACAAAGATGTAATAATAATAGAAATAAAGTGCACAATATGCAAAATGAGTTTGAACCATCCTGTAACTAGCCTCCACCCAGGTCCTTGGAAAAGTTGTCATCTGCTAAACTGATCCCTGGTACAAAAAGTTGGGGAACTTGTGTACAGACTCCAGAGTACAGAGGAGGCAGAGTGGATTTTTCATAGACTGCATCTGTGTCATTGGCTAAGGAAACTAAGTTGTATGAATATCTAAAATCAAACAAACATTATCTTTCAGAGAATATTTTTTTCTTCAAAATCTCTGCCATCTAAATATTACTCTCTGTATATGTGTGTATATACTTTTTTTTTCTTTTTTAAATTAAATTCATTTATTTTAATTAGAGGCTAATTACTTTACAATATTGTACTGGTTTTGCCATACATCAACATGCATCCACCACAGCTGTACATGTGTTCCCAATCCTGAACCCCTCTCCCACCTCCCTCCCCATACCATCCCTCTGGATCATCCCAGTGCACCAGCCCCAAGCTTCCCGTATCCTGTATTGAACCAGGACTGGTGATTTGTTTCTTATATGATATTATACATGTTTCAATGCCATTCTCCCAAATCATCCCCACCCTCCAACAGAGTCCAAGAGACTGTTCTATACATCTGTGTCTCTTTTGCTGTCTCCCATACAGGGTTATCGTTACCATCTTTCTAAATCCCATATATATGCGTTAGTATACTATATTGGTGTTTTTCTTTCTGGCTTACTTCACTCTGTATAATCGGCTCCAGTTTCATGTATATTCTGCTTTCTATCCTATGTTGTATTTTTATATTTTCCTTTTTTCTACACTGATATTCACTTAGTAAAATCTCTATTTTGTCAGTATATTGGTATAATTCTTAAGTAGCAATGAAAGACTTTTACTTTGTCTTGCTGTTTAACAGTAACAAAAATAACAATGCATTTATTTTAAAAGGTCAATAAATTGACCCAGTTATTTTCAAGATCACTCATTCTGTGAATTCTCTTTGAATGGTAAAATTTACATTTCGATATCAGGAGAGAACTTTCTGCAATAGAATATTTAATTTCAAGATATAGGTTTATTGATTTGTTGTATGTGCATGCTTAGTTGCTCAGTTCTGTCCAGCTCTTTGCAAACCTATGGACTATATCCCATCAGGCTCCTCTATTCATGAGATTCTCCAGGCAAGAATACTGGAGTGAGTAGCCATTCCCTTCTCCAGGGGATCTTCCTGACCAAGGGATCTAACTGGGTCTCCTCCATTGCCAGCAGATTCTTTACCATTTGAGCCACCAGGGAAGCCTTTTTTTTTTTTTTTTTTTTTAGTATGTAATGCATCATAATATTGTGAAAATTCTCAGTGTTTTTTTTTTTCTTCTACAAGCCTGAGCCTTTTCATTCACTTTACTGTATAAGAAAACTATAGCTACTCTCGATTTAGGGAAAATTCCAACTGAGATGAATGGTGGCCAATTCTACTGGGAAATCATGTGATGTTTAGGAGAAAATGAGTATATCCTTTTGCTAATCCTCAAAGATCAGAGGAAAACAATATCTTGAAACTTACAGAAACAGCAGGCTTTACATTGTCTGTAGACAAATTCATGGCAAATCAATATTTGATAAATATTCATTAATGCAAGTGTAAAAGTCATTGTTCTCAATTAACAACACTCTTCTCTAATTAACTGCTGTACATAACTCTGATCCTTAAACCATTTCAGAATGTGAAGTGTCAACCATTCTTGGGATGTTTTTGATAAAGCAATGAAGAATATACCCAAGTCTTTAAGACCTCATTTCAGACTTAACCTTCCTTAGGACTTATCCACACTTTTCCTGCTATTCCCATGAAATTTAGAATAACAAGCTTCATATTCCTTTCTCTCCCTTAAGATTTCTAATGTCTTATATATCTCATGTTGAATCAGGCTTGTGGTTCATTTAGGGTGAAAATTAACCTATCCAATAAACTACTGCTTGCCAGAGGAAGCGGGGGGATGGGGGTGGTGTGTGATTGGGACTGGCATATATACATTGTTGATCATTATTCTTTATTGTTCATTTCAGTCGCATCCAATTCTTTGTGTTCCTTTGGACTGTAGCCTGCTAAACTCTGTCCATGAGATTCTTCAGGTAAGAAATACCGGATTGGGTTGCCATTTCCTCCTCCAGGCAATCTTCCTGACCCATGGATTGAATCTGTGTCTCCTGTGTCTCCTGCACTGCAGGCAGATTCTTTATCTACTGGGCCATTGGGGAAGCCATACACTATTGTTGAGTAATTATTATAAATTACTAACAAATCTAATTATTTTCACATAGTATCTCTAGAGTTGTTTTTCATTTCTCATACTTTTATTGCTAGCTCTTGCCAAGGATATTAGATACATTTTTTTCCACATTCCCATCCTTCTCTCATACACTTCCCTTCCTTCAGGCTAGTCCTTCCACTCTATAACCATGAACTGACGTCATAATTCTTCTTTGAAATGTTTTTTTAATTCCACGTTTTTGGACAATGTTTCTTAAAAAATTAAAGACAGAAGAGGCAGAGCAAGAGCACTCAAGAGAGACCTGTGTTTTATGATTTCACCAGAAAACACTCTTTCTAGAATTTCAGGAAATATTAAATCATGTAAAGCACTATTTTTAATTTACTCTACAATGGCCATATGCATAATCTGTTCATCTCATTAGACTATTACATATACTCTCCTCTGCATATTGTGGCCTACCTAGTAGTTACGTGAAAACAATACAACTAAGAACATAATGTAATTATATTTTCTGAGAACTCAAAAACTTTCCTCTTTACTCAGCTTAAATCTTCTGTGCCATATAATTTATCAATATGAATATATACATTTAGCAAAACTGTGAAATAGCCCCCTTTTTGGAAATATTTAACTAACATATATGCTGTAACAATTCTTAAAGAAAGGTTCAAGAATGAATATTACCAGATACCATATATGACTACATTTTTTTGTGGCCAGTTGTATATTTAAATAAATGATTGATGTTATGCTGATCTTTTCAATAATCAATAGCTAAGAGTTTCTGTAACTTTCTCATATTTGTGGCTATTTTGAGGTAATATCTTACAGATACAATTCATTCAATAATCTGCTTAAATGACAAACCTAATTAGTAGGGATAATGAAGCTCACATTGGCAAAGTTAATTGAGGCTAAATAAAAATTGTAAGTTCACTGTATTTTAGGCACTAAAATTGCATTACTTTGGAAATGTATTGATTAAAACTTATAAAATGTTCATACAAGATTATGCTATTCTGACATTGCTATTTTATTTTATTTTTTAATTTTTTCCATGAAGTCAAAACTTGGAATAATAATGAGGGATACTCAACGTCATCTACATTTTTAAAACATTTATCCAGAAAGAGTGTAATTGTAATTCACGGAGCCAAATTCTTCCTGATATTCATGTACTATCATCAATTGAGAGACAGAAGTCCAAAATTTACTGAAAAACAAATAAAAAACTTATTAAAAAATACTGAGGTGATTTTGACTTTGCAGGAAAGTTGTGGAATTACTATTTCCTCCCCTCATGCTGAAACATTTATGATTTCCTAGCTTAATTGGAAATATTTGAATATACTGAAGTTTAGACTTGATTGATGATTGTGAGTTCTTGATACCATAAACTGTAGTCTGGGAATTAAAAGAACTGTAAATGAATTACAAAAGAGGAGTTTATGCTGATATTATCAGATAATGGAGCTCTCCACATAACTCTTACAAACTCCTAGTGGTCAATATAAATGTTTGCAATCTGCATGTAAACATTGATTATCAATATCAGAGGTAAACACAAGTTTTCTGTAAAAGGGCAATATATCAATAATTTAGAATTTGCAGACCATAGTGTCCCTGTTGAAACTATTCAACTCTCCATCTTTGTAATACGAATGCTGCTATAAGCATTGTGTGAATGGAAGGGCTCAGGCATGTCCAATAAAACTTTTTGTTTTTTCTTTGTAATGCTATGTTACATTATCTTTTTTTTTTTTTTACAATATTTTATTGGTTTTGCCATACACTGACATGGATCCACCATGGGTGTACATGTGTTTCCCATCCTAAACCCCCCTCCCACCTCCCTCCCCACACCATCTCTCTGGGTCACCCCAGTGCAACAGCCCCGAGCACCCTGTATCATGCATTGAATCTGGACTGGTGATTCGTTTCACATATGATAATATACATGTTTCAATGCCATTCTCCCAAACAATCCCACCCTCGCCCTCTCCCTCAGGGTCCAAAAGACTGTTCTATACATCTGTGTTTCTTTTGCTGTCTCGCATACAGGGTTATCATTACCATCTTTCTAAATTCCATATATATGAGTTAGTATACTGTATTGGTGTTTTTCTTTCTGGCTTACTTCACTCTGTATAATAGGCTCCAGTTTCATTCACCTCATTAGAACTGATTCAAATGCATTCTTCTTAATGCCTGAGTAATATTCCATTGTGTATATGTACCACAGCTTTCTTTAACAAAAATAGGAACTGGGCCAAATTTGGCCCATAAACCTTAGTTCACTCACCCCTGTTTTAGACTTTTGCCATAAACATTAACCCATATGCTATTTTCTTTGTTTAATATGGGCTAACTTGATTGAAATGTGAAAATTCAATAATAGATGTAAGTTTTAATTTTAACTCCAGCTCTTTTTATTATGAAGGTAAATTAGCATAATCTTATAAATTATTTCCAGAGGAAAAGATGAGACAAGCATTTCTAACTCAGTTTTGGAGATTTTTATTCTTGATATCAAAACATAATGTAAGAAATTAAATATCATCAACAATTTGAACCCTAAAGTAAAAGATAAAGTACTAAAATTATCAAAACTAGCATTTCATGTTACATATGATTTTATCCCAAAGGTAATTTATCTGTAGAAAGCTTATTTGTGGAATCCGTTACATTAAAGGATTAAAGATGAAAATCAAAGGTTGAAAAAAGAAAATCACAAAATCACATATCCTTGAACAAAATGCAATGACCAGTCATGATTCTTAACAGTCTCTTAGTAAAATACAACAGAATATTTTTTTCTCGGTAGCATAAATAACCTGATGAGATCATCACAACTAGATATGCTATATGTTCCTTGTTTAACTCAATTTGAACAAGTTAAGGCAAAATGATATTTTGGGACAACTGGGTACCTCTGAGTATTGCAAGATGATAAATAATACCAAAGACCTTTGGTTAATTTTACTAGCTTGAAAATTGCATCATGGTTAAGCAAAAATCAAACATGTATTTTAGGAATTCATACTGAAAATATACAGGGATGAAAAAGTACTCTATTTCAGTTCTTGTTTAATACATATTAATAAAATTCTTTAAAGTTTTAAAAAGAGAGTTAATGCAAATATTTTAAAAGCCCTCATATTTATTCAGTCTGCTTGATCTGTAGATGAAACTTATTTCTCCAGTTCTCTATCTTAGTGTATATTTGATAATATTCATAAGTTAAGAATGATAGCTAACAATTTTAATGTTTTAAACAGTAGCCAAGTCTTGATAAAATCGGTTATTAAATGAGAACTATCACCATAACTCCTTTCATTTAGTACTCTGTTGGAAGGTCTATCCAGGGAACTATCATAAGAAAACTAAATATATATAAAAGTATTGGAAAGGAAGAAACAAATGTGTCATTCATTGCAAATAACACTATTTTCCTCCTAGCGCCTTAGTGTCTTACACTAAATATTTCTTTTACTGGAAAGTCTCCTTTCCCAGATATTTGCATGGTTAGCACCCTCCACTCCTTTAGGTCTCTGTTCAAATGTCACCTCAATGACAAACATCCACCCCAATGACATTTTTTAATATTACAGTATCTCCCTACTTCCAAGATTTTTCAGTTTTCTCTTCTTTTACAAACTACTCGTTAACATATGATATACCATATATATAGTTTACTAGTCAATTATGTTCAGGTTTATTGTCTGTATTCCCTTACATCCCTCACTCCATGAAAGCAGGGACCTTTATCTACTTTGTAGATGAACTGATGCACTCCCAGCAGTGGTGTGCTGGAGCTTGCCTGGACCACATCCTGGGAGCCAATGGTTGCAAGTCTGTTCTCACCTCTGAGCTCAGTAAGGGTACACTGATAGCTTGAAATCTGCCATGGTGAGAGACTTCACCTTTATTTGTGTATCCAACTAGTGATTCTTTAATATTTTCTTTCTCAAATTCTTTACCAATAATACAAGTTGCAATCAGTTGTTAAGGTTCTGTTGACTAACAGGGATTGACTCTGCACATAAATTATTTAAATATGTTTATTTATTTTACATTTATTGAATATCCACTGCATGGCTGACAGATGTTCTAAATGAGAAGGACTATCGATTTCTGGTAAATGTTTAAAAACTGCCTCTCTGGAGTTGTACAAATACAAATCTATTTGTAGAGACTCATTGTTTCTATGATCCAAACTCAAAATTCAAGGGAAATAAGCACACTAACTCTCTTAAGGGTAAATCCAGAATTTCTGGGAGAAAAAAGTATATTCCTTAAACATAATCATACAAGTGAAGTGAGTGAAGTGAAGTCACTTAGTCGTGTCCAACTCTTTGCTACCCCATGGACTGTAGCCTACCAGGCTCCTCCCTCCATGGGATTCTCCAAGCAAGAATACTGGAGTGGGTTGGCATTTCCTTCTCCAGGGGATCTTCCTGACCCAGGGATCGAACCCGGGTCTCCTGCATTCCAGGAAGATGCTTTAACCTCTGAGCCACCAGGGAAGCCCCAATCATACAAGAGTCAAATCTAAATTAAATTTTCATGCACTCAATATCACATGCTGTTTCTGAAGTTGCCTCATGTATCTCAGTCATTTTGCCTTTTTACATTTTTGTATCCATATTTACAAAACTGACTCACATGTATCTTTTAATGATGCCTCATTGGCACTCTCTTTGCTTAAATTCCCCTGGGCTAACATGAGACAGATAAAATAAATCCAGTTCCATGTGTATGACATACATAGAGAAGAACATTCCTATTTTCTGTTTTTCAAAGTAGAATTTGTAGAATATGTTAGGCTCTGAAGCCTAAGGAAAATGTTACTTAAATTGTATAGATAGATTATCATAGAATTACAAAATATTCATTTAAAATCTTTGCATTAGTACAAAGAAAATGTCTTAGTAAGTAGTGTTTCATATTATATGAAAAGGAGCAAGTGTAAGAAGTACTTTATGAGTCTGCCCAGGTGTAATTAAGTTTTTACACAGAGCTTGGGTAACAGACAAAGAGCAACTATGCATTGCATTATAATGAAAATATTCCTCAAATTTTGCAGCATCAGGAATGAAGGATATTGTGGGTCAAATATTACCAGTCTAACCATAATGAGAACCATAAACCTTGAGAGCCATGACAAAGTTAAATCACCGTACTTGATTTGAGAGTACAAAAGAAACCAAATAAGTTGCCAACTCAATTCACCAACTCTGAATTTATCTAAATATGGAAGTAATCAGACTTTAAAATTTGAGACTAAATCATCAAGAAGAACCAGGGAGTAAGTATCTTTGTTATTTTCCAGTATAATAATATGATTCCTTCTCATTAAAATGTTTTAAAATAGTATTTGTTTATGGGTTTGTGAATTCAAAACCTTTTTGATATGAAAATGTGATTATTTACTAACAAGAAGACTATTCATAGAGTCCTAAAGAACCAGCACAGCAATAAGTCTAGGGCTTTTCATTAACTTTTCTTAAGGTAAATGGTTTTCTGTTACAGAAATGAAATGACATTCTCTAGGTAAAGGAATCGGAGAAGGTAATGGCACCCCACTCCAGTACTCTTGCTTGGAAAATCCCATGGACAGAGGAGCCTGTTAGGCTACAATCCAAGGCGTTGCTAAGAGTCGGACACGACTGAGCACTTCACTTTCACTTTTCACTTTCATGCACTGGAGAAGGAAATGGCAACCCACTCCACTGTTCTTGCCTGGAGAATCCCAGGGATGGGGGAGCCTGGTGGGCTGCCGTCTATGGGGTCGCACAGAGTCGGACACGACTGAAGTGACTTAGCATAGCATAGCATGTAAAGGAATATTTGCTTCCCACTAAAAGTTTTGACCATCTACTTGGTCACTTTCTAAAACAATATTGTAAAACAAAAGAAAACTGATGTGCTCATTGCATGAACTAAACTATTTTTACACAATATTTATTTTAGTAGCAGAAGTTACACTCTCTTGTCCTTCCAGCCTTTTATCAGAAATAGAAAACAATGATGTGGGAAAGGGTTGCATCAACCAAACCCATAAGAAAGCAGAGAACACCAAAAAAATATTCCAATGGAAAACACATATTCTAAAGTGAGATATTTACTATGTACACGAGTCATTTAAACTTGTGAAAGTTTCCTAAACAAGTGGGCCTCAGTTTTTCAAAATATAAATGTGGAAGAGGGCTACATAGCCTCTGTAAGATTATAAACTCTGTATTTAGATTATCTACAAAGCATACTGGTTTTTATAATACTGAGGAAAGGAGAAGAATAAATTAAATATTATCATATTATCACCAAAGAAGCTAAATATTTTAAAGAATAATTTGAAATCTTAATAAAGAAAACAGTAGAAGAAATGTCCCAGTTTAAATGTTAACACGTAACTTTTATTTCATCCATGGCCTGTGAGAGTGTATTTTTGAAGATGAGAGCTCAATATTTAACTTCAGATAATATTCATTACTTGAATGAAAGGTTGAAAGGAAACTGGAGAAGTTACTGTATGGGAAGAGAGGTTTTCAATGTCAAACACTACTTTATGATGGAAGCTTTAAAACTTTTGTATTCTATCCGCAAATATCTTTTAACGTTTTTTATGTCCTATAGGGAGAGCATATTGGAGAAGGAAATGGCAACCCACTCAAGTACTCTTGCTTGGAAAATTTGATTGGACAAAGGAGCCTGGTAGGCTATAGTCCACTGGGTTGCAAAGAGTCAGACATGACTGAGCAACTTCAGGGAGAGCATACGTTTTCTGTTCTAATGAGGGAGAAAATAATCAGAAATGAAAACCCACGCAAGACGCACAGAATTCATTCTTCTGGGGCTATCAGATGACCCAGAGCTTCAGATTGTGATTTTTCTCTTTTTAATCATCACATATATATTGTCACTGGAAATATGACCATCATCATTCTCACCTTGGTGGACTCCCATCTACAGACACCTATGTATTTTTCCTCAGGAACTTCTCTATATTTACAACTGTCTGTATTCCTAGATTTCTGGGCACAATTATCACCAGGGACAAAGCAATTTCATACAACAATTGTACAACTCAGCTGTTTTTCTTCATTTTCTTGGGTATCACTGAATTTTATCTTCTAACTGCCATGTCCTATGATCACTATGTATCTATCTGCAAACCCCTGCATTACACAACCATCATGAACAACAGAGTCTGTGTATTGCTTGTCTTTTGTGCTTGGCTGGCAGGGTTCTTAAACATCTTCCCACCTGTTATCCTTTTTCTCCAGTTAGATTACTGTGGTTCTAATATCATTGATCACTTTACTTGTGACTATTTCCCTCTCTTGCGACTATCCTGCTCAGACACGTGGCTCCTTGAAGTGATTGGTTTTTACTCTGCAATAGAGATTCTGCTTTTTACTTTGGCATTAATAATTCTATCCTACATGTTCATCATCAAGACAATTCTGAGACTGCCTTCTGCCAGTCAGAGAAAAAAGGCATTTTCTGCATGCTCCTCTCACATGATTGTCATTTTCATCTCTTATGGAAGCTGTATATTTGTGTATATCAACCCTTCAGCAAAAGAAAAGACATCCTTGATGAAAGGAGTAGCAATTCTGGATACTTCTGTTGCTCCTATGATGAATCCGTTTATATATACACTGAGGAACCAGCAAGTGAAGCAAGCCTTTAAGGATACCATCCAAAAGTTTATCTTTTTCTCCAGTAAATGCAACTAACTGTAGCATTAAAAAATAAAGTTCTGGTCAATTATTTCTTCATTCATATTCTCTCAAAACTCTTTCACTACAGTTATATGATTCCTTTTTATTTATTCCTATTCTGAACTTCCCCACACGTTGCACCAGATAAATTGAATAAAGCTGAATATTGCTTCAGAATTTTCTGTAAATTGTTTTTTATTCGTATGTATTTGATGAAGTATAAAATGTTACAACATAAGCCATTTTGTTTGAGAAAAAGAATCTCAGGAATAATGTGGATTTCTGAAAACTTCAGTCTTCAGTTCAGTTCAGTAACTCAGTCGTGTCTGACTCTTTGCGACCCCATGAACTGCAGCATGCCAGGTTTCCCTGTCCATCACCAACTCCCGGAGTTCACTCAAACCCATGTCCATTGAGTTGGTGATGCCATCCAGCCATCTCATCCTCTGTCGTCCCCTTCTCCTCCCACCTTCCTTCCTTCCCAGCATCAAGGTTTCTTCAAATGAGTCAGTTCTTCACATTAGGTGGCCAAAGTATTAGAGTTTCAGCTTTAACATCAGTCCTTCCAATGAAGATTCAGGAATGATTTCCTTTAGGATGGACTATTTGGATCACTTTGCTGTCCAAGGAACTCTCAAGAGTCTTCTCCAACACAACATTTCAAAAGCATCAGTTCTTAAGCACTCAGCTTTCTTTATAGTCCAACTCTCACATCCATACATGACTACTGGAAAAATCATAGCTTTGACTAGATGGACCTCTTAGTCATACTACCTTATTTTAAATAAGAAATAATATATGGGTCAATGTTTAGTAAAATTCTAAGACAGGAGGTTGGTGGACAATCCATTGCTCACTGGGAAATTTGACCCACCACCTATTTTTGTTAAAAGTTTTATTGAACACACCTGAGCCCTTTCATTTACATGTTGTTCATAGCTGCATCAAAAATAAAGACAGGAAGAACCGAGTAATTGAATCAGGGACACTATGCCTACAAATCCTAAATTATTAATGTATTACCCTTTTACAGAAAAAGTCTGTGTTGATCCCTGCTATTGATAATCAAAATGATTATACTGATAGCAAACATTTAAACTAAACACTAAAGAGTTTGTATAGAATGATGTAGAGAGCTGCATTATCTGAAAATATCAGCGTAGGCTCCTATATAAATTTTGTAAAATTTTTACAGATCTTTTAATTCCCAGAACTAACCTATCTACTATTTATGGTATATTTTTATTGAGTGAATAAGAACTCACAACCCTCAATCAAGTCTAAACTTCAGTATTTTCACATGCTTCCAATCAAGCTTAGAAATTATAAATGTTTCAGCATGAGGGAAGGAGAAAGTAATGGCATGACTTCCCTACAATGTGGAAATATCAGTATTATTTTTGTAAGTTGTTTTTCTTGTGTTTCATCAAATGATAGATCTAAGACTCTCAACTGAGTTTGGTATGTGAATATCAGGAAAAGCTTGCCTATGAGTTATGGTTACAGTCTTTGTATAATAATGGTTTAAAAGTGAGGGATGTGTTCCCTATCCTGAACACATGTACACCTGTGGAGGATTCATGTTGATATATGGCAAAACCAATACTATATTGTAAAGTTAAAAAATAAAATTAAATTAAAAAAAAAAAACAAAAAAATGAGGGATGAGTTTGAGTACCTTTCATCATTATATAAATTTTTGACTTCAGGGAAAACAGAAATGAAAAAAGTGTTCAGGGCCAGAATTGCATGATTTTGTATGATTATTCATATATATTCTAATCAGTACATTTTCCA
This sequence comes from Bos javanicus, assembly GCF_032452875.1. Taxonomy (NCBI): domain Eukaryota; kingdom Metazoa; phylum Chordata; class Mammalia; order Artiodactyla; family Bovidae; genus Bos; species Bos javanicus. Next base: position 59,118,864 of record NC_083872.1, read on the forward strand.
GTATGATAATGCTTAAAGAAGCATTTTTAAAAAAACCCTCAAGTTTATATATGGTAAAACTTTGCTCTTGTTACCTTCTTTACTCCTATTGATTAGGCATATCACTTAAAGAGGCAATTAAAAGAATTGTATGTACAAGCTATTATCTCAGAATAGTCACAAATATGAGAAAGTTATAACACCCCTTAGCTACTGATTATCAAAAGATCAGCTTAATATCAAGCTTTTATTTAAATATACAACTGACCACAGTAAATGTGGTCATCTTTGGTATCCAGTAATATTTATTTTGTCAGCTACAAATTGGCACTTGCCATGAGTGCTTGCCATCTGCCTCTACAAGGGTTAAATCATGTGCTGTGCAGCTGCTGATGTTCAACACTGCTTGAAGGAGTTCAGTGTGGAGAGCAGGACTGAGGCACTTTGTGCTCTGGAAAAACTGGCAGGACAGGCCTTCAGATAGTTAAACAGTCTCAGGAGCTGATTTTATGAGCCCAATTCTTGTATCTCCTCATATCAACAAAAACACTAAAATTCTTCATGGTGACGATTGTTTCTCATAACTAGCAGACTTTTCATGAGACGAGCAGAAACTTTCTACAAAAAGAAATGTGCTTGAATACATGTACTCCCTTTTTGCCAAATCACATATATACTGTCCTTCCCCTATACCTCTTTAGATCTGTTTCTCACAGATATCTGAGGTCTGTCTCCTGGATTACAATCCTCATATTGCCCCAATAAAATTTAACTTGCAACTCTCACGTTGTGTATTGTTTTTAATTGATAATTTCTTCAGGCATTTTAAAAGAATTATTATGATACATATGTTAATTTTAGAGTTCCCCAAAAAGTGGGGGCTACTTCATAGTTTTCCCTAATAGCTTTCATAGTTTGCTTCATTATAATAGTCTTTGAGTTGATAAATTATACAGCACAGAAAATGTTAAACTCACTAATGAGAAAAGTTATTTGATTTCTCAAGAAAGTGTAATTACATCATTCTTTTAAGTTGTACTGTTTTTCATGTAGTTACTAAATTGGCCACAATATGAAAAGGAGAGTATATGTAATGTTCTAATGAGACTATCAGATTATGTTTATTGTCCTTGTGTGGTAATAAAAAATAAGGTTAAACATGATACAATATTTACTCAATTACTGAAAAGAGTAATTCTGGTGAAATCACAAAATGCTATTCTCTCTTGCATTTTGAAATTTCACCAGAAGAAAAGTGCATGAGAGAAGGTTTGCAATCTGAATGGAAAAAAATGTGTACGTATATATGTACACATATGAAGAGTTCAAATTTAAATGGCAAAAATAAAAAACACATATGCAAATATCCTTAGTAAACTGCTGACAATAAAAATATAAATGATGAAAATGAATCTAGGGAGGCTGTGTGGATATTAATAAATTTTGAAAAACCTGGATTTTAATTTAATTGCTCTTCACTCATATGCATCTAATTTATGAAACAGGGACTTTTATATTTTCATTTCCTTGAAAAACATAGTCTTCCTTGCCATGTCCTTGAAGGCTCTCTTGACTTGCTGATTCCTAAGAGTGTAGATAAAGGGGTTCAGCATGGGTGCTACTGAGGTATTTAGCACAGCCACTCCCTTGCTCAAAGAGACCCTGTCTTTTGCAGATGGATTCACATACATGAAAATGCAGCTGCCATAGAGATGGAGATGACAATCATGTGGGACGAACAAGTGGAAAAGGTCTTTGTCCTCTGAGTAGTAGAAGGGATCCTCAAAATTTTTCTGATGACATATGTGTAGGACAGAATTATTAATGCTAAAGTGAACAATAGAATAAACACAGCACAGGAAAACCCCAGTATCTCTAGGAATTTGGTGTCTGAACAAGAAAGGTATAATAAAGGGAAATAATCACAAGTAAAATGGTTGATAACATTGTACTTACAGTAATCAAGCTGTATGAAGAACATGAGTAATGGGAATATAATTAAGAATGAAGTCAGCCAAGAGGCCAAGACAAGCAGCGTGCAGACTCTGTGATTCATGATGGTCAAGTAATGCAGCAGTTTGCAGATGGCAATGTAGCAGTCATAGGACATGGCAACCAGAAGGTAAAACTCTGTGACTCCCAAGAAAATGAAAAAAAAATAACTGAGTCATACAATCATTAAAAGAGATAGTTTTATCTCCCGTAATAATGGTGGCCAAGAACTTGCGAATAGTGACAGTTGTGAATGAAACTTCCAATATGGAGAAACTCCTGAGGAAGAAATACATGGGGGTCTGGAGGTGGATATCCAGCAGGGTCAGGGTGATAATGGTCAAGTTCCCAGTGATGCTGAGCATGTAGGTGATGAGCAGAAAGACAAAGTTCACAACCTGAAGTTGTGGGTCGTCCGACAGTCCCAGGAGGATAAATTCTCTTATTTCTGTGTTGTTTCTCATTTTACTTCTCCTTTTAAGTAACCTTCAGGAGAAAACACAAAGGGAAGACACAGAAAAGGGGATTATCCATGTATAACAATGGGATTTGTCTCTGAAAGTAAACTTACTATGCCATGCTAACATAATACAGGAGATTTTTAAAAACAAGGTAAAAAAAAATAGGTAACTTACTTTAAAGTAAGTTTTTACCATATGCCAGTATGTGTGTTTCACATAGAATATTTCTTTATCAAATCCCTGTTTTACAGGTTTCAGTCAGAGTAGAAATAATTTTAAAAAATCTCATCCAAATCACATACCTGAATTGAAAAAGGAGGGATTATCACCTAGATCTTTCTAAAACCTAGGAAATACAGTAAAATAAATGCTACCTGTTGACTTGTAAAATGCCCCACCCCCCCACTCTTGGAGGATTCCCTCCTGTTGGGAAAGACTTCGTCTTTTTTCAAGCCCCATAAAATCATCCTATCCTAGTTTGTGTCAGCTGGTTCCTTGTATTGTTATTCTCTACTGTAATATAGAAAACCTGAATGTGTCAGGAAAAAGTCAACCAGTGAATATGTCTCCAAAATAAAAGTCATTGGAATGAAATTTTTAATAACATGACAGATTTCTAAGTTTCCACTCAGACTCATATTAACTTCCCAACCTCATACTCCTCTTCTGAGGCCCCAGATAATGGAATAAAGGAATGCAGATAATGGATTTGCTTCAGCAGTCTTCTCAGATATTAGACAGTCAAGAGAGGAGGCAGAGTGGACGTTTGGTAGATTGCATCTGTGTTATGAGTTAAGGAAACCAAAATGTGTTGTTCAGTCTCCAAATCATGTCCGACTCGTTGTGACCCCGTGGACTGCAGCATGCCAGACTTCCCTGTCCCTCACTGTCTCCCAGAGTTTGCTCAAGTTCATGTCTATTGCACTGGTGATGTCATCCATGCCATCATGCCATGGTGATGCCATTCCTCTGACGTCCTCTTCTCCTTCTGTCCTCAATCTTTCCCAGCATCATAGTCTTTTCCAATGACTCAGCTCTTGGCATCAACTGGCCAAATTATTGAAGCTTTCAGTAGATAGCAGCAACGGAGCTGCTCTGGTACATCAGTCAGCTCAGTTCAGTTCCGTTGCTCAGGCCTGTCCGACTCTTTGCGACCCTGTAAATTGCAGCATGCCAGGCCTCCCTGTCCATCACCAACTCCTGGAGTTCACCCAAACTCAATTCCATCGAGTCGGTGATGCCATCCAGCCATCTCATCCTTTGTTGTCCCCTTCTCCTCCTGCCCCCAATCCCTCCCAGCATCAGAAAACCACAGCCTTGACTAGACGGAACTAGTGTCAATCAACTTTGTTGATTCCTATGCAGCTCTGCTACATAGGAAATCCCAAACCAGAATTAGGTCATCTATGAATGGTTTAGCACCAGGTTCCCTACAAATTGGGGCACCATGATGGGTGAAGGAATGACTACCTTTCTGGCTGCACCCAGTCCCAGGATGAAGGGCTCTCTGCACCTGACCCTGGTCCCAAAGAACAGGGTGGCGCTCCCTTAGGGACCCCGGGGAGTCCTGCCAGGAGGGATGTTGAGGGACCAGCTATCCAACGCCAATCAAGGCTCCTGTGATGCTAACATATCATTCTGCATGGGCAGGACTCTCACTTAGAGGTGTTCAGTCATAATCCCACAGATGGTTGCTTCGCTCCATTGGCTCTTCAGCTAAGCTCTCAACCAAAGTATATGAATATCTGAAAACAAACATTACCTTCCAGAGAATATTTTTTCTTCAAAATTTATGCCATCTAAATATTACTAGTATTTTCTGTCCGTTTCTGTTTCTCAGAAGTGTCCAACACTTTGCAGCCCCATTGACTGTAGCCCACCAGGCTCCTGTGCTGATAGAACTTTCCAGGCAAGAGTACTGGAGTGTGGGTGCCATCTTCTACTTCAGGGGATCTTCCCCATCCAAGTATTGAACCCAAGTCTCTTGCAAATCTTGCATTGGCAAACAGATTATTTACCAACTGTGCTACCTTGGAAGCATCTACATTAATCTTCCCTTAATAGAATCTCTATTTTGTCAGTGTATTAATATAAACGTGAAATAGCAATGAAAACTTTTGTCATTTGATTAACAGTAATAATAATGATTTTATGTTAAAAGGAAGCTGAGTTCCCTCAATAAATTCAGGCAACCCAGAATTTGATACATATTTACAAATATAAAAGTCATTGTTCTCAGTTAACAAAAACCATCTGTAATTAACAACTGTGTCTAAGAGTCATACATGACTGAGCGACTGAACTGAATTGAACTGATGACTCTGATGTGTAAACCACTTCTGGAATGTGAGGTGTTAATTATTCCTGGGATGGTTTTGGTAAAGTAATGAAGAATATATCCAAATTTCTAAGACATCATTTCCGAGTTTTTGTTTTTTTTTTTCCTTACAACTCATTCAAACTTTTTTTCACTTAGTCCCATGGAACTTAGGATAACAAGTTACATATTCCTTTCTGTCCCTTCCTTTGTAATGAATTCTAGTGTCTTGGATAAGGGCTTCCCAGGTGGCATTGGTGGTAAAGTACACGCCTGCCAATTCAGGAGACATAAGAGATGTGGGTTCCATCTTTAGGTTGGGAAGATGCCCTGGAGGAGGGCATGGCAATCCACTCCAGTATTCAGCCTGGAGAATCCCCATGTACAAAGGAGCCTGGCAGGCTATAGTCCATAGAGTCTCAAAGAGTCAGACACGACTGAAGTGACTTAGCAACAGTGTCTTGGATCTCATTGTCGAAACAGGCATGTGGCTCATTGAAAGTGAAAATTAACCTATATGATAAACAAATGCTGGCCATTGTGTTAAATAAGATAACTGGAAGTGATTTTCAGGACACACGTGCTATTCCATAGTAAAGTATAAGCATGGCTTCTTTGAGAAAAGATCACTAGCATTCCCCAAATTCACCAATTTAAAAAAGTGACAATATTTAAATGTTTATTAAAGATTACATTCCTTATTTTATATAAATTGTGAGACACGAGTGGGAAGCTCTCTAAATTCCACAATATAATTGGAAACAAATTAGCTTCTCACATTCTCTATGTGTACTGAATTTTCTCTTCATAATTTTAAGACTCCTAAGGAAATCGTAAGTAATTCTATGAACACATATATCCTCAAGGCAGTTTGCACTCTTATGCATACGACATAGTATTCCACTTCTTTATCTTTTCCTTTCGCTTGAGGATCTTTTTCTTGGTGTTAGGTTTATAAGCTAGAATAACTTGTCACAGAAGAAAACAGAATATTTATTAAATTTGATATCTTGGGTAAATTTTTCTAGAGTGATTCATTCCACTCCTGATTGTGTTTGCTGACATCTAATACCATGGAAAAACATCATCATGACTGTAAGGGAAAAAAATAAAAACTACTCATAAGAGTCAATTTAGATTATTTTCAGAATACTACTTTATGACTGCCTTTGCTAGTCCTACAATTAGTTCAGAGTCCTGTTTCTCTCAGTCCTCTAATTAAAAAAAAAAAAAGTCCTTGTTTCTTTCTGAATGGAAAAGGGAAATCAAATCAAAGCACCAATAAGTATGAATAGGAATAATGAAGGGAAAACTGTAAAGACCTAAGTCACTCTCAAAATCTGTATAATTTCCTAGAAATGTTGCTTCTCCCCTAATTGTCTCAGTTTTAACTATTATCTATGTCTGAAGATAATTTTTAAATTAAAAAGGAAATACATTCTTATAAAAATATGGCATCAGGACTTAACTTTAGTTAAAAACATGTGAGACTATTAGGGATTTGTATTCCAAGAGAAATTATTAAAAATACAACTCTCTGAGTTATAGGTTTCTTTTCCAACTTGAACATGACTATAATATTTCAAGGAATTATTATGAGGGCTAATTTAATTAAAAGAAAACTGAAATTATATAAAAATTTTAAAGCATGCATTCCCAGAGTAAATACTATTTTTATTATTATTCCTAAAAGTAAAATCAATTATTACCTTTGAGGAAGATGATCCCAATATAAAAAATAATAACCATTTTTGAGGAAACTCGTTTGAGAGACAATGCTAAGATTTATGCAGTTATCGAACACCTCAGAAATGCAGATGACACCACCCTTATGGCAGAAAGTGAAGAGGAACTCAAAAGCCTCTTAATGAAAGTGAAAATGGAGAGTGAAAAAGTTGGCTTAAAGCTCAACATTCAGAAAACAAAGATCATGGAATCCGGTCCCATCACGTCATGGGAAATAGATGGGGAAACAGTGGAAACAGTGTCAGACTTTATTTTTCTGGGCTCCAAAATCACTGCAGATGGTGACTGCAGTCATGAAATTAAAAGATGATTACTCCTTGGAAGGAAAGTTATGACCAACGTAGATAGCATATTCAAAAGCAGAGACATTACTTTGCCAACAAAGTCTATGGTTTTTCCTGTGGTCATGTATGGATGTGAGAGTTGGACTGTGAAGAAGGCTGAGCACCGAAGAATTGCTGCTTTTGAACTGTGGTGTTGGAGAAGACTCTTGAGAGTCCCTTGGACTGCAAGGAGATCCAACCAGTCCATTCTGAAGGAGATCAGCCCTGGGATTTCTTTGGAAGGAATGATGCTAAAGCTGAAACTCCAGTACTTTGGCCACCTCATGCAAAGAGTTGACTCACTGGAAAAGACTCTGATGCTGGGAGGGATTGGGGGCAAGAGGAGAAGGAGACGACAGAGGATGAGATGGCTGGATGGCATCACTGACTCGATGGACGTGAGTCTGAGTGAACTCCAGGAGTTGGTGATGGACAGGGAGGCCTGGCGTGCTGCGATTCATGGGGTCACAGAGTCGGACACGACTGAGAGACTGATCTAATCTGATCTGATCTGAATAGACTCATTGCAATAGCTTTGTGTAATGTTTGAATAACCTAACAATGAGAGGCTAAATATTAAACAAAATCATATAGCTAGTAAGTGGTCAAATTGGTATTCTAAATTCTTTCTGCTTGAACCAAAGCATGTGTTATTTATCAAACATATATTCAATGATGAGGACCAAACTCAAAGAGTAATTTTCTAACAATGAGTAAATAATTAATAAGAGAAACAGAAAGTATTAATGTGCTCATTCTTTATAACCATTGATATTTACAGAAAGGAAAGGCAACTCCAAATTATTCATCTCCATGTAATGAAAAGTTAAGCTAAGAATGTATATATCAATGCTAAGAAAAAGTTATCATTGGCTTTTACTTTACAGTCTTACCTCTTTTTGTACAAATGCATCACTTCAGGTGACTGAAGCTATTTTAAAAACCTGGTCACTATTTCAATTTTAGGATAAGATATCAAACATTTCTAAGAATGCTCTATCTCAACACATTTGGAATTACCTTATTTCTATAGATAAATTTCCTTGATACATGTTACATGGAAGCCATGGGAGCAAACACAGTGAAGGGAAGCAAGATATGGAGTTACTGTGGTCCTTTCTGGATGTGATTTCTATATGAATTTTAACCTGCATGAGGCAAATGTTGCTTTATCCACCATATAGCCAAGGCTCATGGGAAATACTCCAGTGAATCAAATGTGACAACAGGGCCAAGAGGAAATACACTAAGGATTATAAACATATTATCAACATTTATATCACTACTGAAACAGAAAACTTTGCAGATAATATCCAAACAGATAGAAAAGCATGAGAACTAAGCCAGAAGCAAATGGATTATTTTGCTTACTATCTATGTGAAGATATCTAAATGTACAGGATTTTGGAAGGGATTTCCTGAATATCCTAAATCACCATTTCTCTGAAGAATAGACCTTTTCCCCCTTGCTGACTAAAATACTGTGGTGAATGAATCTTATGAGTAAACATTACATTTTCCTTTCTTATGTTACACAATGTCTCTATAAAGTTGGCCTCTGTGCTACTAAATAAAAAAAAAATTAAAAATCAAATAGAGCACAATAAAAACAAGAATGAGAAAAAATATCATACTCAGTGAATTCCAATGAAATTTATGAGAAATTTTGGATTAAATACACTTTAAACTGTTCGAACTCTTCAAAAAAACTTTTCAGGTTATTTTTCCGTAATAGTGATACTAATCATTGAGAAAGATCTACCAGAGGTCCTGTTTTCATCTGATTGATTGTCAGTGTTCCAGTAATTACTGAAAGCATAAAATCTATTTTATAAGAATTTACAACTCAAATTCCTTTTAATCTAATTTTAGAAAGGACAGAAAATTAAATAAACCTCATCTATTGACTCAATCACTATTATTCATTCAACAAACATTTATTGAGATTCTTCTAGCTTTAGGTACTATAGGAGCACTAGGGACAATACAGGATCAAAATAGATATGACCCAAACTTTAATCAGCTTACCAAGGAATCTCCAAACACAAATATAGAAGATACTGTCGTGGTCTGTACACAGGTTGGAAAAGAATTTCCAGACATATAGAATGAGAGGGAAATAAAGTTTATTAGAGTGGGAGATGCTGATAAGAAGAGATACTACACTTGATCTTAGCCAAAAGCCTGAGAAGCAATAGACTTAGGGACATGGGGAGAGGGGAGGAGAGGGTGAGATGTATGGAAAGAGTAACACGGAAACTTACATTACCATATGTAAAATAGATAGTCAAGGGGAATTTGCTGTATGGCTCAGGAAATTCAAACAGGGGCTCTGCATCAACACGGGTGGGATTGGGAGGGAGTTTAGAGGGAGGTTCAAAAGGGAGGGGATATATGTATAGCTATGGCTGATTCATGTTGAGCTTTGACAGAAAACAGCAAAATTCTGTAAAGCAATTAATTACCCTTCAATAAAAGAATAAATAAATTTTTTAAAAAAGAAAGAAAAAAGAATGAGAGACGCTGTTAGAACACTGAGCCAGCTCAAGGGAGAACCAACGTTGAACAGTCCTTAGTCCACTTTTATACCCAGGGTACAAGTACAAGGAATGGGATAGGTGTCTTGCCGGTCACTTGCTGATTGAATGAGGCATGCATACTGGGTAGGGAAGAGTAAGGCAAATACCTTCCTTGTGTGAGGTAGGAGGTGAGACAGGTTATACTGCTCAGGAGGACCTGAAATCCGTTAATAGTTATGACATGGGGGAAGGGAAGGACCATATGTGTCTGCTTTTTCTGTTCCTGCATTCCAAGACCCTCCTTGGTTTTATCTGCTTTTTAGTCCCTGGGTCACCACATTCCTCCCTTCCTTTATTTTTAGGGCCAACTCTTTGGTCCCTGTTGATAGCCTGTTCATGTCTAACTATCTACCTATTTCCCTTCTTAGGCATTTGGGAACTGAGTCTCAGGAGAAGAGAAACGATGACCACTCTGGCTTCTTCAGGCTGTACAGGGGTGTCATGGGGCTCTGGGTTCCCTTTGCCTGCTTCTTTGTCAGGGTGCATTTATGGAGGGACATGAGAGTCCATGGAATGATAAGGTGATTTGTTTCAGCATTGTCTTTGGGTTGGTCTACCACTTGGAGATTTGTTGTATTCTAGAAGAAACAAACTTAACAAAAAAGTTAAAGGTACATGGCCCAAAGATTAGAAGAAGTAGGAAAGATGCTCAGGGGCTAGCCAGGAGAACCAGGGCCAGACATTGGTTCATGACATTAGTGTTTCTCTAGGTACAAGAAGATGCAAGAATTTGGGCTCATAAAATCTTTACCTGAAAACATCTGACTATCTGAAGGCCAGTTCTTCTGAGCTTTTCCCAGAGCACAGAGTGCCTTATTTCTGATTTCCATCCTGAGCTCCTTTTAAGGGGTGTTGAAGGTCAGCAACTTGCAGTGGTCATGATAAAATCTTTGTAGAGGCAGCTGGCAAGTGCCAACTCCCAGTCAGCAGGGTCCACATATTTGACCATGCTTTGGGTGCACTTCATGCCCATTGTGCCCCACAGTGCTGGGAAGGCTCATTCCAGGTCCAGGGAAGATTTCATTGATTGGCCACTCAGGGTGCTGTTATTGGACCAGGTCTTGTGACCAGCAAAAGTCTCTGGACCATACCTGTCTTACTAGCCTCTTGGTCCAGGAATATAGTCCCTCTTGTTGTTTCTTCCCATATCTAGAGTTACACTATTACAATCATTGATCTCATGGAACTGCTTATCAGCATTTTATCACAGGCTCAGTCACACATTTACTAACATAAGAAACAATCTTCTGATACAAGAGACATAGAAAATAGTACAGTTAACAGCTGTTAATAAAGTCACAAGCAAGAATTTAAGTCAAGAACTTTCATTAGGTATAGCCCAGCATACCCTGGGTCATCTGACTTGGTTAAATGACTATAGACAGGTGTGACTCTCCTCGTTGAACATCGAAAGGTTGTCTATTGAGATAAGCTTAAGAAACAAACTTAGAGTGTCCTTTTTAATAACTTAATTAAACCTTTATCAATATAACATAACAGTAAGGAACTATCTCAGAAGTGAGTCGTAGTAAACACAGACCTTAATTAACGAAATTAGAACTTAATATTAAGTGAAATACATTTTTTTTTTTTTGTCATTGTGAGGGCATTAACCCTGTTGCCAGGGAAGGCTTTAACCTATCAAATAAAAATGAGGTTTGTCAGCTGCCATCTTGGATTTCCCATAGCCATGACTCTTTGATATACAGCTATTGTTAACCCATTTTTAATTCTCTGATTTAGGAGTAGACTATTGCCATGTTTTAAGGACATCAAATAGCAAAAGTCTAACAGTGAAGGGTTATTTCTTATAGAAGCAGAATAAGCTTTTACATGTACCATAATCTTTAATAATTCTTATTTACTTTACCAAAGTAACAAAAGATTTAAAAAACAAATAAAATACTTAAAGGCAAAGAAATTCATAATCTGTTATTGAAAGCTTCAATCTAAGAAAACTTTGTTCTCTTAACATAGAGAATTGGCTAAATTCCAGCCTGTTACCAGTTTACCAGATAACAAACAAACAAAAGTTTTTATTGGTTAATGTTAGAAAAGTCTTTTCCATAAATCTTGAAATAGCTGTATTCTTGCAAAGGCATCACAGTGAAACCATAGAAGGCATGTTAAAAATCTGATTAAATTGCAATTGACAAAGTAGCCTGGCCATTGCTGTGATATATAACACTAATATGATAACTAGAATTATAATTGAGCACATTTTTATCAGGGCATATCAGATCTATACGAATTCCACATAATTTTAGGATATATATATATATATATATATATATTAGTAAGTCAACCATATTGTATGACCTGAGACGATTTATCATCCCTTCAACAATATTTCCCATGTAACCTAACATGTCTAATGAACCCAGGTGGTTTAATAGCTCTTTGTGTTGTGTCAGGGGCCCTCTGAAGCATCCCAAAGTCATGCTCATAAAATATGTGAGACGCCCCCAAATCTCTTGGTGGACTTGATCATGATGAAGTCCTGAATAAATCCAACTCCAAAATACTGGAATAGCAGTTGAACCGCCACTTGGTGTAGGTAAAAACACCAAGTTACAAGGGAAAAGAAGAAACAGAAAATAACCCAATCAAATAAAATAAACCTCAAAAATTTAACCCTAAACAAATGGAGGTTTTTAAACACTTGACAAAGACCTCAAAATAACCGTCATAAATATTATCACTAAAATCAGGAAAGTGGCAGTGTTTTAGTTTTATTGAATTTATTCTGAATTATTTGAATGAATTTTTTTCCAAAATAATAGAGAACATGTGAATTATATACAAATTACATGATATCATGATCAATATTTACCTTCAAAACATGTATTGAATTTCACAAAATAAATATCTTGACATTAAAAGTCTGATGCATGAGTACATACCTCTTTGGATTGAATTTAGTGTATGCCGATTAAAAAAATATAGTCACAACCTGAAAGAAGAGAGCTATTTTATTTGATGGGAATGTTTAGGACTCTGAGCCCAGGAAACAGCACCTCAGTAGCTCTGAGAAAACTGTTTCAAGAAGACAGGAGAGGGAATCAGACTATATACAAGTTCGCAACAAAGAGAGCAGGCAGTCTGAACACCAAAGATCAGGTATCAAATTAAGGAATTTAACATTCTAGGTATGGGAAGATGCAAGCCTCTAGGTCCACTGAATTAATTCTTTTCATAAACACCTCAGCTGCTACTGCTACTGCTAAGTTGATTCAGTCGTGTCCGACTCTGTGCGACCCCATAGATGGCAGCCCACCAGGCTCCCCCATCCCTGGGATTCTCCAGGCAAGAACACTGGAGTGGGTTGCCATTTCCTTCTCAGTTATCTGGGGCCATATCCGGTTCCCTTGTTCATCTTAAAGAGTTGCAAGTGGCTACTTCTTGCATCACCCCCAGGTACTCAGCAATCACCATGAGGGAATGAGACTCTACTGGTTCTCAGTTTTGGGAGCTCTCATTCACATTTGGAGACCAGAAATTGCTGATGGCTGTGACGTTTCTTGTTTGTTGATATGACAGGAGATATTTTCACTTCACACATAATATCACACAGAATATATAGGTTCTTTAAACCATAGGAAATATTAATGTTCATCTTGAAAATACACAGGAAATTACACACTCATTTTGAAACTCTGTATTTGAAGTACAAGGTGGTATAATAGGATCTTTTCAGGGACTGATGAAGAGAATTAAAACCATCTTTCACATTGTGCTATGTCTTAAAGAAATACATTTCATTTTTACAAAAGTTCTGCATGAGAAATAACCTTATTATATTTTTAAATGTCAAAAAATAATACACTGGAGAAACAGGAATGGAAGTAGAAGCAGCAGACTGGAAAAATAATATATTAACTGTCAGGTGGCATGTTAAGAGACTATAAAGACCAACCATAGTTATACAGACTTTAAGGGACTTCAGGAATTAGCCAAACTGCCCTTTAAAGTTGACCAAAAAAATCATTTATTGGTAGAAAAGACTGCTTTATAGACCATGTCTTTGAAGGCTTGTTTCACTTGCTGGTTTCTCAGGGTGTAGATGAAGGGGTTCAGCATGGGGGCCACAGAGGTATTGAGAATAGCTACTCCTTTTGTCAATGACGCCATTTCTTTGGCTGAGGGATTAGCATACATGAATATACAGCTTCCATAGGAGATGGTGATGACAATCATGTGAGAGGAACAAGTAGAGAAGGCCTTTTTTCTCTGACTGGCAGATGGGATTCTCAGAATAGTTCTGATAATGTACATATATGACAAAATCACTAAGGCCAAAGTGAATAGCAAGGTAACCAAAGTAAAGTAAAAACCAATTATTTCTAGGAACCATGTATCTGAACCAGACAATTGTAAAAGGGGGAAATAGTCACATGCAAAGTGATCAACGGCATTAGAAGCACAGTAATCCAGCTGGAGGAGAAGCATAAGGGGTGGGAAAATGGTCAGAAACCCACCGAGCCAAGCACAGAGCACAAGCAGGCTGCAGAGTTTCCTGCTCATGAGGGTTGTGTAAAACAGGGGCTTGCAGATGGCAACATAGCGGTCATAGGACATGGCGGTCAGAATGTAAAATGAGGGGGTCAGTCACCCCCATGAAAATAAAGAAAAATAGTTGGGCTGCACAATTGTTGTAAGAAATAGTCTTGTCTTTGGTAATAATTGCCCCCAGAAATCTAGGGATGCACACAGTAGTAAAGGAGATTTCTAAGAAAGAGAAGTTTCGGAGGAAGAAATACATTGGTGTCTGGAGATGGGAGTCCACCCAGGTTAGGGTGATGATGGTCAGGTTTCCAAGTGACACTTAATATGTGATTAATAAAAAGAGGAAAATCACAATCTGAAGCTCAGGATCATCAGAAAGGCCTAGAAGGACAAACTCTGTGATCACTGTGTGGTTCATTTCTTTCTCTTTTTCCCTTCCTTTTTCTTCTTTTAAATATATTTAGATAGAAAGTGTATTAAAAGGAAGTGATGAAAAATATAATTCATGATGAACAATATCATCATCATTTCTAAAACATTCTATCTAATTCATGCCAATATTGTTTTCGTTTAATACCTTATTTACAATTTTTCTTAAAATGTATTTGTGGGTCATGTTTTATATAATAGTTCTCTTATTCTAAATCTAACAGGAGAAGTTAGGAAATCTTTATATGAGTCATATTACTCAGAGATGATAAATGAATTTGATACTTTTTGCTTTGTCTAGTTTATGCAAGTCCTTGCAGTTTTGTTGGGATAATCCTATAAAACATACATCATTTTTTGTCAGGTATCAGAAAACACTGCCATCTAAAAGAGAAGTGGATGATCTTAATTCCATCATAAGATATAGATGAAACTTAAAAGAATAAAGTAACAACACCTTTTATGAAACAAGAAATCAATTCACGATTTTCTTAGCAAATAAAATAAACTTTAAAATATTTAATGATTAATAATTTAATTACCAGCTTTATTTTTATATTGGGGTTTATGAATGTAATTATCAACATGAATAGGCTATAGGTATTAGATATTATTTACAAGAAAATATAATTATTTTATATATTAAATATCATTCACTTAATGGTTTATCTGATAATTCCTTTGAAATCATTAATGTTTGACATTCTCTAAGATTTTCTATGCATATATGTATAGAAACTTTATATATATACAAGACTGTGTATATTTTTGAGCTTAAAAGAATATGCAGTATTTATCAATTTTTTATTTTGCATTGAAGCACGAACTGAAAAATAACTACTTGCCTCAGATAGTAGCAGCTCCATTACCCAGACTTCAGCCCAGTACATTTTCCATTTGAACATCGTTGCTTCTCAGCTATTAAACTTTATGAACAACTGTTTTATTCCCTTGGAGTTCTACCCCACATTTATCTTTTACATGAGGTGACTAATCCAAAAGGATATTCCAGAAATGTAGAGGAAAACCTCTCCTATTAATCCAAAGCCATTCAACTGATTCCCAGCTCCACTGGATGTTTCTATCATTCTGCGTATCTGGTTTGCTAAAATCATAATAGCTTCCTTATCTTATTTTAGACATTCACATTTCTGCTGTGAATAATAGAAGATAAATCATCGCTACTCTGCCAGACACTAGTAAACATCACACGAATCAAATTTGATTATTTTTTATCTATTTTATGATGATTCATGAAAAATAAAAATGGAATATCAAAACCTTAAGAAGATATGGAACTTCTATCATCCTCTTCAATAACGTTGGTCTAGAAGTTTAAGGGAGCAATATTTAAAGTGAGAACTGCAAGTGACATGACAACGTGGGGTATTATGAGTGTAGAGTCTTAAACTAGGATCTGGCATTTAGTTGCACTAAATGCTCAAATATTCAAGTTTAGCTGTTGTGACCTATGAAGAGAGACATGTGTTGATCTCCTGGGAACAAAGGCCAGGCGACAGCTGTGCTATGACGTGGAACGTCAGGGATTTCTGGAAGCTACCATTGGTGTTCTCAGAGCCTCCTGACTCTCTTCTATAGTGAATCTCTCTTGGGAATGTTTATGTTCATCCCACAGAAGAGTTCAATGGGGACTTCTACAAAATAATACTTTTTTCATTTATCACAATTATTTACTATTTTTAACTAATAAAATAGATGTGAAATCTTACAAAAATAGCACTCAGTCGACTTTAGTTTTAGTCATATTCTTGGCACATGAAAGTTTTCTACATATACACTTCATTACTTATCCTTAGACTTCATTATTGTTGGAGCTTCAAGGTTCTTTCATAATTCTAAGTTATATAAGAACTTTATTAAATATTAAGAGTAACAAGGAAAAAATAACATACAAGGGAACTTCCATCAGGTTATCCACTGACTTTTTAACAGAAACTCTACAAGTCAGAAGGGAATGGCATGATATATTTAAAGTGATGAAAAGAGAAGAACCTACAATCAAGAATACTCTACCCAGCAAGCCTCATTCAGATTTAATGGAGAAATCAAAAGATTTCCAGATAAGCAAAAATTGAAAGAATTCAGCACCACCAAACCAGTTTTACAACAAATGCTAAAGGAACTTCTCTAAGCAGGAAACAAGACAAGGAAAAGACCTACAAAAAATAAACCCAAAACAATTAAGAAAATAATAATAGGATGATACATATTGATAATCACCTTAAATGTAAATGAGTCAAATGCATCAACCAAAAGACATAGACTGACTGGGTGGATGAAAACCTGTGCATATATGTACTTCCAAATACTATATCTCTCTGCTTAACCTCCCAAACAATATGGAATTATTTTATATTATTAGGTTAATCATGTTCCCATTACAGCTTGCAATTGCACTGATCTTTAAATGCTCTCTGGCTAATGATTGTGAAAATTGAAAAACATCTTTTACTATTGTGATTATGTAACTATTACTCCTTAATATCATTGTATCATGATTGTTCAACAATAGAATTCTATATCATCAACACTAACATTTAATAGGAAAACCTATAATCACCTTTTAAAATAAAGATGCATATCTGAAATATCTTGGAATTTTTTGAAAAATACAAATGCCCAGGTATTGCTTTTTTCCTCCAAAGCTCCAGATACGATTCTAAGGAGCAGCCATGTTTAAGAAGAACTGGACCACAGGATGATCTTTTACTTTTATTTAGTTGGTTTCACTTTTTCTATTTCATATTCAGTGCTCCCATCTCATTTAGCTTTTGTTTTCAGATTTCTTCATCTCTTCTACTTTTTTTTTATGTCCTTTTCTCAAGCTTTTATCAAGCATAGTAGAACAGTTTTCATATACATATATATATAAATAGTATTTGTAGGGTATATATATATACATATACATATAAATAAATAAATTTAGAAATTCATAAATTTTCTAAGATATATGAATTTTTTCCTAAATAAAAAATTTGACATTTTGACTCAACTTGACTTCATATTAATAAAATGCTATATTTCTAATTATAAAAATTAGAAATTCATAAATTTTCTAAGATATATATACATATGTGTGTATATATATATATATATGTGTGTATATATATCTTAGAAAATTTATGAATTTTTTCCTAAATAAGAAATTTGACATTTTGACTCAATTTGACTTCATATTAATAAAATGCTATATTTCTAATTATAAAAATAGATATACAACAAGCAACAAAGTTTTATTATATCACATAGGGAACTATAAACAATATCGTGTAATAACCCATAATGGAAAATAATTTGAAAAATAATATATGTGTATATGTGTAACTGAATTACCTGGCTATGTACCTGAAACACTGTAAGTCAACTATACTTCAATAAAGTATATATGCTAAGAAATTTTAAAAAGGAAATGGAGCTTTATGGTACTCAAGGATGAGATTCTGCAAAGTATTTTAAGGTCACTATAGAAAAGTATTCTACACTATAAAGTCTTTTAAGCATATAAAAGACTATGTAAATAATCAATAACATGTCACAGACCATAACAATGTTTACTGAGCTTAAAAAAAGATTAGAAACTCATATATATATATATGTATAAATTCTTTACATTATTAATAGTACTTCTAATAATAATGAGGAGGAGAAAAAGAAAGAGGAGGGTAGAGATAATTTTTTTTCAGCAATGACTATAGTCTGGGATGACCCAGAGGGATGGCATGGGGAGGGAGGTGGGAGGGGGGTTCAGGATTGGGAACACGTGTACACCCATGGCGGATTCATGTTGATGTATGGCAAAACCAATACAATATTGTAAAGTAACTAGCCACTAATTAAAATTAAAAAAAAAAAACAAAAAAAACTATAGTCCAGACCTAAATCCCAGGGACAGGGGAGCCTGGCAGGCTGCCGTCTATGGAGTCGCACAGAGTCAGACACGACTGAAGTGACTTAGCAGCAGCCGCAGCAGCAGCAGACCTATTTTAATTGTTTTCTTCATATTGCCTCTTTAAATCCTGCCAACAACTTTATGAGGTACCTGTAAATGTTATTCTCTTGCAGAAACATTTATCTTATCTTTTTCTCTGAAAATTTTTTATAAGATTGTTGCCCAATTGGTCAAAGTTTATGGGAAATTTTAAGACAGCAAGTGGATAGACTATCTATAGCCTATTGGGCAAATTTGGCTCATGAACTATTTTTATTAAAAGCTTTATTAGACATGCTTTAGCCCTTTCATTTACATGTTGTTCATAGCTGCATCCACACTACAGAGAGGGACAGTTAGTTACCTCAAGGACTTATGGTCTACAAATTCTAAATTATTAATATATGACCCTTTTATAGAAAAAGTATGTCTTGACTGGTGATATTGATAATCAAAATGCTCATACAGTTTGCAAACATTTATAATAACCACTAAGGAATTTGCATAGTGTTATGTAGAGAGCTGTATTATCTGATAATATCAACATAAACTCTCTCATGTCTTTTGCAATAATTTTACAGTTCTTTTAATTACCAGAACTACACCTATCTACAGTCTATGGTGTATATTTTTTTTGAGTTATTAAGAAGTCACAGTTATCAATCAAGTCTAACTTCAGTATTTTCACATTAAGTATTTCACATTAAGTATTTCACATTAAGTATTTCACATTATTTCACATTCCAATTAAGCTTAGAAATTATAAATGTCCAGCATGAGGGGAAGAAAAAGTAACTGCATGACTTCCCTACAGTGTGGAAATCGCCTCAGTATGGTTTATGTTATTTTCTGTGTGTTTCAGCAAATGATGTATCTAAGACTCTCAACTGAGTATAGTACAAGAATATCAGAACTTAGTTCAATGAATTATGATTACAGTCTTCCTATAATAATGGTTTAAAAGTGTAGGATGAGTTTGAGCACTCTCCATTATTATTTCAGTTTTTGACTTCATGGAAAACAGAAAAAAAATGTTCAGGGCCAGAATTGTATGATCTTGTACAATTGTTCATACAAATTCTAATCAGTACATTTTCCATATGATATCATATTCTACTGCTTAAAATAAGCATTTTTAACAAGACAATCTCAGTTTAGTGTATATTAAAACTTTGGTACTGTTAGTTTCTCTAATACTGATTAGGCATATCACTTAAAGAGACAATTAAAAGAATTGTATGTATAAGCTATTATCTCAAAATAGCCACAGATATGAGAAATTTATTAAAAAAAACTTAGTTATTGATTATCAAAAGACCAGCTTAACATCAAGCATTTACTTAAATATACAACTGACCATGGCAAATGTAGTCATATTTGGTATCCAGCAACTACAAATTGGCAATTGGCATGGGTACTTGCCATATAACCTCTAAAAGGATTAAATCATGTGCTGCTGCAACTGCTGACCTTCAACACTCTCTGAAGGAGTAAGGGTAGAGAGAAGAAATGAGGCACCCTCTGCTCCAGGAAAACTGCCAAGACAAGTCTTCAGATAGTTAGATACACTCAGGAGCTGATTTTATGAGCCCAATTCTTGTATCTCCTCATATCTAGAAAAGCACTAAAATTCTTGATGGTGCAAATTGTTTCTCATGACTGGCAGAAGCTTCATAAGACCAGCAGAAATTCTAAAATAAATGTGTGCTTAATTGTATATCAAAATCACATATACACTATCTTTCCCCCGTACCTCTTTGGAACAGTTTCTCAGAGTTATTTGAGGCACTGTCTCTTGTGTTGCTCATATTGCCCACCTAAAACCTTAACACACAGCTCTCGTTTTTAAGTTGCCAGTTTCTTCAGGTTTCTTAAAAGAATAGTTACTGTATATATGTTAATATTGGCATTTCCCCAAAGCAGGGTCTGCATCATAATTTTCCCTAAGCAACTATTCATTATAATAGTTTTTTGAATTGAAGAATAATACAGTGATGTTTGAATGGCATCATCGACTCAATGGATATGAGTTTGAACAAATTCCAGGAGAGAGTAAGGAACAGGGAAACCTGGGTGCAGTCTTCTGCACCTGGGGAGTCTGCAGTCCATGGGGTCGCAAAGAGTTGGACATGACAGAGTGACTGAACAACAGCACAGAAAATGTTAAACTCCATAATGGGAAACATTTTTTGATTTCTCAAGAAAATGTAATTACATTTTTCTTTTAGTTGTATTGTTTTTCACATAGTTACAAAGTAGGCCACAGTATGAAAAGGAGGGTGTGTGCAAGATTCTAATAAGACTGTCGGATTATGTTTATAGTCTCTGTGTAGTAAATTAAAAATAAGATTAAATATGATTTAATATGCATTTAATTTCTAGAAAACCTGATTTCTGGTGAGATTGTAAAACACTATTCTCTCTTGTGAGCACCTGTTCTGCCTCTTTCTGATTTTAATTTTCTAAAAATTAGTGTGAAATAATGAAATTAATTTATATTAAAAAAGACCTAATTTCTCTATTACCATAAAAACAATGTTTCAAAGAAGGAAATAAAATCACTCCCATAGTTACCAACTAGAAAAACCAGCCCTAAAGGAAGAAAAGTACATAAGAGAAGGATTGCAAATTTAATGGGAAAAAAACTGTATACTGTATAAGCATATATTTGTGTATATGATGTGTGTATATATATATATATATGAAGAATTCAAGTTTGAATGGCAAAAAGAAAATATACATATGCAAATATCCTTGATAAACTGCTGGCAATAAAAATATGAATGATTAAAAATGAATCTGTAAAGTTTAAAAATAAAATAAAATAAAAATAAATAAATAAAGTCCCTCTAGCGGTTAAAAAAAAAATGAATCTAGGGAGGCTGTGTGGATATTAAGAGATTTTGAGATTCCTAGATTTTCATTTAATTGCTTTTCATTCATATGGGTCTAATTCATAAAACAGGACTTTTATTTTTCATTTACTTGAGGAAAATACAGTCTTCCTTGCTGTGTCCATGAAGGCTCGCTTGACTTGCTGATTCCTTAGGGTATAGATAAAGGGGTTCAGCATGGGAGCTATGGAGGTGTTTAGCACAGCCACTCCCTTGCTTGAAGACACCCTGTCCTTTGCTGATGGATTCATATACATGAAAATGCAGCTGCCATAAGAGATGGAGATGACAATCATGTGGGAAGAACAGGTGGAAAAGGCCTTTGTCCTCTGAGTGGTAGAAGGGATCCTCAAAATTGTTCTGATGATATACGTGTAGGACAGAATTATTAATGCTAAAGTGAACAAGAGAATAAACACAGCACAGGAAAACCCTACTATCTCTAGAAATTTGGTGTCTGAACAAGAAAGGTATAATAAGGGGAAATAATCACAACTAAAATGGTCAATAATATTGGACTTACAGTAATCAAGCTGTAGGAAGAGCATTACTAATGGGAATATGATTAAGAATGAAGCCAGCCAAGAGGCCAAGACAAGCAGTGTGCAGACTTTGTGATTCATGATGGTCAAGTAATGCAGCGGTTTGCAGATGGCAATGTAACGGTCATAGGACATGGCAGCCAGAAGATAAAACTCAGTGACTCCCAAGAAAATGAAAAAAAATAACTGAGCCATACAATCATTAAAAGGGATGGTTTTATCTCCTGTAATAATGGTGGCCAAGAACCTGGGTATACTGACAGTTGTGAATGAAACTTCTAATAAGGAGAAATTTCTGAGGAAGAAATACATGGGGGTTTGGAGGTGGGCATCCAGCAGGGTCAGGATGATAATGGTCAGGTTCCCAGTGATGCTGAGCATGTAGGTGATGAGCAGAAAGATAAAGCTCACAACCTGAAGTTGTGGGTCATCTGACAGTCCCAGGAGGATAAACTCTGTTATTTCTGTGTAGTTTCTCATTTTTTCTCCTTCTTCTTTTGAGTAACCTTCAGGAGAAAACACAAACAGAAGACACAGAAAAGGGGATTATCCAAGTGTAGCACTGGGATTTGGCTCTGAAAGGAAGCCTACTATGCCCTGCTAACATAATTCAGGAGATTGTTTATAAGTTAATGAAATAGATAACTTGTTTTGAAGTAAGTTGCTACTACATGTCAGATTTGTGATTCACAAAGAATGTTACTTTATAAAATCCCTACTTTACAAATTGGCATCAGGCTAAAAATATTTTTAAAAATCTTATAAAAACAATATATCCTTCACATGAAAAGCAAGGATTATAATCTATGTTTTTCTCAAACCTAGGAAATACAGGAGGAGAGAAGCTACCTCTTGACCCTTTAAAAGTGTCTCCACAGGATCCCCTCCTATTGGGGTACTGTCTTTTCTTCAACCTCAGTAAATCGTCCTGTCCTAATATATGTCACCTAGTTTCTCGTATAATGATTGTTTCCTAGTGTAATATAGAAAAGCCAAATGTGTCAGGAAAAAGGCCATTCAGTGCATATGTTTCCAAAAGGAAAATCATGGAAGATGAATCTTGAGCTACATGCCAGATTTCTTAAGTTTTGAGTCAGACTCACACTCACCTTCTCAACCTCCTACTCATCTGAAGCCCCAGATAATGGAATAAAGGAATCCAGGTCATGTATCTGTTTTGGTGGTCTTCTCAGATATTAGATAGTCAAGAGTAGAAAGGAGGCAGAGTGGCCATTAAGTATATTGGATCTGTGGCATAAGCTAAGGAAACCAAAGTATGTCAATATCTAAAATAAAACATTACCTTCTGGAGAACATTTTCTTTTTCATCCAAACCTCTCTATCTACATACTATTAGCATTCTCTCTCTATCTATATGTGTATATTCTGATTTTTACATTATATTTTTATTTTATCTACATTAATATTCCCTTAATAGAAGTTCTATTTTGTCAGGCTACTAGTATAGTCCATGAAAGAGCAATGAAGTCTTTATTTTGTCATCATAACTAACAGTAGCAGAAATCATTTAAACAGTTAATTTCAATATCTGCCTCATTAACTACAGTAAAGTCTTTGACTGTGGAAAATTCTTAAAGAGATGGGAATACCAGACCACCTTACCTGTCTGCTGAGAGACCTGTATGCAGGTCAACAGGCAACAGTTAGAACCAGACATGGAACAATGGACTGGTTCCAAATTAGGAAAGGCTGTATTTTGTCATCCTGCTTATTTCAATTTTATGCAGAGTGAAGTGAAGTGAAGTAGCTCAGTTGTGCCCAACTCTTTGAGACCCCATGGTCTGTAGCCCACCAGGCTCCTCCCTCCATGGGATTCTCCAGGCAAGAATACTGGAGTGGGTTGGCATTTCCTTCTCCATGGGATCTTTCAGACCCAGGGATCGAACCTAGGTCTCCCACGTTGCAGGCAGACGCTTTAACCTCTGAGCCACCAGGGAAGCCCCGGAGTACATCATGTGAAATGCCAGGCTGGATGATGTACAAACTGGAATCAAGATTGCCTGGAAAAATATCAACAGCCTCAAATATGATACCACTCTAATGGCAGAAAGTGAAGAGTAACTAAAGAGCCTCTGGGTGAGGATGAAAGAAGAGAGTGAAAAAACTAGTTTAAAATTCAACATTTAAGAAACTAAGATTATGGCATACAGTCCCATCAGTTCATGGCAAATAGAAATGGAAAAAGTGGAAGCAGTGACAGATTTTTCTTTCTTGGGCTCCAAAATCACTAAGGACAATGACTGCAGCCATGAAATAAAAAGATGCTTGCTCCTTGGAAGACTATGACAATCCTAGAAAACATATTTAAAAGCAGAGATATAATTTTACCAAAAAGGTCCATATCGTCAAACTATAGGTTTTTCAGTAGTCATGTATGAATGTGAGGGTTGGACCATAATGAAGGCTGAATGCCCAGGAACTGATGCTTTCAAATGATGGTGCTGGAGAAGACTTCTGAGAGACCCTCGGACTGCAAAGAGATCAAACCAGTCAATCCTAAAGGAAATCAACCATGAATATTCAATGAAGGGACTGTTGGTGACTGAAGCAGCAATACTTTGGCCACCTAATGTGAAGAGCCAACTCATTGGAAAATACTCTGATGCTGGAAAAGATTGAAAGCAAAAGGAGAATGGGGTGGCAGAGGGTGAAATGGTTAGTTAGATACAATCACTGACTCAATGCACATGAATCTGAGCAATCTCTAGGAAATAGTGAAGGACAGGGAAGCCTAACATGCTGCAGTCAATGGGGTGGCAAAAAGCTGGACATGACTTAGTGACTGAATAACAACAATAACAAATTTCAATATCATTCATTTTTGAATTCTTATTGACTTGTAGCTTTTACATTCTAGTGTCAGGAGAGAAGTTTTTGCAATGGAATACTTAATTTCAAGTTGTGGGTTTGTTGATTTGTAGCATGTAATTTATTGTAACGTTGTGAAAATTTTCACTTTTTTTTGTTTGTTTGTTTTCTCTACAAACCTGAGCTTTCTTTTCATTTACTCCTCAGTATACCAGAAAGTGGAGCTGCTGCTGATTTAGGAAAAATTCCAACTGAGGTCAATGGTGGCCAGCGCACTGGGAAAAAATGTGATGTTCACATTAAAATGAACCTATCCTTTTGCTAATCCTCAATGACTAGAGAAAAATGTTTAAGAGCACTTATAAGAAAAGCAAGCCTTACAAGCATAATTCCTGTAGGCAAATTTATGGCAACTCAAGTATTTGATAGATATTTAAAATTTGAAAGTCATTGTTCTCAATGAACAATCCTCTGCAACTAACAGCTATTTATGACTCTAATCTGTAAATCATTTCTGGGATGTGAAGTGTCAACCATTCCTGGGATGTTTTTGGTAATGTAATAAAAAATATATCCAAGTCTCTAAGTCATCATTTCATACTTTCCTTACTAATGGCTCATTCACGTTTTTTCTAGTCCCAAGGATCTTAGGATAGCAAGCTTCATGTTCCTTTATGTCTCTTTCTTTTTAATGAATTCTAGTGTCTTGGATAGCTCAGTGTCAAATTAGGCTTGTGGATCTTTGAAAATGAAAATCAACCTATTAAAGCAAATACTTGCCATCGAGTTAAATAAAATTTGGGGTTAAATAAAATAACTGGAAATGATTTTTAGGACATATCTGCTATTTCACAGTAAATTGTAAGAATGGCTTCTTTGAGAAAAGATCACCAGCATTCCCTAAATGCTACAATTTGAAAAAGCAACAATATGTAAATGTCTATTAAGGATTGAATGATTGTTTTCCTTATTTTATCTAAATTGTGAGACATGGGTGGGAAGCTCCATAAATTCTACAATATAATTGGAAACATAAATTAGCTTCTCACATTCTCTATATGTACTGATTTTACTATTTAAGACTCCTAAGAAGTCATAAGTAATGCTATGAACAAATATAAACTCAAGAGGGTTTGCACCATCAGTATTAATAAAGGTGCATATGTGCTCAGTCATGTCCAACTCTTTGCAACCCTATGAACTGTAGCCCTCCAGGCCCCTCTGTCCATGGGATTTCCCCGGCAAGAATACTGGAGTGAGTTGCCGTTTCCTGCTCCAGGGGATCTTTCCAACCCCAGGATCAATAACCTGGGTCTCTTGAATCTTCTGCACTGGCAGGTTGATTCTTTATCACTGAGCTACGTGGGAAGCTCTGGCATTATTATGCAGAATTCCAATTATCTGTCTTTCCCTATTAATTAAGGATCTTTTTATTGGTGTTAGGTTTATAAGTTAGGATAATTTGTCATAGAAGAGCAGAATATTGGTTACATTTTATATCTTGGGTAATAGTTTGGATTTATAGCAACCCTAATTTTTTTTCTAGAATGATTTGTTTCACTGCTGACTGTGCTTGCTGACATCTAACCATGTAATGACTTCATTATGACTGTATTAAAAAATTCATGAGTCAATTTAGATTATTTTCAGATTATTACCTTAAGACTATTTTTTGAATAGTCCTACAGTTAGTTCAGAATTCTGTTTCTCTGACTCCTCTGAAAAAAGGCAAGTTACTTTTTCTTAATGGAAAAGGGGAGTCAAATCAAATTAGTCAGATCAACACACAAACCCATGTGATTAGGAATAATGAAGGAAAAAAATGTAATCACCTATATCACTTTTAGTATCTGTGGGTTTCCATAGAGATATTCTGCTGCTGCTGCTAAGTCGCTTCAGTCATGTCCAACTCTGTGCGACCCTGCTGGGGTCCAGCCCCGGCTGATCCAGGGAGTTCGAAGCGGGGATGGCGTCAGTGAGGATCAGGATACAATAGCTTCAATTAGATATTAATTATAGATATAAAGAGTGATAGAATGAGGATAGCTCAGCAGGAAAATTCAGTGGAGAAAAGAGGCTGAGTAGCTTGGTTTACGCCGGAAGCCAATAAAACTTCAAGACAAGAAGCTTGCACCACTTACGTAGGCTGCAGGCATCCTTCCGTTCTCCCGAAGGAGAGGAGACACTGAGGCCTCCCCAGTCAGATCTTAGAAGCCCAGGCATAATTAGTAAGCATGGCGGGCTCTGCGCTCCAGATGGAGACTCAGCCAGAGTTTGAGAGAGAGAGAGACATGGGGAGACCAGTCTTTTGGGAAACTGATCCCAATTCTTTATTTTCCATGGTCTACTTTTATACACTGAGATGTTATCCAAAAGTCATGTGGGGTCAGCAGTCCTGACTTTTATTAAAGTCAGGTGTTTCATACAAATGTATACAGAGGTCTTAGGGGTGTTACATCATCTTCTGGCCTGCTGACAATTTATGACAATTTATGACCCTCTCCTTGTGACAGCGGTCAGTCACCCAGGACACTTATTTCTCCAGGGGTGATTATTCTTAAAACAGACGCCACTCAAATAAAGTTATATTCCTATAGGGTGAGGGTATAGTGGGTTTTAGTTAAGGAAATAATTTACTTCGCCTAAGGTCTAACGTGATTTATATCAAAGGTTAATACTTATTTCTTCTATATATTCATTAATGTGTGTAAGGGCAGGGGATGTGGAGACTTAGCAACAAACATTGGCTCAACAAATGAAAAACCCTTCACCAATACAATTTCTAATCAGCCCACTATACTTATACTTATAAAAGCTCTCAACAAATTAGTAATAGAAGTTATGTTTACACAATAAAGAGCATATATGAAAAGCCCACAGCTAGTATTATTTGTTGTTGTTATTCAGTTGCTAAGTTGTGTCCAACTCTATGTGACCCCATGGAATGTAGCATTCCAGGATCCTGTCCTTCACCATCTTCCAGAGTTCACTCTAATTTATGTCCATTGAGCTGGTGATGCTATCTGACTATCTCATTCCTTTGCTGCCTCCTTCTACTTTGGACTTCAAGCTTTCCCAGCATCAGGGTCTTTTCCAATGAGTCATCTCTTAGTATTAGGTGGCCAAAGTACTGGAGCTTCAGCTTCAGCATCAGTACTTCCAGTGAATATTGAGGGTTCATTTTCTTTAGGATTGACTGGTTTGATCTCCCTATAGTACAAGGGACTCTTAAGAATCTTCTCCAGCATCACATTTCAAAAGCACCAGTTTTCTGGTGATCAGTCTTTATGGTCTAACTCTCACATCCATACGTGACTACTGGGAAGACCATAGCTTTGACTATACAGACCTTAGTTGGAAAATGATGTCTCTGCTTTTTAATACACTGAGTTTGTCATAGCTTTTCTTCCAAGGAACAGGTGTCTTTTATTTTCATGGCTGCAGTCACCATACACAGCCAAAAATATTTTTTTTCCAAAAATAATTTGGAGCCCAAGAAAATAAAATCTGTCACTGTTTCTACTTTTTTCCCCATCTATTTGCCAAGAAGTGATGGTACTGGATGCCATGCTGTTAGCTTTTGGAATGTTGAGTTTTATACCAGCTTTTTCACTCTCCTTTTTCACTCTCATCAAAAAGATGAAACATTATACTCAAATTAAAAAAAATGAAAAGTTTTTTTTTTCTAAAATTAGAAACAAGCAAGGGGGGCCTTATACTCAATATAGTACAGAAAGTACTAGTCAGAATAATTGGACAAAATTGATCAATCAGTAAACCAGTCATCTCTATTTGCAGGTGACATGATTTATAATAGAAAACTCTACACACTTTGTAAAAAAGTTTTAAAGTTGCAGAACATAGAATCAACATTAAGGCAACCCACTCCAGTATTCTTGCCTGGGAAATCCCGTGGACAAAGGAGCCTTATGGGCTTCAGTCCATGGGATTGCAAAAAAAAAAAAAAAAGAATGTAAGTTGCATTTTTATACTGTTAATAAGCTTTCTGAAAAAGAAATTAAGTAAAAAATGAAAATTGCAGTAGTACTGAAAGGAATAAGACACTTAGGAATAAACTTAACTAAATAGGTTGGAAATATATACACTGAAAAATGCAAAACTTTAATGAAACTAAAGACATAAACACATGGGAAAACATTCAGTACTCATGGATGAGGAAACTTATGTATATGTCCTGCTCCCCAACAAAATCGACAGATTCAGTGCAGTCCTGTCAAATACCAATGGCAATATTTTTTTACAGAAACAGAAAAAAAAATTCTAAAATTTATAAGGAATCACAAAAGACCATGAATAGCCAAATAAATCTTGAGAATAAAAGCTAAAGCTGGCTTCCAAATTTCAAAATATATTGAAAGCTATGATAATTAAATTGATGGAGTACTAGCATAACAATAGCCATCTTAATCATTACACAGCATGGGGATCCCAGAAAATACTCAGGTACATACAGTCAAATGATCTTTGAAAAGGGCACCAAAAACCCATAGAGGGGAAAAGATAGTCTTTTCAAAGAATAATTATGGAAAAACTGGGCATCTACATGCAAAAGAAGGAAATTCTACTCTTACTTTACACTGTACATAAAATCAACTCAAAACAGATTACAGCTTAAACATCAGACATAAAGTTTTAAAACTCTTTAGAAGAAATCGTAATGGAAAAGCTGCATGATATTGGACTGGGCAATGATTTAATGGATATGACCCCAGGAGCATAAGCAACAAAAGTAGATGGAACAGTGGGATTACATCAAAATAAAAAGCACTTTCACCACCAAAGAAAGAGTTGACAAACAGCAGAGTGAAGAGACAACCTATAGAATAGAAGGGAATATTACAAACACTGTATCCGACAAGGGATTAATGTTTAAAATATGTACGAAAGTCTTACAACTCAGTAGAACAAAACCAGGACAAAACCCCAAAACCTAATAACTTAATAAAAGGACTGAAGACTCAAGTATACATTTTCCCAAAGAAGATATACAGGTATAAGGAGATAAATGGCCAACAGATATATGCTAGATGTTTCATGTCACTAATGTTAAGAGAAAGGAAGATCAAAAGGACAATGTTAACTCACCTCACACCTGTCAGGATGGCTGTTATCAAGTTGATAAAAGACAAGTGTTGATGACCGTGTGAAGAATGTAGAATCCTGATAGATTGTCGGTGGGAATGCACGTTGTGCAGCCTCTATGAGAAACTCTATGAGAAACAGTAGAGATTTCCTCCAAAAATTAAAAATAGAACTATTTTATCTAGCAACCCCATTTCCAGATATGCATCTGAAATAATTGAAATCAGGGTATCTAAGTGATAGCATTGTCATGTTCCCTGCTGCAGTATTCACAATTGTTAAGATATAGAAACAAACCCAAAGGTCTAGGGAAGGATGAATGGATACAGAAAATACAGTGATGCATTTAGTGGGATAGTATTGGACTATTATTCAATCTTAAAAAGGTAACAATATCTCAATATATAGAACAGCATGGATGAAGTATGAGGGCCTTATGCTAAGTATAATAAGCCAGTCATAAATGTTAAAAACTAAACGAATTCACTTAGGTGATAAACCTAAAATTCTCAAACTCATAGATTCAGATAGTGGAATGGTGGTTATTAGTGGGTAGAGGGAGAGGGAAATGTGGATATTGCTAATCAATTGACATAAAGTTTGTTAGAGTTAACAACACTGTATTGTGTCCTTAAATTTTTAAGTGGATAAATCTCATATTAAGAGTTCTTATCACCTCAAAAGTATAATCTGTATATATCTGTAGTGGTTAGATATGCAGGATAATGTTAATAAACATTATTATAATTTATTGATAGCTAATTATGTTATATGCTTTACAAATTCATTTTCATTCCTATCAGTTAAGTTCAGTTAACTCCCTCAGTCATGTCCGACTCTTTGGGACCCCATGAATAGCAGCACGGCAGGCCTCCCTGTCCATCACCAACTCCTGGAGTTCACTCAGACTCACGTCCATCGAGTCAGTGATGGCATTCAGCCATCTCATCCTCTGTCGTCCCCTTCTCCTTCTGCCCCCAATCCCTCACCGCATCAGAGTCTTTTCCAATGAGTCAACTCTTCGCATGAGGTGGCCAAAGTACCAGAGTTTCAGCTTTAGCATCATTCCTTCCAAAGATTTGGGAGAATGGCATTGAAACATGTGAAATGTCATGTATGAAATGAGATGCCAGTCCAGGTTCAATGCACGATGCTGGATGCTTGGGGCTGGTGCACTGGGACGACCCAGAGGGATGGTATGGGGAGGGAGGAGGGAGGAGGGTTCAGGATGGGGAACACATGTATACAAAATAAAAAGTTAAAAAAAAAAAAAAAAAATAAAGCAGAAGCAGATGTTTTTCTGGGAAAAAAAAAAAAAAAGAAATCCCAGGGCTGATTTCGTTCAGAGTGGACTAGTTGGATCTCCTTGCAGTACAAGGAACTCTCAAGAGTCTTCTCCAACACCACAGTTCAAAAGCATCAATTCTTCAGGCCTTAGCTTTCTTTTTGGTCCAACTCTCACATCCATACATGACTACTGGAAAAACCATAACTTTGACTAGACGGACCTTTTTTGGCACAGTAATGTCTCTGCTTTTTCATATGCCATCTAGGTTGGTCATAACTTTCCTTCCAAGGAGTAAGCGTCTTTCAATTTCATGGCTGCAGTCATTATCTGCAGTGATTTTGGAGCCCCCCAAAATAAAGTCAGGCACTGTTTCCACTGTTTCTCCATCTATTTCCCATGAAGTGATGGGACCAGATGCCATGATCTTTGTTTTCTGAATGTTGAGATTTAAGCCAACTTTTTCACTATTCTCTTTCACTTTTATCAAGAGGCTCTTTAGTTCTTCTTCACTTTCTACCGTAAGGGTGGTAAAGATACCATTAGGACACACCTTATTAACGTGTGCCATAAATAATCTGTCTTTAAATGAAAATATTCACATTTTTCAATAAACTATACAGCATTTAAAAACATTTCCCAAGATAAATAGTGAAGGGACTTCCCTGAGGCTCTAGTGGCTAAGAATCCTTCTGCCAATCAGGAGACACAAGTATAATCCCTGGGACAGGAAGATCCCACATACCATGGAGCAGCTACGTCCCTCTGCCACAACTAATGAGCCATTACTCTAGAGCCTACCAGCTACAACTACTGATGCCATGCACCACAGTTATGGAAGTCTGCATGCCCAGAGCCCTTGCTGCACAACAATGAAGCCACTGCAATAAGAAACCCTGCACTGCAACAAAGAGTAGCTCCATCTTGCCCCAACGAGAGAAAGCCCACGAGTAGCAATGAAGATTCAGTGCAGTCAAAAAATAAATAATAAACAGATAAATTCTTTAAAAACTATAAAATGGTAAAAAGAGTTTCTGTCAAATATACTGTAAATGAAATTCATAAGATTATATTTCCTGTGTTTAGTAAACTAAATATCACATCCAAACTCAAAACAGTAATTTATATTAAACAATTTTTAATTTAAGAAGTTGCAACTAACAAAATGTTCATAAGAATGGGAGTCAGAAAGATATAAGAAAAGTTGTTTAAATTGAATGAGAAATATATAAACAAATATGATTTTAAACTTCTAGGAATAAAAAGAATAAACACGGTTGACAGGAAAGCCATTGTGATTTGAATAAGTTATTAAAATTATTGATTATATATTTTTTAATGTTGCTCTGCAAAATGTCTCTAATTTATTATAGCACATCATTTCATTTGCTTCTGAAAAATAGTCTTTCTTGCCATGTCCTTGAAGGCTTGTTTGACTTGCTGATTCCGTAGGCTGTAAATGAAGGGGTTCAGCATGGGGGCTACTGAGGTGTTTAGCAGAGCCACTCCCTTGCTCAAAGACACCCTAACCTGTGCTGAGGGTTTAATGCACATAAAAAAGCAGCTGCCATAGAGATGGAGATGACAATCATGTGGGAAGAACATGTGGAAAAGGCCTTTGTCCTCTGACTAGTAGAAGGAATTCTTAAAATTGTTCTGATGATGTATGTATAGGACAGAATTATCAATGCCAAAGTGAACATTAGAGTAAATATGGCACAGGAAAACCCCATCTTTTCGAGAAAGTTTGTCTCTGAACAAGACAGTTGAAGCAAAGGAAAATAATCACAGGTAAAATGGTCAATAATATTAGACCTACAGTAATCAAGGTTTAAGAGCAACATGAGTGCAGGGAATATGATTAAGAATGAAACTAGCCAGGAAGAGAAGACAAGCAGTGTGCAGACTCTGTGATTCATGATGGTCATGTAATGCAGGGGTTTGCAGATGGCAATGTAACGGTCGTAGGACATGGCAGACAGAAGGTAAAGCTCAGTGACTCCCAAGAGAATGAGAAAAAATAACTGAGCAATGCAATCATTAAAAGAAATGGTTTTATCTCCTGTAACAATGATGGCCAGGAACTTGGGTATACTGAGACTTGGGTATAATGACACTTCTAAGATGGAGAAATTTCTGAGGAAGAAATACATGGGGGTTTGGAGGTGGGCATCCAGCAGGGTCAGGGTGATAACGGTCAGGTTCCCAGTGATGCTGAACATGTAGGTGATGACCAGAAAGACAACGCTCACAACCTGAAGTTGTGGGTCATCTGACAATCCTAGGAGGATAAACTCTATTGTTTCTGTATGGTTTCTCATTCTTCAGTTGCTTGTTTGTTTTTCTCCTTCCAGGAGACCTATAAGAGAAAGCACAAGGAAAACACTAGAAGAGAGGATTACCAAATATCTTAGTGTAGACATCGGATTTGATGAAATTAGTATGTCATTTCACCTTCAGGGGAAATTTAAAGCAAATTGATAATGACATTGATCCTTAAGTTCCCTCTGTTTAATAAGTAAAACACTCTTTGATTAAAGGAAGTTTAAAACTGTAAATATCACAAAGCTTATAGGGCATTTGTTATAAGAATTTGTTCCTACACTTTTCTGACACCAAATACTACCTGTGGACTTTCAGAAACATACCCATCAGGTTTCATGAGAATTATCTTTGTGCTAATATTCCAATGCCTACACAGTTTTCCTCCTGTGTAACTTAAAAGCTTAATTATATTAAGAATCTTTAAAATGGAAAAGATAAATAGGATCTAATTAAAATTAAAATCTTCTGCACAACAAAGGAAACTATAAGCAAGGTGAAAAGACAGCCTTCAGAATGGCAGAAAATAATAGCCAATGAAGCAACTGACAAACAACTAATCTCAAAAATATACAAGCAATTTCAACAGCTCAATTCCAGAAAAATAAATGACCCAATCAAAAAATGGGCCAAAGAACTAAATAGACATTTCTCCAAAGAAGATATACAGATGGCTAACAAATACATGAAAAGATGCTTAACATCACTCATTATCAGAGAAATGCAAATCAAAACCACAGTGAGGTACCATTTCACACCAGTCAGAATGGCTGTGATCCAAAAGTCTACAAGCAATAAATGCTGGAGAGGGTGTGGAGAAAAGGGAACCCTCTTACACCGTTGGTGGGAATGCAAACTAGTACAGCCACTATGGAAAACAGTGTGGAGATTCCTTAAAAAACTGGAAATAGAACTGCTTTATGACCCACCAATCCCACTGCTGGGCATACACACTGAGGAAACCAGAAGGGAAAGAGACACATGTACCCCAATGTTCATCACAACACTGTTTATAATAGCCAGGACATGGAAGCAATTTAGATGTCCATCGGCAGATGAATGGATAAGAAAGCTGTGGTACATATACTCAACAGAGTATTACTCAGTCATTAAAAAAATACATTTGAATCAGTTCTAATGAGGTGGATGAAACTGGAGCCTATTATACAGAGTGAAGTAAGCCAGAAAGAAAAACACCAATACAGTATACTAACGCGTATATACGAAGAAGGCAATGGCACCCCACTCCAGTACTCTTGCCTGGAAAATCCCATGGACGGAGGAGCCTGGTAGGCTCCAGTCCATAGGGTCACTAAGAATCAGACACAACTGAGCGACTTCACTTTCACTTTTCACTTTCATGCACTGGAGAAGGAAATGGCAACACACTTCAGTATCCTTGCCTGGAGAATTCCAGGGACAGAGGAGCCTAGTGGGCTGCCGTCTGTGGGGTTGCACTGAGTCAGACATGACTGAAGCAACTTAGCAGCAGTAGCAGCAGCAACGCATATATATGGAATTTAGAAAGATGGTAATGACAACCCGATATGCGAGACAGCAAAAGAAATACAGATGTATAGAACAGTCTTTTGAACTCTGTGGGAGAAGGAGGGGGGATGATTTGGGAGAATGGCATTAAAACATGTATAATATTATATAAGAAATGAATCGCCAGTCCAGGTTTGATGTAGGATACAGGAAGCTTGGGGCTGGTGCACTGGGATGACGCAGAGGGATGGTATGGGGAGGGAGGTGGGAGGGGGGTTCAGGATGGGGAACACATGTACACCCATGGCGGAGGCATGTTGATGTATGGCAAAACCAATACAATATTGTAAAGTGAAAATAATATTAAATAAAAAATTTAAATGAAATAAAATGGAAAAGATGTTGCAATTTTTAAATAACAAATGACTGTTTTGTCCTTGGCTTCTCTGGTGGCTCAGAGGTAAAGTATCTGCCTGCGATGATCAAACCTGCAGGTTTGATCCCTGGGTTGGAAAGATCCCTGGAGAAGAAAATGGCAATCCACTCCAGGATTCTTGCCTGGGAATGAACAGAGGAGCCTGGAATGCTCAGTCCACAGGGTTGCAAAGGGGTTTAACACAACTTAGTGACTAAACAACAACAGAACAGCAAATCAAGTTTTGTTAACACCGAGTTTTTTCGTTTTTTTAAGACTTTTATATGTGAACCATTTTTAAAATATTTGTTTTAAAAGATTTTAAAATCTTTGAATTTGTTAGAATTTTTTTTTTTCTGTTGAGGTTTTTTTTGGCCATGATGCATGTGGGATCCGAGATTCCTCATCAGGAATCCAAACAGCACCCTCTTCATTGGAAGGCAAAGTCTTAACCACTGGACCACCAAAGAAGTCTTTCAGGTTTTTCAACTCTTACTACCTCACTGGAAGTGAGAAATGCTAAAGCCACTGCCACTGGCAACTGCAGGTTTTAGAGATAGAGGGGAAAATGAGATAGTCAATCATGTAAGCTTAGGGTCGATATCATCTTAATCCCTCGCAACAATTTATAATATTACAGCATAACTATGTGTCATCATTATGGACTTTATTCTCATACAACCTATTTCCCTTTATATTTGAAATATTACTATGTGTCATCATTATGGACTTTATTCTCATACAACCTATTTCCCTTTATATTTGAAATATTACTTTTATGTTATTATTATGATGATGATTAATAAGTAAGACAATTGCCCTTCAAGAAAGTAAATGTTAATAATATGTTTACTTGTATATGTTTTGGAAATATTAAGTTTTAATTTTTCTTTTTTGGGGGGTAAAATTTAAATAATATTACAGAAGAGTGAGGATATGTAGGTTTTAATCCAATTCACTTACTAGGTCTGAAAGCCACTCAGACCCTTCATGCCCATCTATAAATACACACTATTTTGATCATTAAATGAGCAAATACATGTGAAGCATTTTGAAAAATGCTTATCATTTAATAAAACCCCTATAAGGCTTTGTTCAATAGAGAAAACATTCCCTAACCACTGAGCTGAAAACATTCGGGATTTAGATGTTGTGTTATGTAAAAACTTACATCTAAGATAAGTAGTAGTGCATAGATTTAGCACCAAGAGAGCCACATAAGAACAATAGCAACAACAGCAATGAAAATAGAGTAGAACCGTGTGACTGTACCCAACAAAAAGTGTTTATATGTGTGATTATATACTTATTTGAAACTCTGTAAGGATCTATAAATTTCGCACAATATTTACTAAGGACCTGAATGATTCTATTGCCTTTCACCCCCATCATATTATGTGTATATTATGTGTGTGTTTGCTGCTGCGTGGCTTCAGTCCTGTCCGACTCTGTGCGACCCCATAGACGGCAGCCCACCAGGCTCCCCGGTTCCTGGGATTCTCCAGGCAAGAACACTGGAGTGGGTTGCCATTTCCTTCTCCAATGCACGAAAGTGAAAAGTGAAAGTGAAGCCGCCCAGTCGTGTCCGACTCTTAGCGACCCCATGGACTGCAGCCTAACAGGCTCCTCCATCCACGGGATTTTCCAGGTAAGAGTACTGGAGTGGGGTGCCATTGCCTTCTCCGTGTATATGAGATAATCATGACTAATTTGTCATACAGCATGTCCAAAGGCTCAATGGTAAAGAATCCGTCTGCCAGTGAGGAGATGCAGGAGACTTGAGTTCAATCCCTGGGTCAGGAAGGTCCCCTGGAGGAGGAAATGGCAACCCACTCCTGTATTCTTGCCTGGGAAATCCCAGGGACAGAGGAGCCTGGTGGGCTACAGTCCATGGGTTGCAAAAAGTCAGACACTGAGCAAACGTGCAATTTGCCATTTACCTGTAAGATTACATAAGATATGAAACAGAACATCCTTAATTCAACATACATAATGAAATAAATGCTCTCTATAGAAGGAATATTATTCAAGAAATTCCTGTTAAATTTTCAGGTGGCATTAGAGTCATGGTAGCTAACTATTCCTTTTTAAGTATTTATAAAAATAATGTAGATACATAAGGAGAGTATATAAAATAAACATAACACATGCCTTCAGCATAACTAAGAATTATGAGATCTTATGAACTTCTAGTTATCTGAAAGTAGGAAAATAAATATCCAAGTACATCAGATGAGTGGAAAGAACTGGACAGATACTGCAGACAGTGTGCAAAAAATATGGCTGTTGATTATTTATTTCATATTCCACAACTTTAATAAATTGCTATATTAATACCAAAAGATAAAATTTAAGAGTAAGTTGATTAAAACAATGTTTACTCCTTTAGAAATTACCATATTAAATATTTTTATTCAACATGAGATTTTTTATTATTCAGAAAAATGGATAAAATAATTTATGTTCTAAAGCTACTGGTTTTCTATCTGGAATTGTAAGTCCGTGATTATATGGAAGCTATAGATAGTTTGAAAGGAAGACACAGCATAGTCAATTTCATTAAAAAGGAAGTTTGAGCTAATGAGCTCAGCAGTGCAGATGATACCTGTGAGATGGAGCTAGGTGGACACTATAGAAGTTAAATTGCATTCATTCATGTTAATACACACTTTCGTTTATTTCTAGAAAGTATCACTTTATGAACCAAGTTTTTCAAAGCTTGTTTTACTTGCTCATTCCTCAAGGTATAAATAAAAGGATTTAATATGGGGGCAATTGAAGTGATGAGAATAGCTACTCCTTTGGTCAATGAAGCTCTTTCTTTTGCTGAAGGCTTGACATACATGAATATACAGCTTCCATAAGAAATGGAAATGACAATCATGTGAGAGGAACATGTGGAGAAAGCCTTTTTCCTCTGAGTAGCCGATGGTATTCTCAAAATGGTGGTAATAATGCACATGTAGGATAGAATCACTAATGCCAATGTGAAGAGCAGAGTCACAAAAGCAAAGTAAAAGCCAATCATCTCTAAAAGCCACGTATCTGAGCATGAGAGTTGCAAAATGGGGAAGTAATCACAGCAGAAGTGATCAATTATGTTGGAAGCACAGGAATCTAGCTGAAGGATAAGCATGAGTGGTGGAAAAATGGTAAGAAACCCCCCGAGCCATGAACTAAAGACCAGCAAAGTGCAGATTTTCTTGTTCATGATGGTGGTGTAATGGAGAGGCTTGCAGATGGCAACATATCGATCATAAGACATGGCAGTGAGAAGGAAAAACTCAGATACACCCATGAAGATGAAGAAAAATAACTGAGCCAAGCAATTGTTATAGGAAATAGTCTTGACTTTAGTAATGATTGCCCCCAAAAACCTGGGGATAGAAACACTGGTGAATGTAATCTCTAAGAAGGAGAAATTCTGAAGGAAATAATACATCGGCGTCTTTAGATGACAGTCTGTTAAAGTGAGG
This sequence comes from Bos javanicus, assembly GCF_032452875.1. NCBI lineage: Eukaryota > Metazoa > Chordata > Mammalia > Artiodactyla > Bovidae > Bos > Bos javanicus. The sequence goes on from NC_083872.1 coordinate 59,157,499, forward strand.
ATGATGATGGTTAGGTTTCCAACAACACTCAATACATAAGCCAGAAATAAAAAGATAAAAATGACAACCTGAAGCTCTGGGTTGTCTGATATGCCCAAGAGGACGAATTCTGTAAGCATTGTGTGGTTTCTCATACTGATTTTATTGTCTTTAAGCCAAATCTGTTGGTATAAAACAAAACAAAGAGTAAGTGAATAGTAAAGGAATTGAAGATTTATATATTGGAATTATTAGCTCTCATTAAAGGAAGCACTGGACCTTTTTCCCTGTAAGAATTTTTGCAATATCCACTCACTCCTACTAAAGCAAAATACTTTACACATTGTCTATTAAAGGGAAAAAATGTATTTACAGGTCTATGTTAAAAGTCCCCACTTTAGTGATTTGACATAAAACCTCTACATTGGACTAAATTTTCTATGTGAGCAAATATCTTTTAATTACATTTTCTACAACCATATTTACTAGCCAAATCTGTAGTTTAAATATTAAGACATTAGTTTCTAGTTTCCAGTATACTGTGCTTATAGGATTGAAATATCTAATTTTGTGTTATGGTTCTGATACTATGTACAAACTTTATGGGCTTAGGAGGTTTCAGTGGCAACTGATGACCCAATGACAATTCCTGAGCTTAATAATAGCTATAATTTTTTCTTTCTTAGTATATATTTCTTCAATATGCCCAAAATAAATAAATGTGTTTACAATCACATATACATGGAAATAGAATTGCCTTGCTTATAAATAAGAACAAATTTCTAATTTAAAAGAAAGAAATAAGAAATTAGCGATATTGACTAATACCACATAGAGCTATATCAATATTGCATTTCTATGACATACTGATCCTTTTATATCATTTTTACATCTCTTTAAATTTACAGTCATCTCATTTTTAAAATTTTGCTGTATTTACTCCTTTTACACTTATGTGTCTGAGGACAGGACAGAACACAAGAGGGAGCCTTCTGATGCCAAAATATCCCATTAACTTCTTTCTAGGAGGCTAAGTCATTAGAATAAATACATTTATGTTTAAGATTTACTGTCTAGTAACCAAAATTGTTCAAAAGTAATCTATATAATTTTTATTTATCTTGATCACTCTTTATTCTTAGCAACCAGAATTGTATTTCTGTGTAAGCTTTTATTAATATTTATTTTATTTTATAGCATGAATAAGAACAGTCAATGGAGAAAGCAATGGCAACCCACTCCAGTACTCTTGCCTGGAAAATCCCATGGACGGAGGAGCCTGTTAGGCTGCAGTCCATGGGGTCGCTAAGAGTCGGACACGACTGAGGGATTTCACTTTCACTTTTCACTTTCATGCATTGGAGGAGGAAATGGCAACCCATTCCAGTGTTCTTGCCTGGAGAATCCCAGGGATGGCGGGGCCTGGTAGGTTGCCCGTCTATGGGGTCACACAGAATCGGACATGACTGAACTGACTTAGCAGCAGCAGCCCGAGCAGAACAGTCAACAGGTGGTAAGTATCAAAGCTTGTATAGTGCCTTCTTTTTTCTCTTTAAGTCCTTCCTAACAATCAGCATTTTCTTCCTTTAAGAATAAACATATTTTGTTATACATATTAGCAAAATTGGCAGATCAAAAGGCAGAAACTACTGCTATGTTTTGAACAATGATTGAAATATTAAAATATAAAACAAGTAATAGTAAATGTGTTAAAGCGATTTATTCTGACAAAATAAACTTTTGGATGGAAAAAAGGTGAAATACACATTTAAAAATTGGGAACGCTCTTACTTTATGATACATCTAATGATTCCAGTCAGAAATATAATCCCAGATTTTCTTTATGTACTTAAAATATGAGATGTAATGCATTCATATTATACCTTAGGAGATTTTTTGGTCATTATCTCATCCTTGTCTCCATTATATAAAAGTATCTTACATAGAGAAAACACAGGCTTGATTTCATGGATATTTTCTATAAACTCTATGAAATATTTGTGTTTCATTTCTTTCATCTTGCCATATAAAGGTAAACATTTTCCTGACTGAAACTTTAAGAAATCACTCTTGTAATCCTGAGAGTTCTTGAAGGAAAAGTTCAAGAAACACTGCTTAATGACTGGAAGGTAAAACATTTCAAAGCTCCCTGGATAAGATGAAGATTGACTATTACCAAAAGATTAAATGATTTTACCTTCTTTGGTTACTGCTTAAATCTCTGAAACCAGAGGGATGACAGAAAGGGTGTAAGAAGAGATAATTCAAGAGATGTAGTGATGTCATGATATACACTTTTCCAGAAGCTAATGAATAGAGCAGGATAAAAGCAAAAGTGTGCCAACCAGTTGGTTTTCCTTTGGTTGGACTTAAAGTTCTCTAATAAGCACATGGCACTCAGTCCACACTTGGGAGATAATTTATCCTCAGTTCCTTTGGGGTGGATTGAATACAGGGCTGAGCTACACCACAGTGGACCCTTCACTAAGGGTAGTACCTAAGTTTCATTCATTTTCACATCTCCACCAGCAAAAAGTAGAATGAATGAATAAATAAAGCATTTTAATATCTTTAAAAATAAGAAGAGTACTTGAAACTTTAGTATTTTTCATTCTAATAGTTACATATGCTTAATGTTAGGAGAATCAAGTATGAGAGAACTGGTATCAAATCAGCACATTGTGACTTATGGAATGACCCTTATGTTTCCAAATGAATTTTTGTTTGCCCTCAAAGCTCAAAATTATATAGTGTTATATTTTTGTATTGTGTTCTGCTACATATATTTCTAGATATTCAGCTATAAACATAGCCACATTCACACTCTCAGAGATACATTTTTTCCTTCTTAAATTAATGCAAATTTATTACAGAAAATATTTGGCAATTTTCCTTTATTTTAAGTTAATAATAGGTAATGGATATTATTCATTGTCAAATTATCTAGATAGAACTCATTATATATAATTGCATAGAACAACAGAGGAGACATAATTTCATTGGTAATTTCATTGTTGATTGAGATTTAGGGAATTAGTCTGCTAAGAATTTCACATCATTGGTTATATTGCTGTCTATTTTTATGCACTTTTTTGCATACATAGAAGTATTGATGTAACATATATACTAAATTTTGATAGAAACTTCAAAATTTCTCTCCTACAGACAGGAATGAACTCTTTCAGTGCATCCTAATCAGTGCTAGATGCAGTCACAAATTTTATATAAGGATGAAAATGATGCCAAAATTAATTTAATAAAAATATCATAAAGATCGCATCCTGGTGCCTAGGTTTTGAGGTTAAAGAGAGCCAAGCCCTTTGTAAACTTTCCAACTTGATTTAACCTTTCTGAGGTTGCTCTATCCATAAAATGAGAATCCTAACAGTCCTCATTCATAGTATAATGCAAAGATTAAAGTGATAATGTATAAATTAGCAGAATAGTCCCAACTCAGGGATCAAACCCAGGTCTCCCACATTGCAGAGAGATTCTTTACCAGCTGAGCCATCAGGGAAGCCCAAGAATACTGGAGTGGTAGCCTTCAGTGGTATTCAATGGATAGAATAGGGTAGCCTATCCATTATCCAACAGATCTTTCTGACCCAAGAATCAAACCGGGTTTTTCTGCATTGCAGGCAGATTCTTTACCAACTGAGCTACCAGGGAAGCTCTGCTGCTGCTGCTGTTGCTGCTGCTGCTGCTGCTGCTGCTAAGCCGCTTTAGTCGTGTCCGACTCTGTGTGACCCCATAGACGGCAGCCCACCAAGCTCCCCGTCCCTGGGATTCTCCAGGCAAGAACACTGGAGTGGGTTGCCATTTCCTTCTCCAATGGATGAAAGTGAAAAGTGAAAGTGAAGTTGCTCAGTCGTGTCAGACTCTTAGTGACCCCGTGGACTGCAGCCCACCAGGTTCCTCCGTCCATGGGATTTTCCAGGCAAGAGTACTGGAGTGGGTGTCATTGCCTTCCCCACCAGAGAAGCTCTAGTGGTGTATAAATATTAATATTACTTAAAATTTCATATTCTGCAATTAATAGATTGAACATTTTAATTTCTATTTCTCATCCATGAATGGTCTATTTTAACTTGTGTTCACTTTTCCTTGGCTTTGTTGTCTTTTTATTTATTAGTAGGATATATCTGTTATGAATAGTAACCCCCATTCATATCTGTGGCAGGATGTTTTCAGAGACGATCCTTCCTTTTTAACTTTTAATGGAGTGGTTCAACTATGAAAGTTGTACAGTCTGTCATGAATTCTTGGTGACCTATTCGCAGTACATCCTTTCATGTATTTCAAAATTCTATAAATATCTGCTTATATTCAACACTTCTATGACTTTGCTTTTTACATTTTTGTCTTTGGTCCATCCAGAATTTATTATTATATCAGATATGGATTTTTTTTTTTTTTTGCTCTTTAAATGAATAACTAATTTCCCTGACATCAATAAGCTAGAGACAATATGAGAGTTTGGACAGTGAGTTGCTAAGAGCATCAATGTCCTGTTATCCCATTAGCAGATTCCGTCTATCTCATTGTTCTCATTAACAATATCTGTATGTCATCTTTCAGCTGAGAAAATAACTGACTCAACTGAAATATTGCCTTGCCTTGAGCAACTCATAATTCTCATATTCCAAAAAAAGGAGGTTTCTTTGACTTCAGTATAAAGAGTCGAATTTTAGCAGAGTCAAAGTCCTGTAAGATTGGATTCCCTCTTTCCATTCAGACCTACTGCCTTACATCCACCTTCACTTTTTCACTGGAGCATACTTGTGATTTTTGTTTATTTGTTTTAACAGTCTGATAATCTGCCTCTTGAAGTGGTTTCTTTGGGACTTCAATTCTCTTCTAGTCATCCGATAAATCTACTTTATTCTTTATGGCAGTATTCCCTGAATCTTTGATTTTCCCAAACTCTTACATGTTTCCATAATGCTTTGTACTTCATCTTTGCAGTAGTGATTATATTTTAATTGCTAACATGGTCTCATTCTCACTAGACTGTAAGTTTCACAGTATAAATGATAAGTCACATGTGCGGCTATTTAAATGAAAATATGAATTAGTTAAAAATACAAACTCAAATCCTCAGTTACATTAATTTCATTTCAAGTACTCCAAAGCCAAATGTGGCTAATGGCTAATATATTGAAATGGAACAGATTACAGAGCATTCCCATTAATGCAGATAGTTGTATTGAACAGTTATTTCTCTTTCTGTTACTCTTGAAATATTGCTTAAGTGCATGGCATCTTTCTGGAACCAAGGCCCTGTGTGACCTCTGCTCTGACCTTATCAAATTGTTCATCATTTCTTATAATTGTTAGGCATTCTTTTTCTTTCTCTCTCTCTCTCCCTCTCCCTCCCTCTCTCTCTCTCTCTCACACACACACACACAGACATACACACATACATGCACATATTTTTCTTTAAGGTTTTATCTAAATGTCATATATTCCTTGAAATCTTCCCTGGTTTGCAAAGCCAGGATTAGGTGCCCTCTGTTCTTTGCTTTCCTAAAACTTGCACACTTATCTTATTCTGTTGCAATTACTCATACATATATCTTTTGGCATTATAATGCTACATAATGTGGAGTAAATGGCCTTTGTTTAATTCATCTTTATACATCTTAAGCCAAGAAAAGAAATGCAACCAAACTTGATTTTTATAAATAAAAAAGTTAATGTATATAAAAGTTTGGATTATCCATATGTATATATTTATATATATAATCTACATATTACTGTGTATATAATATATATTACAGTATATATATTACTGTATTTTAACTACTAATCAAATTAGTAGTTATATATATTACTGTATTTTGGCTACTAATCAATTTTTTTCTTTTTAATTTAATTTTATTTTTTAACTTTACAATATTGTATTGGTTTTGCCATATATCAACACGCATCCACCACAGGTATACATGTGGCTACTAATCAAATTTTGTTAAGAACTCTTTCATCAATGTTTAATACAGATATTGAGCTGTAATTTCCTCTACAGAAAGGAATATATATATATATTAATGTATGTATTAATATGTATTACTGTATTGTTTTATATACAGTACAGTAATATATATTATATATATTACTGTGTTTTAACTACTAATCAAATTTTGTTAAGAAATCTTTCATCAGTGTTTAAGATAGTTACTGAGCTGTAGTTTCCTCTCCTTACAATGCATTTTTCTGGTTTCAGATTAGGATAATGCTAATAAAAAGTTGGTAATTTTTTTTATGTGGGGAAGATTTTTAACACCACCTTCACACACTTGAATAGATGTAGGGCTAGTCATGCCTTCTTCAGTGAGGTTTTAAGTTTGTGTCTTTCAAGAGTAGGTTCATTTCATGTTATCATATTTACGATCATAATATTATTTGTAATTATTCCTTATTTCCTTTTAATGTCTGTGGGATCATGAATATACATTTTACTTCATTATTGATATTAGTAGTTTGTGTCTTTTCTTTTTCCTTGGTTAGCCTTGGTAGATACTAATTGATTGAATTAATGTTTCAAAAAAAATAACTTCTGTTGCTGGTGCTATTAGTGTCATATCCAAAAAAAAAATCATTGCCAAGAACAATATCAAGGAACTTTTTCCTATGTTGTCTCAGGGTTTCATAGTTCCAGGTCTTACATTTAGGCTTTCAATCAATTTTGAGTTAATTTTTGTTGAGTATTGTAAGATATGGGTCCACTTTCATTCTTTTAAATATTCAGTTCTCAAAATTACATTTATTGAGGGTATATTTATACACGTTGAGTATCCTTGACTTCCTTATATAATATTATTTGACCACAGAGGCACTGGTTTATTTTGAAGCACTCAGTTCCATTACATTAATCTACGTGCATGTTTTTATACCTGTAGCATACTGCTTTGATTCCTATAGCTTTGTAAAATAGTTTGACATTCAGAAATGTAATGTCTCCAGCTTTGTTTATTCTCTGGATTGTTGTGGATATTTAGGGTCTTTTGTATATCAATATGAATTCTATTTCTGAAAAAATACCATCAGGATCTTAATAGAGACTTTATTTAATCTATACGTGGCTTCAGGTAGTATGGACACTTAAAATACTAACTCTTATAATCCATGAACATTATACTTATCCACATATTTGTGGCTTCTTCAATTTTTTTACAATGTCATATAATTTTAGGTCTATAGATCTTTCACCTTCTTGGTTAAATTTATTATCAAGTATTTTATTGTTTCTGTGTTGTTATAAGTGGAATTTAAATGTTACCTCTTTTTCAGATAGTATGTTGTTATCATATATAAGCACAACTGATTTTTGTATGTACTTGCAATTTTGCTGAATTTGTTGATTAACTCTTTAACAGTTTTCTTGGGTTTTCTATATATAATATCATATCATCTGCAAGCAGAAACATTTTTAATTCTTCTTTGATTTTGATGCCTTTTATTTCTTTTTCTTTCTTGATTGTTCTGGCCAGGACTACCAGTGTTGTGGTGAATAGGAGTGGTGAACAGGAACACCATTGTCTTGTTGCTAATCTTCAAGGAAAAGCTTTCAAACCTCCTCACTGCGTATGATGTTATGTAACTGTCATAAATGGCCTTTTTATGTTGAGATACATTCTTTTTTTTTTCCTTTTTGAAGTATGTTCTTTCTGTATTCAATTTGTTGAGATTTTGTTGTTTTTAAATTTTTCTTCATCTACTAGATGTTGGTATAATCAACATATACAACATTATATGAATTTAAAGTGGTGGTAGTGGTGTTCAGTCACTCAGTCATGTCTGACTTTTTGCAACCCCATGGACTGCAGCATGCCAGGCTTCCCTGTCCTTCACCAATACCCAGAGTTAGCTCAAACTCATGTCCATTGAGTTGGTGATGCCGTCAAACCATCTCATCCTCTGTTGTGCCCTTCTCCTCCTACGTTCAATCTTTCCCAGCATCACGGTCTTTTCTAATGAGTTGGTTCTTCACATGAGGTAGCCAAAGTATTTGAGTTTCAGCTTCATCATCAGTCCTTCCAATGAATATTCAAGACTGATTTCCTTTAGGATTGGCTGGCTTGATCTCCCTGCAGCCCAAGGGATTCTCAAGATTCTTCTACAATACCACAGTTCATAAGCATCAGTTCTTCAGTGTTCAGCCTTCTTTATGGTCCAATTTGACTTACATACCTGAAAAGATTAGCACAATAAGTTTAATGAAAATCCATCATTTCATATCAATTCTAGATTGAAGAAAAATTATTTTTCTTAATGGTAAACATTCTTAGGATTTACTATCTAAATAACATTAATATGAAATATACAGCAGTGTTAAATATAGCAATCATGCTATACATTATACTGTTAGTAATTGTTTAGACTTATAACTGGAAGTTTGTACCTTTGATCATCTTGGTCATCATACAAAGATAATGCATTATTATGGCTTGTATTCCAACCATGTACATTTCATCTTCATGACTCATTTATTCTGTAGTGGAATTTTGTACCTCTTCACCTGTTTCACCCATCCCATAACCCATTCCATCTTTTTTCTCTTTATCTATGACACTTATTTCTGTTGTGTTATATTTGTTCATTTGTAGTTTTTTTCTATATGTCACATGTAATTCAAATCATATGTTACTTATTTTTCAGTGTCACATATATTTCACATATAACACTCTCTGGGTCCATTCACATTATCCCAAATGGCAAGATGTCATTCTTTTTTATGGATGAGTAATATTGTATTTATATTTTAATCTATTCATCTATTGATAGGAATTTGGATTGCTTCCACATTTTGACTATCATGAGTATAGTTGCAATGAAAATAGGGGTACATGCATCTTTTCAAAATACTGTTTTGCTTTCTTTTATTTTATTTTATTTTTAAACTTTACATAATTGTATTAGTTTTGCCAAATATCAAAATGAATCCGCCACAGGTATACATGTGTTCCCCATCCTGAACCCTCCTCCCTCCTCCCTCCCCCTCCCCATACCATCCCTCTGGGTCGTCCCAGTGCTCTAGCCCCAAGCATCCAGTATCGTGCATCGATCCTGGACCGGCATCTCGTTTCATACATGACATTTTACATGTTTCAATGCCATTCTCCCAAATCTTCCCACCCTCTCCCTCTTCCATAGAGTTCATAAGACTCTTCTATACATCAGTGTCTCTTTTGCTGTCTCGTAAACAGGGTGTTTTGTTTCTTTAGGAAAAAATATAAGAAGTAAAATTGCTGGATCCTATGCAAGATTTATTTTTAATCCTTTTAAGAAGCTCCAAAATGTTTTCCATAGCAGCTGCACCAATTTACATTCCCAGCAACAGTGTAAAGAATTCCCTTTTCTCCTTATCCTCACCAACACTTATTTTTCTTATCTTCTTAACGATCTTGACAGGTGTAGAAGATGTCTAATTGTGGTTGTGATTTGCATTTCCCTCATGATTAATGATACACAGCACATTTTCACGTGCTATTGACCTTCTTGGAAAATGTCTACTCAGGTCCTATGTCCACTATTAATTGTTTGTTTCTTTTTATGTTGAGATGTAAGAGTCTTGTATACTTTTGGATATTAATCTTTTATGAGATTATTGTTTGCAAATAGCTTTTTCCATTCCGTAGGCATTTTCTTCTTTTTGTTGATAGTTTCTTTCACTGTTCAAAACGTTTTAGTTTGATGTGGTCCCATTTGTTTATTTTTGTCTTTGTTGCCCTTGCCTGAGAAGACATATCCTAAAAATTATTCCTAAGACCTATGTCAAAGACTGTACTGCCTAAGTTTTCTTCTAGTAGTATTAGGGTTTGGGGTCTTACATTCAAGTCCTCAGTTCATTTTGACTATATTTTCGCAAAAAGTGTGGTAAAGTAGTCCAGTTTGCATGTGGCCATCCAGTTTTCGCAACACCCATTCATTGCAGAGGCTGTCTTTTCCCCATTATATAATCTTGCCTCCTTTGTAGATTAAATGACCATGTAAACATGGGTTTATTTCTGTGCTCTCCATTCTGTTTCCTTGATTTTCTGTCTGTATCCTATGATGCCAGACTGTACACTGGGGTAAATGAAGGAAAGAGGTATAATCTATAACTTCAATGATTTTATACATTACTTAGTTTAGTAGCAGTATAAATAAATATTTAGAATTTAAGTTTCATATATAGATGTATACATTCCTTAGGCCCAGGGGAAGGATTTATCCTCTGCCTGAGGGTGTTATACTGGCTGATAATAGGAAAAACTACCAGAGTGATTATATGGAAGATTTTGTTCCTCATAAAATAATCACTTTTGAATATTTTTTTCAGCAGAAAGCCTACAACTTAGTGTTTTCATACATACAGTTTTTTTTTAAATTTTATTTTATTTTTAAAATTTACAATATTGTATTGGTTTTGCCGAATATTGAAATGCATCCACCACAGGTATACATATGTTCCCCATTCTGAACCTTCCTCCCTCCTCCCTCCCCATACCATCCCTCTGGGTTGTCCCAGTGCACCAGCCCCAAGCATCCAGTATTGTGCATCAAACCTGGACTGGCAACTTGTTTCATACATGATATTATACATGTTTCAATGCCATTCTCCAAAATCATTCCACCGTATCCCTCTCCCACAGAGTCCAAAAGACTGTTCTATATATCAGTGTCTCTTTTGCTGTCTCGTATACAGGGTTATTGTTACCATCTTTCTAAATTCCATATATATGCGTTAGTATACTGAATTGGTGTTTTTCTTTCTGGCTTACTTCACTCTGTATAATAGGGTCCAGTTTCATCCACCTCATTAGAACTGATTCCAATATATTCTTTTTAATGCCTGAGTAATACTCCATTGTGTATATGTACCACGACTTTCTTATCCATTCATCTGCTGATGGACATCTAGGTTGCTTCCATGTCCTGGCTATTATAAACAGTGCTGCGATGAACATTGGGGTACACGTGTCTCTTTCCCTTCTGCTTTCCTCGGTGTGTATGCCCAGCAGTGGGATTGCTGGGTCATAAGGCAGTTCTATTTCCAGTTTTTTAAGGAATCTCCACATGGTTCTCCATAGTGCCTGTACTAGTTTGCATTCCCGTCAACAGTGTAAGAGGGTTCCCTTTTCTCCACACCTTCTCCAGCATTTATTGCTTGTAGATTTTTGGATTGCAGCCATTCTGACTGGGGTGAAATGGTACCTCATAGTGGTTTTGATTTGCATTTCTCTGATAATGAGTGATGTTGAGCATCTTTTCATGTTTGTTAGCCATCTGTATTTCTTCTATGGAGAAATGTCTATTTAGTTCTTTGGCTCATTTTTTGATTGGGTCATTTATTTTTCTGGAGTTGAGCTATAGGAGTTGCTTGTATATTTTTGAGATTAATCCTTTGTCAGTTGCTTCATTTGCTATTATTTTCTCCCATTCTGAAGGCTGTCTTTTCACCTTGCTAATAGTTTCCTTTGTTGTGCAGAAGCTTTTAATTTTAATTAGGTCCTATTTGTTTATTTTTGCTTTTATTTCCAATGTTCTGGGAGGTGGGTCATAGAGGATCCTGCTGTGATGTATGTCGGAGAGTGTTTTGCCTATGTTCTCCTCTAGGAGTTTTATAGTTTCTGGTCTTACGTTGAGATCTTTAATCCATTTTGAGTTTATTTTTGTGTATGGTGTTAGAAAGTGTTCTAGTTTCATTCTTTTACAAGTGGTTGACCAGATTTCCCAGCACCACTTGTTAAAGAGATTGTCTTTAATCATTGTATATTCTTGCCTCCTTTGTCAAAGATAAGGTGTCCATATGTGCGTGGATTTATCTCTGGGCTTTCTATTTTGTTCCATTGATCTATATTTCTGTCTTTGTGCCAGTACCATACTGTCTTGATGACTGTGGCTTTGTAGTAGAGCCTGAAGTCAGGCAGGTTGATTCCTCCAGTTCCATTCTTCTTTCTCAAAATTGCTTTGGCTATTCCAGGTTTTTTGTATTTCCATACAAATTGTGAAATTATTTGTTCTAGCTCTGTGAAGAATACCGTTCGTAGCTTGATTTGCATAGAAATGAATGAAAATGAAAAAAGAACAACCCGAAACCTGTGTGACACTGTAAAAGCAGTCCTAAGGGGAAAGTTCATAGCAATACAGGTATTCCTCAATAAACAATAAAAAGTCAAATAAATAACCTAACTCTACACCTAAAGCAACTAGAAAAGGAAGAAATGAAGAACCACAGGGTTAGTAGAAGGAAAGAAATCTTAAAAATTAGGGCAGAAATAAATGCAAAAGAAACAAAAGAGACCATAGCAAAAATCAACAAAGCCAAAAGTTGGTTCTTTGAAAGGATAAATAAAATTGACAAACCATTAGCCAGACTCATCAAGAAACAAAGGGACAAAAATCAAATCAATAAAATTAGAAAGGAAAATTGAGAGATCACAACAGACAACACAGAAATACAAAGGATCATAAGAGACTACTATCAACAATTGTATGCCAATAAAATGGACAACGTGGAAGAAATGGACAAATTCTTAGAAAAGTACGACTTTCCAAAACTGGACCAGGAAGAAATAGAAAATCTTAACAGGCCCATCATAAGCACGGAAATTGAAACTGTAATCAAAAATCTTCCAGCAAACAAAAGCCCAGGTCCAGATGGCTTCACAGCTGAATTCTACCAAAAATTTAGAGAAGAGCTAACACTTATCCTACTCAAACTCTTTCAGAAAATTGCAGAGGAAGGTAAACTTCCAAACTCATTCTATGAGGCCATCATCACCCTAATACCAAAACCTGACAAAAATCCCACAAAAAAAGAAAACTATAGGCCAATATCACTGATGAACATAGATGCAAAAATCCTTAACAAAATTCTAGCAATCAGAATCCAACAGCACATTAAAGATCATACACCATGACCAAGTGCGCTTTTTCCCAGGGATGCAAGGATTCTTCAATATCAGCAAATCAATCAATGAATACACCACATTAACAAACTGAAAAATAAAAACCATATGATTATATCAATAGATGCAGAGAAAGCCTTTGACAAAATTCAACATCCATTTATGATAAAAACCCTCCAGAAATCAGGAATAGAAGGAACATACCTCAACATAATAAAAGCTATATATGTCAAACCACAAACCCACAGCAAACATTATCCTCAGTGGTGAAAAATTGAACGCATTTCCTCTAAAGTCAGGAACAAGACAAGGGTGCCCATTTTCACCATTACTATTCAACATAGTTTTGGAAGTTTTGGCCACAGCAGTCAGAGCAGAAAAAGAAATAAAAGGAATCCAAATTGGAAAAGAAGAAGTAAGACTCTCACTGTTTGCAGATGACCTGATCCTCTACATAGAAAACCCTAAAGACTCCACCAGAAAATTACTAGAACTAATCAATGACTATAGTAAAGTTGCAGGATATAAAATCAACACACAGAAATCCCTTGCATTCCTATACACTAATAATGAGAAAATAGAAAGAGAAATTAAGGAAACAATTCCATTCACCATTGCAACGGAAAGAATAAAATACTTAGGAATATATCTATCTAAAGAAACTAAAGACCTATATATAGAAAACTATAAAACACTGGTGAAAGAAATCAAAGAGGACACTAATAGATGGAGAAATATACCATGTTCATGGATTGGAAGAATCAATACAGTGAAAATGAGTATACTACCCAAAGCAATTTATAGATTCAATGCAATCCCTATCAAGCTACCAAAGGTATTCTATACAATTTTTTTGTAAGGAATAATATCATCACAGAGAAGAAATTGAGAACAGTCATATAAAATTTATCCTCAAACTCCTGTTAAATTTTTTCACAGTAACAACTCACAATGTGTTAAGAAGATTCCAGACTGCATTTGTGTTATACAGTTTCTTCATTTTATGTGTGCCCTGAGATATTCTTTATTGCTGTTGTTATTTAGTTGCTAAGTTGTGTTCAACTCATTTGCAACCCCATGCACTATAGCTCTCCAGGCTCCATGTCCAATGGGATTTCCCAGGCAAAATACTAGAGTGGGTTGCCATTTCCTTCTCTAGGGGATTTTCCAGACCCAGGGATTGAACCTGTGTATCCTGCTTGGCAGGTGGTTTCTTTACCACTGATCCACCAGGAAGACCATGCACTAAGTTACATTTTAAAAAAAAAGAAAGAAATCCAATTTGAAAACTTTTCATAAAGCAATAGTCATCAAGAGAGTATGATACTGGCATAACAAAGAACTCTAGGGTAGAACCCCACATTTATGGTCATTGATTTTTAACAAGAGTGACAAGATTATTCAAAGAAGTAACAGTTTTTGTAAGAAGCCATGTTGGGAAGCTAGATATGTACATGCAAAAGAAAACTTTATCTCTCTCTCACCCCATATATAAAGGCTATATATAGGGCTTCCCTGGTGGTCCACTGGTTAAAAGTCTGGCTTGCAATGCAGGGGACACAGGTTCCATCCCTGGTCCAGGAGGATTTCATGTGCTGAGGGGCAACTAAGCCCATGTACCACAACTACTGAGGCTGTGCTTTAGAGCCAGCAGGCCACAACTACTGAGCCCAAGAGCTGTAAACACTGAAGCCCATGTATCTAGAGCCTGTGCTCCACAACAACAGAAGCCACCACAATGAGAAGCCTGAGCACTCCAATGAAGAGTAGCCCCCACTCACTCAACTACATAAAGACTGTATGCAGCAACAAAGCTGCACTACAGACCAAAATAAATAAATAAGTAAATTAAAAAAAAAAAACAACCTTTTTTTAGAAAAGACCATATATAAATTTAAAAGAAAAAGGATTATTATGGGCACTAAAAGTATACATTTCTTAGAAGAAACCATACATATAACTCCTTGTAACTTTGAATTAGGCAATGATTTCTTAAATATGACACCAAAAACACAAACAGCAAAAGAAAAAAATTAACATGGCTTTGTCAGTCGAGTGTATTCTCCTTGGTTCTGTTTCGTCACAACAAAGATTTGGAGTGATGGACATTAAAGCCTCCAGCATGTCACAGCTCTCGGGTCTTGAACAGACCGTGTTATAGCTCTCAGGTCTCGAATAGACCGTGTTATAGCTATTAGACAAATCAGTGTTACAGCTCCATGTTACATCTCTGTTTTATTTAGATAATAGCAGGAAAACCCATCCTCGAGGTGTGAGGGCATGTCTACCCAAAGACGGAAAGAGAAGAGCGCCCCACCGTGCGGGGGAGAGAGAGACCCCCCAGCCCTTTGGCTCCTCTTTTTATATGTTTTTTCTCCCCCTAGGCCTGCCCTATGTAAAGTGGGCTAGCCAGGAGTGTTTGTTCTACCTGAGGTCCTCACTCCGGTCCTCAGATTTTCCTTTGTTATATTTTCTCAGGCTTTTCCCTTCCTTGTCTTTTAGCCACCACCATTCTGGATTCCTGTTTCCTATTCTAACTACCTAAGAGTTTCACCAGAATTGAAACTTTAGTAATCAAAGGGCACTGTGAAAAAACTGAAAATACAACCCAAAGAAGGAAAAAAAATTTCAAAAATCATGCATATAATAAGGTTTTGGTGATTTTTTAAAGGGTCTTCTTGGTGGCTCAGATGGTAAAGAATGTGCCTGCAATGCAAGAGACCTGAGTTCAAACCAGTTTTTTTTTTTTTTTTTAAGACTTATTGAATGCAAACTCTCTGTCGAGGGAGGTTTTTAGGGCCTTGAAAACAATAAGTACTTACTCCCCTATTTTTCCATAGAAGAGCAGATGGATAATCAGATCAGATCAGTCACTCATCATGTCCGAGTCTCTGCGACCCCATGAATCGCAGCACGCCAGGCCTTCCTGTCCATCACCAACTCCCGGAGTTCACTCAGACTCATGTCCTTCGAGTCAGTGATGCCATCCAGCCATCTCATCCTCTATCGTCCCCTTCTCCTCCTGCGCCCAATTCCTCCCAGCATCAGAGTCTTTTCCAGTGAGTCAACTCTTCGCATGAGGTGGCCAAAGTACTGGAGTTTCAGCTTTAGCATCATTCCTTCCAAAGAAATCCCAGAGCTGATCTCCTTTAGAATGGAATGGTTGGATCTCCTTGCAGTGCAAGGGACTCTCAAGAGTCGAGAGACACTGATGTATAGAACAGTCTTATGGACTCTGTGGGAGAGGGAGAGGGTGGGAAGATTTGGGAGAATGGCAATGAAACATGTAAAATATCATGTAGGAAACGAGTTGCCAGTCCAGGTTCGATGCACGATACTGGATGCTTGGGGCTGGTGCACTGGGACGGCCCAGAGGGATGGTATGGGGAGGGAGGAGGGAGGAGGGTTCGGGATGGGGAACACATGTATACCTGTGGCGGATTCATTTTGATATTTGGCAAAACTAATACAATTATGTAAAGTTTAAAAATAAAATAAAAGTAGAAAAAAAAAAAAAAAAAGAGTCTTCTCCAACACCACAGTTCAAAAGCATCAATTATTTGGTGCTCAGCCTTCTTCACAGTCCAACTCTCATATCCATACATGACCACAGGAAAAACCATAGCCTTGACTAGACGAACCTTTGTTGGCAAAGTAATGTCTCTGCTTTTTAATATGCTATCTAGGTTGGTCATAACTTTCCTCCCAAGGAGTAAGAGTCTTTTAATTTCATGGGTGCAGTCACCATCTGCAGTGATTTTGGAGTCCAAAAAAATAAAGTCTGACACTGTTTCCACTGTTTCCACATCTATTTCCCATGAAATGATTGGACCAGATGCCATGATCTTTGTTTTCTGAATGTTGAGCTTTAAGCCAACTTTTTCACTCTCCACTTTGACCTTCATCAAGAGGCTTTTGAGTTCCTCTTCACTTTCTGCCATAAGGGTGGTGTCATCTGCATATCTGAGGTTATTGATATTTCTCCCGGCAATCTTGATTCCAGCTTGTGTTTCTTCCAGTTCAGTGTTTCTCATGATGTACTCTGAATATAAGTTAAATAAACAAGGTGACAATATGCAGCCTTGACCTACTCCTTTTCCTATTTGGATCCAGTGTGTTGTTCCATGTCCAGTTCTAATTGTTGCTTCCTGACCTGCATACAAATTTCTCAAGAGGCAGATCAGGTGGTCTGGTATTCCCATCTCTTTCAGAATTTTCCACAGTTTATTGTGATTCACACAGTCAAAGGCTTTGTCATAATCAATAAAGCAGAAATAGATGTTTTTCTGGAACTCTCTGCATTTTCCATGATCCAGCGGATATTGGCAATTTGATCTCTGGTTCCTCTGCCTTTTCAAAACCAGCTTGAACATCAGGAAGTTCACGGTTCACGTATTGCTGAAGCCTGGCTTGGAGAATTTTGAGCATTACTTTACTAGCGTGTGAGATGAGTGCAATCTTGTGGTAGTTTGAGCATTCTTTGGCATTTCCTTTCTTTAGGATTGGAATGAAAACTGACCTTTTCCAGTCCTGTGGCCACTGCTGAGTTTTCCAAATTTGCTGGCATATTGAGTACAGCACTTTCACAGCATCAGCTTTCAGAATTTGGAATAGCTCAACTGGAATTCTATCACCTCCACTAGCTTTATTCGTAGTGATGCTTTCTAAGGCCCACTTGACTTCACATTCCAGGATGTCTGGCTCTAGGTCAGTGATCACACCATCGTGATTATGTGGTTCGTGAAGATCTTTTTTGTACATATCTTCTGTGTATTCTTGCCATCTCTTCTTAATATCTTCTGCTTCTGTTAGGTCCATACCATTTCTGTCCCTTATCAATCCCATCTTTGCATGAAATGTTCCCTTGGTATCTCTGATTTTCTTGAAGGGATCTCTAGTCTTTTCCCACTCTGTTGTTTTCCTCTATTTCTTTGCATTGATCGCTGAAGAAGGCTTTCTTATCTCTTCTTTCTAGTCTTTGGAACTCTGCATTCAGATACTTATATCTTTCCTTTTCTCCTTTGCTTTTCACTTCTATTCTTTTCACAGCTATTTGTAAGGCCTCCCCAGACAGACATTTTGCTTTTTTATATTTCTTTTCCATGGGGATGGTCTTGATCCCTGTCTCCTGTACAATGTCACGAACCTCATTCCATAGTTCATCAGGCACTGTATCAGATCTAGGCCCTTAAATCTATTTCTCACTTCCACTGTATAATCATAAGGGATTTGATTTAGGTCATACCTGAATGGTCTAGTGGTTTTCCCTACTTTCTTCAATTTAAGTCTGGATTTGGCAATAAGGAGTTCATGGTCTGAGCCACAGTTAGCTCCTGGTCTTGTTTTTGCTGACTCTATAGAGCTTCTCCATCTTTGGCTGCAAAGAATATAATCAATCTGATTTCGGTGTTGACCATCTGGTGATGTCCATGTATAGAGTCTTCTCTTGTGTTGTTGGAAGAGGGCGTTTGTTATGACCAGTGCATTTTCTTGGCAAAACTCTATTAGTCTTTGCCCTGCTTCATTCCGTATTCCAAGGCCAAATTTGCCTGTTACTCCAGGTGTTTCTTGACTTCCTACTTTTGCATTCCAGTCCCCTATAATAGTGATGGCTTAAAATGGTAAAATGAACCAGAAAACAACTCAGTTAAAATTATTTCTTCAGGTACACATAGATAATAGTCTTACCATTAAATACGAACCTTTGTGATTTTTTCATATGTTTTTCTCTGATAGTATATTATATCCAGAATGGAAATCTATACGTTTTAAGGAGCTTTTGTAGATTTTTATTTAAAGAATCTGACAGTATATAACCATAATCCTTTCTTAAAAGTCATTATATTGATATATTTAAGTGAGTATGTACAGGAAAGTGAAACTGTTAGTCACTGAGTCATGTACAGGGTCAAAGTTTATACAAATGCATTTGGTTGCAAAGAGTTGAACATTACTATAACACACTAGGCTCCTCTGTCCATGAGATTCTCCAGGAAAGAATATGGAGTGGGTTGCCATTTCCTTCTCCAAGGTATCTTCCTGACCCAGGGATCCAACCCGCAGCTCCTGCATTGCAGGTGGATTCTTTACCGCTGAGCTACAGGGGGAATAGGAGTGAGCAAAGAGAAAGTTCCAAGAAGATTCAATTCATTTTTAAAACATCCTTTAATTTTTCTCAGATATTCAAATTCTTAACAGTTTATCTCAGTTTTTTCTAAAGATCTCTGGAGATATCTCACTGAGATTTGAATTCGTGGACACTATTGTATTTTAATCCTCAAATAATTCATGTAGCATAAATATTAGGGCTCTACCTCGTCTTCTGGACTCCAACATTTGGACATCTGTCTTCAATACAGTTAACAGAGTGATCCTTCTAAAATGAAAATCTGATTATATATGAACCACTAGCTTCCGAGTCACCTATAGTCTATGTTTTTATCCTCCAGTTAAACTGAAAATATATATTTAGGGATGAGAACATGGACTTTAAATTTAAATAAGCTAACCAGGTAGGTGATTCTTGTTTGTTCCAAATATTTAAGACTACCAGATACAGAACAAGTACATTTTTGGACATAAAAGTTTCTTATGATTTGAAGTCTGTCTTTTTTCCCCTTGACTTGTTAAATATTATCTCAGCTGAGGCAACATCTTCCCCCAAGTGCAACTAACATTTCTCGACAGTTCAGTGTAAGCCAGATGCAGATGGTGCATTAGTTTATATAATGTATCATTTCATCCTCAAAATAACATTAAAATAAAATTATTATTATATCTATTTCATAACTGGAGAAACTCAGCAACATAGGGTTTGAGAAACTTGATCAAGCTCATACAGATGTCTAAATTTAAGCCTTCAGTGACTCTCCAAAAGAATAACACTTTGAGTTATCAGACATGTGATATCAGCAAGTTGCACTTAAAGTATTGATACTTCCAAGAGGCCCAGTGATGTGTGAGTGCTAAGTCACTTCAGTCATGTCTGACTTTTTGTGACACTATGGACTGTAGCCCATCAGGCTCCTCTGTCCATGGGATTCTCCAGGCATGAATACTGGAGTAGTTGGCCATGTCCTTCTCCAGGTGATCTTCCTGATCCAGGGATCAAACCCATGTCTCCTACATCTCCTTCATTTGCAAGCAAATTCTTAACCACTAGCACCACCTGGGAAACTCCAGAACCCTGGTAGTAGGATATGTTATAAATAATATTTCCATTAATAAAATTTTCACATGATTAATATATAATTATAATAGTTTTTAAAGTCAGAACAATGCATGTCTTGTAGAGAAAATGAAATTCAATATTTGTATTGACAATGTGAAGAAAGGACTCACTGTAACACAGGAAAATGCCAATTATCAACAGTGATAAGAAAGAAAAGTGCATTATGCTGAAACCCTTGGTTAAAATGTTTTAAGAAGTCTAAATGAAATTGAAGGACAGGTTAATTAAACTGTAAAATGTTAAAAAAATTTGCTTTTCTCCATATTTCATGATTAAAATTTTCCTCACTTATTGAAAAACATGTAAATATTTTGGAGTATATTTTAGAGGGCTTGTTCTACTTGCTGGTTCCTAGAGTGTAAATGAAAGGGTTTAATACAGGGCAACTGAAGTATAAATAACAGCTATACCTTTGGACAGAGTCACCCTTCCCTTTGCAGATGGCTTCATGTAAGTAAAGTTACAGCTACCATAAGTAAGGGAGACTACAATCATATCGAAGAACATGTGGGAAAAGCCTTTGTTCTTTTCTGAGCAGATGGAATGCTTAGAATGGTCTTGATTATATATGTGTAGGAAAGCATCACTAACAATAATGTGACCATGAGTGTTCCAACAGCTGAGCCAAATGAAATCAATTCTAGGATATGAGTTGTCTGTGCAAGGAATCTGCAGCACAGGGGAAGTGTCACATACAAAATAATCAATTACTCTGGAAACACAGAATTCCAGTTTCATTGCCAAGAGCACTGGTGAAAAAGTAACCAGAAAGCCCACTGCCCATGAACTGAGTCCAAGTTGGTAGCACACATTTTTGCTCATAATGATCAGGTAATGTAAGGATTTGCAGATTGCTACATAATGATCAAAAGACATGGCAGCCAGTAAGACCTAATAACAGAAAAAAGAATAGCTGAGATGCACAACCATTGTAGGAAATGATTTTGTTTTTAGTCACTATGGCTATCAGGAATCTGGGAATGCAGGTTGTTGTTAATGAAACTTCCAAGTTTGGAGGAAAAACTACCTGGGAGTCGAGCCAGGATCCAGCAAGATAAGAAGGATGATGGATAAGTTTCCCATCACACTCAACATGTAGTTTAGGAAGAGAAACATAAAAATCACAATTTGCAATTGTGGTTCATCAGTCAGTCCAGGAGAATGAATTCTGTCTCTCTTGACTGGTTCTTCATTTCAGATCTAAGATCATGGCATCTGGTCCCATCACATCATGGCAAATAAGTGGGAAAACAGTGGAAACAGTGTCAGACTTTATTTTGGGGGCTCCAAATCACTGCAGATGGTGATTGCAGGCATGAAATTAAAAGACACTTACTTTTGGAAGTTAAATTATGACCAACCTAGATAGCATATTCAAATCAGAGACATTACTTTGCCACCAAAGTCCGTCTAGTCAAGGCTATGGTTTTTCCAGTGGTCATGTATGGATGTGAGAGTTGGACTGTGAAGAAAGCTGAGCGCTGAAGAATTGATGCTTTTGAACTGTGGCATTGGAGAAGACTCTTGAGAGTCCCTTGCACTGCAAGGAGTTCCAACCAGTCCATTCTAAAGGAGCTCAGTCCTGGGTGTTCTTTGGAAGGAATGATGCTAAAGCTGAAACTCCAGTCCTTTGGCTACCTCATGCGAAGGGTTGACTCATTGGAAAAGACTCTGATGCTGGGAGGGATCTGGGGGGCAAGAGGAGAAGGGGACGACAGAGGATGAGATGGCTGGATGGCATCACCGACTCGATGGACATGAGTCTGAGTGAACTCCGGGTGTTGGTGATGGACAGGAAGGCCTGGCGTGCGGCAATTCATGGGGTCACAAAGATTGAGCATGACTGAGCGACTGAACTGAACTGAACTGAAAAAGACTTAGGAAAGCAATTCTTAAAGAAGCAGACGTAACAATACTTTTTAAAAGCTTTCAAATATAGAAAAAATATTCAGAAATTAA
Organism: Bos javanicus; assembly: GCF_032452875.1. Lineage (NCBI taxonomy): Eukaryota > Metazoa > Chordata > Mammalia > Artiodactyla > Bovidae > Bos > Bos javanicus. The sequence goes on from NC_083872.1 coordinate 59,179,561, forward strand.
ATAAGTTTAATAGTTTGATCCAGTGTGCCAAGACATAAAAGTGAAAGTGAAGTCGCTCAGTTGTGTCCAACTCTTTGCGACCCTATGGACTGTAGCCTACCAGGCCTCTCTGTCCATGGGGTTTTCAGGCAAGAGTACCAGAGTGGGTTGCCTTTTCCTTCTCCAGGGGATCTCCCCAACCTAGGGATCAAACCCAGGTATCCTACATTGCAGGCAGACGCTTTACCCTCTGAGCCACCAGGGAAGCCCCATATAACTATTACTCGAAATGAATTTTCTATATATGTTTCACAAATTAATAACAAATTTCTTATAGCATGTTGACAATTACACCAGCTTCAATTGACAATGTTTATTTTTTTAAAAAATTCTTAGTTCATCAAAAGAATTTTTAAAGATATGGAACATATAGTAAATATAATAGTTAAATATTTTCCCTATCATAGAGATATTCTAACAAAACCCATTAATTATTTTGTCCCAATATGATGTTTTCTTATTTTTTTCTTCTATCATTTAACTTAATTTTGGGGGTAAGGGACTTCAAATGTCCCAGTCTTCTTATAATCAGTTGTATTTAATCAGAAAGTATGGAAAATTATATCTACATAACAATGAAAAAAATATGTGACAGTTCAAGAGTCAGTGAAAATTATCTGACTAGTACTTGCAAAATGGTTTTCATTTATGGCTTAGATATATATTCCAAATTTTACATCACTTACCATATCCAGATTATATTATTATAATTCCCCATACAGGAATATGATAGAAATGAGTCAAAAATAAACGATAAATATTCTCCTTCTTATAATATAAAATGTTTAATTATTTCAAGTGTAAATTTAATTTCAATGCTTCTCTAATGAAGGATTCAAAAAAGAAATACAATCTGGGAATTATATGCATCTTCTAATGTTTTCCACTAGCAGTCACACACATAAAAATCAGAGAACATAGATGTTACAGACAATTGGAATCCTCTTTCATGCCAGATAAAATTCATTTTCCTGTTGTTTAGAAAATATATTTAAATAGAAAAAAGTACTCCATAAAAATTTTAAATAAAAGTGTTATACTTTAACTGAAAAGATGTTTTAGGAAATCTCTCAAATGAAAGGAACCTAAAATTTGCAGCAAAGAATTATTGCTTCAAACTGTACACTAAAAAAAGGCACAGTTATATAATTTCATTCATAAGAGGCACAAGGGGATTCATTGAAATAAAAAGAGAAACAAAAAGAAACACCTTTTGGAGAATGCTATCAGAAAGGATAGGCATACCAATTAAATTTAAAAAAAGAAAAAGGAAAGGTTAAAAGAGAAGAAATAGAAAACAAAGGAAGAATGAAAGAAAACCACTGTGAGTTGCTTTAACTACAAAAATGAAGAGACATTTCTCATAAGAGAATTATGATTTAAACTTAAAATATTTAATGCCAACAAGAATTTCAGATACTCAACTACCACAGGACAATATGACGAATTCTACTGGTGAGAAAGTTTACCTCAAACAGGAACTTCTCTCCTGTTTTTGTTAGGCAATATGTTAGAATTTCATTAACTTGATTGTGACCCACCCTCATCCCCTCAAATTGGGGGACAGTACTTAAATGATTTCCTATTTACTTTATTTTTTTAAAAATATAAAACATAAAGAAAAATATACGACAAATATACAATAGGATCTTTTATTCCCAAGCTACTGATTCTCCATTTGCTACTCGATATGGTTATGTGGATTTACAAAAAAAAAAAAAAAGAATATTTTCCTGAGTAAACATGATAAAACCATTATTACTAGAATATAAGCAATGATATGTTATTAACCTCAAATTCTCCAATATTATTCAAACATCACCAATTGTCTAAAAATTTCCCAGTATAGAAAAAAGAATACAGTTTAATATGGCATGTTTCATTTGATTCTCATAGTATTTTACTTTCCTTTTATTAATATTTGGAATAGTTCTCTAATTTTGCCTTCACTTTTGGGAATGTTGACTGAAATTATTTTCCAGTAATTATATATTATGTCCCTTGATTTTGGCTGAAGCTTCTTCAGTAATTATGTTCAATTTATTGACTTTTGGCTGGACTGCCACAGCAGTGATGATGACTTTCTCATCCTATCAGATATGCTATTTCATAATGGATGTAAATGGGCTGGCTCTTTTTTCCTCTCTCCCTCTTTTTGAATATCTAGAATGTTCAGAAGTAAATGCATTTACTGTGAAGATTAGAAAGTGTGCATGGTCAGGGAAAGGCACAGTCTCAGAAGAGAACTGAGACCTTAAGTTTATACTCAGGCTGACACTTGGCACAAAGACACCTACCATAATCAAAACACGAAAGTAAACTAGAAAACAATAACAAAAAAAATGGCAGCCCTTGGCAAGAGGAAGAATCTGAATCCCAGATTTAGCACATTATTGAATTCAAATGGCCAGTGATCCTCAAACACAAAATGTAAGAGAAACAGGAAACATATGGTCCATTCAAAAGAAATCAAAAGAAACTGGGCTAAAAAGGCTTAATGGCAGATCTAATTATAGAACTGAAAACTGCAATAGCTAAACTGTTAACAAATCTATTACTCTTATAGAAATACAAAAAAAAAAAGAAAAGCTTATTTTATTCTTTTGTGTGTGCTAAGTCACTTCAGTCATGTCCAACTCTTTACAACCCCATGGACTGTAGCTTGCCGGGCTCCTCTGTCCATGGGGATTCTTCAAACAAGAATAGTGGAGTGTATTGCCACACCCTCCTCCAGGCAATCTTCCCAACATAGGCATTGAACCTGTCTCTTATGTCTCATGCACTGGCAGGTGTGTTCGTCACTACTAGAGCCACTTGGGAAGTAAATGATAAATATGGAGTACTGCATCCAAGTTCAAAAGTATATAATTGTCTTAAAAGTACATGAAATATTTACAAAATTGAATGTCAGCTTAGCCTAAAGGAAATTCCAAAACATTCCACAGGATTAAATTCTTGGAAATATGATTTCTAATTATAATGGATTTAAGTAAGAATCAGTGACAGACAGAAGACTAGAAAGTTACCAAATGTTTGAAAATTAAGTAATACACTTCTACATAGTCAGTTGGTCACAAGACGAATCAGTAAGGACAGAGAAAACTTTGAACTACTTGGAAAGGAAATATATCATATCAAAATTTTGTTAAATACACAAATTTTAGTTAAATACACATTATGAAAAACTGGCATAATCAAATGTATGCTTTAGAAGAGATAAAAACTAAATATTAATCATTTATTTATTTCAGTGTTGTCCAATATGGTAGCAACTAGCCACCTACAGTTTTAAGTACTTGAAAGGTGACCATTATGAATTTAATATGTTAATTATTTTAAATTTAAATGTATATACCCATATACAGTTATCAGTTCAGTTCAGTGCAGTCTCTCAGTCGTGCCCGATTCTTTGCAATGCCATGAATCGCAGTACACCAGGCTTCCTTGTCCATCAACAACCCCCGGAGTTCACTCAAACTCATATCCATTGAGTCGGTGATGCCACCCAGCCATCTCATCCTCTGTCGTCCCCTTCTCCTCCAGTTCCCAATCCCTCCCAGCATCAGAGTCTTTTCCAATGAGTCAACTCTTTGCATGAGGTGGCCAAAGTATTGGAGTTGCAGCTTTAGCATCAATCCCTCCAATGAACACCCAGGACTGATCTCCTTTAGAACGGCATGGTTGGATCTCCTTGCAGTTCAAGGGACTTTCAAGAGTCTTCAACACCACAGTTCAAAACTATCAATTCTTCAGCACTCAGCTTTCTTCACAGTCCAACTCTCACATTGATACATGACCATTGGAAAAACCATACCTTGAAGAGATGGACCTTTGTTGGAAAAGTCATGTCTCTGCTTTTCAATATGCTATCTAGGTTGGTCATAACTTTCCTTCCAAGGAGTCAGTTCAGTTCAGTTACTCAGTCGTGTCCAACTCTTTGCAACCCCATGAATCGCAGCACATCAGACCTCCCTGTCCATCACCAACTCCCGGACTTCACTCAAACTCATATCCATGGAGTTGGTGATGCCACCCAGGCATCTCATCCTCTGTCGTCCCCTTCTCCTCCTGCCCCCAATCCATCCCAGCATCAGAGTTTTTTCCAATGAGTCAACACTTCGCATGAGGTTGCCAAAGTACTGGAGTTTCAGCTTTAGAAGCATTCCTTCCAAAGAAATCCCAGGACTGATCGCCTTCACAATGAACTGGTTGGATCTCCTTGCAGTCCAAGGGACTCTCAAGAGTCTTCTCCAACACTACAGTTCAAAAGCATCAACTCTTTGGTGCTCAGCTTTCTTCACAGTCAAAATCTCACATCCATATATGACCACAGGAAGAACCATAGCCTTGACTAGATGGACCTTTGTTGGCAAAGTAATGTCTCTACTTTTGAATATGCTATCTAGGTTGGTCATAACTTTTCTTTCAAGGAGTAAGCGTCTTTTAATTTCATGGCTGCAATCACCATCTTCAGTGATTTTGGAGCCCCCCAAAATAAAGTCTGACACTGTTTGTACTGTTTCCCCATCATTTGCCATGAAGTGATGGGACCAGATGCCATGATCTTAGTTTTCTGAATGTTGAGCTTTAGGCCAACTTTTTCATTCTCCTCTTTCACTTTCATCAAAGGGCTCTTTAGTTCTTCTTCACTTTCTGCCATAAGGGTGGTATCATCTGCATATCTGAGGTTATTGATATTTCTACCGGTAATCTTGATTTCAGGTTGTGCTTCTTCCAGCCCAGCATTTCTCATGATGTTCTCTGCATAGAAGTTAAATAAACAGGGTGACAATATGCAGCCTTGACATATTCCTTTTCCTATTTGGAACCTGTCTGTTGTTCCATATCCATTTCTAACTATTGTTTCCTGACCTGTATATACGTTTCTCAAGAGGCAGGTCAGGTGGTCCAGTATTCCCATCTCTTTCAGAATTTTCCACAGTTTATTGTGATCTACACAGTCAAAGGATTTGGCATAGTCAAGAAAGCAGAAATATATGTTATTCTGGATCTCTCTTGCTTTTTCCATGATCCAGTGATGTTGGAAATTTGATCTCTGGTTCCTCTACCTTTTCTAAAACCAGATTGAGCATCTGGAAGTTCACAGTTTGTGTATTGCTGAAGCCTTCTTGGAGAATTCTGAGCATTACTTTACTGGCCTGTGAGTGAGTTCAGTTGTTTGCTGGTTTAAGCATTTTTTGGCATTGCCTTTCTTTGGGATTGAAATGAAAGCTGACCTTTTCCAGTCCTGTGGTCACTGCTGAGTTTTCCAAATGTGCTGACATATTGAGTGCAGCACTTTCACAGCATCATCATCAGGATTTGAAATAGCTCAACTGGAATTCCATCACCTCCACTAGCTTTGTTCGTAGTGATGCTTTCTAAGTCCCACTTGACTTAACATTCCAGGATGTCTGGCTCTAGGTGAGTGATCACACCGTCGTGATTATCTGAGTCGTGAAGGTCTTTTTTATACAGTTCTGTGTATTCTTGCCACTTCTTCTTAATATCTTCTGCTTCAGTTAGGTCCATACCATTTCTGTCCTTTATCGAGCCCATCTTTGCATGAAATGTTCCCTGGGTATATCTAATTTTCTTGAAGAGATCTCTAGTTTTTCTCATTCTGTTGTTTTCCTCTATTTCTTTCCACTGATCGCTGAGGAAGGCTTTCTTATCTCTTCTTGCTATTCTTTGGAACTCTGCATTCAGATGCTTATATCTTTCTTTTTCTCCTTTGCTTTTCGCTTCTCTTCTTTTCACAGCCTTTTGTAAGGCCTCATCAGACAGCCATTTTGCTTTTTTGCATTTCATTTCCATGGGAAAGGTCTTGATCCATGTCTCCTGTAAAATGGCACAAACCTCCATCCATAGTTCATCGGGCACTCTGTCTATGAAATCTAGTCCCTTAATTTTATTTCTCACTTCCACTTGTACAATCATAAGGGATTTGATTTAGGCTATCATTATTGCATAGTGTGGATCTATGTAATCTTCAGTTCAATTCAGTTGCTCAGTCATGTTCGACTGTTTGTGACCCCATGAATCACAGGACTCCAGGCCACCCTGTCCATCACCAACTCCCGGAATTCACTTAAACTCACATCCATCGAGTCAGTGATGCCATCCAGCCATCTCATCCTATGTCATCCCCTTCTCCTCCTGATTTTTGGGCTCCAAAATCACTGCAGATGGTGGTTGCAGCCATGAAATTAAAAGACACTTACTCTTTGGAAGGAAAGTTATGACCAACCTAGATAGCATATTGAAAAGCAGAGACATTACTTTGCAAACAAAGGTCCATCTAGTCAAGGCTATGGTTTTTCCTGTGGTCATGTATGGATGTGAGAGTTGGACTGTGAAGAAGGCTGAGTGCCAAAAAATTGATGCTTTTGAACTGTGGTGTTGGAGAAGACTCTGGAGAGTCCCTTGCACTGCAAGGAGATCCAACCAGTCCATTCTAAAGGAGATCAGCCCTGGGATTTCTTTGGAAGGAATGATGCTGAAGCTGAAACTCCAGTAGTTTGGCCACCTCATGCAAAGATTGACTCATTGGAAAAGACTCTGATGCTGGGAGGGATTGGGGGCAGGAGGAGAAGGGGAAGACAGAGGATGAGATGGCTGGATGGCATCACTGACTCGATGGACATGAGTCTGAGTGAACTCTGGGAGTTGGTGATGGACAGGGAGGCCTGGTGTGCTGCGATTCATGGGGTCACAAAGAATAGGACACGACTGAGCAACTCAACTGAACTGAACTGAATGCATATATATGGGATTTAGAAAGATGGTAATGATAACCCTGTATGCATGACAGCAAAAGAGACACAGATGTATAGAACAGTCTTTTGGACTCTGTGGGAGAGAGAAGGGGGGATGATTTGCGAGAATGGCATTTAAACATGTATAATATCATATAAGAAATGAATCGCCAGTCCAGGTTCGTTGCAGGATACGAAGCTTGGGGCTGGTGCAGTGGGATGACCCAGAGGGATGGTATGGGGAGGGAGGTGGGAGTGGGGTTCACGATTGGGAGCACGTGTACACCCATGGTGGATTCATGTTGATGTATGGCAAAACTAATGCAATATTGTAAACTAAAAAAAAAAAAAAAGATATTTATGTTTTATATATTCAAAGTTAATGTATTCTATTTTATTCAGTTACATGCAAGTTTCACTCTCTTTTATTCTCTTTATGAATTAAACAATGCCTAGATAAAGTGATATGAAGAAATTATGGCAAATTTTTTTCTGAGACTTGAGAAAGTATAGTTCTACAACAGTCAGACCCACATGGTAAGAGAAGTCCTATGACTAAATCCTAAAATATAGTTTTTCAAATCAGAGGTAGAGCAACTAAAGGTGTCATAGCAAGGACAAAAATATATTTTGGTAATTAAAACTTACACCACCGAGTAGTTGAAGACTGCAAGTCTTCTGTTGCCATTAAAGACATTAAGGCTCGTTACTAATATCTGCTTTGGAAAATCACCTTAAGAACTAAAATCTTATTTTATTTTTTCAAACAGGAAAAAAGTAATAAACAGAAAAGATAGGAATATTAGCAAGACAAATGCAAAAGAATAAAGTCAGCAAAGTATGCTTGAGTAACTCATTTCTCTTAAAAGTCTACGTGGAACTCTATTCAATGTTATGTGGCAGCTTGGATGGGAGTTTGGGGGAGAATTGATACATGTATCTGTCTGGCTGAGTCCCTCCACTGTTCACCTGAATCTATCACAACATTGTTAATTGGCTATACTTCAATACAAAAAGAAAAAAGAAAGAGAGAGAATAACAACAAGCATTTGTTTTTAAATGCTCAGAAAAAAAAAAAAAAAAGAAAGAAAGAAAACCAAGTCCACAGGCACTGCATATATTGAAGGACTGATATGATTAACATAAAAGCATCAGTACAACATGGAAGTAAGTAAAATTCTTATATGTAGAAAGGATAGGAATAATATAATCTGGAGGAATCAATAGTTTTATAAAGAAATTGGAGAATGTAAAAAAACATTGTGTCTGAACTTATACAAACATATGTAAGAATACATTTTAAAAGATTGAGGGAATTCCCTGGTAGTCCACTAGTTAGAACTCCAGGCTTCCACTTCCGCTGGAATCTTTTCCATTCCTTATCAGGAAACTAAGACCCCATGGGCTGTGTTGTGACCAAAAAAAGAAAAGATTAATTGAAGTAAAGTGACACAATATTTTTCCTTAAGATGTTTGTTTGTGTCATGTTTTCATTTGTTTATTTACCACATATACTAATAACAACTTTTGAGTATAGCAAAGCCAGTCAAGAAAATTGATAGCAATAATGATATACTTTCAGTGCAAAAGAAATGCAAAAAAAACTGTAAGCAGGATCTTCAAGTACTAGAAATCAATACTGCCATAGTCATTGATCATCACAGGAATCATACCATAACTCTAAAATCCGGTTTTGAAAAATCATCCTAATACTCATACTACAAAGACACACAAACTCATTTGCACAGGTTAAATGAATATGAAAGGAAAAAGCATTTAAAATAACTGATATTCTTTTAATTAAATTATACATCCAGAATAGTGCCCACTTGGGAAAGATGGCTACATATGCATATTAACACAAAAAATTCAAGTTCCAGGGATAAAATTGTGAGGAATATTAGAGTGAAGAGAACTAATGTATGAGAAAGAATTTAGAGTTGACTATAGCGTGTAATTATGTGTCATTGGCAATTTTTGAAGATACAACCTGTGAATAGATTAGAGAATATATACCTTTCTCTGCCTTAGGTTAATATATATGTGCATATATATGCTGATGCATACTTAGTTAAAATATATTTTCATTTTATACATATACATTTAGGTTAATTTATATACATTTAGGCTAATTTATAAATATTAAGGATATATATTTACACATACAATGGTTAATACCTGTAAGTTAATTTATATTGCTATATTCATATGTTTTAATTTCAATTATTTTGTTTTTGTTTCATATGTAGATTTGACAAGGCTCACAGAGACTAAGGGTTTCCCTGGTGGCTCAGCTGGTAAAGACTTTGCTGGCAATATGGGAGACCTGGTTTCAATCGCTGGGTTGGGAAGATTCCCTGGAGAAAGGAAAGGCTACCAACCCTAAATTTCTGGCCTGGAGAATTCCATGGACTGTATAGTCCATGGGGTTACAAAGAGTGACCTAAGACACGACTGAGCGACTCCCACTTTTCACAGAAGAGTTATGAGGAACCACTCAAGGGAAATAGAATTCATTCTCTTGGGATTGACCCACAATTACAAATTATGATTTTCCTGTTTCTCTTTTTCAGTTACACATTGAGCCTAATGGGGAATGTAATCATTATCCTCCTCACCCTGCTGGATATTCACCTCAAAACTCCAATGCATTTCTTTCTTTGTAGTTTCTCGTTTTTAGAAATCATATTCACAACAGTATGTATTCCCAAATATGTGGTCATCATAGTGACTAAAGAAAAAAACATTGCATATAATTGTGCAGCTCAATTGTTCTTCTTCCTTTTATTGTGAGTTACAGACTATTATTTTCTGGCTACCATGTCCTATGACTGCTATGTTGCCATCTGCAAACCACTACATTACCCTGTCATCATGAACAGCAAAGTTTGTTATCAGCTTGTACTCAGATCTTGGGTAACTGGATTCCTAATTATCTTTCCTCCGTTTATCATGGGACTCGAGCTGGATTTCTGTGCTTCCAAAGTAATTGATCACTTTATGTGTGAAATGTCTCCTATCCTGCAGATATCCTGCACAGATACACATGTTCTGGAATTGATGTCTTTTAGCTTAGCTATGGTAACACTTGGGGTCACATTGGTATCAGTGATTCTTTTTTACATTTACATCATTAAGACCATTCTGAAATTCCCTTCAGCACAGCCAAGAGCCAAAGGTTTTTCCACCTGTACTTCCCACATGACTGTTGTCTCTCTGACATATGAAAGCTGTATCTTTATGTATGTTAAATCATCTACAAGAGAACAGGTAACTGTATCCAAAGGTGTAGCTTTGTTGTACACTTCAGTTACCCCTTTACTAAATTCCTTCATTTACACCCTAAGGAACCAATAGGTGAAAGAATTCTCTGGACTTACAAAAGATCCTGCATTTCTCAAAAAGAACAGTTATTTAAAGGCCACAAGTCATAATATTATCACAACAACAACAAAAATATGTTTCATGCATTTGTTCTGGTCACGTTTTCCTATTTCAATACTTATTTCATAGAGGACATTCTCTTCAAGAATCTTATAGCTCAGCTTCACCCTTATACTTTATTCTTTCTAAGGAAAACATTCCATCCTACTCTAATAATTTACTGTACCATCTGTAATTCAAGTTTTAAATATCATCTTCTTATGGCTTATCAGTGTCTAAAAATCATGACTGAATAAAATATGCTTTGTGTAAGTGTGAGGCTCTGAGAGTGGCTCAGACTGTAAAGAACCTGCCTGCAATGCAGGAGATGCAGGTTCGATCCCTGGGTTGGTAAGATCCCCTGGAGAAGGAATGGCTGCCCATTCAGGTATTCTTGCCTGGGAAATCCCATGGACAGAGGAGCCTGGCAGGCTATAGTCCTTGGGGTCACAAAGAGTCAGACACCACTGAGCAACTAACACTAACCCCCGCCCCTTTTTTTTCTGTTTAAGTGTATCTTGCTGTGTGTAATTTATTAATTAAAAATATATTTATAGTGTATCTATCTTATTCCTAATATTGTGAGGGGCTAAACGGCTCTGTATTGCTATCCAGTATATAACTAGTGTTGCAACAAATATTGACAAAAGTATTAAGGGACATATTGGGTGGCTTCTGAGTAATCTTGGAGTTCAGGAAGGGATTTCAGGAGACAGTGAAAATTATGCTAATTATGCTGTCCCTAAACATATATAGAAGGACAGTATACTGAGACAGAAGTATATGAAAATACCAGAGAAGTGTTAGAGAACCACATGCATTTGGAGAATTAGTACATGCAATGCTTAGACCAGGATTTTGAGATATTCACCCTGCTGAATAAAGGCTTCAGCACATACACCACATGGAACACTGCACAGAGTATTTTTATACCTCTAATTCTCTACATGTAAGGTAGTAGTAATGTAACCAACATCTCATGGTTTAGTAAATATATAGTATTAGAAATACCTAGCACTCAATAAAAGAAAAGGATTTTTCTTAAGCAATTAAAAACACACACACACAATATTGTAAAGCAATCATCCTCCAATTAAAAATAAATTTAATAAAGCTGTTTAAACTATTACTTATATGTTTTAAAAAATAGTAGTAACAACATGAAGGGTCTTGTGTGCTGGAATAGTCTTCTGGACTGAAAGTTGATATAACAATTAATTTAAAATGGTTGTATATAAGAATCACTTAGATAGTCTCATAATATAATTTCAAGGTTTTATTCCTAGTGAGTCCAAGGTATTATGTCTAGGAAACCATCCATACAACCTCAAATAATATACATTCCAGACATTTTGAGGTGCTTTTCATTAACTGATAAAAAAAAAAAAAGAAGAATCATTGAAATTACATATAAGATGTAAAATTTAATACTGAAATTTCTTACTTTGGGGAAGTTACTCCTGAAAATGATGTTGTATATGACTAATATTAAGGTAAAAAGAGCAAGTGAGGGAAATATTTTTCTTAAATCCAGAAAAGTTTTGAAGTTTAGTATATAAATATGACAGTGGCTCTACAACACAGTCAGAGATACTTAGGGAAAAAACAATGAGAAATTTTATTAAACTTATTATTTGAGGGGTAATGGTGCAGGGGGAATATAAATCCTCCTTGTTCATTCCCCATTTCCACACTCAGACAATATATATTGAATAAATTTAAGGAAGCATTTTATAATCATCTCATAAGTGTTAATCACACAGAAATTATGAAAAAAAGGCATATTTATCCATGAAGGATCAGATTTCCCAATTGAATGAAGATGAATTAACTGAAAGATATTTTAGATGTTTTACTGTAATAATTCCTATTTTCTATGTTCCTCCCTAAGTAGATATGGAGTTTGCCTTTGGTCTAATTGTTAAAAATATTGTTAATAGTTAATTAAGTTATCCAATTATAATGTAGGGAAGTGATATATTACCATGTTTTCCATCACCCACAACTGCTCTTTCTAACAAGCCACTACTCCACTCAGAAGTATGGTTTTATGTGGTCTTATTTTAGTGTGTGTGTATGTGTGTGTGACCTGTCAGTAAATTTCCTCTCAAAAAGCCAAAGCAAGGAAAAGAATATTTTATTTTATCTGTTTGGGAGTACTGTCATAGGTTTTAACCAGGAGCTAAATTATAACTGTTATACTCTATTGCTTCTTAATATTGTGCTGAGAATCAGAGCTGTCTTATCCCCAGATATTGGAAGTTTCTCTCCAAAAGACAGAACTTTCACTGTTGAGAATGTAACATGGGAAAGTTGACATTCTCATATCTCACGCCCCAGAATTTCCTCCACCCACTTTCCCAATAACCCAACCAGAGTCTTTCTTAGTTAAATCATATCAGCGAACTACATTGTCATTTCATCCTAAAGTCGACTCCTTACTTTACATTTTCCAGCAGACCTCTTATGAGGATGTTTCACATGGAAAAGTTGAAGTGTGAGATATCAGATCAATCATAGCTTTGACCTGATCATATCACTCTACAGTTACAGAAATTTTGAGAATTAAACTTAGCTTTTCAGACAGAATAACAAAGAAATAGATAATTAAAATTACCGTTAAAGTGAGATATACCACATTAGAAGTTGAAGAATAAAAATCTATTTTTCATCTTAATAGACATAGAGTTTTTCCACATATTCTCTAGATCCATCCATGTTGCTGCAAATGGCAGAATATCACTATTTTTTTCATTGTTGCATAATACACCATTTGTAGCAACATTGAATGGACTAGAGATTATTATATTTAGTGAAATAAGTCAGAGAAAGACAAACTTGTATGATATCACTTATGTGGGGAATCTAAAAATTAAATTATGCAAAGTACATAGAAAAATACAGGTATAGAAAACAAACTACTGGTTATCAATAGGGGGCAGGAAAAGAGTAGGGGCAAGATATGATTATGTTATGTATATTAAGAGATACAAATTGCTACGCATAAAATACATAGGCAGCAAGGATATTTTGTACAGCAGAGGGTTTTATAGCTATCTTGTAACATCTCTTAAAGAACTATAATTTGTAAAAACTAAATTATCATTCTGTATATGATAGAGAGTAATATGATGGAGTAATATAATATTGTAAATCCACTGTATTTCAATATAAATATTTTCACTTTTTAGTTAAGATAAATCTCTCATTTCTTTACAAAAAATAAGTGACCCTCCAATAATAATTTTGTTGTATTGTCATGATTATGCCCCTGGGGTAAAAGAGCATAGAGAAAGAAAAGGTGAAAAAGAGACACAGAAACAGAAAGTGAGGCAGAAAAAAAAAGAGAGAGAGATTGGACTTGAGGACCAGACGAAAGAGATTAGATTTTAGCCAGATAAAATTCTATTTTTCTGAGAATTTTTTAATCAGCTTCATCCTTATACAAACTTCATTTTCTGAAGGCCTGCATTGTATCTTTATATGTATAAATATAGCTTCTCTTGATCTTTATTATATAAATACTTTATCATATATATGGATTTATTTTATCTCTGAGAAAAATCACCCTATTGATCTCAGATTACTTTCCTCTGACCATGTAGACAGTTTGTGATATAAGACTTCCATTACCAGGACAACAAACTTACCTTCGTTTTTATTACTATCATCGACTTCATCATTAACACTACCACATTTCTAAAATATTCAAGTGTATGTACAAAACAAATTTAAATTTCTTACTGACATACAGAAATGTCTCTATATTTTTCCAGTTTTTAATGTATCATTAAAAAATTAAAAAAAATTTTGTTATAGACAGCACTATATTCTCACTTTATAATCAACTCCTTTACCCTACTGCATAGGGTACAGAGGATAGATACCTGAGGAGTTTATTTTGAAGATTCAGAATCAAACATACCCATTGAAAACTGCCAGTGACTAATGTGTGGTGAAATGAGATATTTTCCAGATGAGATAAAACTCTAGGTATGAGATGAAAAATTATGGGGCTCTAATATATAACCTTGTGTTGTTGGAAGAGGGTGTTTGCTATGACCAGTGCTTTCTCTTGGCAAAATTCTATTAGCCTTTGCCCTGCTTCATCTGTACTTCAAGGCCAAATTTGCCTATTGCTCCAGAGATAATTCTGTCATTTTTGAAATTGCATCCAAGTACTGCATTTCAGACTTTTGTTGACCATGATGGCTACTCCATTTCTTCTAAGGGATTCCTGCCCACAGTAGTAGACATAATGGTCATCTGAGTTAAATTCACCCATTCCAGTCCTTTTTAGTTTGCTAATTCCTAGAAGGGTGATGTTCACTCTTGCCATCTCTTGTTTGACCACTTCTGATTTGCCTTGATTCATGGACCTAATATTCCAGGTTCCTATGCAATATTGCTCTTTATAGCATTGGACCTTGTTTCTATCTCCAGTCACATGCACAACTGGGTATTATTTGTGTTTTGGCTCCATCCCTTCATTCTTTCTCGAGTTATTTCTCCACTGATCTCCAGTAGCATATTGGGCACCTACCGACCTGAGGAGATCCTCTTCCAGTATCCTTTCATTTTTCCTTTTCGTGGGGTTCTCAAGGCAAAAATACTGAAGTGGTTTGCCATTCCCTTCTCGAGTGGACCACATTCTCTCAGATCTCTTCACCATGACCCATCTGTCTTGGGTGACCCCACATGGCACGGCTTAGTTTCATTGATTAGACAAGGCTGTGGTCCATGTGGTCAGATTGGTTAGTATTCTGTGATTAAGGTTTCAGTGTGTCTGCCCTCTGATGCCCTCTCACAATACCTACCATCTTACTTGGGTTTCTCTTACCTTGGACATGGGGTATCTCTTCATGGCTGCTCCAGCAAAGTGCAGCCGCTGCTCCTTACCTTGGACGAGGTCACCCCTCCTAACGCTGAACGTGGAGTAGCTCCTCTCGGCACTCCTGCGGCCATGCAGCCGCCACTCCTTGGACTTGGGGTAGCTCGTCTCAGCTGCCGCCCCTGACCTCAAGCGTGGGGTAGCTCCTCCAGGCAAAAACAAGACTGGGAGAGGACTGTGGCTCAGACCATGAACTAAGGAGGTGCCAAAGTCAGACTTAAATTGAAGAAAGTAGGGAAAACCACTCGACCATTCAGGTCTGACCTATATCAAATCCCTTATGATTATACAGTGGAAGTGAGAGAAAGATTTAAGGGACTAGATCTGATAGACAGAGTGCCTGATGAACTGTGGATGGAAGTTCATGACATTGTACAGGAGGCAGGGATCCAGACTATCATGGAAAAGAAATGCGAAAAACAAAATGGATGTCTGAGGAGGCCTTACAAATAGCTGTGAAAAGAAGAGAAGCAAAAAGCAAAGGAGAAAAGGAAAGATATCCCCATTTGAATGCAGAGTTCCAAAGAATAGCAAGGACAGATAAGAAAGCCTTCCTCAGTGATCAACGAAAAGAAATAGAGGAAAACAATAGAATGGTAAAGACTAGAGGTCTCGTTAAGAAAATTAGAGAGACCAAGGGAACATTTCATGCAATGATGGACTCGATAAAGGACAGAAATGGTATGGACTTAACAGAAGCAGAAGATATTAAGAAGAGGTCGCAAGAATACATAGAATTGTATAAAAAAGATCTTCACGACCAAGAATATCACGATGGTGTGATCACTCACCTAGAGCCAGGCATCCTGGAATGTGAAGTCTAGTGGGCCCTAGAAAGCATCACTACAAGCAAAGCTAGTGGAGGTGATGGAATTCCAGTTGAGCTATTCCAAATCCTGAAAGATGACGCTGTGAAAATGCTGCACTCAATATGCCAGCACATTTGGAAAACTCAGCAGTGGCCACAGGACTGAAAAAGGTCAGTTTTCATTCCAATCCTAAATAAAGGCAATACCAAAGAATGTTCAAACTACCGCACAATTGCATTCATCTCACACGCTATTAAAGTAATGCTCAACATTCTCCAAGCCAGGCACCAGCAATACATAAACCATGAACTTCCTAATGTTCAAGCTGGTTTTAGAAAAGGCAGAGGAACCAGAGTACAAATTGCCAACATCCTCTGAATTATCGAAAAAACAAGAGAGTTCCAGAAAAACATCTATTTTGCTTTATTGACTATGCCAAAGCCTTTGATTGTGTGGATCACAACAAACTGTGGAAAATTCTGAAAGAGATGGGAATACCAGACCACCTGACCTGCCTCTTGAGAAACCTATATGTAGGTCAGGAAGCAACAGTTAGAACTGGACATGGAACAACAGATTGGTTCCAAATAGGAAAAGGAGTACATCAAGCCTGTATACTGTCACCCTGGTTATTTAAATTATATGCAGAGTACATCATGAGAAACCCTGGGCTGAATGAGCCACAAGCTGGAATCAAAATTGCCAGAAGAAATATCAATAACCTCAGATATGCAGATGACACCACCCTTATGGCAGAAAGTGAAGAGGAATGAAAAAGCCTCTTGATGAAAGTGAAAGAGGAGAGTGAAAAATCTGGTTTAAATCTCAACATTCAGAAAACTAAGATCATGGCCTCTGGTCCCATCACTTCATGGGGAATAGATGGGGAAACAGTGGAAGCAGTGAGAGACGTTATTTTTCTGGGCCACAAAAACACTGCAGATGGTGATTGCAGCCATGGAATTAAAAGATGCTTACTCCTTGGGAGGACAGTTATGACCAACCTAGACAGCATATTCAAAGGCAGAGACATTACTTTGCCAACAAAGGTCCGTCTAGTCAAGGCTATGGTTTTTCCAGTGGTCATGTATGGATGTGATTGTGGACTATAAAGAAAGCTGAGCACAGAAGAATTGATGCTTTTGAACTGTGGTGTTGGAGAAGACTCTTGAGAGTCCCTTGGACTGCAAGGAGATCCAACCAGTCCATTCTAAAGGAGATCAGTCCTGGGTGTTCATTGGAAGGAATGATGTCGAAGCTGAAACTCCAACACTTTGGCAACCTGATGCAAAGAGCTGACTCATTTGAAAAGACCCTGATGCTGGGAAAGATTGAGGCCGGAGGAGAAGGGGATGGCAGAGCATGAGATGGTTGGATGGCATCACTGACTTGATAGACATGGGTTTGGGTGAATTCCGGGAGTTGGTGATGGACAGGGATACCTGGCATGCTGCGGTTCATGGGGTCACAAAGAGCTGGACATGACTGAGCAACTGAACTGATACATATGTCATCAGAACAATTTTGAGAATCCCTTCTACCACTCAGAGGACAGAGGCCTTTCCACATGTTCTTCCTACATGATTGCCATCTCCATCTCTTATGCCAGCTGCATTTTCATGTACATGAATCCATCAGCAAAGAGCAGGGTCTCTTTGAGCAAGGGAATAGCTGTGCAAAATATCTCAGTTGCCCACATGCTAAACCCATTCATCTATACCCTAGGAATCAGCAAGTCAAGAGAGCCTTCATGGATATGGCAAGGAAGAATGTACTTTTCTCAGGGAAATGAAAAAATAAAAGTCCTATTTCATAAATTAGAGGCATCAGATCATATCAGATAAGTTGCTCACTCGTGTCCAACTCTTTGTGACCCCATGAATCGCAGCACTCCAGGCCTCCCTGTCCATCACTAACTCCCGGAGTTCACTCAGATTCATGTTCATCGAGTCAGTGATGCCATCCAGCCATCTCATCCTCTGTCGTCCCCTTCTCCTCTTGACCTCAATCTCTCCCAGTATCAGAGTCTTTTCCAACTTTTTCACTCTCCACTTTCACTTTCATCACGAGGCTTTTTCGTTCCTCTTCACTTTCTGCCATAGGGTGGTGTCATCTGCATATCTGAGGTTATTGATATTTCTCCCGGCAATCTTGATTCCAGCTTGTGTTTTTTTCCAGTCCAGTGTTTCTCATGATGTACTCTGCATATAAGTTAAATAAACAAGGTGACAATATACAGCCTTGACAAACTCCTTTTCCTATTTGGAACCAGTCTGTTGTTCCATGTCCAGTTCTAACTGTTGCTTCCTGACCTGCATAATGAAATGCAATTAAATAAAACTCAGAACTTTTCAAAATCTATTGATTTTCATATTGTCTCCAGAGTTATTTTTCATTACTCATAATTTCATTGACAGCAGCTTCATAAATATATGTATGCATTTTTTTTTCAATTCAAATTCCCATCCATCTCTCATTCCCTTACCTTCCTTTGGACTCAGCTTTTCATTCTGTGCTTCCTGGGTGGTGCCAGGGGTAAAGAGTCCGCCTGCCAATGCAGGAAACTCAAGACACACAGGTTTGGTCCCTGGGTGGGGAAGACACTTTGGAGTAGCAAATGGCAGCACACTCCAGTATTCTTGCCTGGAAAATTCTATGAACAGAGGATCCTGATGGGCGACAGCCAATGTTGTCACAAAGACCTAGCATGACTGTGCAGCTGCACACATGTGTGCCACTCTGTAACTTTGAAACTGCCATTTCCTTCTTTGAAACTTTTAAAATTCCATTTCTTCCACAATATTTTTTGGGAAATTGAATTCAGTCAGAAAGAGGTAGAGCAAGAATGCATAAGAGAGATTTCTTTCTCAAATTCAGGAAACAGTAAATCATGCTAAACACTATTTTTAGTTTACTATAGAAGACCATGAACATAATCTGACCATCTTATTAGAGTATTACATATACTAATCTCTCCCTACAATGGCCTACTTTGAAATTATGTGAAAAACAGCACAACTAAAAAGTTAATGGAATTGTAGTTTCTTGAGAAATCAAAAATCTTTTTTTTATTGTAAAAATATTTTTTAATTTTATTTTATTTTTAAACTTTACATAATTGTATTAGTTTTGCCAAATATCAAAATGAATCCGCCACAGGTATACATGTGTTCCCCATCCTGAACCCTCCACCCTCCTCCCTCCCCATACCATCCCTCTGGGTCGTCCCAGTGCACTAGCCCCAAGCATCCAGTATCGTGCATCGAACCTGGACTGGCAACTCGTTTCTTACATGATATTTTACATGTTTCAATGTCATTCTCCCAAATCTTCCCACCCTCCCCCTCTCCCACAGAGTCCATAAGACTGTTCTATACATCAGTGTCTCTTTTGCTGTCTCGTACACCGGGCTATTGTTACCATCTTTCTAAATTCCATATATATGCGTTAGTATACTGTATTTATGTTTTTCCTTCTGGCTTACTTCACTCTGTATAATAGGCTCCAGTTTCATCCACCTCATTAGAACTGATTCAAATGTATTCTTTTGAACGGCTGAGTAATACTCCATTGTGTAAAAATCTTTTATTACCCAACTTAAAATCTTCTCTGCCATGTAAGTTATCAATTTGAGAGCAATTATGAATATATACTTTCAAGAAAACTGTGAAATTGTCCCTCTTTTGGGGAACACTTTAAGTAACACATAACAATTTCTAATAAAAGCCTGAAGAATTAAAAATTGTTGGAAACCATATATGACTACATTTGCTATAATCAGTTTTGTATTTAATGTTTGAAATTAAGCTGTTTTTTTATTTAATCAATTGTTGACAGTTTTTATAACTTTCTTATATTAGTGGTTATTTTGAGTTAATATCATACACATATAATGCATTCAATTACCTAATTAAATGACAATCTTAATGAATAGGGATAAAGATGCTGACACTGGCAAAATTTTACTGTATATAAATTTGAAATTTTCTTTTGTTAAAAATTTGTATGTTCACTCTGCTTTAAGCATTATAATGATTAGAATTTAGAAGATGATTATACAAGATCATGCAACTCTGGCACTAAGTTGTTTTTTGTTTTTGTTTTTTTGCTTTTCCATGAAGCCAAAATTTTAAATAATACTGAATGTTACCCAGTCTCAACTTACATTTTCTAACCTATTTTCTATTATGACTGTAATCCTAATTCATTGAGCCAAATTATTCCTGATATGCATACACTGTACTCAGTTGAAAGTTTAGATCCATAATTGCTGAAAAACAAAGAAAACAACATTAAACATTACTAAAGAGTTTTCCAGTTTGGAAAGAGTCATGGAGCTACTATCTCCTACCTTCTTGTTGAATTAATACTTTCTACAGTTAATTGGAAATATTTTTAAATAGTGAAATTTAGAATTGATTGATGATGTGGGTTCTTGATACCTGAATAAAAATATACCATAAACTAGCAAATTATAGTTCCAAGAATTAAAGAAATAGTAAATTTTATTACAAAAGTTATGAAGGGGTTTATGTTGATATCAAATAATGTGGCTCTCTAACTCTACATAAACTCTTTAGTGGTTATTATAAAGTTTTCAATCAGTGTAAACATTTTAATTATAAGTATTGGAAGTCAACACAGTTTTTGCCTAAAGGGCACTATATTAATAATTTAGAATTTGCAGACTATAGTGTCCCTGATGAAATTACTCAGTTCTCCCCCTCTGTCATACAAATGGAGCTATAAATCATATGTTAATGAAAGGGCTCAGGTGTGCCCGAATAAACTTTTAACACAAAGATGTGGTGGGCCAAAATGACAAATGGACAACAGTTTTTCCATAAACTTTGGCTAGTATATTATTTCCTATTTAATATAAGTTAATTTGACTAAAATTTGAAAATTTAATAAAAGATATGATTTTCAAATTTAAGAGCAAATGTCATTTATTCCTTTTTAAGAAGGTGAATGAGGACAACCTATAAAATATTTATAGAAGAAAAGATGAGGCAAACATTTCGAACTCATTTTTGGACATTTATATTGGTTTTGATATCAAAAGATTAAGTGAGAAAGTCACCAGTAATTTGACTCATAAATAAGGAGATAATGTACTAAAAGAAATGATCAAAACTAGAATTTCACGTTACATGTGGCCTTATCCCAAAGAAAATTATCTTTAGAGAATTTAATTGTGGAATTTGCCTCATCAAAAGACTAAAAATGAAAAACAAAAGTTGAAATTAAAATCATATATGCGATGATAAAATGCAGTGACAATTCATGACTTTTTAAAGTCTCTTAGTAAAACAGAATAGAACATTATTTCAGTAGCATAAGTAACCTGACTAGATCATCACAACTAGATATGCTACCTGCTCCTTGTCTGGCTCCAATTTGAACAAGTCAACAAAAAATGATGTTTTGAGACAATTGGGTATTAGGGGTATGTTCCCCGTGACTCAGTAGCAAAGAATCCTCCTGCCAAGGCAGAAGACTCAGGAGATATGGGTTCAGTCCCTGGGTCCAGAAGATCTCCTAGAGGAGGAAATAGCAACCTCCTCCTGTGTTCTTGCTTGGGACATCCCATAAACAGAGGAGCCTGGTGGGCTAGAGTCCGTGGGGTCACAAAGAATCAGACACACCCGAGCAAGTAAGCATGAACATGTGCAAGTGCATGCAAGGTGATAAATGATACCAAAGACATTTTGCTAATTTAGCTAGCTTGGAAACTGCATCAGGATTAAGCAAAAATATATACATATTTTTTTAGGAATTCATACTGAAAATATATAGGTAAGAAAAAGTTTGCTATATAAGATCTAGTTTAAAATACAACAAAATGCACTAGTCCCAAGCATCCAGAGGGATGGTATGGGGAGGGAGGAGGGAGGAGGGAGGAGGGTTCAGGATGGGGAACATATGTATACCTGTCGCGGATTCATTTTGATATTTGGCAAAACTAATAAAATTTGTAAAGTTTAAAAATAAAATAAAATTAAAAAAATTTTAATCATAAAAAAGAAACACTAAAATTAATTAGCTATTTCAAATGACAACAAATATAAAAAAATAAAATACAACAAAATGTTTCAAAGCTTTTCAAAAAACAGGTAAAGCAATATAAAATAGCCTTTATATCTATTGAATCTGCTTGATCTGTACTTGAAACTGTTTCTCCAGTTCTCTATCCTAGTGTATACTTTAAAATATTCATAATTTAAAGTTTACAGCACATATCATTTTTAATGTTAAATAGTAGCTGTGTTTTTGGTAAAATCAGTTTTAAGATGTGAAGAACCACTATAACTGCTTTATTCAATACTCTGCTGGAGATTCTATCCAGGACACTAGTTTAACAAAAATTGAAAAATATCAGAAATGAGAAAACAAAATAAACCAAAAATAATTCTTTGCAATCAGCATGCTTTTCCTTCTAGTATATTACTATATTTACACTAAATGTTTCTTAAGCTGGAAAGTATCCCTCTCCCAGATAATCACATGGTTAGCACCCATCCCTCCTTCGGATCTCTGTCCAAATATCACCTCAATAAAATCTACTCCGCTGACACTATTTAAAATTATACCAGCTCCCCACTTTCAAGGCATTTCAGTTTTCTCTTCCTTTCCAAAACACTTACTATTATTACATTCATGCATATTGTCTACATTCTCTCCCATCCCTCACCCCATGAAAGCAGGGATCATTGTCCACTTTGTAGATGAACTGGTTCACTCCCAGCAGTGGTGTGCTGGAGTCTGTCTGGACCACATCAGGGGACCCAATTGTGCACAGGTTCTTGAAATCTGCCCCGGTAAGAGACTTCGCCTTTATATTTGAAGGGAATTGCAACCCACTTCAGGATTTTTGCTTGGAGAATTCCATGGACAGAGGAACCTGATGGTCTACAGTCCATGGGGTCGCAAAGAGTCGGACACGACTGAGTAACTAACGTTTTTTTAACCAAATAGTGATTCTTTTCATATTTTGTTTCTCAAATTCTTTAACAATCAGTTTTTAAGATTTTATTGAGTACTGGAGATTGATTATACACCAAAATTTTTTCAAATATTTATTCATTCAGAAATATTTATTGAGTATCTACCACATGAACGACAGATGTTCTAAATGAGAGAATAGTAAATGTTTAACAACTGCCTCTCAGAGGTGAAGTTGAGGGGCTGATTTGTTGATTTTTTCCATTTCTAAATCTAAATCAAATTTTTGCACCCTCAATATGATGTGTTTTTTTATGAATTTACCTCATTTAGCTCAGTCATTTTGGTTTTTGACACTTTCTTTTTTTTATTTATTTTTTTATTTTTTACTTTACAATATTGTATTGGTTTTGCCATACCTCAACGTGCATCCACCACGGGTGTACATGTGTTCCCCATCCTGAACTCCCTTCCCACCTCCCTCCCCATACCATCACTCTATGGAGAACAGTGTGGAGATTCCTTAAAAAACTGGACACTTTCTTTTTAAAAATAATTTTACTTATTTATTTTTGGCTGCACATGCTTTTTCTAGATGAGACAGGTGGGGGCTACTCTCTACTATGGTGTATGAGCTTCTCATTTCAGTGGCTTCTCTTCATGTGGAGCACGGGCTGTAGGTGGTAAGGGCTTCAATACTTGCAACATGTTGACTCAGTAATTGCAATTCCTGGGCTCTAGAGCATAGGCTCAGATTTTGTGGTGAACTGTCTTAGTTGCTGATGCCATCCAGCCATCTCATCCTCTGTCGTCCCCTTCTTCTCTTGCCCTCAATCCCTCCCAACATCAGAGTCTTTTCCAAAGAGTCAACTCTTCGCATGAGGTGGCCAAAGTACTGAAGTTTCAGCTTTAGCATCATTCCTTCCAAAGAAATCCCAGGGCGGAGCTCCTTCAGAATGGACTGGTTGGATCTCCTTGCAGTCCAAGCAAAAGGAATACAATATTGTAAAGTTTAAAAATAAAATAAAATTAAAAAAAAAAAAAACAGAAAACTTAAAAAAAAAAAAAAAAGAATCTTCTCCAACACTACAGTTCAAAAGCATCAATTCTTTGGCGCTCAGCCTTCTTCATAGTCCAACTCTCACATCCATACATGACCACAGGAAAAACCATAGCCTTGACTAGATGAACCTTTGTTGGCAAAGTAATGTCTCTGCTTTTTAAAATGCTGTCGACATTGGTCATAGCTTTTCTTCTAAGAAGTAAGCGTCTTTTAATTTCATGGCTACAGTCACCATCTGCAGTGATTTTCAGATCAGATCAGTTGCTCAGTCGTGTCTGACTCTTTGCGACCCCATGAATTGCAGCACACCAGGCCTCCCTGTCCATCACCAACTCCCGGAGTTCACTCAGACTCACGTCCATCGAGTCAGTGATGCCATCCAACTATCTCATCCTCTGCTGTCCCCTTCTCCTCCTGCCCCCAATCCCTCCCAGCATCAGAGTCTTTTCCAATAAGTCAACTCTTCGCATGAAGTGGCCAAAGTACTGGAGTTTCAGCTTTAGTATCATTCCTTCCAAAGAAATCCCAGGGCTCATCTCAGTGATTTTAGAGCCCCCCAAAATAAAGTCTGTCACTGTTTCCACTGTTTCCCCATCTATTTGCCATGGAGTGAAGGGACTTGTTGCCATGATCTTAGTTTTCTGAATGTTGATTTTCAGCCAACTTTTACACTCTCCTCCTCTTTCACTTTCTTCAAGAGGCTCTTTAATTCTTCTTTGCTTTCTGCCATAAGGGTGGTGCCATCTGCATATCTGAGGTTATTGATATTTCTGCCCACAATTGATTCCAGCTTGTGCTTCATCCAGCCTGGCACTTTGCATGATGTACTCAGCATATAAGTTAAATAAGCAGGGTGACAATATGCAGCTTTGAGGTACTCCTTCCCTGATTTAGAACCATTCTTTTGTTCCATGTCCAGTTCTAACTCTTTCTTCTTGACCTGCATACAGATTTCTCAGGAAGCAGGTCAGGTGGTCTGGTATTCCCATCTCTTTAAGAATTTTCCACAGTTTGTTGTGATCCCCATGGACTGTGGCGACAGTCCATGGGGTCATAAAAAGTCACACGACTGAGCAGCTAACACACACACACAAACGTGCAAGGTGATAATATACAGCCTTTAAGTACCCCTGTCCCATATTTCAAACAGTCCATTGTTCCGGGTCCAGTCCTAACTGCTGCTTCTGTCCTGCATGTAGGTTTCTCAGGAGTCAGGTCAAATTGTCTGTTATTCCCTTCTCTTTAAGAATTTCTGACAGTTTTACTACATTCACTAGTCCTTTAAACTAGTGAAAGTCATCTAAACAAAGTGGGCTTCAGTTATGCAAATTATAAAATGTGGAAGTAGGCATACATAAACTCTGTATGCTTTCAAACTCTACTTAGGTTATCTGCAAATTATACTGGTTTTTATAATAATGAGGAAAGGAGGAGAACCAATTTAAATATTTCTGTACTTTTTACAAAGGAAACTAAATTTTTTAAAGAATACCTTGAACCAATTAAAAATTATTAGAAAAAAAGCCCCATTTAAGTGTTATCATAAGAGTTTTATTTTATCCATAGTCTATGATAGTGTATTTTGAAGAAGAAATAATGATTTTGAACTTCAGATAATATTTCTTCAGTTCAGTTCAGTTCAGTCCCTCAGTCATGTCTGACTCTTTGCGACTCTTTGCCATGAGTCACAGCATGCCAGGTCTCCCTGTCCATCACCAAATCCCGGAATTCACTCAGACTCACGTCCATCAAGTCAGTGATGCTATCCAGCCATCTCATCCTCTGTCGTCCCCTTCTCCTCCTGCCCCCAATCCCTCCCAGCATCAGAGTCTTTAGAGTCAACTCTTCGCATGAGGTGGCCAAAGTACTGGAGTTTCAGCTTTAGCATCATTCCTTTCAAAGAAATACCAGGGCTGATCTCCTTCAGAATGGACTGGTTGGATCTTGTTGCAGTCCAAGGGACTCTCAGGAGTCTTCTCCAACACCACAGTTCAAAAACATCAATTCTTCGGTGCTCAGCCTTTTTCACAGTCCAAATGTAACATCCATACATGACCACTGGAAAAATCATAGCCTTGACTAGACGGACTTTTGTTTGTAAAGTAATGTCTCTGCTTTTCAATATGCTATCTAGGTTGGTCATAACTTTCCTTCCAAGGAATAAGCGTATTTTTTTCATATTTTATTTTATTTTTTAATTTTACAATATTGTATTGGTATTGCCATATATCAACATGAATCCACCACAGGTATACACGTGTTCCCCATCCAGTGATTTTGGAAAGTTGAAGGGAAATTGGAGAGAGTTCTGTAGGTGAATTTTGAATTTCATTCATTATCGTCATGAAGCATACTTTAAAAGTTTTGTATTCTATCCTCAAATGTATTTTCACCTTTTATTTCTTATAGGAAACACATCCATTTTCTCTTTGAATGGTGGAAAACGATTAGCAATGAAAAAACACACAAGACCCACAGAATTCATTCTTATGGGGCTATCAGATGACCCAGAGCCTCAGATTGTGATTTTTATCTTTTTAATCATCACATATATATTAAGTGTCACTGAAAATTTTACCATCATCATTCTCACCTTGGTAGATTCCCATCTACAGACACCTATGTATTTTTTCCTCAGGAACTTCTCTTTTTTTTTTTTCCTTTTTTAAAAATTTTTTTATTTTATTTTTTAACTTTACAATATTGTATTGGTTTTGCCATATATCAACATGAATCTGCCACAGGTATACACATGTTCCACATCCTGAACCCTCTTCTCTCCTCTCTCCCCATACCATCCCTCTGGGTTGTCCCAGTGCACCAGCCCCAAGCATCCAGTATCATGCATTGAACCTGGACTGGCGACTCGTTTCATATATGATATTACACATGTTTATATTAGAAATTTCCTTTACAACTGTCTGTATTCCTAGATTTCTTGGCACAATTATCACCAGGGATAAAACAATTTCATACAGCAGTTGTACAGCTCAGTTGTTTTTCTTCATTTTCTTGGGTATCACTGAGTTTTATCTCATAACTGCCATGTCCTATGATCGCTATGTAGCTATCTGCAAACCCCTGCATTACACAACCATCATGAACAACAGAGTCTGTGTATTGCTTGTCTTTTGTGCTTGGCTGGCAGGGTTCTTAAACATCTTCCCACCTGTTATTCTTTTTCTCCAGTTAGATTACTGTGGTTCTAATATCACTGATCACTTTACTTGTGACTATTTCCCTCTCTTGCAACTATCCTGCTCAGACACGTGACTTCTTGAAGTGATTGGTTTTTACTCTGCAATAGTGATTCTGCTTTTTACTTTGGCATTAATGATTCTATCCTACATGTTCATCATCAAGACAATTCTGAGACTGCCTTCTGCCAGTCAGAGAAAAAAGGCATTTTCTACATGCTCCTCTCACATCATTGTCATTTCCATCTCTTATGGAAGCTGTATATTCATGTATGCCAACCCTTCAGCAAAAGAAAAGGCATCCTTTAACAAAGGAGCATCTATTCTGAATGCTTTTGTTCCTCCTATGATGAATCCATTTATATATTCACTGAGGAACCAGCAAGTGAAACAAGTCTTCAAGGAGACCATCCAAAAGGTTATCTTTTTCTCCAGAAAATGCAAGTGATTATATCATTAAAAAAGTAAAGTTCTTGTCATTGCTTTCTGTTACTCATAATCTGCCCAAACTCTTTCAGTACAGTTGTATGAGTCCTTTTCATCTGTTCCCATGTTAAAAAATTCCCCACACTGAACCTAATTAACTGTATAAAGTTGAATATTTCTTCAGAATTTTATATAAATTTTTTATTCAAATATATTTGGATGAAGTAAAGAACACGGGTTGGTATTACAATTTTATAGGCCATTTAGTTTGATGAAAAGAATGTCAAACTTGATGTGGACTTCTGAAATTTTCATTCTACCAGGTAATAGAAATGACATTATTAGGAATTTTTATTCTATCTGGAATTTTCATGAAATCAAACAATGACAATCACTAGAGGGTTGGAAATTAAATATCTACTTAAATATTTTTAAAGTTTGGAAACTGAAGTATATTTGAACTCCTTATACTATTATAATACTTTTATAATAATGAGAGAGAAGAAAGAGGAGGGTAGAGTTAATATTTTTTCAGCAATTAATATAGTCCAGGCCTATTCTAATTATTTTCTTCATATTGGCTAGTTGAATCTTGTGAACAGCTTTATTCCATTTTCAGTCACTCATTCATATCTAACTCTTTGTGCTCTCATGGACTGCAGCACACAAGCCTTCCCTGTCCTTCACTAGCTCCCTGAGTTTGCTCAAACTCATTTCCATGATCTAGTAATACCTTCCAAGCATCTTATCCTCTGTTGCCCCTTTCCCTTCCTGACCTCAATTTTTCCCAGCATCAGGGTCTTTTCCAGTGAGTGCTTCAGCTTCAGCATCAGTCCCTCCAATGAATATTCAGAGTTGATTTCCTATAGGACCGACTGGCTTTATCTCACAGTCCAAAGGATTCTTCAGAGTTTTCTCTAGCAGCATAGTCTAAAAGCATCAATTCTTGTGTGCTCAGCATTCTTTATTGTCCAACTCTCACATCCTTAAATGACTACTGAAAAACCCATAGCTTTGACTATACGGATCATTGTTGACAAAGTGATGTTTCTGCTTTTTAATACACTGCCTAAGTTCATCAAAGCTTTTTTTTTTAATTTTATTTTTTAACTTTACAATATTGTATTGGTTTAGGCATATATCAAAATGAATCTGCCACAGGTATACACGTGTTCCCCATCCTGAACCCTCCTCCCTCCCCATACCATCCCTCTGGGTCGTCCAAGAGCACCAGGCCCAAGCATCCAGTATCGTGAATCGAACCTGGACTGGTGACTCATTTCATATATGATATTATACATGTTTCAATGCCATTCTCCCCAATCATCCCACCCTCTCCTTCTCCCACAGAGTCCAAAAGACTGTTCTATACATCAGTGTCTCTACTGCTGTCTCGTATACAGTGTTATTGTTACCATTTTTCTAAATTCCATATATATGCCTATTATACAGAATGAAGTAAGCCAGAAAGAAACATCAAAGCTTTTCTTAAACAACTTTCTGAGGTAACTGTTATTGATTTTCTCTTGAAGATATTTTTACCTTATCTCTTCCTCTGGAAATGTTTCATATGACTGTTTTTATTTCACAGCCATGATGAAAAGGTAACATTCGAGTTAATTTTAATTGGCAATAGAGAAGAACAAGAAAGAAAAGGGATCCAGATTGGAAAAGAAGAAGTAAAACTTTCATTGGCAACAGCATGATACTATACAAAGAAAACCGTACAAATACCATCAGAAACTGACTAGAATAATCAGTTAATTTAGTAAGGTTGCAGGATACAAAATCGATTCACAGAAATTCATTGAATTCCAATACACTAGTAACAAAAATCTGAAAGAGAAAAAGAATCAACGCCATTCACCAAGGCAACAACAATAAAATATCTAGGAATAAATGCACAAAAGAGCTGTATAAAGAAAATTATAAGACATTAATGAAAGAAGTCAAAGATGACATAAACAGATGGAGAGACATATCAATTCTTGAATTACAAGAGTCAATGTAACAAAATAGAAAGCCCAGAGATAAACCCAAGCACTTTTGTGCATCTTATCAAACTTCGACAAAGGAGGCAAGAATACGCAACAGAGGAAAGATAGCCCCTTCAATAAGTGGTGCAGGGAAAACTGGACAGCTATGTGTAAAAGAATAAAATTAGAACACTTCTTAACACCATTCACAAAGATAAACTCAAAACGGATTACAGACCTCCATCTCCTTATGTTTTGGAAATAAAAACAAGTAGGACCTTATTAAACTTAAAAGCTTTTGCACAGCAAAGGAAATCATAAACAAGATGACAAGACAACCCTCAGAATGGGAGAAAATATGTGCAAATGAAGCAACTGACAAAGGATTAATCTCTAAAAAAGCAACTCATGTAGTTCAATAACAAAAGAACAAGTCATTGAGACAATGGGCAGAAGACTTAATAGAGGGCTATTTCTCCAAAGAAGAGATAAATATGGCTAATAAACACATGAAGAAATACCCAACTTCACTTGTCAAAACTACAATGAGGTAAAACCTCACATTGGTCAAGATGGCCGTCATCAAACAAATGCTGGAGAAGATGTGAAGAAATGGGAATTCTCTTGCACAGTTGGTGGGAATGTGAATTTATAGAGCCACTATGAAGAATAGTATGGTGATTTCTGTAAAAAATAGGAATAAAACTTCCATATGACCCAGCAATCTCACTACTGGGTATATATTCAGAAAATCACAATTCTAAGACACAGGTACTCCAGAGTTCATTGTAGCACTATTCACAATAGCCAGGACATGGGAGCAATCTTGATGTCCACTGGCAGATGGAATGGATAAAGAAATTGTGGTAAGCACATGGACAGAGGAAGATGTCAGGCTATAGTCCATAGCATCACAAAGAGTTGGCCATGACTGAGCACAAATGCACAACCATAAGCTGGGTTGTAAACTGGTTCATAACAAGCCAAGCATCCATATAAATGAACAAACGGGAATCAAATATAGTGAGGTAGATAAAGCTAGAGCCTGTTATAGAGTGAAGTAAATTAGAAAGAGAAAAACAAATATTGTATATTAACACATATATATGGAATCTAGAAAAATGGTACAGATGAACCTACTGTCAGGGCAGCAATTAGAGACACACACATAGAGAACGGACCTGTGAACGTAGCGGGTGATGGTTGGGAGAAGGTGGGGCAAATTGAGAGA
The DNA here is from genome assembly GCF_032452875.1 of Bos javanicus. Classification (NCBI taxonomy): domain Eukaryota; kingdom Metazoa; phylum Chordata; class Mammalia; order Artiodactyla; family Bovidae; genus Bos; species Bos javanicus. The sequence goes on from NC_083872.1 coordinate 59,210,319, forward strand.
CTATAATTGAAACTCATACATTAAAATATATAAAACAGATAGCCACTGAAAAGTTGCGGTTCAGCATGGTGAGATTAACCCTGGCCTCTATGACAACCTAAAGATGTGGGCTGGGGTAGGAGGTGGGAGTGAAGTCAAAAAGGAGGAGACATATGTATACTTGTGACACACTCATGCTAACGTATGGCAGAAATGAACAAAACATTGTAAAGCAATTATCCAACAATTAAAAAACATTGAAAAATAGTATTCAGCATGATTGAATATTTCCTGAATTTCTAGAAAGAGTGTTTCCTGTTAAAATCAAAACACAGGTCTTTCTCAGGCGCTGCTGCTCTGCCTTTTACTGTCTGTCCTAATTTTGTAAGGAATATTGTGAAAACATGGAATTAAAAAACATTTCAAAGAGGGAAATGAGGTAAGTTCCAAGGTTGAGTGGATAGATGAGCCCAAAGGAAGGGTAATACATGAGAGAATGATGAGAATTTGAATGGCAAAAAATGTATATACTATAATTGGTAGTTTAGTTCAGTCATTCAATCATGTTCAACTCTTTGCGACCCCATGGACTGCAACAGGCCAGGCTTCCCAGTCTATCCCCAACTCTTGGAGCTTGCTCAAACTCATGTACTTTGAGTCAGTGATGCCATCCAACCATCTCATCCTCTGTTGTCCCCTTCTCCTCCTGCCTTCACTCTTTCCCAGCATCAGGGTCTTTTCCAGTTAGTCAGTTATTTGCATCAAGTGGCCAAAGTATTGGAGCTTCAGCGTCAGCATTAGCCCTTCCAATGAATGTTCAGGATTGATTTTCTTTGGGATTGACTGGTTTGATCTCATTGCAGCCCAGGGGACTCTCAAGAGTCTTCTCCAACACCACAGTTCAAGAGCATCAATTCTTTGGCACTCAGTATACTTTATGGTCCAACTTTCACATCCATACATGACTACTGAAAAACAAAAACAAAAACAAAAACATAGCTTTAACTAGATGCATCTTTGTTGACAATGCCTGCTTTTTAATATGCTGTCTAGTTTGGTCATAGCTTTTCTTCCAAGATACAAGTGTCTTTTAATTTCATGTCTGCAGTCATCATCTGCAATGGTTTTGGAGCCCAAGAATTTAAAGTTTGTCACTGTATCCATTGTTTCCCCATGTATTTGCCATGAAGTGATGGCACCGGGTGCCATGATCTTTGTGTTTTAAATGCTGAGTTTCAAGCCAGCTTTTTCACTCTCTTCATTTGCTTTCATGAAGAGGCTCTTTAGTTCCTCTTCACTTTCTGCCCAAAGGATTGTGTCATCTGCTTATCTAGGTTATTGACATTTCTCTCAGCAGTCTTGATTCCAGCTTGTCCTTCATTCAGCCTGGCATTTTGCATGATGTACATTGCATATAAGTTAAATGAGCAGGGTGACAATATACAGCCTTAGCGTTCTCCTTTCCCAATTTGGTACCAATCCGATGTTCCATGTCCAGTTCTAACTTCTGCTTCTGGAACGGCATACACATTTCTTAGGATGTAGGTAAGATGATCTGGTATTCCCATCACTTTAAGAATTTTCCACAGTTTGTTGTGATCCACACGGTCAAAGGCTTTGGCATAGTCAATAAAGCAGAAGTAGATGTTTTTCTGGAACTTTGTTGAATTTTCTATGGTCAAACGGACATTGGCAATTTGATCTCTGGTTCCTTGACCTTTCCTAAATCCAGTTCTAACATCAGGAAGTTCTCGGTTAACGTGCTGTTGAAGCCTCACTCAGAGAATTTGACCATTACTTTGCTAGAGTGTGAGATAAGTGCAGTTGTGCAGTAGTTTGAAATTCTTCATGCTGGAGAGTTCTGACAAAGCGTGGTCCACTGGAGAAGGGAATGGAAACCACCTCAGTACTCTTGCCTTGAGAATCACAGGAACAGTATGAAAGTGCAAAAAGATATGACACTGAAAGACAAACTCCCCTGGTCGGTAGGCGCCCAGTATGCTACTGGATAAGAGTGGAGAAATAACTACAGAAAGAATGAAGAGATGGAGCCAAAGTGAAAACAATGCCCAGTTTGGACATGACTGGTGATGTAACTGAAAAATGATGCTGTGAAAGTGCTGCAATCAATATGCCAGCAAATTTGGAAAACTCAGCAGTGGCCACAGGACTGGAAAAGGGCAGTTTTCATTCCAATCCTAAAGAAAGGCAACACCAAAAAATGCTCAGACTACCACACAATTGCACTCATCTCACATGCTAGTAAAGTAATGCTCAAAATTCTCCAAGCCAGGCATCAGCAATACATAAACCATGAACTTCCTAATGTTCAAGCTGCTTTTAGAAAGGGCAGAGGAACCAGAGACCAAATTGCCAATATCTGTTGGATCATGGAAAAAGCAAGAGAGTTCCAGAAAAACATCTATTTCTGCTTTCTTGACTATGCCAAAGCCTTTGACTGTGTAGATCACAATAAACTGTGGAAAATTCTGAAAGAGATGGGAGTACCAGACCACCTGACCTGCCTCTTGAGAAACCTATAAACAGGTCAGGGAGCAACAGTTAGAACTGGACATGGAACAACAGACTGGTTCTAAATAGGAAAAAGATTACGTCAAGGCTGTATATTGTCACCCTGTATATTTAACTTATATGCAGAGTACATCATGAGAAATGCTGGACTGGAAGAAACACAAGCTGGAATCAAGATTGCTGGGAGAAATATCAATAACCTCAGATATGAAGATGACACCACCCTTATGGCAGAAAGTGAAGAGGAATGAAAAAGCCTCTTGATGAAAGTGAAAGTGGAGAGTGAAAAAGTTGGCTTAAAGCTCAACATTCAGTAAACGAAGATCATGGCATGTGGTCCCATCACTTCATGGGAAATAGAAGGGGAAACAGTGCAAACAGTGTCAGACTTTATTTTTTGGGGCTCCAAAATCACTGCAGATGGTGATTGCAGCCATGAAATTAAAAGACCCTTACTCCTTGGAAGGAAATTATGACCAACCTAGATAGCATATTCAAAAGCAGAGACATTACTTTGCCAACAAAAGCCCATCTAGTCAAAGCTATGGTTTTTCCTGTGGTCATGTATGGATGTGAGATTTGGACTGTGAAGAAGGCTGAACACCGAATAATTGATGCTTTTGAACTGTGATGTTGGAGAAGACTCTTGAGAGTCCCTTGGACTGCAAGGAGATCCAACCAGTCCATTCTAAAGGAGATCAGCCCTGGGATTTCTTTGGAAGGAATGATGCTGAAGCTGAAACTCCAGTACTTTGGCCACCTCATGTGAAGAGTTGACTCATTGGAAAAGACTCTGATGCTGGGAGGGATTGGAGGCAAGAGGAGAAGGGGACGACAGAGGATGAGATGGCTGGATGGCATCACTGACTCGATGGACGTGAGTCTGAGTGAACTCCGGGAGTTGGTGATGGACAGGGAGGCCTGGCATGCTGCGATTCATGGGGTCACAAAGAGTCGGACTCGACTGAGAGACTGAACTGAACTGAACTGAACTGGTGATGTAACTAAAGTCTGATGCGGTAAAGAACAATATTTCTTAGGAACCTGGAATGTTAGGTCCATGAATTAAGGTAAATCAGTTCAGTTCAGTTCAGTTACTCAGTCATGTCCAACTCTGTGACCCCATGCAAAGGTAAATCAGAAGTGGTCAAATAGGAGATGGCAAGAGTGAACATCAACATTTTAGAATCAGGTAACTAAAATGGACTGGAATGGGCGAATTTAACTCAGATAACTTTTATATCTACTACTGTGGGTAAGATGTAGAAGAAATGGAGTAGCCCTCATAGACAACAAAGAGCTAGTCTGAAATGCAGTATTTGGGTGCAATCTCAAAAATGACAGAATGAGCTCTGTTTGTTTCCAAGGCAAACTTTCAGTATCACAGTAATCTAAGTCTATGCCCCGACCAGTAATGCTGAAGAAGCTGAAGTTGAATGGCTCTATGAAGACCTACAAGACCTTCTAGAACTAACACCCCCAAAAGATGCCCTTTTCATCATAGGGGACTGGAATGCAAAAGTAGGAAGTCAAGAAATACCTGGAATAATAGGCAAATTTGGAATACGGAATGAAACAGGGCAAAGACTAATTGAGTTTTGCCAAGAGAACACACTGGTCATAGCAAACACCCTCTTGCAACAACACAAGAGAAAACTCTACACATGGACATTTCCAGATGGTCAATACCAAAATCAGATTGATTATATTCTTTGCAGCTGAAGGTGGGGAAGCTCTATGTAGTCAGCAAAAACAAGACTGGAAGCTGACTATGGCTCAGATCATGAGCTCCTTACTGCCAAATTCAGACTTACATTGAAGAAAGTAGGGGAAATCATTAGACCATTCAGGTATGACCTAAATCAAATCCTTTATGATTATGCAGTGGAAGTGACAAATAAATTCAAGGGAATAGATCTGAGAGAGTGCCTGAAGAACTATGAACGGAGGTTCGTGACATTCTACAGGAGACAGTGACCAAGAACATCCTCAAAGAAAAGAAACGCAAAAAGGCAAAAATGGCTGTCTGAGGAGGTCTTAAAAATAGCTGAGAAAAGTAGAGAAGCGAAAGGCAAAGGAGAAAAGGAAACATATGTCCATTTGAATACAGAGTTCCCAAGAATAGCAAGCAGAGGTAAGAAAGACTTCCTCAGTGAACAATGCAAGGACATTTAGGAAAACCACAGAATGGTAAAGACTAGACATCTCTTCAAGAAAATTAGAGATGCCAAGGGAACATTTCATGCAAATATGGTCACAATAAAGTACAGAAATTGTATGAACCTAATAGAAGCAGAAGATATTAAGAAGAGCTGGCAAGAATACACAGAAGAACTGTACAAAAAAGATCTTAGTTTCTGGTCTTACGTTTAGATCTTTAATCCATTTTGAGTTTATTTTTGTGTATGGTGTTAGAAAGTGGTCCAGTTTCATTCTTTTACAAGTGGTTGACCAGATTTCCCAGCACCACTTGTTAAAGAGATTGTCTTTAATCCATTGTATATTCTTGCCTCCTTTGTCGAAGATAAGGTGTCCATATGTGCGTGGATTTATCTCTGGGCTTTCTATTTTATTCCATTGATCAATATTTCTGTCTTTGTGCCAGTACCATACTGTCTTGATAACTGTGGCTTTGTAGTAGAGCCTGAAGTCAGGTAGGTTGATTCCTCCAGTTCCATTCTTCTTTCTCAAGATCGCTTTGGCTATTCGAGGTTTTTTGTATTTCCATACAAATTGTGAAATTATTTGTTCTAGCTCTGTGAAGAATACTGTTGGTAGCTTGATAGGGATTGCGTTGAATCTATAAATTGCTTTGGGTAGTATATTCATTTTCACTATATTGATTCTTCCAATCCATGAACATGGTATATTTCTCCATCTATTAGTGTCCTCTTTGATTTCTTTCACCAGTGTTTTATAGTTTTCTATATATAGGTCTTTAGTTTCTTTAGGTAGATATATTCCTAAGTATTTTATTCTTTCTGTTGCAATGGTGAATGGAATTGTTTCCTTAATTTCTCTTTCTGTTTTCTCATTATTAGTGTATAGGAATGCAAGGGATTTCTGTGTGTTGATTTTATATCCTGCAACTTTACTGTAGTCATTGATTATTTCTAGTAATTTTCTGGTGGACTCTTTAGGGTTTTCTATGTAGAGGATCATGTCATCTGCAAAAAGTGAGAGTTTTACTTCTTCTTTTCCAATTTGGATTCCTTTTATTTCTTTTTCTGCTCTGTTTGCTGTGGCCAAAACTTCCAAAACTATGTTGAATAGTAATGGTGAAAGTGGGCACCCTTGTCTTGTTCCTGACTTTAGAGGAAATGCTTTCAATTTTTCACCATTGAGGATAATGTTTGCAGTGGGTTTGTCATATATAGCTTTTATTATGTTGAGGTATGTTCCTTCTATTCCTGCTTTCTGGAGAGTTTTTATCATAAATGGATGTTGAATTTTGTCAAAGGCTTTCTCTGCATCTATTGAGATAATCATATGGTTTTTATTTTTCAATTTGTTAATGTGGTGTATTACATTGATTGATTTGCGGATATTGAAGAATCCTTGCATCCCTGGGATAAAGCCCACTTGATCATGGTGTATGATCTTTTTAATGTGTTGTTGGATTCTGATTGCTAGAATTTTGTTAAGGATTTTTGCATCTATGTTCATCAGTGATATTGGCCTGTAGTTTTCTTTTTTTGTGGGATCTTTGTCAGGTTTTGGTATTAGGGTGATGGTGGCCTCATAGAATGAGTTTGGAAGTTTACCTTCCTCTGCAATTTTCTGGAAGAGTTTGAGCAGGATAGGTGTTAGCTCTTCTCTAAATTTTTGGTAGAATTCAGCTGTGAAGCCGTCTGGACCGGGGCTTTTGTTTGCTGGAAGATTTTTGATTACAGTTTCAATTTCCATGCTTGTGATGGGTCTGTTAAGATTTTCTATTTCTTCCTGGTCCAGTTTTGGAAAGTTGTACTTTTCTAAGAATTTGTCCATTTCTTCCACGTTGTCCATTTTATTGGCATATAATTGTTGATAGTAGTCTCTTATGATCCTTTGTATTTCTGTGTTGTCTGTTGTGATCTCTCCATTTTCGTTTCTAATTTTGTTGATTTGATTTTTCTCCCTTTGTTTCTTGATGAGTCTGGCTAATGGTTTGTCAATTTTATTTATCCTTTCAAAGAACCAGCTTTTGGTTTTGTTGATTTTTGCTATGGTCTCTTTTGTTTCTTTTGCATTTATTTCTGCTCTAATTTTTAAGATTTCTTTCCTTCTACTAACCCTGGGGTTCTTCATTTCTTCCTTTTCTAGTTGCTTTAGGTGTAGAGTTAGGTTATTTATTTGACTTTTTTCTTGTTTCTTGAGGTGTGCCTGTATTGCTATGAACTTTCCCCTTAGGACTGCTTTTACCGTGTCCCACAGGTTTTGGGTTGTTGTGTTTTCATTTTCATTCGTTTCTATGCAAATTTTGATTTCTTTTTTGATTTCTTCTGTGATTTGTTGGTTATTCAGCAGCGTGTTGTTCAGCCTCCATATGTTGGAATTTTTAATAGTTTTTCTCCTGTAATTGAGATCTATTCTTACTGCATTGTGGTCAGAAAAAAATGCTTGGAATGATTTCTATCTTTTTGAATTTACCAAGGCTAGCTTTATGGCCCAGGATGTGATCTATCCTGGAGAAGGTTCCATGTGCGCTTGAGAAAAAGGTGAAATTCATTGTTTTGGGATGAAATGACCTATAGATATCAATTAGGTCTAACTGGTCTATTGTATCGTTTAAAGTTTGTGTTTCCTTGTTAATTTTCTGTTTAGTTGATCTATCCATAGGTGTAAGTGGGGTATTAAAGTCTCCCACTATTATTGTGTTATTGTTAATTTCTCCTTTCATACTTGTTAGCATTTGTCTTACGTACTGTGGTGCTCCCGTGTTGGGTGCATATATATTTATAATTGTTATATCTTCTTCTTGGATTGATCCTTTGATCATTATGTAGTGACCTTCTTTGTCTCTTTTCACAGCCTTTGTTTTAAGGTCTATTTTATCTGATATGAGTATTGCTACTCCTGCTTTCTTTTGGTCCCTATTTGCATGGAAAATCTTTTTCCAGCCCTTCACTTTCAGTCTGTATGTGTCCCCTGTTTTGAGGTGGGTCTCTTGTAGACAACATATGTAGGCGTCTTGTTTTTGTATCCATTCAGCCAGTCTTTGTCTTTTGGTTGGGGCATTCAACCCATTTATGTTTAAGGTAAGGAGAACATAGGCAAAACACTCTCCGACATACATCACAGCAGGATCCTCTATGACCCACCTCCCAGAATATTGGAAATAAAAGCAAAAATAAACAAATGGGACCTAATTAACCTTAAAAGCTTCTGCACATCAAAGGAAACTATTAGCAAGGTGAAAAGACAGCCTTCAGAATGGGAGAAAATAATAGCAAATGAAGCAACCGACAAACAACTAATCTCAAAAATATACAAGCAACTCCTACAGCTCAACTCCAGAAAAATAAATGACCCAATCAAAAAATGGGCCAAAGAACTAAATAGACATTTCTCCAAAGAAGACATACAGATGGCTAACAAACACATGAAAAGATGCTCAACATCACTCATTATCAGAGAAATGCAAATCAAAACCACTATGAGGTACCATTTCACACCAGTCAGAATGGCTGCGATCCAAAAGTCTACAAATAATAAATGCTGGAGAGGGTGTGGAGAAAAGGGAACCCTCTTACACTGTTGGTGGGAATGCAAACTAGTACAGCCACTATGGAGAACAGTGTGGAGATTCCTTAAAAAACTGGAAATAGAACTGCCTTATGATCCAGCAACCCCACTGCTGGGCATACACACTGAGGAAACCAGAAGGGAAAGAGACACGTGTACCCCAATGTTCATCGCAGCACTGTTTATAATAGCCAAGACATGGAAGCAACCTAGATGTCCATCAGCAGATGAATGGATAAGAAAGCTGTGGTACATATACACAATGGAGTATTACTCAGCCATTAAAAAGAATACATTTGAATCAGTTCTAATGAGGTGGATGAAACTGGAGCCTATTATACAGAGTGAAGTAAGCCAGAAGGAAAAACATAAATACAGTATTCTAACGCATATATATGGAATTTAGAAAGATGGTAACAATAACCCTGTGTACGAGACAGCAAAAGAGACACTGATGTATAGAACAGTCTTATGGACTCTGTGGGAGAGGGAGAGGGTTGGAAGATTTGGGAGAATGACATTGTATCATGTAAAATATCATGTAAGAAACGAGTTGCCAGTCCAGGTTCGATGCACGATACTGGATGCTTGGGGCTAGTGCACTGGGACGACCCAGAGGGATGGTATGGGGAGGGAGGAGGGAGGAGGGTTCAGGATGGGGAACACATGTATACCTGTGGTGGAATCATTTTGATGTTTGGCAAAACTAATACAATTATGTAAAGTTTAAAAATAAAATAAAATTAAAAAAAAAAAAAAACTATTGCTTGTGTAAAAAAAAAAAAAAAAATCTTAATGACCCAGATAACCATGATGGTGTGATCACTCACCTAGAGCCAGACATCCTGGAGTCTGAAGTCATGTTAGCCTTAGGAAGCATCACTATGAATAAAACTAGTGGAGGTTATGGAAATCCAGTTGAATTCTTTCAATTCCTAAAAGATGATGCTGTTAAAATGCTGCACTCAATATGTCAGTTTTCATCCCAATCTCAAAGAAGGGCAATGCCAAAGAATGTTCAAACTACTGCACAACTGCACTCATATTCGGTAAGGTGCTAGCATGGGGTCGCAAAGAGTTGGACACTACTGAGCGACTGATCTGATCTGGCAATAAAAGTATGAGCACTGAAAAATACTTCCAGGGAGACTATGTGAAAATTAATAGACTTTGAAAGCCCTGTTTTTTATTTGACTGCTCATTATTATGCCTCTGATTTATAAAACAAGTCTTTTATTTTTTCATTTCCTGAGAAGAGTACAGTCTTCCTGGCCATGTCCATGAAGGTTCACTTGACTTTCAGATTCCTTAGGGTATATATAAAGGGGTTCAGCATGGGTATTACTGAGGTGTTTAGCACAGCCACTCCCTTGCTCAAAGGCACCCTGTCCTTTGCTGATGGATTCATGTACATGAAAATGTAGCCGCCATAAAAGATGGAGATAACAATTTGTGGGAAGAACACGTGGAAGAGGCCCTTGTCTTCTGAGTGGTGGAAGAGATCTTCAAAGTTGTTCTGATGATATATGGATAGGACAGAATTATTAATACCAAAATGAACATTAGGGTAAACACAGCAATGGGAAAGCCCATCATCTCTAGCAATTTGGTGTCTGAACAAGAAATGTGTGAAAGGGGAAATAATCACAAGTAAAATGATCAATAGCATAATCAAGTTGTCTGAACAGCATGAGTGACAAGAAAACATTTAAGGATGAAACCAACCAAGAAGCCAAGACAAGTAGTGTGCAGACTCTATGATTCATGATGCTCATGTAATGTAGCTGTTTGCAGATGGCAATGTCATGGTCAGAAGCCTTATCAGCCAGTAGGCAAAACTCAGTGACTCCCAAGAGAATGAAAAACAAAAAACAAACTGAACCATACAATCAGTAAAAGAAAAGATTTTCTCTCCTGTAATAATGGTGATAAGGAACTTGGGTACAGTGACAGTTGTGGATGAAACCTCTAATATGGAGAAATTTCTGAGGAAGAAATACATGAGGGTCTGTAGGTGGGCACCCAGCAGGATTAGGGTGACTAATGGTCAGGTTTCCTGTAATGCTGAGCATGCAGGTAGTGAGTAGAAAGACACAGCTCACAACGTGAAGTTGTGGATCATCTGACAGTCCCAGAAGGATAAACTCCCTAATTTCTCTGTAGTTTCTCCTTTTCTTCTTCTTTTGAGTATCCTTCAGGGTAAAACACAAAGAGACTTAAAGAAAAGGAAACTATTCACAGATAGCACAAGAATTTATTTCTGGAAGGACTATGCCGTACTATTTTAACTTGGGAGATCTTTGAAACAACTTATCTTTAAAGATTTTTTTTTTCCATATGCCAGTGTGTGTTTTTCATAGAATATTTCTTTTAAAATAACACCCGTGGCAGATGCACGTTGATGTATGGCAAAACCAATACAATATTGTAATGTAAAAAATAATAATAATAAAATTAAAAAAAATAAATAAAATAACTATTTCACTGATTGAAATGGGGTTAAAATATGCTTAAAATTTTTATCTATATCACATCCTCTAAATGCAAAGAGGAGGAATTTTAACCTAGGCTTTTATATGTATTTGAAATACTGGAATAGAAATGCTATCTGTCGATCTTTTAAATTCTTTCCTAAAATATTTCTTTCCCAATGGGAAACTCCTCATCTTTTCTTCAAATTCAGTTAGATTGCATTATTTCCTATTCTTTTACCTGATTTCTTATATTATTATTTTGCTAGTTAATTTAGAAAATCCAAATATGTCAGGGAAAAGGTCACTCAAATGGGTCTGTCTCCCAAACGAAAGTCCTTGGACTTAAATCTTCAACAATATGAAAGACTTCTAAGTTCTCACTCTGAGTCACATCCACCTTCATAACTTCTGACTCCTTATCTGAATCACACCTGATGGATTCACTATGGTGACCATCTCAAGTACAGGAGACAGGGTTTCTGAACTCTGAAATCTAATACCTGAAGATTTGATGTGACAAAGATGTAATAATAATAGAAATAAAGTGCACAATACACAAAATGAGCTTGAACCATCCTGTAACTAGCCTCGACCCACGTCCATGGAAAAGTTTTCATCTGCTAAACTGATCCCTGGTACAAAAAGTTGGGGAAATTGTGTACAGACTCCAGAGTACAGAGGAGGAAGAGTGGATTTTTCATAGATTGGATCTGTGTCATTGGCTAAGGAATCTAAATTGTATGAATATCTAACATCAAACATAAAACATTATCTTTCAGAGAACATTTTTTCTTCAAAATCTCTGCCATCTAAATATTATTATTCTCTCTATATGTGTGTGTATATTCTGCTTTCTATCCTATGTTGTATTTTTTTTTTATTATATTTTTAAACTTTACAATATTGTATTGGTTTTGCCAAATATAAAAATGAATCTGTCACAGGTATACATGTGTTCCCCATCCTGAACCCTCCTCCCTCCTCCCTCCCCATACCATCCCTCTGGGTCATCCCTGTGTACCAGTCCCAAGCATCCAGTATCGTGCATTGAACCTGGACTGACGACTTGTTCCATATATGATATTATACGTATTTCAATGCCATTCTCCCAAATCATCCCACCCTCTCCCCCTCCCACAGAGTCCAAAAGACTGTTCTATACATCAGTGTCTCTTTTGCTGTCTCGTGCACAGGGTTATTGTTACCATCTTTTTAAATTCCATATATATGCGTTAGTATACTGTATAGGTGTTTTTCTTTCTGGCTTACTTCACTCTGTATAATAGGGTCCAGTTTCATCCACCTCATTAGAACTGATTCAAATGTATTCTTTTTAATGGCTGAGTAATACTCCATTATGTATATGTACCACAGCTTTCTTATCCATTCATCTGCTGATGGACATCTAGGTTGCTTCCATGTCTTGGCTATTATAAACAGTGCTGCGATGAACATTGGGGTACACGTGTCTCTTTCAATTCTGGTTTCCTCCATATGTATGCCCAGCAGTAGGATTGCTGGATCATAAGGCAGTTCTATTTCCAGTTTTTTAAGGAATCTCCACACTGTTCTCCATAATGGCTGTACTAGTTTGCATTCCCACCAACAGTGTAAGAGGGTTCCCTTTTCTCCACACCCTCTCCAGCATTTATTGCTTGTAGACTTTTGGATCGCAGCCATTCTGACTGGCGTGAAATGGTACCTCATTGTGGTTTTGATTTGCATTTCTCTGATAATGAGTGATGTTGAGCATCTTTTCATGTGTTTGTTAGCCATCTCTATGTCTTCTTTGGAGAAATGTCTATTTAGTTCTTTGGCCCATTTTTCAATTGGGTCATTTATTTTTCTGGAATTGAGCTGTAGAAGTCGCTTATATATTTTTGAGATTAGTTGTTTGTGAGTTACTTCATTTGCTATTATTTTCTCCCATTCTGAAGGCTCCTATGTTGTATTTTTAGATTTTCTTTTTTTCTACATTGATATTCACTTAGTAAAATCTTTATTTTGTCAGTATATTGATATAATTCTTATATAGCAATGAAAGACTTGTACTTTGTCTTGCTGTTTAACAGTAACAGTAATAACAATAAATAATAATATAATAATAAATAATAAAATAATAATAACAATGCATAAATTGACCCAGTTATTTTCAAGATCACTCATTTTGTGAATTCTCTATCTTGCCTGGAGAATCCCAGGGACGGGGAAGCCTGGTGGGCTGCCTTCTCTAGGGTCGCACAGAGTCGGACACGACTGAAGTGACCTAGCATAGCATCGGGAGAGAACTTTCTGCAATAGAATATTTAATTTCAAGATATAGGTTTACTGATTTGTTGTATGTGCATGCTTAGTTGCTCAGTTCTGTCCCGCTCTTTCCAAACCTATGGACTATATCCCATCAGGCGCCTCTATCCATGAGATTCTCCAGGCAAGAATACTAGAGTGAGTAGCCATTCCCTTCTCCAGGGGATCTTCCTGACCAAGGGATCTTCCTGACCAAGGAATCTAACTGGGTCTCCTGCATTGCCAGCATATTCTTTACCATTTGAGCTACCAGGGAAGCCTTTTTTTTAGTATGTAATGTATCATAATATTGTGAAAATTCTCAGTGTTTTTTTCTTCTACAAGCCTGAGCCTTTTCATTCACTTTACTGTATAAGAAAACTATAGCTACTCTCGATTTAGGGAAAGTTCCAAATGGTGGCCAATTCTACTGGGAAATCATGTAATGTTTAGGAGAAAAGGAGCATATCCTTTTGCTAATCCTTAAATATCAGAGGAAAACAATATCTTGAAACTTACAAAAACAACAGGCTTTACATTGTCTGTAGACAAATCACGGCAACTCAATATTTGATAAATATTTACTAATGCAAGTGTAAAAGTCATTGTTCTCAATTAACAGTGTTCTCTAATTATCAGCTGTACATAACTCTGATCTTTAAACCATTTTGGAATGTGAAGTGTCAACCATTCCTGGGATGTTTTTGGTAAAGCAAGAAGAATATACCCAAGTCTTTAAGACCACGTTTCAGACTTGTCCTTCCTTAGGACTTATCCATACTTTTCCTGATATTCCCATGAAATTTAGAATAACAAGCTTCATATTTCTTTCTCTCCCTTAAGAACTCTAATTAAAATAAATAAATTTGAATTAAAAAAATAATTCTAATGTCTTATATATCTCATGTTGAATCAGGCTTGTCGTTCATTTAGGGTGAAAATTAACCTATCCAATAAACTACTGCTTGCCAGAGGAATGGGGATGATTGGCACTGGCATATATACACTGCTGATCATTGTTCATTATTGCTCATCTCAGTCGCATTCAACTCTTTGTGGTCTTTTGGACTGTAGCCTGCTAGGCTCTTCTGTCCATGAGATTCTTCTGGCAAGAAATACAGGAGTGGGTTGCCATTTCCTCCTCCAGACAATCTTCCTGACCCAGGGATTGAATCTGTGTCTCCTGTGTCTCCTGCACTGCAGGCAGATTCTTTATCTACTGGGCCATTGGGGAAGCCATACACTATTGTTAAGTAATTATTATAAATTACTAACAAATCTAATTATTTTCACATAGTATCTCTAGAGTTGTTTTTCATTTCTCATACTTTTATTGCCAATTCTTGCCAAGGATATTAGACACATTTTTTCCCCATTCAAATTCCCATCCTTCTCTCATACACTTTCCTTCCTTCAGGCTAGTCCTTCCACTCTATAACCATGAACTGATCTCATAATTCTTCTTTGAAATGTTTTTAATTCCATGTTTTTGGACAACATTTCTTTAAAAATTAAAGACAAGAGGCAGAGCAAGAGCACACAAAAGAGACTTGTGTTTTATGATTTCACCAGAAAACACTCTTTCTAGAATTTCAGGAAATATTAAATCATGTAAAGCACTATTTTTAATTTACTCTACAATGGCCATAAGCATAATCTGTTCATCTCATTAGACTATTACATATACTCTCCTCTGCATATTGTGGCCTACCTAGTAGTTACGTGAAAACAATACAACTAAGAACATAATGCAGTTATATTTTTTGAGAACTCAAAAACTTTTCTCATTACTCAGCTTAAATCTTCTGTGCCATATAATTTATCAATATGAATATGTACATTTAGGAAAACTGTGAAATACCCCCTTTTTTGGAAATATTTAATTAACATATATGCTGTAACAATTCTTAAAGAAAGGTTGAAGAATGAATATTACCAGATACCATATATGACTACAATTTTTGTGGCCAGTTGTATATTTAAATAAATGATTGATGTTACGTTGATCTTTTCAATAATCAATAGCTAAGAGTTTTTGTAACTTTCTCATATTTGTGGCTATTTTGAGGTAATATTACAGATATAATTCATTCAATAATCTGCTTAAATGACAAACCTAATTAGTAGGGATAAAGAAGCTCACACTGGCAAAGTTAATTGAGGTTAAAAAAAATTGTGAGTTCACTGTATTTTAAGCACTAGAAAATTGCATTGCTTTGGAAAATGTGTTGATTAAAATTTACAAAATGTTCATACAAGATTATGCTATTCTGACACTGTAATTTTATTTTTTAATTTTTAATTATTAATTGAAATAATAATGAGGGATACTCAAACTCATCCTATGTTTTTAAAACATTTACCTAGAAAGAGTATAATTGTAATTCACTGAGCCAAATTCTTCCTGATATTCATGTGCTATTATCAACTGAGAGACACAAATCCAAAATTTAATGAAAAACAAATAAAATATCTTATTAAAAAAATACTGTGGAGATTTCAACTTTGTAAGAAATTTGTGGAATTACTATTTCCTCCCCTCATGCTGAAACACTTATGATTTCCTAGCTTAATTGGAAATATTTGAAGATACTAAAGTTTAGACTTGATTGATGATTGTGAGTTCCTGATACCGTAAACTGTAGTCTGGGAGTTAAAAGAAGTGTAAATGAATTACAAAAGAGGAGTTTATGCTGATATTATCAGATAATGGAGCTCTCCACATAACTCTGTACAAACTCCTTAGGGTTTAGTATAAATGTTTGCAATCTGCATGTAAACATTAATTATCAATATCAGAGGTAAACACAAATTTTCTGTAAAAGGGCACTATATCAATAATTTAGAATTTGCAGACCATAGTGTCCCTGTTGAAACTATTCAACTCTCCATCTTTGTAATACGAATGCTGCTATAAGCATTGTGTGAATGGAAGGGCTCATGTCCAATAAAACTTTTTGTTTTTTCTTTGTAATGCTATGGTACATTATCTTTTTTTTTTTTTTTTTACAATATTTTATTAGTTTTGCCATACATTGACATGGATCTCCCATGGGTGTAAATGTGTTCCCCATCCTGAACCACCCTCCCACCTCCCTCCCCATACCATCCCTCTGGGTCATCCCAGTGCACCAGCCCTGAGCACCCTGTATCTTGCATTGAACCTGGACTGGCGATTCATTTCACATATGATAATATTCATGTTTCAATGCCATTCTCCCAAATCATCCCATCCTCTCCCTCTCCCACAGAGTCCAAAAGACTGTTCTATACATCTGTGTCTCTTTTGCTGTCTTGCATACAGGGTTATTGTTACCATCTTTCTAAATTCCATATATATGTGTTAGTATACTGTATTGGTATTTTCCTTTCTGGCTTACTTCACTCGGGATAAAGGCTCCAGTTTCATGCACCACATTAGAACTGATTCAAATGTATTCTTTTTAATTACTGAGTAATATTCCATTGTGTACATGTACCACAGCTGTCTTTAACAAAAATAAGAACTAGGCCGAATCCACCCCAATGACATTTTTTAATATTACAATATCTCCCCACTTCCAAGATTTTTCAGTTTTATCTTATTTTACAAACTACTCATTAACATGAAATACCATGTATATAGTTTACTAGTCAATTATGTTCAGGTTTATTGTCTATATTCTCTTACATCCCTCACCCCATGAAAGCAGGGATCTTTATCTACTTTGTAGATGAACTGATGCACTCCCAGCAGTGGTGTGCTGGAGCTTGCCTGGACCACATCCTGGGAGCCAATGGTTGCAGGTCCGTTCTCACCTCTGAGCTCAGTAAGGGTACACTGATAGCTTGAAGTCTGCCATGGTGAGAGACTTCACCTTTATTTGTGTATCCAACTAGTGATTCTTTTCATATTTTCTTTCTCAAATTCTTTAACAATAATACATGTTGCAATCAGTTGTTAAGGTTCCGTTGATT
The DNA here is from genome assembly GCF_032452875.1 of Bos javanicus. Classification (NCBI taxonomy): domain Eukaryota; kingdom Metazoa; phylum Chordata; class Mammalia; order Artiodactyla; family Bovidae; genus Bos; species Bos javanicus. Next base: position 59,227,271 of record NC_083872.1, read on the forward strand.
AACAGGGATTGACTCTGCACATAAATTATTTAAATATGTTTATTTATTTTAAAATATTTATTGAGTATCCACTGCATGGCTGACAGATGTTCTAAATGAGAAGGATTAATGACTTCCGGTAAATGTTTAACAACTGCCTCTCTGGAGTTGTACAAATACAAATCTATTTGTAGAGATTCTCTGTTTCTATTATGTAAACTCGAAATTCAAGGGATATAAGCACACTAACTCTCTTAAGGGTAAGTCCAGAATTTCTGGGAGAAAAAAGTAGATTCCTTAAACATAATCATACAAGAGTCAAATCTAAATTAAATTTTCATGCACTCAATATCACATGCTGTTTCTGAAGTTGCCTCACGTATCTCAGTCATTTTGCCATTTTACATTTTTTTATCCATATTTACAAAACTGATTCACCTGTATCTTTTAATGATGCCTCATTGGCCCTCTATTGACTTAGATTCCCTTGGGCTCACAGGAGACAGATAAAATAAATCCAGTTCCATGTGTATGACATATATAGAGAAGAACATTCCTATTTTCTGTTTTTCAAAGCTGAGTTTGTAGAAAATGTTAGGCTCTGAAGCCTAAGAAAAATGTTACTTAAATTGTATAGATAACCATAGAATTACAAAATATTCACATAAAATCTTTGCATTAATACAAAGAAAATGTCTTAGTAAGTAGTATTTCATATTATATGAAAAGGAGCAAGTGTAAGAAGTACTTTATGAGTCTGCCCAGGTGTAATTAAATTTTTACACAGAGCTTGGGTAACAGACAAAGAGCAACTATGCATTGCATTATAATGAAAATATTCCTCAAATTTTGCAGCATCAGGAATGAAGTATATTGTGGGTCAAATATTACAAGTCTAACCATAATGAGAACTATAAGCCTTGAGAGCCATGACAAAGGTAAGTCACCATATCTGATTTGAGAGTACAAAAGAAACCAAATAAGTTGCCAACTCAACTCACCAACTCTGAATTTATATAAGTATGGAAGTAATCAGACTTTAAAATTTGATACTAAATCATCAAGAAAAACCAGGAAGTAAGTATCTTTGTTATTTTCCAGTATAATAATATGATTCCTTCTCATTAAAATGTTTTAAAATAGTATTTGTTTACGGGTTTGTGAATTCAAAACCTTTTTGATATTAAAATGTGATTATTTAATAACAAGGAGACTATTCATAGAGGCCTAAAGAACCAGCACAGCATTAAGTTTTGGGTTTTTCATTAACTTTTCTTAAGTTAAATGGTTTTCTGTTACATAATTAAAATGGCATTCCCTATGTAAAGGAATATCTGCTTCCCAGTAAAAGTTTTGACCATCTACTTGGTCACTTTCTAAAGCAATATTGTAAAACAAAAGAAAATTGATATGCTCATTGCATGAACAAAACTGTTTCTAGGCAATATTTACTTTAGTAGCAGAAGTTACACTCTCTTGTCCTTCTGGCCTTTTATCAGAAAAAGAAAACAATGATGTGGGAAAGGGTTGCATCAAGCAAACCCATAAGAAAGCAGAGAACACCAAAAAAAATATTCCCATGGATAAACACATATTCTAAAGTGAGATATTTACTATGTACACGAGTCATTTAAACTTGTGAAAGTTTCCTAAACAAAGTGGGCCTCAGTTTTTCAAAATATAAATGTGGAAGAGGACTACATAACCTCTGTAAGCTTATAAGCTCTGTATTTAGATTATCTACAAAGCATACTGTGTTTATAATACTGAGGAAAGGAGAAGGATAAATTAAACATTATCATATTATTATCAAAGAAGCTAAATATTTTAAAGAATAATTTGAAGTCTTAATAAAGAAAACAGTAGAAAAAATGTCCCAGTTTAAATGTTAACAGGTAACTTTTATTTCATCCATGGCCTGTGAGAGTGTATTTTTGAACATGAGAGCTCAATATTTAACTTCAGATAATATTCATTGAATGAAAGGTTGAATGAAAGGTTGAATGGAAACTGGAGAAAGTTACTGTAAGGAAACAGAGGTTTTAAATTTCAAACACTATGTTCATGATGGAAGCTTTAAAACTTTTGTATTCTATCCAAATATCTTTTAACATTTTTTATGTCCTATAGGGAGAGCATACATTTTTTGTTTTAATGAGGGAGAAAAGAATCAGAAATGAAAAACCACACAAGACCCACAGAATTCATTCTTCTGGGGCTATCAGATGACCCAGAGTTTCAGATTGTGACTTTTCTCTTTTTAATCATCACATACATATTAAGTGTCACTGGAAATTTGACCATCATCATTCTCACCTTAGTGGACTCCCATCTACAGACACCTATGTATTTTTTCCTCAGGAACTTCTCTATATTAGAAATTTCCTTTACAACTGTCTGTATTCCTAGATTTCTGGGCACAATTATCACCAGGGACAAAGCAATTTCATACAACAATTGTACAGCTCAGTTGTTTTTCTTCATTTTCTTGGGTATCACTGAGTTTTATCTTCTAACTGCCATGTCCTATGATCGCTATGTAGCTATCTGCAAACCTCTGCATTACACAACCATCATGAACAACAGAGTCTGTGTACTGCTTGTCTTTTGTGCTTGGCTGGCAGGGTTCTTAAACATCTTCCCACCTGTTATTCTTTTTCTCCAGTTAGATTACTGTGGTTCTAATATCATTGATCACTTTGCTTGTGACTATTTCCCCCTCTTGCAACTATCCTGCTCAGACACGTGGCTCCTTGAAGTGATTGGTTTTTACTCTGCAATAGTGATTCTGCTTTTTACTTTGGCATTAATAATTCTATCCTACATGTTCATCATCAAGACAATTCTGAGACTGCCTTCTGCCAGTCAGAGAAAAAAGGCATTTTCTACATGCTCCTCTCACATCATTGTCATTTCCATCTCTTATGGAAGCTGTATATTCATGTATGCCAACCCATCAGCAAAAGAAAAAGCATCCTTGACGAAAGGAGTAGCAATTCTGAATACTTCTGTTGCTCCTATGATGAATCCGTTTATATATACACTGAGGAACCAGCAAGTGAAGCAAGCCTTTAAGGACACCATCCAAAAGTTTATCTTTTTCTCAAGTAAATGCAAGTATCTATAGCATTGAAAAATAAAGTTCTGATCAATGATTTCTTCATTCATATTCTCTCAAAACTATTTTACTATAGTTATATGATTCTTTTTTATTTGTTCCTATTCTAAACTTCCCCACATATTGAACCAAATAAATTGGATAAAGCTGAATATTGCTTCAGAATTTTCTGTAGATTGTTTTTATTCGCATGTATTTGATGAAGTATAAAATGTTACAATGTAAGCCATTTTGTTTAAGAAAAAGAATATCAGGAATAATGTGGATTTCTGAAATTCTCACTCTTACAAGGTACCAAAAATGAATACTATTAGAAAAATTTGATTATATTGGCATTTTCATGAAATCAAATAACCACATACACTAGCAGGTTGGAAATAAAATATAAATATTTACTTAAATATTATTGAAAGATTATAAACTTAATCATATTCAAATTCTTATTACTACTACTAATTTTGATAATAATGAAGAGAAGGACAAGAAAGAAGAGAGTAGAGATAATTATGTTTAGCAATTACTACATTCCAAACTTATTCTAGAGAATTATTTTCTAGAAGAAAGCAATTTCTTCTTATTGCTTCACTGAATCCTGCCAACAATACTCTGAGGTGCCTGTAACTGTTATTCTCTTGCAGAAATATTACCTTATCTTTTCCTCTGGAAATATCTTATAAGATTATCATCATTCATATGCATATAAAAATGTTAGAATTAAAATTTAAAATCTTACCTCTGTCAAGAATTTTCTCATTTTAGTCATAAATAGTTCAGTCACTCAGTTGTGTCCGACTCTGCAACACCATGGACTGCAGCACACCAGGCCTCCCTATCCATCACCAACTCCTGGAGATTACTCAAACTCATATCCTATGAGTCGGTGATGCATCCAACCATCTCATCCTCTGTCATCCCCTTCTCCTCCCACCTTTCTTCTTTCCCAGCATCAGGGTTTGTTCACATGAGTCAGTTCTTCACATCAGGTGGCCAAAGTATTGGAGCTTCAGCTTCAACATCAGTCTTTCCAATGAAGATTCAGGAATGATTTTCTTTAGGATGGACTGTTTGGATCTCTTTGCTGTCCAAGGAACTCTCAAGAGTCTTCTCCAACACAAAAGTTCAAAAACCAATACAATATTGTAAATACAAAAAATAATTAAAAAAATATTTAAAAAAAAAGCATCAATTCTTCAGCACTCAGCTTTCTTTATAGTCCAACTCTCACATCCATACATGACTACTGGAAAAACCATAGCTTTGACTAGATGGACCTATTAGTCATACTACCTTATTTTAAATAAGAAATAATATATGGGTCAATGTTTAGGAAAATTTTAAGACAGGAAGTCGGTGGACGATCCATAGCCCACTGGGAATATTTGGCCCACCACCTATTTTTGTTAAAAGTTTTATTGAACCATCCAGAGCCCTTTCATTTACATGATGTTCATAACTGCATCCAAAATAAAGACAGGAAGAACTGAGTAATTGCATCAGGGACACTGCCTGCAAATTCTAAATTATTAATATACTACCCTTTTACAGAAAAAGTGTGTGTTGACCCCTGGTATTGATAATCAAATGATTATAATGATATCAAACATTTAAACTAACCACTGAAGAGTTTGTATAGAATGACGTAGATAGCTGTATTATGTGATAATATCAGCATGCTGCTGCTGCTGCTAAGTCGCTTCAGTCGTGTCTGACTCTGTGCGACCCCAGAGATGGCAGCCCACGAGGCTCCCCCGTCCCTGGGATTCTCCAGGCAAGAACACTGGAGTGGGTTGCCATTTCCTTCTCCAATGCATGAAAGTGAAAAGTAAAAGAAAGTGAAGTCGCTCAGTCGTGTCCGACTCTTTGCGACCCATGGACCACAGCCTACCGGGCTCCTCCTTCCATGGGATTTTCCAGGCAAAAGTACTGGAGTGGGGTGCCAGTGCCTTCTCCAAAGCACAGACTCCTTCATATCTTTTGTAAAATTTTTACAGTTCTTTTAATTCCCGGAACTAATCTATCTACTGTTTATGTTATATTTTTATTGAGTGAATAAAAACTCACAATCCTCAATCAAGTCTAAACTTCAGTATTTTCACATGCTTTCAATCAAGCTTAGAAACTATAAATGTTTCAGCATGAGGGAAGGAGAAAGTAATGGCATGACTTCCCTACAACGTGGAAATCTCGGTATTTTTTTTTTATAAGTTATTTTTCTTGTGTTTCATAAAATGATGGATCTAAGACTCTCAATTGAGTATAGTATGTGAATATCAGGAAAACCTTGCCTCTGAGTTATGGTTACAGTCTTTCTATAATAATGGTTTAAAAATGTAGGATGAGTTTGAGTACCTTTCATCATTATATAAATTTTTGACTTCAGGGAAAACAGAAAAGAAAAAAGTGTTCAGGGTCAGAATTGCATGATCTTGCATGATTATTCATATAAAATCTAATCAGTACATTTTCCAATATGATAATGCTTAAAATAAAGATTTTTAACAAAAACCCTCAAGTTTATATATGGTAAAACTTTGCTCTTGTTACCTTCTTTATTCCTATTGATTAGGCATATCACTTAAAGAGGGAATTAAATGAATTGTGTGTACAAACTATTATCTCAGAATAGTCACAAATATGAGAAAGTTATAACACCCCTTAGCTATTGATTATCAAAAGATCAGCTTAACATCAAGCTTTTATTTAAATATACAACTGACCACAGTAAATCAGTCATCTTTGGTATCCAGTAATATTTATTTTGTCAGCTACAAATTGGCACTTGCCATGAGTGCTTGCCATCTGCTTCTACAAGGGTTAAATCATGTGCTGTGCAGCTGCTGATGTTCAATACCACCTGAAGGAGTTCAGTGTGGAGAGCAGGACTGAGGTACTTTGTGCTCTGGGAAAACTGGCAGGACAGGCCTTCAGATAGTTAAACAGTCTCAGGAGCTGATTTTATATTCCCAATTCTTGTGTCTCCTCATATCAAGAAAAACACTAAAATTCTTCATGGTGACGATTGTTTCTCATAACTAGCAGACTTTTCATGAGATGAGCAGAAACTTTCTACAAAAAAAATGTGCTTCAATACACGTACTCTCCTTTTACCAAATCTCATATATACTGTCCTTCCCCTATACCTCTTTAGATCTGTTTCTCACAGATATCTGAGGTCTGTCTCCCAGATTGCAATCCTCATATTGCCCCAAATAAAATTTAACTTGCAACTCTCACATTGTGTATTTTTTTATAATAATTTCTTTAGGCATTTTAAAAGAATTGTTATGATACATATGTTAATTTTGGAGTTCCCCAAGAAGTGGAGGCTATTTCATAGTTTTCCCTAAAAGCTTTCATAGTTTCCTTCATTATAATAGTCTTTGAGTTGATAAATTATACAGCACAGAAAATGTTAAACTCACTAACGAGAAAAATTATTTGATTTCTCAAGAAAGTGTAATTACATCATTCTTTTAAGTTGTACTGTTTTTCATGTAGTTACTAAATTGGCCACAGTATGAAAAGGAGAGTATATGCAATATTCTAATGAGACTATCAGATTATGTTTATTGTTCTTGTGTGGTAATAAAAAATAAGGTTAAACATGATACAATATTTACTCATTTACTGAAGAGTAATTCTAGTGAAATCACAAAATGCTATTTACTCTTGCATTTTGAAATTTCACCAGAAGAAAAGTGCATGAGAGAAGGTTTGCAATCTGAATGGAAAAAAATGTGTACGTATATATATGTACATATATGAAGAGTTCAAATTCAAATGGCAAAAATAAAATACACATATGCAAATATTCTTAGTAAACTTCTGACAATAAAAATCTAAATGAAGAAAATGAATCTAGGGAGGCTGCGTGGATATTAATAAATTTTGAAAAACCTGGTTTTTAATTTAATTGCTCTTCATTCATATGCCTCTAATTCATGAAACAGGACTTTTTAATTTTCTTTTCCTTGAGAAAAAACATAGTCTTCCTTGCCATGTCCATGAAGGCTCTCTTGACTTGCTGATTCCTAAGAGTGTAGATAAAGGGGTTCAGCATGGGTACTACTGAGGTATTTAGCACAGCCACTCCCTTGCTCAAACAGACCCTGTCTTTTGCAGATGGATTCACACACATGAAAATGCAGCTGCCGTAAGAGATGGAGATGACAATCATGTGGGACGAACACGTAGAAAAGGTCTTTGTCCTCTGAGTGGTAGAAGGGATCCTCAAAATTGTTCTGATGACATATGTGTAGGACAGAATTATTAATGCTAAAGTGAACAATAGAATAAACACAGCACAGGAAAACCCCAGTATCTCTAGGAATTTGGTGTCTGAACAAGAAAGGTATAATAAAGGCAAATAATCACAAATAAAATGGTTGATAACATTGGACTTACAGTAATCAAGCTGTATGAAGAACATGAGTAATGGGAATATAATTAAGAATGAAGTCAGCCAAGAGGCCAAGACAAGCAGCGTTCAGACTCTGTGATTCATGACAGTCATGTAATGCAGCGGTTTGCAGATAGCAATGTAGTGTCATAGGACATGGCAACCAGAAGGTAAAACTCAGTGACTCCCAAGAAAAGGTAAAAAAAATACCAGAGTCATACAATCATTAAACAAGATGGTTTTATCCTCAGTAATAATTGTGGCCAAGAACTTGGGAATAGTGACAGTTGTGAATGAAACTTCCAATATGGAGAAACTCCTGAGGAAGAAATACGTGGGGGTCTGTAGGTGGATATCCAGCAGGGTCACGGTGATAATGGTTAAGTTCCCAGTGATGCTGAGCATGTAGGTGATGAGCAGAAAGACAAAGATCACAACTTGCAGTTGTGGGTCGTCCAACAGTTCCAGGAGGATAAATTCTGTTATTTCTGCGTCGTCCAACAGTCCCAGAAGGATAAATTCTGTTATTTCTGTGTAGTTTCTCATTTTTCTCCTTCTTTTAAGTAACCTTCAGGAGAAAACACAAAGGGAAGGCACAGAAAAGGGGATTATCCATGTATAACACTGGGGATTTGTCTCTAAAAGTAAACTTACTATGCCATGCTAACGTAATTCAGGAGATTTTTAAAAACAAGTTAATAAAAATAAGTAACTTACTTTCAAGTAAGTTTTTACCATATGCCAGTATGTGTGTTTCACATAGAATATTTCTTTATAAAATCCCTGTTTTACAGGTTGGAATCAGAGTAGAAATAATTTTAAAAATCATATCCAAATCACATACCTGAATGATTGTGAAAGGAATTGAAAAAGGAGGGTTTATAACCTAAATCTTTCTGCTGCTGCTGCTGCTGCTAAATCACATCAGTTGTGTCTGACTCTGTGCAACCCCATAGATGGCAGCCCACCAGGCTCCTCCGTCCCTGGGATTCTCCAGGCAAGGATACTGGAGTGGGTTGCCATTTCCTTCTCCAGTGCATGAAAGTGAAAAGTGAAAGTGAAAGTGAAGTCGCTCAGTCGTGTCCAACTCCTAGCGACCCCATGGACTGGGGATATTCCCTATCCAGGTGTTGAACCCAAGTCTCTTGCGAATGAATCTTGCATTGGCAAACAGATTACTTACCTACTGTGCCACCTGGGAAGCATCTACATTAATATTCCCTTAATAGAATCTCTATTTTGTCAGTGTATTAGTATAAACATGAAATAGCAATGAAAACCTTTATTTTGTCATTCCAATTAACAGTAATAATAATTCATTTATGTTAAAAAGAAGCTGAGTTCCCTCAATAAATTCAGGCAACCCAGGATTTGATACAAATTTACAAATATAAAAGTCATTGTTCTCAGTTAACAAAGATCATCTGTAATTAACAACTGTGTATAAGAGTCATACATGACTGAGCAACTGAACTGAACTGAACTGATGACTCTGATCTGTAAACCATTCTGGAACGTGAGGTGTTAACCATTCCTGGGATGGTTTTGGTAAAGTAATGAAGAATTTATAAGACATCACTTCAAAGTTTTTTTTCCTTACACCTCATCATGCTTTTTTTCCCTTAGTCCCATGGATCTTAGGATAACAAGTTACAAATTCCTTTCTGTCCCTTTCTTTTTAATGAATTCTACTGTCTTGGATGGAGAAGGCAATGGCACCCTACTCCAGTACTCTTGCCTGGAAAATCCCATGGGTGGAGGAGCCTGGTGGGCTGCAGTCCATGGGGTCGCTAGGAGTCAGACACGACTGAGCGAGTTCACTTTCACTTTTCACTTTCATGCATTGGAGAAGGAAATGGCAACCCATTCCAGTGTTCTTGCCTGGAGAATCCCAGGGATGGGGGAGCCTGGTGGGCTGCCGTCTCTGGGGTTGCACAGAGTCAGACATGACTGAAGCGACTTAGCAGCAGCAGCAGTGTCTTGGATAAGGGCTTCCCAGGTGGCACTGGTGGTAAAGTTCATGCCTGCCAATTCAGGAGACATAAGAGATGTGGGTTCCATCTCTAGGTTTGGAAGATCCCCTGGAGGAGGGCATGGCAATCCACTCCAGTATTCAGCCTGGAGAATCCCCATGTACAAAGGAGCCTGGCAGGCTACAGTCCATAGGGTCTCAAAGAGTCAGAAATGACTGAAGTGACTTAGCAGCAGTGTCCTGGATCTCATTTTAGAAACAGGCATGTGGCTCATTGAAAGTGAAAATTAACCTGTATGATAAACAAGTGCTGGCCATTGTGTTAAATAAGATAACCGGAAGTGATTTTCAGGACACACATGCTATTCCATAGTGAAGTGTAAGCATGGCTTCTTTAAGAAAAGATCACTAACATTCCCCAAATTCACCAATTTAAAAAAGCAACAATATTTAAATGTCTATTAAAGATTGCGTTCCTTATTGTATATAAATTGTGAGACACAAGTGGGAAGCTCTCTAAATTCCACAATATAATTGGAAACAAATTAGGTTTTCACATTCACTATGTGTACTGAATTTTCTCTTCATAACTTTAAGACTCCTAAGGAAATCATAAGTAATTCTATGAACACATATATCCTCAAGGCAGTTTGCACCCTTTGCATATGAGATAGTATTCCACTTCCTTATCTTTTCCTTTCACTTGAGGATCTTTTTCTTGGTGTTAGGTTTATAAGCTAGAATAACTTGTCACAGAATAAAACAGAATACTTAATAAATTTGATATCTTGGGTAATAGCTTGGTTTTCTAACAACCTGACTCAATGGAAGTGAGTCTGAGTGAACTCCGGGAGTTGCTGGTGGACAGGGAGGCCTGGCGTGCTGCGATTCATGGGGTCGCAAAGAGTCGGACAGGACTGAGCCACTGAACCTAACTGAATCTTTTTCTAAAATGATTCATTCCACTCCTGATTGTGTTTGCTGACATCTAATACCATGGGAAAATATCATCATGACTGTATGGGGGAAAAAAAAAAAAACTCATAAGAATCAATTTAGATTATTTTCAGATTATTAATTTATGACTGCCTTTGACTAGTCCTACAATTAGTTCAGAATCTTGTTTCTTCCAGTCCTCTAGTTTTCTTTTTTTAAGTCCTTGTTTCTTTCTTAATGGAAAATGGAAATCAAATCAAAGTACCAATAAGTACGAATAGGAATAATGAAGGAAAAACTATAAAGACCTAAGTCACTCTCAAAATCTGTATATTTTGCTAAAAATGTTGCTTCTCCCCTAATTGTCTAAATTTTGACTATTATCTATGTCTTAAGATAATTTTTAAATTAAAAAGGAAATGAAATCTTATAAAAATATGGCATCAGGACTTAACTTGCTAGTTAAAAATGTGTGAGACTATTAGGGATTTGCATTCCAAGAGAAATTATTAAAAATGCTACTCTCTGAGTTATAGGTTTCTTTTCCACTATGAACATGACTATAATATTTCATGGAATTATTATGAAGGCTAATTTAATTAATAGAAAAGTGAAATTATATAAAAACTTTAAAGCATGTATTCCCAGAGTAAATACTATTTTATTATTATTCCTAAAAATAAAATCAATTATTACCTTTGAGGAAGATGATCCCAATATAAAAAATAATAACTATTTTTGAGGAAACTGGTTTGAGAGACAATGCTAAGACTTATGTAGTTATTTAACAGACTCATTACAATAGTTTTGTATAATGTTTGAATAACCTAACAATGAGAGGTTAATATTAAACAAAATCATATAGCTAGTAAATGGTCAAATTGGTATTCTAAATTCTTTCTGCTTGAACTGAAGCTTGTGTTATTTATCAAACATATATTCAATGAGGAGGACCAAACTCAAAGGGTAATTTTCTAACAATGAATAAATCATTAGTAAGACAAACAGAAAGTATTAATGTGCTCATTCTTCATAACCCTTGATATTTACAGAAAGGAAAGCCGACTCCAAATTATTCATCTCAACGTAATGAAAAGTTAAGCTAAGAATTTATAAATCAATGCTAAGAAAAAGTTGTCATTGGCTTTTACTTCACAGTCTTACCTCTTTTTGTACAAATGCATCACTTCAGGTGACTGAAGCTATTTTAAAAACTTGATCACTATTTCAACTTTAGGATAAGATATCGAGCTTTTCTAAGAATACTCTATATCAACACATTTGGAATTACCTTATTTCTATAGATAAACTACCTTGACATATGTTACATGGAAGCCAGGGGAGCAAACACAGTGAAGGGAAGCAAGATATGGAGTTACTGTGGACCTTTCTGGATGTGACTTCTATATGAATTTTAACCTGCATGAGGCAAATGTTGCTTTATCCACCATATAGCCAAGGCTCATGGGAAATACTCCAGTGAATCAAATGTGACAACAGGGCCAAGAGGAAATACACTAAGGATTATAAACATATTATCAACATTTATATCACTACTGAAACAGAAAACTTTGCAGATAATATCCAAGCAGATATAAAAGCATGAGAACTAAGGCAGAAGCATATGGAATATTTTGCTTACTATCTATGTGAAGATATCTAAATGTACAGGATTTTGGAAGGGATTTCCTGAATATCCTAAATCACCATTTCCCTGAAGAATAGACCTTTTCCCCTTTGCTGACTAAACTACTGTGATGAATTAATCTTATGAGTAAACATTACATTTTCATTTATGTGATAAAATTTCTCTATTAAGTTGCTCTCTGTGCTATTAAATATAAAAAATTAACAAAAATAGAGCACAATAAAAACGATAATGAGAAAAAAATATCATACTCAGTGAATTCCAATGAAATTTATGAGAAATTTTGGATTAAATACACTTTATACTGTTCAAACTCTTCCAAAACACTTTTCAGGTTATTTTTCCATAATAATAGTACTAACTGTTGAGAAGGACCTACCAGAGGTCCTGTTTTCATCTGATTGATTGTCAGTGTTCCAGTAATTACTGAAAGCATAAAATCTAGTAATTTTATAGGAATTTACAACTCAGATTCCTTTTAATCTAATTTTAGAAAGGACAGAAAATTAAATAAACCTCATCTATTGACCCAAACACTGTTATTCATTCAACAAGCATATATGAAAACTCTTTTAACTTTAGATACTATAGGAGCACTAGGGACACTACAGGATCAAAATAGATATGACCCAAACTTTAATCAGCTTACCAAGGAATCTCCAAACACAAATATAGAAGATACTGTCGTGGTCCGTGCACAGGTTGGAAAGGAATTTCCAGACATATAGAATGAGAGGGAAATAAAGTTTATTAGAGTGGGAGATGCTGATAAGAAGAGATACTACACTTGATCTTAGTTAAAAGGCTGAGACGCAATAGACTTAGGGACATGGGGAGAGGGGAGGAAAGGGTGAGAAGTATGGAAAGAGTAACATGGAAACTTACATTACCATATGTAAAATAGATAGTTAAGGGGAATTTGTTGTATGGCTCAGGAAATTCAAACAGGGGCTCTGCATCAAAAGGGTTGGGATTGGGAGGGAGTTGGGAGGTTCAAAAGGGAGGGGATATATGTATAGCTATGGCTGATTCATGTTGAGCTTTGACATGAAACAGAAAACAGCTGTTTTCTGTCAAAAATTCTGTCAAGAAAAATTCTGTAAAGCAATTACCCTTCAATGAAAGAATAAATAAATTTTTTAAAAAAGAAGAAAGAAAATAAAAAAGAATGGGAGACGCTGTTAGAACAGTGAGACAGCTCAAGGGAGAAACGATGTTGAACATTCCTCAGTCCACATTTATATTCAGGGTACAAGTACAAGGAATGTGATAGGTGTATTGCGGGTCATTTGCTGACTGGATGAGGCATGTCCACTCGGTGGGGAACAGACCAGATCAGTCACTCAGTCATGTCTGACTCTTTGCGACACCATGAATCCCAGCATGTCAGGCCTCCCTGTCCATCTCCAAATCCCGGAGTTCACTGAGACTCAAGTCCATCGAGTCAGTGATGCCATCCAGCCATCTCATCCTCGGTCGTCCCCTTCTCCTCTTGGCCCCGATCCCTCCCAGTATCAGAGTCTTTTCCAAAGAGTCAACTCTTCGCACGAGGTGGCCAAAGTACTGGAGTTTCAGCTTTAGCATCATTCCTTCCAAAGAAATACCAGGGCTGATCTCCTTCAGAATGGACTGGTTGGATCTCCTTGCAGTCCAAGGGACTCTCAAGAGTCTTCTCCAACACCACAGTTCAAAAGGATCAAGTATTCGGCGCTCAGCCTTCTTCACAGTCCAACTCTCACATCCATACATAACCACAGGAAAAACCATAGCCTTGACTAGACAGACGTTTATTGGCAAAGTAATGTCTCTGCTTTTCAATATGCTGTCTAGGTTGGCCATTACTTTCCTTCCAAGGAGTAATCATCTTTTAATTTCATGGCTGCAGTCACCATCTGCAGTGATTTTGGAGCCCAGAAAAATAAAGTCGTTTCCACTGTTTCCCCATCTATTTCCCATGAAGTGGTGGGACAGCATGCCATGATCTTCATTTACGGAATGTTGAGCTTTAAGCCAACTTTTTCACTCTCCCCTTTCACTTTCATCAAGAGGCTTTTTAGCTCCTATTCACTTTCTGCCATAAGGGTGGTGTCATCTGCATATCTGAGGTTATTGATATTTCTCCCAGCAATCTTGATTCCAGCTTGTGTTTCTACCAGTCCAGTGTTTCTCATGATGTACTCTGCATATAAGTTAAATAAGCAGGGTGACAATATACAGCCTTGATGTACTCCTTTTCCTATTTGGAACCAGTCTGTTGTTCCATGTTCAGTTCTAACTGTTGCTTCCTGACCGGCATACAAATTTCTCTAGAGGCGGGTCAGGTGGTCTGGTATTCACATCTCTTGAATTTTCCAGTTTATTGTGATCCACACAGTCAAAGGCTTTGGCATAGTCAAAAAGCAGAAACAGATGTTTTTCTGGAACTCTCTTGCTTTTTCCATGATCCAGAGGATGTTGGCAATTTGATTTCTGGCTCCTCTTCCTTTTCTAAAACCAGCTTGAACAACAGGAAGTTCACAGTTCACATATTGCTGAAGCCTGGCTTGGAGAATTTTGAGCATTACTTTACTAGCTTGTGAGATGAGCGTAATTGTGCAGTAGTTTGAGCATTCTTTGGCATTGCCTTTCTTTGGAATTGGAATGAAAACTGACCTTTTCCAGTCCTGTGGCCACTGCTGAGTTTTTCAAATTTGCTGGCATATTGAGTGCAGCACTTTCACAGCATCATCTTTCAGGATTTGAAATAGCTCAACTGGAATCCCTTCACTCCACTAGCTTTGTTAATAGTGATGCTTTTTAAGGCCCACTTGACTTCACATTCCAGGATGTCTTGCTCTAGGTCAGTGATCACACCATCGTGATTATCTGGGTCGTGAAGATCTTTTTGTACAGTTCTTCTGTGTATTCTTGCCATCTCTTCTTAATATCTTCTGCTTCTGTTAGGTCCATACCATTTCTGTCCTTTATCAAGCCCATCTTTGCATGAAATGTTCCTTTGGTATCTCTGATTTTCTTGAAAAGATCTCTAGTCTTTCCCGTTCTGTTGTTTTCCTCTATTTCTTTGCATTGATCGCTGAAGAAGGCTTTCTTATCTCTTCTTGCTATTCTTTGGATCTCTGCATTCAGATGTTTATATCTTTCCTTTTCTCCTTTGCTATTCACTTCTATTCTTTTCTTTCTTTTTTGCATTTCTTTTCCATGGGGATTGTCTTGATCCCTATCTCCTGTACAATGTCACGAACCTCATTCCATAGTTCATCAGGCACTCTATCTATCAGATCTAGGCCCTTAAATCTATTTCTCAGTTCCACTGTATAATCATCAGGGATTTGATTTAGATCATACCTGAATGGTCTGGTGGTTTTCCCTACTTTCTTCAATTCAAGTCTGAATTTGGCAATAGCCATGGCTGCGTGGGCGCAGGAGGGCCTAGAGGAGCTATTCCATGTTGAAGGTCAGGAAGGGCGGTGGTGAGGAGATACCCCTCATCCAAGGTAAGGAGCAATGGCTGCGCCTTGCTGGAGGAGCTGTGAAGAGATACCCCACGCCCAAGGTAAGAGAAACCCCAGTAAGACAGTAGGTGTTGAAAAAGGGCATCAGAGGGCAGACACACTGTAACCATACTCACAGAAAACTAGTCAATCTAATCACACTAGGACCACAGCCTTGTCTAACTCAATGAAACTAAGCCATGCCCATGGGGCAACCCAAGATGGGCGGGTCATGGTGGAGAGATCTGACAGAATGAGGTCCACTGGAGAAGGGAATGGCAAACCACTTCAGTATTCTTGCCTTGAGAACCCCATGAATAGTATGAAAAGGCAAAATGATAGGATAGTGAAAGAGAAACTCCCCAGGTCAGTAGGTGCCCAATATGCTACTGGAGATCAGTGGAGAAATAACTCCAGAAAGAATGAAGGGATGGAGCCAAAGCAAAAAGAATACCTGCCAGGGTCCAGCCTCGGCTGATTCAGGGAGTTCGAAGCGGGGACGGCGTCGGCGAGGGTCAGGATACAATAGCTTCAATTAGATATTAATTAAAGATATAAAGAGTAATAGAATAAGGATAGCTCAGTAGGAAAATTCAGTGGAGAAAAGAGGCTGAGTAGCTTGGTTTACGCGGGGGACCAATAAAACTTCAAGACAAGAAGCTTGCACCACTTACGTAGGCCACAGGCGTCCTTCCATTCTCCCGAAGGAGAGGAGACACTGAGGCCTCCCCGGTCAGATCTTAGAAGCCCAGGCAAAATTAGTAAGCCTGGTGGGTTCCGCGCTCCAGATGGAGACTCAGCCAGAGTGAGAGAGAGAGAGACATGGGGAGACCAGTATTTCGAGAAACTGATCCCAATTCTTTATTTTCCATGGTCTACTTTTATACACTGAGATGTTACGCAAAAGTCACGCGGGGTCAGCAGTCCTGACTTTTATCAAAGTCAGGTGCTTCATACAAATGTATACAGAGGTCTTAGGGGTGTTACATCATCTTCTGGCCAGGGGGGGCCGCTGACAATTTATGACCCTCTCCTTGTGACAGCGGTCAGTCAACCAGGACACTTATTTCTCCAGGGGTGATTATTCTTAAAACAGACGCCACCCAAATAAAGTTATATTCCTATAGGGTGAGGGTATAGTGGGTTTTAGTTAAGAAAAGAATTTACTTAGCCTAAGGCCTAATGTGATTAATATCAAAGGTTAATACTTATTTCTTCTATATATTCATTAATGTGTGTAAGGGCAGGGGATGTGGAGACTTAGCAACAAACATTGGCTCAACAAATGAAAAACCCTTCACCAATACAATTTTTATTCAGCCCACTATACTTATACTTATAGTTTTCTAACTTCTCTAAAGAACCTGTTTTTAGAGGGTTTAAAGCATCTCATGCCTCTCACAGTTGGGAGGCTGTGAGCAATCACATGTGGCTGGACGAGCCTGTCAGGCAGGCTAGAGAACCTTCAGAGGAGTTTGTAGGTTAAAACACTCTTGTCACGCCCAAGAGTTTTTATTAACTGGAGCTCTAGGTTAACTCCTTCTCCAAAAGAGGTGGTGGGGGACAGCCCCCCGTAAAGTCAGAGGTGTAGGTGAGAGCACAAAGTAGTAAAGTAGGCAAGCTCTGGTTATGGGGGTAGATGCTCAAGGATTTCCAGGGGGACTCCTGAGGCTCGATCCCGCCTTTGCGTATGTCGAGCCTCCTTCCTCATGACCTTTGCCACGGGCGGAGTACCTCACTCTGGCCCCCAACAAATACCCAGCTGTGGATGTGACTGGTGATAGAAGCAGGGTCCAATGCTGTAAAGAGCAATATTGCATAGGAACCTGGAATGTCAGGTCCATGAATCAAGGCAAATTCAAAGTGGTCAAACAAGAGATGGCAAGAGTGAATGTCGACATTCTAGGAATCAGCAAACTGAAATGGACTGGAATGGGTCAATTTAACTCAGATGACCATTATATACTACTGCGGGCAGGAATCCCTCAGAAGAAATGGAGTAGCCATAATGGTCAACAAAAGAGTCCGAAATGCAGTACTTGGATGCAATCTCAAAAACAACGGAATGATCTCTGTTTGTTTCCAAGGCAAACCATTCAATATCACAGTAATCTAAGTCTATGCCCCAACCAGTAATGCTGAAGAAGCTGAAGTTGAATGGTTCTATGAAGACCTACAAGACTTTTTAGAACTAACACCCAAAAAAGATGTGCTTTTCTTTATAGGAGATTGGAATGCAAAAGTAGGAAGTCAAGAAACACCTGGAGTAACAGGCAAATTTGGCCTTGGAATACGAATGAAGCAGGGCAAAGACTAATAAAGTTTTGCCAAGAAAATGCACTGGTCATAACAAACACCTTCTTCCAACAACACAAGAGAAGACTCTATACATGGACATCACCAGATGGTCAACACCAAAATCAGATTGATTATATTTTTTGCACCCAAAGATGGAGAAGCTCTATACAGTCAGCAAAAGCAAGACCAGGAGCTGACTGTGGCTCAGACTGGGTTGGGAAGAGTAAGGCAAATACCTTCCTTGTCTGGGGTAGGAGGGGAGACAGGTTATACTGCTCAGGAGGACCTGAAATCCGTTAATAATTATGATACGGGGGAGGGAAGGACCATATGTGTCTGGTTTTTCCATTCCTGCTTTCCAAGACCCTCCTTGGTTTTATCTGTTCAGGAGAAGAGGAACGATGACCACTCTGGCTTCTTCAGGCTGTACAGGGGTGTCATGGGGCTCTGGGCTCCCTTTGCCTGCTTCTTTGTTAGGGTGCATTTATGGAGGGACATGAGAGTCCATGGAATGATAAGGTGATTTGTTTCAGCATTGTCTTTGGGTTGGTCAGAGGATATTCTTGTTGTACTACCACTTGGAGATTTCTTGTATTCTAGAAGAAACAAACTTAACAAAAAAGTTAAAGGTACATGGCCCAAAGATTAAAAGAAGTAGGAAAGCTGCTCAGGGGCTAGCCAGGAGAACCAGGGCCAGACAGTGGTTCATGACATTAGTGTTTCTCTAGGTACAAGAAGATGCAAGAATTTGGGCTCATAAAATCTTTACCTGAAAACATCTGACTATCTGAAGGCCAGTTCTTCTGGGCTTTTCCCAGAGCACAGAGTGCCTTATTTCTGATCTCCATCCTGAGCTCCTTTTAAGGGGTGTTGAAGGTCAGCAGCTTGCAGTGGTCATGATGTAATCTTTGTAGAGGCAGCTGGCAAGTGCCAACTCCCAGTCAGCAGGGTCCACATATTTGACCATGCTTTGGGTGCACTTCATGCCCATTGTGCCCCGCAGTGCTGGGAAGGCTCATTCCAGGTCCAGGGAAGATTCCATTGATTGGCCACTCAGTGTGCTGTTATTGGACCAGGTCTTGTGAGTAGCAAAAGTCTCTGGACCATACCTGTCTTACTAGCCTCTTGGTCCAGGAAAATAATCCCTCTTGTTGCTTGTTCCCATATCTAGAGTTACATTATTACAATCATTGATCTCATGGAACTGATTATCAGCATTTTATCACAGGCTCAGTCACACATTTATTAACATAAGAAACAATCTTCTGATACAAGAGACATAGAAAATAGTACAGCTAGAGCTGGTAATAAGGTCACAAGCAAGAATTTAAGTCAAGAACTTTCATTAGGTATAGCCCAGAATACCCTGGGTCATCTGACTTGGTTAAATGACTATAGACAGGTGTCACTCTCCTGGTTGTACATCAAAAGGTTGGTTATAGAGATAAGCTTAAGAAACAAACTTAGAGTGTCCTTTTTAATAACTTAATTAAACCTTTTAGCAATATAACATAACAGCAAGGAACTATCTCAGAAGTGAGTTGTAGTAAACACAGACCTTAATTAACAAAACTAGAACTTAATATTAAGTGAAATATAATTTTTTTGTCATTGTGAGGGCATTAACCCTGTAGCCAGGGAAGGCTTTAACCCATCAAATAAAAATGAGGTTTGTCAGAGAGCCTGAAAAATCCAAGCGACCATCTTGGACTTCCCATAGCCCTGACTCTTTGATATACAGCTATTGTTAACCCATTTTTAATTCTCTGATTTAGGAGTAGACTATTGCCATGTTTTAAGGACATCAAATAGCAAAAGTCTAACAGTGAAGCGTTATTTCTTATAGAAGCAGAATGAGCTTTTACATGTATCATAATCTTTAATAATTCTCATTTACTTTACCAAAGTAACAAAAGATTTAAAAAACAAATAAAATACTTAAAGGCAAAGAAACCCATAATCTGTTTTTGAAAGCTTCATTTTTTTTTTTAGTTATTTATTTTATTTTTTTTAACTTTACAATATTGTATTGGTTTTGCCATATATCAACATGAATCCACCACAGGTATACACGTGTTCCCCATCCTGAACCCTCCTCCCTCCTCCCTGCCCGTACCATCCCTCTGGGTCGCCCCAGTGCACCAGCTCCAAGCATCCAATATCATGCATTGAACCCGGACTGGCAACTAGTTTCTTATATGATATTATACATGTTTCAATGCCATTCTCCCAAATCATCCCAACTTCTCCCTCTCCCACAGAGTCCAAAGACTGTTCTATACATCAGTTCTATACATCTCTTTTGCTGTCTCGTATACATGGTTACTGTTACCGTCTTTCTAAATTCCATATATATGCATTAATATACTATATTGGTGTTTTTCTTTCTGGTTTACTTCATTCTGTTTAATAGGCTCCAGTTTTATCCACCTCATTAGAACTGATTCAAATGTATTCTTTTTAATGGCTGAAAGCTTTATTCTAAGAAAACTTTGTTCTCTTAACATAGAGAATAGGCTAAATTCCAGTCTGTTACCAGTTTACCAGATAACAAACAAACAAAAGTATTTATTGGTTAATCTTAGAAAAGTCTTTTCCATAAATCTTGAAATAGCTGTATTCTTGCAAAGGCATCACAGTGAAACCATAGAAGGCATGTTAAAAATCTGATTAAATTGCAATTGACAAAGTAGCCTGGCCATTGCTGTGATATGTAACACTAATATGATAACTAGAATTGTAATTGAGCACGTTTTTATCAAGGCATATCAGATCTATACGAATTCCACATAATTTTAGGATATATATATTAGTAAATCAAACATATAGTATGACATGAGAAGATTTATCATCCCTTCAACAATATTTTCCATGTAACTTAACATGTCTAATGAACCCAGGTGGTTTAAAAGCTCTTTGGGTTGTCTCAGGGGCCCTCTGAAGCATTCCAAAGTCATCCTCATAAAATATGTGATTGTGATAGTGATAGTGATAGTGATAGTGATAGTGATAGTGATAGTGAAGTCACTCAGTCGTGTCTGACTCTTTGTGACGCCATGGACAGTAGCCAACCAAGCTCCTCTGTCCATGGGATTTTCCAGGCAAGAATACTGGAGTGGGTTGCTATTTCCTTCTCCAGGGGATCTTCCTTACCCAGGGATCGAACCCAGGTCTCCCACATTGTAGGCAGACGCTTTACAGTCTGAGCCACCAGGGAAGGCCCATAAAATATGTGAGATGCCCCTAAATCTCTTGGTGGACTTGATGATGATGAACTACTGAACAAATCCAACTCCAAAATACTGGAGTGGCAGTTGAACCGCCACTTGGTATAGGTAAAAACATCAAGTTACAAGGGAAAAGAAGAAACAGAAAATAACCCAATCAAATAAAATAAACCTCAAAAATTTTACCCTAAACAAATGGAGGTTTTTGAACACTTGACAAAGACATCAAAATAACTGTCATAAATATGGTCACTAAATTCAGGAGAGTGGCAGTGTTTTAGTTTTATTGAATTTATTCTGAATTATTTGAATGAATTTTTTTCCCAAAATAATAGAGAACATGTGAATTATACACAAATTACATGATACCATAATCAATATTTAACTTCAAAACATGTACTGAATTTCACAAAATAAATATCTTGACATTAAAAGTCTCATGCAAGAGTTCATATCTCTTTGGACTGAATTTAGTGTATGCCGACTAAAAAAATATAGTCACAACCTGAAAGAAGAGAGCTATTTTATTTGATGGGAATGTTTAGGACTCTGAGCCTAGGAAACAACATCTCAGTAGCTCTGAGAAAACTGCTTCAAGAAGACAGGAGAGGGAGTTAGACTACATACAAGTTTGCAACAAAGAGAGCTGCTGCTGCTGCTGCTAAGTCACTTCAGTCGTGTCGGACTCTGTGTGACCCCATAGACAGCAGCCCACCAGGCTCCCCCGTCCCTGGGATTCTCCAGGCAAGAACACTGGAGTGGGTTGCCATTTCCTTCTCCAATGCATGTAAGTGAAAAGTGAAAGTGAAGTCGCTCAGTCGTATCCTACCCTCAGCGACCCCATGGACTGCAGCCTTCCAGGCTCCTCCATGGGATTTTCCAGGTAGGAGTACTGGAGTAGGGTGCCAGTCTGAACACCAAAGATCAGGTATCAAATTAAGGAATTTAACATTCTAGATATGGGAAGAGGCAAGCCTCTAGGTTCACTGAGTTATTTCCTTTCATAAATACTTCAGCTGCTACTGCTAAGTCGCTTCAGTCGTGTCCGACTCTGTGCAACCCAGTAGAGGGCAGCCAACCAGGCTCCCCGTCCCTGGGATTCTCCAGCCAAGAACACTGGAGTGGGTTGCCATTTCCTTCTCAGCTATCTGGGGCCAAATCCGGTTCCCTTGTTCACCTTCAAGAGTTGCAAGTGGCTACTTCTTGCATCACCCCCAGGTACTCGGCAATCACCATGAGGGAATGAGACTCTACTGGATCTCAGTTTTGGGAGCTCTCATTCACATTTGGTAGAGAAGGAAATGGCAACCCACTCCAGTGTTCTTGCCTGGAGAATCCCAGGGACGGGGAAGCCTGGTGGGCTGCTGTCTATGGGGTCACATAGAGTCGGACACGACTGAAGTGACTTAGCATAGTATTCACATTTGGAGACCAGAAATTGCTGATGGCTGTGACGTTTCTTGTTTGTTGATATGGCAGGAGATATTTTCATTTCACACGTAATATCACACAGAATATATAGATTCTTTAAACAATGCTGCTGCTGCTAAGTCGCTTCAGTCATGTCCGACTCTGTGCGACCCCATAGACGGCAGCCCACCAGGCTCCCCCTGGGATTCTCCAGGCAAGAATACAGGAGTGGGTTGCCATTTCCTTCTTTGATGGAGGAAAGCGAAAAGTGAAAGTGAAGTCTCTCAGTCCTGTCCGACTCCTAGCGACCCCATGGACTGCAGCCCTTCCGTCCATGGGATTTTCCAGACAAGAGTACTGGAGTGGGTGCCACTGCCTTCTCCGCTTTAAACCATAGGAAATATTAATGTTCATCTTGAAAATACACAGGAAATTACACACTCATTTTGAAACTCTATATTTGAAGTACAAGGTGGTATCATAGGATCTTTTCAGGGACTGATGAAGAGAATTAAAACCATCTTTCACATTGTGCTATGTCTTAAAGAAATACATTTCATTTTTACAAAAGTTCTGCATGAGAAATAACCTTTATTATATTTTTAAATGTTGAAAAACAATACACTGGAGAAACAGGAATGGAAGTAGAAGCAGCAGACTGGAAAAATAATATATTAACTGTCAGGTGGCATGTTAAGACACTATAAAGACCAACCATAGTTATACAGACTTTAAGGAACTTCAGGAATTAACCAAACTGGCCTTTAAAGTTGACCAAAAAAATCATTTATTGGCAGAAAAGACTGCTTTATAGACCACGTCTTTGAAGGCTTGTTTCACTTGCTGGTTTCTCAGGGTGTAGATGAAGGGGTTCAGCATGGGGACCACAGAGGTATTGAGAATAGCTACTCCTTTTGTCAATGACGCCTTTTCTTTGGCCGAGGGATTAGCATACATGAATATACAGCTTCCATAGGAGATGGAGATGACAATCATGTGAGAGGAACAAGTGGAGAAGGCCTTTTTTCTCTGACTGGCAGATGGGATTCTCAGAATAGTCCTGATAATGTACATATATGACAAAATCACTAAGGCCAAAGTGAATAGCAAGGTAACCAAAGCAAAGTAAAAACCAATTATTTCTAGGAACCATGTATCTGAACCAGACAATTGTAAAAGGGGGAAATAGTCACATGCAAAGTGATCAATGACATTGGAAGCACAGTAATCCAGTTGGAGGAGAAGCATAAGGGGCGGGAAAATGGTTAGAAACCCACTGCGCCAAACACAGAGCACAAACACGCTGCAGAGTTTCCTGCTTATGATGGTTGTGTAATGCAGGGGTTTGCAGATGGCAACATAGCAGTCATAGGACATGGCGGTTAGAATGTAAAATTCAGTCACCTTCATGAAAATAGAGAAAAATAGTTGGGCTGCACAATTGTTCTAAGAAATAGTCTTGTCTTTGGTAATAATTGCCCCAGAAATCTAGGGATGCACACAGTAGTAAAGGAGGTTTCTAAGAAAGAGAAGTTTCAGAGGAAGAAATACATTGGCGTCTGGAGATCGGAGTCCACCCACATTAGGGTGATGATGGTCAGGTTTCCAGTGACACTTAATACATATGTGATTAATAAAAAGAGGAAAATCACAATCTGAAGCTCAGGATCATCAGAAAGGTCTAGAAGAACAAACTCTGTGATCACTGTGTGGTTCATTTCTTTCTCTTTTTTCCTCCTTTTTTCTTCTTTTAAATATATTTAGATAGAAAGTGTATTAAAAGAAAGAGATGAAAAATATAATTCATTATGATCAATATCATCATCAATTCTAAAGCATTCTATCTAATTCATGCCTATATTGTTTTCTTTTAATACCTTATTTACATTTTTTCTTAAAACGTATTTGTGGGTCATGTTTTATATAATAGTTCTCTTATTCTAAATCTAACAGGAGAAGTTAGGAAATCTTTATATGAGTCGTATTATTTAGAGATGATAAATTAATTTGATATTTTTTGTTTTGTCTAATTTGTGCAAGTCCTTGCAGTTTTGTTGGGATAATCCTATAAAACATACATCATTTTTTGTCATGTAGGTATCAGAAGGCAAAACCAATACAATATTGTAAAGTAATTAGCCTCTAATTAAAATAAATTTAAAAAATAAATAAATAAAAGAGAAGTGGATGATCTTACTTACATCATAAGATATCGATGAAACTTAGAAAAATAAAGTAGCAACACCTTTAATGAAACAAGAAACAACTTCATGATTTTCTTAGCAAATAAAATAAACTTTAAAATGTTTAATGATTAAATAATTTAATTACCAGCTTTATTTTTATATTAGTATTTATGAATGTAATTATCAATATGAAAATATACTATAGGTATTAGATATTATTTACAAGAAAATAGAATAAATAGCCTAATTATTTTATATATAAAATAACATTCACTTAATGGTTTGTTTGATAATTCCTTTGAAATCATTAATGTTTGACATTCTCTAAAATTTTCTATGAATATATGTATAGAAATTTTATATGTATAGAATACTGTGTATATTTTTGAGCTTAAAAGAATATGCAGTATTTATCAATTTTTTATTTTGCATTGAAGCACGAACTGAAAAATAACTACTTGCCTCAGATAGTAGCAGCTCTATTACCCAGACTTCAGCCCAGTACATCTTCCATTTGAACATCCTTGCTTCTCAGCTATTAAACTTTATGAAAAACTGTTTTATTCCCTTGGAGTTCTACCCCACATTTATCTTTTGCATGAGGTGACTAATCCAAAAGGATATTCCAGAAATGTAGAGGAAAACCTCTCCTATTAATCCAAAGCCATTCAGCTGATTCCCAGCTCCACTGGATGTATCTATCATTCTGCGTATCTGGTTTACTAAAATCATTATAGCCCCCTTATCTTATTTTAGATATTCACATTTCTGCTGTGAATAATAGAAGATAAATCATCGCTACTCTGCCAGACACTAGTAAACATCACACAAATCAAATTTGAATATTTTTCTCTATTTTATGATGATTCATGAAAAATAAAAATGGAATATCAAAAACCTTAAGAAGATATGGAACTTCTGTCATCCTCTTCAGTAAGGTTGGTCTAGAAGTTTAAGGGAGCAATATTTAAAGTGAGAACTGCAAGTGGCATGGCAAAGTGGGGCATTACGAGTGTAGATACTTAAACTAGGATCTGGCATTTAGTTGCACTAAATGCTCAAATATTCAAGTTTAGCTGTTGTGACCTATGAAGAGAGACATGTGTTGATCTCCTGGAAACAAAGGCCAGGTGACAGCTGTGCTGTGACATGGAACATCGGGGATTTCTGGAAGCTACCATTGGTGTTCTCAGAGCCTCCTGACTCTCTTCTATAGTGAATCTCTCTTGGGAATGTTTATGTTCATCCCACAGAAGAGTTCAATGAAGACTTCTACAAAATAATCCTTTTCATTAATCACAATTATTTTCTATTTTTGAGTAATGAAACAGATGTGAAATCTTACAAAAATAGCACTCAATCTACTTTAGTTTTAGTCATATTCTTGGCATATAAAAGTTTTTTACATATACACTTCATTACTTATCTTTAGACTTCATTATTGTTGGAGCTTCAAGTTTCTTTAATAATTCTAAGTTATATAAGAACTTTATTAAATATTAAAAGTAACTAGGGAAAAATAACATACAAGGGAACTTCCATCAGGTTATCTGCTGACTTTTTAACAGAAACTCTACAAGCCAGAAGGGAATGGCATGATATATTTAAAGTGATGAAAACGGAAGAACCTACAACCAAGAATACTCTACCCAGCAAGCCTCTCATTCAGGACTATGTAAATAATCAATAAAATGTCACAGACCATTACAATGTTTACTGTGCTTAAAGTAAAAGATTAGAAATATATATATATATATATTCTTTACATTATTAATAGTACTTCTGATAACAATGAGGAGGAAAAGAAAGAGGAGGGTAGAGATAAATTTTTTAGCAATTACTATAGTCCAGACCTAAATCCCAAGGACAGGGGAGCCTGGTGGGCTGCCGTCTATGGGGTCGCACAGAGTCGGACATGACTGAAGGCACTTAGCAGCAGCAGCAGCAGCAGCAGCAGACTTATTCTAATTGTTTTCTTCATATTGCCTCTTTAAATCCTGTCAACAACTTTATGAGGTTATCTGTAATTGTTATTCTCTTGCAGAAATATTTATCTTATCTTTTTCTCTGAAAATATTTTATGATTTTTGCCCAATTGGTCAAAGTTTATGGGAAATTTTAAGACAGTAAGTGGATAGACTATCTATAGCCTATTGGGCAAATTTGGCTCATGAACTATTTTTATTAAAAGCTTTATTAGACATGCCTTAGCCCTTTCACTTACATGTTGTTCAGAGCTGCATCCACACTACAGAGGGGGAGAGTTAGTTACCTCAAGGACTTATGTTCTACAAATTCTAAATTATTAATATATGACCCTTTTATAGAAAAAATTATGTATTGACTGGTGATATTAATAATCAAAATGCTCATACAGATTACCAACATTTATAATAACCACTAAGGAATTTGCATAGTGTTATGAGGAGAGCTGTATTATCTGATAATATCAACATAAACTCTCTCATATCTTTTGCAATAATATTAAAGTTCTTTTAATTACCAGAGCTACACCTATCTACAGTCCATGGTATATTTTTTTAAGTCATTAAGAAGTCACAGTTATAAATCAAGTCAGTATTTTCACATGTTTCCAGTTAAGCTTAGAAATTATAAATGTCCAGCATGAGGGGAAGAAAAAGTAACTGCATGACTTCCCTACAGTGTGGAAATCTCCTCAGTATGGTTTATGTTATTTTCTGTGTGTTTCAGCAAATGATGTATCTAAGACTCTCAACTGAGTATAGTACAAGAATATCAGAACTTAGTTCAATGAATTATGATTACAGTCTTCCTATAATAATGGTTTAAAAGTGTAGGATGAGTTTGAGCACTCTCCATTATTATTTCAGTTTTTGACTTCATGGAAAACAGAAAAAAAAAATGTTCAGGGCCAGAATTGTATGATCTTGTACAATTGTTCATATAAATTCTAATCAGTACATTTTCCATAAGATATCATATTCTAATGCTTAAAATAAGCATTTTTAACAAGAAAATCTCAATTTTGTGTATATTAAAACTTTGGTACTGTTAGTTTCTCTAATACTGATTAGGCATATCACTTAAAGAGACAATTAAAAGAATTGTATATATAAGCTATTATCTCAAAATAGCCACAGATATGAGAAAGTTATTAAAAAAAAAACCCTTAGTTGTTGATTATCAAAAGACCAGCTTAATATCAAGCATTTATTTAAATATACAACTGACCATAGCAAATGTAGTCATATTTGGTATCCAGCAACTACAAATTGGCAGTTGGTTGGGTACTTGCCATATAAACTCTAAAAGGATTAAATCATGTGCTGCTGCAACTGCTGACCTTCAACACTCCCTGAGGGATTGAGGGTTGAAAGAAGAAATGAGGCACTCTCTGCTCCAGGAAAACTGCGAGGACAGGTCTTCAGATAGTTAGATACACTCGGGAGCTGATTTTATGAGCCCAATTCTTGTATCTCTTCATATCTAGAAAAGTACTAAAATTCTTCAGGGTGTAAATTGTTTCTCACGACTGGCAGAAGCTTCACAAGACCAGCAGAAAATCTAAAATAAATGTGTGCTTAATTGCATATCAAAATCACATATATACTAACTTTCCCCCGTACCTCTTTGGAACAGTTTCTCAAGTGTCTCAGTTATCTGAGGCACTGTCTCCTGGGTTGCTCATATTGCCCACCTAAAAACTTAACACACAGCTCTCAAGCTTTTTTAAGTTGCCAGTTTCTTCAGGCTTTTTAAAAGAATTGTTATCGTATATATGTTAATATTGGCATTCCCCCAAAGCAGGGTCTGTATCATAATTTTCCCTAAGCAACTATTAATTATAATAGTTTTTTGAATTGAAGAATAATATAGCGATATTTGAATGGCATCATCCACTCAATGGACATGAGTTTGAACAAAATCCAGGAGATAGTAAGGAACAGGGAAGCCTGGGTGCAGTCTCTGCAGCCAGGGAGTCTTCAGTCCATGGGGTCGCAAACAGTTGGACATGGCTGAGCGACTGAACAACAGCACAGAAAATGCCAAACTCCATAATGGGAAAAGTTTTTTGATTTCTCAAGAAAATGTAATTACATTTTTCTTTTAGTTGTACTGTTCTTTACATAGTTAACAACGTAGGCCACAGTATGAAAAGGAAAATGCATGCAAAATTCTAATAAGACTGTCAGATTATGTTTATAGTCTTTGTGTAGTAAATTAAAAATAAGATTAAATATCACTTGAAGTGAAGTGAAATCACTCAGTTGTGTCCAACTCTTAGCGACCCCATAGACTACAGCCTACCAGGCTCCCCTGTCCATGGGATTTTCCAGGCAAGAGTACTGGAGTGGGTTGCCATTGCCTTCTGCAACTTCCCAGCTGCAGTGGTGACCCCCGAGAGCACAACTGGGACCAAATATGATCTAATATTCATTTAATTTCTAGAAAACCTGATTTTTGGTGAGACTGTAAAACACTATTCTCTCTTGTGTGCACCTCCTCTGCCTCTTTCTGACTTTAATTTTCTAAAAATTAGTGTGAAATATGAAATTAAAAATGTTTCAAAGAAGGAAATATAATCACCCCCATAGGTACAGACCAGAAAAACCAGCCCTAAATGAAAAAAAG
Source organism: Bos javanicus (assembly GCF_032452875.1). Taxonomy (NCBI): domain Eukaryota; kingdom Metazoa; phylum Chordata; class Mammalia; order Artiodactyla; family Bovidae; genus Bos; species Bos javanicus. Next base: position 59,256,549 of record NC_083872.1, read on the forward strand.
TACATGAGAGAAGGACTGCAAATTGAATGGGAAAAAAAGTATGCTATATAAGCATATATTTGTGTATATGTGTGTATATATATATACATATATACATGAAGAATTCAAATTTGAATGGCAAAAAGAAAATATACATATGCAAATATCCTTGATAAACTGCTGGCAATAAAACTATGAATGATGAAAAATAAATCAGGGAAGCTGTGTAGATATTAATAGATTTTGAAATTCCTGGATTTTATTTAATTGCTTTTCATTCCTATGTGTCTAATTCATAAAACAAGACTTTCATTTTTCATTTGCTTGAGAAAAATATAGTCCTCCTTGCCACGTCCATGAAGGCTCACTTGACTTGCTGATTCCTTAGGCTATGGATAAAGGGGTTCAGCATGGGAGCTATGGAGGTGTTTAGCACAGCCACCCCCACACTCAAAGACACCCTGTCCTTTGCTCATGGATTCATATACATGCAAATGCAGCTGCCATAAGAGATGGAGATGACAATCATGTGGGAAGAACACATGGAAAAGGCCTTTGTCCTCTGAGTAGTAGAAGGGATCCTCAAAATTGTTCTGATGATATATGTGTAGGACAGTATTATTAACACTAAAGTGCAGAAGAGAATAAACACAGCACAGGAAACCCTACTATCTCTAGGAATTTGGTGTCTGAACAAGAAAGGTGTAATAAGGAGAAATAATCACAACTAAAATGGTCAATAACATTGGACTTACAGTAATCAAGCTGTAGGAAGAGCATTACTAATGGGAATTTGATTAAGAATGAAGCCAGCCAAGAGCCCAAGACAAGCAGTGTGCAGACTCTGTGATTCATGATGGTCAAGTAATGCAGCGGTTTGCAGATGGCAATGTAACGGTCATAGGACATTGCAGCCAGAACATAAAACTCAGTGACTCCCAATAAAATGAAAATAAAATAAAATAAATAACTGAGCCATACAATCACTAAAAGGGATGGTTTTACCTCCTGTAATCATGGTGGCCAAGAACTTGGGTATATTGAGAGTTTTGAATGAAACTTCTAATAAGGAGAAATTTCTGAGGAAGAAATACATGGGGGTTTGGAGGTGGGCATCCATCAGGGTCAGGGCGATAATGGTCAAGTTCGCAGTGATGCTGAGCATGTAGGTGATGAGCAGAAAGATAAAGCTCACAACCGGAAGTTGTGGGTCATCTGACAGTCCCAGGAGGATAAACCCTGTTATTTCTGTGTTGCTTCTCATTTTTTCTTCTTCTTCTTTCGAATAACCTTCAGGAGAATACATAAACAGAAGACCCAGAAAAGGGGACTATACAAGTATAGTACTGGGATTTGGCTCTGAAATGAAACCTACTATGCTCTGCTAACATAATTCAGGGGATTGTTTAAAAGTCAATGAAATAAATAACTTGTTTTGAAGCAAGTTTTTACTACATGTCACAATTTTGATTCACAAAGACTGTTACTTTATAAAATCCCTAGTTTACAAATTGGTATCAGGCTAAAAATATTTTTAAAAATCGTGTACAAAAAACATGTTCTTCACATGAAAAGCAAGGATTATAATCTATGTTTTTCTCAAAGGTAGGAAATACAGGAAGAAGAAAGGTACCTGTTGACTCTTAAAAACAGTCTCCACAGAATCCCCTCCTTAAGGATACTCTTTGTCTTTTCTTCAACCTCAGTAAATCGTCCTGTCCTAATATATGTCACCTAGTTTCTCATATAATGATTGTTTCCTAGTGTAATATAGAAAAGCCAAATGTGTCAGGAAAAAGGCCATTCAGTGCATATGTTTCCAAAAGGAAAATCATGGAAGATGAATCTTGAGCTACATGCCAGATTTCTTAAGTTTTGAGTCAGACTCACACTCCCCTTCTCAACCTCCTACTCATCTGAAGCCCCAGATAATGGAATAAAGGAATCCAGGTCATGTATCTGTTTTGGTGGTCTTCTCAGATGTTAGATAGTCAAGAGTAGAAAGGAGGTAGAGTGGCCATTAAGTATATTGGATCTGTGTCATGAGCTAAGGAAACCAAAGTGTGTCAATATCTAAAATAAAACATTATCTTCAGGAGAACACATTTTTTTTCTTCCAAATTCTCCTATCTAAATATTATTAGCATTCTCTCTCTATCTATATGTGTATATTCTGATTTTTACATTATATTTTTATTTTATCTACAATAATATTCCCTTAATTGAAGTTTTATTTTGTCAAGCTACTAGTATAATCCATTAAAGAGCAATAAAGCCTTTATTTTGTCATCATAACTAACAGTAGCAGAAATCACTTAACCAGTTTATTTCAATATCTGAATCATTGACTACAGTAAAGTCTTTGACTATGTGGATCACAACAAACTGTGGAAAATTCTTAAAGAGATGGGAATACCAGACCATCTTACCTGTCTGCTGAGCAACCTGTATGCAGGTCAAGAGGCAACAGTTAGAACCAGACATGGAACAATGGACTGGTTCCAAATTGGGAAAGGGATACATCCAAGCTGTATTTTGTCACCCGCTTATTTCACTTCTATGCAGAGTAAAGTGAAGTGAAGTAGCTCAGTCATGTCCAACTCTTTGCAACCCCATGGACTGTAGCCTACCAGGCTCCTCCCTCCATGGGATTCTCCAGGCAAGAATACTGGAGTGGGTTGCCATTTCCTTCTCCAGGGGATCTTCCCGACCCAGGGATCGAACCTGGGTGTCCTGCATTGCAGACAGATACTTTAACCTCTGAGCCACCAGGGAAACCCCAGAGTACATCATGTGAAATGCCAGGCTGGATGATGCACAAACTGGAGCCAAGATTGCCCAGAAAAATATCAACAACCTCAAATATGCAGATGATACCACTCTAATGGCAGAAGATGAAGAGGAACTAAAAAGCCTCTGGATGAGGATGAAAGAAAAGAGTAAAAAAAAAAAAAAACTAGTTTAAAATTCAACATTTAAGAGTCTAAGATCATGGCATCCAGTCCCATCAGTTCATGGAAAACAGAAGTGGAAACAGTGGAAGCAGTGACAGATTTTCTTTCTTGGGCTCTAAAATCACTAAGGACAATGACTGCAGCCATGAAATAAAAAGATGCTTGCTCCTTGGAAGAAAAGCTATGGCAAACATAAACAACATATTTAAAAGCAAACATATAATTTTACCCAAAAGGTCCATATCATCAAAGCTATAGGTTTTTCTGTAGTCATGTATGAATGAGAGGGTTGGACCATAAGGAAGCCTGAGTGCCCAAGAATTGATGCCTTCAAATGATGGTGCTGGAGAACACTCTTGAAAGTCCCTTGGACTGCAAGGAAATCAAACCAGTCAATCCTAAAGGAAATCAACCATGAATATTCAATGGAGGGACTGTTGGTGACTGAAGCAGCAATACTTTGGCCACCTAATGTGAAGAGCCAACTCATTGGAAAATACCCTGATGCTGGAAAAGACTGAAAGCAAAAGGAGAATGGGGCAGCAAGGGCTGAGATGGTTAGATACCATCACTGACTCAATGCACATGAATCTGAGCAATCTCTAGGAAAAGTGAAGGACAGGGAAGCCTAACATGCTTCAGTCAGATCAGATCAGATGAGATCAGTTGCTCAGTCATGTCCGACTCTTTGGGACCCCGTGAATCGAAGCACACCAGGCCTCCCAGTCCATCACCAATTCCTGGAGTTCACTCAGACTCACATCCATCGAGTCAGTGATGCCATCCAGCCATCTCATCCTCTGTCGTCCGCTTCTCTTCTTGCCCCCAATCCCTTCTAGCATCAGTCTTTTCCAATGAGTCAACTCTTCACAAGAGGTGGCCAAAGTACTGGAGTTTCAGCTTTAGCATCATTCCTTCCAAAGAAATCCCAGGGCTAATCTCCTTTAGAATGGGATGGTTGGATCTCCTTGCAGTCCAAGGGACTCTCAAGAGTCTTCTCCAACACCACAGTTCAAAAACATCAATTCTTCGGCGCTCAGCCTTCTTCACAGTCCAACTCTCACATCCATACACGACCACAGGAAAAGCCATAGCCTTGACTAGACGAACCTTTGTTGGCAAAGTAATGTCTCTGCTTTTCAATATGCTATCTAGGTTGGTCAAAACTTTCCTTCCAAGGAGTAAGCGTCTTTTAATTTCATGGCTGCAGTCACCATGTGTAGTGATTTTGGAGCCCAGAAAAATAAAGTCTGACACTGTTTCCACTGTTTCTCCATATATTTGCCATGAAGTGATGGGACCGGATGCCATGATCTTCATTTTCTGAATGTTGAGCTTTAAGCCAACTTTTTCACTTTCCACTTTCACTTTCATCAAGAGGCTTTTGAGTTCCTCTTCACTTTCTGCCATGAGGGTGGTGTCATCTGCATATTTGAGGTTATTGATATTTCTCCTGGCAATCAATGGGGTGGCAAAAAGCTGGACACAACTTAGGGACTGAATAACAACAACAATAACAAATTTCAATAGCATTCATTTTGTGAATTCTCATTAACTTGTAGCTTTTACATTCTAGTGTCAGGGGAGAAATTTTTATAATAGAATACTTAATTTCAAGGTATGGGTTTGTTGATTTGTAGTATGTAATTTATCATAACATTGTGAAAATACTCACATTTTTTTTTTTTTCTCGACAAACCTGAGCTCTCTTTTCATTTACTCCTCTGTATAGCAGAAAGTAGAGCTGCTGCTGATTTAGGGAAAATTCCAACTGAGGTCAACGGTGGCAAGTGCAATGGGAAAAAATGTGATGTTCACATTAAAATGAACCTATCCTTTTGCTAATCTTCAATGACTAGAGAAAAAAGTTTAAGAGCATTTATACTGCTGCTGCTAAGTCGCTTCAGTTGTGTCTGACCCTGTGCGACCCGATAGATGGCAGCCCACCAGCCTCCTCTGTCCCTGGGATATTCCAGGCAATAACATGTCCTTCTCCAATACATGAAATTGAAAAGTGAAAGTGAAGTCGCTCAGTCGTGTCTGACTTTTTGCGACCCCATGGACTGCAGCCTACCAGGCTCCTCAATTCATGGGATTTTCCATGCAAGAGTACTGGAGTGGGGTGTCATTGCCTTCTCCAAGACCACTTATAAGAAAAGCTATTTCTTACAAATAACTGTGAAATAAGAGAAGTGAAAAGCAAAGGAGAAAAAGAAAGATATAAGCATCTGAATGCAGAGTTCCAAAGAATAGCAACAGGAGATAAGAAAGCTTTCCTCAGCGATCAATGGAAAGAAATAGAGGAAAACAACAGAATGAGAAAAACTAGAGATCTCTTCAAGAAAATTAGAGAGACCAAGGGAACATTTCATGCAAAGATGGGCTTGATAAAGGACAGAAATGGTATGGACCTAACAGAAGCAGAAAATATCAAGAAGAGGTGGCAAGAATACACAGAAGAACTGTACAAAAAAGATCTTCGCATCCCACATAATCATGATGGTGTGATCACTGACCTAGAGCCAGACATCCTGGAATGTGAAGTCAAGTGGGCCTTATAAGGCATCACTACGAACAAAGCTAGTGGAAGTGATGGAATTCTACTTGAGCTATATCAAATCCTGAAAGATGATGTTGGGAAAGTGCTGCACTCAATATGCCAGCAAGTTTGGAAAACTTAGCAGTGGCCACAGGACTGGAAAAGGTCAGTTTTCATTTCAATCCCAAAGAAAGGCAATGCCAAAGAAGGCTCAAACTACCGCACAATTGCACTAATCTCACATGCTAGTAAAGTAATGCTCAAAATTCTCCAAGCCAGGCTTCAGTAATATGTGAACCGTGAACTTCCTGATGTTCAAGCTGGTTTTACATAAGGCAGAGGAACCAGAGATCAAATTGCCAACATCCTCTGGATCATGGAAAAAGCAAGAGAGTTCCAGAAAAACATCTATTTCTGCTTTCTTGACTATGCCAAAGCCTTTGACTGTGTGGATCACAATAAACTGAGGAAAGTTCTTCAACAGATGGGAATACCAGACCATCTGACCTGCCTCTTGAGAAATCTGTATGCAGGTCAGGAAGCAACAGTTAGAACTGAACATGGAACAATAGACTGGTTCCAAATAGGAAAAGGAGTACATCAAGGCTGTATATTGTCACCCTGCTTATTTAACTTACATGCAGAGTACATCATGAGAACGCTGGACTGGAAGAAACGCAAGCTGGAATCAATATTGCCGGGAGAAATACCAATCACCTCAGATATGCAGATGACACCACCCTTATGGCAGAAAGTGAAGAGGAACTAAAAAGCCTCTTGATGAAAGTGAAAGTGGAGAGTGAAGAAAACGAAGATGATGGCATCCGTTCCCATCACTTCATGGGAAATAGATGGGGAAACAGTGGAAACAGTGTCAGACTTTATTTTTCTGGGCTCCAAAATCACTGCAGATGGTGACTGCAGCCATGAAATTAAAAGACGCTTACTCCTTGGAAGGAAAGTTTTGACCAACCTAGATAGCATATTGAAAAGCAGAGACATTACTTTGCCAACAAAGGTTCGTCTAGTCAAGGCTATGGCTTTTCCTGTGGTCGTGTATGGATGTGAGAGTTGGACTGTGAAGAAGGCTGAGCACGGAAGAATTGATGCTTTTGAACTGTGGTGTTGGAGAAGACTCTTGAGAGTCCCTTGGACTGCAAGGAGATCCAACCAGTCCATTCGGAAGGAGAGCAGCCCTGGTATTTCTTTGGAAGGAATGATGCTGAAGCTGAAACTCCAGTACTTTGGCCACCTCATGCGAAGAGTTGACTCATCGGAAAGGACTCCGATGCTGGGAGGAATTGGGGGCAGTAGGAGATGGGGATGACAGAGGATGAGATGGCTGGATTGCATCACTGACTCGATGGACGTGAGTCTGAATGAACTCGGGGAGTTGGTGATGGACAGGGAGGCCTGGTGTGCTGTGCATCATGTGTTCTCAAAGAGTTGGACACAACTGAGCGACTGAACTGAACTAAAACTTTATTGGTGTTTTTCTTTCTGGCTTACTTCACTCTGTATAATAGGCTCCAGTTTCATCCACCTCATTAGAACTGATTCAAATGTATTATTTTTTATGGCTGAGTAATACTCCATGTGTATATGTACCACAGCTTTCTTTTTTTTTAAATTTTTAATTTAATTTTATTTTTAAACTTTACAATATTGTATTAGATTTGCCAAATATCGAAATGAATCCGCCACAGGTATACCCGCGTTCCCCATCCTGAACCCTCCTCCTTCCTCCCTCCCCTACCCTCCCTCTGGGTCTTCCCAGTTCACCAGCCCCAAGCATCCAGTACCGTGCATCGAACCTGGACTGGCGACTCGTTTCATACATGATATTATACATGTTTCAATGCTATTCTCCCAAATCTCCCCACCCTCTCCCTCTCCCACAGAGTCCATAAGACTGATCTATACATCAGTGTCTCTTTTGCTGTCTCGTACACAGGGTTATTGTTACCATCTTTCTAAATTCCATATAAACACGTTAGTATACTGTATCGGTGTTTTTCTTTCTGGCTTACTTCACACAGCTTTCTTGTCCATTTGTTTGCTGATGGACATCTATGTTGCTTCCATGCCCTGCCTATTATAAACAGTGTTGTGATGAACATTGGGGTATACGTGTTTCTTTCAATTCTGGTTTCCTCGGTGTGTGTGCCCAGTAGTGGGATTGTGGGGTCGTATGGCAGTTCTATTCCCAGTTTTTTAAGGAATCTCCACACTGTTCTCCATAGTGGCTGTACTAGTTTGCATTCCTACCAACAGTGTAAGAGGGTTCCCTTTTCTCCACACTCTCACTAGCATTTATTGCTTGTAGACTTTTGGATTGCAGCCATTCTGGTTGGTGTGAAATGGTACCTCATTGTGGTTTTGATTTGTATTTCTCTGATAATGAGTGATGTTGAGCATCTTTTCATGTGTTTGTTAGCCATCTGTATGTCTTCTTTGGAGAAATGTCTGTTTAGTTCCTTGGCCCATTTTTTAATTGGGTCGTTTATTTTTCTGGAATTGAGCTGCAGGAGTTGCATGTATATTTTTGAGATTAATCCTTTGTAAGTTGCTTCATTTGCTATTATTTTCTCCCATTCTGAAGGCTGTCTTTTCAATTAGCTTATAGTTTCCTTTGTTGTGCAGAAGCTTTTAATTTTAATGGTCCCATTTGTTTATTTTTGCTTTTATTTCCAATGTTCTGGGAGGTGGGTCATAGAGAATCCTGCTGTGATGTATGTCAGAGAGTGTTTTGCCTATGTTCTTCTCTTGGAGTTTTATAGTTTCTGGTCTTACGTTTAGATCTTTAATCCATTTTGAGTTTATTTTCATGTATGGTGTTAAAAACTGTTCTAGTTTCATTCTTTTACAAGTGGTTGACCAGTTTTCCCAGCACCACTTGTTAAAGAGATTGTCTTTAATCCATTGTATATTCTTGCCTCCTTTGTCAAAGATAAGGTGTCCATATGTGCATGGATTTATCTCTGGGCTTCTATTTTGTTCCACTGATCTATATTTCTGTCTTTTTGCCAGTACCATACTGTCTTGATGACTGTGGCTTTGTAGTAGAGCCTGAAGTCAGGCAGGTTGATTCCTCCAGTTCCATTCTTCTTTCTCAAGGTTGCTTTGGCTAATCGAGGTTTTTTGTATTTCCATACAAATTGTGAAATTATCTGTGAAAAGTACCGTTGGTAGCTTGATAGGGATTGCATTGAATCTATAGATTGCTTTGGGTAGTATACACATTTTCACTATATTGATTCTTCCAATCCATGAACATGGTATATTTCTCCATCTATTAGTGTCCTCTTTGATTTCTTTCACCAGTGTTTTATAGTTTTCTATATATAGGTCTTTAGTTTCTTTAGGTAGACATATTTCTAAGTATTTTATTCTTTTCTTTGCAATGGTGAATGGAATTGTTTCCTTAATTTCTCTTTCTATTTGCTCATTATTAGTTTATAGGAATGCAAGAGATTTCTGTGTGTTGATTTTATATCCTGCAAATTTTCTTTATTCATTGATTAGCTCTAGTAATTTTCTGGTGAAGTCTTTAGCATTTTCTATGTAGAGGATCATGTCACCTGCAAACAGTGAGAGTTTTACTTCTTCTTTTCCAATTTGGATTCCTTTTATTTCTTTTTCTGCTCTGATTGCTGTGGCCAAAACTTCCAAAACTGTGTTGAATAGTAGTGGTGAAAGTGGGCACCCTTGTCTTGTTCCTGACTTTAGGGGAAATGCTTTCAATTTTTCACCATTGAGGATAATGTTTGCTGTGGGTTTGTCATATATAGCTTTTATTATGTTGAGGTATGTTCCTTCTAGTCCTGCGTTCTGGAGAGTTTTTATCATAAATGGATGTTGAATTTTGTCAAAGGCTTTCTCTGCATCTATTGAGATAATCATATGGCTTTTAGTTTTCAATTTGTTAATGTGGTATATTACATTGATTTATTTGCAGATATTGAAGAATCCTTGCATCCCTGGGATAAAGCCCACTTAGTCATGGTGTATGACCTTTTTAAGGTGTTGTTCGATTCTGATTGCTAGAATATTGTTAAGGATTTTTGCATCTATATTCATCAGTGATATTGGCATGTAGTTTTCTTTTTTTGTGGGATCTTTGTCAGGTTTTGGTATTAGGGTGATGATGGCCTCATAGAATGAGTTTGGAAGTTTACTTCCTCTGCCATTTTCTGGAAGAGTTTGAGTAGGATATGTGTTAGCTCTTCTCTAAATTTTTGGTAGAATTCAGCTGTGAAGCTGTCTGGATCTGGGCTTTTGTTTGCTGGAAGATTTCTAATTACAGTTTCAATTTCCATGCTTGTGATGGGTGTGTTAAGATTTTCGATTTCTTCTTGGTTCAGTTTTGGAAAGTTGTACTTTTCTAAGAATTTGTCCATTTCTTCCACGTTGTCCATTTTATTGGCATATAATTGCTGATATTAGTCTCTTAGAAGTGACTTAGCATAGCATAGCATAGCATAGTCTCTTATGATCCTTTGTATTTCTTTTTCATCTGTTGTGATCTCTCCATTTTAATTTCTAATTTTATTGATTTGATTTTTCTCCTTTTGTTTGTTGATGAGTCTGGCTAATGGTTTGTCAATTTTATTTATCCTCTCAGAGAACCAGCTTTTGGTTTTGTTGATTTTTGCTATGGTCACTTTTGATTCTTTTGCATTTATTTCTGCCCTAATTTTTAAGATTTCTTTCCTTCTACTAACCCTGGGGTTCTTCATTTTTTCATTTTCTAGTTGCTTTAGGTGTAGTGTTGGGGCAGGGCATCCTAATATGGTGGAGAAATAGGACAGGGAGACCACTTTCTCCCCCAGAAATTCATCAAAAAAACATTTGAACACGGAGTAAATTTCATAAAACAACTTCTGAATGCCAGCAGAGGACATCAGGCACCCAGAAAAACAGCCCATTGTCTTCAAAAGGAGGTAGGGAAAAATATAAAAGTTAAAAAGAGAGACAAAAGAGGCCGGGATGGAGCTCTGTCGAGGGAAGGGAGTCTTAAAAAGAGAGAAGTTTCCAAACACCAGGAAACACTCTCACTGCTGAGTCTGTGGCGAGCCTTGGAACCATAGAGGGCAACATAACCGGGAGGAAAAATAAGTAAATAATTAAAACCTACAGATTATGTGCCCAACGGTAACTCCCCCAGCAGAGAAGCAGTGCAGACGTCTGCATCCACCACTAGCAAGCTGGGGTTGGTCAGGGAGACACGGGCTACATTGCTTAGAGTAAGGACCTTGCCTGAATGCCCCAAGGGCAATCTGAGGGAACTAACTTGGGCTAGCAAACCAGACTGTGGGATAGCTACTTCACAAAAAGTGCTAACCTAAGACACCATCAGGCCCACTTGCAGAACAAAGGACTGAGCAGAGCTATCCTGGCCCAGACACGCGAGGGCAGCCAGAGCCAGAAGGGGGCACTTGCGGCCCCAGAGAGGCATTATCTACCAAACTGCAAGAAGGCTTCGTTGCTAACCAAGACTTCTTCAGATTCTGGACTGAGAAGGTGCGCTGGTTGTACACCCAGAAAACCAAGCAACAGAAACAGGGGAGGCGATAAGTCACAGCAACCTTTAACCTAATTTTAGAAATGAACACAAAAATCTCCACATCTGTTGACTCAATCGTTGTTATTCATTCAACAGACATTGAGAACCTGCTGTCTTAGATACTATAGGACACTATAGATACAATAGAATCAAAATAGACATGAACCCACCTTTACTCAACTTGCTGCGGAATCTCCAAACACAAATCTGAAGATAGACATAGACATCATCAGTAAAGATTGCAGAGGCCCCCAGAGTCTCTAGGTAGACTGAGTAGTGATGGTTTCCCCTGACAAGTGCAGCTTTAAAAGACTGGGAGAAGTGGCTGTTTTATCAAATGTGTACATAGCAACATAACTTTACAAGGGACATAAAGAAGAGAAAATGATGCAAATAAAATGAATCTCAAAAAATAGGCCCTAAATAAATGTAGCTTTGTGAACACTTGACAAAGAATTCAAAGTAATTGTCATAGACATGAGTATTATGTTCTGGAAAGTAGCAGTGTTTTAGTTATATTACAATTATTTTTAATTATTTGATTCTAAATATAACTTACTATGTATTTTTATGGAATTCACATATAAATTCTATAAAAATACATAATATCATGATCAATATTTACCTTCAATATATATATATTTTTCACGAAATAAAAACCTCTGCTTTAAAAGTGCAATGCATGAGTACATATTATCTCTTTGGACTGAATTTTGTGTGCTATCACACAGAATATATAGCTTCTTTACACCACAGGAAACTATCAGTGTTCACCTTGAAAATACATAGGAAATTTCACACTAATTTTGAAACTCTACATTTGAAGTACAGTCTGGTACTTCATAGGATCCTTTCAGGGACTGATTAACAGAATTAAAATGATCTTTTCACAGTGCACTGTCTTAAAAAATATATTTCAATCTACAAAATCCTGAAGGAGGAATAACTTTATGAAATGTTGATAAGCAATGCACTGGAAAAACTTAGCTTGGAAGTGAAAGTAACAGATTGGGAAATATATTAACTGTCATTTGGCAGGTTAACAGGCTATAAAGAGCAAAGGTAGTTATTAATGAATAGATGGTTAGGAATTTCAGGATTTAACCTGATTGTTCTTTAAAGTGTCCTTTATTTTTGACCAAAAAAATATTTATTGGCAGAAAAGACTGCTTTATAGACCATGTCTCTGAAGGCTTGTTTCACTTGCTCGTTTCTCAGGGTGTAGATGAAGGGGTTCAGCAAGGAGGCCACATAGGTATTGAGAATAGCTACCCCTTTAGTCAATGATGTCTTTTCTTTGGGGAGGGATTAGCATACATGAATATGCAGCTTCCATCAGAGATGGAGATAACAGTCATGTGAGAAGAAGAAGTAGAGAAGGCCTTTTTCCTCTGACTGGCAGATATAATTCTCAGAATAGTCCTGATAATGTATGTATAGGACAAAATCACTAATGCCATGAATAGCAAACTAACCAAAGAAAAGTAAAAACCCGTTACTTCTAGAAGCCATGTATCTGAACAAGACAATTGTAAAAGGGGGAAACAGTCACACAAAAAGTGATCAATGACATTGGAAGGAGGAAGAGGAGCTGGAGGAGAAGCATAAGGGGTGAGAAAATGGTCAGAAACCCGCCCAGCCATGCACAGAGCACAAGCCGGCACCAGAGTTTTCTGCTCATGATGGTTGTATAATGCAGAGGCTTGCAGATGGCAACATATGACAATAGCAGTTAGAATGTAAAATTCAGTCACCCCCATGAAAATAGAGAAAAATAGTTGGGCTGCACAATTGTAAGAAATAGTCTTGTCCTTGATGATAATTGCCCCCAGAAATCTAGGGATGCACACAACACTAGAGGAGACCTCTGAGAAAGAGAAATTTCGGAGGAAGAAATACATGGGCGTCTGGAGATGGGAGTCCACCCAGGTTAGGGTGGCTGTAGTCAGGTTTCCCAGTGACACTTAATACATATGTGATAAATAAAAAGAGGAAAATCACAATCTGAAAGTCAGGATCATCAGAAAGGCCTTGGAGTCATTTTTCTCTCTTTTTTCTGTTTTTTTTCTTCTTCTTCTTTTATATATACTTAGGTGGAAAGTGCATTAAAGTGAATAGATGAAAGGTAGAATTCATTGTGACCAATATGATCATCATTAATACAGTTCTAAAACTTTCTCTATAATTCATGTCAATGGTATTTTATTATCTTATTTGCATTATTACTTAAAACATATTTGTGGATCCTGCTTTACATACTAATTCTATGACTCTAAATCTAGCAGATAATAGGAAATCTTCATACAATAAGTTGCATTATACAGAGATGATAAGTGAAATAAATCAATGCTTTTTTACTTTGTACAATTAAATCATTGTAGTTTTGTTAGAATAATACTATAAAATATACATTTTTCTTTTTTCTGTCATGTATTTATAAGAAGATACTACCACCTAAAACAGAAATGGATGATCTCACTTCCTTTACAAGATCAAAATGAAACATAAAAATCTAAAGTAACAACCCAATACTTTTAAGATATAAGAAATTAATGATTTACTTAGCAAATAAAATAAATATTTAATGATGAAATAATTTAGTTAATAATTTTATTTTATTCATATTTATGAATGTAATTATCAAGATAATATGAGAATATTGTATATATTTTACATATGTATTTACAAAAAATAGAATAACCTAATTATTTTATTTAATAAGGGACATATTCACTTATTCAATGATTTGTCTTATAATTCCATTGAAATCATTAATATTTGGCATCTACTATGATTTGCTAGGAATGTACATGTGGAAACAGTTTTATGTTTTAGCTTAAAATGATATGCAGTATTTATATACTTTTCATTTTGCACCAAAGCACAAATTGAAAAGTAACTCCTTGCGTCAGATCTTAGCAGCTCTGTTACCCATATTGTAGCCCAGTGCATTTTCTGCTTGAATATCATTGTCTCTTAGCTATTAAGCTTTATGAAAAAAGGTTTTATTCCCTTGTAGTTCTGCTCCACATTTTTCATGTGCATGAGATGACTGATTCAAAGGGATATTCCAGATATGTATAGCAAAGCCTCTCCTATGCATTCACACGTCTTCAGTTACTTCCCAGCTCTGCTGCATATATCTTTCTCTGTATTTGGTTTGCTAAAAATTGTGAAAACTCCCTTTTGCTTATTTCATATATTCATACTTCTGCTATGAATAATAGAATGCAAAATCATTGCTTCTCTGCTAGACACTATCAAATGTCACAGTATCAAATTGGATATTTTTCTCTGATTTATGATGATTCATGAGAATAAAAATGTTCAGAAACCTTAAGAAGATGTAGAAATATACTATCTTCTTCAGTAATATCGGTCTAGAAGTTTAAGGGAGAAATATTTACAGAAAGAATTGTAAGGGATATGGCAGCATTTAGTTTTACAAGTATAGATTCTGGTGTCTCTAGGACTAGGATCTGGGGTCCCTCTGGTTACACTGAAAGCTAAATACTCAAATCTAGTTGTTTTGACCTATGAAGAAAGACATGTGTTGATCTCCTAGGAACAAAGCAAAGTTCAGGCTACATCTGTGTTATGCTGTGGACCATAGGGGATTTTTGGAAGGCACACTTGGTGTTCTCAGTAACCTCCTGACTCTCCTCTATAGCAATCTCCCTTCAGAATGGTTATGTTCATCCTACAGAAGATCTCAATGATGACATCTACAAAGCAATCACTTTCATTAATCACAATTATTTATTTCATGAGCAATAAAATAGATGTAAATTCTTACAAAATGACATTCTTAATCTACTTTATTTTTAATCTTGATATATGGAAATTTTCTACATATACAATTTTTTGCTTATCCTTTGACTTCATTATTTTTGGAACTTCACAAAACAAGGTTATTTCACATTTCTAAGTTGTATGATAACCATTATAATGCACATAATGTCCTCACAGTTTTTAAAAATTGCTGTTATGTGGGTTAACTGAGTCCTCACTATCAATAGCAATATTTAATTGCAGTGTCAATTTTGTCCATCTTATTGTTCATCTTGGCCTTTGCATGTCTTTATCATGTCTTTGACATACTAGTGAGAAATATCACAAAATACAATCTTTTGTTTTATTCAGGTTCTAGTCAGTGAATTATTGTTCTTTATTTCCTTTGTTGTTGTTTTTATTTTTCCCCAAGACTTTGATAGTGAAAATTATATGTAATCAGCTAATAATATGCCATACATAGTTATATAATTATTAATATATAAATAACACATATCATATAATAGCTACTTTATATTAAATACAGTTACATAGTCCAATGAAATAACTTTATTTAACATAAATAATACAATAATGAATCCATATAATAAAATAATAGAGTCACTAATACAGAACTAGATCACTGCTGGGGGGAAGTCTGCATGAGAATTATTTACTGGAAGAGAGGCATTAGGAAAGAGTACAAAGAAAAATAGAAGAAAATGGTAGCAAAACTTGTATCTGTGACAGGACATGTACTGGTTTTATTTAACTCAGTAAAGGAGCATTTTGGCAGATATCTTTCTATATCACAAGGATTGATACCTTTGTCTACTTCATCTTTTTTTCAAATCTATTGAGACACAATTGACATATAACATGGTGTAAGTTTAAAATGTACATGTTGATTTTATACACGTATATATTGTGAAATGATTATCACAGTGGGTTAGTAAATATATCTATCACTCACATAGTTCCTATTTACTATTTTTGTGGTGACAAAATTTAAGATTACTCTCAGCAATTTTCAGTTATATAACACAGTTATACATCACATATTCTGATATCAGGTTTGTGGTAATAGCGATATGTTGAATGCATTTACCCTAAGAGCCCAATTAACAAGCAACAAGGAACTCTGTATTATTCATGAAGAACACATGCACAGTAGTGCTTCACTAGATTAAACCTCATCCTCATGATAGAGGCTTAATCCAGGTTTAGATCAGGGAATTTTTTTTTTTTTCTTTTGCTGTGATACTCCAGAATTATGCCGAATTGATTTTTTTTCTCCTTAGTATCCATTGTTGATCAATGGCTGGAGCCATTATTTTTTTGTGGTACAAAATGGCTCTATCATTTTTAATCTGCTTTCCAATAATAATTTTGTGCCATAATACAGAACCTAGTTGGCAAACTGATGTCTCTGGGTTTTTTTTTTTTTTTTTTCTTTTTAACTTTACAATATTGTATTGGTTTTGCCATATATCAACATGAATCTGCCACAGGTATACACATGTTCCCCATCCTGCACCCTCCTCCCTCCTCCCTACCTGGCTACAGTCACAATACACAGCCAAAAATAATTTGGAGCCCAAGAAAATAAAATCAGTCACTGTTTCTACTTTTTTCCCATCAATTTGCCATGAAGTGATGGTACTGGATGCCATGCTGTTAGCTTTTGGAATGTTGAGTTTTATGCCAGCTTTTTCACTCTCCTTTTCCAATCTCATCAAAAGGATAAAACATTATACTCAAATTAAAAACTGAAAACTTTTTTTCTAATATTAGAAATAAGCAAGGAGGCCCTTATATTCAATATAGTACAGAAAGTACTAGTCAGAATAATTGGACAAATTGATCAACTCATAAACCAGTCATCTCTATTTGCATCTCTATTTCTATTTATAATAGAAAACTCTACACACTTTGTAAAAAGTTTTAAAGTTGCAGAACATAGAATCAACATTAAGAATGTAAGTTGCATTTTTATACTATTAATAAGCTTTATGAAAAAGAAATTAAGTAAAAAATGAAAGTTGCAGTAGTACCAAAAGGAATAAGATACTTAGGAATCAACTTAACTAAAGAGGTAGAAGATAAATACACTGAAAAATGCAAAACTTTGATGAAACTAAAGACATAAACATATGGGAAAACATTCAGTACTCATGGATGAGGAAACTTATATATATGTCCTGCTCCCCAACAAAATTGACAGATTCAGTGCAGTCCTGTCAAATACCAATGGCATTATTTTTTTACAGAAACAGAAAAAAAATTCTAAAATTTATAAGGAATCACAAAAGACCATGAATAGCCAAATAAATCTTGAGAATAAAAACTAAAGCTGGCTTCCAGATTTCAAAATATATTGAAAGCTATGATAATTAAATTGATAGAGTACTAACATAACAATAGCCATCTTAACCAATTACATAGCATGGGGAGCCCAGAAAACACTCAGGTACATACAGTCAAATGATCTTTGAAAAGGGCACCAAAAATCCATAGAGGGGAAAATACAGTCTTTTCAAAGAGGGTGACTGAAAACCAAAGACTAATAATTTCAAAGAAAAGCAACATTTAAAGAAACTATAAGTAAACATTTCATAGTAGTATTTGCAGAAAAGAGAAAAGTTTTTCAAATATGAAAAGACTTGCAGAAAAGCATTGAAAATATGACTGCTTTATATAAAAGTGTGAATGTACATAAAGGAGCTCAATGTTAAGCTAATTACTGAAAACAAAGAGAGGTTATGGGAAAACTGGGCATCTACATGCAAAAGAAGGAAATTCTTTTTTTTTTTTTAAGTATAAAATTCTACCCTTACTTTACACTGTACACAAAGTCAACTCAAAACAGATTAAAGATTAAATGTAAGACACAAAGTTTTAAAACTCTTTAGAAAAAATCATAGCGGAAAAGCTGCATGATATTGGACTAGGCAATGATTTAATGGATATGACCCCAGGAGCATAGGCAACCAAGGTAGATAGAACAGTGGGATTACATCAAAATAAAAGGCACTTTCACCACCAAAGAAAGAGTCGACAAACAGCAGAGTGAGGCGACAACCTATAGAATAGAAGAGAATATTACACTGTATCCAACAAGCGATTAATGCCTAAAATGTGTACAAAAGTCTTACAATTCAGTAGAACAAAACCAGGACAAACTCCCAAAACTTAATAACTTAATTAATAAAAGGACTGAAGACTCAAGTATGCATTTTCCCAAAGAAGACATACAAGTATAAGGATATAAATGGCCAACAGATATATGCTAGATGGTTAATGCCACTGATGTTCAGAGAAAGGAAGATGAAAAGGACAATGTTAAATCACCTCACACCTGTCAGGATGGCTGTTATCAAGATGATAAAAGACAAGTGTTGATGACGGTGTGGAGAATTTAGAATCCTGATACATTGTCAGTGGGAATGCACATTCTGCAGCCACTATGACAAACAATACAGATTTCCTTCAAAAATTAAAAATAGAACTACCATGTTGTCTAGCAACCCCATTTCCAGATATGTATCTAAAATAATTGAAATCATGGTATCTAAGTGATAGCATTGTCATGTTCCCTGAAGCAGTATTCACAATTGTTAAGATATGGAAACCACCTAAATGTTTAGGGAAGGATGAATGGATACAGAAAATACGGTAAGTACATTTAATGGAATCAGTTCAGTTCAGTCACTCAGTCGTGTCTGACTCTTTGCAGCCCCATGAATAGCAGCACGGCAGGCCTCCCTGTCCATCACCAACTCCTGGAGTTCACTCAGACTCACGTCCATCGAGTCAGTGATGCCATCCAGCCATCTCATCCTCTGTCATCCCCTTCTCCTCCTGTCCCCAATCCCTCCCAGCATCAGAGTCTTTTCCAATGAGTCAACTCTTCACATGAGGTGGCCAAAGTACTGGAGTTTCAGCTTCAGCATCATTCCTTCCAAAGAAATCCCAGGGCTGACCTCCTTTAGAATGGACTGGGTGGATCTCCTTGCAGGCCACGGGACTCTCAGGAGTCTTCTCCAACACAAGAATTCAAAAGCATCAGTTCTTCAGCGCTCAGCTTTCTTCACAGTCCAACTCTCAAATCCATACATGACCACTGGAAAAACCATAGCCTTGCCTAGATGAACCTTTGTTGGCAAAGTAATGTCTCTGCTTTTGAATATGCTATCTAGGTTGGTCATAACTTTCCTCCCAAGGAGTAAACGTCTTTTAATTTCATGACTGCAGTCACCATCTGCAGTGATCTTGGAGCCCAAAAAATAAAGTCTGACACTGTTTCCCCATATATTTGCCATGAAGTGATGGGACCAGATGCCATGATCTTTGTTTTCTGAATGTTGAGCTTTAAGCCAACTTTTTCACTCTCCACTTTCACTTTCATCAAGAGGCTTTTGAGTTCCTCTTCACTTTCTGCCATAAGGGTGGTGTCATCTGCATATCTGAGGTGACTGATATTTCTCCCGGCAATATTGATTCCAGCTCGTGTTTCTTCCAGTCCAGCGTTTCTAATGATGTACTCTGCATATAAGTTAAATAAGCAGGGTGACAATATACAGCCTTGATGTACTCCTTTTCCTATTTGGAACCAGTCTGTTGTTCCATGTCCAGTTCTAATTGTTGCTTCCTGACCTGCATACAGATTTCTCAAGAGGTAGGTCAGGTGGTCTGGTATGCCCATCTCTTGAAGAATTTCCCACAGTTTATTGTGATCCACACAGTCAAAGGCTTTGGCATAGTCAAGAAAGCAGAAATAGATGTTTTTCTGCAACTCTCTTGCTTTTTCCATTATCCAGCGGATGTTGGCAATTTGATCTCTGGTTCCTCTGCCTTTTGTAAAACCAGCTTGAACATCAGGAAGTTCACGGTTTACATATTGCTGAAGCCTGGCTTGGAGAGTTTTGTTTTACTAGCATGTGAGATGAGTGCAATCGTGCGGTAGTTTGAGCCTTCTTTGGCATTGCCTTTCTTTGGGTTTGGAATGAAAACTGACCTTTTCCAGTCCTGTGGCCACTGCTTAGTTTTCCAAATTTGCTGGCATAATGAGTGCAGCACTTTCACAGCATCATTTTTCAGGATTTGAAAGAGCTCAACTGGAATTCCATCACCTCCACTAGCTTTGTTCATAGTGATGCTTTCTAAGGACCACTTGACTTCACATTCCAGGATGTCTGGCTCTAGATGAATGATCACACCATAGTGAATATCTTGGTCGTGAAGATCTTTTTTGTACAGTTCTTCTGTGTATTCTTGCCGTCTCTTCTTAATATCTTCTGCTTCTGTTAGGTCCATACCATTTTTGTCCTTTATCGAGCCCATCTTTGCATGAAATGTTCCCTTGGTATTTCTAGTTTTCTTGAAGAGATCCCTAGTCTTTCCCATTCTGTTGTTTTCCTCTATTTCTTTGCATTGATCGCTGAGGAAGACTTTCTTATCTCTTCTTGCTATTTTATGGAACTATGCATTCAGATGCTTATATCTCTCCTTTTCTCCTTTGCTTTTCACTTCTATTCTTTTCACAGCTATTTGTAAGGCCTCCCCAGAAGGAACAATTTCTCAATCTATAGAACAGGATAGATGAAGTGTGAGGGCCTTATGCTAAATATAATAAGCCAGTCATAAAATGTTAAAAACTACACAAATTCACTTAGATGATAAACCTAAAATTCTCAAACTCATAGATTTAGATAGTGGAATGGTTTTGCCAGGGGTTAGAGGGAGAGGGAAATGTGTATATTGCTAATCAATTGATGTAAAGTTTGTTATAGTTAACAACACTGTATTGTGTCTTTAAATTTTTAAGTGGATAAATCTCATATGACATCTTATTACCTCAAAAATATAATCTGCATATATCTGTAGTGGTTAGATATGCAGGATAATATTAATAATCATTATTACAATTTATTGATGGCTACTTATGTTATATGCTTTACAAATTCATTTTATTTTCTATAGTAAGTTATATATACCTGGCTTACCTGAACTTACACCTGACTTACTGATGGGGAAATATATGCTTAGAGGTTATAGAAACCTTAAGTTTGTCAGATATTCACCTTATTTAATATACAAATTGTATTTGAGATATGATAGAAAGAAATGGAGAACCCACTCTTAAATTCCCTTTAACATTTGAATCCCCTTCTATTTTCCATCATGTCCATCTTCACCCATCCCTTTTTAAAAAAAGAAAACCTGTGGTATATCTCTCAAGTGTGTGTATCTCTTAATGATAATTAAGAATGTTGCACCACTAAATAGGTTTGTATTTTCTAATACTAAAATGTGTTTTATATAAATGAGGGTTTTTTTTTTTTTGGTATCTGTAATCACTTCACCTACACACATACACCTACCTTTCCAAATACTTTAGGCACCTATTAAGGCCTTAATAAGTGGAAGAGTATTTTAGCACATGAAATCCTAATTTTCTATAAAAAGGGGAGATTTTGCTTTGTTATCAAGATTTTAGCTTCTACAAAACTTAACTGATTTTGTTATAAAAATAGTTTAAGGTATAAATAAACAAATAAATATTTTAGGGATTAAATAATTTAGATAAATACCCTGTTTCAAACTGGTCCTGAACTTGGGAAGGAGCTGTGTATATATTTCAGCTAAATCAGACAATGGAGCTTGCTTTTTGTGGAATTGGAGAAAGTGAACTTAATTCTATATATCTAAAATGGTTATTTCTTCATCATATTCTACTATATATGTAGGATTTCCCTGAGTCTCAAGTGGCTAAGAGTCCATCTGCCACCCAAGAGACACAAGTACAATCCCTGGGACAGGAAGATCCCATATACCATGAAGCAGCTAGGTCCCTCTGTCACAACTAATGAGCCAGTAGTCTAGTGCCTACCAGCTACAACTACTGATGCCATGCACCACAATTATGGAAGTCTGTATGTCCAGAGCCCTTGCTCCACAACAAGTGAAGCCACTGAAATAAGAAACCCATGCACTGCAACAAAGAGTAGCTCCATCTTGCCTCAACGAGAGAAAGCCCACGAGTAGCAATGAAGATTCAGTGCAGTCAAAAAATAAATAATAAGTAGATAAATTCTTTAAAAACTATAAAATGGTAAAAAGAGTTTCTGTCAAATATACTATAAATGAAACTCATATTATATTTCCTGTGTTGAGTAAACTAAATATCACATCCAAACTCAAAATAGGAATTTATATTAAACAATTTTTAATTTAAGAAGTTGCAACTAACAAAATGTTCAGAAAAATGGGAGTCAGAAAGACATAATAAGAAAAGTTGTTTAAATTGAATGAGAAATATATAAACAAATATGATTTTAAACTTCTAGGATTAAAAATAATAAACAAGGTTGACAGGGAAGCCACTGTGATTTGAATAAGTTATTAAAATTCTTGATTATATGTTTTTTAAAGTTGCCCTGCCAAATGTCTCTAATTTATTATAGCACATCATTTCATTTGCTTCTGAAAAATAGTCTTTCTTGCCATGTCCTTGAAGGCTTGTTTGACTTGCTGATTCCGTAGGCTGTAAATGAAGGGGTTCAACATGGGGGCTACTGAGGTGTTTAGCACAGCTACTCCCTTACTCAAAGACACCCTATCCTGTGCTGAGGGTTTAATGTACATAAAAATGCAGCTGCCATAAGAGATGGAGATGACGATCATGTGGGAAGAACATGTGGAAAAGGCCTTTGTCCTCTGACTAGTAGAAGGAATTCTTAAAATTGTTCTGATGATGTATGTATAGGACAGAATTATTAATGCCAAAGTGAACATTAGAGTAAACACAGCACAGGAAAACCCCATCATTTCAAGAAAGTTTGTGTCTGAACAAGACAGTTGAAGCAAAGGAAAATAATCACAGGTAAAATGGTCAATAATATTAGACCTACAGTTATCAAGGTTTAAGAGCAACATGAGTGCAGGGAATATGATTAAGAATGAAACTAGCCAGGAAGAGAAGACAAGCAGTGTGCAGACTCTGTGATTCATGATGGTCATGTAACACAGGGGTTTGCAGATGGCAATGTAACGGTCATAGGACATGGCAGACAGAAGGTAAAACTCAGTGACTCCCAAGAGAATGAAAAAAAATAACTGAGCAATGCAATCATTAAAAGAAATGGTTTTATCTCCTGTAATAATGGTGGCCAGGAACTTGGGTATACTGACAGTTGTGAATGATACTTCTAAGATGGAGAAATTTCTGAGGAAGAAATACATGGGAGTTTGGAGGTGGGCATCCAGCAGGGTCAGGGTGATAAGGGTCAGGTTCCCAGTGATGCTGAGCATGTAGGTGATGAGCAGAAAGACAAAGATCACAACCTGAAGTTGTGGGTTATCTGACAGTCCCAGGAGGATAAACTCTATTGTTTCTTTATGGTTTCTCATTCTTCAGTTGCTTGTTTGTGTTTCTCCTTCCAGGAGACCTACAAGAGAAAGCAAAAGGAATATACTAGAATAGAGGATTACCAAATATCCTAGTGTAGACCTAGAATTTGATGAAATTAGTATGTCATTTCACCTTCAGGGGAAATTTAAAGCAAATTGATAATGACATTGATCCTTAAGTTTCCTCAGTTTAATGAGTAAAACACTCTTTGATTAAGGGAAGTTTAAAACTGTAAATATCACAAAGCTTATAGAGCAAGAATTTGTTCCTACACTTTTTCTGACACCAAATACTACCTGTGAACTTTCAGAAACATACCCACCAGATTTCATGAGAATAATCTTTGTGCTAATATTCCAATGCCTACAGTTTTGCTCCTGGGTAACTTAAATTATAATTATATTGAGAATCTTTAAAATGGAAAAGATATTGCAATTTTTAAATAAAAAGATGACTATTTTGTCCTTGGCTTCTCTGGTGGCTCAGAGGTAAAGTATCTGCCTGTGATGCAGGAGAAGCAGGTTTAATCCCTGGGTTGGAAAGATCCCTGGAAAAGGAAATGACAACCCACTCCAGGATTCTTGCTGGGGAATGGACAGAGGAGCCTGGAATGCTCAGTCCACAGGGTTGCAAAGGAGTTGAACACAACTTAGTGACTAAACAACAACAAAACAGCAAATCAGGTTTTGTTAACACTCAGTTTTTTCCTTTTTTAAAAATTTTTATATGTGAACCATTTTTAAAATCTTTGTTTTAAAAGATTTTAAAATCTTGGAATTTGTTAGAATATTCTTTTTCTGTTGAGGTTTTTTTTTGAGGTGATGCATGTGGGATCCTAGATTCCCCTTCAGGAATCCAACCAGCACCCCCTTCATTGGAAGGCAAAGTCTTAACCACTGGACCACCAAGGAAGTCTTTCAGGTTTTTCAACTCTTACTACCTCACTGGAATTCAGAAATGCTAAAGCCACTGGCAACTGCAGGTTTTAGAGATAGAGGGGGAAATGAGATAGACAATCATGTAAGCTTAAGGTTGATATTATCTTAATCCCTGGCAACAATTTATAATATTACAGCATAACTATGTGTCATCATTATGGACTTTATTCTCATACAACCTATTTCCCTTTATATTTAAAATATTACTTTTATGTTATTATTATGATGATGATTAATAAGTAAGATAATTGTCCTTCAAGAAAGTAAATGTTAATAATATGTTTACTTGTATATGTTTTGGAAATATTGAGTTTTAATTTTTATTTTTTGGGGGGTAAAATTTAAATGATATTACAGAAGAGTGAGGATATGTAGGTTTTAATCCAATTCACTTATTAGGTCTGAAAGTCACTCAGACCCTTCGTGCCCATCTATAAACACACACTAATACAAGTCTATTTCAGAAAGTTATTTTGACCATTAAATGAGCAAATGCATGTGAAGCATTTTGAAAAATGCTTATCATTTAATAAAACCCCTATAAGGCTTTGTTCAATAGAGAAAACATTCCCTAACCACTGAGCTGAAAACATTCAGGATTTAGATGTTGCGTTATATAAAAACTTACATCTAAGGTAAGTAGTAGAGCATAAATTTAGCACCAAGAGAGCCACTTAAGAACAATAGCAACAACAGCAATGAAAATATAGTAGAACCACGTGACTGTAGAGTACCCAACAGGCATTCTGGGAAAGTGAATCTTATCCTCATTCTTCCACTTTGGGTACATAATCACTTCTCCCAACACAATGTATCTGCCTTCTCTACCCATCTTTGCTCCCCTACTTTCCACAAACAACCCACTTCTCTCATCTTCAGCTAGGATTTGATCACCACATTTGAGGCATGTTAGATATTTGCCAAGACATCAACATTGCTACCAATATCCACTTCATTTCTCTGCTCCTCATTAATATTAATAACCTTTCTGAGAAAGACTGTGAAGCTTGTATTAAATAAAATATATGTATGTGACTAGCATAGAGGGTAGAATATTTGAATGATTTTCAAATCACCTTCTTCCTTATTCCCAAACACATGTAATAGTCATGGTATGAGTTCTGTAGGAATTTATAGTAATCCTTTCAAACCCACCTCACATAGTACAGAATCTCCTGTGAACTCCTCTCTAGTCTATGTAGCTCAAAGTCTTACCCTCAAAGCTATGGCATCATGATCCAGTGCCTAGTATAGTGAGAGGAGATTTAAGATAAACACTTATCTATGTAAGTAATTACTTCTGAGTTTGTTGTTGAATTTCATACTGCCACTAAGTGCAACTCTCTTTTAAGCCAAATTCTAGACTATATTTCATGTCAGTTCTATCTTCATTTATAAGGTATATTTTCCGACTTTACCTACTTTTCAGGATGCATTATCTGCCTAAGTTAAATACCTTGTATTGAGTAAATTTATAACAAAGAACACGTAAAGGAAGCTAAATTTTTGATATATAATTTTAAAAATTGTAAATTATTATTTCAATATTAATGTCCTTAATTTCTTTACAGTTCATTCTCTTAATGAACTCTACTCCTGCTCAGTAACATCACTCTTCCTTCATCAGGATTTGCCTTTCATTGAAAGCACTAGTTTTTCATAACACTTTGAACTCACAAAATACATTCTCATAAACTGACAAATTTTGGTTTCAATCTCAAGATTGAAATTTCTGCAATACCTACAGCCATTGGAGAGTCAGGTTTCTTTTTAATTATATTATTACTACTATATGATGAACTATGTGTCATTGCACTGTATTTTTAAGCCTATTTCAACTTCATTATGTATTCATTTTCCTCTTGTTTCCTCAAATTTTAATTATTTGATGAATTATAATATCAGGATTTACACTTTTTGCTGCTGACTAAACTTGTGACAGAATGTATGAAGAGCTGTGAAGAAAGATATTAATAGACATTAGAAGAATTCATATGAGCATTACTGGTAATGGACACTAACATAGCCAGTCTTCTAGGGCCAGAGAAAACAGGCTGAAGCAAACTCTAGCAAGAGATGATTTAATATCAGAAAACTGGGAGTGGTATATGAAACTTTGTATGTAAAAAATTATGAAAATGCAATGGATTTTATTCATCTAACATCAAGTAAGCATGATAAAAAATTATTAGCATTCATTCCTTCATTCATCAGCCTTTTGAAAGAAACACATTTCAGTGTTTAACAGGGTATATACGATTCCAAGAGATTTAAACCACCCCACAGATGAATTCACGCAGAATATGAAGAATATCTCCAAGCATTTAACTCATGTTTTCGGCTTTTATTTCTGAACGCAAGTCCATATTTCCCTCTGGAAGAATGCAGTTTAGGTTACTAAGCTTTGTATTTCTTTCCACTCATTTCGTAAAAATCAATTCTTACTTGTTTTCTGAGAATCCTTGAGACAGATTCTTTGAGCTATTCAAAATTAAAATCAGCAATATTATTTCTAATTTGTTAATAAGATGACTGCAAATCATCTTCAAAGTGTCATTCTGAAAACATTCCTATGTCCTGCCCTTCCTAAACCCCTATTATCATGTTAACATTGACAATGAAACTGTAGATAAATTTATGATTTCTTTGATACCCAAGTTGAAAAAGAGACGTCATATTAATGAATACATTCTTTTTAAAGGAATGAAAGATATTCCTTTGAGAGACTGAGATAGGCATCTTTGATTGGTTCCATTTTATTTCTGGTGTGTTTTGCTGTTGTTGTTTTTAAAAATGTTTTTGTACACTGGGAGGAAAAATCTCTTAGTAATGCAATGACTTTGAAGGTATAGTTGGTACAACTTTTACTTATCTACTAATTCTCTCTTCTTCAGGTAAACTTCATTGCAGGTCGTTAGAAAACATTGACAAATCATACCAGAAAAGCAATGTGCTTCATTCATTGCATCATTATTTCTTTATACTTTGTGTTTTAGGGTTTAGGTTAATGCAGTAAGAAAAGGGAAGTTGTTTAATTAAATGTCGTATGTAACATTTAGTTTGGCTTCATATTATCCTGGACACTGCTCAATCATTCTGAACTTTGGGCCATGACACTAGGATCCTTTAAGAATTATCATATCTTGAATGAAGCAAAGACTCCTCAGGAGAACCAGTCAAGTGGTTGGAAGGACTGTTTCATTAGATACTTTTTTTTTTTTTTTCACAATTATTTAGAGGACTACTTCCTTGAAGAAATCTGATTAATTTACATTTCTTTATTTCAATAGGGATAGGCAGGCTCAATTCTCAGCATACTTACCAGTGTTCACAGAGACAACACAAGGGGAAAAAGAGATAATAATTCACATTTAATAAAAAGTCCAGAAATAGTAACATTTATATCTTTGAAGGTTTGTGGTGAATATCAATTCATAACCTCACACTTTCAGTTCATTTGTTAGTGATCTATAATTTAAACAATGAAGGGAAAGTAAATTAAAAAATTATTATAATTATTATGTTAAAATTATTAACATGCTATTAATTCCTTCGTTATAGCATTCTAGGGTAAATTATTATCACACAAAATATATGGACATTGCAGTAAGAAAACCATGAATTAAATATACAAATGGGCCATTTATGGATGTATGACTCTGGATGAGCTATTTAATATTTTAAGCTTCAGTTTTCTGTGTTTAAAATGGAGTTGAAATTTCAAAAGTATTTCTTAGAAATAATTGCAATAACATAAATGAAATTATTCTAAAATCATGTGGCACTTAATATATGTTAAGAAGACATTATTTTTATTTACTTTAATTTTTTTTTTATTGTAATTTATTCTCAACTCTGGGAGGGATAATCATAGCAATTGTGTTTTAGAAAAAGTATCACTTTTTTCAGTGAAATAATAACTTTCGTATTTTTATTTCATTTAACTCTTATAACATACCTATGAAACTTCAATCTTTATTGCCAAATAAATAACTAGGCTAAGTTAGGTTCTGTCCTTTGATGTTTTATACAGCTAGCAAGGAATATACCAGAAATTAAAGTCTACTCTCTTAAACAAATTACTGCAAAGCCTATATTCAGTTAGAAACAAACAACAGAAATAATAATTACCTGCCTTTATTTAATAGCGAGGGCTTCCCTGGTGGCTCAGTGGTAAAACATCTGCCTGCCAATTCAGGAGACACTGGTTCGATCCCTGGTCGGGAAGATCCCCTGCAGAAGGAAATGGAAACCCACTCCAGTATTCTTGCCTGGGAATTCTATGGACAGAGGAGTGGCTTATATAGTCCTTAGGGCCACAAAGAATTGGACATAACTGACTGACTAACACTACCACTTCCGCAGCACAGTGAATCAGTTATACATATGCATACATCCACTCTTTTTTAGATTCTTTTTCCATACAGGTATTACAGAGGATTGAGTACAGTCGCCTGCTCTGCATAGCAAGCTCTTATCCTATTTAATTTGTTCAGGTGATAAGTAATAAATCACTGATAAAATTTGAGAGACTTTCACTGCTATCTATTTGCCAGACTTACCTCTGATTTTTGTACAAGTTCGCTAACATTCGAGTGGCTGCAATATAAACATATTAGCAACTACCATGGCTGTAATCCATTTCTGCAAAAAACATTTCTTTTCATTGCACAAATTTGCTTTCTATTGTCAATGTTTTTGTCTTAAATTTCTCTTTTATTCAGAGAGGATATGTTTATTTGACAATAGAGAATGAGAAAAAGTAAATATATGCAAGATAAAAAATATAAGGTGTTTAAAAACCCTCTGGAATCGTTTCTGCATAGATTTTAAGTAGCACAAGTTACTGAATGTTTTATCTATTCTCTCTCATATAGGCTCAAGGGAACTAATTCTGCGAATCAAAATTGCCAGAACAGAAATGTGCACAAAACACGAAGGAATATAAAACATAAAACACATTAGTATTGGGATTAGAAAAGAAAGCTTGAGAACAGTATCCAATGAGACCAAAACAAACAAACAAAAAAACAACACTAAGTGTGAAGCCTTTTCCCTTGACATCATTTTTAGACAGATATTAGCAACCAATTATCGTAATTCCTAGTACAGATTTCTACAAAATATTCTATGTCTTTTTTTAAAACTGGTAATCTACCGCATTTAACTAACTACATTCATTAACTCCATTATTTTTAATCTGTCTTCCAGTAAAAAATTTTGTTACCATTATAGTGCTATACATTAAAAGTTTAATAGTTCATACTTTTTTCCTACTCCTTTTGCTCAGCACAACAGAGATTGAAGAGTATCTTGTTTTGATTAAAGCTTTAATCTGTATGCCAAGCATAACTTTAGGAGTTAGTACCTTGGATAAGTAACCTATAATTATATTAAATGTAAATACACACAAATAATATGATGGGGGTGAAAGGCAATAGAATCATTCAGGTCCTTAGTAAACTCTGTGTGAAATTTGCAGATCCTTACAGAGTTTCAAATAAGTATACAGTCACACATATAAACACTTTTTGTTTGCTTTTCCAAATTGAGGTATCATATTGGTTATATTGGAGAAGGCGAGGGCAACTCACTCCAGTATTCTTGCCTGGGAAACCGCATCGACAGAGGAGCCTAGGGGGGCTATAGTCTATGGGGTCACAAAGAGTCAGACACGACTAAACAGCTGTAGCAGTATTGACTAATTAGGGAAATCACTCAGACAAATCACTCAAATTTTCTGAGCATCTATTTACACATTTGTGTATGGGATAATCATGCCTAATTTGTCATACAGCCTGTCAGATGGCTCAGTGGTAAAGAATCCACCTGCCAGTGAGGAGATGCAGGAGACTCAAGTTCGATGCCTGGGTCAGGAAGGTCCCCTGGAAGAGGAAATGGCAACCCACTCCTGTATTCTTGCCTGGGAAATCCCAGGGACAGAGGAGCCTGGTGGGCTACAGCCATGGGTTGCAAAAAGTCGGACACTGAGCACACGTGCAATTTGCCATATAACTGTAAGATTCCATAACATATGAAACAGAACATACTTAATTCAGCATACATAATGCAATAAATGCTCTCTAATGAAGAAATATTATTCAAGAAATTCCTGTTAAATTTTCAGGTGGCATTAGAGTCATGGTAGCTATGTTTACTCCTTTAGAAATTACCATGTTAAATATTTTTATTCAATATGAGATTTTTTATTATTCAGAATAATGGATAAAATAATTTATGTTCTAAAGCTACTGGTTTTCTATTTGGAATTGTAAATCCATGATTATATGGAAGCTATAGATAGCTTGAAAGGAAGACACAGCATAGGCAATTTCATTAAAAAGGAAGTTTGAGCTAATGAGCTCAGCAGTGCAGATGACATCTGTGAGATGGAGCTAGGTGGACACTATAGAAGTTAAATTGCATTCATTCATGTTAATACACACTTTCATTTATTTCTAGAAAGTATCACTTTATGAACCAAGTTTTTCAAAGCTTGTTTTACTTGCTCGTTCCTCAAGGTATAAATAAAAGGATTTAACATGGGGGCAATTGAAGTGTTGAGAATAGCTACTCCTTTGGTCAATGAAGCTCTTTCTTTTGCTGAAGGCTTGACATACATGAATATACAGCTTCCATAAGAAATGGAAATGACAATCATGTGAGAGGAAAATGTGGAGAAAGCCTTTTTCCTCTGAGTAGCAGATGGTATTCTCAAAATGGTGGTAATAATGCACATGTAGGATAGAATCACTAATGCCAATGTGAAGAGCAGAGTCACAAAAGCAAAGTAAAAGCCAATCATCTCTAAAAGCCACGTATCTGAGCATGAGAGTTGCAAAATGGGGAAGTAATCACAGGAGAAGTGATCAATTATGTTGGAAGCACAGAAATCTAGCTGAAGGATAAGCATGAGTGGTGGAAAAATGGTAAGAAATCCCCCTAGCCATGAACTAAAGACCAGCAAAGTGCAGATTTTCTTGTTCATGATGGTGGTGTAATGGAGAGGCTTGCAGATGGCAACATATCGATCATAAGACATGGCAGTGAGAAGGAAAAACTCAGACACACCCATGAAGATGAAGAAAAATAACTGAGCCAAGCAATTGTTATAGGAAATAGTCTTGACTTTAGTAATGATTGCCCCCAAAAACCTGGGGATAGAAACACTGGTGAACGTAATCTCTAAGAAGGAGAAATTCCGGAGGAAATAATACATCGGTGTCTTTAGATGACAGTCTGTTAAAGTGAGGATGATGATGGTTAGGTTTCCAACAACACTCAATACATAAGCCAGAAATAAAAAGATAAAAATGACAACCTGAAGCTCTGGGTTGTCTGATATGCCCAAGAGGACGAATTCTGTAAGCATTGTGTAGTTTCTCATACTGATTTTATTGTCTTTAAGCCAAATCTGTTGGTATAAAACAAAACAAAGAGTAAGTGAATAGTAAAGGAATTGAAGATTTATATATTGGAATTATTAGCTCTCATTAAAGGAAGCACTGGACCTTTTTCCCTGTAAGAATTTTTGCAATATCCACTCACTCCTACTAAAGCAAAATACTTTACCATTGTCTATTAAAGAGAAAAAAAATGTATTTACAGGTCTATGTTAAAAGTCCCCACATTAGTGATTTGACATAAAACCTCTACATAGGACTAAATTTTCTATGTGAGCAAATATCTTTTAATTACATTTTCTACAACCATATTTGCTAGCCAAATCTGTAGTTTAAATATTAAGACATTAGTTTCTAGTTTCCAGGATGCTGTGCTTATAGGATTGAAATATCTAATTTTGTGTTATGGTTCTGATACTATGTACAAACTTTATGGGCTTAGGAGGTTTCAAGGCAACTGATGACCCAATCAATGACAATTCCTGAGCTTAATAATAGCTATGATTTTTTCTTTCTTAGTATATACTTCTTCAACATGCCTAAAATAAATAAATGTGTTTATAATCACATATACATGGAAATAGAATTGCCTTGCTTATAAATAAGAACAAAGTTCTAATTTAAAAGAAAGAAATAAGAAATTAGCGATATTGATTAATACCACATAGAGCTATATCAATATTGCATTTCTATGACTCACTGGTCCTTTTATATCATTTTTACATCTCTTTAAATTTACAGTCATCTCATTTTTAAAATTTTGCTATACTTACTCTTTTTACCCTTATGTGTCTGAGGACAGGACAGAACACAAGAGGGAGCCTTCTGATGCCAAAATGTCCCATTAACTTCTTTCTAGGAGGCTAAGTCATTAGAATAAATACATTTCTGTTTAAGATTTACTGTCTAGGAACCAAAATTGTTCAAAAGTAATCTATATAATTTTTATTTATCTTGATCACTCTTTATTCTTAGCAACCAGAATTGTATCTCTGTGTAAGCTCTGATTAATATTTATTTTATTTTATAGCATGAATAAGAACAGTCAACGGAGAAGGCAATGGCAACCCACTCCAGTACTCTTGCCTGAAAAATCCCATGGACAGAGGAGCCTGTTAGGCTGCAGTCAATGGGGTCGCTAAGAGTCAGACACGACTGAGCGACTTCACTTTCACTTTTCACTTTCACGCATTGGAGGAGGAAATGGCAACCCACTCCAGTGTTCTTGCCTGGAGAATCCCAGGGACGGCGGGACCTGATGGGCTGCCGTCGGTGGGGTCGCAAAGAGTCGGACACGACTGAACCGACTTAGCAGCAGCAGCAGCAGAACAGTCAACAGGTGGTAAGTATCAAAGCTTGTATAGTGCTTTCTTTTTTCTCTTTAAGTCCTTCCTAACAATCAGCTTTTTCTTCCTTTAAGAATAAACATATTTTGTTATACATATTAGCAAAATTGGCAGATCAAAAGGCAGAAACTATTTCTGTGTTTTGAACAATGATGGAAATATTAAAATATAAAATAAGTAATAGTAAATATGTTAAAGCAATTTATTCTGACAAAATAAACTTTTGGATGGAAAAAAGGTGAAATACACATTTAAAAACTGGGAACATTCTTACTTTCTGATACATCTAATGATTCCAGTCAGAAATATAATCTCAGATTTTCTTTATGTACTTAAAATATGAGATGTAATGCATTCATATTATACCTTAGGAGATTTTTTGGTCATTATCTCACCCTTGTCTCTATTATATAAAAGTATCTCACATAGAGAAAACACAGGCTTGATTTCATGGATATTCTCTATAAACTCTGCGACAAATATTTGTGTTTTATTTCTTTCATCTTGCCATATAAAGGTAAACATTGTCCTGGCTGAAACTTTAAGAAATCACTCTTGTAATCCTGAGAGTTCTTGAAGGAAAAGTTCAAGAAACACTGCTTAATGACTGGAAGGTCAAACATTTCAAAGCTCCCTGGATAAAGTGAAGATTGACTATTACCAAAAGATTAATCGATTTTACCTTCTTTGGTCACTGCTTAAATCTCTGAAACCAGAGGGATGATAGAAAGGGTGTAAGAAGAGATAATTCAAGAGATGTAGTGATGTCATGGTATACACTCTTCCAGAAGCTAATGAATAGAGCAGGATAAAAGCAAAAGTGTGCCAACCAGTTGGTTTTCCTTTGGTTGGACTTAAAGTTCTCTAATAAGCACATGGGACTCAGTCCACACTTGGGAGATAATTTATCCTTAGTTCCTTTGGGGTGGATGGAATACAAGGCTGAGCTACACCACAGTGGACCCTTCAATAAGGGTAGTACCTAAGTTTCATTCATTTTCACATCTCCACCAGCACAAAGTAGAATGAATGAATAAATAAAGCATTTTAATATCTTTAAAAATAAGAAGAGTACTTGAAACTTTAGTATTTTTCATTCTAATAGTTACATATGCTTAATGTTATAAGAATCAAGTATGAGAGAACCAGTATCAAATCAGCACATTGTGACTTATGGAATGACCCTTATGTTTCCAAATGAATTTTTGTTTGCCCTCAAAGCTCAAAATTATATAGTGTTATATTTTTGTATTGTGTTCTGCTACATATATTTCTAGATATTCAGCTATAAACATAGCCACATTCACACTCTCAGAGATACATTTTTTCCTTCTTAAATTAATGCAAATTTATTACAGAAAATATTTGGCAATTTTCCTTTATTTTAAGTTAATAATAGGTAATGGATATTATTCATTGTCAAATTATCTAGATAGAACTCATATATGATTGCATAGAATACCAGAGGAGATGTATATAATTTGGTAATTTCATTGTTGATTGAGATTTAGGGAATTAATCTGCTAACAATTTCACATCGTTGGTTACAATGCTGTCTATTTTTATGCATTTTTTTGCATACATAGAAGTATTGATGTAACATATATACTAAATTTTGATAGATACTTCAAAATTTCTCTCCTACAGACAGGAATGAACTCTTTCAGTGCATCCTAATCAGTGCTAGATGCAGTCACAAATTTTATATAAGGATGAAAATGATGCCAAAATTAATTTAATAAAAATATCATAAAGACCGCATCCCAGTGCCTAGGTGACTAGGTTTTGAGGTTAAAGAGAGCCAAGCCCTTTGTAAACTTTCCAACTTGATTTAACCTTTCTGAGATTGCTCTACCCATAAAATGAGAATCCTAACAGTCCTCATTCATAGTATACTGCAAAGATTAAAGTGATAATGTATAAATTAGCAGAATAGTCCCAACTCAGGGATCAAACCAGGGTCTCCCACATTGCAGAGAGATTCTTTACCAGCTGAGCCATCAGGGAAGCCCAAGAATACTGGAGTGGTAGCCTCCAGTGGTATTCAATGGATAGGATAGGGTAGCCTATCCATTATCCAGCAGATCTTTCTGACCCAAGAATCAAAGCAGGTTTTTCTGCATTGCAGGCGGATTCTTTACCTACTGAGCTACCAGGGAAGCTCTAGTGGTGTATAAACGTTAATATTACTTTAAATTTCATATTCTGCAATTAATAGATTGAATATTTTAATTTCTATTTCTCATCCATGAATGGTCTATTTTAACTTGTGTTTACTTTTCCTTGGCTTTGTTTCTTTTTATTTATTAGTAGGATATATCTCTTATGAATAGTAACCCCCAGTCATATCTGTGGCAGGATGTTTTCAGAGACGATCCTTCCTTTTTAACTTTTAATCGAGCGGTTCAATTATGAAAGTTGTAGAGTCTGTCATGAATTCTCGGTGACCTATTCTTCTCAGTACATCCTTCCATGTATTTCAAAATCCTATAACTATCTGCTTATATTCAACACTTCTATGACTTTGCTTTTTACATTTTTGTCTGGTCCATCCAGGATTTATTATTATATCAGATATGGATTTTTTTTTTGCTTCTTAATAACATAACTAATTTCCCTGACATCAATGAGCTAGAGACAATATGAGAGTTTGGACAGTGAGTTGCTAAGAGCATCAATGTCCTGTTATCCCATTAGCAGATTCCGTCTATCTCATTGTTCTCATTAACAATATCTGTATGTCATCTTTCAGCTGAGAAAATAACTGACTCAATGGAAATATTGCCTTGCCTTGAGCAACTCATAATTCTCATATTCCAAAAAAAGGAGGTTTCTTTGACTTCAGTATAAAGAGTCGAATTTTAACAGAGTCAAAGTCCTGTAAGATTGGATCCCCTCCTTCCATTCAGGCCTTACATCCACCTTCACTTTTTCACTGGAGCATACTTGTGTTTTTTGTTTATTTGTTTTAACAGTCTGATAATCTGCCTTTTGGATGTGCTTTCTTTGGAACTTCAATTCTCTTCTAGTCATCCGATAAATCTACTTTATTCTTTATTGCAGTATTCCCTGAATCTTTGATTTTCCCAAACTCTTACATGTTTCCATAATGCCTTGTACTTCATCTTTGCAGTAGTGATTATATTTTAATTGCTAACATGGTCTCATTCTCACTAGACTGTAAATTTCACAGTATATATAAGTGATAAGTCACATGTGTGGCTATTTAAATGAAAATATGAATTAGTTAAAAATACAAACTCAAATCCTCAGTTACATTAATTTCATTTCAAGTACTCCAAAGCCAAATGTGGCTAATGGCTAATATATTGAAATGGAAAAGATTACAGAGCATTCCCATTAATGCAGATAGTTGTATTGGACAGTTATTTCTCTTTTTGTTACTCTTGAAATATTGCTTAAGTGCATGGCATCTTTCTGGAACCAAGGCCCTGTGTGACCTCTGCTCTGACCTTATCAATTGCTCATTATTTCTTATAATTGTTAGGTATTCTCTCTCTCTTTCTCTCTCTCTCTCTCACACACACAGACTTACACACATACACGCACATATTTTTCTTTAAGGTTTTATCTAAATGTCATATATTCCTTGAAATCTTCCCTGGTTTGCAAAGCCAGGATTAGGTGCCCTCTTCTTTGCTTTCCTAAAACTTTGCACACTTATCTTACTCTGTTGCAATTACTCATACATATATATATATATCTTTTGGCATTATAATGCTATATAATGTGGAGGAAATGGCCTTTGTTTAATTCATCTTTATACATCTTAAGCCAAGAAAAGAAATGCAACCAAACTTGATTTTTATATATAAAAAAGTTAATATATATAAAAGTTTGGGTTATCCATACATATATTTATATATATAATCTATATATTACTGTGTATATAATATATATTACAGTATATATATATATATATATATACATTACTGTATATTAACCACTAATCAAATTAGTAGTTATATATATTACTGTATTTTGGCTACTAATCAAATTTTGTTAAGAACTCTTTCATCAATGTTTAACACAGATATTGAGCTGTAATTTCCTCTACAGGAAGGAATATATATATATATATATATATATATACACTAATGTATATATTATATATATATGATAGATATTACTATATTATATACAAGACAGTAATATATATTATATATATATTACTGTATTTTAACTACTAATCAAATTTTGTTAAGAAATCTTTCATCAATGTTTAAGACAGATACTGAGCTATAGTTTCCTCTCCTTACAATTTATTTTTCTGGTTTCAGATTAGGATAATGCTAATAAAAAGTTGGTAATTTTTTTTATGTGGGGAAGATTTTTAACACCAACTTCACACACTTGAATAGATGTAGGGCTAGTCATGCCTTCTTCAGTGAATTTCTTAAGTTTGTGTCTTTCAAGAATAGGTTCATTTCATTTCTTATCATATTTATGATCATAATATTATTTGTAATTTTTCCTTATTTCCTTTTAATGTCTGTGGGATCATGAATATACCTTTTACTTCATTACTGATATTAGTAGTTTGTGTTTTGTTTCCCTTGGTTAGCTTTGCTAGATATTAATTGATTGAATTAATTTTTCAAAAAAATAACTTCTGTTGCTGGTGCTATTAGTGTCATATCCAAAAAAAATAATTGCCAAGAACAATGTCAAGGAACTCTCTCCTATGTTGTCTCAGGGTTTCATAGTTCCAGGTCTTACATTTAGGCTTTCAATCAATTTTGAGTTAATTTTTGTTGAGTATTGTAAGATATGGGTTCACTTTCATTCTTTTAAATATTGTTTTCATAATTACATTTATTGAAGGTACATTTTTACACATTGAGTATCCTTGACTTCCTTATATAATATTATTTGACCACAGAGGCACTGGTTTATTTTGAAGCACTCAGTTCCATTACATTAATCTACGTGCATGTTTTTATACCTGTAGCATACTGCTTTGATTCCTATAGCTTTGTAAAATAGTTTGACATTCAGAAATGTAATGTCTCCAGCTTTGTTATTCTCCAGGTTGTTGTGGATCTTCAGGGTCTTTTGTATGTCAATATGAAATCTATTTCTGAAAAAATACCATTAGGATCTTAATAGAGATTTTATTTAATCTATACATGGCTTCAGGTAGTATGGACACTTAAAATACTAACTCTTATAATCCATGAACAGTATACTTTTCCATATGTTTTTGGCTTCTTCAATTTTTTTACAATGTCATATAATTTTAGGTCTATAGATCTTTCACCTTCTTGGTTAAATTTATTCTCAAGTATTTTATTGTTTCTGTGTTGTTATAAGTGAAATTTAAATGTTACCTCTTTTTCAGATAGTATGTTGTTATCATATACAAGCACAACTGATTTTTGTATGTATATTTTTATCTTGCAATTTTGCTGAATTTGTTGATTAACTCTTTAACAGTTTTCTTGGGTTTTCTATATATAATATCATATCATCTGCAAGCAGAAACATTTTTAATTCTTCTTTGATTTTGATGCCTTTTATTTCTTTTCTTTTTCTTTCTTGATTGTTCTGGCCAGGACTACCAGTGTTGTGGTGAATACGAGTGGTGAACAAGAACACCATTGTCTTGTTGCTAATCTTCAAGGAAAAGCTTTCAAACCTCCTCATTGTGTATGATGTTATGTAATTGTCATAAATGG
The DNA here is from genome assembly GCF_032452875.1 of Bos javanicus. Lineage (NCBI taxonomy): Eukaryota > Metazoa > Chordata > Mammalia > Artiodactyla > Bovidae > Bos > Bos javanicus. Next base: position 59,295,157 of record NC_083872.1, read on the forward strand.
CCTTTTTATGTTAAGATACATTCTTTTTATTTTCCTTTTTGAGGTATGTTCTTTCTGTATTCAATTTGTTGAGATTTTGTTGTTTTTAAATTTTTCTTCATCTACTAGATGGAGATGTAATCAACATATACAACATTATTTGAATTTAAGGTGGTGGTAGTGTTATTCAGTCACTCAGTCATGTCTGACTTTTTGCAACCCCATGGACTGCAGCATGCCAGGCTTCCCTGTCCTTCACCAATACCCAGAGTTTGCTCAAACTCATGTCCATTGAGTTGGTGATGCCATCAACCATTTCATCCTCTGTTGTCCCCTTCTCCTCTTACATTCAATCTTTCCCAGCATTATGGTCTTTTCTAATGAGTTGGTTCTTCAAATGAGGTGGCCAAAGTATTTGAGTTTCAGCTTCATCATCAGTCCTTCCAATGAATATTCAAGACAGGTTTCCTTTAGGATTGGCTGGCTTGATCTCCCTGCAGCCCAAGGGATTCTCAAGATTCTTCTCCAATGCTACAGTTCATAAGCATCAGTTCTTCAGTGTTCAGCCTTCTTTATAGTCCAATTTGACTTACATACCTGAAAAGATTAGCACAATAAGTTTAATGAAAATCCATCATTTCATATCAATTCTAGATTGAAGAAAAATTATTTTTCTTTATGATAAGCATTCTTAGGATTTACTATCTAAATAACATTAATATGAAATATACAGCAGTGTTAAATATAGCAATCATGCTATACATTATACTGTTAGTAATTGTTTAGACTTATAACTGGAAGTTTGTACCTTTGATCATCTTGGTCATCACACAAAGATAATGCATTATTATGGCTTGTATTCCAACCATGTACATTTCATCTTCATGACTCATTTATTCTGTAGTGGAATTTTGTACCTCTTCACCTGTTTCACCCACCCCATAACCCGATTCCATCTTTTTTCTCTTTATCTATGACACTTATTTCTGTTGTGTTATATTTGTTCATTTGTAGCTTTTTTCTATATGTCACATGTAGTTCAAATAATATGTTACTTATTTTTCAGTTTCACATATATTTCACATATAACACTGTCTGGGTCCATTCACATTATCCCAAATGGCAAGATGTCATTCTTTTTTATGGATGAATAATATTGTGTTTATATTTTAATCTACTCATCTATTGATAGGAATTTGGGTTGCTTCCACATTTTGACTATTGTGAGTAATGTTGCAATGAAAATAGGGGTACATGCATCTTTTCAAAATAGTGTTTTGTTTTCTTTAGGAAAAAATATAAGAAGTAAAATTGCTGGATCCTATGCAAGGTTTATTTTTCACCCTTTTAAGAAGCTCCAAAATGTTTTCCATAGCGGCTGCACCAATTTACATTCCCAGCAACAGTGCAAAGAATTCCCTTTTCTCCATATCCTCACAACACTTATTTTTGTTATCTTCTTAACGATCTTGACAGGTGTAGAAGATGTCTAATTGTGGTTATGATTTGCATTTCCCTCATGATTAGTGATACAGAGCACATTTCACGTGCTATTGACCTTCTTCTTGGAAAATGTCTACTCAGGTCCCATGTCCACTATTAATTGTTAGTTTCTTTTTATGTTGAGATGTAAGAGTCTTGTATACTTTTGGATATTAATCTTTTATTAGACTATTGTTTGCAAATAGCTTTTTCCATTCAGTAGGCAGTTTCTTCTGTTTGTTGATAGTTTCCTTCACTGTTCAAAATGTTTTAGTTTGATGTGGTTCCATTTGTTTATTTTTGTTTTTGTTGCCCTTGCCTGAGAAGATATATCCTAAAAATTATTCCTAAGATCTATGTCAAAGACTGTACTGCCTAAGTTTTCTTCTAGTAGTATTAGGGTTTGAGGTCTTACATTCAAGTCCTCAGTTCATTTTGACTTTATTTTTGCAAAAAGTGTGGTAAAGTAGTCCAGTTTGCATGTAGCCATCCAGTTTTCGCAGCACCCATTCATTGCAGAGGCTGTCTTTTCCCCATTTTATAATCTTGCCTCTTTTGTAAATTAAATGACCATGTAAACGTGGGTTTCTGTGCTCTCCATTCTGTTTCCTTGATTTTCTGTCTGTATCCTATGGTGTCAGACTGTACACTGGGGTAAATGAAGGAAAGAGGTATAATCTATAACTTCAATGATTTTATAGATTTCTTAGTTTAGTAGCACTATAAATAAATATTTAGAATTTAAGTTTTATATATAGATGTATACATTCCTTAGGCCCAGGGGAAGGATTTATCCTCTGCCTGAGGGTGTTGTACCGGCTGACAATAGGAAAAACTACCAAAGTGATTACATAGAAGATTTTGTTCCTGGTAAAATAATCACTCTTGAATATTATTTTCAGCAAAAAGCCTACAACTTAGTGTTTTCATATATACAGTTTTTTTGTAAGGAATAATGTCATCACAGAGAAGAAATTGAGAACAGTCATATAAAAGTTATTCTCAAACTCCTGTTAAATTTTTTCACAATAACAACTCACAATGTGTCAAGAAGATTCTGGACTGCATTTGTGTTATATAGTTTCTTCATTTTATGTGTGCCTGAAGTATTCTTTATTGCTGTTGTTATTTAGTTGCTAAGTTGTGTTCAACTCATTTGCAACCCCATGCACTATAGCTCTCCAGGCTCCTCTGTCCAATGGGATTTCCCAGGCAAGAATACTAGAGTGGCTTGCCATTTCCTTCTCTAGGGGATTTTCCAGACCCAGGGATTGAACCTGTGTATCCTGCTTGGCCGTGGATTCTTTACCACTGAACCACCAAGAAGACCATGCACTAAGTTACATTAAAAAAAAAAAAATCCAATTTGAAAACTTTTCATCAAGCTAAAATCATCAAAAAAGTGTGATACTAGCATAACAGTCAACATACAGATCAAAGGAATAGAACAAAGAACTCTAAGGTAGAACCCCACATTTATGGTCAATTGATTTTTAACAGGAGTGACAAGATTATTCAAAGAAGTAACAGTTTTTGTAAGAAGCCATGTTGGGAAAACTAGATATGTACATGCAAAAGAAAACTTTATCTCTATCTCACCCCATATAAAAAGGCTATATATATATGGAGTTTCCCTGGTAGTCCACTGGTTAAAAGTCTGGCTTGCAATGCAGGGGACACAGGTTCCATCCCTGATCCAGGAGGATTTCATGTGCTGAGGGGCAACTAAGCCCATGCACCACAACTAATGAGGCTGTGCTTTAGAGCCAGCAGGCCACAACTACTGAGCCCAAGAGCTGTAAACACTGAAGCCCGTGTATCTAGAGCCTATGCTCCACAACAACAGAAGCCACCACAATGAGAAGCCTGAGCACTCCAATGAAGAGTAGCCCCCACTCACTCAACTAGATAAATTCTGTATGCAGCAACAAAGATGCACTACAGACCAAAATAAATAAATAAGTAAATTAAAAAAAAAAAACCCTTTTTTTAGAAAAGACCATATATAAACTCAAAAGAAAAAAAAGATTATTATAGGCACTAAAAGTATACATTTCTTAGAAGAAACCATACATATAACTCCTTGTAACTTTGAATTAGGCAATGATTTCTTAAATATGACACCAAAAACACAAATAGCAAAAGAAAAAAATTAACATGGCTTTGTCAGTCGAGTGTATTCTCCTCGGTTCTGTCTCATCACAACAAAGATTTGGAGTGACGGACATTAAAGCATTCAGCGTGTCACAGCTCTCGGGTCTTGAACAGACTGTGTTATAGCTCTCAGGTCTCGAACAGACCGTGTTATAGCTCTTAGACAAATCAGTGTTACAGCTCCATGTTACATCTCTGTTTTATTTAGATAACAGCAGGAAAACCCATCCTCGAGGTGTGAGGGCATGTCTACCCAAAGACGGGACGAGAAGAGCACCCCAGTGTTCAGGGGAGAGAGAGACCCCCCCAGCCCTTTGGATCCTCTTTTTATATGTTTTTTCCTCCCCCTAGGTCTGCCCTATGTAAAGTGGGCTAGCCAGGAGTGTTTGTTCTACCTGAGGTCCTCACTCCGGTCCTCAGATCTTCCTTTGTTATATTTTCTCAGGCTTTTCCCTTCCTTGTCTTTTAGCCACCACCATTCTGGATTCCTGTTTCCTATTCTAACTACCTAACAGCTTCATCAGAATTAAAACTTTAGTGATAAAAGGGCACTGTGAAGAAACTGAAAATAGAACCCAAAGAAGGAAAAAAAATATTCACAAATCATGTATATAATAAGGTTTTGGTGCTTTTTTAAAGGGTCTTCTTGGTGGCTCAGATGGTAAAGAATGTGCCTGCAATGCAAGAGACCTGAGTTCAAACTTTTTTTTTTTTTTTTAAGACTTATTGAATGCAAACTCTCTATCGAGGGAGGTTTTTAGGGCCTTGAAAACAATAAGTACTTACTCTTCTATTTTTCCATAGAAGAGCAGATGGATAATAGTCTTGCCTTAAAATGGTAAAATGAACCAGATAACAACTCAGTTAGAATTATTTCTTCAGGTACACATAGATAATAGTCTTACCATTAAATACATACCTTTGTGATTTTTTCATATGTATTTCTCTGATAGAATATTATATCCAGAATGGAAATCTGTACATTTTATGCAGATATTGTAGATTTTTTTTTAAAGTATCTGACAGTATATAACCATAATCCTTTATTAAAAGTCATTATATTGATATATTTAACTGAGTATGTAGAGGAAAGTGAAACTGTTAGTCACTGAGTCATGTACAGGGTCAAAGTTTATACAAATGCATTTGGTTGCAAAGAATTGAACATTACTATAACCCACTAGGCTCCTCTGTCCATGAGATTCTCCAGGCAAGAATATGGAGTGGGTTGCCATTTCCTTCTGCAAGGGATCTTCTTGACCCAGCTCCTGCATTGCATGTGGATTCTTTACCACTGAGCTACAGGGGGAACAGGAGAGAGCAGAGAGGAAATTCCAAGAAGATTCAATTCATTTTTAAAACAGCCTTTAATTTTTCTCAGAAATTCAAATTATTAACAGTTCATCTCAGTTTTTTCTAAAGATCTCTGGAGATACCTCACTGAGATTTGAATTCGTGGACACTATTGCTTTTTAATCCTCAGATAATTCATGTAGCATAAATATTAGCCCTCTACCTCATCTTCTTGACTCCAACATTTGGACATCTGTCTTCAATACAGTTAACAGAGTGATCCTTCTAAAATGAAAATCTGATTATATATGAACCACTGGCTTCCGAGTCACTTACAGTCTATGTTTCTATACTCCAGTTAAACTGATAATATATATTTAAGGATGAGAACATGGACTTTAAATTTAAATAAGCTAACCAGGTGGGTGATTCTTATTTGTTCCAAATATTTAGGACTACCAGATACAGAACAAGTACATTTTTGGACATAAAAGTTTCTTATGATTTGAAGTCTGTCTTTTTTCCCCTTGACTTGTTAAATACTGTCTCAGCTGAGGCAACATGTTCCCTCAAGTGCAACTACATTTCTTGACAGTTCAGTGTAAGCCAGATGCAGATTGTGCATTAGTTTATATAATGTATCATTTCATCCTCAAAATAACATTAAAATAAAATTATTGTTATTATATCTATTTCATAACTGGAGAAACTCAGCAACATAGGGTTTGAGAAACTTGATCAAGCTCATACAGATGTCTAAATTTAAGCCTTCAATGACTCTCCAAAAGAATAACACTTTGAGTTATCAGACTTGTGATATCAGCAAGTTGCCCTTAAAGTATCAATACTTCCCAGAGGCCCAGTGGTGCGTAAGTGCTAAGTCACTTCAGTCATGTCTGACTCTTTGAGATGCTATGGACTATAGCCCATCAGGCTCCTCTGTCCATGGGATTCTCCAGGCATGAATACTGGAGTAGTTGGCCATGTCCTTCTCCAGGTGATCTTCCCAATGCAGGGATCAAACCCACGTCTCCTACATCTCCTTCGTTTGCAAGCAAATTCTTAACCACTAGCACCACCCAGGAAACTCCAGAACCCTGGTGGTAGGATATGTTATTAATAATATTTCCATCATTAAAATTTTCATATAATTAATATATGATTATAATAGTTTTTTAAAGTCAGAACCATGCATGTCTTGTAGAGAAAATGAAATTCAACATTTGTATTGACAACGTGAAGAAAGGACTCACTGTAACACAGGAAAATGCCAATTATCAACAGTGATAAGAAAGAAAAGTGCATTATGCTGAAACCCTTGGTTAAAATGTTTTAAGAAGTCTAAATGAAATTGAAGGACAGGTTAATTAAACTGTAAAATGTTAAAAAAATTTGCTTTTCTCCATATTTCATGATTAAAATTTTCCTCACTTATTGAAAAACATGTAAATATTTTGGAGTATATTTTTGAAGGCTTGTTCCACTTGCTGGTTCCTAGAGTGTAAATGAAAGGGTTTAATACAGGGCAACTGAAGTATAAATAACAGCTATACCTTTGGACAGAGTCACCCTTCCCTTTGCAGATGGCTTCATGTAAGTAAAGATACAGCTACCATAAGTAGGGAGACTACAATCATATGGAAGAACATGTGGGAAAAGCTTTTGTTCTTTTCTGAGCAGATAGAATGCTTAGAATGGTCTTGATAATATATGTGTAGGAAAGCATCACTAACAATAATGTGACCATGAGTGTTCCAACAGCTGAGCCAAATGAAATCAATTCTAGGATATGAGCTGTCTGTGCAAGAAATCTGCAGCACAGGGGAAGTGCCACATACAAAATAATCAATTACTCTGGAAGCAGAGAATTCCAGTTTCATTACCAAGAGCACTGGTGGAAAAGTAACCAGAAATCCCACTGCCCATGAACTGAGTCCAAGTTGGTAGCACACTTTTTTGCTCATAATGATCAGGTAATGTAAGGCTTTGCAGATTGCTACATAATGATCAAAAGACATGGCAGCTAGTAGGTAAAATTCTGTAAGACCTAATAACAGAAAAAAGAATAGCTGAGATGCACAACCATTGTAGGAAATGATTTTGTTTTTAGTCACGATGGATATCAGGAATCTGGGCATACAGGTTGTTGTTAATGAAACTTCCAGGAGGAAGAGATTTTGGAGGAAAAAATACCTGGGAGTCTTGAGCCGGGATCCAGCAATTTAAGAAAGATGATGGATAAGTTTCCCATCACACTCAACATGTAGTTTAGGAAGAGAAACATAAAAATCACAATTTGCAATTGTGTTTCATCAGTCAGTCCCAGGAGAATGAATTCTATCTCTCTTGACTGGTTCTTCATTTCAGATTTAAGATCATGGCATCTGGTCCCATCACATCATGGCAAATAGGTGGGGAAACAGTGGAAACAGTGTCAGACTTTGTTTTGGGGGGCTCCAAAATCACTGCAGATGGTGATTGCAGCCATGAAATTAAAAGACGCTTACTCTTGGAAGTTAAGTTATGACCAAACTAGATAGCATATTCAAAAGCAGAGACATTACTTTGCCAACAAAGGACCATCTAGTCAAGGCTATGGTTTTTCCAGTGGTCATGTATGGATGTGAGAGTTGACTGTGAAGAAAGCTGAGCGCTGAAGATTTGATGCTTTTGAACTGTGGCATTGGAGAAGACTCTTGAGAGTCCCTTGGACTGCAAGGAGATCCAACCAGTCCATTCTAAAGGAGCTCAGTCCTGGGTATTCTTTGGAAGGAATGATGCTAAAGCTGAAACTCCAGTACTTTGGCCACTTCATGCAAAGGGTTGACTCATTAGAAAAGACTCTCATGCTGGGCAGGATTTGGGGGTCAAGAGGAGAAGGGGACGATAGAGGATGAGATGGCTGGATGGCATCATCAACTCGATGGACGTGAGTCTGAGTGAACTCCAGGAGTTGGTGATGGACAGTGAGGCCTGGCGTGCTGCGATTCATGGGGTCACAAAGAGTGAACATGACTGAGCGACTGAACTGAAGTGAATTGAAAAAGACTTAGGAAAACAATTCTTAAAGAAGCAGATGTAACAGTACTTTTTAAAAGACCGCAAAATAGAAAAAATATTCAGAAATGTAAATAAGTTTAATAGTTTGATCCAGTGTGCCAAGACATAAAAGTGAAAGTGAAGTCTCAGTTGTGTCCAACTCTCTGCGACGCTATGGACTGTAGCCTACCAGGCTTCTCCATCCTTGGGGTTTTCAGGCAAGAGTACCAGAGTGGGTTGCCTTTTCCTTCTCCAGGGGATCTTCCAAACCCAGGGTTCAAACCCAGGTATCCTACATTGCAGGCAGACTCTTTACCCTCTGAGCCACCAGGGAAGCCCCGTATAACTATTACTCAAAATGAATTTTCTATAAATGTTTCACAAATTAATAACAAATTTCTTATAGCGTGTTGACCATTACACCAGCTTCAATTGGGAATGTTTATTTGTAAAAAAATTCTTAGCTCATAAAAAGAATTTTTAAAGATATGGAATATATAGTAAATATAATAGTTAAATATTTTCCCTATCATGGAGATATTCTAACAAAACCCATTAATTATTTTGTCCCAATATGATGTTTTCTTATTTTTCTCTTCTATCATTTAACTTAATTTGGGGGGGAAGGGACTTCAACTGTACCAGTCTTCTTATAATCAGTTGTATTTAATCAGAAAGTATGGAAAATTATATCTACATAACAATGAAAAAAATATGAGACAGTTCAAGAGTCAGTGAAAATTATCTGACTAGTACTTGCAAAATGGTTTTCATTTATGGCTTAGATATATATTCCAAATTTTACATCACTTACCATATCCAGATTATTTTATTATAATTCTCCATACAGGAATATGATAGAAATGAGTCAAAAATAAATGATAAATATTCTCCTTCTTATATTATAAAATGTTTAATTATTTCAAGTGTAAATTTAATTTCAGTGCTTCTCTAATGAAGGATTCAAAAAAGAAATACAATCTGGGAATTATATGCATCTGCTAATGTTTTCCACTAGCAGTCATACGCATAAAAATCAGAGAACATAGATGTTACAGATAATTGGAATCCTCTTTCATGCCAGATAAAATCAATTTTCCTGTTGTTTAGAAAATATATTTAAATAGAAAAAGTACTCTATAAAAATTCTAAATAAAAGTGTTATACTTTAACGGAAAAGATGTTTTAGGAAATTTCTCAAGTGAAAGGAACCTAAAATTTGCAGCAAAGAATTATTGCTTCAAACTGTACACTAACAAAAGCCACAGTTTTATAATTTCACTCATAAGAGGCCCAAGGGGATTCATTGAAATAAAAAGAGAAACAAAAAGGAAACACCTTCTGAAGAATGCTACCAGAAAGGATAAAATTTAATTGGTATGATTAAATTTTAAAAAAAGAAAAAGGAAAGGTTAAAAGAGAAGAAACAGAAAACAAAGGAAGAATGAAAGAAAACCACTGTGAGTTGCTTTAACTACAAAAATGAAGAGACTTTTCTCATAAGAGAATTATGATTTAAACTTAAAATATTTAATGCCAACAGGAATTTCAGATACTCAACTACCACAGGACAATATGACCAAATCTACTGGTGAGAAAGTTTACCCCAAACATGAACTTCTCTCCTGTTTTTGTTAGGCAATATGTTAGAATTTCAATAACTTGATTGTGACCCACCCCCATCCCCCCAAATTTGGGGACAGTACTTAAATGATTTCCTATTTACTTTATTTTTTTAAAATATAAAACATAAAGAAAAATACACAACAAATATACAATAGGATCTTTTATTCCCAAGCCACTGATGCTCCATTTGCTACTTAATATGGTTATGTGGATTTACAACAACAAAAAATAATATTTTACTGGGTGAACATGATAAAACCATTATTACCAGAATGTAAGCAATGGTACATTATTAACTTCAAATTCTCCAATATTATTCAAACATCACCAATTGTCTAAAAATTTCCCAGTATAGAAAAAAGAATACAGTTTAATATGGCATGTTTCATTTGATTCTCATAGTATATTAGTTTCCTTTTATTAATATTTGGAATAGTTCTCTAATTTTTCCTTCACTTTTGAGAATGTTGATTGAAATTATTTTCCAGTATTTATATATTATGTCCCTTGATTTTGGCTGAAGCTTCCTCAGTAATTATGTTTAATTTATTGATCTTTGGCTGGACTACCACAGCAGTGATGATGACTTTCTCATCAAGTCCTATCAGATATGCTGTTTAATAATGGATGTAAATGGGCTGGCTCTTTTTTCCTCTCTCCTTTTTTTTTTGAATAACTAGGATGTTCAGAAGTAAATGCATTTTCTGTGAAGATTAGAAAGTGTGCATGATCAGGGAAAGGCACAGTCTCAGAAGAGGACTGAAACCTTAAGTTTATACTCAGGCTGACAATTGGCACAGAGGACATCTACCATAATCAAAACAAGAAAGTAAACTAGAAAACAATAACAAAAAATGGCAGCCCTTGGCAAGAGGAAGAATCTGAATCCCAGAGTTAGCACACTATTGAATTTAAATGGCCAGTGATCCTCAAACACAAAATGTAAGAGAAACAGGAAACATATGGTCCATTCAAAAGAAATCAAAAGAAACTGGGCTGAAAAGACTTAATGGAAGATCTAATTATAGAATTTAAAACTACAATAGCTAAACTGTTAACAAATCTATTACTCTTATAGAAATAAAACAACAACAACAACAACAAAAAAAACCAAAAAAAACTTGTTTTATTCTTTTGTGTGTGCTAAGTCGCTTCAGTCATGTCCAACTCTTTGCAACCCCATGGGCTGTAGCTTGCCGGGCTCCTCTGTCCATGGGGATTCTTCAGACAAGAATAGTGGAGTGTATTGCCACACCCTCCTCCAGGCAATCTTCCCAACATAGGCATCGAGCCTGTCTCTTATGTCTCGTGCACTGGCAGGCGTGTTCGTCACCACTAGAGCCACTTGGGAAGTAAATGATAAATACGGAGTATTGCATCCAAGTTCAAAAGTATATAATTGTGTTAAAAGTACATGAAATATTTACAGAATTGAATGTCAGCTTAGCCTAAAGGAAATTCCAAAGCATTCCACAGTATTAAATTCTTGGAAATATGATTTCTAATTATAATGGAATTAAGTAAGAATCAGTGACAGACAGAAGACTAGAAAGTCACCAAATGTTTGAAAAATTAAGTAACACACTTCTACATAGTCAGTTGGTCACAAGAAGAATCAGTAAGGACTTAGAGAAAATTTTGAACTACTTGGAAAGGAAATATATCATATCAAAATTTGTTAAATACACAAATTTTAGTTAAATACACATTATGAAAAACTGGCATAATCAAATATATGCTTTAGAAGAGACAAAAACTAAATATTAATCATATATTTATTTCAGTGATGTTCAGTATGGTAGCCACTAGCCACCTACAGCTTTAAGTACTTGAAAGGTAACCATTATGAATTTAATGTTCATTATTTTAAATTTAAAGGTATATACCCATATACAGCTATCAGTTCAATTCAGTTCAGTCGCTCAGTCGTGTCTGACTCTTTGTGACCCCATGAATTGCAGTACCCCAGGCGTCCCTGTCCATCACGAACTCCAAGAGATCACTCAAACTCATGACCATGGAGTCAGTGATGCTATTCAGCCATCTCATCCTCCATCATCCCCTTCTCCTCCTGCCCCCAATCCCTCCCAGCATCAGAGTCTTTTCCAACGAGTCAACTCTTCGCATGAGGTGGCCAAAGTCCTGGAGTTTCAGCTTTAGCATCATTCCTTCCAAAGAAATCCCAGGGCTGATCTCCTTCAGAATGGACTGGTTGGATCTCCTTGCAGTCCAAGGGACTCTCAAGAGTCTTCTCCAACACCACAGTTCAAAAGCATCGATTCTTCAGTGCTCAGCTTTCTTCACAGTCCAACTCTCACATCCATACATGACCACTGGAAAAAGCATAGCCTTGAAGAGATGGACCTTTGTTGGCAAAGTAATGTTTCTGCTTTTGAATATGCTATCTACGTTGGTCATAACTTTCCTTCCAAGGAGACAGTTCAGTTTAGTCACTCAATCATATCCAACTCTCTGCCACCCCATGAATCGCAGCACGCCAGGCCTCCCTGTCCATCACCAACTCCCGGAGTTCACTCAGACTCACATCCATTGAGTCAGTGATGCCATCCAGCCATCTCATCCTCTGTCGTCCCCTTCTCCTCCTGCCTCCAATCCCTCCCAGCATCAGAGTCTATTCCAATGAGTCAACACTTCTCATGAGGTAGCCAAAGTACTGGAGTTTCACCTTTAGCATCATTCCTTCCAAAGAAATACCAGGGCTGATCTCCTTCAGAATGGACTGGGTGGATTTCCTTGCAGTCCAAGGGACTCTCAAGAGTCTTCTCCAACACCACAGTTCAAAAGCATCAATTCTTCGGCACTCAGCTTTTTTCACAGTCCAACTCTCGCATCCATTCATGACCACTAGAAAAATCATAGCCTTGAAGAGATGGACCTTTGTTGGCAAAGTAATGTCTCTGCTTTTCAATATGCTATTTAGATTGGTTATAACTTTTTTTCCAAGGAGTAAATGTCTTTTAATTTCATGGCTGCAATCACCATCTGCAGTGATTTTGGAGCCCATAAAAATAAAGTCTGACACTGTTTCCACTGTTTTCCCATCTATTTGCCATGAAGTGATGGGACCAGATGCCATGATCTTCGTTTTCTGAATGTTGAGCTTTAGGCCAACTTTTGACTCTCCTCTTTCACTTTCATCAAGAGGCTTTTTAGTTCTTCTTCACTTTTTGCCATAAGAGTGGTGTCATCTGCATATCTGAGGTTATTTATATTTCTCCCGGCAATCTTGATTCCAGCTTGTGTTTCTTCTAGCCCAGCATTTCTCATGATGTACTCTGCATATAAGTTAAATAAGCAGGGTGACAATATAAAGCCTTGACGTACTCCTTTTCCTATTTGGAACCAGTCTGTTGTTCCATGTCCAGTTCTAACTGTTGCTTCCTGAACTGTATATAGGTTTCTCAAGAGGCAGGTAAGGTGGTCCGGTACTCCCATCTCTTTCAGAATTTTCCACAGTTTATTGTGATCCACACAGTCAAAGGCTTTGGCATAGTCAAGAAAGCAGAAATAGATGTTTTTCTGGAACTCTCTTGCTTTTTCCATGATCCAGCGGATGTTTACAATTTGATCTCTGGTTCCTCTGCCTTTTCTAAAAACTGCTTGAGCATCTGGAAGTTCACAGTTCATGCATTGCTGAAGCCTGGCTTGGAGAATTCTGAGCATTACTCTACTGGCCTGTGAATGAGTGCAATTGTGCGGTAGTTTGAGCATTTTTTTGGCATTGCCTTTCTTTGGGATTGAAATGAAAACTGACCTTTTCCAGTCCTGTGGTCACTGCTGAGTTTACCAAATTTGCTGGCATATTGAGTGCAGCACTTTCACAGCATCATCTTTCAGGATTTGAAATAGCTCAACTGGAATTCCATCACCTCCACTAGCTTTATTCATAGTGATGCTTTCTAAGGCCCACTTGACTTCATATTCCAGAATGTCTGGCTCTAGGTGAGTGATCACACTGTCATGATTATCTTGGCCATGAAGATCTTTTTTATACAGTTCTTCTGTTTATTCTTGCCATCTCTTCTTAATATCTTCTGCTTCTATTAGGTCCATACCATTTCTGCTCTTTATCAAGCCCATCTTTGCATGAGATGTTCCCTTGGTATCTCTAACTTTCTTGAAGAGATCTCTAGTCTTTCCCCTTCTGTTGTTTTCCTCCTTTTCTTTGCATGATCGCTGTGGAAGTCTTTCTTATCTCTCTTTGCTATTCTTTGGAACTCTGCATTCAGATGCTTATATCTTTCCTTTTCTCCTTTGCTTTTCGCTTCTCTTCTTTTCATAGACTTTTGTAAGGCCTCCTCAGACAGCCATTTTGCTTTTTTGCATTTCTTTTCCATGGGGAAGGTCTTGATCCCTGTCTCCTGTACAATGTCATGAACCTCCATCGATAGTTCATCAGGCACTCTGTCTATGAGATCTAGTTCCTTAATTCTATTTCTCACTTCCACTTGTATAATCATAAGGGATTTGATTTAGGCTATAATTATTGGATAGTGTGGATCTATGTAATCTTCAGTTCAGTTCAGTTCAGTCACTCAGTCATGTCCGACTCTTTGTGACCCCATGAATCACAGCATGCCAGGCCTCCCTGTCCATCACCAACTCCTGGAGTTTACTGAAACTCACGTCCGTCAAGTCAGTGATGCCATCCAGCCATCTCATCCTCTGTCGTCTCCTTCTCCTCCTGACCCAATCCCTCCCAGCATCAGAGTCTTTTCCAATGAGTCAATTCTTCACATGATGTGGCCAAAGTACTGGAGTTTCAGCTTTAGCATCATTCCTTCCAAAGAAATCCCAGGGCTGATCTCCTTAAAATGGTCTGGTTGGAACTCCTTTCAGTCTAAGGGACTCTCAAGAGTCTTCTCCAACACCACAGTGCAAAAGCATCAATTCTTCAGTGCTCAGCTTTCTTCACAGTCCAACTCTCATATCCATACATGACCATTGGAAAAACCATAGCCTTGATTAGACAGACCTTTCTTGGCAAAGTAATGTCTCTGCTTTTCAATACGCTACCTAGGTTGGTCATAACTTTTCTTCCAAGGAGTAAGCGTCTTTTAATTTCATGGCTGCAGTCACCATCTGCAGTGATTTTGGAGCCCCCCAAAAATAAAGTCTGACACTGTTTCCACTGTTTCCCCATCTATTTGCCATGAAGTGATGGGACTAGATGCCATGATCTTAGTTTTCTGAATATTGAGCTTAAGTCAATTTTTGTCTCTCCTCTTTCACTTTCATCCAGAGGCTTTTTAATTCCTCTTCACTTTCTGCCATAAGTGTGGTGTCATCTCCATATCTGAGGTTATTGATATTTCTCCTGGCAATCTTGATTCTAGCTTTTGCTTCTTCTAGCCCAACGTTTCTCATGATGTTCTCTGCCTATAAGTTAAATAAGCAGGGTATGATATACAGTCTTGATGTACTCCTTTTCCTATTTGGAACCAGTCTGTTTTTCCATGTTCAGTTCTAACTGTTGCATATGTAATCTTACCAATAGTCTAAAAAAAAAAAAAAAGTAGCTACCTCCAGACAGATTATTGAGAAATAATTTAACCTCAAAATAAATTGAAGTTTTGGGGGGATATAGTTAGTGAATATTGACAAAAATTATAGTCTTGCAACCACCACTTTAAACAACATACCAAATGTTCACATCACTCTATGAAAATTTCCCTTAAAACACTTTTGTAGTCAATTACTTCTCACCCTCAACCTATAACACTACTCATCAGATTTTGGTCTCTAATTTTTAGTGTCTTCTAAAGTTATGAAGAGATTCCCCTATGGCTCAGTGATAAAGAATCGACCTGCAATGCAGGGGACACTAGATCCATCCCTCAGTTGGGAAGATCCCCTGAAGGAGGGTATGACAATCCACTCCAGTATTCTTTCCTGGAGAATCCCATGGACAGAGGAACCTGGCGGGCTACAGCCCAGAGGGTCACAAAGAGTCAGAAACCGTTGAAGCGAATGAACACCCATGCATACAGAATTATAAAAATGGAATCACAGTATACATAGATATTGTATCTGGCTTCTTATACTTAGCATAATATTTCTAATATTCAGTTGTGCTTTTTAATATATCATTAGTCTATTCTTTTGATGTGTATACTACCATTTGCTGAATGTTTCACCAGCTGACAGACATTGGATTTTCTCCAGGAGTGGGCAGTAACACTAAATGCATTTCATAGATAAATTTAGTTCATTTGAAAGATCAAAAAATAATTTCATCAAAATCCACTCCAAGTTCCTCATATTGTAAATATATTAATATATGATCCTTAATTAGTACTTACAAATGTCATGTATACACCACTCGGTGCCAGATTGTAAAATGGTTTGCAATAAAGTGTAAAACTGCTTCTGTTGCTAATTGGAAGTTGACGACATCTTGTGTTGGTGTAAGCCAGCTTGGGATTTTTTAAATTTTTTTATTTTTATTTATTTATTTATTTTTACTTTACAATATTGTATTGCTAAAAAGAACATTTGAATCAGCTTGGGATTTTTGAATGTCATGCCAGGACAGAGAACTGCCAATATCCTTGTTAGATATTTCATTAATTTCCCTAAATCACTTGGCTACTCCTTTGGGTTACTTTCACTTCAACTTTTGTTTAAAGTAAATTACAGTGTTGTCTTTCATTGTCAGTAATTAGTTGTTTTGGAATTCCGATTCCCAGAGATTTTTTTTCTGTGTTTTACTTCAATAGATCCTTTGAGAGTGTAGTAAGTAAAAAATGATAAAATGATGGAATATTACAAGTGGACAGAAAGAAATGTGGAATCTCTTCTTGGAACAGTTATTTATCTCTGATTAAATGACGCCCCAAGATTTTTGTCACTTTCCTCTTTTATTTTATTTTAGTTCAATTTACTTTGAGGAATAACTATTTTGAAGTTATGAATGACAGCAAATGTAAGAACAAAATTTCATATAATGCAGCTTATCTGGATTAGACAATAGAAGTCTATTAAAGTTATTGATACCTGAGTTCTGAATTGCAAAGTGGGTATGAACTTAAGAGAAGGTAGCAAATCTTTACAGAAACACAGTATGTACACATTTTTTCTTTACACAAAAATCACCTAGATAATCAACATCCAGGTTAGATAATAAACTATTATTGTAAGAGCATAAATTCATTATTAGTTATGTTAGCATTAATCTCTTCTATGCACGCATAAGGGAATAATAGATACAAGAGATCCAAGAAGGTAAGTCAACTATAATTTTAACAAGTTCAGAATCAGAAATTAATTCAAATGTACAGTGAATCAAATTTAGGGAGTTAAACTTGACTACAGAATTCTTATGTTAATATAGTATACTAATACATATATATGGAATCTAGAATGATGGTAATGATAACCCTGTATGTGAGACAGCAAAAGAGACACAGATGTATAGAACAGTCTTTTGGACTCTGTGGGGTGGGGGGATGATTTGGGAGAATGGCACTGAAACATGTATACTATCATATAAGAAACGAATCACCAATCCAGGTTCAGTGCAGGATATAGGATGCTTGGGGCTGGTGCAGTGGGATGACCCAGAGGGATGGTATGGGGAGGGAGGTGGGAGTGGGGTTCAGGATTGGGAACACGTGTACACCCGTGGCGGATTCATGTTGATGTATAGCAAAACCAATACAATATTGTAAAGTAAAAAAAAAAAAAAAATTAATGATAAAGTCATTTACGTTTTATATATTCATAGTTGATGTATTCTATTTTAATCAGTTACATGCAAGTTTGACTTCCTTTGATTCTCTTTATTAATTAAATATTGCCTGAAAGTGAAAGTGAAGTCGCTCAGTCGTGTCCGACTCTTTGCGACCCCATGGACACCAGGCTCCTCCATCCATGGGATTTTCAAGGCAGAGTACTGGAGTGGGTTGCCTTTTCCTTCTCCAGGGAACTTTCCGACCCAGGGATTGAACCCAGGTCTCCCGCATTGTAGACAGACGCTTTACCATCTGAGCCACCAGGGGAAGTCTAAATATTGCCTAGGTAAAGAGATATGAAAAAATTACGGCAATTTTTTTTTCTGAGACTTGAGAAAATATAATTCTAGAACAGTCAAACCCACATGGTAAGAGAAGTTCTATGACTAAATCCTAAAATATAGATTTTCAAATCAGAGGTAGAGCAACTGTAGGTGTCATAGCAAGGACAAAAGTATATTTTGGTAATTAAAGCTTACAACCACCTAGTAGTTGAAGACCACAAGTCTTCCATTGCCATTAAAGACATTAAGGCTCTTTACTAATATCTGCTTTGGAAAATCACCTTAAGAACTAAAATCTTATTTTATTTTTTCAAACAGGAAAAAAGTAATAAACAGAAAAGATAGGAATATTAGCAAGACAAATGCAAAAGAATAAAGTCAGCAAAGTATGCTTGAGTAACTCATTTCTCTTAAAAGTCTACATGGAACTCTATTTAATGTTATGTGGCAGCTTGGATGGGAGTTTGGGGGAGAATTGATACATGTATCTGTCTGACTGAGTCCCTTCACTGTTCTCCTGAATCTATCACAACATTGTTAATTGGCTATACTTCAATACAGAAAAAAAAAAAAGAGAGAGAGAGAGAATAACAACCAGGAAAAATATTTGTTTTTAAATGCTCAGGAAAAAAAAAAGAAAGAAAGAAAACCAAGTCCACAGGCAATGCATATATTGAGGGACTGATATAATTAACATAAAGGGGTCAGTACAACATGGAAGTAAGTAAAATTCTTATATGTAGAAAAGATAGGAATAATATAATCTGGAGTAGTCAACAGTTTTTAAAGAAATTGGAGGATGTAAAAAAACATTGTGTCTGAACTTATACATACATATGTAAGAATACATTTTAAAAGATTGAGGGAATTCCCTGGTGGTCCAGTAGTTAGAACTCCATGCTTCCACTTCCGCTGGCACCTTTTCCATTCTTTATCAGGAAACTAAGATCCCCTGGGCTGTGTTGTGACTAAAAAAAAAGAAAAGATTAATTGAAGTAAAGTGACACAATATTTTTCCTTAAGATGTTTGTTTTTGTCATGTCTTCATTTGTTTATTTACCATATATAAGATATGCAGATGACACCACCCTTATGGCAGAAAGTGAAGTGGAACTAAAAAGCCTCTTGATGAAGGTGAAAGAGGAGAGTGAAAAAGTTGGCTTAAAACTCAACATTCAGAAAACGAAGATCATGGCATCTGGTCCCATCACTTCATGGTAAATAGATGGGGAAACAGTGTCAGACTTTATTTTTGGGGCTCCAAAATCACTGCAGATGGTGACTGCAGTCATGAAATTAAAAGACGCTTACTCCTTGGAAGGAAAGTTATGTCCAACCTAGATAGCATATTGAAACAGAGACATTACTTTGCCAACAAAGATCCGTCTAGTCAGGGCTATGGTTTTTCCTGTGGTCATATACGGATGTGAGAGTTGGACTGTGAAGAAAGCTGAGCGCCTAAGAATTGATGTTTTTGAGCTGTGGTGTTGGAGAAGACTCTTGAGAGTCCCTTGGACTGCAAGGAGATCCAACCATTCCATTCTGAAGGAGATCAGCCCTGGGATTTCTTTGGAAGGAATGATGCTAAAGCTGAAACTCCAATACTTTGGCCACCTCATGCAAAGAGTTGACTCACTGGAAAAGAATCTGATGCTGCGAGGTATTGGGGGCAGGAGGAGAAGGGGATGACAGAGGATGAGATGGCTGGATGTCATCACCAACTCGATCGATGCACGTGAGTCTGAGTGAACTCGGGAGTTGGTGATGGACGGGGAGGCCTGGCATGCTGTGATTCATGGGGTCGCAAAGAGTCGGACACGACTGAGCGACTGAACTGAAACTGAACTGAACTAATAACAATTTTTGAGTATAGCAGAGCCAGTCAAGAAAATTGATAGCAATAATGGTATACTTTCAGTGCAAAGGAAATGCAAAAAAAAACACAAAAAAACCTGTAAGCAGGATCTTCAAGTACTAGAAATCAATACTGCTATAGTCATTGATCATCACAGGAATCATACTGTAACTCTAAAATCCGGTTTTGAAATATCATCCTAATACTCATTCTACAAAGACAAACCAACTCAGTGCATTTGCACAGGTTAAATAAATATGAAAGGGAAATACATTTAAAATAACTGATATTCTTTTAATTAAATTATACATCCAGAATAGTTCCCACTTGGGAAAGATGACTATATATGCATATTAACACAAAAAATTCAAGTTCCAGGGGGGAAATTGTGAGGAATATTAGAATGAAGAGATCTAATGTATGAGAGAGAATTTAGAATTGACTATAGTATGTAATTATGTGTCATTGGCAATTTTTGAAGATACCTGTGAATAGTTAGAGAATATATACCAATCTCTGCCTTAGGTTAATATATATGTGCATATATATGCTAATGAATATTTAGTTAAAATACATTTTCATTTTATACATATTCATTTAGGTTAATTTATATACATTTAGGCTAATTTATAAATATTAAAGTTATATATTTATACATACAATGGTTAATACCTGTAAGTTAATTTATACTGCTCTATTCATATGTTTTAAGTTCAATTATTTTGTTTTTGTTTCATATGTAGATTTGACAAGGCTCACAGAGAGTAAGGGCTTCCCTGGTGGCTCAGCTGGTAAAGAATCTCCTGGCAATATGGGAGACTTGGTTTCCATCGCTGGGTTGGGAAGATTCCCTGGAGAAAGGAAAGGCTACCAACCCCAGCATTCTGGCCTGGAGAATTCCATGGACTATATAGTCCATGGGGTTACAAAGAGTGACCTCAGACAAGACTGAGCGACTCCCACTTTTCACAAGAGTAATGAGGAACCAGTCAAGGGAAATAGAATTCATTCTCTTGGGATTGACCCACAATTACAAGTTGTGATTTTCCTGTTTCTCTTTTTCAGTTACACATTGAGCCTGATGGGGAATGTAATCATTATCCTCCTCACCCTGCTGGATATTCGCCCCAAACTCCAATGCATTTCTTTCTTTGTAGTTTCTTGTTTTTAGAAATCATATTCACAACAGTATGTATTCCCAGATACCTGGTCATCATGGTGACTAAAGAAAAAAACATTTCATATAATTGTGCAGCTCAATTGTTCTTCTTCCTTTTATTGTGAGTTGCAGACTATTACTTTCTGGCTGCCATGTCCTATGACTGCTATGCTGCCATCTGCAAACCGCTTCATTACCCAGTCATCATGAACAGCAAAGTTTGTTATCAGCTTGTATTCAGATCTTGAGTAACTGGATTCCTAATTATCTTTCCTCCGTTTATCATGGGACTCGAGCTGGATTTCTGTGCTTCCAAAGTAATTGATCACTTTATGTGTGAAATGTCTCCTATCCTGCAGATATCCTGCACAGATACACATGTTCTGGAATTGATGTCTTTTAGCTTAGCTATGGTAACACTTGGGGTCACATTGGTATCAGTGATTCTTTCTTACATTTACATCATTAAGACCATTCTGAAATTCCCTTCAGCACAGCCAAGAGCCAATGTTTTTTCCGCCTGTACTTCCCACCTGACTGTTGTCTCTCTGACATATGGAAGCTGTATCTTTATGTATGTTAAACCATCTACAAGAGAACAGGTAACTGTATCCAAAGGTGTAGCTTTGTTGTGCACTTCAGTTATCCCTTTACTAAATTCCTTCATTTACACCCTAAGGAACCAATAGGTGAAAGAAGTCTTCTGGGACAGGTTACAAAAGATCCTGCGTTGCTCAAAAAAACAGTTATTTAAAGGCCACAAGGCATAATATTATCACAACAACAACAAAAATATGTTTCATGCATTTGTTCTGGTCACGTTTTCCTACTTGAATACTTATTTCATAGAGGACATTCTCATCAAGAATCTTATAGCTCAGCTTCACCCTTATACTTTATTCTTTCTAAGGAAAACATTCCATCCTGCTATAATAATTTACTCTCTCAAGTCTGTAATTTAAGTGTTAAATATCATCTCCTTATGGCTTATCAGTGTCTAAAAATCATGACTGAGTAAAATATGCTTTGTGTAAGTGTGAGGCTCTGAGAGTGGCTCAGATGATAAAGAACCTGCCTGCAATGCAGGAGATGCAGGCTTGATCCCTGGGTTGGTAAGATCTCCTGGAGAAGGCATCTGGTCCCATCACTTCATGGGAAATAGATGAGGAAACAGTGGAAACAGTGTCAGACTTTATTTTTGGGGCTCCACAATCACTGCAGATGGTGACTGCAGCCATGAAATTAAACGACGCTTACTCCTTGGAAGGAAAGTTATGTCCAACCTAGATAGCATATTCAAAAGCAGAGACATTACTTTGCCAACAAAGGTCCGTCTAGTCAAGGCTATGGTTTTTCCAGTGGTCATGTATGGATGTGAGAGTTGGACTGTGAAGAAAGCTGAGCGCCGTAGAATTGATGCTTTTGCACTGTGGTGTTGGAGAAGATTCTTGAGAGTCCCTTGGCCTGCAAGGAGGTCCAACCAGTCCATTCTGAAGGAGATCAGCCCTGGGATTTCTTTGGAAGGAATGATGCTAAAGCTGAAGCTCCAGTACTTTGGTCACCTCATGCGAAGAGTTGACTCATTGGAAAAGACTCTGATTCTGGGAGGGATTGGGGGCAGGAGGAGAAGGGGATGACAGAGGATAAAATGGTTGGATGGCATCACTGACTCAATGGACGTGAGTTTGAATGAACTCTGGGAGTTAGTGATGTATAGGGAGGCCTGGCGTGCTGCGATTTATGGGGTCACAAAGAGTGGGACACGACTGAGCAACTGAACTGAACTGAACTGGAGAAGGAATGGCTGCCCATTCAGATATTCTTGCCTAGGAAATCCAATGGACAGGGGAGCCTAGCAGGCTATAGTCTTTGGGGTCACAATTAGTCAGACATTACTGAGCGACTAACACTACCCCACCTTTTTTTCCTGTTTATGTGTATCTTGCTGTGTGTAATTTATTTTATGTTTATTTATTTATTTATTATTTTTTAACTTTCAATATTGTATTGGTTTAATTAAATATATATTTATCATGTATCTATCTTATTCCCAATACTGTGAGGGGCTCATTCCTTACTTTAAGAAGCTTGCATTATATAAAACAAAACAAATCAAAACTGTTCTGTATTGCTATCCAGTATATAACTAGTGTTGCAACAAATATTGACAAAAGTATTAAGGGACATATTGGGTGGCTTCTGAGTAATCTTGGAGTTCAGGAAGGGATTTCAGGAGACAGTGAAAATTATGCTAATTATGCTGTCCCTAAACATATATAGAAGGACAGTATACTGAGACAGAAGTATATGCAGATACCAGAGAAGTGTTAGAGAACCACATGCATTTAGAGAATTATTACATGCAATGCTTAGACCAGGATTTTGAGATATTCACCCTGTTCAATAAAGGCTTAAGCATATACACCACATGGAACACTGCACAGAGTATTTTTATGCCTCTAATTCTCTACATGTAAGGTAGTAGTAACGTAACCAACATCTCACGGTTCAGTAAATATATAGTATTAGAAATACCTAGCACTCAGTAAAAGAAAAGGGTTTTTCTTAAACAATTCAAAAACACACACACACACACACGGTATTGTAAGGCAATCATCCTCCAATTAAAAATAAATTTAATAAAACTGTTTAAGCTATTACTTGTATGTTTTTAAAAAATGGTAGTAACAACATGAAGGGTCTTGTTTGCTGGAATAGTCTTCTGGACTGAAAGTTGATGTAACAATTAATTTAAAATGGTTGTATATAAGAACCACTTAGATAGTCTCATAATATGATTTCAAGGTTTTATTCCTAGTGAATCCAAGGCATTATGTATAGGAAACCATCCATACAACCTCAATTAATATACACTCAGGACATTTTGAGGTGCTTTTCATTAACTGATATTTCCACCAAAAAAAAGAGAAAGAATCATCGAAATTACATGTAAGATGTAAACTTTAATATTGACATTTCTTGCTTTGGGGAAGTTACTCCTGAAAATGATGTTGTATATGACTAATATTAAGGCAAAAGGAGCAAGTGAGGGAAATATTTCTCTTAACTCTGGAAAAGTTTCGAAGTTTAGTATATAAATATGACAGTGGCTCTACAACACAGTCAGAGATACTTAGGGAAAAAACAATGAGAAATTTTATTAAACTTATTATTTGAGGGGTAATGGTGCAGGGGGAATATAAATCCTCCTTGTTCATTCCCCATTTCCACTCTCAGACAATATATATTGAATAAATTTAAAGAAGCATTTTGTAATCATCTCATAAAGTGTTAATCACACAGAAATTATGAAAAAAAGGCATATTTATCCATGAAGGATCAGATTTCCCAATTGAACGAAGATGAATTAACTGAAAGATATTTTAGATGTTTTACTGTAATAATTCCTATTTTCTATGTTCCTCCCTAAGTAGATATGGGTTTTGCCTTTGGTCTAATTGTTAAAAATATTGTTAATAGTTAATTAAGTCATCCGATTATAATGTAGGGAAATGATATATTACCATGTTTTCCATCACCCACAACTCCTCTTTCTAACAAGCCACTACTCCCCTCAGAAGTAATGGTTTTATGTGGTCTTATTTTAGTGTGTGCATATGTGTGTGTGACCTGTCAGTAAATTTCCTCTCAAAAAGCCAAAGCAAGGAAAATAATATTTTATTTTATATGTTTGGGAGTACTGTCATAGGTTTTAACCAGGAGCTAAATTATAACTGTTTACTCTATTGCTTCTTAATATTGTGCTGAGAATCAGAGCTGTCTTATCCCCAGATATTAAAAGTTTCTCTCCAAAAGACAGAACCTTCACTGTTGAGAATGTAACATGGGAAAGTTGACATTCTCATATCTCACGCCCCAGAATTTCCTCCACCCACTTTCCCAATAACCCAACCAAAGAGACTTTCTTAGTTAAATCATATCAGCGAACTACATTGTCATTTCATCCTAAAGTGGACTCCTTACTTTACATTTTCCACCAGACCTCTTATGAGCATGTTTCACATGGAAAAGTTGAAGTGTGAGATATCAGATCAATAGCTTTGACCTGATCATATCACTCTACAGTTACAGTAATTTTGAGAATTAAACTTAGCTTTTCAGATGGAATAAAAAAGAAATAGACAATTAAGATTACCGTTAAAGTGAGATATACCAAGATATACAAGTTGAAGAATAAAAATCTATTTTTCATCTCAATAGACACAGAAAAAGTTTTTCCACATATTCTTTAGATCCATCCATGTTGCTGCAAATGGCAGAATATCACTATTTTTTCATGGTTACATAATACATCATTTGTAGCAACATTCAATGGACTAGAGATTATTATACTTAGTGAAATAAGTCAGATAAAGATAAACTTGTATGATATCACTTATGTGGGGAATCTAAAAATCAAATTATACAAAGTACATAGCAAAACACAGATATAGAAAACAAACTACTGGTTATCAATAGGGGGCAGGAAGAGGGTAGTGGCAAGATATGATTATGTTATGGATATTAAGAGATACAAATTTCTATGCATAAAATACATAGGCAGCAAGGATATTTTGTACAGCAAAGAGTTTTATAGCTATCTTGTAACATCTTTTAAAGAACTATAATTTGTAAAAACTAAATTATCACGCTGTATACAATGGAGTAATATAATATTGTAAATCCATTGTATTTCAATATAAATATTTTCACTTTTTAGTTAAGATAATTCTCTCATTTCCTTACAGAAAAAAAAATTGACCCTCCAATAGTAATTTTATTATACTGTGATGATTATGCCCCTGGGGCAAAAGAGCATAGAGAAAGAAAAGGTGAAAAAAAGACACAGAAACAGAGAGTGAGACAGAAGAAAAAGAGAGAGATTGGACTGGAGGACCAGATGAGAGAGATTAGATTTTAGCCAGATGAAATTCTATTTTTCTGAGAATTTCTTAATCAGCTTCATCCTTATACAGACTTCATTATCTGAGGGCCTGCATTGTATCTTTATATGTATAAATATAGCTTCTCTTGATCTTTATTATATAAATATTTTATCATATATATGGATTTATTTTATCTCTGAGAAAAGTAACCCCATTAATCTCAGATTACTTTCCTTGGACCATGTAGACAATTTGTGATATAAGACTTCCATTACGAGGACAACAAACTTACCTTCATTTTTATTATTATCATTGACTTCATCATTAACATTACCACATTTCTAAAATATTCAAGTGTATGTATAAAATAAATTTAAATTTCATACTGACAAACAGAAATATCTATATATTTTTCCAGTTTTTAATGTATCATTAAAATGAAAAAAAATATTTGTTATAGACAGCACTATATTCTCACTTTATATTCAACTCCTTTACCCTACTGTGTA
The DNA here is from genome assembly GCF_032452875.1 of Bos javanicus. Taxonomy (NCBI): domain Eukaryota; kingdom Metazoa; phylum Chordata; class Mammalia; order Artiodactyla; family Bovidae; genus Bos; species Bos javanicus. The sequence continues at coordinate 59,321,177 of NC_083872.1, forward strand.
GGATACAAAGGATAGATACCTGAAAAGTTTATTTTGAAGATTCAGAATCAAACATATCCATTGAAAACTGCCAGTGACTAATGTGTGGTGAAATGAGATATTTTCCAGATGAGATAAAACTCTAGGTATGAGATGAAAAATTATGGGGCTCTAATATATAACCTTGTGTTGTTGGAAGAGGGTGTTTGCTATGACCAGTGCTTTCTCTTGGCAAAATTCTATTAGCCTTTGCCCTGCTTCATTCCGTACTCCAAGGCCAAATTTGCCTTGGATAATTCTGTCGTTTTTCAAATTGCATCCAAGTACTGCATTTCAGACTCTTTTGTTGACCCTGATGGCTACTACATTTCTTCTAAGGGATTCCTGCCCACAGTAGTAGATATAATGGTCATCTGAGTTAAATTCACCCATTCCAGTCCATTTTAGTTTGCTGATTCCTAGAATGGCGACGTTCACTCTTGCCATCTGTTTGACCACTTCCAATTTGCCTTGATTCATGACCTAATATTTCAGATTCCTATGCAATATTGCTCTTTACAGCATTGGACCTTGCCTGTATCACCAGTCACATCCACAACTGGGTATTATTTGTGCTTTGGCTCCATCCCTTCATTCTTTCTGGAGTTATTTCTCCACTGATCTCCAGTAGCATATTTGGCACCTACCTACCTGGGGAGTTCCTCTTTCAGTATCCTTTCATTTTTCCTTTTCATACTGTTCATGGGGTTCTCAAGGCAAGAATACTGAAGTGGTTTGCCATTCCCTTCTCCAATGGACCATATTCTGTCAGACCTTTCCACCATGACACGTCTGTCTTGGGTGGCCCCACATGGCATGGCTTACTTTCATTGAGTTAGACAAGGCTGTGGTCCATGTGGTCAGATTGGCTAGTTTTCTGTGATTATGGTTTCAGTGTGTCTGCCCTCTGATCCCTCTCACAATACCTACCAACTTACTTGGATGTCTCTTACCTTGGACATGGGGTATCTCTTTATGGCTGCTCCAGCAAAGTGCAGCCACTGCTCCTTACCTTGAACGAGGTCGCCCCTCCTGACATTGAACATGGAGTAGCTCCTCTCGACACTCCTGCGGCCATGCAGCCACCACTCCTTGGACTTGGGATGGCTCATCTCAGCTGCCACCCCTGACCTCAAGCGTGGGGTAGCTCCTACAGGCAAAAACAAGACCAGGAGCGACTGTGGCTCAGATCATGAACTAAGGAGGTGCCAAATTCAGACTTAAATTGAAGAAAGTAGGGAAAACCACTAGACCATTCAGGTCTGATCTATATCAAATCCCTTATGATTATACAGTGGAAGTGAGAGAAAGATTTAAGGGCCTAGATCTGATAGACAGAGTACCTGATACCATCGATGGAGGTTCATGACATTGTACAGGAGGCAGGGATCCAGACCATCCCCATGGAAAAGAAATGCAAAAAAGCAAAATGGCTCTCTGAGGAGGCTTTACAAATAGCTGTGAATAGAAGAGAAGTGAAAAGCAAAGGAGAAAAGGAAAGATATTCCCATTTGAATGCAAAGTTCCTAAGAATAGCAAGGACAGATAAGAAAGCCTTCCTCATGGATTAATGCAAAAAAATAGACGAAAACAACAGAATGGGAAAGACTAGAGATCTCTTCAAGAAAATTAGAGAGACCAAGGGAACATTTCCTGCAAAGATGGGCTCGATAAAGGACAGAAATTGTATGGACCTAACAGAAGCAGAAGATATTAATAAGAGGTGGCAAGAATACAAGGAAAAACTGTATAAAAAAATCTTCATGACCAAGATAATCACAATGGTGTGATCACTCACCTAGAGCCAGACATCCTAGAATGTGAAGTTAAGTGCGCCTTAGAAAGCACCACCATAAGCAAAGCTAGTGGAGGTGATGGAATTCCAGTTGAGCTATTTCAAATCCTGAAAAATGATGCTGTGAAAATGCTGCACTCAATATGCCAGCACATTTGGAAAACTCAGCAGTGGCCACAGAATGGAAAAGGTCAGTTTTCATTCCAATCCCAAAAAAAGGCAATGGCAAAGAATGCTTGAGCTACCACACAATTGCATTCGTCTCACACGCTAGTAAAGTAATGCTTAATTCTCCAAACCAGGCTTCAGCAATACATAAACCGTGAAATTCCTGATGTTCAAGCAGGTTTTAGAAAAGGCAGAGGAACCAGAGTACAAATTGCCAACATCCTCTGAATCATCGAAAAAAGATGTGAGTTCCAGAAAAACATCTGTTTCTGCTTTATTGACTATGCCAAAGCCTTTGACTGTGTGGATCACAATAAACTGTGGAAAATTCTGAAAGAGATGGGAATACCAGACCACCTTACCAGCCTCTTGAGAAACCTATATGCAGGTCAGGAAGCAACAGTTAGAACTGGACATGGAACAACAGACTGGTTCCAAATAGGAAAAGGAGTACGTCAAGTTTGTATACTGTCACCCTGCTTATTTAACTTATATGCAGAGTACATCATGAGAAACGCTGGGCTGAAAGAAGCACAATCTGGAATCAAGATTGCCAGGAGAAATATCAATAACCTCAGATATGAACATGACACCACCATTATGGCATAAAGTGAAGAACTAAAAAGCCTCTTGATGAAAGTGAAAGAGGAGAGTGAAAAAGTTGGCTTAAATCTCAACATTCAGAAAACGAAGATCATGGCATCTGGTCCCATCACTTCATGGCAAATAGATGGGGAAACAGTGGAAGCAGTGAATTTATTTTTCTGGGGTCGAAAATCACTGCAGATGGTGATTGCAGCCGTGGAATTAAAAGATGCTTCCTCCTTGGAAGCAAAGTTATGACCAACCTAGACAGCATATTCAAGAGCAGAGACATTACTTTGCCAACAAAGGTCCGTCTAGTCAAGGCTATGGTTTTTCCAGTGGTCATGTATGGATGTGAGAGTTGGACTATAAAGAAGGCTGAGCACAGAAGAATTGATGCTCTTGAACTGTGGTGTTGGAGAAGACTCTTGAGAGTCCTTTGGACTGCAAGGATATCCAACCAGTCCATCCTAAAGGAGATCAGTCCTGAGTGTTCATTAGAAGGAGTGATGTTGAAGCTGAAACTCCAATACTTTGGCAACCTGATGCAAAGAGCTGACTCATTGGAAAACACCCTTATGCTGGGAACGATTGAGGGGACAAGGAGAAGGGGACAGCAGAGAATGAGATGGTTGGATGGCATCACTCACTTGATAGACATGGGTTTGGGTGAATTCCAGGAGTTGGTGATGGACAGGGAGGCTTGGAGTGCTGCGGTTCATGGGTTCACAAAGAGCCGGACACGAGTGAGCAACTGAACTGATACATATATCATCAGAACAATTTTGAGGATACCTTCTACCACTCAGAGGACAAAGGCCTTTCCACATGTTCTTCCCACATGATTGCCATCTCCATCTCTTATGCCAGCTGCATTTTCATGTACATGAATCCATTAGCAAAGGACGGGGTCTCTTTGAGAAGGGAGTAGCTGTGCAAAATATCTCAGTTGCCCTCATGCTAAACCTATTCATCTATACCCTAGGAATCAGCATGTCAAGAGAGCCTTCATGGACATGGCAAGGAAGAATGTACTTTTCTCAAGGAAATTAAAAAATAAAAGTCCTATTTCATAAATTAGAGGAATAATGAAATGCAATTAAATAAACTCAGAACTTTTCAAAATCTATTAATTTTCATATTGTCTCCAGAGTTATTTTTCATTACTCACAAATTCATTGACAGCAGCTTTGCAAGCATGTTATATACATTTTTTTTTTTTCTATTCAAATTCCCATTCTTCTCTCATTCACTTACCTTCTTTTGGACTCAGCTTTTCATTCTGTGCTTCCTAATTAGTGCCAGGGGTAAAGTGTCCGCCTGCCAATGCAGGAGACTCAGGAGACACAGGTTTGATCCCTGGCTGGGGAAGACACTTTGGAGTAGGAAATGGCAGCACACTCCAGTATTCTTGCCTGGAAAATTCTATGAACAGAGGATCCTGATGGGCTACAGCCCATGCTGTCACAAAGACCTGGCATGACTGTGCAGCTGCACACATGTGTTCCACTCTGTAACTATGAAACTGCCATTTCCTTCTTTGAAACTTTTAAAATCCCATTTCTTCCACAATATATTTTGGGAAATTGAATTCAGACAGAAAGAGGCAGAGCAAGAATGCACAAGAGAGATTTCTTTCTAGAAATTCAGGAGACAGTAAATCATGCTAAATACTATTTTTAATTTACTATAGAAGATCATAAGCAAAATCTGACCATCTTATTAGAGTATGACATATATTATTCTCTCCCTACAATGGCCTACTTTGAAATTATGTGAAAAATAGCACAACTAAAAAATTAATGGAAATATAGATTCTTGAGAAATCAAAAATCTTTCATTACCCAACTTAAAATCTTCTCTGGTATGTAAGTTATCAATTTGAGAACAATTATGAATATATACTTTCAAGAAAACTGTGAAATTGTCCCTCTTTTGGGGAACACTTTAAGTAACACATAATTTCTAATAAAAGCCTGAAGAATTAAAAATTGTTGGAAATCATATATGATTATATTTTCTATAATTAGTTTTATATTTAAATTAATGTTTGAAGTTAAGCTTTTTTTTAACTAATCAATAGTTGACAGTTTTTACAACTTTCTTATATTAGTGGTTATTTTGAGTTAATATCATACACATATAATGCATTCAATTACCTAATTAAATGACAATCTTAATGAATAGGGATAAAGGTGCTGACATTGGCAAAATTTTACTGAATATAAATTTAAAATTTTCTTTTGTTAAAAATTTGTATGTTCACTCTGCTTTAAGCATTATAATTATTAGAATTTAGAAGATGATTATGCAAGATCATGCAACTCTGGCACTAAGTTGTTTTTTCTATTTTTGCTTTTCCATGAAGGCAAAATTTTAAATAATATTGAATGTTACCCAGTCTCAACTTACATTTTCTAACCTATTTTCTATTATGACTGTAATCCTAATTCATTGAGCCAAATTATTCCTGATATGCATACACTGTACTCAGTTGAAAGTTTATATCCATAACTGCTGAAAAACAAAGAAAACAACTTTAAACATTACTGAAACGTTTTCCAGTTTGGAAAGAGTCATGGAGCTACTATCTCCTACCTTCTTGTTGAATTAATAATTTCTACAGTTAATTGGAAATATTTTAAATAGTGAAGTTTATAATTCATTGATGATGTGGGTTCTTGATACCTGAATAAAAATATACCATAAACTAGCGAGTTATACTTCCAAGAATTAAAGGAACTGTAAATTTTATTACAAAAAATATGAAGGGGTTTACGCTGATATCAAATAATGTGGCTAACTCTACACAAACTCTTTAGTGGTTACTATAAAGGTCAATCAGTGTAAACATTTTAATTATCAGTATCGGAAGTCAACACAATTTGTGCCTAAAGGGTACTATATTATTAATTTAGAATTTGCAGACCATAGTGTCCCTGATGAAATTATTCAATTCTCCCCCTCTGTCATACAAATGCAGCTATTAACCATATGTGAATGAAAGGGCTCAGATGTGCCCAATTAAACTTTTAACACAAATATGTGGTGGGCCAACTATGACCCATGGACAACAGTTTTTGCATACACTTTGGCAAGTATATTATTTCCTATTTAATATCAGTTAATTTGACTAAAATTTGAAAATTCAATAAAAGATGTAAGATTTTCAAATTTAACAGCAAATGTATTTCATTTATTTATTAAGAAGGTGAATGAGGACAACATAAATATTTATAAAAGAAAAGATGAGGCAAACATTTCTAACTCATTTTTGGACATTTATATTGCTTTTAATATCAAAAGATTAAGTGAGAAAGTCACCAGCAATTTGACTCATAAATAAGGAAATAGTGTACTAAAAGAAATGATCAAAACTAGTATTTCATGTTACATGTGGCCTTATCCCAAAGATAATTATCTTTAGAGAATTTTTGTGGAATTTGCCTCATCAAAAGACTAAAAATGAAAAACAAAAGTTGAAATGAAAATCATATATACAATGATAAAATTCAGTGACCATTCATGACTTTTTAAAGTTTCTTAGTAAAACAGAATAGAACTTTATTTCAGTAGCATAAGTAACCTGACTAGATCATCACAACTAGATATGCTACATGTTCCTTGTCTGGCTCCAATTTGAACAAGTCAACAAAAAATGATGTTTTGAGACAATTGGGTATTAGGAGTATGTTCCCAGTGGCTCAGTGGCAAATAATCCTCATGCCAAGGCAGAAGACTCAGGAGATATGGGTTTAGTCCCTGGGTTTGGACGATCTCCTAGAGGAGGAAATAGCAAACTCCTCCTGTGTTCTTACCTGGGAAACCCCATAAGCAGAGGAGCCTGGTGGGCTAGAGTCCGTGGGGTCACAAAGAATTGGACACAACTGAGCAAGTGAGCATGAATATGTGCAAGTGTGTGCAAGGTGATAAATGATACCAAAGACATTTTGCTAATTTAGCTAGCTTGGAAACTGCATCAGGATTAAGCCAAAAAATATATATATATATTTTAGGAATTCATACTGAAAATATACAGGTAAGAAAAAGTTTGCTATATAAGTTCTAGTTTAAAATACAATAAAATGTTTCAAAGCTTTTCAAAAAACAGGTAAAGCAATATAAAATAGCCTTCATATCTATTGAATCTGCTTCATTTGTACTTGAAACTATTTCTCCAGTTCTCTATCCTAGTGTATACTTGAAAATATTCACAATATAAGTTTACAGCACATATCATTTTTAATGTTTTAAACAGTAGCTGTATTCTTGGTAAAATCAGTTTTAAGATGCGAAGAATCACTATAACTGCTTTATTCAATACTCTGCTGGAGATTCTATCCAGGAAACTAGTTCAACAAAAATTGAAAAATATCAGAAATGAGAAAACAAAATAAACAACCAAAAATCATTCTTTGCAATCAGCATGATTTTCCTTCTAGGACCTCACTGTATTTACACTAAATGTTTCTGAAACTGGAAAGTCTCCCTCTCCCAGATAATCACATGGTTAGCACCCATCCCTCCTTCAGATCTCTGTCCAAATATCACCTCAATAAAATCTACCCCACTGACACTATTTAAAATTATACTAGCTCCCCACTTCCAAGGCATTTCAGTTTTCTCTTCCTTTCCAAAACACTTATTATTATTACATTCATGCTTATTATCTACATTCTCTCCCATCCCTCACCCCATGAAAGCAGGAATCATTGTCCACTTTGTAGATGAATTGGTTCACTCCCAGCAGTGGTGTGCTGGAGCCTGTCTGGACCACATCATGGGACCCAATTGTGCACAGGTTCTTGAAATCTGCCCCGGTAAGAGACTTTGCCTTTATATTTGAAGGGGATGGCAACCACTCCAGGATTCTTGCCTGGAGAATTCCATGGACAGAGGAGCCTGGTTGGCTACAGTCCATGGAGTTGCAAAGAGTCGGACACGACTGAGCAACTAACATTTTTTTATCCAAATAGTGATTCTTTTCATATTTTGTTTCTAAAATTCTTTAACAATCAGTTTTTAAGATTTTATTGAGTATTGGAGATTGAATATACACCAAAGTTATTTCAAATATTTATTCATTCAGAAATTTTTATTGAGTATCCACAACATGACTGACAGATGTTCTAAATGAGAGAATAGTAAATGTTTAACAACTGCCTCTCAGAGGTGAAGTTGAGGGGCTGATTTATTGATTTTGTCAATTTCTAAATCTAAATCAAATTTTTGCGCACTCAACATGACCTGTTGTTTATGAAGTTACCTCATTTAGCTCAGTCATTTTTGTTTTTGACGCTGTCTTTTTAAAAATAATTTTACTTATTGATTTATTTTTGGCTGCACCGGCTTTCTCTAGTTGAGACACCGGCTACTTCTGCTGCTGCTAAGTCACTTCAGTCGTGTCCAACTCTGTGTGACCCCATAGACGGCAGCCCACCAGGCTCCCCTATCCCTGGGATTCTCCAGGCAAGAACAATGGAGTGGGTTGCCGTTACTACTTATGGTGTATGAGCTTCTCATTACTGTGGCTTCTCTTCATGTGGAGCACGGGCTGTAGGTGGTAAGGGCTTCAATAGCTGCAACATGTTGACTCGGTAATTGCGGTTCCTGAGCTCTAGAGTATAGGCTTAGATTTTGTGGCAAACTGTCTTAGTTGCTTCATGGCTTGAGGAATCTTCCCACTTCAGGGATCACAGCCGTGTCTCTAGCATTGGCAAGTGGATGCTTTACCACTGAGCTACTAGGGAAATGTAAGCACTTTCTTATTAATCCTCACAAAACTGATTCACCTGTGTCTTTTAATAATGCCTCATCAGCCCTCTGTTTACTTAACAAATTACCCTGAGAAAACAGGAAAGACAAGGTAAATCCAATTCCCTGTGTATGACATACATGGAGAAGAAATTTCTAAATCTCTTTTTCTCAAAGCAGCATTTGTAGGAAAATATAACAGTCTCTGAAGCCTAAAGAAAATATTACTTAAATTGCATGGATAAATAATCATAGAATTACAAAATTGTCATTTAAAATCTGTGCATTAATATAAATAAAATGTTTTAATATAAGTAGAGCTTTTATTATGTGAAAAGGTGTAAGAAATATTTGACTAGTCACCCCAAGTACAACTGAGTTTGTATACAGAGCTTGGATAAGAGACAAAAATCAACTATGATTCACAGTATAATGAAATGTGCCCCAATTTTGCAATATCAGGAATGAAGGATATTGTGGGTCAAATATTACCAGTCGAACCACTGTGAGAATATAATCCTGAGAGCAATGAAACGGTTAAGTCACCATATTTGTTTTGAGAGTACAATTAAAACTAAATAAATTGCTAACTCAGCTCACCAACTCTGCAATTATATAATTATTGAAGTGATCAGACCATAAAATTTGAGACTAAATCATCAAGAAAAACCAGAAAGCAAGTATAATTTGTTATTATTCAGGTTAATGCATATTATTACATCTCATTTACGTGTTTTAAAGTCATATTTGCATATGAGTTTGTGAATTTAGGAAATTTTTGTTATTAAGGAGTTATTGGTGGTTTACTAACAAGAATGCTATTCATGGAGTCCTAAAGAAGCCGCATAGCAATAAAGATTGAGTTGTTCATTAATTTTTCCTAAAATAAATGGTTTTCATTTATAGAAATAAAACTATAAAAATAACATTCCTTATTTAAAGGAATATCTGCTTCCCAGTAAAGGTTTTGTCCATCTACTTATTCATTTGCTAAGGCAAAATTGTAAAATAAAAGAAAATAAGTGTGCATTGTATGAACTAAACTGAGTGTAGGCAATTATTTAATTTGGTAGCAGAAGTTACAGTTTCTTGTGCTTTTGGTCTTTTATCAGAAAAGGAAGAAATTAAGGCATTACATCAACCAAACCTTTATGAAAGTAAATTAGGAGAGAGTGCCACAAAATACTCCCATGGGTATCTACCTATATTCTAAAGTGATATATTACTATGCTGTGTTGTTGTTGCTCAGGTGGTTAGTTGTGTCTGACTCTTTCCACCCTCATGAACTGCAGCATGCCAGTCTTCCCTGTCCCTCACTATTTCCTGAAGTTTGCTCAAACTCATGTCCACTGAATCTATGATGCCATGAGGCGTCTCATCTTCTTTCGTCCCCATCACCTCAGCCCTCAATCTTTCACAGCATCAGGGTCTTTTCCAGTGAGTCAGCTCTTCCAATGAATATTCAGAACTGATTTCACTTAGGATTGACTGGTTTGATCTTCTTGCAGTCCAAGGGGCTCTCAGGAGTCTTCTCCAACACCACAGTTCAAATGCATCAATTTTTTGGCACTCGGCTTTCTTTATAGCCCACACATGACTAACATCCACACATGACTACTAGAAAAACCAAAGCTTTGACTAGATGGACTTTTGCTGGCAAATAATGTCTCTGCTTTTTAAAATGCTGTTGAGGTTGGTCATAGTTTTTCTTCCAAGAAGGAAGCGTATTTTAATTTCATGTTTACAGTCACCATCTGGAGTGATTTTACAGCCCCCCAAAATAAAGTCTGTCACTGTTTCTGCTGTTTCCCAGTCTATTTGCCATGGAGTGATGGGACTGGTTGCTGTGATCTTAGTGTTCTGAATGTTTTCAGCCAACTTTTTCATTCTCCTCCTCTTTCACATTCTTCAAGAGGCTCTTTAGTTCTTCCTTACTTTCTGCCATAAGGGTGGTGTCATCTGCATATCTGAGGTTATTGATATTTCTGCCCACAATCTTGATTCCAGCTTGTGCTTCATCCAGCCCGGCATTTTGCATGATGTACTCTGCATATAAGTTGAATAAGCAGAGTGACAATATGCAGCCTTGAGGTACACCTTCCCTGATTTAGAACCATTCTTTTGTTCCATGTCCAGTTCTAACTGTTGCTTCTTGACCTGCATACAGATTTCTCAGGAAGCGGGTCAGGTGGTCTGGTATTCCCATCTCTTTAAGAATTTTCCACAGTTTGTTGTGATCCACAGGGACTGTGGCTACAGACCATGGGTTCGTAAAAAGTCAGACACGACTGAGCAACTAACACACATACACACAAGCATGCAAGGTGATAATATACAGCCCTGAAGTACTCCTTTCCCAATTTTGAAACAGTCCATTGTTCAGTGTCCAGTCCTAACTGCTGCTTCTTGTCCTGCATATAGGTTTCTCAGGAGGCAGGTTAGATTGTCTGGTATTCCCATCTCTTTAACAATTTCCCACAGATTTACTATGTTCACTAGTCGTTTAAACTAGTGAAAGTCACCTAAACAAAGTGGGCCTCAGTTATGCAAAATATAAAATGTAGAAGTAGGCATACATAAAGTCTGTATGCTTTCAAACTCTATTTATGTTATCTGCAAATTATACTGGTTTTTATACTAATGAGGAAAGGAGGAGAACCAATTTAAATATTTCTGTACTTTTTATAAAGGAAGCTAAATATTTTAAAGAATACCTTGAACCAATTAAAATTTATTAGAAAAAAAAAAGCCCTATTTAAGTGTTATCATAATAGTTTTATTTTATCCAAAGTCTATGACAGTGTATTTTGAAGAAGAAATAATGATTTTGAACTTCAGATAATATTCCTTTAGTTCAGTTCAGTTCAGTCGCTCAGTCGTGTCCGACTCTTTGCAACTCTTTGCTATGAATCGCAGCACGGCAGGCCTCCCTGTCCATCACCAACTCCCGGAGTTCAGTCAGACTCACGTCCATCGAGTCAGTGATGCCATCCAGCCATCTCATCCTCTGTCGTCCCCTTCTCCTCCTGCCCCCAATCCCTCCCAGCATCAGAGTCTTTTCCAATGAGTCAACTCTTCGCATGAGGTGGCCAAAGTACTGAAGTTTCAGCTTTAGCATAATTTCTTCTAAAGAAATCCCAGGGCTGATCTCCTTCAGAATGGACTGGGTGGATTTCCTTGCAGTCCAAGGGACTCTCAAGAGTCTTGTCCAACACCATAGTGCAAAAGCATCTATTCTTCGGTGCTCAGCCTTCTTTACAGTCCAACTCTCACAACCATACATGACCATTGGAAAAACCATAGCCTTGACTAGACGGACCTTTGTTGGCAAAGTAATGTCTCTGCTTTTAAATATGCTTTCTAGGTTGGTTATAACTTTCCTTCCAAGGAGTAAGCGTCTTTTAATTTCATGGCTGCCGTCACCATCTGCAGTGATTTTGGAAAGTTGAATGGAAATTGGAGAGAGTTCTGTAGGTGAATTTTGAATTTCATTCATTATCGTCATGAAGGATACTTTAAAAGTTTTGTATTCTATCCTCAAATGTATTTTCACCTTTTATTTCTTATAGGAAACACATCCATTTTCTGTTTGAATGGCGGGAAAAGATCAGCAATGAAAAACCACACAAGACCCACATAATATATTCTTCTGGGGCTATCAGATGACCCAGAGCCTCAGATTGTGATTTTTATCTTTTTAATCATCACATATATATTAACTGTCACTGGAAATTTGACCATCATCATTCTCACCTTGGTGGACTCCCATCTACAGACACCTATGTATTTTTTTCCTCAGGAACTTCTTGAGAGGGTAACAGGCAGGAAGGCCAGGGGTCTCCAAATGGAGGAAATAGCCTGCAAGTGTCAGACATTTTTATCTCTCTTAAGCGGCAGGAGGAAACAAACTAGCAATATTTTTTTCCTTCTCTATACAAATTTAAAGGGAGGTTTCTCTTAAAATACTGTGTTGCCATAATGACACCTGGTTTCACCTGAAGTTAGGTATTCTTGAACCTAGAGATAATCAATGCCTTTTTCTTATGGAAATGTTTGTCTTAAGCTATGCTAATGTACTATGCCTTTACCCCAAACTCTGTCTCCAAGTCGGTTCAGCCTCTTGGCCCAGAAGCTACTTGACAAACCAGTATGGATATTGTTCCCCTAATCTATGTAAATGAAACTATTTTTATGGTGGTCTGCCCTTCTTCAAGATTCAAGTTAATCATTTTATGGCCCAGGATAAACCATTTGGCGCCAAGATTATCCCAAAATGCATCTTATGGGTGAGGGGCCTGGTGCCATTCTGAATTTTAAGACATTCCTTTCTTTCATTAACAGACTGCTAGTGACTATATAACATCCAGCTGAAGACTAGCAGGGGGGTACTCTTTCTGTCCCCTTCTGATGCCTATGTCAGAAGCTTTCTCTATCTCCTTTATACTTTAATAAAAATAAAACTTTATTACACAAAAGCTCTGAGCGATCAAGCCTCGTCTCTGGCCCCGGTTTGAATTCTTCTCCTCCAGGGGCCAAGAATCCCAGTGTATTTGCATGATTCAACAACAACCTTTCATTCTCTATATTAAAAATTTTCTTTATAACTCTCTGTATTCCTAGATTTCTGAGCACAATTATCACCAGGGACAAAATGATTTCATACAATGATTGTACAGCTCAGTTGTTTTTCTTCATTTTCTTGGGTATCAGAGTTTTATCTTCTAACTGCCATGTCCTATGATCGCTATGTAGCTGTCTGCAAACCCCTGCATTACACAACCATCATGAACAACAGAGTCTGTGTACTGCTTGTCTTTTGTGCTTGGCTGGCAGGGTTCTTAAACATCTTCCCACCTGTTATTCTGTTTCTCTAGTTAGCTTACTGTGGTTCTAATATCATTGATCACTTTGCTTGTGACTATTTCCCCCTCTTGCAACTATCCTGCTCAGGTACGTGGCTCCTTGAAGTGATTGGTTTTTACTCTGCAATAGTGATTCTGCTTTTTACTTTGGCATTAAAGATGCTATCCTACATTTTCATCATCAAGACAATTCTGGGACTGCCTTCTGCCAGTCAGAGAAAAAAGGCATTTTCTTCATGCTCCTCTCATGTCATTGTCATTTCCATCTCTTATGGAATCTGTATATTCATGTATGCCAACCCTTTAGCAAAAGAAAGGCATCCTTGAACAAAGGAGCATCTATTCTGAATGCTTCTGTTCCTCTTATGATGACCATTTATATATTCTCTGAGGAACCAGCAAGTGAAACAAGCCTTCAAGGAGACCATCCAAAAGGTTATCTTTACCCCAGGAAATGCAAGTTATTATATCAATAAAAGAGTAAAGTTCTTGTCAATGCTTTCTGTTACTCATAATCTGCCTAAACTCTTTCAGTACAGTTGTATGAATCCTTTTCATCTGTTCCCATGTTAAAAAATTCCCCACACTGAACCTAATTAACTGTATAAAGTTGAATATTACTTCAGAATTTTCTATAATTTTTTATTCAAATATATTTGGATGAAGTAAAGAACACAGGTTGGTGTTACAATTTTATAGGCCATTTAGTTTGATGAAAAGAATGTCAGAATTGATGTGGATTTCTGAAATTTTCTACCAGGTAATAGAAATGACATTATTAGGAATTTTTATTCTATCTGGAATTTTCATGAAATCAAACAACAACAATCACTAGAGGGTTGAAAATAAATATAAATATCAACTTAAATATTTTTAAAGTTTAGAAACTGAAGTATATTTTAACTCTTTATACTATTATAGTACTTTTATAATAATGAGGAGAGAGAAGAAAGAGGAGGGTAGAGTTAATATTTTTTCAGCAATTACTATATTCCAGGCCTATTCTAATTATTTTCTTCATATTGGCTCATTGAATCTTGTGAACAGCTTTACTTCATTTTCAGTCACTCATTCGTCATTTTCGTCAGTCATTTCGTCAGTCACTCATTTTCAGTCACTCATTTTACAGTCACTCATTCTACAGTCACTCATTCGTCATTTTCAGTCATTTGTGCTCTCATGGACTGCAGCACACGAGGCTCTGCTGTCCTTCACTAGCTCCCTGAGTTTGCTCAAACTCATTTCCATGATCTAGTAATGCCTTCCAAGCATCTCATCCTCTGTTGCCCCCTTCCCTTCCTGCCCTCAATTTTTCCCAGCATCACGGTCTTTTCCAGTGAGTATGCTCTTCACATAAGGTGGCCAAAATATTGGCGCTTCAGCTTCAGCATCAGTCCTTCCAATGAATATTCAGAGTTGATTTCCTGTAGGACTAACTGGTTTGATCTCGCAGTCCAAAGGACTCTCCAGAGTATTCTCTAGCAGCATAGTCTAAAAGCATCAATTCTTGTGTGCTCAGCCTTCTTTCTTGTCCAACTCTCACATCCTTACATGACTACTGAAAAACCCATAGCTTTGACTATACAGATCATTGTTGGCAAAGTGATGTTTCTGCTTTTTAATACACTAAATTCATCAAAGCTTTTCTTAAACAATTTTCTGAGGTAACTGTTATTGATTTTCTATTGAAGATATTTTTACCTTATCGTTTCCTCTGGAAATGTTTCATATGACTGTTCTTATTTCACAGCCATGATGAAAAGGTAAAATTGGTGTTAATTTTAATTGGCAATAGAGAAGAACAAGAAAGAAAAGGGATCCAGATTGGAAAAGAAGTAAAACTTTCATTGGTGACAGCATGATACTATACAAAGAAAACCGTACAAATACCATCAGAAAATGACTAGACTAATCAGTTAATTTAGTAAGGTTGTAGGATACAAAATCAATATGCAGAAATCCATTGAATTCCAATACACTAGCAACAAAAATCTGAAAGAGAAAATAAAGAATCAACTCCATTCATCAAAGCAACAATAACAATAAAATATCTAAGAATAAGTGCACAAAAGAGCTGTATAAAGAAAACTATAAGACATTGATGAAAGAAGTCAAAGATGACATAAACAGATGGAGAGACATACCAATTCTTGAATTGCAAGAATCAATGTAACAAAATGGAAAGCCCAGAGATAAACCCAAGCACTTTTGGGCACCTTATCTTCGACAAAAGAGGCAAGAATATGCAACAGAGGAAAGACAGCCTCTTCAATAAGTGGTGCAGGGAAAACTGGACAGCTTTGTGCAAAAGAATAAAACTAGAACACTTCCTTACACCATTCACAAAGATAAACTCCAAACGGATTACAGACCTCCACCTCTTTATGTTTCGGTAGTAAAATCAAGTAGGACCTTATTACAGAGAAGGCAATAGCAACCCACTCCAGTACTCTTGCCTGGAAAATCCCATGGATGGAGGGGCCTGGTGGGCTGCAGTCCATGGGGTTGCTAGGAGTCGGACACAACTGAGCGACTTCACTTTCACTTTTCACTTTCATGCATTGGAGAAAGAAATGGCAACCCACTCCAGTGTTCTTGCCTGGAGAATCCCAGGGACGGGGAGCCTGGTGGGCTGCCGTCTATGGGGTCGCACAGAGTCGGACATGACTGAAGCGACTTAGCAGCAGCAGCAGCAGCAGCAGGAGCAGGACCTTATTAAACTTAAAAGCTTTTGCACAGCAAAGGAAATCATAAACAAGATGACAAAACAGCCCTCAGAATGGGAGAAAATAATTGCAAATGAAGCAACGGACAAAGGATCAATCTCTAAAAAAGCAACTCATGTAGTTCAATAACAAAAGAACAAGTCATTGACACAATGAGCAGAAGACATAAATGGACGGCTATTTCTCCAAAGAAGACATACAGATGGCTAATAAACACATGAAAAAATACTCAACTTCACTTGTCAAAACTACAATGAGGTAAAACCTCACGTCGGTCAATATGGCCGTCATCAAACAAATACTGGAGAGGATGTGAAGAAATGGGAATCCTCTTGCAAAGTTGGTGGGAATGTGAATTTATAGAGCCACTATGAAGAATAGTATGGTGATTTCTTTGAAAAATAGGAATAAAACTTCCATATGACCCAGTAGTCTTAATACCGGGCATATATTCAGAAAATCACAATTCTAAGACACAGGTACTCCAGTGTTCACTGCAGCACAATTCACAATAGCCAGAACATGAGAGCAACCTTGATGACCATCGGCAGATGCAATGGATAAAGAAATTGTGGTAAGCACATGGACAGAGGAGGCTGTCAGGCTATAGTCCTTTGTGACTCTAGTGTCACAAAGAGTTGGCCATGACTGAGCACAAATGCACAACCATAAGCTGGGTTATAAACTGGTTCATAACAAGCCAAGCACCCACATAAAGGAACAAACTGGAAACAAATATAGTGAGGTAGATAAACCTAGAGCCTGTTATAGAGTGAAGTAAATCAGAAAGAGAAAAACAAATATTGTATATTAACACATATATATGGAATCTAGAAAAATGGTACCTATGAACCTACTTTCAGGGCAGCAATTAGAGACACAGATGTATAGAACAGACCTGTGTACATAGCGGTGATGGTTGGGAGAGGGTGGCGCAAATTGAAAGACAATAATTGAAACTCATACATTAAAATATATAAGACAGATAGCCAATGAGAAGTTGCAGTACAGCACGGTGAGCTTAACCCCAGCCTCTATGACAACCTAGAGAGGTGGGCTGGGGTAGGAGGTGGGAATGAAGTCAAAAAGGAGGAGACATATGTATACTTATGACAGACTCATGCTAACATATGGCAGAAACCAACACAACATTGTAAAGCAATTATCCAGCATTAAAAAACATTGAAAACTAGTATTCAGCATGATTGAATATTTCCTGAATTTCTATAAAGAGTGTTTCCAGTCAAAATCAAAATACAGGTCTCTCTCAGGTGTTGCTGCTCTGCCTTTTTCTGTCTGTCCTAATTTTGTAAGAAATATTGTGAAAACATGGAATGAAAAAACATTTCAAAGATGGAAATGAGGTGAGTTCCAAGGTTGAATGGAATGATGAGCCCAAAGGAAGGGTAATACGTGAGAGAATGATGAGAATTTGTATGGCAAAAAATGTATATACTATATTTGGTAGTTCAATTCAGTCATTCACTCATGTTCATTTCTTTGCAACCCCATGGACTGCAACAGGCCAGGCTTCCTGGTCTATCCCCAACTCTTGGAGCTTGCTCAAACTCATGTGCATTGAGTCAGTGATGCCATCCAACCATCTCATCCTCTGTCGTCCCCTTCTCCTCCTGCCTTCACTCTTTCCCAGCATCAGGGTCTTTTCCAGTTAGTCAGTTCTTTGCATCAAGTGACCAAAGTGTTGGAGCTTCAGCGTCAGCATTAGCCCTTCCAATGAATATTCAGGATTGATTTTCTTTGGGATTGACTGGTTTGATCTCATTGCAGCCCAAGGGACTCTCAAGAGTCTTCTCCAATACCATAGTTCAAGAGCATCAATTCTTTGGCACTCAGTATTCTTTATGGTCCAACTCTCACATCATACATGACTACTGAAAAAAACCATAGCTTTAACTAGATGCATCTTTGTTGACAATGTCTGCTTTTTAATATGCTGTCTAGTTTGGTCATAGCTTTTCTTCCAAGATGCAAGTGTCTTTTAATTTCATGCCTGCAGTCATCATCTGCAATGATTTTGGGGCCCAAGAATTTAAAGTTTGTCATTGTTTCCATTGTTTCCCCGTGTATATGCCATGAAGTGATGGTACCGGATGCCATGATCTTTGTGTTTTAAATGCTGAGTTTCAAGCCAGCTTTTTCACTCTCTTCTTTTACTTTCATGAAGAGGCTCTTTAGTTCCTCTTCACTTTCTGCCCAAAGGATTGTGTTATCCACTTATCTAAGTTATTGTTATTTCTCTCATCAATCTTGATCCCATCTTGTGCTTCATCCAGCCTGGCATTTCGCATGATGTACGCTGCATATAAGTTAAATGAGCAGGGTGACAATATACAGCCTTAGCGTACTCCTTTCCCAATTTGGTACCAGTCTATTGTTCCATGTCCAGTTCTAACTGCTGCTTCTGGAATGGCATACACATTTCTCAGGATGTAGGTAAGGTGATCTGGTATTCCCATCACTTTAAGAATTTTCCACAGTTTGTTGTGATCCACACAGTCAAAGGCTTTGGCATAGTCAATAAAGAAGAAGTAGATATTTTTCTGGAACTTTGTTGAATTTTCTATGGTCCAACGGATGTTGGCAATTTGATCTCTGGTTCTTTGACCTTTCTAAATCCAGTTCTAACATCAGGAAGTTCTCAGTTAATGTGCTGTTGAAGCCTCATTCAGAGAATTTGACCATTACTTTGCTAGAGTGTGAGATAAGTGCAATTGTGTGGTAGTTTGAACATTCTTCATGGTGGAGAGTTCTGACAAAGCGTGGTGCTCTGGAGAAGGGAATGGAAACCACCTCAGTATTCTTGCCTTGAGAAACGCAGGAACAGTATGAAAATTCAAAAAGATATGACACTGAAAGATGAACTCCCCTGGTTGGTAGGTGCTCAATATGCTACTGGACAAGAGTGGAGAAACAACTCCAGAAAGAATGAAGAGATGGAGCGAAAGTGAAAACAAGGCCCAGTTTGGATGTGACTGGTAATGTAACTAAAGTCTGATGCTGTAAAGAACAATATTGCATAGGAACCTGGAATGTTAGGTCCATGAATTAAGGTAAATCAGTTCAGTTCAGTTCAGTCGCTCAACCATGTCCAACTCTGCGACCCCATGAAAGGGTAAATCAAAAGTGGTCAAATAGGAGATGGCAAGAGTGAACATCAACATTTAAGAATCAGAGGACTAAAATGGACTGGAATGGATGAATTTAACTCAGAGGACTTTTATATCTACTACTGTGGGTAAGAAGTAGAAGAAATGGAGTAGCCCTCATAGTCAACAAAGGCCTAGTGTGAAATACAGTACTTGGGTGCAATCTCAAAAACGACAGAATGAACTCTGTTTGTTTGCAAGGCAAACCATTCAATATCACAGTAATCTAAGTCTATGCCCCAACCAGTAATGCTGAAGAAGCTGAAGTTGAATGGCTCTATGAAGACCTACAGGACCTTCTAGAACTAACACCCAAAAAAGATGCCCTTTTCATCATAGGGGATTGGAATGCAAAAGTAGGAAGTCAAGAAATACCTGGAATAATAGGCAAATTTGGAATACAGAATGAAGCATGGCAAAGCCTAATCGAGTTTTGCCAAGAGAAACACCCTCTTCCAACAATGCAAAAGAAGACTCTACACATGGACATCTCCAGATGGTCAATACTGAAATCAGATTGATTATATTCTTTGCAGCTGAAGGTGGGGAAGCTCTATGCAGTCAGAAAAAACAAGACTGGGAGCTGACTATGGCTCAGATCATGAGCTCCTTACTGCCAAATTCAGACTTCAATTGAAGAAAGTAGGGCAAATCACTAGACCATTCAGATATGACCTAAATCAAATCCTTTATGATTATGCAGTGGAAGTGACAAATAGATTCAAGGGAATAGATCTGATAGAGTGCCTGAAGAACTATGGATGGAGGTTCATGACATTCTACAGAAGACAGTGACCAAGAACATCCTCAAGGAAAAGAAATGCAAAAAGGCAAAATGGCTGTCTGAGGAGATCTTATGAATAGCTGAGAAAAGTAGAGAAGTGAAAGGCAAAGGAGAAAAGGAAGGATATATCCATGTGAATATAGAGTTCCCAAGAATAACAAGCAGAGGTAAGAAAGCCTTCCTCAGTGAACAATGCAGGGAAATTGAGGAAAACTAGAGAATGGGAAAGACTAGACATCTCTTCAAGAAAATTAGAGATGCCAAGTGAATATTTCATGCAAAAATGGTCACAATAAAGTGCAGAAATGGTATGTACCTAATAGAAGAAGAAGATATTAAGAAGAGCTGGCAAGAATACACAGAAGAACTATACAAAAAAGATCTTAAGACCCAGATAACCATGATGGTGTGATCTCTCACCTAGAACCAGACATCCTGGAGTCTGAAGTCAGGTTAGCCTTAGGAAGCATCACTATGAACAAAACTAGTGGAGGTGATGGAAATCCTGTGGAATTCTTTCAATTCCTAAAAGATGATGTTGTTAAAATGCTGCACTCAATATGCCAGTTTTCATATCCAATCCCAAAGAAAGACAATTCCAAAGAATGTTCAAACTACTGCACAACTGCACTCATATTTGGTAAGGTGATAGCAATAAAAGTATGAGCACTGAAAAATACTTGCAGGGAGACTATGTAAAAATTAATAGACTTTGAAAGCCCTGGTTTTTATTTGATTGCTCATTGTTATGCCTCTAATTTATAAAACAAGGCTTTTATTTTTTCATTTCCTGAGAAGAGTACAGTCTTCCTGGCCATGTCCATGAAGGCTCACTTGACTTTCAGATTCCTTAGGGTATAAATAAAGGGCTTCAGCATGGGGATAACTGAGGTGTTTAGCACAGCCACTCCCTTGCTCAAAGGCACCCTGTCCTTTGCTGATGGATTCATGTACATGAAAATGTAGCTACCATAAGAGATGGAGGTGACAATTTGTGGGAATAACACGTGGAAAAGGCCCTTGTCCTCTGAGTGGTGGAAGAGATCCTCAAAATCATTCTGATGATATATGGATAGGACAGAATTATTAATACCAAAGTGAACATTAGGTTAAACACAGCAATGGGAAAGCCCATCATTTCTAGCAATTTGGTGTCTGAACAAGAAATGTGTGAAAGGGGAAATAATCACAAGTAAAATGATCAATAGCATAATCAAGTTGTCTGAACAGCATGAGTGATGAGAAAATGATTAAGGATGAAGTCAACCAAGAAGCCAAGACAAGTAGTGTGCAGAGTCTACTATTCATGGTGCTCATGTACTGCAGCTATTTGCAGATGGCAATGTAATGGTCAGAAGACTTGGCAACCAGTAGGCAAAACTCAATGACTCGTAAGAGAATGGAAAAAAAAAAAAGAGAGAGAGAGAGAGAGAGAGCCATACAATCAGTAAAAGAAAAGGTTTTCTCTCCTGTAGTAATGGTGATAAGGAATTTGGGTACAGTGACAGTTGTGGATGACACCTCTAATATGGAGAAATTTCTGAGGAAGAAATACATCAGGGTCTGTAGGTGAGCATCCATCAGGGTTAGGGTGATTAATGGTCAGGTTTCCAGTGATACTGAGCATGAAGGTGGTGAGTAGAAAGATACAGCTCACAACGTGAAATTGTGGGTGATCTGACAGTTCCAGAAGGATAAACTCTCTTATTTCTATGTAGTTTCTCCTTGTCATCTTCTTTTGAGTATCCTTCAGGGTAAAACACAAAGAGACTAAAAGAAAAGCAAACTATTCACAGATAGCACTGGAATTTATTTCTGGAAGGGCTATGCCATACTAATTTAACTTGGGAGATCTTTGAAACAACTTATCTTTAAAGATTTTTTTTTTAACATATGCCAGTGTGTGTTTTTCATAGAATATTTATTTTATTCTTGTTTCATTTTTTTCTTATTTTATTTTATTTTTATTTTACTCTACAATATTGTATTGGTTTTGCCATACATCAACATGCATCCACCATGGGTGTACATGTATTACCCATCCTGAACCCCCCTCCCACCTTCCTCCCCATACCATCCCTCTGGGTCACCCAGTGCACCAGCCCCAAGCTTCCTGTATCCTGCATCGAACCTGGACTGGCCATATGACCCAGCAATCCCACTGCTGGGCATACACACCGAGGAAACCAGAATTGAAAGAGACACGTGTACCCCAATGTTCATCACAGCACCCCTTATAATAGTCAGGACACGGAAGCAACCTAGATGTCCATCAGCAGATGAATGGATAAGAATGCTGTGGTACATATACACAATGGAGTATTACTCAGCCATTAAAAAGAATACATTTGAATCAGTTCTAATGAGGTGGATGAAACTGGAGCCTATTATACAGAGTGAAGTAAGCCAGAAAGAAAAACACCAATACAGTATACTAACATATATATATGGTATTTATAAAAATGATAATGACAACCTTGTACGCGAGACAGCAAAAGAGACACAGAATATTTCTTTTAAAATAACTATTTCACTGATTGAAATAGGTTAAAAATATGCTTAAAATTTTTATTCAAATCACATACTTTAAATGCGAAGAGCAGGAATTCTAACCTAGGCTTTCCTATGTATATGAAATACTGGAATAGAAATGCTATCTATTGATTTTTTAAATCCTTTCCTAAAATATTTCTTTCCCAATGGGAAACTCCTCATCTTTTCTTCAAATTCAGTTAGATTGCATTATTTCCTAATCTTTTACCTGATTTCTTATATTATTATTTTGCTAGTTAATTTAGAAAATCCAAATATGTCAGGGAAAAGGTCACTCAAATGGGTCCATCTCCCAAATGAAAGTCATTGGACTTAAATCTTCAACAATATGAGAGACTTCTAAGTTCTCACTCTGACTCACACCCACCTTCCTAACTTCTGACTCCTTACCTGAATCATACCTAATGGATTCACTATTGTGACCATCTCAAGTATTGGAGCCAGGGTTTATGAACTCTGAAATCTAATGCCTGATGATTTGATGTGACAAAGATGTAATAATAATAGAAATAAAGTGCACAATATGCAAAATGAGCTTGAACCGTCCTGTAACTAGCCTCTACCCAGGTCCTTGGAAAAGTTGTCATCTGCTAAACTGATCCCTGGTACAAAAAGTTGGGGAACTTGTGTACAGACTCCAGAGTACAGAGGAGGCAGAGCGGATTTTTCATAGACTGCATCTGTGTCATTGGCTAAGGAAACTAAGTTGTATGAATATCTAAAATCAAACATAAAACATTATCTTTCAGAGAATATTTTTTTCTTCAAAATCTCTGCCATCTAAATATTATTATTCTCTCTATATGTGTGTGTATATTCTTTTTTTTTCTTCTTTTTAAATTAAATTTATTTATTTTAATTAGAGGCTAATTACTTTACAATAATGTACTGGTTTTGCCATACATCAACATGCATCTGCCACAGCTGTACACATGTTCCCAATCCTGAACCCCCTCCCACCTCCCTCCTGATACCATCCCTCTGGATCATCCCAGTGCACCAGCCCCAAGCTTCCTGTATCCTGTATTGAACCAGGACTGGCAATTCGTTTCTTATATGATATTATACATGTTTCAATGCCATTCTCCCAAATCATCACCCCCCCTCCCACAGAGTCTAAAAGACTGTTCTATACATCTGTGTCTCTTTTGCTGTCTCCCATACAGGGTTGTTGTTACCATCTTTCTAAATCCCATATATATGCATTAGTATACTTTATGGTGTTTTTCTTTCTGGCTTACTTCACTCTGTATAATCGGCTCCAGTTTCATGTATATTCTGCTTTCTATCCTATGTTTTATTTTTATATTTTCCTTTTTTCTACATTGATATTCACTTAGTAAAATCTCTATTTTGTCAGTATATTGGTAAAATTCTTAAATAGCAATGAAAGACTTTTACTTTGTCTTGCTGTTTAACAGTAACAAAAATAACAATGCATTTATTTTAAAAGGTCAATAAATTGACCCAGTTATTTTCAAGATCACTCATTCTGTGAATTCTCTTTGAATGGTAAAATTTACGTTTCGGTATTAGGAGAGAACTTTCTGCAATAGAATATTTAATTTCAAGATATAGGTTTATTGATTTGTTGTATGTGCATGCTTAGTTGCTCAGTTCTGTCCAGCTCTTTGCAAAACTATGGACTATATACCATCAGGCTCCTCTATTCATGAGATTCTCCAGGCAAGAATACTGGAGTGAGTAGCCATTCCCTTCTCCAGGGGATCTTCCTGACCAAGGGATCTAACTGGGTCTCCTCCATTGCCAGCAGATTCTTTACCATTTGAACCACCAGGGAAGCCTTTTTTTTTTTAGTATGTAATGCATCATAATATTGTGAAAATTCTCAGTGTTTTTTCTCTTCTACAAGCCTGAGCCTTTTCATTCACTTTACTGTATAAGAAAACTATAGCTACTCTCGATTTAGGGAAAATTCCAACTGAGATGAATGGTGGCCAATTCTACTGGGAAATCATGTGATGTTTAGGAGAAAATGAGTATATCCTTTTGCTAATCCTCAAAGATCAGAGGAAAACAATATCTTGAAACTTACAGAAACAGCAGGCTTTACATTGTCTGTAGACAAATTCATGGCAAATCAATATTTGATAAATATTCATTAATGCAAGTGTAAAAGTCATTGTTCTCAATTAACAACACTCTTCTCTAATTAACTGCTGTACATAACTCTGATCCTTAAACCATTTCAGAATGTGAAGTGTCAACCATTCTTGGGATGTTTTTGATAAAGCAATGAAGAATATACCCAAGTCTTTAAGACCTCATTTCAGACTTAACCTTCCTTAGGACTTATCCACACTTTTCCTGCTATTCCCATGAAATTTAGAATAACAAGCTTCATATTCCTTTCTCTCCCTTAAGATTTCTAATGTCTTATATATCTCATGGTGAATCAGGCTTGTGGTTCATTTAGGGTGAAAATTAACCTATCCAATAAACTACTGCTTGCCAAAGGAAGCGGGGGTGAGGGGTGGTGTGTGATTGGGACTGGCATATATACATTGTTGATCATTATTCTTTATTGTTCATCTCAGTCGCATCCAACTCTTTGTGTTCCTTTTGGACTGTAGCCTGCTAAACTCTGTCCATGAGATTCTTCTGGCAAGAAATACAGGAGTGGGTTGCCATTTCCTCCTCCAGACAATCTTCCTGACCCAGGGATTGAATCTGTGTCTCCTGTGTCTCCTGCACTGCAGGCAGATTCTTTATCTACTGGGCCATTGGGGAAGCCATACACTATTGTTGAGTAATTATTATAAATTACTAACAAATCTAATTATTTTCACATAGTATCTCTAGAGTTGTTTTTCATTTCTCATACTTTTATTGCTAGCTCTTGCCAAGGATATTAGATACATTTTTTCCCCCATTCCCATCCTTCTCTCATACACTTCCCTTCCTTCAGGCTAGTCCTTCCACTCTATAACCATGAACTGACCTCATAATTCTTCTTTGAAATGTTTTTAATTCCATGTTTTTGGACAGTATTTCTTAAAAAATTAAAGACAGAAGAGGCAGAGCAAGAGCACTCAAGAGAGACCTGTGTTTTATGATTTCACCAGAAAACACTCTTTCTAGAATTTCAGGAAATATTAAATCATGTAAAGCACTATTTTTAATTTACTCTACAATGACCATATGAATAATCTGTTCATCTCATTAGACTATTACATATACTCTCCTCTGCATATTGTGGCCTACCTAGTAGTTACATGAAAACAATACGACTAAGAACATAATGTAATTATATTTTCTGAGAACTCAAAAACTTTCCTCTTTACTCAGCTTAAATCTTCTGTACCATATAATTTATCAATATGAATATATACATTTAGCAAAACTGTGAAATAACCCCCTTTTTGGAAGTATTTAACTAACATATATGCTGTAACAATTCTTAAAGAAAGGTTCAAGAATGAATATTACCAGATACCATATATGACTATATTTTTTGTGGCCAGTTGTATATTTAAATAAATGATTGATGTTATGCTGATCTTTTCAATAATCAATAGCTAAGAGTTTCTGTAACTTTCTCATATTTGTGGCTATTTTGAGGTAATATCTTACAGATAAAATTCATTCAATAATCGGCTTAAATGACAAACCTAATTAGTAGGGATAATGAAACTCACATTGGCAAAGGTATTTGAGGCTAAAGAAAAATTGTAAGTTCGCTGTATTTTAAGCACTAGAAAATTGCATTACTTTGGAAAATGTATTGATTAAAATTTATAAAATGTTCATACAAGATTATGCTATTCTGACACTGAATTTTTATTTTTTTATGTTTTCCCTGAAGTCAAAACTTGGAATAATAATGAGGGATACTCAACCTCATCCTACATTTTTAAAACTTTTATCCAGAAAGAGTATAATTGTAATTCACAGAGCTAAATTCTTCCTGATATTCATGTACTATTATCAATTGAGAGACAGAAGTCCAAAATTTACTGAAAAACAAATAAAATAACTTATTAAAAAATACTGAGGTGATTTTGACTTAGTAGGAAAGTTGTGGAATTACTATTTCCTCCCCTCATGCTGAAACATTTATGATTTCCTAGCTTAATAGGAAATATTTGAATATACTGAAGTTTAGACTTGATTGATGATTGTGAGTTCTTGATACCATAAACTATAGTCTGGGAATTAAAAGAAGTATAAATGAATTGCAAAAGAGGAGTTTATGCTGATATTATCAGATAATGGAGCTCTCCACATAACTCTTACAAACTCCTTAGTGGTTAATATAAATGTTTGCAATCTGCATGTAAACACTGATTATCAATATCAGAGGTAAACACAAATTTTCTGTAAAAGGGCAATATATCAATAATTTAGAAAAAAAATAATAATTTAGAATTTGCAGACCATAGTGCCCCTGTTGAAACTATTCAACTCTCCATTTTTGTAATACAAATGCTGCTATAAGCATTGTGTGAATGGAAGGGCTCATGTCCAATAAAACTTTTTGTTTTTTCTTTGTAATGCTATGTTACATTATCTTTTTTTTTTTTTTTTACTTTACAATATTTTATTGGTTTTGCCATACATTGACATGGATCCACTATGGATATACACGTGTTCCCCATCCTAAACCCCCTCCCACCTCCCTCCCCATACCATCTCTCTGGATCACCCCAGTGCACCAGACCCAAGCACCCTGTATCATGCATTGAATCTGGACTGGCAATTCGTTTCACATATGATAATATACATGTTTTAATGCCATTCTCCCAAACCATCCCAGCCTCACCCTCTCCCTCAGAGTCCAAAAGACTGTTCTATACATCTGTGTTTCTTTTGCTGTCTTGCATACAGGGTTATTATTACCATCTTTCTAAATTCCATATATATGAGTTAGTATACTGTATTGGTGTTTTTCTTTCTGGCTTACTTCACTCTGTATAATAGGCTCCAGTTTCATTCACCTCATTAGAACTGATTCAAATGCATTCTTTTTAATGGCTAATATTCCATTGTGTATATGTACCACAGCTTTCTTTAACAAAAATAGGAACTGGGCCAAATTTGGCCCATAAACCTTAGTTCACTCACCCCTGTTTTAGACTTTTGCCATAAACATTAACCCATATGCTATTTTCTTTGTTGAATATGGGCTAATTTGATTGAAATGTGAAAATTCAATAATAGATGTAAGTTTTAATTTTAACTCCAGCTCTTTTTATTATGAAGGTAAATTAGCATAATCTTATAAATTATTTCCAGAGGAAAAGATGAGACAAGCATTTCTAACTCAGTTTTGGAGATTTTTATTCTTGATATCAAAACATAATGTAAGAAATTAAATATCATCAACAATTTGAACCCTAAAAGATAAAGTACTAAAAGTATCAAAACTAGCATTTCATATTATATATGATTTTATCCCAAAGGTAATTTATCTGTAGAAAGCTTATTTGTGGAATCCGTTACATTAAAGGATTAAAGATGAAAATCAAAGGTTGAAAAAAGAAAATCACATATCCTTGAACAAAATGCAATGACCAGTCATGATTCTTAACAGTCTCTTAGTAAAATACAATAGAATATTTTTTTCTCGGTAGCATAAATAACCTGATGAGATCATCACAACTAGATACGCTATATGTTCCTTGTTTAACTCAATTTGAACAAGTTCAGGCAAAATAATATTTTGGGACAACTGGGTACCTCTGAGTATTGCAAGATGATAAATAATACCAAAGACCTTTGGTTAATTTTACTAGCTTGAAAATTGCATCATGGTTAAGCAAAAATCAAACATGTATTTTCGGAATTCATACTGAAAATATACAGGGATGAAAAAGTACTCTATTTCAGTTCTGGTTTAATATATATTAATAAAATTATTTAAAGTTTTAAAAAGAGAGTTAATGCAAATATTTTAAAAGCTCTCACATTTATTGAGTCTGCTTGATCTGTAAATGAAACTTATTTCTCCAGTTCTCTATCTTAGTGTATATTTGATAATATTCATAAGTTAAGAATGATAGCTAACAATTTTAATGTTTTAAACAGTAGCCAAGTCTTGATAAAATCGGTTATAAAGGAGAACTATCACCATAACTCCTTTCATTTAGTACTCTGTTGGAAGGTCTATCCAGGGAACTATCATAAGAAAACTAAATATATATAAAAGTATTGGAAAGGAAGAAACAAATGTGCCATTCATTGCAAATAACACAATTTTCCTCCTAGGGCCTTAGTGTCTTACACTAAATATTTCTTTTACTGGAAAGTCTCCTTTCCCAGATATTTGCATGGTTAGCACCCTCCACTCCTTTAGGTCTCTGTTCAAATGTCACCTCAATGACAAACATCCACCCCAATGACATTTTTTAATATTACAGTATCTCCCTACTTCCAAGATTTTTCAGTTTTCTCTTCTTTTACAAACTACTCGTTAACATATGATATACCATATATATAGTTTACTAGTCAATTATGTTCAGGTTTATTGTCTGTATTCCCTTACATCCCTCATCCCATGAAAGCAGGGACCTTTATCTACTTTGTAGATGAACTGATGCACTCCCAGCAGTGGTGTGCTAGAGCTTGCCTGGACCACATCCTGGGAGCCAATGGTTGCAAGTCTGTTCTCACCTCTGAGCTCAGTAAGGGTACACTGATAGCTTGAAATCTGCCATGGTGAGAGACTTCACCTTTATTTGTGTATCCAACTAGTGATTCTTTTCATATTTTCTTTCTCAACTTCTTTACCAATAATACATGTTGCAATCAGTTGTTAAGGCTCTGTTGACTAACAGGGATTGACTCTGCACATAAATTATTTAAATATGTTTATTTATTTTACATTTATTGAATATCCACTGCATGGCTGACAGATGTTCTAAATGAGAAGGACTATCGATTTCTGGTAAATGTTTAAAAACTGCCTCTCTGGAGTTGTACAAATACAAATCTATTTGTAGAGACTCATTGTTTCTATGATCCAAACTCAAAATTCAAGGGAAATAAGCACACTAACTCTCTTAAGGGTAAATCCAGAATTTCTGGGAGAAAAAGTATATTCCTTAAACATAATCATACAAGTGAAGTGAGTGAAGTGAAGTCTCTTAGACGTGTCCAACTCTTTGCTACCCCATGGACTGTAGCCTACCAGGCTCCTCCCTCCATGGGATTCTCCAAGCAAGAATACTGGAGTGGGTTGGCATTTCCTTCTCCAGGGGATCTTCCTGACCCAGGGATAGAACCCAGGTCTCCTGCATTCCAGGCAGATGCTTTAACCTCTGAGCCACCAGGGAAGCCCCAATCATACAAGAGTCAAATCTAAATTAAACTTTCATGCACTCAATATCACATGCTGTTTCTGAAGTTGCCTCATGTATCTCAGTCATTTTGCCTTTTTACATTTTTGTATCCATATTTACAAAACTGACTCACATGTATCTTTTAATGATGCCTCATTGGCGCTCTCTTTGCTTAGATTCCCCTGGGCTAACAGGAGACAGATAAAATAAATCCAGTTCCATGTGTATGACATACATAGAGAAGAACATTCCTATTTTCTGTTTTTCAAAGAAGAATTTGTAGAATATGTTAGGCTCTGAAGCCTAAGGAAAATGTTACTTAAATTGTATAGATAGATTATCATAGAATTACAAAATATTCATTTAAAATCTTTGCATTAGTACAAAGAAAATGTCTTAGTAAGTAGTATTTCATATTATATGAAAAGGAGCAAGTGTAAGAAGTACTTTATGAGTCTGCCCAGGTGTAATTAAGTTTTTACACAGAGCCTGGGTAACAGACAAAGAGCAACTATGCATTGCATTATAATGAAAATATTCCTCAAATTTGTAGCAGCAGGAATGAAGGATATTGTGGGTCAAATATTACCAGTCTAAACATAATGAGAACTATAAACCTTGAGAGCCATGACAAAGTTAAATCACCATACTTGATTTGAGAGTACAAAAGAAACCAAATAAGTTGCCAACTCAATTCACCACCTCTGAATTTATCTAAATATGGAAGTAATCAGACTTTAAAATTTGAGACTAAATCATCAAGAAGAACCAGGGAGTAAGTATCTTTGTTATTTTCCAGTATAATAATATGATTCCTTCTCATTAAAATGTTTTAAAATAGTATTTGTTTATGGGTTTGTGAATTCAAAACCTTTTTGATATGAAAAGGTGATTATTTACTAACAAGAAGACTATTCATAGAGTCCTAAAGAACCAGCACAGCAATAAGTCTAGGGCTTTTCATTAACTTTTCTTAAGTTAAATGGTTTTCTGTTACAGAAATGAAATGACATTCTCTATGTAAAGGAATCAGAGAAGGTAATGGCACCCTACTCCAGTACTCTTGCTTGGAAAATCCCATGGACAGAGAGGCTGTTAGGCTGCAATCCAAGGGGTCGCTAAGAGTCGGACACGACTGAGCACTTCACTTTCACTTTTCACTTTCGGGCATTGGAGAAGGAAATGGCAACCCACTCCATTGTTCTTGCCTGGAGAATCCCAGGGATGGGGGAGCCTGGTGGGCTGCCGTCTATGGGGTCCCACAGAGTCAGACATGACTGAAGTGACTTAGCATAGCACAGCATGTAAAGGAATATCTGTTTCCCAGTAAAAGTTTTGACCATCTACTTGGTCACTTTCTAAAGCAATATTGTAAAACAAAAGAAAACTGATGTGCTCATTGCATGAACTAAACTATTTTTACACAATATTTATTTTAGTAGCAGAAGTTACACTCTCTTGTCCTTCCGGCCTTTTATCAGAAATAGAAAACAATGATGTGGGAAAGGGTTGCATCAACCAAACCCATAAGAAAACAGAGAACACCAAAAAAATATTCCCATGGAAAACACATATTCTAAAGTGAGATATTTACTATGTACACGAGTCATTTAAACTTGTGAAAGTTTCCTAAACAAGTGGGCCTCAGTTTTTCAAAATATAAATGTGGAAGAGGGCTACATAGCCTCTGTAAGATTATAAACTCTGTATTTAGATTATCTAAAAAGCATACTGGTTTTTATAATACTGAGGAAAGGAGAAGAATAAATTAAATTTTATCATATTATCACCAAAGAAGCTAAATATTTTAAAGAATAATTTGAAGTCTTAATAAAGAAAATAGTAGAAGAAATGTCCCAGTTTAATTGTTAACACATAACTTTTATTTCATCCATGGCCTGTGAGAGTGTATTTTTGAAGATGAGAGCTCAATATTTAACTTCAGATAATATTCATTACTTGAATGAAAGTTTGAAAGGAAACTGGAGAAGTTACTGTATGGGAAGAGAGGTTTTCAATGTCAAACACTACTTCATGATGGAAGCTTTAAAACTTTTGTATTCTATCCGCAAATATCTTTTAACGTTTTTTAAGTCCTATAGGGAGAGCATATTGGAGAAGGAAATGGCAACCCACTCGAGTACTCTTGCTTGGAAAATTTGATTGGACAGAGGAGCCTGGTAGGCTACAGTCCATAGGGTTGCAAAGAGTCAGACATGACTGAGCAACTTCGGGGAGAGCATACATTTTCTGTTCTAATGAGAGAGAAAATAATCAGAAATGAAAAACCACACAAGACCCACAGAATTCATTCTTCTGGGGCTATCAGATGACCCAGAGCTTCAGATTGTGATTTTTCTCTTTTTAATCATCACATATATATTAAGTGTCACTGGAAATTTGACCATCATCATTCTCACCTTGGTGGACTCCCATCTATAGACACCTATGTATTTTTTCCTCAGGAACTTCTCTATATTAGAAATCTCCTTTACAACTGTCTGTATTCCTAGATTTCTGGGCACAATTATCACCAGGGACAAAGCAATTTCATACAACAATTGTACAACTCAGCTGTTTTTCTTCATTTTCTTGGGTATCACTGAATTTTATCTTCTAACTGCCATGTCCTATGATTGCTATGTAGCTATCTGCAAACCCCTGCATTACACAACCATCATGAACAACAGAGTCTGTGTATTGCTTGTCTTTTGTGCTTGGCTGGCAGGGTTCTTAAACATCTTCCCACCAGTTATTCTTTTTCTCCAGTTAGATTACTGTGGTTCTAATATCATTGATCACGTTACTTGTGACTATTTCCCTCTCTTGCAACTATCATGCTCAGACACATGGCTCCTTGAAGTGTTTGGATTTTACTCTGCAATAGTGATTCTGCTTTTTACTTTGGCATTAATAATTCTATCCTACATGTTCATCATCAAGACAATTCTGAGGCTGCCTTCTGCCAGTCAGAGAAAAAAGGCTTTTTCTACATGCTCGTCTCACATGATTGTCATTTCCATCTCTTACGGAAGCTGTATATTTGTGTATATCAACCCTTCAGCAAAAGAAAAGATATCCTTGATGAAAGGAGTAGCAATTCTGGATACTTCTGTTGCTCCTCTGATGAATCCGTTTATATATACACTGAGGAACCAGCAAGTGAAGCAAGCCTTTAAGGATACCATCCAAAAGTTTATCTTTTTCTCCAGTAAATGCAACTAACTGTAGCATTAAAAAATGAAGTTCTGGTCAATTATTTCTTCATTCATATTCTCTCAAAACTCTTTCACTACAGTTATATGATTCCTTTTTATTTATTTCTATTCTGAACTTCCCCACACGTTGAACCAAATAAATTGAATAAAGCTGAATATTGCTTCAGAATTTTCTGTAAATTTTTTTATTCGTATGTATTTGACGAAGTATAAAATGTTACAACATAAGCCATTTTGTTTGAGAAAAAGAATCTCAGGAATAATGTGGATTTCTGAAAACTTCACTCTTCAGTTCAGTTCAGTTCAGTTCAATAACTCAGTCGTGTACGACTCTTTGCGACACCATGAACTGCAGCACGCCAGGTTTCCCTGTTCATCACCAACTCCTGGAGTTCACTCAAACTCATGTCCATTGAGTCGATAATGCCATCCAGCCATCTCATCCTCTGTCGTCCCCTTCTCCTCCCACCTTCCTTCCTTCCCAGCATCAGGGTTTCTTCAAATGAGTCAGTTCTTCACATTAGTTGGCCAAAGTATTGGAGTTTCAGCTTCAACATCAGTCCTTCCAATGAAGATTCAGGAATGATTTCCTTTAGGATGGACTATTTGGATCACTTTGCTGTCCAAGGAACTCTCAAGAGTCTTCTCCAACACAACATTTCAAAGCATCAATTCTTCAGCACTCAGCTTTCTTTATAGTCCAACTCTCACATCCATACATGACTACTGGAAAAACCATAGCTTTGACTAGATGGACCTCTTAGTCATACTACCTTATTTTAAACAAGAAATAATATATGGGTCAATGTTTAGGAAAATTCTAAGACAGGAGGTTGGTGGACAATCCATTGCTCACTGGGAAATTTGACCCACCACCTATTTTTGTTAAAAGTTTTACTGAACACACCTGAGCCCTTTCATTTACATGTTGTTCATAGCTGCATCAAAAATAAAGACAGGAACAACCGAGTAATTGAATCAGGGACACTATGCCTACAAATCCTAAATTATTAATGTATTACCCTTTTACAGAAAAAGTCTGTGTTGATCCCTGCTATTGATAATCAAAATGATTATACTGATAGCAAACATTTAAACTAAACACTGAAAAGTTTGTATAGAATGATGTAGAGAGCTGCATTATCTGAAAATATCAGCGTAGGCTCCTTCATAAATTTTGTAAAATTTTTACAGATCTTTTAATTCCCAGAAGTAACCTATCTACTATTTATGGTATATTTTTATTGAGTGAATAAGAACTCCCAACCCTCAATCAAGTCTAAACTTCAGTATTTTCACATGCTTCCAATCAAGCTTAGAAATTATAAATGTTTCAGCATGAGGGAAGGAGAAAGTAATGGCATGACTTCCCTACAATGTGGAAATATCAGTATTATTTTTGTAAGTTGTTTTTCTTATGTTTCATCAAATAATAGATCTAAGACTCTCAATTGAATATGGTATGTGAATATCAGGAAAAACTTGTCTCTGAGTTATGGTTACCGTCTTTGTATAATAATGGTTTAAAAGTGAGGGATGTGTTCCCTATCCTGAACACATGTATACCTGTGGCAGATTCATGTTGATATATGGCAAAATCAATACAATATTGTAAAGTTAAAAATAAAATTAAAAAAAAAATGAGGAATGAGTTTGAGTACCTTTCATGATTATATAAATTTTTGACTTCAGGGAAAACAGAAATGAAAAAGTGTTCAGGGTCAGAATTGCATGATCTTGTATGATTATTCATATATATTCTAATCAGTACATTTTCCAATATGATAATGCTTAAATAAGCATTTTTAACAAAAACCCTCAAGTTTATATATGGTAAAACTTTGCTCTTGTTACCTTCTTTACTCCTATTGATTAGGCATATCACTTAAAGAGGCAATTAAAAGAATTGTATGTACAAGCTATTATCTCAGAATAGTCACAAATATGAGAACGTTATAACACCCCTTAGCTACTGATTATCAAAAGATCAGCTTAATATCAAGCTTTTATTTAAATATACAACTGACCACAGTAAATGTGGTCATCTTTGGTATCCAACAATATTTATTTTGTCAGCTACAAATTGGCACTTGCCATGAGTGCTTGCCATCTGCCTCTACAAGGGTTAAATCATGTGCTGTGCAGCTGCTGATGTTCAACACCGCCTGAAGGAGTTCCGTGTGGAGAGCAGGAGTGAGGCACTTTGTGCTCTGGGAAAACTGGCAGGACAGGCCTTCAGATAGTTAAACAGCCACAGGAGCTGATTTTATGAGCCCAATTCTTGTATCTCCTCATATCAACAAAAACACTAAAATTCTTCATGGTGACGATTGTTTCTCATAACTAGCAGACTTTTCATGAGACGAGCAGAAACTTTCTACAAAAAGAAATGTGCTTGAATACATGTACTCCCTTTTTGCCAAATCACATATATACTGTCCTTCCCCTATACCTCTTTAGATCTGTTTCTCACAGATATCTGAGGTCTGTCTCCCAGATTGCAATCCTCATATTGCCCCAATAAAATTTAACTTGCAACTCTCACATTGTGTATTATTTTTATAATTTCTTCAGGCATTTTAAAAGAATTATTATGATACATATGTTAATTTTAGAGTTCCCCAAAAAGTGGAGGCTATTTCATAGTTTTCCTTAATAGCTTTCATAGTTTGCTTCACTATAATAGTCTTTGAGTTGATAAATTATACAGCACAGAAAATGTTAAACTCACTAATGAGAAAAGTTATTTGATTTCTCAAGAAAGTGTAATTACACCATTCTTTTAAGTTGTACTGTTTTTCATGTAGTTACTAAATTGGCCACAGTATGAAAAGGAGAGTATATGCAATGTTCTAATGAGACTATCAGATTATGTTAATTGTCCTTGTGTGGTAATAAAAATAAGGTTAAACATGATACAATATTTACTCAGTTACTGAAAAGAGTAATTCTGGTGAAAGCACAAAATGCTATTCTCTCTTGCATTTTGAAATTTCACCAGAAGAAAACTGCATGAGAGAAGGTTTGTATTCTGAGTGGAAAAAAATGTGTACGTATGTACACATATGAAGAGTTCAAATTTAAATGGCAAAAATAAAATAAACATATGCAAATATCCTTAGTAAACTGCTGACAATAAAAATATAAATGATGAAAATGAATCTAGGGAGGCTGTGTGGATATTAATAAATTTTGAAAAACCAGGATTTTAATTTAATTGCTCTTCACTGATATGCCTCGAATTCATGAAACAGGGACTTTTATATTTTCATTTCCTTGAGAAAAACATAGTCTTCCTTGCCATGTCCATGAAGGCTCTCTTGACTTGCTGATTCCTAAGAGTGTAGATAAAGGGGTTCAGCATGGGTGCTACTGAGGTATTTAGCACAGCCACTCCCTTGCTCAAAGAGACCCTGTCTTTTGCAGATGGATTCACATACATGAAAATGCAGCTGCCATAAGAGATGGAGATGACAATCATGTGGGACGAACACGTGGAAAAGGCCTTTGTCCTCTGAGTAGTAGAAGGGATCCTCAAAATTGTTCTGATGACATATGTGTAGGACAGAATTATTAATGCTAAAGTGAACAAGAGGATAAACACAGCACAGGAAAACCCCAGTATCTCTAGGAATTTGGTGTCTGAACAAGAAAGGTATAATAAAGGGAAATAATCACAAGTAAAATGGTTGATAACATTGGACTTACAGTAATCAAGCTGTATGAAGAACATGAGTAATGGGAATATAATTAAGAATGAAGTCAGCCAAGAGGCCAAGACAAGCAGCGTGCAGACTCTGTGATTCATGATGGTCATGTAATGCAGTGGTTTGCAGATGGCAATGTAGCGGTCATAGGACATGGCAACCAGAAGGTAAAACTCAGTAACTCCCAAGAAAATGAAAAAAAATAACTGAGTCATACAATTATTAAAAGAGATGGTTTTATCTCCCGTAATAATGGTGGCCAAGAACTTGGGAATAGTGACAGTTGTGAATGAAACTTCCAATATGGAGAAACTCCTGAGGAAGAAATACATGGGGGTCTGGAGGTGGATATCCAGCAGGGTCAGGGTGATAATGGTCAAGTTCCCAGTGATGCTGAGCATGTAGGTGATGAGCAGAAAGACAAAGATCACAACCTGAAGTTGTGGGTCATCCGACAGTCCCAGAAGGATAAAATCTCTTATTTCTGTGTTGTTTCTCATTTTACTTCTTCTTTTAAGTAACCGTCAGAATAAAACACAAAGGGAAGACACAAAAAAGGGGATTATCCATGTATAACAATGGGATTTGTCTCTGAAAGTAAACTTACTATGCCATGCTAACATAATTCAGGAGATTTTTAAAAGCAAGTTAAAAAAAATAGGTAACTTACTTTAAAGTAAGTTTTTACCATATGCCAGTATGTGTGTTTCACATAGAATATTTCTTTATCAAATCCCTGTTTTACAGGTTGCAATCAGAGTAGAAATAATTTTAAAAAATCTTATCCAAATCACATACCTGAATTGAAAAGGGAGGGATTATCACCTATATCTTTCCAAAACCTAGGAAATACAGTAAAATAAATGCTACCTGTTGACTTGTAAAATGCCCCACCCCCCACTCTTGGAGGATTCCCTCCTGTTGGGAAAGACTTCGTCTTTTTTCAAGCCCCATAAAATCATCCTATCCTAGTTTGTGTCAGCTGGTTCCTTGTGTTGTTATTCTCTACTGTAATATAGAAAATCTAAATGTGTCAGGAAAAAGTCAACCAGTGAATATGTCTCCAAAATAAAAGTCATTGGAATGAAATCTTTAATAACATGACAGATTTCTAAGTTTCCACTCAGACTTATATTAACTTCCCAACCTCATACTCCTCTTCTGAGGCCCCAGTTAATAGAATAAAGGAATGCAGATAATGGATTTGCTTCAGCAGTCTTCTCAGATATTAGACAGTCTAGAGAGGAGGCAGAGTGGATGTTTGGTAGATTGCATCTGTGTTATGAGTTAAGGAAACCAAAATGTGTTGTTCAGTCTCCAAATCATGTCCAACTTGTTGTGACCCCGTGGACTGCAGCATGCCAGACTTCCCTGTCCCTCACTATCTCCCAGAGTTTGCTCAAGTTCATGTCTATTGCATTGGTGATGTCATCCATGCCATCATGCCATGGTGATGCCATTCCTCTGACGTCCTCTTCTCCTTCTGTCCTCAATCTTTCCCAGCATCATAGTCTTTTCCAATGACTCAGCTCTTGGCATCAACTGGCCAAATTATTGAAGCTTTAAGTAGATAGCAGCAACGGAGCTGCTCTGGTACATCAGTCAGCTCAGTTCAGTTCAGTTGCTCAGGCCTGTCCGACTTTTTGCGATCCCATGAATTGCAGCATGCCAGGCCTCCCTGTCCATCACCAACTCCTGGAGTTCACTCAGTCTCACGTACATCGAGTCAGTGATGCCTTCCAGCCATCATCCTCTGTCATCCTCTTCTCCTCCTGACCCCAATCCCTCCCAGCATCAGAGTCTTTTCCAATGAGTCAACTCTGCATGACATGGCCGAAATACTGGAGTTTCAGCTTTAGCATCATTCCTTCCAAAGAAGACCCAGGACTCATCTTTAGAATGGACCGGTTGGATCTCCTTGCAGTCCAAGGGACTCTCAAGAGTCTTCTCCAACACCACAGTTCAAAAGCATCAATTCTTCAGTGCTCAGCTTTCTTCACAGTTGAACTCTTATATCCATACATAACTACTGGGAAAACCACAGCCTTGACTAGATGGAAGTTTGTTGATTCCTATGCAGCTCTGCTACATAGGAAATCTCAAACAAGAATTAGGTCATCTATGAATGGTTTAGCACCAGGTTCCCTACAAATTGGGGTGCTGTGATGGGTGATGGGGTGACTACCTTTCTGCCTGCACCCAGTCCCAGGATGAAGGGCTCTCTGCACCTGACCCTGGTCCCAAAGAACAGGGTGGCGCTCCCTTAGGGACCCTGGGGGAGGCCTGCCAGCAGGGATGTTGAGGGACCAGCTATCCAACGCCAATCAAGGCTCCTGTGATGCTGACATATCATTCTGCATGGGCAGGACTCTCACTTAGAGGTGTTCAGTCATAATCCCACAGATGGTTGCTTCACTCCATTGGCTCTTCAGCTAAGCTCTCAACCAAAGTATATGGATATCTGAAAACAAACATTACCTTCCAGAGAATATTTTTTCTTCAAAATTTATTCCATCTAAATGTTACTAGTATTTTCTGTCCGTTTCTGTTTCTCAGAAGTGTCCAACACTTTGCAGCCCCATTGACTGTAGCCCACCAGGCTCCTCTGCCCATAGAATTTTCCAGGCAAGAATACTGGAGTGCAGGTGCCATCTTCTACTTCAGGGGATCTTCCCCATCCAAGTATTGAACCCAAGTCTCTTGCAAATCTTGCATTGGCAAACAGATTATTTACCAACTGTGCCACCTGGGCAGTATCTACATTAATATTCCCTTAATAGAATCTCTATTTTGTCAGTGTATTAGTATAAACATGAAATAGCAATGAAAACCTTTATATTGTCATTCGAATTAACAGTAATAATAATGAATTTATGTTAAAAGGAAGCTGAGTTCCCTCAGTAAATTCAGGCAACCCAGAATTTGATAAATATTTACAAATACAAAAGTCATTGTTCTCAGTTAACAAAGATCATCTGTAATTATTAACAACTGTGTCTAAGAGTCATACATGACTGAGCGACTGAACTGAACTGAACTGATGACTCTGATGTGTAAACCACTTCTGGAACGTGAGGTGTTGACTATTCCTGGGATGGTTTTGGTAAAGTAATGAAGAATATATCCAAATTTCTAAGACATTATTTCTGAGTTTTTTTTTTTTTTTCCTTACAACTCATTCAAGCATTTTTTCCCCTTAGTCCCATGGAACTTAGGATAACAAGTTACATATTCCTTTCTGTCCCTTCCTTTGTAATGAATTCTAGTGTCTTGGATAAGGGCTTCCCAGGTGGCACTGGTGGTAAAGTACACGCCTGCCAATTCAGGAGACATAAGAGATGTGGGTTCCATCTTTAGGTTGGGAAGATGCCCTGGAGGAAGGCATGACAATCCACTCCGGTATTCAGCCTGGAGAATCCCCATGTACAAAGGAGCCTGGCAGGCTACAGTCCATAGAGTCTCAAAGAGTCAAACACGACTGAAGTGACTTAGCAGCAGTGTCTTATATCTCGTTGTCAAAACAGGCATGTGGCTCATTGAAAGTGAAAATTAACCTATATGATAAACAAATGCTGGCCATTGTGTTAAATAAGATAACTGGAAGTGATTTTCAGGACACATATGCTATTCCATAGTAAAGTGTAAGCATGGCTTCTTTGAGAAAAGATCACTAGCATTCCCCAAATTCACCAATTTAAAAAAGTGACAATATTTAAATGTTTATTAAAGATTACTTTCCTTATTTTATATAAATTGTGAGACACGAGTGGGAAGCTCTCGAAATTCCACAATATAATTGGAAATAAATTAGCTTCTCACATTCTCTATGTGTACTGAATTTTCTCTTCATAACTTTAAGACTCCTAAGGAAATCGTAAGTAATTCTATGAACATATATATCCTCAAGGCAGTTTTCACCCTTTGCATAGGACATAGTATTCCACTTCTTTATCTTTTCCTTTCGCTTGAGGATCTTTTTCTTGGTGTTAGGTTTATAAGTTAGAATAACTTGTCACAGAAGAAAACAGAATATTTATTAAATTTGATATCTTGGGTAATTTTTTCTAGAATGATTCATTGCACTCCTGATTGTGTTTGCTGACATCTAATACCATGGAAAAACATTATCATGACTGTAAGGGGAAAAAATAAAAACAACTCATAAGAGTCAATTTAGACTATTTTCAAATTATTACTTTATGACTGCCTTTGCTAGTCCTACAATTAGTTCAGAGTCCTGTTTCTCTCAGTCCTCTAATTAAAAAAAAAAAAAGTCCTTGTTTCTTTCTTAATGGAAAAGGGAAATCAAATCAAAGCATCAATAAGTATGAATAGGAATAATGAAGGGAAAACTGTAAAGACCTAAGTCACTCTCAAAATCTGTATAATTTCCTAGAAATGTTGCTTCACCCCTAATTGTCTCAGTTTTAACTATTATCTATGTCTGAAGATAATTTTTAAATTAAAAAGGAAATAAATGCTTATAAAAATATGGCATCAGGACTTAACTTTAGTTAAAAACGTGTGAGACTATTAGGGATTTGTATTCCAAGAGAAATTATTAAAAATACAACTCTCTGAGTTATAGGTTTCTTTTCCACTATGAACATGACTATAATATTTCAAGGAATTATTATGAGGGCTAATTTAATTAAAAGAAAAGGAAATTATATAAAAGTTTAAAGCATGCATTCCCAGAGTAAATACTATTTTTATTATTATTCCTAAAAGTAAAATCAATTATTACCTTTGAGGAAGATGATCCCAATATAAAAAATAATAACCATTTTTGAGGAAACTCATTTGAGAGACAATGCTAAGAGTTATGCAGTTATCAAACACCTCAGATATGCAGATGACACCACCCTTATGGCAGAAAGTGAAGAGGAACTAAAAAGCCTCTTGATAAAAGTGAAAATGGAGAGTGAAAAAGTTGGCTTAAAGCTCAATATTCAGAAAACGAAGATCATGGAATCCGGTCCCATCACGTCATGGTAAATAGATGGGGAAACAGTGGAAACAGTGTCAGACTTTATTTTTCTGGGCTCCAAAATCACTGCAGATGGTGACTGCAGCCATGAAATTAAAAGACGCTTACTCCTTGGAAGGAAAGTTATGACCAACGTAGATAGCATATTCAAAAGCAGAGACATTACTTTGCCAACAAAGGTCCGTCTAGTCAAGGCTATGGTTTTTCCTGTGGTCATGTATGGATGTGAGAGTTGGACTGTGAAGAAGGCTGAGCACTGAAGAATTGATGCTTTTGAACTGTGGTGTTGGAGAAGACTCTTGAGAGTCCTTTGGACTGCAAGGAGATCCAACCAGTCCATTCTGAAGGAGATCAGCCCTGGGATTTCTTTGGAAGGAATGATGCTAAAGCTGAAACTCCAGTACTTTGGCCACCTCATGTGAAGAGTTGACTCATTGGAAAAGACTCTGATGCTGGGAGGGATTGGGGGCAAGAGGAGAAGCGGAATACAGAGGATGAGATGGCTGGATGGCATCACTGACTTGATGGACGTGAGTCTGAATGAACTCCGGGAGTTGGTGATGGACAGGGAGTCC
Source organism: Bos javanicus (assembly GCF_032452875.1). Lineage (NCBI taxonomy): Eukaryota > Metazoa > Chordata > Mammalia > Artiodactyla > Bovidae > Bos > Bos javanicus. The sequence continues at coordinate 59,363,380 of NC_083872.1, forward strand.
TGGTGTGCTGCGATTCATGGGGTCACAAAGAGTCGGACACGACTGAGCGACTGATCTGATCTGATCTGATCTGAATAGACTCATTACAATAGCTTTGTGTAATGTTTGAATAACCTAACAATGAGAGGCTAAATTTTAAACAAAATCATATAGCTAGTAAGTGGTCAAATTGGTATTCTAAATTCTTTCTGCTTGAACCAAAGCGTGTGTTATTTATCAAACATATATTCAATGAGGAGGACCAAACTCAAAAAGCAATTTTCTAACAATGAATAAATAATTATTAAGACAAACAGAAAGTATTAATATGCTCATTCTTCATAACCCATGATATTTACAGAAAGGGAAAGCAACTCCAAATTATTCATCTCCATGTAATGAAAAGTTAAGCTAAGAATGTATATATCCATGCTAAGAAAAAGTTATCATTGGCTTTTACTTTACAGTCTTACCTCTTTTTGTAGAAATGAATCACTTCAGGTGACTGAAGCTATTTTAAAAACCTGGTCACTATTTCAATTTTAGGATAAGATATCAAACATTTCTAAGAATGCTCTATCTCAACACATTTGAAATTACCTTATTTCTATAGATAAATTTCCTTGATACATGTTACATGGAAGCCAGGGGAGCAAACACAGTGAAGGCAAGCAAGATATGGAGTTACTGTGGTCCTTTCTGGATGTGATTTCTATATGAATTTTAACCTGCATGAGGCAAATGTTGCTTTATCCACCATATGGCTAAGGCTCATGGGAAATGCTCCAGCGAATCAAATGTGACAACAGGGCCAAGAGGAAATACACTAAGGATTATAAACATATTATCAACATTTATATCACTACTGAAACAGAAAACTTTGTAGATAATATCCAAACAGATAGAAAAGCATGAGAACTAAGGCAGAAGCATATGGATTATTTTGCTTACTATCTATGTGAAGATATCTAAATGTACAGGATTTTGGAAGGGATTTCCTGAATATCCTAAATCACCATTTCTCTGAAGAATAGACCTTTTCCCCCTTGCTGACTAAAATACTGTGATGAATGAATCTTATGAGTAAACATCACATTTTCCTTTCTTATGAGATAAAATGTCTCTATAAAGTTGCTCTCTGTGCTACTAGATAAAAAAAAATTAAAAATCAAATAGAGCACAATAAAAACAAGAATGAGAAAAAATATCATACTCAGTGAATTCCAATGAAATTTATGAGAAATTTTGGATTAAATACACTTTAAACTGTTCGAACTCTTCAAAAACACTTTTCGGGTTATTTTTCCATAATAGTGATACTAATCATTGAGAAAGATCTACCAGAGGTCCTGTTTTCATCTGATTGATTGTCAGTGTTCCAGTAATTACTGAAAGCATAAAATCTATTTTATAAGAATTTACAACTCAGATTCCTTTTAATCTAATTTTAGAAAGGACAGAAAATGAAATAAACCTCATCTATTGACTCAATCACTATTATTCATTCAACAAACATTTATTGAGATTCTTCTAGCTTTAGGTACTATAGGAGCACTAGGGACAATACAGGATCAAAATAGATATGACCCAAACTTTAATCAGCTTACCAAGGAATCTCCAAACACAAATATAGAAGATACTGTCATGGTCTGTACACAGGTTGGAAAAGAATTTCCAGACATATAGAATGAGAGGGAAATAAAGTTTATTAGAGTGGGAGATGCTGATAAGAAGAGATACTACACTTGATCTTAGCCAAAAGCCTGAGAAGCAATAGACTTAGGGACATGGGGAGAGGGGAGGAGAAGGTGATAAGTATGGAAAGAGTAACATGGAAACTTACATTACCATATGTAAAATAGATAGTCAAGGGGAATTTATTGTATGGCTCAGGAAATTCAAACAGGGGCTCTGCATCAACAAGGGTGGGGTTGGGAGGGAGGTTCAAAAGGGAGGGGATATATGTATAGCTATGGCTGATTCATGTTGAGCTTTGACAGAAAACAGCAAAATTCTGTAAAGCAATTACCCTTCAATAAAAGAATAAATAAATTTTTTAAAAAAAGAAAGAAAAAAGAATGAGAGACGCTGTTACAACAGTTGAGCCAGCTCAAGGGAGAACCAACGTTGAACAGTCCTTAGTCCACTTTTATACCCGGGATAAAAGTACAAGGAACGGGATAGGTGTCTTGAGGGTCACTTGCTGATTGAATGAGCCATGCATACTGGGTAGGGAAGAGTAAGGCAAATACCTTCCTTGTGTGGGGTAGGAGGGGAGACAGGTTATACTGCTCAGGAGGACCTGAAATCCGTTAATAGTTATGACATGGGGGAGGGAAGGACCATATGTGTCTGCTTTTTCGTTCCTGCATTCCAAGACCCTCCTTGGATTTATCTGCTTTTTAGTCCCTGGGCCACCACATTCCTCCCTTCCTTTATTTTTAGGGCCAATTCTTTGGCCCCTGTTCATACCCTGTTCATGTCTAACTATCTACCTATTGCCCTTCTTAAACATTTGGGAACTGAGTCTCAGGAGAAGAGGAACGATGACCACTCTGGCTTCTTCAGGCTGTACAGGGGTGTCATGGGGCTCTGGGTTCCCTTTGCCTGCTTCTTTGTCAGGGTGCATTTATGGAGGGACATGAGAGTCCATGGAATGATAAGGTGATTTGTTTCAGCATTGTCTTTGGGTTGGTCAGAGGATATTCTTGTTGTACTACCACTTGGAGATTTCTTGTATTCTAGAAGAAACAAACTTAACAAAAAAGTTAAAGGTACATGGCCCAAACATTAGAAGAAGTAGGAAAGCTCCTCAGGGGCTAGCCAGGAGAACCAGGGCCAGACATTTGTTCGTGACATTAGTGTTTCTCTAGGTACAAGAAGATGCAAGAATTTGGGCTCATAAAATCTTTACCTGAAAACATCTGACTATCTGAAGGCCAGTTCTTCTGGGCTTTTCCCAGAGCACAGAGTGCCTTATTTCTGATCTCCATCCTGAGCTCCTTTTAAGGGGTGTTGAAGGTCAGCAGCTTGCAGTGGTCATGATATAATCTTTGTAGAGGCAGCTGGCAAGTGCCAACTCCCAGTCAGCAGGGTCCACATATTTGACCATGCTTTGGGTGCATTTCATGCCCATTGTGCCCTGCAGTGCTGGGAAGGCTCATTCCAGGTCCAGGGAAGATTTCATTGATTGGCCACTCAGGGTGCTGTTATTGGACCAGGTCTTGTGAGTAGCAAAAGTCTCTGGACCATACCTGTCTTACTAGCCTCTTGGTCCAGGAATATAGTCCCTCTTGTTGCTTCTTCCCATATCTAGAGTTACATTATTACAATCATTGATATCATGGAACTGCTTATCAGCATTTTATCACAGGCTCAGTCACACATTTATTAACATAAGAAACAATCTTCTGATACAAGAGACATAGAAAATAGTACAGTTAACAGCTGTTAATAAAGTCACAAACAAGAATTTAAGTCAAGAACTTTCATTAGGTATAGCCCAGCCTACCCTGGGTCATCTGACTTGGTTAAATGAGTATAGACAGGTGTGACTCTCCTTGTTGTACATTGAAAGGTTGGCTATTGAGATAAGCTTAAGAAACAAACTTAGAGTGTCCTTTTTAATAACTTAATTAAACCCTTATCAATATAACATAACAGTAAGGAACTCTCAGAAGTGAGTCGTAGTAAACACACACCTTAATTAACAAAACTAGAACTTAATATTAAGTGAAATACATTTTTTTTCTCATTGTGAGGGCATTAACCCTGTAGCCAGGGAAGGCTTTAACCCATCAAATAAAAATGAGTTTTGTCAGGGAGCGTGAAAAATCCAAGCTGCCTTCTTGGATTTCCCATAGCCATGACTCTTTGATATACAGCTATTGTTAACCCATTTTTAATCCTCTGATTTAGGAGTAGACTATTGCCATGTTTTAAGGACATCAAATAGCAAAAGTCTAACAGTGAAGCATTATTTCTTATAGAAGCAGAATGAGCTTTTACATGTATCATAATCTTTAATAATTCTTATTTACTTTACCAAAGTAACAAAAGATTTAAAAAACAAATAAAATACTTAAAGGCAAAGAAATTCATAATCTGTTATTGAAAGCTTCAATCTAAGAAAACTTTGCTCTCTTAACATAGAGAATTGGCTAAATTCCAGCCTGTTACCAGTTTACCAGATAACAAACAAACAAAAGTTTTTATTGGTTACTCTTAGAAAAGTCTTTTCCATAAATCTTGAAATAGCTGTATTCTTGCAAAGGCATCACAGTGAAACCATAGAAGGCATGTTAAAAATCTGATTAAATTGCAATTGACAAAGTAGCCTGGCCATTGCTGTGATATGTAACACTAATATGATAACTAGAATTATAATTGAGCACATTTTTATCAGGGCATATCAGATGTATACGAATTCTACATAATTTTAGGATATATATATCCTAAATATATATATTTACTAATATATATATATATATATTAGTAAGTCAACCATATTGTATGACCTGAGACGATTTATAATCCCTTCAACAATATTTCCCATGTAACCTAACATGTCTAATGAACCCAGGTGGTTTAATGGCTCTTTGGGTTGTCTCAGGGGCCCTCTGAAGCATCCCAAAGTCATGCTCATAAAATATGTGAGACGCCCCCAAATCTCTTGGTGGACTTGATCATGATGAAGTCCTGAATAAATCCAACTCCAAAATACTGGAATGACGGTTGAACAGCCACTTGATGTAGGTAAAAACACCAAGTTACAAGGGAAAAGAAGAAACCGAAAATAACCCAATCAAATAAAATAAACCTCAAAAATTTTACCCTAAACAAATGGAGGTTTTTAAACATTTGACAAAGACCTCAAAATAACCGTCATAAATATTATCACTAAATTCAGGAAAGTGGCAGTGTTTTAGTTTTATTGAAATTATTCTGAATTATTTGAATGAATTTTTTTCCAAAATAATAGAGAACATGTGAATTATATACAAATTACGTGATATCATGATCAATATTTACCTTCAAAACATGTATTGAATTTCACAAAATAAATATCTTGACATTAAAAGTCTGATGCACGAGTACGTATCTCTTTGGACTGAATTTAGCATATGACGATTAAAAAAATATAGTCACAACCTGAAAGAAGAGAGCATTTTATTTGATGGGAATGTTTAGGACTCTGAGCCCAGGAAACAGCACCTCAGTAGCTCTGAGAAAACTGCTTCAAGACAGGAGAGGGAGTCAGATTATATACAAATTCGCAACAAAGAGAGCAGGCAGTCTGAACACCGAAGATCAGGTATCAAATTAAGGAATTTAACATTCTAGGTATGGGAAGATGCAACCTCTAGGTCCAGTGAATTAATTCCTTTCATAAACACCTCAGCTGCTACTGCTACTGCTAAGTCGCTTCAGTCGTGTCCGACTCTGTTTGACCCCATAGATGGCAGCCCACCAGGCTCCCCCGTCCCTGGGATTCTCCAGGCAAGAACACTGGAGTGGGTTGCCATTTCCTTCTCAGCTATCTGGGGCCAAATCCAGTTCCCTTGTTCACCTTAAAGAGTTGCAAGTGGCTACTTCTTGCATCACCCCTAGGTACTCAGCAATCACCATGAGGGAATGAGACTCTACTGGTTCTCAGTTTTGGGAGCTCTCATTCACATTTGGAGACCAGAAATTGCTGATGGCTGTGACGTTTCTTGTTTGTTGATATGACAGGAGATATTTTCATTTCACACATAATATCACACAGAATATATAGATTCTTAAACCATAGGAAATACTAATGTTCATCTTGAAAATACACAGGAAATTACACACTCATTTTGAAACTCTATATTTGAAGTACAAGGTGGTATCATAGGATCTTTTCAAGGACTGTTGAAGAGAATTAAAGCCATCTTTCACATTGTGCTATGTATTAAAGAAATACATTTCATTTTTACAAAAGTTCTGCATGAGAAATAACCTTATTATATTTTTAAATGTCAAAAAATAATACACTGGAGAAACAGGAATGGAAGTAGAAGCAGCAGACTGGAAAAATAATATATTAACTGTCAGGTGGCATGTTAAGAGACTATAAAGACCAACCATAGTTATACAGACTTTAAGGAATTTCAGGAATTAACCAAACTGCCATTTAAAGTTGACCAAAAAATCATTTATTGGCAGAAAAGACTGCTTTATAGACCACGTCTTTGAAGGCTTGTTTCACTTGCTGGTTTCTCAGGGTGTAGATGAAGGGGTTCAGCATGGGGGCCACAGAGGTATTGAGAATAGCTACTCCTTTTGTCAATGATGCCTTTTCTTTGGCTGAGGGATTAGCATACATGAATATACAGCTTCCATAGGAGATGGAGATGACAATCATGTGAGAGGAACAAGTGGAGAAGGCCTTTTTTCTCTGACTGGCAGATGGGATTCTCAGAATAGTCCTGATAATGTACATATATGACAAAATCACTAAGGCCAAAGTGAATAGCAAGGTAACCAAAGTAAAGTAAAAACCAATTATTTCTAGGAACCATGTATCTGAACAAGACAATTGTAAAAGGGGGAAATAGTCACATGCAAAGTGATCAATGACATTGGAAGCACAGTAATCCAGCTGGAGGAGAAGCATAAGGGGTGGGAAAATGGTCAGAAACCCACCGAGCCAAGCACAGAGCACAAGCAGGCTGCAGAGTTTCCTGCTCATGATGGTTGTGTAATGCAGGGGCTTGCAGATGGCAACATAGCGGTCATAGGACATGGCGGTTAAAATGTAAAATTCAGTCACCCCCATGAAAATAAAGAAAAATAGTTGGGCTGCACAATTGTTGTAAGAAATAGTCTTGTCTTTGGTAATAATTGCCCCCAGAAATCTAGGGATGCACACAGTAGTAAAGGAGATTTCTAAGAAAGAGAAGTTTCGGAGGAAGAAATACATTGGTGTCTGGAGATGGGAGTCCACCCAGGTTAGGGTGATGATGGTCAGGTTTCCAGTGACACTTAATACATATGTGATTAATAAAAAGAGAAAAATCACAATCTGAAGCTCAGGATCATCAGAAAGGCCTAGAAGGACAAACTCTGTGATCACTGTGTGGTTCATTTCTTTCTCTTTTTCCCTTCTTTTTTCTTCTTTTAAATATATTTAGATAGAAAGTGTATTAAAAGGAAGTGATGAAAAATATAATTCATGATGACCAATATCATCATCATTTCTAAAAGCATTCTATCTAATTCATGCCAATATTGTTTTCTTTTAATACCTTATTTACAATTTTTCTTAAAATGTATTTGTGGGTCATGTTTTATATAATAGTTCTCTTATTCTAAATCTAACAGGAAAAGTTAGGAAATCTTTATATGAGTCACATTATTCAGAGATGATAAATGAATTTGACACTTTTTGCTTTGTCTAGTTTATGCAAGTCCTTGCAGTTTTGTTGGGATAATCCTATAAAACATACATCATTTTTTGTCAGGTATCAGAAAACACTGCCATCTAAAAGAGAAGTGGATGATCTTAATTCCATCATAAGATATAAATGAAACTTAAAAGAATAAAGTAACAACACCTTTTATGGAACAAGAAATCAATTCACGATTTTCTTAGCAAATAAAATAAACTTTAAAATATTTAATGATTAGATAATTTAATTACCAGCTTTATTTTTTTAATTTAATTTTATTTTTAATCTTTACAATATGATATTGGTTTTGCAAAATGGGGTTTATGAATGTAATTATCAACATGAATAGGCTATAGGTATTAGGTATTACTTACAAGAAAATATAATTATTTTATATATTAAATATCATTCACTTAATGGTTTATCTGATAATTCCTTTGAAATCATTAATGTTTGACATTCTCTAAGATTTTCTATGTATGTATGTATAGAAACTTTATATATATAGAAGACTGTATATTTTTGAGCTTAAAAGAATATGCAGTATTTATCAATTTTTTATTTTGCACTGAAGCACGAACTGAAAAATAACTACTTGCCTCAGATAGTAGCAGCTCCATTACCCAGACTTCAGCCCAGTATATTTTCCATTTGAACATCGTTGCTTCTCAGCTATTAAACTTTATGAACAACTGTTTTATTCCCTTGGAGTTCTACCCCACATTTATCTTTTACATGAGGTGACTAATCCAAAAGGATATTCCAGAAATGTAGAGGAAAACCTCTCCTATTAATCCAAAGCCATTCAGCTGATTCCCAGCTCCACTGGATGTATCTATCATTCTGCATATCTGGTTTGTTAAAATCATAATAGCTCCCTTATCTTATTTTAGATATTCACATTTCTGCTGTGAATAATAGAAGATAAATCATCACTACTCTGCCAGACACTAGTAAACATCACACAAATCAAATTTGATTATTTTTTTATCTATTTTATGATGATTCATGAAAAATAAAAATGGAATATCAAAAACCTTAAGAAGATATGGAACTTCTATCATCCTCTTCAATAACGTTGGTCTAGAAGTTTAAGGGAGCAATATTTAAAGTGAGAACTGCAAGTGACATGGCAACGTGGGGTATTAAGAGTGTAGAGTCTTAAACTAGGATCTGGCATTTAGTTGCACTAAATGCTCAAATATTCAAGTTTAGCTGTTGTGACCTATGAAGAGAGACCTGTGTTGATCTCCTGGGAACAAAGGCCAGACAACAGCTCTGCTATGACGTGGAACGTCAGGGATTTCTGGAAGCTACCATTGGTGTTCTCAGAGCCTCCTGACTCTCTTCTATAGTGAATCTCTCTTGGGAATGTTGATGTTCATCCCACAGAAGAGTTCAATGAGGACTTCTACAAAATAATACTTTTTTCATTTATCACAATTATTTACTATTTTTGAGTAATAAAATAATGTGAAATCTTACAAAAATAGCACTCAGTCGACTTTAGTTTTAGTCATATTCTTGGCACATGAAAGTTTTCTACATATACACTTCATTACTTATCCTTAGACTTCATTATTGTTGGAGCTTCAAGGTTCTTTCATAATTCTAAGTTATATAAGAACTTTATTAAATATTAAGAGTAACAAGGGAAAAATAACATACAAGGGAACTTCCATCAGGTTATCCACTGACTTTTTAACAGAAACTCTACAAGCCAGAAGGGAATGGCATGATATATTTAAAGTGATGAAAAGAGAAGAACCTACAATCAAGAATACTCTACCCAGCAAGCCTCATTCAGATTTGATGGAGAAATCAAAAGCTTTTCAGATTAGCAAAAATTGAAAGAATTCAGCACCACCAAACCAGTTTTACAACAAATGCTAAAGGAACTTCTCTAAGCAGGAAACAAGACAAGGAAAAGACCTACAAAAAATAAACCCAAAACAATTAAGAAAATGATAATAGGATGATACATATTGATAATCACCTTAAATGTAAATGAGTCAAATGCATCAACCAAAAGACATAGACTGACTGGGTGGATGAAAACCTGTGCATGTATGTACTTCCAAATACTATATCTCTCTGCTTAACCTCCCAAACAGTATGGAATCATTTTATATTATTAGGTTCCTGCATTGATCTTTAAATGCTCTCTGGCTAATGATTGTGAAAATTGAAAAACATCTTTTACTATTGTGATTATGTAACTATTACTCCTTAATATCATTGTATCATGATTGGGCAACAATAGAATTCTATATCATCAACACTAACATTTAATAGGAAAACCTATAATCACCTTTTAAAATAAAGATGCATATCTGAAATATCTTGGAATTTTTTGAAAAATTCAAATGCCCAGGTATTGCTTTTTTTCCTCCAAAGCTCCAGATACGATTCTAAGGAGCAGCCATGTTTAAGAAGAACTGGACCACAGGATGATCTTTTACTTTTATTTAGTTGGTTTCACTTTTTCTATTTCATATTCAGTGCTCCCATCTCATTTAGCTTTTGTTTTCAGATTTCTCCATCTCTTCTACTTTTTTTTTTTATGTCCTTTCTCAAGCTTTCATCAAGCATAGTAGAACAGTTTTCATATACATATATATATACATAGTATTTGTAGGGTATATATATATAGATATACACACACATATATATATATCTCTCTTAGAAAATTTATGAATTTTTTCCTAAATAAAAATTTGACATTTTGACTCAACTTGACTTCATATTAATAAGACTCTATATTTCTAATTATAAAAATAGATATACAACAAGCAACAAAGTTTTATTATATCACATAGGGAACTATAAACAATATCATGTAATAACCTATAATGGAAAATAATTTGAAAAATAATATATATGTATATGTGTAACTGAATTACCTGGCTTGTACCTGAAACACTGTAAGTCAACTATACTTCAATAAAGTATATATGCTAAGAAATTTTAAAAAAGAAATGGAGCTTTATGGTACTCAAGGATGAGATTCTGCAAAGTATTTTAAGATCACTATAGAAAATTATTCTACACTATAAAGTCTTTTAAGCATGTAAAAGACTATGTAAATAATCAATAACATGTCACAGACCATAACAACATTTACTGAGCTTAAAAAGAGATTAGAAACTCATATATATATATATATATATATATATATAAATTCTTTACATTATTAATAGTACTTCTGATAATAATGAGAAGGAGAAAAAGAAAGAGGAGGGTAGAGATAATTTTTTTTCAGCAATGACTATAGTCTGGGATAACCCAGAGGGATGGTATGGGGAGGGAGGTGGGAGGGGGTTCAGGATTGGGAACACATGTATACCCGTGGCGGATTCATGCTGATGTATGGCAAAACCAATACAATATTGTAAAGTAATTAGCCACTAATTAAAATTAAAAAAAAAAAAAAAACTATAGTCCAGACCTAAATCCCAGGGACAGAGGAGCCTGGCGGGCTGCTGTCTATGGGGTCGCACAGAGTCAGACACGAGTGAAGCGACTTAGCAGCAGCCACAGCAGCAGCAGACCTATTTTAATTGTTTTCTTCATATTGCCTCTTCGAATCCTGCCAACAGCTTTATGAGGTACCTGTAAATGTTATTCTCTTGCAGAAACATTTATCTTATCTTTTTCTCTGAAAATATTTTATAAGATTGTTGCCCAATTGGTCAAAGTTTGTGGGAAATTTTAAGACAGCAAGTGGATAGACTATCTATAGCCTATTAGGCAATTTTGGCTCATGAACTATTTTCATTAAAAGCTTTATTAGACATGCTTTAGGCCTTTCATTTACATGTTGTTCATAGCTGCATCCACACTACAGAGAGGGACAGTTAGTTACCTCAAGGACTCATGGTCTACAAATTCTAAATTATTAATATATGACCCTTTTATAGAAAAAGTATGTCTTGACTGGTGATATTGATAATCAAAATGCTCATACAGATTGCAAACATTTATAATAACCACTAAGGAATTTGCATAGTGTTATGTACAGAGCTGTATTATCTGATAATATCAACATAAACTCTCTCATATCTTTTGCAATAATTTTACAGTTCTTTTAATTACCAGAACTACACCTATCTACAGTGCATGGTATATATTTTGAGTCATTAAGAAGTCACAGTTATCAATCAAGTCTAACTTCAGTATTTTCACGTTTCCAATTAAGCTTAGAAATTATAAATGTCCAACATGAGGGGAGAAAAAAGTAACTGCATGATTCCCTACAGTGTGGAAATCTCTTCAGTATGGTTTATAAGTTATTTTCTTTGTGTTTCAACAAATAATGTATCTAAGACTCTCAACTGAGAATAGTACGTGAATATCAGAACTTAGTTCAATGAATTATGATTACAGTCTTTCTATAATAATGGTTTAAAAGAGTAGGATGAGTTTGAGCACTCTCCATTATTATTTAAATTTTTTTAAAGATTTTTTTAAATTTTATTTAACTTTACAATATTGTATTGGTTTTGCCATATATCAACATGAATCTGCCCCAGGTATACATGTGTTCCCCATCCTGAACCCTCCTCCTTCCTCCCTCCCCATACCATCCCTCTGGGTCTTCCCAGTGCACCAGCCCCAAGCATCCAGTATCGTGCCTCGAACCTGGACTGGCGACTCGTTTCATATATGATATTACACATATCATATGTGTAATGCCATTCTCCCAAATCTTCCCACCCTCTCCCTCTTCCACAGAGTCCAAAAGACTGTTCTATACATCAATGTCTCTTTTGCTGTCTCATATACAGGGTTATTGCTACCATCTTTCTAAATTCCATATGTATGCGTTAGTATACTGTATTGGTGTTTTTTTCTTTCTGACTTACTTCACTCTGTATAATAGGCTCCAGTTTCATCCACCTCATTAGAACTGATTCAAATGTATTCTTTTTAATGCCTGAGTAATACTTCATTGTGTATATGTACCATGACTTTCTTATCCATTCATCTGCTGATAGACATCTAGGTTGCTTCCATGTCCTGGCTATTATAAACAGTGCTACAATAAACATTGGGGTACACGTGTCTCTTTCCCTTCTGGTTTCCTCAGTGTGTATGCCCAGCAGTGGGATTGCTGGATCATAAGGCAGTTCTATTTCCAGTGTTTTAAGGAATCTCCACACTGTTCTCCATAGTGGCTGTACTAGTTTGCATTCCCACCAACAGTGTAAGAGGGTTCCCTTTTCTCCACACCCTCTCCAGTATTTATTGCTTGTAGACTTTTGGATTGCAGCCATTCTGACTGGTGTGAAATGGTACCTCATAGTGGTTTTGATTTGCATTTCTCTGATAATGAGTGATGTTGAGCATCTTTTCATGTGTTTGTTAGCCATCTGTATGTCTTCTTTGGAGAAATGTCTATTTAGTTCTTTGGCCCATTTTTTGATTGGGTCATTTATTTTTCTGGAGTTGAGCTGTAGGAGTTGCTTGTATATTTTTGAGATTAGTTGTTTGTCTGTTGCTTCATTTGCTATTATTTTCTCCCATTCTGAAGGCTGTCTTTTCAGCTTGCTTATAGTTTCCTTTGTTGTGCAGCAGCTTTTAAGTTTAATTAGGTCCCATTTGTTTATTTTTGCTTTTATTTCCAATATTCTGGGAGGTGGGTCATAGAGGATCCTGCTGTGATGTATGTCGGAGAGTGTTTTGCCTATGTTCTCCTCTAGGAGTTTTATAGTTTCTGGTCTTTCATTTAGATCTTTAATCCATTTTGAGTTTATTTTTATATATGGTGTTAGAAAGTGCTCTAGTTTCATTCTTTTACAAGTGGTTGACCAGTTTTCCCAGCACCACTTGTTAAAGAGATTGTCTTTAATCCATTGTATATTCTTGCCTCCTTTGTCAAAGATAAGGTGTCCATATGTGCGTGGACTTATCTCTGGGCTTTCTATTTTGTTCCATTGATCTATATTTTTGTCTTTGTGCCAGTACCATACTGTCTTGATGACTGTGGCTTTATAGTAGAGCCTGAAGTCAGGCAGGTTGATTCCTCGAGTTCCATCTAACTTCTCTCGTGCCTTCTATGGGAATTCCCTGAGCATGATATTGTATCTCATTCTTCTTTTCATTGTTCTCTATTAAACTTTTGAATAATTTATTTTATACTTAATAGCTTAGTGTACCACTTTATGGGGACATTTTATTACACAAGAAAGGAAATGTAGTGTTTACACATAAGATTCATTCATCCCAATATTTCAGTCAGCAAGGTCAAGAAATGTTTATACTTTAGGGAAACCCTGATGTACCAAATTCAGAAAACCTCTTCCAAAAATTTTGCAAATCTTCCATATGTTTCTGCCCTACTTCTCATGCTTTTCTACCTCTTTGGACATTGTCCACCAAGTTTTCTAATTCAATAGTGGTACAAATATTAATAACATATGTATAATCCTTAGAGTATTTTCCTCTTGGCTCTGCTGGCACATTTGATTCACTGGAGTACTTCCCATGAGCCATGGGCATATGTTGTGGTAAAACTGCATGTGGCTCATGCAGGTTAAAAATCCATATAAAAATCATGTCCATAAAGAACCACAGTAATGGTATCTTGCTACACTTCACCATTTTTTTCTCCCATGCATGGCTACAAAGCAAAATGCACCAAAGAAAAAAATAGCTACAGAAAGAAGATAATTGCAAGTGTGTTGAGATAGAGTATTTTTACAAATGCTAAATATCTTAACCTAAACTTGAAGTAGTTACCAATATTTTTTTAATAGTTTCTGCCTCTTAATGTAATGCATTTGTAGAAATAGAGGTAAGATTGTAAAGTAAAAGCCATTGCAAACTTTCCTTTCCTTAGCACTGATTTAATAATCCTTAGCTTAGCATTTCATCAGGTGAAATAAATAATGAATAATTTGGGGTTGCCATTCCTTCCTGTATATATCAAGGATTCTGAAGAATGAGTCTTTTTATGTTTCATGTTTGTCATACTAATTTATTAATTTTCAGAAAATTATTCTGAGTTCAGTCCTGCTCATTGAAAAATGTCTGATAAATATCACATGCTTCAGTTTCAGGAGGAAATAGTATAGAATTCCAATTTGACCTTTAACTAGCTGTATGGTTTTGTTTATAATAATTAATCTCTCATTGTCAGTTTCTTCAAAGGTAACATAAGGTTACTGCAATGAATCAATGAGGTCGATGAGATAAGTACATAAACAGTACTGGCTCTCAAATAAGTTTCCTCCAGAATGGTTGCTATTGTTTTATAGTGGGACCATCTTCATCAAATGTAATAATTGATTTTATTTGTAGGAATAATAAAGAGAACAGGATTTACTGTGTGTGAATACATGCTTTAAATTTTTATATAATTTAATTTTACTTTTAATCATTAGCCATCACAATAATTCTATGAAATATTACCCTCATTTTTACAGTGGGGAAGAAAAAAAAACATATTACTCAGAGAGAGTTGTATTTTTAATCCAGATCTCTTGGGATGCAAATCCCGAATAATCCCACACAAAATAATTTAAATTAAGACCTAATGCTATATTTTTATAAGAATTTCTTTTCCTGTTTAGGTTAAAGATTATCTTCAAATATAGATACTAGTTAACAAACAGATATTTAGGGAGAAATAGAATATCTCTACAGACAAGGCAATGGCAACCCACTCAAGTACTCTTGCCTGGAAAATCCCATGGATGGAGGAGCCTGGTAGGCACAGAGTTGGACATGACTGAAGCAACTTAGCAGCAGCAGCAGCAGCAGAATATCTCTATGGAAACCCACAGATCCTAAAAGTGATATAGGTGATTACATTTTTTTCCTTCATTATTCCTAATCATATGGGTTTGTGTGTTGATATGACTAATTTGATTTGACTCCCCTTTTCCATTAAGAAAAAGTAACTTGCTTTTTTTCAGAGGAGTCAGAGAAACAGAATTCTGAACTAACTGTAGGACTATTCAAAAATAGTCTTAAGGTAATAATCTGAAAATACTCTAAATCAACTCATGAATTTTTTAATACGGTCATAATGAAGTTATTATATGGTTAGATGTCAGCAAGCACAGTCAGCAGTGAAACAAATCATTCTAGAAAAAAAAAATTAGGGTTGTTATAAATCCAAACTATTACCCAAGATATAAAATTTAACCAATGTTCTGCTCTCTTCTATGACAAATTGTCCTAACTTATAAACCTAACACCAATAAAAAGATCCTTAATTAATAGGGAAAGACAGATAATTTGAATTTTGTGTAATAATGCCAGAGCTGCCCACATAGCTCAGTGATAAAGAATCAACCTGCCAGTGCAGAAGATTCAAGAGATCCAGGTTCTTGATCTGGGGTTGGAAAGATCCCCTGGAGGAGGAAACAGCAACTCACTCCAGTATTCTTGCCTGGGAAATCCCATGGACAGAGGGGCCTGGAGGGCTACAGTTCATAGGGTTGCAAAGAGTTGGACATGACTGAGCACGTATGCAACTTTATTAATACTGATGGTGCAAACTCTCTTGAGTTTATATTTGTTCATAGCATTACTTATGACTGCTTAGGAGTCTTAAAGTTAGGAATAGTAAAATCAGTACATATAGAGAATGTGAGAAGCTAATTTATGTTTCCAGTTATATTGTAGAATTTTTGGAGCTTCCCACCCACGTCTCACAATTTAGATAAAATAAGGAAAACAATCACTCAATCCTTAATAGACATTTACATATTGTTGCTTTTTCAAATAGTAGCATTTAAGGAATGCTGGTGATCTTTTCTCAAAGAAGCTATTCTTACAATTTACTGTGAAATAGCAGATGTGTCCTAAAAATCATTTCCAGTTATTTTATTTAACCCCAAATTTTATTTAACTCAATGGCAAATATTTGCTTTATATAGGTTGATTTTCATTTTCAAAGATCCACAAGCCTAATTTGACACTGAGCTATCCAAGACACTAGAATTCATTAAAAAGAAAGAGACATAAAGGAACATGAAGCTTGCTATCCTAAGATCCTTGGGACTAGAAAAAACGTGAATGAGCCATTAGTAAGGAAAGTATGAAATGATGACTTAGAGACTTGGATATATTTTTTATTACATTACCAAAAACATCCCAGGAACGGTTAACACCTCACACCCCAGAAATGATTTACAGATTAGAGTCATAAATAGCTGTTAGTTGCAGAGGATTGTTCATTGAGAACAATGACTTTCAAATTTTAAATATCTATCAAATACTTGAGTTGCCATACATTTGCCTACAGGAATTGTGCTTGTAAGGCTTGCTTTTCTTACAAGTGCTCTTAAACGTTTTTCTCTAGTCATTGAGGATTAGCAAAAGGATAGGTTCATTTTAATGTGAACATCACATTTTTTCCCAGTGCACTGGCCACCATTGACCTCAGTTGGAATTTTCCCTAAATCAGCAGCAGCTCCACTTTCTGCTATACAGAGGAGTAAATGAAAAGAAACCTCAGGTTTGTAGAGAAAACAAACAAACAAAAAAAAGGTGAAAATTTTCACAATGTTACAATAAATTACATGCTACAAATCAACAAACCTACACCTTAAAATTAAGTATTCTATTGCAAAAACTTCTCTCCTGACACTAGAATGTAAAAGCTACAAGTCAATGAGAATTCACAAAATGAATGATATTGAAATTTGTTATTGTTGTTGTTATTCAGTCACTAAGTCATGTCCAGCTTTTTGCCACCCCATTGACTGCAGCATGTTAGGCTTCCCTGTCCTTCACTATTTCCTAGAGATTGCTCAGATTCATGTGCATTGAGTCAGTGATTGTATCTAACTAACCATTTCATCCTCTGCCGCCCCGTTCTCCTTTTGCTTTCAATCTTTTCCAGCATCAGGGTATTTTCCAATGAGTTGGCTCTTCACATTAGGTGGCCAAAGTATTGCTGCTTCAGTCACCAACAGTCCCTCCATTGAATATTCATGGTTGATTTCCTTTAGGATTGACTGGTTTGATCTCTTTGCAGTCCGACGGACTCTCAGGAGTGTTCTCCAGCACCATCATTTGAAAGCATCAATTCCTGGGCATTCAGCCTTCATTATGGTCCAACCCTCACATTCATACATGACTACTGAAAAACCTATAGCTTTGACGATATGGACCTTTTTGGTAAAATTATATCTCTGCTTTTAAATATGTTGTCTATGATTGTTACAGCTTTTCTTCCAAGGAGCAAGCATCTTTTTATTTCATGGCTGCAGTCATTGTCCTTAGTGATTTTGGAGCCCAAGAAAGAAAAATCTGTCACTGCTTCCACTTTTTCCATTTCCATTTGCCATGAACTGATGGGACTGGATGCCATGATCTTAGTTTCTTAAATGTTGATTTTTAAACTAGTTTTTTCATTCTCTTCTTTCATCCTCATCCAGATGCTCTTTAGTTCCTCTTCACCTTCTGCCATTAGAGTGGTATCATCTGCATATTTGAGGCTGTTGATATTTTTCCAGGCAATCTTGATTCCAGTTTGTGCATCATCCAGCCTGGCATTTCACATGATGTACTCTGGGGCTTCCCTGGTGGCTTAGAGGTTAAAGCATCTGCTTGCAACGTGGGAGACCTGGGTTCGATCCCTGGGTCAGAAAGATCCCCTGGAGAAGGAAATGCCAACCCACTCCAGTATTCTTGTCTGGAGAATCCCATGGAGGGAGGAGCCTGGTAGGCTACAGACCATGGGGCTGCAAAGAGTCAGGCACAACTGAGCTACTTCACTTCACTTCATTCTGCATAGAATTGAAATAAGCAGGGTGACAAAATACAGCTTGGATGTATCCCTTTCCCAATTTGGAACCAGTCTGTTGTTCCATGTCTGGTTCTAACTGTTGCCTGTTGACCTGCATACAGGTCTCTCAGCAGACAGGTAAGGTGGTCTGGTATTCCCATCTCTTTAAGAATTTTCCACAGTCAAAGACTTTACTGTAGTTAATGAGGCAGATATTGAAATAAATTGGTTAAATGATTTCTGCTACTGTTAGTTATGATGACAAAATAAAGACTTCATTGCTCTTTCATGGACTATACTAGTAGCCTGACAAAATAGAACTTCTATTAAGGGAATATTAATGTAGATAAAATAAAAATATAATGTAAAAATCAGAATATACACATATAGATAGAGAGAGAATGCTAATAGTATGTAGATAGAGAGGTTTGGAAGAAAAAAAAATGTTCTCCAGAAGGTAATGCTTTATTTTAGATATTGACATACTTTGGTTTCCTTAGCTCATGCCACAGATCCAATATACTTAATGGCCACTCTGCCTCCTTTCTACTCTTGACTATCTAATATCTGAGAAGACCACCAAAACAGATACATGACCTGGATTCCTTTATTCCATTATCTGGGCCTTCAGATGGGTAGGAGGTTGAGAAGGTGAGTGTGAGTCTGACTCAAAACTTAAGAAATCTGGCATGTAGCTCAAGATTCATCTTCCATGATTTGCCTATTGGAAACATATGCACTGAATGGCCTTTTTCCTGACACATTTGGCTTTTCTATATTACACTAGGAAACAATCATTATACGAGAAACTAGGTGACAGACATTAGGATAGGATGATTTATGGAGGTTGAAGAAAAGACACAGAGTACCCCGATAAGAGGGGATCCTGTGGAGACACTTTTAAAGAGTCAAGAGGTAGCTTCTCTCCTCCTGTATTTCCTAGGTTTGAGAAAAACATAGATTTTAATCCTTGCTTTTCATGTGAAGGATATATTGTTTTTATAAGATTTTTAAAAATATTTTTAGCCTGATGCCAATTTGTAAACTAGAGATTTTATAAAGTAACATTCTATGTGAAACACAAATCTGACATGTCATAAAAACTTACTTCAAAACAAGTTATCTATTTCATTAACTTTTAAACAATCTCCTGAATTATGTTAGCAGGGCATAGTAGGTTTCCTTTCAGAGCCAAATCCCAGTGCTATACATGGATAATCCCCTTTTCTGTGTCTTCTGTTTGTGTTTTCTCCTGGAGGTTACTCAAAAGAAGAAGAAGAAAAAATGAGAAACTACACAGAAATAACAGAGTTTATCCTCCTGGGACTGTCAGATGACCCACAACTTCAGGTTGTGAGCTTTATCTTTCTGCTCATCACCTACATGCTCAGCATCACTGGGAACTTGACCATTATCACCCTGACCCTGCTGGATGCCCACCTCCAAACCCCCATGTATTTCTTCCTCAGAAATTTCTCCTTATTAGAAATTTCATTCACAACTGTCAGTATACCCAAGTTCCTGGCCACCATTATTACAGGAGATAAAACCATCCCTTTTAATGATTGTATGGCTCAGTTATTTTTTTTAATTTTCTTGGGAGTCACTGAGTTTTATCTTCTGGCTGCCATGTCCTATGACCGTTACATTGCCATCTGCAAACCGCTGCATTACTTGACCATCATGAATCACAAAGTCTGCACACTGCTTGTCTTGGCATCTTGGCTGACTTCATTCTTAATCATATTCCCATTAGTAATGCTCTTCCTACAGCTTGATTATTGTAAGTCCAATGTTATTGACCATTTTAGTTGTGATTATTTCCCTTTATTATACATTTCTTGTTCAGACACCAAATTTCTAGAGATAGTAGGGTTTTCCTGTGCTGTGTTTATGCTCTTGTTCACTTTAGCATTAATAATTCTGTCCTACACATATATCATCAGAACAATTTTGAGGATCCCTTCTACAACTCAGAGGACAAAGGCCTTTTCCACCTGTTCTTCCCACATGATTGTCATCTCCATCTCTTATGGCAGCTGCATTTTCATGTATATGAATCCATCAGCAAAGGACAGAGTGTCTTCGAGCAAGGGGGTGGCTGTGCTAAACACCTCCATAGCTCCCATGCTGAACCCCTTTATCTATACCCTAAGGAATCAGCAAGTCAAGCGAGCCTTCATGGACACAGCAAGGAAGACTGTATTTTTCTCAAGTAAATGAAAAATAAAAGTCCTGTTTTATGAATTAGACCCATATGATGAAAAGCAATTAAATGAAAATCTAGGAATTTCAAAACCTCTTAATATTCACACAGCCTCCCTAGATTCATTTTTAATCATTCATATTTTTATTGCCAGCAGTTTATCAAGGATATTTGCGTATGTATATTTTCTTCTTGCCATTTAAACTTGAATTCTTCATATATATATTTATATATACACACATCATATACACAAATATATGCTTATACATTATACAGTTTTTTTCCATTCAATTTTCAATCCTTTTCTCATGTACTCTTCTTCCTTTAGGGCTGGTTTTTCTAGTCTGTAACTATGGGAGTGATTTTATTTCCTTCTTTGAAACATTTTTTTTATGGTAATAGAAAAATTAGTTTTTTTTATATAAATTAATTTCATTATTTCACACTAATTTTTAGAAAATTAAAGTCAGAAAGAGGCTGAACAGGTGCTCACAAGAGAGAATAGTGTTTTACAATCTCACCAGAAATCAGGTTTTCTAGAAATAAATGCATATTAAATCATATTTAATCTTATTTTTAATTTACTACACAGAGACTATAAACATAATCCGACAGTCTTATTAGAATCTTGCACACAACCTCCTCTTCATACTGTGGCCTACTTTGTAACTATGTGAAAAACAGTACAACTAAAAGAAAAATGTAATTACATTTTCTTGAGAAATCAAAAAACATTTCCTATTATGGAGTTTAACATTTTCTGTGCTGTTGTTCAGTCATTCAGGCATGTCCAACTCTTTGCGACCCCATGGACTGCAGACTCCCCGGCTGCAGAAGACTGCACCCAGGTTTCCCTGTTCCTTACTATCTCCTGGAATTTGTTCAAACTCATGTCCATTGAGTCGATGATGCCATTCAAACATCACTATATTATTCTTCAATTCAAAAAACTATTATAATGAATAGTTGCTTAGGGAAAATTATGATATAGATCCTGCTTTGGGGAAATGCCAATTTTAACATATATATAATAACTATTCTTTTAAGAAGCCTGAAGAAACTGGCAACTTAAAAACTTGAGAGCTGTGTGTTAAGTTTTTAGGTGGGCAATATGAGCAGCCCAGGAGACAGTGCCTCAAATAACTCTGAGAAACTGTTCCAAAGACGTACGGGGGAAAGATAGTGTATATGTGATTTTGATATACAGTTAAGCACACATTTATTTTAGAATTTCTCCTGGTCTTATGAAGCTTCTGCCAGTCATGAGAAACAATTTGCACCATGAAGAATTTTAGTACTTTTCTAGATATGAGGAGATACAAGAATTGGGCTCATAAAATCAGCTCCTGAGTGTATCTAACTATCTGAAGACCTGTCCTGGCAGTTTTCCTGGAGCAGAGGGTGCCTCATTTCTTCTCTCTACCCTTACTCCTTCAGGGAGTGTTGAAGGTCAGCAGTTGCAGCAGCACATGATTTAATCCTTGTAGAGGTTATATGACAAGTACCCATGCCAATTGCCAATTTGTAGTTGCTGGATACCAAATATGACTACATTTGCTATGGTCAGTTGTATATTTAAATAAATGCTTGATGTTAAGCTGGTCTTTTGATAATCAATAACTAAGTTTTTTTTAATAACTTTCTCATATCTGTGGCTATTTTGAGATAATAGCTTATACATACAATTCTTTTAATTGTCTCTTTAAGTGATATGCCTAATCAGTATTAGAGAAACTAACAGTACCAAAGTTTTACTATACACAAAACTGAGATTTTCTTGCTAAAAATGCTTATTTTAAGCAGTAGAGTATGAGAACATATGGAAAATGTACTGATTAGAATTTGTATGAACAATTGTACAAGATCATACAATTCTGGCCCTGAACATTTTTTTCTGTTTTCCATGAAGTCAAAAACTGAAATAATAATGGAGAGTGCTCAAACTCATCCTACTCTTTTAAACAATTATTATAGAAAGACTGTAATCATAATTCATTGAAGTAAGTTCTGATATTCACATACTATTCTCAGTTGAGAGTCTTAGATACATCATTTGCTGAAACACACAGAAAATAACTTATAAACCATACTGAGGTGATTTCCACACTGTAGGGAAGTCATGCAGTTACTTTTTCTTCCCCTCATGTTGGACATTTATAATTTCTAAGCTTAATTGGAAACGTGAAAATACTGAAGTTAGACTTGATTGATAACTGTGACTTCTTAATAACTCAAAAAAAATTATACCATAGACTGTAGATAGGTGTAGTTCTGGTAATTAAAAGAACTGTAAAATTATTGCAAAAGATATGAGAGAGTTTATGTTGATATTATCAGATAATACAGCTCTGTACATAACACTATGCAAATTCCTTAGTGGTTATTATAAATGTTTGCAATCTGTATGAGCATTTTGATTATCAATATCACCAGTCAAGACATACTTTTTCTATAAAAGGGTCATATATTAATAATTTAGAATTTGTAGACCATGAGTCCTTGAGGTAACTAACTGTCCCTCTCTGTAGTGTGGATGCAGCTATGAACAACATGTAAATGAAAGGCCTAAAGCATGTCTAATAAAGCTTTTAATGAAAATAGTTCATGAGCCAAAATTGCCCAATAGGCTATAGATAGTCTATCCACTTGCTGTCTTAAAATTTCCCATAAACTTTGACCAATTGGGCAACAATCTTATAAAATATTTTCAGAGAAAAAGATAAGATAAATGTTTCTGCAAGAGAATAACATTTACAGGTACCTCATAAAGCTGTTGGCAGGATTCGAAGAGGCAATATGAAGAAAACAATTAAAATAGGTCTGCTGCTGCTGTGGCTGCTGCTAAGTCGCTTCACTCGTGTCCGACTCTGTGCGACCCCATAGATGGCAGCCCACCAGGCTCCCCCATCCCTGGGATTTAGGTCTGGACTATAGATTTTTTTTAAGTTATTTATTTTAATTAGTGGCTAATTACTTTACAATATTGTATTGGTTTTGCCATACATCAACATGAATCCGCCACGGATGTACACGTGTTCCCAATTCTGAACCCCCCTCCCATCTCCCTCCCCATACCATCCCTCTGGGTTATCCCAGACTATAGTCATTGCTGAAAAAAAAATTATCTCTACCCTCCTCTTTCTTTTTCTCCTTCTCATTATTATCAGAAGTACTATTAAAAATGTAAATAATTTATATATATATATATATATATATGAGTTTCTAATCTTTTTCTAAGCTCAGTAAACATTGTTATGGTCTGTGACATGTTATTGATTATTTACATTGTCTTTTACATGCTTAAAAGACTTTATAGTGTAGAATAATTTTGTATAGTGATCTTAAAATACTTTGCAGAATCTCATCCTTGAGTACCATAAAGCTCCATTTCTTTTTTAAAATTTCTTAGCATATGTACTTTATTGAAGTATAGTTGACTTACAGTGTTTCAGGTACATAGCCAGGTAATTCAGTTACACATATACACATATATTATTTTTCAAATTATTTTCCATTATAGTTTATTACACGATATTGTTTATAGTTCCCTGTGTGATATAATAAAACATTGTTGCTTGTTTTATATCTATTTTTATAATTAAAAATATAGAATTTTATTAATATGAAGTCAAGTTGAATCAAAATGTCAGATTTTTTATTTAGGAAAAAATTCATAATTTTCTAAGAGAGAGAGAGAGAGAGAGATATACCCTACAAATACTATGTATATATATATGTATATGAAAACTGTTCTACTATGCTTGATAAAAGCTTGAGAAAAGGACATAAAAAAAAAGTAGAAGAGATGGAGAAATCTGAAAACAAAAGCTAAATGAGATGGGAGCACTGAATATCAAATAGAAAAAGTGAAACCAACTAGATAAAAGTAAAAGATCATCCTGTGGTCCAGTTCTTCTTAAACATGGCTGCTCCTTAGAATCGTATCTGGAGCTTTGGAGGAAAAAAGCAATACCTGGGCATTTGTATTTTTCAAAAAATTCCAAGACATTTCAGATATGCATCTTTATTTTAAAAGGTGATTATAGGTTTTCCTATTAAATGTTAGTGTTGATGATATAGAATTCTATTGTTGCCCAATCATGATACAATGATATTAAGGAGTAATAGTTACATATTCACAATAGTAAAAGATGTTTTTCAATTTTCACAATCATTAGCCAGAGAGCATTTAAAGATCAATGCAGGAACCTAATAATATAAAATGATTCCATACTGTTTGGGAGGTTAAGCAGAGAGATATAGTATTTGGAAGTACATACATGCACAGGTTTTCATCCACCCAGTCAGTCTATGTCTTTTGGTTGATGCATTTGACTCATTTACATTTAAGGTGATTATCAATATGTATCATCCTATTATCATTTTCTTAATTGTTTTGGGTTTATTTTTTGTAGGTCTTTTCCTTGTCTTGTTTCCTGCTTAGAGAAGTTCCTTTAGCATTTGTTGTAAAACTGGTTTGGTGATGCTGAATTCTTTCAATTTTTGCTTATCTGGAATCTTTTGATTTCTCTATCAAATCTGAATGAGGCTTGCTGGGTAGAGTATTCTTGATTGTAGGTTCTTCTCTTTTCATCACTTTAAATATATCATGTCATTCCCTTCTGGCTTGTAGAGTTTCTGTTAAAAAGTCAGTGGATAACTTGATGGAAGTTCCCTTGTAGGTTATTTTTCTCTTGTTACTCTTAATATTTAATAAAGTTCTTATATAACTTAGAATTATGAAAGAACCTTGAAGCTCCAACAATAATGAAGTCTAAGGATAAGTAATGAAGTGTATATGTAGAAACCTTTTACATGCCAAGAATATGACTAAAACTAAAGTAGATTGAGTGCTACTTTTGTAAGATTTCGCATCTATTTTATTACTCAAAAATGGTAAATAATTGTGATAAATGAAAAAAGTATTATTTTGTAGAAGTCCTCATTAACTCTTCTGTGGGATAAACATAAACATTCCCAAGAGAGATTCACTATAGAAGAGAGTCAGGAGGCTCTGAGAACACCAATGGTAGCTTCCAGAAATCCCTGATGTTCCATGTCATAGCATAGCTGTCGCCTGGCCTTTGTTCCCAGGAGATCAACACAGGTCTCTCTTCATAGGTCACAACAGCTAAACTTGAATATTTGAGCATTTAGTGCAACTAATTGCCAGATCCTAGTTTAAGAATCTACATTCATAATACCCCACATTGCCATGTCACGTGCAGTTCTCACTTTAAATATTGCTCCTTTAAAATTCTAGACCAACATTATTGAAGAGGATGATAGAAGTTCCATATGGTCTTAAGGTTTTTGATATTCCATTTTTATTTTTCATGAATCATCATAAAATAGATAAAAAATAATCAAATTTGATTTGTGTGATGTTTACTAGTGTCTGGCAGAGTAGCGATGATTTATCTTCTATTATTCACAGCAGAAATGTGAATATCTAAAATAAGATAAGGGAGCTATTATGATTTTAACAAACCAGATATGCAGAATCATAGATACATCCAGTGGAGTTGGGAATCAGCTGAATGGCTTTGGATTAATAGGAGAGGTTTTCCTCTACATTTCTGGAATATCCTTTTGGATTAGTCACCTCATGTAAAAGATAAATGTGGGGTAGAACTCCAAGGGAATAAAACAGTTGTTCATAAAGTTTAATAGCTGAGAAGCAACGATGTTCAAATGGAAAATGTACTGGGCTGAAGTCTGAGTAATGGAGCTGCTACTATCTGAGGCAAGTAGTTATTTTTCAGTTCGTGCTTCAATGCAAAATAAAAAATTGATAAATACTGCATATCCTTTTAAGGTCAAAAATATACACAGTCTTCTATATGTATAAAGTTTCTATATATATATGCACAGAAAATCTTAGAGAATGTCAAACATTAGTGATTTCAAAGGAATTATCAGATAAACCATTAAGTGAATGATATTTAATATATAAAATAATTATATTTTCTTGTAAGTAATACCTAATACCTATAGCCTATTCATGTTGATAATTACATTCATAAACCCCAATATAAAAATAAAACTGGTAATTAAATTATCTAATCATTAAATA
Source organism: Bos javanicus (assembly GCF_032452875.1). Taxonomy (NCBI): domain Eukaryota; kingdom Metazoa; phylum Chordata; class Mammalia; order Artiodactyla; family Bovidae; genus Bos; species Bos javanicus. Next base: position 59,389,800 of record NC_083872.1, read on the forward strand.
TTTTAAAGTTTATTTTATTTGCTAAGAAAATCGTGAATTGATTTCTTGTTCCATAAAAGGTGTTGTTACTTTATTCTTTTAAGTTTCATTTATATCTTATGATGGAATTAAGATCATCCACTTCTCTTTTAGATGGCAGTGTTTTCTGATACCTGACAAAAAATGATGTATGTTTTATAGGATTATCCCAACAAAACTGCAAGGACTTGCATAAACTAGACAAAGCAAAAAGTATCAAATTCATTTATCATCTCTGAATAATGTGACTCATATAAAGATTTCCTAACTTTTCCTGTTAGATTTAGAATAAGAGAACTATTATATAAAACATGACCCACAAATACATTTTAAGAAAAATTGTAAATAAGGTATTAAAAGAAAACAATATTGGCATGAATTAGATAGAATGCTTTTAGAAATGATGATGATATTGGTCATCATGAATTATATTTTTCATCACTTTCTTTTAATACACTTTCTATCTAAATATATTTAAAAGAAGAAAAAAGAAGGGGAAAAGAGAAAGAAATGAACCACACAGTGATCACAGAGTTTGTCCTTCTAGGCCTTTCTGATGATCCTGAGCTTCAGATTGTGATTTTCCTCTTTTTATTAATCACATATGTATTAAGTGTCACTGGAAACCTGACCATCATCACCCTAACCTGGGTGGACTCCCATCTCCAGACACCAATGTATTTCTTCCTCCGAAACTTCTCTTTCTTAGAAATCTCCTTTACTACTGTGTGCATCCCTAGATTTCTGGGGGCAATTATTACCAAAGACAAGACTATTTCTTACAACAATTGTGCAGCCCAACTATTTTTCTTTATTTTCATGGGGGTGACTGAATTTTACATTTTAACCGCCATGTCCTATGACCGCTATGTTGCCATCTGCAAGCCCCTGCATTACACAACCATCATGAGCAGGAAACTCTGCAGCCTGCTTGTGCTCTGTGCTTGGCTCGGTGGGTTTCTGACCATTTTCCCACCCCTTATGCTTCTCCTCCAGCTGGATTACTGTGCTTCCAATGTCATTGATCACTTTGCATGTGACTATTTTCCCCTTTTACAATTGTCTTGTTCAGATACATGGTTCCTAGAAATAATTGGTTTTTACTTTACTTTGGTTACCTTGCTATTCACTTTGGCCTTAGTGATTTTGTCATATATGTACATTATCAGGACTATTCTGAGAATCCCATCTGCCAGTCAGAGAAAAAAGGCCTTCTCCACTTGTTCCTCTCACATGATTGTCATCTCCATCTCCTATGGAAGCTGTATATTCATGTATGCTAATCCCTCAGCCAAAGAAAAGGCATCATTGACAAAAGGAGTAGCTATTCTCAATACCTCTGTGGCCCCCATGCTGAACCCTTCATCTACACCCTGAGAAACCAGCAAGTGAAACAAGCCTTCAAAGACATGGTCTATAAAGCAGTCTTTTCTGCCAATAAATGATTTTTTGGTCAACTTTAAATGGCAGTTTGGTTAATTCCTGAAATTCCTTAAAGTCTGTATAACTATGGTTGGTCTTTATAGTCTCTTAACATGCCACCTGACAGTTAATATATTATTTTTCCAGTCTGCTGCTTCTACTTCCATTCCTGTTTCTCCAGTGTATTATTTTTTGACATTTAAAAATATAATAAGGTTATTTCTCATGCAGAACTTTTGTAAAAATGAAATGTATTTCTTTAATACATAGCACAATGTGAAAGATGGCTTTAATTCTCTTCAACAGTCCTTGAAAAGATCCTATGATACCACCTTGTACTTCAAATATAGAGTTTCAAAATGAGTGTGTAATTTCCTGTGTATTTTCAAGATGGACATTAATATTTCCTATGGTTTAAAGAATCTATATATTCTGTGTGATATTATGTGTGAAGTGAAAATATCTCCTGTCATATCAACAAACAAGAAACGTCACAGCCATCAGCAATTTCTGGTCTCCAAATGTGAATGAGAGCTCCCAAAACTGAGAACCAGTAGAGTCTCATTCCCTCATGGTGATTGCATCACCTAGGGGTGATGCAAGAAGTAGCCACTTGCAACTCTTTAAGGTGAACAAGGGAACTGGATTTGGCCCCAGATAGCTGAGAAGGAAATGGCAACCCACTCTAGTGCTCTTGCCTGGAGAATCCCAGGGACGGGGGAGCCTGGTGGGCTGCCATCTATGGGGTCAAACAGAGTCGGACACGACTGAAGCGACTTAGCAGTAGCAGTAGCAGCTGAGGTGTTTATGAAAGGAATTAATTCACTGGACCTAGAGGTTGCATCTTCCCATACCTAGAATGTTAAATTCCTTAATTTGATACCTGATCTTTGGTGTTCAGACTGCCTGCTCTCTTTGTTGCGAACTTGTATATAGTCTGACTCCCTCTCCTGTCTTCTTGAAGCAGTTTTCTCAGAGCTACTGAGGTGCTGTTTCCTGGGCTCAGAGTCCTAAACATTCCCATCAAATAAAATAGCTCTCTTCTTTCAGGTTGTGACTATATTTTTTTAGTCGGCATACGCTAAATTCAGTCCAAAGAGATACGTACTCATGCATCAGACTTTTAATGTCAAGATATTTATTTTGTGAAATTCAATACATGTTTTGAAGGTAAATATTGATCATGATATCATGTAATTTGTATATAATTCACATGTTTGCTATTATATTGGAAAAAAATTCATTCAAATAATTCAGAATGACTTCAATAAAACTAAAACACTGCCACTTTCCTGAATTTAGTGATAATATTTGTGATGGTTATTTTGATGTCTTTGTCAAGTGTTTAAAAATCTTCATTTGTTTAGGGTAAAAATTTTGAGGTTTATTTTATTTGATTGGGTTATTTTCTGTTTCTTCTTTTCCCTTGTAACTTGATGTTTTTATCTACACCAAGTGGCGGTTCAACCGCCACTCCAATATTTTGGAGTTGGATTTATTCAGGACTTCATCATGATCAAGTCCACCAAGAGATTTGGGGGCGTCTCACATATTTTATGAGCATGACTTTGGGATGCTTCAGAGGGCCCCTGACACAACACAAAGAGCTATTAAACCACCTGGGTTCATTAGACACGTTAGGTTACATGGGAAATATTGTTGAAGGGATGATAAATCTTCTCAGATCATACTATACGGTTGAGTTACTAATATATATATATATATACTAAAATTATGTGGAATTCGTATAGATCTGATATACCCTGATAAAAATGTGCTCAATTATAATTCTAGTTATCATATTAGTGTTACGTATCACAGCAATGGCCAAGCTACTTTGTCAATTGCAATTTAATCAGATTTTAACATGCCTTCTATGGTTTCACTGTGATGCCTTTGCAAGAATACAGCTATTTCAAGATTTATGAAAAAGACTTTTCTAAGAGTAACCAATAAAAACTTTTGTTTGTTTGTTATCTGGTAAACTGGTAACAGGATGGAATTTAGCCAATTCTCTATGTTAAGAGAACAAAGTTTTCTTAGAATGAAGCTTTCAATAACAGATTATGAATTTCTTTTCCTTTAAGTATTTTATTTGTTTTTTAAATCTTTTGTTACTTTGGTAAAGTAAATAAGAATTATTAAAGATTATGATACATGTAAAAGCTCATTCTGCTTCTACAAGAAATAACCCTTCACTGTTAGACTTTTGCTATTTGATGTCCTTAAAACATGGCAATAATCTACTCCTAAATTAGAGAATTAAAAATGGGTTAACAATAGCTGTATATCAAAGAGTCAGGGCTATGGGAAATCCAAGATGGCCGCTTGGATTTTTCAGGCTCCCCGACAAATCTCATTTTTATTTGATGGGTTAAAGCCTTCCCTGGCTACAGGGTTAATGCCCTCACAATGACAAAAAAATTATATTTCACTTAATATTAAGTTCTAGTTTTGTTAATTAAGGTGTGTGTTTACTACGAGTCACTTCTGAGATAGTTCCTTACTGTTACGTTATATTGATAAAGGTTTAATTAAGTTATTAAAAAGGACACTCTAAGTTTGTTTCTTAAGCTTATTTCTATAACCAACCTTTCAATGTACAACCAGGAGAGTCACACCTGTCTATAGTCATTTAACCAAGTCAGATCACCCAGGATATGCTGGGCTATACCTAATGAAATTTCTTGACTTAAATTCTTGCTTGTGACCTTATTACCAGCTGCTAGCTGTACTATTTTCTATGTCTCTTGTATCAGAAGATTGTTTCTTATGTTAATAAATGTGTGACTGAGCCTGTGATAAAATGCTGATAAGCAGTTCCATGATGTCAATGATTGTAATAATGTAACTCTAGATATGGGAAGAAGCAACAAGAGGGACTATTTTCCTGGACCAAGAGGCTAGTAAGACAGGTATGGTCCAGAGACTTTTGCTGCTCACAAGACCTGGTCCAATAACAGCACACTGAGTGGTGAAGATCAATGAAATCTTCCCCGGACCTGGAATGAGCCTTCCCAGCACTGCGGGGCACAATGGGCATGAAATGCACTCAAAGCATGGTCAAATATGAGGACCCTGCTGACTAGGAGTTGGCACTTGCCAGCTGCCTCTACAAAGATTATATCATGACCACTGCAAGCTGCTGACCTTCAACACCCCTTAAAAGGAGCTCAGGATGGAGATAAGAAATAAGGCACTCTGTGCTCTGGGAAAAGCCCAGAAGAACTGGCCTTCAGATAGTCAGATGTTTTCAGGTAAAGATTTTATGAGCCCAAATTCTTGCATCTTCTTGTACCTAGAGAAACACTAATGTCACAAACCAGTGTCTGGCCCTGGTTCTCCTGGCTAGCACCTGAGCACCTTTCCTACTTCTTTTAATCTTTGGGCCATATACCTTTAACTTTTTTGTTAAGTTTGTTTCTTCTAGAATACAAGAAATCTCCAAGTGGTAGTACAACAAGAATATCCTCTGACCAACCCAAAGACAATGCTGAAACAAATCACCCTATCATTCCATGGACTCTCATCTCCCTCCATAAATGCACCCTGACAAAGAAGCAGGCAAAGGGAGCCCAGAGCCCCATGACACCCCTGTACAGCCTGAAGAAGCCAGAGTGGTCATCGTTCCTCTTCTCCTGAGACTCAGTTCCCAAATGCCTAAAGGGGCAATAGGTAGATAGTTAGACATGAACAGGGTATGAACAGGGGCCAAAGAATTGGCCCTAAAAATAAAGGAAGGGAGGAATGTGGTGACCCAGGGACTAAAAAGCAGATAAAACCAAGGAGGGTCTTGGAATGCAGGAACGGAAAAAGCAGACACATATGGTCCTTCCCTCCCCCATGTCATAACTATTAACAGATTTCAGGTCCTCCTGAGCAGTATAACCTGTCTCCCCTCCTACCCCACACAAGGAAGGTATTTGCCTTACTCTTCCCTACCCAGTATGCATGTCTCATTCAATCAGCAAGTGACCCACAAGACACCTATCCCATTCCTTGTACTTGTACCCTGGGTATAAAAGTGGACTAAGGACTGTTCAACGTTGGTTCTCCCTTGAGCTGGCTCACTGTTGTAACAGCGTCTCTCATTCTTTTTTTCTTTCTTTTTTTTAAAAATTTATTTATTCTTTTATTGAAGGGTAATTGCTTTACAGAATTTTGCTGTTTTCTGTCAAAGCTCAACATGAATCAGCCATAGCTATACATATATCCCCTCCCTTTTGAACCTCCCTCCCAACTCCCTCCCAATCCCAACCCTTTTGATGCAGAGCCCCTGTTTGAATTTCCTGAGCCATACAGCAAATTTCCCTTGACTATCTATTTTACATATGGTAATGTAAGTTTCCATGTTGCTCTTTCTCACCCTCTCCTCCCCTCTCCCCATGTCTCTAAGTCTATTGCCTCTCAGCCTTTTAACTAAGATCAAGTGTAGTATCTCTTCTAATCAGCATCTCCCTCTCTAATAAACTTTATTTCCCTCTCATTCTATATGTCTGGAAATTCTTTTCCAACCTGTGCATGGCCCACGACAATATCTTCTATATTTGTGTTTGGAGATTCCTTGGTAAGCTGATTAAAGTTTGGGTCATATCTATTTTGATCCTGTAGTGTCTCTAGTGCTCCTATAGTATCTAAAGCTAGAAGAATCTCAATAAATATTTTTTGAATGAATAACAGTGATTGAGTCAATAGATGAGGTTTATTTAATTTTCTGGCCTTTCTAAAATTAGATTAAAAGGAATATGAGTTGTAAATCCCTGTAAAATTACTAGATTTTATGCTTTCCTTAATTACTGTAACACTGACAATCAATCAGATGAAAACAGGACCTCTGGTAGATCCTTCTCAACAGTTAGTACTATTATTATGGAAAAAAAACCTGAAAAGTGTTTTTGAAGAGTTTGAACAGTTTAAAGTGTATTTAATCCAAAATTTCTCATAAATTTCATTGGAATTCACTGAGTATGATATTTGATCTCATTCTTATTTTTATTATGCTCTATTTGATTTTTAATTTTTCTTTTATTTAGTAGCACAGAGAGCAACTTTATAGAGACATTTTATCACATAAAGGAAAATGTAATGTTTACTCATAAGATTCATTCATCACAGTAGTTTAGTCAGCAAGGGGGAAAAGGTCTATTCTTCAGAGAAATGGTGATTTAGGATATTCAGGAAATCCCTTCCAAAATCCTGTACATTTAGATATCTTCACATAGCTAGTAAGCAAAATAATCCATATGCTTCTGCCTTAGTTCTCATGCTTTTCTATCTGTTTGGATATTATCTGCAAAGTTTTCTGTTTCAATAGTTATATAAATGTTGATAATATGTTTATAATCCTTAGTGTATTTCCTCTTGGCCCTGTTGTCACATTTGATTCGCTGGAGTATTTCCCATGAGCCTTGGCCATATGGTGGATAAAGCAACATTTGCCTCATGCAGGTTAAAATTCATATAGAAATCACATCCAGAAAGGACCACAGTAACTCCATATCTTGCTTCCCTTCACTGTGTTTGCTCCCATGGCTTCCATGTAACATGTATCAAGGAAATTTATCTATAGAAATAAGGTAATTTCAAATGTGGTGAGATAAAGTATTCTTAGAAATGCTCGATATCTTATCCTAAAATTGAAATAGTGATCAAGTTTTTAAAATAGCTTCAGTCACCTGAAGTGATGCATTTGTACAAAAAGAGGTAAGACTCTAAAGTAAAAGCCAATGACAACTTTTTCTTAGCATTGATTTATACATTCTTAGCTTAACTTTTCATTACATGGAGATGAATACTTTGGAGTTGCCTTTCCTTTCTGTAAATATCAAGGGTTATGAAGAATGAGCACATTAATACTTTCTGTTTGTCTTACTAATTATTTATTCATTGTTAGAAAATTACTCTTTGAGTTTGGTCCTCTTCATTGAATATATGTTTGATAAATAACACATGCTTCAGTTCAAGCAGAAAGAATTTAGAATACCAATTTGACCATTTACTAGCTATATGATTTTGTTTAAAATTTAGCCTCTCATTGTTAGGTTATTCAAACATTACACAAAAATATTGTTATGAGTCTGTTAGATAACTGCATAAATCTTATCATTGTCTCTCAAACGAGTTTCCTCAAAAATGGTTATTATTTTTTATATTGGGATCATCTTCCTCAAAGGTAATAATTGATTTTACTTTTAGGAATAATAATAAAAATAGTATTTACTCTGGGAATGCATGCCTTAAAATTTTTATATAATATCACTTTTCTTTTAATTAAATTAGCCCTCATAATAATTCCATGAAATATAATAGTCATGTTCATAGTGGAAAAGAAACCTATAACAACCTATACAACTCAGAGAGTTGTATTTTTAATAATTTCTCTTGGAATACAAATCCCTAATAGCCTCACACATTTTTAACTAAAGTTAAGTCCTGATGCCATATTTTTATAAGAATTTATTTCCTTTTTAAGTTAAAAATTGTCTTCAGGCATAGATAACAGTTAAAACATAGACAATTAGGGGAGAAGCAACATTTCTAGGAAAATATACAGATTTTGAGAGTGACTTAGGTCTTTACAGTTTTCCCTTCATTATTCCTATTCATACTTATTGGTGCTTTAATTTGATTTCCCTTTTCCATTAAGAAAGAAACAAGGACTTTTTTTTTTTTTTAATTAGGGGTCTGAGAGAAACAGGACTCTGAACTAATTGTAGGACTAGCAAAGGCAGTCATAAAGTAATAATCTGAAAATAATCTAAATTAACTCTTATGAATTTTTTTTCCCCCTTACAGTCATGATGATGTTTTTCCATGGTATTAGATGTCAGCAAACACAATCAGGAGTGGAATGAATCATTCTAGAAAAAGGTTAGGGTTGTTATAAAACCAGGCTATTACCCAATATATCAAATTTAATAAATATTCTGTTCTCTTCTGTGACAAGTTATTCTAGCTTATAAACCTAACACCAAGAAAAAGATCCTCAAGTGAAAGGAAAAGATAAGGAAGTGTAATACTGTGTCGTATGCAAAGGGTGAAAACTGCCTTGAGGATATATGTGTTCATAGAATTACTTATGATTTCCTTAGGAGTCTTAAAGTTATGAAGAGAAAATTCAGTACACATAGAGAATGTGAGAAGCTAATTTGTTTCCAATTATATTGTGGAATTTAGAGAGCTTCCCACTTGTGTCTCACAATTTATATAAAATAAGGAATGTAATCTTTAATAGACATTTAAATATTGTCACTTTTTTAAATTGGTGAATTTGGGGAATGCTAGTGATCTTTTCTCAAAGAAGCCATGCTTACACTTTACTATGGAATAGCATATGTGTCCTGAAAATCACTTCCAGTTATCTTATTTAACACAATGGCCAGCATTTGTTTATCATATAGGTTAATTTTCACTTTCAATGAGCCACATGCCTGTTTCGACAATGAGATCCAAGACACTGTTGCTAAGTCACTTCAATCATATCTGACTCTTTGAGACCCTATGGACTGTAGCCTGCCAGGCTCCTTTGTACATGGGGATTCTCCTGGCTGAATACTGGAGTGGATTGCCATGCCCTCCTCCAGGGCATCTTCCCAACCTAAAGATGGAACCCACATCTCTTATGTCTCCTGAATTGGCAGGCATGTACTTTACCACCAGTGCCACCTGGGAAGCCCTTATCCAAGACACTAGAATTCATTACAAAGGAAGGGACAGAAAGGAATATGTAACTTGTTATCCTAAGTTCCATGGGACTAAGGGAAAAAAAAGCTTGAATGAGTTGTAAGGAAAAAAAAAAAACTCGAAAATAATGTCTTAGAAATTTGGATATATTCTTCATTACTTTACCAAAACCATCCCAGGAATGGTTAACACCTCACATTCCAGAAGTGGTTTACAGATCAGAGTCATCAGTTCCGTTCAGTTCAGTCACTCAGTCATGTATGACTCTTAGACACAGTTGTTAATTATAGATGATTTTTGTTAACTGAGAACAATGACTTTTATATTTGTAAATATGTATCAAATTCTGGGTTGCCTGAATTTATTGAGGGAACTCAGTTTCCTTTTAACATAAATTCATTATTATTACCATTAAATGGAATGACAAAATAAAGGTTTTCATTGCTATTTCATGTTTATACTAATACGCTGACAAAATAGAGATTCTATTAAGGGAATATTAATGTAGATACTGCCCAGGTGGCACAGTTGGTAAATAATCTGTTTGCCAATGCAAGATTTGCAAGAGACTTGGGCTCAATACTTGGATGGGGAAGATCCCCTGAAGTAGAAGATGGCACCTGCACTCCAGTATTCTTGCCTGGAAAATTCTATGGGCAGAGGAGCCTGGTGGGCTACAGTCAATGGGGCTGCAAAGTGTTGGACACTTCTGAGAAACAGAAACGGACAGAAAATACTAGTAACATTTAGATGGAATAAATTTTGAAGAAAAAATATTCTCTGGAAGGTAATGTTTGTTTTCAGATATCCATATACTTTGGTTGAGAGCTTAGCTGAAGAGCCAATGGAGTGAAGCAACCATCTGTGGGATTATGACTGAACACCTCTAAGTGAGAGTCCTGCCCATGCAGAATGATATGTCAGCATCAGAGAAGCCTTGATTGGCCTTGGATAGCTGGTCCCTCAACATCCCTCCTGGCAGGACTCCGCGGGGTCCCTAAGGGAGCGCCACCCTGTTCTTTGGGACCAGGGTCAGGTGCAGAGAGCCCTTCATCCTGGGACTGGGTGCAGGCAGAAAGGTAGTCACCCCATCACCAATCACGGCGCCCAATTTGTAGGGAACCTGGTGCTAAACCATTCATAGATGACCTAATTCTGGTTTGGGATTTCCTATGTAGCAGAGCTGCATAGGAACCAACAAAATTTCATCTAGTCAAGGCTGTGGTTTTCCGAGTAGTTATGTATGGATATGAGAGTTGGACTGTGAAGAAAGCTGAGCACTGAAGAATTGATGCTTTTGAATTGTGATGTTGGAGAAGACTCTTGAGAGTCCCTTGGACTGCAAGGAGATCCAACCAGTCCATTCTAAAGGAGATGAGTCCTGGGTGTTCCTTGGAAGGAATGAGTCTAAAGCTGAAACTCCAGTACTTTGGCCATGTCATGCAAAGAGTTGACTCATTGGAAAAGACTCTGATGCTGGGAGGGATTGGCAGCAGGAGGAGAAGGGGACAACAGAGGATGAGATGGCTGGATGGCGTTTCTGACTCAATGGATGTGAGTTTGAGTGAACTCTAGGAGTTGGTGATGGACAGGGAGGCCTGGCATGCTGCAATTCATGGGGTCGCAAAGAGTCAGACAGGACTGAGAAACTGAACTGAACTGAGCTGACTGATGTAGCAGAGCAGCTCTGTTGCTGCTATCTAATGAAAGCTTCAGTAATTTGGCCAGTTGATGCCAACAGCTGACTCATTGGAAAAGACTATGATGCTGGGAAAGATTGAGGGCAGAAGGAGAAGAGGACATCAGAGGCATGGCATCACCATTGCATGATGGCATGGATGACATCACCAATGCAATAGACATGAACTTGAGCAAACTCTAGCAGATAGTGAGGGACAGGGAAGTCTGGCGTGCTGCAGTCCACGGGGTCACAATGAGTCAGACACTATTTGGAGACTGAACAACACATTTTGGTTTCCTTAACTCATAACACAGATGCAATCTACTAAACATCCACTCTGCCTCCTCTCTTGACTGTCTAATATCTGAGAATACTGCTGAAGCAAATCCATTGTCTGGATTCCTTTATTCCATTATTTGGGGCCTTAGAAGAGGAGTATGAGGTTGGGAAGTTAATATGAGTCTAAGTGGAAACTTAGAAAACTATCAGGTTATTAAATATTTCATTCCAATGACTTTCATTTTGGAGACATATCCACTGGGTGACTTTTTCCTGACACATTTAGGTTTTCTATATTACAGTAGAGAATAGCAATACAAGGAACCAGCTGACACAAACTAGGATAGGATGATTTTATGGGGCTTGAAAAAAGACGAAGTCTTTCCCAACAAGGAGGGAATCCTCTAAGTGTGGGGGGTGGGGCATTTTACAAGTCAACAGGTAGCATTTATTTTACTGTATTTCCTAGGTTTTAGAAAGATCTAGGTGATGACCCCTGCTTTTTCAATTCAGGTATGTGATTTGGATAAGATTTTTAAAAATTATTTCTACTTTGATTCCAACCTGTAAAACAGGGATTTGATAAAGAAATATTCTATGTGAAACACACATACTGGTATATGGTAAAAACTTACTTTAAAGTAAGTTACCTATTTTTATTAACTTGTTTTTAAAAATCTCCTGAATTATGTTAGCATGGCATAGTAAGTTTACTTTCAGAAACAAATCCCATTGTTATACATGGATAATCCCCTTTTCTGTGTCTTCCCTTTGTGTTTTCTCCTGACGGTTACTTAAAAGAAGAAGTAAAATGAGAAACAACACAGAAATAAGAGAATTTATCCTCCTGGGACTGTCGGATGACCCACAACTTCAGGTTGTGATCTTTGTCTTTCTGCTCATCACCTACATGCTCAGCATCACTGGGAACTTGACCATTATCACCCTGACCCTGCTGGATATCCACCTCCAGACCCCCATGTATTTCTTCCTCAGGAGTTTCTCCATATTGGAAGTTTCATTCACAACTGTCACTATTCCCAAGTTTTTGGCCACCATTATTACGGGAGATAAAACTATCTCTTTTAATGATTGTATGACTCAGTTATTTTTTTTTTTTTCATTTTCTTGGGAGTCACTGAGATTTACCTTCTGGTTGCCATGTCCTATGACTGCTACATTGCCATCTGCAAACCGCTGCATTACATGACCATCATGAATCACAGAGTCTGCACGCTGCTTGTCTTGGCCTCTTGGCTGACTTCATTCTTAATTATATTCCCAATACTCATGTTCTTCATACAGCTTGATTACTGTAAGTCCAATGTTATCAACCATTTTACTTGTGATTATTTCCCTTTATTATACCTTTCTTGTTCAGACACCAAATTCCTAGAGATACTGGGGTTTTCCTGTGCTGTGTTTATCCTCTTGTTCACTTTAGCATTAATAATTCTGTCCTACACATATGTCATCAGAACAATTTTGAGGATCCCTTCTACAACTCAGAGGACAAAGGCCTTTTCCACGTGTTCGTCCCACATGATTGTCATCTCCATCTCTTATGGCAGCTGCATTTTCATGTATGTGAATCCATCTGCAAAAGACAGGGTCTCTTTGAGCAAGGGAGTGGCTGTGCTAAATACCTCAGTAGCACCCATGCTGAACCCCTTTATCTACACTCTTAGGAATCAGCAAGTCAAGAGAGCCTTCATGGACATGGCAAGGAAGACTATGTTTTTCTCAAGGAAATGAAAATATAAAAGTCCCTGTTTCATGAATTCGAGGCATATGAATGAAAAGCAATTAAATTAAACTCCAGGTTTTTCAAAATTTATTAATATCCACACAGCCTCCCTAGATTCATTTTCATCATTTATATTTTTATTGTCAGCAGTTTACTAAGGATATTTGCATATGTGTATTTTATTTTTGCCATTTAAATTTGAACTTTTCATATATGTACATATATATATACACACACACATTTTTTTTTTCCATTCAGATTGCAAACCTTCTCTCATGCAGTTTTCTTCTGGTGAAATTTTAAAATGCAAGAGATAATAGCATTTTGTGATTTCACCAGAATTACTCTTTTCAGTAATTGAGTAAATATTGTATCATGTTTAATCTTATTTTTTATTAGCACACAAGGATAATAAACATAATCTTACAGTCTCATTAGAACATTACATATACTCTCCTTTTCATATTGTGGCCAATTTAGGAACTATGTGGAAAACAGTACAACTTAGAAGAATGATGTAGTTACACTTTCTTGAGAAATCAAAAAACTTTCTCATTACTTAGTTTAATATTTTCTGTGCTGTATAATTTATCAGCTCAAAGACTATTATAATGAAGAAAACATGAAAGCTATTAGGGAAAACTATGAAATAGCCTCCACTTCTTGGGGAACTCCAAAATTAGCATATGTATCATAATAATTCTTTTAAAATACCTGAAGAAATTATCAATTAAAAACAATACACAACGTGAGAGTTGCAAGTTAAATTTTATTTGGAGCAATATGAGGATTGCAATCCGGGAGACAGACCTCAGATATCTGTGAGAAACAGATCTAAAGAGGTATAGGGGAAGGACAGTATATATATATGATTTGTTAAAAGTGGAGTACATGTATTCAAGCACATTTCTTTTTGTAGAAAGTTTCTGGTCGTCTCATGAAAAGTCTGCTAGTTATGAGAAACAATCGTCACCATGAAGAATTTTAGTGTTTTTGTTGATATGAGGAGATACAAGAATTGGGCTCATAAAATCAGCTCCTGAGGCTGTTTAACTATCTGAAGGCCTGTCCTGCCAGTTTTCCCAGAGCACAAAATCCCTCAGTCCTGCTCTCCACACTGAACTCCTTCAGGTGGTGTTGAACATCAGCAGCTGCACAGCACATGATTTAACCCTTGCAGAGACAGATGGCAAGCACTCATGGCAAGTGCCAATTTGTAGCTGACAAAATAAATATTACTGGATACCAAAGATGACCACATTTACTGTGGTCAGTTGTATATTTGAATAAAAGCTTGATGTTAAGCTGATCTTTTGATAATCAGTAGCTAAGGGGTGTTATAACGTTCTCATATTTGTGACTATTCTGAGATAATAGCTTGTACATACAATTCTTTTAATTGCCTCTTTAAGTGATATGCCTAATCAATAGGAGTAAAGAAGGTAACAAGAGCAAAGTTTTACCATATATAAACTTGAGGGTTTTTGTTAAAAATGCTTATTTAAGCATTATCATATTGGAAAATGTACTAATCAGAATTTATATGAATAATCATGCAAGATCATGCAATTCTGGCCCTAAACACTTTTTTCTTTTCTGTTTTCCATGAAGTCGAAAATTTATATAATGATGAAAGGTACTCAAACTCATCCCTTATTTTTTTTTGTTTTTTTTTTTTAATTTAATTTTATTTTTTAACTTTACAATATTGTATTGGTTTTGCCATATATCAACATGAATCTGCCACACGTACACATGGGTTCAGGATAGGGAACACACCCCTCATTTTTAAACCATTATTATACAAAGATTGTAACCATAACTCAGAGGCAAGTTTTTCCTGATATTCACATACCCTACTCAATTGAGAGTCTTAGATCTATCATTTGATGAAACACAAGAAAAACAACTTATAAAAATAATACTGAGTATTCCACATTGTAGGGAAGTCATGCCATTACTTTCTCCTTCCCTCATGCTGAAACATTTATAATTTCTAAGCTCACAGTATTTTCACCATGTGAAAATACTGAAGTTTAGACTTGATTGAGGATTGTGAGTTCTTATTCACTCAATAAATATATACCATAAATAATAGATAGGTTAGTTCTGGGAATTAAAAATCTGTAAAAATTTTACAAAATTTATATAGGAGCCTACGCTGATATTATCAGATAATGCAGCTCTCTACATCATTCTATACAAACTCTTTGGTGTTTAATTTAAATGTTTGTTATCAGTATAATCATTTTGATTATCAATAGCAGGGATCAACACAAACTTTTTCTGTAAAAGGGTAATACATTAATAATTCAGGGTTTGCAGGCATAGTGTCCCTGATGCAATTACTCAGTTCTTCCTGTCTTTATTTTTGATGCAGCTATGAGCAACATGTAAATGAAAGGGCTCAGGTGTGTTCAATAAAACTTTTAACAAAAATAGGTGGTGGGTCAGATTTCCCAGTGAGCGAAGGATCGTCCACCAACCTCCTGTCTTAGAATTTTACTAAACATTGACCCATATATTATTTCTTATTTAAAATAAGGTAGTATGACTAATAGGTCCATCTAGTCAAAGCTATGGTTTTTCCAGTAGTCATGTATGGATGTGAGAGTTGGACTATAAAGAAAGCTGAGTGCTGAAGAATTGATGCTTTGAAATGTTGTGTTGGAGAAGACTCTTGAGAGTTCCTTGGACAGCAAAGTGATCCAAATAGTCCATCCTAAAGGAAATCATTCCTGAATCTTCATTGGAAGGACTGATATTGAAGCTGAAACTCCAATACATTGGCCACCTGATGTGAAGAACTGACTCATTTGAAGAAACCCTGATGCTGGGAAAGAAGGAAGGTGGGAGGAGAAGGGGACAAGAGAGGATGAGATGGTTGGATGGCATCACTGACTCAATGGACATGAGTTTGAGTGAACTCTGGGAGTTGGTGATGGACAGGGAATTCATGGTGTCGCAAAGAGTCGTACACGACTGAGTTATTGAACTGAACTGAACTGAACTGAAGAGTGAAATTTTCAGAAATCCACATTATTCCTGAGATTCTTTTTCTCAAACAAAATGTCTTATGTTGTTACATTTTATACTTCATCAAAAACATATGAATTAAAAAATTTACAGAAAATTCTGATGCAATATTCAGCTTTATCCAATTTATTTGGTTCAACTTGCGGGGAAGTTCAGAATAGGAATAAATAAAAAGGAATCATATAACTGTAGTGAAAGAGTTTTGAGAGAATATGAATGAAGAAATAATTGACCAGAACTTTATTTTTTAATGCTACAGTTAGTTGCATTTACTGGAGAAAAAGATAAACTTTTGGATGGTATCCTTAAAGGCTTGCTTCACTTGCTGGTTCCTCAGTGTATATATAAATGGATTCATCATAGGAGCAACACAAGTATTCAGAATTGCTACTTCTTTCATCAAGGATGCCTTTTCTTTTGCTGAAGGGTTGATATACACAAATATACAGCTTCCGTAAGAGATGGAAATGACAATGATGTGAGAGGAGCATGTAGAAAATGCCTTTTTCCTCTGACTGGCAGAAGGCAGCCTCAGAATTGTCTTGATGATGAACATGTAGGATAGAATTATTAATGCCAAAGTAAAAAGCAGAATCACTATTGCAGAGTAAAATCCAATCACTTCAAGGAGCCATGTGTCTGAGCATGATAGTTGCAAGAGAGGGAAATAGTCACAAGTAACATGATCAATGATATTAGAACCACAGTAATCTAACTGGAGAAAAAGAATAACTGGTGGGAAGATGTTTAAGAACCCCACCAGCCAAGCACAAAAGACAAGCAACACACAGACTCTGTTGTTCATGATGGTTGTGTAATGCAGGGGTTTGCAGATAGCTACATAGCAATCATAGGACATGGCAGTTAGAAGATAAAATTCAGTGATACCCAAGAAAATGAAGAAAAACAGCTGAGTTGTACAATTGTTGTATGAAATTGCTTTGTCCCTGGTGATAATTGTGCCCAGAAATCTAGGAATACAGACAGTTGTAAAGGAGATTTCTAATATAGAGAAGTTCCTGAGGAAAAAATACATAGGTGTCTGTAGATGGGAGTCCACCAAGGTGAGAATGATGATGGTCAAATTTCCAGTGACACTTAATATATATGTGATGATTAAAAAGAGAAAAATCACAATCTGAAGCTCTGGGTCATCTGATAGCCCCAGAAGAATGAATTCTGTGGGTCTTGTGTGGTTTTTCATTTCTGATTATTTTCTCTCTCATTAGAACAGAAAATGTATGCTCTCCCTGAAGTTGCTCAGTCATGTCTGACTCTTTGCAACCCTATGGACTGTAGCCTACCAGGCTCCTCTATTCAGTTCAGTTCAGTCGCTCAGCAGTGTCCAACTCTTTGTGACCCCATGAATCGCAGCACGCCAGGCCTCCCTGTCCATCACCAACTCCCAGAGTTCACTCAGACTCACGTCCATCAAGTCAGTGATGCCATCCAGCCATCTCATCCTCTGTTGTCCCCTTCTCCTCTTGACCCCAATCCCTCCCAGCATCAGAGTCTTTTCCAATGAGTCAACTTTTTGCATGAGGTAGCCAAAGTACTGGAGTTTCAGCTGTAGCATCATTCCTTCCAAAGAAATCCCAGGGCTGATCTCCTTCAGAATGGACTGGTTGGACCTCCTTACAGGCCAAGGGACTCTCAAGAGTCTTCTTCAACACCACAGTTCAAAAGCATCAATTCTTCGGCACTCAGCCTTCTTCACTGTCCAATTCTCACATACATACATGACCACAGGAAAAACCATAGCCTTGACTAGACAGACCTTTGTTGGCAAAGTAATGTCTCTGCTTTTGAATATGCTATCTAAGTTGGTCATAACTTTCCTTCCAAGGAGTAAGTGTCTTTTAATTTCATGGCGCAGTCACCATCTGCAGTGATTTTGGAGCCCAAAAACATAGCATAAAGTCTGACACTGTTTCCACTCTTTCCCCATCTATTTCCCATGAAGTGATGGAACTGGATGCCATGATTTTCGTTTTCTGAATGTTGAGCTTTAAGCCAACTTTTTCACTCTCCTCTTTCACTTTCATCAAGAGGCTTTTTAGTTCCTCTTCATTTTCTGCTATAAGGGTGGTGTCATCTGCATATCTGAGGTTATTGATATTTCTCCCAGAAATTTTGGTCCAACTCTCATATCCATACATGACTACAGGAAAAACCATAACTTTGACTAGACAGACCTTTGTTGGCAAAGTAATGTCTCTGCTTTTCAATATGCCATCTAGGTTGGTCATAACTTTTCTTCCAAGGAGCAAGTGTCTTTTAATTTCATGGCTGCAGTCACTATCTGCAGTGATTTTGGAGCCCAAAAAAATAAAGTCAGGCACTGTTTCCACTGTTTCTCCATCTATTTCCCATGAAGTGATGGGACCGGATGCCATGATCTTAGTTTTCTGAATGTTGAGCTTTAAGCCAACTTTTTCACTCTCCTCTTTCACTTTCATCAAGAGGCTCTTTAGTTCTTCTTCACTTTCTGCCATAAGGGTGGTGAAGAAATTATTGGGACATACCTTATTAATGTGTGCCATAAATAATCTTTCAGTTTTTAAATGAAAATATTCACATTTTTCAATAAACTATACAGCATTTGGGAGAAGGCATTGGCAACCCACTCCAGTACTCTTGCCTGGAAAATCCCCTGGACGGAGGAGCCTGGTAGCTTGCAGTCCATGGGGTTGGTAGGAATCGGACACGACTGAGCAACTTCACATTCACTTTCATGATTTGGAGAAGGAAATGGCAACCCACTCTAGTATTCTTCCTTGGAGAATCCCAGGGACAGGGGAGCCTGGTGGGCTGCCATCTATGGGGTTGCACGACTGAAGCAACTTAGCAGCATACAGCATTTAAAAACATTTCCCCAGATAAATAGTGAAGGGACTTCCCTGAGGCTCTAGTGGCTAAGAATCCATCTGCCAGTCAGGAGACACAAGTACAATCCCTGGGACAGGAAGATCCCATATACCATGGAGCAGCTAGTTCCCTCTGCCACAACTAATGAGCCAGTACTCTAGTGCCTACCAGCTACAACTACTGATGCCATGCACCACAATTATGGAAGTCTGCATGCCCGGAGCTGTTGCTCCACAACAAGAGAAGCCACTGTAAATAGAAACCCATGCACTGCAACAAAGAGTAGCTCCATCTTGCCTCAATGAGAGAAAGTCCACGAGTAGCAATGAAGATTCAGTGCAGTCAAAAAATAAATAATAAACAGATAAATTTTTTAAAAACTATAAAATGGTCAAAAGACTTTCTGTCAAATATACTGTAAATGAAATTAATAAGATTATATTTCCCGTGTTGAGTAAACTAAATATTACATCCAATCTCAAAACAGGAATTTATATTAAACAATTTTTAATTTAAGAAGTTGCAACTAACAAAATGTTCATAAGAATGGGAGTCAGAAAGACATAAGAAAAGTTGTTTAAATTGAAAGAGAAATGTATAAACAAATATGATTTTAAACTCCTAGGAATAAAGAGAATAAACAAGATTGAATGGAAGCCATTTTGACTTGAATAACTTATTAAAATTCTTCACTATATATTTTTAAAAAAATTTCCTTGAAAAATGTCTCTAATTTATTATAACACATCATTTCATTTGCTTCTAAAAAATAGTCTTTTTTGCCATGTCCATGAAGGCTTGTTTGACTTGCTGATTCCATAGGCTGTAAATGTAGGGCTACAGCATGGGGGCTACTGAGGTGTTTAGCACAGCCACTCCCTTACTCAAAGCAAGCCACTCACAGCCACTCCCTATCCTGTGCTGAGGTTTTAATGTACACAAAAATGCAGCTGCAATAAGAGATGGAGATGACAATCATGTGGGAAGAACATGTGGAAAAGGCCTTTGTCCTTTGATTGGTAGAAGAAATTCTTAAAATTGTTCTCATGGTGTATGTATAGGACAGAATTATTAATGCCAAAGCGAATATTAGAGTAAACTCAGCACAGGAAAACCCCATCATTGCGAGAAAGTTTGTGTCTGAACAAGACAGTTGAAGCAACAGAAAATAGTCACAGGCAAAATGGTCAATAATATTAGACCTACAGTAATCAAGGTTTAAGAGCAACATGAGTGCAGGGAATATGATTAAGAATGAAACTAGCCAGGAAGAGAAGACAAGCGGTGTGCAGACTCTGTGATTCATGATGGTCATGTAATGCAGGGGATTGCAGATAGCAATGTAACGATCATAGGACATGGCAGACAGAAGGTAAAACTCAGTGACTCCCAAGAGAATGAGAAAAAATAACTGAGCAATGCAATCATTAGAAGAAATGGTTTTATCTCCTGTAATAATGGTGGCCAAGAACTTGGATATACTGAGAGTTGTGAATGACACTTCTAAGTTGGAGAAATTTCTGAGGAAGAAATACATGGGGGTTTGGAGGTGGGCATCCAGCAGGATCAGGGTGATAATGGTCAGGTTCCCAGTGATGCTGAGCATGTAGGTCATGAGCAGAAAAACAAAGATCACAACCTGAAGCTGTGAGTCATCTGAGCCCCAGGAGGATAAACTCTATTGTTTCTGTGTGGTTTCTCATTCTTCAGTTGCTTGTTTGTTTTTCTCCTTCCAGGAGACCTACAAGAGAAATCACAAGGAATACACTAGAAGAGAGGATTACCAAATATCCTAGTGTCAGTTCAGTTCAGTTGCTCAGTCGTGTCTGAGTCTTTGCGACCCCTTGAATCACAGCACGCCAGGCCTCCCTGTCCATCACCAACTCCTGGAGTTCACTCAGACTCACATCCATCGAGTCAGTGATGCCATCCAGCCATCTCATCCTCTGTCATCCCCTTCTCCTCCTGCCTCCAATCCCTCCCAGCATCAGAGTCTTTTCAAATGAATCAACTGTCCGCATGAGGTGGCCAAAGTACTGGAGTTTCAGCTTCAGCATCATTCCTTCCAAAGAAATCTGAGGGCTGATCTCCTTCAGAATGGACTGGTTGGATCTCCTTGCAGCCCAAGGGACTCTCAAGAGTCTTCTCCAACACCACAGTTCAAAACCATCAATTCTTCAGCGCTCAGCTTTCTTCACAGTCCAACTCTCACATCCATACACGACCACTGGAAAAAATCATAGCCTTGACTAGACGGACCTTTGTTGGCAAAGTAATGTCTCTGCTTTTAAATATGCTATCTAGCTTGGTCATAACTTTTCTTCCAAGGAGTAAGCGTCTTTTAATTTCATGGCTGTATTACTCAGTCATAAAAAAATAAGATAAAATTGGGTCATTGTAGTAACCTGAATGCACCTAGACTCTGTCATGCAGAGTAAAGTAAGTCAGAAAGAGAAAAACAAACATCATATTAACACGTATGTATGGAATCTGGAAAGATGTTACAGATGAGCCTGTTTGAAGGGCAGAAATAGAGATGCAGACATAGAGAATGGACATGTGAACACAGAGGAGGTAGGGCTGCTGCTGCTAAGTCACTTCAGTTGTGTCCGACTCTGTGCGACCCCATAGACGGCAGCCTACCAGGCTACCCCGTCCCCGGGATTCTCCAGGCAAGAACACTGGAATGGGTTGCCATTTCCTTTTCCAATGCATGAAAATGAAAATTGAAAGTGAAGTCTCTCAGTCATGTCCAACTCTTAGCAACCCCATGGACTGCAGCCTACCAGGCTCCTCCATCCATGGGATTTTCCAGGCAAGATTACTGGAGTGGGGTGTCATTACCTTCTCCAGAGGCAGGGCTGGGTGATATGGATTGGGAGAGGACTGACACATATACACTACCATATGTCAAACAGAGAGCTAGTGGGAAGCTACTCTATAGCACAACTTGGTACCCTGTGATGAGCTAGAGATGTGGGATGGGGACAGTGGGATGGTGGCTTAAGGAACAGAGGATATATGTATACATGTATATATATGTATATACAAGTTGGTTCACTTCTTTGTACAGCAGAAATTATCACAAAATTGTAAAGCAATTATACTTCAATAAAAATAAAATAAGCCAGCAATATAAGGCATTTTTCATCTGTAATTGAAATACTTGTAATGTTAAAAGTTCTTTTATAGGTACTGACAACTAGTTTCTATGGAAAATGCTTTAAGACAATGATTTTTAAACTAAACACACTCTAATTTGAGCAATAACAATAATGGTTAATCTCTGCTACAATTAGTTTTAATTTCATTAGATAATGTATTCACAAATAAACTGGTAGTATTAACAAAAAATACACTTACAAAAAAAAAAAAAAAAAGCACCTACTTATGAAGATTCTCAAGAAATTTCTGCTGTCTATTCGTTTCTGAAGCCAAAATTCAACGTTTAAGCTTTGTCAAAGTGGAAAATTCTGGGTCAGAACTTAGGTGTTTAGCTCCGAGCACGGAAATCTTATTCCCTAAGAAGCACAATGAATCCATCATTTCTCAAAAAATATGTGAAACACAGGTTTGAATAATCTCATATGTTATTTTGGTTAAGATTTCCTGCCTTAACTGTGGACAATCATAGATTACATCTTATGTGTAGTGTTAATCATCATCCAGAGCCCTCAACATTTGCATACAGTTTTGAGTATGCAGTAAAAGAAAAGAAAGAAAATTCATAATCATACCAGAGGGAGATTCAGAGAACAGAAGCCATGAAAATAACAGAAATAAAAAGAGATTCAAGAATATCCACACATATTTACCTTACAGTTTGAAAATAATGAGAAATAATTTCAATGAAGAGCTAATTACCAATGTAAAATAATTGGTATGAAGAGTCCAAGGAATACTTAGCCAATAATTAGAAGTAGACAAATAAAGGTTCATGAAAGAAGACAACAAGAAACATAGAAGGGAACAGCTACCCAATCCAGTATTCTGGCCTGGAGAATTCCATGGACTGTATTCCATGGGGTCACAGAGTTGGACACGACTGACTGACTTTCACTTCACTTCACAATGGTTATCAGGAATTTATAGACCAGTGGGGATGAGATTCTTTAGAAGGAGAAATTTCAGAGGGAAAAATATATTAAAATGTTTAGGAAAAAATTCAGCAGGATCAAGAGGATAAGCTCTCAATCATAGTCTATATTATTACTCTTGCAAAATAGAAACAGGAAAATAACAATTTACAATACGGTCAATCTGTCAGTCTAAGCTGAATGAACTCTATCTCCAGTCATTGGTTCTCAATTTTCTTTTATGTATTTACTGAAACCACATGATAACTAGTGAAAAGTAATATTAAACTGACAAGCTAAGAAAGAAACTTTTTCAGAATCCTATTTGTAAGCAACTATTTTTTTCTGCATAAGTATCATATGATACAGTCATGCAGCAAATTGCTTTTGAGATCATGATATTCTAAGAGTTCTTTCCTGTTAAATATTTTGTATAGTCCCTATTTGCCAAAACACATTTTTTAAAATATTTCCAGTGTGACTCCTACAATAGGAATGTTTTAAAGAGTCAAGGCATATGACTTTTGAATTATACTTTCTA
The DNA here is from genome assembly GCF_032452875.1 of Bos javanicus. Classification (NCBI taxonomy): domain Eukaryota; kingdom Metazoa; phylum Chordata; class Mammalia; order Artiodactyla; family Bovidae; genus Bos; species Bos javanicus. The sequence goes on from NC_083872.1 coordinate 59,413,151, forward strand.
ATGATATTAAAAGAATAGCTGTAATATATGCTAAAGAGCTTCCCTAGTAGCTTAGTTGATAAAGAATCTGCCTGCAATGCAGAAGACCTGGGTTCAATTCTTGGGTCAGGAAGAATCCATGGAGAAGGAAATAGCAACCCACTCCATCATTCTTGCCCAGAGAATCCTATGGACAGAGGAATCTGGCAGGCTACAGTCCATGGGGTTGTGATAGTCAGACATGACTTAGTGACTAAACCACCACCAATATATTCTAAATGTTTGTTGCTCAGCTGGTAAAGTATCTGCCTGCAATGCAGGAGACCTGGGTTCGATCCCTGGGTTGGGAAGATCCCCTGGAGAAGAGAAAGGCTAGCTACTCCAGTATTCTGGCCTGGAAAATTCCCATGGACTCTAGTCCATGGGGTCACAAAGAGTCCTACTTTCTCTTAAGAAGTTCTACCTAAATTTGACAAGCTGTGCTACATATTCAAGACAATTAAAAACAACAATAACACTATTAAACTACTGGGGAATCAGAATTCAGAGGTCAGTGCTAATGGGAGGTAATATATCATAGACTATTAGAAGTGGTAGAGAAGATTGAGAATATAACTTTAATCTTCCTGCAATTGGGAAGAGAAGACCTCAATAATGCTAGGCCCTTATTAGGAGTGTGAGTGTATCTTTTATGGTAAGTAACTATTGAAAATATTGAAATGAAGCATTTCAGAGTACTCTAATGAAAAATTAATGGCTCAACTGGAAGGCAATGTATTTTTAATCAAACTCTATCTTGGTTAACACATAACAGAATCATAACTTGAGAATATTGAGAGATTCTTAATCTTCTCCTATGTTAGACTGTCTCAATATGGAACATGCATACATATATATAACATATATATATATTATTTTCACTTATGTGCTCTTAAAACTTACAGAAGTTATATAATGCTCCATGATCATTATATCTAGTTTCTCAAAATGGAAAATGTAGATACACAAATAATCAAGAGAAAATGCCATTATTTTACTCTTTCAAAAATACTATTTATGAGTTAAATGTCTTTTAATGTTCACCTCATTACCAAGCTGAACAGAAATCTTTAAAATAATCCAATCAATTACATAATATATGTATATTTCTCACTGACTACATTTTATTCTATTCTTTTAGATACTATTCAAATCAAGACCCATAGTTAAAGTAAAAAAGAAGTAAAAAATATATTATGGTTTAATGCTTATATGTTTCTGGCAAAAAAATCATGTAACATACTGTGTACCTGTGAAAATTTTTTAATTAATTAATTAATTTTAATTGGCTAATTACTTTACAATATTGTGGTGGTTTTTGCCATACATTGACATGAATCAGCCTCTGTGAAAATGTTTTAATCATATTTCATATTTTAAATTTTTGGTCAAATATAGAAATTGCTTTGATGAATAAAATCCAGATTATTACCAATGAAGGTATAATAGGAATATTAAGCATAGGAATTTCAAAATTACTTAAGGAAGGAAAAATTCAGCTTATTCTACTAATTTTGTTTCATTGTTAGGAGATATAGGCATATATTTTTATGTCCATGTGTATGACACTCTTAAAGAAATGAATACATTTTGTTAGCATTGCTCTCCTTCATTTAACAGATATTTACAATCAGTCTCCAATTAGCTTCAGAAGTGTCCCAAGTTATTGAAGGGGGTGCTTATTGGGTATGTAAACACTGTATTTCATTTTTAATTTTAATTTTTAAGATAAACCAGCAAGATAATGCACTTCTCTTTCATAATTGAACTATTATAAAACTTAACAATTCTCAAATAGAAACTAAACAACTAGTTCCTATAGAAAGTGACATAGCAATCATTTTTTAAAATATTTCCTAATTTGAACAAAAACATTAATGTTTAATCTCTGCTACACGTTTCTCTCAGCTCATTAAATAGATTATGCATGAATAAATTGGTAGTATTACAAAATGTAAATTAATGTTAATATTTAACCTCAGATATGCAGATGACACCACACTTAATGGTAGAAAGCAAAAAATAACTAAACAGCCTCTTGAAAGTGAAAGAGAAGAGTGAAAAAGTTGGCTTAAAACTCAACACTCAAAAAACTAAGACTATGGCATCTGATCCCACCACTACATGGCAAATAGATGGGGAAACAATGGAAACAGTGACAGACTTTATTTTGGGGGCTCCAAAATCACTGAAGATCATGACTGTAGCCATGAAATTAAGAGACACTTTCTCCTTGGAAGAAAAGTTATGACCAACCTAGCTGCTGCTGCTGCTAAGTCGATTCAGTCGTGTCCAACTGTGTGCGACCCCATAGACGGCAGCCCACCAGGCTCAGCCATCCCTGGGATTCTCCAGGCAAGAACACTGGAGTGGGTTGCCATTTCCTTCTCCAATGCATTAAAGTGAAAAGTGAAAGTGAAGTCGCTCAGTCGTGCCTGACTCTTAGCGACCTCATGGACTGCAGCCTACCAGGCTTCTCCGTCCATGGGATTTTCCATGGGGAGGGAGGAGGGAGGAGGGTTCAGGATGGGGAACACATGTATACCTGTGGCGGATTCATTTTGATATTTGGCAAAACTAATACAATTATGTAAATTTTAAAAATAAAATAAAATTAAAAAAAAAATACTGGAGTGGGGTGCCATTGCCTTCTCTGACCAACCTAGACAGCATATTAAAAAGCAGAGACATTACTTTGCCAACAAAGGTCCATCTAGTCAAAGCTATGGTTTTTTCAGTACTCAGGTATGGATGTGAGAGTTTGACTACAAAGAAAGCTGAGAGCCAAAGAATTGATGCTTTTGAACTTTGGTGTTGGAGAAGACTCTAGAGAGTCTCTTGGACTGCAAGGAAATCAAGCCAGTCAATCCTAAAGAAAATCAGTCCTGAATATTCATTGGAAGGACTGACACTAAAGTTGAAACGCCAATACTTTGGCCACCTGATGTGAAGAGCTGACTCAGTAGAGAAGACCCTGATGCTGGGAAAGATTGAAGGCAGGAGGAGAAAAGGACAACAGAGAATGAGATGGTTGGATAGCATCACCGACACTATGGACATGAGTTTGAGTAAACTCGGGTATTGGTGATGGAAAGGCAATGGCACCCCACTCCAGTACTTTTGCCTAGAAAATCCCATGGATGAAGGAGTCTGGTAGGCTGCAGTCCATGGGGTCGCTAAACTCCAGCAGGACTAGGCGACTTCACTTTCACTTTTCATTTTCATGCATTGGAGAAAGAAATGCAAGCCACTCCAGTGTTCTTGCCTGGAGAATCCCAGGGACGGGGTAGCCTGGTGGGCTGCCATCTATGGGGTCGCACAGAGTCTGACACGACTAAAGCAACATAGCAGCAGCAGCAGGGAAGCCTGACATGCTGCAGTTCATGGGGTCGCCAAGAGTCAGACACGACTGAGTGACTGAACTGAATTGAACTGAACCTAAATACAAATGTAATATAATATTTACATTGCTTGCTACATTAAATATAACTTACATAAAACTAGTTTATATTCCTGATAACTAAAACTCAAAGAGAAAAGAAACACTTTGAGAACTGGGATAACTACTTTCATATAATCAGAGGAAAAGGAAGAGATGAGAAAAAAGTTTCTATTGAAGAACATGAAGAAAATTAGCTTCATTGAAACAAGGCTTTTGTAAAAATAACAGTGAAAAGAGAGAAGGATGATTGTCAAATGTAATAAAAGGGAGTAAACTACAATTATATACACTATTATTATTATTATTATCGACACCTTCATTTATTTCCTTAATACATCATGAAATAACATATTCAATTGTTTGAAAAAGAAACAACTGTGTGTATTATATTCATGAAGGCTTTTTTCACTTGTTGGTTCTGTAAGCTATAGATGAAAGGACTCAAAAGTGGGGCAATAGAGGTACTGAGTAGTGCTATTCACTTTTGAAAAGATTCTCTTTGACTGATGGTTTAACATACATGAGGATGCAGCTATGATTAGAAAAGAATATCACAATCATGTGAGAAGAACATGTTAAAAAAGCTTTTTTCCTGTCATTAGTTGAAGGGATTTTCAGAATTGTTAATGCAATATAGGTACATGATGTGGATACCATTGATAATGGGACCACAAGAGTCATCAAAGCAGAAAGGAATCCCATTGTCTCAGTGAGCTGTGTGTCTGAGCAGGAGATCTGCAGGAAGGTAGCTGGGTCACACATGAAATGATCAACAATGTTGGAAGCAAAAAAGGCAAGGTTTAGGGTTAAAAGGAGAGGTACAAAGATGATCAAAAAGCCAGCAATCCAACAACAGAAGATAAGAAGTGTGCAGATTTTACTGTTCATGATGGCTGTGTAATTCAGGGGCTTACAGATGGCAACATAGCAGTCATGGGACATAGCTGCCAGCAAGTAAAATTCAAATGCTCCAAGTAATAAGCTAAAAAACAACTGTGCAATACAACCATTATAGGAAATAGTTTTGTCCTCCATTTCCATAATAATTAGAAATTTAGGGATGCATGAAGTAGTAGTAGTTGTAGTCAGAGAAGGCAGTGGCACCCCACTCCAGTATTCTTGCCTGGAAAATCCCATGGACGGAGGAGCTTGGTAGGCTGCAGTCCATGAGGTTGCTAAGAGTCGGACACAACTAAGTGACTTCACTTTCACTTTTAACTTTCATGAATTGGAGAAGGAAATGGCAACCCACTCCAGGGTTCTTGCTTGGAGAATCCCAGGGACAGGGAAGCCTGGTGGCCTGCCGTCTATGGGGTCACAGCAGCAGCAGCAGTAGTAGTAAAGAATAATTCTAAAAAGGAAAAATTCTGAAGAAAAAAATATACAGGGGTTTGAGATGAGGATCCACCTTAGTGAGAGTGATGATGGTGAGGTTACCAATGATGCTTAACAAGTAGATGAGAAGTAGGAAGATAAATAATACTATTTTCATTTGTGGGTCATCGGTCAAACCTGCCAGGATAAACACTGTCACTCTTGTGTGATTTCCCATTAATGCCCTCTACTTTAGGAAGTCTACATAGAGAAAAAAAAAAGTGGAAAGGAAGAAAACAATGTTCCCATTTGGAAAATTAAAAGGGGGATAACTAGTGTCTAAGGTAGAGTTAGCAAATTGAAATTTCAGACAGGAGAAGCGAAAAGCAAAGGAGAAAAGGAAAGATATAAACATCTGAATGCAGAGTTCCAAAGAATAGCAAGAAGAGATAAGAAAGCCTTCTTCAGTGGTCAATGCAAAGAAATAGAGGAAAACAACAGAATGGGAAAGACTAGGGATCTCATCAAGAACATCAGAGATACCAAAGGAACATTTCATGCAAACATGAGCTCGATAAAGGACAGAAATGGTATGGACCTAACAGAAGCAGAAGATATTAAGAAGAGATGGCAAGAATACACAGAAGAACTGTACAAAAAACATCTTCACAGCCCAGATAATCACGATGGTGTGATCAATGGCCTAGAGCCAGACATCCTGGAATGTGAAGTCAAGTGGGCCTTAGAAAGCATCACTACGAACAAAGCTAGTGGAGGTGATGGAATTCCAGTTGAGCTATTCCAAATCCTGAAAGATGATGCTGTGAAAGTGCTGCACTCAATATGCCAGCAAATTTGGAAAACTCAGCAGTGGCCACAGGACTGGAAAAGGTCAGTTTTCATTCCAATCCCAAAGAAAGGCAATGCCAAAGAATGCTCAAACTACTGCACAATTGCACTCATCTCACACACTAGTAAAGTAATGCTCAAAATTCTCCAAGCCAGGCTTCAGCAATATGTGAACTGTGAACTTCCTGATGTTCAAGCTGGTTTTAGAAAAGCCAGAGGAACCAGAGATCAAATTGCCAACATCCACTGTATCATGGAAAAAGCAAGAGAGTTCCAGAAAAACATCTATTTCTGCTTTATTGACTATGCCAAAGCCTTTTACTGTGTGGATCACAATAAACTGTGGAAAATTCTGAAAGAGATGGGAATACCAGACCACCTGATCTGCCTCTTGAGAAATTTGTATGCAGGCCAGGAAGCAACAGTTAGAACTGGACATGGAACTACAGACTGGTTCCAAATAGGAAAAGGAGTTCGTCAAGGCTGTATATTGTCACCCTGTTTATTTAACTTATATGCAGAGTACATCATGAGAAACGCTGGACTGGAAGAAACACAAGCTGGAATCAAGATTGTTGGGAGAAATATCAATCACCTCAGATATGCAGATGACACCACCCTTATGGCAGAAAGTGAAGAGGAACTCAAAAGCCTCTTGATGAAAGTGAAAGTGGAGAGTGAAAAAGTTGGCTTAAAGCTCAACATTCAGAAAACGAAGATCATGGCATCTGGACCCACCACTTCATGGGAAATACATGGGGAAACGGTGGAAACAGTGTCAGACTTTATTTTTATGGGCTCCAAAATCACTGCAGATGGTGCCTGCAGCCATGAAATTAAAAGATGCTTACTCCTTGGAAGGAAAGTTATGACCAACCTAGATAGCATATTCAAAAGCAGAGACATTACCCTGGCAACAAAGGTTCGTCTAGTCAAGGCTATGGTTTTTCCTGTGGTCATGTATGGATGTGAGAGTTGGACTGTGAAGAAGGCTGAGTGCCGAAGAATTGGTGCTTTTGAACTGTGGTGTTGGAGAAGACTCTTGAGAGTCCCTTGGACTGCAAGGAGATCCAACCAGTCCATTCTGAAGGAGATCAGCCCTGGGATTTCTTTGAAGGGAATGAGCTAAAGCTGAAACTCCAGTACGTTGGCCACCTCATGCAAAGAGTTGACTCATTGGAAAAGATTCTGATGCTGTGAGGGATTGGGGGCAGGAGGAGAAGGGGACGACAGAGGATGAGACGGTGAGATGACATCATTTACTCTATGGATGTGAGTCTGAGTGAACTCCGGGAGTTGGTGATGGACAGGGAGGCCTGGCGTGCTGCGATTCATGAGGTCGCAAAGAGTCAGACATACTGAGCGACTGATCTGATCTGATCTGAACGCACTGCTCCTTCATGTTATAAAAATGGTTAATGCCAGGAAGAACAATCCTTTGCATTTCCAGGGTATCTGGACAGTTGATTCAAAGTTTCCCTTCTAATTTCACCACTGAATAATATATGTGATCATATTAATTGTTGGTTGATTTTAAGTGAATAAATTCAAGGAAAATTAAGCAGACTATTAAAGCATAGAAACGTTTTTCCAGCCTTTATTTTGTACAAGAATTATGATAGAAGTCATTTTCTATTTTGCTTAAGAGGACCTGAATACATGTCATCACTTCATGTTTTGTATTTAACACAAACACACACACACACACACACACACACCCCTAGCTATCATCAATAAATAGGACTAGTACACTTTTGCCATTTTACTCAATCAAATTCAAATTTCTAATTAATGTTTCATTTACTTTCATGGCAAATGAGATCCACTTTTATGTATATGAATATGAGACATCAGGAATATACTTATTTGGTGTCCTTACTGGTATTTACATTCCCTTGATATCTGTCACCATCCTCATCCTCTCCAATTTGTGTTCTTAAAAAAATATAAGCAAGAATATTCTGATGACCTGAATATACAACAAGAAAACAGCAGTTTTCCTCTACATGGTTTGACTCTAAGAGTAGGTCAGCTAAAGTGAAAATGGAAAAAAAAAAAAAAAAGCAGGATTTAGGAATGGATAGAAATGCATAACTATGTACTCAGAAAATTATATGAGGTGTCATAATGAAAAGCAAGAGAAATATAAAGATGAAGTTTATGGAAACCTAGTAAGGTAAGTTGGATTTTTAGTGATAAGGCAGTGAATTTGAGGAAAGCTGTTAAAATTGTGTAAATAATAAGTAAAATTTAATAAAATTAAAACTGTAAATATTATTAAAATGTGCAACTTAGTATATAAAATTAATAAATAAAATTTCCAAGAAGAAAGTAGGTACCAATGAAATTTCTCTCCATCTAATTGTTATTTGCACTTGCCATTTTATTCTTTGTCTACAGCACAGACTAAAAACGATGACCAGTTTTGAGATCAACACACCTAAGAGATGAGGAGTAAGTATTTGATAAATTTCAAACACATAATAAATCTCAGAATTGTTGACAAAAGTTTACGAGGCATACATTTCCATATGATCAGAATAATAAAATGTATGGCTAACATGTAAGTTATGAAATATTACCAAGATATAACTATTTTCAATGACAGGCATATTTCAAGTGAGAGTGAATCATTCAGGGTTATATAGCTAGCAACTGGGGAATGGGATGAAGAGCTGAAAGAGTATATTTTTAAAAATTGTTTTCTTAGATGTGGCAAAGTGTGTATAAATAGTTTTAAACCAAATATAGCATATTTCTTAAACAAAAAATGATTAATGATATCTCTAGGGAAATGTAACTTCCTTGGTATCTTCCTGATCAAACACATAAAATAATCAAGTTTTTGTGATGGGAGATAGAGAAGACAAAGTTTTCTCTGTTTAGAATATCCAGGTTTATTTCTTTTTTATTTTATTTTATTTTTTAACTTTACAATATTGTATTGATTTTGCCATACATCAACATGAATCCGCCACAGGTATACACGTGTTCCCCATCCTGAACTCTCCTCCCTCCCTGTGCCATCCCTCTGGGTCGCCTCAGTGCACCAGCCCCAAGCATCCAGTATCGTGCATCAAACTTGGACTGGCGACTCATTTTATATTTGATATTATACACGTTTCAATGCCATTCTCCCAAATGATCCCACCCTCTCCCTCTCCCACAGAGGCCAAAAGACTGTTCTATACATCAGTGCCTCTTTTGCTGTCTCATATACATAGTATTTGTTACCATCTTTCTAAATTCAATATATATGCGTTAGTATACTGTATTGGTGTTTGTCTTTCTGGCTTACTTCACTCTGTATAATCGGCTCTAGTTTCATACACCTCATTAGAACTGATTCAATTGTATTCTTTTTAATGGCTGAGTAATACTCCATTGTGTATATGTACCACCACTTTCTTATCCATTCATCTGCTGATGGACATCTAGGTTGCTTCCATGTCCTGGCTATTATAAACAGTGCTGCGATGAACATTGGGGTTCAAGTGTCTCTTTCAATTCTGGTTTCCTCTGTGTGTATGCCCAGCAGTGGAATTGCTGGATCATAAGGCAGTTCTGTTTCCAGTTTTTTAAGGAATCTTCACACTGTTCTCCATACTGTCTGTATTAGTTTGCATTCCCACCAAAAGTGTAAGGGGTTCCCTTTTGTCCACATCCTCTCCAGCATTTATGGCTTGTAGACTTTTGAATCGCAGCCATTCTGACTGGCGTGAAATGGTACCTCATAGTGGTTTTGATTTGCATTTCTCTGATAATGAGTGATGTTGAACATCTTTTCATGTGTTTGTTAGCCATCTGTATGTCTTCTTTGGAGAAATGTCTAGTTATTTGGTCCATTTCTTGATTGGGTAGCTTATTTTTCTGGAATTGAGTTGTAGGAGTTGCTTGTATATTTTTGAGATTAGTTGTTTGTCAATTGTTTCATTTGCTATTATTTTCTCCCATTCTGAAGGCTGTCTTTTCACCTTGCTTTTAGTTTCCATTCCGGTGCAGCTTTTAATTTTAATTAGGTCCCATTTGTTTATTTTTGCTTTTATTTCCAATATTCTGGGAGGTGGGTCATAGAGGATCCTGCTGTGATGTGTGTTGGAGAGTGTTTTGCCTATGTTCTCCTCTAGGAGTTTTATAGTTTCTGGTATTACATTTAGATCTTTAATCCATTTTGAGTTTATTTCTGTGTATGGTGTTAGAAAGTGTTCTAGTTTCATTCATTTCCAAGTGGTTGGCCAGTTTTCCCAGTACCACTTGTTAAAGAGATTGTCTTTTCTCCATTGTATATTCTTGCCTCCTTTGTCAAAGATAAGGTGTCCATATGTGCTTGGATTTATCTCTGGGCTTTATATTTTGTTCCAGTGATCTATATTTCTGTCTTTGTGCCAGTACCATACTGTCTTGATGACTGTGGCTTTGTAGTAGAGACTGAAGTCAGGCAGGTTGATTCCTCCAGTTCCATTCTTCTTTCTCAAGATTGCTTTGGCTATTCGAGGTTTTTTATATTTCCATACAAATTGTGAAATTATTTGTTCTAGTTCTGTGAAGAATACTGTTGGTAGCTTGATAGGGATTGCATTGAATCTATAAAATGCTTTGGGTAGTATAGTCATTTTTACTATATTAATTCTTCCAATCCATGAACATGATATATTTCTCCATCTATTAGTGTCCTCTTTTTTTTTTTTTTTCTTTCACCAGTGTTTTATAGTTTTCTGTATATAGGTCTTTAGTTTCTTTAGGTAGATATATTCCTAAGTACTCTTGCCTGGAAAATCCTATGGACAGAGGAGCCTGGTAGGCTACCGTTCATGGGGTCGCCAAGAGTCGGACATAACTGAGCGATCGTTTTCACTTTTTACTTTCATGCTTTGGAGAAGGAAATGGCAACCCACTCCAGTGTTCTTGCCTGGAGAATCCCAGGGATGGCTGAGCCTGGTGGGCTGCCGTCTATGGGGACGCACAGTGTTGGACACGACTGAAATGACTTAGCAGCAGCAGCAGCAACATACCTAAGTATTTTATTCTTTTCGTTGCAATGGTGAATGGAATTGTTTCCTTAATTTATCTTTGTATTTTCTCATTACTAGTATATAGGAACCCAAGGGATTTCTGTGTGCTGACTTTATATCCTGCAAATTTACTATATTCATTTATTAGCTCCAGTAATTTTCTGGTAGAGTCTTTAGGATTTTCTATGTAGAGGACCATGTCATCTGCAAACAGTGAGAGTCTTACTTCTTCTTTTCCAATTTGGATTCCTTTTATTTATTTTTCTGCTCTGATTGCTGTGGCCAAAACTTCCAAAACTATGTTGAATAGTAGTGGTGAAATTCGGCACCCTTGTCTTGTTCCTGACTTTAGGGGAAATTATTTCAATTTTTCACCATTGAGGATAATGTTTGCTATGGGTTTGTCATATATAGCTTTTATTATGTTGAGGTATGTTCCTTCTATTCCTGCTTTCTGGAGAGTTTTTATCATAAATGGATGTTGAATTTTGTCAAAGGCTTTCTCTGCATCTATTGAGATAATCATATGTTTTTTATTTTTCAATTTGTTAATGTGGCCTATTACATTGATTGATTTGCGGATACTGAAGAATCCTTGCATCCCTGGGATAAAGCCCACTTGGTCATGGTGTATGATCTTTTTAATGTGTTGTTGGATTCTGATTGCTAGAATTTTGTTAAGGATTTTTGCATCAATGTTCATCAGTGATATTGGCCTGTAGTTTTCTTTTTTCATGGCATCTTTGTCAGGTTTTGGTATTAGGGTGATGGTGGCCTCAAAGAATGCGTTTGGAAGTTGACCTTCCTCTGCAATTTTCTGGAAGAGTTTGAATAGGATAGGTGTTAGCTCTTCTCTAAATTTTTGGTAGAATTCAGCTGTGAAGCCGTCTGGACCTGGGCTTTTGTTTGCTGGACGATTTGTGATTACAGTTTCAATTTCCATGCTTGTGATGGGTCTGTTACGATTTTCTATTTCTTTCTGGTCCAGTTTTGGAAAGTTGTACTTTTCTCAGAATTTGTCCATTTTTTCCACATTGTCCATTTTATTGGCATATAATTGCTGATAGTAGTCTCTTATGATCCTTTGTATTTCTGTGTTGTCTGTTGTGATCTCTCCATTTTCATTTCTAATTTTATTGATTTGATTTTTCTCCCTTTGTTTCTTGATGAGTCTGGCTAATGGTTTGTCAATTTTATTTATTCTTTCATAGAACCAGCTTTTGGCTTTGTTGATTTTTGCTATGGTCTCTTTTGTTTCTTTTGCATTTTTTTCTGCCCTAATTTTTAAGAGTTCTTTCCTTCTACCTACCCTGGGGTTCTTCATTTCTTCCTTTTCTAGTTGCTTTAGGCGTAGAGTTAGGTTATTTATTTGACTTTTTTCTTGTTTCTTGAGGTATGCCTGTATTGCTATGAACTTTCCCCCTAGGACTGCTTTTACAGTGTCCCACAGGTTTTGGGTTGTTGTGTTTTCATTTTCATTCATTTCTATGCAAATTTTGATTTCTTTTTTGATTTCTTCTGTGATTTGTTGGTTATTCAGTAGCGTGTTGTTCAGCCTCCCTATGTTGGAATTTTTAATTGTTTTTCTCCTGTAATTAAGAACTAATCTTACTGCATTGTGGTCAGAAAAGATGCTTCAAATGATTTCAATTTTTTGAATTTACCAAGGCTAGATTTATGGCCCAGGATGTGTTCTATCCTGGAGAAGTTTCCATGTGCACTTGAGAAAAAGATGAAATTCATTGTTTGGGATGAAATGTCCTATAGAGATCAATTAGGTCTAACTGGTCTATTGCATCATTTAAAGTTTGTGTCTCCTTGTTAATTTTCTGTTTAGTTGATCTATCCATAGGTGTGAGTGGGGTATAAAAGTCTCCCCCTATTATTGTGTTATTGTTAATTTCCCCTTTCATACTTGTTAGCATTTGTCTTACATATTGCGGTGCTCCTATTTTGGGTGCATATATATTTATAATTGTTATATCTTCTTCTTGGATTGATCCTTTGATCATTATGTAGTGACCTTCTTTGTCTCTTTTCACAGCCTTTTGTTTTAAAGTCTATTTTATCTGATATGAGTATTGCTACTCCTGCTTTCTTTTGGTCTCTATTTGCATGGAAAATCTTTTTCCAGCCCTTCACTTTCAGTCTGTTTGTGTCCCCTGTTTTGAGGTGGGTCTCTTTTAGACAACATATATTTGGGTCTTGTTTTTTTATCCTTTCAGCCAGTCTTTGTCTTTTGGTTGGGGCATTCAACCCGTTTACTTTTAAGGTAATTATTGATAAGTATGATCCGGTTACCATTTGCTTTGTTGTTTTGGGTTCGAGTTTATACGCCCTTTTTGTGTTTCCTGTCTAGAGAATATCCCTTAGCATTTGTTGGAGAGCTGGTTTGGTGGTGCAGAATTCTCTCAGCTTTTGCTTGTCTGTAAAGCTTTTGATTTCTCCTTCATGTTTGAATGAGATCCTTGCTGGGTACAGTAATCTGGGCTGTAGGTTATTTTCTTTCATCACTTTAAGTATGTCTTGCCATTCCCGCCTGGCTTGAAGAGTTTCTATTGAAAGATCAGCTGTTATCCTTATGGGAATCCCCTTGTGTGTTATTTGTTTTTTTCCCTTGCTGCTTTTAAAATTTGTTCTTTGTGTTTGCTCTTTGTTAATTTGATTAATATGCGTCTTGGGTGTTTTGCTTTGGGTTTATCCTCTTTGGGACTCTCTGGGTTTCTTGGACTTGGGTGATTATTTTCTTCCCCATTTTAGGGAAGTTTTCAACTCTTATCTCCTCAAGTATTTTCTCACGGTCTTTCTTTTTGTCTTCTTCTGGGACTCCTATGATTCGAATGTTGTGGTGTTTAATATTGTCCTGGAGGTCTCTGAGATTGTCCTCATTTCTTTTAATTTGTTTTTCTTTTTTTCTCCAGGTTTATTTCTAATCTCTGAAATATATGCTATTATTGAAAATACAACTATACAAATAAAAATAATCATATATGGACAAATGAAAGTTGTTTTCAGTTATATCCAGAGGAATTTATAGGAGAATTCTAAGATAAGGTAGTAAGATCTGCTGTCAAAATCACACAGTTAATAATGTAGATAAATATGGGTAACGGAAGAGACTATTATTTTTCCTGGACATTCACTTTATATGCAAATAATTATGGAGCAATCAATAATAAATATTTATTTACACACGTGACTCAATGACAAAAATTGTAGGAATGTATATACTAAACACCTAAATCAAACTTTTACCATGTCAAATTATCTGTCTTCAACTTCAACAATTTAACACAGAAACTCTCCCCAACACACTGTAAAAAAATAATAATAATAATAAAGTTCAATTACAAAACCATTAGAAATCAGCCTATGAATGCAATAATGTTTAGTTGTATTAGCTGTTATGAAAATGAAATATATTTGAAAAGGAAAAGTTTCTCAACAATAAATCACCTGTGTATTCCATATGACTTTCCTAAAACAATGTGAGGAAAAGTGAGGTTAATATTTAATGATAAAAATAGAACAAAAGTGAATTAAAACATATCTAAAATAAAATTCAGTTTTTAAATTTAAAATTTTTCACATACCAATTCTTTTCATGTTTTTCAGTGCTAAATCAGTCTCCCCAAAATACTTAAAATTTCAAACAATTTTTAAGAAGATATATACACAGATTTATTCACACAAAATCATCTCTGCTCAGTAGTTAATACTTTTGTCATCATGCTGAACACAGCACACTGATATTCCATTCTTCTCTGAACGGATCTCACTCAATTCCTCAACATACGGTTCTTCTCTCAGATCATTTTAAGTAACTTTGTGCATATTTTGATTAGCACTTTGTTTTTCTTCAGGTTTTTTGATTATCGTATTAAATTTTTCCATTACTAAATGAACAATCTAATTAAGTCCTATTTGTTTATTTTTGTTTTTATTTCCAATATTAAACTTAAAAACTTCTGCACAACAAAGAAAACTATAAGTAAGATGAAAAGACAGCCTTCAGAATGGGATAAAATAATAGCAAATGAAGAAACTGACAAACAACTAATCTCAAAAATATACAAGCAACTCCTGCAGCTCAATTCCAGAAAAATAAGCTACCTAATCAAAAAATAGGCCAAAAAAGTAAATAGACATTTCTCCAAAGAAGACATACAGATGGCTAACAAGCACATGAAAAGATGTTCAACATCACTCATTATCAGAGAAATGCAAATCAAAACCACTATGAGGTACCATTTCATGCCAGTCAGAGTGGCTGTGATCCAAAAGTCTACAAGCAATAAATGCTGGAGAGGTTGTGGACAAAAGGGAACCCTCTTACACTGTTGGTGGGAATGCAAACTAGTACAGCCACTATGGAGAACAGTGTGGAGATTCCTTTAAAAATTGGAAATAGAATTGCCTTATGACCCAGCAATCCCACTGCTGGGCACACACACAGAGGAAACCAGAATTGAAAGAGACATGTGTACCCCAATGTTCATCACAGCACTGTTTATATTAGCCAGGACATGGAAGCAACCTAGATGTCCATCAGCAGGTGAATGGATAAGAAAGTGGTGGTACATATACACAATGGAGTATTACTCAGCCATTAAAAAGAATACAATTGAATCAGTTCTAATTAGGTGGATGAAACTGGAGCCTATTATACAGTTGATCTTAGCCAAAAGGCCGAGAAGCGATGGAGCCTATTATACAGAGTGAAGTAAGCCAGAAAGAAAAACACCAATACAGTATACTAACACATGTATATGGAATTTAGAAAGATGGTAACGATAACCCTGTATGCGAGACAGCAAAAGAGACACAGATGTATAGTCCTTTGGACTCTGTGGGAGAGGGAGAGGGTGGGATGATTTGGGAAAATGGCATTGAAACACATATAATACCATATATGAAACGAATTCCTAGTCCAAGTTCGATGCACGATACTGGATGCTTGGGGTTGGTGCACTGAGACGACCCAGAGGGATGGTACGGGGAGGGAGGAGGGAGGAGCGTTCTGGATGAGGAACACGTGTATACCTGTGGTGGATTGATGTCGATATATGACAAAACCAATACAATATTGTAAAGTAATTAACCTCCAATGAAAATAAATAAGGCAATGGCACCCCACTCCAGTATTCTTGCCTGGAAAATCCTATGGACAGAGAAGCCTGGTAGGCTGCAGTCCATGGGGTCGCTAACAGTCGGGCACGACTGAGTGACTTCACTTTCACTTTTCTCTTTCCTGCATTGGAGAAGGAAATGGCAACCCACTCCAGCATTCTTGCCTGGAGAATCCCAGGGACGGGGGAGCCTGGTGGGCTGCCGTCTATGTGGTCGCACAGAGTCGGACACGACTGAAGCGACTTAGCAGCAGCAGCAGCAAAATAAATAAATTTATATTAAGAAATAAAATAAAATAAATGAACAATCTAGAAGAAATGGACAAATTCTTAGAAAGATACATAAATAAATACATATTTATGTATTGAATATTTTTTTAAGTATCACCCAAAATGCCATAAAATAAAGCAACACTTGACCCATGGAGTATTTATGCTTTCTGTGCTCTGTAGGAAAGTATCTAAAATTTGTGAATTATTCTCAGGAAGATAGGAAATCTAAGGACACCAATTGCAAAGATCAAACATTTATTATTCAAATGTTCTCCCCAGGCACTAAATATTTTTAGCAGTAAAATTATATATTAAAAAAAATGTATATCTTTAACTATGTCCCCAGAGATCTCAGTATAGGTATCTCCAACAAGAATTTTTCTTCCACACACTCATGTTTTGAAATCCCAAACACATAGGTAGGTTCTGGAAGCAGAAAAAGAAAAGATTGCTTATGTTGATAACAAGAAGTAACAATATAAGATGATTTGCCTGTCCAGGAAACATTATACCTCAGTATAAATGCAGTATCATTAATTCTCCAGATACACCTAACATTTCATGTCCTATATGACCTCAGTTTCTTTTTCAAAAACTGTTTTTTCTCCCAATAGTCTTTGTGATATTTTTTATTTGATATTCAACTAAAGGTTCATAATAACTAAGCATTCTCCACTTCTATAGTTTTAAACTCTTTATGTATGTCTAGAAGAAGGCAATGGCACCCCACTCCAGTACTTTTGCCTAGAAAATCCCATGGACGGATAAGCCTGGCAGGCTGCAGTCTATGGGATCGCTAGAATCGGACACGACTGAGTGACTTCACTTTCACTTTTCACTTTCATGCATTGGAGAAGGAAATGGCAACCCACTCCAGTGTTCTTGCCTGGAAAATCCCAGGGACGGGAAGCCTGGTGGGCTGCCGTCTATGGGTCACACAGAGTTGGACACGACTGAAGTGACTTAGCAGTAGCAGCAGTATGTATGTCTATACCTGGCCAATCATGCAACATGTTACAGCCATGTGCCAAAATTCTGTCCAAAGAATGTAAATGGAGATATCTGTGCAACTTCCAACTTCATACTCTGAAAAATGGAATTTTCACTCCTCTTCCTCTTGATTCCCCTTACTGCTGAAAATGCAGATGTGATGGCAAGCCCTTTGGAGCCATGGCTATGATCAATTACAGTAGAAATTATGAATAAACAAGACAGAACACACATAGATTCTTGACAGGACTGTAGACCATACCAACATAAAGACAGAATCACATTATGGAGGAGTTTTAGCATACCAAGTGAGAGGGTAACAGACAGGAAGGCTAGGGGCCCACAAAAGGAGAAAATAGGCTGCAACTGTCAGATAGTTTTTTTATCTTTCTTAAGCAAAAGGAGGAAACAAGCTACAAGTGCCAGATTTTTTTCCCCTTCTCACTCCTGTACTTTGGCCACCTCATGCAAAGAGTTGACACATTGGAAAAGACTCTGATGCTGGGAGGGATTGGGGGCAGGAGGAGAAAGGGACGACAGAGGATGAGATGGCTGGATGGCATCACCAACTCGATGGCCATGCGTTTGAGTGAACTCCGGGAGTTGATGATGGACAGGGAGGCCCGCCGTGCGGCAATTCATGAGGTCTTGAAGAGTCGGACATGACTGAGTGACGAACTGAACTGAACTGATACAAAATTAAAAAGAGGTTTTTAAAAAATTCTGTGTTGCGATGACGACACCTGGTTCCACCTGAACTTAACTTTTCTCAAACCTGGAGCTAACCAATGAGTTTTCCTTATGGAAATGTTTTCCTTAAGCTATGTTAATGAGCTAGGTATTTACCCTAGACACCAGACCACCTGACTCGCCTCTTGAGTAATCTGTATGCAGGTCAGGAAGCAACAATTAGAACTGAACACGGAACAACAGACTGGTTTCAAATAGGGAAAGGAGTACATCAAGGCTGTATATTGTCACCTTGCTTATTTAACTTATATGCAGAGTACTCATGAGAAATGCTGGGCTGGAGGAAGCACAAGCTGGAATCAGGATTTCCAGGAGATATATCAATAACCTCAGATAAGCAGATGACACCACCCTTATGGCAGAAAGTGAAAAGGAAATAAAGAGCCTCTTGATGAAAGTGAAAGAGGAGAGTGAAAAAGTTGGCTTAAAGGTCAACATTCAGAAAATAGAGATCATGGCATCTGGTCCCATCACTTCATGACAAATAGATGGAGAAACAGTGGAAACAGTGGCAGACTTTATTTTTGGGGGACTCCAAAATCACTGCAGATGATGACTGCAGCCATGAAATCAAAAGACTCTTACTCCTTGGAAGAAAAGTTATGACCAACCTAGATGGCATATTAAAAAGCAGAGACATTACTTTGCCAACAAAAGTCCATCTAGTCAAGGCTATGGTTTTTCCAGTAGTCATGTATAGATGTGAGAATTGGACTCTAAAGAAAACTGAGTGCTGAAGAATTGATGCTTTTGAACTGTGGTGTTGGAGAAGACTCTTGAGAGTCCCTTGGACTGCAAGGAGATCCAACCAGTCCATCCTAAAGGATCTGTCCTGAATATTCATTGGAAAGACTGATGTTGAAACTGAAACTCCAATACTTTGGCCACCTGACGCGAAGAGCTGACTCATTTGAAAAGACCCTGATTCTGGGAAAGATTGAAGGCGACTGGAGAAGGGGATGACAGGATGAAATGGTTGGGTGGCATCACTGACTCAATGGACATGAGTTTGAGTAATCTCCAGGAGTTGGTGATGGACAGGGAGGCCTGGTGTTCTGCAGTCCATGGGGTCGCAAAGAGTCGGACACAATTGAGCGACTGAACTGAACTTAACTAAACTATCTTTTTTCAAGTCTGTTCCAACTAAGACTAGAACTGATAATGGCTCAACAAACCAGTATGCTTTACTCATACAATTATTCTCCTAATCTATGTTAATAAGACTATGTATTTGCTTGGAAACCTGCCTTTCTTCAAGATTCATGTCAATCGTTTTATGGCCCGGGATGACTCACCTTGTATCAATGTTGTCTCAAAATGCATGTTGTGGGTGAGAGGCCTGTTGCCTTTCTCTGAGTTTTGAGATATTTCCTTTCTCTAATTAGCAGCCTGCTAGTAGGTATATAGTTCAGTTCAGTTCAGTCGCTCAGTCGTGTCTGACTCTTTGTGACCCCATGAATTGCAGCACGCCAGGCCTCCCTGTCTATCACCATAACTTTCTGCTAAAGACAAGCAGGGGGGCACTCTTTCTGCCCACTTCTGATGTCTATGTCAGAATATTTCTCTATCTCTTTTATACTTTTAATAAAACTTGATTACACAAAAGCTCTCAGAAATCAAGCCTTATCACTGGCCCTGGATTGAATTCCTCTCCTCCCGCAGCCAAGAATCCTGGCATCTTTAATGGCTCAGCAATAACCTTTCACAGCATGACTATTAAAGATAGAAACAAATTATTTTTTGCTTTACATGCTATGCTATTTTTCTCATACTATATAATATATATATATATTTCAAAACCTGTTTACTTGGACTGATATTTCATATTTGTTTAACTTGTTTACTCTGTCCATGTGTCTTCTCTCATGATCCTTTATTTTATGATTATAATTAACGGATATGTATGTCTTTAGTCCTTACAGGCAAGTTTGGCCTTGGAGTACAAAATGAAGCAGGGCAAAGGCTGACAGAGCTTTGCCAAGGGAACACACTGGTTATATCAAACACCCTCTTCCAACAACACAAAAGACGACTCTACACATGAACATCACCAAATGTTTAATACCGAAATCAGACTGATTATATTCTTTGCAGCCAAAGATGGAGAGGCTCTATACAGTCAGCAAAAACAAGACCTGGAGCTAACTGTGGCTCAGATCATCAATTATTGCAATATTCAGATTTAAATTGAATATGGTAGGGAAAACCACTAGGTCATTCAGGTATGACCTAAATCAAATCTCTTATGATTACACAAGGGAAGTTATGAATAGATTCAAGGGGTTATACCTGTTAGGTTGCCTGACGATCTATGGATAGAGATTCATGACATTTTAAAGGAGGCGGTGAACAAAACCATCCCCAAGAAACAGAAATGGAAGAAGGCAGAATGGTTGTCTGAGGATGCCTTACAAATAGCTGAGCAAAGAAGAGAAGTGAAAGGCAAAGGGAAAGATATACCCAACTGAATGCAGAGTTCCAAAGAATAGCAAGGGGATATAAGAAAGCCTTCTTAAGTGAACAATGAAAAGAAATAGAGGAAAACTATAGAATGTGAAAGACTAGAGATCTCTTTAAGAAAATTGGAGATATCAAGGGAACATTTCATGCAAAGATAGGCACAATAAAGGACAAAAAATGCTCAAAGACCTAACAGAAGCAGAAGATATTAACAAGAGGTAGCAAGAATATACAGAAGAACTGTACAAAAAAAGTGCTTAATGACTCAGATAACCATGATCATGTGGTCATTCACTTAAAGCCAGACATCCTGTGCATGGTTCAAGTGGGCCTTAGGAAGCATTACTACAAGCAAAACTAGTAGAGGTGATGGAATTCCAGTTGAGCTATTTCAAGTCCTAAAGGTTAATGCTGTCAAAGTGCTGCATTCATTATACCAGCAAATTTGGGAAATTCAGCAGTGGTCACAGCACTGGAAAAAGTCATTTTTCATTCCAATCCCAAAGAAAAGCAATACCAATGTTTAAACTCCCTTAAAATTTCTTTTATTTCACATGCTAGCAAGATTATGCTCAAAATCCTTTAAAAAAGGCTTCAACAGTACTTGAACTGAGAATTCCAGATGTGCAAGCTGGATTTAGAAAAGGCAAAGAAACCAGGGATTAAATTGCCAGCATACACTGGATCATAGAAAAAATAAGACAATTCCAGAAAAACATCGATTTTTGCTTCATTGACTATGCTAAAGCCTTTGACTGTGTGGATCACAACAAACTGTGGAAAATACTTAGAGATGGAATACCAGACCCCCTGGAATGGAATACATGCCTCCTGTATGCAGTTTAAGAAGAAACATTTGGAACTGGACATGGAACAATGGACTGGTTCAAAATTCAAAAAGGAGTATGCCAAAGCTGTATATTGTCACTCTGCTTTTTAAACATATATGCAGAGTACATCATATGAAATGCCACACAATCTGGAATCAAGATTTCCAGGAGAAATATCAGCAACTTCAGATATGCAGATGATACCACTTTAACAGCAGAAAGCAAAGAGGAACTAAAGAGCCTCTTGATGAAAGTGAAAGAAGAGACTGGATAAAACTCAACATTCAAAAAACTAAGATTATGGCATTGGTTCCCATCACTTCATGGCAAATAGATAGGGAAAAAGTGGAAGCAGTAACAGACTTTATTGTCTTGAGCTCCAAAATCACTGCAGAAGGTGAGTGCAGCCATTAAATTAAAAGACACTCGCTCCTTGGAATAAAAGCTATGAGAAACCTAGACAGAAACATCATTTTGCTAACATAAATCCATAGAGTCAAAGCTATAATTTTTCCAGTAGTCGTGTATGGCTGTGAGTGCTGAATCATAAAGAAGGCAGAATGCCAAAGAACTGATGCTTTCAAACTATGTTTCTGGAGAAGATTCTTGAGAACCCTTAGTCAGCAAGGAGATCAAACCGGTCAACCCTAAAGGAAATCAGTCCTGAATATTCATTGGAAGGACTGATGCTGAAGTTGAAGCTCCAATACTTTGGGCACCTGATGTGAAGAGCTGATTGATTGGCAAAAAGCCTAATGCTGGGAAATATTGAAGGCAGGAGGAGACGGGGATGACAGAGGATGAGATGATTAGATGTTATCACACACTCAATGGGCATGAGTTTGAGCAAACTCCAGGAGATAATGAAGAACAGGGAAGCTTGGCATGCTGCAGTCCAAAGAGTCAGACACGACTGAGCAACTGAACAATAGCCAGTTCTGATAGTTTTCTTTTTTCATATTTTCTAGTTCCTTGTTAAAATTATCACTCTGTTCATCTATTGTTTCCCCTAGTTCAGTTAACATTTTCATTACTAATATTTTGAACTGTTTATCTGTTAAATTATTTTTTTCATTTCACTAGTTGTTCGTTCAAATTTCTTTTGTTTGATTTGAAACAAATTACTCCATCTTCTTGTTGCTTAAATTTCTGACTTTATGAAATCCGGTGAAACAGTCATATCTATCGCTGTCTTGAAGGCTGTCTTGTGTGGGTGCATCACTAGACAGTCTGTGTGTGCCTAGTGACTTTGGTCAGAGATCTGGATCAGAAGTGAGCACAAATCTTATTTCCCCTGGACTGTGCTGGCGGCTATCAACTTGGTGGGATGGCAGTTGGAGATGAAGGGGCTAGAGTCAGAGCCAGATGTAAGCTGGGGCTTTTTCTATGGTCAGAGGCCAACACAGCCCCATCAATATATGGACTGTCCCTTGGTGCTGAAGAAGAAGCACTGAGGGTCAGGTTATATCTGATTTCCTGTTCCGTTTAAGTGTGTGCTCTCCCTGCCTCTCATCATCAACACCTTTATCCAGAAGGGGCTAGAGCTGGAGTAAGAGGGGCCAGAATGTGCACCTGTTGCAGGCCAGGGTGTGTTCTTGGGGGGCTCTGGCACAGTAGTATTCAAGACTGGACCTGATATGTTACCTCTATGAGTACCACCAGCAAAGGCCACCCCTACCTTTTTCAGATGTAGTGCCAGGTCTGAATTGACTTTATCCCCTTGCCCTAGTTGGGAGCTGCACCATGGAGCAAGAGGAGCTGAAGTGAACACTTGACATTGGCCAGGGCACACATGTGGCCAGTATGGGAAAATGACTAAAGTCCTAGGCAGTCTCAATCTGCCTCTTCTACCTTGTTTCAGGAGCAAGCAAGTATATCTGCTCTTCACAGAGTCTAAGATTCTCGAAGCCCTGCAGCCAGCTCCATGGGTTTTCAAGTCAGCCAAGGAAACTTGTTTTCCTAGTGTTAGATTCTAGGACTGTGGTGGATATGTGGTTCAAACTACTCACTCTCCAGAGAGGACTTCTGAGTCCATGTAACCTCTGCCCTTTTCAGTGTCCCCTACTAAGGGTGCAGTTCCCTACCTGATTGCTTCTTTTTCCTTCCTACCTGACTCTGAGGGGATCTTTCTTTACACCTTTAGTTGTATAGCAATCTTTCTGGCAGTCTCCAATTTGTTTTCAGTGAGAATTGTTCCATAGGTAGATGTGTTTTTGATGTATTCATTGGGGGAGGTGAGCTCAGCATTTTCCTACTCTTGACATTTTCATCTCCCTAAGTAATTTGTTTTAAAAATAGCACTTCATATCTTTTAATCCCCTTCACCTATTTTAACCCTCCACCAACTTCTCTTCCCTTTGGTAACCCTAGTTTCTTCTATCTGTCAGTCTCTTTCTGTTCTGTTAAATTTGTTTGTTTTATTTTTGATTCCACATATAAGTGAAACATTTGGCATTTGTCTTTCTCTGTCTGACTTACTTCCTTAAGCATAATACCCTTCAGCTTCATCATGTTTCCACAAATGACAAAATTTCATTTCATTTCATGGTTGAGTAATACTCAATTGCCTATATACAGGCATCCCTTCTTCCTTATCCATTCATCTCTTGATGGACTTTAGGTTATTTCCATATCTTGGCTACTATAAATAATGCTACTATGAACATTGGGGTGCATCTATTTTTTTTCAAATTAGTGTTTTTGCTTTCTTTAGACAAATATTCAGGAGTGGAATGGCTGGATTGTATGGTAGTTCTATTTTTAATTTTTGAGTAATTGCCATGATTTCTCCACAATGGCTGCATCAGTTTAAATTCACATCAACAGTGTACCAGGGCTGCCTTTCCCCCACATTCTCACCAACACGTATTATTTACTGTCTTTTTGATGATAGCCATGCTGATTGGTTTGACATGGTATCTCATTGTGGTTTTGATTGGCTTTTTCCTGATGATCAGGGATGTAGAGCATCTTTTCATGTGCCTGTGGGCCATCTGTATGTCTTCTTTGGGGAAAAAATAAATGTCTATTCAGGCCCTCTGTCCAATTTTTAATTGAATTGTTTGCTAAGGAATGGCAACTCAGTCCAGTATTCTTACCTGGAGAATCTCATGGACAGAGGAGCCTGGTGGGCTACAGTCCATAGGGTCACAAAGAGTTGGACATGACTGAAGTGACTTAGGCATCATGCACTGTTTCTGGGATTTCTATTCTGTTTCATTGATCTCTGTGTCTTTTTTTTTTTTTTTTTTGCAAGACCATACTGATTTGATGACTGTAACTTTATAGTGTGGTCTGAAGTAAGGGAGCGTGAGATCTCCAGCACTGTTCTTTTTTCTGAAAATTTCATTGACTATTTGGGATCTATTGTCATTCCATAAAATTTTAGGATTATTTGTTCTAGTTTTGTGAAAAATGTCATAGGGATCTTCACAGGGATTTTATTAAATCTATAGATAACTTTTGGTAATGTGGATATATTAACAACATAATTAATTCTTTTAATCCATAAATACAGAATATATTTCCATATATCTGCATCATACTCAATGCCTTTCATCAATGTTTTACACTTTCAGATTAGAAATATTTCACAACCCTGGTTAAATTACTTCTTGAGCAGTTTATTCTTTTTGATGCAATTATTAATAGGATTGTCTTCTTGATTTTTCTTTCTAGTAGCTTCACTGAGTTTTTCCTTGCTCTTATGCATAATGATAATAATTTTTATATCACACAGTTGTTTCCAAAATTATATGATTTACATAAAACACCTACCAGTTTCTGTCATTTACTGAGTAGTCAATAAACTGAGTTTTTATCTCTAATTCTATATTTGTTGTTCAGCTACTTCAGTAGAGCTGAAAAGATGAAAGCATTTAAGGATAAAGTATTTTAGCATTTCACATGTAAGCCTTCTTAAGAAGTAAGTTGTACTTCTATTTAAAAGCTGTGTTAGAGATATAATTTAATCAAAAACAAACAAAAAGTAGTAGAAAATTCTCTGAGGATTCAGGATCCCGAATCCTCAGGTACCAGCATGATTAGAAATAATCAAATTGATATTTCATAGACAAACTGAAATAATGAAGATGACAGATGATGTAACTTTAATCTACCTTGGTACAGAAAGAAATAGGAATTGGGACATTTTAGTTTAAAACTGTTGGATCCTTATCAAGAGTTTCAGTACATGCTCTATGTTAAATACAGTGTAGATGATAGAACTTTAAAATATATATAATATTTCAGAATAGCTCAATGATAAAGTAGTGGTATAACTTGAACTTATGTTTTCAAAGGACATTTCTCCCAATTAGCACATAACAGAATAAAATTAGTCAGGAATTTAGAGAGCCTTAAGTCTTATTTAAATTTGATTGTCTCAAAATGTATATATGTATGTTCTTCAACTTTTGTGTTCTTAAAATTTCTAAAAGTTTAATAATGCTTCAGAGTCATTAGCTCTACTTTCACAAAATGGATAAAAATGATACTTGAATTATCACCAAAAATTTAACAATTGGTTAAAATACACATTTTCCCTAAAATTATGTTTAAGACCCAAATAGCTTTTAAAGTATAGTTCATTTTATGGTTTTTAAATAAACATATAAAATTGTCTGGTCAATTACATATTATATGTAGTTTTCTTCCTGCCTATCATTTATTTTGCTCAAAAGATAATGTTCAAATACACTTTCTTATAAAGAACCAATTTCTAAAGAATGTATTAAAACAATAATATTTTAATAAACATTTAAAATATGAATATGAACATTATATTAATTTATGTTTTAATTTTCTATTATTTAAATAGAATATGCATTAATAAATGAGTAGTATGAAAAATATAAATGGATATTAGATTTAAGTAGATATTAAGTGATAACAACTAAAAGATAGTAATAACATGGCATCACAAGCTGCTTTAAATATACTTCAAATGTAAGGATACTTTTAGGCTTGACTAACTAGAACTAAGAGATAAAGAAAAATTAAAAATGTGTCTAAATTTCTTTCACATGTACAAAGAAGGTGAGATTCAAAATAAATCTCTATAGAAGACTATAAATAAAATTAAAATTCTAGCACAAAATTTGTATAAAAATAAAGCTTTAGATAAAGATTAATGCTGTAGAAATGAGAGGAAAATCAGAGGAAATGTGTATTAGAACTACATTGGATATGCTGTTGTTGATTGATGCCCTTTTGTTTATCTTCTTTATGTATAGTGCAAATCATATTCATTCCTTTGAGAAAGAAACAACTCTATGTATCATATTCATGAAGGCTTTCTTCACTTGTTGGTTCCTTAAGGTATAAATGAAAGGATTCAAAAATGGAACAACAGAGGTGTTGAGCACTGAAATTCCTTTGGAAAATGATATTCTTTGTTTTACTGAAGGTTTAACATACATAAAGATGCCACTGCCGAAAGTAAGGGATATCACAATCATGTGAGAAGAACATGTTGAAAAAGCCTATGACTAGCTGAGGGAATTCTTAGAATGGTCAAGGCAATACAGGTATATGATATAATCACCATTACCAGTGTGATCACCAGTGTCACCACAGCTGAGATGAATCCCATCATCTCGATTAACTTTGTATCTGAGCGGGAGATTTGTAGGAGGGGAGTGGAGTCGAAATAGAAATGATCAACAACGTTGGAGGCACAGAAGTCAAGGTTTAGGCCATAGAGGAGTGGTGGAAAGATGACAAAGAATCCAGCAAACCAACAACTGAGGACAAGCTGCACGCAGATTTTACTGTTCATGATGGTTGTGTAATGCTAGGGCTTACAGATGGCAACATAGCGGTCATAGGACATTGCTGCCAGTAAGTAACATTCAGATGCTCCAAGAAGAATAGCAAAAAACACTTGACTCACACAACTGTTATAGGAAATGGTTTTGTCTCCTGTTGCCATCATAACCAGCAATTTAGGAATGCATGTAGTAGTATATGAAATTTCTAAAAAGGAAAAATTTCGAAGGAAAAAGTACATGGGGGTCTTCAGGTGAGTATCTACCAGGGTAAGCGTGATGATAATCAGATTGCAAGTGATGCTAAGCAAGTAGGTGAGTAGGAGGAAGATAAATAAAACAATTTTCATTTGTGGGTCACTTGTTAAACCTGCTAGAATAAACACTACCACCCTTGTATGATTTCCCATTCCAGTTTTCTGACAATTGCTCTGTCTGAATAGAAGAAAAAGAAAAAAAATATGAACCCAATGGAGACATAACAGGAATAATCACTATTTAAGGTAAAGTTAGGTAATGGCAACCCACTCTGGTACTCTTGCTGGAGAATCCCATGGACGGAGGAGCCTGGTAGGCTGCAGTCCATGGGGTCACTAAGAGTGGGACACGACCGAGCGACTTCACTTTCACTTTTCACTTTCATGCATTGGAGAAGGGAATGGCAACCTACTCCAGTGTTCTTGCCTGGAGAATCCCAGGGATGGAGAAGCCTGGTGTGCTGCTGTCTATAGGGTCGCACAGAGTCTGACACGACTGAATCGACTTAGCAGCAGCAGCAGCAAAGCAATTTTTCATCATAGCAAAACAATGCCCATTCATGTTTTAAAAGTGGTTTTTTTTTTTTTTCAGATATAGTTATAGATGCATGTGCAAAATATCTGGATAGATTAATTAAAAGTTCAGCTTGCAGTTCTTTTAGAGAATCATCTATATAACTAGTAATTGTTTATAGTTTTTACATAAGTCAATCAGGGATATAAAGAACTTTTAAAGTATAATAAATGCTTTGTTTTTCTTTATATCATCCATGAGTTTGGATATATGCCATTTCCGGTTCTATTAAGTTCTCAGACTAGAACCAAAATTATATCTATCATTGAAGCCCAGGTTTCATACACACACACACTATTCATCCTCAATAAACAGAGCTAGGAGAAGACAATGGCACCCCACTGCAGTACTCTTGCCTGGTAAATCCCATGGATGGAGGAGCCTGGTGGGCTACAGTCCATGACATCTCGAAGAGTCGGACACGACTGAGCGACTTCACTTTCACTTTGAATTTTCATGCATTAGAGAAGGAAATGGCAACCCACTCCAGTGTTGTTGCCTGGAGAATCCCAGGGACAGAGAAGCCTGGTAGGTTGCCGTCTGTGGGGTCGCCCAGATTCAGACACGACTGAAGTGACTTAGCGGCAGCAGCAGCAGTACATCTTTTCCATTTTACTCAATTAACCAAACTCAAATGCCTGATTTTAGACTAATTTATCTTCATAGCTATCCTGATTGGATTTCATATAAATTAATATGGGGCATTGGAAATAGTCTTATTTTCTGTTCTTGGGTTTTCCTGGTTGGCCCAGTGGTTGAGAGTTCGCCATGCAATGAAGGGGACACCAGATCAACTTCAGGCTCAAGAGAATCTCATATGCTGCACAGTGAGTAGGCTCTTGCATCACAACTACTGAGCCTGAACTCTAGAGCCTGTGCTCTGCAACAAGAGAAGCCACCCCAATGAAAAGCCCATACACTACAACTATACAGAGTAGACCACACTCCCAGGAATTAGAGAAAGCCCGCACAGCAACAAAGACCCAGAATAGCCAAAAATGTGTACGTGTTAGTCGCTCAGTTGTGTCCGACTCTTTGGGACCCCATGGACTGGCTGCCAGGTTCCTCTGACCATGGGATTCTCCAGGCAAGAATACTGGAGTGGATTGCCATTCCTTTCTCCAGGGGATCTTCCCAACCCAGTGATCCAACCCAGGTCTACTGCATTACCATATAAGCCACCGGGAAAGCCCAGCCAAAAATAACTAGCTAAATAAATAGAATTTTTTAAGTCTTATTTTTTGTTCTTTATAGTATTTCCATCTCCTTAGTCTCTGATGTAACCTATCCTTTCCATTTTATATGCTAAAACAACATCTGCAAGTACAGTCTATAAAGTCAATGCGTGTATTGAGAAATTGCAGTTTTCCTCTGCAGGTTATGATTCTGAGAATGGATGTGGTAGAATAAAGTGAAAAATAAGGATAAGTGATATAGAGGCAAAGAGAGAAATATAAACATGGCATCATGAGATTGTATGAAGTGGAGGAAGTTAAGAGAAGAGAAATATAAACATAATGGTAAAGCTCTATGTAAATCAAGAGAGGTAAGAAAAGGTTTTCAAGGATAGGGTAGTGAGTTTGAAGGAAAAATTAAAGTAAGGTTAAAATATGTAAATATTAAAGGAGGAAATTTTTATGAATGAAATTTCTCTCCATCTGCTTATATTCCTTATACTTACCTTTTTGTTCTCTATCTAAAATACAGACATGAACAATTTTGAGAGCAGCATAGTCTAAAAAAGATGATTGGTAAATTTAAATACACAATGAATCACATAATAGGGTGATACAAATATTAAGAGACACATATGTCCCTATTGTAAGGATATTAAGTGTCTGGGTAATGTGCAACTAAAGAAATATTGTCTATTTACAACTATTCCCCTCACTGGCATATAATGAGTGAGACAGATTATTTAGGTTTGCACAGCCAGTAAAAGTGGACATGAAGATTAATTGAAAATGTGTTCTCTCTAAAGCTGTCCTCTTAGTAGTAAAACATTTTTATGAATAATTAGAAGCCAGAATATAGTGTATTTGCTCAAATTCATGTATCAAACCCATACATATTAATATATAGAAATTTACGAATGAAAAGAGATGACATTTTTCTTGGACATTATTTGAACATTCAGAAAACTGTGCATCAATCTGTTATAATTTTTTTCTCATTTACACAACTTATCATAATGGCAATGATTGTAGAATGCATATATCTAAATAATCTTATAAGAATTTTATCATGTTACATCATTCCTTTGTCCAGGTTCACCAATCATATCACAGCAATGATTCCCCAACAGACACTATAAAATTTTACATTACAAACCATTAAAAAGGTCTATGAACACAGTTAGGGTTAGTTGTGTTAGATATTGTGAATACCAGCTAAATTACACACACACACAAAAGAAAGAATTTCAAGAGTAAATTTTTGTTATGTTGCATTACACTTCTTTCACTGTTTTCCCCTAAATCAAAATTTAAAAGGTTAACAAAAATAAGGTAAAATAGAACTAATGTGTATATACATACATACACACATATGTATATAAAAGAAAATATTATCTTTACATTTTAAAACATACCAATTCTTTTCATATGTTGAGTCCTAAATCAGTCTGCCAAAAACATTTAAAAATCCAACACCTTCTTTACAGAAGACATATATACATATTGATTCATCTGACATATCTTTGCCTCAATATTTAGTTTTCATCATCATGCTGAACAGTGTACTGATATTTCATTCCTCTCCAAATGCATTTCACTCCACTTCATAATCTGTGATTATAGTTTGTTACATATATTGCAAAGTTTGAAACAATTTGATTAGATCTTTTAACACAGTTTTTAGGCTACTACTTTAAAGTCCCCATTATAAACTGAATACTTTTCTATGTACTACCCAGAGTGCCAAACAAATTAGTAAACTCTTGTAGTGTTTATGCCTTCTGTGCCCTGAAGGAAAATATCTAAAGATGATGGAGAATTCTCAGGAGGATGAGATTCATAAACACTATTTCCCAATGGACAACAAATTTGTATATTATAAAGTGTTCTCTCTAGGCACTAAATAATTTAATGTCTATATAGATATAACTGCTTTTAATGTATTTCCAAAGAATTAAGTATAATTTGTCTAATATATTATTGCCCTTCCACACATTCATGTTTTGAAATCCCAGATACAAAGATAAAGATTTGAAAGGAAAAAGAAAAGAGATTATTTTATTTTAATTAGTAATAAATAGTAAGAACATTAGATGGGGAACATAGCTTGTTATAGAAAACAAGATAAATTTGTAACTTAGGCTAAATGCATAATTATTAACAATTCAGGCATGCCCAAAGAAAAGTTGTTCTTTTTTGTTTTCCAAATAGTGTCTGTGGTATTGTCTAGTAGAACGCAAATTAATAGTTCACAATAACTGAGCATTCTCCATTTCTTCACTATAAATAGAATATTCATCTACGTGTACATGTAGGTAGCCTTTCTTGCAACTTGTTGTGGTTATTTGACTAAATTCTATTCAGAAGATGTAAATGGAGATACTTTGTGCAACTTTTTGGCATATTCTTTGATAGAAGGGCTTTGTTCTCCTCTTTCTCTCCCCCCACCCCCACTGTTCTAATGCAGTTGGGATGGAAGTATTCTGAGCAATGAGTATTCAAAATCTCAGTGGGAATGGTGAATCAACAAGACAGAACACACCCAGGTCCCTGAACCAATCATAGCCTACATCAGCATAGAAACACAATGACTTAATGAAGAGTTTTTAGCATACCAGCCTGAATATTTAAATGAGATAAAAATAAACAATTTTTAAACAACTGTGACATTTATCTTTCTCATACTCTACCAAATACAGGATATTATGCAAATCTAAGAACAATATGAAGTTTTATTCCACTTAAGAGGCAAACAGGTTAGCCCATCACCACTTCACAAATATTGACAAAAGAACACAGCCTACTGCCACAGAGACGGAAATCTTATTATTCACTACATAGGTGAAAGCATGAGCTTCATGTTCTCACATTTCCCCTTTTCCTATAAATTCCATGAGAACCCCTAGTGGATGTTGTTTACAATATGCTCCTCTATCAACAATAACCTCAGAGGAACCCCAAGGTTAGTTAATTCTCAACTTTTTAAAGGGAAAATCTGCCTAAACTTGTCCAATTAGAAGACAGTGTTTTTAATTTTCTGAAGGAAATGAAAAATCTGCCAAAGCTGTAAAACATTCTTGAGAAGGCAGTCCAGGACAAGACTGACCACAAGAGGTACAGACATATATACAAATAAAGCCACCCCTCATTTCTAAAGCATTTTGACTTCTGTTGAAATTTCTCCTAAGTACATCATTCTGGTGAGCTCTCTAATTAAACTGGAGGACTTTTCTCTCACTCCTAAGGTGCAAGTCACAAATATTTCAGAAGAGTCAGCCAAATGCTCAGTCTTCACACAAGAAATACAAACCCAAGTGTGCATGAGGTTTCTTAAAAAGAAAGTGTTTACAATTTTGCTGCAAGAGGCACCCAGATTAAAATCTTATTTTACCAGCATAGCCTTCCACTTGGCTGGTAGGCCTCAAGGGTTCCCATCATGTAACTTGGTTTTAGATGAAATGTTTTAATTCAGTCTGTCCTATTTAATTTAATCCAATGTAATCCTAAATCAATCCAATCTGTCCTATTTGTTCATGCCATCAGACATGTGGTATTCTTCACCCTTACTCACTGGCTGAGAGTAGGGGTGGGAAAAGCATCAAGAAATATTTTGCCTTAGGATGGTGGCAGGGTGCTGCTAGTGACCTCCTTTATTGTGTCTTTTATCTTGATAACCTTTCTGAGTGAGGATTGCAGAATCAACTGTCATGTAAACCTAAGTTGTTTGCAACTGTTCAAGAGATCTTCAATGGAGTGTTTTTCTTCTGGAGAGAGGCTCCAGGGATAGTTCTTACTGACAAAGATCATAAATGTTTGTCCCAACTCATGTTTGCTAAGGTCTAAGGTATTCAAAAGCAGAGACATTACTTTGCCAAAAAAGGTCTGTCTAGTCAAGGCTATGGTTTTTCCAGTAGTCATGTATGGATGTGAGAGCTGGGCTGTGAAGAAAGCTGAGCGCTGAAGAATTGATGCTTTTGAACTATGTGTGTTGGAGAAGACTCTTGTGAATCCCTTGGACTGCAAGGAGATCCAACCAGTCCATTCTGAAGGAGATCAGCCCTGGGATTTCTGTGGAAGAAATCATACTAAAGCTGAAACTCTAGTACTTGGGCCACCTCATGCGAAGAGTTGACTCATTGGAAAAGACTCTGATGTTGGGAGGGATTGGGGGCAGGAGGAGAAGGGGACAGCAGAGGATGAGATGGCTGGATGGCATCACCAACTCTTTGGACGTGAGTTTGAGTGAACTCCGGTAGTTGATGATGGACAGGGAGGCCTGGCGTGCTGCAATTCATGGGGTCACAGATTCGCACATGACTGAGCGACTGAACTGAACTGAAGGTATTTTCTCACTAAATGCTAGGTTATTCTGTCCCTGCACTTCCAGAAAAATTGGTGCTCCTTTTCAGTTAGTATAATTTCATCAGTGTTTCCAACATCACCTACTCACACTCAGACTTTTTTTCAGAAGAGTCAAGTGACTGAATGACAAGCTCCTGTTAATGAAACTTAACCAGAATTGGAAAAGGTCACTTTGCATTCCAATCCCAAAGAAAGGCAATGCCAAAGAATGCTCCAACTACCACAAAATTGCACTGATCTCATACATTAGTAAATTAATGCTCAAAATTCTCCAAACCAGGCTTCAGCAATATGCAAACTGAACTTCCAGATGTTCAAGCTGGATTTAGAAAAGGCAGAGGAACTAGAGATCAAATTACAAACATCCACTGGATCATGGAAAAAGAGAGTTCCAGAAAAGCATCTACTTCTGCTTTATTAACTATGCCAAAGCTTTTGATTGTGTGGATCACAACAAACTGTGGAAAATTCTGAAAGAGATGGGAATACCAGACCACGTGACCTGCCTCTTGAGAAATCTGATGCAGGTCAGGAAGCAACAGGCAGAATTGAACATGCAACAACAGACTGGTTCCAAATAGGGATAGGAGCATGTCAAGGCTGTATATTGTCACCCTGTTATTCAACTTAAATGCAGAGTACATCATGAGACACACTGGGCTGGATGAATCACAAGCTGGAATCAAGATTGCAGGAGAAATATCAATAACCTCAGATATGCAGATGACACCACCCTAATGGCAGAAAGTGAAGAACTAAAGAGCCTCTTGATGAAAGTGAAATAGAAGAGTGAAAAAACTGGCTTAAAACTCAACATTCAGAAAACTAAGATCATGGCATCTGGTCCCATCACTTCATGGAAAATAGATGGGGAAACAGTGACAGACTTTATTTTTGGGACTCCAAAATCACTGCAGATGGTGACTGCAGTCGTGAAATTAAGATGCTTGATCCTTGGAAAAGTTATGACCAACCTAGACAGTATATCAAAAAGCAGAGACATTACTTTGCCAACAAAGTCTGTCCAGTCAAAGATATGGTTTTTCAAGTAGTCATGTATGGATGTGAGAGTTGGACTATAAAGAAAGCTGAGCACTGAAGAATTGATGTTTTTGAACTGTAGTGTTGGAGAAGACTCTTGAGAGTCCCTTTGACTACAAGGAGATCCAACTAGTTCATCGTAAAGGAAATCAGTCCTGAATATTCATTGGAAGGACTGATGCTGAAACTGAAACTCCAATACTTTGGCCATCTGATCTGAAGAACTGACTCATTTGAAAAGACCCTGGTGCTGGGAAAGACTGAAGGCAGGAGAAGAAGGGGACGACAAAGGAAGAGATGGTTGGATGGCATTACTGACTCAATGCACATGAGTTTGAGTAAACTCTGGGAGTTGGTGATGGACAGGGAGGTCTGGCGTGCTGTAGTCCATGGGGTTGCAAACAGTCAGACATGACTGAATGACTGAACTGAACTGAACTGGACCAGAATTAAGTGCAAATCCATAAGGTCCTCCTCTGTGAAGATGTTGCCACCTGGAAGTCGTGCCAATCAGACTGACTAGGGGATGTAGTTAGGGGAAAGTAAAATATCATTCCCAAGAATAATCTAGATGGAATCTTGGGTTTTCCAAGTAGATATGTGTATCTCTTTATCCCCAAACTCCTTATTCTGTTGACTACCAAGAAGAAATGAAAGGAGATAACTCCTTTCTGGGAACAGTTGGATTCAGTGACTACATCCTTTAACTAGGTCCCAGGGATCAGGAAGAGATGAGAGAGATGAAATCTCACTTTTACTCATCAGTTTGCCCAATAAATATGGTCAAATTGCAGTCTGAAGAGCTGAATACTTGACAGAGATTAGTATCTAGAACCAAAATAGTGTAGATGCAACCAGCTGATCCCTAACTTGAAATATTGGCAAAATATGTGGAAATGCTGAATAGACATTTTTTAACAAAGGCATACAGATGGACAACTAACACATGAAAAGATAACTCAAAATTGTAATAATTGGAGAAATGCAAACTAATACTGCAATGAGATATCAATTCACACATTTTAGAGTGACTATTATAAAAAGACATCAAATAACAAGTGATGTAGAGAAAGAACAATTGTGAATTATTGGTGGGAATGTAAATG
This sequence comes from Bos javanicus, assembly GCF_032452875.1. Taxonomy (NCBI): domain Eukaryota; kingdom Metazoa; phylum Chordata; class Mammalia; order Artiodactyla; family Bovidae; genus Bos; species Bos javanicus. The sequence goes on from NC_083872.1 coordinate 59,448,501, forward strand.
ATGTAGCCACTATAGGAAATACTATAAAGTTCACAAAGAAATTAAAAATGGAACTACTATATGATCTAGAAATTCCACTTCTTGGCATTTATCTGAAGAAAATTAACTCTTATTCAAAAAGATATAAGGGCCCCCATGTTAACTATAGCATAATTTGCCACCACCAAGGTATGACCATCATGGATGAATGGATATTAAAAACTTAACTAAGAGATGGTCATTTCTCCATTGTACCTTCTTCCTTCCTTTGTGCATGCATGCCTGCAGTCTAAGTCACTTCAGTCACATCCAACTCTTTGTGACTCCACGGACTGTAGTCCACCAGGCTCCTCTGTCCATGGCATTCTCCAGGCAAGAATACTGGAGTGGGTTGTCATGCCCTCCTCCAGGGGCATGCCAGGGTTCTGTGTCCTTCACTATCTCCCGGAGTTTGCTGAAATTCATGTCCATTGAGTTGATGATGCCATCCAACCAACTCATCCTCTGCCACCCCTTTCTCCTTGTGCCCTCAGTCTTTCCCAGAATCAGGGAAAGAATCTGGGTACTATGGTCACTTTCACAATATTAATTATTCTAATCCAGCGAGTTACTTAAGCTTTAAATAGGCTACAGATTGTTATTCATAAGTGAGCATGATAATACATGTCTTATGCTGTTTTCAAGATGCAGGCTAGTACATTTCACAAACCTGGCCATTGTAAATAATTAGTTAATGTTAGCAATAATTTATCTGGTTATTGCAAGGCAGTATTGCCTTAACATCTCTAGATTTTCTTCAATCTGTTTCTAAACATATACCAGTAGTCCAAGCCTGGTTGAAAATTTGAAACTATCAATGTGTGTAGTTTAAGAAATGCATTAAATTGGTTTGTTCCAAATTTCTATTCAGAATTCAAACTTGGAATCCACTGCAGAAAAGCTGATTAGGTGATCAAATCTAGGTGGGGTACTAAACTCTGCATAGAATATGCACCAAACTGAAATCTAAATTTCTGAACGGTGGAAAGGAACATGGATAATTGAAGTCTCACTTTATCTTCCTCTGAGGGAATTTTTAAAGGAAATCAACAGAGTCACCAAATCAAAAGGCAAATGAATATGATCATATTAAGAAATGTATATGTGATCTGAGCATGAGGAGAAAATAGAAGTGAAAGTTAGACTGGGATTTTTAGGCAAGTCACAATGAACATTGTAAGTCATGGAAGATAGTAATATTATGTAAAACACAAACATAGAAGAGATGTACAACACACTTCACATTTCTTGATTTATTTTACTTATAAACTCAAGAATGTCACTAATGTTGTTCACTTTATTAAGAAAGCCTCAATATTTTTGATCATGAGCTTAAAAGCATATTTCACTTGTCTGTTTCTCAGTGTATAAATAAAGGGATTCAACACGGGGGCAACAGAAGTACTGAGCAGAGCTATCCCTTTATTTAAAGACACTCTTTGCTTGGCAGAGGGTTTCACATACATGAAGATGCAACTTCCATAAGAAATGGACACAACCACCGTGTGAGAAGAACATGTAGAAAAGGCTTTCCTCCTCTTTTGAGAAGAAGGTATCTTCAGAATAGTCCTAATGATGTTTGTGTAGGAGAAAATCACTAACACCAGAGTAACCAGGAGAGTTAAAATGGCTGAGAGAAGCATCATTATTTCTACTTTATCTATGTCTGTGCAGGAGAGTTGTAATATAGGAGATACATCACAGAAGAAATGATCTACAGTGTTGGCTGCACAGAAATCAAGCTGGAGACCCACGAGGAGTGGTGGAAAAATTATTATGAAACCAGCCAACCATGACGCAAACACCAGTAAGTTGCACACTCTGTCACTCATGATGGTCGTGTAATGCAGGGGTTTGCAGATGGCCACGTAGCGGTCATAGGACATGGCAGTCAGAAGAAAAAATTCGGTTGCACCCAAGAGAATAGTGAAAAACACCTGTGCTGCACAATTGTTGTAAGAAATGGTCTTATCACCTGTTGCCATACTGACAAGAAATTTGGGGATGCAGACAGTTGTGAATGAGATTTCTAAAAGTGAGAAATTTCGAAGAAAGAAATACATGGGTGTCTTGAGGTGTGAATCTAGCAGGGTAAGGGTGATGATGATTAGATTTCCAGTGACGCTCAATAAGTAAGTGAAAAAAAGGAGAAGAAAAATAACCACCTGTAATTGTGGATCATTGCTTAGTCCAAGAAGAATAAAGGTTGTTACTGTTGTGTGGTTTTTCATTGCTGACTTCTATTTAAAAAAAGAAAGAAAGAAGAATCAGAAAGGAATAACAGCCTATAAAAATGTACTCATATAATCTTTATTCAAAATTTCACTGAGTGCAATTCATGAGGTTTTTTTGTTTTCCCAAGTGTCATAAATTCATGTGTTCCCAAAGGAAAACATAGTACATTGATAATCTTATAAAAATAGAAACAAAGAGAAAAACATAGTATCTTAACTTGTATTTTCAAAGTTTCCAATCTATTTAGTATACATTAAATTATTTACATAACTTTCTTCTTCTTTATTTATTAAAAGAATCATTTATTTTTATACAGATGAAAATACAAAGTGATGGAACTATTTTCTTGGGTCACAGATTCTAAAGCTACACAGAGCCTCCAAAGATCTTCAGAAAGCCATTTACTTAAGAAAGGTTAAATGTCATTATCTTCATTTTACAGAAAGATGATTAATTCTACTCTGCCAAACATCTCTTTTTGTGTTTATTACAGTTTAAGGTAAACTTTATAATTCTGAAAGTCAGATTTCACCTGAGGTGAAATTTTCACCTTTAAAAATTAATGTAACTTGACCTAAATATCCCTAGCCTATATAAAGTGGGAATTACTTTTACCAAACTTCTATAAACTTCAATATTTAAATCCTCACGACTACTTTTAGTTCTGCTTTTCCCACTCTACCTGAAGATTTGAATTTACTTTCATCTTACTCACTCCGGTTGTGCTCTTTTTTCCGATATTCACTCAAGCAGATACAAAGTATATCATCCTGCATGGAGTGTGTTATATAGCACACTTTACTAAATATCTGCAGTAATGAGCAAGGTTCTCGAATAAGGTATTTAAAACAATAAAAGATTATCTAGACATGCCTGGTGCATCACTGCCTCATGTGTCTCCCCCTGTCGCCATGGGCGCCACTTCTTATTTATTCACCTCTAACCTCATTTCTTTCTGGTTCAATACATGACAATTCGAAATTCTGTTCTCCATCTTGTTTTCTTATTTTTTTGTCTTCTTCAAAATCATCCTTACATCTTACATTCATCACCACAAAAGTGTATCATCAATTGTTTCTAGAGAATGAAAATATTTTCCTCAAGAATAATATGATGTCATATCTGAAACTATTTTATCCCTATTATATTGCTATATTACAATTCTGGACTTAATATGCAAACATCTCAAATGATTATAAATGAATACAATGCAACTAAAATTTTTGTCTTCCTTCTTTTACCTCCTTTGTTTTCTATCCTCTTCAATGGATCCTTTCTTCTAAATGTGTTTATATTCTAAGTAAAATTTATACTCAGTGAGATTTTAGAAATATAAAGTTAGTTGATTTTAAAGGTGAAATGTATAGGCAAATATCAATAAATTGTGATGAGCTATATAAACTGCCAGAGTATTTTGTCAGAGGTAGATTCATAAATGGTTACTCTATTTTGTAGGGGCTTCCCTGGTGGCTCAAATGGTATAGAATCTTCCTGCAATGCAGGAGACCCAGCTTCTGTGTCTGGGTCAGGAAGATCTTCTAGAGAAGGAAATGGCAACCCACTCCAGTATCCTTCCTGGGGAATCCCATGTATAGAGGAGCCTGGCAGGCTGCAGTCCATGGAGTCACAAAGAGTTGACACAGCTAAGCAACTAGGCACACACACTAGCCTAACCCTAAATTAAACATTCTAAACAAGTATTCTAAACTCCTTGACAACATTATTTTCTTCCTAATACCTCAAATAAATTCTTGCTGGGTAAAAGTAAAATAGTCAAGTTTAACTACTATTGCAGTCCCAGGGAGACTTCCCTGGTAGCTCAGCTGGTAAAGAATCGGCCTGCAATGCAGGAGACCTGGGTTCAGTCCCTGGGTTGGGAAGATGCCCTGGAGGAGGGCATGGCAACCCACTCCGGTATTCTTGCCTGGAGAATCCCCACGGTCAGAGAAGCCTGGTGGGCTACGGACCAAGGGTTTGCAAAGAGTTGGACACTACTGAGCGACTAAGCACAAGCACACAGTCCCAAGGGCTTCCGTAACTGCTTTGACAATTTACAGGTACAAGATAAGAGATTCTCTTATAATATTAAAATTAGACAGCTCTTGAAAGGCTTAAATTCTATTAAATTCAATATGACTGCTTGATAAATACAAAAATAATTTCCCAAGTTCAGTCCAGTGTCATAATCCACATTATTTACACTGACTCTGTGCACTAAAGGAACACACATTTACAATTATCTGAGGTAAACAGCATTCATTTAATAAAGAGAATTTCTGAGATTCCGTTTAATGCTGAGAAGAATATATATTGAAAGCCAGATTCTAGGAAATGAAAGTTTCAAAGATTTATTACAGTAGAACAACTGATTCCTTCAGTGTAACTTTTAAAAGTTAATTTAATGCTTATTTGTGAAAGAAGAATATTTCTTATTGCATGCCATCCTATTTCAACTGATAAACAGGGATTGAATATTTCTCCCAGTTTCATGCAATAAAGTTATTATAATTAAAACAAAAACAGACTTTTCCCCCAAACCTTAATGTCTTTAGTAGCAATTTCATTGTTGACTTTCTTCTTTTGACATGAGTTCCAGGATAGAGGCAATTTCTAATGTTGCTTATCCACCATGTTTTTATATTTTGCTTTAACCCATCCTTTTATTTTGCAGTCTTATCCAAACAACGTTAGCTTCAGTAATACACACTCAAATGTGTAAATTCAAGAATTCTGTCACAGTAAGAAACTCAGTTTCATTTCTTCTCATTTTTTTAAGATAGGAAATATTCTCCAATTTATGTTTTATTTAACTTGGAGCATATTTTTCAAGATTAGAGCAAAACAAATAGTTTTTTCTTTTTTTAAGCACTTAGGAAAAAATAAATAAAAGGTGAAGATTTCAGGCTCCTTTTTATTTTGAAATGGTTCTGTCTTACTTGGAAAGCCCAGTTGTTTATTTTGTAGCTTTAAGATTATAGGTATCATCCTTTTTTAAGCAGTATGTCATGTGTCTCAAGAGGATTAACTGATTTAAAATATTTTTTTTAATGGAAAGTTTTCCCTGGAGAATATTGCACAAGATGTTAAGACTATCTAAAAAATGACTGAATGGAGAAATTATAATCCATAAGCTCCATATCAGATCAGATCAGATCAATATAGAACAAGACAAAAACACTTTTTTTTTTTTTTTTAAGGCAGCTCTAAGTTGTATGAGGGCTTCCCTGGTGGCTCAGATGGTAAAGAATCTACTTGCAATGTGGAAAACAAGGGTTCAGTCCCTGGGTTGGGAAGATCTCCTGGAGAAGGGAATGGCAACCCACTCCAGTATTCTTGCCTGGAGAAACCCATGGACAGAGGAGCCTGGTGGGCTACAGCCCTTGGGGTCACAAAGAGTTGGACACAACTGAGGGACTACACGTTCACTTCTCATTTTCATAAGTTGCAAACCATAGGAATTAAAAAAAAAATACTAAGTTACCCTACATGTCCATGACAAATATACATTAAAAACAAAAGAAGAAGAAAAGAAAAGTGAAAGGCACCTATCTATTTTTCAGTCCAGCAGGAAACATTTTGTAATTAGAAGACGGTGTCTGCTACAACTGCAACCATTCTAATCCAATAAACCATTACCTTCCACCTAGTGTTAATAATAGCCTGTAGGAGATGTCTAAATAATCTTTGCTTCCTTCCCTCATCCATTTTCTACAGAGAAAATAAAAATATGTTCTCTAAAATTTAATTCATATTATCCCACATCTGTGCTAAAATTATATCCTGAAACCTAATTGATGGCAAGGTACCAGGGACCAGCAAAGAATCCTTGGTATAACTCCTCACTTCCTTCCTGTCCTATCTTCACGTTCTTCCACTCTTTTCTTTTGATATTTCATTCTCGAGCTCTTTGTCACCTCTCTCCCCATCTCTGCTCTCACTCCATCACCAAACTCCAAACCTCAGATTATTTTGGGTTGGCCAAAAAGTTCATTCAGATTTTTCCTTAACATTTTCATGGAAAAGCCTGAATTCACTTTTTGGGCCACCCAATATATCTCCATAAAAAAGTCAATTTGCTAAGTGACCATTTGTGAGGAGACATTTCTCTTCTCATGGATTTTATGTATAGACTTTTATTGTTTATAATTCTATCAATATTTATTTCTACATGTCATTTCTTCACTTTTTAAATCTGGTTCTCCTACAAAATTCCAGTTGCATCATAGTAGTACCTTGTCTATTATATTTTTCATCCATATAATTTTAGGATCTGGAATAACCCTGGTACTAAGTACTAACTGAATAAATATATGTGATGAATTAAAAATGGAATTATCTTGATAGGAGAGCTGATGAAGTTTATTCTAAAATTTTGATAAAGATAGAACAGAACAAGAAATAAGGCAAATTCACTAAATATGACCAAGCATAGCAACAGGAAGTCTGGGCAGTAAGAATGGAGAGAATTTAGAGGAGATGGCACACGGAATTCTACTTAATACTCTGTAATGACCTATGCTTCAAAAAAAAAAAAAATTAAGTTCACATGGTACAACCAAGTGTTTGCATGCCGCAACAAAAATCAAAGATCCCGCGTGCCATAACTAAGACTTGGTACAGCCAAATAAATAAATAAAAATTTAAAAATATTTAAAAAGTGGTTTAATTATTGTGTTATTTTTCAACCTGAAGTACCACTTTAATAAAATTGCTTTTTAAAAAAAAAAATTAAAGATATAAATGCAAAGTTCAAAAAGTGAAAAATTCTGGAACTCTGCCAATGAAAATTAGTACCCTCCTGCTTCATCCCTCACCTATCATTAACTCTTATTCTCTGGAGATTTCCAGTGTCAGTTTTTGTCCCCTTTGATATTTATTACTATTTCTTAAATGACATTTTCCGTTTATGCTATTGGATTTCTAGTATGAAAAATAAGTTATTCATTTTCTTATATACTTAATCCTCCCCTAGGTTGGGAACATGCCCTGGAGAAGGAAATGGAAACTCACTCCAGTATTCTTGTTGGCTTCCTCAATGGCTCAGTGGGTAAATAATCTACTTGCAATGCAGGAGACAGAGGAGACTTCCCAGTATTCTTGCCTGGGTAATCCCATAGACAGAGGAGCCTGGCAGGCTACAGCCCATGGGGTTGCAAAGAGTCTGAGACAATGTAGAGACTAAATCACCACCACAAAAATAATTTCTATTAATATTTCTCATTTTTATTATATTTTCATACTTTTATAATGATCATCAGTTTTATCTTAATTTACACAATTTTGACAATGAAATTTTTTTCAAGCTGAGCAACATCTTTGTCTACATGCTTTTTCTCTATTTAACAATATTTTGTATCCACAGGGATCAATTTCCATTAAAATAGTTGCATAAGTATTTACATATTTTTCAGTATTCCCAACTCATGCTAGAATCCAGAAGTGCAGCTATATCCTCAAAAATAACAAATACATTAGGCAAGCTTCCATCTGCATTTTCTCTTTCCTCAGCATCATCTGTTCTGGAACACTTTTTGCTTCCAGCCATGTCAGTATGGATTGTTTCTAGGTTCGATGTACAACTCTTGTTGAAATGCCTGTTTCCCATATACATGAAGAGTACTTTTACCTTTCTCCTCCTTCCAAGCGTAGTTATATGTATGGGGGATATTTGAACTTCCTAATATTAGAGTGCCATTCTTTAAGGTAGCAATAATAAAATTCTGAGAGCAAAATTTATAAATATGGAATTAGAAACATACATGAATGTTATTTAGAATAAGGAAAATCACAGCAAGCCACACATTAATTAAGCTATTAAAATCATAAAATGCAGAGGTGAGAATAAGGTCTGTTCTACTTTACTTGAACTTAGTAAACAAGTTCCCATACAGTGAACATCGGGTTGCCACCATCAGGACCAATTCAAACCCAGTGAGGGGGCTGGACAAGGGAAAATAAAAATGCTGCAAACCTCTCCTATGGTTTTCAGTCGATTTTTCTTTATTCAGCACTCACTTGGTTGTTGTAAACATTTGCTTGTGTCCAGAGTTCCAGAATAATTGATTCTGAAATTTTGGCTCGATATGTCTGTATTTCTGTGATGTTATATCCAGTAGAAAAATCTGAATGAAATGTTTGGCCAACCCAATACTATAGGAAAAACTGGATACCCAAATACCATCAAAATAATTATGATCTGTGCTCAAATTATCAAAAGATTAATTTAGTATTCCAGTTCCCAGGAGCCAAGTACAAGCTGAGAGCACATTTGCTGTACATATTGATCAGGCAATGAAAGAATCTGAATCACAACAATGTAGTCATGGAACATAGGAATATAAAATGTGGAAGATTCCCAAAAGTGGGGAAATTAATTAGCTACAATCTGTTTCCACTGTTTCCCCATCTATTTCCCATGAAGTGATGGGACCGGATGCCATGATCTTCATTTTCTGAAAGCTGAGCTTTAAGCCAGACTTTTCACTCTCCATTTTTGCTTTCATCAAGAGGCTTTTAGTTCCTCTTCACTTTCTGCCATAAGGGTGGTGTCATCTGCATATCTGAGGTTATTGATATTTCTCCCAGCAGTCTTGATTCCAGCTTGTGTTTCTTGCAGTCCAGCGTTTCTCATGATGTACTCTGCATATAAGTTAAATAAGCAGGGGACAATATACAACCTTGACGTACCCCTTTTCCTATTTGGAACCAGTCTATTGTTCCATGTCCAGTTCTAACTGTTGCTTCCTGACCTGCATACAGATTTCTCAAGAGGTAGGTCAGGTGGTCTGGTATTCCCATCTCTTTCAGAATTTCCCACAGTTTATTGTGATCCACACAGTCAAAGGCTTTGGCATAGTCAATAAAGCAGAATAGATGTTTTTCTGGAACTCTCTTGCTTTTTCCATGATCCAACAGATGTTGGCAATTTGATCTCTGGTTCCTCTGCCTTTTCTAAAACCAGCTTGAACATCAGGAAGTTCACGGTTCACATATTGCTGAAGCCAGGCTTGGAGAATTTTGAGCATTACTTTACTAGCGTGTGAGATGAGTGCAATTGTGCGGTAGTTTGAGCATTCTTTGACATTGCCTTTCTTTGGGATTGGAATGAAAACTGACCTTTTCCAGTCCTGTGGCCCCTGCTGAGTTTTCCAAATTTGCTGGCATATTGAGTGCAGCACTTTCCCAGCATCATCTTTCAGGATTTGAAATAGCTCAACTGGAATTCCATCACCTCCACTACCTTTGTTCATCAGACATTTTATTTTTGGGGGTTCCAAAATCACTGCAGATGGTGACTGCAGCCATGAAATTAAAAGACGCTTACTCTTTGGTAGAAAAGTTTTGACCAACCTAGATAGCATATTCAAAAACAGAGACATTAATTTGCCAACAAAGGTCCATCTTGTCAAGGCTATGGTTTTTCCTGTGGTCATGTATGGATGTGAGAGTTGGACTGTGAAGAAGGCTGAGCACCAAAGAATTGATGCTTTTGAACTGTGGTGTTGGAGAAGACTCTTGAGAGTCCCTTGGACTGCTAGGAGATCCAACCAGTCCATTCTGAAGGAGATCAGCCCTGGGATTTCTTTGGAAGGAATGATGCGAAAGCTGAAACTCCAGTACTTTGTCTACCTCATGCGAAGAGCTGACTCATTGGAAAAGACTCTGATGCTGGGAGGGATTGAGGGCACGAGGAGAAGGGGATGACAGAGGATGAGACGGCTGGATGGCATCACTGACTCGATGGACATGAGTTTGAGTGAACTCCGGGAGTTGGTGATGGACAGGTAGGCCTGGCATGCTGCGATTCATGGGGTTGCAAAGAGTCAGACACGACTGAGCAACTGAACTAAACTGAACTGAGGAAATTTTTTAGTCTTTCATCACAGTCTTAGTCTTTCATCACAGTAGTTAACTGTAGTAGTAGTTAACTGTGGTGTAAGACTAAACAATTTCCTGCTGCTGCTGCTAAGTTGCTTTAGTCGTGTCCGACTCTGTGCAATCCCAAAGATGACAGGCCATCAGGCTCCATCTTCCCTGGGATTCTCCTGACAAGAACACTGGAGTGGGTTGCCATTTCCTTCTCCAATCTATGAAAGTGAAAAGTGAAAGTGAAGTCACTCAGTCTTCAGCTTAGCGACCCCATGGACTGCAGCCTACCAGGCTCCTCTGTCCATGGGATTTTCCAGGCAAGAGTACTGGAGTGGGGTGCCATTGTGTAGCTAATTATTTTTTCCCACTTTGGGGGATCTTCCAAATTGTATGGCAAAACCAATACAATATTGTAAAGTAAAAAAATAATAATAATAAAAAAGGGAAAAAATAAATACTAAAAAAAACTTTAGGAATATATATTTCAAAAAGAGAAATTTTGGACTAAAAATTACATTAAACATTTTAGGCAGCGATTCAACATTATAAAGAGTATAAATTTTTGATTTATCTCAAGAATTTATACTCAACCACCTATTTGTGAAACATAAACAGGAAAATAACAATTTTCAGTAAAGTTTAAGCTATCAGTCCAAGTGAAATGAACTCTATTTCCATGATTGATTCTTATTTCCCTTTTGTGAATCTTAACAAAACTACACAATAAAGATAATTAAAGTGGCAATAGAAGTGTTTTTTTTTTTTTTTTTTACGGTTGACAACCAAGAAAGGCATATTTGCAGAATCTTAGCCATAAGGAAGTATTTTCCCTGCATAAAATGTCACATAAAAGCTGAAGTCTTATAACAGACAGACCTAGAGATCGCTATATTCTAACAGATATTCCCCTCTTTAAGAACTTGTATAGCTCTAGTTGCCAATACATAAATTACCTTATTGTTTACAATTTGATTCCTTACTCTATGAATATTTTAAAGAGTTATTTTAAAGAACATGTTAGTCACTTATAGTGATATCTAAGAAAAAATTACTGAAGCACATTTGAAATATTAAAGTCAACTATAATCTATGGTCCTAAGGGCTCCTCTCAATAATAGACTTTTAAGTCCATGTTATTTCTACCCATGGAATACATGTTATTTCTACACATATTTCTACACAAAGTTATTTATACTTTTCATGGGCTTCCCTGGTGGCTCAGTTGGTAAAGAATTCACCTGCAATGCGGGAAACCTGGGTTCAATCCCTGGGTTGTGAAGATCCCCTGGAGAAGGGAAGGGTTACTCACTCCAGTATTCTGGCCTGGAGAATTCTATGGACTGCATAGTTCATGGGGTCCCAAAGAGTAGGAAGCGGCCAAGTGACTTTCACTTCACTTCATACTTTTCACATTTTATTTTTCCATCAGTATCTGAATTTAACTTACAGCCCTTATAACCACCAGTGTTCATTTTAACACAGAAAATCTCATTTATTATTTTTTAATAAGTATCTTATTTTTTGCTAAATGTATTAACCTGCAGATATATTTATTTTACTGTTTTATCTTTAATCCAAGTAATGAGTTTACACTTTCAAAATCTGTATCATATAAAAGGACAGAACTTTAAGAAAGCTGAGTGAAACAGAAACCAAAAATGCTTTCCTTTATCATCTTCCTTATGATACATGGGAAAATATGTGTACTATTTATAATTTGTAATTCCTTCAACTCATTTATTGTTGTACAAACCATAGAAAGTAGGCTTGTATATCCAAGTGATTTTTGAAACCTGGGTTAGGTATTTTTTGTCATTAATATGTTGGTCATTTCCCCAAGAGGCAGCAGTCTTCTATAACTTCTTATGGCCCTTATTGTATTATTTTTGGAAATATCTACATTTCCTTTAACTCTTTAGTTCTACTGTTTCTGTACACTTGAGTATTTTGCCATTTATAAACTGGTTAGATTTATTCACACAGACATTTCTCAAATGTTTTAACTGAGAAATCCTGGAAGTTAAAATGGTTGAAAACTGTTGAGTTATCTATTTTACTTAGACCTAATACTTTCCAGTCCATTCTACAGGAGATCAGCCCTGGTGTTCTTTGGAAGGAATGATGCTAAAGCTGAAACTCCAGTACTCTGGCCACCTCATGTGAAGAGTTGATTCACTGGAAAAGACTCTGATGCTGGGAGGGATTGGGGTCAGGAGGAGAAGGGGACAACAGAGGATGAGATGGCTGGATAGCATCACCGACTTGATGGACGTGTTTGAGTGAACTCTGGGAGTTGGTGATGGACAGGGAGGCCTGGCGTGCTGCGATTCATGGGGTCGCAAAGAATCGGACTCGACTGATCAACTGAACTGAACTGAATACTTGCACATTATTTTTAACAGTTTGATTTTCTTTTACAGATACTCTATATCCAGTATTTCTATGATGCACTTGTATACTCTCTAAGTCGTGTCCAACTCTTTGTGATCCCATGTAGTGGTAGCCCACCCAGCTCCTCAGTCCATGGGATTTACCAGGCAATAATACTGGAGTGGATTGCCATTTCCTTCTGGGGATCTTCCCAACCCAGGGTTCAAACTCACATCTCCTTTTTAGCAAGTGGATTCTTTTACCACTGGGCCATCTGGGAAGCCATTACTTTTTAAACTGTTTTCTCTAAGGTCTGAATTTAAGCATCTGTGGAAAATAATTTTAGTAATATTTTCCCACTTTTCTTGGTCCACCTCCATGTACTATATTTCTCCTCTTACTAATCACTGGGCCTGCCTGGTGGCTCAATCAGTCCAGTATTCTGGCCTGGAGAATTCCATGGAGTATGGTCCATGGGATCCCAAAGAGTCAGATATTACTGAGTAACTTTCACTAATCACTACTTCTAATCATTATTACTAGTAATCACTTACTAATCATTACATAATTTAGTACTCCTCTAAAGGAGTACTGAAAACTAAAATCTTTCTGAATTTGTTTTCATAATTCTATTTTTTTCCATCATCAACACCTTTTATTTTATTTTTTAAACTAATTTATTTATTGAAATTGGAGGCTAATTACTTTACAATATTGTGGTGGGTTTTCCCATACATTGACATGTGATTCTCTTTTTTAGCTCTGTCCCCTTCAAAATGATCTTATCTTATACTTACTGAACTATCATTTTGCTCATATATAAAACCCCTACCAGTGACTTTATTGAGTTCTCAAAAAAAAACCAGAGATCTTATTTTAATATCATGTTTGCTGTCCAGCAGAAAAGCTGAACACATTTCAAGGTAAAGCATTTTAGTACTTCAGGTAGAAGCTCAGCTGAACTTGTATTGAAGAAACTGTGTTACTTGTTCAAGAACAGATTTTTTTTTAAAATAAAAAGCACTATTAAACTATCTGGAGATTCAAATTCAGATGCTAACTGTTGTGGGTCTATTAGATATAAAGAAATGAGATATGATACAGACTAAGCAAAATGGCAGAGAAGACAGATAACATAACTTTAATCTTCCTGGGAGTGGGCAGAATAGGAATGGGTAAGTTGTATTCTAGAAGTGCTAGACCCTGAATTGTAGAGCATCTATGCAATATGAGTAGTAAATGACAGACATTTAAAAATATATGAGTTAAACATTTCAGAATAGCTCCATGATAAGTAACTGGTTTAACTTGGATAGTGTTTTTTTAAGCAAATTCTTCCTGACTCACACATAACAGAATCAAAACTAAAAAGAACACTGAGAGAGCCTTAGGTTTTACTTGTATAAGATTGTCCCAATATGTTACATGTTTTTTCATATTCTGTGCTCTTAAAATTTCTAAAAGTTGAATAGTGCTCCAAGATCCTTAGATATATTTTCTCAAAATGAAATAATGATGAAATAAAATGATAACCAATGTTTAAAATGTTATTCCTGAAATCATATACCTGACACATATCTTTTAAGATATAATTCATTAACTGGTTGTACCAAAACATGTAAAATTGTCCTATCACTTATATACTATATGTATTTTTCTCCCTGGCTATATATTTTTCTGGTCTGTCATAAGACAGCATTTTTCAAACATATTTTATTCAAATCAAAAACTTTTATTCAAATTCAAAATCAAAATACTAAAAGGAAATGAAAAAGATATTATAGTCAAATGCACAAACATTTCTAGAAAAAAAATCATGAAAATGATGTGTACCTGGGAAAACCTTTTTTACTTTATTTAATATTTTCAAACTTTGGTCATGACACACAAATTGATTTGAGTTCCCCAAATTCCACTCACTTGATGACTAAGAATTCAAAAATCCTTAACAAAACATTAGTTTATTCTGTCATCTTGGTTTCCCTGGGAGAAGACATAGCTATGTAACTATACATTGACACTTACAATAATCTGAAAATAATATATTGACTAGCATTGTTTTCTTTATTTAACAGTTATTTACACGCACCTTTCAATAAGTTTCAGAAGTATCCCAAGTTACTGAAAGGTGTGTTTTTATATATGGAAACACCAAATATGTTTTATTATGTTTTATTAATATTTTATTATTTAATATTATTATTTATATTTATTTTATATATTATTATAATATTAATATGTTATATTCATTATGTTTTATTATTAACTTTTAAAATAGGCTAGTAAAATAATACATTTTCATCTGCAATTTAAGTACTTGTAAATGCTGCTGCTACTGCTAAGTTGCGTCAGTCGTGTCCGACTCTGCGCGACCCCATAGACGGAGGTCCACAGGCTCCCCTGTCCCTGGGATTCTCCAGGCAAGAACACTGGAGTGGGTTGCCATTTCCTTCTCCAATGCATGAAAGTGAAAAGTGAAAGTGAAGTCACTCAGTCGTGTCCGACTCCTAGCGACCCCATGGACTGCAGCGCACCAGGCTCCTCCATCCATGGGATTTTCCAGGCAAGAGTACTGAAGTGGGGTGCCATTGCCTGCTACCAATTCTCAAATACAAACTAAGCAACTAGTTTCTATGAAAATTATTTTAAAATAACAATCATTAAAAAAAAATAAACACCTCTAGTTTGACCATCAACACTAAGGGTTAATCTCTGCAACAATTTTCTTTCATTAAATTAAAAGGACTATGTACAAATATATTGGTAGTATTACAAAGGAACATAAAGAAATATTAGCTTAAGTAGGTTATAACTAAGTACAAATAAAGGATAGCAATAACATTTACATTGCATGCTACATTAAATATAATTTAAATAAAAAGTATTGTATTCTTGACTAAATAGAATTCATAGACAAGTAGATGGTTTGAAAACTTAGGTATACTTCTTCCAGCTTATAAAAGAAAAGAAAGTGATTTTTTTTTTTTTTAAATATCTATTGAAGAACATAGGAAAAAGCTGTGTTGTAACAAAGATTTTTGAAAAAATAAAGCTTGAAAGGTACAAAGATGAATGGAAATAAAAGAGAAAACATGTATCAGAAGCTATAATTGGATACAATGTTTTTACTATAGACCCCACTCTTTATTTCATTTATATAAAGTGAAATATAATATTCGTTTGTATAAGAAAGAAACAACCCTGTGTATCGTATTCATGAAGGCCATTTTCACTTGGTTCTGTAAGCTGTAGATGAAAGGATTCAAAAGTGGGGCAACAAAGGTATTGAGCACTGCAATTCCCTTGGAAAAATATAGTCTTTCTTGGACTGAAGGTTTTACATATATGAAAATGTAGCTGCCATAGGAAAGAGATATCACAATCATGTGAGCAGAACATGTTGTAAAAGCTTTTTCCCTCTGGTTCAATGAAGGAATTTTTAGACTTGCTCTTGCAATATAGGTATATGATATTATCACCATTACTAATGTGACCACAAGAGTCATTGCAGCAGAAATGAATCCCACTGTCTCAATTATATGTGTGTCTGAGCAGGAGATCTGCATGAGGGCAGTTGTGTCACAGTAGAAATGTTCAACAACATTGGAGACACAAAAATAGTTTTAGATCTAAGAGGAAAGGCACAAAGGTGATAAAGCAGCCAGCAGTCCAACAACAGAAGACAAGCTGAATGCAGATTTTACTGTTTATGATGGTTGTGTAATGCAGGGGCTTACAGATGGCTACATAGTGGTCATAGAACATAGCTGCTAGCAAGTAAAACTCAGAAGCTCCAGGAAGGAAGACAAAGAATACTTGAGAAACACATCTACTATAGGAAATGTTTTTGTCCCCAGTTGCCATCATAACTCGCAAATTAGGGATGCATGCAGTAGTATAGGAAATTTCTAAGAAGGAAAAATTCCGAAGCAAAAAATACATGGGTATCTTGGGGTGAGGATCCACTAGGATGAATATGATGATGATCATGTTGCCTGTGATGCTCAGCAAGTAGGTGATAAGTAGAAAGATAAATAATATGACTTTCAATCATGGGTCATCAGTCAAACCTGCTAAAATAAACAGTCACTCTTGTATAATTTTCCATTAATATCCTCTACTTTTCCAGTTCTATGTAGGAAAAAAAGAAAATGGTTTTAGTGAAAAAAATAATATTGGTAACTAATGTTCAAAGAAAATTTAGCAAAATTATATTTCAGATAGAGTAACACAATTCACACTTGTGTTTTTTTTTTTTTAAGTATGAACATTTGTATTTTATTTATTTTTTTTAATTAATTTATTTTTTTAATTTTATTTTATTTTTAAACTTTACATAATTGTATTAGTTTTGCCAAATATCAAAATGAATCCGCCACAGGCATACATGTGTTCCCCATCCTGAACCCTCCTCCCTCCTCCCTCCCCACACCATCCCTCTGGGTCATCCCAGTGCACCAGCCCCAAGCATCCAGTATCGCACATCGAACCTGGACTGGCAACTCGTTTCTTACATGATATTCTACATGTTTCAATCACACTTGTGTTTTAAAAATGGTTATGCCAGGAGGAATGGTAGTTTGCATTTCCAGCATATATAACAGATGATTCAGTCTTAATTCACAATTGTAAAATTGTGATGATGATGGAAAATCCTAGATGATGGAAATAAATGTTGATTGATAATACGTGAATAAGTTGAAGGGAACTTAAATAAACATTTTAAGCATACAAAAATGCTTTTTCCTCTGTTGATTTTATTGCAAGGGTTGGGATGAATGCCAGTACCTGTTTAATTGAACGCTTTGCATTATTAAAGCAAAATGATACCTGTCATTACATGTATATCAGCCCTTATGCATTTAACATACATACACACATGCACACATTCACACACACAATCCTAGCCACCATCAATGAACAGGACTAACATATCTATACCATTTTACTAATTAATCAAGTCAAATGCCTGATACTCATTTGCTTTACTTATATGGCTAATGGGATCCAATTTCTGATAAGTCGTATGGTAAATTGGGAATGTACTTATTTGCTGCACTTATTGTCATGTACTTTCTCTATTTCTGTTACCATTCTCAAAATTCTCCTTTTGGAATCCTGAAACAAAATTAGCAGAAATAGTATGAAATTTTCAGTATATGTTATAAGAAACTAATGTTTTCTTCTGTTACAAATCTGAGAGTCCATGTAAGAAAAAGTAAAAATAAGAATGCAGGATATAGGATCAGATAGAAATATGCAAATATGTGTTCAGGAAACTGTAGAAGGCTTAAGAAGTAGAAAAAAGAGTAAGGAAAAGCAAAGCATTATGTAAAAGTAGAACATTAAGAAGGGTTTTTAGAGATAAACTAAGGAAAAATTTGAAAAAAGACTGAAAATATGCAAGTTATTTTCAAATTAAAATACATAAATTAGTAAGTGAAAATTATTAGCTTAGTAAAAATTAGGAAATAAAAATTATAAGGAGAAAATTTTGACCATTTGAAATTTTTCTCCATCTGCTCTTATTATTTACACTTACCACTTTATTCTTTTGTCATAGAGATAAAAATAAGAACAAATTTGAGTTCAGCATAGCCTGAGAGATGAGTCACCAGTTGGTACATTTCAAACGCATACTGAATCTTAGACTTACTGACAAAGTTTAGGAGGCATATGTTTCCTTATTATAAGGATATTCAAATATATGAGTAACATGTAATTCCAGAAATATTAACTATAGATATCTATTCTCATCAATGAACATACATGAAGTGGGACAGTCCTATTGTTCAGGTTTGCACAGATAAAAATTTGAAGGTCAGGATCAAGTTGAAAGAGTTATATTTTTCAAAACTCTCCTCTTAAGAGTACATTTTGTACAAATAATTTTATAGCAGATATACTTCATTTTTTTTAATAAAAAAGATTAATGACATCTCTAAGGAACTATTACTTCCTTGGTATCTTCAACAGGAAGCATATACAGTGATTAAGGTTTTGTGAGAAGTACTAGATAAAACAATGCTTACTGCACTGAAAATATCGAGATTATTATTTCCAACTTCTAAAATACACATTATTATTATTAAAGAAGTATACATACATTTATATATATTATACACATATATGTGTGTGTGAAGTCGCTCATTCGTGTCTGACTCTTTGCAATCCCGTGAACTATAACCCGCCAGGCTCCTCTGTCCATGGGATTCTCCAGGCAAGAATACTGGAGTGGGTTGCCATTTCCTTCTCCAGGGAATCTTCCCAACCCAGGGATCAAACCCAGGTCTCCTGCATTGCAGGCAGACGCTTAATCCTCTGAGCCACCAGGGAAGCCATCAGTCAGCTCCGTTCAGTCGCTCAGTCATATCCGACTCTTTCCCTTCATATAGGGAAGCCGTATATACACATATATACATATATGCACAAAAGGACAAATAAAAGTTATTCCAAAACATCTGGAGAAGTTTCAGTAGAATTCAAAGAAAAAAAAAAAAATGAAATCTGCTGTCATAATCATCTTAAGGGGCCCAGTCGAGAGGGAGCTCAGTGACTACCTCCGCACCGAGCCAGCTCCGCCGGGCAGGGCCGGGAGGGAGTGGGACAGAATCTGGGAGTGCAGCGGGGAGGAGTCCCGGCTGGGCTAAGAAAAAAAAAAAAAAAGACAAATTCAAAAAGAAGTGACTATTCATATTCCTGGACAATCTTTCAGTTAAGTTCAGTTAAGTTCAGTTGCTCACTCATGTCCAACTCTTTGCGACCCCATGAATTGAAGCACGCCAGGCATCCCTGTCTATCACCAACTCCCGGAGTTCACCCAAACCCATGTCCATCGAGTTGGTGATGCCATCCAGCCATCTCATCCTCTGTCGTCCCCTTCTCCTCCTGCACCCAGTCCCTCCCAGGATCAGAGTCTTTTCCAATGAGTCAAATCTTCACATGAGGTGGCCAAAGTATTGGAGTTTTAGCCTCAGCATCAGTCCTTCCAAAGAACACCCAGGACTGATGTCCTTAGAATGGACTGGTTGGATCTCCTTGCAGTCCAAGGGACTCTCAAGAGTCTTCTCCAACACCACAGTTCAAAATCATCAATTCTTCAGCGCTCAGCTTTCTTCACAGTCCAACTCTTCCATCCATACATGACCACTGGAAAAACCATAGCCTTGACTAGATGAACCTTTGTTGGCAAAGTAATGTCTCTGCTTTTCAATATGCTGTCTAGGTTAGTCATAACTTTCCTTCCAAGGAATAAATGTCTTTTAATTTCATGGCTGCCATCACCATCTGCAGTGATTTTGGAGCCCCCCAAAATAAACTCTGACACTGTTTCCACTGTTTCCCCATCTATTTCCCATGAAGTGTTGGGACCAGTTGCCATGATCTTTGTTTTCTGAATGTTGAGCTTTAAGCCAACTTTTTCACTCTCCTCTTTCACTTTCATCAAGCGGCTCTTTAGTTTTTTGCTTTCTGCCATAAGGGTGGTGTTATCTGCATATCTGAGGTTATTGATATTTCTCCCAGCAATCTTGATTCCAGCTTGTGCTTCTTCCAGCCCAGCATTTCTCATGATGTACTCTGAATATAAGTTAAATAAGCAGGGTGACAATATACAGCCTTGACGTACTCCTTTCCCTATTTGGAACCATTCTGTTGTTCTATGTCCAGTTCTAACTGTTGCTTCCTGACCTGCATATAGGTTTCTCTAGAGGCAGGTCAGGTGGTCTGGTATTCCCATCTCTGTAGGAACTGTCCACAGTTTGTGGAAAATAAAGTACCAGTGTTAATTTTCCAGACATAGCTTCCACTTCATGTCATATATGACCACAGTTTCTTTTCTCCAAATATTTTTGTGATTTTTTTTATTGGATTTGAGACTGATCTTTAATAACTAAACAGTCTCTACCTTTCTTATGTGGAATGAATATTTTTCCATGTATATAGTTAGCCTTCTTGCAACTTATTGTGGCCATGTAACTAAATTCTGTCCAAAGGATATATTAAAAGAAGATATCTTATTCAGTTCCATGGATTATCTTCTGGTATAAGTAGTTATTCCTCCTCTTCCTCTTTACTGCCTCTCACTACTGAAATACTGATATGATGGTGAGTCATTTGCAGTCATTATCATGAGAAAGTGCACAAGGAATGGTGAATACACAAGATAGAACACATCCAGGATCCTGATACATTTGTAGGTCATACCAGCATAAAAACACATTGATTTTAAGGAAGAGTTTCACATACCAAGCCAGATTAAAATAATTTTTTGTTCAAAGAGCTCTGATATTTGTTGATTACTGTCCAAACATCAATTAAGTTACAAATTTCTTAGTTATTTAAAGAAATATTAACTATTTACAGACTGTTTTAAATATGGTTAGATCATCTTGGGTCTCTCTATTGGTGTCATTTCCATTATTTTTGGTCATTTGATCTCCCTCTGGTATACCTGCAAATTTTTTAATCTATACTCAAAACTATCTGCAAATGTTAAAGGCTCTGGATGACAAGTTATGCCTACAAATAGAATTTATTATATCACAGCACACAGGTAAAGCCTGATGACCTTGATCACAACAAATAGTAAGATTATTCAAATCTGTTTTTCATCATTTTTGAGAAATAATGAATTCATTATATTTATTCCTAGGGTATAAAATTTCAGCACTCTGAACTAAAAGCCTACATTTTTACCCATGCTCTTGAATCTTCATAAACTGTAACTGTCAAAATTTTGCCTTCAATGACTAGTAGACAGAAAGAATTTCTTCTCAGAGGTTTAATCTGTTAGCTGTTGTTTTATGCACGCAGGCTCAGGTTTCTGTTGTGTTAGTCCCTCTGTCATGTCCGACTCTTTGTGACCCCGTGGTCCATACAGCCCACCAGGCTCTTCTGTCCATAGGATTTTCCAGCCAAGGATTCTGGAGTGGGTTGCCATTTCCTTCTCCAGGGGACCCAGGGATCAAACTCGGGTCTCATGCATTGCAGGCGGATGCTTTACCGTCTGAGCTACTAGGGAAGCCCCCAGGTTTCCATTACTTAAGGATTAAGACTGATCAAATGTGTTCAGGGAAAAACACTGAAAAATTTCAGGCTTGTTAGTCATCAGTTGCTTTTTCACAAATTCATGATACTACTGTCAAAATTAAAACATATATCAAAGACACAAGCATAGGCACACTGCTATTAATTAAAATCCTGAATGAGTTTGTATTTCATTATTTTTCCTAGGACAAGAGAAGTTTGAAAAGCTGCCATGGGCTGAGAAGTACATAGTGATACAGAGATAACATTTATTAGGCAGAACAACTACATACACTTCTTTTGACCATGAGTGTAGAAAATCCAGCCTGAAATTTCAAGGGAATCTAGCTTTTGCTAAGGGTGGCTACAGGAAATCAAGACAAGTGATTGGTATTTATCTTCCCCAATTATTTTCTGATTTTCTTTATACTATTTTCATAGTCATGTAAACATACTATATTTAGTGGCTTCCAAAGACCCAGGTTTATTTTTTCATAGCTCTAACTGTAACAGAAAAGAATATTTTCTCAAACATTTAGAAAACTTTATTAAATTGAGTTTTACTGAACTGATTTTGGCCTCATGCCAAACTATGATTTATGGATGATTTTATACCTGAAAAAAGAAATAAATAAAATGATTGGAGTAGAGCTAAAGATGTATGTGTGTGTGAGAGAGAGAAACAGAGAGAGAGATGGTGAGATTAGCCTGTCAGACAATTTATCTAACAAATTGTCTATATCATTCAAGACAATTCATGTTGATAATATGCCATATGGTAAATGTATAAGGAGCATCCTCCAAGTATTAATATATATTTGCCCTGCGATGTTACAGACCTTTCCAGCTTTTTAAATGGATTGGCACACGTATTAATGACAAGCTACTACTTGCAAATTATAATACCAGTCTGATATAACCTGGTACTGCATCAGGTTACTAAAAGTGCCTTTTTGTTTCTAAGTGTCTGAAAGCCTGAAAGACTCCTTTTTGCAACTTCAAACACAATCACTAAAAAGTACTTATCACTATCTTGGCATGTCTGTAAACAACTCTTGGTCACAAACTTACTGAGAAATGTTGAAACTGAATAGAACAAGCCTATGGAATCAAACAAAAATGAATTTGAGTTCTGTCTCTTTTTTTTTTTCATCTTATTTTTTAATTTTATTTTTTAATATAAATTTATTTATTTTAATTGGATGTTAATTACTTTACAATATTGTATTGGTTTTGCATTCATCAACATGAATCTGCCACAGGTATACACGTATTCCCCATCCTGAACCCGCCTCCCTCCTCCCTGTCCATATAATCCCTCTGGGTCATCTCAGTGCACCAGCCCCAAGCATCCAGTATCATGCATTGAACCTGGACTGGCAATTTTTTTCATATATGATATTATACATGTTTCAATGCCATTCTCCCAAACCATCCCACCCTCTCCCTCTCCCACAGAGTCCAAAAGACTGTTCTATACATCTGTGTCTCTTTTGCTGTCTCGCATACAGGTTTATCATTGCCATCATTCTAAATTCCATATATATGAGTTAGTATACGGTATTGGTGTTTTTCTTTCTGGCTTACTTCACTCTGTATAATAGGCTCCAGTTTCATCCACCTCATTAAAACTGATTCAAATGTACTCTTTTTAATGGCTGAGTAATATTCCATTGTGTATATGTACCATGGCTTTCTTATCCATTCATCTGCTGATGGACATCTAGGTTGCTTCCATGTCCTGGCTATTATAAACAGTCCTGAGATGACAATTGGGATACATGTGTCTCTTTCCCTTCTGGTTTCCTCAGTGTGTATGCCCAGCAGTGGGATTGCTGGATCATAAGGCAGTTCTATTTCCAGTTTTTTAAGGAATCTCCACACTGTTTTCCATAGTGTCTGTACTAGTTTGCATTCCCACCAAAAGTGTAAGAGGGTTCCCTTTTCTCCACACTCTCTCCAGCATTTATTGCTTGTAGGCTTTTGGATCACAGCCATTCTGACTGGCCTGAAATGGTACCTCATTGTGGTTTTGATTTGCATTTCTCTGATAATGAGTGATGTTGAGCATCTGTTCATGTGTTTGTTAGCAATCTGTATGTCTTTTTTGGAGAAATGTCTTTTTAAATCTTTGGCCCATTTTTTGATTGGGTCGTTTATTTTTCTGGAATTGAGCTGCAGGGGTTGCTGGTATATTTTTGAGATTAGTTGTTTGTCAGTTGCTTCATTTGCTATTATTTTCTCCCATTCTGAAGGCTGTCTTTTCACCTTGCTTATAGTTTCCTTTCTGGTGCAGAGGCTTTTAAGTTTAATTATGTCCCATTTATTTCTTTTTGCTTTTATTTCCAATATTCTGGGAGGTGGGTCATAGAGGATCCTGCTGTGATGTATGCTGGAGAGTGTTTTTCCTGTGTTCTCCTCTAAGAGTTTTATAGTTTCTGGTCTTATGTTTAGATCTTTAATTCATTTTGAGTTTATTTTTGTGTATGGTGATAGAAAGTGTTCTAGTTTAATTTTTTCCAAGTGGTTGACCAGTTTTCCCAGTACCACTTGTTAAAGAGATTGTCTTTAATCCATTGTATATTCTTGCCTCCTTTGTCAAAGATAAGGTGTCCATAGGTGCATGGATTTATCTCTGGGCTTTCTATTTTGTTCCATCGATCTATATTTCTGTCTTTTTGCCAGTACCATACTGTCTTGATGACTGTGGCTTTGTAGAAGAGCCTGAAATCAGGCAGGTTGATTTTTCCAGTTCCATTCTTCTTTCTCAAGATAGCTTTGTCTATTCGAGGTTTTTTGTATTTCCATACAAATTTTGAAATTATTTGTTCTAGCTCTGTGAAGAATACCATTGGTAGCTTGATAGGGATTGCATTGAATCTATAAATTGCTTTGGGTAGTATACTCATTTTCACTATGTTGATTCTTCTGATCCATGAACATGGTATATTTCTCCATCTATTAGTGTCCTCTTTGATTTCTTTCACCAGTCTTTTATAGTTTTCTATATATAGATCTTTAGTTTATTTAGGTAGATACATTCCTAAGTATTTTATTCTTTTCGTTGCAATGGTGAATGGAATTGTTTCCTTAATTTCTCTTTCTATTTTCTAATTTTTAGTGTATAGGAATTCAAGGGATTTCTGTGTGTTGATTTTATATCCTGCAACTTTACTATATTCATTGATTAGCTCTAGTAATTTTCCGGTGGATTGTTTAGGGTTTTCTATGTAGAGGATCATGTCATCTGCAAACAGTAAGAGTCTTTTCTTTTCCAATTTGGATTCCTTTTATTTCTTTTTCTGCTCTGATTGCTGTGCCCAAAACTTCCAGAACTATGTTGTATAGTAATGGTAGAAGTGGGCACCCTTGTCTTGTTCCTGACTTTAGAGAAATGCTTTCAATTTTTCACCATTGAGGATAATGTTTGCTGTGTGTTTGTCATATATAGCTTTTATTATGTTGAGGTATGTTCCTTCTATTCCTGCTTTCTGGAGAATTTTTATCATAAATAGATGTTGAATTGTGTCAAAAGCTTTCTCTGCATCTATTGAGATAATCATATGGCTTTTATTTTTCAATTTTTTAAAGTGATGTATTACATTGATTGATTTGTGGATATTGAAGAATCCTTGCATCCCTGGGATAAAGCCCACTTGGTCATGGTGTATGATCTCTTTAATGTGTTGTTGGATTCTATTTGCTAGAATTTTGTTAAGGATTTTTTATTTATGTTCATCCGTGATATTGGCCTGTAGTTTTCTTTTTTTGTGGGATCTTTGTTAGGTTTTGGTATTAGGGTGATGGTGGCCTCAAAGAATGAGTTTGGAAGTTTACCTTCCTCTGCAATTTTCTGGAAGAATTTGAGCAGGATAGGTGTTAGCTCTTCTCTAAATTTTTGGTAGAATTCAGCTGTGAAGCCATCTGGAACTGGGCTTTTGTTTGCTGGAAGATTTCTGATTATAGTTTCAATTTATGTGCTTGTGAAGGGTCTATTAAGATTTTCTATTTCTTCCTGGTCCAGTTTTGTAAAGTTGTACCTTTCTAAGAATTTATCCGTTTCTTCCACGTTGTCCATTTTATTGGCATATAGTTGCTGATAGTAGTCTCTTATGATCCTTTGTATTTCTGTGTTGTCTGTTGTGATCTCTCCATTTTCATTTCTAATTTTATTGATTTGATTTTTCTCCCTTTGTTTCTTGATGAGTCTGGCTAATAGTTTGTCAATTTTATTTATCTTTTCAAAGAACCAGCTTTTGGCTTTGTTGATTTTTCTATGGTATCTTTTGTTTCTTTTGCATTTATTTCTGCCCTAATTTTTAAGATTTCTTCCCTTCTACTAACCCTGGGGTTCTTCATTTCTTCCTTTCCTAGTTGCTTTAGGTGTAGAGTTAGATTATTTATTTGACTTTTTTCTTGTTTCTTGAGGTATGCCTGTATTGCTATGAACTTTCCCCTTAGCACTGCTTTTACAGTGTCCCATAGGTTTTGGGTTGTTGTGTTTTCATTTTCATTCATTTCTATGCATATTTTGATTTCTTTTTTGATATCTTCTGTGATTTGTTGGTTATTCAGTAGCGTGTTGTTCAGCCTCCATATGTTGGCATTTTTAATAGTTTTTCTCTTGTAATTGAGATCTAATCTTACTGCATTGTGGTCAGAAAACATGCTTGGAAGAATTTCAATTTTTCTGAATTTACCAAGGCTAGATTTATGGCCCGGAATGTGATCTACCCTGGAGAAGGTTCCGTGTGCACTTGAGAAAAAGGTGAAATTCATTGTTTTGGGATGAAATGACCTATAGATATCAATTAGGTCTAACTGGTCTATTGTATTGTTTAAAGTTTGTGTTTCCTTGTTAATTTTCTGTTTAGTTGATCTATCCATAGGTGTGAGTAGGGTATTAAAGTCTTCCACTATTATTTTGTTATTGTTAATTTCCCCTTTCATACTTGTTAGCATATGTCTTACATATTGCAGTGCTCCTATGTTGACTGCATATATATTTATAATTGTTATATCTTCTTCTTGGATTGATCCTTTGACCATTATGTAGTATCCTTCTTTTTCTCTTTTCACAGCCTTTGTTTTAAAGTCTATTTTATCTGGTATGAGTATTGCTACTCCTGCTTTCTTTTGGTCTCTATTGGCATGGAAAATCTTTTTCCAGCCCTTAACTTTCAGTCTGTATGTGTCCCCTGTTTTGAGGTGGGTCTCTTGTGGACAGCATATATAGGGGTCTTGTTTTTGTATCCATTCAGCCAGTCTTTGTCTTTTGGTTGGGGCATTCAACCCATTTACTTTTAAGGTAATTATTGATAAATATGATCCCATTGCCATTTGCTTTATTGTTTTGGGTTCGAGTTTATACACCCTTTTTGTGTTTCCTGTCTAGAGAATCTCCTTTAGCATTTGTTGGAGAGCTGGCTTGGTGGTGGTGAATTCTCTCAGCTTTTGCTTGTCTGTAAAGCTTATGATTTCTCCTTCATATTTGAATGAGATCCTTGCTGGGTACAGTAAACTGGGCTGTAGGTTATTTTCTTTCATCACTTTAAGTATGTCTTGCCATTCCCTCCTGTCCTGAAGAGTTTCTATTGAAAGATCAGCTGTTATCCTTTTGGGGATCCCCTTATGTTTTATATGTTGTTTTTCCCTTGCTGCTTTTAATATTTGTTCTTTGTGTTTTATCTTTGTTAATTTGATCAATATGTGTTTTGACTTGGGGTTATCCTGTTTGGGACTCTCTAGGTTTCTTGGACTTGGGTGATTATTTCCTTCCCCATTTTAGGGAAGTTTTCAACTATTATCTCCAAAAATATTTTCTCGTGGTCTTTTTGTGTGTGTGTGTTTTTCTTCTGGGACTCCTATGATTCAAATGTTGTAGTGTTTAATATTGTCCTGGAGGTCTCTGAGATTGCCCTCATTTCTTTTAATTCGTTTTTCTTTTTCCTCTCTGATTCATTTATTTCTACCATTCTATCTTCTAATTTACTAATCCTATCTTCTGCCTCTGTTATTCTACTATTTGTTGCCTCCAGAGTGTTTTTAATTTCATTTATTGCATTATTCATTATATATTGACCCTTTTTTATTTCTTCTAGGTCCTTGTTAAACCTTTCTTGTTTATTTCTTCTAGGTCCTTGTTAAACCTTTCTTACATCTTTTCAATCCTTGTCTCCAGACTATTTATCTGTGATTCCATTTTGATTTCAAGATTTGGGATCATTTTCACTATCATTATTCAGAATTCTTTATCAGGTAGATTACCTATCTCTTCCTCTTTTGTTTGGTTTGGTGGGCATTTATCCTGTTCCTTAACCTGCTGGGTATTCCTCTGTCTCTTCATTTTGTTTATATTGCTGAATTTGGGTTGTCCTTTCTGTATTCTGGCAGTTTGTGGAGTTGTCTTTATTGTGTAGTTTCCTTGCTGTGGGTGGGGTTGTATAGGCGGCTTGTCAAGGTTTCTTGGATAGGGAATCTTGTTTCAGTGTTCTGGTGGGTGGAGCTAGATTTCTTCTCTCTGGAGTGCAATGAAGTGTCCAGTAATGAGTTATGAGATGTCAGTGGTTTTGAAGTAACTTTGGGCAGCCTGTATATTGGAGCTCAGGGCTGTGTTCCTGTGTTACTGGAGAATTTGCATGGTATGTCTTGCTCTGGAACTTGTTGGACCTTGGGTGGTGCTTTGTTTCAGTGTAGGTATGGAGGCGTTTGATGAGCTCCTGTCAAATAATGTTCCCTGGAGTCAGGAGTTCTCTGGTGTTCTCAGGGTTTGAACTTAATCTTCCTGCTTCTGGTTTTCAGTCTTATTTTTACAATAGTCTCAAGACTTTTCCTTCTATACAGCACCGTTGATAAAACATCTCCTTTCGAAGACAATGGGCCGCTTTTCTGGGTGGCTGATGCCCTCTGCCGGCATTCAGAAATTGTTTGGTGGAATTTACTCAGTGTTTAAATGTTCTTTTGATGAATTTGTGGGGGAGAAAGTGGTCTCCCCATCCTATTCCTCTGCCATCTTAGAACCGCCTCCTCTGTCTGTCTTAATAACAAATGGGATTCTGGAAATTTTACTGTAGCTCATTGAAGTTCACCTTTCTCACAAGATAAAATAATTAATGATAGAGGATAGTTTGTTCTGTTTTCTTTTGAGTTTGAACATTCAAATAGTATATGTAGACCCCTAGGATGATGCCTGGAACAGAAATGGTGGTTCTTATTAATTATCTAAATGATATTAAATGATATATATTTTTTTGCCTACCTTACTACAGCAGGCTGCTTTAGGTATCTGGAAGGAAAGTCTTACAAATAAAAAGTGCCTGTGATAACTATCCTTGTGTAACTGTCCTTAATATCACCTGCAATAGTTGAAGAAGTTGGGGTGTTTTGTGTTTAGAATTTTATGGACTTTAAGGTACTGGTTACAGTAAACATTATGTAATGGAATAAGAATTTTCATATAATTAATGCATGCTTAGTTTTCCCCTTTTCATTTATCCACTAAAATGTGTTTTCTTTATTGTTTTTGTATTTGAAAATGTAAGAAAAGGGCATATATAAGTTAATCAAATGTGTCAAATAAATTGGGAGATAGTTGAAAAAAATTATGTAAATTGTAACATTAACCATGTCATACACCATATTTTTCTAAGCTGATTTTATTATAA
Organism: Bos javanicus; assembly: GCF_032452875.1. NCBI lineage: Eukaryota > Metazoa > Chordata > Mammalia > Artiodactyla > Bovidae > Bos > Bos javanicus. The sequence continues at coordinate 59,477,684 of NC_083872.1, forward strand.
AATATGTATAATGAAAATTTATAAATATACACTATTGAGAGCATAGTATAAATAATGCCAGTGAACCCATCTTTCAGCTTCAACTATTATAAACATTATAGTATTTTTGTTTAGTTGATATCACTGTAATATTTTTTAGTGCACAATTTTGAAACAAACAACAGACAACTCTATGGCAACACTATGTACTCCATTGTTTAACAGAGAAGGAATTTAAAGACATAATTCTAATGACATTATCACATTTTGCGTATTTTAAAATTAACCAGGCACTTAAAAAATGCCACTTTGCAGTTTTCTTGGTTAGGTTAATATGACTCTGAGATCTACATGTTCAGTTGATGGATATGTATCTTACATTATTTTAATCTAGAATAATATTCCCAAGCATTCCTTTTTTCTATGCTTTTGGTATGCTGAAATAATTAGATTATTTTAATACACAATATGTCATTTTCTAAATTGAACAGCTGGATCCTTATGATGTTATTTAACGGGATCCTCTGAGTCCTATATTTCCTATAAAACGGTAGTTTATGTATAGACATCTGACTTTTAAATAGTTTTAAAACATACAACTTGAATTTTACCAGAAATCTTTTTAAATTACACTTTACATGCTTATAATCACACTCTATTCCTCAGTTCAGTTCAGTCGCTCAGTCATGTCCGACTCTTTGAGACCCCATGGACTTTAGCACACCAGGTTTTCCTGTCCATCATCAACTTCCGGAGCTAACTCAAACTCATGTCCATTGAGTCGGTGATGCCATCCAACCATCTCATCTTCTGCTGCCGCCTTCTCCTCCTGCCTTCACTCTTTCCCAGCATCAGGGTCTTTTCAAATGAGTCAGTTCTTCTCATCACGTGGTCAAAGTATTGGAGTTTCAGCTTCAGCATCAGTCCTTCCAATGAATATTCAGGACTGATTTCCTTTAGGATGAACTCGTTAGATCTCCCTGCAGTCCAAGGGACTCTCAAGAGTCTTCTCCAACACCACAGTTCAAAAGCATCAAATCTTCAGCACACAGCTTTCTTTATAGTCCAACTCTCATATCCATATATGACTACTGGAAAATCCATAGCTTTGACTGGATAGACCTTTGGCAAAATCTTGTCTCTTCTTTTAAATATGCTATCTAGTTTGGTAACAACTTTTCTTCCAAGGAGCAAGCATCTTTTAATTTCATGGCTACAGTTACCATCTGCAATGATTTTGGAGCCACCAAAAAATAAAGTCTATCACTGGTTCCATTGCGTCCCCATCTGTTTTCCATTAAGTAATGGGACCAGATGCTATGATCTTAGTTCTCTGAATGTTGAGTTTTAAGCCAACTCTGTCACTCTGCTCTTTCACTTTCATCAAGAGGTGCTTTAGTTCTTCGCTTTCTGCCATATGTATGGTGTCATCTGAATATCTGAGGTTATTGATTTTCTCCCAGCAATCTTTTTTAATTTATTTATTTAAATTGGATGTTAATTACTTTACATGCCATACGTCAACATGAATCCACCACAGGTATACACGTGTTCCCCATCCTGAACTCCCCTCCCTCCTCCCTCCCCATACCATCCCTCTAGGTCATCCCAGCGCACCAGCCCCAAGCATCCAGTATCATGCATCAACTCTGGACTGGCGATTCATCTCACACATGATATGATACATGTTTCAATGCCATTCTCCCAAATCACCCCACCCTCGCCCCTTCCCACAGAGTCCAAAAGATCTCCTGGCAATCTTGATTTTAGTTTGTGCTTCATCCAGCCTGGCATTTCTCACATGCACTCTTCATATAAGTTAAATAAGCATGGTGACAATATACAGCCTTGATGTACTCCTTTCCCAATTTGGAACCAGTCTGTTGTTCCATGTACAGTTCTAACCGTTGCTTATTCCTTAGTACAATTAAATAAATTTATTTGATTTTTTGTTTCTGTTATGATTAATCTTATTTACAAATGAATTATATGATTCTTTAAAAAAAAAAAACCTCCTGTGCTCTGCTTTGTTTTTGTTTTCCCAACAGTGTATGTGAATATATGCAATAATATAAATGAATTAATAATTAACATTACTCTTTGCACTCAATAATTATACTTTCAATTAGACATTATAATATCTCAAAATAAGCTGGTTATCATTACATTATTATTTTTAGTTACATACTTATGCTATTACTTAGAATCTAAGGAACATAGTTCCAAAATGAACAGAGAATAGCTGATAAAGTACTAAATGTGATCTCACTGGGCTGCATTTTATTCTTAATCAAAGTTACCTAGATACAGTACACATATATGACTCAATATTTATTAACTACATAGAATAAAATGTAACAGAAATATGCCATAAGATTTTTTTATTACCCAAGCATAGTGTGAGTGATTTTTTTAAAATATAAAGACAAGAAAATAACATTTTATTTGTCTAAAGACAAAAAGAAATAGTTTAATCTCAACATCCCTCTTTTCATACATTTCTTTAAAAACAATAGAAAATGTGCAAAGGACATAAAGCCAGGACATAAATAAATAGTCTCAAGAAGCCATATCATACCATTGTTTTGAACGTATTAAGCTTTTACAGAAACTCAAATATGAGAACAAAATTTTCTGAACATATATAGAAATACTTTACAGTCTCCATGAGAAATACATATATTTTATTGAAATAACCTTTCAAATAGTGTTACACTTAAGTGAAAGAAGAGGAGTTGAAGGGATCAAATTTGAGAATGCTTATAATGTAACAGAAAAAGAAAGTTTTGATATTTTTAAATGGAAAACATGATTGACATAAAACAGCTAAATGTAAACACCATGACACTTCAGAAAGAAGTGAAAGGACAAATAATAAGTAGTAGAATAAGGAAGCTGGGAACAAATCCAAGTTCCTCCTTTACTAATTTCCCTAATTATTAATTTCCCTCATATAACTCACTATGATTTTGCTTGAATAAAGACAGAAGTCTTTGTAGCAAGTTTTTAAATGCTTGCTTCACCTGCTGGTTCCGTAGAGTATAAATAAAGGGGTTCAAAAGTGGGGCAACAGAGATATTGAGAACCGCGACTCCCTTCACTAAGGAGATCCTCTGTTTGGCTGAGGGTTTCACGTACATAAAGATGCAGCTGCCATATGAGAGGGAGATGACAATCATGTGAGAAGAACAAGTGGAAAAAGCCTTTTTTCTCTGGTTGGCAGAAGGAATTTTTATTATTGTCAGGGCAATATATGTGTATGATAGAATCACTAATACCAAAGTGATCAGTAGAGTCATCAGGGCTAGGATGAAACTCAGCATTTCAAACAAATGTGTATCTGTGCAGGAGATTTGCAGGAGAGGAGCAGTGTCACAGTAGAAATGATCAATGACATTGGAGTTACAGAAATCCAAGGTTAAGCCTAAAATGAGTCCTGGAAAAATGATGAGGAAACCAGCCATCCAAGAGCTAAGGACCAGCTGGATACAGATTTTGTTGCTCATGATGGTTGTATAATGCAAGGGTTTACAGATGGCAACATAACGATCATAAGACATGGCAGCCAGGAGATAAAATTCAGATGCACCAAGAAGGAAAACAAAAAATAACTGAGCTGCACAACAGTTATAGGTAATGGTTTTGTCACCAGTTGCCATGCTAGCAAGCAATTTGGGAATACAGACTGTTGTATAGGAAATTTCTAAGAAGGAAAAATTTCGAAGGAAGAAATACATAGGAGTCTTGATATGAGAATCAAGCAAAATGAGGGTAATGATAGTCAAGTTGCCTGAGATGCTTAACAAACAGCAGGAAGCAGGAAGCAGGAAGATAAATAGCACAATCTTCAATTTGGGGTCCTCTGTCATCCTACTAAGATAAACACTGTCACTGATGTACGGTTTTCCATTATTGCCTCCTGATCTGCTTCTGGTCCGGTGAAAATATTGAGAAAAAAATTATGCAAAAGGACCAGAAAACATGAAGATGACAATGTCAAAACATTAGTAATTGCTAAAGGAGTACTTTTTGGATATGATTACTTTGGATAAGGCAAACTAGCGAAAGCTGTTACTTTTCTTTTGAGTAAAAGCAAATATGTTGTACAAATTTGATGAAATAAAAAAATACCTTATGTCACTTTTATATTCTGGTTTAGTTATATTTATGATAATGAAATGAAGAGATGAATATGTAGGTGAAAAAATTTGATTTTTTCTTAATATGTAGGTATGAACGCATCATATTACTTACACTCAGTCTTGCTGATGATTACATAAATAGCATTGCCTCAAGAAGCTGACAGTGGGGGCAACAGAGAAGCAAGAAGCAAATGGTATATAAATGTGTGTGATGGTTGAAAACAGAAACCCAGCTTTAGGCTTAAGATACATAGTGGAAATAATTCAGTATAATAATGTTCATATCTCTTCGGTTTGGCCTTTTACCAATCTACTCAACTAACTAAAGCTATTTCCTACAGTTCTTTTTGATTTGTTTTGTAAATTAGTGTAATATATTTTGTCCCTATTTCCACCACCTCTCTTTTTCTGTCACTCTTCTCTTTTACCATGGCCTATTCCAATATTAAACTTATCTGATTACATAGAGAACCTGACTTGAACAAAATTAATCAGATTTAATGTTTCTTCAGATTATAGTTTTGAAAATGGGAAGAGAATAATAAAGCAATATGAAAAATTAGTAAGGGTTCAGCATGAGGGAAAATGAAATAGGGTAGAAGAATAAAAGGAAGAGAAAAGGGAGAATAGAGGCAAAGCAGAAAGGGAAGATAGTAAAGACAAAGACTTACCATTAAGATTGAATTTCTCTTACGATAAGAATTCTATTTACCTCTTGGCTTTTAAACTGATCTATAGATCAAGGCAGCAAATATGTAATTTATCTTTACTGAGGTGAATAAAAAAGAGAAGCTCTAGTAAATTTTACTCTAATGATCTGTGTCTGAGCAAGGTTTCAGACACTTACAGGTAATACTGACTGCCCTGAAAATATGGTAAATCAAAAGTCAAGCCACATCAAATGAAGTTGATTATGTGGCTGAGAATTTTATAAGCTCATACTAAGTTAAATGTCATGGATCCTCCTAGGTATAAACATGTCATCCCTTGAGAGGAAGCCTCTGCTTTGATGACTTCATTATCAGTTATGCTTCTTTGGTGACTTCACCATTTATAACAGACATTAATTAACCAATTTTTATAGGTCTATGAAGAATGCACTGTTGTACACTGTAAAGGTATATGACACTGTCTAAGAGAATTGCAGTTTACCAATGTTTTGAGGGATGCTGGGAGGGATTGGGGGCAGGAGGAGAAATGAAGACGACAGTGGATGAGATGGCTGGATGGCATCACCAACTCAACCGACGTGAGTTTGAGTGAACTCTGGGAGTTGGTGATAGACAGGGAGGCCTGGCATGCTGCAATTCATTGGGTCGCAAAGAGTCAGACACGAATGAGAGACTGAACTGAACTGAATGTTTTGAGGAGACAGGATGCATGTGTGCATGTAGCAGTGTACAATGCCCCATGAACTTAAGGGCAAATAAGACTCATGTTTACTATATGGCATTAGAGACTAGGAGAGATTTCTCTGGGGCTTGGGACTGTTGGGGAGATGAACAAGAGAGAATGTTTAAAGAGAGGATGGATCCTCAGTTGGGCATTGGAGACAGAGTAGGAAGTAGAATAAAGCCTTTTATGTAGGATAAATAGTGTCAACAAAGCTACATAAGAATGAAAACTCATGAATTAATAAAAATTTACCAGAGACATTATGAAATATAAAGTTTTATCCAGGGAATATTTAAGGCTCTGAAAATTCTGTCTTTTAGTATCAAAGTATAATAACATCTTCATAGTATTTGTACACATTTTCCCAAATCTAAAGGATAATTTCTGAGGAAACTAACTGTATTGTAATGGAAATAGTTACTTGAGTCAGAAACAGATCTATCATCCCAAGTCAGAATTAAATTGGACCTAGCTTTCCTATTGCTCCATAATACTCGATATACACTGGAACAGTGTTTATATATCTTATATGTATAATATATACAGAAAGTTTATTAATCTTATTTGTATTTACATTAAAAACTGAAAGGAAATTCCCTCCTTTCAAAAGCATGATAAAACTTATTTAAAAATGGTGACATTTAATAAATCAATTTCAGACCACCTACAATTAAAATAAAATCTGAAGAATTAAATTTAAATCTATTAACATAAAGCAAGCTTAGAATTTTTTATTTATTTTCAATAATATGTGGATTTATATATCAGTTTGCAAAATACGCTGAAACTTACAAACTGTTACTTTCCAGTTCAGTTCAGTTCAGTCACTCAGTCGTGTCCGACTCTTTGCGACCCCATTAATCACAGAACACCAGGCCTCCCTGTCCATCACCAACTCCCAGAGTCCATCCAAACTCATGTGCATTGAGTCGATAATGCCATCCAGCCATCTCATCCTCTGTCGTCTCCTTCTCCTCCTGCCTCCCAAATCCCTCTCAGCATCAGGGTCTTTTCCAATGAGTCAACTCTTCACATGAGGTGGCCGAAGTATTGGAGTTTCAGTCTCAGCATCAGTCCTTCCAATGAACACCCAGGACTGGTCTCCTTTAGGATGGACTGGTTGGATCTCCTTGCAGTCCAAGGGACTCTCAAGAGCCTTCCCCAGCACCACAGTTCAAAAGCATCAATTCTTTAGTCCTCAGCTTTCTTCACAGTCCAACTCTCACATCCATATAGCCTTGACTAGACGGACCTTTGTTGGCAAAGTAATATCTCTGCTTTTTCATATGCTATCTAGGTTGGTCATAACTTTCCTTCCAAGGAGTAAGCATCTTTTAATTTCATGGCTGCAATCACCATCTTCAGAGATTTTGGAGCCCCCAAAATAAAGTCTGACACTGTTTCCACTGTTTCCCCATCTATTTGCCATGAAATGATGGAACCAGATGCCATGATCTTAGTTTTTGAATGTTGAGCTTTAAGCCAACTTTTTCACTCTCCTCTTTCACTTTCATCAAGAGGCTCTTTAGTTCCTCTTCATTTTCTGCCATAAGGGTGGTGTCATCTGCATATCTGAGGTTATTGATATTTCTCGCAGCAATCTTGATTCCAGCTTGTGCTTCTTCTAGCCCAGCATTTCTCATAAAGGTAAATAAATAGAATTACTTAGGTAAAAAAAATGTTCTGTTAATGTTCACATTCCTTATATTTCTGTTGAAGAATGAAGCACTCAGATTTTTTTTTTCCTTCCATGGAGTCACAGTGAAATAGGTAATTTTTAAAATTCAAAATGGGAGAAAATAATAGCAAATGAAGCAACAGACAAACAACTAATCTCAAAAATATACAAGCAACCCCTGCAGCTCAATTCCAGAAAAATAAATGACCCAATTAAAAAATGGGCCAAAGAACTAAACAGACATTTCTTGAAAGACATACAGATGGCTATCAAACACATGAAAATATGTTTAATATCACTCATTATCAGAGAAATGCAAATCAAAACCACAGTGAGGTACCATTTCATGCCAGTCAGAATGGCTGCGATCCAAAAGTCTACAAGCAATAAATGCTGGAGAGGGTGTGGAGAAAAGGGAACCCTCTTACACTGTTGGTGGGAATGCAAACTAGTACAGCCACTATGGAGAACAGTGTGGAGATTCCTTAAAAAACTGGAACTAGAACTGCCATATGACCCAGCAATCCCACTGCTGGGCATACACACTGAGGAAATCAGAATTGAAAGAGACACGTGTACCCCAATGTTCATCACATCACTGTTTATAATAACCAGGACATGGAAGCCACCTAGTTGTCCATCAGCAGATGAATGGATAAGAAAGTGGTGGTACATATACACAATGGAGTATTACTCAGCCATTAAAAAGAATATATTTGAACCAGTTCTAATGAGGTGGATGAAGCTGGAGCTGATTATACAGAATGAAGTAAGCCAGAATGAAAAACACCAATACCGTATACTAACGCATATATATGGAATTTAGAAAGATGGTAACAATAACCCTGTATACGAGACAGCAAAAGAGACACTGATGTATATAACAGTCTTTTGGACTCTGTAGGAGAGGGAGAGGGTGGGATGATTTGGGAGAATGGCATTGAAACATGTATAATATCATATGTGAAATGAGTCCCTAGTCCAGAGTTGATGCATGATACTGGATGCTTGGGGCTGGTGCACTGGGAGGACTCAGAGGGATGGTATGGGGAGGGAGGAGGGAGGAGGGTTCAGGATGGGGAACACGTGTATATCTGTGGTGGATTCATGTTGATATATGGCAAAACCAATAAATTTAACACATGTAGACACTTTGTGATTATCCATTTGTAGCTCAGATCAGCAATTTATAGACTATCCAAATATCTCCTTTATTCTTTATATTCACAATATTTAATTTAATAATAATACAGCATAGCACTAAAATTAAACAACTGTTTATCCTAGCAAGTGATTAGGGTTGTTTATTTCTAGGAAATATCCTAAAGAGTAAACAAATTTCTCCAAGACATTCAGATTCAAAGGCAGAGTTTCCCTTTGGATCTTTGGTTTGTTAGTAAACAATAAACCAAAGACATGTCAATATGGATACAGACTTTTTTCCTATCTCCTTTAACTACACTCTCAGGAGTTTTTCAACAAAATACACTATATTGAAGTCACCATGCAATCTTTTTACCTTCATTTATTTAGAAATTTATTCATTCCTTCCTTGAATACATATTTTTCATGTGCTTGAAATGTGTCAAGCATGCTTTTATGTAATGGGCATAAAACTATAATCAAGATACATTAATATAAATGTGAGTATATGAAGGGTTAAGAATTAGGTTCAGAGCACACCTGGAGGATTTCCAGTTTTAATTCAACACGTAAAGATCTGAGAAGTCATCACTCATGTCTCTATTACCAGAAAAAGCAGAAAAAATTGAAGATCAATGGCTTTCTTGTCCTATTAGAGAACTGAGGTAGCAAGGCAAACCACCACAACAAAATCAGGAGAAACAGGCCTACCCAGAGAGAGGAAGCCAAGACCTGCTTATCTGGAGACAAAGCCATAAGCTGACAGGAATGCTTCAATTCTTCAAATTGATAAATTTATACATGCTGAATGCCTACAGGGAAATGCCTGTGGGGTAGTGTGAAAGTGAGAAACTCCTAGAAGCTGTATTCTTAGGCAGCAGAGCAGGATTGCTGTGGGTTTTACCTTCTAGGACTCCACCAAATTCTCAGAGTGAACAGCCAGGGAAGATCCCCTTTTGACTCTAGAATGGAACAGAGATGAGTTATCATGAAATGTTACCAGAGCGTTTCCATATATAAAGGCCTACTTTCCACAGCACAAGACTTTACCAGAAAACTATCACACCTGATGAAAGGGCATTTCTCACACTCTAGCCCCCAACACACTTGTCCTGCCTAAAAGTGGAAAAAAGTTGGATCACCAGAGACACTGTGATGATGATAGCCTAATAAAATCAGATTTCATTATAAAATTATAGAATGCTTACCCTCTCCCACAGCTTGACACAACATCAACAGAGCTCTGGTACAACTGAATGATAGCAGAAACAGTGCAAGATGCAGACACTTTCTGAAGAGGAGTACTTAAGAAAACCCCAAATCAACAAGAGATTCACAATAAAGAATGCTAGAGGAATTCGACCCTGCTAGCACCAATTGCTATAGCAACCACTAAATAAAACCTACTTCTAGCAAGATCAATAGAATACCTCACATTAAAGGCCTATTTACCTTAGTTCCTGTTACTAGACAGATCATTTCCTGCCTTCAACACAAAATTACAAATCATGCCAAAAGGAGAAAAAAACTACAGACGGAAGTGGGAAGGCAATCACCAAAAACAGAATCACAGAACTGATGTTAAAATTAATATGTTAAAGGCTATAATGGAAAATCTAGATAAACACGAAGAACTCCATGAAAATATAACCAGAGAGAAGAAAACTCTAAGAATCAAAAGAAAATGTCAGTATTGACAAAAGTAGAGTGAAAAGAGGGCTTCCCAGGTGACACTAATGGTAAAGACCCCACCTGCCAATGCAGGAGACATAAGAGACATGGGTTCAATCCCTGGGTCGAGATCACCTGGAGGAGGGCATAGCAACCCACGCCAGTATTCTTGCCTGGATTAGAGGAACCTGGAAGACTATGGTCCAAAGTGTTGCAAAGAATCAGACACGAATGAAGTGACTTAACAAACACATACACACATAGTGAAAATAAAGAATGCTTTTTATGAACTCATTAGTAGACTGAACATAGCTGTCAAGACTAGCTAGACAAGCAGGGTTTCCGAAAGTGCGATACGGCAAGAGAATGAGAAATGAGACACAAGAATCCAGAGAAAAGTAGGATCAGGGGACCAACACCGCTCTAAGGTGAAGGTCCCGAAACTGAATCCAAGCCAGCTTCATTATACTTTCAGCCGTGAAGGAAGGAATATGCGGGGAGTTAAACTATAACTCATGTGGCCTTCAGGGCCAAAGAACAAAATGATCATTAACCATTGAGTAATTAGGGAACAGTAATCAATAACACATCAGTAACTAAGACTAATATTCTTATCTATAGATTTTCCACCAGATATGTAAAACATGTTACTCCGCGACACCAGTTGAGAAACAGTCTGGGGTCAGATTTCCGACCCCAGGATCATATCTGGTTTTCAAGATAATGAACTGTTCCCTCTGGACTTGTTCCAAGAGTCTCATGCTTTATAGCATCCAGTTTATCAATAATTATACATTTATTTTGCGGCCCTTGCCGGGGCCTGCTTTTCTTTTATTCTTCCTGTCTCCTACACAAAGCCAAAGAAAAATTTAGCAAGCTTGAAGACAGGTCAATAGAAAATCCCCAAACTGATATACAAAGAGAAAAAGGATAAAAACAATCAAGCAAAAAGGAAAAAAAAAAAAAAAAGCCCAGCATCTAAGAAGTAATGGACAATTTCAAAACATGCAACACATGTTTGATTGGAAAACTAGGAGAACAAAGGAAAAACAGAGCCAGAGACATATTTGAAGTGACAATGACTGAGAACTTTTCAACATTAATGTCAAACACAAAATCTCAGATCTAGAAATTTAAGACAAGACCAAACAGGATAAACACTTCTCACTTCCCCTTACAACACCTTCCACCAAAACTAACTAACTAAATAAAACTACACTTAGTCATAACATATTCAAACCACAAAAAACTGGACACAAATAAAAATCTTGAAAAAAAAAAGCCAGAAAAAAAAAATCTCTAAAGAGAAATTGGATAGGAGTTATAGTTTCTCATCAGAAACTGAAAGCAAGAAGAGAGGAGTGAACTACTTAATTTTTTGAAAGAAATAAATACTCAGATAAAACATCCTTCAAAGGTGAAGAATAAATAATAGCTTGCTGAGAGAAACTGCCACAGACTGGAAAGTTTGTGTCATCTGGTCACAGAGTCAGACAGAACCTAGTGACTGAACAATAACAACAACAAAATTGATATGTTGAAACTGAATACCAAGTGGAATGATATTTGAAGTGGGGCTTAAACGTGATGCTTATAAGGAGAGACCCTCAGACATGGGACTAGTGCCCATTTAAAGAGGCCTCAGAGAGCATCCCCGATCCCTTCTGCCATGTGAGGACATGATGGAAAGACTATTAAATCTATTAATATGTAGCAGGGACTCCTTGCCCTGTGCTGTGCTCAGTCGTGTCCAGGACTTTGCAACCTTATGGGCTGTAGCCAACCAGGCTCCTCTATCCGTGAAATTTTCCAAGCAAGAATACAGGAGTGAACTGCCATTTCCTACTCTAGGGGATCTTCCTGACCCAGTGATCGAACCTGAGTCTCCTGCATCTCCTGCATTAGCAGGCACATTCTTTACCTATTGAACCACCTGGGAAACCCCTTAGACACTGAATCTGCAGCACCTAGATCTTACACTTTTCAGCCTCTGGGATTTTGAGAAATACATGTTTGCTGTTCAAGCCACTCAATTTATAATATTTTGTTATAGCAGCTCAAGTGGGCTAAGAGAAATAAAAACAGAGAATCCATTTGCAACAGACTTGCCCTGTTAAACAAAGTTCTTTAGGAAAAAGGCAAATGATATACAGATCAGAAACTCAGATATACATCAAGAAAAGGAGACTACTGAAGATAAGATAAAGGTATAACTACCTTTGACTATTCCAATATTCTTGCCTGGAGAATTCCATGGACAGAGGACCTGGATGGGCTACAACACATAGGGCAGCAAAGAGTTGGACACCCTGAGCAACTAATCCTTTCACTTTTCACTTTCATTTTGCTAACCTATTGGTGCTAATAAGTAGCATCAATTCTATTAGTTGAGTTTTAGTAAAATTAATTACAAATCCAACATCAATACTAAAAGTTTGAATGGTAATATTCTGAGATCCAACTAAGATTACCTTCGAATTCCTGTCTATTTCATTGTTCTCCCTCCTTCACTCCTTATTTTTTTTGTCTTTACTTTCATTTTCCCTCTTCCTTTCCCTTCTTTTATTACTTCTTCCATTTTTTTTTTTTTTTTTTTTTTTGCTTTATTCAACAGTTTTAAGGAGAAACTCTGACAAGATTGTCGGTGAAGTAATAGAAATTTATACAGTGCCTTCCCTGAAGTTGGCTTAAAGCTCAACATTCAGAAAACTAAGATCATGGCATCAGGTCCCATCACTTCATGGCAAATAGATGGGGAAACAGTGGAAAGGGTGGCTGACTTTATTTTTCTGGGCTCCAAAATCACTGCAGACAATGACTGCAGCCATGAAATTAAAAGACGATTACTCCTTGGAAGGAAAGTTATGACCAACCTAGACAGCATATTAAAAAGAAGAGACATTACTTTGCCAACCAAGGTCTGTCTAGTCAAGGCTATGGTTTTTCCAGTGGTCAAGTATGGATGTGAGAATTCTATAAAGAAAGCTGAGAGCCAAAGAATTGATGCTTTTGAACTGTGGTGTTGGAGAAGACTCTTGAGAGTCCTTGAACTGCAAGGAGATCCAACCAGTCCATCCTAAAGGAGATCGGTCCTGGGTGTTCATTGGAAAGACTGATGCTAAAGCTGAAACTCCGATACTTTGGACACCTGATGAGAAGAGCTGACTCAGTGGAAAAGACCCTTATCCTGGGAAAGATTGAGGGCAGGAGGAGAAGGAGACCACAGAGGATGAGATGGTTGGATGGCATCATCGACTCAATGGACGTGAGTTTGAGTGAACTCCGGGAGTTGGTGATGGACAGGGAGGCCTGGCCTGCTGCGATACATGGGGTTGAAAAGAGTCAGACACGACTGAGCGACTGAACTGAACTCAACTGAATGGGTAACTTGAACATTTAATAATTTTGAAGAACCAATGGCTTCAAAGTTCCTGCATTTGAAGAACAGCATACATTTACATAATCAAAAGTCAAACTAATTCCAAGTATAATAAAAGACCTAAGTATCTCATGATCCAACTACTAAACACCAAAAATAATGAGAAAATATTTAATGTGGCCAGAAAAGAAAGACTAATTACAAACTATGAACACTGGGGAACAATGGCATAAAAAATTTCTAACTTCTTCATAAACACTGGAGGCCAGAAAACAAAAGGCAATCTTTATAGTGTTCTGAAAGAAAAAAACAATTGTCAACCCAGAATTCTGTACAGTGAAACTACCCTTCAAAAATGAAGGAGAAATAAAGGTATTTTCAGATAAAATAAAATTAAGAGTTAACACATTTGCTCTCCAAGAAGCTGTCAACAGTATACATTAACACATTTGCTCTCCAAGAAGCTGTCAACAGTATAAATTATGTATGGGATTTTTCAACAGATGCCAAATTGGTTTAGAACTGAAGTGTGTAACAGAGACTTCGCAGGGTATGAGAAAGACAAATATTACAGCAGTTTAAACAAACAAAAAAATTTATTTTTGTCCCTTTGAAATGTTCAGACTGGTAGGATGAAAATATTCAATGAAGACTTAGAGGTTTTAAGCTCATATCCCTGCAATGCTGTCAGGAAGCTGGATGAGTTCTATTAATATCTTGTTTATTCACCATTCCTACTGTAATTACTCATCAGCAATGTTGCAAATAGCTAGCCATCACATCTGCATAACAATAGTGAGATAGGCTAGAGTGGAGGAAAAGGGAGAACACTGTTTATCAAAGAATAATTCCTGGAATTTGCACAAAGTATCTTGATTTACATTCTTCGAACAGAATTTATTCACTGGGCCACAAGTTGCAAGAAAGTCTGGTGAGAGACATAAATAAATATTTCATTAACACAGAAGAAGTGGAGAATGTTTACTTATTAGGAAATATCAATTTAAGACCCAATAAAAAATAACACAAACACTAATGAAAGGAAGCTTTTAGAATAGAAATGGAATTGCATACAGAACATGAAATGTCTAGAGAATTAATAATGGTTCATTCAGTATGAGGCACAACTCTTTTCCATGACAGGCTACATTCTTACACTGACTTACATGGTCACTTTTTACTACCAATAAGAATGATTCTTTTTTTCCTTTTTCTGTTTCCAAAACATTATCTATGTATTTAGGATTTCAAAACATGAATGTGTGGGAGGGCAAACATATTAGAGGAATCAAAACTGAATTCTCTGGAGATATAGTTTAAAGTAACATAAAAAAAGAATATATATATATATATATAATTATATCTTTTCAAATATTTAGTGCATAGAGAGAACTCTTGTATAACATATAAATTTGTGATCCTTTGGGAATGGGTTTCTTAGATTTCATATCCTCATAAGATTTCTTCATAATTATTAGTTATTTTCCTTTGGGACACAGGAGTATAAATACTCCATGGGATCAAGTGTTGAATAATTTTATATGGCATAGTAGGTAATACTTAGAAATATATTCGATGCATATATAAGCAAATTGTAATGGGCAAATGCAATACACTAGTCAAAAAATCTGAAAATAAGCTTTAATTACAAAGTATTTACATTTACAAATTTGCCAAAAATAGATTATAAAAAAACAATCATTCACTGAGGGCTGGAGTGAGATTCAGAGAAGAATAAAATATCAGCATGCTCTGTTGAGTATGATGATAAAAAAATTAAATATTGAGGTAGAGATGACTTTTTCTGAATAAATCTGTGTATATATCTTCTCTGAAAAAATATTTGAGTTTTTAAGTGTTTTTGGCAGACTACTTGAGTCCAAACAGATGAAAAGAATTGATATGTCTAAAAGGTGGCACTGCTGCTGCTGCTGTTGCTCCTAAGTCGCTTCACTCGTGTCCAACTCTGTGCGACCCCATAGACAGCAGCCCACCAGACTACCCCGTCCCTGGGATTCTCCAGGTAAGAACACTGGAGTGGGTTGCCATTTCCTTCTCCAATGCATGAAAGTGAAAAGTGAAAGTGAAGTCGCTCAGCCGTGTCCGACTCTTAGCGACCCCATGGACTGCACCCTACCAGGCTCCTCCGTCCATGGGATTTTCCAGGCAAGAAAGAGTACTGGAGTGGGGTGCCATTGCCTTCTCCGAAAAGGTGGCACTAGAGATAAAGAATCCACGTACCAATACAGGAGATGCAAGAGATTCGGGCTTGATCCGTGGATCAGGAAGATCCCCTGGAGTAGGAACTGGCAACCTGCTCCAGTATTTCTTGCCTGGAAAACTCCATGGACAGGAGTGTGGAGGGATACAGTTCATCAGGCCACAGAGTTGGACATGGCTGAGCGCCTGAGCACACAAATAAAATTTAAAAACTATATTTTCTTTCAGATACATTTTAACCTACTTTTGGTCTGTTTTTGCCATAAGTATTAACTTCTTTTTTCTAAACCTCTTACAGTTTGATTTAGGGAAAATGGTAAAATAAAACATATGGAATAGAGTGGTAATTTTTTTTTAAATTTTATTTTTTAACTTTACAATCGGAGAAGACAATGGCACCCCACTCCAGTACTCTTGCCTGGAAAATCCCATGGATAGAAGAGCCTGGTGGGCTGCAGTCCATGGGGTCGTTCAGAGTCAGACACGCCTGAGCGACTTCACTTTCACTTTTCACCTTAATGCATTGGAGAAGGAAACGGCAACCCACTCCAGTGTTCTTGCCTGGAGAATCCCAGAGACGGGGGAGCCTGGTGGGCTGCCGTCTCAGGGGTCACACAGAGTCGGACATGACTGAAGCGATTTAGCAGCAGCAGCAGCAACTTTACAACACTGTATTGGTAATTTACTACTAAAAAATGTTTCCTTTAAAATTTATCTGATCTTCACAATATCTAACACAACTAGACATCATTGCATTCATAGGGCCAGCATCTAATGGTTTTGTAATGTGAGCCTTGTAATTCTTTTACACTGTGTATTGGGATTAGTTGGTGTGTGTGATTATTGAAGTTCAAACAAGAAATGATTTGACACAGTAAAATTCTGAGTTAAGTGTTTTATATATACATATGCCTACAATTGTTTCCACTGAATTGTGTCTGAAAATGAAGAAAACTTTATAGTAGCTTGCTCTATAATTACGTGAATATAAAAAGAATGTCTATGAAAAAAATCATATCTTTTTTACCCATATCTATCTACATTATTCGGAGAAGGCGATGGCACCCCACTCCAGTATTCTTGCCTGGAAAATCCCATGGATGGAGGAGCCTGGTAGCCTGCAGTCCATGGGGTCGCTAAGAGTTGGACACGACTGAGCGACTTCACTTTCACTTTTCACTTTCATGCATTGGAGAAGGAAATGGCAACCCACTCCAGTGTTCTTGCCTGGAGAATCCCAGGGACGGGGAAGCCTGTTGGGCTGCCGTCTATGGGGTCGCACAGAGTCGGACACGACTGAAGCAACTTAGCAGCAGAATCTACATTATTAACATGATTTTGGCAGCATGTCATATTTTTTATTATAGACTCTTCCCACAAACTCCTTTAGCTACTATTGGAAATAGCTTTTATTTGTCTTTTTATGATATTTTTATCTATAGACATGCTTTTTAAATAATAATGTGTGTTTTAGAGGTTGGAAATAATAACTTTGACATCCTCAATACAGAAAAGCCTTAATCTAGTGACCATCAACAAACCTTAATCATTTTATGTGTTTGATGGTGAACATATTGAGACAGGAAATTGTTTTTAGAGATACCATTAATCTTTTATTTTGTAAAAGAAATACACTATAATTTGTCCTATAATTACTTGTATAAGATGTTGTACTTTTAAGAGAAAAACTTTGGAAAATACAGGTTTTCAAACTTAATACTGATTTCCAATTTTCTAGCTGTCAAAGCCTGAACAACCACGTCTTGGCTATTATAAGTAGCACTGTGATGAATACTGAAGTTCATCATGTATCTTTTTGAATTAGATTTTTCTCCAGATATATGTCCAGAAGTGGGACTTGAGGATCATTATGGTAGGTCTAGTTTTAAATTTTATTTTATTGAAGTGTAGTTGAGTTACATGTTAATTTTCACTGTACTGCAAACTGATTCAGTTATATAACTGAATGTATAAAATATATATAATTTAAAGTATATTTTAATATATATATACATTCTTTTTATTTCCCATTATAGTTTATCACAAGATATTGAAAACAGTTCTCTGTGTAATACAGTAGGATCTTGTTTATTGTATGTTGTATATTAGTTTGCATCTGCTAATCTCAAATTTCTGATTCATCCCACCCTCACTTCCTCTCACTCTTGGCAACCCCAAATCTGTTCTCTATGTCTGTTGGAAATAAGTTCATTAGTAACATATTTTAGACTCCACATATAAGTGACACCATATGGTATTTGTCTTTCTATTTATGACATTTCATTTAAGTATGATCATCTCTAGGTCCATCATGTTGCTGCAAATGACAATATTTCCTTCTTTTCTATGACTGAGTACTATTCCATTATATATATGTGTGTGTGTGTATATATATATTACATCTTCTTTATCCATTCATCTGTTGATTGTCACCTGGGTTATTTCCATGTCTTGACTATTGCAAACAGTGCTACTATGAACATTAGGGTGCATGTATCTTCCCTAATTAGAATTTTCATTTTCCCCAGCTAATCTATATGCTCAGGAGTGAGATTGCCAGATTATATGGCAATGTTAGTTTTCTGAGGAATATTCATACTGTTTTCCATATGGGCTGAACCAATTTACATCCCCACTAACAGTGTAGAAGGGTTCCATTTTCTCCACATCCTCTCCAGCATTTGTTATTTGTGGATATTTCAATGAAGGCCACTCAGACCTGTGTGAGATGGTACCTCATTATAGTTTTAATTTGCGTTTCTCTGGTGATTAGTGATATTGAGCATCTTTTCATGTCTGTTGGCCCTCTGTATAACTACCTTGCAGAAATGTCTATTAAGGACTTCTGCCTATTTTTCAATTGGGTTACTTTTTATTGTTGTTTAGTTGTATGAGCTATTTGTATATTTTGGTAATTAAGTATTTGTAAGTCACACCATTTGCAGATATTTCCTCCCAGTCAATAGGTTGTCTTTTCATTTTGTTTGAGTTCTCCTTTGCTGTACAAAAGCCTATAAGGTCTTTGGCCACCTGATGCCAAACTTGGACATGACTGAGTATCTTCACTTTCTTTTTAATTGTCATTTTATTTATTTTTTATTTACATGTATTTGATTTATTTATTTTTTTCATTTTATTTTTTAACTTTACAATATTGTATTGGTTTTGCCATATATCAACATGAATCCGACTGAGGTATACATGTGTTCCCCATCCTGAACCCTCCTCCCTCCTCCCTTTTTCTTAAAAAGGATTGATTTTTACACTCTCTGATATTTCACTGTCGGCATAAAGAAATGCAACTGATTTCTGTATGTTAATCTTGTATCCTGCTACCTTGCTGAATTCATTTTTTAGTTCTAATAGTTTTTCAGTTCTAATAGTTTCTGTGATGCTGGGCAGGGCTTAGTTGCTCAGTCATGTCTGACTCTTTGCAACTCCATGGACTGTAGCCTGTCTGTTCATGGGGATTCTCCAGGCAAGAATAATGGAGTGGATCATCATTCCCTTCTACAAGGGCTCTTCCCAACCCAGGGAACAAACCCAGGTCTCCCTCATTGCAGCTGGATTCTTTACCATGTGGGCCACCAGGGAAGCCCAAGAGTACTGAAGTGGAAAGCTTACCACTTCTCAGGGGACCTTCCCAACCCAGGAATAGAAATGGGGTCTCCTGCACTGCAGGCGGATTCTTTACCTGCTGAGCTACCAGGGAAGTCCTTCAGTTCTAATAGTTTAGGGTTTTCTGTATACAGTATCATGTCATCTGCATCTAATGACAGTTTTACCCATTCCCTTCAAATTTGGATAATTGTTACTTCTTTTTCTTGTCTGAGTGTTCTGGCTGGGCTTCCAATACTACAATGAATAGAAGTGATGAGAGTAGGCATCCTTGTTTTCTTCCAAATTTTAACAGGAAGGCTTTCAAATTTTCACTATTCAATATTATAGTGTATTGGCTGTAGGTTTGTCATAAATAGCATTTATTATGTTGAGATATGTACCCTCAATACTCACTTTGGTACAAGTTTCTATCACAAATGGGCATTGAATTTTATCAAATGTTTCCTCTGCATTTACTAAAATGATCATGTGGTTTTTATTATTTCTTTTGTTAACATGATGTATCACATTGATTGATTTGTATATGTTGAGCCATCCTTGATACCTAGGGATGAACTCAACTCCTTTTTATGTGTTGTTGGATTCATTTTGATAATATTTTGCTGAGAATTTTTGCATCTATATTCATCAAAGATATTTCTTTTTGGTAGTGTTTTTGTTTGATTTTGGTATCAGGGTGATGGTGGCTTTATAGTATGACTCTGGGAGTCTTCTTTCCTTTTCAATCTTTTGGAAGAGTTTGAGAAGGAGGTGATATACTTTTCATAGAAATTAAATTTTGGTTCTAGTATGCATATTTCTTTAATTGAACAAGAAAAGAAAGTCATCAATACTCTGGTAGATTATCAAGACAGAAATGTTTTTCCATGGATTTAAAGTCTAATATCCCTCTAATTTTTTCACATAAAAATCAACAATTACAATTATTGTATAGATTATTTTTAGCAGAACTGCAAATTAAAGATTGAATTCTCTGTCCAGGTACTCTGGAAATGCAAACTGTTTTTCTTCCTGATGCAACCATCTTTAAAACAAAAATGAGCATAGTGTTCTTCTAGCTGAAACATCATTTCGCTTAACTTTACCTTAAACACTAATTATCACTGTTACTTTTCCATTGGGATCATGATTTTCTTTCTTTCTTTTATACTATGAAGACCTGGAAAAGTACAGGACAACAATGGGAAACCATACACGAGTGCCAGTGTTTATTCTAGCAGGTTTGACTGATGACCCACGATTGAAAATTGTATTGTTCATCTTTTTACTTCTCACTTACTTACCAAGTATCACTGGCAATTTGATCATCATCACACTTACCCTGGTGGATCCTCACCTCAAGACCCCAATGTATTTATTCCTCCAGAATTTTTCTTTCTTAGAAGTCCCCTATACTACTACATGCATCCCTACATTGCTGGCTACCATGGAAAGTGGGGACAAAACCATTTACTATAATGGCTGTGCAGCTCAAGTGTTCTTTGCTTTCCTTATTGGAGCATCTGAGTTTTACTTGCTGGCAGCTATGTCCTATGACCACTATGTGCCATCTGTAAGCACCTGCATTACACAACCATCATGAACAATAAAATCTGCATTCAATTTGTCTTCTGTAGCTGGCTTGCCAGATTCTTTGTCATCTTTCCACCACTCTTCTTAGGCCTAAATCTTGATTTCTGTGCTTCCAACACTGTTGACCATCTCTAATGTGACACAACTCCCTTCCTGTAGATCTTCTGCTCAGACACAGAGATCTTTGAGATGATGGGATACATCTCAGCTTTGGTGACACTTGTGGTCACATTGATGATATCATATACCTATATCACAAAAACAATTCTAAAAATCCCTCCCACTAATCAGAGGAAAAAAGCTTTTTCAACATGTTCTTCTCACATGGTTGTGATAACTCTATACTATGGCAGCTGCATCTTCATGTATGCTAAACCATCAGTCAAGCAAAGAGTATCTTTTTCCAAGGGAATTGCAGTGCTCAATATCTCTGTTGCACCACTTTTGAGCCTTTTTACCTACACTTTACAGAACTAACAAGTGAAAAACACCTTTGTGAATATGATACACAGGATTCTTTCTTTCTCAAAGAAGTGAATATTTCTCAAAGAAGTGAAGTTATGTATACTGCATTATACATAAAGAAAAGCAACAAGTGTCTCAATAATAACAGTGTTTTCAATAGTAGCTTCCCTATCCCTGAAGTGAAAGTGAAAGTCCTTCAATCCTGTCTGACTCTGTGACTCCATGGAATTCTCTAGACCAGAATACTGGAGTGAGTAGCCTTTCCCTTCTCCAGGGCATCTTCCCAGCCCAGGGATTGAACTCAGGTCTCCTGCATTGCAAGCAGATTCTTTACGAGCTGAGCCACAAGGGAAGCCCTCCCTATCCATAGTTACCCTCAATTTTCCCCTTTAATTTCTATTATAGTCATCTTAACTTCCTCCATGCCTCATTAACAAAACTCTTTGTTCTGTGAAGTTAGTTTTCTTTATATTTTTCAATAGACTTTCCCCTCACCTCATTTCCTTTTCCTCTTAATATATAAAACAAATTGCACTAATTTTTCAATCTTTTATCTTTGATTTTTAATTAATCAAGTCTACAAAATATTGTTTAACTTAATTACATTTAATGTAGCATACACGTTCAGTTCAGTTCAGTTCAGTCGCTCAGTCCTGTCCGACTCTTTGCGACCCCATGAATCGCAGCACACCAAGCCTCCCTGTCCATCACCAACTCCCGGACTTCACTCAGACTCACGTCCATCGAGTCAGTGATGCCATCCAGCTATGTCATCCTCTGTCGTCCCCTTCTCCTCCTGCCCCCAATCCCTCCCAGCATCAGAGTCTTTTCCAATGAGTCAACTCTTTGCATGAGGTGGCCAAAGTCCTGGAGTTTCAGCTTTAGCATCATTCCTTCCAAAGAAATCCCAGGGCTGACCTCCTTCAGAATGGACTGGTTGGATCTCCTTGCAGTCCAAGGGACTCTCAAGAGTCTTCTCCAACACCACAGTTCAAAAGCATCAATTCTTCAGTGCTCAGCCTTCTTCACAGTCCAACTCTCACATCCATACATGACCACAGGAAAAACCATGGCCTTGACTAGGTGGACTTTTGTTGGCGAAGTAAGGTTTCTGCTTTTGAATATGCAATCTAGGTTGGTCAAAACTTTCCTTCCAAAGAGTAAGCGTCTTTTAATTTCATGACTGCACTCATGATCTGCAGTGATTTTGGAGCCCCCCAAAAATAAAGTCTGACACTGTTTCTGCTGTTTCTCCATCTATTTGCCATGAAGTGATGGAACCAGATGCCATGATCTTCGTTTTATGAATGTTGAGCTTAAGCCAACTTTTTCACTCTCCACTTTCACTTTCATCAAGAGGCTTTTGAGTTCCTCTTCACTTTCTGCCATAAGGGTGGTGTCATCTGCATATCTGAGGTTACTGATATTTCTCCTGGCAATCTTGATTCCACCTTGTGCTTCTTCCAGTCCAGCGTTTCTCATGATGTACTCTGCATATAAGTTAAATAAACAGGGTGACAATATACAGCCTTGATGAACTCCTTTTCCTATTTGGAATCAGTCTGTTGTTCCATGTCCAGTTCTAACTGTTGCTTCCTGACCTGCATACAGATTTCTCAAGAGGCAGGTCAGGTCGTCTGGTATTCCCATCTCTTGAAGAATTTCCCACAGTTTATTGTGGTCCACACAGACAAAGGCTTTGGCATAAGTCAATAAAGCAGAAATAGATGTTTTTCTGAAACTCTCTTGCTTTTTCCATGATCCAGAGGATGCTGGCAATTTGATCTCTGTTTCCTCTGGCTTTTCTAAAACCAGCCTGAGCATCAGGAAGTTCACGGTTCACATATTGCTGAAGCCTGGCTTGGAGAATTTTGAGCATTACTTTACTAGCTTGTGAGATGAGTGCAATTGTGCGGTAGTTTGAGCTTTCTTTGGCATTGCCTTTCTTTGGGATTGGAATGAAAACTGACCTTTTCCAGTCCTGTGGCCACTGCTGAGTTTTCCAAATTTGCTGGCATATTGAGTGCAGCACTTTCCAAGCATCATCTTTCAGGATTTGAAATAGCTCAACTGGAGTTCTATCACCTCCACTAGCTTTGTTCATAGTGATGCTTCTAAGGCCCACTTGACTTCACATTCCAGGATGTCTGGCTCTAGGTCAGTGATCACACCATCGTGATGATCTGGGTCGTGAAGATCTTTTTTGTACAGTTCTTCTGTGTATTCTTGCCACCTCTTCTTGATATCTTCTGCTTCTGTTAGGTCCATACCATTTCTGTCCTTTATCGAGCCCATCTTTGCATGAAATATTCCCTTGGTATCTCTAATTTTATTGAAAGGATCTCTAGTCTTTCCCATTCTGTTGTTTTCCTCTATTTCTTTGCATTGATCGCTGAGGAAGGCTTTCTTATCTCTTCTTGCTATTCTTTGGAACTCTGCATTCAGATGCTTATATCTTTCCTTTTCTCCTTTGATTTTCACTACTCTTCTTTTCATGGTTATTTGTAAGGCCTCCCCAGACAGCCATTTTGCTTTTCTGCATTTCTTTTCCATGGGTATGGTCTTGATTCTAGTCTCTTGTACAGTGTCACAAACCTCATTCCATAGTTCATCAGGCACTCTGTCTATCAGATCTAGGCCCTTAAATCTATTTCTCACTTCCACTGTATAATCATAAGGGATTTGATTTAGGTCATACCTGAATGGTCTAGTGATTTTCCCTACTTTCTTCAATTTAAGTCTGAATTTGGTAATAAGGAGTTCATGATCTGAGCCACAGTCAGCTCCCAGTCTTGTTTTTGTTGACTGTATAGAGCTTCTCCATATGCGGCTCAAAGAACTTAATCAATCTGATTTCATTGTTGACCATCTGGTGATGTCCATGTGTAGAGTCTTCTCTTGTGTTGTTGAAAGAGGGTGTTTGGTATGACCAGTGCATTTTCTTGGCAAAACTCGATTAGTCTTTGTCCTGCTTCATTCCATATTCCAAGGCCAAATTTGCCTGTTACTCCAGGTGTTTCTTGACTTCTTACTTTTGCATTCCAGTCCCCAATAATGAAAAGGACATCTTTTTTGGGTGTTAGTTCTAAAAGGAATCAGCGATATCAAATGGATTGGAATGGGTGAACTTAACTCAGATGACCATTATATCTACTACTGTGGACAGGAATCCCTCATAAGAAATGGAGTAGCCATCATGGTCCACAAAAGAATCAGTAATGCAGTACTTGAATGCAATCTCAAAAACGACAGTATGATCTCTGTTCTTTTCCAAGGCAAACCATTCAATATCACAGTAATCCAAGTCTATGCCCCAACCAGTAATGCTGAAGAAACTGAAGTTGAATGGTTCTATGAAGACCTACAAGACCTTTTAGAACTAAAACCCAAAAAAGATGTCCTTTTCACTATAGGGGACTGGAATGCAAAAGTAGCATACAATCCAGAGGTTAATATTCTATTTGTGGTCAGTGACAATATACTCAAAACTAATATTAATTTATATTATTTGTCATACTACCAATTTTTGGGGCATATTATACTCAAAGTAATTAAAAGAAAATTTTAGAGATTAGTATCAATGTTGATACATATCTTTGAAATCTCTGTCTATTTAAAATATATGACTGTTTTACTACTTTCAATAGTAACTCAATATTTAGGATAAAGTACATTTGAAAAAAAAACTATCTAAAGAAGCAGAATAAAATATAGGCAGGAAGAAACATGTAATATATAATTTATTGGACAATTTTACATGTTCCTGTACAATTTGTAGAATTTACTGTATCTCAAAATTGGTTCATAAATATGATTTTAGAAAAAAATGGTTATTTAAACAACTTATTACTTTTTTTCCTGATAATTTAGGTATTTTTCCCCATTATCAGAAAGTGATCCTGAAGCATTATCTAGCTTTCAGAAATCTTTAAAGTACAGAACTTTATATATATATTATACACAACTTAGCAGCAGCTAAGTTGTTCTAGCTGCACACGCATATGTTGCTGCTGCTGCTAAGTTGCTTCAGTCATGTTCAACTCTTTGTGACCCTATGGACTGTAGCCCACCAGGCTTCTCTGTCCACAGGATTCTTCAGGCAAGAATACTGGAGTGGGTTGCCATGCCCTCCTCCAGGGGATCTTCCTGACCCAGGGATCAAACCTGCATCTCTTTTGTCTCCTGTACTGGCAGGCAGGTTCTTTACCACTAGAGCCATATATATGTATATATATATGGGGCTTCCCTGGTGGTTCAGCTGCAATGCAGGAGACCTGGGATCAATCCCTTGGTTGGGAAAATTCCCTGTAGGAGGACATGGCAGCCCACTCCAGTATTCTTGTCTGGAGAATCCCCATGGACAGAGGAGCCAGGTGGGCTATAGTCCATGGGGTTGCAGAGTCGGACACGACTGAGAGATGAGGCACAGCACATGCATACACACACACACACACATACGTATACATGTATAGGCATGTGTGCATGTGTGCTCAGTCATGTCCGACTCTTTTTGACCCCACAGACTCTATGTAGCCCGCCAGCCTCCACTGTCCATGTGATTTTCCATGGAAGAATATTGGAGTGGTTTGCCATTTCCTTCTCCAGGGGATTTTTCTGACCCAGGGATCAAACTCACATCTCTTGTGTTTTCTGAGTTGGCAGGCAAATTACTTACTGCTGCATAACCAAGGAAGTCCATATATGTATGTATGTATATCCCTGGTGGCTAAGATGGTAAAGAATCTGCCTGCAATGCAGGAGACCCGAATTTGATCCCTGGGTCAGGAAGATTCCCTGGAGGAGGGAATGTCTACCCACTCCAGTATTCTTGCCTGGAGAATTCCATAGACAGAAGAGCCTGGCAACTACAGTCCATGGGTGGCAAATGTCAGACACCTCTAAGCAACTAACTCTTTCATATCTATCTAGCTAGCTAGATATATGCTGAGACAATATAATACAAGTAAAGCCTAAGGCTCTCAAATTCTGATCACTTTTAATTTTATTAATGAGCTCCTTCTATCCCCTCTCCTCTAGCAACTTGTATCTATGATTCTTTATGTTTAGTTACATTTGCTCATTATTTTAAGGATTTTCAAATATACGTAAAATCATATGCACTTTTCTGTTTGATTTATTTAACATAACATAATACCCTCTAGGTTCATCCATGTTGTCGCAAATGGAAAGGTTTTTTTCTATTATATGACTGAGTAATATTCCATTCCCACGTGGTACAGTGGTAAAGAACCCACTTGCCAAGTCAGGAGACATGAGACACGTGGGTTCTATCCCTAGGTCAGCAAGATCCCCTGAACTGGGAAATGGCAACCTACTCCAGTATTCTTGCCTGGAAAATTCCATGGACAGAGGAGTCTGGCAGGCTACAGTCCAGGAGGTCGTAAAGAGTCAGAGACGACTGAACAGCTAAGCACAGACACACAGATAATATTCCAGAATCTGCCTGCAATGCTGAGACTCAGTTTCAGTCACTGGGTCAGGAAGATCCCCTGCAGAAGGAATGGTAACACACTCTAGTATTCTTGCTTAGAGAATTCCATGGACAGGGGAGACTGGTGGGCTACAGTCCATGGGGTCGCAAAGAGTTGGACATGACTGAGTGAGAAGGAAATGGTAACCCACTCCAGTACTCTTGCCTGGAGGATCTCAGGGACAGGGAAACCTGGTGGGCTGCCGTCTATGGGGTTGCACAGAGTTGGACACGACTGAAGCAACTTAGCAGCAGCAGCAGCAGCAGAGTGACTAACACATGCTGCTATTTTACAGGCAAATATTTTAAATATTTGTCAACTGATAAAATATTACTGGTTGAGGGATGCTAAAATCCTCTTTTATTGACTTCTTCATAGAATGTTTCACTTTTGTGGTTGTTTTTGTTCAATCTCCAAGTCATATCCGACCAAGCCATATCTTTGCAACCCCACAGACCGCAGCACGTCAGGATTCCCTGTCCTTCACTGTTTCCTGGAGTTTGCTCAAACTCATGTCCATTGAGTTATCCAATCATCTCATCCTCTGTTGTCCCCTTCTCCTCCTACCCTCAAAATATCCCAGCATCAGGGTCTTTTCCAATGAATTGGCTCTTCCCATAAGGTGGCCAAAGTATTGGAACTTCAGCTACAGCATCAGTCCTTCCAATGAATATTCAGGGTTGATTTCCTTTAGGACTGACTGCTTTGATCTCCCTTCTGTCCAGGGAATTCTCAAGAGTCTTCTTCAGCACCATAGTTGAAAGCATCAATTCTTTGGCACTCTGCCTTCTTTCTGGTCCAGCTCTCATATTCGTAACTGACTACTGAAAAGACCATGCTGCTACTGCTAAGTTGCTTCAGTAGTGTCCGACTCTGTGCAACCCCATAGACGGCAGCCCATCAGGTTTCCCCGTCTCTGGGATTCTCCAGGCAAGAACATTGGAGTGGGTTGCCATTTCTTTCTCCCATGCATGAAAGTGAAAAGTGAAAGTGAAGTTACTCAGTCGTGTCCAACTCTAGCGACCCCATGGACTGCAGCCTACCAGGCTCCTCCATCCATGGGATTTTCCAGGCAAAAGTACTGGAGTGGGGTGCCATTGCCTTCTCCGAATAGCCTTGACTATATATGGACCTTTGTTGGAAAAGTGATGCCTTTGCTTTTTAACACTCTGTATAGGTTTCTCATAGCTATCCTTCCAAGAAGCAATTGTCTTCTAATTTCATGGCTGCAATCACTATCCACAGTGACTTTAGAGCCCAAGAAGAGGAAGTCTGTCACTTCTTTCACCTTTTCCCCTTCTATTTGTTATGAAGTGATGGGACTGGATGCCATGATCTTAGTTTTTTAATACTGAGTTTTAAGCCAGCTTTTTTATTCTCCTCTTTCACTCTCATCAAGAGGCTCTCTAGTTCCTCTCCACTTTCTTCCATTAGAGAGGCATCATCTGCTCATCTGAGGTTGTGGATATTTCTCCCAGTAACCTTGATTCCAGCTTGGAACTTACCCAGCCTGACATTTCTCATGATGCTCTCTCCATATAAGTTAAATAAAGAGGGTAACAATATAAAGCCTTGTCACACTCCATTCTCAATTTTTAACCAGTCAGCTGTTCCATATAAGGTTCTAATTGTTGCCTCTTGACCTGCATACAGGTTTCTCAGGAGACAGGGAAGATGATCTCTTATTTCTGTATCTTTAGGAGTTTTCCACAGTTTGTTTGGAGAAGGCAATGGCACCCCACTCCAATACTTTTGCCTAGAAAATCCCATGGATGGAGGAGCTTGGTAGGGTGCAGTCCATGGGGTCGCTAGAGTCCGACATGACTGAGCGACTTCACTTTCACTTTTCACTTTCATTCATTGGAGAAGGAAATGGCAACCCACTCCAATGTTCTTGCCTGGAGAATCCCAGGGATGGGGGAGCCTGGTGGGCTGCCGTCTATGGGGTTCCACAGAGTCAGACACGACTGAAGCGGTGCAACAGCAGCAGCCACAGTTTGTTATGATTCATGCAGTAAAAGGCTTTAGCATAGTCATTGAAACAGAAGAAAATGTTTTTCTGGAATTCTGTTGCTTTTGCTATGATCCACTGAATGGTGGCAATTTGATCTCTGGTTCCTTTGCCTTTTCTAAACTGAGCTTATACATCTGGAAATTCTTGATTCAAGTACTGCTGAAGCTTAGCTTGAAGGATTTTGAGCATAACCTTACTAGCATGGGAAGTGAGTGCATTGTCCAGTAGTTTGAACATTCTTTAGTACTGCCCTTCTTGGGAACTGGGATGAAGATTTACCTTTCCCAGTCCTTTGACTACTGCTGGGTTTTCCGAATTTGCTGACGTATTGAGTGCAGCACTTTAACAGCATCATCTTTTAGGATTTTAAATAGTTCTGCTGGAATTCCAACACCTTCAGTAGCTTTATTAGCAGTACTACTTCCTAAGGCCCACTTGACTTCGCAGGCTAGGATGTCTGGCTTTAGGTTAGAGACCACACCATCGTGGTTATCTGAGTCATTAAGAGCTTTTTTGTACAGTTCTTCTGGGTATTCTTGCCACCTCTTCTTAATCTCTTCTGCTTCTGTTAGGTCCATAGTGTTTCTATTCTTTATTGTGCCTATCTTTGCACAAAATGTTTCCTTGGTATTTCCAGTTTTCTCCCCCCTCCACTTTATTTTTTAATATAAATTTATTTATTTTAATTGAAGGCTAATATCTTTACATATTGTATTTTCTTGAAGAAATCTCTAGTCTTTCCCATTCTATTGTTTTCCTCTATTTGTTTTCATTGTTCACTTAAGAAAGCTTTCTTATGTCTCCTTGCTATTCTTTGGAACTCTGCATTCAGTTGGGTATATCTTTTCCTTTCTCCTTTGTCTTTTGCTTCTTCTTTTTTTTTTTTTTTTTAATCAGCTATTTGTAAGGCCTCCTCAGACAACTGTTTTGCCTTCTTGCATTTCTTTTTCTTTGGGATGGTTTTGATCACTGCCTCCTGTACAATGTTATGCACCTCCATCCATTGTTCTTCTGCACTCTATTAGATCTAATCCCTTGAATTGATTTGTCACTTCCACTGTATAATAGTAAGGGACTTGATTTAGGTCATACCTGGCTGGTCTATTGGTTTTCCCCACTTTATTTTAAGCCTGAATTTTGATACAAGGAGTTGGTGATCTGAGCCACAGTCAGCTCCACGTCTTGTTTTTGCTGACTGTATGAGCTTCTCCAGTATTCTGGCCTGGAGAATTCCATGGCCTGTATAGTTCAGGGGGTCCCAAAGAATCAGACACGACTGAGTAACTTGCACTTGTATAGAGCTTCTCCATCTTTGACTGAACAGAAATATAATCAATCTGATTTCATTATTGACTATTTGGTGATGCCCATGTAAAGTCATCTCTTGAATTATTGAAAAAGGGTGTTTTCTATGAACAGTGTATTTTAGTTTACTGATTCCTAAGATGTCAATGTTCAGTCTTACCATCTCCTGCTTGACCACATCTAATTTACCTTGATACATGGACCTAACATTTCAGGTTCCTTGCAATATTGTTCTTTACAGCACTGGACGTTACTTTCAACACCAGCCACATCCACAACTGAGTGGCATTTCTGCTTTGGCCCAGCCACTTCATTCTTTCTGGAGCTACAAGTAATTGCCCTATAGTCTTTCCCAGTAGCATATTGGACACCTTCCGACTAGGGGGCTCATTTTCTGGTGTCACGTATTTTTGCCTTTTCATACCGTTTATGGGGTTCTCATGGCAAGGATACCAGAGTAGCTTGCCATTCCCTCCTCCAGTGGACCATGTTTTGTCAGAACTCTCCATTATGACCCATCTGTCTTGGGTGGTTCTGCATGTCATGGTTCATAGCTTCATTGAGTTATGCAAGCCCCTTTGTCATGACAAGCTGTGATCCATGAAGAAGCAAAAATGATATACTAAACATTAAGCCTCTAATAAGTATTCTTATATTTTTCCGGAATTTTATATGCATATAATTTTGAATATCACTTATATTACTGGTTTTTAGACTAAAAATCTTTGATTCAGAGAGATTTCAGGTTGATATATTGCTTTGCTAATTCATGTTTTGTGCAATTTTTGTTAGTTACCAATTTTTTTCCAGAAAAAAAATCCAGGCTGGGTTTCTGAATTGTCTATTTAAATTTTGTATCTATGTCTGTATTTGCATGGTTGAAAAGAAATTATCTCTGTCAATCTAAGTTTAGCTACAAATCATTATATATATGTTTGAAAACAAGCAACCACCACAGGGTAAGCAAATATACTGAATGACTATGATTAATGTACTGCTGATGATGTTTAAATCAACAAATGAGTCAGCTAATGAGTCAATTATCTGTTGATCTAAATAACTAATGAAAAAAGCTAACTAACTTGTTAACATCAATTGTGTGTTTGATATTTAGGCGTTTTGATGTAATCATGACAAAGTGTATAAAAACACAAATTCTACATTTTCAATCATTTTTCTCCATCATCATTTCCCAAGGCACTCTTTTAGTATCTCTCCTACTGGGTAGTTTCATCATTAGTAAATGGATAAATAAGGAATTCAAGAGTACAAAATTGGCACTAAGTAACTATGTACTTCAGTAAAAGTTTGTTAATATTTTTCAGACTCAATTTTTTCACCTGTATGTTACAGGGATTATAATAGAAGTATTTGGAGTGTCATTAAATTTCAAAATTACTCATGCTATGAATCTGGTCTATGCATTCTGAAAAGTTAACATGGTCAAGAAGTGATCAGAAAATGTCAGTTTTTACTTGTGGAGACTTTGCCTAAGGATATCAGATTATCAAGATTTATAGTTTAGTATGCAATTTAGATGGAAAAGGCAATGGCACCCCACTCCAGTACTCTTGCCTGGAAAATCCCATGGATGGAGGAGCCTGGTAGGCTGCAGTCCATGGGGTCGCTAAGAGTCAGACAGGACCGAGTGACTTCACTTTCACTTTTCACTTTCATGCATTGGAGAAGGAAATGTCAACCCATTCCAGTGTTCTTGCCTGGAGAATCCCAGGGACAGGGGAGCCTGGTGGGCTGCTATCTATGGCGTCACACAGAGTCGGACACGACTGAAGCAACTTAGCAGCAACAGCAGCAGCATGCAATTTTGGAAGAGTATGAGATAAGACTATAAAATCACTAATATCATAGACAATGTTAACATAGTTTATATTCTTGTAAATGAGAACCAGAACAATAACTATCAGGACACTAAATTATATGAAATTTGCTATAAAGACATTTCTGATTAGCTTAAATTGGAAATATCCTTCTACCTCTTTCATGGGTTTATTCAGAGTTTGTGTACAAATCCTCATTAAGCATTTCCCCATCAATGGCAACCCACTCCAGTATTCTTGCCTGGAGAATCCCAGGGATGGAGGAGCCTGGTGAGCTGCCATCTATGGGGTCACACAGAGTCGGACACGACTGAAGTGACTTAGCAGCAGCAGCATCAATGCTAAAACAAACATATGCTTATTTTCTCTTCTTCAGAAATGTTTTACCTCAATTACTGAGTAATGCTTAAGCTCTCATTAAAAAATCATTGTAGACAAAGTTTAAATCTGAATAATTTGAAAATAACCAACTTTATATCAGTTCACTAATATATTGATTACACTATCGTCAACAAGCTATATAAATTTCTTTGATGTAAGTATAATTTAGGTACAAGTATAGAGATTGATGACTACATGGTAATGGACAAGACAAGAAAAAATTCATTGTAAAAAGCAAACCATTAGAAATCATATTCCCAATTTGACTTTTGTCAAATCTTTTTTTCTTTTAAGTGAAATACAGTTGAAGAAAAAAGAACTCAAGCATTAGAGGACACATACACATACACACACACACATATGTATTAAGTTTTAAGAACATAAAAAGATGATAAAATAGGCTAATTAAACAAGTAGTTACACTGTTCCAGTGATTGAATAGGAATATTAACAACATAGAAAATATTTTTAAATTAAGATAATGTACATCTATGGTCTTCCAAACATTTATTATATAATAATGAAACTCAGATAATTTTACTTTCTTGAAAAGGTTATTATCTTACTGACCAAATGTCTGAAGGCTATTTTCACTTGCTTGTTCCTTAATGTATAGATGAAAGGGTTCAAGAGAGGGGCAACTGAGGTATTTAAAACAGCCACTCCCTTATTAAAAGTTGCGGCATCCTCCACAGAGGGATTTATATACATGAAGATACAGCTTCCATAAGAAAGTGAGACCACAATCATATGAGAAGAACATGTAGAAAAAGCTTTTTTTCTTTGTTGAGCAGATGGGATTCTCAGAATTGTTCTGATAATGTATGTATAGGAAAGAATCACCAGCATCAAGGTGAAGATGAGAGTAACAGCAGCAAGGACAAACTCAATCACTTCTATGAAACGTGTGTCTGAACAGGATAAATGCAACAGTACCGTATAGTCACAGCAATAATGATTGATGATGTTGGAGGCGCAGAAAGGCAGCTGGAGAGTCATTACATGAGGCACAATGACAACTAAAAAGCCAGAGAACCAGGAACAAAGGACAAGTTGAATGCAGAGTCTTCTGCTCATTAGAGTTGTGTAATGTAGTGGTTTGCAAATGGCAACATAGCGATCAAAGGACATGGCAGCTAAAAGGTAAAATTCCGTCGCTCCCAGAAGGATGGCAAAAAAATACTGAGTGAAACAACCAGCAAAGGAGATAGTCTTGTCTCCAGTTCCAATACTGACTAACATTTTGGGAGCAAAGACAGAGGTAAAAGATACTTCCAAAACAGAGAAATTACGGAGGAAGAAATACATAGGAGTCTGAAGGCGATGGTCCAGCAAGGTCAGAATGATGATTGTCAAGTTTCCCATGATATTTAAGACATATGTTAACAGCAGAAAAAGGAAAAGCACAGCTTGAAGCTTGGCATCACTTGTCAGACCAAGAAGGATGAACTCTATCACGGATGTTTGGTTTCCCATAGTTAACTTCTGACAAGTTCAGGAAGAATAAAATAATAATGATAACGATTGGAATAAAATTTACCAGGTTTTATTGAAAAATAAAATCAAATAACAAAGGTACTGCTTCTTAGCGATATTTTCAATTGTTTCTTCTAAAATGAATCAATATTTGTTTTTCATCATTTTCCCACTTGTTTGCACTTTCCTTTGTATTCTTTCTGTTCTAACTTTCTTCTCTAACCTATTGGATGCTGTCACACATACTTACACAAATATAAAGAAAATTTAGAGAGGAGGTTTTAATTGGGATTTCTTAATTAGCCTTTTAACTCAGTTTGTTAGCCAACAAGTATATATAATCCAAGGTATGAACTCTAGGAATAAAATTGGACTTGCTCACTTTTCAGATTTCTCATTTTGAACAATAGTTCTGTACATCTACTGAAGTTCAAAGAGTGGATAGATTTTTATTTTAATTCTGAAGTGTTTGGAACTTACAATACTGACAGTTTCTCTGTCATGAAAAGTGTTCAATAAATGACATCACC
Organism: Bos javanicus; assembly: GCF_032452875.1. Classification (NCBI taxonomy): domain Eukaryota; kingdom Metazoa; phylum Chordata; class Mammalia; order Artiodactyla; family Bovidae; genus Bos; species Bos javanicus. Next base: position 59,511,985 of record NC_083872.1, read on the forward strand.
ATTTAATATAGATATATGGATTAATGTGTCCTTGGTGAAATATTAAATTTAAAGAAATATTATGCTTTCTTGCTATTAGCAGAATCTGCCCATCAACCTATTGCAGTTCTTTAAAAGTCAGTTCAAGCTCTGCTCTCCATACAATTTTATCTGACAAATGCAATTAGCAATAATTGTTTCTCTTCTTTATAAAAATTTATCAGAAAGTAACACTGGGTTATAAAGTTAAATTATTTTCTAATATATCAAATATGTATACTTTATCCAACTTTTACATAAACCTATAGCCCACAAGAACAGGCTCCAGTTTTCTTTATATCTTTTTTAGAGAGGCTAGAAAATTTCACAGATTTGTTAAAAATTTCAATGCAAAATATATATTTTTTTTACTTCTCTTTAGATTCATGGGGCTTCCCAGGTGGCACTAGTTGTAAAGAACCCACCTGCTAATGCAGGGGATGTAAGAGATGCAGGTTCAATTCCTGGTCTGGGAAGATCCCATGGAGAAGGAAATGGCAACCCATTCCAGTATGCTTGCCTGGAAAATCCCATGAAGGAGGAGCCTGGCAGCCTACAGTCCATTCATAGACCTATTTAATTGAATACTATAGAGCTTTATGCAAATCAAAACTCCAATTAAGTTTATGCATACTGTTTCTCAGATTTTTCTTTTAATATTTTCCATAATCAGACATGAAAAAATGTTACTACAAGAATGATTTTCCTATGCAAAATATTATGAGGTTTCTTTTTCATTTAGCTATTGTTTCACTACTTATGTTGACATATGTTCATATGATGATATGCAATAAGGCAGTGGTAGTAATACATTACATCCATATCAAGGTAAAAATTCCAGAAATATTTGATACACATAAAAGGGTAACTTTGCTGGGAAGATTTATTGTATGATAGAATTATGTCTGGAAAATTTGAAGATTCATGTCTCCTGATATTATAACTATAACCAATTTTCACTTTTGTACAGAATTTTCTCTTTTGTTAACTACCTCTATATTAATGTATTAACATGAAGTTATAACATGCTATGCAGTTATACAGTATTAGTGTATTAAAAATCCTGTTATGTTAATAATGAGATAAATGTACCAATAATATAAATTTAAATGTTAATTGATTATGGTTATCTATGTCAGAATATATTATCTTGACTACTTTGTAATGAGTACAGATAAATGAGTGTGAGAAATTAAAAATTATGCACAAATAATGAATTTCACAGAAATATTTTATATTCAGAGACATATTAGGACAGTACTTCCACTATCAAAAGCTAGCTCATTAAACTGTAATATTGCCACAACTACCTGAAATAAATCTTGAGATTTGAACAGTTAGTAGTGATTTTCTCCTTTCTACATAAAAATATCTAGTGTATCATATAATTTGAATATATCAATGTTAATCTACTTGTTTGAGGTCCTAACTATTAAGTTTCAAAATTCTACTTTAGAAATTCATTAATCAATTATATTCACAAAGCAACAACAATATTCTGAAATTTTCATTGTTTAGCATCTTTGACAAAATAAAAACTTTGTAAATAATTCCCATGTAATATAAATACTTTATTGAATGAAAAAAAGACTTTAAAAATTCAGCAAAAACACTTTTATATAAGTGATCTCATCTATTAAATAAAAGATGAACAAAATGATAATTTTATATAAGAAGAAAATTTTATAGCAAACATTTTAACATAATAAAAGATGACAATCCTTTAAGATTAAACTTAGCATTATTCCCAGAAAAAGAATATATATAGTCATATATAAAATTACATCTATATATTATCAAATAACAAATATTTCATTCAAACAAGATTTATTTAGCAAAAGATATATTTGTCATTAAAAGGTATCCTGCTAAGATACTGATTTTTTTTAAAGATAAGGCTTATTTGTAGTTGAAAAGATGTTGATAAACTTTCTCAGACTTTTCTAGATATCATTAGTTTTGAATCCCTTCACAATGAATTACATATAACTCTCATGTTTAGGCTGTGTCTCTTTCTGCAGTGGACCCTAAGCATTAGAAACCTCTATCCCTTTGTTCTTGATTACATTCAGGAGGAAAGTTAAGAAAACTGAATCCATAAAAAGTAGGAATTGGAATAGTTGGAAAACAGGAAAAAAGTTATTTATTTTACCACTTCAAGCTCTAATTCTGTGAGCGTAGCATTTTTTTTTTTTTTTGGCTTGAAAATACCTTTTGCTGTTAAAATATAATGCTTTGAAAAAATTTACCTTTATTTAAGTCAATCAAAATTTTATGAAAAAGAATGTATGTGCAGTTATGTCAACAAGTACACATGAAAGGTATACAAACAAAACAATAATGAGACACATCTCTAGTTAAATGCAGCAGTCATCAGCCCTCTCCTACCTCAAATAGATAAATCAGTTCTACCTTCACTCCAAATCAGCTCCTTTTGTGGCTGAAAGAGAGAATATAAAGTTTTAGAATCCACTGGGAAATCCTCCCTGGACCATGAGAATGTGTCTGCTTCAAAACCCTCAGCAAGAGCCTGATTTTCTCTCCTAACAAAGGTAGGAAAATTAGAAGGTAGGAGAAGAAAACGGTGGTCCTATGCATTGGAGAAGGAAATGGCAACCCACCCCAGTATTCTCTCCTGGAGAATCCCAGGGACAGAGGAGCCTGGTGGGCTGCCGTCTATGGGGTTGCACAGAGTCAGACACGACTGAAGTGACTTAGCAGCAGCATGTGGAGGATATACCCAGGCTGCAATCCCCCAATTTCATTGATCTTAGAAATTATCTATCACTCTTTTTCATATTCACTTTGCTCTGAGTGTATATATTGCTGTTTCCTGGTCACGTAAGAGCATTACCAACTCCATGCTCATCTATCTTTCTGCGTTCTTTCTCCAGCCATTACAAGACTGGAGTTCCCTCTCGTCACAAAGATCTCAGAAGTGGGCATGCCTCACAGAAACCTCCCTGACCATACTACACAGGATAGTCACTACTCAGTCACATCTGACACCTTCAGTTCAGTTTAGTTCAGTCGCTCAGTTGTGTCCGACTCTTTGCGACCCCATGATTCGCAGCACACCAGGCCTCCCTGTCCATCACCAACTCCTGGAGATCACTCAGACTTATGTCCATCGAGTCAGTGATGCCATCCAGCCATCTCATCCTCTGTTGTCCCCTTCTCCTCCTGCCCGCAGTCCCTCCCAGCATCAGGGTCTTTTCCAATGAGTCAACTTTTCGCATGAGGTGGCCAAAGTATTGGAGTTTAAGCTTTAGCATCAGTCCTTCCAAAGAACACCCAGGACTGATCTCCTTTAGGATGGACTGGCTGGATCTCCTTGCAGTCCAAAGGACTCTCAAGAGTCTTCTCCAACACCACAGTTCAAAAGCATCAATTCTTCCAGGCTCAGCTTTCTTCACAGTCCAACCCTCACATCCATACATGATCACTGGAAAAACCATTCTTGACTGGACGGACCTTTGTTGGCAAAGTAATATCTCTGCTTTTTAATATGCTATCTAGGTTGGTCATAACTTGCCTTCTAAGGAGTACGGACCTTTTAATTTCATGGCTGCAGTCACCATCTGCAGTGATTTTGGAGCCCAGAAAAATAAAGCCTGACACTGTTTCCCCATCTATTTACCATGAAGTGATGGGACCAGATGTCTTAGCTTGCTTGGTATTTAATACAGAGTATATTTTTTTATTGTTAACATCACTTCTAAATTCTATTATTTTTTATTTGCTTTCATGCTTATTGCATATCATCCTCACTAAAATGTAAGCTCCATTAAGTGAAGGACTTTTATTAATGCTAGGTCGTAAATCACTAGGTGTTATGAAAGTGACCAGTACATATTTAAAATTCTATTAATATATGTGAATTGCATCATTTTTTTTACCTGAATCTTATTTCATATCAGTTTTTTCTAGTTTTGAGCTATTCTAGCATGTCATATTACTTTAAGTTTTCATGAGAGATCAGGGGGGTTCAGGACAGGGAACACATGTACACCCAGGGCAGATGCATGTTGATGTATGGCAAAACCAATACAATATTGTTTAAAAAAATAATAATAATAAAAATTTAAAAAATAATTTAAAAATTCCTTTTCTCTAAATCAACGCAAAGATACTCCAACATAGAAAAAAATAAGGTTAACAGATTAAAAACAGAAAACTTCAAAGAAATATTCAGTTTATATCAAGTATTTTAAATATGCTGATCTGAAAGGACCTATGAAGTATTCACTTAAGAAAATATATTTCACTCTAACATTTCCTATTTAAGAAATAATAAAAGAAATTTGTCATCTCTGTCTAAAAAATGATTCTGATAAATATTTCTAATTGAATCATGTGAAAACACATACAAACATCTAAAAAAATTAATGTTTTTATAAGCAAAGTGAATGCAAGAAAAATGAAATGGAATGTCAGCATTAACAGTTAAATAAAATGTCACCTTTATGATTATTTTCCTAACTCCATTCAATTTTTTATAAATTAATTGATTAATTATAATTAATTATATAGATGATTCTTGTAATCACCAATATACATGTGTATATCTTCAGTACAAATTCAATTTAATGATGAGAAGTATATTCAACTAAGCATATGTTTAAAAATAATCAGGTCTATAAAATAAATAGTGTATGAAATCAGATCAGATCAGATCAGTCGTTCAGTCATGTCCGACTCTTTGTGACCCCATGAATCGCAGCACGCCAGGCCTCCCTGTCCATCACCAACTCCCGGAGTTCACTCAGACTCACGTCCATTGAGTCAGTGATGCCATCCAGCCATCTCATCCTCTGTCGTACTAAATATATCCATGGCTCAAAATGATTGTAATCACCCAGTGATAAACCCATGCACCTATGGACACCTTATCTTTGACAAAGGAAGCAAGAATATACAAAGAAGAAAAGACAATCTCTTTAACAAGTGATGCTGGGAAAACTGGTCAACCACTTGTAAAAGAATGAAACTAGAACACTTTCTAACACCATACACAAAAATAAACTCAAAATGGATTAAAGATCTAAACATAAGACCAGAAACTATAAAACTCTTAGAGGAGAACATAGGCAAAACACTCTCTGACATACATCACAGCAGGATCCTCTATGACGCACCTCCCAGAATATTGGAAATAAAAGCAAAAATAAACAAATGGGATCTAATTAAAAGTAAAAGCTTCTGCATGACAAAAAAAAAAAAAAAAAAACTATAAGCAAGGTGAAAAGACAGCCTTCAGAATGGGAGAAAATAATAGCAAATGAAGCAACTGACAAACAACTAATCTCAAAAATATACAAGCAATCCCTGTAGCTCAATTCCAGAAAAATAAGCAACCCAATCAAAAAATGGGCCAAAGAACTAGACATTTCTCCAAAGAAGACATACAGATGGTTAACAAACACATGAAAAAATGCTCAACATCACTCATTATCAGAGAAATGCAAATCAAAATCACAATCAGGTACCATTCCACACCAGTCAGAATGGCTGGAATCCAAAAGTCTACAAGCAATAAATGCTGGAGAGGATGTGGAGAAAAGGGAACCCTCTTACACTGTTGGTGGGGATGCAAACTAGTACAGCCACTATGGAGAACAGTGTGGAGATTCCTTAAAAAACTGGAACTAGAACTGCCATATGACCCAGCAATCCCACTGCTGGGCATACACACTGAGGAAACCAGAATTGAAAGAGACACGTGTACCCCAATGTTCATCACATCACTGTTTATAATAACCAGGACATGGAAGCCACCTAGTTGTCCATCAGCAGATGAATGGATAAGAAAGTGGTGGTACATATACACAATGGAGTATTACTCAGCCATTAAAAAGAATACATTTGAATCAGTTCTAATGAGGTGGATGAAGCTGGAGCCGATTATAGAGAGCCAAGTAAGCCAGAAAGAAAAAGACCAATACAGTATACTAAGGCATATATATGGAATTTAGAAAGATGGTAATGATAACCCTATATGGGAGACAGCAAAAGAGACAGATGTATAGAACAGTTTTTTGGACTCTGTGGGAGAGGGACGGGGGGATGATTTGGGAGAATGGCATTGAAACATGTGTAATATCATATAAGAAACAAATCACCAATCCAGGTTTGATGCAGGATACAGGAAGCTTGGGGCTGGTGCACTGGGATAACCCAGAGGGATGGTATGGGGAGGGAGGTGGGAGGGGGTTCAGGATGGGGAACACGTGTACACCCGTGGCGGATTCATGTTGATGTATGGCAAAACCAATACAATATTGTAAAGTAATTAGCCTCTAATTAAAATAAATAAATTTAATTAAACATAAAATTTAAAAAATGATTGTAATTAATGAAAAATTTCTATATACAAAATAGAAATATAAAAAAAAATTTGTATGCAATTTGAATTTCTTTCAGATAGCAATTTATTGCTTGCCTGACACAATATTCTCACACACATACTAATGTAATGATTTCAATATTTTCTCAGGGAATTGTCAGTTTCACTCGTGAACTTCCCTTGATTAATCTATGCATAAATAACATACTTTCCTCTTTTTATATATTATCTCTTCATATGACTTCTTTAGAGCTAAATCTAGTATTGTGAAATAACCAGTGAATTGCTCAAATGATAATTCATCTTTCCATGTTCTCTTGGCCCTTTCAGTAGACGTCACATGGATGCTGCCCAACATTTTTTGCACATCTCTTGCATTGAATCTCTTTTCTGTTTAAAATTCTGCTTCAATATGAATATTCTATGTAATATCCTATATAAGAAATATTTACTACCTTCTCTGTATACATAAGGACGTTTTTGGCAACTACCAGTTTTTTTTTTTTGTTTGTTTGTTTGTTTGTTTTTTATGATGTGTGTGTGTGTTGTGCAGAAGGGCATATAGCATTATAGCTTCTAAATTTAAGCCCAGTTAGATTACTAAATTACTGTTTTACTGAGGTATAATTGATTTATAATAAATTTCACATATTTAAGATATACAAATTGATTAAGTTTTCAGATTATATCTGTGCAAACACCACCATGATCAAGATAATGAATGTATCTATGGAACACTAAATTTCCTCACACTTCTTTTTAATTTTTTCCAGGCATTCTACTCAGTCCCACACAACTAACTTGTTATAACTATAAATTAATGCATATTTTCTAAACTTTTATGTAAATGTAATTATGTATTTAGTTCTTAAATTTAGGGTCTTTGAACCATTTTGAGTTAATTTTTGTACACAGTATGAGGTATGGGGCCAAATTCATTCTGTTGCATGTGGCTATCCAGTTTTTCTGGTACTGTTTCTTGAAAATACTGTCTTGGCACCTTAGAAAATCAGTTAACCATATATACAAGAGTTTATTTCTGGGATCCCTTTTCTGCCCCATTGGCTTCTATGTCTATCTTTTATGCCAGTACTACAATTGTTTTTGATTATTGTGGCTTTGTAGTATGTTCTGAAACCAAAAAGTTTGAGACTTCCAGCTTTGTTCTTCTTTTACATGATTGTTTTTTGGCTATTTAGGATCCTTTGAAGTTACATATGAATTTGAGGTAGGCTTTCCATATCAAAAAAGGAAAAACAAGCTGAAGATGAAGCTCCAGTACTTTGGCCACCTGATGAGAACTGACTTGGAAAAGACCCTGATGCTAGGAAAGATTGAAGGCACAGAAGGGGATGACAGAGGATGAGGTGGTTGTATGGTATCACTGACTCAATGGACATGAATTTGAGCAAGCTCCAGGAGTTGGTGATAGACAGGGAAACCTGGCATGCTACAGTCCTGGGGTTTGTGAAGAGTCGGACATGACTGAGTGACTAAACTGAACTGCATCATAAATTTTGTCTAATTTCCTTTACACAGCACAGTTGAGGCTTTCATGTCATTCTGTGAATCAATTGTTTCTTTCTATTTCTGAATTTTATTCCATTTTATGTTTATACCATTATTTCTTTAATCTTTTATTTTTTTATTTTTTTAATTTAATTTTATTTTTAAACTTTACATAATTGTATTAGTTTTGCCAAACATCAAAATGAATCCATCACAGGTATACATGTGCTCCCCCTCCTGAACCCTCCTCCCTCCTCCCTCCCCATACCATCCCTCCAGGTCGTCCCAGTGCACCAGCTCCAAGCATCCAGTATCGTGCACATAACTTACATTTGGGCATTTTAAGGACATTTTCATTTCACGAATGAAACTATTATGAATATTTTTACAAGTTTTGTATACAGAGATGCTTTAATTTCTCTTGGGCAAATACCTGAAAGTAAAATGACTGTTTAACTTTTTAAAGAATCCAGAAAACTGTTTCCAAAAGGGTCATAATATTTTATATTCTCCACAACTTTGTGTAGGAGTTTCACTTAACCCACATCCACACTAAAATTAGGTACGATCATTCATTTTCATTTTTAGTCATTCTATTGGGTTTGTAATGGTATCTAAGTGTGATTTTAATTTATATTTTTCTAATGAATAAGATGTCAAAATTTTTTCCATGTGATTATTTATTATGGTTACATAATAAATAATTTTATTATGTTTTTCTGTGAGGTGTCTGTTTAAATCTTCTGCCTATTTATATTGTTTGTCTTATTATTAAAGTTGTAAAAGTTATTCATATATTTTAGAAAAAAGTCCTTGATCTATTTAACAACCATTTTCTTCAGTTTTGGCCTAACATTTCACTTTCATTATAATGTATTTTGAACAGTAAATTTTTGTTTTTAAAGTCCAATTTATATGGGTTTTCTTTCCTACATTTTTGTGCTTTAAGAGCTTTCCTCATTTTGTGCTTTGCCAAATGATTATCACTAAGATTTCTCCAAAACAGAAATATCCTTTGTTTTCTTTCAAAGTTCTATAGTTTGAACACTTACATTTAAACCTATGATCCATTACAAGTTAATTTTTATAAAAAGGTGTGATACAAGGAACAAGGTATTTGACATGTATATTATTATTATTTTGTATATGACTAAAAATAGTTCTAACACATTTATAGAAATAATAATCTGGTAATCCTTTCCTATTTAATTGTTTGACACTTCTACTTTGAAATATCAATAGACCTATCTCTGTGGGTCTATTTCTGGACTCTTTTTTTAAATTGAGGTATAATTGATTTGGGGCTGATGAGGTGGCTCTAATGGTAAAGAACCTGCCTGCCAATTCAGGAAATATAAGAGACATGGGTTTGATCCCTCAGTTGGGAAGATCCCCTGGAGGAGGGCATGGCAACCCACTCCAGTATTCTTGCCTGCAGAATCTGACGGACAGAGGAGCCTGGAGGGCTACAGTATATGGGTTTGCAGAGTTGACTGAAGCAACTTAACACGTGTATTTTGGGCTTCCCAGGTGGCTTTCATGGCAAAGAACCCACCAGCCAGTGCAGGAGTTGTAAGAGATGTGGGTTCAATCCCTGGGTCAGGAAGATCCCTTGGAAGAGGACAAGGCAACTGACACCAGTATTCTTGCCTGGAGAAACCCATGGACTAGCTATAGTGGGCGCTAGTCCATAGGGTTGCAAAGAATTGGACATGACTGAAACGACTTAGCATGCATGCATAGTTGATTTAGAAAATTGTGATAGTTTCAGTTGTACAACATTGTAATTCAACATTTTTATAGATTATAAATTTAAATTTATTGCATAAGAATGGCTATGTTTCCCTTTGTCCTGCAATATATCCTTGTTGCTTACCTATTCTATACATAGTAGTTTGTATGTCTTATGCCTATAACCCTATATTGTGCCTCTTCCCTTCCTTTTCCCAATGGATAACCACTAGTTTGTTCTCTACATCTATAAGCCTATTTCTGTTTTGCTAAACACATTCATTTTACTTTTAGATTCCTTATATAAGAGGTGATGTACAGTGTTTGTCTAATTTCAGTAAGTATAGTAAGTTCTAGGCCCATCTGCATTGTTGCAAATGGCAGAATTCTAGGAAATTCCATAGAACTTTCTAGGCCCACCTTCATTGTTGCAAATGACCATTCTTTTTTTACAGCGGAGTAATATTCTATTGTGTGAGTATATATATGGAAAAGGTCAGTTTTTATTCCAGTCCCAAAGAAATGCAATGCCAAAGAATGCTCAAACTACCGCACAGTTGCACTCATCTCACATGCTAGTAAAGTAATGCTCAAAATTCTCCAAACTAGGCTTCAGCAATACATGAACCGTGAACTTCCAGATGTTCAAGCTGGTTTTAGAAAAGTCTGAGGAACCAGAGATCAAAGTGCCAACATCCGCTGGATCATCAAAAAAGCAAGAGAGTTCCAGAAAAACATCTATTTCTTCTTTATTGACTATGCCAAAGCCTTTAACTATGTGGATCACAATCAACTATGGAAAATTCTGAAAGAGATGGGAGTACCAGACCACCTCACCTGCCTCTTGAGAAATCTATATGCAGGTCAGGAAGCAACAATTAGAACTGGACATGGAAAAACAGACTGGTTCCAAATAGGAAAAGGAGTACGTCAAGGCTGTATATTGTCACTCTGCTTATTTAACTTATATGCAGAGTACATCATGAGAAACGCTGGGCTGGAAGAAGCACAAACTGGGATCAAGATTGCTGGGAGAAACATAAATAACCTCAGATATGCAGATGATACCACCCTTATGGCAGAAAGTGAAGAGGAACTAAAAAGCCTCTTGACGAAAGTGAAAGAGGAGAGTGAAAAAGTTGGCTTAAAGCTCAACATTCAGAAAATGAAAATCATGGCATCCTGTCCCATCACTTCATGGGAAATAAATGGGGAAACAGTGGAAACAGTGTCACTTTATTTTCGGGGCTCCAAAATCACTGCAGATGGTGAGTGCAGCCATGAAATTAAAAGATGCTTACTCCTTGGAAGGAAAGTTATGACCAACCTAGATAGCATATTCAAAAGCAGAGACATTACTTTGCCAACAAACGTCCATCTAGTCAAGGCTATGTTTTTTCCAGTAGTCATGTATGGATGTGAGAGTTGGACTGTGAAGAAAGCTGAGCGCCGAAGAATTGATGCTTTTGAACTGTGGTGTTGGAGAAAACTCTTGAGAGTCCCTTGGACTGCAAGGAGATCCAACCAGTCCATTCTAAAAGAGATCAGCCCTGGGATTTCTTTGGAAGGAATGATGCTAAAGCTGAAACTCCAGTACTTTGGCCACCTCATGGGAAGAGTTGACTCACTGGAAAAGACTCTGATGCTGGGAGCGATTGGGGGCAGGAGGAGAAGGGGACAACAGAGGATGAGATGGCTGGATGGCATCACCGACTCAATGGATGTGAGTTTGAGTGAACTCTGGGAGGTGGTGATTGACAGGGAGGCCTGGCGTGCTGCAATTCATGGGGTCCCAGAGACTCAGACCCGACTGAGTGACCGAACTGAACTGAACTGATGAATATTGCACTATATGTATCTCAGGAGACAGATCAAAAAAACTATTGCTACAACTTACATCAAAGTATTTTGCCTATGTTCTCTTCTAGGAGTTTTATGGTTTCAGGACTTACATTTAGGTCTTTAATCCATCATTTTCAGTTTATTTTTGTATATGGTGTGAGGAAATGTTCTAATCTCATTCTTTTACATGTAGCTGCCCACTGTATATTCTTGCCTCCTTTATCACAGATTAATTGACCATAAATGTATGGATTTATTTCTGGACTCTGTATTCTGTGCCATTAATCTCTGTGTCCTTTTTGTTTGTTTGTTTTGTTCCAGTACAATACTTTCTCTCTCTCTCTCTCTCTCTCTCTCTCTCTCTCTCTTTTTTGCCTGTGCCAAGCAGCTTACAGATCTTTGTTCCCCAACCAGGAACCAAACCCAGGCCCCTGCAGTGAAAGTGCTGAGTCCCAACCACTGGACTACCAGGAAACTCCCACCATACTGCTTTAATTAATGTAGTCTAAAGTCTAGGACAGTTATGCTTCCAGTTTCTTTTTTTTTTCTCTAAAGATTAATATAGCAATTTGAGATCTTCTGTGGTTCCATATAAATTTTAGGAGTATCAGTTCTAGTTTTGGGGAAAATGTCAGGGGTATTTTGATACAGTTGCATTAAATCTTTAGACTGTTTGGGTAGTCTCTTAAAACTATTCATGCTTCCAATCCAAGAACACAAGATATCGTTCCTTCTTTTATCATTTTCAAATAACTTCATCATTTTTTTACAGTTCTCAAAGTACAGTATAGTAACCACTTCCTTGGTTAAGTTTATTCCTAGGTATTTTTATTGGAATTTCATTGAAACAATTTTTGGTTGAACTGACATAACAGTATTGAGTCTTCCAATTCATGAACAACAATAATAAATATGAGAATAGAACATGGAAAAAATCCTGCAGTACAGAGTTTATATTATGCATTTAAAGAAAAAGTCATGAGTATGTATATATATATATATATATATATATGTATATATATGAGTATGCATGCATATATTGGCACTAATAATAAAGAACACCACTGTCAATGAAGGAGACATAAGAAATGTGGGTTCAATCCCTGGGTCAGAAGGATCCCCTGGAGGAGGGCATGGCAACCCACCTCAGTATTCTCTCCTCGAGAATCCCATGGACAGAGGATCCTGGCAGGCTGCAGTCCATAGGGTCACAAACAGTTGGACACAGCTGAAGTGATTTAGCACAGCACATATATGTATCCAAAGAAGTAGGTTAGCTTTATATAAAGATATTAATGGATACAAAATTCCATGATTAGAAGCCTCATCATATATGTTGTCCTTCCAACTGCTGCTCCAAATCCCTGTACAGAAGCCTATAATATGTTACTAACTCCACTACTTTCCTAGCCTGAAAATACACTTGTTATTCTTTTTCTCTTGCCTTGTAAAGTCAAGGAATTATCAAATAACTTCTTTGTGATTTCTTTTTAACTCTTCTTTTTATTCTCAGTCTTCCCCTATTACTATAACCTGGAGTGGAAATCACACACTTGCTGTGCTACGTGTGTGCTAAGTCACTTCAGCCGTGTATGGCTTTGTGACCCTATGCACTGTAGCACACCAGGCTCCTCTGTCTGTGGGATTGTCCAGGCAAGATTACTGAAATGTGTTGCCATTTCCTTTTCCAGGGGATCTTCCCAACCCAGGAATCAAACCTGCATCTCCTGTGTCTCCTGCATTGGCGGGCCAGTTCTTTACCACTAGTGCCACCTGCTACAGTAATATCCTAGTTGGTCTATCTGAATCGAGCCTGTGTTTTGCACCACATTTCTCCCATTTTAAAGTTCACATTTGTACCACATTTAATGTTCACATATTCACATCTCTCTCCTTTTAATGTTGTAATTATCTTTTTTGAAAACCACCCCATTAACCACACACTATTTCTAATATAATATGAGTTGACTCATTGGAAAAGACTCTGGATGCTTGGGGCTGGTGCACTGGGACAACCCAGAGGGATGGTAAGGGGAAGGAGGAGGGAGGAGTGTTCAGGATGGGGAACACATGTATACCTGTGGTGGATTGATTTTGATATATGGCAAAACCAATACAATATTGTAAAGTTAAAAAAAAAAAAACACTCTGATGCTGGGAGGGATTTGGGGGCAGGAGGAGAAGGGGATGACAGAGGATGAGATGGCTGGATGGCATCACCGACTCGATGGACGTTAGTTTGAGTGAATTCCAGGAGTTGGTGACGGACAGGGAGGCCTAGTGTGCTGCAGATCATGGGGTTGCAGAGTCGGACATGACTAAGCGACTGAACTGAACTGAACATTGTTGATTTTTACAGAACAAACTAAATTTATTTAATAAGAGAGCTTGATATCACTCATGAAAGAAGATAAGGTCATAGGGTTTGGGCTGAAAGGTGGGTCAAGGAAATGATTGATAGGTGAATTTGCCATAAAAAAATGAGTAAGAAAATAACAATTACATTTCTAGCATCTATGCTGCAGTTTCCTCATCTGTAAAATGGAGATTATATTAGCATTTACTTTAGTTTACTGGGATATATAAGCACATACTCAGTGCTATATAAGTGTTAAGCTCTAATATTATTCTATTCTGAGCCAGCTTTCACATATTAGATAGGTTCACTAGGAAAAATGAAAGTTGCTCAGTCATGTCCGACTCTTTGTGACTCCATGGATGTCCATGGAATTCTCCATGCCAGAACACTGGAATGGGAAGTCTTTACCTTCTCCAGGGGATCTTCCCAACACAGGGATTGAACCCAAGTCTCCCACATTGCAGGCAGATTCTTTACCAGCTGAGGTACAAGGGAAGCCCAAGAACAGTGGAGTGAGTAGCCTATCGCTTCTCCAGTGGATCTTCCCAACCCAGGAATCCAGCCAGGGTCTCTTATATTGCAGGTGGATTCTTTATCAACTGTGCTATCAGGGAACTATCAACTTTGCAACTGTGCAGTTAAGTGTTATTCAGAAGGAAATGGATAGAGGACCTATTTTTATCAACTGCCAACTCTAATTTCTCCAAATATATATAATAAGCTTAAAGGAAGATGTTTTGATATTGTTTCTTTGCATATTTTCCATGAATACCCAATATCAGAGTGCAACCCTTATTTTATTTTTTTTAATTTAATTTTATTTAACTTTACAATATTGTATTGGTTTTGCCATATATCAAAATGAATCTGCCACAGGTATACATGTGTTCCCTTTATTTTCTTATCTACAGTTTTTAAATATATAGTATATAGTGACTAACACTAATACTATCTATGATTATTATCAATCAATTTTTATTATAAACCTCAGTAAATGCATGTTTTATTTGCTAAAAAGTAATTTACAATATAGACTATACTAAGAATCAGAGCAGAAGGGGACAACAGAGGATGAGATGGTTGGATGGCATCACTGACTCAATGGACATGGGTTTAGGTGGACTCTGGGAGTTGGTGATGGACAAGGAGGCCTGGCATGCTGCGCTTCATGGGGTCAAAAAAGAGTCGGACATGAATGAGCAACTGAACTGAACTGAAGAACAGTAGTATTTGTGGGTTAATGAGATTGTTGTATTTCCTAACTAAAGCTATGTTTCATGCCATGATCAATGTAAAGTCAGACTCAGATTGTAAAAGAGTCCAAGTAGAAGACAGAAAAAATATTTGAAGCTTGAAGATGGAGTTAATATTCAGAGAGACAGACAGATGAAGGGAGGTAGATTTCAATAAATCAGGTGCGTAGTATTAAGGTAAGTATAGGAAATAGGCTCTGCTACAGTGGCTCTGAGGGCTTCCCTGGTGGCTCAGCAGTAAAGAATCCACCTGCAATGCAGGAGACCTGGGTTCAATCCCTGGTGGGAGAAGATCCCCTGGAGGAGGTCATGGCAACTCACTTCAGTATTCTTGACTGGAGAATCCCATGGACAGAGGAGCCTGGTGGGCCATGGTCCATAGAGTCACAAAAAGTTGGACATGATTGAAGCCACTGAGCGTGCACGCACACACAGTGGCTATAAATGGCTAATATTTATAGCTTCTCTGTACCATGCTGCACAGCACAAACAATTTCAGTGGTAGTTATGGGTGGCTCTGACAGGTGTTTTCTTAATTTCATTATCTGAAATTAGTTATGCATCTTTTATCACTTTGTCATTTCTACATAACAAATCTTTCCTAAACTTAGTGTCTGAAAACAGCAAACTTCTGTTATTTCTCACGAGTCTATGGTCCAGCTAGGAGGTTCTGTTAATATGGTCTGGATTTTCCCACATTTAGGGAAATCAATTGGCTATAAGCTGATCTAGAATGCTTCAGTTGGGATAAAGGAGCTCTGCTTAAGTATATCTTTCTTTTTGCAGCAGGTTACTCCAGTGTTCTTGCCTGGAGAATCCCATGGACGGAGAAGCCTGGTAGGCTGCAGTCCATGGGGTTGCACAGAGTTGGACACGACTGAAGTGACTTAGCAGCAGCAGCAGCCTTGTCTTGTGTCTCGTGAGAATCACATGGTCCAAGAGATAGAGGATGCGTGCCTGGTTTCTTGACTCCTACACTTTAGCTCATTTCTTTAGTCACATTCTTTTCACAAGAGCAAGTCACAAGTCTAGATTAGATTCGAAGGATGGAAAAAAACAGGCATTTCTCCAATGGAGATGAAGAATCACATTCTAAAGAATATGACCACCTGTCTATTCATCACTACACAGTTAATGAGGAATTACCTAATTACTTTCAAAACTGTGATGTGTATTAGTACATCCTAGGGCTTTTGCAATCAAATTACCACAAAGGAAGTGGCTTAAAATAATTGAAATTTACTCTCTCATAGATCAGGAGGCAAGAAGTCTGAAACCAAGCTGTGAGCAGGATGGGAACTTGCCAACAATCCCGGTGTTCCTGGCATATAGATACATCTCTTCAGCTTCTGCCTCCATCTTCACATGGCTGTGTTTCCTACAGGTCTGTATATCTCTGTGTCTCTAAATCTTTCGTTATATAATGATACTATTTATTGGATTTATCACCCACTCTAATCCATTAGAGCTTCCCTTGTGGCTCAGCTGGTAAAGAATCTGCCTGAAAAGCAGGAGACTTAGGCTCAATCCCTGTGTTGGGAAGAATCCCTGGAGAAGGGAAAGACTACCCACTCCAGTATTCTGGTCTAGAGAATTCCATGGACTGTATAGTCCATGGGGTTGCAAAGAGTCAGACATGACTGAGTGACTTTCACTTTCAATCCATTATAGCCTCATCTTCATCTGATTATAAATACTCTATTTCCAAATAAGGTAGGACTTCAGCATATCTTTTGGGGGACACAAGTCAGTCCACAAGAGTGATCATATATATTCTATCAAAAGTGCTTAAGAGAAATCAAATTCTCTTATATATGATTGTTACATATATATGCAAAAAATTTTGCCTCTCATTACAAAATGTTCATTCCATAGGCTTCTGTCTAAGATATTTTGATGGAACTTATAAATAAATTCAATCAAATGACATTTGCTTTCTGAATTGTTTGATTTTTTATTCATTAGAATGTTTCATTTTTAAAAAATAAACTGACTTTTGATGATTTACATAGGAGAAATATTCAAAACATATTTAGAAGCCTACTGCATAGAAATGGAAAGGAAAATGTAAGAAAAAGCAAGATTGTTGTGAAATTTAAATTTATACTCCAGAATCAGTTGTGTAACTACCCTGCTGTGGCACAACTATCATCTGAATGCATGGCTTAAGCTTGCACCCCGAGTACTGGACACGGGGACCTGCCATAGTCACTGTGGTCTCCTTTGTTCCTGGACGCTGGGAGCCACTGGCTTCATGTGAATCCCCACTGTCCTATCTCTTTACACGGTTAAATTGCAATTCAAAATATGATTAACTGAGCTTAAGTTACCTATGTTCAAACTAGCCATAAGGGAATCTGGTAAAACATGGTCTATCCGGCCTTCATCTCTTCTCCATGGTAGACGGTTTCTTCCTTGCCTTTAGAATCATAAAATGAGGAGTCCAGAGGCTAAGTGATCCATAGATAACTCCTGCCCCCTCCTTTCTGGATATATTAAATTGTAATAGCACAATAAAAGCTCAAATGACTTTGCCAAAAACATGGACAGAAATGAAAATTCATGGAAGATAAATACTTACTCGGTATTGGGTTCAGAATTCAAATTAGTGATTATCTATCAAGTCTGTAGGTTTTATTTCACAGTGAATCACCATGTTACATACATTTAATTCTCTATACTACCTGAACTTTCACAGAACTCACTATCAGTATTTATAATAAGTTTATAAATGTGCATGTATTTGTTATTGTAATATTGACTATGGAGGTTAAGAATTTTGCTTTATGTCATCATTATATAGTTGTATTTTTACTAGCTAATTGTTCTTAAGTCATACCTCTTAACCAAATCTAAAATTCCTTTAGGACAGTTTTATTTATTTCATGTTAAAATATAAACTATGATATACATTGGATTGGATTCATTAATTTCACTAGAGTACCACTGAAATAAACCACACAAACTTTTTAAGCTATACTGAAATATGAAATATGTTTGATCACTTTTTCTTCTTACCTAGCTCCCATATATGTAACAGGATTGGATACTATGCAAACTAACCAATCTAGCTAATTCTTTTCTTATGTGTACCAGGTTTGGCATTGGAGGACACCCTCTAATACACAAAGTTAAGGACATTTAAAGGAAATATTTCCAGAATTGCTTGTAAATAACAATGTGGGGACATATATTTGAAAGCTATCTATGAAACTGAAAACAAAGGAAGGACTCTATGCAAAACGTTTTCTGCAAAAATCTCAATGATATCATCATAGTAACAATGATAAAAATATATGGCCCAAAGTAAACCCTGGGGCTTCCTTTGTAGCTCAGTCAGTAAAGAATCCACCTTCAATTCAGGAGACCAGGTTCAATTCCTGGGTTGGGAAGATTCCACTGGAGAAGGAAATGGCAACCCCTTTCTTGCCTGGGAAATCTCATGGACAGAGGAGCCTGGTGGGTTACAATCCAAGGGGTTGCAAGAGTCAGACACAACTGAGAGAATGAACCACTACCACAAATCCTGAATCACTGTTAGTAAAGAAAACATTAGACACCACTGGTTTGAGAGGAAAAACTCATCAAATCAATCTTTTCAATCATAACTCTAGAATCTTTTCAATCATAACTCTAGATATAATAATGACTTCGTTGATTAGCTTTTCGAACTTTAAAGAATGCCCCTGGTGGCTCAGTGGATAAGAATTTGCCTGCCAATGCAGGGAACATGCGGTTCCATCCCTGGTCCAGGAAGATTCAACATCCTGTAGAGCAACTGAGCCCATGCTCCATGGCTCCTCTAGAGCCCACAGAGGGCAACAAGTGAAACTACCACAATGAGAAGCCCATGCACCACGAGGAAGAACAATCCCCACTTCATGCAACTAGAGAAAGCCCAAGAGTAGCAGCGAAGACCCAGTGCAGCCAAAATAAATAAATACAAATTTATAAAAACAGAAAAAAATCAACTTGTAAATTGAGGCTGAAAGGTTTTTTTAAAACATCTCCATGAAGATCTTGCAGTTAAGCAACTTTTATCAATTTTAATAAAACTATTTGAAACATAATAATTATAAATTCTCTGTAAAAACCTGTAGACTATCAACCACACAGAATATGCAATAGGTATATGATTTATGAACATTTTTGCTTTCATCTTATAGAAAAAATTATTTTGCATTTCAATCAGAAGGGAATATATGCATATGTGGGGTCCACCCCATATTTTCTGTTAGTCGCTAAGAGTCGCTGAGCGACTTCACTTTCACTTTTCACTTTCATGCCCTGGAGAAGGAAATGGCAGCCCACTTCAGTGTTCTTGCCTGGAGAATCCCAGAGATGGCGGAGCCTGGTGGACTGCGGTCTATGGAGTCGCTCAGAGTTGGACACAACTGAAGCAACTTAGCAGCAGCAGCAGCAACAATAACATTATCAAACAAACAGATAGTGTTTACCATGTATCAGGTGCTCTCATAAGTTCTTTTACTATATTGCTTATTTTATTCTTCTCTATATTTGATTACACTGGTTTATTAAATGCATACACATGCACTACTCAATAGATTTAACAATCTCACAATTTACTTCTGAGTCACACAAAGCTAGTAGGAAACCACTGCAATAGAGTCTTGCCAGAGGGTCACTGAACTTAGTAACATTAATTTTAAAATATTTGAGTTAGGCTTAAAAAAATTAAAAGGCCACTGAAAGACAAATATTTAAAGGAACTGATATTTCCTGCCCCAAATTCCCATTACATTCAAAGGATACAAACTTCAGTGAATCACAATTAAACTAAAATAGTCAACACAAGTTGGAAATTTGAGATGACTTTTAAATTTTCTTGAAAATTGACAAAGAATGATTGAGAGTCGTTATTGCTTAAAGAAAAAATTGTAAAATTTAAAAAAAAAAAACTGGCTAACAAAGACTTAGAGCAACTGATATCATTATATATAAATTGCATATTCAAAGTCAATATATGCTTATGCTAGTGGAAATATGAGATTTTTCAAAAATTTAATTATTCATTTTGTTCTTCTATGCTGTCTTAAGGTGCTTTGATGCCTGAAAGGCCAAATTACCATTAAGTGGGGACTTTATCATGATGAAAATGTGACTAGAGACTTTTAAGAGGTTAAGATATTGGACTTCAAATTCAAAAGAGTATGAATTCAAATTCTCAGGACCACCTCTGCATAACTCTTTGCCTTTTCAAATTAATTTTCTGACCCTAATTTTTCTTTTACAAAAAATAAAAGCAAAAGAAAATCTATCTCTTGGCTTGTTGCAGGTGCATTTGTTAAAGGCAGTGACTTGAAAAATCATGTTATCTCTTACTAACTTTACTCTTTTTCACTTACAATATTGTCAAGCAAATTGTTGTTTAAATTCTAATAGCTGATTGTGGTGCTGGAGAACTCTTGAGAGTCCCTTAGACTTCAAGGAGATCAAACCAGTCAATCCTAAAGGAAATCAATCCTGAATATTCATTGGAAGGACTGATGCTGAAGCTGAAGCTCTAATACTTTGGCTACGATATGAAGAGCTGACTCATTGGAAAAGATCCTTATGCTGGAAAGGATTGAAGGCAAAAGGAGAAGGGAACAGCAGAGGATGAGATGATTAGACAGTGTCACCAATTCAATGGACATGAATTTGAGCAACTTCTGGAATGCAGTGAAGGACAGGGAGGCCTGGATTCATGGGGTCAACAAGGAGTCAGACACAACAACAACAACAAATAGCTGATTAATCCAAATTAATAGCAGATTTAGCCAATGATCAAAGAAGTCCAGAAGCATGTTAACAAATATTAAAACTAAGGTAATTTTTTTAAGTAACCTCATTTAAACCCACCACACTTATAAAGGATTTGCACCATGAATTTTTGGCAACTACAAATCTCTACCTTTCATTATCTTTTAAAAATTCACTTAAAACACATTACATGATAGTCTTTGCATCACATTAAATGCAGAATATACAGTGGTTTGTGGCAGATATTTTCATTTACCCTCCATAACTTTTCCCATCCTGATCTGTGCTCCAGAAGGTTGTCCATTATATTGCACCAGTGGACACTCTTGCCCTCTGTCTCAAATTGGTTTGATCAAGAAAAGGTACCAGCAGTAGATGTAAGAGAGTCAGAGCAGAATTAGGCTGAGATGGTTCCCTTTCTCTACTAAAGAAAAAAGCTTCCAATGAGCAGCTTTTTCTTAGAGTTTTAACATTCTCTAAAGCAAATGGCAACCCACTCCAGTACTCTTGCCTGGAAAATCCCATGGACAGAGAAGCCTGCTGGACTGCAGTCCATGGGATCTCAAACAGTCGGACACGACTGAGCAACTTCACTTTCTTTTCAAAGCTCCAGTTAATACCTCTTCTCTTTGCCTTTCAGGTCAAGAGACATAGAATTTCCATCATATGAGCTGCCCCACAATTTGTTAATCAGTTCAGTTCAGTTTAGTTCAGTCGCTCAGTCATGTCCTACTCTTTGCAACCCCATGAACTGCAGCATGCCAGGCCTCCCTGTCTATCACCAACTCCTGGAGTCTACCTCAGCCCTTGTCCATCGAGTCAGTGATGCCATCCATCTAAATCATACAGAAATATCTGGATATATCTTAACAAATAAAACTTCATATTTCTTAATTAGAAGTTTAATAATTTTTTTAAGATAAGTAATATCTTGTGAGAATTGTAAACTGATTTTGAAATCTGTCACATCTCAAATGTTCAGAATTAAGCAAATAACTTTGACAGGTTAACCTACTTTAAATTGGCACCAAATGGTTGATATACTCCCATAATAGTATTTAAGTGTGATTGGCCTTGGGGAAAATGATCCTTCGGATATTAGAAGGGTCTGCTGCTAATTAAACAACCAGAGGGGAGAATATCAAATTTTCAAGAAATTGTTTATATTTTAAGTCATGATGGCTGCCATTCAATACGTATTTCTTAATTTTGTGGTGGGTCTGTAGGGCACACTGGTCAATCCCTCGGGATTACAATTATTAGTATACTAAGACTATGAAAGGAACATAGATTTTAGCTTTCCCTGTAGAATTTTTTGTGGGATAGATTTTGGCCACAAAATGATAGAATATATTTGTACCACATCCTTGAAATTTAAATGATTTAAAATTTTATTTTTTAATTCATTTAAAAACTTTATTTTTAAATATATGTTTTTACTAATAATCTTTTTAAGTGATTAAACTGTGCAAGTTAAAATGATTATTGGTATGCATTTATTGTTGTTTAATACATCAAATAGTTTGCCTACTGCTTTGTTTAACCATGAGAAAACTGTAAATAGTTCCAAGATTCATATACTGTTTCATGAAAGCAATATCTTATAATAACTAACACAGTTATTGTCATACAGTGATAGACATTTCTTTCTTTTTTTAATCCTTAGAATGTATTCTCCTTGCAATTTCAAAAGCTATTTCAATTTAGTGGGCAGAGACATAACATTATTATTTGAAGTGTTTTTCAATGAGCTAACAAAGCTGTATTTTCTTATATTTGTTGTAGAACCAACTCATAATAAATATAAAGTTAAAATAGTCACAAAAGAGCCCAGCAAAAATGATTCCCCAAAATTTTACCAAACTGTATGGGATTAAAAAAGCCTTGAAAAAGCCCCCGGAGTTTAGGAATTTTAGCATGTTTATTCCTGATATTTCTAGTTACTTTGTTGTTGTTGTTTTTTTTTTAATTTTTGTTTTATTTTATTTTTAAACTTTACATAATTGTATTAGTTTTGCCAAATATCAAAATGAATCCACCACAGGTATACATGTGTTCCCCATCCTGAACCCTCCTCCCTCCTCCCTCCCCATACCATCCCTCTGGGTCGTCCCAGTGCACTAGCCCCAAGCATCCAGCATCGTGCATTGAACCTGGACTGGCATCTCGTTTCATACATGATATTTTACATGTTTCAATGCCATTCTCCCAAATCTTCCCACCCTCTCCCTCTCCCACAGAGTCCAAAAGACTGTTCTATACATCAGTGTCTCTTTTGCTGTCTCGTACACAGGGTTATTGTTACCATCTTTCTAAATTCCATATATATGCGTTAGTATACTGTATTGGTGGTTTTCTTTCTGGCTTACTTCACTCTGTATAATAGGCTCCAGTTTCATCCACCTCATTAGAACTGATTCAAATGTATTCTTTTTAATGGCTGAGTAATACTCCATTGTGTATACGTACCACAACTTTCTTATCCATTCATCTGCTGATGGGCATCTAGGTTGCCCCCGGAGTTTAAATTTTATGCATTACCAGGAGACATAACAAACAGCTAGACAGGAAAATTTACCACTTCCAATTTTACTTCCTTCTTGAAAAGTAAAACGGAAGCTTTATGTATTTGGATTTAATCCTACATAAGGATTAAAATTTTTAAGCAATCATTATTTTCCAAATAAACTAAATAACAATGCTATAATAGGTTAAAATTCTTTTTCTGAAAATTCAATTGGAAACACCTACCGTTAAAATAAGTAAAATAAAGTTAAAACAACATCAAAGGAAAAGTTATAAAATATATTTAATATATTTTAATTCATAGCTGTACCAAATAACTGATGATGTGATCAATCACCTAGCGCCAGACCTTCAGGAATGTGAAATCAAGTGGGCCTTAGGAAGCACCACTGTGAACAAATCTAGTGAAGGTGATGGAATTCCAGCTAAGCTATTTCAAATCCTAAAAGATGATGCTGTTAAAGTGCTGCACTCAGTATCTGGAAAACTCAGCAGTGGCCACAGGACTGGAAAGGTCAGTTTTCATTCCAAACCCAAAGAAAGGCAATGCCAAAGAATGTTCAACTATCATACAGTTGCACTCATTTGCTAGCAAAGCAATGCTCAAAATTCTCCAAGCTAGGCTTCAACAGTATGTGAACCAAGAACTTCTAGATGTTCAAGCTGGATTTGGAAAAGCAAGAGAAACCAGAGGTCAAATTGCCAACATCCACTGAATCATAGAAAAAGCAAGAGAATTCCAGAAAAACATCTACTTCTGCTTTGACTATGCCAAAGCCTTTGACTGTGTGGATCACAACAAACTGTGGAAAATTCTTAAAGAGATGGGAATACCTGACCACCTTACCTGCCTTCTGAGAAATCTGTATGCAAGTCAAGAAGCAACAGTTAGAATCAGACATGGGATGGGCTGGTTCCAAATTGAGAAAGGAGTACCTCAAGTCTGTATAGTGTCATGCCACCTTGCTTATTTAACTTATATGCAGAGTACATCATGAGTACATCATGAGTACATCATTCCAGGCTAGATGAAGCACAAGCTGGAATCAAGATTGCAGGGAGAAATATCAATAATCTCAGATGTACAGATGACACCATCCTTACAGCAGAAAGTGAAGAGGAACTAAAGAGTCTCTTGATGAAGGTGAATGAGCAAAGTGGAAAAGAGGGCTTAAAACTCAACATTCAAAAACCTAAGATCATGGCATCCAGTCCATGGCAAAGAAATGGGAAACAGTGGAAACAGTGACAGATTTTATTTTCTTGGGATCCAAAAATCAGTGCAGATGGTGACTGCAGACATGAAATTCAGAGGCTTGTTCCTTAGAAGAAAAGCTATGACCAACCTAGACACATATTAAAAAGTAGAAACATTACTTTGACAAAAAAAAAAAAAAAAGTCTGTATAGTCATAGCTATGGTTTTTCCAGTAGTCAGGTATGGATGTGAGAGTTGGACCATAAAGAAGGCTGAGTACCAAAGAATTGATTCTTTTGAACTGTGGTGTTGGAGAAGACTCTTGAGAGTCCCTTGAACTACAAAGAGATCAAACTACTCACCTAAAGGAAATCAGTCCTGAATATTTATTCATTGGAAGGACTGATGCTGAAGCTGAAGCTCCAAAACTTTGGCCACCTGATGGAAAGAGCAGACTCATTAGAAAAGTCCCTGATGCTGGGAAAGATTGAAGGCAGGAGGAAAAGGGGATGACAGAGGATGAAATGTTTAGATGGCATCACAAACTCAATGGACATGAGTTTGAGCAATCTCCAGGAGACGGTGAAGGACAGGGAAGCCTGGCGTGCTGCAGTTCTTGGGGTTGCAAAGAGTTGAACATGAGTGAGCAACTGAACAACGACAACAACATGCAACCACATACCTCAATACTTAAAACAGTAATAAATATTCATTATCTTACAATTTCTGTGGTTGGTTTTGGAATTCAGGAAGTTTATCTGCAAAGTTTGGCTCAGAGCCTTTAACGAAATACAATCAAGATATGATATCACTTATATGTGGAATCGAAAAAAGCCAAATTTATAGAAACAATTTCCAGAGGCCGGATGTGGATGGGAGGAATGGAGACATGCTAGTCAAAGGTTATAAACTTTCAGTTAAAAGATAAGTAAATTCTGAGGATCTAGTATACCATATACTAGATCCAATGGCTATACAAGCACATCTAATTTTACTGTGCTATGCAGGTACTGGATCTTTTAGAAATTAAAGATTTGGGGCAACTGTGCTTTGCACAAGTCTATCAGCATCATTTTTTCCAACATCATTTGCCTAAGTTGTGTCTCTGTCATATTTTGGTTATTTTCACAATATCTGAGACTTTTTCATTGTAGTTAAGTTTCTTATGGTTTGGTGATCTCTGAAGTTACAATTTTAATTGTTTGGGGATGACAAAACCACAACCGTTCAGTCAATTCAGTTCAGTTCAGTCGCGTCCGACTCTTTGCAACCCGATGAATCACAGCACACTGGCCTCCCTGTCCATCACCAGCTCCCAGAGTTCACTCAAACTCACATCCATCAAGTCGGTGATGCCATCCAGCCATCTCATCCTCTGTCGTCCCCTTCTCCTCCTGCCGCCAATCCCTTCCAGCATCAGAGTCTTTTCCAATGAGTCAACTCTTCCCATGAGGTGGCCAAAGTACTGGAGTTTCAGCTTTCGCATCATTCCTTTCAAAGAAATCCCAGGGCTGATCTCCTTTAGGATATGGTTTGATCTCCTTGCAGTCCAAGGGACTCTCAAGAGTCTTCTCCAATATCATAGTTCAAAAGCATCAATTCTTATAGTCCACCTCTCCCATCCATACATGACCACTGGAAAAACCATAGCCTTGACTAGACGGACCTTTGTTGGCAAAGTAATGTCTCTGCTTTTGAATATGCTATCTAGGTTGGTCACAACTTTCCTTCCAAGGAGTAAGCCTCTTTTGACTTCATGGCTGCAATCACCATCTGCAGTGATACTGGAGCCCAAAAAATAAAGTCTGACACTGTTTCCACTGTTTCCCCATCTATTTGCCATGAAGTGATGGGACCAGATGCCATGATCTTCATTTTCTGAATACTGAGCTTTAAGCCAACTTTTTCACTCTCCACTTTCACTTTCATCAAGAGGCTTTTGAGTTCCTCTTCACTTTCTGCCATAAGGGTGGTGTTATCTGCATATCTGAGGTTATTGATATTTCTCCCAGCTATCTTGTTTCCAGCTTGTGCTTCTTCTAGCCCAGCGTTTCTCATGATGTACTCTGCATATAAGTTAAATAAGCAGGTTGACAATATACAGCCTTGACATACTCCTTTTCCTATATGGAACCAGTCTGTTGTTCCATTAGGGGTACACTTGCTTCCTGACCTGCATATAGGTTTCTCAAGAGGCAGGTCAGGTGGTCTGGTATTCCCATCTCTTTCAGAATTTCCCACAGTTTATTGTGATCCACACAGTCAAAGGCTTTTGTATAGTTAGTATAGCAGAAATAGATGTTTTTCTGGAGCTCTCTTGCTTTTTCCATGATCCAGTGGATCTTGGCAATTTGATCTCTGGTTCCTCTGCCTTTTCTAAAACCAGCTTGAACATTTGGAAGGTCATGGTTCATGTATTGCTGAAGCCTGGCTTGGAGAATTTTGAGCATTGCTTTACTAGCATGTGAGATGAGGGCAATTGTGTGGTAGTTTGAGCATTCTTTGGCATTGCCTTTCTTTGGGTTTGGAATGAAAACTGACCTTTTCCAATCCTGTATTAGATGGCAAGCTTAAAAAATGTGGCAGTTAAACAGATCAACTGTCCCTTCCCTCTACTCCACAGGCCTCCCTGTTTTCTAACAACAACAATATTGAAACTAGGTAAATTAATAACCCTAAAATTAAGGTTGTTGGGGGCCAGAGTGAGGTACTCCGCCCGTGGCAAAGGTCATGAGGAAGGAGGCTCGACATACGCAAAGGCGGGATCGAGCCTCAGGAGTCCCCCTGGAAATCCTCGAGCATCTACCCCCATAACCAGAGCCTGCCTACTTTACTACTTTGTGCTCTCACCTACACCTCTGACTTTACGGGGGGCTGTCCCCCACCACCTCTTTCAGAGAAGGAGTTAACTTAAAGCTCCAGTTAATAAAAACTCCTGGGCGTGACAAGAGTGTTTTAACCTACAAACTCCTCTGAAGGTTCTCTAGCCTGCCTGACAGGCTTGTCCGGCCACATGTGATCGCTCACAGCCTCCCAACCGTGAGAGGCACGAGATGCTTTAAACCTTCTAAAAACAGGTTCCTTAGAAAAGTTAGAAAACTATTAGTATAAGTATAATGGGCTGATTAGAAATTGTATTGGTGAAGGGTTTTTCATTTGTTGAGCCAATGTTTGTTGCTAAGTCTCCACATCCCCTGCCCTTACACACATTAATGAATATATAGAAGAAATAAGTATTAACCTTTGATATTAATCACATTAGACCTTAGGCTAAGTAAATTCTTTCCTTAACTAAAACCCACTACACCCTCATCCTATAGGAATGTAACTTTATTTGGGTGGTGTCTGTTTTAAGAATAATTACCCCTGGAGAAATAAGTGTCCTGGTTGACTGACTGCTGTCACAAGGAGAGGGTCATAAATTGTCAGCAGGCCCCTGGCCAGAAGATGATGTAACACCCCTAAGACCTCTGTATACATTTGTATGAAGCACCTGACTTTGACAAAAGTCAGGACTGCTGACCCAGCATGACTTTTGCGTAACATCTCAGTGTATAAAAGTAGACCATGGAAAATAAAGAATTGGGATCAGTTTCTCGAAATATTGGTCTCCCCATGTCTCTCTCTCTCTCACTCTGGTTGAGTCTCCATCTGGAGCGCGGAACCCGCCATGCTTACTAATTATGCCTGGGCTTCTAAGATCCAACTGGGGAGGACTCAGTGTCTCCTCTCCTTCGGGAGAATGGAAGGATGCCTGTGGCCTACGTAAGTGGTGCAAACTTCTTGTCTTGAAGTTTTATTGGTCTCCCGCGTAAACCAAGCTACTCAGTCTCTTTTCTTCACTGAATTTTCCTACTGAGCTATCCTCATCCTATTACTCTTTATATCTTTGATAAAATATTTAAATAAATAGGTCACCAACGCCATCCCCACTTCGAATACCCTGGATCAGCCGGGGCTGGACCCCGGCATAAGGTTATATTATTCTATTTTCAAAATGTGTTTGCATGGGAGGTGGGGAGCTACTTTGTTTAGTACAACTCCTTCACAACAGCTATTAAGTAGACTTCTAATTCTCCATCTTGAAGACATATCAAATAACAATTATAAATAATCTTCTCTTATCTTTTATTTTCTCTAGATATCAATCACCCTGTCTTTTTCCTCCCTTTCATGGCCAAATGTTTCCAAACTATCATTTCTTTTTTTTTTTTTCATATCTCAACTTCTATCTATCCATACATAACTTGAATCTGGTTTTCCTTCTTATCTCTCTCAAAAACTTTTTTTCTGAAGTTTCCAATGTCCACTGTGTAGCTGAAAATTAATAGATAACTCAAAGCTATTTTTTCTCAACTTCTCATAAATATCTGGTGCACTTAGTCACTTCTTCCTTAAATAATCTTTTTTCGCATTAGGAAATATTATTTTCCATGATTTACTCTTTCATCCCAAGTCTTTTGTTTTCAAGACCACTCACAAGCTCATTTTCTAAGGGGTTAAAGAAGGATACAAGAAATCATCGTGAGAGCTAAAGTCTATATTTTGTTTGTATTGCTGGTAGGGCTCATGCTCATATGGTCACTATATCGCCAAATGTTGTGACCTTTTACCAAATTATTCAGGTCAAAATCAGATGTAAAGAAGCATTAAGAAAGAATTTTGAATGGACCTAGAGGATTGTCATACTGAGTGAAGTAAGTCAGACCAAGAAGCAGAAACATCATATGACATTCCTTATATGCAGAATCTAAGAAGATGTGTTACAAACAAACTTATTTATAAAGCAGAAACAGACTCAGACTTAGAGAATGAACTCATAGTTGTGGATGAGAAGGACAGGCGAAGGATAGTTAGGGAGCTGGGATGGACAGGTACACACTGCTATATTTAAAATGGATAACCAATAAGGACCTATAGCACAGCGAATTGTGCTCAATGTATGTGACTGCCGAGATGGGAGGGGATATAGAAAGAGAATGGATACATGTATACATATGATTTGAGTCCCTTTGCTTTCTACCTGAAACTGTCACAACATTGCTAACTGGCTATACTACAATACAAAATAAAAAGGTTAATTTAAAAAAGAGGACTTTCTATTTCTTCTTTTCCAATTTGGATTCCTTTTATTTCTTTTTCTGCTCTGATTGCTGTGCCCAAAACTTCCAAAACTATGTTGAATAGTAATGGTGAAAGTGGGCACCCTTGTCTTGTTCCTCACTTTAGGGGAAATGCTTTCAATTTTTCACCACTGAGGACAATGTTTGCTGTGGGTTTGTCATATATAGCTTTTATTATGTTGAGGTATGTTCCTTCTATTCCTGCTTTCTGGAAGGTTTCTGTCATAAACAGATGTTGAATTTTGTCAAAGGCTTTCTCTGCATCTGTTGAGATAATCATATGGCTTTTAGTTTTCAATTTGTTAATGTGGTGTATTACATTGATTGATTTGTGGATATTGAAGAATCCTTGCATCCCTGGGATAAAGCCCACTTGGTCATGGTGTATGATCTCTTTAATGTGTTGTTGGATTCTGTTTGCTAGAATTTGGTTAAGGATTTTTGCATCTATGTTCATCAGTGATATTGGCCTGTAGTTTTCTTTTTTTGTGGCATCTTTGTCAGGTTTTGGTATTAGGGTGATGGTGGCCTCAAAGAATGCGTTTGGAAGTTGACCTTCCTCTGCAATTTTCTGGAAGAATTTGAGTAGGGTAGGTGTTAGCTCTTCTCTAAATTTTTCGTAGAATTCAGCTGTGAAGACGTCTGGACCTGGGCTTTTGTTTGCTGGATGATTTCTGATTACAGTTTCAATTTCCGTGCTTGTGATGGGTCTGTTAAGATTTTCTATTTCTTCCTGGTCCAGTTTTGGAAAGTTGTACTTTTCTAAGAATTTGTCCATTTCTTCCACGTTGTCCATTTTATTGGCATATAATTGCTGATAGTAGTCTCTTATGATCCTCTGTATTTGTGTGTTGTCTGCTGTGATCTCTCCATTTTCATTTCTAATTTTATTGATTTGATTTTTCTCGCTTTGTTTCTTGATGAGTCTGGCTAATGGTTTGTCAGTTTTATTTATTCTTTCATAGAACCAACTTTTGACTTTGTTGATTTTGGCTATGGTCTCTTTTGTTTCTTTTGCATTTATTTCTGCCCTAATTTTTAAGATTTCTTTCCTTCTACTAACCCTGGGGTTCTTCATTCTTCCTTTTCTAGTTGCTTTAGGTGTAGAATTAGGTTATTTATTTGACTTTTTTCTTGTTTCTTGAGGTCTGCCTGTATTGTTATGAACTTTCCCCTTAGCACTGCTTTTACAGTGTCCCACAGGTTTGGGTTGTTGTGTTTTCATTTTCATTCGTTTCTATGCATATTTTGATTTCTTTTTTGATTTCTTCTGTGATTTGTTGGTTATTCAGCAGCGTGTTGTTCAGCCTCCATATGTTGGCATTTTTAATAGTTTTTCTCTTGTAATTGAGATCTAATCTGACTGCATTGTGGTCAGAAAAGATGCTTGGAATGATTTCAACTTTTTTTGAATTTATCAAGGCTAGATTTATGGCCCAGGATGTAATCTATCCTGGAGAAGGTGGCATGTGCACTTCAGAAAAAGGTGAAATGTTGCCCAGACTCAACTTACATTTGCTAACCTTTTTTCTATTATGACTATAATCCTAATTTATTGAGCCAAATTATTCCTGATATGCATACATTGTACTCAGTTGAAAGTTTAGATCCATAATTGCTGAAAAACAAAGAAAACAACTTTAAAGATTACTAAAGAGCTTTCCAATTTGGAAAGAGTCATGGAGCTACTAGCTCCTACCTTCTTGTTGAATCAGTAATTTCTACAGTTAATTGGAAATATTTGAAAATACTGAAGTTTAGAATTGATTGATGATGTGGGTTCTTGATACCTGAATAAAAATATACCATAAACTAGAGAGTTACAGTTCCAAGAATTAAAAGAACTGTAAATTTTATTACAAAATATATGAAGGAGTTTATGTTGATATCAAATAATGTGGCTTTCTAACCCTACACAAACTCTTTAGTGGTTATTATAAAGGTTTCAATCAGTGTAAACATTTTAATTATCAGTATCAGAAGTCAACACAATTTGTGCCTAAAGGGCAATATATTAATTTAGAATTTGTAGACCATAGCATCCCTGAAGGAATTACTCAATTCTTCCCCTCTGTCATAAAAATGCAGCTATAAACTATATGTGAATGAAAGGGCTCAGTTCAGTTCAGTTGCTCAGTCATTTCCGACTCTTTGCAACCCCATGAATCGCAGCACGCCAGGCCTCACTGTCCATCACCAACTCCCAGAGTTCACTCAGACTCACGTCCATCGAGTCATTGATGCCATCCATCCATCTCATCCTCTGTCGTCCCCTTCTCCTTCTGCCCCCCATCCCTCCCAGCATCAGAGTCTTTTCCAATGAGTTAACTCTTCGCATGAGGTGGCCAAAGGACTGGAGTTTCAGCTTTAGCATCATTCCTTCCAAAGAAATCCCAGGGCTGATCTCCTTCAGAATGGACTGGTTGGATTTCCTTGCAGTCCAAGGGACTCTCAAGAGTCTTCTCCAACACCACAGTTGAAAAGCATCAATTCTTTGGTGCTCAGCCTTTTTCACAGTCCAACTCTCACATCCATACATAACCACAGGAAAAACCATAGCCTTGACTAGCCAGACCTTTGTTGGCAAAGTAATGTCTCTGCTTTTGTGCCCAATTAAACTTTTAACACAAATTTGTGGTGGGCCAACTATGACGCATGGACAACAGTTTTTCCATAAACATTGGCTAGTATATTATTTCTTATTTAATATAAGTTAATTTGACTAAAATTTGAAAATTCAATAAAAGATGTAAGATTTTCAAATTTAACAGCAAATGTCATTTATTTATTTATTGTTAAGAAGGTGAATGAGGGCAACTTAAAAAATATTCATAGAAGAAAAGATGAGGCAAACATTTGTAACTCATTTTTGGACATTTATATTGGTTTTGATATCAAAAGATTAAGTGAGAAAGTCACCAGCAATTTGACTCATAAATAAGGAGATAGTGTACTAAGAGAAATGATCAAAACTAGTATTTTATGTTACATGTGGCCTTATCCCAAAGATAATTATCTTTAGAGAATTTACTTGTGGAATTTGCCTCATCAAAAGACTAAAAATGCAAAGCAAAAGTTGAAATGAAAATCATATATGCGATGATAAAATGCAGTGACCATTCATGACTTTTTAAAGTCTCTTAGTAAAACAGAATAGAACATTATTTCAGTAGCATAACTAACCTGACTTGATCATCACAACTAGATATGCTACCTGTTCCTTGTCTGGCTCCAATTTGAACAAGTCAACAAAAAATGATGTTTTGAGACAATTGGGTATTAGGAGTATGTTCCCAGTGGCTCAGTGGCAAAGAATCCTCCTGCCAAGGTAGAAGACTCAGGAGATATGGGTTCAGTCGCTGGGTGTGGAAGATCTCCTAGAGGAGGAAATAGCAACCTCCTCCTGTGTTCTTGCCTGGGAAACCCCATAAGCAGAGAAGCCTGGTGGGCTAGAGTCCGTGGGGTCACAAAGAATCAGACACAACTGAACAAGTGAGCATGAATATGTGAAACTGTGTGCAAGGTGATAAATGATACCAAAGACATTTTGCTAATTTAGCTAGCTTGGAAACTGCATCAGGATTAAGCAAAATATATATATATATATTTTTTTTTTTTTAGGAATTCATAATATGCAGGTAAGAAAAAATTTGCTATGTAAGTTCTAGTTTAAAATACAACAAAATGTTTCAAATCTTTTCAAAAAACAGGTAAAGCAATATAAAATAGCCTTCATATCTATTGAATCTGCTTGATCTATACTTGAAACTATTTCTCCAGTTCTCTATCCTAGTGTATACTTGAAAATATTCATAATTTAAAATTTACAACACATAGAAAGAAAGAAAGAAAGAAAGAAAGAAAGTGAAAGCTTAGTCGTATCTGACTCTTTGCGACCCCATGGACTGTAACCTACCAGGCTCCTCCATCCATGGGATTTTCCGGGCAAGAATACTGGAGTGGGTTGCCATTTCCTTCTCCAGGAGATCTTCCCCACCCAGGGATCGAACCCAGGTCTCCCGCATTGTAGACAGACGCTTTACTGTCTGAGCCACCAGGGAAGGCTAAAGTTTACAACACATATCATTTTTAATGTTTTACATAGTAGCTGTAGTCTTGGTAAAATCAGTTTTAAGATGTGAAGGACCACTATAACTGCTTTATTCAATACTCTCCTGGAGATTCTATCCAGGAAACTAGTTCAACAAAAATTGAAAAATATCAGAAATGAGAAAATAAAATAAACAACCAAAAATCATTCTTTGCAATCAGCATGATTTTCCTTCTAGGACCTTACTGTATTTACACTAAATGTTTCTTAAACTGGAAAGTCTCCCTCTCCCAGATAATCACATGGTTAGCACCCATCCCTCCTTCAGATCTCTATCCAAATATCACCTCAATAAAATCTACCCCACTGATACTATTTAAAATTATACTAGCACCCCACTTCCAAGGCATTTCAGTTTTCTCTTCCTTTTCAAAACACTTATTACATTCATGCTTATTATCCACATTCTCTCCCATCCCTCACCCCCATGAAAACAGGGATCTTTGTTCACTCTGTAGATGAACTGGTTCACTCCCAGCAGTGGTGTGCTGGAGCCTGTCTGGACCACATCATGGGACCCAATTGTGCACAGGTTCTTGAAGTCTGCCCTGGTAAGAGACTTTGCCTTTATATTTGAAGGGAATGGAAACCCACTCCAGGATTCTTGCCTGGAGAATTCCATGGACAGAGGAACCTGGTGGGCTATAGTCCATGGGGTTGCAAAGAGTTGGATATGACTGAGCAACTAACATTTTTTTATCCAAATAGTGAATCTTTTCACATTTTGTTTCTCAAATTCTTTTTTTTTTAATTTCTTTATTTTTTAATTGAAGGATAATTGCTGTACAGAATTTCGTTTTTTTTTTTTATAAATGATTACTTTATCTCAAATTCTTTAAAAATCAGTAGTTAAGATTTTATTGAGTACTGGAGATTGATTATACACCAAAATTATTTCAAATATTTATTTATTCAGAAATATTTATTGAGTATCCACCACATGACTGACAGATGTTCTAATTGACAGAATAGTAAACGTTTAACAACTGCCTCTCAGAGGTGAAATTGAGGGGCTGATTTGTTGAGTTTGTCAATTTCTAAATATAAATCAAATTTTTGCACACTCAATATGACATGTTGTTTATGATGTTACCTCATTTAGCTTAGTCATTTTGGTTTTTGACACTTTCTTTTTTAAAATAATTTTACTTATTGATTTATTTTTGGCTGCACCGGCTTTCTCTAGTTGAGACAGTTGGGGGCTACTCTCTACTTACGGTGTATGAGCTTCTCATTGCGGTGGCTTCTCTTCATGTGGAGCACGGGCTGTAGGTGGTAAGGGCTTCAATAGTAGCAGCATGTTGACTCGGTAATTGCAGTTCCTGAGCTCTAGAGCATAGGCTTAGATTTTGTGGCAAACTGTCTTAGTTGTTCCATGGCTTGAGGAATCTTCCCACTTCAGGGATCACAGCCACATCTCTAGCATTAGCAAGTGGATGCTTTACCACTGAGCTACTAGGAAGCATAAGCACTTTCTTATTAATCCTCACAAAACCGATTTACCTGTGTCTTTTAATAATGCCTCATCAGCCCTCTGTTTACTTAACAAATTACCCTGAGAAAACAGGAAAGACAAGGTAAATCCAATTCCTTGTGTATGACATACATGGAGAAGAAATTTCTAAATCTCTTTTTCTCAAAGCAGCATTTGTAGAAAAATATAACAGTCTCTGAAGCCTAAGGAAAATATTACTTAAATTGCATGGATAAATAATCATAGAATTACAAAATCTTCATTTAAAGTCTGTGCATTAATATGAAGAAAATGTTTTAATAAATAGTGCTTTTATTATGTGAAAAGGTGTAAGAAATATTTGACTAGTCCCCCCAAGTTCAACTGAGTTTGTACACAGAGCTTGGATAAGAGACAAGAATCAATTATGAGTCACAGTATAGTGAAATGTGCCCCAATTTTGCAATATCAGGAATGAAGGATATTGTGGGTCAAATATTACCAGTTGAACCACAGTGAGAATATAATCCTTGAGAGCAATGACACGGTTAAGTCACCATATTTGTTTTGAGAGTAAAATTGAAACCAAATAAATTGCTAACTCAACTCACCAACTCTGAAATTATATAATTATTAAAGTGATCAGACCGTAAAATTTGAGACTAAATCATCAAGAAAAACCAGGAAGCAAGTACAATTTGTTATTATTCAGGTTAATGCATATTATTACATTTCATTCATGTGTTTTAAACTAGTATGTGTATATGGGTTTGGGAATTTAGGAAATTTTTGTTATTAAAGAGTAAATGGTGGTTTACGAACAAGAATGCTATTCATGGAGTCCTAAACGAGCAGCATAGCCATAAGTATTGTGTTGTTCATTATTTTTTCCTAAGTTAAATGGTTTTTGTTTATAGAACTAAAAAGATAAAAATGACATTCCTTATTTAAAGGAATATCTGCTTCCCAGTAAAGATTTTGCCCATCTACTTATTCATTTGCTAAGGCAAAATTGTAAAACAAAAGAAAATAAGTGTGTATTGTATGAACTAAACTGAATGTAGCAATTATTTAATTTGGTAGCGGACGTTACACTTTCTTGTGCTTTCGGTCTTTTATCAGAAAAAGAAGAAATTAAGGCATTGCATCAACCAAACGTTTATGAAAGTAAATTAGGATAGAGTGCCACAAAAATATTCCCATGGGTATCTACCTATATTCTAAATTGAGATATTACTATGCTGTGTTGTTGTTGCTCAGGTGGTTAGTTGTGTCTGACTCTTTCCAACCCCATGAACTGCAGCATGCCAGTCTTCTCACTATTTCCTGGAGTTTGCTCAAACTCACGTCCACTGAATCTATGATGCCATGAAGGCGTCTCATCTTCTTTCATCCCCTTCACCTCAGCCCTCAATCTTTCCCAGCATCAGGGTCTTTTCCAGTGAAGCAGCTCTTCCAATGAATATTCAGAACTGATTTCATTTAGGATTGACTGGCCTGATCTTCTTGCAGTCCAAGGGGCTCTCAGGAGTCTTCTCAAACACCACAGTTCAAAAGCATCAATTTTTCCACGCTCAGCTTTCTTTATAGTCCAACTCTCACATCCACAAATGACTACTAGAAAAACCAAAGCTTTGACTAGATGGACTTTTGTTGGCAAAATAATGTCTCTGCTTTTTAAAATGCTGTCGAGGTTGGTCATAGCTTTTCTTCCAAGAAGCAAGCATCTTTTAATTTCATGGCTACAGTCACCATCTGCATTGATTTTAGAGCCCCCCAAAATAAAGTCTGTCATTGTTTCCACTGTTTCCCCATCTATTTGCCATGAAGTGATGGGACTGGTTGCCATGATCTTAGTTTTCTGAATGTTGCATTTTCAGCTAACTTTTTAACTCTCCGCCTCTTTCACTTTTGTCAAGAGGCTCTTTAGTTCTTCTTTGCTTTCTGCCATAAGGGTGGTGTCATCTGCATACCTGAGGTTATTGATATTTCTGCCCGCAATCTTGATTCCAACTTGTGCTTCATCCAGCCTGGCATTTTGCATGATGTACTCTGCATATAAGTTAAATAAGCAGGGTGACAATATGCAGCCTTGAGGTACTCCTTCCCCGATTTAGAACCATTCTTTTGTTCCATGTACAGTTCTAACTGTTGCTTCCTGACCTGCATACAGATTTCTCAGGAAGCAGGTCAGGTGGTCTGGTATTCCCATCTCTATAAGAATTTTCCACAGTTTGTTGTGATCCACATGGACTGTGGCAACAGTCCATGGGGTTATAAAAAGTCAGACACAACTGAGTAACTAACACACACACACACACAAACACGCAGTGTGGTAATATACAGCCTTGAAGTACTCCTTTCCCATATTTGAAACAGTCCATTGTTCCATGTCTAGTCCTAACTGCTGCTTCTTGTCCTGCATATAGGTTTCTCTGGATACAGGTTAGATTGTCTGGTATTCCCATCTCTTTAAGAATTTCCCACAGATTTACTATGTTCACTAATCGTTTAAACTAGTGAAAGTCACCTAAACAAAGTGGGCCTCAGTTATGCAAAATATAAAATGTGGAAGTAGGCATACATAAAGTCTGTATGCTTTCAAACTCTATTTAGATTATCTGCGAAGTATACTGGTTTTTATAATACTGAGGAAAGGAGGAGAATCAATTAAAATATATCTGTACCTTTTACAAAGGAAGCTAAATGTTTTAAAGAATACCTTGAACAAATTAAAAATTATTAGAAAAGATAACCCTATTTAAGTGTTATCGTAAGAGTTTTATTTTATCCATAGTCTATGATAATGTATTTTTGAAGAAGAAATAATGATTTTGAACTTCAGATAATATTCCTTACTAGAATGAAAAGTTGAATGGAAATTGGAGAGAGTTCTGTAGGTGAATTTTAAATTTCATTTATTATCATCATGATGGATATTTTAAAAGATTTGTATTCTATCCTCAAATGTATTTTAATCATTTATTTCCTATAGGAGACACATCCATTTTTCTCTTTGAATGGGGGAAAGGATCAGCAATGAAAACCACACAAGACCCACAGAATTCATTCTTCTGGGGCTATCAGATGACCCAGAGCTTCAGATTGTGACTTTTCTCTTTTTAATCATCACATATATATTAAGTGTCACTGGAAATTTGACCATCATCATTCTCACCTTGGTGGACTCCCATCTACAGACACCTGTGTATTTTTTCCTCAGGAACTTCTCTATATTAGAAATCTCCTTTACAACTGTTGGTATTCCTAGATTTCTGGGCACAATTATCACCAGGGACAAAACGATTTCATACAATGATTGTACAGCTCAGCTGTTTTTCTTCATTTTCTTGGGTAT
Source organism: Bos javanicus (assembly GCF_032452875.1). Taxonomy (NCBI): domain Eukaryota; kingdom Metazoa; phylum Chordata; class Mammalia; order Artiodactyla; family Bovidae; genus Bos; species Bos javanicus. The sequence continues at coordinate 59,550,574 of NC_083872.1, forward strand.
CACTGAGTTTTATCTTCTAACAGCCATGTCTTATGATCGCTATGTAGCCATCTGCAAACCCCTGCATTACACAACCATCATGAACGACAGAGTCTGTGTATTGCTTGTCTTTTGTGCTTGGCTGGCAGGGTTCTTAAACATCTTCCCACCTGTTATTCTTTTTCTCCAGTTAGATTACTGTGGTTCTAATATCATTGATCACTTTGCTTGTGACTATTTCCCCCTCTTGAAACTATCTTGCTCAGACACATGGCTCCTTGAAGTGATTGGTTTTTACTCTGCATTAGAGATTCTGCTTTTTACTTTGGCATTAATAATTCTATCCTACATGTTCATCATCAAGACAATTCTGAGGCTGCCTTCTGCCAGTCAGAGAAAAAAGGCATTTTCTACATGCTCCTCTCACATGATTGTCATTTTCATCTCTTATGGAAGCTGTATATTCATGTATGCCAACCCATCAGCAAAGGAAAAGGCATCCTTGAACAAAGGAGCATCTATTCTGAATGCTTCTGTTCCTCCTATGATGAATCCATTTATATATTCACTGAGAAACCAGCAAGTGAAACAAGCCTTCAAGGATACCATCCAAAAGGTTCTCTTTTTCTCCAGGAAATGCAAGTGATTATATCATTAAAAGAGTAAAGTTCTTAAAAATGCTTTCTATTACTCATAATCTTCCAAAACTCTTTCAGTACAGTTGTATGAGTCCTTTTCATCTGTTCCCATGTTAAAAAAAAAATTCCCCACACTGAACCTAATTAACTGGATAAGGTTGAATATTGCTTCAGAATTTTCTATAAATTTTTTATTCAAATATTCTGAATGAAGTAAAGAAAACAGATTGGTGTTGCAATTTTATAGGCCATTTAGCTTGACGAAAAGAATGTGAGAATTGATGCGGATTTCTGAAATTTTCATTTTACCAGGTAATAGAAATGACATTATTAGGAAGTTTTTATTCTATTTGGAACTTTCACGAAATGCAACAATAACAATCACTAGAGGGTTGTAAATAAAATATAAATATCTACTTAAATATTTTTAAAGTTTACAAAATAAAGTATATTTGAACTCTTTATATTATTATAATACTTTTATAATAATGAGGAGAGAGAAGAAAGAGAAGGGTAGAGTTAATTTTTTTCAGCAATTACTATATTCCAGGCCTATTCTAATTATTTTCTTCATATTGGCTCATTGAATCTTGTGAACAGCTTTATTTCATTTTCAGTCACTAATTCGTATCCAACTCTTTGTGCTCTCATGGACTGCAGCACACGAGGCTCCCCTGTCCTTCACTAGTTCCCTGAGTTTCCTCAAACTCATGTCCATGATCTAGTGATGCTTTCCAAGCATCTTTCCAGGTGCTTGGAAAATTTCACAATTTTTCCCAGCATCAGGGTCTTTTCCAGTGAATGTGTTCTCCACATCAGGTGGCCAAACTATTGGACCTTCAGCTTCAGCATCAGTCCTTCCAATTAATATTTAGAGTTGATTTTCTGCAGGATTTACTGGTTTGATCTCACAGTCCAAAGGACTCTCCAGAGTATTCTCTAGCAGTACAGTCTAAAAGCATCAGTTCTTGTGTGCTCAGCCTTCTTTATTGTCCAACTCTCACATCCCTACATGACTACTGAAAAACCCATAGCTTTGACTATACAGATCATTGTTGGCAGTGATGTTTCTGGTTTTTAATACACTGTCAGGTTCATCATAGCTTTTCTTAAACAACTTTCTGAGGTAGCTGTTATTGATTTTCTCTTGAAGAAAATTTTACCTTATCTTTTCCTCAGGAAATGTTTTATATGAATGTTCTTATTTCACAGCCATAATGAAAAGGTAAAATTGGAGTTAATTTTAAATGGCAATAGAGAAGAACAAGAAAGAAAAGGGATCCAGATTGGAAAAGAAGTAAAACTTTCATTGGCAACAGCATGATACATAATACAAAGAAAACCCTAAAAATACTATCAGAAAATTACTAGATTAATCAGTTAATTTAGTAAGGTTGCAGCATACAAAATCAATACACAGAAATCCACTGAATTCCAATACACTAGTAACAAAAATCTGAAGGGGAAAATAATCAACTCCATTCACCAAGGCAACAATAACAATAAAATATCTAGGAATAAATGCACAAAAGAGCTGTATAAAGAAAACTATAAGACATTGATGAAAGAAGTCAAAGATGACATAAACAGATGGAAAGACACCAATTCTTGAATTGGAAGACTCAATGTAACAAAATAGAAAGCCCAGAGAGAAACTCAAGCACTTTGGGCACCTTATCTTTGAAAAAGGAGGCAAGAATATGCCACGGAGGAAATACAGCCTCTTCAATAAGTGGCGCAGGGAAAACTGGACAGTTATGTGTAAAAGAATAAAATTAGAACACTTCCTAACACCATTCACAAATATAAACTCAAAACGGATTAAAGACCTCCACCACCTTATGTTGGAAATAAAAACAAGTGGGACCTAATTAAACTTAAAAGCCTTTGCACAGCAAAGGAAATCATAAGCAAGATGACAAGACAACCCTCAGAATGGGAGAAAATATTTTCAAATGAAGCAAATGACAAAGGATTAATCTCCAAAATATACAAGCAACTCATGTAGTTCAATAACAAAAGAATAAGTCATTGACACAATAGGCAGAAGACCTAAATAGATGGCTATTTCTCCAAAGAAGAGATAAAGATGGCTAATAAACACATGAAAAAAATACTCAACTTCACTTGTCAAAACTATAATGAGGTTAAACCTCACATGGGTCAAGATGGCCATCATCAAATAAATGCTGGAGAAGATGTGAAGAAATGGGAATCCTCTTACACAGTTGGTGGGAATGTGAATTTATAGAGCCACTATGCAGAATAGTATGGTGGTTTCTTTAAAAAATAGGAATAAGACTTCCATATGACCCAGCAATCTCACTACTGGGCATATATTCAGAAAATCACAATTCTAAAAGACACAGGTACCCCAGTGTTCATTGCAGCACTATTCACAATAGCCAGGACATGGGAGCAACCTTGATGTCCATCAACAGATGAATGGATAAAGAAGCTGTGGTAAGCACATGGACAGAGAAGGCTGTCAGGCTATAGTCCATAGCGTCACAAAGAGTTGGCCGTGACTGAGCACAAATGCAAACCATATGCTGGGTTATAAACTGGTTCATAACAAGCCAAGCATCCACATAAGGGAACAAACTGGAATCAAATATAGTGAGGTAGATAAACCTAGAGCCTGTTATAGAGTGAAGTAAATCAGAAAGAGAAAAACAAATATTGTATATTAACACATATATATGGAATCTAGAAAAATGGTACCAATGAACCTACTTTCAGGGCAGCAATTAGAGACACAGACATAGAGAAAAGACCTGGAACAGAGTGGGGTTGGGGTTGGGAGAAGGTGGGGCAAATTGAGAGACTATCATTGAAACTCATATGTTAAAATATGTAAAACAGATAGCCAATGAGAAGTTGTTGTACAGCACAGTGAGCTTAACTCAGGCCTCTATGACAACCTAGAGATGTGGGCTGGGGTAGGAGGTGGGAGTGAAGTTCAAAAAGAAGGGGACATATGTATACTTATGACAGACTCATGTTAACGTATGGCAGAAACCAACACAACATTGTAAAGCAATTATCCAACAATTAAAAAAACATTGAAAAATAGTATTCAGCATGATTTAATATTTCCTGAATTTCTAGAAAGAGTGTTTCCTGTCAAAATCAAAACACAGGTCTCTCTCAGGTGTTGCTGCTCTGCCTTTTTCTGTCTGTCCTTAATTTTCTAAGAAATATTTCGAAAACATGGAATTAAAAAAACATTTCAAAGAGGGAAATGAGGTCAGTTCCAAGGTTGAGTAGAAAGATGAGCCCAAAGGAAGGGCAGTACATGAAAGAATGATGAGAATTTGAATGGCAAAAAAATGCATATACTATATTTGGTAGTTCAGTTCAGTCATTTACTCATGTTCAACTCTTTGCGACCCCATGGACTGCAACATTCCAGGCTTCCCGGTCTATCACCATCTCCTGGAGCTTGCTCAAACTCATGCACGTTGAGTCAGTGATGCCATCCAACCATCTCATCCTCTGCCGTCCCCTTCTCCTCCTGCCTTCACTCTTTCTCAGCATCAGGGTCTTTTCCAATTAATCAGTTCCTTGCATCAAGTGGCCAAAGAATTGGAGCTTTAGGTTCAGCATTAGCCCTTCCAATGAATATTCAGGATTGATTTTCTTTGGGATTGACTGGTGGATCTCCTTGCAGCCCAAAAAACTCTCAAGAGTCTTGTCCAACACCACAGTTCAAGAGCATCAGTTCTTTGGCACTCAGTATTCTTTGTGGTCCAACTCTCACATCCATACATGACTAATGAAAAAAACCATAGCTTTAACTAGATGCATCTGTGTTGACAAAGTAATGCCTGATTTTTAATATGCTGTCTAGTTTGGTCATAGCTTTTCTTCCAAGATGCAAGTGTCTTTTAATATCATGCCTGCACTCATCATCTGCAATGATTTTGGAGCCCAAGAAATTAAAGTTTGTCACTGTTTCCACTGTTTCCCCATGTATATGCCATGAAGTGATGGAACTGGATGCCATGATCTTAGTTTTTTTTTAATGCTGAGGTTCAAGCCAGCTTTTTCACTCTCTTCTTTCACTTTCATCAAGTGGCTCTTTAGTTCCTCTTCACTTTCTGCCCAAAGGATTGTGACATCTGCTTATCTAGGTTATTGATATTTCAGCAATCTTGATTCCAGCTTGTGCTTCATCCTGCCTGGTATTTTGCATGATGTACGCTGCATATAAGTTAAATGAGCAGGGTGACAATATACAGCCTTAGCATACTCCTTTCTCAATTTGGTACCAGTCCGTTGTTCCATGTCCAGTTCTAACTGCTGCTTCTGGAATGGCATACAGATTTCTCAGGATGTAGGTAAGGTGATCTGGTATTCTCATCTCTTTAAGAATTTTCCACAGTTTGTTGTGAACCACACAGTCAAAGGCTTTGGCATAGTCAATAAAGCAGAAGTAGATGTTATTCTGGAACTTTGTTGAATTTTCTATGGTCCAACAGATGTTGGCAATTTGATCCCTCATTCCTTCACCTTTTCTAAATCCAGTTGTAACATCTGGAAGTTCTCGGTTAATGTACTGTTGAAGCCTCACTTGGAGAATTTGACCATTACTTTGCTAGAGTGTGAGATAAGTGCAATTGTGTGGTAGTTTGGACATTCTTCATGGTGGAGAGTTCTGACAAAACGTGGTCCACTGGAGAAGGGAATGGAAACCACTTCAGTACTCTTGCCTTGAGAATCCCAGGAACAATATGAAAATGCAAAAAAATATGACACCAAAAGATGAACTCCCCTGGTTGGTAGGTGCCCAATAGGCTGCTGCACAAGAGTGGAGAAATAACCCCAAAAAGAATGAAGAGATGGAGCAAAAGTGAAAACAATGCCCAGTTTGGATGTGACTGGTGATATAAGTAAAGTCTGATGCTGTAAAGAATAATATTGCATAGGAACCTGGAATGTTAGGTCCATGAATTAAGGTAAATCAGTTCAGTTCAGTCTTTCAGTCGTGTCTGACTCTTTGCAACCCCATTAAAAGGTAAATCAGAAGTGGTCAAATAGGAGATGGCAAGAGTGAAAGTCAACATTTTAGAATCAGGGGACTAAAATGGACTGGAATGGGAGAATTTAACTCAGAGGACTTTTATATCTACTACTGTGGGTAAGAAGTAGAAGAAATGGATTAGCCCTCATAGTCAACAAAGGAGTCTGAAAGGCAGTACTTGGGTGCAATCTCAAAAATGACAGAATGAACTCTGTTTGTTTGCAAGGCAAACCATTCAATATCACAGTAATCCAAGTCTATGCCCCGACCAGTAATGCTGAAGAAGCTGAAGTTGAACGGCTCTATGAAGACCTACAAGACCTTCTAGAACTGACACCCCAAAAAGATGTCCTTTTCATCATAGGGGACTGGAATGCAAAAGTAGGAAGTCAAGAAATACCTGGAATAATAGGCAGATTTGGAATACAGAATGAAGCAGGGCAAAGACTAATCGAGTTTTGCCAAGACAACACACTGCTCATAGCAAACACCCTCTTCCAACAACACAAGAGAAGACTCTACACATGGACATATCCAGATGGTCAATACTGAAATCAAATTAATTATATTCTTTGCAGCTGAAGATGGGGAAGCTCTATGCAGTCAGCAAAAACAAGCCTGGGAGCTGACTATGGCTTGGATCATGAGTTCCTTACTGCCAAATTCAGACTTAAACTGAAGAAAGTAGGGAAAATCACTAGACCATTCAGGTATGCTGCTGCTACTGCAAAGTCACTTCAGTCGTGTCCGACTCTGTGTGACTTCATAGAAATCAAATCCTTTATGATTATTCAGTGGAAGTGACAAATAGATTCAAGGTAATAGATCTGACAAAGTGCCTGAAGAACTATGGATGGAGGTTTGTGACATTCTACAGGAGGCAGTGACCAAGACCATCCTCAAGGAAAAGAAATGCAAAAAGGCAAAATGGTTGTCTGAGGAGGTCTTACGAATAGCTGAGAAAAGTAGAGAAGCAAAAGGCAAAGGAGAAAAGGAAACATATGTCCATTTGAATGCAAAGTTCCCAAGAATAGCAAGCAGAGGTAAGAAAGCCTTCCTCAGTGAACAATGCAAGGAAATTGAGGAAAACCATAGAATGGGAAAGACTAGACATCTCATCAATAAAATTAGAGATGCCAAAGGAACATATCATGCAAAGATGGTAACAATAAAGTACATAAATGGTATGGACCTAATAGAAGCAGAAGATATTAAGAAGAGCTGGCTAGAATACACAGAAGAACTATACAAAAAAGATCTTAATCACCCAGATAACCATGATGATGTGATCACTCAGCTAGAGCCAGACATGCTGGAGTCTGAAGTCAGGTTAGCCTTAGGAAGCATCACTATGAACAAAACTAGTGGAGGTGATGGAAATCCAGTGGAATTCTTTCAATTCCTAAAAGATGATGCTGTTAAAATGTTGCACTAGATATGTCAGTTTTCATTCCAATCCCAAAGAAAGGCAATGCCAAAGAATGTTCAAACTACTGCACAACTGTACTCATATTTGGTAAGATGCTGTCAATAGAAGTATGAGCACTGGAAAATACTTCCAGGGAGACTATGTGAAAATCAATAGACTTTGAAAGCCCTGGTTTTTATTTGATTGCTCATTGTTATGCCTCTAATTTATAAAACAAGGCTTTTAATTTTTCATTTCCTTGAAAAGAGTACAGTCTTCCTGGCCACGTCCATGAAGGCTCACTTGACTTTCAGATTCCTTAGGGTGTAAATAAAGGGGTTCAGCCTGGGGATTACTGAGGTGGTTAGCACAGCCACTCTCTTGCTCAAAGACACCCTGTTCTTTACTGATGGTTTCATGTACATGAAAATGTAGCTGCCATAAGAGATGGAGATGATAATTTGTGGGAAGAACACGTGGAAAAGCCCCTTGTCCTCTGAGTGTTGGAAGAGATCCTCAAAATTGTTCTGATGATATATGGATAAGACAGAATTATTAATACCAAAGTGAACATTAGGGTAAACACAGCAGTGGGAAAGCCCATCATCTCTAGCAGTTTGGTGTCTAAACAAGAAATGTGTGAAAGGGGAAATAATCACAATTAAAATGATCAATGGCATAATCAAGTTGTCTGAACAGCATGAGTGATGAAAAAATGATTAAGGATGAAGCCAGCCAAGAAGCCAAGACAAGTAGTGTGCAGTCTCTATGATTCATGATGTTCATGTAATGCAGCTATTTGCAGATGGAAATGTAATGGTCAGAAGACTTAGTAGCCAGTAGGCAAAACTCAATGACTCCCAAGAGAATGAAAAAGAAAAAAGAAAAATGAGTCATACAATCAGTAAAAGAAAAGTTTTATCTCCTCTAATAATGGTGATAAGGAACTTGGGTATAGTGACAGTTGTGGATGACACCTCTAATATGGAGAAATTTCTGAGGAAGAAATACACGAGGGTCTGTAGGTGGGCATCCAGCAGGGTTAGGGTGATTAATGGTCAGGTTTCCAGTGATGCTGAGCATGTAGATGGTGAGTAGAAAGACACAGCTCACAACGTGAAGTTGTGGGTCATCTGACAGTCCCAGAAGGATAAACTCTTTTATTTCTATGTAGTTTCTCCTTTTCTTCTTCTTTTGAGTATCCTTCAGTGTAAAACGCAAAGAGACTTAAAGAAAAGGAAACTATTCACAGATAGCACTGGAATTTATTTCTGGAAGGACTATGCCATACTAATTTAACTTGGGAAATCTTTGAAAAAACTTATCTTTAATTTTTTTTTTTTTTACTATATGCCAGGGCATATTTTTCATAGAACATTTCTTTTAAAATAACTATTTCACTGATTGAAATGGGGTTAAAAATATACTTAAAATTTTTATCGAAATCACATACTCTAAATGCAAAGATCAGGTTTATTAACCTAGGCTTTTCTATGTATTTGAAATACTGGAATGGAAATGCTATCTGTTGATCTTTTAAATAATTTCCTAAAATATTTCTTTCCCAATGGGAAATTCCTCATCTTTTCTTCAAATTCAGTTAGATTGCATTATTTCCTAATCTTTTATCAGATTTCTTATGTTATTATTTTTCTAGTTAATTTAGAAAAACCAAATATGTCAGGGAAAAGGTCACTCAAATGGGTCTGTCTCCAAAATTAGTCATTGGACTTAAATCTTTCACAATATGAAAGATTTCTAAGTTCTCACTCTGACTCACATCCACCTTCCTAACTTCTGACTCCTTATCTGAATCACACCTAATGGATTCACTATTGTGACCATCTCGAGTATTGGAGCCAGGGTCTGAACTCTGAAATCTAATGTCTGATGATTTGATGTGACAAAGATATAATAATAATAATAGAAATAAAGTGCACAATACACAAAATGAGCTTGAAACATCCTGTAACCACCTCCACCCAGGTCCTTGGAAAAGTTGTCATCTACTAAACTGATCCCTGGTAACAAAAGCTGGGAAACTTGTGTAGAGACTCCAGAGTACAGAAGAGGCAGAGTGGATTTTTCATAGACTGGATCTGTGTCATTGGCTAAGGAAACTAAATTGTATGAATATTTAACATCAAACATAAAACATTATCTTTCAGAGAACATTTTTTTCTTCAAAATCTCTGCCATCTAAATATTATTATTCTCTCTATATGTGTGTGTATATTCTGCTTTCTGTCCTATGTTGCATTTTTATATTTTCCTTTTTTCTACATTGATATTCACTTAGTAAAATCTCTCTTTGGTCAGTATAATAGTATAATTCTTTTTTTGTTCTTTGATAGATTTTTTATTTTTTTTAAGATGTCCAAAATCTGTTTTTGTTTATTGTTTTTTTTTCTTTTTTTCTTTTTTTTTTTTTTAAACTTTACAATATTGGATTGGTTTTGCCATATATCAGCATGAATCTGGCACAGGTATACACGTGTTCCACATCCTGAACCCTCCTCCCTCCCCATACCATCCCTCTGGGTCATCCCAGTACACCAGCCCCAAGCATCCAGTATCATGCATTGAACCTGGACTGGCGACTTGTTTCATATATGATATTATACATGTTTCAATGCCATTCTCCCAATCATCCCACCCTCTCCCTCTCCTACAGAGTTCACAAGACTATTCTATACATTTTTGCTGTCTCATATACAGGGTTATTGTTACCATCTTTCTAAATTCCATATATATGCATTAGTATACTGTATTGGTGTTTTTCTTTCTGGCTTACTTGGCTCTCTATAATCGGCTCCAGTTTCATCTGCCTCATTAGAACGGATTCAAATGTATTATTTTTAATGGCTAAGTAATACTCCATTGTGTATATGTACCAGAGCTTTCTTATCCATTCATCTGCTGATGGACATCTAGGTTGTTTCCATGTCCTGGCTATTATAAACAGTGCTGCGATGAACATTGGGGTACACGTGTCTCTTTCAATTCTGGTTTCCTCAGTGTGTATGCCCAGCAGTGGGATTGCTGGGTCATAAGGCAGTTTTATTTCCAGTTTTTTAAGGAATCTCCACACTGTTCTCCATAGTGGCTGTACTAGTTTGCATTCCCACCAACAGTGTAAGAGGGTTCCCTTTTCTCCACACCCTCTCCAACATTTATTGCTTGTAGACTTTTGGATCGTAGCCATTCTGACTGGTGTGAAATGGTACCTCATAGTGGTTTTGATTTGCATTTCTCTCCATTGTATATTATTGCCTTTGTCAAAGATAAGGTGTCCATAGGTGCATGGGTTTATCTCTAGGATTTCTATTTTGTTCCATTGATCTATATTTCTGTCTTTGTGCCAGTACCATACTGTCTTGATGACTATGGCTTTGTAGTAGAGCCTGAAGTCAGGTAGGTTGATTCCTCCAGTTCCATTCTTCTTTCTCAAGATTGCTTTGGCTATTTGAGGTTTTTTGTATTTCCATACAAATTGTGACATTATTTGTTCTAGCTCTGTGAAGAATACCGTTGGTAGCTTGACAGGGATTGCAATGAATCTATAGATTACTTTTAGTAGTATGCTCTTTTTCAGTACATTGATTCTTCCTATCCATGAACATGGTATATTTCTGCATCTATTAGTGTCCCCTTTGATTTCTTTCACCAGTGTTTTATACTTTTCTATATATAGGTCTTTAGTTTCTTTAGGTAGATATATTCCTAAGTATTTTATTCTTTCCATTGCAATGGTGAATGGAATTGTTTCCTTAATTTCTCTTTCTATTTTCTCATTATTAATGTATAGGAATGCAAGGGATTTCTGTGTGTTGATTTTATATCCTGCAACTTTACTATAATCATTGATTAGTTCTAGTAATTTTCTGGTGGAGTCTTTAGGGTTTTCTATGTAGAGGATCATGTCATCTGCAAACAGTGAGAGTTTTACTTCTTCTTTTCCAATTTGAATTCCTTTTATTTCTTTTTCTGCTCTGATTGCTGTGGCCAAAACTTCCAAAACTATGTTGAATAGTAATGGTGAAAGTGGGCACCCTTGTCTTGTTCCTGACTTTAGGGGAAATGATTTCAATTTTTCACCATTGAGGATAATGTTCGCTGTGGGTTTGTCATATATAGGTTTTATTATGTTGAGGTATGTTCCTTCTATTCCTGCTTTCTGGAAGGTTTTTATCATAAATGAATGTTGGATTTTGTCAAAGGCTTTCTCTGCATCTGTTGAGATAATCATATGGTTTTTATTTTTCAATTTGTTAATATCGTGTATTACTTTGATTTGCGGATACTGAAGAATCCTTGCATCCCTGGGATAAAGCCCACTTGGTCATGGTGTATGATCTCTTTAATGTGTTGTTGGATTCTGATTGCTAGAATTTTGTTAAGGATTTTTGCATTTATGTTCATCATTGATATTGGTTGTAGTTTTCTTTTTTTGTGGCATCTTTGTCAGGTTTTGGTATTAGGGTGATGGTGGCCTCATAGAATGAGTTTGGAAGTTGACCTTCCTCTGCAATTTTCTGGAAGAGTTTGAGTAGGATAGGTGTTAGCTCTTTAAATTTTTCGTAGAATTCAGCTGTGAAGACGTCTGGACCTGGGCTTTTATTTGCTGGATGATTTCTGATTACAGTTTCAATTTCTGTGCTTGTAATGGGCCTGTTAAGATTTTCTATTTCTTCCTGGTTCAGTTTTGGAAAGTTGTACTTTTCTAAGCATTTGTCCATTTCTTCCACGTTGTCCATTTTATTGGCATATAATTGGTGATAGTAGTTTCTTAAGATCATTTGTATTTCTGTGTTGTCTTTTGTGATCTCTCCATTTTCATTTCTAATTTTATTGATTTGATTTTTCTCGCTTTGTTTCTTGATGAGTCTGGCTAATGGTTTGTCAATTTTATTTATCCTTTCAAAGAACCAGCTTTTGGCTTTGTTGATTTTTGTGGTATAATCCTTAAATAGCAATGAAAGACTTTTACTTTGTTTGCTGTTTAACAGTAACAATAATAAAAATGAATTTATTTTAAAAGTTCAATAAATTGACCCAGTTATTTTCAAGATCACTCATTCTGTGAATTCTCTTTGAATGGTAAAATTTACATTTTGGTATCAGGAGAGATCTTTCTGCAATAGAATATTTAATTTCAAGATACAGGCTTATTGATTTGTTGTATGTACTAAGCATACAACAAATGTGTTGTATATGTGTTGGTCAGTTCTGTCCAGCTCTTTGCAAACCTATGGACTATATCCCATCAGTCTCCTCTATTCATGAGATTCTTCAGGCAAGAATACTGGAGTGAGTAGCCATTCCCTTCTCCAGGGGATCTTCCTGACCAAGGGATCTTCCTGACCAAGGGATCTAACTGGGTCTCCTGCATTGCCAGCAGATTCTTTACCATTTGAGCCACCAGGGAAGCCTTTTTTTTTAGTATGTAATACATCATAATATTGTGAAAATTCTCAGTGTTTTTTCCTTCTACAAGCCTGAGCCTTTTCATTCACTTTACTGTATAAGAAAACTATAGCTACTCTCGATTTAGGGAAAATTCCAACTCTGATGAATGGTGGCCAATTCTACTGGGAAATCATGTGATGTTTAGGAGAAAATGAGCATATCCTTTTGCTAATCCTCAAAGATCAGAGGAAAACAATATTTTGAAACTTACAGAAACAACAGGCTTTACATTGTCTGTAGGCAAATTCACGGCAACTCAATATTTGATAAATATTTACTAAGGCAAGTGTAAAAGTTATTGTTCTCAATTAACAACAATCTTCTCTAATTAACAGCTGTACATAACTCTGATCCTTAAACCATTTCGGAATGTGAAGTATCAACCATTCTTGGGATGTTTTTGATAAAGGAATGAAGAATATACCCAAGTCTTTAAGACCTCATTTCAGACTTATCCTTCCTTAGGACTTATCCACACTTTTCCTGCTATTCCCATGAAATTTAGGATAACAAGCTTCATATTCCTTTCTCTCCCTTAAGAATTCTAATGTCTTATATATCTCATGTAGAATCATGCTTGTGGTTCATTTAGAGTGAAAATTAACCTATGCAATAAACTACTTCTTGCCAGAGGAAGGGGGGATAATTGGGACTGGCATATATACACTATTGATCATTGTTCATTATTGCTCATCTCAGTCACATCCAACTCTTTGGGGTCCTTTGGACTGTAGCTTGCTAGGCTCTTCTGTCCATGAGATTTTTCAGGCAAGAAATACAGGAGTGGGTTGCCATTTCCTCCTCCAGGCAATCTTCCTAAGCCAGGGATTGAATCTGTGTCTCCTGTGTCTCCTGCACTGCAGGCAGATTCTTTATCCACTGGTCCATTGGGGAAGCCATACACTATTGTTGAGTAATTATTATAAATTACTGGTAAATCTAATTATTTTCACATAGTATCTCTAGAGTTTTTTTTTTTTTTTCATTTCTCATACTTTTATTGCCAGCTCTTGCCAAGGATATTAGATACATTTTTTTCCCCATTCAAATTCCCATCCTTCTCTTATACACTTCCCTTCCTTCAGGCTAGTCCTTCCACTGTATAACCATGAACTGACCTCATAATTCTTCTTTGAAATGTTTTTAATTCTATGTTTTTGGACAATATTTCTTTAAAAATTAAAGACAGAAGAGGAAGAGCAAGAGCACACAAGAGAGACCTGTGTTTTATGATTTCACCAGAAAACACTCTAGAATTTCAGGACATATTAAATCATGTAAAGCACTATTTTTAATTTACTCTACAATGGCCATATGCATAATCTGTTCATCTCATTAGACTATTACATATACTCTCCTCTGCATATTGTGGCCTACCTAGTAGTTATGTGAAAACAGTACAACTAAGAACATAATGTAATTATATTTTCTGAGAACTCAAAAACTTTTCTCATTACTCAGCTTAAATCTTCTGTGCCATATAATTTATCAATATGAATATATACATTTAGGAAAACTGTGAAATACCCCCCTTTTTGGAAAAATTTAATTAACATATATGCTGTAACAATTCTTAAAGAAAGGTTGAAGAATGAATATTACCAGATACCATATATGACTACATTTTTTTGCTGGCCAGTTGTATATTTAAATAAATGATTGATGCTACGCTAATCTTTTCAATAATCAACAGCTAAGAGTTGTTGTAACTTTCTCATATTTGTGGCTATTCTCAGGTAATATTTTACAAATATAATTCATTCAATAATCTGCTTAAACGACAAACCTAATTAGTAGAGATAAAGAAGCTCACATTGGCAAAGTTAATTGAGGCTAAAAAGAATTGTAAGTTCACTGTATTTTAAGCACTAGAAGATTGCATTGCTTTGGAAAATGTATTGATTAAAATTTATAAAACGTTCATACAACATTATGCTATTCTGACACTGAAATTTTATTTTATTTTTTTATTTTTTCCATGAAGTCAAAACTTGAAATAATAATGAGGGATACTCAAACTCATCCTACATTTTAAAAACATTTATCCAGAAAGAGTATAATTGTAATTCACTGAGCCAAATTCTTCCTGATAGTCATGTACTATTATCAATTGAAAGACTCAAGTCCAAAATTTACTGAAAAACAAATAAAACCACTTATTAAAAAATACTGAGGTGATTTCGACTTTGTAGGAAAGTCGTGGAATTACTATTACCTCCCCTCATGCTGAAACATTTATGATTTCCCAGCTTAATTGGAAATATTTGAAGATATTGAAGTTTAGACTTGATTGATGATTGTAAGTTCTTGACACCATAAACTGTAGTCTGGGAATTAAAAGAACTGTAAATGAATTACAAAAGAGGAGTTTATTCTGATATTATCAGGTAATGTAGCACTCCACATAACTCTGTACAAATTCCATAGTGGTTAGTATAAATGTTTGCAATCTGCATGTAAACATTGATTATCAATATCAGAGGTAAACACAGTTTTTCTGTAAAAGGGCAATATATCAATAATTTAGAATTTGCAGACCATAGTGTCCCTGTTGAAACTATTCAACTCTCCGTCTTTGTAATACATGTGCTCCTATAAGCATTGTGTGAATGGAAGGGCTCAGGCATGTCCAATAAAACTTATTTTTTTTTCC
The DNA here is from genome assembly GCF_032452875.1 of Bos javanicus. Taxonomy (NCBI): domain Eukaryota; kingdom Metazoa; phylum Chordata; class Mammalia; order Artiodactyla; family Bovidae; genus Bos; species Bos javanicus. The sequence goes on from NC_083872.1 coordinate 59,565,747, forward strand.
ATTGTAATACTATGTTACATTATCTTTTTTGTTTTTCGTTTTTTTTTTTACTTTACAATATTGTATTGATTTTGCCATACGTTGACATGAATCCACCACGGGTATACATGTGTTCCCCATCCCAAATACCCCTCCCATCTCTATCCCCATCCTCTCCCTCTGGGTCATCCCAGCACACCAGTCCCGAGCACCCTGTATCATGCATTGAATCTGGACCAGCGATTCATTTCACATATGATAATATACATGTTTCAGTGTCATTCTCCAAACCATCCCACCCTTGCCCTCTCCCTCAGAGTCCAAAAGACTGTTCTATACATCTGTGTCTCTTTTGCTGTCTCCCATACAGGGTTATCATTACCATCTTTCTAAATTCCATATATATGTGTTAGTATACTGTATTGGTGCTTTTCTTTCTGGCTTACCCCACTCTGTATAATCGGCTACAGTTTCATCCACCTCATTAGAACTGATTCAAATGTGTTCTTTTCTTTTTTTTTTAATTTTATTTTATTTTTAAACTTTACATATTGTATTAGTTTTGCCAAATATCGAAATGAATCCGCCACAGGTATACCCGTGCTCCCCATCCTGAACCCTCCTCCCTCCTCCCTCCCCATATCCTCCCTTTGGGTCGTCCCAGTGCACCAGCCCCAAGCATCCAGTATCGTGCATCGAACCAGGACTGGAGACTTATTTCATACATGATATTATACATGTTTCAATGCCATTCTCCCAAATCTCCCCACCCTCTCTCTCTCCCACAGAATCCATAAGACTGATCTATACATCAGTGTCTCTTTTGCTGTCTCGTGCACAGGGTTATTGTTACCATCTTTCTAAATTTCATATATAAGTGTTAGTATACTGTATTGGTGTTTTTCTTTCTGGCTTACTTCACTCTGTATAATAGGTTCCAGTTTCGTCCACCTCATTAGAACTGATCCAAATGTATTCTTTTTAGTGGCTGAGTAATACTCCATTGTGTATATGTACCACCACTTTCTTATCCATTCACCTGCTGATAGGCATCTAGGTTGCTTCCATGTCCTGGCTATTATAAACAGTGCTGTGATGAACATTGGGGTACACGTGTCTCTTTCAATTCTGGTTTCCTCAGTGTGTATGCCCAGCAGTGGGATTGCTGGGTCATAAGGCAGTTCTATTTCCAGTTTTTTAAGGAATCTCCACACTGTTCTCCATAGTGGTTGTACTAGTTTGCATTCCCACCAACAGTGTAAGAGGGTTCCCTTTTCTCCACAACCTCTCCAGCATTTATTGCTTGTAGACTTTTGGATCACAGCCACTCTGACTGACGTGAAATGGTACCTCATAGTGGTTTTGATTTGCATTTCTCTGATAATGAGTGATGTTGAGCATCTTTTCATGTGTTTGTTAGCCATCCGTATGTCTTCTTTGGAGAAATGTCTATTTAGTTCTTTGGCCCATTTTTTGATTGGGTCGTTTATTTTTCTGGAGTTGAGCTGTAGGAGTTGCTTGTATATTTTTGAGATTAGTTGTTTGTCAGTTGCTTCATTTGCTATTATTTTCTCCCATTCTGAAGGCTGCCTTTTCACCTTGCTAATAGTTTCCTTTGTTGTGCAGAAGCTTTTAAGTTTAATTATGTCCCATTTGTTTATTTTTGCTTTTATTTCCAATATTCTGGGAGGTGGGTCATAGAGGATCCTGCTGTGATGTATGTCGGAGAGTGTTTTGCCTATGTTCTCCTCTAGGAGTTTTATAGTTTCTGGTCTTACATTGAGATCTTTAATCCATTTTGAGTTTATTTTTGTGTATGGTGTTAGAAAGTGTTCTAGTTTCATTCTTTTACAAGTGGTTGACCAGTTTTCCCAACATCACTTGTTAAAGAGATTGTCTTTAATCCATTGTATATTCTTGCCTCCTTTGTCAAAGATAAGGTGTCCATATGTGCGTGGATTTATCTCTGGGCTTTCTATTTTGTTCCATTGATCTATATTTCTGTCTTTGTGCCAGTACCATACTGTCTTGATAACTGTGGCTTTGTAATAGAGCCTGAAGTCAGGTAGGTTGATTCCTCCAGTTCCCTTCTTCTTTCTCAAGATTGCTTTGGCTATTCGAGGTTTTTGTATTTCTATACAAATTGTGAAATTATTTGTTCTAGCTCTGTGAAGTATACCGTTGGTAGCTTGATGGGGATTGCATTGAATCTATAAATTGCTTTGGGTAGTATATTCATTTTCACTGTATTGATTCTTCCAATCCATGAACATGGTATATTTCTCCATCTATTAGTGTCCTCTTTGATTTCTTTCACCAGTGTTTTATAGTTTTCTATATAGGGGTCTTTAGTTTCTTTAGAAAGATATATTCCTAAGTATTTTATTCTTTCTGTTGCAATGGTGAATGGAATCGTTTCCTTAATTTCTCTTTCTGTTTTCTCATTATTAGTGTATATGAATGCAAGGGATTTCTGTGTGTGGATTTTATATCCTGCAACTTTACTATAATCATTGATTAGTTCTAGTAATTTTCTGGTGGAGTCTTTAGGGTTTTCTATGTAGAGGATCAGGTCATCTGCAAATAGTGAGAGTTTTACTTCTTCTTTTCCAATTTGGATTCCTTTTATGGCTAAGTAATATTCCATTGTGTTTATGTACCATAGCTTTCTTTAACAAAATAGGAACTGGGCCAAATTTGGCCCATAAACCTTAGTTCATCCACCCCTGTTTGACTTTGCCATAAACATTAACCAATATGCTATTTTCTTTATTTAATATGGACTAATTTGATTGCGTGGGCTGCATGACCGGTGCACTTAGCGCAGCCTAGAGGAGCTACCCCATGTCCGAGGTCAGGGGCAGTAGCCGGGAGGACCCCATGCCCAAGGGGCAGTGGTCAAGAGGAGTTACCCCACATCTGAGGTCAGGGGCAGCGGCCAAGAGTGCCAGGCTGTGACGGTTCAGGAACAACTGAGAGGAGCCATCCCCCCGTCCGAGGGCAGGGGCCGCAGCCTGGAGGAGCTACCCCATGTCCGAGTCCAGGGGCAGCGACTGGGAGGACCTACCCCATGTCCAAGGAGCGGTGGCTGTGCGGGCACAGGAGGGCCTAGAGGAGCTATTCCACGTTCAAGGTCAGGAAAGGCAGCGGTGAGGAGATACCCCTTGTGCAAGGTAAGGCGCAGTGGCTGTGCTTTGCTGGAGCAGTAGTGAAGAGATTCCCCACATCCAAGGTAAAAGAAACCCAAGTAAGATGGTAGGTGTTGCAAGACGGCACCAGAGGGCAGACACACTGAAACCATACTCACAGAAACTACTCAATCTAATCACAATAGGACCACAGCCTTTTCTAACTCAATGAAACTAAGCCATGCTTGTGAGGCCACCCAAACAGGTGGGTCATGGTGGAGAGGTCTGACAGAATGCAGTCCACTGGAGAGGGAAATGGCAAACCACTTCAGCATTCTTGCCTTGAGAACCCCATGAACAGTATGAAAAGGCAAAATGATAGGATACTGAAAGAGGAACTCCCCAGGTGGGTAGGGGCCCAATATGTTATTGGAGATCAGTGGAGAAATAACTCCAGAAAGAATGAAAGGATGGAGCCAAAGCAAAATCAATATGCAGTTTTGGATGTGACTGGTGATAGAATCAAGGTCCAATGCTGTAAAGAGCAATATTGCATAGGAACCTGGAATGTTAGGTCCATGAATCAAGGCAAACTGGAAGTGGTCAAACAGGAGATGGCAAGAGTGAATGTCAACATTCTAGCAATCAGCGAACTAAAATGGACTGGAATGGGTAAATTTAACTCAGATGACCATTATATCTACTATAGCGGGCAGGAATCCCTCAGAAGAAATGGAGTAGCCATCATGGTCAACAAAAGAGTCCAAAATGCAGTACTTGGATGCAATCTGAAAAATGACAGAATGATCTCTGTTCGTTTCCAAGGTGAACCATTCAATACCACAGTAATCCAAGTCTATGCCCCAACGAGTAACGCTGAAGAAGTTGAAGTTGAATGGTTCTATGAAGACCTACAAGACCTTTTAGAACTAACACCCAAAAAGATGTCCTTTTCATTATAGGGGACTGGAATGCAAAAGTAGGAAGTCAAGAAACTCCTGGAGTAACAGGCAAATTTGGCCTTGGAATATGGAATGAAGCAGGGCAAAGACTAATCGAGTTTTACCAAGAAAATGGACTGGTCATAGAAAACACCCTCTTCCAACAACACAAGAGAAGACTCTACACATGGACATAACCAGATGGTCAACACCTAAATCAGATTGATTATGTTCTTTGCAGCCAAAGATGGAGAAGCTCTATACAGTCAAAAAAAAGCAAGACCAGGTGCTGACTGTGGCTCAGACCATGATCTCCTTATTGCCAAATTCAGACTGAAACTGAAGAAAGTAGGGAAAACCACTAGACCATTCAGTTATGACCTAAATCAAATCCCTTATGATTATACAGTAGAAGTGAGAAATAGATTTAAGGGCCTAGATCTGATAGAGTGCCTGATGAACTATGGACTGAGGTTCGTGACATGGTACAGGAGACAGGGATCAAGGCCATCCCCATGGAAAAGAAATGCAAAAAAGCAAAATGGCTATCTGGGGAGGCCTTACAAATAGCTGTGAAAAGAATAGAAGCGAAAAGCAAAGGAGAATAGGAAAGATATAAGCATCTGAATGCAGAGTTCCAAAGAATAGCAAGAAGAGATAAAAAAAGCCTTCTTCAGCGATCAGTGCAAAGAAATAGAGGAAAACAATAGAATGGGAAAGACTAGAGATCTCTTCAAGAAAATTAGAGATACCAAGGGAACATTTTATGCAAAATGGGCTTGATAAAGGACAGAAATGGTATGGACCTAACAGAAGCAAAAGATATTAAGAAGAGGTGGCAAGAATACACAGAAGAACTGTACAAAAAAGATTATTATGACCAAGATGATCACGATGGTGTGATCACTCACCTAGAGCCATACATCCTGGAATGTGAAGTCAAGTGGGCCTTAGAAAGCTCCACTACGAATAAAGCTAGTGGAGGTGATGGAATTCCAGTGGAGCTATTTCAAATACTGAAAAATGATGCTGTGAAAGTGCTGCACTCAATATGTCAGCAAATTTGGAAAACTCAGCAGGGGCCACAGGACTGGAAAAGGTCAGATTTCATTCCAATCCCAAAGAAAGGCAATGCCAAATAAAGCTCAAACTACTGCACAATTGCACGCATCTCACATGCTAGTAAAGTAATGCTCAAAATTCTCCAAGCCAGGCTTCAGCAATATGTGAACTGTGAACTTCCAGATGTTCAAGCTGGTTTGAAAAAAGGCAGAGGAACCAGAGATCAAATTGCCAACATCTGCTGGATCATCAAAAAAGCAACAGAGTTCCAGAAAAACATCTATTTCTGCTTTATTGACTATGCCAAAGCCTTTGACTGTGTGGATCACAATAAACTGTGGAAAATTCTGAAAGAAATGGGAATACCAGACCACCTGACCTGGCTTTTGAGAAATCTGTATGCAGATCAGGAAGCAACAGTTAGAACTGGACATGGAACAACAGACTTATTCCAAATAGGAAAAGGAGTATGTCAAGGCTGTATATTGTCACCCTGCTTATTTAACTTATATGCAGAGTACATCATGAGAAACGCTGGGCTGGAAGAAGCACAAGCTGGAATTAAGATTGCCAGGAGAAACATCAATAACCTCAGATATGCAGATGACACCACCCTTATGGCAGAAAGTGAAGAGGAACTAAAAAGCCTCTTGATGAAAGTGAAAGTGGAGAGTGAAAATGTTGGCTTATAGCTCAACATTCACAAAATGAAGATCATGGCATCTGGCCCCATCACTTCATGGGAAATAGATGTGGAAACAGTGGAAACAGTGTCAGATTTTTTTTGTTTGGGGGGGGGCTCCAAAATCACTACAGATGGTGCAGGCCATAAAATTAAAAGATGCTTACTCTTTGGAAGAAAAGTTATGACCAACCTAGATAGCATATTCAAAAGCAGAGACATTACTTTGCCAACAAAGTTCCATCTAGTCAAGGCTATGATTTTTCCAGTAGTCATGTACGGATGTGAGAATTGGACTGTGAAGAAAGCTGAGTACCGAAGAATTGATGCTTTTGAACTGTGGTGTTGGAGAAGACTCTTGAGAGTCCCTTGGCCTGCAAGGAGATCCAACCAGTCCATTCTGAAGGAGATCAGCCCTGGGATTTCTTTGGAAGGAATGATGCTGAAGCTGAAACTCCAGTACTTGGCCACCTCATGCGAAGAGTTGACTTACTGGAAAAGACTCTGATGCTGGGAGCGATTGAGGGCAGGAGGAGAAGGGGACGACAGAGGATGAGATGGCTGGATGGCATCACTGACTCGATGGACGTGAGTCTGAGTGAACTCTGGGAGTTGGTGATGGACAGGGAGGCCTGGCATGCTGTGATTCATGGGGTCACAAAGAGTCAGACGCGACTGAGAGACTGAATTGAACTGAATTTGATTGAAATGTGAAAATTCGATAATAGATGTAAATTTTAAATTTAACTCCAGCTCTTTTTATTATGAAGGTAAATTAGCATAATCTTATAAAGTATTTCCAGAGGAAAAGATGAGGCAAACATTTTTAACTCAGTTTTGGAGACTTTTATTCTTGATATCAAAACATAATGTAAGAAATTAAATACCAAAAAAAAAAAAAAGAAATTAAATATCATCAGTTATTTAAGCCCTAAATTAAAAGATAAAGTACTAAAAGTATCAATACTAGTATTTCATGTTGCATATGATTTTATCCCAAAGGTAATTTATCTTTAGATAGCTTATTTTTGGAATCAGTTACATTAAAAGATTAAAGATGAAAATCAAAGGTTGAAAAAAGAAAATCACATATCTTTGAAAAAAATTCAATGACCAGTCATGATTCTTAACAGTCTTTTAGTAAAATACAACAGAATATATTTTTTCAGTAGCATAAATAACCTGACGAGATCATCACAACTAGATATGCTATATGTTCCTTGTTTAACTCAATTTGAACAAGTTAACGCAAAATGATATTTTGGGACAACTGGGTATCTCTGAGCATTGTAAGATGATAAATAATACCAAAGAACCTTTGGTTAGTTTTACTAGCTTGAAAATTGCATCATGGTTAAGCAAAATCAAGCACGTATTTTAGGAATTCATACTGAAAACATACAGGGATGCAAAAGTACTCTATTTCAGTTCTGGTTTAAAATATATCAATAAAATTCTTTAAAAGTTTTAAAAAGACAGTTAATGCAAATATTTAAAAAGTCCTCATGCTTACTGAGTCTGCTTGATCTGTAAATAAAACTTATTTCTCCAGTTCTCTATCTTAGTGTATATTTGAAAATATTCATAAGAATGATAGCAAACAATTTAAATGTTTGAAACAATAGCCAAGTCTTTATAAAATCAGTTATAAAATAAGAACTATCACCATAACTCCTTTCATTTAGTACTTTGCTGGAAGTTCTATACATGAAATTATCATAAGAAAAATAAATATATATAAAACTATTGGAAAGGAGGAAAAAAATATGCCATTCATTGCAAATAACACAATTTTCCTCCTAGGGCCTTAGTGTTTTACACTAAATATTTCTTTTACTGGAAAGTCTCCTCTCCCAGATATTTGTGTGGTTAGCACCCTCCACTCCTTTAGGTCTCTGTTCAAATGTCACCTCAATGACAAACATCCTCTCAAATGACATTTTTTAATATAAAATATCTCCCCACTTCCAAGATTTTTCAGTTTTCTCTTTTACAAACTACTCATTAACATATGAAATACCATATATAAAGTTTACTAGTCAATTATGTTCATGTTTATTGCCCATATTCTCTTACATCCTTCACCCCATGAAAGCAGGGATCTTTATCTACTTTGTAGATGAACTGATGCACAAGAAGTCATGTGCTGGAGCTTGCCTGGACCGCATCCTGGGATCCAATGGTTGCAAGTCTGTTCTCACCTCTGAGTTCTGTAAGGGTACACTGATAGCTTGAAATCTGCCATGGTGAGAGACTTCACCTTCATTTGTGTATCCAACTGGTGATTCTTTTCACATTTTCTTTCTCAAATTCTTTAATAATAATACATGTTGCAATCAGTTGTTAAGGTTCTGTTGATTAACAGGGATTGACTCTGCACATAAATTATTTAAATCTGTTTATTTATTTTAAAATATTTATTGAGTATCCACTGCATGGCTGACAGATGTTCTAAATGAGAAGGATTAACAACTTCTGGTAAATGTTTAACAACTGCCTCTCTGGAGTTCTATAAATACAAATCTACTTGTAGAGACTTTCTCTTTCTATGATGTAAACTCAAAATTCAAGGGATATAAACACACTAACTCTCTTAAGGGTAAGTCCAGAATTTCTGGGAGAAAAAAGTAGATTCCTTAAACATAATCATACAAGAGTCAAATCTAAATTAAATTTTCACACACTCAATATCACATACTGTTTCTGAAGTTGCCTCATGTATCTCAGTCATTTTGCCTTTTTACATTTTTGTATCCATATTTACAAAACTGATTCACCTGTATTTTTTAATGATGCCTCATTGGCCCTCTCTTTACTTAGATTCCCTTGGGCTAACAGGAGACAGATAAAATAAATCCAGTTCCATGTATATGACATACATAGAGAAGAATATTCTTATTTTCTATTTTTAAAAGTAGAATTTGTAGAAAATGTTAGGCTCTGAAGCCTAAGAAAAATATTACTTAAATTGTATAGATAGATTATCATAGAATTACAAAATATTCATTTAAAATCTTTGCATTAGTACAAAGAAAATGTCTTAGTAAGTAGTGTTTCATATTATATGAAAAGGAGCAAGTGTACGAAGTACTTTACGAGTCTACCCAGGTGTAATTAAGTTTATACATACAGCTTGATTAAGAGACAAAGAGCAACTATGCATTGCATTATAATGAAAATATTCCTCACATTTTGCAGCAGCAGGGATGAAGGATATTGTGGGTCAAATATTACCAGTCTAACCATAATGAGAACTATAAACCTTGAGAGCCATGACAAAGTTAAATCACCATACTTGATTTGAGAGTACAAAAGAAACCAAATAAATTGCCAACTCAATTCACCAACTCTGAATTTACATAAGTATGGAAGTAATCAGACTTTAAAATTTGAGACTAAATCATCAAGAAGAACCAGGGAGTAAGTATCTTTGTTATTTGTTATTTAATATTATTATTTAATATTTGTTATTATTGAGTATAATAATATGATTCCATATCACTAAAATGTTTTAAAATAGTATTTGTTTATGGGTTTGTGAATTCAAAACCTTTTTGATATTAAAATGTGATTATTTACTAACAAGAAGACTATTCATAGAGTTCTAAAGAACCAGCACAGCATAAAGTCTTGGGTTTTTCACTAGCTTTTCTTAAGTTAAATGGTTTTCTGTTACAGAATTAAAATAACATTCCCTATGTAAAGGAATATCTGCTTCCCAGTAAAAGTTTTGACCATCAACTTGGTCACTTTCTAAAGCAATATTGTAAAGCAAAAGAAAACTGATGTGCTCATTGCATGAACTAACTAATTTCTAGGCAATATTTATTTTAGTAGCAGAAGTTACACTCTCTTGTCCTTCTGGCCTTTTATCAGAAAAAAGAAAACAATGATGTGGTAAAGGATTGCAACAACCGAACCCATAAGAAAGCAGAGAATACCAAAAAAATATTCCCATGGATAAACACATATTCTAAAGTGAGATATTTACTATGTACCCGAGTCATTTAAACTTGTGAAAGTTTCCTAAACAAAGTGGGCCTCAGTTTTTCAAAATATAAATGTGGAAGAGGGATACATAGCCTCTGTAAGCTTATAAACTCTGTATTTAGATTATCTACAAAGCATACTGGTTTTTATAATACTGAGGAAAGGAGAAGAATAAATTAAATATTATCATATTATTACCAAAGAAGCTAAATATTTTAAAGAATAATTTGAAGTCTTAACAAAGAAAACAGTAGAAGAAATGTCCCAGTTTAAATGTTAACATGTAACTTTTATTTCATCCATGGCCTGTGAGAGTGTATTTTTGAAGATGAGAGCTCAATATTTAACTTCAGATAATATTCATTACTTGAGTGAAAGGTTGAATGGAAACTGGAGAAAGTTACTGTATGGGAACAGAGGCTTTAAATTTCAAACACTATCTTCATGATCGAAGCTTTAAAACTTTTGTATTCTATTCTCAAATATCTTTTAACATTTTTTATGTCTATAGGGAGAGCATACATTTTCTGTTCTAATGAGGAAGAAAAGAATCAGAAATGAAAAACCACACAAGACCCACAGAATTCATTCTTCTGGGGCTATCAGATGACCCAGAGTTTCAGATTGTGATTTTTTTTCTTTTTAATCATCACACATATATTATGTCACTGGAAATTTGACCATCATCATTCTCACCTTGGTGGACTCCCATCTACAGACACCTATGTATTTTTTCTTCAGGAACTTCTCTGTATTAGAAGTCTCCTTTACAACTGTCTGTATTCCTAGATTTCTGGGCGCAATTATCACCAGGGACAAAGCAATTTCATACAACAATTGTACAACTCAGCTGTTTTTTTTTTCATTTTCTTGGGTGTCACTGAATTTTATCTTCTAACTGCCATGTCCTATGATCGCTATGTAGCTATCTGCAAACCCCTGCATTACACAACCATCATGAACGACAGAGTCTGTGTATTGCTTGTCTTTTGTGCTTGGCTGGCAGGATTCTTAAACATCTTCCCACCTGTTATTATTTTTCTCCAGTTAGATTACTGTGGTTCTAATATCATTGATCACTTTGCTTGTGACTATTTCCCCCTCTTGAAACTATCTTGCTCAGACACATGGCTCGTTGAAGTGATTGGTTTTTACTCTGCAATAGTGATTCTGCTTTTTACTTTGGCATTAATAATTCTATCCTACATGTTCATCATCAAGACAATTCTGAGACTGCCTTCTGCCAGTCACAGAAAAAAAGGCATTTTCTACATGCTCCTCTCACATCATTGTCATTTCCATCTCTTATGGAAGCTGTATATTCTCTCAAAACTATTTCACTACAGTTAAATGATTCCTTTTTATTCATTCCTATTCTAAACTTTCCCACACGCTGAATGAAATAAATAAGATAAAGCTGAATATTGTTTCAGAATTTTCTGTAAATTGTTTTTTATTCATTATGTATTTGATGAAGTATAAAATGTTACAACATAAGCCATTTCATTCGAGAAAAAGAATCTCAGGAATAATGTGGATTTCTGAAATTTTGACTTACAAGATAACAGAAATGAATATTATTAGATAATTTTAATTCTATCTGGCATTTTCATAAAATCAAATAACCACATACACTATCAGATTGGAAATAAAATATAAATATTTACTTAAATATTTTTGAAAGATTATAAACTTATTCAAATTCTTTATACTACTATTAATAATTTTGATAATAATGAAGAGAAGGACAAGAAAGAAGAGGGTAGAGATAATTTTGTTTAGCAATTACTATATTCCAGACTTATTCTAGAGAATGATTTTCTAAAAGAAAGCAATTTCTTCCTATTGGCTCACTAAATCCTGCCAACGACATTCTGAAGTACCTGTAATTGTTATTCTCTTGCAGAAATATTACCTTATCTTTTCCTCTGGAAATATCTTATAAGATTATCATCATTCATATGCATGTAAAAAATGTTGGAATTAAATTTTAAAATTGTACCTCTACCAAGAATTTTCTCATTTTTGTCATAAACATTTCAGTCACTCAGTCGTGTCCAACTCTCTGCAACACCATGGAAAGCAGCACGCTAGGCCTCCCTATCATCACCAACTCCCGGAGTTTACTAAAACTCATGTCCTATGAGTCGGTAATGCCACCCAACCATCTCACCCTCTGTCGTCCCCTTCTCCTCCCACCTTCCTTCTTTCCCAGCATCAGGGTTTCTTCAAATGAGTCAGTTCTTCACATCAGGTGGCCAAAGTATTGGACTTTCAGCTTCAACATCAGCCCTTCCAATGAAGATTCAGAAATGATTTCCTTTAGGATGGACTGTTTGGATCTCTTTGCTGTCCAAGGAACTCTCAAGAGTCTTCTCCAACACAACAGTTCAAAAGCATCAATTCTTCAGCTTTCTTTATAGTCCAACTCTCACATCGATACATGACTACTAGAAAAACCATAGCTTTGACTAGATGAACCCATGAGTCATACTACATTATTTTAAATAAGAAATAATATATGGGTCAATGTTTAGGAAAATTTTAAGACAGGAGGTCAGTGGACTATCCATAGCCCACTGGGAAAATTTAGCCCACCACCTATTTTTGTTTAAAGTTTTATTGAACACACAGCCTCCAAAATAAAGACAGGAGGAACTGAGTAATTGCATCAGGGACACTATGCCTGCAAACTCTAAATTATCAATATATTACCCTTTTACATAAAAAGTGTGTGTTGACCCCTGCTATTGATAATCAAAATGATTATACTGATAGTAAACATTTAAACTAACCACAGAAGAGTTTGTATAGAATGATGTAGAGAGCTGCATTATCGGATAATATCAGCGTAGACTTCTTCATATCTTTTGTAAAATTTTTACAGTTCTTTTAATTCCCAGAACTAACCTATCTACTAATTATGGTATATTTTTATTGAGTGAATAAGAACTCACAACCCTCAATCAAGTCTAAACTTCAGTATTTTCACATGCTTCCAATCAAGCTTAGAAACTATAAATGTTTCAGCATGAGGGAAGGAGAAAGTAATAGCATGTCTTCCGTACAAAGTGGAAATCTCAGTATTTTTTTATAAGTTGTTTTTCTTGTGTTTCATCAAATGATGGATCTAAGACTCTCAGTTGAGTATAGTATGTGAATATCAGGAGAAACATGCCTCTGAGTTATGGTTACAGTCTTTGTATAATAATGGTTTAAAAATGAGGGATGAGTTTGAGTAACTTTCATCATTATATACATTTTTGACTTCAGGGAAAACAGAAATGAAAAAAGTGTTCAGGGCCAGAATTGCATGATCTTGCGTGATTATTCATATAAATTCTAATCAGTACATTTTCCAATATGATAATGCTTAAATTAAGCATTTTTAACAAAAAACCTCAAGTTTATATATGATAAAACTTTGCTCTTGTTACCTTCTTTACTCCTATTGATTAGGCATATCACTTAAAGAGGCAATTAAATGAATTGTGTGTACAAGCTATTATCTCAGAATAGTCACAAATATGAGAAAGTTATAACACCCCTTAGCTACTGATTATCAAAAGATCAGCCTAACATCAAGCTTTTAGTTAAATATACAACTGACCACAGGAAATGCAGTCATCTTTGGTATCCAGTAATATTTATTTTGTCAGCTACAAATTGGCACGTGCCATGAGTGCTTGCCAACTGCCTCTAAAAGGATTAAATCATGTGCTGTTCAGCTGCTGATGTTCAACACCGCCTGAAGGAGTTCAGTGTGGAGAGCAGGAGTGAGGCACTTTGTGCTCTGGGAAAACTGGCAGGACAGGCCTTCAGATAGTTAAACAGTCTCAGGAGCTCATTTTATGAGCCCAGTTCTTGTATCTCTTCATGTCAAGAAAAACACTAAAATTCTTCATGGTGACGATTGTTTCTCATAACTAGCAGGCATTTCATGAGATGAGCAGAAACTTTCTACAAAAAAAAAATGTGCTTGAATACATGTACTCCCTTTTTGCCGAATCACATATATACTGTCCTTCCCCTATACCTCTTTAGACCTGTTTCTCACAGATATCTGAGGTCTGACTCCCAGATTGCAATCCTCATATTGCCCCAAATAAAATTTAACTTGCAAGTCTCACATTGTGTATTTTTTTAATTGATAATTTCTTCAGGCATTTTAAAAGAATTGTTATGGTACATATGTTAATTTTGGAGTTCCGCAAGAAGTGGAGGCTTTTTCATAGTTTTCCCTAATAGCTTTCATAGTTTCCTTCATTATAATAGTCTTTGAGTTGATAAATTATACAGCACAGAAAGTGTTAAACTCACTAATGAGAAAGTTATTTGATTTCTCAAGAAAGTGTAATTACATTATTCTTTTAAGTTGTACTGTTTTTCACATAGTTACTAAATTGGCCACAAAATGAAAAGGAGAGTATATGCTATGTTCTAATGAGACTGTCAGATTATGTTTATTATCCTTGTGTGGTAATAAAAAATAAGGTTAAACATGATACAATATTTACTCATTACTGAAAAGAGTAATTCTCGTGAAATCACAAAATGCTATTATCTCTTGCATTTTGAAATTTCACCATAGGGAAAGTGCATAAGAGAATGTTTGCAATCGGAATGGAAAAAAATGTATATGTATATATATGTACATATATGAAGAGTTCAAATTTAAATGGCAAAAATAAAATACACATATGCAAATATCCTTAGTAAACTGCTGACAATAAAAATATAAATGATGAAAATGAATCTAGAGAGGCTGTGTGGATATTAATAAATTTTGAAAAACCTGGATTTTAATTTAATTGCTCTTCATTCATATGCCTCTAATTCATGAAACAGGACTTTTATATTTTCATTTCCTTGAGAAAAAACATAGTCTTCCTTGCCATGTCCATGAAGGCTCTCTTGACTTGCTGATTCCTAAGAGTGTAGATAAAGGGGTTCAGCATGGGTGCTACTGAGGTATTTAGCACAGCCACTCCCTTGCTCAAAGAGACCCTGTCTTTTGCAGATGGATTCACATACATGAAAATGCAGCTGCCATAAGAGATGGAGATGACAATCATGTGGGACGAACACATGGAAAAGGCCTTTGTCCTCTGAGTGGTAGAAGGGATCCTCAAAATTGTTTTGATGATATATGTGTAGGACAGAATTATTAATGCTAAAGTGAACAATAGAATAAACAGCACAGGAAAACCCCAGTATCTCTAGAAATTTGGTGTCTGAACAAGAAAGGTATAATACAGGGAATAATCACAAATAAAATGGTTGATAACATTGGACTTACAGTAATCAAGTTGTATGAAGAATACGAATAATGGGAATATAATGAAGAATGAAGTCAGCCAAGAAGCCAAGACAAGCAGCATGCAGACTCTGTGATTCATGATGGTCATGTAATGCAGCGGTTTGCAGATGGCAATGTAGCGGTCATAGGACATGGCAACCAGAAGGTAAATCTCAGTGACTCCCGAGAAAAGGTAAAAAAATAACTGAATCATACAATCATTAAAAGAGATGGTTTTATCTCCCGTAATAATGGTGGCCAAGAACTTGGGAATAGTGACAGCTGTGAATGAAACTTCCAATATGGAGAAACTCCTGAGGAAGAAATACATGGGGGTCTGGAGGTGGATATCCAGCAGGGTCAGGGTGATAATGGTCAAGTTCCCAGTGATGCCGAGCATGTAGGTGATGAGCAGAAAGACAAAGATCACAATCTGAAGTTGTGGGTTGTTCAACAGTCCCAGGAGGATAAATTCTGTTATTTCTGTGTAGTTTCTCATTTTTCTTCTTCTTTTAAGTAACCGTCAGGAGAAAACACAAACAGAAGACTCAGAAAAGTGGATTATCCATGTATAACACTGGGATTTGTCTCTAAAAGTAAACTTACTATGCCATGCTAACATAATTCAGGAGATTTTTAAAAACAAGTTAATAAAAACAGGTAACTTACTTTAAAGTAAGTTTTTACTAGTGTGTTTCACATAGAATATTTCTTTATAAAATCTGTTTTACAGATTGGAATCAGAGTAGAAATAATTTTTAAAAATCATATCCAAATCACATACCTGAATTGAAAAGCAGGGATTATCACCTAAATCTTTCTAAAACATAGCAAATACAGTAAAATAAATTCTACCTCTTGACTTGTAAAATGCCCCATCCCCCACTCTTAGAGGATTCCCTCCTGTTGGGAAAGACTTCGTCTTTTTTCAAGCCCCATAAAATCATCCTATCCTAGTTTGTGTTGGCTGGTTCCTTGTATTGTTATTCTCTACTGTAGTATAGAAAACCTAAATGTGTCAGGAAAAAGTCACCCAGTGGATATGTCTCCAAAGTAAAAGTCATTGGAATGAAATCTTTAACAACCTGACAGATTTCTAAGTTTCCACTCAGACTCATATTAACCTCCCAACCTCATACTCCTCTTCTGAGGCCACAGATAATGGAATAAAGGAATCCAGATAATGGATTTGCTTCAGCAGTCTTCTCAGATATTAGAGAGTCAAGAGAGGAGGCAGAGTGGACGTTTAGTAGATTGCATCTGTGTTATGAGTTAAGGAAACCAAAATGTGTTGTTTAGTCGCCAAGTCGTGTCCAACTCGTTGTGACCCCATGGACTGCAGCACGCCAGACTTCCCTGTCCCTCACCATCTCCCAGAATTTGCTCAGGTTCATGTCTATTGCTTTGGTGATGCCATCCATGCCATCATGCCATGGTGATGCCATGCCTCTGACGTCCTCTTCTCCTTCTGCCCTCAATCTTTCCCAGAATCATAGTCTTTTCCAATGAGTCAGCTGTTGGCATCAACTGGCCAAATTATTGAAGCTTTCATTAGATAACAGCAACGGAGCTGCTCTGCTACATCAGTCAGTTCAGTTCAGTTTGGTAGCTCAGTCCTGTCCGACTCTTTGTGACCCCATGAATCGCAGCACGCCAGGCCTCCCTGTCCATCACCAACTCCCGGAGTTCACTCAGACTCACGTCCATCGAGTTAGTGATGCCATCCATCCATCCCATCCTGTATCGTCCCCTTCTCCTCCTGCCCCCAATCCCTCCCAGCATCATAGTCTTTTCCAATGAGTCAACTCTTTGCATGACCTGGCCAAAGTACTGGAGTTTCAGCTTTAGCATCATTCCTTCCAAAGAACACCAGGACTCATCTCCTTTAGAATGGACTGGTTGCATCTCCTTGCAGTCCAAGGGACTCTCAAGAGTCTTCTTCAACACCACAGTTCAAAAGCATCAATTCCTTGGCGCTCAACTTTCTTCACAGTCCAACTCTCACATCCATACATGACTACTGGGAAAACCACAGCCTTGACTAGACAGACCATTGTCAGTATCCCAAACCAGTATTAGGTCACCTATGAATGGTTTAGCACCAGGTTCCCTACAAATTGGGGCACCGTGATGGGGGAATGGGTGACTACCTTTCTGGCTGCACCCAGTGTCCCAGGGTAAAGGGCTCTCTGCACCTGACCCTGGTCCCAAAGCACAGGGTGGTGCTCCCTTAGGGACCCCGGGGGAGGCCTGCCAGCAGGGATGTTGGGGAACCAGGTATCTAAGGCCAATCAAGGATCCTGTGATGCTGACATGTCATTCTGCATGGGCAGGTTTCTCACTTAGAGGTGTTCAGTCATAATCCCACAGATGGTAGCTTCTCTCCATTGGCTCTTCAGCTAAGCTCTCAACCGAAGTGTATGAATATCTGAAAACAAACATTGCCTTCCAGAGAATATTTTTCCTTAAAAATTTCTGCCATCTAAATGTTACTAGTATTTTCTCTCCATTTCTGTTTTTCAGCCATGTCCAACACTTTGCAGCCCCATTGACTGTAGCCCACCAGGCTCCTCTACCCATAGAATTTTCCAGGCAAGAACACTGGAGTGAGGGTGCCATCTTCTACTTCAGGGGATCTTCCCCATCCAGGTATTGAACTCAAGTCTCTTGCAAATCTTGCATTGGCAAACAGATTATTTACCAACTGTGCCACCTGGGAAGCATCTGCATTAATATCCCCTTAATAGAATCTCTATTTTGTCAGTGTATTAGTATAAACATGAAATAGCAAAGAAAACCTTTATTTTGTCATTCCAATTAACAGTAATAATAATGCATTTATGTTAAAAAGAAGCTGAGTTCCCTCAGTAAATTCAGGCAACCCAGAATTTGATACATATTGACAAATATAAAAGTCATTGTTCTCAGTTAATAAAAATCATCTGTAATTAACAACTGTGTATAAGAGTCAGACATGATTGCATGACTGAACTGAACTGAACTGATGACTCTGATCTGTAAACCACTTCTGGAATGTGAGGTGTTAACCATTCCTGGGATGGTTTTGGTAAAGTAATGAAGAATATATCCAAATTTCTAAGACATCATTTCCGAGTTTTTTTTTTTCCTTACAACTCATTTAAGCTTTTTTTTCCCTTAGTCCCATGGAACTTAGGATAACAAGTTACATATTCCTTTCTGTCCCTTCCTTTGTAATGAATTCTAGTGTCTTGGATAAGGGCTTCCCAGGTGGCACTGGTGGTAAAGTACACGCCTGCCAATTCAGGAGACATAAGAGATGTGGGTTCCATCTTTAGGTTGGGAAGATGCCCTGGAGGAAGGCATGACAATCCACTCCAGTATTCAGCCTGGAGAATCCCCATGTACAAAGGAGCCTGGCAGGCTACAGTCCATAGGGTCTCAAAGAGTTAGACACGACTGAAATGACTTAGCAGCAGTGTCTTAGATCTCATTGTCAAAACAGGCATGTGGCTCATTGAAAGTGAAAATTAACCTATATGATAAACAAATGTTGCCCATTGTTTTAAATAAGGTAACTGGAAGTGATTTTCAGGACACACATGCTATTCCATAGTAAAGTGTAAGCATGGCTTCTTTGAGAAAAGATCACTAGCATTCCTCAAATTCACCAATTTAAAAAAGCGACAATATTTAAATGTCTATTAAAGACTGCATTCCTTATTTTATATAAATTTTGAGACACAAGTGGGAAGCTCTCTAAATTCCACAATATAATTGGAAACAAATTTGCTTCTGACATTCTCTATGTGTACTGAATTTTCTCTTCATAACTTTAAGACTCCTAAGGAAATCGTAAGTAATTCTATGAACACATATATCCTCAAAGCACTTTGCACCCTTGCATACGACATAGTATTCCACTTCCTTATCTTTTCCTTTCACTTGAGGATCTTTTTCTTGGTGGTAGGTTTATAAGCTAGAATAACTTGTCACAGAATAGAACAGAATATTTCTTAAATTTGATATCTTGGGTAATAGCTTGGTTTTATAACAACCCTAATCTTTTTCTAGAATGATTCATTCCACTCCTGATTGTGTTTGCTGACATCTAATACCATGGAAGAACATCATCATGACTGTATGGGGGAAAAAAAAACTCATAAGAATCAATTTAGATAATTTTCAGATTATTACTTTATGACTGCCTTTGCTAGTCCTACAATTAGTTCAGAGTCCTGTTTCTCTCAGTCCTCTAGTTTAAAAAAAAAAAATCCTTTTTTCTTTCTTAATGTAAAAGGGAAATCAAATCAAAGCACCAATAAGTATGAATAGGAATAATGAAGGGAAAACTGTAAAGACCTAAGTCACTCTCAAAATCTGTATATTTTCCTAGAAGTGTTGCTTTTCCCCTAATTGTCTCAGTTTTAACTATTATCTATGTCTGAAGATAATTTTTAAATTAAAAAGGAAATAAATTCTTATAAAAATATGGCATCAGGAGTTAACTTTAGTTAAAAATGTGTGAGACTATTAGGGATTTGTATTCCAAGATAAATTATTAAAAATACAACTCTCTGAGTTATAGGTTTTTTTTTCACTATGAACATGACTATAATATTTCATGGATTATGAGGGCTAATTTAATTAAAAGAAAGGCGAAATTATATAAAAATTTTAAAGCATTTATTCCCAGAGTAAATACTATTTTTATTATTATTCCTAAAAATAAAATCAATTATTACCTTTGAGGAAGATGATCCCAATATAAAAAATAATAACCATTTTTGAGGAAACTTGTTTGAGAGACAATGCTAAGATTTATGTAGTTATCTAACAGACTCATTACAATAGTTGTGTGCAATGTTTGAATAACCTAACAATGAGAGGTTAATATTAAACAAAATCATATAGCTAGTAAATGGTGAAATTGGTATTCTAAATTCTTTCTGCTTGAAATAAAGCATGTGTTATTTATCAAACATATATTCAATGAGGAGAACCAAACTCAAAGAGTAATTTTCTAACAAGGAATAAATAATTAGTAAGACAAACAGAAATTATTAATGTGCTCATTCTTCATAACCCTTGATATTTACAGAAAGGATAGGCAACTCCAAATTATTCGTCTCCATGTAATGAAAAGTTAAGCTAAGAACGTATAAATCAATGCTAAGAGAAAGTTGTCATTGGCTTTTACTTTACAGTCTTACCTCTTTTTGTACAAATGCATCACTTCAGGTGACTGAAGCTATTTTAAAAACTTGGTAACTATTTCAATTTTAAGATAAGATATCAAGCATTTCTAAGAATACTCTATCTCAACATATTTGGAATTACCTTATTTCTATAGATAAATTTCCTTGATACATGTTACATGGAAGCCATGGGAGCAAACACAGTGAAAGGAAGCAAGATAGGAAGTTACTGTGGTCCATTCCGGATGTGATTTCTCTATGAATTTTAACCTGCATGAGGCAAATGTTGCTTTATCCACCATATGGCCAAGGCTCATGGGAAATACTCCAGTGAATCAAATGTGACAACAGGTCCAAGAGGAAATACACTAAGGATTATAAACATGTTATCAACATTTATACCACTACTGAAACAGAAAACTTGGCAGATAATATCCAAGCAGATAGAAAAGCATGAGAACTAAGGCAGAAGCATATGGAATATTTTGCTTACTATCTAAGTGAAGATATCTAAATGTATAGGATTTTGGAAGGGATTTCCTGAATATCCTAAATTACCATTTCTCTGAAAAATAGACCTTTTTCCTCTTGCTGACTAAAATACTGTGATGAATGAATCTTATGAGTAAACATTATATTTTCCTTTCTTATGTGATAAAATGTCTCTATAAAGTTGCTCTCTGTGCTATTAAATGTAAAAAATTTAAAAATCAAATAGCACAATAAAAACAAGAATGAGACAAAATATCATACTCAGTGAATTCCAATAAAATTTATGAGAAATTTTAGATTAAATACACTTTAAACTGTTCAAACTCTTCCAAAAAACTTTTCAGGTTATTTTTCCATAATAATGGTACTAATTGTTGAGAAGGATCTACCAGAGGTCCTGTTTTCAACTGCTTGATTGTCAGTGTTCCAATAATTACTGAAAGCATAAAATCTAGGAATTTTACAAGAATTTACAACTCAGATTCCTTTTAATCTAATTTTAGAAAAGACAGAAAATTAAGTAAACCTCATCTATTGACTCAATCACTGTTATTCATTCAACAAACAGTTATTGAGATTCTTCTAGCCTTAGATACTATAGGAGCACTTGGGACACTACAGGATCAAAATAGAGATGACCCAAACTTTAATCAGCCTACCAAGGAATCTCCAAACACAAATATAGAAGATACTGTTGTGGTCTGTGCACAGGTTGGAAAAGAATTTCCAGACATATAGAATGAGAGGGAAATAAAGTTTATTAGAGTGGGAGATGCTGATAAGAAGAGATAATACACTTGATCTTAGCCAAAAGGCTGAGAAACAATAGACTTAGGGACATAGAGAGAGGGGAGGAGAGGGTGAGATGTATGGAAAGAGTAACATGGAAACTTACATTACCACATGTAAAATAGATAGTCAAGGGGAATTTGCTCTATGGCTCAGGGGCTCTGCATCAACAGGGGTGGGATTGGGAGGGAGTTGGGAGAGAGGTTCAAAAGGGAAGGGATATATGTATATCTATGGCTGATTCTTCTTGAGCTTTGACAGAAAACAGCAAAATTCTGTTAAGCAATTACCCTTCAATAAAAGAATAAAGAAAATTTTTAAAAAAGAAAGAAAAAAAGAATGGGAGACGCTATTAAAACAGTGAGCCAGCTCAAGGGAGAACCGATGATGAATGGGCCTTAGTCCACTTTTATACCCAGGGTACAAGTACAAGGAATGGGATAGGTGTCTTGAGGGTCACTTGCTTATTGAATAAGGCATGTATACTGGGTGGAGATGAGTAAGGCAAATACCTTCCTTGTGTGGGGTAGGAGGGGAGACAGGTTATATTGCTCAGGAGGACCTGAAATCCGTTAATAGTTATGACATGGGGTGGCAAGGACCATATGTGTCTGGTTTTTCTGTACCTGCATTCCAAGACCCTCCTTGGTTTTATCTACTTTTTAGTCCCTGGGTCACCACATTCCTCCCTTCCTTTATTTTTAGGGCCAATTCTTTGGCCCCTGTTCTTACCCTGTTCATATCTATCTACCTATTTCCCCCTTAGGCATTTGGGAACTCAGTCTCAGGAGAAGAGGAACGATGACCACTCTGGCCTCTTCAAGCTGTACAGGGGTGTCATGGGGCTCTGAGCTCCCTTTGCGTGCTTCTTTGTCAGGGTGCATTTATGGAGGGAGATGAGAGTCCATGGAATGATAGGGTGATTTGTTTCAGCATTGTCTTTGGGTTGGTCAGAGGATATTCTTGTTGTACTACCACTTGGAGATTTCTTGTATTCTAGAAGAAACAAACTTAACAAAAAAGTTAAAGGTACATGGCCCAAAGATTAAAAGAAGTAGGAAAGCTGCTCAGGTACTAGCCAGGAGAATGAGGGCCAGACATTGGTTCGTGACATTAGTGTTTCTCTAGGTACAAGAAGATGCAAGAATTTGGGCTCATAAAATCTTTACCTGAAAACATCTGACTATCTGAAGGCCAGTTCTTCCGGGCTTTTCCCAGAGCACAGAGTGCCTTATTTCTGATCTCCATCCTGAGCTCCTTTTAAGGGGTGTTGAAGGTCAGCAGCTTGCAGTGGTCATGATGTAATCTTTGTAGAGGCAGCTGGCGAGTGCCAACTCCCAGTCAGCAGGGTCCACATATTTGACCATGCTTTGGGTGCATTTCATGCCCATTGTGCCCTGCAGTGCTGGGAAGGCTCATTCCAGGTCCAGGGAAAATTCCATTGATCGGCCACTCAGTGTGCTGTTACTGGACCAGGTCTTGTGAGCAGCAAAATTCTCTGGACCATACCTGTCTTACTAGCCTCTTGGTCCAGGAAAATATTCCTTCTTGTTGCTTCTTCCTATACCTAGAGTTACATTATTACAATCATCGATCTCATGGAACTGCTTATCAGCGTTTTATCACAGGCTCAGTCACACATTTATTAACATAAGAAACAATCTTCTGATACAACAGACATAGAAAATAGTACAGCTAGCAGCTGGTAATAAGGTCAAAGCAAGAATTTAAGTCAAGAACTTTCATTAGGTCTAGCCCAGAATACCCTGGGTCATCTGACTTGGTTAAATGACTATAGACAGGTGTGACTCTCCTCGTTGTACATCGAAAGGTTGGTTATTGAGATAAGCTTTAGAAGAAACTTAGAGTGTCCCTTTTAATAACTTAATTAAACCTTTATCAATATAACATAACAGTAAGGAACTATCTCAGAAGTGAGTCGTAGTAAACACAGACCTTAATTAACAAAACTAGAACTTAATATTAAGTGAAGTATAATTTTTTTTGTCATGTGAGGGCATTAACCCTGTAGCCAGGGAAGGCTTTGACCCATCAAATAAAAATGAGATTTGTCAGGGAGCCTGAAAAATCCAAGCCACTGTCTTAGATTTCCCAGAGTGCTGACTCTTAGATTTACAGCTATTGTTAATCCATTTTTAATTCTCTGTTAGGAGTAGACTATTGCCATGTTTTAAGGACATCAAATAGCAAAAGTCTAACAATGAAGGGTTATCTTTTGTAGAAGCAGATTGAGCTTTTACATGTATCATAATCTTTAATAATTCTTATTTACTTTACCAAAGTACCAAAAGATTTTAAAAACAAATAAAATTCTTAAAGGCAAAGAAATTCATAATCTGTTATTGCAAGCTTCATTCTAAGAAAACTTTGTTCTCTTAACATAGAGAATTGGCTAAATTCCAGCCTGTTACCAGTTTACCAGATAACAAACAAACAGAAGTTTTTATTGGCTAATCTTAGAAAAGTCTTTTCCATAAATCTTGAAATAGCTGTATTCTTGCAAAGGCATCACAGTGAAACCATAGAAGGCATGTTAAAAATCTGATTAAATTGCAATTGACAAAGTAGCCTGGCCATTGCTGTGATATGTAACACTAATATGATAACTAGAATTATAATTGATCACATTTTTATCAGGGCATATCAGATCTATACGAATTCCACATAATTTTAGGATATATATATATATATATATATATATATATATATATATATATATTAGTAAATCAACCGTATAGTATGACCTGAGAAGATTTATCATCCCTTCAACAATACTTCCCATGTAACCTAACATGTCTAATGAACCCAGGTGGTTTAATAGCTCTTTGGGTTGTCTCAGGGGCCCTCTGAAGCATCCCAAAGTCATCCTTATAAAATATGTGAGATGCCCCCAAATCTCTTGGTGGACTTGATGATGATGAAGTCCTGAACAAATGCAACTCCAAAATACTGGAGTGGCGGTTGAACCGCCAGTTGGTGTAGGTAAAAATACCAAGTTACAAGGGAAAAGAAGAAACAGAGAATAACCCAATCAAATAAAATAAACCTCAAAAAATTTACCCTAAACAAATGGAGGTTTTTGAACACTTGACAAAGACATCAAAATAACTGTCATAAATATGATCACTAAATTCAGGAAAGCGGCAGTGTTTTAGTTTTATTGAATTTATTCTGAATTATTTGAATTTTTTTTCCAAAATAATACAGAATATATGAATTACATACAAATTACATGATATCATGATCAATATTTACCTTCAAAACATGTATTGAATTTCACAAATATCTTGACATTAAAAGTCTGATGCAAGAGTACATATCTCTTTGGACTGAATTTAGTGTATGCCGACTAAAAAAATATAGTCACAACCTGAAAGAAGAGAGCTATTTTATTTGATAGGAATGTTTAGGACTCGGAGCCCGGGAAACAGCACCTCAGTAGCTCTGAGAAAACTGCTTCAAGAAGACAGGAGAGGGAGTCAGACTATATACAAGTTTGCAACAAAGAGAGCAGGCAGTCTGAACACCAAAGATCAGGTATCAAATTAAGGAATTTAACATTCTAGGTATGGGAAGATGCAAGCCTCTAGGTCCACTGAATTAATTCCTTGCATAAACACCTCAGCTGCTACTGCTACTGCTACTGCTAAGTCGCTTCAGTCGTGTCCGACACTGTGCGACCCAATAGACGGCAGCCCACCAGGCTCCCCTGTCCCTGGGATTCTCCAGGCAAGAACACTGGAGTGGGTTGCCATTTCCTTCTCAGCTATCTGGGGCCAAATCCGGTTCCCTTGTTCACCTTAGAGAGGTGCAAGTAGCTACTTCTTGCATCACCCTCAGGTACTCAGCAATCACCATGAGGGAATGAGACTCTACTGGATCTCAGTTTTGGGAGCTCTCATTCACATTTGGAGACCAGAAATTGCTGATGGCTGTGACATTTCTTGTTTGTTGATATGACAGGAAATATTTTCACTTCACACATAATATCACACAGAATATATAGATTCTTTAAACCATAGGAAATATTAATGTTCGTCTTGAAAATACATAGGAAATTACACACTCATTTTGAAACTCTGTATTTGAAGTACAAGGTGGTATCATAGCATCTTTTCAGGGACTGATGAAGAGAATTAAAACTATCTTTCACATTGTGCTATGTCTTAAAGAAATATATTTCATTTTTACAAAAATTCTGCATGAGAAATAACCTTTATTATATTTTTAAATGTCAAAAAGCAATACATTGGAGAAACAGGAATGGAAGTAGAAGCAGCAGACTGGGAAAATAATACATTAACTATCAGGGTGCATGTTAAGAGGCTATAAAGACCAACCATAGTTATACAGACTTTAAGGAACTTCAGGAATTAACCAAACTGCCATTTATAGTTGACCAAAAAATCATTTATTGGCAGAAAAGACTGCTTTATAGACCATGTCTTTGAAGGCTTGTTTCACTTGCTGGTTTCTCAGGATGTAGATGAAGGGGTTCAGCATAGGGGCCACAGAGGTATTGAGAATAGCTACTCCTTTTGTCAATGATGCCTTTTCTTTGGCCGAGGGATTAGCATACATGAATATACAGCTTCCATGGGAGATGGAGATGACAATCATGTGAGAGGAACAAGTGGAGAAGGCCTTTTTTTCTCTGACTGGCAGATGGGATTCTCAGAATAGTCCTGACAATATACATATATGACAAAATCATTAATGCCAAAGTGAAAAACAAGGTAACCAAAGTAGAGTAAAAACCAATTTTTTCTAGGAACTATGTATCTGAACAAGACAATTGTAAAAGGGGGAAATAGTCACATGCAAAGTGATCAGTGACATTAGAAGCACAGTAATCCAGCTGGAGGAGAAGCATAAGGGTGGGAAAATGGTCAGAAACCCACCGAGCCAAGCACAGAGCACAAGCAGGCTGCAGGGTTTCCTGCTCATGATGGTTGTGTAATGCAGGGGCTTGCAGATGGCAACATAGCGGTCATAGGACATGGTGGTTAGAATGTAAAATTCAGTCACCCCCATGAAAATAAAGAAAAATAGTTGGGCTGCACAATTGTTGTAAGAAATAGTCTTGTCTTTGGTGATAATTGCCCCCAGAAATCTAGGGATGCACACAGTAGTAAAGGAGATTTCTAAGAAAGAGAAGTTTCAGAGGAAGAAATACATTGGCATCTGGAGATGGGAGTCCATCCAGGTTAGGGTGATGATAGTCAGGTTTCCAGTGACACTTAATAGATATGTGATTAATAAAGAAAGGAAAATAACAATCTGAAGCTCAGGATCATCAGAAAGGCCTAGAGGGACAAACTCTGTGATCACTGTGTGATTCATTTCTTTCTCTTTTTTCCTCCTTTTTTCTTCTTTTAAATATATTTAGATAGAAAGTGTATTAAAAAGAAGAGATGAAAAATATAATTCATTATGATCAATATCATCAATTCTAAAGCATTCTAATTTATGCCCATATTGTTTTCTTTTAATATCTTATTTATAATTTTTCTTAAAATGTATTTGTGGGTCATGTTTTATATAATAGTTCTCATATTCTAAATCTAACAGGAGAAGTTAGAAAATCTTTATACGAGTCATATTATTAAGAGATGATAAATGAATTTGATACTTTTTGCTTTGTCTAGTTTATGCAAGTCCTTGCAGTTTTGTTGGGATAACCCTATAAAACATACATCATTTTTTGTCATGTAGGTATCGGAAGACACTGCCATCTAAAAGAGAAGTGGATGATCTTACTTCCATCATAAGATATAAATGAAACTTAAAAGAATAAAGTAACAACACCTTTTATTAAACAAGAAATCAATTCATGATTTTCTTAGCAAATAAAATAAACTTTAAAATGTTTAATTATTAGATAATTTAATTACCAGCTTTATTTTTATATTGGTATTTATGAATGTAATTATCAATATAAAAATATACTATACGTATTAGATATTATTTATAAGAAAATATAATTATTTTATATATTAAATAACATTCACTTAATGGTTTGTCTGATAATTTCTTTGTAATCATTAATGTTTGACATTCTCTAAGATTTTCTATGAATATATGTAAAGAAACTTTATATGTATAGAAGAATGTGTATATTTTTGAGCTTAAAAGGATATGCAGTATTTATCAATTATTTATTTTGCATTGAAGCACAAACTGAAAAATAACTACTTGCCTCAGATAGTAGCAGCTCTGTCACCCAGACTTTAGCCCAGTACATTTTCCATTTGAACATCCTTGCTTCTCAGCTATTGAACTTTATGAACAACTGTTTTATTCCCTTGGAGTTCTACCCCACATTTATCTTTTGCATGAGGTGACTAATCCAAAAAGATATTCCAGAAATGTAGAGGAAAACCTCTCCTATTAATCCAAAGCCACTCAGCTGATTCCCAGCTCCACTGGATGTATCTATCATTCTGCATATCTGGTTTGCTAAAATCATGATAGCTCCCTTATCTTATTTTAGATATTCACATTTCTGCTGTGAATAATAGAAGATAAATCATTGCTACTCTGCCAGACACTAGTAAACATCACACAAATCAAATTTGATTATTTTTCTCTATTTTATGATGATTCATGAAAAATAAAAATGGAATATCAAAAACCTTAAGAAGATATGGAACTTCTATCATCCTCTTCAATAAGGATGGTCTAGAAGTTTAAGGGAGCAATATTTAAAGCGAGAACTGCAAGTGACATGGCAACATGGGGTATTATGAGTATAGATTCTTAAACTAGAATCTGGCATTTAGTTGCACTAAATGCTCAAATATTCAAGTTTAGCTGTTGTGACCTATGAAGAGAGACATGTGTTGATCTCCTGGGAACAAAGTCCAGGTGACAGCTGTGCTATGACGTGGAACATCGGGGATTTCTGGAAGCTACCACTGGTGTTCTCAGAGTCTCCTGACTCTCTTCTATAGTGAATCTCTCTTGGGAATATTTATGTTCATCCCACAGAAGAGTTCAATGAGGACTTCTACAAAATAATACTTTTCATTAATCACAGTTATTTACTATTTTTGAGTAATAAAATAGATGTGAAATCTTACAAAAATAGCACTCAATCTACTTTAGTTTCTGTCATATTCTTGGCACATGAAAGTTTTCTACATATACACTTCATTACTTATCCTTAGACTTCATTGTTGTTGGAGCTTCAAGGTCCTTTCATAATTCTAAGTTATATAAGAACTTTATTAAATATTAAAAGTAACAAGGGAAAAATAACATACCAGGGAACTTCCATCAGGTTATCCACTGACTTTTTAACAGAAACTCTACAAGCCAAAAGGGAATGGCATGATATATTAAAGTGATGAAAACAAAAGAACCTACAACCAAGAATACCCAGCAAGCCTCTCATTCAGATTTGATGGAGAAATCAAAAGCTTTCCAGATAAGAAAAAATTGTGAGAATTCAGCACCACCAAACCAGTTTTACAAACAAATGCTAAAGGAACTTCTCTAAGCAGGAAACAAGACAAGGAAAAGACCTACAAAAAAATAAACCCAAAACAAGTAAGAAAATGATAATAGGATGATACATATTGATAATTACCTGAAATGTAAATGAGTCAAATGCACCAACCAAAAGACATAGACTGACTGGGTGGATGAAAACCTGTGCATGTATGTACTTCCAAATACTATATCTCTCTACTTAACCTCCCAAACTGTATGGAATTATTTTATATTATTAGGTTAATCATGTTTCCATTATAGCTTGCAATTGCAGTGATCTTTAAATGTTGTCTGCCTAATGATGGTGAAAACTGATAAACATCTTTTACTATTGTGATTATGTAACTATTACTCCTTAACATCATTGTATCATGATTGGTCAAGAATAGAATTCTATATCATCAACACTAACATTTAATAGGAAAACCTATAATCACCTTTAAAAATAAAAATGCATATCTGAAATATCTTGGAATTTTTTGAAAAATACAAATGCCCAGGTATTGCTTTCTTCCTCCAAAGCTCCAGATACGTTTCTAAGGAGCAGCCATGTTTAAGAAGAACTGGACCATAGGATGATCTTTTATCTAGTTGGTTTCACTTTTTCTATTTGATATTCAGTGCTCCCATCTCATTTTAGCTTTTGTTTTCAGATTTCTCCATCTCTTCTACTTTTTTTTTATGTCCTTTCTCAAGCTTTTATCAAGCATAGTAGAACAGTTTTCATATACATATATAAAAATAGTATTTGTAGAGTATATATCGGAGAAGGCAATGGCATCCCACTCCAGTACTCTTGCCTGGAAAATCCAATGGATGGAGGAGCCTGGCAGGCTGCCGTCTATGGGGTCGCACAGATTTGGACACGACTGAAGCGACGCAGCAGCAGCAGCAGCAGTTAGTTCAGAATTCTGTTTCTCTGACTCCTCTGAAAAAAGGCAACTTACACATGTATACCTGTGGCGGATTCATTTTGATATTTGGCAAAACTAATGCAATTATGTAAAGTTTAAAAATAAAATAAAATTAGGAAAAAAAAAAAGGCAACTTACTTTTTCTTAATGGAAAAGAGGAGTCAAATCAAATTAGGTCAACACACAAACCCATATGATTAGGAATAATGAAGGAAAAAAATGTAATCACCTAAATCAGTCTTAGGATCTGTGGGTTTCCATAGAGATATTCTGCTGCTGCTGCTGCTGCTGCTGCTACTAAGTCTCTTCAGTCGTGTCCAAATCTGTGCGACCCCATAGACGGCAGCCTGCCAGGCTCCTCCATCCATGGGATTTTCCAGGCAAGAGTACTGGAGTGGGGTGCCATTGCCTTCTCCGTAGAGATATTCTATTTCTCCCTAAATACCTGTTTGTTAACTAGTATCTATATTTGAAGATAATTTCTAACCTAATAAGGAAAAGAAATTCTTATAAAAATATAGCATCATGTCTTAATTTAAATTATTTTGAGTGGGATTATTTGGGATTTGCATTCCAAGAGATCTGGATTAAAAATACAAATCTCTCTGAGTTACATGTTTTTCTTCCCAACTGTGAAAATGAGGATAATATTTCATAGAATTATTGTGATGGCTAACTTGATTAAAAGTAAAATTAAATTATATAAAATTTTAAAGCATGTATTCCCACACAGTAAATACTGTTCTCTTTATTATTCCTACAAATAAAATCAATTATTACATTTGAGGAAGATGGTCCCACTATAAAACAATAGCAACCATTTTGGAGGAAAATTATTGGAGACAGTGCTATTTATGTACTTATCTCATTGATCTCATTGATTCATTGAAATAACCTTATGTTACCTTTGAAGAAACTGACAATCAGAGAGTAATTATTATAAACAAAAGCATAGAGCTAGTTAAAGGTCAAATTGGAATTCTATACTATTTCCTCCTGAAACTGAAACATGTGATACTTATCAGACATATATTCAATGAGCAGGACCAAACTCAGAGTAATTTTCTGAAAATTAATTAGTTTGACTAGACTCATTCTTCAGAATCCTTGATATATACAAGAAGAAATGGCAACCCCAAATTATTCATTATTTATTTCACCTGATGAAATGCTAAGCTAAGGATTAATAAATCAGTGCTAAGGAAAGGAAAGTTTGCATTGGCTTTTACTTTACAATCTTACCTCTATTTCTACAAATGCATCACATTAAGTGGCAGAAACTATTAAAAAATATTGGTAACTACTTCAAGTTTAGGTTAAGATATTTAGCGTTTGTAAAAATACTCTATCTCAACACACTTGCAATTATCTTGTTTCTATAGCTATTTTTCTTTGATGGATTTTGCTTTGTAGCTATGGGAGAAAAAAATGGTGAAGGGTAGCAAGATATCATTACTGTGGTTCTTTATGGACATGATTTTTATATGGATTTTTAACCTGCATGAGCCACATGCAGTTTTATCACGACATATGCCCATGGCTCATGGGAAGTACTCCAGTGAATCAAATGTGCCAGCAGAGCCAAGAGGAAAATACTCTAAGGATTATACATATGTTATTAATATCTGTACCAATATTGAATTAGAAAACTTGGTGGACGATGTCCAAAGAGATAGAAAAGCATGAGAAGTAGGGCAGAAACATATGGAAGATTTGCAAAATTTTTGGAAGAGTTTTTCTGAATTTGATACATCAGGATTTCCCTAAAGGATAGACATATCTTGACCTTGCTGACTGAAATATTGGGATGAATGAATCTTATGTGTAAACACTACATTTCCTTTCTTGTGTAATAAAATGTCCCCATAAAGTGGCTCACTAACCTATTAAGTATAAAATAAATTATTCAAAAGATTAAATAGAGAACAATGAAAAGAAGAATGAGATACAGTATCATGCTCAGTGATTTCCCATAGAAGGCATGAGAGAAGTTAGATTACATAAATTTTAAAGTCTTCAATATGTTCCAAGAATTTTTCACAGGTCATTTTCCCTTAATAATGGTGCTAATTAAGTATCTACTATCCAGAGGCCCCTTTTCCTTTGATTGGTGGGCTATTGCTATTTTTGCTAAGTCACTTCCGTCGTGTCCAACTCTGTGTGATCCCATAGAGGGCAGGCCACCAGGTTCCCCCGTCCCTGGGATTCTCCAGGCAAGAACACTGGAGTGGGTTGCCATTTCCTTCTCCAATGCATGAAAATGAAAAGTGAAAGTGAAGTCGCTTAGTCGTGTCTGACCCTCAGCGACGCCACAGACTGCAGCCTTCCAGGCTCCTTCATCCATGGGATTTTCCAGGCAAGAGTACTGGAGTGGGGTGCCATTGCCTTCTCCGGATTGGTGGGCTGGGTTCTGGTAATTAATGAAAGCATGAAGTGAAGTGAAACTGCTCAGTTGTGTCCGACTCTTTGTGACCTGGTGGACTGTAGCATAAAACCTAAGAAATCTACAAAAATTTATGATTCAGATTCCTTTAATCTAATTTTAGAAATGAGCAAAAATATCTCCACATCTGTTGACTCAATCATTGTTATTCATTCAACAAACATTTAGAACCTGCTGTCTTAGATACTATAGGACACTGTTGATACAATAGAATCAAAATAGATATGAACCCACATTTACTCAGCTTGCTGCAGAATCTCCAAACACAAAACTGAGGATAGACATCCTCAGAAAAGACTGGAGAGGCCCCCAGAGTCTCTAGGTGGACTAAGTAGTGATGGTTTCCCCTGAACAAATCCAGCTTTAAAAAACTGGGAGAGGTGGATGCTTTATCAAATGTATACATAACAACATCAATTTACAAGGGACATAAAGAAGAGAAAATGATGTAAATAAATTATACAGAGTGAAGTAAGCCAGAAAGAAAAACACCAATACAGTATACTAAAGCATATATATGGAATTTAGAAAGATGGTAACAATAACCCTGTGTACGAGACAGCAAAAGAGACACCGATGTATAGATCAGTCTTATGGACTCTGTGGGAGAGGGAGAGGGTGGGGAGATTTGGGAGAATAGCATTGAAACATGTATAATATCATGTATGAAACAAGTCGCCAGTCCAGGTTCGATGCACGATACTGGATGC
This sequence comes from Bos javanicus, assembly GCF_032452875.1. Lineage (NCBI taxonomy): Eukaryota > Metazoa > Chordata > Mammalia > Artiodactyla > Bovidae > Bos > Bos javanicus. The sequence goes on from NC_083872.1 coordinate 59,598,868, forward strand.
TTGGGGCTGGTGCACTGGGATGACCCAGAGGGAGGGTAGGGGAGGGAGGTGGGAGGAGGGTTCACGATGGGGAACGTGGGTATACCTGTGGCGGATTCATTTCGATATTTGGCAAAACTAATACAATATTGTAAAGTTTAAAAATAAAATAAAATTAAAAAAAAAATAGACCCTAAATAAATGTAGGTTTATGAACACTTGACAAAGAATTCAAAGTAATTGTCATAGATATGAGTATTAAGTTCTGAAAAGTGGCAGTGTTTGAGTTATATTACATTTATTTTTAATTATTTGATTATAAGTATAATAAATTCTATAAAAATACAGAATATCATGATCAATATATATATATTGAATTTCACGAAATAAAAACCTCTACTTTAAAAGTGCAATGCATGAGTACATATTATCTCTTTGGACTGAATTTCATGTACTATCACACAGAATATATAGCTTCTTTACACCATAGGAAACTATCAGTGTTCACCTTGAAAATACATAGGAAATTACACACTCATTTTGAAACTCTACATTTGAAGTACAGTCTGGTACTTCATAGAATCCTTTCAGGGACTGATTAACGGAATTAAAACAATCTTTTCACAATGTGCTTTGTCTTAAAGAAATACATTTCAATCTACAAAAATTCTGTAGGAGGAATAACTTTATATATTTTGAAATGTTGATAAGCAATGCACTGGAAAAACTTAGCTTGGAAGTGAAAATAACAGATTGGGAAATATGTTAACTGTCATGTGGCAGGTTAACAGGCTATAAAGAGCAAAGGTAGTTATTAATGAATAGATGGTTAGGAATTTCAGGATTTAACCTGATTGTTCTTTAAAGTGTCCTATATTTTTGACCAAAAAAAATTTTATTGGCAGAAAAGACTGCTTTATAGACCACATTTTGAAGGCTTGTTTCACTTGCTGGTTTCTCAGGGTGTAGTTGAAGGAGTTCAGCAAGGAGGCCACAGAGGTTATGAGAATAGCTACCCCTTTTGTCAATGATCTCTTTTCTTTGGGGAGGGATTAGCATACATGAATATGCAGTTTCCATCAAAGATGGAGATGACAATCATGTGAGAAGAAGTAGAGAAGGCCTTTTTTCTCTGACTGGCAAGTGGAATTCTCAAAATATCCTGATAATGTATGTATAGGACAAAATCACTAATGCTAAGATGAATAGCAAACTAACCAAAGCAAAGTAAAAACCCATTACTTCTAGAAGCCATGTATCTGAACAAGACAATTGTAAAAGGGGGAAATAGTCACACAAAGTGATCAATGACATTGGAAGCACACTAATCCAGCTGGAGGAGAAGCATAAGGGGCGAGAAAATGGTCGGAAACCAGCCCAGCCATGCACAGAACACAAGCAGGCGGCAGAGTTTCCTGCTCATGATGGTTGTATAATGCAGGGGCTTGCAGATGACAACATATGACAATGGCAGTTAGAATGTAAAATTCAGTCACCCCCCATGAAAATAGAGAAAAATAGTTGGGCTGCACAATTGTAAGATATAGTCTTGCCCCCAGAAATCTAGGGATGCACACAGCAGTAAAGGAGATTTCTGAGAAAGAGAAATTTCAGATTAAGAAATACATGGGTCTGGAGATGGGAGTCCACCCAGGTTAGGGTGGTGTAGTCAGGTTTCCAGTGACACATAATACATATGTGGTAAATAAAAAAAGAAAATCACAATCTGAAGGTAATCACAATCACAAAGGCCTAGGAGGACAAACTCTGTGATCACTGTATGGTTCATTTTTCTATCTTTTTTCTGTTTTTTCTTTTTTTTTTTCTTTTTTAAAATATACTTAGGTGGAAAGTACATTAAAGGGAATAGATGAAAAGTATAATTCATTGTGACCAATATCATCGTCATTAATGCAGTTCTAAACCTTTATAATTCATGTCAATGGTATTTTATTTTGATTATCTTATCTGCATTATTACTTAAGACATATTTGTGAATCCTGCTTTACATACTAATTCTGTTTCTAAATCTAGCAGATGATAGGAAATCTTCATACAATAAGTTACATTATAGAAAGATGATAAGTGAAATAAATAAAAGCTTTTATGTTTGTCCAATTAAATCATTGTAGTTTTGTTGGAATAATCCTATAAAATGTACATTTTTCTTTTTTTCTGTCATGCATTTATTAGAGGATACTACCACCTAAACAGAAATGGATGATCTCACTTCCTTCACAAGATCAAAATGAAACATAAAAATCTGAAGCAACAACCCAATACTCTTATGATATAAGAAATTAATTATTTACTTAGCAAATAAAATAAATGTTTAATGATGAAATAATTTAATTACTTTTATTATATTAGTATCTATGAATGTAATTATCAAGATAATATGAGAACATTGTATATATGTTACTTATGTATTTACAGTAAATAGAATAAATAACCTAATTATTTTAATTAATAGGGGACATATACACTTATTCAATGATTTGTCTTAAAAGTCCATTGAAATCATTAATATTTGGCATCTACTATGATTTCTTAAGAATGTACATATGGAAACAGTTTTATGTTTTAGCTTAAAACGATATGCAGTATTTATATACTTTTCATTTTGCACAGAAGCACAAATTGAAAAGTAACTCCTTGCCTCAGATCTTAGCAGCTCAGTTCAGTTCAGTCACTGAGTCGTGTCCGACTCTTTGCGACCCCAAGAATCGCAGGACGCCAGGCCTCCCTGTCCATCACAAATTCCCAGAGTTCACTGAGACTCACGTCCATCGAGTCAGTGATGCCATCCAGCCATCTCATCCTCTGTCGTCCCCTTCTCCTCCTGCCCCCAATCCCTCCTAGCATAAGACTCTTTTCTAGTGAGTCAACTCTTCGCGTGAGGTGGCCAAAGTACTAGAGTTTCAGCTTCAGCATCATTCCTTCCAAAGAAATCCCAGGGCTGATCTCCTTCAGAATGGACTGGTTGGATCTCCTTGCACTCCAAGGGACATTCAAGAGTCTTCTCCAACACCACAATTCAAAAGCATCAATTCTTTGGTGCTCAGCTTTCTTCACAGTCCAACTCTCACATCCATACATGACCACTGGAAAAACCATAGCCTTGACTAGATAGATGGAACTTTGTTGGCAAAGTAATGTCTCTGCTTTTGAATATGCTATCTAGGTTGGTCATAACTTTCCTTCCAAGGAGTAAGCGTCTTTTAATTTCATGGCTGCAATCAGCATCAGCGGTGATTTTGGAGCCCCCTAAAATAAAGTCTGCTACTGTTTCCCCATCTATTTCCCATGAAGTAATGGGACCAGATGCCATTATCTTTGTTTTCTGAATGTTGAGCTTTAAGCCAACTTTTTCACCCTCCACTTTCACTTTCATCAAGAGGCTTTTTAGTTCCTCTTCATTTTCTGCCATAAGGGTGGTGTCATCTGCATATCTGAGGTGATTGATATTCCTCCTGGCAATCTTGATTCCAGCTTGTGCTTCTTCCAGCCCAGCGTTTCTCATGATGTACTCTGCATATAAGTTAAATAAGCAGGGTGACAATATACAGCCTTGACATACTCCTTTTCCTATTTGGAACCAGTCTGTAGTTCCATGTACAGTTCTAACTGTTGCTTCCTGACCTGCATAGAGGTTTCTCAAGAGGCAGGTCAGGTGGTCTGGTATTCCCATCTCTTTCAGAATTTTCCACAGTCGACTGTGATCCACACAGTCAAAGGCTTTGGCATAGTCAGTAAAGCAGAAATAGATGTTTTTCTGGAACTCTCTTGCTTTTTCCATGATCCAGCAGATGTTGGCAATTTGATCTCTGGTTCCTCTGCCTTTTCTAAAACCAGCTTGGACATCTGGAAGTTCACGGTTCACGTATTGCTGAAGCCTGGCTTGGAGAATTTTAAGCATTACTTTACTAGCATGTGAAATGAATGCAATTGTGCAGTAGTTTGAGCATTCTTTGGCATTGCCTTTCTTTGGGATTGGAATGAAAACTGACCTTTTCCAGTCCTGTGGCCCCTGCTGAGTTTTCCAAATTTGTTGGCATATTGAGTGTAACACTTTCACAGCATCATCTTTCACAATTTGAAATAGCTCAACTGGAATTCCATCACCTCCACTAGCTTTGTTCGTAGCTGCTCTGTTATCCATATTGTAGCCCAGTTCATTTTCTGCTTGAATATCATTGTCTCTTAGCTATTAAGCTTTATGAAAAAAATGTTTTATTCCCTTGTAGTTCTGCTCCACATTTTTCATGTGCATGAGATGACTGATTCAAAGGGATATTCCAGATATGTATAGCAAAGCCTCTCCTATGCATTCATACCTCTTCAGTTACTTCCCAGCTCTGTTGCATATATCTTTCTCTGTATTTGGTTTGCTAAAAATTGTGAAAACTCCCTTCTCCTTATTTCATATATTCATACTTCCGCTATGAATAATAGAATGCAAAATAATTGCTTCTCTGCTAGACACTATCAAATGTCACACTAATCAAATTGGATTTTTTTCTCTGTTTTATGATGATTCATGAGAATAAAAATGTTCAGAAACCTTAAGAAGATGTAGAAATATACTATCCTCTTCAGTAACACTGGTCTAGAAGTTTAAGGGAGAAATATTTACAGAAAGTATTGCAAGGGATATGGCAACATTTAGTTTTACAAGTATAGATTCTGGTGTCTCTAGGACTAGGATCTGGGGTCCCTCTGGTTGCACTGAAAGTCAAATACTCAAATCTTGTTGTTTTGACCTATGAAGAAAGTCATGTGTTGATCTCCTTGGAATAAAGCAAAGTCCAGGCTACATCTGTGTTATGCTGTGGACCATGGGGGATTTCTGGAATGCACCCTTCAAGAAGGGTGGAAGGTTACTGAAAGGTTCTCAGTAACCTCCTAACTCTCCTCTATAGCAATCTCCCTTGAGAATGGTTATGTTCATCCCACAGAAGACCTCAATGATACATCTACAAAACAATCACTTTCATTAATCACAATTATTTATTTCATGAGTAATAAAATAGATGTAAAATCTTACAAAATAACACTCTTAATCTACTTTATTTTTAATCTTGATATATGAACATTTTCTACATATACAATTTTTTGCTTATCCTTTGACTTTATTATTTTTGGAACTTCACAAGGTTATTTCATATTTCTAAGTTGTATGATAACTATTATAATGCACATAATGTCCTCACAGTTTTTAAAAATTGCTGTTACATGGATTAACTGAGTCCTCACTATTGATAGCAATATTTAATTGCAGTGTCAATTTTGTCCATATTATTTTTCATTTTGGCCTTTGCATGCCTTTATCATGTCTTTGAAATACTAGTGAGAAATATCACAAAATACAATCTTTTGTTTCTTTCAGGTTCTAGTCAGTGAATTATTGTTTCTTATTTCCTTTGTTGTCAGGAGCCGCGTTAGGCATTACTGACAAAATGGAAGCACGGCCCCCAACCCCCTCTCCCTGTCCTGCAGGCATGGACCCCGGATGAAGGAGTTAGGCCTTGTGATTCTGACTTGTTCTTTCCTTTCTTCGGTTGAGTTGGCTGGAAAGAATGTTAAGGTGCTTGAGAGAAGCATGAGAAAGCACAAAGCCTTCTGTAGTCGTGCCCAGAAAATTATAAAATAACCATTGACATTTGTTCAAGGATCTTTACAAAGAATGTCCCAGGATGAGCACGTAGGCCGCAGCTTGAGGCCATGGGAAGGATTGTTTTCTGAGACCTGTTTGTGAGGGAAATATTTATGGCCAAAGAATTTGCTGAGTTTAGGGTTTAGGAATAATTAAGAATAGCTAGAAGCCTTTTTTAGGAGATAGTGATCTTAAGATGCTAGGGGCAAACAGGATTTAGAAAGATAAGAAATAAAATGAGGAATGTGCATGAGTTACAATGTAATCACAAGCTAAGTATAGGACACATAAGAGAAAGTAGATAATAGATAGTAAAGCCGATTTTGAGAGAATCCCTGAAGCAGGAACTCTGCTTGAAGGACAACAAGGACTTCTGGAGACAGTAAATCTGGGTGGGGGAAACTGAAAATGTCAAACCTCTGGCCTAATGCTTTTGTCAAAGTATAAAAGAGAACCTGAAGCTTCAAATAAACATGTAGTTCTGTACTATGAGTAAGAGACTACATCATCATCCGCTGACACCACTCACCCCCTCAGGCTGATTCCCTGGCTGCCGGAGCTGTACTCCGGCACTTTGTTCTTATTTTTATTTTTCCCCAATACTTTGATAGTGAAAATTATATGTAATCAGCTAATAATATGCCATACATTGTTATATAATTATTAATATATGAATAACATATATCATATAATAACTACTTTATATTAAATACATTTATATATTTCAATGCAATAACTTTAACATAAAGTATACAATACTGAGTTCATATAACAAAATAATAATAGAGTCACTAATGCAGAACTAGATCACTGCTGGGGAGAAGTCTGCATGAGAATTATTTATTAGAAGAGAGGCGTTAGGAAAGAGTACAAAGAAAAATAGAGGAAAATGGTAGCATAACTCATATCTGTGACAAGACATGTACTGTTTTTATTTAACTCAGTAAAGGAGCATTTTGGCAGATGTCTCTCTGTATCACAAGGATTGATACCTTTGTCCACTTCATCTTTTTTTCAACTCTATTGAGACACAATTGACATATAACATTGTGTAAGTTTAAAATGTACATGTTCATTTTATACATGTATATATTGTGAAATGATTATCACAGTGGGTTAGTAAACATCTATCACTCACATAGTTCCTATTTACTTTTTTTGTGGTGAGAGCATTTAAGATTACTCTCAGCAATTTTCAGTTATATAACACAGTAATCTGATTTCAGCTTTGTGGTGATAGCAATATGACGAATGCGTTTACCCTAAGAGCCCAATTAACAAGCAACAAAGAACTCTATATTATTCATGAAGGACACATGCATAGTAGTGCTTCACTAGTTTAAACCCTCATCCTCATGATAGAGGCTTAATCCAGGTTTAGATCTGGGTTTTTTTTTTCTTTTGCAATGATACTCCAGAAATATGCTGAATTGATTTTGTTTTCATCCTTAGTATCCATTGTTGATCAATGGCTGGAACCCTTATTTTTTGTGGTATAAAATGGCTCTATTATTTTTAATCTGCTTTCCAATAAGATTTTTGTGCCATAATATTGCTAACACTTTATACATTTTTCCTGTTTCTCAGCAGTCAGGGATGATAGTTTGAAGTTATCTGTTTTTATTGATTAATGTTAACACTATAAAATTAAGCAAACACAAGTTTTTGGTTTGTTGTGTTTTTTTCAAATCAGTCTCTTATACTGGTTATTATAGCTCACAACCTCATGCAAGTTACACAATTTTTCTGAGCATCAATTTATGTACTTGTAAAAATAAAAAAAATAGTGTCTAATCTGCCAACTAGTTTTGAAGTTTAAATAATTATTTTTTAAATTTGTGAAAACAAATATTTAGACAATCACCATTACTCTTATGCTATGTGGAGTTTTATAGGAATACTATAAATAAAATATATTTCTTGTGGAAAGCATTTATTCTTTTAGTTCATATACTCAACTAGGTATTTCAATTTATCCCTGGAATGAAGAATTGCTCAATATATGAAAATCAATCAATGTAAGACACTACTTTAACAGAACAAAGGATAAAAATCATACAAGTATCTCAATATATGTAGAAAAAAGCGTTTGACAAAATTCAAAAACCTTTCAAGATAAAAGCTCTCAACAAACTAGTAATAGAAGTTACCTTGACACAATAAAGAGCATATATGAAAAGCAAACAGCTAATATTATTTGTTGTTGTTATTCAGTTGCTAAGTAGTGTCCAACTCTATGTGACCCTATGGAATGTAGCATTCCAGGATCCTGTCCTTCACCATCTTCCAGAGTTCATTCTAATTTATGTCCATTGAGCTGGTGATGCTATCTGACCATCTCATTCGTTTGCTGCCTCCTTCTCCTTTGGCCTTCAAGCTTTCCCAGCATCAGGGTCTTTTCCAATGAGTCGACTCTTAGCATTAGATGGCCAATGCATTGGAGCTTCTGCTTCAGCGTCAGTACTTCCAGTGAATATTGAGGATTGATTTTCTTTAGGATTGACTGGTTTGATCTCCCTGTAGTACAAGGGACTCTTAAGAGCCTTCTCCAGCATCACAATTCAAAGGCACCAATTTTCTGGTGCTCAGTCTTTATGGTCCAACTCTCACATCCATACATGACTACTGGGAAGACCATAGCTTTGACTACACAGACCTTAGTTGGCAAAGTGATGTCTCTGCTTTTTAATACACTGAGTTTGTCATAGCTTTCCTTCCAAGGAACAAGTGTCTTTTATATTCATGGCTGCAGTCACCATACACAGCCAAAAATAATTTGGAGCCCAAGAAAATAAAATCTGTCACTGTTTCTACTTTTTTCTCCATCTATTTGCCATGAAGTGATGATACTGGATGCCATGCTGTTAGCTTTTGGAATGTTGAGTTTTATGCCAGCTTGTTCACTCTCCTTTTTCACCCTCATCAAAAAGATGAAATATTATACTCAAATTAAAAACAGAAAACTTTTTATTAAATAAAATTAGAAACAAGCAAGGAGGCCCTTATATTCAATATAGTACAGAAAGTACTAGTCAGAATAATTGAGCAAAATTGATCAATCAATAAACCAGTCATCTCTATTTGCAGATGAAATGATTTATAATAGAAAACTCTACACACTTTGTAAAAAAGTTTTAAAGTTGCAGAAGATAGAATCAACATTAAGAATGTAAGTTGCATTTTTATACTATTAATAAGCTATCTGAAAAAGAAATTAAGTAAAAAATGAAAGTTGCAATAGTACCAAATGGAATAAGATATTTAGGAATAAACTTAACTAAAAAGGGAACACGTGTACACCTGTGGTGGATTCATGTTGATGTATGGCAAAACCCATACAATATTGTAAAGTAATTAGCCTCTAATTAAAATAAATAAATTTAATTTAGAAAAATAAAAAAAAATAGGTGGAAGATACATACACTGAAAAATGCAAAACTTTGATGAAACTAAAGAAATAAACACATTGGAAAACATTCAGTACTCATGGATAAGGAAATTTATGAATATGTTCTGCTGCCCAACAAAATCAACAGATTCAGTGCAGTCCTGTCAAATACCAATGGCATTATTTTTTTTACAGAAACAGAACAAAAAATTCTAAAATGTATAAGGAATCACAAAAGATTATGAACAGTCAAATAAATCTTGAAAATAGAAACTAAAGCTGGTTTCCAGATTTCAAAATATATTGAAAGGTATGATAATTAAATTGATAGAGTACTAGCATAACAATAGCCATCTTAATCAATTACACAGCATGGGGATCCCAGAAAACACTCAGGTACATACAGTCAAATGATCTTTGAAAAGGGCACCAAAAACCCATAGAGGGGAAAAGACAGTCTTTTCAAAGAGTAGTTATGGAAAAACTGGGTATCCATATGCAAAAGAAAGAAATTCTACCCTTACCTTACACTGTACACAAAATCAACTTAAAACAGATCACAGCTTAAACATAAGACATAAAGTTTTAAAACTCGTTCGAAGAAATTGTAGGGGAAAAGCTGCATGATATTGGACTGGGCAAATATTAAATGGATATGACCCCAGGAGCATAGGCAACAAAAGTAGATAGAACAGTGGGATTACATCAAAATGAAAAGCACTTTCACCACCAAAGAAAGAGTCGACAAATAGCAGAGTGAAGAGACAACCTATAGAATAGAAGAGAATATTACAAACACTGTATCTGACAAGGGACTAATGTCTAAAATATGTACAAAAGTCTTACAGCTCAGTAGAACAAAACCAGGACAAACCTCCCAAACCTAATAATTAATATAAGGACAGAAGACTCAAGTATACATTTTCCCAAAGAAGACATACAAGTATAAGGAGATAAATGGCCAACAGATATATGCTATATGCTTAATGTCACTAATGTTCAGAGAAAAGAAGATGATAAGGACAATGTTAAATCACCTCACACCTGTCAAGATGGCTGTTATCAACATGATAAAAGACAAGTGTTGATGATGGTGTGGAGAATTTAGAATCCTAATACACTGTCGGTGGGAATGCACATTGTGCAGCCACTATGAGAAACAATACAGATTTCCTTCAGAAATTAAAAATAGAACTACCATGTTATCTAGCAACGCCATTTCCAGATATGTATCTAAAATAATTGAAATCAGGGTATCTAAGTGATAGCATTGTCATGTTCACTGCAGCAGTATTCACAATTGTTAAGAAATGGAAACAAGCCCAGATGTCTAGGGAAGGATGAATGGATACAGAAAATACAGTAAATGCATTTAATGAAATAGTATTGGACTATTAATCAGCCTTAAAAAAGGAACAATATCTCAATATACAGAACAGCACAGATGAAGAGTGAGGGCCTTATGCTAAGTATAATAAGCTAGTCATAAAATGTTAAAAGCTGCAAGAATTCACTTAGGTGATAAACCTAAAATTCTCAAACTCATAGATTCAGATAGTGGAATGGTGGTTACCAGTGGGTAGAGGGAGAGGGAAATGTGGATATTGCTAATCAATTGACATAAAGTTTGTTATAGTTAACAACACTGTATTGTGTCTTTGAATTTTTAAGTGGATAAATCTTAGTAAGAGTTCTTATCACCTCAAAAGTATAATTTGTATATATCTGTAGTGGTTAGATATGCAGGATAATGTTAATAAACATTATTATAATTTATTGATAGCTAATTATGTTATATGCTTTACAAATTCATTTTCATTTCTATCAGTTCAGTTCAGTTCAGTCGCTCAGTCGGGTCTGACTCTTTGCGACCCCATGAATCGCAGCACGCCAGGCCTCCCTGTCCATCACCAACTCCCGGAGTTCACTCAGACTCACATCCATCGAGTCAGTGATACCATCCAGCCATCTCATCCTCTGTCGTCCCCTTCTCCTCCTGCCCCCAATCCCTCCCAGCATAAGACTCTTTTCCAATGAGTCAACTCTTCACATGAAGTGGCCAAAGTATTGGAGCTCCAGCTTTAGCATCATTCCTTCCAAAGAAATCCCAGGGCTGATCTCCTTCAGAATGGACTGGTTGGATACCCTTGCAGTCCAAGGGACACTCAAGAGTCTTCTCCAACACCACAGTTCAAAAGCATCAATTCTTTGGTGCTCAGCTTTCTTCACAGTCCAACTCTCACATCCATACATGACCACAGGAAAAACCATAGCCTTGACTAGATGGACCTTTGTTGGCAAAGTAATGTCTCTGCTTTTCAACATGCTATCTAGGTTGGTCATAAATTTTCTTCCAAGGAGTAAGCATCTTTTAATTTCATGGCTGCGTTTCTACAGTAAGTTATATATACCTGGCTTACCTGAACTTACACCTGACTTACTGATGGGGAAATTTATACTTAGAGGTTATAGAAACCTTAAGTTTCTCAGATATTTACCTTACTTAATATACATATTATATTTGAGATAGGATAGAAAGAAATGGAGAACCCACTCTTAACTTCCCTTTAACATTTGAATCCCCTTCAATTTTCCATCACTCGCATCCTCACCCCTCCCTTTTTTTAAAAAAGAAAACCTGTGGTATATCTCTCAAGTGTGTGTATCTCTTACTGAATGTTAAGAATGTTGCACCACTAATTAGGTTTGTATTTTCTATTACTAAAATGTGGTTTATTATAAATGAGGTTTTTTTTTTTTTTTTGTATCTGTATTCACTTCACCTACACACATGCACTCACCTTTCCAAATACTTTAGGAACCTATGGCAGAAAGTGAAGAGGAACTCAAAAACCTCTTGATGAAAGTAAAAGTGGAGAGTGAAAAAGTTGGCTTAAAGCTCAACATTCAGAAGACGAAGATCATGGCATCTGGTCCCATCACTTCTTGGGAAATACATGGAGAAACAGTGGAAACTGTCAGACTTTATTTTTTTGGGCTCCAAAATCACTGCAGATGGTGACTACAGCCATGAAATTAAAAGACACCTACTCCTTGGATGGAAAGTTATAACCAACCTAGATAGCATATTCAAAAGCAGAGACATTACTTTGCCAACAAAGGTCCATCTAGTCAAGGCTATGGTTTTTTCTGTGGTCATGTATGGATGTAAGAGTTGGACTGTGAAGAAAGCTGAGCACCAAAGAATTGATGCTTTTGAACTGTGGTGTTGGAGAAGACTCTTGAGAGTCCCTTGGACTGTAAGGAGATCCAACCAGTCCATTCTGAAGGAGTCAACCCTGGGAATTCTTTGGAGGGAATGATGCTGAAGCTGAAACTCTAGTACTTTGGCCACCTCATGCGAAAAGTTGACTTGTTGGAAAAGACTCTGATGCTGAGAGGGATTGGGGGCAGGAGGAGAAGGGGACAACAGAGGATGAGATGGCTGGATGGCATCACTGACTCTATGGACGTGAGTCTGAGTGAATTCCGGGAGCTGGTGATGGACAGGGAGGCCTGGCGTGCTGTGATTCATGGAGCCGCAAAGAGTCAGACACGACTGAGCAACTGAACTGAATGAAGGCCTTAATAAGTGGAAGAGTATTTTAGCACATAAAATCCTAATTTTGTATAAAAAGGGGAGATTTTTCTTTGTTATCAAGATTTTAGCTTCTACAAAACAAGTGATTTTGTTATAAAATAGTTTAAGATATAAATAAACAAATAAATAATTTAGGGATTAAATAATTTCATTATATGCCCTGTTTCAAATTAGTCCTGAACTTGGGAAGGAACTGTGTATATATTTCAGCTAGATCAGAAAATCGAGCTTACTTTTTGTGGAACTGGAGAAAGTGAACCTAATCCTACATATCTAAAATGGTTATTTCTTCACCATATTCTACTACATATATATGTGTATACTGATGTTTATTGAGTTACTATGGGATTTGGAAATAAATAGTCATCTATCTAGCACTATAGTTACAAATGTACATAATGTTAGAAGTCTATGTTTTTAATTAATGAAGAAATTATTCAGTTCAGTTCAATCCCTCTGTTGTGTCTGACTTTTTGAGACCCCATGGACTACAGCACTCCATGCCTGGTCCATCACCAACTCCCGGAGATTACTCAAACTCATGTCCATTGAGTCGGTCATGCCATCCAACCATTTCATCTTGTCATCCCCTTCTCCTCTCACCCTCAATCTTTCCCAGCATCAGGGTCTTTTCAAATGAGTCAGCTCTTCGTATCAGGTAGCCAAAGTATTGGAGTTTCAGTTTCAGCATCAGTCCTTCCAATGAACATTCAGGACTGATTTCCTTTAGGATGGACTGGCTGGATCTCCTTGCAGTCCAAGGGACTCTAAAGAGTCTTCTCCAACATCACAATTCAAAAGCATCAATTCCTCGGGGCTTAGCTTTCTTTTTTGTCCAACTCTCACATCTATACATGACTACTGGAAAAACCATAACTTTGACTAGACGGACCTTTGTTGGCAAAGTAATGTCTCTGCTTTTTCATATGCCATCTAGATTGGTCATAACTTTTCTAACAAGGAGCAAGTGTCTTAATTTCATGGCTGCAGTCAGTACCTGCAGTGAATTTGGAGCCCCAAAAAGTAAAGTCATGCACTGTTTCCACTATTTCTCCATCTATTTGCCATGAAGTGATGGGACTGGATGCCATGATCTTTGTTTTATGAATGTTGAGCTTTAAGCCAACTTTTTCACTCTCCTCTTTCACTTTCATCAAGAGGTTCTTTAGTTCTTCTTCACTTTCTGCCATAGGGGTGGTGAAGAAATTATTAGGACATACCTTATTAACATATGCCATAAATCATCTTTCTGTTTTTAATGAAAATATTCACATTTTTCAATAAACTATACAGCGTTTAAAAACGTTTCCCCAGATAAATTGTGAAGGGACTTCCCTGAGGCTCTAGTGGCTAAGAATCCATCTGCCAATCAGGAGACACAAGTACAATCCCTGGGACAGGAAGATCCCATATACCATGGAGCAGCTAGTTCCCTCTGCCACAACTAATGAGCCAGTACTCCAGAGCCTACCAGCTACAACTACTGATGCCATGTACCACAGTTATGGAAGTCAGCATGCCCAGAGCCCTTGCTCCACAACCAGAAAAGCCACTTCAATAAGAAACCCTGCACTGCAACAAAGAGTAGCTCCATCTTGCCTCAATGAGAGAAAGCCCACGAGTAGCAATGAAGATTCAGTGCAGTCAAAAAATAAATAATAAACAAATAAATTCTTTAAAAACTATAAAATGGTAAAAAGATTTTCTGTCAAATATACTGTAATTGAAATTCATAAAATTATATTTCCTGTGTTGAGTAAACTAAATATCACATCCAATATCAAAACAGGAATTTATATTAAACAATTTTTAATTTAAGAAGTTGCAAATAACAAAATGTTCAGAAGAATGGGAGTCAGAAAGACATAAGAAAAGTTGTTTAAATTGAATGAGAAATATATAAATAAATATGATTTTAAACTCCTAGGGATAAAAATAATAAACAAGGTTGACACAGAAGCCATTTGATTTGAATAAGTTATTAAAATTCTTGATTATATATTTTTTAAAGTTGCCCTGCAAGATGTCTCTAATTTATTATAGCAGACCATTTCATTTGCTTCTGAAAAATAGTCTTTTTTTGCCATGTCCATGAAGGCTTGTTTGACTTTCTGATTCTGTAGGCTGTAAATGAAGGGGTTCAGCATGGGGGCTACTGAGGTGTTTAGCACAGCCACTCCCTTGCTCAAAGAAAGCCACTCACAGCCACTCCCTATCCTGTGCTGAGGGTTTAATGTACATAAAAATGCAGCTGCCATAACAGATGGGGATGACAATCATGTGGGAAGAACATGTGAAAAGGCCTTTGTCCTCTGACTAGTAGAAGAAATTCTTAAAATTGTTCTGATGATGTATGTATAGGACAGAATTATCAATGCCAAAATGAACATTAGCGTAAACACAGCACAGGAAAAACACATCATTTCGAGAAAGTTTGTATCTGAACAAGACAGTTGAATCAATGGAAAATAATCACAGGTAAAATAGTAAATAATATTAGACCTACAGTAATCAAGGATTAAGAGCAACATGACTGCAGGGAATATGTTTAAGAATGAAACTAGCCAGGAAGAGAAGACAAGTAGTGTGCAGACTCTGTGATTCATGACGGTCATGTAATGCAGGGGATTGCAGATGGCAATGTAGCAGTCATAGGACACGGCAGACAGAAGGTAAAACTCAGTGACTCCAAGGAGAATGAAAAAAATAAAATAAAATAACTGATCAATGCAATCATTAAAAGAAAAGGTTTTGTCTCCTGTAACAATGGTGGCCAGGAACTTGGGTGTACTGACAGTTGTGAATGATACTTCTAAGACGGAGAAATTTCTGAGGAACAAATACATGGGGGTTTGGAAGTGGGTATCCAGCAGGGTCGGGGTGATAATGGTCAGGTTCCCAGTGATGCTGAGCGTGTAGGTGATGAGCAGAAAGACAAAGATCACAACTTGAAGTTGTGAGTCGTCTAACAGCCCCAGGAGGATAAACTCTATTGTTTCTGTGTGCTTTCTCATTCTTCAGTTGCTTGTTTGTTTTTCTCCTTCCAGGAGACCTACAAGAGAAAGCACAAGGAATACACAAGAAGAGAAGATTACCAAATATCCTAGTGTCAGTTCAGTTAAATTCAGTTCAGTCACTCAGTCGTGTCCGACTCTTTGCAACCTCATGAATCGCAGCACGCCAGGTCTCCCTGTCCATCAACAACTCCCGGAGTTCACTCAGACTCACGTCCATCGAGTCAGTGATGCCATCTAGCAATCTCATCCTCTGCCGTCCCCTTCTCCTCATGCCCCCAATGCCTCCCAGCATCATAGTCTTTCCAATGAGTCAACTCTTCACATGAGGTGGCCAAAGTACTGGAGTTTCAACTTCAGCATCATTACCTTGAAAGAAATCCCTGGGCTGATCTTCAGAATGGACTGGTTGGATCTCCTTACACTCCAAGGGACTCTCAAGAGTCTTCTTCAATATCATAGATCAAAAGCATCAATTCCTTGGCACTCAGCTTCTTCACAGTCCAACTCTTACATCTATACATGACCACAGAAAAAACCATAGCCTTGACTAAATGGACCTTTGTTGGCAAAGTAATGTCTCTGCTTTTGAATATGCTATCTAGGTTGGTCATAACTTTCCTTCCAAGGAGTAAGCGTCTTTTAATTTCATGGCTGCAGTCACCATCTGCAGTGATTTTGGAGCCTCCCCCCCTCACCGCAAAAAAAAAATCTGACACTGTTTCCCCTGTTTCCCCATCTAATTCCCATGAAGTGATGGGACCGGATGCCATGATCTTCGTTTTCTGAATGTTGAGCTTTAAGCCAACTTCTTCTCTCTCCACTTTCACTTTCATCAAGAGGCTTTTTAGTTCCTCTTCACTTTCTGCCATAAGGGTGATGTCATCTGCATATCTGAGGTGATTGATATTTCTCCCGGCAATCTTGATTCCAACTTGTGCTTCTTCCAGCCCAGCATTTCTCATTATGTACTCTGCATATAAGTTAAATAAGCAGGGTGACAATATACAGCCTTGACATACTCTTTTTCCTATTTGGAACTAGCCAGTTGTTCCATGGCCAGTTCTAACTGTTGCTTCTTGACCTGCATACAGGTTTCTCAAGAGGCAGGTCAGGTGGTCTGGTATCCCCATCTCTTTCAGAATAATCCACAGTTTATTGTGATCCACACAGTCAAAGGCTTTGGCATAGTCAATAAAGCAGAAATAGATGTTTTTCTGAAACTCTCTTGCTTTTTCCATGATCCAGAGGATGTTGGCAATTTGATCTCTGGTTCCTCTGCCTCTTCTAAACCCAGGTTGAACATCTGGAAGTTCACAGTTCATGGTTTGCTGAAGCCTGGCTTGGAGAATTTTGAGCAGTACTTTACTAGCGTGTGAGATAAGTGCAATTGTGTGGTAGTTTGAGCACTCTTTGGCATTGCCTTTCTTTGGGATTGGGATGAAAACTGACCTTTTCCAGTCCTGTGGCCACTGCTGAGTTTTCCAAATTTGCTGGCATATTGAGTGCAGTACTTGCACGACATCATCTTTCACGATTTGAAATAGCTCAACTGGAATTCCATCACCTCCACTAGCTTTGCTCATAGTGATGCTTTCTAAGGCCCACTTGACTTCACATTCCAGGATGTCTGGCTCTAGGTCAGTGATCACACCATCGTGATTATCTTGGTCGAGAAGATCTTTTTTTGTATTTTTCTTATTCAATCTAATCACACTTGGACCACAGCCTTGTCTAACTCAATGAAACTAAACCATGCCCTGTGGGGCCACCCAAGACAGGCGGGCATGGTGGAGAAGTCTGACACAATGTGGTCCACTGGAGAAGGGAAAGGCAAACCACTTCAGCATTCTTGCCTTGAGAACCCCATGAACAGTATGAAAAGGCAAAATGATAGGATACTGAGAGAGGAACTCCCCAGGTCAGTAGGTGCCCAATATGCTACTGGAGATCAGTGGAGAAATAACTCCGGAAAGAATCAAGGGATGGAGCCAAAGCAGAAACAATACCCAGTTGTGGATGTGACTGGTGATAGAAGCTAGGTCCGATGATGTAAAGAGCAATATTGCATAGGAATCTGGAATGTCGGTCCATGAATCAAGGCAAATTGGAAGTGGTCAAACAGGAGATGGCAAGAGTGAATGTCAACATTCTAGGAATCAGCAAACTGAAATGGACTGGAATGGGTCAATTTAACTCAGATGACCATTAAATCTACTACCGTGGGCAGGAATCCCTTAGAAGAAATGGAGTAGCCATCATGGTCAACAAAAGAGTCCGAAATGCAGTACTTGGATGTAATCTCAAAAACAGAATGATCTCTGTTCGTTTCCAAGGCAAACCACTCAATACCACAGTAATCTAAGTCTATGCCCCAACGAGTAACGCTGAAGAAGCTGAAGTTGAATGGTTCTATGAAGACCTACAAGACCTTTTAGAACTAACACCCAAAAAAGATGTCCTTTTCATTATGGGGGACTGGAATGCAGAAGTAGGAAGTCAAGAAACTCCTGGAGTAACAGGCAAATTTGGCCTTGGAATACAGAATGAAGCAGGGCAAAGACTAATAGAGTTTTACCAAGAAAATGCACTGGTCATAGCAAACACCCTCTTCCAACAACACAAGAGAAGACTCTACACATGGACATTACCACATGGTCAACACTGAAATCAGATTGATTATATTCTTTGCAGCCAAAGATGCAGAAGCTCTATACAGTCAACAAAAACAAGGCCAGGACCTGACTGTGGCTCAGATCATGAACTCCTTATTGCCAAATTCAGATTTAAATTGAAGAAAGTAGGGAAAACCACTAGACCATTCAGTTATGACCTAAATCAAATCCCTTATGATTATACAGTGGAAGTGAGAAATAGATTTAAGGGCCCAGATCTGATAGATAAAGTGCCTGATGAACAATGGACTGAGGTTCGTGACATGGTACAGGAGACAGGGATCAAGACCATGCCCATGGAAAAGAAATGCAAAAAAGCAAAATGGCTGTCTGAGGAGGCCTTACAAATAGCTGTGAAAAGAAGAGAAGTGAAAAGCAAAGGAGAAAAGGAAAAATATAAGCATCTGAATGCAGAGTTCCAAAGAATAGCAAGAAGAGATAGGAAAGCCTTCTTCAGCAATCAATGCAAAGAAATCCTAGTGTAGACCTAGAATTTGATGAAATTAGTATGTCATTTCACCTTCAGGGTAAATTTAAAGAAATTGATAATGACATTGATCCTTAAGTTTCCTCTGTTTAATAAGTAAAACACTCTTTCATTAAGGGAAGTTTAAAACTGTAAATATCACAAAGCTTATAGGGCAATAATTGTTCCTACACTTTTTCTGACACCAAATACTACCTGTGAACTTTCAGAAACATACCCACCAGGTTTCATGAGAATTATCTTTGTGCTAATATTCCAATGCTTACACAGTTTTCCTCCTGTGTAACTTAAAAGCTTAATTATATTGAGAATCTTTAAAATGGAAAAGATATCGCAATTTTTAAATAAAAAATGACTATTTTGTCTTTGGCTTCTCTGGTGGCTCAGAGGTAAAGTATTTGCCTGCAATGCAGGAGAAGAAGGTTTGATCCCTGTGTTGGAAAGATCCCTGGAGAAGGAAATGTCAACCCACTCCAGGATTCTTGAATGGGAATGGACAGAGGAGCCTGGAATGCTCAGGCCACAGGGTTGCAAAAGAGTTGAACACAACTTAGTGACTAAACAACAACAAAACAGCAAATCAAGTTTTGTTAACACCCAGCTTTTTCCTTTTTTTACGATTTTTATATGTGAACCATTTTTAAAATCCTTACTGAATTTGTTAGAATTTTTTTTTTTTTCTGTTGAGGTTTTTACGGCCATGATGCATGTGGGATCCTCTATTCCCCATCAGGAATCTAACCAGCACCTCCTTCGTTGGAAGGCAAAGTCTTTACCACTGGACCACCAAGGAAGTCTTTCAGGCTTTTCAATTCTTACTACCTCACTGGAAGTCAGAAATGCTAAAGCCACTGCCACTGGCAACAGTTGATTTTAGAGATAGAGGGGAAAATGAGATATATAATCATGTAAGCTTAAGGTCGATATCATCTTAATCCCTGGCAACAATTTATAATATTACAGCATAACTATGTGTCATCATTATGGACTTTATTCTCATATAACCTATTTCCCTTTATATTTAAAGTATTACTTATATGTTATGATGATGATGATGATTAATAAGTAAGATAATTGTCCTTAAATAAAACAAATGTTAATAATATGTTTATTTGTATATGTTTTGGAAGTAATGAGTTTTAATTTTTCTTTTTTGGGGGGTAAAATTTAAAGAGGAACTAAAAAGCCTCTTGATGAGAATGAAAGTGGAGAGTGTAAAAGTTGGCTTAAAGCTCAACATTCAGAAAACGAAGATCATGGCATCCAGTCCCATCACTTCATGGGAAATAGATGGAGAAACAGTGTAAATAGTGTCAGACTTTATTTTTTGGGGCTCCAAAATCACTGCAGATGGTGACTGCAGCCATGAAATTAAAAGATGCTTACTCCTTGCAAGAAAAGTTATGACCAACCTAGATAGCATATTCAAAAGCAGAGACATTACTTTGCCAACAAAGGTCCGTCTAGTTAAGGCTATGTTTTTTCCTGTGATCATGTAGGGATGTGAGAGTTGGACTGTGAAGAAGGCTGAGCCCCGAAGAATTGATGCTTTTGAACTGTGGTGTTGGAGAAGACTCATGAAAGTCCCTTAGATGCAAGGAGATCCAACCAGTCCATTCTGAAGGAGATGAGCCCTGGGATTTCTTTGGAAGGAATGATGCTAAAGCTGAAACTCCAGTACTTTGGCCACCTCATGCAAAGAGTTGACTCATTGGAAAAGACTCTGATGCTGGAGGGATTGGGGGCAGAAGGAGAGGGGGACGACAGAGGATGAGGTGGCTGGATGGCATCACTGACTCGATGGACATGTGTCTGGGTGAACTCCGGGAGTTGGTGATGGACAGGGAGGCCTGGCGTGCTGCAATTCATGGGGTCGCAAAGAGTAGGACACGACGGAGTGACTTAACTGAACTGAACTGACAGAAGACTGGGGATTTGTAGGTTTTAATCCATTTCATTTACTAGGTCTGAAAGTCACTCAGTCCCTTCATGCCCCATCTATAAATACACACACTAATACAAGTCTATCTCATAAAGTTATTTTGACCATTAAATGAGCAAATACATGTGAAGCATTTTGAAAAATACTTATCATTTAATAAAACCCCTATAAGACTTTGTTCAATGGAGAATACATTCCCTAACCACTGACCTGAAAACATTTGGGATTTTGATGTTGAGTTGTGT
This sequence comes from Bos javanicus, assembly GCF_032452875.1. Classification (NCBI taxonomy): domain Eukaryota; kingdom Metazoa; phylum Chordata; class Mammalia; order Artiodactyla; family Bovidae; genus Bos; species Bos javanicus. The sequence goes on from NC_083872.1 coordinate 59,619,855, forward strand.
AAAAACTTACATCTAAGATAAGTAGTAGTGCATGAATTTAGCACCAAGAGAGTCACATAAGAACAATAGCAACAACAGCAATGAAAATAGAGTAGAACCACATGACTGTAGAGTACCCAACAGGCATTCTGGGAGAGTGAATCTTATCCTCATTCTTCCACTTTGGGTACATGACCACTTCTCCCAACACAGTGTATCTGCCTTCTCTACCCATCATTGCTCCCCTACTTTCCACAAAAAATCTACTTCTCTCATCTTCAGCTAGGATTTGATCACCACATTTGAGGCATGTTAGATATTTGCCAAGACATCAACATTGCTACCAATGGCCACTTCATTTCTCTGCTTCTCATTAATACTAGTAACATTTCTGAGAAAGACTGTGAAGCTTGTATTAACAAAATACATGTATGTGACTAGCATAGAGTGTAGAATATTTAAATGATTTTCAAATCACCTTCTTCCTTATTCCCGAACAGATGTAATACTCATGGTATGAGCTCTGTGGGAATTTATATTCATCCTCTAAAACTCACCTCACATAGTACAGAATCTCCTGTGAACTCCTCTCTAATCTGTGTAGCACAAATTCTTACCTTCAAATCTATGGCAATATGATCCAGTGCCTAGTATAGTGAGAGTAGATTTAAGATAAACACTTATCTATGTAAGTAATTAATTCTGAGTTTGTTGTTGAATTTCATGCTGCCCCTAATGCAACTCTCCATTTTAAGCCAAATTCTAGACTATATTTTATGTCAATTCCATCTTTATTTATAAGATGTATTTTCCTACTTTACCTACTTTTCAGGATGCATTATCTGCTTAAGTTAAATACCCTGTATTGAGTAAATTTACAACAAAGAACATGTAAATGAAGCTAAATTTTTGATATATAATTTAAAAAAATTGTAAAACATTATTTCAAAATTTATGTCCTTAATTTCTTTACAATTCATTTCTTTAATGAACTCTACTCCTGCTAAGTAACATCCCTCTTCCTTCATCAGGATTTGCCTTTCATTGAAAGCACTAGTTTTTCATAACACTTTGAACTCACAAAATACATTCTTATAAACTGACAAATTTTGGTTTCAATCTCGATTGAAATTTCTGCAATAACCTATAGGCATTGGAGAGTCAGATTTCTTTTTAATTATATTATTACTATTGTATGATGAACTATGTGTCATTGTGCTATATTTTTAAGCCTATTTCAACTTCATTACATATTCATTTTCCTCTTAAGTTTCCTCATAATTTTAATTATTTCATGAATTATAATATCAGGATTTACACTTTTTGCTGCTGACTAAACTTGTGACAGAATGTATGAAGAGCCCTGAAGAAAGATATTAATAGACATTAGAAGAATTCATTACTGGTAATGGACACTAACATAGCCAGTCTTCTAGGGCCAGAGAAAACAGGCTGAAGCAAACTCTAGCAAGAGACGATTTAATATCACAAAATTGGGAGTGGTATATGAAACTTCGTATGTAAAAAAAATATGAAAATGCAATGGATTTTGTTCATCTAACATCAAGTAAGCATGATAAAAAATCATCAGCATTCATTCCTTCATTCATCAGCCGTTTGAAAGAAACACATTTCAGTGTTTAACAGGGTATAAAAGATTCCAAGAGTTGTTTTTTTTTTTTTTTTAACTTTACAATATCGTATTGGTTTTGCCATATATCAACATGAATCGGCCACAGGTATACACGTGTTCCCCATCCTGAACCCTCCTCCCTCCTCCTTCCCTGTACCATTCCTCTGGGTCGTCCCAGTGTACCAGCCCCAAGCATCCAGTATCGTGCATCAAATCTAGACTGGCGACTCGTTTCATATATGATATTATACATGTTTCAATGCTATTCTCCCAAATCATCCTACCCTCTCCCTCTCCCACAGAGTCCAAAAGACTGTTCTATACATCAGTGTCTCTTTTGCTGTCTCGTATACACGGCTATTGTTGCCATCTTTATAAATTCCAAGAAATTTAAACCACCCCAAGGATGTATTCACGCAGAATATGAATAATATCTCCAAGCATTTAACTCGTGTTTTCAGCTTTTATTTCTGAAAGCAAGTCCATATTTCCCCCTGGAAGAATGTGGTTTAGATTACTAAGCTTTGTATTTCCTTCCACTCTTTCGTAAAAATTAATTCTTTCTTGTTTTCTGAGAACCCTTGAGACAGATTCAATGAGCTATTCAAAATTAAAATTAGCAGTATTATTTCTAATTTGTTAATAAGATGACTGAAAATCATCTTCAAAATGTCAAGACTTCTCTAAAAAGTGAGATACCATAATTGTAGAAGAATCTGTTAGGCCCAACTTGTTGCAGAAATTGTATGACTAACTCTTAGAATACAGATTTTCAAATCAGAAATAGAACAAAGATGGATGTCATCAGATCAGATCAGTCGCTCAGTCCTGTCCGACTCTTTGCGACCCCATGAATCGCAGCACACCAGGCCTCCCTATCCATCACCAACTCCCGGAGTTCACTCAGACTCACATCCTTCAAGTCAGTGATGCCATCCAGCCATCTCATCCTCTGTCGTCCCCTTCTCCTCCTGCCCCCAATCCCTCCCAGCATAAGACTCTTTTCCAATGAGTCAACTCTTCACATGAGGTGGCCAAAGTACTGGAGTTTCAGCTTTAGCATCATTCCTTCCAAAGAAATCCCAGGGCTGATCTCCTTCAGAATGGACTGGTTGGATCCCCTTGCAGTCCAAGGGACTCTCAAGAGTCTTCTCCAACACCACAGTTCAAAAGCATCAATTCTTCAGCCCTCAGCCTTCTTTACAGTCCAACTCTCACATCCCTACATGACCACAGGAAAAACCATAGCCTTGACTAGATGGACCTTTGTTGGCAAAGTAATGTCTCTGCTTTTGAATATGCTATCTAGGTTGGTCATAACTTTCCTTCCAAAGAGTAAGTGTCTTTTAATTTCATGGCTACAGTCACCATTTGTAGTAATTTTGGAGCCCAGAAAAATAAAGTCTGACACTGTTTCCACTGTTTCCCCATCTATTTCCCATGAAGTGGTGGGACCAGATGCCATGATCTTCATTTTCTGAATGTTGAGCTTTAAGCCAACTTTTTCACTCTCCACTTTCACTTTCATCAAGAGCCTTTTGAATTCCTCTTCACTTTCTGCCATAAGGGTGGTGTCATCTGCATATCTGAGGTGATTGATATTTCTCCCGGCAATCTTGATTCCAGCTTGTGTTTCTTTCAGTCCAGCGTTTCTCATGATGTACTCTGCATATAAGTTAAATAAACAGGGTGACAATATACAGCCTTGACGAACTCCTTTTCCTATTTGGAACCAGTCTGTAGTTCCATGTCCAGTTCTAACTGTTGCTTCCTGACCTGCATACAGATTTCTCAAGAGGCAGATCAGGTGGTCTGGTATTCCCATCTCTTGCAGAATTTTCCACAGTTTATTGTGATGCACACAGTCAAAGGCTTTGGCATAGTCAATAAAGCAGAAATAGATGTTTTTCTGGAACTCTCTTGCTTTTTTCATGATGGATGTCATGGAGGGACATTATTATATTCTTTTACAATAAAAGGTTCAGCTACCACTTGCTGCTGCTGCTGCTAAGTCGCTTCAGTCGTGTCCGACTCTGTGCTACCCCATACAGGGCAGCCCACCTGTCCCTGTGATTCTCCAGGCAAGAACACTGGAGTGGGTTGCCATTTCCTTCTCCAATGCATGAAAGTGAAAGTGAAGTCGCGCAAATCGTGTCTGACTCTTAGTGACCCCATGGACTGCAGCCCACCAGGCTCCTCCGTCCATGGGATTTTCCAGGCAGGAGTACTGGAGTGGGGTGCCATTGCCTTCTCCACTTAGTAGCTGAAGAATGCAAATTTGACATTGCCATTAATAACATTAAAGTTATTCTCTAATATCTACTTTGGAAAATCACATCAAGCATAGATATCATAGTTTATTTTTTTTCAAATAAGGAAAAAGTAATAAATACTTGGGATAACAATAATACAAATGTAAAAAAATAAATTTAACAGAGTGCTTTAGTAAATCATTTCTTTGAAAGTCCACAAGCAATGAATACAATGAAATCAACATGTTTAACATAAAAGGGATCAGTACAACATGGAAGTAAATAGAATTCTTTTATTTAGAAGGCATCAGGAGTACTCTAATTCCTGGGGCATTGAATACTTTTATAAAGAGTATGGAGGATATAAGAAATATAGTGCGTCAAACTGTGTAGACACATATTAGGAAAATGAGCTTCTCAGGCTGAGTAGTAAAGAATCTGCCTGCCATTGCAAGTGGTGCAGGAGACAGGAGTTTGATCCCTGGAGTAGGAAATGGCAACCCACTCCAATATTATTACTTTAGAAATCCCATGGATAGAGGAGCCTGGTGGGCTATAGTCTATGGAATCACAAAGAGTTTGACACAACTGAGCATGCATGCATATAGGAAAAGAACTCAAAAAAGATTAATTGAAATAATATGGACATGATACTTTTCATTAAAATGTTTGTTTTTATTATGTTTTGTATTGTTTACTTGTCATATATACTGGAAAACAACTATCCATTTGAGTATAGCAAAACTAATAAAGAAAATTAATAGTAAAAATGATGTATACGCAATGCAAAAAAGATTTCAGATTAGAATTCAGATCTTTAATTACTGGAAATCAATGCTGTCTCAGTCGCTGACCATCACAGGAATTGTAATATAACTCTAAACACTGATTTTTGAATAAACACCCAGATACTCTTTCTAATAAGACAAAGTATCTTAGTGCCTTTGCACAGGTTCAGTTCAGTTCAGTTCAGTCGCTCAGTTGTGTCCAACTCTGCAACCCCAGGAAACACAGCACGCCAGGCCTCCCTGTCCATCACCAACTCCCGCAGTCCACCCAAACCCATGTCCATCGAGTTGGTGATGCCATGCAACCATCTCATCCTCTAGACAGACACTTCTCCTCCTGCCCTCAATCTTTCCCAGCATCAAGGTCTTTTCCAATGAGTCAGCTCTTTGCATCAGGTGGCCAAAGTATGGGAGAGTCAGCCTCAACATCAGTCCTTCCAATAAACACCCAGGACTGATCTCCCCCACGATGGACTGGTTGGATTTCCTTGCAGTCCAAGGGACTCTCAAGAGTCTTCTCCAATGCCACAGTTCTAAAGCATCAGTTCTTCCATGCTCAGCTGTCTTTATAGTCCTACTCTCACATCCATACATCACCACTGGAAAAACCATAGCCTTGCACAGGTTAAATGCCAGAGTCCAGCTCCAGCAGCCAGGGAATCAACCTGAAGAGATGAGCGGTGTTGGCAAGAAACGATGCAGCCTCTCAATTTTCTTGGACTGCATATTTATTTTAAGCTTAAGATTCTCATTTATACATTAAAAAAAGCATTAGGTCAGAGGTTTGACATTTTCAGTTTCCCCTGACCCAGATTTGTTGTCTCCATAAATCACTGTTGCCCCTCCAAAGGAGTTCCTGCCTCAGCGATTCTCTTATCTACTTCTCATGTGTCCTTGTGAATACATTGTAACTCATGCTAATGTCTGAGCTGCATACCACATTCCACAGTTTATTTCTTATCTTTCTAAATCCTGTTTGCCCCTAGTATCCTGAGCTCACTTTCTCTAAAAAGGCTTCTAACCACTAATATCTCCAAAATTCCTAATCTCTATAAGCTGTAGTAAAATATGCTAACATTACAACATTCCTTAAATCTTTAGCTTCTAAACATTTTAATTATTCCTAAGCCCTAAATTCAGCAAACTCCTTTGCCATAAACATTTCCCTCACAAATAGGTTTCAGATAGCAATGCCTCCCATGGCCTCAAGCTGCAGCTTATGTGCTCATCCTGGAACACTCTTTTGTAAACAAATGTCAAAGATTAACTTTATGAATTATTCTCTGAGCAGAGCTGCAGAAGGCTTTGTGCCTTCTCATGCTCCTCTCAAGAACAATAAGCACCTTAATATTCCTTTCAATCAACTCAGCCAAGGAGAGGGAAAAACAAGTCAGAATCGCAAGGCCTAACTCCTTCATCCCAGGTCCATGCCTGTGGGACAAGGAGAAGGACTTGGGGCCATGCCTCCATTTTGTCAGTAATGCCTAATGCGGCTCCCGACAGTTAAATGGAAATAAAAGGAAATACATTTATAATAACGGATACTGTTTTATTTTACTTATAAGTGCAGAGTAGAATCCACTTTTAAGGGATAGGCCTGGAGGCATATAAACCCATCCCCATTTCCAGGGGAAAAACTGTGAGAAATACTATTCTGAAGAGAACTAATATATGGGAAAGAATTTATTTTGACTGTTTTTTGAGGGCTTCCCTTGTGGCTCAGCTGGTAAAGAAAGAATTTATGTTGACTGTAGCATGTAATTATGAATCACTGGAAGTTGCAGACTTGAGAAACCATTTTCAAATAGATAAATTAGAAAAGATGTACCTTTCTCTTCTTTCTCAGAAGGCAGGTAAGGTGGTCTGGTATTCCCATCTCTTTAAGAATTTTCCACATTTTGTTGAGATCCACACAGTCAAAGGCTTTAGCATAGTCAGTGAAGCAGAATTAGATGCTTTTCTGGAATTCTCTTGATTTTATTTTATTTTTTTTATCATTAAAAGGATGTTGGCAAGGTGAATTCTTGGTTCCTCTGCCTTTTCTAAATTCAGCTTGTACATCTGGAACTTCTCAGTTCATGTACTGTTGAAGCCTAGCTTGAAGGATTTTGACCATTAGTTTGCTAACATATGCTGCTGCTGCTAAGTCGCTTCAGTGGTGTCTGACTCTGTGTGACTCCATAGACAGCAGCCCACCAGGCTCCACTGTCCCTGGGATTCTCCAGGCAAGAACACTAGAGTGCGTTGCCATTTCCTTCTCCAACTTGCTAACATATGGAATGAATGCAATTTTGCAGTAGTTTGAACATTCTTTGGCATTGCCTTTCTTTGGGACTGGAATAAAATCTGACCTTTTCCAGTCCTGTGGCCACTGCTGAGTTTTCCAAATGTGCTGGCATATTGAGTACAGCACTTTAGCAGCAGCAACTTTTAGGATTTGAAATAGCTCAACTGGAATTCCATCACCTCCTCTAGCTTTGTTTGTAGTAATGCTTCCAAAGGCCCACTTGACTTCACACTCCAGGATGTCTGGCTCTAGGTGAGTGTTCACACTATCATGGTTATTTGGGTCAGTAAGACCTTTTTTTTTTTTTTTTGTACAGTTCTTCCATGTATTCTTGCCACCTCTTCTTAATATCACATAAGAAAATGTGCCTTTTCACTATGTGCTCCAGGTTCTCAGTCATGTCTGACTCTTAGTGACCCCATGGATCATCATTTTCTAAAACTGAGTTATGAAATAAATCCAACTTCGTTTCATAACAACACAGTGTCACTTAATATCAGTAGCTAATGTAAGGTTTAATTCTCAAAGTCAGTTTTCTCTCAATTCCAATTCCTTTTCTTTATAAATTAAGTAATTCTGATCCAGGAAATAAGGGATATACTCTTTTCTTGTGGCATCACTAGTGTGGGTCTGTATATTTACTGTTTCAGCAAATTTACAACCAAGAAAGATACATTTTCTTTGTGCAGCTATTCCATCCACTAACTTGCTTTTAGAGGTGATAGTAGCACACCTTTTCTAACTCATTCTCTTTGTTCTTGCTTATAAGACTTTATCATTCTTCCACCTGTTGGTCAGCCCAACATAAACTATTTGGCACCAGTTGTGAGTGGCTGTTTTTAAAATCTGATATACCATGCCCTGTGTTTGTACCATTATATCAGTATATCGGCACCAGTAAATTGTTATTTCATGTACAAGTTTTCAAGGTACTTTTATTTTTACCCTGGTGGTGACAGCCAAGAACCTGCCTGCAAATGCAGGAAGCAAAATGAGATGTGGGTTCAGTCCCTCACTTGGGAAGATCCCCTAGAGGAGGGCATGGCAGCCCATTTCAGTGTACTTTCTGGGAGAATCATATGGACAGAGGAGCCTGGTTGGCTGCAGTCTATAGATTCACAAAGATCAGACATGACTGAAGCAACTTAGCACTCATAATGTTTAATTATGATTATTATAATTGAATGATTCTGAGAATCTAATACTATAGTTTTTTTCCCAATAATCTATTCCTATGTAATTCTATTTTTATTTTCTTTTTTAATTAATTAATTAATTAATTTTATTTTACAATATTGTATTGGTTTTGCCATACATTGACTTGAATCCACCATGAGTGTACATGTGTTCCCCATCCTGAGCCCCCCTCCCCCCTCCTCCCTCCCCTTCCCATTTTTCTGGGTCATCGCAGTGCACCAGCCCCGAGCACCCTGTATCATGCATCAAACCTGTACTGGCGATTCATTTCACATATGATATTTTACATGTTTCAATGCCATTCTCCCATATCATCCTGCCCTCACCCTCTCCCACAAAGTCCAAAAGACTGTTCTATACATCTGTGTCTCTTTTGCTGTCTCGTGTACAGGATTATCGTTACCATCTTTCTAAATTCCATATATATGCGTTAGTATACTGTATTGGTGTTTTTCTTTCTGGCTTACTTCACTCTGTATAATAGGCTCCAGTTTCATCCACTTCATTAGAACTGATTCAAATGTATTCTTTTTAATGGCTGAGTAATACTCCATTGTGTATATGTACCACCGCTTTCTTATCCATTCATCTGCTGATGGACATCTAGGTTGCTTCCATGTCCTGGCTATTATAAACAGTGCTGTGATGAACATTGGGGTACACGTGTCTCTTTCCCTTCTGGTTTCCTCAGTGTGTATGCCCAGCAGTGGGATTGCTGGGTCATAAGGCAGTTCTAATTCCAGTTTTTTAAGGAATCTCCACACTGTTCTCCATAGGGGCTGCACTAGTTTGCATTCCCACCAACAGTGTAAGAGCCTTCCCTTTTTTCCACACCCTCACCATCATTTATTGCTTGTTGACTTTTGGATAGCAACCCTTCTGACGGGCGTGAAATGGTACCTCATAGTGGTTTTGATTTGCATTTCTCTGATAATGAGTGATGTTGAGCATCTTTTCATGTGTTTGTTAGCCATTTGTATGTCTTCTTTGGAGAAATGTCTGTTTAGTTATTTGGCCCACTTTTTGATTGGGTCTTTTATTTTTCTGGAATTGGGCTGCAGAAGTTGCTTGTATATTTTTGAGATTAATTCTTTGTTCATTGCTTCATTTGCTATTTTTTTCTCCCATTCTGAAGGCTGTCTTGTCACCTTGCTTATAGTTTCCTTTGTTGTGCAGAAGATTGTAAGTTTAATTATGTCCCATTTGTTTCTTTTTGCTTTGATTTCCAATATTCTGGCAGGTGTGTCATAGAGGATCTTGCTGTGGTTTATGTCGGAGAGTGTTTTGCCTGTTTTCCTCTAGGAGTTTAATAGTTTCTTGTCTTACATTTACATCTTTAATCCATTTTTAGTATATTTTTGTGTATGTCATTAGAAAGTGTTCTAGTTTCATTATTTTACAAGTGGTTGACCCGTTTTCCCAGCAACACTTGTAAAGAGGTTGTCTTTTCTCCATTGTATATTCTTGCTTCCTTTGTCAAAGATAAGGTGTCAATAGGTGTGTAGATTTATCTCTGGGCTTTCTGTTGTGTTCCATTGATCTATATTTCTGTCTTTGTGCCAGTACCATACTTTCTTGATGACTGTGGCTTTGTAGTAGAGCCTGAAGTCAGGCAGGTTGATTCCTCCAGTTCCATTCTTCTTTCTATAGATTGCTTTGGCTATTCAAGGTCTTTTGTATTTCCATACAAATTGTGAAATTAATTGTTCTAGTTCTCTGAAAAATAGCATTGGTAGCTTGATAGGGATTGCAATGAATCTATAGATTTTTTGGGGTAGTATACTCATTTTCACTATACTGATTCTTCTGATCCATGAACATGGTATACATCTCCATCTATTTGTGTCCTTTTTGATTTCTTTCACCAGTGTTTTATAGTTTTCTATATATAGGTATTTAGTTTCTTTAGGTAGATATATTCCTAAGTATTTTATTCTTTTCATTGCAATGGTGAATGGAATTGTTTCCTTAATTTCTCTTTCTGCTTTCTCATTGTTAGTGTATAGGAATGCAAGGGATTTCTGTGTGTTAATTTTATATCCTGCAACTTTGCTATATTCATTGATTAGCTCTAGTAATATTCTGGTGGAGTCTTTAGGGTTTTCTATGTAAAGGATCATGTCATCTACAAACAGTGACAGTTTTACTTCTTTTCCAATTTGGATTCCTTTTATTTCTTTTTCTGCTCTGATTGCTATGGCCAAAACTTCAAAAACTATGTTTAATAGTAGTGGTGAGAGTGGGCACCCTTGTCTTGTTCTTGACTTTAGGGGAAATGCTTTTAATTTTTTTTTAAATTTTATTTTATTTTTAAAGTTTACAATATTGTATTTGTTTTGCCAAATATCAAAATGAATCCACCACTGGTATACATGTGTTCCCCATCCTGAATCCTCCTCCCTTTTTGAGAATCTAACCTCTACTCAAGATTTTTCATCTTTGGTTTTTGGTACTTGTTATTAACTTTGTACCTTTAAGAACCCAATCTTCAGTATCAATTTTTACTTGGGAGCGAGATCACTGGCCTGATTGCTGTATCCCCCTTTTGAATCTCCTTTTTCTCCACCAGGTTGCCTCTATCTCCCCCCTCCCCCTTTTCTTCTCTACCCAACTTGGTGAATCTCTTTGTGTGTTCTGGGCTGTGGATAACACAGGGAACTGATTACTGGCTGGATCTGCCTCTCTCCTTTTGATTCCCCCCTTTTATCTTCCTGGCCACCTCTGTCTCCTTCCTCCCTCATCACTTCTCTGTGTAACGCCGTGAACATCTCTGAGGGATCCAGACTGTGGAGAGCATATAGGGAAGTGATTACTGGCTAGCATGCTCTCTCACCTTTTGATTCCCCCTCTCCTCCTCCTGGTCATCTCTATCTCCCTCTTCCCTCTTCTCTTCTCCATGTAACTCTGTGTGCCTCTTTGGGTGTCCCTCACTGTGGAGAAACTTTTCATCATTAACCTAGAATTTTTATCATTGATGCTGTATAGATGGAGAAGTCTTGAGGCTACTGTAAGAATAAGACTGAAAACTAGACGCAGGAGGCTTAAGTCCAAATCCCGAGAACACCAGAGAACTCCTGACTCCAGGGAACATTCATCAATAGAAGCTCGTCAAATGCCTCCATACTACACTGAAACCAAGCACCACCCAAGGGCCAACTAGCTCCAGAGCAAAACATACCATGCAAATTCTCCAGCAACACAGGAACATAACCCTGAGCCTCAATATACAGGCTAACCAAAGTCACTTCAAACCCATTGACATCTCAAAACTTATTACTGGACATTTCATTGCCCTCCAGAAAGAAGAAATAGAGATTCACCCACCAGAACACTGACACAAACTTCCCTAACGAGAAAACCTTGACAAGCTACCCATCCACCCCATCCACAGCAAGGAACCTCCACAAAAAAGAAGAAACACAAACTGCTAGAATACAGAAAGGCCATCCCAAACACAGCAATATAAACAAGATGAAAAGGCAGAGAAATACCCAGCAGATAAAGGAACAGGATAAATGCCCACCAAACCAAAACAAAGAGGAAGAGATAGGGAATCTACCTGATAAAGAATTCCAAATAATGATAGTGAAAATGATTCAAAATCTTGAAATCAAATTGGATTTACAAATACGTAGCCTGGAGACAAGGGTCGAGAAGATGCTAGAAAGGTTTAAGGACCAAGAAGAAATTTAAAAAAGAGTCAATATATAATGAATAATGCAATAAATGAGATTTATTTTTATTTTCTTCTGAAAGCATCTTTGTTATATATTTCAACTATTGACTAATAAGATATAACTCAAAATTGAATCATTTTATTCACTAATAAAGACCACTGTATTCAATTTGTTGAAATATGTATATATACATGTACATGTATATGTGTGTGTGTTTGTGTGTGTGTGTGTATATATATACATATTAGGTCAGATCAGTCGCTCTTTCATGTCTGACTCTTTGCACCCCGTGAATCACAGGACCCCAGGCCTCCCTGTCCATCACCAACTCCCGGAGTTCACTCAGACTCACATCCTTCGAGTCAGTGATGCCATCCAGCCATCTCATCCTCTGTCATCCCCTTCTTCTCCTGCCCCCAATCCCTCCCAGCATAAGACTCTTTTCCAATGAGTCAACTCTTCACATGAGGTGGCCAAAGTACTGGAGTTTCAGCTTTAGCATCATTCCTTCCAAAGAAATCCCAGGGCTCATCTCCTTCAGAATTAACTGGTTGGATCTCCTTGCAGTCCAAGGGACTCTCAAGAGTCTTCTCCAACACCACAGTTCAAAAGCATCAATTCTTTGGCGCTCAGCCTTCTTCACAGTCCAACTCTCACATCCCTACATGACCACAGGAAAAACCATAGCCTTGACTAGACGGACCTTTGTTGGCAAAGTAATGTCTCTGCTTTTGAATATGCGATCTAGGTTGGTCAGAATTTTTCTTCCAAGGAGTAAGTGTCTTTTAATTTCATGGCTACAGTCACCATCTGTAGTGATTTTGGAGCCCAGAAAAATAGTCTGACACTGTTTCCACTGTTTCCCCATCTATTTCCCATGAAGTGGTGGGACCGGATGCCATGATCTTCATTTTCTGAATGTTGAGCTTTAAGCCAACTTTTTCACTCTCCTCTTTCACTTTCATCAAGAGCCTTTTGAATTCCTCTTCACTTTCTGCCATAAGGGTGGTGTCATCTGCATATCTGAGGTTATTGATATTTCTCCCGGCAATCTTGATTCCAGCTTGTATTTCTTCTAGTCCAGTGTTTCTCATGATCTACTCTGCATATAAGTTAAATAAGCAGGGTGACAATATACAGCCTTGACGTACTCCTTTTCCTATTTGGAACCAGTCTGTTGTTCCATGTCCAGTTCTAACTGTTGCTTCCTGACCTGCACACAAATTTCTCAAGAGGCAGATCAGGTGGTCTGGTATTCCCATCTCTTTCAGAATTTTCCAGTTTATTGTGATGCACACAGTCAAAGGATTTGGCATAGTCAATAAAGCAGAAATAGATGTTTTTCTGGAACTCTCTTGCTTTTTCCATGATCTAGAGGATGTTGGCAATTTTATCTCTGGTTCCTCTGCCTTTTCTAAAACCAGCTTGAACATCAGGAAGTTCACGGTTCACATATTGCTGAAACCTGGCTTGGAGAATTTTGAGCATTACTTTACTAGTGTGTGAGATGATTGCAATTGTGTGGTAGTTTGAGCATTCTTTGGCATTGCCTTTATTTGGGATTGGAATGAAAACTGATCTTTTCCAGTCCTGTGGCCACTGCTGAGTTTTCCAAATTTGCTGGCATATTGAGTGCAGCACTTTCACAGCATCTTCTTTCAGGATTTGGAATACCTCAACTGGAATTCCATCACCTCCACTAGCTTTATTCATAGTGATGTTTTCTAAGGCCCACTTGACTTCACATTCCAGGATGTCTGGCTCTAGTTGAGTGATCACACCATCGTGATTATCTGGGTCGTGAAGATCTTTTTCCTACAGTTCTTCTGTGTATTCTTGCCATCTCTTCTTACATATATGTAAGAATACATATATATTTGCAACATATACAAATAATGTTAAGGAAAGTCTCTAGAGTTTGGAGAGACAAACATTTGCTTGGAATTTCAAGTCTACATGGTGCTAACAATGCCCTACTAGACTAGCAAGATTCTTTAAGTTTTTAATATTTGCAAATCAAATTTATTATGGTTAATGTATTTTGTCAGTTTTACTTCTATAAGAGGTAATGACTATGCAGAAGAACATTTATTAATGGAAATACTTTCAACACAACGCTTAAAACCTTCTATCTGTGGTTTAAGACACAAATGAAATTCTTATATTAAGACACTTTTATTCAGTTAACCTCATTCTGTGTAATCAAATTATAAACATTCAGTGTCAAGAACTATGTCTTGCATGTACTCTTCTACAACTTGAAGTTTTTAGATTTGTTGCAATAATGAGTGAAAAACAAGCACCATTCTCTTTTCAGCGATTTGCTGAATATACAGAATTTATCCTACGGGACTTCCCATATTTGCCTTCCAGTGGTTAAGATTTTGCCTTCCAATGCAGGGCGTGTGGGTTCAATCTCTGATTGAGGAGCTAAAATCCCACATGCCTCCTGGCAAAAATCCAAAACATAAAACAGAAACAATATTGCAACAAATTCAATAAATATTTTAAAAATTATTCTCATGAATAATAATCTTTAATTTTTTTAACAAATAATTTATCCTAGATCTTGTAGGTCTTGCTCTCCTTTGGACATACTTCTATCTAGACTTGTATGAGCCACATGGGAAACTTAAATTACTTTAAAAGCAATATATATATTTTTAACTTTTATCACTCTTTTCTTGATTCTTCCCTTCATCAGAAACCCCATCTACCATATCCTGTAGAAACATGACTTTAAATCAGGGTGTCAAAGGTGTTTGAAATAATTTGAAAGATTACCTCAATACCAGACCACCTGATCTGCCTCTTGAGAAATCTGTATGCAGGTCAGGAAGCAACAGTTAGAACTGGACATGGAACTACAGACTGGTTCCAAATAGGAAAAGGATTACATCAAGGCTGTATATTGTCACCCTGCTTATTTAACTTATATGCAGAGTAGATCATGTGAAACACTGGACTGGAAGAAACACAAGCTGGAATCAAGATTGCCGGGAGAAATATCAATAACCTCAGATATGCAGATGACACCACCCTTATGGCAGAAAATGAAGAGGAACTAAAAAGCCTCTTGATGAAAGTGAAAGTGGAGAGAGAAAAAGTTGGCTTAAAGCCCAACATTCAGAAAATGAAGATCATGGCATCCGGTCCCACCACTTCATGGGAAATAGATGGAGAAACAGTGAAAACAGTGTCAGACTTTATTTTGGGGGCTCCAAAATCACTACAGATGGTGACTGCAGCCATGAAATTAAAAGACGCTTACTCCTTGGAAGGAAAGTTATGACCAACCTAGATCGCATATTCAAAAGCAGAGACATTACTTTGCCAACAAAGGTCCGTCTAGTCAAGGCTATGATTTTTCCAGTAGTCATGTATGGATGTGAGAGTTGGAATGTGAAGAAAGTTGAGCACCAAAGAATTGATGCTTTTGAACTGTGGTGTTGGAGAAGACTCTTGAGAGTCCCTTAGACTGCAAGGAGATCAACCAGTCCATTCTGAAGGAGATGAGCCCTGGGATTTCTTTGGAATGAATGATGCTAAAGCTGAAACTACAGTACTTTGGCCACCTCATGCGAAGAGCTGACTCATTGGAAAAGACTCTGATGCTGGGAGGGATTGTGGGCAGGAGGAGAAGGGGACGACAGAGGATGAGATGGCTGGATGGCATTAACGACTTGATGGACGTGAGTTTGAGTAAACTCTGGGAGTTGGTGATGGACAGGGAGGCCTGGAGTGCTGTGATTCATGGGGTTGCAAAGAGTCGGACATGACTGAGTGACTGAACTGAACTGAAAAACCAAAATCTTTAAGTACTCTTCCATATAATGAGCGTGAGTTGGGCAAAAACGTGCAAAAAAATTATCAGATGTTCTAATTTTTTCCTAATAATGACATCATTTTTCAGGCAGAGCTAGTGATAAAAGCAAAACCTGCAATTCTAAGCCCATATTTCTGGTTGTTTTCAAATTATCTGCATTGAATTTTCTGTGGCCAAATCGTCATGTATGACTTTCTGCGAGCCTTCTAACTGTGATGGAGAAACCAGGATGCCTTTTTCCAGAGTTTTTTCCCCTTATGTTGCTTATTTCAGTTTGTCTGTGAGAGGTACTGGTACAAAAGTCGGAAATTGGAAGAGAAGCAGTGGCTATTATTCTCCAGAAGTATCTGTGGCCAGACAGGTGAGCAGAGGCAAGATCCATGTCAATTCTTAGTAAGGGAGAACTACAAACTTTACTGCTAAGGCTGTTAATAAGTAATTTCTCAGAATTTACTGAGAGCTACTGCCTTTTCCCACAAGATTTCCTGAACCACTCTACACGACTGCAATCCGAGATCTTTCATATTAGTTTTCTCAATATGACTCTAGCCAACATAAGCACACTGGTTTTCCTAACTTTTAAAAACTCAGGTTGAGTCTTGGAACCTGTTGCATTAAAATAAACTAGTAAACTAATTTGGAATTGAGATGGACTTGTAAATGAACAACCAGATGATCAATGGTGTTGTATCATTCTCTTTCTCTTTAGGGACACTTTCTGTTGCTTCCACTGCTTTGGAGAATAGGAAGTGATCAGTAGAGTCACCAAGATACAGAGGAGCAACCCTTTCAATCAAATTCCTTCTGGTAGACAATTATTTCAAAGGACATTATGAGACAATAGATTTTTTTCAGTGAATGGCATTTTAAAATGTGGTATGTGCTGATTTTTCAACTGGTTGTTATAAGTGATTCAGTACTGATGAAGGTTCCTCAGAGTAACAATACCCAGGCCTAAGAATAGGAGACAGTATACAAGCTGTGGGGGGGGAGGGGGGGAACCTAGAGATTCTGCTAAATTATATCCGAAAAAGGAATGAACTAAGGATGCAAGCATCAGCTTGCATCAACCTCAAAACCTTTATGATGAGTAAGTGAAGCTTACAGTACATACTTTTTTTAAAAAAATAAGAAGTTACAAAAAGCTATAACTCATTTATAGTGATTTAAATGATGTTAATGGTGGAATGGAGTGGGGTGATGGCTGTGAAGCAGCAAAGGGAATTCCTAGCAAGATGTAAATGATCTCTATTTTTATTGTTGCATGGGTCTCAATATTTGTTCAAATCCACTGATTTTATATATACACTATCATGTATAAAATAGCTAGCAGGAAGCTGCTGTATAACACAGGGAGCTCATTCAGTGCTCTGTGATGACCAAGAGGAGTAGGATGGGGTGGCTCAGGAGGGAGGGCTTATAGGTATATGTAAGCTCTTTTGTGTAACAGAAACTCACACAATACTGTAAAGCAATTAGATGCCAATTAAAAAATCTAAAATGATAGTGTGTGCTTGTATGTATGGTGTACTTAATAAATTTGATTAAATTGATATAGCAGCATGGATTAGGATATTTATAATTTACAAATGTTTTTAAAATATGTAGAAAGATCCAAAAATCCAGATATAAATCAGTTACCTTGAATTTGTTTCACAGCTTACTATCATTGTAGGAGTAAGACTATATTGTTATATTGAATATAAGCAATTTTAACCAAAGCATGGAGTTTAATTACTTTTATACAAAATAATGATAATTTATACAAATATCGATACCATATTTTAAAATATTTTAGCTCTCTAGGTGAAACTTATTTAGTAGAATCTCAGTTCTGCTGGGGTCCAGCCCTGGTGGATCCAGGGAAACTTGAAAGAGAGATGGCATCAGCTTCGATCAGGAAACAACTGATAGATTAAATATTAACTAGAGGCTTATAGAGTGGTTAAGTGAGGATAGCTCAGCAGGGAAATTCAGTGGAGAAAAGAGGCTGAATAACTTGGTTTATGTGGAAAACCAATAAAACTTCAAGACAAGAAGTTTGCACCACCCACGTAGGCCACAGGCGTCTTCCCGTTCTCCGGAGGGAAAGGAGACACTAAGGCCTCCCCGGTCAGATCTTAGAAGCCCAGGCAAAATTAGTAGGCTTGGCGGGCCTCCGCTCTTCAGATGGGAATTTAGCCAGAAGGTGAAAGACAGAATTACATGAGGAGACCAGTCTTTCGAGGAACTTATCCCATTTTTTATTTTCCAGGGTCTGTTTTTATACACTGAGATGTTATACAAAAGTCACGTAGGGTCAGCAGTCCTGACTTTTATTAAAGTCAGGTGCTTCATACAAATGTATACAGAGGTCTTAGGGGTGTTACATCATCTTCTGGCCAGGGGGCCTGCTGACAATTTATGACCCTCTCCTTGTGACAGCAGTCAGTCAACCAGAACACTTATTTTTCCAGGGGTGATTATCTTTAAAACAGACGCCACCTTCCAAAGGTACCAGATAAAGTTACATTCCTATAGGGTGAGGGTGCAGTGGGTTTTAATTAAGGAAAGAATTTGCTTAGCCTAAGGTCTAATGTGATTAATATCAAAGATTAATACTTATTTCTTCTATGTATTCATTAATGTGTATAAGGGCAGGGGATGTGGAGACTTAGCAACAAACATTGGCTCAACAAATGAAAAACCCTTCACCAATACAATTTCTAATCAGCCCACTGGACTACAGTAATAATTTCCTAACTTCTCAAAATAATCTCTTTTTAGAAAGTTTAGAGCATCTCGTGCCTCTCACAGTTGGGAAGCTGTGAATAATCACATGGACGGACAAGCCTGTCAGGCAGGCTAGAGAACCTTCAGAGGAGTTTGTAGGTTGAAAGACTCTTGTCACGCCCAGGAATTTTTATTAAATGGAGCCCTAAGTTAACTCTTTTTCAGAGAGAGGTGGTGGGGGACAGCCCCCCGTAAAGTCAGAAGTGTAGGTGAGAGCACAAAGCAGTAAAGTATGCAGACTCTGGTTTTGGGGGTAGATGCTCGAGAATTTCCAGGGGGACTCCTGAGGCTCGATCCCAGCTTTGCGTATGCTGAGCCTCCTTCCTCATGACATTTGCCATGGGCGGAGTTCTTCATGCTGGTTCCCGGCACAGTTCCTTTACACATTTTATGCCTCTGGTTACAGTTCTTTTGAAATATTTATTCCCTATTCATCTTTCAAGGTTGAAATCAATAAACGTTTTTCATAGAAGGGCATTTTGATCTTTAAAATTAATCTGATTTCTACCTGATTTCCATCACAATGTCAATTATGTAAGGTAATAATGATCAGCGGAGAAGGCAATGGCACCCCACTCCAGTACTCTTGCCTGGAAAATCCCATGGATGGAGGAGCCTGGTAGGCTGCAGTCCAAGGGGTCGCTAGGAGCTGGACAAAACTGAGTGACTTCACTTTCACTTTTCACTTTCATGCATTGGAGAAGGAAATGGCAACCCACTCCAGTGTTCTTGCCTGGAGAATCCCAGGGACGGGGGAGCCTGGTGGGCTGCCGTCTATGGGGTCGCACAGAGTCGGACACAACTGAAGCAACTTAGCAGCAGCAGCAGCAGCAGCAGCAGCAATAATGATCAGGGTTTGAGTCTGTCTCATATTTTTAGCAGAACAAAATATTAAGAGCAGATGCAGTTTGATGCATGATACTGGTTGCTTGGGGCTGGTGCACTGGGACAACCCAGAGGGATGGTATAGGGAAGGAGGAGGGAGGGGAGTTCAGGATGGGGAATACATGTATACCTGTGGTGGATTCATGCTGATGTATGGCAAAAACAATACAATATTTTAAAGTAATTAACCTCCAATTAAAATAAATTTATATTTAAGAAAATAAAAGAAAAATACACCATAAAAAAAAGAGCAGATGCAATGCTTATCAATTAGCACAGATGTTGAAGTAGTTAAGACAAAACCAATACAATATTGTAAAGTAAAAATAAAAAATAAAACACTTGTTTAAACAAAAAATAAGAATATACAGTAAAGTTCATTTTTAGAAAGCAGTCAGCACATGATAACATCATTGATGAGAAGAGATATTTCTAGTCAGAGGTAGAATTTAATCTTCTGCATGGAAGAAAGCAGTTTACTATTAAAGAATAAAATTATCTACTCAGAAAGAAAAAAAATTGCAGAGATTCATAAGGTTGAGTAAACCCAATGTGAAATGAATCAATGAGCAGAGAAAGGTCATAGCTATGAACTGCTGAATTGAAAACTGTTTTCAATTCCTTCACTCATATTTCAACAACATCTTACTGATATCTACATTTTTGCTCATTGTTTTGAAAATAACAAAACCTTTGAAGCACATCTTTGAGAGCTTCTTTCATCTGCTGGTTCCTTAAGGTGTAAATGAAGGGGTTTAGTAAAGGACCAACAGAGGTGCTGAGCACAGCTACAACTTTACTTAAAGTCACACTTTTCTTAGCTGATGATTTCATATATGTAAAAATACAACTCCCATAAGTGATAGACCCAACAACCATGTGTGAGTAACAGGTGGAAAAGGCTTTTGTTGGTACTTGAACAGAAGGGAATTTTAGAATGATTTTTTACGATGTATGTGTAGGAGAGGACCACCAACAACAGAGTGACTACAAGTGTCACCACAACTAAGACAAAAGCCGTCAATTCTGGGATATGTGTGTCTGTGTAAGAGAGCTGAAGGATAGGGGAAGTGTCACAGAGGAACTGGTCAATTATTTTGGAAGCATAGAAACCCAGCTTAAGTTCTAAGACCAAAGGAGGAAATATAATTAGGAAGCCAGTTATCCAAGAGCTGAGTATAAACTGATGGCACACTTTTCTATTCATAATGATTGGGTAATACAATGGCTTACAGATGGCAGCATAGCAGTCATAGGATATGGCAGCCAAAAGATAAAATTCTGTAGCTCCTAATAGAAGAAAAAATAACAATTGTGTTACACAGCCACTGTAAGAAATAGTTTTGTCTCCAGTCAAAAGGCTGATCAAGAATTTTGGAATGCAGGCAGTTGTGAATGAAATCTCCAAGAAAGAGAAATTTCGAAGGAAGAAATACATTGGAGTCCTGAGACAGAGATCCAGAAAGGTGAGGAGGATAATGATTAAATTCCCCCTTACACTCAGGATCTAGTTGAAAAATAGAAACAGGAAAATCACAATTTGCAATTGTGGGTCATCTGTCAGTCCTAGGAGTAGGAAGTCTATTTCCACTGAATGGTTCTTCATTTCCCCCTCTTATCAAAGCTAAAGGAAACAAAAACTAAGTTACAAGTTAGAAAAGAGTTTTCTTCATTCTCAGCCATAGAATGTTCCATATTCAGAAACATACCTATGTGCAAATATTTTCTCAAGTCTACTTTGATTCCATCAAAATGAGTATGTTGGTCAATGTCAATCACTTATATAAATATGAGATTTTCTCCTTGACAGAAGTCCTACTTACCATTAATAGAAGACTAAATTATTTGAAATTTTGCTCTGCAATTCAGTGTCAATCATTGAGCCACCTTTGAAAGACCTTATCCTAACAGATTATTTATATGTTCATATTTTCTGTTTTCTGAATCTAGAAAATATCTCATCATTTTTATATCTTTTATCCATTTCTATTTCTTTCTTATGTATTTTGTTATTAACTTCTTTCAGTTATTTTCTAAACAGTCTTCCCTATTGGGTCACAGGTAAAGAATCCACCTACCAATGCAGGAGACTCAAGAGACACTGGTTTGATCCCTGGGTGGGGAAGATCCCCTGGAGGATGAAATGGCAACTCACTCCAGTATTCTTGCTAGGAAAATCTCATGGACAGAGGACCCTTGCGGGTTACAGCCCATGGGGTCGCAGAGACTCAGACACGACTGAGCACAGAGAGTGCATTTTCTTTACCTCCATTTGCTTGTCTCTCCATATACTTTATTAACAGGGCTTCCTTGGTGACTCAGCCCATAAAGAATCTGCGTGCAACAGAGGAGACCTGGGTTCCATCCCTGGGTCAGGAAGATCCCCAGGAGAAGGGAATGGAGACTCACTCCAGTATTCTTGCCTGGGAAATTCCATAGACAGAGGAACATGGCCGACTACACTCCAGGGGATACCAAACAGTCGGACACGAGTGAGTTACTAACACTCTAAATTCCGCATGAGAAAATTCTCAGTCATTAACGATCTCTTAAATCTATATGACTAAGGAAAAAACAAAGAAAAACTAAAATTAGTATTTCTATATTTTAATCTTGCTTTTATTTTATTCAGTTTATAATAAACTTATATTACTTTCCTTAATAGTCTGCAGGTACATTAAGAAGCCTTATATATTCATTTGTATATAAAATGATTTTTAAGTACAATTTTTCTCACTGACTGGTGCTACAGCAGTATTTCATGTGTGTGTGCGTATGTGTGTGTGTGTGTATAAGTTGCTCAGTTGTGTCTGATTCTTTGCGACCCCATGGACTGTAGCCTGCCATGATCCACTGTCCATGGAATTCTCCAGGAGAGAATATTGGAGTGGGTTGTTATTTTCTTCTCCAGGCGATCTTCACAAGGCAGGGATGGAACCCGGGCTCCTGCATTGTAGGCAGATTCTTTACCATGTGAGCCCCAGTGAAGCACACAGCAATGTTTCATAGTCATTAATTAAAATGTCTTTTTCTAACTATATTATTTATACTAGAGACTTTTTCTTGACTAGTTTTTATAACTGGCAGGCATTATTCAAAAAACTTTCTTTTTCTTTTTTCCTATTTTAAAATAAAAGCTATTATTCAGTTCAGTTCAGTCACTCAGTCGTGTCAGACTCTTTGAGACCCCACGGACTGCAGCAGACCAGGCCTCCCTGTCCAGCACCAACTCCTGAAGTTTACTCAAACTCATGTGCATTGAGTCAGTGATGCCCTCCAATCACTTCATCCTCTGTCGTCCCCTTATCCCGCCTGCAATCTTTCCCAGCATTAGGGTCTTTTCAAATGAGTCAGTTCTTCGCATCAGATGGCCAAAGTATTGGAGTTTCAGCTTCAGCATCAGTCTTTCCAATGATTATTCAGGACTGATTTCCTTTAGGATGGACTGATTAGATCTCCTTGCAGTCCAAGGGATGCTCAAGAGTCTTCTCCAACACCACAGTTCAAAAGCATCAATCCTTCAGTGCTCAGCTTTCTTTATAGTCCAACTCTCACATCCTTATATGACTACTGGAAAAACCATAGCCTTGACTAGATGGACTTTTGCTGACAAAGTAATGTCTCTGCTTTTTAATATGCTGTCTAGATTGGTCATAACTTTTCTTTCTAGTTGCTGCTGCTGCTAAGTCGCTTCAGTCATGTCCAACTCCGTGCGACCCCATAGACGGCAGCCCACCAGGCTCCTCCATCCCTGGGATTCTCCAGGAAAGAATACTGGAGTGGGTTGCCATTTCTTTCTCCAGTGCATGGAAGTGAAAGTGAAGTCACTCAGTCGTGTCCGACTCTTAGCAACCCCATGGACTGCAGCCTACCAGGCTCCTCAGTCAATGGGATTTTCCAGGTAGGAGTACTGGAGTGGGGTGCCATTGCCTTCTCTGGAGGTAGGGCAGGGTGATATGAATTGGGAGAGGATTGACACATATACACTACCATATATCAAACAGAGAGCTAGTGGGAAGCTACTGTATAGCACAACTTGGTACCCTGTGATGACCTAGAGAGGTGGGATGGGGACAGTGGGAGGGTGGCTTAAGGAACAGAGGATATATGTGTACATGTAGTTGATTCACTTCTTTGTACAGCAGAAATTAACACAAAATTGTAAAGGAATTATACTTTAATGCAAATAAAATAAGCCCCCAATAGAAGGCATTTTTCATCTGTAATTGAAATATTTGTAATGTTAAAAGTTCCTTTATAGGTACCGACAACTATTTTCTATGGAAAATGCTTTAAACAATGATTTTTAAACTAAACATACTCTAATTTGAGCAATAACAATAATGGTTAATCTCTGCTACAATTAGTTTTAATTTCATTGGATAGTGTATGCACAAATAAACTGATAGTGTTACCAAAAATACTCTTACAAAAAAAAAAAAAAAAAAGCACCTACTTATGAAGAATCTCAAGAAATTCCTGCTGTCTCTTCGTTTCTGAAGCCAAAATTTAACTTTGTAAATTTAAGCTTTGTCAAATTGGAAAATTCTGGGTCAGAACTTAGGTGTTTAGCTCTGAGCACTGAAATCTTATTCCCTAAGAAGCACAATGAATCCACCATTTCTCAAAAAATAAGTGAAACAAGGTTTGAATAATCTCATCCCTTATTTTGGTTAAGATTTCCTGCCTTAACTGTTGACAATCATAGATTACATCTTATTTGTAGTGTTAATCATCATCCAGAGCCCTCAACATTTACATACAGTTTTGAGTATGCAGTAAAAGAAAAGAAAGAAAATTCATAATCATACCAGAGGGAGATTCAGAGAACAGAAGCCATGAAAATAACAGAAATAAAAAGAAACTCAAGAATATCCATACATATTTACCTTACAGTTTGAAAATAATGAGAAATAATTTCAATAAAGAGCTAATTACCAATGTAAAATAATTGGTATGAAGAGTCCAAGGAATACTTAGCCAATAATTAGAAGTAGAGGAATAAAGGTTCATGAAAGAAGACAATATGAAACATTGAAGGGAACAGCTACCCACTCCAGTATTCTGGCCTGGAGAATGCCATGGACTGTATTCCAAGGGGTCACAGAGTTGGACAGGACTGACTGACTTTCACTTCACTTCACTTCACAGTGGTTATCAGGAATTTATAGACCAGTGGGGATGAGATTCTTTAGAAGGAGAAATTTCAGAGGAAAAAATATAGTAAAATGTTTAGGAAAAAATTCAGCAGGATCAAGAGGATAACCTCTCAGTCATAGTCTACATTATTACTCTTGCAAAATAGAAACAGGAAAATAACAATTTACAGTATGGTGAATCTGTCAGTCTAAGCTGAATGAACTCTATCTCCAGTCATTGGTTCTCAATTTTCTTTTATGTATTTACTGAAACCACATGATAACTAGTGAAAGGTAATATTAAATTGACAAGCAAAGAAAGAAACTTTTTCAGAATCCTATTCATGAGCACCTATTTTTTCTGCGTAAGTATCATATGATACAGTCATATAGCAAACTGCTTTTGAGATCATGATATTCTAAGACTTCTTTCCTGTTAAATAATTTGTTTAGTCCCTATTTGTCAAAACACATTTTTTAAAATATTTCCAGTGTGACTCCTACAATATGAATGTTTTAAAGAATCAAGGTGTATGACTTTTGAATTATACTTTCTCATGATATTAAAAGAATAGTTGTAATATATTCTAAAGAGCTTCCCTGGTAGCTTAGTTGATAAAGAATCTGCCTCCAATGCAGAAGACCTGAGTTCAATTCTTGGGTCAGGAAGATCCCCTGGAGAAGGAAATGGCAACCCACTCCATCATTCTTGCCCAGAGAATCCTATGGACAGAGGAACCTGGCAGGCTACAGTCCATGGGGTCGCAATAGTCAGACACAACTTAGTGACTAAACCACCACCAATATATTCTAAATGTTTGTGGCTCAGCTAGTAAAGTATCTGCCTGCAATGCAGGAGACCTGGGTTCGATCCCTGGGTTGGGAAGATCCCCTGGCGAAGGGAAAGGCTAGCCACTCCAGAATTCTGGCCTGGAAAATTCCCATGGACTCTAGTCCATGGGGGCACAAAGAGTCCTACTTTCTCTTAAGAAGCTCTACCTAAATTTGACAAGCTGTGCTACATATTCAAGACAATTAAAAACAACAATAATACTATTAAACTACTGAGGAATCAGAATTCAGAGGTCAGTGCTAATGGGAAGTGATATATCATAGACTATTTGAAGCAGTAAAGATTGAGAGTATAACTTTAATCTTCCTGGAATTGGGAAGAGAAGAGTGGGAGTGAGGATGCCTGTTCAATAATGCTAGGTCCTTATTAGGAGTGTGAGTGTATCTTTTATGGCAAGTAACTATTGAAAATATTTAAATGAAGCATTTCAGAGTACTCTAATGAAAAATTAATGGCTTAACTGGAAGGCGATGTATTTTTAACCAAACTCTATCTTGGTTAACACATAACAGAATCATAACTTGAGAATATTGAGAGATTCTTAAGCTTTTCCTATGTTAGACAGTCTCAATATGGAACATGCATACATATATATACCATATATATATATATATATATATATATATATATATATATATATATTATTTTCACTTACATGCTCTTAAAACTTACAGAAGTTATATAATGCTCCATGATCATTATATCTATTTTCTCAAAATGGAAGATGTAGATATACAAATAATCAAGAGAAAATGCAATTATTTTACTCTTTCAAAAACACTATTTATGAGTGAAATTTCTTTTAATGTTCACCTCATTACCAAGCTGAACAGAAATCTGTAAAATAATCCAATCAATTACATAATATATGTATATTTCTCCCTGACTACATTTTATTCTATTATTTTAGATAGTATTCAAATCATGACCCATAGGTAAAGTAAAAAAGAAGTAAAAAATATATTATGGTTTAATGCTTATATGTTTCTGGCAAAAAATCATGAAACATACTGTGTACCTGTGAAAATTTTTTAATTAATTTATTTATTTTAATTGGCTAATTACTCTACAATATTGTGGTGGTTTTTGCCATAGACTGACATGAATCAGCCTCTGTGAAAATGTTTTAATCATATTTCATATTTTAAAATTTTGGTCAAACATAGAAATTCCTTTGATGAATAAAATCCAGATTATTACCAACAAAGGTATAATAGGAATATTAAGTATAGGAATTTCAAAATTACTTAAGGAAGGAAAAATTCAGCTTATTCTACTAATTTGGTTTCATTGTTAGGACATATCGGCATATATTTCTATGTCCATATGTATGACACTCTGAAGGAATCAATACATTTTGTTAGCATTGTTCTCTTTCATTTAACAGATATTTACAATCACTCTCCAATTAGCTTCAGAAGTGTTGCAAGTTATTGAAGGGGGTGCTTATTGGGTATGTAAACATTGTATTTCATTTTTAATTTTAATTTTTAAAATAAACCAGCAATTCTCCCAAATAATCCCCCACCTCTCTCTCCCATAGAGTCCAAAAGACTGTTCTATACGTCTGTGTCTCTTTTGCCGTCTTGCATACAAGGTTATCATTACCATCTTTCTAAATCCCATATCCTCTCTCTCCCACAGAGTCCAAAAGACTGTTCTAGACGTCTGTGTCTCTTTTGCTGTCTTGCATACAAGGTTATCATTACCATCTTTCTAAATCCCATATATATGCATTAGTATACTGTATTGATGTTTTTCTTTCTGGCTTACTTCACGCTGTGTAACAAGCTCCAGTTTCATCCACCTCATTAGAACAGATTCAAATGTATTCTTTTTAATGGCCGAGTAATATTCCATTGTGTATATGTACCACAGCTTTCTTTATCCATTCATCTGCTGGTGGACATCTAGGTTGTTTCCATGTCCTGGCTATTATGACCCAGAGGGATGGTATGGGGAGGGAGGTGGGAGGGGGTTTCAGGATTGGGAACACATGTACACCCATGGCAGATTCATGTTGATGTATGGCAAAATCAATATAATATTTTAAAGTAATTAGCCTCCAATTAAAATAAATAAATTTAAATTAAAAAAAATAAAACTAATACACAAGGAAAAAGAAAAACCAGCAAGATAATGCACTTTTCTTTCATAACTGAACCACTAATAAAACTTAACAATTCTCAAATAGAAACAACTAGTTCCTATAGAAAGTCACATAGCAATCATTTCTTAAAATATTTCCTAATTTGAACAATAGCATTAATGTTTCATCTCTGCTACACGTTTCTCTCAGCTCATTAAGTAGATTATGCATGAATAGATTGGTAGTATTACAAATGTAAATTAATATTACTATTTAACCTCAGATATGCAGATGACACCACACTTATGGTAGAAAGCAAAGAAGAACTAAAGAGCCTCACTCTTCTGAGTGAAAAAGTTGGCTTAAATCTCAACATTCAGAAAACTAAGACTGTGGCATCTGATCCCATCACTTCATGGCAAATAGACAAGGAAACAATGGAAACAGTAACAGACTTTATTTTGAGGGGCTCCAAAATCACTGCAGATGGTGACTGTAGCCATGAAATTAAGACACTTGCTCCTTGGAAGAAAAGTTATGACCAACCTAGACAGCATATTAAAAAGCAGAGACATTACTTTGCCAACAAAGGTCCATCTAGTCAAAACTATGGTTTTTCCAGTAGTCATGTATGGATGTGAGAGTTGGACTATAAAGAAAGCTGAGAGCCAAAGAATTGATGCTTTTGAACTGTAGTGTTGGAGAAGACTCTTGAGAGTCTCTTGGACTGCAAGGAAATCAAGCCAGTCAATCCCAAAGGAAATCAGTCCTGAATATTCATTGGAAGGACTGATGTAGAAGCTAAAACTTTGGCCACCTGATGTGAAGACCTGACTCAGTAGAAAAGACCCTGATGCTGGGAAAGATTGAAGGCAGGAGGAGAAGAGGACAACAAGAGGATGAGATGGTTGGATAGCATCACCAACTCTATGGACATGAGTTTGAGTAAATCAGGGAGTTAGTGATGGATAGGGAAGCCTGGCATGCTGCAGTTCATGGGGTTGCCAAGAGTCAGAGATGACTGAGTGACTGAACTGAACTGAACCTAAATACAAATGTGATATAATATTTACATTGCTTGCTACATTAAATATAACTTACATAAAACTAGTTTATATTCCTGATAACTAAAACTCAAAGAGAAAAGAAACACTTTGAAAACTGGTATAACTACTTTCATATAATCAGAGGAAAAGGAAGAGAGATGAGAAAAAAGTTTCTATTGAAGAACATGAAGAAAATTAGCTTCATTGAAACAAGGCTTTTGTAAAAATAACTGTGAAAAGAGAGAAAGATGATTATCAAATATAATAAAAGGGAGGAAACTACAATTATATACACTATTATTATTATTATTATTGACACCTTCATTTATTTTCTTAATACATCATGCAATAACATATTCACTTGTTTGAAAAAGAAACAACTGTGTGTATTATATTCACTAAGGCTTTTTTCACTTGTTGGTTCTATAAGCTATAGATGAAAGGATTCAAAAGTGGGGCAATGGAGGTATTGAGTAGTGCTATTCCCTTTTAAAAAGATTCTCTTTGACTGATGGTTTAACATACATGAGGATGCAGCTGCGATTGGAAAAGAATATCACAATCATGTGAGAAGAACATGTTGAAAACGCTTTTTTCCTCTCATTAGTTGAAGGGATTTTCAGAATTGTTAATGTATTATAGGTACGTGATGTGAATACCATTGACAATGGGACCACAAGAGTCATCAAAGCAGAAATGAATCCCATTGTCTCAGTGAGCTGTGTGTCTGAGCAGGAGATCTGCAGGAAGGTAGCTGGGTCACACATGAAATGATCAACAATGTTAGAAGCACAAAAGCCAAGGCTTAGGGTTAAAAAGAGAGGTACAAAGATGATCAAAAAGCCAGCAATCCAACAACAGAAGACAAGAAGTGTGCAGATTTTACTGTTCATGATGGCTGTATAATGCAGGGGTTTATGGATGGCAACATAGCAGTCATGGGACACAGCTGCCAGAAAGTAAAATTCAAATGTTCCAAGTAATAAGCTAAAAAACAACTGTGCAATACAACCATTATAGGAAATAGTTTTGTCCTCCATTTCCATAATAATTAGAAATTTAGAGATGCATGTAGTAGTAGTAGTCAGAGAAGGCAATGGCACCCCACTCCAGTACTCTTGCCTGGAAAACCCCATGGATGGAGGAGCCTGGTGGGCTGCAGTCCATGAGGTCGCTACGAGTTGGACACGACTAAGCGACTTCACTTTCACTTTCCACTTTCATGCTTTGGAGAAGGAAATGGCAACTCACTCCAGGGTTTTTGCCTGGAGAATCCCAGGGACAGAGTAGCCTGGTGGGAGGCCGTCTATGGGGTCGCACAGATTCGGACACGACTGAAGCGACTTAGCAGCAGCAGCAGTAGTAAAGAATATTTCTAAAAAGGAAAAATTCTGAAGAAAAAAAATATATGGGGGTCTTGAGGTGAGAATCCACCATGGGGAGAGTGATGATGGTGAGGTTACCAGTGATGCTTAACAAGTAGGTGAGAAGTAGGAAGATAAATAATACAATTTTCATTTGTGGGTCATTGGTCAAACCTGCCAGATAAACACTGTCACTCTTGTGTGATTTCCCATTAATGCCCTCTACTTTACGAGGTCAACATAGAAAAAAAAAATGGAAAGGAAGAAAACAATGTTCCCAATGGGAAAATGACAAGGGAGATAACTAGTGTCTAAGGTAGAGTTAGCAAATTGAAATTTCAGATGGGTAACACACTGATCCTTCATGTTATAAAAATGGTTAATGCCATGAAAAACAATCCTTTGCATTTCCAGGATATCTGGACAGTTGATTCAAAGTTTCCCTTCTAATTTCACCACTGAATAATATATGTGATCATATTAATTGTTGGTTGATTTTAAGTGAATAAATTCAAGGAAAATTAAGCAGACTGTTAAAGCATAGAAACATGCTTGCTTTTCCACTCTTAATTTTGGGGAAGAATTATGATAGATGTCATTTTCTGTTTTTCATAAGAGCACCTGAATACACATCATCACTTCATGTTTTGTATTTAACACAAACACACACACACACACACACACACATGCACATGCACATGCACACCCCTAGCTATCATCAGTAAATAGGACTAATACACTTTTGCCATTTTACTCAATCAAATTCAAATTTCTGACTAATGTTTCATTTACTTTCATGGCAAATGAGATCCAGTTTTACGTGTATGAATATGAGACATCAGGAATATACTTATTTGGTGTCCTTACTGGTATTTACATTCCCTTGATATCTATCACCATCCTCATCCTTTCCAGTTTGTGTTCTGAAAAAAATATAAGCAAGAATATTCTGATGACCTGAATATATAACAAGAAAACTTTTCCTCTACATGGTTTGACTATAAGTGTAGGTCAGCTAAAGTGAAAATGAAAAAAAAAAAAAAAGCAGGATTTAGGAGTGGATAGAAATGCATAACTATGTACTCAAGAAATTATATGAGGTGTCAGAATTAAAAGCAAGAGAAAGATAAAGACGAAGTTTATGGAAACCTAGAAAGGTAAGTTGGGTTTTTAGTGATAAGACAGTGAATTTGAGAAAAGCTATTAAAATGTGTAAATAATAAGTAAAATTTAATAAAATTAAAACTGTACATATTATTAAAAATGTGCAACTTAGTATATAAAATTAATAAATAAAATTTACAAGAAGATAGTAGGTACCAATGAAATTTCTCTCCATCTACTTGTTATTTACACTTGCCATTTTATTCTTTGTCTAAAGCACAGACTAAAAACGATGACCAGTTTTGAGATCAACACGCCTAAGAGATGAGGAGTAAGTATTTGGTAAAATTCAAACACATAATAAATCTCAGAATTATTGACAAAAGTTTATGAAGCATACATTTCCATATCATAAAAATATTAAAATGGATGGCTAACATGTAAAAGTTATGAAACATTACCTAGATATAACTATTTTCAACGACAGGCATATTTCAAGTGAGGGTGAATCGTTCAGGGTTGTATAGCTAACAACTGGGAAATGGGATGAAGAGCTGAAAGAGTGTATTTTCTAAAATTGTCTTCTTAGACAAGTCAAAGTTTGTATAAATAGTTTTAGACCAAATATAGCATATTTCTTAAACAAAAAATGATTAATGATATCTCTAGGGAAATGTTACTTCCTTGGTATCTTCCTCATCAAACACATAAAATGATCAAGCTTTTGTTATGGGAGATAGAGAAGATAATGTTTTCTCTATTTAGAATATCCAGGTTTATTTCTAATCTCTGAAACATATGCTATTATTGAAAATAGAGCAACAAAAATAAAAATAATCATATATGGACAAATGAAAGTTGTTTTCAGTAATATCCAGAGGGATTTATAGGAGAATTCTTAGATAAAGAAGTTGGTGATGGACATGGAGGCCTGGCGTGCTGCGATTCATGGGGTCGCATAGAGTCGACACGACCGAGCAACTGATCTGATCTGATCTGAAGATGAGGAAATAAGATCTGCTGTCGAAATCATGAAGTTAATAATGTAGATAAATATGGGTAAAGGAAGAGACTATTATTTTTCCTGGACATTCACTTTATATGCAAATAATTATGGAGCAATCAATAATAAATGTTTATTTACACAAATGACTCAATGACAAAAATTGTAGGAATGCATATACTAAACACCTAAATCAAACTTTACCATGTCAAATTATCTTTCTTCAACTTAAACAATTTAACACAGAAACTTTCCCCAACACACACTGTAAAAAAAAAAAATAATAAAGTCCAATTACAAAACCATTAGAAGTCAGCCTATGAATGCAATAGTGTTTAGTTGTATTAGCTATTATGAAAGTGAAATATATTTGAAAAAGAAAAGCTTCTCAATAATAAATCACCTGTGTATTCCATATGCCTTTCCTAAAACAATGTTTAAATGATTGGAAAAGTGAGGTTAAAGTTTAATGATAAAAATAGAACAAAAGTGAATTAAAACATATCTAAAAGGAAATCCAGTTTTTAAATTTAAAATTTTCCACATACCAATTCTTATCATGTTTTTCAGTGCTAAATCAGTCTCCCCAAAATACTTAAAATTTCAAACAATTTTTAAGAAGATATATACACAGATTTATTCAGACAAAATCATCTCTGCCCAGTAGTTAATACTTTTGTCATCATGCTGAACAGAGCACACTGATATTCCATTCTTCTCTGAACAGATCTCACTCAACTCCTCAACATACGATTCTTCTCTCAGATCATTTTATGGCAACTTTGTGCATGTTTTGATTAGCACTTTGTTTTTCTTCAGGTTTTTTGATTACTGTATTAAATTTTTCCATTACTAAATGAACAGCCTAATTAGATCCCATTTGTTTAATTTTGCTTTTATTTCCAATATTAAACTTAAAAGCTTCTGCTACAACAAAGGAACCTATAAGCAAGGTGAAAAGACAGCCTTCAGAATGGGAGAAAAAAATAGCAAATGAAGCAACTGACAAACAACTAATCTCAAAAACATACAAGCAACTCCTGCAGCTCTATTCCAGAAAAATAAACTACCCAATCAAAAAATGGGCCAAAGAACTAAATAGACATTTCTTCAAAGAAAACATACAGGTGGCTAACAAACATATGAAAAGATGCTCAACATAACTCATTATCAGAGAAATGCAAATCAAAACCATGATGAGGTACCATTTCACGCCAGTCAGAATGGCTACGATCCAAAAGTCTACAAGCAATAAATGCAGGAGAGGGTGTGGAGACAAGGGAAACCTCTTACACTGTTGGTGGGAATGCAAACTAGTACAGCCACTATGGAAAACAGTGTGGAGATTTCTTAAAAAACTAGAAATAGAACTCCCTTCTGACCCAGCAATCCCACTGCTGGGCATACACACTGAGGAAACCAGAATTGAAAGAGACACGTGTACCCCAGTGTTCATCGCAGCACTGTTTATAATAGCCAGGACATGGAAGCAACCTAGATGTCCATCAGCAAATGAATGGATAAGAAAGCACTGGTACATATAAATAATGGAGTATTATTCAGCCATTAAAAAGAATACATTTGAATCGGTTCTAATGAGGTAGATGAAACTGGAGCTTGTTACACAGCATGAAGTAAGCCAGAAAGAAAAACACCAATACAGTATACTAATGCATATATATGGAATTTAGAAAGATGGTAATGATAACCTTGTATGCAAGACAGCAAAAGAGACACAGATGTATAGAACAGTCTTTTGGACTCTGTGGGAGAGGAAGAGGGTTGGATGATTT
Source organism: Bos javanicus (assembly GCF_032452875.1). Taxonomy (NCBI): domain Eukaryota; kingdom Metazoa; phylum Chordata; class Mammalia; order Artiodactyla; family Bovidae; genus Bos; species Bos javanicus. Next base: position 59,653,541 of record NC_083872.1, read on the forward strand.
GGGAGAATGGCATTGAATCATGTATAATATCATATATGAAATGAATCGCCAGTCCAAGTTCGATGCATGATACTGGTTGCTTGGGGCTGGTGCACTGGGACGACCCAGAGGGATGGTACATGGAGGGAGGAGGGTGGGGGGTTCAGGATGTGGAACACGTGTATACCTGTGGGTGATTCATGCTGATGTCTGGCAAAACCAATACAATATTGTAAAGTAATTCACCTCCAATTAAAATAAATACATTTTTCATATTTAAAAAAAATAAAATAAATTAACAATCTAGAAGAAATGGACAAATTCTTAGAAAGGTACACAAATAAATACATATTTATGTATTGAATATTTTTTTAAGTATCACCCAAAATGCCATAAAATAAACCAACACTTGACCCATGGAGTATTTATGCTTTCTGTGCTCTGTAGGAGGATATCTAAAATTTGTGAATTATTCTCAGGAGGATAGGAAATCTAAGAACACCAATTGCAAAGATCAAACATTTATTATTCAAATGTTCTCCCCAGGCACTAAATATTTTTAACAGTGAAATTATATATTATATATATATATATATATACCTTTAACTATGTCCCCAGAGATCTCAGTATAAATGTCTCCAACAAGAATGTTTATTCCACACACTCATGTTTTGAAATCCCAGACACATAGGTAGGATCTGGAAGCAGGAAAAGAAAACATTGCTTATGTTGATAACAAGAAGTAACAATATAAGATGATTAGCCTGTCCAGGAAACATTATATCTCAGTATAAATGCAGTATCACTAATTCTTCAGACACACCTAGCATTTCATGTCCCATATGCCCTCAGTTTCTTTTTCAAAAACCATTTTTTATCCAAATAGTCTTTGTGATATTTTTTTATTTGATCTTCAGCTAAAGATTCATAATAAGTAAGAATTCTCCACTTCTATAGTTTTAAACCCTTTATGTATGTCTATACCTTGCCAATCATGCAACATGTTGCAGCCATGTGCCAAAATTCTGTCCAAAGGATGTAAATGGAGATATCTGTGCAACTTCCAGGGATCATACTCTGAAAAATGGAATTTTCACTCCTCTTCCTCTTGATCCCCCTTACTGCTGAAATGCAGATGTGATGGCAAGCCATTTGGAGCCGTGGCTATGATCAATTACAGTAGAAATGATGAATAAACAAGATAGAACACACATAGGTTCCTGACAGGACTGTAGACCATACCAACATAAAGACAGAATCACATTATGGAGGAGTTTTAGCATACCAGCTGAGAGGGTAACAGGCAAAGAAGGCTAGAGGCCGGAGAAAATAGGCTGCAAGTGTCAAGGCATTTTTTATATCTTTCTTAAGCAAAAGGAGGAAACAAATTACAAGTTCAGATTTTTTTCCCCTTCTCACTCCAGTACTTTGGCAAGCTCATGCAAAGACTTGACTCATTGGAAAAGACTCTGATGCTGGGAGGGTTTGGGGGCAGGAGGAGGAGGGGACGACAGAGGATGAGATGGCTGGATGGCATCACCGACTCGATGGACGTGAGTCTGAGTGAACTCTGGGAGTTGGTGATGGACAGGGAGGCCTGGCATGCTGCGATTCATGGGGTCATAAAGAGTCAGACACGATTGAGCAACTGAAATGAACGGAACTGAACTGATAGAAAATTAAAAAGAGATTTTTAAAAAATTCTGTGTTGCAATGATGACACCTGGTTCCACCTGAACTTAACTTTTCTCAAACCTTGAGCTAACCAATGTATTTTCCTTATGGAAATGTTTTCCTTAAGCTATGTTAATGAACTAGGTATTTACCCTAGACACCAGACCACCAAACTCAACTATTGAGAAATCGGTATGCAGGTCAGGAAGCATCAGTTAGAACTGGACATGGAAAACAGACTGGTTCCAAATCAGGAAAGGAGTACATCAAGGCTGTATATTGTCACCCTGCTTATTTAACTTATATGCAGAATATTCATGAGAAACGCTGGGCTTGAGGAAGCACAAGCTGGAATCAAGATTGCTGGGAGAAATATCAATACCTCAGATATGCAGATGACACCACCCTTATGGCAGAAAGTGAGAAGGAACTAAAGAGTCTCTTGATGAAAGTAAAAGAGGAGAGTGAAAAAGTTGGCTTAAAGCTCAACATTCAGAAAACAAAGATCATGGCATCTGGTCCCATCACTTCATGACAAATAGATGGAGAAACAGTGTAAACAGTGGCAGACTTTATTTTTAGGGGGACCCCAAAATCACTGCAGATGATGACTGCAGCCATGAAATTAAAAGACACTTACTCCTTGGAAGAAAAGTTATGACCAACCTAGATGGCATATTAAATAGCAGAGACATTACTTTGCCAACAAAGGTCCATCTAGTCAAGGCTATGGTTTTTCCAGTAGCCATGTATGGATGTGAGAATTGGACTGTAAAGAAAGCTGAGCATCGAAGAATTGATTCTTTTGAACTGTGGTGTTGGAGAAGACTCTTGAGAGTCCCTTGGACTACAAAGGAGATCCAACCAGTCCATCCTAAAGGAAATCGTCCTGAATATTTATTGGAAGGACTGATGCTGAAGCTGAAACTCCAATACTTTAGCCACCTGATGCGAAGAGCTGACTCATTTGAAAAGACCCTGATGCTGGAAAAGATTGAAGGTGAGAGGAGAAGGGGACGACAGGGGGTGAAATGATTGGATGGCATCACCAATTCAATGGGTATGAGTTTGAGTAATCTCCAGGAGTTGGTGATGGACAGGGAGGCTGGTGTGCTGCAGTCCATGGGGTCGCAAAGAGTCAGACACGATTGAGCGACTGAACTGAACTGAACTGAACTGTCTCTCTTCAAGTCTGTCCCAACTAAGACTAGAACCGATAATGGCTCAACAAACCAGTATGCTTTACTCATACAATTATTCTCCTAATCTGTGTTATTAAGATTATGTATTTCCTTGGAAACCTGCCTTTCTTCAAGATTCATGTCAATCGTTTAATGGCCCAGGATGACTCACCTTTAGCCAATGTTGTCTCAAAATGCATGTTGTAGGTGAGAGGGCTTTTGCCTCTCTCTGAGTTTTGAGATATTTGCTTTCTCTAATTAGCAGCCTGCTAGTAGGTATATGGTTCAGTTCAGTTCAGTCACTCAGTCGTGTCCAACTTTTGCAACCCCATGAATTGCAGCACACCAGGCCTCCCGTCCAACACCATAACTTTCTGCTAAAGACAAGCAGGGGGGCACTCTTTCTGCCTGCTTCTGAAGTCTATGTCAGAAGCTTTCTCAATCTCTTTTATACTTTAATAAAACTTGATTACACAAAAGCTCTGAGCAATCAAGGGCTATCATTGGCCCTGGATTGAATTCCTCTCCTCCAGCGGCCAAGAATTCTGGTATCTTTCATGGCTCAGCAATAACCTTTCACAGCATGACTATTAAAGATAGAAATAAATTATTTTTTGCTTTACATGCTATGCTATTTTTCTCATACTATATAAAATATATATTTTCAAAACCTGTTTACTTGGACTGATATTTCATATTTGTTTAACTTGTTTACTCTGTCTGTGTGTCTTCTCTCATGATCCTTTATTTTATGATTATAATTAATGGATATGTATGACTTTAATCCTTACAGGTAAGTTTGGCCTTGGAGTAGAAAACGAAACAGGGCAAAGCCTAACAGAGCTTTGCCAAGGGAACACACTGGTTATATCAAACACCCTCTTCCAACAACACAAAAGACGACTCTACACATGAACATCACCAGATGTTTAATACCGAAATCCAATTGATTATATTCTTTGCAGCCAAAGATGGAGAGGCTCTATACAGTCAGCAAAAACAAGACCTGGAGCTGACTATGGCTCAGATCATCAATTATTGCAATATTCAGATTTAAATTGAACATGGTAGGGAAAACCACTAGGTAATTCAGGTATGACCTAAATCAAATCTCTTATGATTACACAATGGAAGTGATGAATAGATTCAAGGGATTAGACCTGTTAGGGTGCTTTACAATCTATAGATAGAGGTTCATGACCTTGTAAAGGAGGTGGTGAACAAAACCATCCCCAAGAAAAAGAAATGGAAGAAGTCAAAATAGTTGTCTGAGGAGGCCTTACAAATAACTGAGTAAAGAAGTGAAAGGCAAGGGAAAGATATACCCAACTGAATGCAGGGTTCAAAGAACAGCAAGGGGATATAAGAAAGCCTTCTTAAGCGAACAATGAAAAGAAATAGAGGAAAACTATAGAATGTGAAAGTCTAGAGATCTCTTTAAGAAAGTTGGAGATATCGAGGGAACATTTCATGCAAAGATGGGCACAATAAAGGACAAAAAATGGAAAGACCTAATAGAAGCAGACGATATTAACAAGAGGTAGCAAGAATATAAAGAAGAACTGTACAAAAAAGCTCTTAATGACTCAGATAACCATGATCGTGTGGTAACTCACCTAGAGCCAGACATCCTGTGCGTGGCTCAAGTGGGCCTTAGGAAGCATTACTACAAACAAAACTAGTACAGGTGATGGAATTCCAGCTGAGCTATTTCAAGTCCTAAAAGATGATACTGTTGAAGTGCTGCACTCATTATACCAGCAAATTTGGAAAATCCAGCAATGGTCACAGGACTGGAAAAGGGCATTTTTTATTCCAATCCCAAAGAAAAGCAATACCAGTATTTAAAGTACCTTTAAATTTCTTTTATTTCACATGCTAGCAAGATTATGCTCAAAATCCTTCAAAAAAGGTTTCAACAGTACTTGAATTGAGAATTCCAGATGTGCAAGCTAGATTTAGAAAAGGCAGAGGAACCAGGGATTAAATTGCCAGCATAGACTGGATCATAGAAAAAAATAAGACAATTCCAGAGAAACATCGATTTTTGCTTCATTGACTATGCTAAAGCCTTTGACTGTGTGGATCACAAAAAAAACTGTGGAAAATTTTTATAGATGGAATACCAGACCCCCTGGAATGGAATACCCGCCTCCTGAGAGACCTGTATGCAGTTCAAGAAGCAATATTTAGAACTGGACATGAACAATGTACTGGTTCAAAATTCAAAAAGGAGTATGCCAAGGCTGTATATTGTCACTCTGCCTTTTAACTTATATGCAGAGTACATCATATGAAATGCTGCACTGGATGACTCACAAGCTGGAATCAAGATTTCCAGGAGAAATATCAGCAACCTCAGATATGCAGATGATACCACTTTAATGGCAGAAAGCAAAGAGGAACTAAAGAGCTTCATCGTGAAAGTGAAAGAAGAGAGTGAAAAAGCTGGCTTAAAACTCAACATTCAAAAAACTAAGATTATGGCATTGGGTCACATCACTTCATGGCAAACAGATAGGGAAAAAGTGGAAGCAGTAGCAGACTTTATTTTCTTGGGCTCCAAAATCACTGTGGAAGGTGAGTGCAGCCATTAAATTAAAAGACATTTGCTCCTTGGAGGAAAGGTAAGAAAAACATAGACAGAGACATCACTTTGCTAACAAGAATCCATATAGTCAAAGCTATAATTTTTCCAGTAGTCATGTATGGATGTGAGTGCTGAATCATAAAGAAGACAGAATTCCAAAGAACTGATGCTTTCAAACTATGTTTTTGGAGAACATTCTTGAGAGTCCCTTGGTCAGCAAGGAGATCAAACCTGTCAACCCTTAAGGAAATCAGTCCTGAATATTCATTGGAAGGACTGATGCTGAAGTTGAAGCTCCAATACTTTGGGCACCTGATGTGAAGAGCTGATTGATTGGCAAAAAGCCTGATGCTGGGAAAGACTGAAGGCAGGAGGAGAAGGGGATGACAGAGGATAAGATGATTAGATATTATCACACACTTAATGGGCATGAGTCTGAGCAAACTCCAGGAGATAATGAAGAACAGGGAAGCTTGGCATGCTGCAGTCCAAAGAGTCAGACACAACTGAGCAACTGAACAAGAGCCAACTCTGATAGTTTTCTTTTTTCATATTTTCTAGTTCCTTGTTAAAATTATCACTCTGTTCATCTATTGTTTGCCCTAGTTCAGTTAACATTTTCATTACTAATATTTTGAACTGTTTATCTGTTAAATTATTTTTTTCATTTCACTAGTTGTTTGTTCAAATTTCTTTTGTTTGATTTGAAACAAATTACTCCATCTTCTTGTGGCTTAAATTTCTGTCTTTATGAAATCCGGTGAAACAGTCATATCTATCCCTGTCTTGAAGGCTGTCTTGTGTGGGTGCATCACTAGACAGTCTGTGTGTGCCTAGTGACTTTGGCCAGAGATCTGGATCAGAAGTGAGTACAAATCCTATTTCCCCTGGACTGTGCTGGCGGCTATCAACTTGGTGGGATGGCAGTTGGAGATGAAGGGGCTAGAATCAGAGCCAGATGTAAGCTGGGGCTTTTTCTATGGTCAGAGGCCAACACAGCCCCATCAATATATGGACTGTCCCTTGGTGCTGAAGAAGAAGCACTGAGGGTCAGGTTATATCTGATTTCCCGTTCCGTTTAAGTGTGTGCTCTCCCTGCCTCTCATCATCAACACCTTTATCCAGAAGGGGCTAGAGCTGGAGTAAGAGGGGCCAGAATGGGCACCTGTTGCAAGCCAGGGTGTGTTCTTGGGGGGCTCTGGCACACTAGTATTCAAGACTGGACCTGATATGCTACCTCTGTGAGTACCACCAGCAAAGGCCACCCCTACCTTGTTCAGATATAGTGCCAGATCTAAATTGACTTTATCCCCTTGCCCTAGTTGGGAGTTGCACCATGGAGCAAGAGGGGCTGAAGTGAACACTTGACATTGGCCAGGGCACACATGTGGCCAGTATGGGAAAATGACCAGAGTCCCAGGCAGTTTCAATCTGCTTCTTCCACCTTGTTTCAGGAGCAAGCAAGTATATATGCTCTTCACAGAGTATAAGTTTCCCGAAGCCCTGCTGCAAGCCCCATGGGTTTTCAAGTCAGCCAAGGAAACTTGTTTTCCCAGTCTTAGACTCTAGGACTGTGGTGGATATGTGGTTCAAACTGCTCACTCCCCAGAGAGGACTTCTGAGTCCATGTAACCTCTCCCTTCTTCAGTGTCCCCTCCTAAGGCTGAAGTTCCCTACCGGATTGCTTCTTTTTCCTTCCTACCTGACTCTGAGGGGATCTTTCTTTACACCTTTAGTTGTATAGCAATCTTTCTGGCAGTCTCCAATTTGTTTTCAGTGAGAATTGTTCCATAGGTATATGTGTTTTCGATGTATTCACTGGGGGAGGTGAGCTCAGCATCTTCCTACTCTGACATTTTCATCTCCCTAAGTAATTTGTTTTAAAAATATTGCTTCATATCTTTTAATCCCCTTCACCTATTTTAACCCTCCACCAACTCCTCTTCCCTTTGGTAATCCCTAGTTTCTTCTCTGTATCTGTTAGTCTCTTTCTGTTCTGTTAAATTTATTTTATTTTTGATTCCACATATAAGTGAAACATTTGGCATTTCTCTGTCTCTGTCTGACTTACTTCCTTAAGCATAATACCCTTCAGCTTCATCATGTTTCCACAAATGACAAAATTTCATTTCATGGTTGAGTAATACTCAATTGCCTATATACAGGCACCCCTTCTTCCTTATCTATTCATCTCTTGATGGACTTTAGGTTACTTCCATATCTTGGCTACTATAAATAATGCTACTGTGGACATTGGGGTACATCTATTTTTTTTTCAAATTACTGTTTTTGCTTTCTTTAGACAAATATTCAGGAGTGGAATGGCTGGATTGTATGGTAGTTCTATTTTTAATTTTTGAGTAATCACCATGATATTCTCCACAATGGCTACATCAGTTTAAATTCACATCAACAGTGCACCAGGGCTGCCTTTCTCCCACATTCTCACCAACACGTATTATTTACTGTCTTTTTGATGATAGGCATGCTGATAGGTTTGACATGGTATCTCATTGTGGTTTTGCTTGGCTTTTTCCTGATGATCAGGGATGTAGAGCACCTTTTCATGTGCCTGTGGGCCATCTGTATGTCTTCTTTGGGGACAAAAAATGTCTATTCAGGCCCTCTGTCCAATTTTTAATTGAGTTGTTTGCTAAGGAATGGCAACTCAGTCCAGTATTCTTACCTGGAGAATCTCATGGACAGAGGAGCCTGGTGGGGTACAGTCCATAGGGTCACAAAGAGTTGGACACGACTGAAGTGACTTAGCCATCATGCACTGTTTCTGGGCTTTCTATTCTGTTCCATTGATCTCTCTGTCTTTTTTTTTTTTTTTGAAAGACTATACTGATTTAATGACTGTAACTTTATAGTGTGGTCTGAAGTAAGGGAGTGTGAGATCTCCAGCACTGTTGTTTTTTCTTAAAATTTCATTGACTATTTGGGATCTATTGTGATTCCATAAAATTTTAGGATTATTTGTTCTAGTTTTGTGAAAAATGTCATAGGGATCTTAACAGGGATTTCATTAAATCTATAGATAACTTTGGGTAGTGTGGATATATTAACAACATAATTAATTCTTTTAATCCATAAACACCAGATATCTTTCCATATATCTGCATCATACTCAATGCCTTTCATCAATGTTTTATACTTTCAGAATAGAAATATTTCACAACCCTGGTTAAATTTCTTCTAGAGCAATTTATTCTTTTTGATGCAATTATTAATAGGATTGTCTTCTTGATATTTCTTTCTAGTAGCTTCACTGAGCTATCTTTTGCTCTTATGCATAATGACAATAATTTTTATATCACACGGTTGTTTCTAAAATTATATGATTTGCATAAAACACCTACCAGTTTCTGTCATTTATGGAGTAGTCAATAAACTGAGTTCTTATCTCTAATTCTATATTTGTTGTTCAGTCTACTTCAGTAGAGCTGAAAAGGTGAAAGCATTTAAGGATAAAGTATTTTAGCATTTCACATGGAAGATTTCTTAAGAAGTAAATTGTACTTCTATTTAAAAGTTGTGTTAGAGATCTATTTTAATCAAAAACAAACAAAAAGTAGTAGAAAATTCTCTGAGGATTCAGGATTCCTAGGTGATGGTACCAGCATGATTAGAAATAATCAAATTGATATTTCATATACAAACTGAAATAATGAAGATGACAGATGATATAACTTTAATCTACCTTGGTACAGGAAGAAATAGTAATTGGGACATTTTAGTTTAAAACTGCTGGATCCCTATCAAGAGTTTCAGTACATGCTCTATGTTAAGTACAGTGTAGATGATAGATCTTTAAAATATATATATTTCAGAATAGCTCAGTGATAAAGTAGTGGTTTAACTCAAACTTATGTTTTTAAAGGACATTCCTCCCAATTAGCACATAGCAGAGTCAAAATTAGTCAGGAATTTAGAGAGCCTTGTCTTATTTTAATTAGATTGTCTCAAAATGTATATATGTATCTTCTTCAAGTTTTGTGTTCTTAAAATTTCTAAAAGTTTAATAATGCTTCAGAGTCATTAGCTCTACTTTCACAAAATGGATAAAAATGATACTTAAATTATCACCAAAAATGTAATAATTTGTTTAAATACACATTTTCCCAACAATTATGTTTAAGACCCAAATAGCCTTTAAAGTATAGTTCATTTTATGGTTTTTAAATAAACATATAAAATTCTCTGGTCAGTTACGTATTATATGTAGTTTTCTTCCTGCCTATCATTTATTCTGCTCATAAGATAGTAGTCAAATATACTTTCTTATAAAGAACTAATTTCTAAAGAATGTATTAAAACAACTATATTTTAATAAACATTTAAAATATGAACATTGTATTAATTTGTTTTAATTTTCTATTATTTTAAGTAGAATATACATTAATAAATTAGTAGTATGAAAAATATAAATGGATATTAGATTTAAGTAGGTATTAAGTGATAACAACTAAAAGATAGTAATAACATGGCATCACAAGCTGCTTTAAATATAGTTCAAATGTAAGGATACTTTTAGGCTTGACTAACTAGAACTGAGAGATAAACAAATTTAAAATGTGTCTCAATTTCTTTCACATGTACAAAGAAGGTGAGATTCAAAATAAATCTCTATAGAAGACTATAAATAAAATTAAATTCTAGCACAAAATTTGTGTAAAAATAAAGCTTTAAATAAAGATTAATGTTGTAGAAATGAAAGGAAAAGCAGAAGAAATATGTATTAGAACTACATTGGATATGCTGTTGTTGATTGATGCCCTTTTGCTTATCTTCTTTATGTATAGTGCAAATCATATTCATTCCTTTGAGAAAGAAACAACTCTATGTATCGTATTCATGAAGGCTTTCTTCACTTGTTGGTTCCTTAAGGTATAAATGAAAGGATTCAAAAATGGAACAACAGAGGTGTTGAGCACTGAAATTCCTTTGGAAAAAGATATTCTTTGTTTGACTGAAGGTTTAACATATATAAAGATGCCGCTGCCGAAAGTAAGGGATATCACAATCATGTGAGAAGAACACGTTGAAAAAGCCTTTCTCCTATGACTAGCTGAGGGAATTCTTAGAATGGTCAAGGCAATACAGGTATATGATATAATCACCATTACCAGTGTGATCACCAGTGTCACCACAGCTGAGATGAATCCCATCATCTCGATTAACTTTGTATCTGAGCAGGAGATTTGTAGGAGGGGAGTGGAGTCGCAATAGAAATGATCAACAACGTTGGAGGCACAGAAGTCAAGGTTTAGGCCATAGAGGAGTGGTGGAAAGATGACAAAGAATCCAGCAACCCAACAACTGAGGACAAGCTGCATGCAGATTTTACTGTTCATGATGGTTGTGTAATGCAAGGGCTTACAGATGGCAACATAGCGGTCATAGGACATTGCTGCCAGTAAATAACATTCAGATGCTCCAAAAAGAAAGGCAAAAAACAGTTGAGTCATACAACTGTTATAGGAAATGGTTTTGTCTCCTATTGCCATCATAACCAGCAATTTAGGGATGCATGTAGTAGTATACGAAATTTCTAAAAAGGAAAAATTTCGAAGGAAAAAGTACATGGGGGTCTTCAGGTGTGTATCTACCAGGGTGAGCGTGATGATAATAAGATTGCAAGTGATGCTTAGCATGTAGGTGAGTAGTAGGAAGATAAATAAAACAATTTTTGTTTGTTGGTCACTTGTTAAACCTGCTAGAATAAACATTACCACCCTTGTATGATTTCCCATTCCAGTTTTCTGACAATTGCTCTGTCTGAATAGAAGAAAAAGAAAAAAAAAAAATGAAACCAAGGGAGACATAACAGGAATAATCACTATTTAAGTTAAAGTTAGGTAATGACAACCCACTCCAGTACTCCTGCTGGAGAATCCCATGGATGGAGGAGCCTGGTAGGCTTCATGGTGTTGCTAAGAATGAGACACGATTGAGTGACTTCACTTTCACTTTTCACTTTCATGCATTGGAGAAGGAAATGGCAACCCACTCCGGTGTTCTTGCCTGGAGAATCCCAGGGATAGGGAAGCCTGGTGTGCTGCCGTCTATGGGGTCACACAGAGTCGGACACGACTGAAGCAACTTAGCAGCGGCAGCAGCAAAGCAATTTTTCATGTACAGCAAAACAATGCTCATTCATGTTTTAAAAGTGTGTTGTTGTTTTTTTTTTAGAGATAGTAATAGATGCATGTGCAAAATATCTGGATAGATTAATTAAAAGTTCAGCTTGCAGTTCTTTTAGAGAATCATCTATATAACAGTAGTAATTGTTGATAGTTTTTATGTAAGGCAATCAGAGATATAAAGAACTTTTAAAGTATAATAAATGTTTTTACTCTCTTTATATCATCCATGAGTTTGGATATATGCCATTTCCTGTTCAATTAAGTTCTCAGACTAGAACCAAAATTATATCTATCATTGAAGCCCCGGTTTCATACACACACACACTATTCATCCTCAATAAACAGAGCTAGGAGAAAGCAATGGCACCCCACTGTAGTACTCTTGCCTGGTAAATCCCATGGATGGAGGTGCCTGGTGGGCTACAGTCCATGAGATCTCGAAGAGTCGGACACGACTGAGTGACTTCACTTTCACTTTGAACTTTCATGCACTGGAGAAGGAAATGGCAACCCACTCCAGTGTTGTTGCCTGGAGAATCCCAGGGACAGAGAAGCCTGGTAGGTTGCCGTCTGTGGGGTTGCCCAGAGTCGGACACGACTGAAGCCACTTAGCGGCAGCAGCAGCAGTACATCTTTTCCATTTTACTCAATTAACCAAACTCAAATGCCTGATTTTAGACTCATTTATCTTCATAGCTAACCTCATCCGATTTCATATAAATTAATATGGGGCACTGGAAATAGTCTTATTTTCTGTTCTTGGGTTTACCTGGTGGCCCAGTGGTTGAGAGTTCACCATGCAATGAAGGGGACACCAGTTGGACTTCGGGTTCAAGAGAATCTCATATGCTGCCCAGTGAGTAGGCTCTTGCATCACAACTACTGAGCCTGCACTCTAGAGCCTGTGCTCTTCAACAAGAGAAGCCACTCCAATGAAAAGCCCGTACACTACAACTATACAGAGTAGACCACACTTCCAGGAATTAGAGAAAGCCTGCACAGCAACGAAGACCCAGAGTAGCCAAAAATGTGCACGTGTTAGTCGCTCAGTTGTGTCCGACTCTTTGCTACCCCATGGACTGGCTGCCAGATTCCTCTGACCATGGGATTCTCCAGGCAAGAATACTGGAGTAGGTTGCCATTCCTTTCTCCAGGGTATCTTCCCAACCCAGCGATCCAACCCAGGTCTCCTGCATTACCATGTAAGCCACTGGGGAAGCCCAGCCAAAAATAACTAGCTAAATAAATAGAATGTTTTTATAGTCTTACTTTTTGTTCTTTATAGTATTTCCATCTCCTTAGTCTCTGATGTAACCTATCCTTCCCATTTTGTATGCTAAAACAAAATCTGCAAGTACAGTCTGTAAAGTCAATGTGTGTATTGAGAAATTGCAGTTTGCCTCTGCAGGTTATGATTCTGAGAATGGATGTGGTAGAATAAAGTGAAAAATAAGGATAAGGGATACAGAGGCAAAGAGAGAAATATAAATATGGCACCATGAGATTGTATGAAGTGGAGGAAGTTAAGATAAGAGAAATATAAACATAATGGTAAAGCTCTATGTAAATCAAGAGAGGTAAGAAAAGGTTTTCAGGGATAGGGTAGTGAGTTTGAAGGAAAAATTAAAGTAAGGTTAAAATATGTATATATTAAAGGAGGAAATTTTTATGACTGAAATTTCTCTCCATCTGCTTATATTTTTATACTTACCTTTTTGTTCTCTATCTAAAATACAGACTGAAAATATGAACAATTTTGAGAGTAGCATAGTCTAAAAAAGACGATTAACTGGTAAATTTCAGTACATAATGAATCACATAATAGGGTGACACAAATATTAAGAGACACATATGTCCCTATTGTAAGGATATTAAGTGTCTGGATAATGTGCAATTAAAGAAATATTGTCTATTTACAACTACTCCCCTCACTGGCATATAATGAGTGAGACAGATTATTCAGGTTTGCACAGCCAGTAAAAGTGGACATGAAGATTAATTGAAAATGTGTTCTCTCTAAAGCTGTCCCCTTAGTAGTAAAACATTTTTATGAATAATTAAAAGCCAGAATATAGTGTATTTGCTCAAATTCATGTATCAAAACCATACATATAAATATATAGAAATTTAAGAATGAAAAGAGATGCCATTTTTCTTGGACATTCAGAAAATTGTACAGCAATCTGTTATAACTTTTTTCTCATTTACACAATTTATCATAAAGGCAACGATTGTAGAATGCATATATCTAAATAATCTTATAAGAATTTTATCATGTCACATCATTCCTTTGTCCAGCTTCACCAATCATATCACAGTAACAGTTCCCCAACAGAGACTATAAAAAATTTACATTACAAACCGTTAGAAAGAAGGTCTATGAACACAGTTAGGGTTAGCTGTGTTAGATGCTGTGAATACCAGCTAAATTACAAAAAGAAAAAAGAATTTCAAGACTAAATTTTTGTTATGTTGCATTACACTTCTTTCACTGTTTTCCCCTAAATCAAAATTTAAAAGGTTAACAAAAATAAAGTAAAATAGAACTAATGTGTATATACATATACACACACATATGTACACAAAAGAAAATATTATCTTTACATTTTAAAACATACCAATTCTTTTCATATGTTGAGTCCTAAATCATTCTGCCAAAAACATTTAAAAATCCAACATCTTCTTTACAGAAGACATAATGCATATTGATTTATGTGACATATCTTTGCTTCAATATTTAGTTTTTGTCATCATGAGGAACAGGGTACTGATATTTCATTCCTCTCCAAATGCATTTCACTCCACTTCATAATCTTTGATTATAGTTTTTTACATATATTGCAAAGTTTGAAACAATTTGATTAGAACTTTTAACACAGTTTTTAGGCTACTACTTTAAAGTCCCCATTATATACTGAATACTTTTCTATGTACTACCCAGAGTGCCATACAAATTAATAAACTCTTGACCACAGGTAGTGTTTATACCTTCTGTGCCCCAAAGGAAAATATCTAAAGATGATGGAGAATTCTCAGGAGGATGAGATTCGTGAACACTATTTCCCAATGGGCAACTAATTTGCATGTTATAAAGTGTTCTCTCTAGGCACTAAATAATTTAATATATATATAGATATAACTGCTTTTAATGTATTTTCAAAGAATTAAGTATAATTTGTCTAATATATTATTGCCCTTCCACACATTCATGTTTTGAAATCCCAGATACAAAGATAAAGCTTTGAAGGAGAAAGAAAAAAAATTATTTTAATTAGTAATAAATAGTAAGAACATTAGATGGAGAACATAGCTTGTTATAGAAAACATTGTATCTTAGGCTAAATACGTAATTATTGACAATTCAGGCATGCCCAAAGAAAAGTTGTTCTTTTTTGTTTTCCAAATAGTGTCTGTGATATTGTCTAGTAGAATGCAAATTAATAGTTCACAATAACTGAGCATTCTCCATTTCTTCACTATAAATAGAATATTCATATATGTGTACATGTAGCTAGCCTTTCTTGCAACTTGCTGTGGTTATTTGACTAAATTCTATTCAAAAGATGTAAATGGAGATACTTTGTGCAACTTTCAGGCATATCCTTTGATAGAAGGGGTTTGTTCTCCTCTTTCTCTCCCCTCGCCCCCACTGTTCGAATGCAGTTGGGATGGAAGTATTCTGAGCCATGAGTATTCAAAATCTCAGTAGGAATGGTGAATCAACAAGACAGAACACACCCAGGTTCCTGAGCCGATCATAGGCTACATCAGAATAGAAACACGATGACTTAATGAAGAGTTTTCATCATACCAGCCTGAATATTTAAATGAGATAAAAATAAGCAATTTTTTTTGAAACTTTCCATTCATTTTTGTTTTTTTAATCTTTTAAATATTTTATTTATTATTATTATTTTTTTTATTTATTTTTTTACTTTACAATATTGTATTGATTTTGCCATACATCAACATGCATCTGCCACGGGTGTACACATGTTCCCAATCCTGAACCCTTGCTCCCACCTCCCTCCCCATACCATCCATCTGGGTCATCCCAGTGCACCAGCCCCAAGCTTCCTGTATCATGCATCAAAGCTGGACTGGAAATTCGTTTCTTATATGATATTATACATGTTTCAATGCCATTCTCCCAAATCACACCCCCCCGCCCCACAGAGTCCAAAAGATTGTTCTATACATCTCTGTCTCTTTTGCTGTCTCACATACAGGGTCTGTCATTACCATCTTTATAAATTCCATATATATGAATTAGTATACAGTATTGGTGTTTTTCTTTCTGGCTTACTTCACTCTGTATAATGGGCTCCACACAATGGAGTATTACTCAGCCATTAAAATGAATACACTTGAATCAGTTTTAATGAGGTGAATGAAACTGGAGCCTATTATACAGAGTGAAGCAAGCCAAAAATAAGCAATTTTTAAATCACTGTGATATTTATCTTTCTCATACTCTACCAAATACAGGATATTATACAAATCTAAGAACGGTATGAAGTTTTATTCCACTTAAGAGTCAAACAGGTTAGCCCATCACCACTTCACAAATATTGACAAAAGAACACAGCCTACTGCCACAGAGGTGGAAATTTTATTATTCACTACACAGGTGAAAGCATGAGCTTCATGTTCTCACGTTTCCCCTTTTCCTCTACATTCCATGAGAACCCCTAGTGGGTGTTGTTTACAATATGCTCCTCTATCAACAATAACCTTAGAGGAACCCCAAGGTTAGTTAATTCTCAACTTTTCAAAGGGAAAAACTGCCTAAATTTGTCCAATTAGAAGACAATGTCTTTAATTTTCTGAAGGAAATGAAAAATCTGCCAAAGCTGTAAAACATTCTTGAGAAGGCAGTCCAGGACAAGACTGACCACAAGAGGTACAGACGTATATACAAATAAAGCCACCCCTCATTTCTAAAGCATTTTGACTTCTGTTGAAATTTCTCCTAAGTACATCATTCTGGTGAGCTCTCAAATTAAACTGGAGGACTTTTCTCTTGCTCCTAAGGTGCAAGTCACAAATATTTCAGAAGAGTCAGCCCAATGCTTAGTCTTCACACAAGAAATACAAACCCAGGTGTGCATGAGGTTTCTTAAAAAGAAAGTGTTTACAATTTTTGCTGCAAGAGGCACCCAGATTAAAATCTTATTTTACCAGCATAGCCTTCCACTTGGCTGGTAGGCCTCAGGGATCCCATCCTGTAACTTGGTTGTGGATGGAATGTTTTAATTCAGTCTTTCTTATTTAATTTAATCCAATTTAATCCTAAATCAATCCAATCTGTCCTATTTGTTCATGCCATCAGACGTGGTATTTTTCACCCTTACTCACTGGCTGGGAGTAGGGGTAGGAAAAGCATCAAGAAATATTTTGCCTTAGGATGGGGGTGGGGGGTGCTTCTAGTGATCTCCCCTATTGTGTCTTTTATCTTGATAATCTTTCTGAGTGAGGATTGCAAGACCAACTGTCATGTAAGCTTAAGTTGTTTGCAACTGTTCAAGAGATCTGCAGTGGAGTGTTTTTCTTCTGGAGAGAGGCTCCAGGGATAGTTCTTACTGAAAAAGATCAAAAATGTTTGTTCCAACTCATGGTTGCTAAGGCCTAAGGTATTCAAAAGCAGAGACATTATTTTGCCAACAAAGGTCTATCTAATCAAGGCTATGGTTTTTCCAGTAGTCATGTATGGATGTGAGAGTTGGACTGTGAAGAAAGCTGAGTGCTGAAGAATTGATGTTTTTGAACCGTGGTGTTGGAGAAGATTCTTGAGAGTCCCATGGACTGCAAGGAGATCCAATCAGTCCATTCTAAAGAAGATCAGCCCTGGGATTTCTTTGGAAGGAATGATGATAAAGCTGAAACTCCAATACTTTAGCCACCTCATGAGAAGAGCTGACTCACTGGAAAAGACCCTGATGTTGGGAGGGATTGGGGACAGGAGGAGAAAGGGACTGCAGAGGATGAGATGGCTGGATGGCATCACCAACTTGATGGATGTGAGTTTGAGTAAACTCCGGTAGTTGATAATGGACAGGGAGGCCTGACGTGCTGCAATTCATGGGGTTGCAAAGAGTTGGACATGACTGAGTGACTGAACTGAACTGAACTGAAGATATTTTCTCACTAAATGCTAGGATATTCTGTCCCCGCAATTCCAGGAAAATTGGTGTTCCTTTTCAGTTAGTATAATTTCATCAGTGTTTCCAACATCACCTACTTACACTCAGAATTTTTTTTTAGAAGAGTCAAGTGACTCAATGACAAGCCCCTTTTAATGAAACTTAACCAGAATTGGAAAAGGTCAGTTTTCATTCCAATCCCAAAGAAAGGCAATGCCAAAGAATGCTCAAACTACCACATAATTGCACTGATCTCACATATTAGTAAATTAATGCTCAAAATTCTCCAAGGCAGGTTCAGCAATACGTGAACTGTGAACTTCCAGATGCTCAAGCTGGATTTAGAAAAGGCAGAGGAACTAGAGATCAAATTGCAAACATCCACTGGATCATCGAAAAAGAAAGAGAGTTCCAGAAAAACATCTAGTTCTGCTTTATTGACTATGCCAAAGCTTTTGATTGTGTGGATCACAACAAACTGTGGAAAATTCTGAAAGAGATGGGAATACCAGACCACCTGACCTGCTTCTTGAGAAATCTGATGGAGGTCAGAAAGCAACAGGTAGAACTGAACATGCAACAACAGACTGGTTACAAATAGGGAAAGAAGCAGGTCAAGGCTGTATATCGTCACCCTGCTTATTCCACTTATATGCAGAGTACATCACAAGAAACACTGGGTTGGATGAAGCACAAGCTGGAATCAAGTTTGCAGGAGAAATATCAATAACCTCAGATATGCTGATGACACAACCTTTATGGCAGAAAGTGAAGAACTAAAGAGCCTCTTGAAAGTGAAATGCTGCTAAGTCGATTCAGTCATTTCTGATTCTGTGCGACCCCATAGATGGCAGCCCACGAGCCTCCCCCATCCCTGGGATTCTCCAGGCAAGAACACTGGAGTGGGTTGCCATTTCCTTCTCCAGTGCATGAAAGTGAAAAGTGAAAGTGAAGTTGCTCAGTTGTGTCAGACTCATAGCAACCCCATGGACTACAGCCCACCAGGCTCCTCCATCCATGGGATTCTCCAGGCAAGAGTACTGGAGTGGGGTGCCATTGCCTTCTCCATGAAAGTGAAATAGGAGAGTGAAAAAACTGGCTTAAAACTCAACATTCAGAAAACGAAGATCATGGCATCTGGTCCCATCACTTCATGGCAAATAGATGCGGAAACAGGGGAAAGAGTGACAGACTTTATTTTTGGGACTCCAAAATCACTGCAGATGGTGACTGCAGTCATGAAATTAAAAGACACTTGCTCCTTGGAAAAGTTATGACCAACGTAGACAGCATATTAACAAGCAGAGACATTACTTTGCCAACAAAGTCTGTCCAGTAAAAGTTATGGTTTTTCCAGTACTCATGTATGGATGTGAGAGTTGGACTATAAAGAAAGCCGAGCACGGAAGAATTGATACTTTTGTACTGTAGTGTTGTAGAAGACTCTTGAGAGTCCCTTGGACTGCAAGCAGATCCAACCAGTTCATCGTAAAGGAAATCAGTACTGAATATTCATTGGAAGGACTGATGCTGAAACTGAAACTCCAATACTTTGGCCATCTGATCTGAAGAACTGACTCATTTGAAAAGACCCTGGTGCTGGGAAAGACTGAAGGCAGGAGAAGAAGGGGACAACAAAGGATGAGATGGTTGGGGGCATTACTGACTCAATGCACATGAGTTTGAGTAAACTCTGGGAGTTGGTGATGGACAGGGAGGTCTGGCGTGCTGTCGTCCATGGGGTTGCAAACAGTCAGACATGACTGAGTGACTGAACTGAACTGAACTGGACCAGAATTAAGTGCAAATCCATAAGGTCCTCCTCTGTGAAGTTGTTGCCACCTGGAAGTCGTGCCAATCAGACTGACTAGGGGATGTAATTAGGGGAAAGTAAAATATCATTCCCAAGAATAATCTAGATGGAATCTCGGGTTTTCCAAGTAGATGTGTGTATCTCTTTATCCCCAATACCCCTTATTCAGATCACTACCAAGAAGAAATGAAAGGAGATAACTCCTTTCTGAGAACAGTTGGATTCAGTGACTACATCCTTTAACTAGGTCCCAGGGATCAGGAAGAGATGAGAGAGATGAAATCTGACTTTTGCTCATCAGTTTGCCCAATAAATGTGGTCAAATTTCAGTTTCTCTGAAGAGCTGAACACTTGACAGAGATTAGTATATAGAACCAAAATAGTGTAGATGCAACCAACTGATCCCTAACTTGAAATATTGGCAAAATATGTGGAAATGCTGAATAGACATTTTTCAAAAAAGGCATGCAGATGGACAACTGACACATGAAAAGATAACTCAAAATTTTGATCATTGGAGAAATGCAAACTAATACTGCAATGAGATATCAATTCACACATTTTAAAGTGACTATTATAAAAAAGGACAACGAATAACAAGTGATGTGGAGAAAGAACAATTGTGAATTATTGGTGGGAATGTAAATGATGTAGCCACTACGGGAAATACTATAAAGTTCACAAAGAAATTAAAAATGGAACTACTATATGATCTAGAAATTCCACTTCTTGGCATTTATCTGAAGAAAATTAACTTTTATTCAAAAAGATATAAGAGCCCCCATGTAAACTACAGCATAATTTGCCACCACCAAGGTATGACCATCACGGATGAATGGATATTCAAAACTTAACGAAGAGATGGTCATTTCTTCATTGTACCTTCTTCCTTCCTTTGTGCATGTGTGCCTTCAGTCTAAGTCACTTCAGTCACACCCAACTCTTTATGACTCCAAAGACTGTAGTCCACCAGGCTCCTCTGTCCATGGAATTCTCTAGGCAAGAATACTGGAGTGGGTTGTCATGCCCTCCTCCAAGGGAACTTCCCAACACCAGGAGAACCCACATCTCTTATGTCTCCTGCACTGGCAAGCAAATCTTTTACCACCAGTGTTATCTGAGAAGCCCTCTTCCTTCCTTTGTTGTCAACTAACTGCCCATAGATGAGTTAGTGTATTTCTGGGCTCTTTATTCTGTTCCATTGATCTATGTGTCTGTTTTTGTGTCCATAGCACATTGTTTTCATCACTGTGGCTTTGAAGTATTGTCTGAAATATGGAAGAGTTATACTTCCAGCTTTGATCTTTTTCTCAGGATCATTTTGCAATTATGGGTCTGTTTTGGATCCATATAAATGTTAAGATTATTTGTCCTAGTTCTGTGAAAAATATGGATATTTTGATTCTGTCTTTCAATTGCTCAGTCATGTTCAACTCTTCATGACCCCATGGATTGCAGCAAGCCAGGTTTCTGTCCTTCATTATCTCCCAGAGTTTGGTCATACTCATGTCCATTGAGTTGATGATGCCATCCAACCAACTCATCCTCTGCGTCCCTTTCTCCTGTGCCCTCAGTCTTTCCCAGCATCAGGGTCTTTTCCAACGCTTGGCATCAAGTGGCCAAAGTATTGAAACTTCAACTTCAGCATCAGTCCTTCCAAAGAATATTCAGGGTTGACTTCCTTTAAGATTGTCTGGTTTGATCTTGCTGTTCAAGGGACTCTCAAGAGTCTTCTCCACTACACAGTTTGAAAACATCAGTTCTTTAGTACTCAGCATTCATTATGGTCCAACTCTCATATCCGTACATGCTACTGAAAAAACCATAGTTTGACTAGATGGACCTTTGTCAGCAAAGTGATGTCTCTGCTTTTTAATACACTGTCTGGGTTTTCATAGCTTTTCTTCCAAGGAAGAAATGTCTTTTAATTTGATGGCTGCAGTCACCATCCTCAATGATTTTGGAGCCCAAGAAAATAAAATCTCTCACCATTTCCATTGTTTCCCCCATCTATTTGCCATGAAGTGATGGGACCCAATGACATGATATTAGTGTTTTGAATGTTGAGTTTTAAGCAAGCTTTTTCACTCTCTTCTTTCACCTTCATCAAGAGGCTCTTTAGTTCTTCTTCACTTTCTGCCATAAGGGTGATGTTATCTGCATATCTGAGGTTATTGTTATTTCTCCTGGCAATCTTGATTCCAGCTTGTGATTCATTCAGCCCATCATTCGCATGATGAACTCTGCATAATAGTTAAATAAGCAGGGTGACAATATACAGTCTTGATGTACTCCTTTCCCAATTTTGAACCAGTTGGTTACTCCATGCCCAGTCCTAACTATTGCTTCTTCACCTGCGTACAGGTTTCTCAGGAGGCAGGTAAGGTCGTCTGCTATTCCCATCTCTTTTCAGAATGTTCCACAGTTTGTTGTGATCCACACAGTCAAAGGCTTTAGCATATTCAATGAAGCAGATGTCTTTCTGAAATTCCATTGCTTTTTCTATGATCCAACGGCTGTTGGCAATTTGATCCCTGGTTCCACTGCCTTTTCTAAATCCAGCCTGTACATATGGAACTTCTCAGTTCACCTACTGTTGAAACCTAGCTTGAAGGGTTTTGAGCATTACATGCTAGGATGTGAAATGAGTGCGATTGTGTAGTAGTTTAAACACTCTTTGGCATTGTCCTTGTTTGGGACTGGAATGAAAACTGATCTATTTTAATAGGGAATCATTGAATCTGGGTACTATGGTTACTTTCACAACATTAATTATTCTAATCCAGCGAGTTAGTTAAGCTTTAAATAGGCTACAGATTGTTATTCATAAGTGAGTATGATAATACATGTCTTATGCTGTTTTTAAGATGCAGGCTAGTACATTTCACAAACCTGGCCATTGTAAAAAATTAGTTAATGTTAGCAATAATTTATCTGGTTATTGCATGGCAGTAATTCCTTAACATCTCTAGATTTTCTTCAATCTGTTTCTAAACATATACCAGAAGTCCAAGCCTGGTTGAAAATTTGAAACTATCAATGTGTGTAGTTTAAGAAATGCATTAAATTGGTTTGTTCCAAATTTCTATTCAGAATTCAAACTTGGAATCCACTACAGAAAAGCTGATTAGGTGATCAAATCTAGGTGGGGTACTAAACTCTGCATAGAATATACACCAAACTGAATCTCTAAATTTCTGAACGGTGGAAAGGAACATGGATAATTGAAGTCCCACTTTGTCTTCCTATGAGGGAATTTTTAAAGGAAATCAACAGAGTCACCAAATCAAAAGGCAAATGAATATGATCATATATAAGAAATGTATATGTGATCTGAGCACGAGGAGAAAATAGAAGTGAATGTTAGACTGGGATTTTTAGGCAAGTCACAATGAACCATGTAAGTCATGTAAAATAGTAATATTTTGTAGAACACAAGCATAGAAGAGATGTACAACACACTTCACACTTGTTGATTTATTTTACTTATAAACTCAAGAATGTCACTAATGTTGTTCACTTCATTAAGAAAGCCTCAATATTTTTGATCATGAGCTTAAAAGCATATTTCACTTGTCTGTTTCTCAGTGTATAAATAAAAGGATTCAACATGGGGGCAACAGAAGTACTGAGCAGAGCTATCCCTTTATTTAAAGACACCCTTTGCTTGGCAGAGGGTTTCACATACATGAAGATGCAACTTCCATAAGAAATGGACACAGCCACCATGTGAGAAGAACATTTAGAAAAGGCTTTCCTCCTCTTTTGAAAGAAGATATCTTCAGAATAGTCCTAATGATGTTTGTGTAGGAGAAAATCACTAACACCAGAGTAACCAGGAGAGTTAAAATGGCTGAGAGAAGCATCATTATTTCTACTTTTTCTGTGTCTGTGCAAGAGAGTTGTAATATAGGAGATACATCACAGACGAAATGATCTACAGTGTTGGCTGCACAGAAATCAAGCTGGAGACCCATGAGGAGTGGTGGAAAAAGTATTATGAAACCAGCCAACCATGATGCAAAGACCAGTAAGTTGCACACTCTGTCACTCATGATGGTCGTGTAATGCAGGGGTTAGCAGATGGCCTCATAGCGGTCATAGGACATGGCAGCCAGAAGAAAAAATTCGGTTGCACCCAAGAGAATAGTAAAAAACAGCGTGCTGCACAATTGTTGTAAGAAATGGTCTTATCACCTGTTGCCATACTGACAAGAAAATTGGGGATGCAGACAGTTGTGAATGAGATTTCTAAAAATGAGAAATTTCGAAGAAAGAAATACATGGTTGTCTTGAGGTGTGAATCTAGCAGGGTAAGGGTGATGATGATTAGATTTCCAGTGACGCTCAATAAGTAAGTGAAAAAAAGGAGAAGAAAAATAACCACCTGTAATTGTGGATCATTGCTTAGTCCAAGAAGAATAAAGGTTGTTACTGTTGTGCGGTTTCTCATCACTGACGTCTATTTAAAAAAGGAAAGAAAGAAGAATCAAAAAGGAATAACAGCCTATAAAAATGTACTCATATAATCTTTATTCAAAATTTCACTGAGTGCAATTCATGAGGTTTTTTGGTTTGTTTCCTTAAGTGTCATAAATTCATGTGTTCCCAAAGGGAAACATAGTACATTGATAATCTTATAAAAATAGAAACAAAGAGAAAAAAAATAGTATCTTAACTTGTATTTTCTGTATTTTCAAAGTTTCCAATCTATTTAGTATACATTAAATTATTTACATAACTTTCTTCTTCTTTCTTTATTAAAAGAATCAATTATGTTTATACGGATGAAAATACAAAGTGATGGAACTATCTTCTTGGGTCACAAATTCTAAAGCTACACAGAGCCTCCAAAGATCTTCAGAAAGCCATTTACTTAAGAAAGGTTAAATGTCATTATCTTCAATTTACAGGAAGATGATTAATTCTACTCTGCCAAACATCTCTTTTTGTGTTTATTACAGTTTAAGGTAAACTTTATACTTCTGGAAGTCAGATTTCACCTGAGGTGAAATTTTCACCTTTAAAAATTAACATAACTTGACCTAAATATCCCTAGCCTATATAAAGTGGGAATTACTTTTACCAAACTTCTATACTCTTCAATATTTAAATCCTCATGGCAACTTTTAGTTCTGCTTTTTCCACTCTACCTGAAGATTAGAATTTACTTTCATCTTACTCACTCTGGCTGTGCTCTTTTTTCTGATATTCACTCAAGCAGATACAAAGTATATCATCCTGAATGGAGTGTGTTATATAGCACACCTTACTAAATATCTGCAGTAATGAGCAAGGTTCTCGAATAAGGTATTTAAAACAATAAAAGATTATCTAGACATGCCTGGTGCATCACTGCTCCATGTGTCTCCCCCTCTTGCCATGGGAGCCACTTCTTATTCACCTCTAACCTCATTTCTTTCTGGTTCAATACATGACAATTTGAAATTCTGTTCTCCATCTTTTCTTATTTTTTTATCTTCTTCAAAATCATCCTTACACCTTACATTCATCACCACTAAAGTGTGTCATAAATTCTTTCTAGAGAATGAAAATATTTTCCTCAAGAATAATATGATGTCATATCTGAAACTATTTTATCCCTATTATATTTCTATATTACAATTCTGGACTTAATATGCAAACATCTCAAATGGTTATAAATGAATACAATGCAACTAAAATTTTTGTCTTTCTTCTTTTACCTCCTTTGTTTTCTATCCTCTTCAATGGATCCTTTTTTCTAAATGTGTTTATATTCTAAGTAAAATTTATACTCAGTGAGATTTTAGAAATATAAAGTTAGTTGATTTTAAAGGTGAAATGTATAGGCAAATATCAATAAATTGTGATGAGCTATATAAACTGCCAGAGTATTTTGTCAGAGGTAGATTCATAAATGTTAACTCTATTTTGTAGGGGCTTCCCTGGTGGCTCAAATGGTATAGAATCTTCCTGCAATGCAGGAGACCCAGCTTCTGTGTCTGGGTCAGGAAGATCTTCTAGAGAAGGAAATGGCAACCCACTCCAGTATCCTTCCTGGGGAATCCCAGGTACAGAGGAGCCTGGCAGGCTGCAGTCCATGGAGTCACAAAGAGTCGACACAGCTAAGCAACTAGGCACACACACTAGCCTAACCTTAAATTACAACATTCTAAACAAGTATTCTAAACTCCATGACAACATTATTTTCTTCCTAATTCCTCAAATAAATTCTTGCTGGGTAAAAGTAAAATAGTCATTGTTTAACTACT
Organism: Bos javanicus; assembly: GCF_032452875.1. Classification (NCBI taxonomy): domain Eukaryota; kingdom Metazoa; phylum Chordata; class Mammalia; order Artiodactyla; family Bovidae; genus Bos; species Bos javanicus. Next base: position 59,679,324 of record NC_083872.1, read on the forward strand.
GTTACAGTCCCAGGGAGTCTTCCCTGGTAGCTCAGCTGGTAAAGAATCGGCCTGCAATGCAGGAGACCTGGGTTCAGTCCCTGGGTTGGGAAGATGCCCTGGAGGATGGCATGGCAACCCACTCTGGTATTCTTGCCTGGAGAATCCCCACGGACAGAGAAGCCTGGTGGGCTACCTACCAAGGGGTTGCAAAGAGTCGGACACTACTGAGCGACTAAGCATAAGCACACATTCCCAAGGGCTTCCATAACTGCTTTGACAATTTACAGGTACAAGATAAGAGATTCTCTTATAATATTAAAATTAGACAGCTCTTGAAAGGCTTAAATTCTATTAAATTCAATACAACTGCTTGATAAATACAAAAATAATTTCCCAAGTTCAGTCCAGTGTCATAATCCACATTATTTACACTGACTCTGTGCACTAAAGGAACACGCATTTACAATTATCTGAGGTAAACAGCATTCATTTAATAAAGAGATTTCTGAGATTCTGTTTAATGATGAGAAGAATATCTACTGAAAGCCAGATTCTAGGAAATGAAAAGTTCAGATTTCTTACTACAATACAACAATTGATGCCTTCAGTGTAAGTTTTAAAAGTCAATTTAATGTTTATTTGTAAAAGAAAAATATTTCTAATTGCATGCCATCCTATTTCAACTGATAAGCAGGGGTTGAATATTTCTTCCAGTTTCATGCAGTAAAGTTATTCTAATTAAAATAAAAATGGACTTTTCCCCCCAACCTTAATGTCTTTAGTAGCAATTCATTCTTAACTTGCTTCTTTTGACATGAGTTCCAGGATAGAGGCAATTTTTAATGTTGCCTATCCACCATGTTTTTATATTTTGCTTTAACCCATACTTTTATTTTGCATTCTTATTCAAACAACGTTAGCTTCAGTAATACACACTCAAATGTGTAAATTCAAGGATTCTGTCACAGTAAGAAACTCAGTTTCATTTCTTCTCATTTTTTTAAGATAGGAAATATTCTCCAATTTATGTTTTATTTAACTTGGAGCATATTTTTCAAGATTAGAGCAAAACAAATAGTTTTTTTCTTTTTTTAAGAAGTTAAGAAAAACATGAATAAAAGGAGAAGATTTCAGGCTCCTTTTATTTTGAAATGGTTCTGTCTTACATGGAAAGCTCAGCTGTTTATTTTGTAGCTTTAAGATTATAGGTATCATCCATTTTTAAGCAGTATGTCACATGTCTCAAGAGGATTAACTGATTTTAAAAAAATTTTTAAAGGAAAGTTTTCCCTGAGAACATTGCACAAGATGTTAAGACTATATGAAAAATGACTGAATGGAGAAATTATAATCCATAAGCTCCATATAGAACAAGAAAAAAACACCTTTGGTTTGTTTTTTTTTTTTTTAAGGCAGCTCTAAGTTGTATGAGGGCTTCCCTGGTGGCTCAGATGGTAAAGAACCTACTTGCAATGCAGAAGACAAGGGTTCAGTCCCTGGGTTGGGAAGATCTCCTGGAGAAGGGAATGGCAACCCATGGACAGAGGAGCCTGGTGGGCTACAGCCCATGGGTCACAAAGAGTTGGACACAACTGAGGGACTACACTTTCACTTCTCATTTTCATAAGTTGCAAACCATAGGAATTAAAAAAAAATACTAAGTTACCCTACATGTCCATGACAAATATACATTAAAAACAAAAGAAGAAAAAAAGAAAAGTGAAATGCACCTATCTCTTTTTCAGTCCAGCAGGAAACATTTTGTAATTAGAAGACGGTGTCTGCTACAACTGCCACCATTCTAATCCAATAAACCATTACCTTCCACCTAGTCTTTATAATAGCCTGTAGGAGATGTCTAAATAATCTTTGCTTCCTTCCCTCATCCAATCCATTTTCTACAGAGAAGATAAAAATATGTTCTCTAAAATTTAATTCATATCATCCCACATCTTTGCTAAAATTATGTCCTGAAACATAATTGAATGGCAAGGTACCAGAGATCAGCAAAGAATCCTTGGTATAACTCCTCACTTCCTTCCTGTCCTATCTTCACGTTCTTCCACTCTTTTCTTTTTATATTTCATTCTCGAGCTCTTTGTCACCTCTCTCCCCACCTCTGCTCTCACTCCCTCACCAAACTCGAGACCTCAGATTATCTTGGGTTGGCCAAAAAGTTCATTCAGATTTTTCCTTAACATTTTCATGGAAAAGCCTGAATTCACTTTTTGAGCAACCCAATATATCTCCATCAAAAAATCAATTTGCAAAGTGACCATTGTGAGGAGACATTTCTCTTCTCATGGATTTTATGTATAGACATTTATTGCTTATAATTCTATCAATATTTATTTCTACATGTTATTTCTTCACTTTTTAAATCTGGTTCTCCTACAAAATTCCAGTTGCATCATAGTAAGACCTTGTCTATTATATTTTTAATTTTAGCATCTGGAATAACCTTGGTACTAAGTAGTAACTGAATTAATATATGTGATGAATTAAAAATGAAATTATCTTGATAGGAGAGTTGATGAAGTTTATTCAAAAATTTTGATGAAGATAGAACAGAACAAAAAATAAGGCAAATTCACTACATATGACCAAGCATAGCAACAGGAAGTCTGGGCAGTAAGAACGGGGAGAATTTAGAGGAGATGGCACACCGAATTCTATTCAATACTCTGTAATGACCTATGCTTCAAAAAAAAAAAAAAAAAATTCACATGGTACAACCAAGTGTTTGCATGCCACAACAAAAATCAAAGATCCCACGTGCCATCACTAAGACTTGGTACAGCCAAATAAATAAATAAAAATTTAAAAATATTTGAAAAATGGTTTAATTATTGTGTTATTTTTTCAACCTGAAATACCACTGTAATAAAATTGCTTTTTAAAAAAAATTAAAGATATATATATGCAAAGTTCAAAAAGTGAAAAATTCTGGAACTCTGCCAATGAAAATTAGTAGCCTCCTGCTTCATCCCTCACCTATGATTAACACTTATTCTCTGGAGACTTCCAGTATTAGCTTTTGTCCCCCTTGATATTTATTACTGTTTCTTAATTGACATTTTCAGTTTAGGCTATTGGAATTCTAGTATGAAAAATTAGTTATTTATTTTCTTATATCCTTACTCCTCCCCTAGGTTGGGAACATGCCCTGGAGAAGGAAATGGAAACTCGCTCCAGTATTCTTGTTGGCTTCCCCAATGGCTCAGTGGGTAAATAATCTACTTGCAATGCAGGAGACAGAGGAGACTTCCCAGTATTCTTGCCTGGGTAATCCCATAGACAGAGGAGCCTGGCAGGCTACAGCCCATGGGGTTGCAAAGAGTCTGAGACAATGTAGAGACTAAATCACCACCACAAAAATAATTTCTATTAATATTTCTCATTTTTATTATATTTTTCATACTTTTATAGTGATCATCAGTTTTATCTTAATTTACACTATTTTGACAATGAAATTATTTTTCAAGCTGAGCAACATCTTTGTCTACATGCTTTTTCTCTATTTAACAATATTTTGTACCCACAGGGATCAATTTACATTAAAATAATTGCATAAGTATTTACGTATTTTTCAGTATTCCCAACTCAGTCTAGAATCCAGAAGTGCGACTATATCCTCAAAAATAATAAATACATTAGGCAATCTTCCATCTTCATTTTCCCTTTCCTCAGCATCATCTGTTCTGGAACACTTTTTGCTTCCAGCCATGTCAGCATGGATTGTTTCTAGGTTCGATGTACAACTCTTGTATTGAAATGCCTGTTCCCCATATACATGAAGAGTACTTTTACCTTTCTCCTCTTTCCAAGTGTAGTTACATGTTTGGGGGATATTTGAACTTCCTAATATTAGAGTGCCATTCTTTAAGGCAGCAATAACAAAATTCTGAGAGCAAAATTCATAAATATGGAATTAGAAACATACATGGATGTTATTTAGAATAAGGAAAATCACAGCAAGCCACACATTAATTAAGCTATTAAAATCATAAAATGCAGAAGTGAGAATAAGGTCTGTTCTACTTTACTTTAACTTAGTAAACAAGGTCCCACACAGTGAACATGGGGTTGCCACCATCAGGACCAATGCAAACCCAGAGACGGGGCTGAACAAGGGAAAATAAAAATGCTGCAAACCTCTCCTATGGTTTTCAGTTGAATTTTCTTTATTCAACACTCACTTGGTTGTTGGAAACATTTGCTTGTGTCCAGAGTTCCAGAATAATTGATTCTGAAATTTTGGCTCAATATGTCTGTATTTCTGTGATGTTACATCCAGTAGAAAAATCTGAATGAAATGTTTGGCCAACCCAATACTACAGGAAAAACTGGATACCCAAATACCATCAAAATAATTATGATCTGTGCTCAAATTATCAAAAGATTAATTTAGTAATCCAGTTCCCAGGAGCCAAGTACAAGCTGATAGCACATTTTGCTGTACATATTGATCAGGCAATGAAAGAGTCTGAATCACAACAAAGTAGCCATAGAACATAGGAATATAAAATGTGGAATATCCCCAAAAGTGGGGAAATTAATTAGCTACACTCTGTTTCCACTGTTTCCCCATCTATTTCCCATGAAGTGATGGGACCGGATGCCATGATCTTCATTTTCTGAATGTTGAACTTTAAGCCAGCTTTTTCACTCTGCACTTTCACTTTCATCAACAGGCTTTCAGTTCCTCTTCACTTTCTGCCATAAGGGTGGTGTCATCCACATATCTGAGGTTATTGATATTTCTCCCAGCAGTCTTGATTGCAGCTTGTGTTTCTTCCAGTCCAGCATTTCTCATGATGTACTCTGCACATAAGTTAAATAAGCAGGGTGACAATATACAGCCTTGACGTACTCCTTTTCCTATTTGGAACCAGTCTGTTGTTCCATGTCCAGTTCTAACTGTTGCTTCCTGACCTGCATACAGATTTCTCAAGAGGCAGGTCAGGTCGTCTGGTATTCCCATCTCTTTCAGAATTTCTCACAGTTTATTGTGATCCACACAGTCAAAGGCTTTGGCATAGTCAATAAAGCAGAAATAGATGTTTTTCTGGAACTCTCTTGCTTTTTCCATGATCTAGCAGATGTTGCCACTTTGATCTCTGGTTCCTCTGCCTTTTCTAAAACCAGCTTGAACATCAGGAAGTTCACGGTTCACATATTGCTGAAGCCTGGCTTGGAGAATTTTGAGCATTACTTTACTAGCATGTGAAATGAGTGCAATTGTGCGGTAGTTTGAGCATTCTTTGGCATTGCCTTTCTTTGAGATTAGAATGAAAACTGCCCTTTTCCAGTCCTGTGGCCACTGGTGAGTTTTCCAAATTTGCTGGCATATTGAGTGCAGCACTTTCACAGCATCATCTTTCAGGATTTGAAATAGCTCAATTGGAATTCCATCGCCTCCACTAACTTTGTTCATCAGATTTTTTATTTTGGGGGGTTCCAAAATCACTGCAGATGGTGATTGCAGCCATGAAATTAAAAGATGCTTACTCTTTGGAAGGAAAGTTATGACCAACCTAGATAGCATATTCAAAAACAGAGGCATTACTTTGCCAACAAAGGTCCATCTAGTCAAGGCTATGGTATTTCCTGTGGTCATGTATGGATGTGAGAGTTGGACTGTGAAGAATGCTGAGGGCTGAAGAATCGATGCTTTTGAACTGTGGTGTTGGAGAAGACTCTTGAGAGTCCCTTGGACTGCAAGGAGATCCAACCAGTCCATTCTGAAGGAGATCAACCCTGGGACTTCTTTGGAAGGAATGATGCTAAAGCTGAAGCTCCAGTACTTTGGCCACCTCATGTGAAGAGTTGACTCATTGGAAAAGACTCTGATGCTGGGAGGGATTGGGGGCAGGAGGAGAAAGGGATGACAGAGGATGAGATGGCTGGATGGCATCACTGACTCGATGGATGTGAGTCTGAGTGAACTCCGGGAGTTGGTGATGGACAGGGAGGCCTTGCGTGCTGTGATTCATGGTGTTACAAAGAGTCGGACATGACTGAGTGACTGAACTGAACTGAACTGAACTGAGGAATTGTTCAGTCTTTCATCACAGTAGTTAACTCTAGTAGTAGTTAACTGTGTTGAAAGACTAAACAATTTCCTAGAGTGTAGCTAATTAATTTTTCCCACTTTGGGGGATCTTCCAAATTGTATGGCAAAACCAATACTATATTGTAAAGTAAAAAAAAGTAATAATAATAAAAGGAAAAAAATAAATAAATACTAAAAAAACTTTAGGAATATATATTTCAAAAAGAGAAATTTTGGACGAAAAATTACATTAAAAATTTTAGGTAGGGATTCAACATTGTAAAGAGGATAAATTCTTGATTTATCTCAAGAATTATTCTCAGTCACTTATTTGTGAAACAGAAACAGGAAAATAACAATTTTCAATGAAGTTTAAGCTATCAGTCCAAGTCAAATGAACTCTATTTCCATGATTGATTCTTATTTCCCTTTTATGAATCTTAACAAAACTACACAATAAAGATAATTAAAGTGGCAATAGAAGTGTTTTTTTTTTTTTTTTTTTTTTGAGGTTGACAACCAAAGAAAGGCATATTTGCAGAATCTTAGCCACGAGGCAGTATTTTTCCCTGCATAAAATGTCACATAAGAGCTGAAGTCATATAACAGACAGACCTAGAGATCGCTATATTCTAACAGATATTCCCCTCTTTAAGAACTTGTATAGCTCTAGTTGCCAATACATAAATTACCTTATTGTTTGCAATTTGATTCCTTACTCTATGAATAGTTTAAAGAGTTATTTTAAAGAACATGTTAGTCACTTATAGTGATATCTAGGAAAAAATTACGGAAGCACATTTGAAATAGTAAAGTCAAATATAATCTATGGTCCAAAGGGCTCCTCTCAATAATAGACTTTTAAGTCCATGTTATTTCTACACATGGAATACATGTGATTTCTACACATATTTCTACACAAAGTTATTTATATTTTTCATGGGCTTCCCTGGTGGCTCAGTTAGTAAAGAATCTGCCTGCAATGCGGGAAACCTGGGTTTGATCCCTGGGTTGGGAAGATTCCCTGGAGAAGGGAATGGCTACTCACTCCAGTATTCTGGCCTGGAGAATTCCATGGACTGCATAGCCCATGCGGTCCCAAAGAGTCGGAAACGACTAAGCGACTTTCACTTCACTTCATACTTTTCACATTTTATTTTTCCATCAGTATCTGAATTTAACTTATAACCGCCAAACAGTGTTCATTTATTTAACACAGAAAATCTCATTTATTATTTTTTAATAAGTATCTTATTTTTTGCTAAATGTATTAACCTGCAGATATATTTATTATATTGTTTTATCTTTAGTCCAATTGATGAGTTTATGCTTTCAAAATCTGTATCATATAAAAGGACAGAACTTTAAGAAAGCTGAGTGAAACAGAAACCAAAAATGCTTTCCTTTATCATCTTCCTTATGATACATGGGAAAATATGTGTAATATTTATAATTTGTAATTCCTTCAACTCATTTATTGTTGTACAAACCATAGGAAGTAGGCTTGTATATCCAAGTGATTTTCGAAACCTGAGTTAGGTATTTCTTTGTCATTAATATGTTGGTCATTTCTCCAAGAGGCAGCAGTCTTCTATACCTTCTTATGGCCCTTATTGTATTATTTTTGGAAATATCTACATTTCCTTTAACTCTTTAGTTCTACTGTTTTGTACACTTGAGTATTTTGCCATTTATAAACTGGTTAGATTTATTCACACAGACATTTATTAAATGTTTTAACTGAGAAATCCTGGAAGTTAAAATGGTTGAAAACTGTTGAGTTATCAATTTTACTAGACATGATACTTTCCAGTCCATTCTACAGGAGATCAGCCCTCGGTGTTCTTTGGAAGGAATGATGCTAAAGCAGAAACTCCAGTACTCTGGCCACCTCATGCGAAGAGTTGACACACAGGAAAAGACTCTGATGCTGGCAGGGATTGGGGGCAGGAGGAGAAGAGGACGACAGAGGATGAGATGGCTGGATGGCATCACTGACTCGATGGACGTGAGTTTGAGTGAACTCCGGGAGTTGGTGATGGACAGGGAAGCCTGGCATGCTGCGATTCATGGGGTCGCAAATAGTCGGACTCGACTGAGCGACTTAACTGAACTGAACTGAATATTTTCATGTTATTTTTAACAGCTTGATTTTCTATTACAGATACTCTATATCCAGTATTTTTATGATGTACTTGTTTAGTCTCTAAGTCGTGTCCAACTCTTTGTGATCCCATGTAGTGGTAGCCCTCCAAGCTCCTCAGTCCATGGGATTTACCAGGCAAGAATACTGGAGTGGATTGCCATTTCCTTCTCCTGGGGATCTTCCCAACCCCGGGTTCAAATCCACATCTCCTGCTTAGCAAGTGGATTCTTTTACCACTGGGCCACCTGGGAAGCTGGTACTTATTTAACTGTTTTCTCTAAGGTCTGAATTTAAGCATCTGTGGAAAGTAATTTCAGTAATATTTTCCCACTTTTCTTGGTCCAACTCCATGTATTATATTTCTCCTCTTACTAATCACTGGACTTGCCTGGTGGCTCAGTCAGTCCAGTATTCTGGCCTGGAGAATTCCATGGAGTATGGTCGATGGGGTTGCAAAGAGTCAGATATTACTGAGCAACTTTCACTAATCACTACTTCTAATCATTACTACTAGTAATCACTTACTAATCATTACATAATTTAGTACTCCTTTAAAGGAGTACTGAAAACTAAAATCTTTCTAAATTTGTTTTCATGATTCTATTTTTTTCCATCATCAACACCTTTTATTTTATTTTTTAAACTAATTTATTTATTGAAATTGGAGGCTAATTACTTTACAATATTGTGGTGGGTTTTCCCATACATTGACATGTATGATTCTATTTTTTAGCTCTGTCCCCTTCAAAATGAACTTATCTTATACTTACTGAACTATCTTTTTGCTCTTATGTGAAATTCTAACTATTATACTATATTGTTATTTCTAGAATTATATATAAAATCCCTACCAGTGCCTTTACTGAGTTCTCAACAAAACAGAGGTCTTATTTTAATATCATATTTGCTGTCCAGCAGAAAAGCTGAATGCATTTCAAAGTAAAGCATTTCAGTACTTCAGGTAGAAGCTCAGCTGACCCTGTATTGAAGAAACTGTGTTACTTGTTCAAGAACAGATTTTTTTTTTTAAAGCACTATTAAACTATCTGGAGATTCAAATTCAGACGCCATCAGTTGTGGGTCTATTAGATATAAAGAAATGCGATATGATACAGACTAAGCAAAATGGCAGAGAAGACAGATAACATAACTAATTTTCCTGGGAGTGGGCAGAATAGGAATGAGGAAGTTGTATTTTAGAAGTGCTAGACCCTGAATTGTAGAACATCTGTGCAATATAAGTAGTAAATGACAGACATTTAAAAATATATAAGTGAAACATTTCAGAATAGCTCCATGATAAGTTACTGGTTTAACTTGGATAGTGTTTTTTAAGCAAATTCTTCCTGACTCACACATAACAGAATCAAAACTAAAAAGAACAGTGAGAGAGCCTTAGGTTTTACTTGTATAAGATTGTCCCAATATGTTACATGTTTTTTTCATATTCTGTGCTCTTGAAATTTCTAAATGTTAAATAGTGTTTCAAGATCATTAGATATATATTCTCAAAATGAAATAATGATGAAGTAAAATGATAACCAATTTTTTAAATGTTATTCCTGAAATCATATTCCTGACACATATCTTTTAAGATATAGTTCATTAACTGGTTGTACCAAAACCTGTAAAATTGTCCTGTCACTTATATACTATATATATTTTTCTCCCTGGCTATATATTTTTCTGGTCTGTCATAAGACAGCATTTTTCAAACATATTTTATTCAAATCAAAAAAATTTATTCAAAATCAAAATACTAAAAGGAAATGAAAAAGATATTATAGTCAAATGCACAAACATTTCTAGAAAAAATCATGAAAATGATGTGTACTTGGGAAAACCCTTTTTACTCTATTTAATATCTCCAAACTTTGGTCATGACACACAAATTGATTTGAGTTCCCCAAATTCCACTCACTTTATGACTAAGAATTCAAAAATCCTTAAAAAAAAAACCATTATTCTGTCATCTTGGTTTCCCTGAGAGAAGATATAGCTATGTAACTATATATTGACACTTATGATAATCTGAAAATACATTGACTAGCATTGTTTTCTTTATTTAACAGTTATTTACATGCACCTTTCAATAAGTTTCAGAAGTATCCCAAGTTACTGAAAGCTGTCTTTTTATATATGGAAACACCAAATATGTTTTATTATTATGTTTTATTAATATCTTGTTATTTAATATTATTATTTATATTTATTTTATATATTGTTATAGTATTAATGTGTTATATTCATTATGTTTTATTATTAACTTTTAAAATAGGCTAGTAAAATAATACATTTTCATCTACAATTTAAATACTTGTAAATGCTACCAATTCTCAAACACAAACTAAGCAACTAGTTTCTATGAAAATTATTTTAAAATAACAATCATTTAAAAAAAATCTCTAGCCTGACCATCAACACTACAGGTTAATCTTTGCAACAATTTTCTTTCATTAAATTAAATGGACTATGTACAAATCTATTGTTAGTATTACAAAGGAATATAAAGAAATATTAGCTTAAGTAGGTTATAACTAAGTACAAATAAAGGATAGCAATAACATTTACATTGCATGCTACATTAAATATAATTTAAATAAAAATTATTGTATTCTTGACTAAATAGAATTCATAGACAAGTAGATGGTTTGAAAACTTAGGTATACATCTTTCAGCTTATAAAAGAAAAGAAAGTGATTTTTTTTTTAATCTATTGAAGAACATAGGAAAAAGCTGTGTTGTAACAAAGATTTTTGAAAAAATAAAGCTTGAAAGGTACAAAGATGAATGGAAATAAAAGAGAAAATATGTATCAGAAGCTATAATTGGATACAATGTTATTACTATAGACCCCACTCTTTATTTCATTTATATAAAGTGAAATATAATATTCATTTCTATTAGAAAGAAATAACCCTGCATATCATATTCATGAAGGCCATTTTCACTTGGTTCTGTAAGCTGTAGATGAAAGGATTCAAAAGTGGGGCAACAAAGGTATTGAGCACTGCAATTCCCTTGGGAAAAAATAGTCTTTCTTGGACTGAAGGTTTTACATATATGAAAATGTAGCTGCCATAGGAAAGAGATATCACAATCATGTGAGCAGAACATGTTGTAAAAGCTTTCTTCCTCTGATTCGATGAAGGAATTTTTAGACTTGCTCTTGCAATATAGGTATATGATATTATCACCATTACTAATGTGACCACAAGAGTCATTGCAGCAGAAATGAATCCCACTGTCTCAATTATATGTGTGTCTGAGCAGGAGATCTGCATGAGGACAGTTGTGTCACAGTAGAAATGCTCAACAACATCGAGGCCCAAAAATAGTTTTAGATCTAAGAGGAAAGCACAAAGGTGGTAAAGCAGCCAGCAATCCAACAACAGAAGACAAGCTGAATGCAGATTTTACTGTTTATGATGGTTGTGTAATACAGGGGCTTACAGATGGCAACATAGTGGTCATAGAATATAGCTGCTAGCAAGTAAAACTCAGAAACTCCAGGAAGGAAGACAAAGAATACTTGAGAAACACATCTACTATAGGAAATGTTTTTGTCCCCAGTTGCCATCATAACTCGCAAATTAGGGATGCATGCAGTAGTATAGGAAATTTCTAAGAAGGAAAAATTCTGAAGGAAAAAATGCATGGGCTTCTTGAGGTGAGGATTCATTAGGATGAGTATGATGATGATGGTATTGCCAGTGATGCTCAGCAAGTAGGAGATAAGTAGAAAGATAAATAATATGACTTTCAATCATGGGTCATCAGTCAAACCTGCTAGAATAAACAGTCACTCTTGTATAATTTTCCATTAATATCCTCTACTTTTCCAGTTCTATGTAGGAAAAAAAGAAAATGGTTTAAGTGAAAAAAATAATATTGGTAACTAATGTTCAAAGAAAATTTAGCACAATTATGTTTCAGATAGAGTAACACAATTCACATTTGTGTTTTAAAAATGGTTATGCCAGAAGGAGTGGTAGTTTGCATTTCCAGCATCTATAACAGATGATTCAATCTTAATTCACAATTCTAAAATAGCCTGGATGATGGAAATACATGTTGATTGATAATACATGAATAAGTTGAAGGGAACTTAAATGCACATTTTAAAGCATACAAAAATGCTTTTTCCTTTGTTGTTTTTATTGCAAGGGTTGGTATGAATGCCAATACCTGTTTAATTGAACGCTTTGCATTATTAAAGCAAAATGATACCTGTCATTACATGTATATCAGCCCTTCTTATGCATTTAACACACACACACACATGCACACATTCACACACACGGTCCTAGCCACCATCAATGAACAGGGCTAACATATCTATACCATTTTAATTAATTAATCAAGTCAAATGCCTGATACTCATTTCCTTTACTTGCATGGCTAATGAAATCCAATTTCTGATAAGTCAATATGATAAATTGGGAATGTACTTATTTGCTGCACTTATTGTCATGTACTTTCTCTATTTCTGTTACCATTCTCAAAATTCCCCCTTTGGAATCCTGAAACAAAATTAGCAGAAATACAGTGAAATTTTCAATATATGTTATAAGAAACTAATGTTTTCTTCTGCGTTACAAATCTGAAAGTACATGTAAGAAAAAGTAAAAATAAGAATGCAGGATATAGGATCAGATAGAAATATGCAAATATGTGTTCAGGAAACTGTAGAAGGCTTAAGAAGTAGAAAAAAGAGAAAGGAAAAGCAAAGCATTATGCAAAAGTAGAACATTAAGAAGAGTTTTTAGAGATAGAATTAAACTAAGGAAAAATTTGAAAAAAGACTGAAAATATGCAAGTTATTTTCAAATTAAAATACATAAATTAGTAAGTGAAAATTATTAACTTAGTAAAAACTAGGAAATAAAAATTATAAGGAGAAAATTTTGACCATTTGAAATTTTTCTCTATCTGCTCTTATTGTTTACACTTACCACTTTATTCTTTTGTCATAGAGATAAAAATATAGCAAATTTGAGTTCAGCATAGCCTGAGAGATGAGTCACCAGTTGGTACATTTCAAACGCATACTGAACCTTAGACTTACTGACAAAGTTTAGGAGGTATATATTTCCTTATTATAAGGATATTCAAACATATGAGTAACATGTAATTCCAGAAATATTAACTATAGAGATCTATTCTCATCACTGGACATACATGAAGTGGGACAGTCCTGTTGTTCAGGTTTGCACAGATAAAAATTTGAGGGTCAGGATCAAGTTAAAAGAGTTATATTTTTCAAAATTCTCCTCTTAAAAGTACATTTTGTACAAATAATTTTATAGCAGATATACTTCATTTTTTTTAATAAAAAAGATTAATGACATCTCTAAGGAACTGTTACTTCCTTGGTATCTTCAACGGGAAGCATATAAAGTAATTAAGGTTTTGTGAGAAGTACTAGATAAAACTGTCAGGAGCCAGCGTGAGGAACTCCGCCCGTGGGAAAGGTCATGAGGAAGGAGACTCAGCATACCCAAAGTCGGGATCAAGCCTCAGGAGTCCCCATGGATATTCTCGAGCATCTACCCCCAAAAACCAGAGTCTGCCTACTTTACTGCTTTCTGCTCTCACCTCTGACTTTACGGGGGCTGTCCCCCACCACCATCTCGCTCTCTCTGAAAAGGAGTTAACTTACAGTTCTAGTTAATAAAGTTTTTGAGCATAATAGGAGTGTTTAAATCTAAACCCCTCAGATAGCTCTCTAACTTGCCTGACAAGTTTACCTGGACTCCTACAGCTATGCATACGATTGTTTACAGTCTCCCAGCTGCAAGAAGCACAGGAAGCCTAAGATATTCAAATAGCTTAGAGCCTCTCAGAGAGTTAGAAACTGTCAGAATAAAACTAGTAAAAGATTTCATTGATGAGCCAGTGTTTGTTGCCAAGTTTCCACATCCCCTGTATTGTATCCTTGAATGTGTATTAATTAATATAGTTGGTATATAGAAAAAATAAGTAGTGGCCTTTGTGTTAGCAACTTTAGACCCTTAAGGTAATAAATTCTTTCCTTTGTTGTAAACCCACTGCACCACTGCCCTATAGGAATGCAACTTTATCTAACACCTTCAGAGGATGGCGCCAAAACTTAAAATAATTACTCTTAGAGAAAATAAGTCTTACAGTTGACAAACCTTTGTCAGAGTCATAAAATGTTAATAGGCCTTCTGGCCAAAAGATGATGTAAATCACCTAAACCATTTGCATACGATAAATTTGCAAAAAAGAAAGCCTGGTTTCAATAAGGATCAAAGACTGCTGACTTTGCATGATTTCACGCCCCCTATTATCCTCTATGTGCAACTTATGGTATAAAAGCCCCTGTTGAAAATAAAGCTATGGGCCTTGCTCACCAAAGCTTGGTCTCCCCTTGTCATTCTCTCTTGTTTCCTTTTCCTCCTTTTCTATTCTGTTCTTCCTTCATGCCAAAATAATTTGGAGCATGGGGGTCCTCTGTGACCACTTATTTGCCTGAGCTTCTAAGACCCACTCGAGAAGGTGCCTAAGGTGGGGGCACCTTCCGCTATTCGAGAGGGTGCCTGTGGCCTCCGTGGTCAGAGCAAGTTTGGTGTCACGAACTTTATTGATTTCCCACGTAAACCAGTTATTATTGAGCATCTAATAATCACTCAGCCTTTGCTATCCCTTAATCGCCAACGCCATCATCCTGAGGGAATCCCTGGATCCAACCGGGGCTGGACCCCAGGATAAAACGCTTACAACATTGAAAATATCAAGATTATGATTCCCAACTTCTAAAATACACATTATTATTATTAAAGAAGTGTACATATATTTATATATATTATACACATATATGTGTGTGTGAAGTCGCTCAGTCGTATCCAACTCTTTGCGACCCCATGGACTGTAGCCCGCCAGGCTCCTCTGTCCATGGGATTCTCCAGGGAAGAATACTGGAGTGGGTTGCCATTTCCTTCTCCAGGGAATCTTCCCAACCCAGGGATCAAGCCCGGGTCCCTGCATTGCAGGCAGACCCTTAATCCTCTGAGCCACCAGGGAACCAATCAGTCAGTTAGTTCAGTCGCTCAGTCGTGTCCGACTCTTTCCCTTCATATAGGGACGCCATATATGTATGTATATATACATATATGCACAAAAGGACAAATAAAAGTTACTCAATAAGATCTGAAGAAGTTACACTAGAATTCTAAGAAAAAAAAAAAAAACAAGATCTGATGTCATAATCATCTTAACAATGTAGACATATTCAAAAAGAAGTGACTATTCATATTCCTGGACAATCTTTCAGTTCAGTTCAGTTCAGTTCAGTTGCTCAGTCTTGTCCGACTCTTTGCAACCCCATGAATTGCAGCACGCCAGGCCTCCCTGTCCATCACCAACTCCTGGGGTTCACCCAAACTCATGTCCATCGAGTCGGTGATGCCATCCAGCCATCTCATCCTCTGTCATCCCCTTCTCGTCCTGCCCCCAATCCCTCCCAGCATCAGAGTCTTTTCCAATGAGTCAACTTCTCATATGAGGTGGCCAAAGTATTGGAGTTTTAGGCTCAGCATCAGTCCTTCCAAAGAATACCCAGGGCTGATCTCCTTCAGAATGGACTGGTTGGATCTTCTGGCAGACCAACAGACTCTCAAGAGTCTTCTCCAACACCACAGTTCAAAAGCATCAGTTCTTCAGCACTCAGCTTTCTTCATAGTCCAACTCTCACATCCATACATGATCACTGGAAAAACCATAGCCTTGACTAGACGGACCTTTGTTGGCAAAGTAATATCTCTGCTTTTCAATACGCTGTCTAGGTTAGTCATAACTTTCCTTCCAAGGAGTAAGGATTTTTTTTTTAAATTTCATGGCTGCCATCACCATCTGCAGTGATTTTGGAGCCCAAAAGTAAAGTCTGATACTGTTTCCACAGTTTCCCCACCTATTTGCCATCAAGTGATGCAACCGGATGCCATGATCTTCGTTTTCTGAATGTTGAGCTTTCAGCCAACTTTTTCACTCTCCACTTTCACTTCCATCAAGAGGCTCTTTAGTTTTTCGCTTTCTGCCAAAAGGGTAGTGTCATCTGCATATCTGAGGTTATTGATATTTCTCCTGGCAATCTTGATTCCAGCTTGTCTTCTTCCAGCCCAGTGTTTCTCATGATGTACTCTGCATAGAAGTTACATAAGCAGGGTGACAATATACAGCCTTGATGTACTTTTTTTCCTATTTGGAACCAGTCTGTTGTTCCATGTCCAGTTCTAACTGTTGCTTCCTGACCTGCATATAGGTTTCTGTAGAGGCAGGTCAGGTGGTATGGTATTCCCATCTCTGTAAGAACTGTCCACAGTTTGTGGAAAATAAAGTACAAATGTTAATTTTCCAGACACAGCTTCCACTTCATGTCATATATGACCTCAGTTTCTTTTCTCCAAATAGTTTTGTGATGTTTTTTATTGGACCTGAGATTGATCTTTAATAATTAAGCAGTCTCTACCTTTCTTATGTGGAATGAATATTTTTCCATGTATATAGTTAGCCTTCCTTGCAACTTATTGTGGCCATGCAACTAAATTCTGTCCAAAGGATATATTAAAAGAAGATACCTTATTCAATTCCATGGATTATCTTCTGATAATAGTGGTTATTCCTCGTCTTCCTCTTTACCGCCTCTCACTACTGAAATACTGATGTGATGGCGAGTCATTTGCAGTCATTATCATGAGAAAGTACACAAGGAACGTTGAATACACAAGATAGAACACATCCAGGATCCTGATACATTTGTAGGTCATACCAGCATAAAAACACATGATTTTAGGGAACGGTTTCACATACCAAGCCAGATTAAAATAATTTTTTGTTCAAAGAGCTCTGATATTTGTTGATTACTGTCCAAACATCAATTAAGTTACAAATTTCTTAGTTATTTAAAGAAATATTAACTATTTACAGATTGTGTTTTAAATATGGTTAGATCATCTTGGGTCTCTCTATTGGTGTCATTTCCATTATTTTTGGTCATTTGATCTCCCTCTGGTATACCTGCAAATTTTTTAATCTATACTCAAAACTATCTGCAAATGTTAAAGGCTCTGGATGACAAGTTATGCCTACAAATAGAATTTATTATATCACAGCACACAGGTAAAGCCTGATGATCTTGATCAAAACAAATAGTAAGATTATTCAAATCTGTTTTTCATCTTTTTTGAGAAATAATGAATTCATTATATTTATTCTTAAGGTACAAAATTTCAGCACTCTGAACTAAAAGCCTACATTTTTACACATGTTTTTGAATCTTCATAAACTGTAACTGTCAAAATTTTGCCTTCAGTGACTAGTAGACAGAAAGAATTTCTTCTCAGAGGTTTAATCTGTTAGCTGTTGTTTTATTCGTGCAGGCTCAGGTTTCCATTGTGTTAGTCGCCCAGTCATGTCTGACTCTTTGTGACCCCATGGTCCGTATAGCCCGCCAGGCTCTTCTGTCCATAGGATTTTCCAGCCAAGGATTCTGGAGTGGGTTGCCATTTCCTTCTCCAGGGAACGCAGGGATCGAACTCGGGTCTCATACATTGCAGGAGGATGCTTTACCATCTGAGCTACTAGGGAAACCCCCAGATCTCCATTACTTAAGGATTAAGACTGATCAAATGTGTTCAGGGAAAAACACTGAAAAATTTCAGGCTTGTTAGTCATCAGTTGCTTTTTCACAAATTCATGATACTACTGTCAAAATTAAAATATATATCAAAGAAACAAGCACTGGCACACTGCTATTAATTAAAATCCTGAATGAGTTTGTATTTCATTATTTTTCCTAGGACAACAGATGTTTGAAAAGCCACCATGGGCTGAGAAGAACATAGTGATACAGAGATAACATTTATTAGGCAGAACAACTATATACACTCCTTTTGATCATGAGTGTAGAAAATCCAGCCTGAAATTTCAAGGGAATCTAGCTTTTGCTAAGGGTGGTTACAGGAAATCAAGACAAGTAATTGGTATTTATCTTTCCCAATTATTTTCTGATTTCTTTATACTATTTTCATAGTCATGTAAACATACTATATTTAGTAGCTTCCAAAGACCCAAGTTTATTTTTTCATAGCTCTAACTGTAACAGAAAAGAATATTTTCTCAAACATTTAGAAAACTTTATTAAATTGAGTTTTACTGAACTGATTTTGGCCTCATGCCAAACTATGCTTTATGGATGATTTTCTACCTGAATAAAGAAATAAATAAAATGATTGGGGTAGAGCTAAAGATGAATGTGTGTGTGAGAGAGAGAAAGAGAGAGAGAGATTGTGAGATTAGCCTGTCAGATAGATTATCTGACAAATTGTATATATCATTCAAGACAATTCATGTTGATAATACGCCATATGGTAAATGTATAAGAAGCATCCTCCAAGTATAAATATATACCTGGCCTGCAATGTTACAGAGCTTTCCAGCTATTTAAATGGCTTGGCACACGTACTAATGACAAGCTACTACTTGCAAATTATAATACCAGCATGATATAACCTGGTACTGCATCAGGTTACTGAAAGTGTCTTTTTGTTACTGAGTGACTGAGAGCCTGAAAGGCTCCTTTGTGCACCTCCAAACCCAATCGCTAAAAAGTACTTATCACTATCTTGGCATGTCTGTAAACCACTCTTGGTCACAAACTTACTGGGAAATGTTGAAACTGAATAGAACAAGCCTATGGCATCAAACAAAAATGAATTTGAGTTCTGTCTCTCTCTTTTTTTATCTTCTTATTTTTTTAATTTATTTTTTAAATATAAATTTATTTATTTTAAATGGATGTTAATTACTCTATAATATTGTATTGGTTTCACCATACATCAACATGAATCTGCCACAGGTATACATGTATTCCCCATCCTGAACCCCCCTCCCTCCTCCCTCTCAGTACCATCCCTCTGGGTCGTCCCAATGCACCAGCCCCAAGCATCCAGTATCCTGCATCAAACCTGGACTGGCGATTCGTTTCATATATGATACTATACAGGTTTCAATGCCATTCTCCCAAATCATCCCACCCTCTCCCTCTCCCACAGAATACAAAAGACTGTTCTATACATCTGTGTCTCTTTTGCTGTCTCACATACAGGGTTATTGTGACCATCCTTCTAAATTCCATATATATGTGTTAGTATCCTGTATTGGTGTTTTTCTTTCTAGCTTACTTCACTGTGTAAAATAGGCTCCAGTTTCATCCACCTCATTAGAAATGATTCAAATGTATTCTTTTTAATTGCTGAGTAATACTCCACTGTGTATATGTACCACAACTTTCTTATTCATTAACCTGCTGATGGGCATCTAGGTTGCTTCCATGTCCTGGCTATTATAAACAGTCCTGCGATGACCATTGAGGTACACATGTCTCTTTCAATTCTGGTTTCCTCAGTGTGTATGCCCAGCAGTGGGATTGCTGTGTCATAAGGCAGTTCTATTTTCAGTTTTTTTAAAGAATCTCCACACTGTTCTCCATGGTAGCTGTACTAGTTTTCATTTAGGCTAACAGTGTAAGAGGGTTCCCTTTTCTCCACACCTTCTCCAGCATATACTGATTGTAGACTTTTGGATTGCAGCCATTCTGACTGGTGTGAAATGATACCTCGTTGTGGTTTTGATTTGCATTTCCCTGATAATGAATGATGTTGAGCATCTTTTCATGTGTTTGTTAGCCATCATTATGTCTTCTTTGGAGAAATGTCTATTTAGTTCTTTGGCCCATTTTTTGATTGGGTCATTTATTTTTCTGGAATTGAGCTGTAGGAGTTGCTTGTATATTTTTGAGATTAGTTGTTTGTCAGTTGCTTGATTTGCTATTATTTTCTCCCATTCCGAAGGCTATCTTTTCACCTTGCTTAGAGTTTCCTTTGTTGTGCAGAAGCTTTTAAGTTTAATTAGGTCCCATTTGTTTCTTTTTGCTTTTATTTCCAATATTCTGGGAGGTGGGTCATAGAGGATCCTGCTATATGTAGGTCGGAGGGTGTTTTGCCTATGTTCTTCTCTAGGAGTTTTATAGTTTCTGGTCTTACGTTTAGATCTTTAATCCATTTTGAGTTTATTTTTGTGTATGGTGTTAGAAACTGTTCTAGTTTCATTCTTTTCCAGGTTGTTGGCCAGTTTTCCCATCACCACTTGTTAAAGAGATTGTCTTTAACCCATTGTAAATTCTTGCCTCCCTTGTCAAAGGTGTCCATATGTGCGTGGATTTATCTCTGGGCTTTCTATTTTGTTCCATTGATCTATATTTCTGTCTTTGTGCCAGTACCATACTGTCTTGATGACTGTGGCTTTGTAGTAGAGCCTGAAGTCAGGTAGGTTGATTCCTCCAGTTCCATTCTTCTTTCTCAAGATAGCTTTGGCTATTCTAAGTTTTTTGTGTTTTCATACAGATTGTGAAATTATTTGTTCTAGCTCTGTGAAAAATACTGTTGGTAGCTTGAGAGGAATTGCATTGAATCTATAAATTGCTTTGGGTAGTATACTCATTTTCACTATGTTGATTCTTCTGATCCATGAGCATGGTATATTTCTCCATCTATTAGTGTCTTCTTTGATTTCTTTCACAAGTGTTTTGTACTTTTCTATATATAGCTCTTTAGTATCTTTAGGTAGACATATTCCTAAGTATTTTATTCTTTTCGTTGCAATGGTGAACAGAATTGTTTCCTTAATTTCCCTTTCTATTTTCTCATTATTAGTGTATAGGAATACAAGGGATTTCTCTATGTTTATTTTGTATCCTGCAACTTTACTATATTCATTGATTAGCTCCAGTAATTTTCTGGTGGAGTCTTTAGGGTTTTCTATGTAGAGGATCATGTCATCTACAAACAGTGAGAGTCTTTCTTCTTCTTTCCAATTTGGATTCCTTTTATTTCTTTTTCTGCTCTGATTGCTGTGGCCAAAACTTCCAAAACTATGTTGAATAGTAATGGTGAAAGTGGGCACCCTTGTCTTGTTCCTGACTTTAGGGGAAATGCTTTCAATTTTTCACCATTGAGGATGATGTTTGCTGTGGGTTTGTCATATATAGCTTTTATTATGTTGAGGTATGTTCCTTCTATTCCTGCTTTCTGGAGAGTTTTTATCATAAATGGATGTTGAATTTTGTCAAAGGCTTTCTCTGCATCTATTGAGATAATCATATGGTTTTTATTTTTCAATTTGTTAATGTGGTGTATTACATTGATTGATTTGCGGATATTGAAGAATCCTTGCATCCCTGGGATAAAGCCCACTTGGTCATGGTGTATGATCTTTTTAATGTGTTGCTGGATTCTAATTGCTAGAATTTTGTCAAGGATTTTTGCATCTATGTTCATCAGTAATATTGGAGTGTAGTTTTCTTTTTTTGTGGGATCTTTGTCAGGTTTTGGTATTAGGGTGATGGTGGCCTCATAGAATGAGTTTGGAAGTTTATCTTCCTCTGCAATTTTCTGGAAGAGTTTGAATAGGATAAGTGTCAGCTCTTCTCTAAATTTTTGGTAGAATTCATCTGTGCAGCCATCTGGACCGGGCTTTTGTTTGCTGAAAGATTTCTGATTACAGTTTCAATTTCCATGCTTGTGCAAGGTCTGTTAAGTTTTTCTATTTCTTCCTGGTGCACTTTTGGAAAGTTGTACTTTTCTAAGAATTTGTCCATTTCTTCCACGTAGTCCATTTTATTTGCATATAATTGCTGATAGTAGTCTCTTATGATCCTTTGTATTTCTGTGTTGTCTGTTGTGATCTCTCCATTTTCATTTCTAATTTTATTGATTCGATTTTTCTCCCTTTGTTTCTTGATGAGTCTGGCTAATGGTTTGTCAATTTTATTTATCCTTTCAAAGAACCAGCTTTTGGCTTTCTTGATTTTTGCTATGGTCTCTTTTGTTTCTGCCCTAATTTTTAAGATTTCTTTCTTTCTACTTACCCTGGGGTTCTTCATTTCTTCCTTTTCTAGTTGCTTTAGGTGTAGAGTTAGGTTATTTATTTGACTTGTTTCTTGAGGTATGCCTGTATTGCTATGAACTTTCCCCTTAGCACTGCTTTTATAGTGTCCCACAGGTTTTGGGTTGTTGTGTTTTCATTTTCATTCGTTTCTATGCATATTTTGATTCCTTTTTTGATTTCTTCTGTGATTTGTTGGTTATTTAGCAGCGTGTTGTCTAGCCTCCATATGTTGGTATTTTTAATAGTTTTTCTCCTGTAACTGAAATCTAATCATAGTGCATTGTGGTCAAAAAAGATGCTTGGTATGATTTCAATTTTTTTGAATTCACCAAGGCTAGATTTATGGCCCAGGATATGTTCTATCCTGGAGAAGGTTCCGTGTGCACTTGAGAAAAGGTGAAATTCTTTTTTGGGGGGCTGAAATGTCCTATAGGTATCAATTAGGTCTAACTGGTCTATTGTATCGTTTAAAATTTGTGTTTCCTTGTTAATTTTCTGTTTAGTTGACCAATCCATAGTTGTGAGTTGGGGTATTAAAATCTCCCACTATTATTGTGTTCTTGTTAATTTCCCCTTTCATACTTGTTAGCATATGTCTTACATATTGCGGTGTTCCTATGTTGGGTGTATGTATATTTATAATTGTTATATCTTCTTCTTGGATTGATCCTTTGTTCATTTTGTTGTGTCCTTCTTTGTCTCTTTTCACAACCTTTGTTTTAAAGTCTATTTTATCTGATATGAGTATTGCTTTTCCTGCTTTCTTTTGGTCTCTATTTGCATGGAAAATTTTTTTCCAGCCCTTCACTTTCAGTCTGTTTGTGTCCCCTGTTTCGACGTGGGTCTCTTGTAGACACCATATATCGGGGTCTTGTTTTTGTATGCATGTAGCCAGTCTTTGTTTCTTGGTTGAGGCATTCAACCCATTTAGGTTTAAGGTAATTATTGATAAGTATGATCCAGTTACCATTTGCTTTGCTGTTTTGGGTTTGAGTTTATACACCCTTTTTGTGTTTCCTGTCTAGAGAATCTCCTTTAGCATTTGTTGGAGAGCTGGCTTGGTGGTGCTGAATTCTCTCAGCTTTTGTTTGTCTGTAAAGCTTTTGATTTCTCCTTCATGTTTGAATGAGATCTTTTCTGGGTACAGTAATCTGGGCTGTAGGTTATTTTCTTTGATCACTTTAAGTATGTCTTGCCATTCCCTCCTGGTTTGAAGAGTTTCTATTGAAAGATCAGCTGTTATCCTTACGGGAATCCCCTTGTGTGTTATTTGTTATTTTTCCCTTGCTGCTTTTAATATTTGTTCTCTGTGTTTGATCTTTGTTAATTTGATCAATATGTGTCTTGGGGTGTTTTGTCTTGGGTTTATCCTGTTTGGGATTCTCTGGTTTTCTTGGACTTGGGTGATTATTTCTTTCCCCATTTTAGGGAAGTTTTCAACTATTATCTCCTCAAGTATTTTCTCATGGTCTTTCTTTTTGTCTTCTTCTTCTGGGACCCCTATGATTCGAATGCTGGGGTATTTAACACTGTCCTGGAGGTCTCTGAGATTGTCCTCATTTCTTTTGATTCATTTTTCTTTCTTCCTCTCTGATTCATTTATTTCTACCATTCTATCTTCTAATTCATTAATCCTATCTTCTGCCTCTGTTATTCTACTATTTGTTGCCTCCAGAGTGTTTTGATCTCATTTATTGCATTATTCATTATTTATTGACTCTTTTTTATTTCTTCTAGGTGCTTGTTAAACCTTTCTTGCATTTTCTCAATCCTTGTCTCCAGGCTATTTATCTGTGATTCCATTTTGATTTCAAGATTTTGGATCATTTTCACTATCATTACTTGGAATTCTTTATCAGGTAGATTCCCTATCTCTTCCTCTTTTGTTTGGTTTGGTGGGCATTTATCCTGTTCCTTTACCTGCTGGGTATTCCTCTGTCTCTTCATCTTGTTTATATTGCTGAGTCTGGGGTGTCCTTTCTGTACTCTTGCAGTTTGTGGAGTTCTCTTTATTGTGGAGTTTCCTCACTGTTGGAGGGGTTGAATAGGTGGCTTGTCAAGGTTTTTTGGTTAGGGAAGCTTGTGTCGGTGTTCTGGTGGGTGGAGCTGGATTTCTTCTCTCTGGAGTGCAATGAAGTGTCCAGTAATGAGTTATGAGATGTCAATGGTTTTGGAGTAACTTTGGGCAGCCTGTGTATTGGAGCTCAGGGCTGTGTTCTTGTGTTGCTGGAGAATTTGCGTGGTATGTCTTGCTCTGGAACTTCTTGGCCCTTGTGTGGTGCTTGGTTTCAGTGTAGGTATGGAGGCGTTTGATGAGCTCCTGTCAAATAATGTTCCCTGGAGTCAGGAGTTCTCTGGTGTTCTCAGGGTTTGGACTTAAGCCTCCTGCTTCTGGTTTTCAGTCTTATTTTTATAATAGTCTCAAGACTTCTCCTTCTATACAGCACTGTTGATAAAAAATCTCCTTTTGAAGACAATGGGCCACTTTTCTGGATGTCTGATATCCTCTGCTGGCATTCAGAAGTTGTTTTGTGGTATTTACTCAGCGTTTAAATGTTCTTTTGATGAATTTTGGGGGAAAAAGTGGTCTACCCGTCCTATTCCTCTGCCACCTTAGGACAACCTCCTCTGTCTGTCTTAATAACAAATGGGATTCTGGAAATTTTACTGTAGCTCATTGAAGTTCACCTTTTTCACAAGATAAAATAATTAATGATACAGGATATTTTCTTCTGTTTTCTTTTGATTTTGAACATTCAAATAGTATATGTAGACCCTTAGGATGATGCCTGGAATAAAAATGGTGGTTCTTATTAATTATCTAAATGATATTAAATGATATATATGTTTTTGCTTACCTTACTACAGCAGGCTGGTTTAGGTATCTGGAAGGAAAGTCTTACTCACAAATAAAAAGTGCCTGTGATAACTATCCCTGTGTAACTGTCCTTAATATCACCTGCAGTAGTTGTAGAAATTGGGGTGTTTTGTGTTTAGAATTTTATAGACTTTAAGGTACTGGTTACAGTAAACATTATGTAAAGGAATAAGTATTTTCATAGAATTAATGCATATTTAGTTTTCCCCTTTTCATTTATCCACTAAAATGTGTCTTCTTTATTGTTTTTATATTTGAAAATGTAAGAAAAGGGCATGTATAAGTTAATGAAATGTGTCAAATAAATTGGGAGATAGTTGAAAAAAAATTATGTAAATTGGAACATTAACCATGTCATAGGCCATCTTTATCTAAGCTAATTTTATTATAAAATATGTATAATGAAAATTTATATATATGCACTATAGAGAGATAGTATAAATAATACCAATGAACCCATCTTTCAGCTTCAACTATTATAAACATTATAGTATTTTTGTTAGTTGATATCACTGTAATATTTTTTAGTGCACGATTTTGAAACAAACAACAGACAACTCTATGTCAACTCTATGTACTCCATTGTTTAACAGAGAAGGAATTTAAAGACATAATTCTAATGACATTATCACATTTTGCATATTTTAAAATTAACCAGGAACTTAAAAAATGCCACTTTGCAGTTTTCTTGGTTAGGTTACTATGACTCTGAGATCTACATGTTCAGTTGATGGATATGTATCTTACATTATTTTAATCTAGAATAATATTCTGAAGCATTACTTTTTTCTATGCTTTTGGTATTCTGAAATAATTAGATTATTTTAATACACAATATGTCATTTTCTAAATTGAACAGCTGGATCCTTATGATGTTATTTAATGGGATCCTCTGAGTCCTATATTTCCTATAAAACGGTAGTTTATGTATAGACATCTGACTCTTAGTTTTAAAACATACAACTTGAATTTTACCAGAAATCTTTTTAAATTACATTTTACATGCTTATAATCACACTCTATTCCTCAGTTCAGTTCAGTTGCTCAGTCGTGTCTGACTCTTTGAGACCCTGTGGACTTTAGCACACCAGGTTTTCCTGTCCATCATCAACTCCCGGAGCTAACTCAAACTCTGTCCATTGAGTCAGTGATGCCATCCAACCATCTCATCCTCTGCCGCCCCCTTCTCCTCCTGCCTTCACTCTTCCCCAGCATCAGGGTCTTTTCAAATGAGTCAGTTCTTCGCATTAGGTGGTCAAATATTGGAGTTTCAGCTTCAGCATCAGTCCTTCCAATGAATATTCAGGACTGATTTCCTTTAGGATGGACTCGTTGGATCTCCTTGCTGTACAAAGCACTCTCAAGAGTCTTCTCCAACACCACAGTTCAAAAGCATCAGATCTTCAGCACACAGTTTTCTTTATAGTCCAACTCTCATATCCATATACGACTATTGGAAAAAGCTTTGATTGGACTACATAGCTTTGATTGGACAGACCTTTGGCAAAATAATGTCTTTTCTTTTTAATATGCTGTCTAAGTTGGTAATAACTTTTCTTCCAAGGAGCAAGCATCTTTTAATTTCATGGCTACAGTTACCATCTGCAATGATTTTGGAGCCACCAAAAAATAAAGTCTGTCACTGTTTCCATTGCTTCCCCATCTGTTTTCCATTAAGTACTGGGACCAGATGCATAATCTTAGTTTTTTGGATGTTGGGTTTTAAGCCAACTTTGTCACTCTGCTCTTTCACTTTCATCAAGAGGTGCTTTAGTTCTTCTTCACTTTCTGCCATATGTATGGTGTCATCTGAATATCTGAGGGTATTGATTTTCTCCTGGCAATCTTTTTTTTTTTAATTTCTTTATTTTAATTGGAGGTTAATCACTTTACAATATTGTATTGGTTTTGCCATACGTCAACATGAATCCACCACAGTTATACACGTGTTCCCCGTCCTGAACCCCCCTCCCACCTCCCTCCCCATACCATCCCTCTGGGTCGACCCAGCACACCAGTCCCAAGCATCCAGTATCATGCATAGAACCTGGACTGATAATTCGTCTCGCACATGATATTATACATGTTTCAATGCCATTCTCCCAAATCATCTCACCCTTGCCTCTTCCCACAGAGTCCAAAAGATCTCCTGGCAATCTTGATTTCAGTTTGTGCTTCATACAGCCTGGCATTTCTCACGTGCACTCTTCATATAAGTTAAATAAGCACAGTGGCAACATACAGCCTTGACATACTCCTTTCCCAATTTGGAACCAGTCTGTTGTTCTATGTATAGTTCTAACCATTGCTTATTCCTTAGTACAATTAAATTAATTGATTTGATTTTCTTGTTTCTGTTATGATTATTCTTATTTACAACTGAATTACATGATTCTTTAAAAAAAAAAAAAAGAAAGAAAAACTCCTGTGCTCTACTTTGTTTTTGTTTTCTTAACAGTGTATGTGAATATATGCAATAATATAAATGAACTAATAATTAACATTACTCCTTGCACTCAATAGTTATACTTTCAATTAGACACTATAATATCTCAAAATAAGCTGGTTATCATTACATTATTATTTTTAGTTATATACTTATGCTATTACATAGAATCTAAGGAACATAGTTCCAAAATGAATAGAGAATTGCTGATAAAGTACTAAATGTGATCTCACTGGGCTGAATTTTATTCTTAATCAAAGTTACCTAGATACAGTACACATATATGACTCAATATTTATTAACTACATGGAATAAAATGTAACAGAAATATGCCATATGATTTTTTTATTACACTAGCATAGTGTGAGTGATTTTTTTAAATTGAAGACAAAAATAACATTTTCTTTTGTCTCAAGACAAAAAAAAAAAAAACAGTTTTATCTCAACGTCCCCCTTTTAATATTTTTTTTTAAACCAATAGAAAATGTGCAAAGGACATAAAGCCAGGACATAAATAAACAGCCTCA
Organism: Bos javanicus; assembly: GCF_032452875.1. Taxonomy (NCBI): domain Eukaryota; kingdom Metazoa; phylum Chordata; class Mammalia; order Artiodactyla; family Bovidae; genus Bos; species Bos javanicus. Next base: position 59,707,326 of record NC_083872.1, read on the forward strand.
AGAAGCCGTATCATATCATTGTTTTGAATGTATTAAACTTTTACAGAAACTCAAATATGAGAACAAAATTTTCTGAACATATATAGAAATACTTTACAGTCTCCATGAGAAATACATATATTTTACTGAAATAACCTTTCAAATATTTGTTACATTTAAGTGAAAGATGAGGAGTGGAGGGGATCAAATTTGAGTATGCTTATAATGGAACATAAAAAGAAGGTTTTGATATTTTTAAATGTAAAACATGATTTACATAAAACAGCTAAATGTAAACATCACGACACTTGAGAAAGAAGTGAAAGGACAAATAATAAATAGTACAATAGGGAAGATGGGAACAAATCCAAGTTCCTCCTTTACTATTTTCCCTAATTATTAATTTCCCTCATATAACTCACTATGATTTTACTTGAATAAAGACAGAAGTCTTTGTAGCAAGTTTTTAAATGCTTGCTTCACCTGCTGGTTCCGTAGAGTATAAATAAAGGGGTTCAAAAGTGGGGCAACAGAGGTATTGAGAACCGCGACTCCCTTCATTAAGGAGATCCTCTGTTTGGCTGAGGGTTTCACGTACATAAAGATGCAGCTGCCATATGAGAGGGAGATGACAATCATGTGAGAAGAACAAGTGGAAAAAGCCTTTTTTCTCTGGTTGGCAGAAGGAATTTTTATTATTGTCAGGGCAATATATGTGTATGATAGAATCACTAATACCAAAGTGATCAGTAGAGTCATCAGGGCTAGGATGAAACTCAGCATTTCAAACAAATGTGTATCTGTGCAGGAGATTTGCAGGAGAGGAACAGTGTCACAGTAGAAATGATCGATGACATTGGAGTTACAGAAATCCAAGGTTAAGCCTAAAATGAGTCCTGGAAAAATGATGAGGAAACCAGCCATCCAAGAGCTAAGGACCAGCTGGATACAGATTTTGTTGTTCATGATGGTTGTATAATGCAAGGGTTTACAGATGGCAACGTAACGATCATAGGACATGGCAGCCAGGAGATAAAATTCAGATGCACCAAGAAGGAAAGCAAAAAATAACTGAGCTGCACAACAGTTATAGGTAATGGTTTTGTCACCAGTTGCCATGCTAGCAAGCAATTTGGGAATACAGACTGTTGTATAGGAAATTTCTAAGAAGGAAAAATTTCGAAGAAAGAAATACATAGGAGTCTTGAGATGAGAATCAAGCAAAGTGAGGGTAATGATAGTCAAGTTGCCAGAGATGCTTAACAAATAGGTGAGAAGCAGGAAGATAAATAGCACAATCTTCAATTTGGGATCCTCTGTCAATCCTACTAAGATAAACACTGTCACTGATGTACGGTTTTCCATTATTGCCTCCTGATCTGCTTCTGGTCCGGTGAAAATATTGAGATAAAAATTATGCAAAGGGACCAGAAAACATGAAGATGACAATGTCAAAACATTAGTAATTGCTAAAGGAGTACTTTTTGGATATGATTACTTTGGATAAGATAAACTAGCGAAAGCTGTTACTTTTCTTTTGAGTAAAAGCAAATATGTTGTTCAAATTTGATGAAATAAAAAAGTACCTTATGTCACTTTTAGATTCTGGTTTAGTTATATTTATGATAATGAAGTGAAGAGATGAATATGTATGTGAAAAAATTTGACTTATTTTTTCTTAATATGTAGGTATGAAAACATCATATTACTTACACTCAGTCTTGCTGATGATTACATAAATAGCATTGCCTCAAGAAGCTGACAGTGGGGGCAACAGAGAAGCAAGAAGCAAATGGTATATAAATGTGTGTGATGGTTGAAAACAGAAGCCCAGCTTTGGGCTTAAGATACATAGTGGAAATAATTCAGTATAATAATGTTCATACCTCTTCAGTTTGGCCTTTTACCAATCTACTCAACTAACTAAAACTATTCCCTACAGTTTTTTCTGTTGTTGTTGTTGTTTGTTTGTTTGTTTTTTGTAAATTAGTGTAATGTATTTTTTCCCTATTTCGACCACCTCTCTTTTTGTCACTCTTCTCTTGTACCATGTCCTATTCCAAAATTAAACTTATCTGATTACATAGAGAACCTGACTTGAACAAAATTAATCAGATTTAATGTTTCTTCAGATTATTGTTCTGAAAATGGGAAGAGAATAATAAAGCAATATGCAAAATTAGTAAGGGTTCAGCATGAGGGAAAATGAAATATGGTAGAAGAACAAAAGGAAGAGAAAAGGGAGAATAGAGGCAAAGCAGAAAGGGAAGATAGTAAAGACAAAGACTTACCATTAAGTTTGAATTTCTCTTCAGATAAGAATTCTATTTACCTCTTGGCTTTTAAACTGATCTATAGATCAAGGCAGCAAATATGTAATTTATCTTTACTGAGGTGAATAAAAAAGAGAAGCTCTAGTAAATTTTACTCTAATGATCTGTGTCTGAGCAAGGTTTCAGACACTTACAGGTAATACTGACTGCCCTGAAAATATGGTAAATCAAAAGTCAAGCCACATCAAATGAAGTTGAGTATGTGGCTGAGAATTTTATAAGCTCATACTAAGTTAAATGTCATGGATCCTCCTAGGTGTAAACATGTCATCCCTTGAGAGGAAGCCTCTGCTTTGATGACTTCATTATCAGTTATGCTTCTTTGGTGACTTCACCATTTATAACAGACATTAATTAACCAATTTTTATAGGTCTATGGAGAATGCACTGTTGTACACTGTAAAGGTATATGACACTGTCTAAGAGAATTGCAGTTTACCAATGTTTTGAGGGATGCTGGGAGGGATTGGGGGCAGGAGGAGAAAAGGACGACAGTGAATGAGATGGCTGGATGGCATCACTGACTCGATGGACATGAGTTTGAGTGAACTCTGGGATTTGGTGATGGACAGGGAGGCCTGGCATGCTGCAATTCATGGGGTCACAAAGAGTCAGACACGAACGAGAGACTGAACTGAACTGAATGTTTTGAGGAGACAGGATGCATGTGTGCATGTAGCAGTGTACAATGCCCCATGAACTTAAGGGCAAATAAGACTCATGTTTACTATATGGCATTAGAGACTAGGAGAGAAGATTTCTCTGGGGCTTGGGACTGTTGTGGAGATGAACAAGAGAGAATGTTTAAAGAGAGGATGGATCCTCAGTTGGGCATTGGAGACAAAGTAGGAAGTAAAATAAAGCCTTTTATGTAGGATAAATAGTGTCAACAAAGCTACATAAGAATGAAAACTCATGAATTAATAAAAATTTACCAGAGACATTATGAAATAAAAGTTTTCTCCAGGAAATATTTAAGGCTCTGAAGATTCTGGCTTTTAGTGTCAAAATATAATAACATCTTCCTAGTATTCCCAAATCTAAGGGATAATTTCTGAGGAAACTAAATGTAATGGAAATAGTCACTTGAGTCAGAAACAGATCTATCATCCCAAGTCAGAATTAAATTGGACCTAGCTTTCCTATTGCTCCATACTACTCGATATACACTGGAACTGTGTTAATATATATTATATATATATAATATATATAGAAAGTTTATTAATCTTATTTGTATTTACATTAAGAACTGAAAGGAAATTCCCTCCTTTCAAAATCATGATAAAACTTATTTATTTATTTTTAATTAATTAATTACTTTTTAGCATTTTATTTTTATTTTTTTAATATTATTTTATTTTTTAACTTTACAATATTGTATTTGTTTTGCCATATATCAACATGAATCCGCCATTATTTAAAAATGGTGACATTTAGTAAATCAATTTCAGATGAGCTACAATTAAAATAAATTCAGAATAGTTAAATTTAAGTCTATTAACATTAGGCACACTTAGAATTTTTTATTTTCAATAATATGTGGATTTATATATCAGTTTGCAAAATACACTGAAACTTACAAACTGTTACCTTCCAGTTCAGTTCAGTTCAGTCACTCAGTCATGTCCAACTCTTTGCTACCCCATGAATCACAGCACGCCAGGCTTTCCTGTCCATCACCAACTCCCGGAGTCTACCCAAACTCATGTGCCTCAAGTCGATGATGCCATCCAGCCATCTCATCCTCTGGCTTCCCCTTCTCCTCCTGCCCCTCAAATCCCTCCCAGCATCAGGGTCTTTTCCAATGAGTCAGCTCTTCGCATGGAGGTGGCCAAAGTATTGGAGTTTCAGCCTCAGCATCAGTCCTTCCAATGAACATCCAGGATTGGTCTCCTTTAGGATGGACTGGTTGGATCTCCTTGCAGCCCAAAGGACTGTCAAGAGTTTTAACCAGCACCACAGTTCAAAAGCATCAATTCTTTGGTGCTCAGGTTTCTTCACAGTCCAACTCTCACATTCATACTTGACCACTGGAAAAACCATAGCCTTGACTAGATGGACTTTTGATGGAAAAGTAATATCTCTGCTTTTTCATATGCTATCTAGGTTGGTCATAACTTTCCTTCCAAGGAGTAAGCGTCTTTTAATTTCATGGCTGCAATCACCATCTTCAGAGATTTTGGAGCCCCAAAAAATAAAGTCTGACACTGTTTCCACTGTTTCCCCATCTATTTGCCATAAAGTGATGGGACCAGATGCCATGATCTTAGTTTTTGAATGTTGAGCTTTAAGCAAACTTTTTCACTCTCCTCTTTCACTTTCATCAAGAGGCTTTTTAGTTCCTCTTCACTTTCTGCCATAAGGGTGGTGTCATCTGCATATCTGAGGTTATTGATATTTCTCCCAGCAATCTCGATTCCAGCTTGTGCTTCTTCCAGCCCAGCGTTTCTCATAAAGGTAAATAAATAGAATTACGTAGGCAAAAAAATGTGCTGTTAATGTTCACATTTCTTATATTTCTGTTGAATAATGTAGCACTCAGATTTTTTTTTTCCTTCCATGGAGTCACAGTGAAATAGATATTTTTTAAAATAAATTTAACACATGTAGACATTTTGTGATTAGCCATTTGTAGCTCAGATCAGCAATTTATAGACTATCCAAATATCTCCTTTTATTCTTTATATTCACAATATTTAAGTTTATAATAATACAGCATAGTACTAAAATTAAACAACTGTTTATCCTAGCAAGTGATTACGGTTGTTTATTTCCAGATTTAAAGGCATAGTTTCCCTGTGGATTTTGGTGTGTTAGTAAACAATAAACCAAAGACATGTCAATATGGATACAGACTTTTTTCCTATCTCCTTTAACTACATTTTCAGGAGTTTCTCAACAAAATACACTATATTGAAGTCACCATGCACTCTTTTTACCTTCATTTATTTAGAAATTTATTCATTCCCTCCTTGAATACATACTTGTCATGTGCTTGAAATGTGTCAAGCATGCTTCTATGTAATGGGCATAAAACTGTAATCAAGATACATGAATATAAATGTGAGTATATGAAGGGTTAAGAATTAGGTTCAGAGCACACCTGGACGATTTCCAGTTTTAATTCAACACGTAAAGATCTGAGAAGTCATCACTCATGTCTCTATTACCAGAAAAAGCAGAAAAAATTGAAGATCAATGGCTTTCTTGTACCTATTAGAGAACTGAGGTACCAAGGCAAACAACCACAACAAAATGAGGAGAAACAGGCCCACCCAGAGAGAGGGAGCCAAGACCTACTTATCTGGAGACAAAGCCATAAGCTGACAGGAATGCTTCAATTCTTCAAATTGATAAATTTATACATGCTGAATGTCTACAGGGGAATGCCTGTGGGGTAGTGTGAAAGTGAGAAACTCCTAGAAGCTGTATTCTTAGGCAGCAGAGCAGGATTGCTGTGGGTTTTACTTCTAGGACTCCACCAAATTCTCAGAGTGAAAAGCCAAGGAAGATCCCCATTTGACTCTAGAGTGGAACAGAGATGAGTTACCATGAAATGTTACCAGAGCACTTTCATATATAAAGGCCTACTTTCCACAGCACAAGACATTACCAGAAGACTATCACACCTGATGAAAGGGCATTTCTCACACTCTAGCCCCCAACACACTTGTCCTGCCTAAAAGTGGAAAAAAGTTGGATCACCAGAGACACTGTGATGATGATAGCCCTATAAAATAGGCCTAATGCAATCAGATTTCATTATAAAATTATAGAATGCTTACCGTCTTCCACAGCTTGACACAACATCAACAGAGCTCTGGTACAATGGAATTAAAGTGTAAAGAGTGCAAGATGCAGACACTTTCTGAAGAGGAGTGCTTAAGAAAACCCCAAATCAACAAGAGATTCACAATGAAGAATGCTAGAGGAATTTGACCCTGCTAGCACCAATTGCTATAGCAACCACTAAATAAAACCTACTTCTAGCAAGATCAATAGAATACCTCACATTAAAGGCCTATTTACCTTAGTTCCTGTTACTAGACAGATCATTTCCTGCCTCCAACACAAAATTTCGAATCATGCCAAAAGGAGAAAAAATCTACAGACGGAAGTGGGAAGGCAATCACCAAAAACAGAATCACAGAACTGATGTTAAAATTAATATGTTAAAGGCTATAATGGAAAATCTAGATAAACACGAAGAACTCCATGAAAATATAACCAGAGAGAAGAAAACTCTAAGAAAGAATCAAAAGAAAATGTCAGTATTGAAAAAAGTAGAGTGAAAAGAGGGCTTCCCAGGTGACACTAATGGTAAAGACCCCACCTGCCAATGCAGGAGACATAAGAGACATGGGTCCAATCCCTGGGTCGAGATCACCTGGAGGAGGGCATAGCAACCCACGCCAGTATTCTTGCCTGGATTAGAGGAACCTGCCAGACTATGGTCCAAAGTGTTGCAAAGAATCAGACACGAATGAAGTGACTTAACAAACACATACACACACAGTGAAAATAAAGAATGCCTTTTATGAACTCATTAGTAGACTGAACATAGCTGTCGAGACTAGCTAGACAAACAGGGTTTCCAAAAGTGCGATACAACGAGAGAATGAGAAATGAGACACAAGAATCCAGAGAAAAGTAGGATCAGGGGACCAACACCGCTCCAAGGTGAAGGTCCCGAAACTGAATCCAAGCCAGCTTCATTATACTTTCAGCCGTGAAGGAAAGAATATGTGGGGAGTTAAACTATAACTCATGTGGCCTTCAGGGCCAAAGAACAAAATGATCATTAACCATTGAGTAGTTAGGGAACAGTAATCAATAACACATTAGTAACTAAGACTAATATCCTTATCTATAGATTTTCCACCAGATGTGTAAAACATGTGACTCCGAGACGCCAGTTGAGAAACAGTCTGGGGTCAGATTTCCGACCCCAGGGTCATATCTGTTTTCAAGATTATGAACTGTTCCCTCTGGACTTGTTCCAAGAGTCTCATGCCTTATAGCATCCAGTTTATCAATAATTATAAATTTATTTTGCAGCCCTTGTCGGGGCCTGCTTTTCTTTTATTCTTCCTGTCTCCTACACATAGCCAAGGAAAACTTTAGCAAGCTTGAAGACAGGTCAATAGAAAATCCCCAAACTGAAATACAAAGAGAAAAAGGATAAAAACAATCAAGCAAAAAGGGAGAAAAAAAAAAAAAAAAAGCCCAGCATCTAAGAAGTAATGGACAATTTCAAAACATGCAACACATGTTTGATTGGAAAACTAGGAGAACAAAGGAAAAACAGAGCCAGAGACATATTTGAAGTGACAATGACTGAGAACTTTTCAACATTAATGTCAAACACAAAATCTCAGATCTAGAAATTTAAGACAAGACCAAACAGGATAAACACTTCTCACTTCCCCTTACAACACCTTCCACCAAAACTAACTAAATAAATAAAACTACACTTAGTCATAACATATTCAAACCACAAAAAAACTGGAGGCAAAGAAAGATCTTGAAAAAAAAAAGCCAGAAAAAAAAAAATCTCTAAAGAGAAATTGGATACGAGTTATAGTTTCTCATCAGAAACTGAAAGCAAGAAGAGAGGAGTGAACTACTGAATTTTTTGAAAGAAATAAATACTCAGATAAAACATCCTTCAAAGGTGAAAAATAAATAATAGCTTGCTGCCACAGGCTGGAATGTTTGTGTCACCTGGTCACAGAGTCGGACAGAACCTAGTGACTGAACAACAACAAAATTGATATGTTGAAACTGAATACCAAGTGGAGTGATATTTGAAGTGGGGCTTAAACGTGATGCTTATAAGGAGAGACCCTCAGAAATGGGACTAGTGCCCATTTAAAGAGGCCCCAGAGAGCATCCTTGATCTGTTCTGCCATGTGAGGACATGATGGAAAGACTGTTAAATCTATTAATATGTAGCAGGGACTCCTTGCCCTGTGCTGTGCTCAGTCATGTCCAGGACTTTGCAACCTTGTGGGCCATAGCCAACCAGGCTCCTCTGTCCGTGAAATTTTCCAAGCAAGAATACAGGAGTGAACTGCCATTTCCTACTCTAGGGGATCTTCCTGACCCAGTGATCGAACCTGAGTCTCCTGCATCTCCTGCATTAGCAGGCACATTCTTTACCTATTGAGCCACCTGGGAAACCCCTTAGACACTGAATCTGCAGCACCTAGATCTTACACTTTTCAGCCTCTGGGATTTTGAGAAATATGTGTTTGCTGTTCAAGCCACTCAATTTATAATATTTTGTTATAGCAGCTCAAGTGGGCTAAGAGAAATAAAAGAGAATCCATTTGCAACAGACTTGCCCTGTTAAACAAAGTTCTTTAGGAAAAAGGCAAATGATATACAGGTCAGAAACTCAGATATACGTCAAGAAAAGGAGACTATTGAAGATAAGATAATGGTATAATTACCTTTGACTATTCCAATATTCTTGCCTGGAGAATTCCATGGACAGAGGACCTGGATGGGCTACAACACATGGGGCAGCAAAGAGTTGAACACCCTGAGCAACTAATCCTTTCACTTTTCACTTTCATTTTTACTAATCTGATGAAACTTCTAAGTAGCACCAATTCTATTAGTTGAGTTTTAATAAAATTAATTACAAATTCAACATCATTACTATAAGTATGAATGGTAATATTCTGATATCCAATTTAGATTACCTTCAAATTCCTGTCTGTTTCATTGTTCTCCCTCCTTCACTCCCTATTTTTTTCTTCATTACTATCATTTTCCCTCTACCTTTTCCTTCTTTTATTACTTCTTCCTTTTTTTTTTTTTTTTTTTTTGCTTTATTCAACAGTTTTAAGGAGAAACTCTGACAAGATTGTCAGTGAAGTAATAGAAACTTACACAATGCCTTCCCTGAAGTTGGCTTAAAGCTCAACATTCAGAAAACAAAGATCACGGCATCAGGTCCCATCACTTTATGGCAAATAGATGGGGAAACAGTGGAAACAGTGGCTGACTTTATTTTTCTGGGCTCCAAAATCACTGCAGATGGTGACTACAGCCATGAAATTAAAAGACGCTTACTTCTTAGAAGTTAAGTTATGACCAACCTAGACAGCATATTCAAAAGCAGAGACATTACTTTGCCAACCAATGTCTCTCTAGTCAAGGCTATGGTTTTTCCAGTGGTCATGTATGGATGTGAGAGTTGGACTATAAAGAAAGCTGAGCACCAAAGAATTGATGCTTTTGAACTGTGGTGTTGGAGAAGACTCTTGAGAGTCCCTTGGACTGCAAGGAGATCCAAACAGTTCATCCTAAAGGAGATCGGTCCTGGGTGTTCATTGGAAGGACTGATGAAGCTGAAACTCCAATACTTTGGCCACCTCATGCGAAGAGCTGACTCAGTGGAAAAGACCCTTATCCTGGGAAAGATTGAGGGCAGGAGGAGAAGGAGACTACAGAGGATGAGATAGTTGCATGGCATCACTGATTCAATGGATGTGAGTTTGAGTGAACTCCGGGAGTAGGTGATGGACAGGGAGGCCTGGCGTGCTGCAATTCATGGGGTCACAAAGAGTCGGACATGACTGAGCGACTGAACTGAACTGAACTGAACTGAATGGGTAACTTGAACATTTAATAATTTTGAAGAACCAACGGCTTCAAAGTTCCTGCATTTGAAGAACAGCATACATTTACATAATCAAAGTCAAACTAATCCCAAGTATATTAAAAGACCTAAGCATCTCATGATCCAACTACCAAACACCAAAAGATAATGAGAAAATATTTAATGTGGCCAGAAAAGAAGACTAACTACATACTATGAACATGGGGGAACAATGGCATAAAAATTTTCTAACTTCTTCACAAACACTGGAGGCCAGAAAACAAAAGGGAATCTTTATAGTGTTCTGAAAGAAAAAAACAATTGTCAACCCAGAATTCTGTACAATGAAACTACCCTTCAAAAATGAAGGGGAAATAAATATATTTTCAGATAAAATAAAACTAAGAGTATTTTCCACTAACACATTTGCTCTCCAAGAAGCTGTCAACAGTATAAATTATGTATGGGACTTTTCAACAGATGCCAAATTGGTTTAGAACTGAAGTGTGTAACAGAGACTTGGTAGGGTATGAGAAAGACAAATATTACAGCAGTTTAAACAAACAAACAGAAATTTATTTTTGTCCCTTTTAAATGTTCAGACAGGTAGGATGAAAATATTCAATGAAGACTTAGAGTTTCTAAGCTAATATCTCTGCAATGCTGTCAGGAAGCTGGATGAGTTCTATTAATATCTTTTTTATTCACCATTCCTACTGTAATTACTTATCATCAATGTGCCAAACAGCTAGCCATCACATCTGCATAACAACAGTGAGATAGGCTAGAGAGGAAGAAAAGGGAGAATGCTGTTTATCAAAGAGTAATTCCTGGAATTTGCATAAAGTATCTTGATTTACATTCTTCAGACAGAATTTATTCACTGGGCCACAAGTTGCAAGGAAGTCTGGTGAGACACAAAAATAAATATTCCATTAACACAGAAGAAGTGGAGAATGTTTACTTATTAGGAAATATCAATTTAAGACCCAATAAAAAATAACACAAACGCTAATGAAAGGAAGCTTTTAGAACAGAAATGGAATTGCATACAGAACATGAAATGTCTAGAGAATTGATAATGGTGCATTCAGTATGAGGTACAACTCTTTTCTATGACAGGCTAAATTCTTACAGTGTCTTACATGGTCACTTTTTAGTAACAGTGAGAATGATTTTTTTTTTTTTCTGTTTCTGTTTCTAAAACATTATGTATGTATTTAGGATTTCAAAACATGAATGTGTGGGAGGGCAAACATATTAGAGGAATCAAAACTGAATTCTCTGGACATATAGTTTAAAGTAGCATAAAAAAGAAAAAATATATATATATATATATAATTATATTTTTTCAAATATTTAGTGCATGGAGAGAACTCTTGTATAACACATACATTTGTGATCCCTTGGGAATGGGTTTCTTAGATTTAATATCCTCATAAGATTTCTTCATAATTTTCCTTCGGGGCACAGAAGTATAAATACTTCATGGGATCAAGTGTTTTTTTTTGTTTGTTTTTTTGTTTTTATTTTTTTTTAATTTTATTTTATTTTTAAACTTTAGAATATTGTATTGGTTTTGTCCAATATCGAAATGAATCCACCACAGGTATACATGTGTTCCCCATCCTGAACCCTCCTCCCTCCTCCCTCCCCATACCATCCCTCTGGGTCGTCCCATTGCACCAGCCCCAAGCATCCAGTATGGTGCATCGAACCTGGACTGGCAACTCGTTTCATACATGATACTATACATGTTTCAATGCCATTCTCCCAAATCTTCCCACCCTCTCCCTCTCCCACAGAGTCCATAAGACTGTTCTATACATCAGTGTCTCTTTTGCTGTCTCATATACAGGGTTATTGTTACCATCTTTCTAAATTTCATATATATGCATTAGTATACTGTATTGGTGTTTTTCTTTCTGGCTTACTTCACTCTGTAAAATAGGCTCCAGTTTCATCCACCTCATTAAAACTGATTCAAATGTTTTCTTTTTAATGGCTGAGTAATACTCCATTGTGTATATGTACCACTGCTTTCTTATCCATTCATCTGCTGATGGACATCTAGGTTGCTTCCATGTCCTGGCTATTATAAACAGTGCTGCGATGAACATTGGGGTACATGTGTCTTTTTCCCTTCTGGTTTCCTCAGTGTGTATGCCTAACAGTGGGGTTGCTGGATCATAAGGCAGTTCTATTTCCAGTTTTTTAAGGAATCTCCACACTGTTCTCCATAGTGGCTGTACTAGTTTGCATTCCCACCAACAGTGTAAGAGGGTTCCCTTTTCTCCACACGCTTTCCAGCATTTATTGCTTGTAGACTTTTGGATTGCAGCCACTCTGACTGGCGTGAAATGGTACCTCATTGTGGTTTTGATTTGCATTTCTCTGATAATGAGTGATGTTGAGCATCTTTTCATGTGTTTGTTAGCCATCTTTATGTGTTCTTTGGAGAAATGTTCATTTAGTTCTTTGGCCCATTTTTTGATTGGGCCATTTATTTTTATGGAATTGAGCTGTAGGAGTTGCTTTTATATTTTTGAGATTAGTTGTTTGTCAGTTTCTTCATTTGCTATTATTTTCGCCCATTCTGAAGGCTGTCTTTTCACCTTGCTAATAGTTTCCTTTGTTGTGCAGAAGCTTTTAAGTTTAATTAGGTCCGATTTGTTTATTTTTGCTTTTATTTCCAACATTCTGGGAGGTGGGTCATAGACGATCCTGCTGTGATGTATGTCGGAGAGTGTTTTGCTTATGTTCTCCTCTAGGAGTTTTATAGTTTCTGGTCTTACGTTTAGATCTTTAATCCATTTTGAGTGTACTTTTGTGTATGGTGTTAGAAAGTGCTCTAGTTTCATTCTTTTACAAGTGGTTGACCAGTTTTCCCATCACCACTTGTTAAAGAGATTGTCTTTTCTCCATTCTATATTCTAGCCTCCACTGTCAAAGATGGTGTCCATATGTGCGTGGATTTATCTCTGGGCTTTCTATTTTGTTCCATTGATCAATATTTCTGTCTTTGTGCCAGTACCATACTGTCCTGATAACTGTGGCTTTGTAATAGAGCCTGAAGTCAGGTAGGTTGATTCGTCCAGTTCCATTCTTCTTTCTCAAGATAGCTTTGATTATTTGAGTTTTTTTTTTATTTCCATACAAATTGTGAAATTATTTGTTCTAGCTCTGTGACGAATACCATTGGTAGCTTGATAGGGATTGCATTGAATCTATAAATTGCTTTGGGTAATATACTCATTTGCACTATATTAATTCTTCCAATCCGTGAACATGGTATATTTCTCCATCTATTAGTGTCTTCTTTGATTTTTTCACAAGTGTTTTATACTTTTCTATATAGAGGTCTTTAGTTTCTTTAGGTAGATATATTCCTAAGGATTTTATTCTTTCCGTTGCAATGGTGAATGGAATTGTTTCCTTAATTTCTCTTTCTATTTTCTCATTATTAGTGTATAGGAATACAAGGGATTTCTGTGTGTTGATTTTATATCCTGCAACTTTACTATAATCATTGATTAGTTCTAGTAATTTTCTGGTGGAGTCTTTAGAGTTTTCTATGTAGAGGATCAGGTCATCTGCAAATAGTGAGAGTTTTACTTCTTCTTTTCCAATTTGGATTCCTTTTATTTCTTTTTCTGCTCTGATTGCTGTGGCCAAAACTTCCAAAACTATGTTGAATAGTAATGGTGAAAGTGGGCACCCTTGTCTTGTTCCTGACTTTAGAGGAAATGCTTTCAATTTTTCACCATTGAGGATAATGTTTGCTGTGGGTTTGTCATATATAGCTTTTATTATGTTGAGGTATGTTCCTTCTATTCCTGCTTTCTGGAGAGTTTTTATCATAAATGGATGTTGAATTTTGTCAAAGGCTTTCTCTGCATCTATTGAGATAATCATATGGTTTTTATTTTTCAATTTGTTAATGTGGTGTATTACATTGATTGATTTGCGGATATTGAAGAATGCTTGCATCCCTGGGATACAGCCCACTTGGTCATGGTGTATGATCTTTTTAATGTGTTGTTGGATTCTGATTGCTAGAATTTTGTTAAGGATTTTTGCATCTGTGTTCATCAGTGATATTGGCGTGTAGTTTTCTTTTTTTGTGGGATCTTTGTCAGGTTTTTGTATTAGGGTGATGGTGGCCTCATAGAATGAGTTTGGAAGTTTACCTTCCTCTGCAATTTTCTGGAAGAGTTTGAGTAGGATAGGTGTCAGCCCTTCTCTAAATTTTTGGTAGAATTCAGCTGTGAAGCCGTCTGGACCTGGGCTTTTGTTTGCTGGAAGATTGTTGATTACAGTTTCAATTTCCGTGCTTGTGATGGGTCTGTTAAGATTTTCTATTTCCCTCTACTCCAGTTTTGGAAAGTTGTACTTTTCTAAGAATTTTACCATTTCTTCCACGTTGTCCATTTTATTGGCATATAATTGTTGATAGTAGTCTCTTATGATCCTTTGTATTTCTGTGTTGTCTGTTGTGATCTCTCCATTTTCATTTCTAATTTTATTGATTTGAATTTTCTCCCTTTGTTTCCTGATGAGTCTGGCTAATGGTTTGTCAATTTTATTTATCCTTTCAAAGAACCAGCTTTTGGCTTTGTTGATTTTGGCTATGGTTTCTTTTGTTTCTTTTGCATTTATTTCTGCCCTAATTTTTAAGATTTCTTTCCTTCTACTAACCCTGGGGTTCTTCATTTCTTCCTTTTCTAGCTGCTTTAGGTGTAGAGTTAGGTTATTTATTTGACTTTTTTCTTGTTTCTTGAGGTATGCCTGTATTGCTATGAACTTTCCCCTTAGCACTGCTTTTACAGTGTCCCACAGGTTTGGGGTTGTTCTGTTTTCATTTTCATTCATTTCTATGCAAATTCTGATTTCTTTTTTGATTTCTTCTGTGATTTGTTGGTAATTCAGCAGCGTGTTGTTCAGCCTCCATATGTTTGAATTTTTAATCGTTTTTCTCCTGTAATTGAGATCTAATCTTACTGCATTGTGGTCAGAAAAGATGCTTGGAATGATTTCAATTTTTTTGAATTTACCAAGGCTAGATTTATGGCCCAGGATGTGATCTATCCTGGAGAAGGTTCCATGTGCGCTTGAGAAAAAGGTGAAATTCATTGTTTGGGGATGAAATGTCCTATAGATATCCATTAGGTCTAACTGGTCTATTATATCATTTAAAATTTGTGTTTCCTTGTTAATTTTCTGTTTAGTTGATCTATCCATAGGTGTGAGTGGGGTATAAAAGTCTCCAACTATTAGTGTGTTATTGTTAATTTCTCCTTTCATACTTGTTAGCATTTGTCTTACATATTGCGATGCTCCCATGTTGGGTGCATATATATTTATAATTTTTATATCTTCTTCTTGGATTGATCCTTTGATCATTATGTAGTGACCATCTTTGTCTCTTTTCACAGCCTTTGTTTTAAAGTCTATTTTATCTGATATGAATATTACTACTCCTGCTTTCCTTTGGTCTCTATTTGCATGGAAAATCTTTTTCCAGCCCTTCACTTTCAGTCTGTATGTGTCCCCTGTTTTGAGGTGGGTCTCTTGTAGACAACATATGTAGGGGTCTTGTTTTTGTATCCATTCAGCCAGTCTTTGTCTTTTGGTTGGGGCATTCAACCCATTTACGTTTAAGGTAATTACTGATAAGTATGATCCCGTTGCCATTTACTTTATTGTTTTGGGTTCGAATTTATATACCGTTTCTGTGTTTCCTGTCTAGATAATATCCTTTAGTATTTGTTGGAGAGCTGGTTTGGTGGTGCTGAATTCTCTCAGCTTTTGCTTGTCTGTAAAGCTTTTGATTTCTCCTTCATATTTGAATGAGATCCTTGCTGGGTACAATAATCTGGGCTGTAGGTTATTTTCTTTGATCACTTTAAGTATGTCTTGCCATTCCCTCCTGGTTTGAAGAGTTTCTATTGAAAGATCACCTGTTATCCTTATGGGAATTCCCTTTTGTGTTATTTGTTGATTTTCCCTTGCTGCTTTTAATATTTGTTCTTTGTGTTTGATCTTTGTTAATTTGATTAATATGTGTCTTGGGGTGTTTCGCCTTGGGTTTATCCTGTTGAGGACTCTGGGTTTCTCGGACTTGAATGATTAATTCTTTCCCCATTTTAGGGAAGTTTTCAACTATTATCTCCTCAAGTATTTTCTCATGGTCTTTCTTTTTGTTTCTTCTTCTGGGACCCCTATGATTCGAATGTTGTAGCATTTAATATTGTCCTGGAGGTCTCTGAGATTGTCCTCATTTCTTTTAATTCGTTTTTCTTTTTTCCTCTCTGATTCATTTATTTCTACCATTCTATCTTCTAATTCACTAATCCTATCTTCTGCCTCTGTTACTCTACTATTTGTTGCTCCCAGAGTGTTTTTAATTTCATTTTTCGCATTATTCATTATTTATTGACTCTTTTTTATTTCTTCTGGGTGCTTGTTAAACCTTTCTTGCATTTTCTCAATCCTTGCCTCCAGGCTATTTATCTGTGATTCCATTTTGATTTCAAGATTTTGGATCATTTTCACTATCATTATTCGGAATTCTTTATCAGGTAGATTCCCTATCTCTTCCTCTTTTGTTTGGTTTGGTGGGCATTTATCCTGTTCCTTTATCTGCTGGGTATTCCTCTGTCTGTTCATCTTGTTTCAGTCGCTGAGTTTGGGGTGTCCTTTCTGTATTCTTGCAGTTTGTGGAGTTCTCTTTATTGTGGAGTTTCCTCATTGTGTGTGGGTTTGTACAGGTGGCTTGTCAAGGTTTCTTGGTTAGGGAAGCTTGTGTTGGTGTTCTGGTGGGTGGAGCTGTATGTCTTCTCTCTGGAGTGCAATGAAGTTTCCAGTTATGAGTTATGAGATGTCTATGGTTTTGGGGTGACTTTGGGCAGCCTGTATCTTGGAGCTCAGGGCTGTGTTCCTTTGTTGCTGGAGAATTTGTTTGGTATGTCTTGCCCTGGAACTTGTTGGCTCTTGTGTGGTGCTTGGTTTCAGTGTAGGTATGGAGGCGTTTGATGAGCTCCTGTCAATTAATGTTCCCTGGAGTCAGGGTTTGGACTTAAGCCTCCTGCTTCCAGTTATCGGTCTTATTTTTACTGTAGTTTCAAAACTTCTCCTTCTATACAGCACCATTGATAAAATATCTAGGTTAAAGATGAAAAGTTTCTCCACCGTGAGGCTCACCCAGAGACGTTCACAGCGTTACATGGAGAAGAGAAGAGGGAGGAGGGAGTTAGAGGTGACCCGGGGATCAAGTGTTGAATAATTTTATATAGCATAGTAGTAATACTTAGAAATATATTCATTACATATATAACAAATTGTAATGGGCAAATGCAATACACTAGTCAAAAAATCTAAAAATAGGCTTTAATTACAAAGTATTTACATTTACAAATTTGTCAAAAATAGATTACAAAAAACAATCATTCACTGAGGGGTGGAGTGAGATCCATTCAGAGAAGAATAAAATATCAGCACACTCTGTTCAGTATGATGATAAAAAAATTAAATATTGAGGTAGAGATGACTTTTTCTGAATAAATCTTTGTATATATCTTCTCTGAAAAAATATTTGAGTTTTTAGGTGTTTTTGGCAGACTACTTGAGTCCAAACAGATGAAAAGAATTGATATGTCTAAAAGGTGGCACTAGAGGTAAAGAATCCACGTACCAATGCAGGAGATGCAAGAAACGCAGGCTTGATCTGTGGATCAGGAAGATCCCCTGGAGTAGGAACTGGCAACCTACTCCAGTATTCTTGCCTGGAAAACTCCATTGACAGGAGTGTGGAGGGACACAGTTCATCAGGCCACAGAGTTGGACATGGCTGAGTGCCTGAGCACACAAATAAAATTTAAAAACCATATTTTCTTTCAGATACATTTTAACCTACACTGGTCTATTTTTGCCGTAAGTATTAACTTCTTTTTTCTAAACCTCTTACAGTTTGATTTAGGGAAAATGGTTAAAAAAAAATAACATATGGAATACAGTAGTAATTTAGTACTAAAAAAATTTCCTTTAAAATTTATCTGATCTTCACAATATCTAACACAACTAGACATCATTGCATTAATAGGGCAAGCATCTAATGGTTTTGTAATGTGAGCCTTGTAATTCTTTTACACTGTGTATTGGGATTATTTGGTGTGTGTAATTATTGAAGTTCAAACAAGAAATGATTTGACACAGTAAAATTCTGAGTTAAGTGTTTTATATATACATATGCCTACAATTGTTTCCACTGAACTGTGTCTGTAAATGAAGAAAACTTTATAGTAGTTTGCTCTATAATTACATGAATATAAAAAGGATGTCTATGAAAAAAAATCATATCTCCAAGCATATAACTCGTGTTTTTGGCTTTTATTTCTGAACACAAGTCCGTATTTCCCCCTGGAAGAATGTGGTTTAGGTTACTAAGCTTTGTATTTCCTTCCACTCATTTCATAAAAATCAGTTCTTACTTGTTTTCTGAGAACGCTTGAGACAGATTCTTTGAGCTATTCAAAATTAAAATTAGCAATATTATTTCTAATTTGTTAATAAGGTGACTGCAAATCATCTTCAAAATGTCAAGACTTCTCTAAAAAGTGAGATACCATAATTGTAGAAGAATCTGTTAGGCCCACCTTGTTGAAGAAATTGTATGACTAACTCTTAGAATATAGATTTTCAAATCAGAAATAGAACAAGTATGGAAGTCATAGAAGGGCATAATTATATTCTTTTACAATAAAAGGTTCAGCTACCACTTAGTAGCTGAAGAATGCAAATTTGACATTGCCATTAATAACATTAAAGTTATTCTCTAATATCTGCTTTGGAAAATCACATCAAGTATAGATATCATAGTTTAATTTTTTTTTCAAATAAGGAAAAAGTAATAAATACTTGGGATAACAATATTAATAATACAAATGTAAAAGAATAAATTTAACAGAGTGCTTTAGTAAATCATTTCTTTAAACATCCACAAGCAATGAATACAATGAAATCAACATGTTTAACATAAAAGGGATCAGTACAACATGGAAGTAAATAGAATTCTTTTATTTAGAAAGCATCAGG
This sequence comes from Bos javanicus, assembly GCF_032452875.1. Lineage (NCBI taxonomy): Eukaryota > Metazoa > Chordata > Mammalia > Artiodactyla > Bovidae > Bos > Bos javanicus. The sequence goes on from NC_083872.1 coordinate 59,726,343, forward strand.
GGTAATTTAATTCCTGGGGCATTGAATATTTTTATAAAGAGTATGGAGGATGTAAGAAATATAGTGCGTCAAACTGCATAGACACATATAGGAAAATGATCTTCGCAGGCTGAGCGGTACAGAATCTGCCTGCCATTGCAAGGGGTGCAGGAGACAGGAGTTTGATTCCTGGAGTAGGAAATGGCAACCACCTCCAATATTACTGCCTTGGAAATCCCATGGATAGAGGAGCCTAGTGGGCTATAGTCTATGGAGTCACAAAGATTTGACACGACTGAGCATGCATGCATATAGGAAAACAACTCAAAAAAGATTAATTGAAATAATACGGACACGATACTTTTCATTAAAATGTTTGTTTTTACTATGTTTTGTATTGTTTACTTGTCATATATACTGGAAAACAACTATCCATTGAGTATAGCAAAACCAATAAAGAAAATTAATAGTAAAAATGGTATATACGTATTGCAAAAAAGATTTCAGATCTATTAGAAGTCAAATCTTTAATTACTAGAAATCAATGCTGTCTCAGTCACTGACCATCACAGGAATTGTAATATAACTCTAAACACTGATTTTTGAATAAACACCCAGATACTCTCTTTCTAATAAGACAAAGCATCTTAATGACTTTGCACAGGTTCAGTTCGGTTCAGTTCAGTTCAGTCGCTCACTTGTGTCCGACCCTTTGTGACCCCATGAATCGCAGCACACCAGGCCTCCTTGTCCATCACCAACTCCCGGAGTCCACCCAAACCCATGTCCATTGACTTGGTGATGCCATCCAACCATCTCATCCTCTGTCATCCCCTACTCCTCCTGCCCTCAATCTTTCCCAGCATCAGGGTCTTTTCCAATGAGTCAGCTCTTCGCATCAGGTGGCCAAAGTATGGGAGAGTCAGCCTCAACATCAATCCTTCCAATGAACACCCAGGACTGATCTCCCCCAGGATGGACTGGTTGGATTTCCTTGCAGTCCAAGGGACTCTCAAGAGTCTTCTCCAATGCCACAGTTCAAAACCATCAATTCTTCTGCACTCAGCTTTCTTTATAGTCCAACTCTCACATCCATACATGACCACTGGAAAAACCATAGCCTTGCACAGGTTAAATGCCGGAGTCCAGCTCCAGCAGCCAGGGAATCAACCTGAAGAGATGAGCGGTGTTGGCAAGAAACGATGCAGCCTCTCAGTTTTCTTGGACTGCATATTTATTTTAAGCTTAAGGTTCTCTTTTATACTTTTACAAAAGCATTAGGTCAGAGGTTTGACTTTTTCAGTTCCCCCTGACCCAGATTTGTTGTCTCCATAAATCACTGTTGCCCCTCAAAAGGAGTTCCGCCTCAGCGATTCTCTTATCTACTTCTCATGTGTCCTTGTGAATACACTGTAACTCATGCTAATGTCTGAGCTGCATACCACATTCCTCAGATTATTTCTTATCTTTCTAAATCCTGTTTGCCCCTAGTATCCTGAGCTCACTTTCTCTAAAAAGGCTTCTAACTACTAATATCTCCAAAATTCCTAATCTCTATAAGCTATAGTAAAATATGCTAGCATTACAACATTCCTTAAATCTTTAGCTTCTAACGATTTATATTATTCCTAAGCCCTAAATTCAGCAAACCCCTTTGCCATAAACATTTCCCTCACAAATAGGTTTCAGATAGCAATCCCTCCCATGACCTCAAGCTGCAGCTTATGTGCTCATCCTGGAACACTCTTTTGTAAAGGTCCTTTAACGAATGTCAGTGATTAACTTCATGAATTATTCTCTGAGCACAGCTGCAGAAGGCTTTGTGCCTTCCCATGCTCCTCTCAAGAACAATAAGCACCTCAGTATTCTTTTCAGCCAACTCAGCCAAGGAGAGGGAAAAACAAGTCAGATTCACAAGGCCTAACTCCTTCATCCTGGGTCCGTGCCTGCAGGATAAGGAGAGGGAGTTGGGGCTGTGCCTCCATTTTGTCAGTAATGCCTAACGCGGCTCCTGACAGTTAAATGGAAATAAAAGGAAATACATTTATAATAACTGATACCATTTTATTTTACTTATATGTGCAGAGTAGAATCCACTTTTAAGGGATAGGTCTGGAGACATATAAACCCATCCCATTTTCAGGGGAAAAATTATGAGAAATATTATTCTGAAGAGAACTCATATATGGAAAGAATTTATGTTGACTGCTTTTTGAGGGCTTCCCTTGTGGCTTAGCTGGTAAAGAAAGAATTTATGTTGACCGTAGCATGTAATTAAGAAGCACTGGAAGTTGCACACTTGAGAAACCATTTGCAAATAGATAAATTAGAAAAGAGGTACCTTTCTCTTCTTTCTCAGAAGGCAGGTAAGGTGGTCTGGTATTTCCATCTCTTTAAAAATTTTCCACATTTTGTTGTGATCTGCACAGTTAAAGGCTTTAGCATAGTCAGTGAAGCAGAATTAGATGCTTTTCTGGAATTCTCTTGATTTTTTTTGTGTGTGATTCAAAGGAAGTTGGCAAGGTGAGTTCTTGGTTCCTCTGCCTTTTCTAAAGTCAGCTTGTATATCTGGAACTTCTCAGTTCATGAACTGTTGAAGCCTAGCTTTAAGGATTTTGAGCATTAGTTTGCTAACATATAGAATGAATGCAATTTTGCAGTAGTTTGAACATTCTTTGGCATTGCCTTTCTTTGGGACTGGAATAAAATCTGACCTTTTCCAGTCCTGTGGCCACTGCTGAGTTTTCCAAATGTGCTGGCATATTGAGTACAGCACTTTAGCAGCAGAAACTTTTAGGATTTGAAATAGCTCAACTGGAATTCCATCACCTCCTCTAGCTTTGTTTGTAGTAATGCTTCCAAAGGCCCACTTGACTTCACACTCCAGGATGTCTGGCTCTAGGTGAGGGATCACACTATCATGGGTATTTGGGTCAGTAAGACCTTTTTCTTTTTGGACAGTTCTTCCATGTATTCTTGCCACCTCTTCTTAATATCACATAATAAAATGTGCCTTTTCACTATGTGCTCCAGGTTCTCAGTCATGTCTGACTCTTAGTGACCCCATGGATCACCATTTTCTAAAACTGAGTTATGAGATAAATCCAACTTTGTTTCATAGCAACAGAGTGTCACTTAATATCAGTAGCTAACGTTAGGTTTAATTCTCAAAGTCAGTTTTCTCTCAATTCCAATTCCTTTTCTTTATAAATTAAGTAATTCTAATCCAGGAAATAAGGGATATACTCTTTTACTGTGGTGTCACTAGTGTGGGTCTGTATATTTACTATTTCAGCAAATTTCCAACCAAGAAAGATACATTTTCTTTGTGCAACTATTCCATCCACTAACTTGCTTTTAGAGGTGATAGTATCACACCTTTTCTATCTCATTCTCTTTGTTCTTGCTTATAAGACCTTATAATTCTTCCACCTGTTGGTCAGCCCAACATAAACTATTTGGTGGCTGTTTTTAAAATCTGATATACCATGCCCTGTGTTTGTACCATTATATCAGTATATGGGCAACAGTAAATTGTTATTTCATGTACAAATTTTCAAAGTACTTTTATTTTTACCCTGGTGGTGCCAGCCAAGAACCTGCCTGCAAATGCAGGAAACAAAATGAGATGTGGGTTCAGTCCCTCACTTGGGAAGATCCCCTAAAGGAGGGCATGGCAACCCATTTCAGTGTACTTGCCTGGAGAATCCCATGGACAGAGGAGCCTGGTGGGCTGTAGTCCATAGATTCACAAAGATTAGGTATGACTGAAGCAACTTAGCACTCATATGTTTAATTACTATTATTATCATTGAATGATTCTGAGAATCTAATGCTATAATTTTTTTCCGAATGATCTATTCCTATAATTCTATTTGTATTTTCTTTTTTTAATTAAGTAATTAATTAATTTTACTTTACAATATTGTTTTGGTTTTGCCATACATTTACTTGAATCCGCCAGGAGTGTACATGTGTTCCCCATCCTGAACCTCCCCCTGACGTCCCTCCCCATCCCATCCCTCTGGATCATCCCAGTGCACGAGCCCCGAGCACCCTGTATCATGCATCAAATCTGGGCTGGCGATTCACTTCCAATATGATATTTTACATGTTTCAGTGCCATTCTCCCATATCATCCCACCCTAGCCCTTTCCCACAGAGTCCAAAAGCCTGTTCTATGCATCTGCATCTCTTTTGCTGTCTTGCATACAGGGTTATCATTACTTTCTTTCTAAATTCCATATATATGTGTTAGTATAGCTGGAATCAAGATTGCTGGGAGAAATATCAATAACCTCAGATATGCAGATGACACCACCCTTATGACAGAAAGTGAAGAGGAACTCAAAAGCCTCTTATGAAAGTGAAAGTGGAGAGTGAAAAAGTTGGCTTAAAGCTCAACATTCAAAAACGAAGATCATGGCATCCCATCCCATCACTTCATGGGAAATAGATGGGGAAACAGTGGAAACAGTGTCAGACTTTATTTTTCTGGGCTCCAAAATCACTACAGATAGTGATTGCAGCCATGAAATTAAAAGACGCTTACTCCTTGGAAGGAAGGTTATGACCAACCTAGATAGCATATTCAAAAGCAGAGACATTATTTTGCCAACAAAGGTTCGTCTAGTCAAGTCTATGGTTTTTCCTGTGGTCATGTATGGTTGTGAGAGTTGGACTGTGAAGAAGGCTGAGTGCTGAAGAATCGATGCTGTTGAACTGTGGTGTTGAAGAAGACTCTTGAGAGTCCCTTGGACTGCAAGGAGATCCAACCAGTACATTCTGAAGGAGATCAGCCCTGGGATTTCTTTGGAAGGAATGATGCTAAAGCTGAAACTCCAGTACTTGGGCCACCTCATGCGAAGAGTTGACTCATTGGAAAAGACTCTGATGCTGGGAGGGATTGGGGGCAAGAGGAGAAGGGGACGACAGAGGATGATATGGCTGTATGGCATCACTGACTTGATGGATGTGAGTCTGAGTGAAATCCGGGAGTTGGTGATGGACAGGGAGTCCTGGCATGCTGCGATTCATGCGGTCGCAAAGAGTCAGACACAACTGAGTGACTGATCTGATCTGATACTATATTGTTGATTTTCTTTCTGGCTTACTTCACTCTGTGTAATAGGCTCCGGTTTCATCCACCTCATTAGAACTGATTCAAATGTATTCTTTTTAATGGCTGAGTAATATTCCTTTGTGTATATATACCACAGCTTTATTATCCATTCATCTGCTGATGGGCATCTAGGTTGTTTCCATGTCCTAGTTATTATAAACAGTCCTGCGACGAACATTGGGATACACATGTCTCTTTCAATTCTGGTTTCCTCTGTGTGTATGCCCAGCAGTGGGATTGCTGGGTTGTATGGCAGTTCTATTTCCAGTTTTTTAAGGAATCTCCATACTGTTCTCCATAGTGGCTGTACTAGTTTGCATTCCCACCAACAGTGTAAGAGGGTTCCCTTTTCTCCACACCCTCTCCAGCATTTACTGCTTGTAGACTTTTGGATAGCAGCCCTTCTGACTGGCGTGAAATGGTACCTCACTATGGTTTTGATTTGCATTTCTTTGATAATGAGTGATGTTGAACATCTTTTCATGTCTGTTAGCCATCTGTATGTCTTCTTTGGAGAAATGTCAGTTTAGTTCTTTGGCCCACTTTTTGATTGGGTCTTTTATTTTTCTAGAATTGAGCTGCGGGTGTTGCTTGTATATTTTTGAGATTAATTCTTTGTCCATTGGTTTGTTTACTATTATTTTCTCCCATTCTGAAGGCTGTCTTGTCACCTTACTTATAGTTTCCTTTGTTGTGCAGAAGCTTTTAATTTTAACTAGGTCCCATTTGTTTATTTTTGCTTTTATTTCCAATATTCTGGGAGATGGGTCATAGAGGATCCTGCTGTGGTTTATGTCGGAGTGTGTTTTGCTTATTTTCTTCTAGGAGTTTAAAAGTTTCTGGTCTTACATTTAGATCTTTAATCCATTTTGAGTTTATTTTTGTGTATGGTGTTAGAAAGTGTTCTAGTTTCATTCTTTTACAAGTGGTTGACCAGTTTTCCCAGCACCACTTGTTAAAGAGATTGTCTTTAATCCATTGTATATTCTTGCCTCATTTGTCAAAGATAAGGTGTCCATAGGTGCGTGGATTTATCTCTGGGCTGTCTATTTTGTTCCATCATCTGTATTTCTGTCTTTGTGCCAGTACCATACTGTCTTGATGACTGTGGCTTTGTAGTAGAGCCTGCAGTCAGGCAGGTTGATTCCTCCAGTTCCTTTCTTCTTTCTCAAGATTGCTTTGGCTATTCGAGGTTTTTTGTATTTCCATACAAATTGTGAAATTATTTGTTTTAGTTCTCTGGAAAATAACGTTGGTAGCTTGATAGGGATTGCATTGAATCTATAGATTGCTTTGGGTAGTATACTCATTTTCACTATATTGAGTCTTCCGATCCATGAACATGGTATATTTCTCCATCTATTTGTGTCCTTTTTGATTTCTTTCACCAGTGTTTTATAGTTTTCTATATATAGCTCTTTTATTTCTTTAGGTAGATATATTCCTAAGTATTTTATACTTTTCTGTTTTCTCATTGTTAGTGTATAGGAATGCAAAGGATTTCTGTGTGTTGATTTTATATCCTGCATATTTACTATGTTCATTGATTACCTCTAGTAATTTTCTATTGGAGCCTTTAGGGTTTTCTATGTAGAGGATCATGTCATCTACAAACAGTGAGAGTTTTACTTCTTTTCCAGTTTGGATTCCTTTTTTCTTTTCTTTTTCTGCTCTGATTGCTGTGGCCAAAACTTCCAAAACTATGTTGAATAGTAGTGGTGAGAGTGGGCACCCTTGTTTTGTTCCTGACTTTAGGGAAAATGCTTTCAATTTTTTTTTTTTAATACTGTATTTTTGAGAATCTAACCTCTACTCAAGATTTTTAATCTTTGCTTTTTGTTATTTGTTATCAACTTTGTACTTTTAAGAATCCCAATCTTCAGTACCCATTTTTACTTGGGAGTGAGATCACTAGTCTGATTGCTGTCTCCCCCTTTTGACTCTCCTTTTTCTCCACGAGGTTGCCTCTATCTCCCCCTCCCCCTTTTCTTCTCTATACAACTCAGTGAATCTCTTTGTGTGTTCCGGGCTATAGAGAACACAGGGAACTGATTATTGGCTGGATCTGTCTCTCTCCTTTTGATCCCCCCCTTGTATCTTCCTGGCCACCTCCATCTCCTTCCTCCCTCTTTGCTTCTCTGTGTAATGCTGTGAACATCTCTGAGGGATCCAGACTGAGGAGAGCATATAGGGAAGTGATTACTGGCTAGCATGCTCTCTCACCTTTTGATTCCCCCTCTTCTCCTCCTGGTCACCTCTATCTCCCTCCTCCCTCTTCTCTTCTCCATGTAACTCTGTGTGCCTCTCTGGGTGTCCCTCACTGTGGAGAAACTTTTCATCATTAACCTAGATGTTTTATCATTGGTGCTGTATAGACGGAGAAGTCTTGAGGCTACTGTAAGAATAAGACTGAAAACCAAAGGCAGGAGGCTTAAGTCCAAATCCTGAGAACACCAGAGCACTCCTGACTCTAGGGAACATTCATCGATAGGAGCTCATCAAACGCCTCCATACCTACACTGAAACCAACCACCACCCAAGGGTCAACAAGCTCCAGAGCAAAACATACCATGCAAATTCTCCAGCAACACTGGAACATAACACTGGAACATATATTGAGCCTGAGTCTCAATATACATGCTGACCAAAGTCACTTCAAACCCATTGACATCTCAAAACTTACTACTGGACATTTCATTGCCCTCCAGAAAGAAGAAATCGAGATCCACCCACCAGAACACCGACACAAGCTTCCCTAACCAGAAAACCTTGACAAGCCACCCATCCACCACATCCACAGCAAGGAACCTCCACAATAAAGAAGAACCACCAACTGCTAGAATACAGAAAGGCCACCCCAAACACAGCAATATAAACAAGATGAAAAGGCAGATAAATACCCAGCAGATAAAGGAACAGAATAAATGCCCACCAAACCCAAAAAAGAGGAAGAGATAGGGAATCTACCTGAAAAAGAATTCTGAATAATGATAGTGAAAATGATCCAAAATCTTGAAAACTAATTGGATTTACAGATAAGTAGCCTGGAGACAAGGATAGGGAAGATGCAAGAAAGGTTTAGCAAGGACCTAGAAGAAAAAAAAAAAAAAAGAGTCAATATATAATGAATAATGCAATAAATGATATTAATATATAATTTCTTCTGAAAGCATCTTTGTTATATATTTCAACTATCGAGTAATAACATATAACCCAAAATTGAATCATTTTATTCACTAATAAAGAGCACTGTTTTCAATTTGTTTAAATATGTATATATACATGTACATGTATGTGTGTGTGTATGTGTGTGTGTATATATATATATATATATATATATATATATATATATACACATACATACATACATACTTATTTGCAAAGATTGTTAAGGAAAGTCTTTAGATTTGGAGAGACTAACATTTGCTTGGAATTTCAAGTCTACATGGTGCTAATAATGCCCTACTAGACTAGCAAGATTCTTTAAGCTTTTAATATTTGCAAATCAAATTTATTATGGTCCATGTATTTTGGCCCCTTTAATTATATAAGAGGTAATGACTATGCAGAAGAACATTTATTAAGTGAAATACTTTCAACACAAAGAACTCTTAAAACCTTCTATCATGTGATTTAAGACATAAATGCAATTCTTATATTAAGACACTTTTATTCAATGAATCGCTTTCTGTGTAATCAATTAAATTATAAACATTCAGTGTCAAGAACTATGTCTTGCATGCACTCTTCAACCACTTCAAGCTTTTAGATTTGTTGCAATAATGAATGAAAAGCAAACACCATTCTCTTTTCAGTGATTTGCTGAATATAAAGAATTTATACTATGGGACTTCCCTTACTTCCCTTCCAGTGGTTAAGATTTCACCTTCTAATGCAGGGGGTGTGGGTTCAATCCCTGATCAAGGAGCTAAGATCCCACATGCCTCCTGGCAAAAATCCAAAACATAAAACAGAAACAATATTGTAAAAATTCAATAAATATTTTAAAAATGGTTCTCATCAATAATAATCTTTAATTTTTTTTTAACCAATAATTTATCCTAGATCTTGTAGGTCTTGCTCTCCTTTGGCCATACTTCTATCTAAACTTGTATGAGCCACATGGGAAACTTAAATTACTTTAAAAGCAACATACATTTTTTTTTTAACTTTTATCACTCTTTTCTCGATTCTTCCCTTCATCAGAAACCCCATCTACCATATCCTGTAGAAACATGACTTTCAATCAGGGTGTTAAAGGTGTTTTAAATAATATGAATAGATTGCCTCAATTTAAGCATTCATAATGCCAACATCTTTAAGTACTCTTCTATATAATGAGGGTGAGTTTAACAAGAACATGCAAAAAAAAATCTCAGGTGTTCTAATTTGCTCCTAATAATGACTTCATTTGTCAGGCAGAGCTAGTGATAAAAGCAAAACCCTGCAATTCTAAGCCCATATGTCTGGTTGTTTTCAAATTATCTGCATTGAATTCTCTGTGGCCAAATCATCATGCATGACTTTCTGAGAGGTTTTCTAAGTGTGATGGAGAAACCAGCATGCCTTTTTCCAGAGTTTTTTCCCCTTATGTTGCTTATTTCAGTTTGTCTGTGAGAGGTACTGGTACAAAAGTTGGAAATTGGAAGAGAAGCAGAGGCTATCTTCTCCAGAAGTATCTGTGGACAGACAGGTGAGCAGAGGCAAGATCCATGGTCAATTCTTAGTAAGGGAGAACGACAAACTTTACTGCTAAGGCTATTAATAAGTAATTTCTCAGAAATTACTGAGAGCTACTGCCTTTTCCCACAAGATTTCCTGAACCACTCTCTACACAGCTGCAATCTGAGATCTTTCATATTAGTTTTCTCAATATGATTCTAGCCAACATATGCACACTGTTTTTCCTCACTTTTTAAAACTCAAGTTGAGTCTTGGAACCTGTTGCATTAAAACAAACTAGTAAACTAATTTGGAATTGAGATGGACTCATAAATGAAAAACCAAATGATCAATGGTGTTGGATCCTTCTCTTTCTCTTTAGAGACACTTTCTGTTGCTTCCACTGCTTTGGAGAATAGGAAGTGATCAGTAGAGTCACCAAAATACAGAGGAGCAACCTCTTTCAATCAAATTCCTTCAGGCAAACAAGTATTTCAAAGGACATTATGAGACAATAGATTTTTTTCAGTGAATGGCATTTTAAAATGTGGTATGTGCTGATTTTTCAACTGGTTGTTATAAGTGATTCAATATTGATGAAGGTTCCTCAGAGTAACAATACCAAGGCCCAAGAATAGGAGACAGTATACAAGCTGTGGAAAAAAAAAAAAAAAAACTAACATTCTGCTAAATTGTATTACAAAAAGGAATGAACTAAGGATGCAGGCATCAGCTTGGGTCAACCTCAAAACCTTTATGATGAGTAAGTGAAGCTTACAGCACATAATTTTTTTTAAAAAAAAATAAGAAATTACAAAAAGGTATAACTCATTTTTAGTGATTGAAAGGATGTTAATGGTGCAATGGGGTGGGGTGATGGCTGTGAAGCAGCAAAGGGAATTACCTAGCAAGTTGTAAATGATCTCTATTTTTATTGTTGCATGGGTCTCAATATTTGGTCAAATCCACTGATTTTATATATACACTATCATGTATAAAATAGCTAGCAGGAAGCTGCTGTATAACACAGGGAGCTCATTCAGTGCTCTGTGATGACCAAGAGGAGTAAGATGGGGCGGCTCAGGAGGGAGGGCTTATAGGTATACGTAAGCTCTTTTGTGTAACAGAAACTCACACAATACTGTAAAGCAATTAGACACCAATTAAAAAATCTAAAATGATAGTGTGTGCTTGTATGTATGGTGTACTTAATAAATTTGATTAAATTGATATAGTAGCATGGATTAGGATATTTATAATTTACAAATGTTTTTAAAATATATAGAAAGATCCCAAAAACCAGATATAAATCAGTTACCTTGAATTTGTTTCACAGCTTACTATCATTATTGGAGTAAGACTATATTATTATATTGAATATGAGCAATTTTAACCAAAGCATGGAGTTTAATTACTTTTATACAAAATAATGATAATTTATACAAATATTGATACCATATTTTAAAATATTTTAGCTCTCTAGGTGAAACTTATTTAGTAGAATCTCAGTTCCTTTACACATTTTATGCCTCTGGTTACAGCTCTTTTGAAATATTTATTTCCTTATTCATCTTTCAAGGTTGAAATCAATAAACATTTTTCCTGGAAGGGCATTTTGATCTTTAAAATTAATCTGATTTCTACCTGATTTCCATCACAATGTCAATTATGATCAGGTAATAATGATCAGGGTTTGAGTTTGTCGAACATTTTTAGCAGAACAAAATATTAAGAGCAGATGCAGTTCGATGCAAGATACTGGTTGCTTGGGGCTGGTGCACTGGGACAACCCAGAGGGATGGTATGGGGAGGGAGGAGGAAGGGGCATTCGTGATGGGGAACACGTGTATACCTGTGGTAGATTCATGTTGATGTATGGCAAAACCAATACAATATTTTAAAGTAATTAACCTCCAATTAAAATAAATAAATTTATATTTTAAAAAATAAAAGAAAAATATACCATTAAAAAAAAAGAGCAGATGCAGTGCTTATCAATTAGCACAGATGTTGAAGTAGTTAAGACAAAACCAATATAATATTGTACAGTAAAAATGAAACACTTGTTCAAACAACAAAAAAGAATATACAGTAAAGTTCATATTTAGAAAGCAGTCAGCACATGATAAAATCTTTGATGAGAAGAGCTATTTCTAGTTAGAGGTAGAATTTAATATTCTGCATGGAAGAAAGCAGTTTACTATTAAAGAATAAAATTATCTACTCAGAAAGAACAGAAAAAATTGCAGAGATTCATAAGGTTGAGTAAACCCAATGTGAAATGAATCAATGAGCAGAGAAATGTCATAGCTATGAACTGTTGAATTGAAAACTGTTTTCAATTCCTTCACTCATATTTCAACAACATCTTACTGATATCTACATTTTTGCTCATTGTTTTGAAAATAACAAAACCTTTGAAGCACATCTTTGAGAGCTTCTTTCACCTGCTGGTTCCTTAAGGTGTAAATGAAGGGGTTTAGTAAAGGACCAACAGAGGTGCTGAGCACAGCTACAACTTTACTTAAAGTCACACTTTTCTTAGCTGATGATTTCATATATGTAAAAATACAACTCCCATAAGTGATAGACCCAACAACCATGTGTGAGTAACAGGTGGAAAAGGCTTTTGTTGGTAGTTGAACAGAAGGCAATTTTAGAATGATTTTTTACGATGTATGTGTAGGAGAGGACCACCAACAACAGAGTGACTACAAGTGTCACCACAACTAAGACAAAAGCCATCAATTCTGGGATATGTGTGTCTGTGTAAGAGAGCTGAAGGATAGGGGAAGTGTCACAGAGGAACTGGTCAATTATTTTGGAAGCATAGAAACCCAGCTTAAGTTCTAAGACCAAAGGAGGAAATATAATTAGGAAGCCAGTTATCCAAGAGCTGAGCACAAACTGATGGCACACTTTTCTGTTCATAATGATTGGGTAATGCAATGGCTTATAGATGGCAGCATAGCAGTCATAGGATATGGCAGCCAAAAGATAAAATTCTGTAGCTCCTAATAGAAGAAAAAATAACAATTGTGTTACACTGCCACTGTAAGAAATTGTTTTGTCTCCAGTCAAAAGGCTGATCAAGAATTTTGGAATGCAGGCAGTTGTGAATGAAATCTCCAAGAAAGAGAAATTTTGAAGGAAGAGATACATTGGAGTCCTGAGACAGAGATCCAGAAAGGTGAGGAGGATAATGATTAAATTCCCCCTTACACTCAGGATGTAGTTGAAAAATAGAAACAGGAAAATCACAATTTGCAATTGTGGGTCATCTGTCAATCCTAGGAGTAGGAAGTCTATTTCCACTGAATGGTTCTTCATTTCCCCCTCTTATCAAAGCTAAAGGAAACAAAAACTAAGTTACAAGTTAGAAAAGAGTTTTCTTCATTCTCAGCCATAGAATGTTCCATATTCAGAAACATACCTCTGTGCAAATATTTTCTCAAGTCTACTTTGATTCCATCAAAATGAATATGTTGGTCAATGTCAATCATTTATATAAATATGAGATTTTCTCCTTGACAGAAGTCCTACTTACCATTAATAGAAGACTAAATTATTTGAAATTTTTCTCTGCAATTCAGTGTCAATCATTGAGCCACCTTTGAAAGACCTTATCCTAACATATTATTTATATGTTCATATTTTCTGTTTTCTGAATCTAGCAAATATCTCATCATTTTTATAAATTGATAAAATTTATAAATTTTTTAATAAATTTTAAGTTTTATAAAATTTATAAGTTCCATTTCTATTTCTTTCTTATGTACTTTGTTATTATCTTCTTTCAGTTATTTTCTTAACAGTCTTCCCTATTGGTCACAGGTAAAGAATCCACCTGCCAATGCAGGAGACTCAAGAGACACTGGTTTGATCCCTGGGTGGGGAAGATCCCCTGAAGGAGGAAATGGCAACTCACTCCAGTATTCATGCTAGGAAAATCTCATGGACAGAGGACCCTGGCGGGTTACAGCCCATGGGGTAGCAGAGACTCAGACATGACTGAGCACAGAGAGTGCATTTTCTTTACCTCCATTTGCTTGTCTCTCCATATACTTTATTAACAGGGCTTCCTTGGTGACTCAGCCCATAAAGAATCTGCCTGCAACAGAGGAGACCTGGGTTCCATCCCTGGGTCAGGAAGATCCCCAGGAGAAGGGAATGGAGACTCACTCCAGTATTCTTGCCTGGGAAATTCCATAGACAGAGGAGCATGGCCGACTATACTCCAGGGGATAGCAAATAGTTGTACATGAGCGAATGACTAACACTCTAAATTTCACATGAGAAAATTCTCAGTCATTAACAATCTTTAAATATATATGACTAAGGTAAAAACACAGAAAAACTAAAATTAGTATTTCTATATTAATCTTGCTTTTATTTTATTCAGTTTATAATAAACTTATGTTACTTTCCTTAATAGTCCACAGGTACATTGCTGCTACTGCTACTGCTAAGTCACTTCAGTCTTGTCCTACTCTGTGCGACCCCATAGCCAGCAGCCCACCAGGCTCCCCCGTAGCTGGGATTTTCCAGGCAAGAGTACTGGAGTGGGGTGCCATTGCCTCCTCTGATGTATACACTACCATATATCAAACACAGAGCTAGTGGGAAGCTACTGTATAGCACAACGTGTTACCCTGTGATGACCTAGAGGGGTGGGATGGGGACAGTCGGATGGTGGCTTAAGGAACAGAAGATATATGTATACATGTAGTTGATTCACTTCCTTGTACAGCAGGAATTAACACAAAATTGTAAAGCAATTATACTTCAATAAAAATAAAATAAGCACCCAATAGAAGGCATTTTTCACCTGTAATTGAAATATTTGTAATGTTAAAAGTTCCTTTATAGGTACCGACAACTAGTTTCTATGGAAAATGCTTTAAGACAATGATTTTTAAACTAAACATACTCTAATTTGAGCAATAACAATAATGGTTAATCTCTGCTACAATTAGTTTTAATTTCATTAGATAGTGTATGCACAAATAAACTGGTAGCATTACCAAAAAATGTACTTACAAAAAATAAAAAGCACCTATGTATGAAGAATCTCAAGAAATTCCTGCTGTCTCTTCATTTCTGAAGCCAAAATTCAACATTTAAGCTTTGTCAAAGTGGAAAATTCTGGGTCAGAACTTAGGTGTTTAGCTCTGAGCACTGAAATCTTATTCCCTAAGAAGCACAATGAATCCACCATTTCTTGAAAAATATGTGAACACAGATTTGAATAATCTCATACCTTATTTTGGTTAAGATTTCCTGCCTTAACTGTGGACAATCATAGATTACATCTTATGTGTAGTGTTAATCATCATCCAGAGCCCTCAACATTTGCATACAGTTTTGAGTATGCGGTAAAAGAAAAGAAAGAAAATTCATAATCATACCAGAGAGAGATTCAGAGAACAGAAGCCATGAAAATAACAGAAATAAAAAGAGACTCAAGAATATCCACACATATTTACCTTACAGTTTGAAAATAATGAGAAATAATTTCAATAAAGAGCTAATTACCAATGTAAAATAATTGGTATGAAGAGTCCAAGGAATACTTAGCCAATAATTAGAAGTAGAGGAATAAAGGTTCATGAAAGAAGACAACATGAAACATCGAAGGGAACAGCTACCCACTCCAGTTTTGTGGCCTGGAGAATTCCATGGACTGTATTCCATGGGGTCACAGAGTTGGACATGACTGACTGACTTTCACTTCACTTCACTTCACAATGGTTATCAGGAATTTATAGACCAGTGGGGATGAGATTCTTTAGAAGGAGAAATTTCAGAGGAAAAAATATAGTAAAATGTTTAGGAAAAAATTCAGCAGGATCAAGAGGATAAGCTCTCAATCATAGTCTACATTATTACTCTTGCAAAATAGAAACAGGAAAATAACAATTTACAGTATGGTTAATCTGTCAGTCTAAGCTGAATGAACTCTATCTCCAGTCATTGGTTCTCAATTTTCTTTTATGTATTTATCAAAACCACATGATAACTAGTGAAAGGTAATATTAAACTGACAAGCAAAGAAAGAAACTTTTTCAGAATCCTATTCATGAGCACCTATTTTTTCTGCATAAGTATCATATGATACAGTTATGTAGCAAACTGCTTTTGAGATCATGATATTCTAAGACTTCTTTCCTGTTAATTTGTATAGTCCCTATTTGTCAAAACATATATTTTTTTAATATTTCCAGTGTGACTCCTACAATAGGAATGTTTTAAAGAGTCAAGGCATATGTCCTTTGAATTATACTTTCTAATGATATTAAAAGAATAGTTGTAATATATTCTAAAGAGCTTCCCTAGTAGCTTAGTTGATAAAGAATCTGCCTGCAATGCAGAAGACCTGGGTTCAATTCTTGGATCAGGAATATCCCCTGGAGAAGGAAATGGCAACCCACTCCATCATTCTTGCCCAGAGAATCCTATGGACAGAGGAACCTGGCAGGCTACAGTCCATGGGGTTGCAATAGTCAGACACGACTTAGCGACAACCACCACCAATATATTCTAAATGTTTGTGGCTCAGCTGTTAAAGTATCCGCCTGCAATGCAGGAGACCTGGGTTCGGTCCCTGGGTTGGGAAGATCCCCTGGAGAAGGGAAAAGCTAGCCAGTCCAGAATTCTGGCCTGGAAAATTCCCATGGACTCTAGTCCATGGGGGCACAAAGAGTCCTACTTTCTCTTAAGAAGTTCTACCTAAATTTGACAAGCTGTGCTACATATTCAAGACAATTAAAAACAACAATAACACTAGTAAACTATTGGGGAATCAGAATTCAGAGGTCAGTGCTAATGGGAGGTGATATATCATAGACTATTAGAAGTAGTAGAGAAGATTGAGAATATAACTTTAATCTTCCTGGAATTGGGAAGAGAAGACCTCAATAATGCTAGGTCCTTATTAGGAGTGTCAGTGTATCTTTTATGGTAAGTAACTATTGAAAATATTGAAATGAAGCATTTCAGAGTACTCTAATGAAAAATTAATGGCTCAACTGGAAGGCAATGTATTTTTAATCAAACTCTATCTTGGTTAACACATAACAGAATCATAACTTGAGAATATTGAGAGATTCTTAATCTTTTCCTATGTTAGACTGTCTCAATATGGAACATGCATACATATATATAACATATATATATTATTTTCACTTATGTGCTCTTAAAACTTACAGAAGTTATATAATGCTCCATGAGCATTATATCTATTTTCTCAAAATGGAAAATGTAGATATACAAATAATCAAGAGAAAATTTAATTATTTTACTCTTTCAAAAATACTATTCATGGATAAAATATGTTTTAATGTTCACCTCATTACCAAGCTGAACAGAAATCTGTAAAATAATCCAATCAATTACATAATTTATGTGTATTTCTCCCTGACTACACTGTATTCTATTCTTTTAGATAGTATTCAAATCAAGACCCATAGTTAAAGTAAAAAAGAAGTAAAAAATATATTATGGTTTAATGCTCGTATATTTCTGGCAAAAAATCATCAAACATACTGTGTACCTGTGAAAAATTTTTAATTTATTTTAATTGGCTAATTACTTTACAATATTGTGGTGGGTTTTGCCATACATTGACATGAATCAGCCTCTGTGAAAATGTTTTAATCATATTTCATATTTTAAATTTTAGTCAAACATAGAAATTGCTTTGATGAAAAAAATCCTGATCATTACCAACAAAGGTATAATAGGAATATATTTTTTAATAGGAATATTAAGTATAGGAATTTCAAAATTACTTAAGGAAGGAAAAATTCAGTTATTCCACTAATTTGGTTTAATTGTTAAGAGATATAGGCATATATTTTTATGTCCATGTGTATGACACTCTGAAAGGAATGAATACATTTGGTGAGCATTGTTCTCCTTCATTTAGCAGATATTTACAATCACTCTCCAATTAGCTTCAGAAGTGTACCAAGTTATTGAAGGGGGTGCTTATTGGGTATGTAAACATTGTATTTCATTTTTAATTTTAATTTTTAAAATAAACCAGCAAGATAATACACTTTTCTTTCATAATTCAACTACTTATAAAACTTAACAATTCTCAAATAGAAACCAAACAACTAGTTCCTAGGGAAAGTCACATAGCAATCATTTTTTAAAATATCTCCTAATTTGAATAATAGCTCTAATGTTTAATCTCTGCTACACGTTTCTTTCAGCTCATTAAATAGATTATGCATGAATAAATTGGTTGTATTACAAAATATAAATTAATGTTAATATTTAACCTCAGACATGCAGATGACACCACACTTATGGTAGAAAGCAAAGACGAACTAAAGAGCCCCTTGAAAGTGAAAGAGAAGAGTGAAAACGTTGACTTAAAACTCAACATTAAGAAGACTAAGACCATGGCATCTGATCCTATCACTTCATGGCAAATAGATGGGGAAACAATGGAAACAGTGACAGACAATGGCACCCCACTCCAGTATTCTTGCCTGGAAAATCCCATGGATGGAGGAGCCTGGTAGGCTGCAGTTCATGGGGTCGCTAGGAGTCGGACACGACTGAGCGACTTAACTTTCACTTTTCACTTTCATGCATTGAAGAAGGAAATGGCAACCCAGTCTAGTGTTCTTGCCTGGAGAATCCCAGGGACAGGGGAGCTTGGTGAGCTGCCGTCTCTGGGGTTGCACAGAGTCAGACACGACTGAAGCGACTTAGCAGCAGCAGCAGCAAAATCGCTGCAGATGGTGACTGTAGCCATGAAATTAAAAGACACTTGCTCCTTCCTTGGAAGAAAAGTTATGACCAACCTAGACAGCATATTAAAAAGCAGAGACATTACTTTGCCAACAAAGGTCCATCTAATCAAAGCTGTAGTTTTTCCAGTAGTCATGTATGGATGTGAGAGTTGGACTATAAAGAAAGCTGAGAGCCAAAGAACTGATGCTTTTGAACTGTGGTTTGGAAAAGACCCTTGAGAGTCTCTCGGACTGCAAGGAAATCAAGCCAGTCAATCCTAAAGGAAATCAGTCCTGAATATTCATTGGAAGGACTGATGTTGAAGCTGAAACTCCAATACTTGGGCCACCTGATGCGAAGAGCTGACTCAGTAGAAAAGACCCTGATGCTGGGAAAAATTGAAGGCAGGAGGAGAAGGGGACAACAGAGGATGAGATGGTTGGATGGCATCACCGACTCTATGGACATGAGTTTGAGTAAACTCGGGGAGCTGGTAATGGATAGGGAAGCCTGGCATGCTGCAGTCATGGGGTCGCCAAGAGTTGGACACAACTGAGTGACTGAACTGAACTGAACTGAACCTAAATATAAATGTAGTATAATATTTACATTGCTTGCTACATTAAATATAACTTACATAAAACTAGTTTATATTCCTAATAACTAAAACTCAAAGAGAAAAGAAACACTTTGAAAATTGGAATAACTACTTTCATATAGTCAGAGGAAAAGGAAGAGAGATGAGAAAAAAGTTTCTATTGAAGAACAGGAAGAAAATTAGCTTCATTGAAACAAGGCTTTTGTAAAAATCACTGTGAAAAGAGAGAAAGATGATTATCAAATGTAATAAAAGGGAGGAAACTACAATTATATACACTATTATTATTATTATAGACACCTTCATTTATTTCCTTAATACATCATGCAATAACATATTCACTTGTTTGAAAAAGAAACAACTGTGTGTATTATATTCACTAAAGCTTTTTTCACTTGTTGGTTCTGTAAGCTATAGATGAAAAGATTCAAAAGCGTGGCAATGGAGGTATTGAGTAGTGCTATTCCCTTTTAAAAACATTCTCTTTGACTGATGGTTTAACATACATGAAGATGCAGCTGCGATTAGAAAAGAATATCACAATCATGTGAGAACATGTTGAAAATGCTTTTTTCCTCTGCTTAGTTGAAGGGATTTTCAGAATTGTTAACGCAATATAGGTACATGATGTGAATACCATTGACAATGGGACCACAAGAGTCATCAAAGCAGAAAGGAATCCCATTGTCTCAGTGAGCTGTGTGTCTGAGCAGGAGATCTGCAGGAAGGTAGCTGGGTCACACATGAAATGATCAACAATGTTGGAAGCACAAAAGCCAAGGTTTAGGGTTAAAAGGAGAGGTACAAAGATGATCAAAAAGCCAGCAATCCAACAACAGAAGATAAGAAGTGTGCAGATTTTACTGTTCATGATGGCTGTATAATGCAGGGGCTTATGGATGGCAACATAGCAGTCATGGGACACAGCTGCCAACAAGTAAAATTCAAATGCTTCAAGTAATAAGCTAAAAACAACTGTGCAATACAACCATTATAGGAAATAGTTTTGTCCTCCATTTCCATAATAATTAGAAATTTAGGGATGCATGTAGTAGTAGTAGTAGTCGGAGAAGGCAATGGCACCCCACTCCAGTACTCTTGCCTGGAAAACCCCATTGATGGAGGAGCCTGGTAGGCTGCAGTTCATGAGGTCGCTAAGAGTCGGACACGACTAAGCGACTTCACTTTCACTTTTCACTTTCATGCTTTGGAGAAGGAAATGGCAACCCACTCCAGTGTTCTTGCCTGGAGAATCCCAGGGACAGAGAAGCCTGGTGGGCTGCCGTCTCTGGGGTCGCACAGAGTCAAACACGACTGAAGCGACTTAGCAGCAGCAGCAGCAGTAGTAAAGAATATTTCTAAAAAGGAAATATTCTGAAGAAAAAAATATATGGGGGTCTTGAGGTGAGGATCCACCATGGTGAGAGTGATGATGGTGAGGTTACCAGTGATGCTTAAAAAGTAGGTGAGAAGTAGGAAGATAAATAATACAATTTTCATTTGTGGATCATCAGTCAAACCTGCCAGGATAAACACTGTCATTCTTGTGTGATTTCCCATTAATGCCCTCTACTTTACGAGGTCTACACAGAGGGAAAAAAAACAAAATGGAAAGGAAGAAAACAATGTTCCCATTTGGAAAATGACAAGGGAGATAACTAGTGTCTAAGGTAGAGTTAGAAAATTGAAATTTCAGATGGGAAACACACTGCTCCTTCATGTTATAAAAATGGTTAATGCCAGGAAGAACAATCCTTTGCATTTCCAGGGTATCTGGACAGTTGATTCAAAGTTTCCCTTCTAATTTGACCACTGAAAAATACATGTGATCATATTAATTGTTGGTTGATTTTAAGTGAATAAATTCAAGGAAAATTAAGCAGACTATTAAAGCATAGAAACACGTTTTTCCACCCTTAATTTTGGACAAGAATTATGATGGATGTCATTTTCTGTTTTGCATAAGAGCGCCT
The DNA here is from genome assembly GCF_032452875.1 of Bos javanicus. Taxonomy (NCBI): domain Eukaryota; kingdom Metazoa; phylum Chordata; class Mammalia; order Artiodactyla; family Bovidae; genus Bos; species Bos javanicus. The sequence goes on from NC_083872.1 coordinate 59,747,425, forward strand.
GAGTACACGTCATCACTCCATGTTTCGTATTTAACGCAAACACACACACACACACACACACCCCTAGCTATCATCAATAAATAAGACTAGTACACTTTTGCTATTGTACTCAATCAAACTCAAATTTCTGATTAATGTTTCATTTACTTTCATGGCAAATGAGATCCAGTTTTATGTATATGAATATGAGACATCAGGAATATACTTATTTGGTGTCCTTACTGGTATTTCCATTTCCTTGATATCTATCACCATCCTCATCCTCTCCAGTTTGTGTTCTTAAAAAAATATAAGCAAGACTATTCTGATGACCTGAATATATAACAAGAAAACAGAAGTTTTCCTCTACATGGTTTGACTCTAAGAGTAGGTCAGCTAAAGTGAAAATGAAAAAAAAAAAAGGCAGGATTTAGGAGTGGATAGAAATGCATAACTATGTACTCAGGAAATTACATGAGGTGTCAGAATTAAAAGCAAGAGAAAGATAAAGACAAAGTTTATGGAAATCTAGAAAGGTAAGTTGGGTTTTTAGTGATAAGACAGTGAATTTGAGGAAAGCTATTAAAACTGTGTAAATCATAAGTAAAATTTAATAAAAATTAAAACTGTACATATTATTAAAATGTGCAACTTAGTATATAAAATTAATAAATAAAATTTACAAGAAGAAAGTAGGTACCATTGAAAATTCTCTCCATCTACTTGTTATTTACATTTGCCATTTTATACAATGACCAGTTTTGAGATCAACACGCCTAAGAGATGAGGAGTAAGTACTTGGTAAATTTCAAACACACAATAAATCTCAGAATTGTTGACAAAGTTTATGAGGCATACATTTCCATATCATAAGAATATTAAAATGTATGGCTAACATGTAAGTTATGAAATATTACCTAGATATAACTATTTTCAATGACAGGCATATTTCAAGTGAGAGTGAATCGTTTAGGGTTGCATAGCTAGCAACTGGGGAATGGGATGAAGAGCTGAAAGAGTGTATTTTCTAAATTTGTCTTCATAGATGTGTCAAAGTTTGTATAAATAGTTTTAGACCAAATATAGCATATTTCTTAAACAAAAAAAAATGATTAATGATATCTCTAGGGAAATGTAACTTCCTTGGTATCTTCCTCATCAAACACATAAAATGATCAAGCTTTTGTGATGGGAGACAGAGAAGACAATGTTTTCTCTGTTTAGAATATCCAGGTTTATTTCTAATCTCTGAAACATATGTTATTATTGAAAATACAACTATACAAATAAAAATAATCATATATGGACAAATGAAAGTTGTTTTCAGTAATATCCAGAGGAATTTATAGGAGAATTCTAAGATAAAGAAATAAGATCTGCTGTCGAAATCATGCAGTTAATAATGTAGATAAATATAGGTAAAGGAAGAGACTATTATTTTTCCTGGACATTCACTTTATATGCAAATAATTATGGAGCAATCAATAATAAATGTTTATTTACACACATGACTCAATGACAAAAATTGTCACAATGCATATACTAAACACCTAAATATAACTTTACCATGTCAAATTATCTTTCTTCAACTTCAACAATTTAACACAGAAACTCTCCCCAACACACACTGTAAAAAATAAACAAATAAAGTTAAATTACAAAACCATTAGAAGTCAGCCTATGAATGCAATAATGTTTAGTTGTATTAGCTATTATGAAAGGGAAATATATTTGAAAAGGAAAAGTTTCTCAATAATAAATCACCTGTGTATTCTATATGCCTTTCCTAAAACAATTTTTAAAAGATTGGAAAAGTGAGGTTAATGTTTAATGATAAAAATAGAACAAAAGTGAATTAAAACATATCTAAAAGGAAATCCAGTTTTTAAATTTAAAATTTTTCACATACCAATTCTTTTCATGTTTTTCAGTGCTAAATCAGTCTCCCCAAAATACTTAAAATTTCAAACAATTTTTAAGAAAATATATACACAGATTTATTCAGACAAAATCATCTCTGCCCAGTAGTTAATACTTCTATCATCATGCTGAACAGAGCACACTGATATTCCATTCTTCTCTGAACGGATCTCACTCAACTCCTCAACATACGATTCTTCTCTCAGATCATTTTAAGGCTACTTTGTGCATGTTTTGATTAGCACTTTGTTTTCCTTCAGGTTTTGGATTATTGTATTAAATTTTTCCATTACTAAATGAACAATCTAGAAGAAATGGACAAATTCTTAGAAAAGTACATAAATAAATACATACTTATGTATTGAATTTTTTTTTTTAAGTATCACCCAAAATGCCATAAAATAAAGCAACACTTGACCCATGGAGTATTTATGCTTTCTGTGCTCTGTAGGAAGATACCTAAAATTTGTGTATTATTCTTAGGAGGATAGGAAATCTAAGAATACCAATTGCAAAGATCAAACATTTATTATTCAAATGTTCTCCCCAGGCACTAAATATTTTAAATATATATATTAAATATATATATTTAATATATAATTTTACTGTTAAAATATTTATATATTAAAAATATATATATATTTAACTATGTCCCCAGAGATCTCAGTATGCTGCTGCTGCTGCTAAGTCGCTTCAGTATAGGTATCTCCAATAAGAATTTTTCTTCCACAAACTCATGTTTTGAAATCCCAAACACATAGGTAGGATTTGGAAGCAGGAACAGAAAAGATTGCTTATGTCGATAACAAGAAGTAACAATATAAGATGATTAGCCTGTCCAGGAAACATTATACCTCAGTATAAATGCAGTATCATTAATTCTCCAGACACACCTAGCATTTCATGTCCCATATTACCTCAGTTTCTTTTTCGAAAACTGTTTTCTCCAAATAGTCTTTGTGATATTTTTTATTTGATCTTCAACAGAAGGTTCACAGTAACTAAGCATTCTCCACTTCTACAGTTTTAAACCCTTTATGTATGTCTATACCTGGCCAATCATGCAACATGTTGCAGCCATGTGCCAAAATTCTGTCCAAAGGATGTAAATGGAGATACCTGTGCAAATTTCAGGGGTCATACTCTGAAAAATGGAATTTTCACTCCTCTTCCTCTTGATCCCACTTACTGCTGAAATGCAGATGTGATGGCAAGCTGTTTGGAGACATGGCTATGATCAATTACAGTAGAAATGATGAATAAACAAGATAGAACACACATAGGTTCCTGACAGGACTGTAGACCATACCAACATAAAGACAGAATCACATTATGGGGGAGTTTTAGCATACCAGCTGAGAGGATAATAGGCAGGAAGGCTAGGGGCAGGAGAAAACAGGCTGCAAGTGTCAAGGCATTTTTTATATCCTTCTTAAGCAAAAGGACGAAACAAAGCTACAAGTGCCAGATTTTTTCCCCCTTCTCACTCCAGTACTTTGGCCAGCTTATGCAAAGAGTTGACTAATTGGAAAAGACTCTGATGCTAGGAGGGATTGGGGCAGGAGGAGAAGGGGACGACAGAGGATGAGATGGCTGGATGGCATCACCAACTCAATGGCCATGCGTTTGAGTGAACTCTGGGAGTTGGTGATGGACAGGGAGGCCTGGCGTGCTGCGATTCATGAGGTCACAAAGAGTTGGACACGACTGAGTGACTGAACTGAACTGAGTTGATACAAAATTAAAAAGAGGTTTTTAAAAAATTCTCTTTTGCAATGATGACACCTGGTTCCACCTGAACTTGACTTTTCTCAAACCTTGAGCTAACCAATGAGTTTTCCTTATGGAAATGTTTTTCTTAAGCTATGTTAATGAACTAGGTATTTACCCTAGACACCAGACCACCTGACTCGCCCCTTGAGAAATCTGTATGCAGGTCAGGAAGCAACAATTAGAACTGGACACGGAACAACAGACTGGTTCCAAATCAGGAAAGGAGTACATCAAGGCTGTATATTGTCACCCTGCTTATTTAACTTATATGCAGAGTACTCATGAGAAATGCTGAGCTGGAGGAAGCACAAGCTGGAATCAAGATTGCCAGGAGATATATCAATAACCTCAGGTAGGCAGATGACACCACCCTTATGGCAGAAAGTGAAAAGGAAATAAAGAGCCTCTTGATGAAAGTGAAAGAGCAGAGTGAAAAAGTTGGCTTAAAGCTCAACATTCAGAAAACAAAGATCATGGCATCTAGTCCCATCAATTCATGACAAATAGATGGAAAAACAGTGGAAACAGTGGCAGAATTTTTTTTTTTGGGGGGGGGGCTCCAAAATCACTGCAGATGATGACTTCAGCCGTGAAATTAAGACACTTACTCCTTGGAAGAAAAGTTATGACCAACCTAGATGGCATATTAAAAAAGACATTACTTTGCCAACAAAGGTCCATCTAGTCAAGGCTATGGTTTTTCCAGTAGTCATGTAGGGATGTGAGAATTGGACTGTAAAGAAAGCTGAGTGCCAAAGAATTGATGCTTTTGAACTGTGGTGTTGGAGAAGACTCTTGAGAGACCCTTGGACTGCAAGGAGATCCAACCAGTCCATCCTAAAGGAAATCAGTCCTGAATATTCCTTGGAAGGACTGATGCTGAAGCTGAAACTCTAATACTTTGGCCAACTGATGCAAAGAGCTGACACATTTGAAAAGACCCTGATGCTGGGAAAGATTGAAGGTAAGAGGAGAAGCGGACAACAGAGGATGAAATGATTGGACGGCATCACCAACTCAATGGACATGAGTTTGAGTAATCTCCGGGAATTGGTGATGGACAAGGACAACTGGTGTGCTACAGTCCATGGGGTTACAAAGAGTCGGACACAATTGAGCAACTGAAATGAACTGAACTGAACTGAACTATCTTTCTTCAAGTCTGTTCCAACTAAGACTAGAACTGATAATGGCTTAACAAACCAGGATGTTTTACTCATACAATTATTCTCCTAATCTATGTTAATAAGACTATGTATTTGCTTGGAAACCTGCCTTTCATGTCAATCGTTTTATGGCCCAGGATGACTCACCTTGAGCCAATGTTGTCTCAAAATGCATGTTGTGGGTGAGAGGCCTATTGCCTCTATCTGAGTTTTGAGGTATTTCCTTTCTCTATTAGCAGCCTGCTAGTAGGTATATAGTTCAGTTCGGTTCAGTCACTCAGTCGTGTCTGGCTCTTTGCGACCCCTTTAATTGCAGCACACCAGGCCTCCCTGTCCATCACCATAACTTTCTGCTGAAGACAAGCAGGGGGGGCACTCTTTCTGCCTTATTCTGATATCTATGTCAGAAGCTTTCTCTATCTCTTTTATACTTTGATAAAAATTGATTACACAAAAGCTCTGAGCAATCAAGCCTTATCACTGGCCCTGGATTGAATTACTCTACTCTGGCAGCCAAGAATCTTGGCATCTTTCATGGCTTAGCAATACCTTTCATAGCATAACTATTAAAGATAGAAATAAATTATTTTTTTCTTTACATGCTATGCTATTTTTCTCATACTATATAAAATATATATTTTCAAAACCTGTTAACTGGACTGATATTTCATATTTGTTTAACTTGTTTACTATGCCCATGTGTCTTCTCTCACGATCCTTTATTTTATGATTATAATTAATGGATATGTATGTCTTTAATCCTTACAGGCAGGTTTGGCCTTGGAGTACAAAATGAAGCAGGGCAAAGGCTAACAGAGCTTTGCCAAGGGAACACACTGGTTATATCAAACACCCTCTTCCAACAACACAAAAGACGACTCTACACATGAACATCACCAGATGTTTAATACCGAAATCCGATTGATTATATTCTTTGCAGCCAAAGATGGAGAGGCTCTATACAGTCAGTAAAAACAAGACCTGGAGCTGACTGTGGCTCAGATCATCAATTATTACAATGTTCAAATTTAAATTGAATATGGTAGGGGAAACCACTAGGTCATTCAAGTATGACCTAAATCAAATCTCTTATGATTACACAATGGAAGTGATGAACAGATTCAAGGGGTTATACCTGTTAGGTTGCCTGACGATCTATGGATAGAGATTCATGACATTTTAAAGGAGGCGGTGAACAAAACCATCCCCAAGAAACAGAAATGGAAGAAGGCAAAATAGTTGTCTGAGGAGGCCTTACAAATAGCTGAGGAAAGAAGAGAAGTGAAAGGCAAAGGGAAAGATATACCCAACTGAATGTAGAGTTCCGAAGAATAGCAAGGGGATATAAGAAAGCCTTCTTAAGTGAACAATGAAAAGAAATAGAGGAAAACTATAGAATGTGAAAGACTAGAGATCTCTTTAAGAAAATTGGAGATATCAAGGGAGCATTTCATGCAAAGATAGGCACAATAAAGGACAAAAAATGCTCAAAGACCTAACAGAAGCAGAAGATATTAACAAGAGGTAGCAAGAATATACAAAAGAACTGTACAAAAAAAGTGCTTAATGACTCAGATAACTATGATCATGTGGTCATTCACTTAAAGCCAGACATCCTGTGCATGGCTCAAGTGGGCCTTAGGAAGCATTACTACAAGCAAAACTAGTAGAGGTGATGGGATTCCAGCTGAGCTATTTCAAGTCCTAAAAGATGATGCTGTTAAAGTGCTGCGTTTATTATACAAGCAAATTTGGAAAATTCAGCAGTGGTCACAGGACTGTAAAAGGTGATTTTTCATTCCAATCCCATAGAAAAGCAATACCGATGTTTAAACTACCTTAAAATTGCATTTATTTCACATGCTAGAAAGACTATGTAAAAAATCCTTCAAAAAAGGCTTCAACAGCACTTGAACTGAGAATTCCAGATGTGGAAGCTGGATTTAGAAAAGGCAGAGGAACCAGGGATTATATTGCCAGCATACACTGGGTCGTAGAAAAAATAAGACAATTCCAGAAAAACATCGATTTTTGCTTCATTGACTATGCTAAAGCCTTTGACTGTGTGGATCACAACAAACGGTAGAAAATTCTTAAAGATGGAATACCAGACCCCCTGGAATGGAATGCCTGCCTCCTGTATGCAGTTCAAGAAGAAACATTTAGAACTGGACGTGGAACAATGGACTGGTACAAAATTCAAAAAGGAGTATGCCAAGGCTGTATATTGTCACTCTGCTTTTTAAGCTTATATGCAGAGTACATCAAATGAAATGCCACAATGGATGTCTCACAAGCTGGAATCAAGATTTCCAGGAGAAATATCAGCAACTTCAGATATGGAGATAATACCACTTTAATGGCAGAAAGCAAAGAGGAACTAAAGAGCCTCTTGATGAAAGTGAAAGAAGAGAGTGAAAAAGCTGGCTTAAAACTCAACATTCAAAAAACTAAGATTATGGCTTGAGTCCCATCACTTCATGGCAAATAGATAGGGAAAAAGTGGAAGCAGTAACAGACTATTGTCTTGGGCTCCAAAATAACCACGGAAGGTGAGTGCAGCCATTAAATTAAAAGATACTCACTCCTTGGAAGAAAAGCTATGAGAAACCTAGACAGAGACATCACTTTGCTAACAAAAACCCATATAGTCAAGCTATAATTTTTCCAGTAGTCATGTATGCATGTGAGTGCTGAATCATAAAGAAGGCAGAATGCCAAAGAACTGATGCTTTCAAACTATGTTGCTGAAGAAGATTCTTGAGAATCCCTTAGTCAGCAAGGAGATCAAACCTGTGAACCCTAAAGGAAATCAGTCCTGAATATTCACTGGAAGGACTGATGCTGAAGTTGAAGCTCCAATACTTTGGGCACCTGATGTGAAGAGCTGATTGATTGGCAACAAGCCTGATGCTGGGAAAGACTGAAGGCAGGAGGAGAAGGGGATGACAGAGGATAAGATGATTAGATATTATCACACATTTAATGGGCATGAGTCTGAGCAAACTCCAGGAGATAATGAGGAACAGGGAAGCTTGGCATGCTGCAGTCCAAAGAGTCAGACACAACTGAGCAACTGAACAAGAGCTAACTCTGATAGTTTTCTTTTTTCATATTTTCTAGTTCCTTGTTAAAATTATCACTCTGTTCATCTATTGTTTCCCCTAGTTCAGTTAACATTTTCATTACTAATATTTTGAACTGTTTATCTGTTAAATTATTTATTTTCATTTCACTAGTTGTTTGTTCAAATTTCTTTTGTTTGATTTGAAACAAATTACTCCATCTTCTTGTGGCTTAAATTTCTGTCTTTATGAAATCCGGTGAAACAGTCATATCTATCCCTGTCTTGAAGGCTGTCTTGTGTGGGTGCATCACTAGACAGTCTGTATGTGCCTAGTGACTTTGGTCAGAGATCTGGATCAGAAGTGAGTACAAATCCTATTTCCCCTGGACTGTGCTGGCGGCTATCAACTTGGTGGGATGGCAGTTGGAGATGAAGGGGCTAGAATCAGAGCCAGATGTAAGCTGGGGCTTTTTCTATGGTCAGAGGCCAACACAGCCCCATCAATATATGGACTGTCCCTTGGTGTTGAAGAAGAAGCACTGAGGGTCAGGTTATATCTGATTTCCTGTTCCGTTTAAGTGTGTGCTCTCCCTGCCTCTCATCATCAACACCTTTATCCAGAAGGGGCTAGAGCTGGAGTAAGAGGGGCCAGAATGGGCACCTGTTGCAAGCCAGGGTGTGTTCTTGGGGGGCTCTGGCACACTAGTATTCAAGACTGGACCTGATATGCTACCTCTATGAGTACCACCAGCAAAGGCCACCCCTACCATGTTCAGATGTAGTGCCAGATTTTAACTGACTTTATCCCCTTGCCCTAGTTGGGAGTTGCACCATGGAGCAAGAGGGGCTGAAGTGAACACTTGACATTGGCCAGGGAACACATGTGGCCAGTATGGGAAAATGACCAGAGTCCCAGGGAGTCTCAATCTGCTTCTTCCACCTTGTTTCAGGAGCAAGCAAGTATATATGCTCTTCACAGAGTATAAGTTTCCCAAAGCCCTGCTGCCAGCTCCATAGGTTTTTAAGTCAGCCAAGGAAACTTGTTTTCCCAGTCTTAGACTCTAGGACTGTGGTGGATATGTGGTTCAAACTGCTCACTCCCCAGAGAGGACTTCTGAATCCATGTAACCTCTCCCCTCTTCAGTGTCCCCTCCTAAGGCTGAAGTTCCCTACCGGATTGCTTCTTTTTCCTTCCTACCTGACTCTGAGGGGATCTTTCTTTACACCTTTAGTTGTATAGCAATCTTTCTGGCAGTCTCCAATTTGTTTTCAGTGAGAATTGTTCCATAGGTATATGTGTTTTCGATGTATTCACTGGGGGAGGTGAGCTCAGCATCTTCCTACTCTGACATTTTCATCTCCCTAAGTAATTTGTTTTAAAAATATTGCTTCATATCTTTTAATCCCCTTCACCTATTTTAACCCTCCACCAACTCCTCTTCCCTTTGGTAACCCCTAGTTTCTTCTCTGTATCTGTCAGTCTCTTTCTGTTCTGTTAAATTTGTTTTATCTTTGATTCCACATATAAGTGAAACATTTGGCATTTGTCTTTCTCTGTCTGACTTACTTCCTTAAGTATAATACCCTTCAGCTTCATCATGTTTCCACAAATGACAAAATTTCATTTCATTTCGTGGTTGAGTAATACTCAATTGCCTACATACAGGCACCCCTTCTTCCTTATCCATTCATCTCTTGCTGGACTTTAGGTTACTTCCATATATTGGCTACTATAAATAATGCTACTATGGACATTGGGGTGCATCTATTTTTTTTCAAATTAGTGTTTTTGCTTTCTTTAGATAAATATTCATGAGTGGAATGGCTGGATTGTGTGGATAGTTCTATTTTTAATTTTTGAGTAATCACCATGATGTTCTCCACAATGGCTACATCGGTTTAAATTCACATCAACAGTGCACCAGGGCTGCCTTTCCCCCACATTCTCACCAACATGTATTATTTACTGTCTTTTTGATGATAGGCATGCTGATAGGTTTGACATGGTATCTCATTGTGGTTTTGCTTGGTTTTTTCCTGATGATCAGGGATGTAGAGCACCTTTTCATGGGTCTGTGGGCCATCTGTATGTCTTCTTTGGGGGGGGGGAATGTCTATTCAGGCCCTCTGTCCAATTTTTAATTGAGTTGTTTGCTAAGGAATGGCAACCCAGTCCAGTATTCTTACCTGGAGAATCTCATGGACAGAGGAGCCTGGTGGCCTATAGTCCATAGGGTCACAAAGAGCTGGACATGACTGAAGTTACTTAGGCATCATGCACTGTTTCTGGGCTTTCTGTTCTGTTCCATTGATCTCAGTGTCTTTTTTTTTTTTTTTTTGCAGACCATACTGATTTGATGACTGTAACTTTATAATATGGTCTGAAGTAAATGAATGTGAGATCTCCAGCACTGTTCTTTTTTTCTGAAAATTTCATTGACTATTTGGGATCTATTGTGATTCCATAAAATTTTAGGATTATTTGTTCTAATTTTGTGAAAAATGTCATAATCTTAACAGGGATTTCATTAAATTTATAGATAACTTTGGGTAGTATGGATATATTAAAAACATAATTCTTCTAATCCGTAAACCCAGGATATCTTTCCATATATCTGCATCATACTCAATGCCTTTCATCAATGTTTTATACTTCAGAATAGAAATATTTCACAACACTGGTTAAAATTCTTCTTGAGCAATTTATTCTTTTTGATGCAATTATTAATAGGATTGTCTTCTTGATTTTTCTTTCTAGTAGCTTCACTGAGCTATCATTTGCTCTTATGCATAATGATAATAAATTTTATATCACATTATTGTTTCTAAAATTATATGATTTGCATAAAACACCTACCAGTTTCTGTCATTTATGGAGTAGTCAATAAACAGAGTTCTTATCTCTAATACCATATTTGTTGTTCAGCCTACTTCAGTAGAGATGAAAAGGTGAAAGCATTTAAGAATAAATGCTTTTAGGATAAGGATAGGATAGGATAAATTAAGGATAAAGTAGTTTAGCATTTCACATGGAAGCCTTCTTAAGAAGTAAGTTGTACTTCTATTTAAAAGTTATGTTAGAGATCGATTTTAATCAAAAACAAACAAAAAGTAGTAGAAAATTCTCTGAGGATTCAGGATTCCAAGGTGATGGTACCAGCATGATTAGAAATAATCAAATTGATATTTCATAGACAAACTGAAATAATGAAGATGACAGATGATGTAACTTTAATCTACCTTGGTACAGAAAGAAATAGGAATTGGGACATTTTAGTTTAAAACTGCTGGATCCTTATCAAGAGTTTCAGTACATGCTCTATGTTAAATACAGTGTAGATGATAGAACTTTTAAAAATATATAATATTTCAGAATAGCTCAATGATAAAGTAGTGATTTAATTTGAACTTATGTTTTCAAAGGACATCCCTCCCAATTAGCACATAACATAATCAAAATTAGTCAGGAATTTAGAGTGTTAAGTCTTATTTTAATTAGATTGTCTCAAAATGTATATTTGTATGTTCTTCAACTTTTGTGTTCTTAAAATTTCTAAAAGTTTAATAATGCTTTAGAGTCATTAGCTCTACTTTCACAAAATGGATAAAAATGATACTTAAATTATCACCAAAAATGTAATAATTTGTTTAAATATACATTTTCCCTACAATTATGTTTAAGACCCAAAGAGCCTTTAAAATATAGTTCATTTTATGGTTTTTAAATAAACATATAAAATTGTCTGGTCAATTACATATTATATGTAGTTTTCTTCCTGCCTATCACTTATTTTGCTCATAAGATAGTAGTCAAATATACTTTCTTATAAAGAACTAATTTCTAAAGAATGTATTAAAACAATAATCATATTTTAATAAACATTTAAAATATGAATGTGAACATTATATTAATTTATGTTTTAATTTTCAATTATTTTAAATAGAATATGCATTAATAAATTAGTAGTATGAAAAATATAAATGGATGTTAGATTTAAGTAGGTATTAAGTGATAACAACTAAAAGATAGTAATAACATGGTATCACAAGCTGCTTTAAATATACTTAAAATGTAAGGATACTTTTAGGCTTGACTAACTAGAACTGAGAGATAAAGAAACAAATTAAAAATGTGTCTCAATTTCTTTCACATGTACAAAGAAGGTGAGATTCAAAATAAATCTCTATAGATGAATATAAATAAAATTAAAATTCTAGCACAAAATTTGTGTACAAATAAAGCTTTAAATAAAGATTAATGTAAAAATGAGAGGAAAAGCAGAGGAAATATGTATTAGAACTACATTGTATATGCTGTTGTTGATTGATGCCCTTTTGCTTATCTTCTTTATGTATAGTGCAAATCATATTCATTCCTTTGAGAAAGAAACAACTCTATGTATCATATTCATGAAGGCTTTCTTCACTTGTTGGTTCCTTAAGGTATAAATGAAAGGATTCAAAAGTGGAGCAACAGAGGTGTTGAGCACTGAAATTCCTTTGGAAAAAGATATTCTTTGTTTGACTGAAGGTTTAACATACATAAAGATGCAGCTGCCATAAGAAAGGGATATCACAATCATGTGAGAAGAACACGTTGAAAAAGCCTTTCTCCTATGACTAGCTGAGGAAATTCTTAGAATGGTCAAGGCAATACAGGTATATGATATGATCACCATTACCAATGTGATCACCAGTGTCACCGCAGCTGAGATGAATCCTATCATCTCGATTAACTTTGTATCTGAGCAGGAGATTTGTAGGAGGGGAGTGGTGTCACAATAGAAATGATCAACAACGTTGGAGGCACAGAAGTCAAGGTTTAGGCCATAGAGGAGTGGTGGAAAGATGACAAAGAATCCAGCAACCCAACAACTGAGGACAAGCTGCATGCAGATTTTACTGTTCATGATGGTTGTGTAATGCAAGGGCTTACAGATGGCAACATAGCGGTCATAGGACATTGCTGCCAGTAAGTAAAATTCAGACGCTCCAAGAAGAAAGGCAAAAAACACTTGACTCACACAACTGTTATAGGAAATGGTTTTGTCCCCTGTTGCCATCATAACCAGCAATTTAGGAATGCATGTAGTAGTATACGAAATTTCTAAAAAGGAAAAATTTCGAAGGAAAAAGTACATGGGGGTCTTCAGGTGAGTATCTACCAGGGTGAGCGTGATGATAATCAGATTGCAAGTGATGCTTAGCACGTAGGTGAGTAGTAGAAAGATAAATAAAGCAATTTTCATTTGTGGGTTACTTGTTAAACCTGCTAGAATAAACACTACAACCCTTGTATGATTTCCCATTCCAGTTTTCTGACAATTGCTCTGTCTGAATAGAAGAAAAAGAAAAAAATAAAATGAACCCAAGGGAGACATAAGAGAAATAATCATTATTTAAGGTAAAGTTAGGTAATGACAACCCACTCCGGTACTCTTACTGGAGAATCCCATGGACGGAGGAGCCTGGTAGGCTGCAGTCCATGGGGTCGTGAAGAGTTGGACATAACTGAGCAACTTCACTTTCACTTTTCACTTTCATGCATTGGAGAAGGAAATGGCAACCCACTCCAGTGTTCTTGCCTGGAGAATCCCAGGGATGGAGAAGCCTGGTGTGCTACCCTCTATGTGGTCTCACAGAGTCGGACACGACTGAAGTGACTTAGCAGCAGCATCAGCAAAGCAAATTTTCTTGTACAGCAAAACAATTCTCATTCATGTTTTAAAAGTGTGGTTTTTTTTTTTTCAGAAATAGTAATAAATACATGTGCAAAATACCTGGATAGATTAATTAAAAGTTCAGCTTGCAGTTCTTTTAGAGAATCATCTATATAACAGTAGTAATTGTTGATAGTTTTTATGTAAGTCAATCAGGGATATAAAGAACTTTTAAAGTATAATGCTTTTTCTCTCTTTATATTATCCCAGAGTTTGGATATGTGCCATTTCCTGTTCAATTAAGTTCTCAGACTAGAACCAAAATTATATCTATCATTGAAGCCCGGGTTTCATACACACACACACTATTCATCCTCAATAAACAGAGGTAGGAGAAGGCAATGGCACCCCACTGCAGTACTCTTGCCTGGTAAATCCCATGGATGGAGGAGCCTGGTGGGCTACAGTCCGTGGGATCGCAAAGAGTCAGACACGACTGAGCGACTTCACTTCCACTTTTCATTTTCATGCATTGGAGAAGGAAATGGCAATCCACTCCAGTGTTGTTGCCTGGAGAATCCCAGGGATGGGGGAGCCTGATAGGTTGCTGTCTGTGGGGTCGCCCAGAGTCGGACACGACTGAAGCGACTTAGCGGCAGCAGCAGCAGTACATCTTTTCCATTTTACTCAATTAACCAAACTCAAATGCCTGATTTTAGACTCATTTATCTTCATAGCTAACCTCATCCGATTTCATATAAATTAATATGGGGCATTGGAAATAGTCTTATTTTCTGTTCTTGGGTTTCCCTGGTGGCCCAGTGGTTGAGAGTTCGCCATGCAATGAAGGGGACACCAGTTGGACTTCGGGTTCAAGAGAATCTCATATGCTGCACAGTGAGTAGGCCCCTGCATCACGCACAACTGCTGAGCCTGCACCCTAGAGCCTGTGATCTGCAATGAGAGAAGCCACTCTGATGAAAAGCCCGTACACTACAACTATACAGAGTAGACCACACTCCCAGGAATTAGAGAAAGCCCGCACAGCAACGAAGATCCAGAGTAGCCAAAAATGTGTACGTGTTAGTCGTTCAGTTGTGTCCGACTCTTTGTGACCCCATGGACTGGCTGCCAGGTTCCTCTGACCATGGGATTCTCCAGGCAAGAATACTGGAGTGGGTTGCCATTCCTTTCTCCAGGGGATCTTCCCAACCCAGCAATCCAACCCACGTCTACTGCATTACCATGTAAGCCACCGGGGAAGCCCAGCCAAAATTAACTAGCTAAATAAATATAATTTTTTTTAAGTCTTAGTTTTTGTTCTTTATAGTAGTTCCATCTCCTTAGTCTCTGATGTAACCTATCCTTCCCATTTTGTATGCTAAAACAACATCTGCAAGTACAGTCTATAAAGTCAATGCGTGTATTGAGAAATTGCAGTTTTCCTCTGCAGGTTATGATTCTGAGAATGGATGTGGTAGAATAAAGTGAAAAATAAGGATAAGGGATACAGAGGCAAAGAGAGAAATATAAATATGGCATCATGAGATTGTGTGAAGTGGAGGAAGTTAAGATAAGAGAAATATAAACATAATGGTAAAGCTCTATGTAAATCAAGAGAGGTAAGAAAAGGTTTTCAGGGATAGGGTAGTGAGTTTGAAGGAAAAGTTAAAGTAAGGTTAAAATATGTAAATATTAAAGGAGGAAATTTTTATGAATGAAATTTCTCTCCATCTGCTTATATTCCTTATACTTACCTTTTTGTTCTCTATCTAAAATACAGACTGAAAACATGAACAATTTTGAGAGTAACATAGTCTAAAAAAGACGATTAACTGGTAAATTTTAATACATAATGAATCACATAATAGGGTGACACAAATATTAAGAGACGCATATGTCCCTATTGTAAGGATATTAAGTGTCTGGATAATGTGCAATTAAAGAAATATTGTCTATTTACAACTACTCCCCTCACTGGCATATAATGAGTGAGACAGATTATTCAGGTTTGCACAGCCAGTAAAAGTGGACATGAAGATTAATTGAAAGTGTGTTCTCTCTAAAGCTGTCCCCTTAGTAGTAAAACATTTTTATGAATAATTAGAAGCTAGAATACAGTGTATTTGCTCAAATTCATGTATCAAAACCATACATATTAATATATACAAATTTATGAATGAAAAGAGATGACATTTTCTTGGACATTATTTGAACATCCAGAAAATTGTGCAGCAATCTGCTATAATTTTTTTTCTCATTTACACCATTTATCACAATGGCAATGATTGTAGAATGCATATATCTAAATAATCTTACAAGAATTTTATCATGTTACATCATTCCTTTGTCCAGCTTCACCAATCATATCACAGCAATGATTCCCCAACAGACTATAAAAAATTTACATTACAAACCTTTAGAAAGAAGGTCTATGAACACAGTTAGGGTTAGCTGTGTTAGATATTGTGAATATCAGCTAAATTACACACACACACACACACACACACACGAAAGAATTTCAAGACTAAATTTTTGTTATGTTGCATTACACTTCTTTCACTGTTTTTCCCTAAATCAAAATTTAAAAGGTTAACAAAAATAAGGTAAAATAGAACTAATGTGTATATACATATACACACATATATGTACACAAAAGAAAATATTATCTTTACATTTTAAAACATACCAAGTCTTTTCATATGTTGAATCCTAAATCATTCTGCCAAAAACATTTAAAAATCCAACATCTTCTTTACAGAAGACATATATACATATTGATTCATCTGACATATCTTTGCTTCAATATTTAGTTTTTGTCATCATGCGGAACAGGGTACTGATATTTCATTCCTCTCCAAATGCATTTCACTCCACTTCATAATCTGTGATTATAGTTTTTTACATATATTGCAAAGTTTGAAACAATTTGATTAGATCTTTTAACACAGTTTTTAGGCTACTACTTTAAAGTCCCCATTATATACTGAATACTTTTCTATGTACTACCCAGAGTGCCATACAAATTAATAAACTCTTGACCACATGTAGTGTTTATGCCTTCTGTGCCCCGAAGGAAAATATCTAAAGATGATGGAGAATTCTAAGGAGGATGAGATTCATGAACACTATTTCCCAATGGGCAACTAATTTGCATGTTATAAAGTGTTCTCTCTAGGCACTAAATAATTTAATATATATATAGACATAACTGCTTTTAATGTATCTTCAAAGAATTAAGTATAATCTGTCTAATATATTATTGCCCTTCTACACATTCCTGTTTTGAAATCCCAGATACAAAGATAAAGATTTGAAAGGAGAAAGAAAAAAGATTATTTTATTTTAATTAGTAATAAATAGTAAGAACATTAGATGGAGAACATAGCTTGTTATAGAAAACATTGTATCTTAGGCTAAATGCATAATTATTAACAATTCAGGCATGCCCAAAGAAAAGTTGTTCTTTTTTGTTTTTCAAATAGTGTCTGTGGTATTGTCTAGTAGAACACAAATTAATAGTTCACAATAACTGAGAATTCTCCATTTCTTCACTATAAATAGAATATTCATCTATGTGTA
This sequence comes from Bos javanicus, assembly GCF_032452875.1. Taxonomy (NCBI): domain Eukaryota; kingdom Metazoa; phylum Chordata; class Mammalia; order Artiodactyla; family Bovidae; genus Bos; species Bos javanicus. The sequence continues at coordinate 59,764,572 of NC_083872.1, forward strand.
CATGTAGCTAGCCTTTCTTGCAACTTGTTGTGGTCATTTGACTAAATTCTATTCAAAAGATGTAAATGGAGGTACTTTGTGCAACTTTCAGGCATATCCTTTGATAGAAGGGCTTTGTTCTCCTCTTTTTCTCCCCCCTCCCCCACTGTTCTAACGCAGTGGGATGGAAGTATTCTGAGCCATGAGTATTCGAAATCTCAGTAGGAATGGTGAATCAACAAGACAGAACATACCCAGGTTCCAGAGCGGATCATAGCCTACGTCAGCATAGAAACACTGACTTAATGAAGAGTTTTTAGCATATCAGCCTGAATATTTAAATAAGATAAAAATAAACAATTTTTAAACCACTATGATATTTATCTTTCTCATACTCTACCAAATCTAAGATATTATACAAATCTAAGAACGGTATGAAGTTTTATTCCAGTTAAGAGGCAAACAGGTTAGCCCATCACCACTTCACAAATATTGACAAAAGAACACAGCCTACTGCCACAGAGATGGAAATTTTATTATTCACTACACAGGTGAAAGCATGAGCTTCATGTTCTCATGTTTCCCATTTTCCTCTAAATTCCATGAGAACCCCTAGTGGATGTTGTTTACAATATGTTCCTCTATCAACAACAACCTTAGAGGAACCCCAAGTTTAGTTAATTCTCAACTTTTCAAAGGGAAAATCTGCCTAAACTTATCCAATTAGAAGACAATGTCTTTAATTTTCTGAAGGAAATGAAAAACCTGCCAAAGATGTAAAACATTCTTGAGAATGCAGTCCAGGATAAGACTGACCACAAGAGGTACAGACATATATACAAATAAAGCCACCCCTCATTTCTAAAGCATTTTGACTTCTGTTGAAATTTCTCCTAAGTACATCATTCTGGTGAGCTCTCTAATTAAAATGGAGGACTTTTCTCTCACTCCTAAGGTGCAAGTCACAAATATTTCAGAAGAGTCAGCCCAATGCTCAGTCTTCACACAAGAAATACAAACCCAAGTGCGCATGAGGTTTCTTAGAAAGAAAGTGTTTACAATTTTGCTGCAAGAAGCACCCAGATTAAAATCTTATTATACCAGCATAGCCTTTCACTTGGCTGGTAAGCCTCAGGGTTCCCATCCTGAAACTTGGTTTTGGATGGAATGTTTTAATTCAATCTGTCCTATTTACTTTAATCCAATTTAATCCTAAATCAATCCAATCTGTCCTATTTGTTCATGCCATCAGACATGTGGTATTTTTCACCCTTACTCACTGGCTGAGAGTAGGGGTGGGAAAAGCATCAAGAAGTATTCACCTTAGGATGGTGGGGGTTGCTGCTAGTGACCTCCCCTATTGTGTCTATTATCTTGATAAGCTTTCTGAGTGAGGATTTCAGAACCAACTGTCATGTAAACTTGTTTGCAACTGTTCAAGAGATCTGCCAGTGGAGTGTTTTTCTTCTGGAGAGAGGCTCCAGGGATAGTTCTTACTGAAGAAAGATCATAAATGTTTGTCTCAACTCATGCTTGCCAAGGTCTAAGGTCAAGTAATGCCAAGAGACATTACTTTCCCAACAAAGGTCTGTCTAGTCAAGGCTACGATTTTTCCACTAGTCATGTATGGATGTGAGAGTTGGACTGTGAAGAAAGCTGAGTGCTGAAGAATTGATGCTTTTGAACTGCGGTGTTGGAGAAGACTCTTGAGAGTCAAGGCCTGGCGTGCTGCAATTCATGGGGTCACAAAGAGTCGGACATGACTGAGCGACTGAACTGAACTGAACTGAAGGTATTTTCTCACTAAATGCTAGGTTATTCTGTCCCTGCACTTCCAGAAAAATTGGTGCTCCTTTTCAGTTAGTATAATTTCATCAGTGTTTCCAACATCACCTACTCACACTCAGACTTTTTTTCAGAAGAGTCAAGTGACTGAATGACAAGCCCCTTTTAATGAAACTTAACCAGAATTGGAAAAGGTCAGTTTTCATTCCAATCCCAAAGAAAGGCAATGCAAAGAATGCTCAAACTAACACAGAATTGCACTGATCTCATATATTAGTAAATTAATGCTCAAAATTCTCCAAGCCAGACTTCAGCAATACGTGAACTGTGAATTTTCAGATGTTCAAGCTGGATTTAGAAAAGGCAGAAGAACTAGAGATCAAATTACAAACATCCACCGGATCATCGAAAAAGAAAGGGAGTTCCAGAAAAATATCTAATTCTGCTTTATTGACTTTGCCACATTTTTGATTGTGTGGATCACAACAAACTGTTGAAAATTCTGAAAGAGGTGGGAATAACAGACCACCTGACCTGCCTCTTAGAAATCTGATGGAGGTCAGGAAGCAACAGGCAGAACTGAACATGCAACAACAGACTGGTTCCAAATAGGAAAGGAGCACATCAAGGCTGTATATTGTCACCCTGCTTATTCAACTTATATGCAGAGTACATCATGAGAAACACTGGGCTGGATGAAGCACAAGCTGGAATCAAGACTGGGGACAAATATCAATAACTTCAGATATACAGATGACACGACCCTTATGGCAGAAAGTGAAGAACTAAAGAGCCTCTTGATGAAAGTGAAATAGAAGAGTGAAAAAACTGGCTTAAAACTCAACATTCAGAAAACTAAGATCACGGCACCTGGTCCCATCAATTCATGGCAAATAGATGGGGAAACAGTGGAAACAGTGACAGACTTTATTTTTTGGGACTCCACAATCACTGCAGATGGTGACTGCAGTCATGAAATTAAAAGACACTTGCTCCTTGGAAAAGTTATGACCAACACAGACAGCATATTAAAAAACAGAGACATTACTTTGCCAACAAAGTCTGTCCAGTCAAAGTTATGGTTTTTCCAGTAGTCATGTATGAATGTGAGAGTTGGACTATAAAGAAGGCTGAACACGGAAGAATTGATGCTTTTGAACTGTAGTGTTGGAGAAAGCTCTTGAGAGCCCCTTGGACTGCAAGGAGATCCAACCAGTTCATTGTAAAGGAAATGAGTCCTGAATATTCATTGGAAGGACTGATGCCAAAACTGAAACTCCAATACTTTGGCCTTTTGATTTGAAGAACTGACTCATTTGAAAAGACCCTGGTGCTGGGAAAGACTGAAGGCAGGAGAAGAAGGGGACAACAAAGGAAGAGATGGTTGGATGGCATTACTGACTAAATGCACATGAGTTTGAGTAAACTCTGGGAGTTGGTGATGGACAGGGAGGTCTGGCGTTCTGTAGTCCATGGGGTTGCAAACAGTCAGACATGACTGAGCCACTGAACTGAACTAAACCAGAATTAAGTGCAAATCCATAAGGTCCTCCCCTGTGAAGATGTTGCCACCTGGAAGTCGTGCCAATCAGACTGACTAGGGGATGCAGTTAGGGGAAAGTAAAACAGCATTCCCAAGAATAATAATCTAGATGGAATCTTGGGTTTTCCAAGTAGATGTGTGTATCTCTTTATCCCCAATACCCTTATTCTGATCACTACCAAGAAGAAATGAAAGGAGATAACTCCTTTCTGGGAACAGTTGGATTCAGTGACTACATCCTTTAACTAGGTCCCAGGGATCAGGAAGAGATGAGGGAGATGAAATCTGACTTTTGCTCATCAGTTTGCCCAATAAATGTGGTCAAATTTCAGTTTCTCTGAAGAGCTGAACACTTGACAGAGATTAGTATATAGAACCAAAATAGTGTAGATGCAACCAACTGATCCCTAACTTGAAATATTGGCAAAATATGTGGAAATGCTGAATAGACATTTTTCAAAAAAGGCATACAGATGGACAACTAACACATGAAAAGATAACTCAAAATTGTGATCGTTGGAGAAATGCAAACTAATACTGCAATGAGATATCAATTCACACATTTTAGAGTGACTATTATAAAAAAGACAAAAAATAACAAGTGATGTGGAGAAAGAACAATTGTGAATTATTGGTGGGAATGTAAATGATGTAGCCACTACGGGAAATACTATAAAGTTCACAAAGAAATTAAAAATGGAACTACTATATGATCTAGAAATTCCACTTCTTGGCATTTATCTGAAGAAAATTAACTTTTATTCAAAAAGATATAAGGGCCCCCATGTAAACTACAGCATAATTTGCCACCACCAAGGTATGACCCTCATGGATGAATGGATATTCAAAACTTAACGAAGAGATGGTCATTTCTCCATTGTACCTTCTTCCTTCCTTTGTGCATGCATGTCTGCAGTCTTAGTCACTTCAGTGACACCCAACTCTTTGTGACTCCACAGACTGTAGTCCACAAGGCTCCTCTGTCCATGGAATTTTCCAGGCAAGAATACTGGAGTGGGTTGTCATGCCCTCCTCCAGGGGAACTTCCCAAACCCAGGATAGAACCATCATCTCTTATGTCTCCTGCATTGGCAAGCAAGTCTTTTACCACCAGTGTTATCTGAGAAGCCCTCTTCCTTCCTTTGTTGTCAACTAACTGCCCATAGATGGGTTAGTGTATTTCTGGGCTCTTTATTCTGTTCCATTGATCTACGTGTCTGTTTTTGTGTCCATAGCACATTGTTTTCATCACTGTGGCTTCGAAGTATTGTCTGAAATATGGAAGAGTTATACTTCCAGCTTTGATCTTTTTCTCAGGATCATTTTGAAATTATGGGTCTATTTGGGGTCTATATAAATGTTAAGATTATTTGTCCTAGTTCTGTGAAAAATATGGATATTTTGATTCTGTCTTTCAATTGCTCAGTCATGTTCAACTCTTCATGACCCCATGGATTGCAGCATGCCAGGTTTCTGTCCTTCATTATCTCCCGGAGTTTGCTCAAACTCATGTCCATTGAGTTGATGATGCCATCCAACCAACTTATCCTCTGCTGCCCCTTTCTCCCTGTGCCCTCAGTCTTTCCCAGCATCAGGGTCTTTTCCAATGCTTGGCATCAAGTAGCCAAAGTATTGGAACTTAACTTCAGCATCAGTCCTTCCAAAGAATATTCAGGGTTGATTTCCTTTAAGATTGACTGGTTTGAGCTTGCTGTCTAAGGGTCTCTCAAGAGTCTTCTCCACTACACAGTTTGAAAACATCAGTTCTTTAGTGCTCAGCATTCTTTATGGTCCAACTCTGACATCCGTACATGCTACTGGAAAAACCATAGCTTTGATTAGATGGACCTTTGTCAGCAAAGTGATGTCTCTGCTTTTTAATACACTGTCTGGGTTTTCATAGCTTTTCTCCCAAGGAATAAGCGTCTTTTAATTTGATGGCTGCAGTCACCATCCTCAATGATTTTGGAGTGCAAGAAAATAAAGTCTCTCACTGTTTCCATTGTTTTCCCCATCTATTTGCCATGAAGTGATAGGATCCAATGACATGATATTAGTGTTTTGACTGTTGAGCTTTAAGCCAGCTTTTCACTCTCTTCTTTCACCTTCATCAAGAGGCTCTTTAGTTCTTCTTCACTTTCTGCCATAAGGGTGATGTTATCTGCATATCTGAGGTTATTGATATTTCTTCTGGCAATCTTGATTCCAGCTTGTGATTGATTCAGCCCATCATTCGCATGATGAACTCTGCATAATAGTTAAATAAGTAGGGTGACAATATACAGCCTTGATGTACTCCTTTCCCAATTTTGAAACAGTTGGTTGCTCCATGCCTAGTTCTAACTATTGCTTCTTGACCTGAGTACAGGTTTTTCAGGAGGCAGGTTAGGTGGTCTGCTATTCCCATCTCTTTTCAGAATTTTCCACAGTTTGTTGTGATCCACACAGTCAAAGGCTTTAGCATATTTGATGAAGCAGATGTCTTTCTGAAATTCCATTGCTTTTTCTATGATCCAATGGCTGTTGGCAATTTGATCCCTGGTTCCTCTGCCTTTTCTAAATCCAGCCTGTACATATGGAACTTCTCAGTTCACCTACTATTGAAACCTAGCTTGAAGGGTTTTGAGCATTACATGCTAGGATGTGAAATGAGTGCAATTGTGTAGTAGTTTAAACACTCTTTGGCATTGCCTTTGTTTGGGACTGGAATGAAAACTGATCTTTTTTAATAGGGAATCACTGAATCTGGGTACTATGGTCACTTTCACAATATTAATTATTCTAATCCAGCGAGTTACTTAAGCTTTAAATAGGCTACAGATTGTTATTCGTAAGTGAGCATGATAATACATGTCTTATGCTGTTTTCAAGATGCAGGCTAGTACATTTCACAAACCTGGCCATTGTAAATAATTAGTTAATATTAGCAATAATTTATCTGGTTATTGCAAGGCATAATGCCATAACATCTCTAGATTTCCTTCAATCTGTTTCTAAACATATACCAGTAGTCCAAGCCTGGTTGAAAATTTGAAACTATCAATGTGTGTAGTTTAAGAAATGCATTAAATTGGTTTGTTCCAAATTTCTATTCAGAATTCAAACTTGGAATCCCCTACAGAAAAGCTGATTAGGTGATCAAATCTAGGTGGGGTACTAAACTCTGCATAGAACATACACCAAACTGAATCTCTAAATTTCTGAACGGTGGAAAGGAACATGGAAAATTGAAGTCTCACTTTATCTTCCTCTGAGGGAATTTTTAAAGGAAATCAACAGAGTCACCAAATCAAAAGGCAAATGAATATGATCATATTAAGAAATGTATATGTGATCTGAGCATGAGGAGAAAATAGAAGTGAAAGTTAGACTGGGATTTTTAGGCAAGTCACAATGAACATTGTAAGTCACGGAAGATAGTAATATTATGTAAAACACAAATAGAAGAGATGTACAACACACTTCACACTTGTTGATTTATTTTACTTATAAACTCAAGAATGTCACTAATGTTGTTCACTTCATTAAGAAAGCCTCAATATTTTTGATCATGAGCTTAAAAGCATATTTCACTTGTCTGTTTCTCAGTGTATAAATAAAAGGATTCAACATGGGGGCAACAGAAGTACTGAGCAGAGCTATCCCTTTATTTAAAGACACTCTTTGCTTGGCAGAGGGTTTCACATACATGAAGATGCAACTTCCATAAGAAATGGACACAACCACCATGTGAGAAGAACATGTAGAAAAGGCTTTCCTCCTCTTTTGAGAAGAAGGTATCTTCAGAATAGTCCTAATGATGTTTGTGTAGGAGAAAAATCACTAACACCAGAGTAACCAGGAGAGTTAAAATGGCTGAGAGAAGCATCATTATTTCTACTTTTTCTGTGTCTGTGCAAGAGAGTTGTAATATAGGAGATACATCACAGACGAAATGATCTACAGTGTTGGCTGCACAGAAATCAAGCTGGAGACCCACGAGGAGTGGTGGAAAAATTATTATGAAACCAGCCAACCATGACGCAAAGACCAGTAAGTTGCACACTCTGTCACTCATGATGGTCATGTAATGCAGGGGTTTGCAGATGGCCACGTAGCGGTCATAGGACATGGCAGCCAGAAGAAAAAATTCGGTTGCACCCAAGAGAATAGTAAAAAACAGCTGTGCTGCACAATTGTTGTAAGAAATGGTCTTATCACCTGTTGCCATACTGACAAGAAATTTGGGGATGCAGACAGTTGTGAATAAGATTTCTAAAAATGAGAAATTTCGAAGAAAGAAATACATAGGTGTCTTGAGGTGTGAATCTAGCAGTGTAAGGATGATGATGATTAGATTTCCAGTGACGCTCAATGAGTAAGTGAAAAAAAGGAGAAGAAAAATAACCACCTGTAATTGTGGGTCATTGCTTAGTCCAAGAAGAATAAAGGTTGTTACTGTTGTGTGGTTTCTCATCGCTGACTTCTATTTAAAAAAAGTAAGAAAGAAGAATCAAAAAGGAATAACAGCCTATAAAAATGTACTCATATAATCTTTATTCAAAATTTCACTGAGTGCAATTCATGAGGTTTTTTGTTTGTTTCCTCAAGTGTCATAAATTCATGTGTTCCCAAAGGAAAACATAGTACATTGATAATCATATAAAAATAGAAAAGAAAAAAATTGTATCTTAAATTGTATATTCTGTATTTTCAAAGTTTCCAATCTATTTAGTATACATTACATTATTTACATAACTTTCTTCTTCTTTCTTTATTAAAAGAATCATTTATGTTTATACAAATGAAAATACAAAGTGATGGAACTATCTTCTTGGGTCACAGATTCTAAAGCTACACAGAGCCTCCAAAGATCTTCAGAAAGCCATTTACTTAAGAAAGGTTAAATGTCATTATCTTCAATTTACAGGAAGATGATTAATTCTACTCTGCCAAACATCTCTTTTTGTGTTTATTACAGTTTAAGGTAAACTTTATACTTCTGGAAGTCAGATTTCACCTGAGGTGAAATTTTCACCTTTAAAAATTAACATAACTTGACCTAAATATCCCTAGCCTATATAAAGTGGGAATTACTTTTACCAAACTTCTGTACACTTCAATATTTAAATCCTCACGACCACTTTTATTTCTGCTTTTTCCACTCTACCTGAAGATTAGAATTTACTTTCATCTTACTCACTCTGGCTGTGCTCTTTTTTCTGATATTCACTCAAGCAGATACAAAGTATATCATCCTGAATGGAGTGTGTTATATAGCACACCTTACTAAATATCTGCAGTAATGAGCAAGGTTCTCGAATAAGGTATTTAAAACAATAAAAGATTATCTAGACATGCCTGGTGCATCACTGCTCCATGTGTCTCCCCCTCTTGCCATGGGAGCCACTTCTTATTTATTCACCTCTAACCTCATTTCTTTCTGGTTCAATACATGACAATTTGAAATTCTGTTCTCCATCTTGTTTTCTTATTTTTTTATCTTCTTCAAAATCATCCTTACATCTTACATTCATCACCACTAAAGTGTATCATCAATTCTTTCTAGAGAATGAAAATATTTTCCTTAAGCATAATATGATATCATCTCTGAAACTATTTTATCCCTATTATATTTCTATATTCCAATTGTAGACTTAATATGCAAACATCTCAAATGATTATAAATGAATACAATGCAACTAAAATTTTTGTCTTTCTTCTTTTACCTCCTTTGTTTTCTATCCTCTTCAATGGATCCTTTTTTCTAAATGTGTTTATATTGTAAGTAAAATTTATACTCAGTGAGATTTTAGAAATATAAAGTTAGTTGACTTTAAAGGTGAAATGTATAGGCAAATATCAATAAATTGTGATGAGCTATATAAACTGCCAGGGTATTTTGTCAGAGGTAGATTCATAAATGGTTACTCTATTTTATAGGGGCTTCCCTGGTGGCTCAAATGGTATAGAATCTTCCTGCAATGCAGGAGACCCAGCTTCCATGTCTGGGTCAGGAAGATCTTCTGGAGAAGGAAATGGCAACCCACTCCAGTATCCTTCCTAGGGAATCCCATGTACAGAGGAGCCTGGCAGGCTGCAGTCCATGGAGTCACAAAGAGTCAACACAGCTAAGCAACTAGGCACACACACTAGCCTAACCTTAAATTACAACATTCTAAACAAGTATTCCAAACTCCATAACAACATTATTTTCTTCCTAATTCCTCAAATAAATTCTTGCTGGGTAAAAGTAAAATAGTCATTGTTTAACTACTATTACAGTCCCAGGGAGACTTCCCTGGTAGCTCAGCTGGTAAAGAATCGGCCTGCAATGCAGGAGACCTGGTTCAGTCCCTGGGTTGGGAAGATCCCCTGGAGGAGGGCATGGCAACCCACTCTAGTATTCTTGCCTGGAGAATCCCCACGGACAGAGAAGCCTGGTGGGCTACTGACCAAGGGTTTGCAAAGAGTCGGACACTACTGAGCAACTAAGCACAAGCACACAGTCCCAAGGGCTTCCGTAACTGCTTTGACAATTTACAGGTACAAGATAAGAGATTCTCTTATAATATTAAAATTAGACAGCTCTTGAAAGGCTTAAATTCTATTAAATTCAATACTACTGCTTGATAAATACAAAAATAATTTCCCAAGTTCAGTCCAGTGTCATAATCCACATTATTTACACTGACTCTGTGCACTAAAGGAACATGCATTTACAATTATCTGAGGTAAACAGCATTCATTTAGTAAAGAGCATTTCTGAGATTCTGTTTAATACTGAGAAGAATATCTATTGAAAGCCAGATTCTAGGAAATGAAAGGTTCAAAGATTTTTTATTACAATAGAACAATTGATGCCTTCAGTGTAAATTTTAAAAGTCAATTTAATGTTTATTTGTGAAAGAAAAATATTTCTAACTGCATGCCATCCTATTTCAACTGATAAACAGGGATTGAATATTTCTTCCAGTTTCATGCAATAAAGTTATTATAATTAAAATAAAAACGGACTTTTCCCCCAAACCTTAATGTCTTTAGTAGCAATTCATTCTTGAGTTTCTTCTTTTGACATGAGTTCCAGGATAGAGGGAATTTCTAATGTTGCCTATCCACCATGTTTTTATATTTTGCTTTAACCCATCCTTTTATTTTGCAGTCTTATCCAAACAACGTTAGCTTCAGTAATATGCACTCAAATGTGTAAATTCAAGGATTCTGTCACAGTAAGAAACTCAGTTTCATTTCTTCTCATTTTTTCAAGATAGGAAATATTCTCCAATTTATGTTTTATTTAACTTGGAGCATATTTTTCAAGATTAGAGCAAAACAAATAGTTTTTTCTTTTTTTAAGCAGTTAAGAAAAAATGAATAAAAGGAGAAGATTTCAGGCTCCTTTTTATATTGAAATGGTTCTGTCTTACATGGAAAGCCCAGTTGTTTATTTTGTAGCTTTAAGATTATAGGTATCATCCTTTTTTAAGCAGTATGTCATGTGTCTCAAGAGGATTAACTGATTTAAAATATTTTTTTAAAGGAAAGTTTTCCCTGGAGAACACTGCACAAGATGTTAAGACTATATGAAAAATGACTGAATGGAGAAATTATAATCCATAAGCTCCATATAGAACAAGACAAAAACACTTTTTTTTTTTTTTTAAGGCAGCTCTAAGTTGTAAGAGGGCTTCCCTGGTGGCTCAGATGATAAAGAACCTACTTGCAATGCGGAAGACAAGGGTTCAGTCCCTGGGTTGGGAAGATTGCCTGGAGAAGGGAATGGCAACCCACTCCAGTATTCTTGCCTGGAGAATCCCATGGACAGAGGAGCCTGGTTGGATACAGCCCTTGGGGTCACAAAGAGTTGGACACAACTGAGGGACTACACTTTCACTTCTCATTTTCATAAGTTGCAAACCATAGGAATTAAAAAAAAAATAATACTAAGTTACCCTACATGTCCATGACAACTATACATTAAAAACAAAAGAAGAAGAAAAGTGAAAGGCACCTATCTAATTTTCAGTCCAGCAGGAAACATTTTGTAATTAGAAGACAGTGTTTGCTACAACTGCTGCTAAGTCGCTTCAGTCATGTCTGTGACCCCATAGACGGCAGCCCACGAGGCTCCCCCGTCCCTGGGATTCTCCAGGCAACATTAGAGTGGGTTGCCATTTCCTTCTCCAATGCATGAAAGTGAAAGTGAAGTCACTCAGTCGAGACCCCATGGACTACAGCCCACCAGGCCCTCCGTCCATGGGATTTTCCAGGCAAGAGTACTGGAGTGGGGTGCCATTGCCTTCTCTGCTGCTACAACTGCCACCATTCTAACATATAAATACAATAAACCACTACCTTCCACCTAGTCTTAATTAATAGCCTTAATAATCTTCTCCTTTTAGGAGATGTCTAAATAATCTTTGCTTCCTTCCCTCATCCAATCCATTTTCTATAGAAGAGATAAAAATATGTCCTTTAAAATTTAATTCATATTATCTCACATCATTGCTAAAATTATGTCCTGAAACATAATTGAATGGCAAGGTACCAGGGACCAGCAAAGAATCCTTGGTATAACTCCTCACTTCCTTCCTGTCCTATCTTCATGTTCTTCCACTCTTTTCTTTTTATATTTCATTCTCGAACTCTTTGTCACCTCTCTCCCCATCTCTGCTCTCACTCCATCACCAAACTCCAAACCTCAGATTATTTTGGGTTGGCCAAAAAGTTCATTCAGATTTTTCCTTAACATTTTCATGGAAAAGCCTGAATTCACTTTTTGGGCAACCCAATATATCTCCATAAAAAAGTCAATTTGCACAGTGACCATTTGTGAGGAGACATTTCTCTTCTCATGGATTTTATGTATAGACTTATTGTTTATAATTCTATCAATATTTATTTCTACATGTCATTTCTTCACTTTTTAAATCTGGTTCTCCTACAAAATTCCAGTTGCATCATAGTAGAACCTTGTCTATTATATTTTTCATCCATATAATTTTAGGATCTGAAATGACCCTGGTACTAAGTAGCAACTGAATAAATATATGTGATGAGTTAAAAACAGAATTATCTTGATAGGAGAGCTGATGAAGTTTATTCTAAAATTTTGATAAAGATAGAACAGAACAAGAAATAAGGCAAATTCACTAAATATGACCAAGCATAGCAACAGGAAGTCTGGGCAGTAAGAACGGGGAGAATTTAGAGGAGATGGCACAGGGAATTCTACTCAATACTCTGTAATGACCTATGCTTCAAAAAAAATAAGTAAATAAGTTCACATGGTACAACCAAGTGTTTGCATGCCGCAACAAAAATCAAAGATCCCACGTGCCATAACTAAGACTTGGTACAGCCAAATAAATAAATACAAATTTAAAAGTATTTAAAAGTAGTTTAATTATTGTGTTACTTTTTCAACCTGAGTACTACTTTAATAAAATTGCTTTTTTAAAAAAATTAAAGATACATGTATATATGCAAAGTTCAAAAAGTGAAAAATTCTGGAACTCTGCCAATGAAAATTAGTAGCCTCCTGCTTCATCCCTCACCTATCGTTAACTCTTATTCTCTAGATACTTACAGTGTCAGTTTTTGTCCCCTTTGATATTTATTACTATTTCTTAAATGACATTTTCAGTTTAGGCTATTGGATTTCTAGTATTAAAAATTAGTTATTTATTTTCTTATATCCTTACTCCTTCCCTGGGTTGGGAACATGCCCTGGAGAAGGAAATGGAAACTCACTCCAGTATTCTTGTTGGCTTCCCCAGTGGCTCAGTGGGTAAATAATCTACTTGCAATGCAGGAGACAAACAGAGGAGACTTCCCAGTATTCTTGCCTGGGTAATCCCATGGACAGAGGAGCCTGGCAGGCTACAGCCCATGGGGTTGCAAAGAGTCTGAGACAATGTAGAGACTAAATCACCACCACAAAAATAATTTCTATTAATATTTCTCATTTTTATTATATTTTTCATACTTTTATAGTGATCACAAGTTTTATCATAATTTACACTATTTTGACAATGAAATTATTTTTCAAGCTGAACAACATCTTTGTCTACATGCTTTTTCTCTATTTAACAATATTTTGTATCCACAGGGATCAATTTACATTAAAATAATTGCATAAGTATTTACATATTTTTCAGTATTCCCGACTCAGGCCAGAATCCAGAAGTGCGACTATATCCTCAAAAATAACAAATACATTAGGCAAGCATCCATCTTCATTTTCTCTTTCCTCAGCATCACCTGTTCTGGAACACTTTTTGCTCGCAGCCATGTCAGCATGGATTGTTTCTAGGTTCGATGTACAACTCTTGTATAGAAATGCCTGTTTCCCATATACATGAAGAGTACTTTTACCTTTCTCCTCTTTCCAAGTGTAGTTACATGTTTGGGGGATATTTGAACTTCCTAATATTATAGTGACACTCTTTAAGGCCACAACAAAAAATTATGAGACCAAAATTTATAAATATGGAATTAGAAACATCAGATCAGATCAGATCAGTCGCTCAGTCATGTTTGACTCTTTGCTACCCCATGAATCGCAGCACACCAGGCCTCCCTGTCCATCACCAACTCCCGGAGTTCACTCAGACTCATGTCCATCGAGTCAGTGATGCCATCCAGCCATCTCATCCTCTGTCGTCCCCTTCTCCTCCTGCCCCCAATCCCTCCCAGCATCAGAGTCTTTTCCAATGAATCAACTCTTCACATGAGGTGGCCAAAGTAATGGAGTTTCAGCTTTAGCATCATTCCTTCCAAAGAAATCCCAGGGCTGATCTCCTTCAGAATGGACTGGTTGGACCTCCTTGCAGTCCAAGGGACTCTCAAGAGTCTTCTCCAACACCACAGTTCAAAAGCATCAATTCTTCGGCGCTCAGCCTTCTTCACAGTCCAACTCTCACATCCATACATGACCACAGGAAAAACCATAGCCTTGACTAGACAAACCTTTGTTGGCAAAGTAATCTCTCTGCTTTTCAATATGCTATCTAGGTTGGTCATAACTTGCCTTCCAAGGAGTAAGTGTCTTTTAATTTCATGGCTGCAGTCACCATCAGCAATGATTTTGGAGCCCAGAAAAATAAAGTCTGACACTGTTTCCCCATCTGTTTCCCATGAAGTGGTGGGACCGGATGCCATGATCTTTGTTTTCTGAATGTTGAGCTTTAAGCCAACTTTTTCACTCTCCACTTTCACTTTCATCAAGAGGCTTTTGAGTTCCTCTTCACTTTCTGCCATAAGGGTGGTGTCATCTGCACATCTGAGGTTATTGATATTTCTCCCGGCAATCTTGATTACAGCTTGTGTTTCTTCCAGTCCAGCGTTTCTCATGATGTAATCTGCATATAAGTTAAATAAACAGGGTGACAATATACGGCCTTGACAAACTCCTTTTCCTATTTGGAACCAGTCTGTTGTCTCATGTCCAGTTCTAACTGTTGGTTCCTGACCTGCATACAAATTTCTCAAGAGGCAGATCAGGTGGTGTGATATTCCCATCTCTTTCAGAATTAGAAACATAAATGGATGTTATTTAGAATAAGGAAAATCACAGCAAGCCACACATTAATTAAGCTATTAAAATCATAAAATGCAGAAGTGAAAATAAGGTCTGTTCTACTTTACTTCAACTTAGTAAACAAGGTCCCACACAGTGAACACAGGGTTGCCACTACCAGGACCAATACAAACCCAGAGACGGGGCTGAACAAGGGAAAATAAAAATGCTGCAAACCTCTCCTATGATTTCAGTTTATTTTTCTTTATTCAACACTTTCTTGATTGTTATAAACATTTGCTTGTGTCCAGAGTTCCAGAATAATTGATTCTGAAATTTTGGCTCGATATGTCTGTATTTCTGTGATGTTACATCCAGTAGAAAAATCTGAATGAAATGTTTGGCCAACCCAACACTACAGTTAGAACTGGACATGGAACAACAGACTGGTTCCAAATAGGAAAAGGAGTACATCAAGGCTGTATATTGTCACCTGCTTATTTAACTTATATGCAGAGTACGTCATGAGAAATGCTGGGCTGGAAGAAGCACAAACTGGAATCAAGATTGCTGGGATAAATATCAATAACCTCATATATGCAGATGACACCACACTTATGGCAGAAAGTGAAGAGGAACTAAAAGCCTCTTGATGAAGGTGAAAGAGAAGAGTGAAAAAGTTGGCTTAAAACTCAACATTCAGAAAATGAACATCATGGCCTCTGGTCCCATCACTTAATGGGAAATAGATGGGGAAACAGTGGAAACAGTGTCAGACTTTATTTTGGGGGGCTCCAAAATAACTGCAGATGGTGACTACAGCCATAAAATTAAAAGACACTTACTCCTTGGAAGGCAAGTTATGACCAACCTAGATAGCATATTGAAAAGCAGAGAGATTACTTTGCCAACAAAGGTCCATCTAGTCAAGGCTATGGTTTTTCCATTGGTCATGTATGGATGTGAGAGTTGGACTGTGAAGAAAGCTGAGCACCAAAGAATTGATGCTTTTGAACTGTGGTGTTGGACAAGACTCTTGAGAGTCCCCTGGACTGCAAGGAGATCCAAACAGTCCATTCTGAAGGAGATCAGCCCTGGGATTTCTTTGGAAGGAATGATGCTAAAGCTGAAAGTCCAGTACTCTGGCCACCTCATGTGAAGAGTTGATTCATTGGAAAAGACTCTGATCCTGGGAGGGATTGGGGGCAGGAGGAGAAGGGGACAACAGAGGATGAGATGGCTGGATGTCATCACCGACTTGATGGACGTGAGTCTGAGTGAACTCTGGAGTTGGTGATGGACAGGGAGGCCTGGTGTGCTGCCATTCATGGGGTCACAAAGAGTCGGACACGACTAAGTGACTGAACTGAACTGAATACTACAGGAAAAAGTGGATACCCAAATACCATCAAAATAATTATGTTCTGTGCTAAATTATCAAAAGATTAATTTAGTAATCCAGTTTCAAGGAGCCAAGTACAAGCTGATAGCACATTTTGCTGTACATAATGATCAGGCAATAAAACAGTCTGAACCACAACAGAGTAGTCACAAAACATAGGAATATAAAATTTGGAAGATCCCCAAAAGTGTCAAAAAATAATTAGCTACACTCTAGGAAATCGTTTAGTCTCTCATCACAGCATGTTATTTCTACACATATTTCTACACAAAATTATTTATACTTTTCATGGGCTACCCTGGTGTCTCAGTTGGTAAAGAATTCGCCTGCAATGCGGGAAACCTGGGTTCAATCCCTGGGTTGTGAAGATCCCCTGGAGAAGGGAAGGGCTACTCACTCCAGTATTCTGGCCTGGAGAATTCCATGGACTGCATAGTTCATGGGGTCGCAAAGAGTCAGAAATGACTAAGCAACTTTCACTTCACTTCATACTTTTCACATTTTATTTTTCCATCAGTATCTGAATTTAACTTACAGCCCTTATAACCACCAGTGTTCATTTAACACAGAAAATCTCATTTATTATTTTTTAATAAGTATCTTATTTTTTGCTAAATGTATTAGCCTGCAGATATATTTATTATATTGTTTTATCTTTAGTCCAAGGAATGAGTTTACACTTTCAAAATCTGTATCATATAAAAGGACAGAGCTTTAAGAAAGCTGAGTGAAACAGAAACCAAAAATGCTTTCCTTTATCATCTTCCTTATGATACATGGGAAAATATGTGTACTATTTATGATTTGTAATTCCTTCAACTCATTTATTGTTGTACAAACCATAGGAAGTAGGCTTGTATATCCAAGTGATTTTTGAAACCTGGGTTAGGTATTTTTTGTCATTAATATGTTGGTCATTTCCCCAAGAGTCAGCAGTCTTCTATACCTTCTTATGGCCCTTATTGTATTATTTTTGGAAATATCTACATTTCCTTTAACTCTTTAGTTCTACTGTTTTTGTACACGAGTATTTTGCCATTTATAAACTGGTTAGATTTATTCACACAGACATTTCTCAAATGTTTTAACTGAGAAATCCTGGAAGTTAAAATGGTTGAAAATTGTTGAGTTATCAATTTTACTAGACATGATACTTTGCAGTCCATTCTACAGGAGATCAGCCCTGGGTGTTCTTTGGAAGGAATGATGCTAAAGCTGAAACTCCAGTACTTTGGCCACCTCATGGGAAGAGTTGACTCACTGGAAAAGACTCATGCTGGGAGGGATTGGGGGCAGGAGGAGAAGGGGACGACAGAGGATGAGATGGCTGGATGGCATCACCGACTCGATGGATGTGAGTTTGAGTGAACTCCAGGATTTGGTGATGGACAGCGAGGCCTGGCATGCTGCGATTTTCATGGGGTCACAAAGAGACACGACTGAGAGACTGAACTGAACTGAACTGATGAATATTGCGCTATATGTATCTCAGGAGACAGATCAAAAAAACTATTGCTACAACGTACATCAAAGTGTTCTGCCTATGTTCTCTTCTAGGAGTTTTATGGTTTCAGGACTTACATTTAGGTCTTTAACCCATCATTTTCGGTTTATTTTTGTATATGGTGTGAGGAAATGTTCTAATCTCATTCTTTTACATGTAGCTGCCCACTGTATTTTCTTGCCTCCTTTGTTACAGATTAATTGACCATAAATGTGTGGATTAATTTCTGGACTCTGTATTCTGTGCCATTAATCTCTGTGTCCTTTTTTTTTCCTTTTGTTCCAGTGCCATACTTTCTCTCTCTCTCTCTCTCTCTCTCTCTCTCTCTCTCTCTCTCTCTCTCTCTCTCTCTCTTTTTTGCCTGTGCCAAGCAGCTTACAGATCTTAGTTCCCCAACCAGGGACCAAACCCAGGCCCCTGCAGTGAAAGTGCTGAGTCCCAACCACTGGACTACCAGGAAATTCCCACCATACTGCTTTAATTAATGTAGTCTAAAGTGTGGGACAGTTATGCTTCCAGTTTTCATTTTTTTTTCTAAAGATTAATATAGCAATTTGAGATCTTCTGTGGTTCCATATAAATTTTAAGAGTATCAGTTCTAGTTTTGGGGAAAATGTCAGGGGTATTTTGATACAGTGCCATTAAATCTTTAGACTGTTTGGGTAGTCTAAAAACTATTGTATCTTAAAACTATTCATGCTTCCAATCCAAGAACACAAGATATCTTTCCTTCTTTATCATTTTCAAATACCTTCATAAATTTTTTACAGCTCTCAAAGTATAGTATAGTAACCACTTCCTTGGTTAAGTTTATTCCTAGGTATTTTTATTGGAATTTCATTGAAACAATTTTTGGTTGAACTGACATAACAATATTGAGTCTTCCAATTCATGAACAACAGTAATAAATATGAGAATAGAACAAGGAAAAAATCCTGCAGTACAGAGTTTATATTATGCATTTAAAGAAAAAGTCATGAGTATGTATATATATGTATGAGTATGCATGCATATATTGGCATTAATAATAAAGAACACCGCTATCAATGAAGGAGACATAAGAAATGTGGATTCAATCCCTGGGTCAGAAGGATCCCCTGGAAGAGGGCATGGCAACCCACCTCAGTATTCTCTCCTTGAGAATCCCATGGACAGAGGATCCTGGCAGGCTGCAGTCCATAGGGTCACAAACAGTTGGACACAGCTGAAGTGACTTAGCACAGCACATATATGTATCCAAAGAAGTAGGTTAGCTTTATATAAAGATATTAATGGATACAAAATTCCATGATTAGAAGCATCATATGTGTTGTCCTTCCAACTGTTCCCTATCTTCTGTTCTCCAAATCCCTGTACAGAAGCCTATAATCTGTTACTAACTCCACTACTTTCCTAGCCTCTAAAATACACTTGT
Organism: Bos javanicus; assembly: GCF_032452875.1. Classification (NCBI taxonomy): domain Eukaryota; kingdom Metazoa; phylum Chordata; class Mammalia; order Artiodactyla; family Bovidae; genus Bos; species Bos javanicus. Next base: position 59,783,699 of record NC_083872.1, read on the forward strand.
TATTCTTTTTCTCTTGCCTTGTAAAGTCAAGGAATTATCAAATAACTTCTTTGTGATCAAACCTGCATCTCCTGTGTCTCCTGCATTGAGGGGCTGGTTCTTTACCACTAGTGCCACCTGCTACAGTAATATCCTAATTGGTATGTCTGAATCAAGCCTGTGTTTTGCACCACATTTCTCCCATTTTACTTCCCTGGTGGCTCAGACAGTAAAGCGTCTGTCTACAATGCAGGAGACCTGGGTTCAATCCCTGGGTCAGGAAGATTCCCTGGAGAAGGAAATGGCAACCCACCCCAGTACTCTTGCCTAGAAAATCCCATGGACGGAGGAGCCTGGTGCAGGCTACTGCTCATGAGGTCGCAAAGAGTTGGACACGACTGAGCGACTTCACTTTCACTTTCTCCCATTTTAAAGTTCACATTTGTACCACATTTAATGTTCATATATTTGTACCACATGTAATGTTCACATTTGTACCACATTTAATGTTCACAAATTCACATCTCTCTCCTTTTAATGTTGTAATTATCTTTTTTGAAAACCACCCCATTAACCACACACTATTTCTAATATAATACCTGGCATCCAATTCTTCTGCACTATGGCATAAACACACATTTCAAATCTATTTTTTTTTTTTTTTGCCAATAATTAACTTCAAACATTTTAGCACCTCAAACTAGCAAACCTACAGCCCTCTGATCATGATGTGGACATACTCAAGTACAAGATATGCCTCAGGACACCTTCCATACCACTTCCCATAACTGTAGCAGGATGAGAGGTGAAAACGATTGTTATTTTCACTAGCTAACATTGGACATTACTTTGCCAACAAAGGTCCGTCTAGTCAAGGCCATGGTTTTTCCAGTGGTCATGTATGAATGTGAGAGTTGGACTATGAAGAAAGCTGAGCACTGAAGAATTGATGCTTTTGAACTGTGGTGTTGGAGAAGACTCTTGAGAGTCCCTTGGACTGCAAGGAAATCCAACCAGTCCATTCTAAAGGAGATCAGTCCCGGGTGTTCTTTGGAAGGAATGATGCTGAAGCTGAAACTCCAATACTTTGGCCACCTCATGCAAAGAGTTGACTCATTGGAAAAGACTCTGATGCTGGAAGGGATTGGGGGCAGGAGGAGAAGGGGACAACAGAGGATGAGATGGCTGGATGGCATCACCTACTCGATGGACCTATTTGAGTGAAATCCGGGAGTTGGTGATGGACAGGGAGGCCTGGCATGCTGCGATTCATGGGGTTGCAAAGAGTTGACATGACTGAGTGACTGAATTGAACTGAACATTGTTTCTTTTTAGAGAACAAACTAAATTTATTTAATAAGAAAGCTTGATATCACTCATGAAAGAAGATAAGGTCATAGGGTTTGGGCTGAAAGGTGGGTCAAGGAAGTGATTGATAGGTGAATTTGCCATAAAAAAATGAGTAAGAAAATAACAATTACATTTCTAACATCTATGCTGCAGTTTCCTCATCTGTAAAATGGAGATTATATTAGCATTTACTTTAGTTTACTGGGATATATAAGCACATAGTCAGTGCTATATAGGTGTTAAGCTCTAATATTATTCTATTCTGAGCCAGCTTTCACATAATAGATAGGTTCATTAGGAAAAGTGAAAGTTGCTCAGTCATGTCTGACTCTTTGTGACTCCGTGGACGTCCATGGAATTCTCCATGCCAGAATACAGGAGTGGGCAGTCTTTCCCTTCTCCAGGGGACCTTCCCAACACAGGGATTGAACCCAGGTCTCCCACATTGCAGACAGATTCTTTACCAGCTGAGGTACAAGGGAAGCCCAAGAACAGTGGAGTGAGTAGCCTATCCTTTCTCCAGTGGATCTTCCCAACCCAGAAATCCAGCCAGGGTCTCTTGTATTGCAGGTGGATTCTTTATCAACTGAGCTATCAGGGAACTATCAACTTCGCAACTGTGCAGTTAAGTGTTATTCAGATGGAAATGGATAGAGGACCTATTTTTATCAACTGCCAACTCTAATTTCTCCAATTACATATAATAAGCATAAAGGAAGATGTTTTGATATTCTGTTTCTTTGCATATTTTCCATGAATACCCAATATCAGAGTGCAACCCTTGTTTTCTTATCTACAGTTTTTAAATATATAGTATATAGTGACTAACACCAATGCTATCTATGGTTAGTTATTATCAATCACTTTTTATTATAAACCTCAGTAAATGAGTATTTTATTTGCTATAAAGTAATTTACAGTATAGACTATACTAAGAATCAGAGCAGAAGGGGACAACAGAGGATGAGATGGTTGGATGGCATCACCGACTCAATGGACATGGGTTTGGGTGGACTCTGGGAGTTGGGGATAGACAAGGAGGCCTGGCATGCTGCAGTTCATGGGGTCAAAAAAGAGCCGGACACTACTGAGCAACTGAACTGAACTGAACTGAAGAACAGTAGTATTTGTGGGTTAATGAGATTGTTGTATTTCCTAACTAAAGCTATGATTCATGCCATGATCAATGTAAAGTCAGACTCAGATTGTAAAGGAGTCCAAGTAGAAGACAGAAAAAATATTTGAAGCTTGAAGATGGAGTTAATATTCAGAGAGACAGACAGATGAAGGGAGGTAGATTTCAATAAATCAGGTGCGTAGTATTAAGGTAAGTATAGGAAATAGGCTCTGCTACAGTGGCTTTGAGGGCTTCCCTGGTGGCTCAGCAGTAAAGAATCCACCTGCAATGCAGGAGACCTGGGTTCAATCCCTGGTGGGAGAAGATCCCCTGGAGGAGGGCATGGCAACTCACTTCAGTATGCTTGACTAGAGAATCCCATGGACAGAGGAGCCTGCTGGGCCATAGTCCATAGAGTCACAAAGAGTTGGACATGATTGAAGCCACTGAGCATGCACGCACACACAGTGGCTATAAATGGCTAATATTTATAGCTTCTCTATACCATGCTGCACACCACAAACAATTTCAGTGGTAGTTATGGGTGGTTCTGACAGATGTTTTCTTAATTTCATTATCTGAAATTAGTTATGCATCTTTTATCACTTTGTCATTTCTATATAACAAATCTTTCCTAAACTTAGTGTCTGAAAACAACAAACTTCTGTTATTTCTCATGAGTCTATGGTTCAGCTAGGAGGTTCTGCTGATCTGGTCTGGATTTTCCTACATTTGGGGAAATCAATTGGCTATAAGCTGATCTAGAATGCTTCAGTTGGGATGAAGGAGCTCTGCTTAAGTATATCTTTCTTGTTCCAGCAGATTAGCCTTGTCTTGTGTCTCATGAGAATCACATGGTCCAAGAGATAGAGGATGTGTGCTTGGTTTCTTGACTCTTACACTTTAGTACAACATTTCTTTAGTCACATTCTTTTCGCAAGAGCAAGTCAACAGGTCTAGATTAGATTCAAAGGATGGAAAAAATAGGCATTTCTCCAATGGAGATGAAGAATCACATTCTAAAGAATATGACCACCTGTCTATTCATCACCATACAGTTAATGAGGAATTACCTAATTACTTTCAAAACTGTGATGTGTCTTAGTACATCCTAGGGCTTTTGCAATCAAATTACAACAAAGGAAGTGGCTTAAAATAATTGAAATTTACTCTCTCACAGATCAGGAGCCAAGAAGTCTGAAACCAAGCTGTGAGCAGGATGGGAACTTGCCAACAATCCCGGTGTTCCTGGCATATAGCTACATCTCTTCAGCTCCTGCCTCCATCTTCACATGGCTGTGTTTTTACAGGTCTGTATATCTCTGTGTCTCTAAATCTTTCCTTATGTAATGACACTAGTCATTGGATTTATCACCCACTCTAATCCATTAGAGCTTCCCTTGTGGCTCAGCTGGTAAAGAATCTTCCTGCAAAGCAGGAGACTTGGGGAGACTTGGGTTCAATCCCTGGGTTGGGAAGATCCCCTGGAGAAGGGAAAGACTGCCCACTCCAGTATTCTGGCATGGAGAAGTCCATGGACTGTATAGTCCATGGAGTTGCAAAGAGTTGGACACAACTGAGTGACTTTCACTTTCAATCCATTATAACCTCATCTTCATCTGATTATAAATACTCTATTTCCAAATAAGGTAGGACTTCAGCATATCTTTTGGGGGACACAAATCAGTCCACAAGAGTGATCATATATATTCTATCAAAATATATATGGAATTTAAAGATGGTAACGACAACCCTATATGTGAGACAGCAAAAGAGACACAGATATATAGAACAGTCTTTTGGACTCTGTGGGAGAGGGAGGGGGGGTGATTTGAGAGAATGGCATTAAAACATGTATAATATCATATAAAAAACAAATCGCCAGTCCAGATTCGATGCAGGATACAGGAAGCTTGGGGCTGGTGCACTGGGATGACCCAGAGGGATGGTATGGGGACGGAGGTGGGAGGGGGGTTTGGGATGGGGAGCACGTGTACACCTGTGGTGGATGCATGTTCATGTATGGAAAAACCAATACAATATTATAAAGTAAAAAAAATATAATAATTTTAAAAAGTGCTTAAGAGAAATCAAATTCTCATATATGATTGTTACATATATATGCAAAAAAATGTGCCTCTCATTTCAAAATGTTCATTTCATAGGCTTCTGTCTAAGATATTTTGATGGAACTTATAAATAAATTCAATCAAATGGCATTTGCTTCCTGAATTGTTTGATTTTTTATTCATTAGAATTTTTCATTTTTAAAAAATAAACTGACTTTTGATGATTTACATAGGAGAAACATTCAAAACATATTTAGAAGCCTACTGCATAGAAATGGAAAGGAAAATGTAAAAAAAATCAAGACTGTTGTGAAATTTAAATTTATACTCCAGAATCAGTTGTATAAGTACTCTGCTGTGGCACAACTATCATCTGAATGCCATGGCTTAAGCTTGCACCCCGAGTACTGGACACGGGGACCTGCCATAGTCACTGTGGTCTCCTTTGTTCCTGGACGCTGGGAGCCACTGGCTTCATGTGAATCCCCACTGTCCTATCTCTTTACACGGTTAAATTGCAATTCAAAATATGATTAACTGAGCTTAAGTTACCTATGTTCAAACTAGCCATAAGGGAATCTGGTAAAACATGGTCTATCCGACCGTCATCTCTTCTCCATGGTAGACGGTTTCTTCCTTGCCTTTAGAATCGTAAAATGAGGAGTCCAGAGGCTAAGTGATCCATAGATAACTCCTGCCCCCTCCTTTCTGAATATATTAAATTGTAATAGCACAATAAAAGCTCAAATGACTTTGCCAAAAACATGGACAGAAATGAAAATTCATGGAAGATAAATACTTACTCAGTATTGGGTTCAGAATTCAAATTAGTGATTATCTATCAAGTCTGTAGGTTTTATTTCACAGTGAATCACCATGTTACATACATTTAATTCTCTATACTACCTGAACTTTCACAGAACTCACTATCAGTATTTATAATAAGTTTATAAATGTGCATGTATTTGTTATTATAATATTGACTTTGGAGGTTAAGAATTTTGCTTTATGTCATCATTATATAGTTGTATTTTTACTAGCTAATTGTTCTTAAGTCATACCTCTTAACCAAATCTAAAATTCCTTTAGGACAGTTTTATTTATTTCATGTTAAAATATAAATATAAACTATGATATACATTGGATTGGATTCATTAATTTCACTAGAGTGCCACTGAAATAAACCACACAAACTTTTTAAGCTATACTGAAATATGAAATATGTTTGATCACTTTTTCTTCTTACCTCAGCTCCCATATATGTAACAGGATTGGATACTATGCAAACTAACCAATCTAGCTAATTCTTTTGTGTACCAGGTTTGGCATTGGAGGACACCCTCTAATACGCAAAGTTAAGGACATTTAAAGGAAATATTTCCAGAATTGCTTGTAAATAACAATGTGGGGACATATATTTGAAAGCCATCTATGAAACTGAAAACAAAGGAAGGACTGTATGCAAAACATTTTCTGCAAAAATGTCAATGATATCATCATAGTAACAGTGATAAAAATATAGGGCCCAAAGTAAACCCTGGGGCTTCCCTTGTAGCTCAGTCAGTAAAGAATCCACCTGCAATTCAGAAGAACCGGTTCAATTCCTGGGTTGAGAAGATTCCACTGGAGAAGGAAATGGCAACCCCTTTCTTGCCTGGGAAATCCCATGGACAGAGGAGCCTGGTGGGTTACAATCCAAGGGGTTGCAAGAGTCAGACACAACTGAGAGAATAAACCACTACCACAAATCCAGGAATTACTGTTAGTAAAGAAAATGTTAGACACCACTGATTTGAGAGGAAAAAGTCATCAAATCAATCTTTTCAATCATAACTCTAGATATAATAATGACTTCATTAATTAGCTTTTGGAACTTTAAAGAATGCCCCTGGTGGCTCAGTGGATAAGAATTCGCCTGCCAATGCAGGGAACACGCGGTTCCATCCCTGGTCCAGGAAGATTCCACATTCTGTAGAGCAACTGAGCCCATGCTCCATGGCTCCTCTAGAGCATGGAGGCAACAAGAGAGACCACCACAATGAGAAGCCCACGCACCATGAGGAAGAACAATCCCCACTTCATGCAACTAGAGAAAGCCTGTGAGTAGCAGTGAAGACCCAGTGCAGCCAAAATAAATAAATAAAAATTTATAAAAACAGAAAAAATCAACTTGTAAATTGAGGCTGAAAAGTTTATTTATTTATTATTTTTTCTTTTTGAGCTGTGAAGAGTTCTGAATTTACATGTAATGCATCTTGCAATTAAATCTATTTTTTGGGGGGGGGGATTTCTTTTTTTTTTTTAATATTATACATGTTTTAATGCCATTCTCCCAAATCATCCCCCCTCCTTTCAGTTAAGCAACTTTTATCAATTTTAATAAAACTATTTGAATCATAATAATTATAAATTCTCTGTAAAAACTTGTAGACTATCAATCACACAGAATATGCAATAGGTATACGATTTATGAACATTTTTTCTTTCATCTTATAGAAGAAATTAATTTGCATTTCGATCAGAAGGGAATATATGCATAACAAAAACATACCCTATAATATGTGGGGTCCATCCCATATTTTCTGTTAGTCTCTAAGAGTCGCTGAGCATCTTCACTTTCACTTCTCACTTGCATGCCCTGGAGAAGGAAATGGCAGCCCACTCCAGTGTTCTTGCATGGAGAATCCCAGGGACAGCGGAGCCTGGTGGGCTGCCATCTATGGGGTCGCACAGAGTCGGACACGACTGAAGTGACTTAGCAGCAGCAGCAATAATTTTATCAAACAACCAGATAGTGTTTACCATGTATCAGGTGCTCTCATAAGTTCTTTTACTATACTGCTTATTTCATTCTTCTTTATGTTTGATTATGCTAGTTTATTAAATGCATACACATGCACTACTCAATAGATTTAACAATCTCAAAATTTACTTCTGAGTCACATGAAGCTAGTAGTAAACCACTGCAATAGAGTCTTGCCAGAGGGTCACTGAACTTAGTAACATAAAATACTTGAGTTAGGCTTAAAAAATTAAAAGGCCACTGAAAGACAAATATTTAAAGGAACTGATATTTCCTGCCCCAAATTCCCATTACATTCAATGGATACAAACTTCAGGGAACCACAATTAAACTAAAATAGTCAACAAAAGTTGGAAATTTGAGATGACTTTTAAATTTTGTTGAAAATTGACAATGATTGAGAGTCATTATTGCTTAAAGAAAAAAATTGTAAAATTAAAAAAAAAAAAACCACTGGCTAACAAAGACTTAGAGTAACTGTTATCATTATATATGAATTGCATATTCAAAGTCAATATATTCTTATGCTAGTAGAAATATGAGATTTTTCAAAAATTAAATTATTCATTTTGTTCTATGCTGCCCCAAGGTGCTTTGATGCCTGAAAGGCCAAATTACCATGTAAGTGGGGACTTTATCATGATGAAAATGTGCTAGAGACTTTTAAGAGGTTAAGATATTGGACTTCAAATTCAAAAGAGTATGAATTCAAATTCTCAGGACCAGCTCTGCATAACTCTTTGCCTTTTCAAATTAATTTTCTGACCCTAATTTTTCTTTTACAAAAAATAAAAGCAAAAGAAAATCTATCTCTTGGCTTGTTGCAGGTGCATTTATTAAAGGCAGTGACTTGAAAAATCATGTTAGCTATTACTAACTTTACTATTTTTCACTTACAATATTGTCAAGCAAAGATTGTTGTTTAAATTCTAATAGCTGATTGTGGTGCTGGAGAACTCCTGAGGGTCCCTTAGACTCCAAGGAGATCAAACCAGTCAATCCTAAAGGAAATCAATCCTGAATATTCATTGGAAGGACTGATGCTGAAGCTGAAGCTCCAATACTTTGGCTACGATATGAAGAGCTGACTCATTGGAAAAGATCCTTATGCTGGGAAAGATTGAAGGCAAAGGAGAAGGGAACAGCAGAGGATGAGATGATTAGACAGTGTCACCAATTCAATGGACATGAATTTGAGCAACTTCTAGAATACAGTGAAGGACAGGGAGGCCTGGATTCATGGAGTCACAAGGAGTCAGACACAACAACTGAACAACAACAACAACAAATAGCTGATTAATCCAAATTAATAGCAGATTTAGCCAATGATCAACGAAGTCCAGAAGCATGTTAACAAATATTAAAACTAAGGTAATTTTTTAAGTAACCTCATTTAAACCCACCACACTTATAAAGGATTTGCACCATGAATTTTTGGCAACTACAAATCTCTACCTTTCATTATCTTTTAAAAATTCACTTAAAACACATTACATGATAGTCTTTGCATCACATTAACTGCAGAATATACAGTGGTTTGTGGCAGATATTTTCCTTTACCTTCCATAACTTTTCCCATCCTGATCTGTGCTCCTATTATATTGCTTCCATTATATTGCACCAGTGGACACTCTTGCCCTCTGTCTCAAATTGGTTTGATCAAGAAAAGATACCATACCTTTGGTGGATTCATGTTGATGTATGGCAAAACCAATACAATATTGTAAAGTAATTAACCTCCATTTAAAATAAATAAATGTATATTAAAAAAAAGGAAAGATACCAGCAGTAGATGTAAGAGAGTCAGAGCAGAATTAGGCTGAGATGGTTGCCTTTCTCTACTAAAGAAAAAAGCTTCCAATGAGCAGCTTTTTCTTAGAGTTTTAACATTCTCTAAAGCAAATGGCAGCCCACTCCAGTACTCCTGCCTGGAAAATCCCATGGACAGAGAAGCCTGCTAGACTGTAGTCCATGGGATCGCAAAGAGTCGGACACGACTGAGCAACTTCACTTTCTTTCTTTTCAAAGCTCCAGTAAATACCTCTTCTCTTTGCCTTTCAGATCAAGCGACATAGCATTTCCATCATATGAGCTGCCCCACAATTTGTTAATCAGTTGAGTTCAGATGCTCAGTCGTGTCCGACTCTTTGCGACCCCATGAACTGCAGCATGCCAGGCCTCCCTGTCCATCACCAACTCCCGGAGTCTACCCAAGCCCTTGTCCATCGAGTCAGTGATGCCATCCAACCATCTCATCCTTTGTCAACCCCTTCTCCTCCTGCCCTCAATCTTTCCCAGCATCAGGGTCTTTGCAAATGAGTCAGCTCTTCGCATCAGGTGGCCAAAGTATTGGAGTTTCAGCTTCAGCATCAGTCCTTCCAATGAACACCCAGGACTGATCTCCTTTAAGATGGACTGGTTGGATCTCTTTGCAGTCCAAGGGACTCTCAAGAGTCTTCTCCAACACCACAGTTCAAAAGCATCAATTCTTCGGCGCTCAGCTTTCTTCACAGTCCAACTCTCACATCCATACATGACCACTGGAAAAACCATGGCCTTAACTAGATCGACCGTTGTTGGCAAGTGATGTCTCTGCTTTTTAATATGCTGTCATAACTGGTCATAACTTTCCTTGCAAGGAGTAAGCGTCTTTTAATTTCATGGCTGCAGTCACCATCTGCAGTGATTTTGGAGCCCAGAAAAATAAAGTCCGCCACTGTTTCCACTGTTTCCCCATCTATTTCCCATGAAGTGATGGGACCAATTGCCATGATCTTAGTTTTCTGAATGTTGAGCTTTAAGCCACCTTTTTCACTCTCCTCTTTCACTTTCATCAAAAGGCTCTTTAATTCCTCTTCACATTCTGCCATAACGGTGGTGTCATCTGCATATCTGGAGTTATTGAGATTTCTCCCAGCAATCTTGATTCCAGCTTGTGCTTCTTCCAGCCCAGCGTTTCTCATGATGTACTCTGCATATAAGTCAAATAAGCAGGGTGACAATATACAGCCTTGACGTACTCCTTTTCCTATTTGGAACCAGTCTGTTGTTCCACGTCCAGTTGTAACTGTTGCCTCCTGACCTGCATACAGGTTTCTCAAGAGACAGGTCAGGTGGTCTTTTTTGTGAATTTTTGAATAATTCCTTCATAAAGGAACTCAGTTATCCCCGTCTGAACTGGGACTCTGACTGAGACACTGAGATCCACCCATCATAGTAGGTGACCCTGACAAAGTAAGAGCAAATCTTCCACTCCTTCACAGCTTTTGTTCATGGGTTCTGGTGCCCCTACTTTGTCTAGAAAAACTTGACACAATTTAATTCAAAGCACACCTAACTTCTGCAAGACTTTTCGAGTGAATGTCCTCTTGACTGCCCCCTTCACTTCATTGTTCCTTAGGCTGTAGATGATGGGGTTTAACATCGGTGTGATGACAGTGTAGGACAATGATACTAGCTTCTTGCTCTCGGGAGACTGTTTGGATTTGGGCCGTAGGTAGGTCAAGCTGGCTGTTCCATAGAAAAGGGATACCACAATGAGGTGAGATGAACAAGTGGAGAATGCCTTCTGGCGACCGGTAGCAGAGGGCATCATCAGGATGGTTTTAATAATGCGAGTGTAGGAGACCAAAATGAGGGAAAAGGGAAACATAATAAATAGTAGTGTGGAGGCAAGTGCTTGCATTTCATATATGGTTGTATCCTCAGTGACTAGTTTCAACACTGGGGGACCATCACAAAAGAAGTGGTCTATGGTGCTTGGTCCACAGAAAGGATGGGCCATCAACCAAGCTGTCTGTAGCATAGACACGGGAACACCAGACATCCAAGAACCTACAGCCATCCACAAACATAGGGACCTATTCATTATGACTGAATAGCGGAGAGGATTACAGATGGCTACAAAGCGATCATAAGCCATCATAGAGAGGAGGAAACATTCAGAGCTGCCAAAGAAGAAAAAGAAGTACATCTGGGTACCACAGCCTACAAAAGAGATGCTTTTCCTTGGGGATACTAGATCTACCAACATCTTTGGCACCATGACCAAGGTGAAACAGATTTCAAGAAGTGACAAGTTCCTGAGAAAGAAGTACATGGGTGTTTGAAGAGCAGGATCCACAATGGTAACTGTGACAATAAGGAAGTTACCCAACAAAGTGACTGTATAGATGACCAGGAACAAAACAAATAGGGAATGTTGCATCTCAGGCTTGTTTGTAAAACCATGAAGGATAAATTCAGTCACTTGGGTGTGATTTTCACAGATCATATCTTAGACCAGTTTCTCTCTAATAATCAAAATATATGTGTCAAAGGATCAAAAAATATTCTTTAAATGTATATATAATATCAAATATAATAATAAAATCTATAAATGTATCTTTGTTCTCAGTTGTCTTACCATTCTATTTCTCTGAAACAGAATGTCTACAATAAGACTAAATCAGAGCAAAGAAATAATTTGCATGAATACCACTAATTGCTTGTCACCTAGGTGCAGTTTGTCTCTCACCAGTGATGACAGTCTGCAGCTCATGTTCTTCATCAGAGGCATGTTATTTTTCAGGATGAAGTAGAAAGAGTTTGGGCAGCTAATAACTAAAATAGAATCACTTAATAATTTTAAAAAATATATCCAAGAGGTATTCAAGAGGCAAAAGATAAAAATTGGGCTAGTTTCACTTTTTAAATCTTAGATTATAAATGACATATTTCTACCAAATGGAGTGCATTTTATGCAATACACTACTTCAGCCAGTATACATACACATATATACATCTATACATATATACACATATAAATTATATACACATGTAGGTTCACATATATGTATATATGAGGGAACCTTAGTAAATAAACATAGATAAACAAATAAGCATAACAGGTACTTATGATTTTAGTAGTTTGTGCAGTCCTCACGGGACTGCCAATTTATGTAATTTTTCACGGTGCCTCTTGAAGCATAATTTCAGATCACTGGGCCCCAGTTCTTACTATGCACACAGGTATAGTCATATCATTTGAATTGGGCTTTATAAAAATAGCAAACTTCTGAACAAACATAACCTGCAATCCAGAAGTCCTCCTTCCAGCATTCATCTCAATTCTAATCCATCAAAATAGTTTGACTTCCCACTGTGTTGTGACTTTGTTAAATTAACATATGTTAAATGGAGCTCAGGGGTGTAGGATGGTGAGCACTGATTCAACAAAAGATCACAAAGGAAAGTCAAATGAAGTTTATTACTCAGATTCTGGAGGAGGAGCTATAGGAGGAAGTCAAGGCAAGAGTGCAGGCATAAAGAAACACTGAATGTGGGGTATATGCCTTTATTATGATCCAAAGGTGGAGTATTTTGAAGTTCCTTGGCTGAGGCCAGACTGGTTAATTCAAACCAAAAAATGCAGGATTTTGGTATGCTTCCCATGAGTTTTTTTTTCTAAGGGGGTACAAGGAAAAGGCTTTCCCTGGGAGACAGGGGCGACTGTTTATAACAAGGACATTTGGGGTATCATATCAGAAAGTTACATTTACTTATGACTCTTGGGCTTTTATCTAGAGTATGTGTTCAGGGGAGTAGTTAATATCAGTTTAAAGTCCCTGCAAATCAGGGACCGATAATGAGTCAGCAGCATTATGAAATAATTTACTAAATTCTCAATAGACTGTCAGTTTTCTCCAAAACTGCATGGACAAAGTGGGAGCTAGTCCCTTACTACTGTGTATCCACTAAAAGTCCACTCATGGAATTACTAATTCAATTAGTATTATCTCAAACACAATATCTTCTTTAGAGTAGAACATTTTGATTGAAAGTAGAATTATATAAATATTTTCTATACAGATCTTAACAACAGCATATCAAATGTTAGGGATCACAAAAATATATGTTGGAAAACAACTATATATAAAGCTACATTGGAGCTGAGCTGAACAATGCTTCCATTTTTTAAAATATTGGGGCTATGAAAGTATTAAGTATTAGATTAATTATTTTGATCTAATATTGATATTAGGTCAAATTGATAAGCAATTGACCTAAATATTAGATCAATTATTTTATAAAACATTTTTCAAATTTAATTTAAAAATCTTAGTTTATTTTATAGTCAAATCATGTTTAACACAGATTTCTCTGAAAGTAAGGAGTTGAAAATGCACAGACCTTTTGAAGAATTCTGTTTTAATTCTACTCCAGTGATATATATACTTTGGTAATATCTCACTATTTTGCTTACCACAAGTTCTCAAACCAATATCCTCTACAATATAAGGAAAGGAACCGGTCATCCCAGGCTGCCCATACTGATGGTACTCCAGAATAACAGGTTAAGAGACACAACAGTGAATGTGACCACTATCTTTCACCACTATTGCAAATTCTGCTCCAATACCATTCACATCAACAGTAACAATAACAACTACATTATTCCTGGTATATTTAGAAAAACTTATAAATAGCTTCGGAGGCTTCCCAAGTGTCTCACAGGTAAAGAATCCACCTGCCAAAGCTGGAGATGTGAGTTCGATCCCTGGATCAGGAAGATCACCTGGAGAAGGAAATGACAACCTACTCTAGTAATCTTGCCTGGGAAATCCCATGGACAGCAGAGCCAGGTGGGCTACAGTCCATGTGGTCGCAAAGAGTCAGACAGGACTGAGAAACTATAAAGCAACAGCAGCATAAATAGTTTCAGATGCATTATCATGTTCACCAGCATTTTTAAACAATTCTAAATTCACTGTGACTCTAAATATACTCCATCATTTGTCTGAGGAAAATAATTAAGAGAATTGAATAAGGTATCAAGATTTTATAATGGTCCAGCAATTTTTAGTGTATCTCTAAAATACCTCAACCACTATTCCCTCTCAGATTTCTAATACTGAAGTGGCAGAAAACAACAACAGGTTTAATATCTAGTCCTGGAGTGACCAAGGACTAGATATTATAATACATTATCTATAATGTAACATCCACGGTCTCCACTGTGAGATAGGAATAAGGCAAGCCAAAAAGATTATCAGTTTCTTTATTTGTTAATCAATGATATACATATTCTACCTTGTGTAGGCATATTTAAATTCAATAAAGTTTTGGAGAACTAGAGATTTTTACTGTAACAAAATATACCTCCAAATATTCCCTCCCCTCTTTATATATCCTAAAAAAAAAAAAATACTGTTTACATTGCATATATCTTCTAAAAATCAAAAGATTCATTGGCAGTGATGCTGCAGTAACTACCACAAATTTATAGTGATGCCTTTTTTAAAAACTTGTAAACTGTAGATAAGTGAGCAGGATTGCTACATAGCTCTAGAGAATGTTTTACTTTATTGCATGGAATTCTAAAAATGTAATGACATTTACTTAAGTCCACTAATTTTTGGACTATGTTTTGAGACCAAAGAGTTTTTCACTTGCTATTAATCAGGCCAGCTTCAAAATTTTCTGGAAAATGTGCCAGCTTTCTCATAAATACATGTTTTCTTATAAAAATCATTACAAATCAATCAGCTTCTTTAACTGGAACAGCACTTCTAAGAACCTAAAATACAAATTAGTAAAAATCGGAGAACAAATAACCCTCATACCTGAATTGAAAATACATTGCATGGTTATAATACATAGCATTTCTTAAATAGACAACCATTGTTTTCTTAATATTCTCTTCCTCAGCATTCTGTAGCTTTCTAGACAGAAAAAAAGAACACTCTATTGTTTTTTTGTTTTACTCAATAAAGCATCAAGCTATTCCTTTTTTCATGTATAAATAAGCTTATAGGCTTATTTTTCTTAAGATGATTTTGTTGTATATAGATGCACAGATAAAAGTAGTTTTATGGGGGGGGGCACTGAGGAACAAAATAAATCATACAGAAATATCTGGATACATCTTACCAAATAAAACTACATATTTCTTAATTAGAATTTTAATCATTTTTTAAGATAAGTAATATCTTGTGAGAACTGTAAACTGATCTTGAAATCTGTCACATCTCAAATTTTCAGAATTAAGCAAATAACTTTGACAGGTTAACCTACTTTGCATTGGCACCAAATGGTTGATATACTCCTGTAATAGTATTTAAGTGTGACTGGCCTTGGGGAAAATGATCCTTGGGATATTAGAAGGGACTGCTGCAAATTAAACAACCATTTTACCGCATAGGGGAGAATATCGAATTTTCAAGAAATTGTTTATGTTTTAAGTCATAATGGCTGCCATTCAACATGTATTTCTTAATAATAGCTATTTCTGGTGGGTCTGTAGGGCACACTGGTCAATCCCTTGGGATTACAATTATTAATACACTAAGACTATGTGAGGAACATAGATTTTAGCTTTCCCTGTAGAATTTTTTGTGGGATAGATTTTGGCCACAAAATGATAGAATATATTTGTACCCCATCCTTGAAATGTAAATGATTTAAAATTTTATTTTTAATTCATTTTTAAAACTTTATTTTTAAATATATATTTTTACTAATAATCTTTTTAAGCAATTAAACTGTGCAAGTTAAAATGACTATTGGTATGTGTTTATTGTTGTTTTATACATCAAATAGTTTGCTACTGCTTTGTTTAACCATGAGAAAACTGTAAATAGTTCCAAGATTCATATACTGTTTCATGAAAGCAATATCTTATAATAACTAACACGGTTATTGTCATAAAGTGATAAATCTTTCTTTCTTTCTTTTTTTAATCCTTAGAATGTATTCTCTTTGCAATTTCAAAACCTATTTCAGTTTAGTGGGCAGAGATATAACATTATTATTTGAAGTGTTTTTCAATGAGCTAACAAAGCTGTATTTTATTATATTTGTTGTAGAACCAACTCATAATAGATATGAGGGTAAAATAGTCACAAATTAGAACAGGAAAAATGATTCCCAAAAATTTTAACAAAATGTGCGGGAGTAAAAAAGCCTTGAAAAAGCCCCCGGAGTTTAAATTTTACGTATGAGCAAGAGACATAACAAACAGCTAGACAGGAAAATTTACCACTTCCAAGTTTACTTTCTTCTTGAAAAGTAAAAGGGAAGCTTTGTGTTTTTGGATTTAATCCTACATAAGGATTAAAATTCTTAATCAATCATTATTTTCCAAAAACTAAATAACAAGGCTATAATAGCCTAAAATCCTTTTTTCTGAAATCTTCAATTGGAAACACCTACCTTTAAAATAAGTAAAATAAAGCTATAACAACATCAAAGGAAAACTTATAAAATATATTTAACCTATTTTAATTCATAGCTGTACCAAACAACTAACTATAGACCATATGAAAGATACATTTGTAACACTGGAAAGAAAAATCAAATAAAAATGGTGCATTACTGACTAATGTTTGTTTCATAACAGCTTTTGTTTTGTTTTCAAAATTTTTAAACAAAAGTTTTCTTAGATATCAACAGGATGACTATGAAAACCCCCTCATGCAAAGATGATACAAACTTCAATGAGGTTACTTTTTACTTCTCTGTTCCTAATTAATATCACCTTTCCAAGAAACAGAAATTCAGATAAAATACAGCTCCATGTGTAGGTGTTCTTAACTGCCACTCTAGAGTAATTCAGTTCCTTATTAATAATTCCTAAAATCATTATACAATGCATTCACTGGTTACATATCACTGCCATCTTGTGGGTAGTTTATTTTAATTATTTTAGCTGAAAATTCTTCATGAAGTTATAATTTGGGATTTGCCTGGAAACAAATCAGTGATTCTTTTCCTATAGATTTCTTGGTTTGCCTACTAAGTGGCAGGCACAGTAGGTTTGAAAGGTAAGACAAACACAGATTTCCATCTCAGAAAGATTATACTGTTTATAATTCTCCTTTGATAAAATGTGATGAAATTCATGTAACCACTTTTCATACTGTTCACGGGATTCTCAAGGCAAGAAAGCTAAAGTGGTTTGACATTCCTTTCTCCAGAAGATCTATCCAAAAAAGATCTTAAAGGCCCATATAACTGTGATTATGTGATCAATCACCTAGCGCCAGACCTTCAGGAATGTGAAATCAAGTGGGCCTTAGGAAGCACCACTGTGAACATATCTAGTGAAGGTGATGGAATTCCAGCTAAGCTATTTCAAATCCTAAAAGATGATGCTGTTAAAGTGCTGCGCTCAGTATCTGGAAAACTCAGCAGTGGCCACAGGACTGGAAAGGTCAGTTTTCATTCCAAACCCAAAGAAAGGCAATGCCAAAGAATGTTCAACTATCACACAGTTGCACTCATTTGCTAGCAAAGCAATGCTCAAAATTCTCCAAGCTAGGCTTCAACAGTATGTGAACCAAGAACTTCCAGATGTTCAAGCTGGATTTGGAAAAGGAAGAGGAACCAGAGATGAAATTGCCAACATCCACTGAATCATAGAAAAAGCAAGAGAATTCCAGAAAAACATCTACTTCTGCTTTGACTACGCTAAAGCCTTTGACTGTGTGGATCACAACAAACTGTGTAAAATTCTTAAAGAGATGGGAATACCTGACCACCTTACCTGCCTCCTGAGAAATCTGTATGCAGGTCAAAAAGCAACAGTTAGAATCAGACATGGGATGGGCTGGTTCCAAATTGAGAAAGAAGTACCTCAAGTCTGTATAGTGTCATGTCACCTTGCTTATTTAACTTATATGCAGAGTACATCTGAGTACATCATGCCAGGCTAGATGAAGCACAAGCTGGAATCAAGATTACAGGGAGAAATATCAATAACCTCAGATATACAGATGACACCACCCTTATGGCAAAAAGTGAAAAGAAACTAAAGAGTCTCTTGATGAAGGTAAATGAGGAAAGTGGAAAAGAGGGCTTAAAACTCAACATTCAAAAACCTAAGATCATGGCATTCAGTCCATGGCAAAAAATGGGGAAACAGTGGAAAGAATGACAGATTTCATTTTCTTGGGATCCAAAAATCAGTGCAGATGGTGACTGCAGACATGAAATTCAGAGGCTTTCTCCTTAGAAGAAAAGCTATGACCAACCTAGACAGCATATTAAAAAGTAGAGACATTACTTTGACCAAAAAAAAAAAAAGTCTGTATAGTCATAGCTATGGTTTTTCCAGTAGTCAGGTATGGATGTGAGAGTTGGACCATAAAGAAGGCTGAGCACGAAAGAATTGATTCTTTTGTACTGTGTGTTGGAGAAGACTCTTGAGAGTCCCTTGGACTGCAAAGAGATCAAACTACTCAATCCTAAAGGAAATCAGTCCTGAATATTTATTCATTGGAAGGGCTGATGCTGAAGCTGAAGCTCCAAAACTTTGGCCACCTGATGGAAAGAGCAGACTCATTAGAAAAGGCCCTGATGCTGGGAAAGATTGAAGGCAGGAGGAAAAGGGGACAACAGAGGATGAAATGGTTAGATGGCATCACCGACTCAATGGTCATGAGTCTGAGCAATCTCCAGGAGATGTTGAAGGACAGGGAAGCCTGGCATGCTGCAGTTCATGGGGTTCTAAAGAGTTGAACACGAGTGAGCAACTGAACAACAACAACATGCAACTGCATACCTCAATACTTAAAACAGCAATATATATTCATTATCTTACAATTTCTGTGGTTGGTTCTGGAATTCAGGAAGTTTATCTGCAAAGTTTGGCTCAGAGCCTTTAACAAGGTACAAACAAGATATGATATCACTTATATGTGGAATCTAAAAAAGCCAAATTTATAGAAACAGAAATAATTTCCAGAGGCAGGATATGGGTGGTAGGAATGAAGAGATGCTAGTCAAAGGATATAAACTTTCAGTTAAAAGATGAGTAAATTCTGAGGATCTAGGATACCATATACTAGATCCACACCTAATTTTAGGTGTGCTTGTATAGCCACTTTGCAGATACTGGATTTTTTAGAAATTAAAGATTTGGGGCAATTGTGCTCTGAACAAGTCTATCAGCATCATTTTTTCCAACATCATTTCCTCAAGTTGTGTCTCTGTCATATTTTGGTTATTTTCACAATATCTCAGACTTTTTCATTATTAAGTTTCTTATGGTGACCTGTTTGGTGATCTCTGAAGTTACTATTGCAATTAGTAATGGATGACACAACCACAATCGTATTAGATGGCAAGCTTAAAAAATGTGCCAGTCACACAGATCAACCGTCCCTTCCCTCTATTCCACAGGCCTCCCTGTTCTCTAACAACAATAATATTGAAACTAAAATAACCCTAAAATTAAGGTTACATTATTCTATTTTCAAAATGTGTGTGCAGGGGAGATGGGGAGCTACTTTATTTAGTACAACTCCTTCACAACAGCTATTAAGTAGACTTCTAATTCTCCATCTTGAAGACATATCAAACAACAATTATAAATAATCTTGTCTTATCTTTTATTTTCTCTAGATATAAATCACCCTGTGTTTCTCCTCCCTTTCATGGCCAAATGTTTCCAACATGTTGTTTCTTGTTTTTTTTTTCATGTCTCAACTTCTCTCTATCCATATATAACTTGAATCTGGTTTTCCCTCTTATCTCTCTCTCAGAAACTTTTTTCTGAAGTTTCCAATGGCCACTGTGTAGCTGAAAATTAATAGATAACTCAAAGCTATTTTTTCTCAACTTTTCACAAATATTTGGCACACTTAGTCACTTCTTCCTTAAATAATCCTTTTTCTCCTTAGGAAATACTGTTTTCCATGATTTACTCTTTCATCCCAAGTCTTTTGTTTTCAAGACCACTCACAAGCTCATTTTCTAAGGGGTTAAAGAAGGATACAAGAAATCATCGTGAGACTTAAAGTCCATATTTTGTATTGCTGGTAGGGCTCATTCTCATATGGTCACTATATCGCCAAATGTTGTGACCTTTTACCAAATTATTTGGGTCAAAATCAGATGTAAAGAAGCATTAAGAAAGGATTTTGAATGGACCTAGAGGATTGTCATACTGAGTGAAGTAAGTCAGACCAAGAAGCAGAAACATCATATGACATTCCTTATATGCAGAATCTAAGAAGATGTGTTACAAACAAACTTATTTATAAAGCAGAAACAGACTCAGAGAATGAACTCATAGTTGTGGATGAGGACAGGCGAAGGGATGGTTAGGGAGTTGGGGATGGACAGGTACACACTGCTATATTTTAAATGGATAACCAGTAAGGACCTAGTATAGCACAGTGCTCAATGTTATGTGGCAGCCTGGATGGGAGGGGATATAGAAGGAGAATGGATACATGTATATGTATGATTTGAGTCCCTTGGCTTTCTACCTGAAACTGTCACAGCATTGCTAACTGGCTATACTACAATACAAAATTAAAAGTTTAACTTAAAAAAGAGGACTTTTGACTTTCAAATATCCTACATACAACCATATACAATTGACTCTCGAACAATATGAGAGAGAATGACCATTGCCTCCTCTCTGTCAGCAGTCAAAAATCCTTGTACACCTTACAGTCTTACCTCCGTGTCTGCTGCAGCATTTGCATCCATGGATTCAACCAATCAAGTACATGGTTAAGAACACAATGAAGAGCACAGATTGTAACTCTGCTAGAGAGGAAATTGCTACAAATGTGAAGTGGGTGCAGAGGGACTTTTTTTGTGACATCATGCCTGTACTAAAACTGGCTCATGTTGATATCTCCCACAATGTGATTGTGATGTCTGCTGTCTCTGTGCTTTTTATTCTTAGCCCATCTCCTCATTCTGTGCTCCTAAGTGCGCATTATGGTGACAGTCTTGAGAATCCTTTCAGCCACTGGCAGAAGCAAAGCTTTCTCCACTTGCTCTTCTCATATCCTGGTTGTTTCTCTCTTTATGGCTTTCCTTGTTCACCTACCTCCTACCAAAGGCTGCACACACTCCAGAAACAGACACAGCAACTGCACTCATGCACACAGCTGCTCTGAATCCAGTTATCTACACCTTGAGGAACAAGGAAGTGAAGGAAGCCTTTCAAAGCCTAACAATGAGGAATACTGTTAGACAAGTGGCATAAAGTACTTACAGGATCACAACCAAGAAACACATGGACGTCTTCTATGTTTTTATATATGTGCAAGCAAAAGAAAAGTATGGGGCTTTCCTAGTGACTCTGTGGTGAAGAGTTTACTTGCCAACAAAGGAGACACTGGTTCCATCCCTCTTTCAGGAAGATCCCACTTTCTGTAGAGCAGCTAAGCCTGACACCACAACTATGGTTATGGAGCCACAACTACTGAGCCCACACGCCACAAATTCTGAAGCCCACATGCCCTGGAGCCCGTGGTCTGCCACAAGAGAGGTCACTGCAATGAGAAACCCATGCACAACTGGAGATTAAGACCCGCTTGCCACAACTACAGAATTGCCCACGCAGCAACAAGGATTCAGCACAGCCAAAATTAAATAAAAAAAAAATTAAAAAGAGAAATGTGTAGTAGGATCATTAAAGTATATATCCTGTGTTCAATCAACAATATTCAATCAACAAAATTACTGAGTACCTCCTGGGAACTACTCGATTTTTCCTGACTACCATGGTAACAGGATTAAGTTTAGTGTGTTTCACATTTTTTGATGAAAGAAAATATTTCTCCAGTGGAAAATGCTAAAAAATAAAAATGAAAAAAAATTAATATATTTTAGTGCTAAATATAGGATGCTGTCATTCAAGAGCTTAAGTGGAGTACCCTCCCATACTTACTCACCTCTGATACACCCTAATAATGAGGTATTAAATAATCATCCAAGAGATGGTGAAGGACAGGGAAGCATGGCATGCTGCAGTCCATGGGGTCACAAAGAGTCGGACAGGACTCAGCAACTGAACACAATAATACATACTGACGAGTGTTGTACCCTTAAAAACTCTAAGTATTTAACTTGTAAATCCAGTGAAGGATTCTGACTTATTATACAAAACTAGCTTGTTTATATGGCATTATCCACTCATCTTTTGAGTTTTCATACAAATGAAGATTTAAAGAAACATATATTACATGTCACCTAGGGCAATGATGAAAGTATGATTCAGTTCAGTTCAGTCGCTCAATAGTGTCCAACTCTTTGTGACCCCATGAATCGCAGCATGCCAGGCCTCCGTGTTCATCACCAACTCCCAGAGTTTACTCAAACTCATGTCCATTGAGTCGGTGATGCCATCCAGCCATCTCATCTTCTGTCGTCCCCTTCTCCTCCTGCCCCAAATCCCTCCCAGCATCAGGGTCTTTTCCAATGAGTCAACTCTTTGCATGAGGTGGCCAAAGTATTGGAGTTTCAGCTTTAGCATCAGTCCTTCTAATGAACACCCAGGACTGATCTCCTTTAGAATGGACTGGTTGGATCTCCTTGCAGTCCAAGGGACTCTCAAGAGTCTTCTCCAAAACCACAGTTCAAAAGCATCAATTCTTCGGCGTTCAGCTTTCTTCATAGTCCAACTCTCACATCCATACATGACTATTGGAAAAACCATAGCCTTGACTAGACGGACCATTGTTGGCAAAGTAATGTCTCTGCTTTTTAATACGCTATCTAGGTTGGTCCTTCCAAGAAGTAAGCATCTTTTAGTTTCATGGCTGCAACCACCATCTGCAGTGATTTTGGACCCCCCAAAAATAAAGTCTGACACTGTTTCCACTGTTTCCCTATTTCCCATGAAGTGATGATACTGTTATTCAAATTTTTTTGTCACTATCTAGTTTTTAAATTATGGGTTTTTTTGTCCCAAATTTTCCTGCTTTCCTCTGTATTGAATGTACAGTATACTGCTTTGATCAAATTCCTATTCTATTCCCATAAATAATCAGGTCCTAATTTCAGGACACTGATGGTCTGAATCTACAAGGTATATTAGTACATTCTAGACTAAATAGGAATATACCTAGAAAGGAATATACCTAGACATTTTAAACACAGATATTAAATATCACTGTCCAAGTAGAAGCTGAGCAATTATATTGGTATTCTGTGCCTGAAAAACATGAATGTATGTTCTCTCCTGGTGTGAAGTGAGAATGATTATACATGGGACACTGTGATAACCATAGATAAGAGGACATTCACTACAGGAGACTGACCAAAGGGTCACAGGCACAACCTGTTCAATAGCAGAAACTCTCCCTGCCAAAGCTGACCCTTAGTTGTCTCTGCACACATAACAAATGCTTCAATGTGTGTGGGTGCATGTGGACCTGCACGTGCACTCACACACACAAACACAGACCAATTCAACAGCTGCCCATCATCACACAGCATCTGATCTCTTCTATTGTTTTGACTGCATATTAAAACACCTTAGTGTTCAAGATACACAGGTAACAACAATTTCTTAAAAATTTTTATTCAGAACAATAAATACTTCCCAATATTACATTAAAAAAAAAAAAAAAACACTCAGCAAAACCACTTAGAGAAGAATTTGCTGTTACTATTTATTATCTAACTATGCAAAACCCCATGCTTATGCCTGAAGTAGTTTCTGGATATTCTGAATCACCAATTCTCCTGGATTCCAGAAGAAAGCTGAATTCCCAGAAAAGCAGAAATCTCTTTCCCAAACTTGTGTGCCATTTTAATGCTTGAGTTTCAAAGCAGCTCCTCCCATAGTTCACACTTTAAAAGACTAATTTCCACACACATCACAAGAGATATATCAGTACTAAAGGTTGGTTTGGAAGAATGTGAGAGACTCGAAAACAGCATCTCAAATAATGCTCTATTGTATAATATATAGAAGGAAAAAATGTGTTCAGAACTTTAGTTTAAGTAACAGAAAGTTGTGAATACCAATGAGATGCTCTCAGTATATGCCTGCTTCTTGGAGACGTGCCCAGCAGCATTCCCTTGTGTTAAGACTACGTGACGTCACTTTCAAGGTTCAAACTTATTTTAAATACCAGAAATCTTTATAAATCACAGTCTCGACAGATCATCAAAATGATAAAACCTGATATCACATTTATCACTGTATTCTCTTAAGGTATAAAAGCATTTTTTAAATCATGTGATAAAATTGATAACGTATTCATTGCAAGTATTTATTTGTTTTAAACATCTGACATGCATGGAGTGGAAATTGCTTTGCTTGTTTATCCATTTCAGAATAGACCAAAGGTGAAGGAAGGAGGCTCTTTAAATTCTAAAGAAGACAGCAAATGAGTCAATAATAGTTGGGTTACTAAAAAGTTAGGAGGACTTGCCTGGTGGCTCAGATCTGCCTGAAGAAATCTGCCTGAAGTGCACGAGACCCAGGTTCAATCCCTCAGATTGGAGAATTGCTTGGAGAATTCTTGGACAGAAGATAGAGCCTGTCTGTATTCTTGCTTGGAGAATTCCGTGGACAGAGGAGCCTGGCAAGCTACAGTTCATGTGGTCACAGAGTCAGACATAACTAAGCAATTAGCACGCACACACACACACTCAAACACACACACTCACACACACACACACACGATTTAGAACTTCCCCCAGCCACCTCCATGTACCTACCTGTAAGTATGACAGAGAGAGGAGGATGCAAGGCCAGTAGAAACATTGCACTGGCATCCCTGATAGCTCAGTTAGTAAAGAATCCACCTGCAATGCAGTAGACCCCAGTTCAATTCCTGGGTTAGGAAGATCCCTTGGAGAAGGGAGAGGCTATACACTCCAGTATTCTGGCATGGAGAATTCCATGGACTGTATAGTCAATGGGTTTACAAAGAGTAGGCCAAGACTGAATAACTTTCACTTTCACACTTTTCACTACAAAACTGGGGCTCTGAAGTAGATTTTCCTTCTATATCTCACACAATATGGGAAAGGAGGGCTATAAGCATATCAAATTATAATGAGGGTGTTGAGGGTACTTCAAAGAGAATTACTGCAAAATTTTGAATGTCTGTTAAATACTATCCGTTGGTCTACAGAGTCTACTTTGTGCTGGTTCTATTGATATCAAAAAAGACATGAGCAGTCACTGTGCATCTGAGAAACTTAAAGAAAATTACTATGGAAAATAGCCATACAATTCAATAACTGAAGTGCAAGGTGTAAATCCATTAGAAATACTGGGATTTACCCATCGAAATTTAAGTGAGGTAACTAACAGCAATAAACTGTATCTGGGAAATGTATTCCAGTAATGAAAACCAAATTTACATTGAATGTTTGTCATTGTTTTTTAACAAATTCCTCTTGAGACAAATTAAACTGTGCAGTGGATGCAATCCCTATGGTCTCTAGTCAGAGTAGAAATATGGCCTGTTTTATAACCATGTTATAATTGGGAATTGTCAGAAGTCTAGAAGACTGACAAGGAAACGGAAGTTTTTCTTGTGGTTCTTGGTATGTTCTCCCACTTAAAATTTTTGTACAATTACATTGAGAATATAGAAAGGACATTCTGGTGGTTTTGATTTCCATGGATTTTAGTTACCAAGTTATGATTTTATCATATTAAAATAAAATGATTAAATATGTAAGAAAATGAATAGGTAGATGCCTAGAAATATTCACCCTTTCAAACGCTTAGTGTAAATTTAAGGGAAAATTATAGAATTCAGAAGACCAGAACATAGTACCTTTGCAATTTACTCTCTACACTTATCTTTTATGTGACTCCTTTACACTCCATGGTAAAGATTTTCCCTGCGATGTCGAAGACCTGGGTACAATCTCTGGATAAGGAAGATATCCTAAGAACAGAATGGCAACTCACTCCAGTATTCTTGCCTGGAGATTTCCAAAAATAGAGGAATTTGGTGGTCTACAGTCGATGGGGTCACAAAGAGTCCAAAACAACTGAAGTGGCTAACACTTTTATAATTAGAAAGCTTTCATATATATCACACACTTAACAGTCTGTGTATATGATTAGAATAACAACAAGGTAAAAAGAAATCATGAGAGGATGTAATTTAAAGGCGCTGTTTTCTCTAAACTTCTATGAAATTCCAGAACTCAAAATCGGGAATAAATACTGGATCAATTATGCTGGGTGCATGCATACATGCTAAGTCGCTTCAATATGTCTGACTCTGCAATCGTATGGACTGGAGCCCACTAGGGTCCTCTGTCCATGGATTTCTCCAGCAAAAATACTAGAGTGACTGCCATCTCCTTCTCCAAGGGTTTTTCTTAACCATTTCAAAACTTTTAGCAAAGGAATACATGTGTCTAGGTCTCATATCAGACCACTGACCCTAGAAAGTTCTACAGAGACCTATGCTAGGTGACCGGATGCTTTTAGGTGTTACTTCTGCACCCTCTGCTCTCTCCACAGATGTCTAGCTCTGAGCCTATAATGAGTGGAAACCAGTCCCTCTGCACCCACTTCACATTTGTAGCATTTTCCTCTCTAGCAGAGTTACAACCTGTGCTCTTCTTTGTGTTCTTAACCATATACTTGTTTACCATGGGAGGAAATCTTCTCATCATTGGCTTGATCTGGGGCACCCCTTCCTTGCACACTCCCATGTATTTCTTCCTGGTTAACCTCTCCTTTCTGGAGATGTGCTATATCACTAGTGTGGTGCCTCAGATGCTGGTGCACTTGCTTGTGGAGACCAAGATCATAAGCGTGGCACGCTGTGCAGCTCAGATGTATGTATTTAGCATCTTGGGACTGACAGAATGCTGCCTGCTAGCAGCCATGGCTTATGACCGCTTTGTAGCTATTTGCCACCCTCTGCATTACTCTCTCCTGATGGGCCCTGGTGTGTGTTTGAAATTGGCTGCAGCATCTTGGACCACTGGGGTCATGGTAGAATCAGCCCAGACCACATGGATCTTCACTCTGCCCTTCTGTGGAACAGGAAGGATCCAGCACTTTTTTTGTGACATCATGCCTGTAGTGGAACTAGCTTGTGTTGATACCTCCCACAATGAAATTGTGATGTTTGTTCTCTCCATGCTCTTTATCATGACCCCCTGTCTCCTCATTCTGTGCTCCTATGTGCGCATTCTGGTGACCATCCTGAGAATCCCTTCAGCCACTGGCAGAAGCAAAGCTTTCTCCACTTGCTCATCTCATATCCTGGTTGTTTCTCTCTTCTATGGTACTGCCTTGTTCACTTACCTCCAACCAAAGACAGCACACACTCCAGAAACAGACAAGGCAACTGCACTCATGTACACAGTGGTCACGCCTGCTCTGAATCCAGTTATCTACACCTTGAGGAACAAGGAAGTGAAGGAAGCCTTTCAAAGACTAACACCAAGAAGCACTCTGAGTCTAACGCCATGAGGGACTTATAGGATGGCAGCTAAGTAACGCATTTGCCTGTTTTATGTTTTTCAATGTGTTTAAGCAAAAGAGAAATATGCAGTAGGATCATTAAAATGTATATCATTTGTGCAATCAATTATTCAATCAACAAAAATTCTGAGCAAGTCCTATGTCTTGGACACCACTCGTTTTTCTGACTACCACGGAAATGGCATTAAGGTTAGTGTGTTTCACATCTTTTGAGTAAAGACAATAAAATATTTCTATGGAAAATATTGAAAAATGAAAACAAGGAAATTAATACATTTTTGTGTCAAATATAGGGTGTGCCTTTTAAATGTTTACGTGGAGTATAATCTCCTAATTACTCACCTCTGATACATCTTAATAATGATATGTCTTAAATAATACTTATGAGTGTTGTACATTGTAACTGTTAATACTTATGAGTGATGCTCATTGTTAACGCAACCCTAAGTACTTAACTTGTAAATCCAGTGAAGGTCTCTGATGTTTTATCCAAAACTAGGTTGTTTCTTTGGTCTTATCCACTATTTTTGTTTTTCCATATGAATGAAGTTTTAGAAAAATATATATTATACATTTTCTCAGGCAATGATTAAATATATGATACTGCTTTTTTATTTTATTTATTTTATTTTTTAACTTTACAATATTTATTGGTTTTCCCATATATCAAAATGAATCCACCACAGGTATACATGTGTTCCCCATCCTGAACCCTCCACCCTCTTCCCTCCCCATACCATGCCTCTGGGTCATCCCAGTGCACCAGCCCCAAGCATCCAGTATCGTGCATCAAACCTGGACTGGCGACTCGTTTCATATATGATATTATACATGTTTCAATGCCATTCTCCCAAATCATCCCACCCTCTCTCTCTCCCACAGAGTCCAAAAGACTGTTCTATACATCAGTGAGGAGAAGGCAATGGCATCCCACTTCAGTACTCTTGCCTGGAAAATCCCATGGATGGAGGACCCTGGTAGGCTGCAGTCCATGAGGTCGCTAAGAGTCAGGCACGACTGAGGGACTTCACTTTCACTTTTCACTTTCACTTTTCACTTTCATGCATTGGAGAAGGAAATGGCAACCCACTCCAGTGTTCTTGCCTGGAGAATCCCAGGGATGGGGGAGCCTGGTGGGCTGCTGTCTATGGGATTGCACAGAGTCGGACATGACTGAAGCCCCTTAGCAGCAGCATACATCACTGTCTCTTTTACTGTCTTATATACTGGGTTATTGTTACCAAGTTTTTTTCCCATATATCTAGTTTTTTTAAATTATTTGTCCCAAAATTTCCTTTCTCTACATTGAATGCAGAATATATTACTTTGTTCAAATTCCCTTTCTAGCCCCATTAACACCCAGGTCCTAAGTTTCAGAGCAGTGATGGTCTGAATCTAGAATCTTTATCAGTAGGAATACAACTGGAAACAATATAGCTAGAAATTTTAAACTCAGAGACTACATGTCACTTCAAGTAAAAACAGAACAAATATATTTATTTCCTATGAATGCACAGCAGGAATGTATGTTCTTTCCTGTCAAAAGTGAATGTGATTTTACATGGGACACTGTGATAACCATAGATAAGAGGACATTCACTACAGCAGACTGACCGAAGGGTCACAGGCACCACCTGTTCAATAGCAGAATCTCTCCCTGCTAAAGCTGACCCTTAGTTGTCTCTGCGTACATAACAAATGCTTCAATGTGTGTGGGTGCATGTGGACCCACACATGCACTCACGTACACACACACACACACACACACACACACACACAGCCCAATCCAATAGCTGCTGGTCATCACACAGCATCTGATGTCTTCTATTGTTTTGACTGCATTTTAACAATCAATGCTCAGCAAAACCACTTAGAGAAGAACTTGTTGTTACTATTTATTATCTAACTATGAAAAACCTCATGCTTATGCCTGAAGTAGTTTCTGGATATTCTGAAGCACCAATTCTCCTGGATTCCAGAAGAAGCCTGAATTCCCAGAAAAGCAGATGAAAGAAATCTCTTTCCCAAACTTGTGTGCCATTTTAATGCTTGAGTTTCAAAGCAGCTCCTCCCATAGTTCACACTTTAAAAGACTAATTTCCACACACATCACAAGAGACATATCAGTACTGAAGGTTGGTTTGGAAGAATGTGAGAGACTCGAAAACAGCATCTCAAATAATGCTCTATTGTATAATATACAGAAGGAAAAGATGTGTTCAGAACTTTAGTTTAAGTAACAGAAAGTTGTGAATACCAATGAGATGCTCTCAGTATATGCCTGCTTCTTGGAGACATGCCCAGCACCACTCCCTTGTGTTAAGACTATGTGACGTCACTTCCAAGGTTCAAACTAATTTTAAGTAGCAGAAATCTTCATGAATCACTATCTCCACAGACCATCAAAATGATAAAACCTGATATCACATTTTATCTGCATGGATCATCAAAATGATAACACCTGATATCACATTTATCACTGTATGCTTTTTAAGGTATAAAAGCATTTTTTAAAACATGTGATAAAGTTGATACCATATGCATTGCAACTATTTGTTTTAAACATGTGACATGCATGGAGTGGAGCTTGCTTTGCTTGTTTATCCATTTCAGAATAGACCAAAGGTGAAGGAAGGAGGCTCTTTAAATTCTAAAGAAGACAGCAAATGAGTCAATAATAGTTGGGTTACTAAAAAGTTAGGAGGACTTGCCTGGTGGCTCAGATGGTAAAAAATCTGCCTGAAGTGCACGAGACCCAGGTTCAATTCCTCAGAGGGGAAGATCCCTTGGAGAAGGGATAGCAACCCATTCCAGTATTCTTGCCTGGAGAATTTCATGGAGAGAAGAGCCTGGCAAGCTACAGTTCATAGGGTCACAGACACGACTGAGGAACTAACACCACACACACACACACACACACACACACACACACATGATTTGGAACTTCCCTCAGCCACCTCCATGTACCTACCTGTAAGTATGGCAGAGAAAGGAGGATGCAAGGCCAGTAGAAACATTGCATTGGCATCCCTGATAGCTCAGTGGGTAAAGAATCCGCCTGCAATGTTGTAGACCCTGGGTCAATTCCAGGGTCAGGAAGATCCTTTGGAAAGGGAAAGGCTATTCACTCCAGTATTCTGGCATGGACAAGGTTTACAAAGAGTCTGTCATGACTGAGCAACTTTGACTTTCACACTTTTCACTACAAAACTGTGGGCTCCAAAGTAGGTTTTCCTTCTATAGCTCACACAATATGGGAAAGGAGGGCTATAAGCATATCAAAATAAAATGAAGGTGTTGAGGGTACTTCAAAGAGAATTACTGCAGAATTTTGAATGTCTGTTAAAGTAAATACTATCCATTGGTCTACAGAGTCTACTTTGTGCTGGTTCTATTGATATCAAAAAAGACATGAGCAGTCACTGTGCATCTGAGAAACTTAACGAAAATTAATATGGAAAATACCCATATAATTCAATAATTGTTTGAAGTCCCTGGTGTAAATCCATTAGAAATACTGGGTTTTACCCATTGAAATTTAAGTGATGTAACTAACAGCAATAGATTACCTCTGGGAAATGTATTCAAATAATGAAAACCAAATTTACATTGAATGTTCATCACTGTTATTGAACAAATTCCTCTTGGGATGAATTAAATTGTGCACTGGATGCAATCCCTATGGTCTCTAGTCAGAGTAGAAATACTTCCAGTTCTATAACCATACTATAATTCGGAATTATCAGGAGTCTAGAAGACTGACAAGGAAAGGGAAGTTTTTCTTGTGGTTCTTGGTATGTTCTCCCATTCAAATTTCTGTAAAATTATACTGAGGATATAGAAAGGACATTCTGGTGGTTTTGATTTCCATGGATTTTAGCTGCCAATTATGATTTTATCATATTCAAATAAAAAATGACTAAAATATGTAATAAAATGAATAGACAAATGCCTAGAAACATTCACCCTTTCAAACCCTTAATTGTAAATTTAAGGGAAAATTGTGGAATTCAGAAGACCAGAACATAGCACCTTTATAATTTACACTTAAGTTTTATGTGACTCCTTTACACTTAATGGTAAAGATTTTGCCTGCAATGCAGGAGACCCAGGTACAGGGGTGGGGAAGATCCTCTGGAGAATGGAATGGCAACCAGTTCATCTTCTTACCTGGAGAATTCCATGGACAGAGGAACTTGGTGGGCTACAGTCCATGGGGTCGCAAAGAGTCCGACACAACTGAAGTGGCTAACACTTTTACATTTAGAAGGCTTTAATATATATTACACACCTAACGGCCTGGTTATATGATTAGGATAACAACAAGGTAAATACAAACAATAGAGGATGTAATTTAAAGTCATCGTTTTCTCTAAACTTCTATGAAAATCCGGAACTCAAAGTCAGGAAGAAATATTCCATCCATTATGTTGGGTTCATGCATGCATGTTAAGTTGCTCCAGTATGTCGGACTCCTTGCAATCGTATGAACTGTAGCCCACCAGGCTCCTCTGTCCATGGATTTCTGCAGCCAAAAATACTGGAGTGGGTTGCCATGTCCTCCTCCAGGGAATCTTGCTAATCATTTCAAAACTTTTAGCAAACAGAATACAAGTGTGTAGGTTCTCATGTCAGACCGCTGACCCTAGAAATTTCCACAGAGACCTATGCTAGGTAGCTGGATGCTTTTAGGTGTTACTTCTGCACCCTCTGCTCTCTCCACAGATGTCTAGCTCTGAGCCTATAATGAGTGGAAACCAGTCCCTCTGCACCCACTTCACATTTGTAGCATTTTCCTCTCTAGCAGAGTTACAACCTGTGCTCTTCTTTGTGTTCTTAACCATATACTTGTTTACCATGGGAGGAAATCTTCTCATCATTGGCTTGATCTGGGGCACCCCTTCCTTGCACACTCCCATGTATTTCTTCCTGGTTAACCTCTCCTTTCTGGAGATGTGCTATATCACTAGTGTGGTGCCTCAGATGCTGGTGCACTTGCTTGTGGAGACCAAGATCATAAGCGTGGCACGCTGTGCAGCTCAGATGTATGTATTTAGCATCTTGGGACTGACAGAATGCTGCCTGCTAGCAGCCATGGCTTATGACCGCTTTGTAGCTATTTGCCACCCTCTGCATTACTCTCTCCTGATGGGCCCTGGTGTGTGTTTGAAATTGGCTGCAGCATCTTGGACCACTGGGGTCATGGTAGAATCAGCCCAGACCACATGGATCTTCACTCTGCCCTTCTGTGGAACAGGAAGGATCCAGCACTTTTTTTGTGACATCATGCCTGTAGTGGAACTAGCTTGTGTTGATACCTCCCACAATGAAATTGTGATGTTTGCTATCTCTGTGCTCTTTATCATGACCCCCTGTCTCCTCATTCTGTGCTCCTATGTGCGCATTCTGGTGACCATCCTGAGAATCCCTTCAGCCACTGGCAGAAGCAAAGCTTTCTCCACTTGCTCATCTCATATCCTGGTTGTTTCTCTCTTCTATGGTACTGCCTTGTTCACTTACCTCCAACCAAAGACAGCACACACTCCAGAAACAGACAAGGCAACTGCACTCATGTACACAGTGGTCACGCCTGCTCTGAATCCAGTTATCTACACCTTGAGGAACAAGGAAGTGAAGGAAGCCTTTCAAAGAACAACACTATGGAGCACTCACAGACAAATGATCTAAACCTGTTTATTACCAAACTATTTAGAAACCCATGTATCTGCCAGAAGTATTTTCTGGATATTTTCCTCCTCCAAATTTCTGGATTCCAGAATAAGCATGATATCCTGGAAGAGAGATAAAAGAAATCTCTTTACTAAACTTATGTGACATTTTGTTCTGGAGCTTCACAGCAGCTCCTCCATATGTAAACGTTTAAAGAGTCTTTTCTTCATATACCATGAGAGAAATATCAATACTGACTCTTGGTTTAGTAGAATTATGAGAGGCTCCGAAACAGAAACATCAAAAATGCCTTTTATATAATGTATGCAAGGAAAAAGTTGTGAACAGATCTTGAGTTTAAGTAATAGAGAGTTGCGGACACCATTGAGATGCTTTCCATTGCATGCTTCTAGGAGACATGCCCCACACAGCTCTCTCATGTTAAGACTACTTGATGTCTCTTCCAAGGCCCAACATGTTTCTGGTTAAGTACAAGAAATTTTCAGTAGTTAGTACCTCCGCGTACCTCCAAAATGATAAAATCCTGATATCACCTTTATTACTCTATGCTTTTCAGATATTAAAGCATTTTTAAAGCATTAAATGTAATATTACATTTGCTGCATATTGTTTTAAATATGTGACATGAGTGCAGTGGAGCTTTGTTTACTCATTAAGCCATTTCAGAAGTGGCCAAAGCTGAAGTAAAGAGGCACTTTAAATTCTAAATAAGACAGCAAATGAGTCAAAAATAATTGCATTTATTAAAAACATAGAAAATCACCCCAGGCACCTCCATGTATCCACCCTTATGTGTGGCAGACTGAGGAGGGTGAAGCAAGTTGGAAATGTTGCACTTACAAAACTGTGGGTTCTCAAGGAGATTTTCTTTCTATCTCTCAGAGTAGATAGGAAGGGAGAGCTGCAAGCATATGAAATCATATTCAGGGCAGGAGGGTGTTAAGAGTGCCTCAAAGAGAATTACTGTAGAAACTGGAAGGCCTATTAAAAGGAAAAACTGGATAAAAGTCTCCACTCTGAAGCTTGCTGAGATGTAGCATCTGGGGCAGCTGAACAACTTCCATCTGAGAGGAGCTTCAGATAACTAAATGTTAACAACAGGCATTGGTTGTATCCCCTGGAGCTTGGGTGGGGTGGGGTGTGGATATAGGAACATAAATGTGAGGGCTGCTTCTTATACAATTACTGCTATCCTTTGAATTGAGGTTCACTGTAGGAATCTTTAAAAAGCAGAGTTAGAAACGAATAAAGAATACTTGACAAAATAACCCACTTATGTATAAATTTACAAAATATGCTAATATATATATATAAGGAAAACTACAAAGTTTTGATGGAAAATATGGAAGAACCAGAAAAATGGAAACCTAATAGCCTTGTACATCAACAATTGAACCACGTTGTATATTACATCCTATAGCTGCCTGGGCCTCACCCAGTAAGGACATTTGCCCTTTTCCTCTCTCTCATTCCTAACTTACCAATTCACCAGACCACACAGGGTCTAGAAGCTGTTGTGTATTGGCTGAGTTCTGAATTTAAAATATGATAAACTTTTTCAAATTCACTATATTTCAATAATTTAAAAAATCTGCAAGTTATTTATTTATATAAGTGACAGAACTAGTTCAGGGAAACAAAAGGGAGAATCAAAAGAGCAAAATTAAACAGTTATTAGAAAAAGTAAAGCCATTTCATAGTTGTGTTCCTAAAGAATTGAGCATTCTGTTACAAATATTTGATTTTTTTATGTGAAAGCCAGTGACACACATAGCATTGTTATGTTATATGTTATATCCAGGGTATATGTTATACCCTGGCTTATGTAGAAATTTGAATGGAATCATTTATCATCTCATTATTTTCCAAGTATGAAAATTTAGCAAAAATATGGAGCACCTTATTAATGGCAAACTGGTAATCTCCTTTATAATTAATATATTGATTTATAAATTCATAAAATATGTACACATAACTTATTCACTTTATGTTCAGAGGTCTTCTTTCACTACTACTTTGAAAATTTCCAGTTACAGTAATAAAAAAGCTTCTAATGCACACTAGAAATATTAAAGTCAAAATTTACTTCTTAGGAGATGTTTGCATTCTGAGAGCACACATAAGGAAACATCAGTATTGGAAGAAGCTGCCATTTCAAAGCAACGGAAAAACAACAGAGGAAGAACAAGTATTAGACATATTTGAAGTGTGTCTTTTTGGTAAAAGTTTATTAGCAAAAAATCTCCTGTAAAGCTTTTGAAGACAGTTATTTTTAAGCCTATTCTGTCCTGAAAAAATCATATTTAGTCATCTCCAGTAAATGATCAATAAGAACACAAAGAACAACTTCTGAAGCTGGCTGATAATATGTAGTCTCTAATATTATATATGGTCCAATGGAATTTAAAATATGCCTTTGTTTCATCTTAATATCAATGCACTAACCACTGACACCCCACAGAACCAATTTAAAATTTGAAATCAAGTTTCTAGTTGATATCTTGCTCAGAAATTCAAGGTATCTCAACTGGATGTGCCCAAAGCAAACTTATAAGTGAACCTCCCTGAAAAATATGTCAAAAGTTTCCATTCTATATCTTAGCACAAACTACTACACCACCCATTCTGTATGGAAGACAGGAGTCTTAGGACTGTTCTTGTAACACAGCTTTCTTTGTCACTATATTCAATCTGTCACAAAATAATGGCAATTACACACAGGAAACATATGAAAATCCTTCACTTCTCATTTTTCCTGCCATAGTCCAAACTGTCATCATTTTGACCTTTAATTGACCTTTCTGGTGGCTCAATGGTAAATAATCTGCCCACCAAGATGTGGATTCATTCCCTGGGTCAGGAAGATTCCCTAGAGAAGGGCAAGGCAACCCACTCCAGTATTCTTTCCTGGGAAATCATGGACAGAGAAGCCTGGAAGGCTATAGTCCATGGGATTGCAAAAGAGTCAGACAACATCTTAGGACTGAACAACAACACATCCACTAGGAAGGACTGACCTTATTCAGTATGTTCCAAACTATAGTCATGGTGATAGTTGCAAATTAAAAATTTCAGTAAACCATAACCATGTCTGAGTGCATACAGTAGGCTCATAAGTTTTAGAATAGAGACTAACATGAAGAACATAGCCAAAAAAGATTGAGCTCCTTTTTGCTCTCACAGACCTCATCTAGCTCCATGCTCTCTGTGTTCTAATTTCAATGACTTTCTTTCAGTTTCTTGACTATCATCTCACCATGCAGACAATGCACATGCTGCTTTATCTCCCTAGAATCTCCCTCTCCAATAACTGTGTTGTTCTTATAACTATTCTCTTCATCTAATTAATCCAAGTTCTTCAAGTCTCAAATCAATAACCACTTATTTATGAAATCTTCATCTCCATAACTACATATTTTCTTCCTATTACATATTTTATGACACTGTTTAACTTTCTTTGGGTCCTAAGTTTTCTTTCCATATTTATGGTGCTTCAGATGTTTATTTTTATTTCTTTTATTATTAACTCACTTGAGATATTCAAATTTATATTCCTTCTCCAAACTGCTTGATATTACCCCTACAGACCTTGTTCTTTTCAGATATTTTTATATAGTTAGACAACTAACCATTCTGAAAATGTACTATAGATCTTCACTCTGAGCTACCTCTCCTTAAAAGAGAGTAAATACATGATATTTTACATGTTTCAATGCCATTCTCCCAAATCTTCCCACCCTCTCCCTCTCCCACAGAGTCCATAAGACTGTTCCATACATCAGCGTCACTTTTGCTGTCTCATACACAGGGTTATTGTTATCATATTTCTAAATTCCATATATATGCGTTAGTATACTGTTGAAACAAGATGCCAGTCCAGGTTCAATGCATGATACTGGATGCTTGGGGCTGGTGCACTGGGACGACCTGGAGGGATGGTATGGGGAGGGAGGAGGGAGGAGGGTTCAGGATGGGGAGCACATGTATACCTGTGATGGATTCATTTTGATGTTTGGCAAAACTAATACAATTATGTAAAGTTTAAAAATAAAATAAAATTTTAAAAAAGAGTAAATAATAATAATTAGATCAAATATACGTTTGGCACCTAATCTATGCCAGGCATTGTCCTGAGTGTTTTACAAAGTATACCTCCCTTATACCTCACAACACTGCAATTGGGGTATTATTATTATTTCTATTATAAAAATGAAAAAATTGGGGCATAGAGAATTTAAGAAACTTGCCAATGGTAACAACATTTGTAAATGATAAATTCATTATCTTAAATACTATACTACTATATATTTTATCTATTTTTAATTGAAGGATAATTGCTTTACAGAATTTTGTTTTCTGTCAAACCTCAACATGAATAAGCTATAGGTATACATATGTCCCCTCTCTCTTGATATATTTTTTTCTTCAAATTACACATTTATATTCAGTATAACACTTTAACTTAGAGGTGCATGAATGGTGCAGCATTTTCTTCCTGCTTGTTGCAGATATGAAGAAAAATTATTCATAGAACATGCTCAAATTTTTTAGTCGATTATTCATAGGACATTCCCCACGTTATCATAAGCCAGATGTAGCAATGGGACCTGCAGGTGTACTGGCAGAGTGCATAACCTGT
This sequence comes from Bos javanicus, assembly GCF_032452875.1. NCBI lineage: Eukaryota > Metazoa > Chordata > Mammalia > Artiodactyla > Bovidae > Bos > Bos javanicus. The sequence continues at coordinate 59,821,553 of NC_083872.1, forward strand.
TCTCAGAAAAATCTAAATACTTAGGACTTGTTCCCAAACATGAGCTTTTGGTTGATAAAGGAAACACAGGATTTAGGAGGTTTAAACTTGAAGAATGAACTGGATAGGGTGAAAAAGTTTCTTTAGCATAAAAGGGAGTAAATAAAGAGAAAATCTATATATGGACTGTTAATTCAGTCATATAGTATCCCCACATCAACTGAGTCAATTTATATTTATAATTTCAAAATTTGATAGGAAATTAAACATGTATAAAGTTGTCTGTGTATTTTCGTGACAGTCCACCGACCATGGGCTCAGTTCAGTTTAGTCGCTCATTCGTGTCCTATTCTATGCTACCCCTTGGACTGCAGCAAGCCAGGCTTCCATGTGCATTACCAACAACCAAAGCTTGCTCAAACTCATGACTATTGAGTCAGTGACGCCACCCAACCATTTCATCCTCTGTCGTCCCCTTCTCCTCCCACCTTCAATCTTTCCTAGCATTAGGGTCTTTTCAAAGGAGTCAGTTCTTCGCATCAGGTGGCCAAAGTATTGAAGTTTCAGCTTCAGCATCAGTCCTTCCAGTGAATATTCAGGACTGGTTTCCTTTAGGATTGACTGGTTGGGTCTCCTTGCAGTCCAGGGGACTCACACAAGTCTTCTCCAACACCACAGTTCAAAAATATCAATTCTTCAGGGCTCAGCTTTCTTTATAGTTCAACTCTCACATCCACACATGGCTACTGGAAAAACCATAGCTTCGACTAGACGGACCTTTGTCGGCAAAGTAATGTCTCTGCTTTGTAATATGCTATCTAGATTGGTCATAACTTTTCTCCCAAGGAGCAAGCATCTTTTAATTTCATGGCTGCAGTCACCATTGGCAGTGATTTTGGAGCTGAAATAAATAAAGTCTGTCACTGTTTCTATTGTTTCCCCATCAATTTACCATGAAGTGATGGGACCTGTTGCCATGATCTTAGTTTTCTGAATGTTGAGTTTTAAGCCAGCTTTTTCACTCTCCTCTTTCACTTTCATCAAAAGGCTCTTTAGTTCTTCTTCACTTTCTGCCATAAGGGTGGTGTAGTCTGCATATCTGAGGTTATGGATATTTCTCCGAGCAATCTTGATTCCATCTTGTGCTTCATCCAGTGCAGCATTTCATATGATATATTCTGCTTGTAAGTTAAATAAGCAGGGTGACAATATACAGCCTTGACGTACTCCTTTCCCAATTTGGAACCAGTCTGTTTCTCCATGTCCAGTTCTAACTGTTGCTTCTTGACCTGCATACAGATTTCTCAGCAGGCAGGTGAGGTGGTCTGGTATTGCCATTTCTTGAACAATTTCTTGTAGTCAATAAAGCAGAAGTAGACATATGTCTGGAACTCTCTTGCTTTTTCAATGATCCAACGGATGTTAGCAATTTGATCTCTGGTTTGTCTACCTTTTCTAAATCCAGCTTGAACTTCTGGAAGTTCATGGGTCAGAAGAAATAAATCTGTTTTAAAGACATTTCACTATCCTTTCCTTTCTACATCCTTTATTAATTTTGATGCATATGAGGCATTTTTTGAATTTTATCTCCTTAGCAGTCATTGTCTCTTTGCCTTCTCTTTCATTGGAAAAGCACACCTTCCTGATTCTCAGACTACATGTTAGCACTATAGAATATGGGAGGCTTGTTATCAAGGCCTCAGAAGATATTGACTGAAAATCTGATACACGATCTTGAAAGGTTCAATCAAACTAACTCTTGAGTTTTTATTTAAGCAAACAAGAAGGTGATATCTCTTTTCATTAGACTTGAACTTGGGAATATAGAACTCTGGAGTACCCAAGGACTATAGCACAAGAAAAGAGAGTATTGTGAGTATGATGTCAATGAGAGGAAAACACTGCCTAGAGATGCATATTCTTGAGTCATGATGACTTATAGGCCAGTAAATCTAGCTTTAGTAATACATATAATTTTCTACTGTAGACAATAATGCCCTCCCCTTCTTTTACTATTTGCTTACATCATTCTGAGATGAGGTATTCCTTACCAGTAACTGAAAAATTCAATAGGTCAAAAGCCATTGTAACTGAAGTTCTAGAGACATCTCTTGTTGTTGTTTAGTCACCAAGTCATGTCCAACTCTTCATGACCCCATGGACTGCAGCCCACCTGGCTTCCCTGTTCCTCACCATCTCCCGGAGTTTACCTAAGTTCATGTTCACTTAATCAGTGATGTCATCCAACCATCTCATCCTCTGTCTCCCTCTTCTCCTTCTGCCTTCAATCTTTTCCAGCATCAGCATCTTTTCCAATGAGTCAGCTGTTTGCATAGATGGCCAAATTATTAGAGCTTCAGCTTCAGCATTAGTCCTTCCAAAGAGTATTCAGGGTTGATTTCCTTTAAGATTGGTTTGATCTCCTTGCTTTTCAAGTTGCTCTCAAGAGTCTTCTCAGGCACCATAGTTGGAAAGTGTCAATTCTCTGGCACTCTGCCTTCCTTATTGTCCAGCTCTCACATTAGTAAATGACTACTGGAAAGATGATAGCTTTGACTATATGGACCTTTGTCGGCAAAGTGACATCTTTTTTAACACACAGTCTAGGTTTGTCATAGCTTTACTGTCAATAAGTAATTGTCTTCTAATTTCATGGCTACAGTCACCATCTGCAGGTATTTTAAAGACATGGATATCACAGTTTTTTAACTCTATCTTTTTATTCCCCTAAGAAAGATTATTTCCATGCATTCTTTTTTCTAGCTTTACATATCTTTAATGGTTTTCCCTACAAATTTCATGAATTAAAATTGATTTTAATAATTCCATTATTTAATCAAATATAACATGCATATATTGTTTAAGAGTAATTCAAGAATAATGTAGATTTATTCAATAAATATCACTCACATAGTACAGGTAAACAGTTCAGAGGCCTCCATTTCACAAGATTCCTGAGATGTATAATTTTATGAGGTTTTTCCATTTACCTCAGAAGGAAAAAGTTGAACAAATTATATAATGAAAAAGTAACCTTTGTAACCAGATCACTTGACTCAAGAGAAACTTCCTAAACATACAGACCAAAGTATATAATCAGTTTCTAGGCCCTTTCCTAGACAGAGATACTTGTGTTATCTTTTGGAGTTAATTTTTGAATTTTTAAAAATAATGATTAGGTAAGACTCAAAAAATAATATTTTCTCAGTTTCTTTTTTTTTTTTTTTTTTGCTTTTTTATTTTTTATTTATTTATTTTTTTTCTTTTTTTTTTTATTCTTCCAATTTTATTTTATTTTTAAACTTTACATAATTGTATTAGTTTTGCCAAATATCAAAATGAATCCGCCACAGGTATACATGTGTTCCCCATCCCGAACCCTCCTCCCTCCTCCCTCCCCATACCATCCCTCTGGGCCGTCCCAGTGCACCAGCCCCAAGCATCCAGCATCATGCATCGAACCTGGACTGGCAACTCGTTTCCTACATGATATTTTACATGTTTCATTGCCATTCTCCCACATCTTCCCACCCTCTCCCTCTCCCACAGAGTCCATAAGACTGTTCTATACATCAGTGTCTCTTTTGCTGTCTCGTACACCGGGTTATTGTTACCATCTTTCTAAATTCCATATATATGCGTTAGTATACTGTATTTATGTTTTTCCTTCTGGCTTACTTCACTCTGTATAATAGGCTCCAGTTTCATCCACCTCATTAGAACTGATTCAAATGTATTCTTTTTAATGGCTGAGTAATACTCCATTGTGTATATGTACCACCGCTTTCTTATCCATTCATCTGCTGATGGACATCTAGGTTGCTTCCACGTCTTGGCTATTATAAACAGTGCTGCGATGAACATTGGGGTACACGTGTCTCTTTCCCTTCTGGTTTCCTCAGTGTGTATGCCCAGCAGTGGGGTTGCTGGATCATAAGGCAGTTCTATTTCCAGTTTTTTAAGGAATCTCCACACTGTTCTCCATAGTGGCTGTACTAGTTTGCATTCCCACCAACAGTGTAAGAGGGTTCCCTTTTCTCCACACCCTCTCCAGCATTTATTATTTGTAGACTTTTGGATCGCAGCCATTCTGACTGGTGTGAAATGGTACCTCATAGTGGTTTTGATTTGCATTTCTCTGATAATGAGTGATGTTGAGCATCTTTTCATGTGTTTGTTAGCCATCTGTATGTCTTTTTTGGAGAAATGTCTATTTAGTTCTTTGGCCCATTTTTTGATTGGGTCTTTTATTTTTCTGGAGTTGAGCTGTAGGAGTTGCTTGTATATTTTTGAGATTAGTTGTTTGTCGGTTGCTTCATTTGCTATTATTTTCTCCCATTCTGAAGGCTGTCTTTTCACCTTGCTAATAGTTTCCTTTGATGTGCAGAAGCTTTTAAGGTTAATTAGGTCCCATTTGCTCATTTTTGCTTTTATTTCCAATATTCTGGGAGGTGGGTCATAGAGGATCCTGCTGTGATGTATGTCGGAGAGTGTTTTGCCTATGTTCTCCTCTAGGAGTTTTATAGTTTCTGGTCTTACGTTTAGATCTTTAATCCATTTTGAGTTTATTTTTGTGTATGGTGTTAGAAAGTGGTCCAGTTTCATTCTTTTACAAGTGGTTGACCAGATTTCCCAGCACCACTTGTTAAAGAGATTGTCTTTAATCCATTGTATATTCTTGCCTCCTTTGTCAAAGATAAGGTGTCCATATGTGCGTGGATTTATCTCTGGGCTTTCTATTTTATTCCATTGATCAATATTTCTGTCTTTGTGCCAGTACCATACTGTCTTGATAACTGTGGCTTTGTAGTAGAGCCTGAAGTCAGGTAAGTTGATTCCTCCAGTTCCATTCTTCTTTCTCAAGATCGCTTTGGCTATTCGAGGTTTTTTGTATTTCCATACAAATTGTGAAATTATTTGTTCTAGCTCTGTGAAGAATACTGTTGGTAGCTTGATAGGGATTGCGTTGAATCTATAAATTGCTTTGGGTAGTATACTCATTTTCACTATATTGATTCTTCCAATCCATGAACATGGTATATTTCTCCATCTATTAGTGTCCTCTTTGATTTCTTTCACCAGTGTTTTATAGTTTTCTATATATAGGTCTTTAGTTTCTTTAGGTAGATATATTCCTAAGTATTTTATTCTTTCCGTTGCAATGGTGAATGGAATTGTTTCCTTAATTTCTCTTTCTGTTTTCTCATTATTAGTGTATAGGAATGCAAGGGATTTCTGTGTGTTGATTTTATATCCTGCAACTTTACTGTAGTCATTGATTATTTCTAGTAATTTTCTGGTGGACTCTTTAGGGTTTTCTATGTAGAGGATCATGTCATCTGCAAATAGTGAGAGTTTTACTTCTTCTTTTCCAATTTGGATTCCTTTTATTTCTTTTTCTGCTCTGATTGCTGTGGCCAAAACTTCCAAAACTATGTTGAATAGTAATGGTGAAAGTGGGCACCCTTGTCTTGTTCCTGACTTTAGAGGAAATGCTTTCAATTTTTCACCATTGAGGATAATGTTTGCAGTGGGTTTGTCATATATAGCTTTTATTATGTTGAGGTATGTTCCTTCTATTCCTGCTTTCTGGAGAGTTTTTATCATAAATGGATGTTGAATTTTGTCAAAGGCTTTCTCTGCATCTATTGAGATAATCATATGGTTTTTATTTTTCAATTTGTTAGTGTGGTGTATTACATTGATTGATTTGCAGATATTGAAGAATCCTTGCATCCCTGGGATAAAGCCCACTTGATCATGGTGTATGATCTTTTTAATGTGTTGTTGGATTCTGATTGCTAGAATTTTGTTAAGGATTTTTGCATCTATGTTCATCAGTGATATTGGCCTGTAGTTTTCTTTTTTTGTGGGATCTTTGTCAGGTTTTGGTATTAGGGTGATGGTGGCCTCATAGAATGAGTTTGGAAGTTTACCTTCCTCTGCAATTTTCTGGAAGAGTTTGAGCAGGATAGGTGTTAGCTCTTCTCTAAATTTTTGGTAGAATTCAGCTGTGAAGCCGTCTGGACCGGGGCTTTTGTTTGCTGGAAGATTTTTGATTACAGTTTCAATTTCCATGCTTGTGATGGGTCTGTTAAGATTTTCTATTTCTTCCTGGTCCAGTTTTGGAAAGTTGTACTTTTCTAAGAATTTGTCCATTTCTTCCACGTTGTCCATTTTATTGGCATATAATTGTTGATAGTAGTCTCTTATGATCCTTTGTATTTCTGTGTTGTCTGTTGTGATCTCTCCATTTTCATTTCTAATTTTGTTGATTTGATTTTTCTCCCTTTGTTTCTTGATGAGTCTGGCTAATGGTTTGTCAATTTTATTTATCCTTTCAAAGAACCAGCTTTTGGTTTTGTTGATTTTTGCTATGGTCTCTTTTGTTTCTTTTGCATTTATTTCTGCTCTAATTTTTAAGATTTCTTTCCTTCTACTAACCCTGGGGTTCTTCATTTCTTCCTTTTCTAGTTGCTTTAGGTGTAGAGTTAGGTTATTTATTTGACTTTTTTCTTGTTTCTTGAGGTGTGCCTGTATTGCTATGAACTTTCCCCTTAGGACTGCTTTCACCGTGTCCCACAGGTTTTGGGTTGTTGTGTTTTCATTTTCATTCGTTTCTATGCAAATTTTGATTTCTTTTTTGATTTCTTCTGTGATTTGTTGGTTATTCAGCAGTGTGTTGTTCAGCCTCCATATGTTGGAATTTTTAATAGTTTTTCTCCTGTAATTGAGATCTAATCTTACTGCATTGTGGTCAGAAAAAATGCTTGGAATGATTTCTATTTTTTTGAATTTACCAAGGCTAGCTTTATGGCCCAGGATGTGATCTATCCTGGAGAAGGTTCCATGTGCGCTTGAGAAAAAGGTGAAATTCATTGTTTTGGGATGAAATGACCTATAGATATCAATTAGGTCTAATTGGTCTATTGTATCGTTTAAAGTTTGTGTTTCCTTGTTAATTTTCTGTTTAGTTGATCTATCCATAGGTGTAAGTGGGGTATTAAAGTCTCCCACTATTATTGTGTTATTGTTAATTTCTCCTTTCATACTTGTTAGCATTTGTCTTACGTACTGTGGTGCTCCCGTGTTGGGTGCATATATGTTTATAATTGTTATATCTTCTTCTTGGATTGATCCTTTGATCATTATGTAGTGACCTTCTTTGTCTCTTTTCACCGCCTTTGTTTTAAAGTCTATTTTATCTGATATGAGTATTGCTACTCCTGCTTTCTTTTGGTCCCTATTTGCATGGAAAATCTTTTTCCAGCCCTTCACTTTCAGTCTGTATGTGTCCCCTGTTTTGAGGTGGGTCTCTTGTAGACAACATATGTAGGGGTCTTGTTTTTGTATCCATTCAGCCAGTCTTTGTCTTTTGGTTGGGGCATTCAACCCATTTACATTTAAGGTAATTACTGATAAGTATGTTCCCGTTGCCATTTACTTTATTGTTTTGGGTTCGAGTTTATACACCGTTTTTGTGTTTCCTGTCTAGAGAATATCCTTTAGTATTTGTTGGAGAGCTGGTTTGGTGGTGCAGAATTCTCTCAGCTTTTGCTTGTCTGAAAAGCTTTTGATTTCTCCTTCATACTTGAATGAGATCCTTGCTGGGTACAATAATCTGGGCTGTAGGTTATTTTCTTTCATCATTTTAAGTATGTCTTGCCATTCCCTCCTGGCTTGAAGAGTTTCTATTGAAAGATCAGCTGTTATCCTTATGGGAATTCCCTTGTGTGTTATTTGTTGTTTTTCCCTTGCTGCTTTTAATATTTGTTCTTTGTGTTTGATCTTTGTTAATTTGATTAATATGTGTCTTGGGGTGTTTCTCCTTGGGTTTATCCTGTTTGGGATTCTCTGGGTTTCTTGGACTTGGGTGATTATTTCCTTCCCCATTTTAGGGAAGTTTTCCACTATTATCTCCTCAAGTATTTTCTCATGGTCTTTCTTTTTGTCTTCTTCTTCTGGAACCCCTATGATTCGAATGTTGTAGCGTTTAATATTGTCCTGGAGGTCTCTGAGATTGTCCTCATTTCTTTTAATTCGTTTTTCTTTTATCCTCTCTGATTCATTTATTTCTACCATTCTATCTTCTAATTCACTAATCCTGTCTTCTGCCTCTGTTATTCTACTATTTCTTGCCTCCAGAGTGTTTTTAATTTCACTTATTGCATTATTCATTATATATTGACTCTTTTTTATTTCTTCTAGGTCCTTGTTAAACCTTTCTTGCATCTTCTCAATCCTTGTCTCCAGGCTATTTATCTGTGATTCCATTTTAGTTTCAAGATTTTGGATCAATTTCACTATCATTATTCAGAATTCTTTATCAGGTAGATTCCCTATCTCTTCCTCTTTTGTTTGGTTTGGTGGGCATTTATCCTGTTCCTTTATCTGCTGAGTATTCCTCTGTCTCTTCATCTTGTTTAAATTGCTGAGTTTGGGGTGTCCTTTCTGTATTCTGGCAGTTTGTGGAGTTCTCTTTATTATGGCGTTTCCTCACTGTGTGTGGGTTTGTACAGGTGGCTTGTCAAGGTTTCCTGGTTAGGGAAGCTTGTGTCGGTGTTCTGGTGGGTGGAGCTGTATTTCTTCTCTCTGGAGTGCAATGAAATGTCCAGTAATGAGTTATGAGATGTCTATAGTTTTGGGGTGACTTTGGGCAGCCTGTATCTTGAAGCTCAGGACTGTGTTCCTTTGTTGCTGGAGAATTTGCTTGGTATGTCTTGCCCTGGAACTTATTGGCCCTTGTGTGGTGCTTGGTTTCAGTGTCGGTATGGAGGCATTTGATGAGCTCCTGTCAATGAATGTTCCTTGGAGTAGGAGTTCCCTGGAGTCAGGGTTTGGACTTAAGTCTCCTGCTTCCGATTATTGGTCTTATTTTTACAGTAGTTTCAAAACTTCTCCTTCTATACAGCACCATTGATAAAACATCTACATTAAAGATGATAAGTTTCTCTACAGTGAGGGTCACTCAGAGAGGTTCACAGGGTTACATGGAGAAGAGAAGAGAAGAGGGAGGAGGGAGTTAGAGGTGACCCAAATGAGATGAGGTGAATCAATAGTGGAGAGAGTGGGCTAGCCAGTAGTCACTTCCTTATGTGCACTCCACTACTGGACCACTCAGAGATGTTCACAGGGTTATACAGAGAAGAGAAGAAGGAGGAAGGTAACAAAGGTGGCCAGAAGGATAAAAGGGGGAATGAAAAGGAGGGAGACAGATCCAGCCAGTAATCAGTTCCCTAAGTGTTCTCCACCGTCTGGAACACACAGAAATTCACAGAGTTGGGTAGAGTAGAGAGGGGTTAGGGAGGAGACACAGGCGACCTGGTGGAGAAAAAGGAGGGTCCAAAGGGAGAGAGAGCAGTCAAGCCAGTAATCTCACTCCCTAGTGAAAAATGGGTCCTGAAGATTGGGTCCTTAAAGGTACAAAATTGGTAACAAATACATAAAAGCAAAAATTAAAAATCTAGAGTAGAGTTTGGAATTTCAAAAATACGATGTTAAAGAAAAGAAGAAGGAAAAGAAAGAGAGAAAGAACGAACAAACAAAAACAAACAAGGTCGCGAAAATTATAAAGAAAGTACAGGTACAAAATTGATAACTAATACCAGAAAGTGAAAATTAAAAATCTATAGTAGAGTTTGGAATTTCAAAAATACGAAGTTAAAGAAAAGAAGAAGGAAAAGAAAGAGAGAAAGAATGAACAAACAAAAACAAACAAGGTCGCGAAAATTATAAAGAAAGTACAGTTACAAAATTGATAACTAATACCAGAGAGCGAAAATTGAAAATCTAGAGTATAGTTTGGAATTTCAAAAATACGATGTTAAAGAAAAGAAGAAGGAAAAGAAAGAGAGAAAAAATGAACAAACAAAAACAAACAAGGTCGCGAAAATTATAAAGAAAGTACAGGTACAAAATTGATAACTAATACCAGAAAGCAAAAATTAAAAATCTAGAGTAGAGTTTGGAATTTCAAAAATACAATGTTAAAAAAAAAAGAAGAAGAAAAATAAAGAGAGAAAACAAACAAACAAATACGAACAATGTCACAAAAATTATAAAGAAAATACAGGTACAAAATTGATATCAAATACCAAAAAGCATAAATTGAAAATCTAGAGTAAAGTTTGGAATTTCAGATATACAATGTTATATAAAAGAAGAAGAGAAAGAAACAGAGAAGAAGAAGAAAAAAAAAATCACAGAAATTATATAAAAAAAAACTATAGGTACAAAATTGATAACATATACCAAAAAGCGAAAATTAAAAATCTAGAGTAGAGTTTGGAATTTCAAAAATACAATGTTAAAGAAAAGCAGAAAAAAACAAAAACCAACAACAACAACAACAAAACAACAAGGTCAAAAAATTATAAAATATATACATATGAAGTTTGCTGAAGAAGAAAAAAATAGGGTCTTTTTTTTTTTTTTTTGCAAAGTAATAGGTTATAAAAGTGAAAATTAAAGAAACAATAGAGGACTTAAATTTTTTTTTTTAATTAAAAAAAAAAAAGAAAGAATGATCGTAAAAATAATAAAAATATATCTAGGACTTTTTTGTTTCTTTTTTTGTGGGTGTTGTGGGTTCAGTTCATTTTTGGCTAGTTCCTTGGTCTGATTTATATTTCTCAAGATCTATAGGCCCCTTCCTATGTAGTCCGTAGTAACCACAGGGTTTTGATCTATTGCCTGTAGCTTCCAAGGCGTTTCCCTCTGTTATATCTTCTTCTGTTTGCTAGTCTCTTCAGTATCTGGTTTCCGCCCTGACTCAAAGGGCACGGTGGAGGACACTTTTTTTTTTTTTTTTTTTTAGGCTTACTTGTTCAGTCGCGCTGTGGGGAGGGAGGGAGGGAGGGTGCAAACAAATAACACTGGCGTGGGCTCGCAGTGCCTCAGCCACCCTGGGTCTGCCCCCGCTCACGGCGCGTGTAGCCTCCCTGTCCACACTGCTCGGACTCTAGGTTGTTCCGCCGGGAACAATTCGAGGCTGGCCCTGGGCTGCATGCACCTCCCAGGTCCAAGCCGCTCAGGTTCAGGCACTCGGGTAGTCCTCAGAGGCGCAGACTCAGTTGGGCCTGCGTTTTGTACTCTTCCCAGGTCCGAGCGCCAATTTGCTCTTCCCAGGCGAGCGCCAATGCTGCGACTTATCACCTCCCCGCCACTCGGTTATCTGGATGTAAAACCGGCGCACCTTCTCAGGCAGATGTTGACCGTCCAGACCCCCAAGAAGTTTTAGTTAGCAAAGAAGCCTGCTTACAATTTTATAGATAATGTCTCTCTGGGGCTGCGATTGCCCCCTTCCGGCTCTGGCTGCCTGTCACCGGAGGGGGAAGGTCTGCAGCCGGCTATCTCTGTTCAGTCCTTTGTTCCGTGCGCGGGCCTGGCGGTCTTAGGTTAGGGCTGGCTTTTCGCGTGGTAGGTATCCCACAGTCTGGTTTGCTAGCCCAAATTATTTCGCTCAGATAGCGCTCAGGGTATTCAGGCCAGATTCTTACTCTCAGCGATGCAGCCCACGCCGCGCCTCCCTGCCCAGCCCCGATTCGCTAATGGTGGATGCAGGCGTCTGCGCTGCTTCTCTGCTGGGGGAGTTACCGTAGGGCTCGCAATCTGCGAGTTTTAAATTGTTTATTTATTTTTTCTCCCTGTTATGTTGCCCTCTGTGCTTCCAAAGCTCGGCACAGATTCGGCAGTGAGAAGGTTTCCTGATGTTTGGAAACTTCTCTCTTTTTAAGATTCCCTTCCCGGGACGGAACTCCGTCCCTCCCTCTTTTGTCTCTTTTTTTTTGTTTTTAATATTTTTTCCTACCTCCTTTCGAAGAGTTGGGTTGCTTTTCTGGGTGCCTGATGTCCTCTGCCGGCATTCAGAAGTTGTTTTGTGGAATTTACTCGACGTTTAAATGCTCTTTTGATGAATTTGTGGGGGAGAAAGTGTTCTCCCCGTCCTACTCCTCCGCCATCTTGGCTCCTCCCCCCTCTCAGTTTCTATATACAGTTGCCACTAGGGAGATGCAGATGTCAAATGTTTATTAATAATTATTGATTAAGCTAGCAACATTGACCAATCTGGTAACAAGGATAAAAACCTAGAATATAAGATTTTGTATACTTCGAAATTTTTACCAAATTATGTGTTTGCAATATAAACAATACAATCAGTTCAAGCTACTAATTGCCAAAAATGTCTTGCAAGGAAGGAAATATACCTATACTCACATCCTACCAGTTAGTTAAATTAAGAGGCAGTTTATTTCACTGTATAGATTTAGGAAGACTATGTATTTGGCCATGAAAAGGTCCCTAGCAGTGCCATCTAGTGGACAGAATCTACGATGCTTGTACCTGAATGTAGACATTGACATTGACATTGAAGTCGCTCAGTCGTGTCCGACTCTTTGCGACCCCATGGACTATAGCTTACGAGGCTCCTCCTTCCATGGAATTTTCCAGGCAAGAGTACTGGAGTGGGTTGCCATTTCCTTCTCCAGGAGATCTTCCCGACTCAGGGATCAAACTCAGGTCTTCCGCATTGCAGGCAGACGCTTTACTGTCTGAGCCACCAGGGAAGTCCACCTGAATGTAGGTGAAATCTAAAAACTTTTACTTATAAAAAAAAAAAATCTGACTCTCTGTGACATTTTAGTTCTCAAGATAATGTGATATATACAATTTTACTAAAATTATTATATTTAATAAAATTATTGTTAAAAATTTACCCAATAAAATAGAATCATTCTCTCCTTTGCTTCTTCAGTCTATTTTATGCATATGTCCAAGGAAGAGTGACATATGGCTAATTTTATGTTACCTAACTCTGTTATTCTCAATAGCATTCATAACTCCCTGGAATCCTTCTACAAAATAATTTATACACTGCTAGAGAGGAGAGATGGCTACTGTCATAGCCATTAATGATTTACAAAATATTCAATTCGAAATGAGATCTCTCTATTTTTCAAGGAGCAAACACTGAATAAATAAATTTAAATAAATAAGTATTCTGTTCAATTCTCAATGTTACTACCTATGAAAGACCCATGTGAAATAATAGAGCAAGAACATAAAGGTGGACAGGATTACTTTGTTTGGTCATGATAGACAAGGATTAACTGACATCACCAGGGAAACTGAATATTATACAAGAAAACTGGAGTCATTATCATTACACATGTAAAAGGACAAGAGGTTTGATTTACTCTCAAAGATGAAAACAGTAGCATTTTAAATGATAGGAGGAACTGACAGGAAAGCATCTTTCTGCTTAGTATGAAGAAAACTGTTTTAAGAAGCAGAGCCTTTTAAAAATGAAATAGACTGCCTTCAAAAATATGAAATTTTCAATTGATGAAACTATTCAAGTATGTAATTGGTTATTCATTTCCCCACCCTCTATCTTTAGGTAGAATATGATTTCTAATATATGAGGGTATTATTTATATACATGAATTCTATAAGATGGAGGGTTCAGGATGGGGAACACATGTATACCTGTGGTGGATTCATTTTGATATTTGGCAAAACTAATACAATTATGTAAAGTTTAAAAATAAAATAAAATAAAATAACTATAATTAAATATGTCATTAATCATAATAAATTTCTGTCCCACAATCATCTGATAGCCTATCATTAAAACTTAAATTAACTAAGAATGATAACAAGAATATCTTTCTACTTTAGGGAAAATCTTTAAAATTTAAAATATTACCTCTTTTACTTAAAATGATAAATCTCCCACCTCTAATTGATATAAGGTCCTGGGAAATGTAAAAGAAAAACATTTGATTTATAGCTTAACTATTGTATTTAGTGTCTGGAATTAGCCTCAATCAGAAGGTATAAAGTGTTTTATTTTTTATTAACAGCTAATATAGTGCCCAAATCACTGCAGATGGTGACTGCAGCCATGAAATTAAAAGATGCTTACTCCTTGCAAGGAAAGTTATGACCAACCTAGATAGCATATTCAAAAGCAGAGACATTACTTTGCCAACAAAGGTCCGTCTATTCAAGGCTATGGTTTTTCCAATGGTCATGTATGGATGTGAGAATTGGACTGTGATGAAAGCTGAGCACCGAAGAATTGATGGTTTTGAACTGTGGTGTTGGAGAAGACTCTTGAGAGTCCCTTGGACTGCAAGGAGATCCAACCAGTCCATTCTGAAGGAGATCAGTCCTGGGTGTTCACTGGAAGGACTGATGTTGAAGCTGAAACTCCAATACTTTGGCCACCTCATGAGAAGAGTTGACTCATTGGAAAAGACTCTGATGCTGGGAGAGATTGAGGGCAAGAGGAGAAGGGGACGACAGAGGATGAGATGGCTGGGTGGCATCACTGACTCAATGGACATGGATTTGGGTGGACTCCAGGAGTTGGTGAGGGACAGGGAGGCCTGGCATGCTGCAATTCATGGGGTCGCAAGAGTCAGACATGACTGAGCAACTGAACTGAACTGAACTGAATATAGTGCCTTGCTTTCCTTTCCAATTTTCTGAAAAATATAAGTAGAAAGACCCTTTGCATTGTTTTATGTAGATTATAGACAGTCATTTATACCATTTCACCCTCTGCTTTCATATTTACCAATTTTAATCATCACAGTCAGTGAACCCCTCACCATAATCACCTTCCCAGAGTTATTCTGAACTCTGGGATAGGATGAAAATTCTTTTAAGATGGCTGAGAATAACAGATGTTTTTGAGAAAATTTGGGCAAGGATTATTTTGGTAGCCATTCCTCAGATCCTGTATATACCTGTTATTACACGTTGCTTGTGATATGATTTTGATATTTAGTTGATATCAAAACCTAAATCATGAATGATGAAATTAATTCTTTATTCTCTTGTGTGGCTGTTCTGGTTAAAAGGACTAGCTGAGAATATTGCTACAGCATCATACTACAATAGTTTCTAATGTAGCTCAAGGCAGCTACCCAATCTAATCAATCAAACAATAATCCTGAGATTTTATATGTATAAATATATATATACACACACACATATATATATACACATACACACACACACATATATATATATATATATGTTAATGTATGTTTTGTTATAGAATATGTTACAGAAAAATCCAAACTTTTGGCTAATCCTATATATAATCTACTATATGAATATATATATATATATATATATATATATATATATTCTATATATGTGACCTTGAAGGGCATACAAATGAGTATATTAATTCATTTAAGTAAAGATTGTAATATGTTTATTTGACTAACGGAAATATCTTCATTCATTCTCCAATAATAGCATCCCAAGAGAAATGGTTTAATTGCATTTTACTATTCAAACTGATTTTTTAAAATACATATGTAAATATATATTTAAAGTGCCAAGAAATTGGGTAAAATATTATTTTACATGTGTGTTAGAAGTAACAGAAAGAGTGAATAAATGTGTCCATATATTAAATAAAGTCTTAGAAAAACTTTTTTCCCAATTTATTCTAGATATTTATTCAACCTGATGAATAATATGTTTATTTCCACTAGAGGAAAATAACTGTAAGTAAATTCTAAACTAACTTCCAGACATTAAGAAGTGTAAAATGAATTTAAACATGAAGTTACAAATCACTCTTTCAAATATATATATTTTTAAATAAGATGTGGTCAAAAGCAGATATAATTCCTCATTGAAGAAGTCAGAAAATAATAGTGTTTGCATATACTAAAATTATTTTTAACATGTTGACTCTTTGGAAACTACTCCAACAATGTTAACATTCACCCAAGAGATTCTTGTGAGCATGTGTGTGTGTATGTGTGTGTGTGTATGACCAGTATGAAAACTTTAGTAAACGCTTGTCTCTGACTCTATTATTTTTAAACATGTATGTAATATACCACTTAAAACTGTTTCTAGCTTATCTTGCCCTATAATCAACTATTTAGAGGTTTCTTAACGTTCTTTCTAATTTTGTTCTTTGACTAACCTTACTTTTTAATAGGGCCCAATGAGACTGATTAAAATGGTGAGTTATTTTACATGGGCTTTATATAAAATAATTCATAGCAGAATACAAAAGTTTCTTTCCACCAGTGGGAATCATTCAGTCACCCTGGTGCATCCTATAGCTAATTATGGTAAAACAGATCAATTTGTTAAGGAAAGTTTGAGAAATTATTTACCCTACACCCCCAACTGCACTTTGAGACCAGTGGAGTCCCATTTTCTTGTTAACTTTCTCAAAGCCATGATTCCAACTCTCTTAGGTACCTCTCTAATTGGCACACTTAACTATGAAAATGCAGTGTTATTTTAGACACCCACTGGGCATAACACTATTTGGAAACCATCTGAGTAGACCTGGATCCAAATATACTACCCAGAGGATGACTTCATCTTTAATTAAAAATATTTGTATAAATACTCTCCAAGGACAAAGATGATTAATGGCAACAATAGAAGAGTGCCTGTGAGTTTTTGATTGGTCTCCAGGGTTTGCTGCATTAAAGACATAAATTTCTTTTAACTTTAACTCCAGAAGGCACATTAGACAATTTAAATTAAAAGGGTAATTTAGAGGAATTCTGTCCTCTTGCACAACTAAGATGATGTCTCCTCAAAACAAAAAGTTAACCAGAAAATGTCTTTATCAGTTACTCAAATCCTTAGGATTATGGGGAATAAAACATACTTATCAAGAAATATTTGTTCTTATCTATTCTAGGTTTGGGTAAGGTATTGTGAAAAAATATGGAATTAGGAATAAAGAGAGCTGGATTCTAGTGGTGAATTGGTAACAGCAAGAAATGTGCATATAGGATATTCATTCTACATTTTAAATTCTCATTTGAATTTCTTAAGAAGTATATATGCCACAGATTATTTTAAAGGCTAAATTTAAAAATCCATACAAATGAATGTATTCTCCATTTCCTGGTCCATTCCCCTGACTGAATCATATGCAACACAAATGACCAGATACATATCATATTTTACAGAAAATAAAACAAACATCTAAAACAGGAGACTTGTCAGCTTCTTTAAATTACTCAGCCTAGGTTTCATAATTCTGCTTGTCATACACAAAATGTCATAGTTAAATGAGTCTTCAGAAATTGCCATGTATTGTTTCTTCAATTATTTCTTTGTCCAATTGATAATAAAGATTATAATATAAAAAGCATAGCAAAACATATTTTTAAAACTTTAAATACATGATTAAATTGACTATAATGAAAACTGTATTACAGAATATCTATATACTTCTAAAACTAGCAACAGACTAGATGGAAGAATTAATAAAATATGGAAAATGAGAACTTCAATAAATTTTTGTTATCTATATATTAACCAATTTATCATTCAAACATAAACATATTTCCCCAAAATATTCACAGAAAATGATTAATTTGATAACATATTAAGTTAAAAATAACACTTATGAGATATAAATATAGGAGAAGAAATTTTCAGAAAAATTATAGTAAAAAATGAAAATAATTTTAAAAAGAGAAAAAAGGAAAGGGACCTAACTGATTTTGAAAATGAAGCTAACAATACCAGAAGTATTAATTCTAATAGGAAATTAAACTTGCAATTTGAGATAATAGAAAGTAATTTTATGTAGAACTAGTAGTAGCAGTAGTAGTATAAAGCTATAAAAAGAAAATGTACTAATATTTAAGATATTATGATTCTTGAAAACTTACATTCTACAAAAATAAAAATAAATAAATATTGAATTAAAAAATAATAAAGGCAAGAGTAGAGAATTACCATGGTTTCCATTAATGAACCATTTATTCCTCACAAGTGTATGCATATTATAAACATGAAATTGTGTGTGTATGTATGCATTTCTTTACTGAATTATTAACATATTTATGAACTTATGCTAGAAAGTAAGTACATAAAGATCAATTGTAACATTACAGAATGACGTGGAAGCCAGTCTTCAAACACAGCACAATTTGAGCATCAAGATTGATAGTAAAATGGTACAATCCACTAAATAATATAGTGTGGCTCAGATGGTAAAGAATCTTCCTGCAATGAAGGGGACTCGGGTTTGATCCCTAGGTAGGGAAGACACCCTAGAGAAGGGAATGGCTAACCATTCTAGTGTTCTTGCCTGGAGAATACCATGGAGAGAGAAGACTGACAGGCTACAGTAATGAATCAGAAAGAGTCAAGCATGACTGACAAAGCACACTCTGAATCTATAGTGATTTATTTTATTAATCAAATATGTATGTACACATGTATGTATGTATTCCGGCTTCCCTGATAGCTCAGTTGGTAAAGAATCTGCCTGCCATGCAGGAGACCCCAGTTTGATTCCTGGGTCAGGAAGATCAGCTGGAGAAGGGAAAGGTTACCCACTCCAGTATTCTTGAGCTTCCCTTGTGGCTCAGCTGATAAAGAATCTGCCCACAATACGGGAGACCTGGGGTTCTATCCCTGGGTTGGCAAGATCCCCTGGAGAAGGGAAAGGCTACCCACTCCAGTATTCTGGCGTGGAGAATTCCATGGATTGTATAGTCTATGGGGTCACAAAGAGTCAAACAGGACTGAGTGACTTTCACTTTCATTTTCATGTATATATTTCAAATTGAACAACGCTTAACTTTAAAGAGAAGGCTAGCAGAGACTTTTGTGTTAAATGATTAAAGTAAAAATTATCAGGAACATGACCAAATGAATTCATCTGCCACCAACTTGACCCAATGAGAAGACAGCATCACTTCTGTGATATTCCTATTTCACACTGAAAGAGACTAAGAATGCATGGCAACAAATGGAGGCAATCTCTGCTTCTAATATGGGACCTTTGGCTATAAAGGATATATGTGTATATATCATCAAAACACTAATTTTATTGATATGTCCTTCAGAGATATACCCAGAAGTGGAATTGGTTGATCATATGGTAGTTCTGTTTTTAATTTTTTGAGGAACCATAAGTGTTTTCCAAAGTGGTCTACCAATTTACAACACCACTAACAATGCGCTAGTGTTCCCTTTCTCTATATTCTCACCAACACTTTTTATTTCTTGTCTTTTTGATAATAGCCAGCCTAACGGGGTGAAATGGTTTTGATTTGCATTTCTCTGATGACTAGTGATGCTTAAGAAATGTTCATATACATGTTTTCTTTGTTCAGTGTCTATTTGGGTCTTCTGCCCATTTTTAAATTAGATTATTTGTGTTTTTGCTACTGAGTTGTAAGGATTTCTTATATATTTTAGATTTTAATTACTTACCAGATATGTGGTTTGGAAATAGGTTACCTCTGATTGTTTCTTTTGCTATGCAGAAACTCTGTAGTTTTTTTATATAAATTTATTTATTTTAATTGGAGGCTAATTACTTCACAATATTGTATTGGTTTTGCCATACATCAACATGAATCCGCCACAGGTATACACGTGTTCCCCATCCTGAAGCCCCCTCCCACCTCCCTCCCCATACCATCCCTCTGGGTCATACCAGTGCACCAGCCCCAAGCATCCTGTATCCTGCATCGAACCTGGACTGGCGATTCGATTCATATATGATATTATACATGTTTGACTGCCATTCTCCCAAATCATCCCACCCTCTCCCTCTACCTCTCCCACAGAGTTCAAAAGACTGTTCCATACATCTGTGTCTCTTTACAGTCCCGCTTTTATTTCTTTTCTTGCTTGTACTTTTGGTGTCATATCTACAAGGCATTGCTAAGACCAACATCAAGGAGCTTTTCCCCTACATTTTCTTCTAGGAGTTTTAGAGTTTCAAGTCTTTAATCTATTTTAAGTTACTTTTTGTAGGTGGTATAAGGATCCAGTTTTATTCTTTTGCATGTGAATATCCAGTTTTCCCAGCACCATGTATTCC
Source organism: Bos javanicus (assembly GCF_032452875.1). Taxonomy (NCBI): domain Eukaryota; kingdom Metazoa; phylum Chordata; class Mammalia; order Artiodactyla; family Bovidae; genus Bos; species Bos javanicus. The sequence continues at coordinate 59,841,387 of NC_083872.1, forward strand.
CTATTGATTATTCTTGACTCTCTTGTTAAATATTTTGACTAGATATGCATGGGTTCACTTCTAGGTTCTCAATTCTATTCCATTGTCTATGAATCTCCTTTTTTGCTAGTAAATCCTACTGTTCTGAACACTCTAGCTTTTTAGTATAGTTTGAAATCAGAAAGTGTGATGCCAAATACACTTTTAAAACTCTGATTTTGATTGGGATTTTATATGAAAATTGTAAGTGACTGAAAATACTCTATATTTTTTGTCAGTTTGCAAGTACTCATAATTAGATATTTTCATGAGCAGTCCTCAATTTATTTAATAAATTGCTATGAGTCTTTGTCCAAAAGTTTCCCTTGTGGCTCAGCTGGTAAAGAATCTGCCTGCAATGTGGGAGACCTGGGTTTGATCCCTGGGTTGGCAAGATCCCCTGGAAAAGGGAAAGGCTACCTACTCCAGTATTCTGGCCTGGAGAATCCCAAGGACTGTATACTCCATGGGGTGACAAAAAGTCAGGCGTGACTGAGCAACTTTCACTTTCACCTATGAGTCTTTGTCCAAAATAATGTGATGCCTCCAGTTTTAATCTTTTTTTTTTTTTTTTCAAAATTGGTCTGCAGAGTCTTTTGTGGTTCCATATCAATTTTAAGATTGTATTCTTCTATTTTGTAAAAAATAACATTGGAATTTTCAGAGATATTACACTGGGTCTATAAATGGCTTCGTATATTATAACATTTTAACAATATTAATTTCTCCAACCCGTGGAAACATTGTATATTTCCATTATCTGTCTTTTTCAATTTCTTAGCTTTCCAAGAATAGATCTTTCACATAATTGGTTAAACTAAGAGACTATAGAAGCCAAAACATTGTATTAATGGCGGAAAAAACTAAACCAATAATTCAATAAGCAATAATGCAGAAAGCAATAAGGCAATATTTAAATAATCTGATCTACAATATTTAGATGTAATATGTATAACAAATAGCACTAAATAAGGAGGAAAGTGATAAGTTAACTGAGAAAACAAATATATGAAAGTGAAAAACTGGAAAAAAAAAACTAAACATGCACTATGTAAGGATAAGAATGCTGAGTTAGCAATATTAGTATCAGACAAGTTAGATTCCAAAACAAAGTGTTTAACAAGGGACAAACATTATTGGCCCACTTATTAAAGTGATAAATAGGTCGATAACACAGTAAAAATCATCAATTATAAATGTGAATGTCCACACTAACAAAACATCAAATATGTGAAGCAAAAACTGATAAATGCAAATAGGAACATAATGAAAATCAGAATTATATATGGTGAATATAAATAAGCCTCTCTTGATAAAATATAAAACAAATATTAAAAAAATCAATAAAAACATAGAAGACAAGTGATATTATCAACTATCCTAATCTAATTGACATTTATAGAGAATTACATTCAGCATCCTTTAAACATTTCTTGTAACAGCAATCTTTTAAATTGTACATAAAATATTGGCCAAATAGATAATATCCTGGGCCATATAAAATTATCAATATATTTTAAAATAATTGAATTACTCAGAGTGTGTTCCCCAACCACAACATTTAATTAGTAATCAAAAATAATAAAAAATTTAAAGCATCTAGAAAGTCTCCAAATGGCTGGAATAGCATCTAAAAATCCATGGGTCAAAGCAAGAATAAATAAAAAGAAAAAATATTAACTGAATGATTTACATTGAATGTTATTGAAAAAAAAATTATCAGAATTACTAAGCTAAAGTAGGCCTGCAGGAAAATGTATAGAAATTAATGTATAGGTAGGATAACAAAAAAGTATGAAATAATTGCTTAAACTTCTACCTTAAGAAAGTAATAAAATAAGAAAATCCAAGGTGCAAAATAATCTGAAGACAGGAAGTAATAAAGATAAGAAGAGTAAAGTTTAGAAATTAAAAAAAAAAAAAAACAGGAAAAAAGAAAAGCAAATCATGATATATAAAAATGTTTCCAAGAGAACATCAATAAAACTGATAAACTTTGGCCAACTAATAACTAGAAAATTGGACACATATTAACCAATGTCAGGAATAAGGGGATGTCTATTACTATTAAGGAATTAAAAGACTATTAGGGAATATTATGAACAACTTAGTGTGAAAAATTTTAATAACATAAATGAAAAAATTCCTTAAAGGACAAAAATATACCATTTACTCAAAAATATTTAAAAATCAAAAAATTCCAATAAAATGTGAGCAAACAGAATTTTGCTAAAGGATTTTAATAAGAATGATAAAGTGTGATTTATTTCTGGAATGCAAGGATAGTTCTACACATGAAAATGGATCAACATAACACACCACATTAAACAAATGAAGAGGGCAAAAGGCAATTATCTAAATTGATATCAAAAAAGCATTTAACAAAAATCAATACACTTTCATAGCAAATCATTCAACAAACTATGAATAAAAGGAAAGAAACTCATCATAATAAAGGCCATATATGAAAAACCCACAGCAAACATCATATTTAATGATAAAAGACTGAAACTTTCCCCCTAGGTTAAGAAACAAGGCAAGGATGCCCACTTTTGCCAATAGTTTTCAACACAGTACTACAGTTCTAGAAAGAGCAATTTTGACAAGAAAAAAAAAAAAAAAGCATCCAACCTGGAAAGAAAATTTTATATCTGTTTGGAGATAATATGATTTTATATATAGAAAACCTTAACTATTACACACACACACACACACACAAACACACACACACTCACACACAAAATAAACTCTTAGAACAAATAAATTCAGCAAAGTAGCAGAATACAAAGTTACACAAAAATCAGCTGCATTTACGTATATTAATAATGAACAACTAAAAAGAAAATTAAGAAAAGTATTCTAAGAGTAAAAATAGTAACTAAAATAATAAAATATTTAGGAATTAACCAAGGAGCTAAAACTACAAAACATTAACAAAAGATTAAAGACATAAATAAATGGAAACATATAGCATGTACATGGATTGGAAAAATGAAAATTCTTAGGATGTCAACACTACCAAAAGCAATCTACAGATTCAATGCATTCAATATCAAAATCCCAATGAACCTATTTTTCTTTTGCAGGAATGGAAAAACCCTTCCTAAAATTTATACAGAATCTCAATGAATCTCAAATAGTCAAAACTGAAAATACTGAAAAAAGAATAAATTCCTCTTTTTTTCAATACTGAAATAAGAAGAACAAAGCTGAAGGAGTAACACTTCCTGATTTCAAAACTCACACAAATCTGTAATACTCAAAACAGTGTGGAGTTGGCATAAAAACCAGTTGATTACAAAAGAGAGTTCACAAAATAAACTCTCATACATATTGGTCAATGGTTTTTGGCAAGATGCCAAGACTTTTCAATGGAGAAAAGGCAGTCCCTTCAACAAATGCTGCGGGAAAACTGGATATCCACACAAAGAAGAATAAAGTTGACTCATTACCTAAAAACAAATACAAAGTTTTAACTCAAAACAGATGCATACCTAAAGGTAAGACCTAAAACAATAAAACTCTCAGGAAATAAAAAGGGCAAAACTTCACAACTTTGAATTTGCCTATTATTTTCTGGTTGTAACACCAATAGAATGGGGTATCTATACCTATATATGTATATATATACAAACTGACCCTCACAAAAATGTAAAATTGCTTTGCATCAAAAGATATTATCAATAGAATAAAAATGCCACCTACAGAATGGGAAAATATTTTCAAATCATATATTTGATAAGGTATTAGTACTCATAGTATATGCTATGCTATGCTAAGTCACTTCAGTCGTGTCTGACTCTGTGTGACCCCACAGACGGCAGCCCACCAGGCTCCCCCGTCCCTGGGATTCTCCAGGCAAGAACACTGGAGTGGGTTGCCATTTCCTTCTCCAATGCAGGAAAGTGAAAAGTGAAAGTGAAGTCGCTCAGTCATGTCCGACTCTTAGCGACCCCATGGATTGCAACCTAACAGTCTCCTCTGTCCATGGGATTTTCCAAGAAAGAGTACTGCAGTGGGGTGCCATTGCCTTTTCTGACTCATAGTATATAGGAAACCCTTAAACTAAAAAAAAAAAAAAATCAGATTCAAAAATAGTCAAAGATACCACCTTATCAACAACTGGATGGCTACTACCAAATAAGGCTTCCCTGGTGGCTCAGAGGTTAAAGCATCTGCCTCCAATGTGGGAGACCAGGGTTTGATCCCTGGGTCGGGAAGATGCCCTGGAGAAGGAAATGGTAACCCACTCTAGTATTCTTGCCTGGAGAATCCCATGGACGGAGAAGCCTGGTAGGCTACAGTCCAAAACAAACAACTTTCATGAAGATATGGAGAATTTCAAACCTTTATACACTGTTGGTGGGAATGCAAAATGGTGCTGCTGTGGAAACCAGTACAGCAGTACCTCAAAAAAATAAAAATAGAACTAACTTATGATCCAGCAATTCCACTTTTAGGTGTATACTCAATAGAACTGCCATTAGGGTCCCAAAGAAAAGTTTGTACACCATGCTCCTAACGGCCTAATTTATAATACCTAGTGTGGAAGCATGGAGAAGGCAATGGCACCCCACTCCAGTACTCCTGCCTGGAGAATCCCATGGACAGAGGAGCCTGGTAGGCTGCTGTCCATGAAATCGCTGAGGGTCGGACACGACTGAGTGACTTCACTTTCACTTTTCACTTTCGTGCATTGGAGAAGGAAATGGCAACCCACTCCAGTGTTCTTGCCTGGAGAATCCCAGGGACGGGGGAGCCTGGTGGGCTGCCGTCTACGGGGTCACATAGAGTCAGACACGACTGAAGTGACTTAGCAGCAGCAGCAGCAGTGTGGAAGCAACACAAGCATCCACTGATGGATGACTGAGTAAGCAAAATATAGTATATACATAGAATGGAATATTATTCAGCTATAAAAAGGAAAGAAATTCTGACATCTGCTACAACATACATGAAACTTGAAATATTATATTAAGTAACATAAGTGTTAGTCATTCAATCATGTCTGACTCTTTGGAATGTAACCCACCAGGACCCTCTGTCCATGAGAATCTCGGGGCAAGGGTACTGGAGTGGGTTGCCATTTCTTCCTCCAAAGTAATATAAACCAGTAACCAAAAAGACATATCCTCTATGGTTCCATTTATATAAGGTAGTTAGAGGAATCAAAATCACAGAGACAAAAAGTACAATAGATGGTGGTTTCCAGAAGCTGAACATTTAGAGAATGGGAAGCTATTGCTTTTACAGAGTTTCAGTTTTCCAAGGTGAAGAGAATTCTGGAGATAGATGATGATGATGGTTGCACAACAATATGAATGTACTTGTAATCAGTGAACTGTACAATTCAAATGCTTAAGATAATAAGTTTTACTTTTTAATTTTTTAAATATTCTTTTTAAAAAAAGATTTTTTTTTAATGTGAACCATTTATTTATTTATTTATTTATTTTTGGTTGCACTGGATCTTTGTAGCTGCATGTGAGCTTTTCTCTAGTTGTGGTGAGCAAGGGTTACTCTTCGTGGTGGTGCACAGGCTTCTCATTATGGTGGTTTTTCTAGTTGCAGAGCACAGGCTCCAGGTACACAGGGTTCAGTTGTTGCAGTCCATGGGCTCAGTAGTTGCAGATCACAGGCTCTAGTAGTTCTAGAGCACAGGCTCAGTAGTTGGGGCACAAGGGCTTAGTTGTTCTGAGGCACGTCTGCTTCCCAGACCAGGGATCCAACAGGTGTCCCCCGCATTGGCAGGTGGATTCTTATCCACTGAATCACAAGGGAAGTCCATAAGTTTTATTGTATATATTTTACCACATTTTTAAAAATCGGACAAGAAAGAGATAACCTAAATCATCCTTTGAAACTGGAGCCTACTATACAGAGAGAAGTAAGCCAGAAAGAAAAACACCAATACAGTATACTAATGCATATACATGGAATTTAGAAAGATGGTAACAATAACCCTGTATACGAGACAGCAAAAGAGACACTGATGTATAGAACAGTCTTTTGGACTCTGTGGGAGAGGGAGAGGGAGAGGGAGAGGGTGGGATGATTTGGGAGAATGGCATTGAAACATGTATAATATCATATATGAAACAAGTTGCCAGTCCAGGTTCAATGCATGATATTGGATGCTTGGGCCTGGTGCACTGGGACGACCCAGAGGGATGGTACGGGGAGGGAGGAGGGTACAGGATGGGGAACACGTGCATACTTGAGGCAGATTCACGTTGATATATGGCAAAACCAATACAATACTGTAAAGTTAAAAAATAAAATTAAATTAAATTAAAGATATTGAGTTTACAGCTAAAAGCCTCTCCACAAAGTAAAGTCTAGATTGAGATGGATTCAATGGCGGATTCTTTCTAACATTTAAGAAGAGAATAATGCAAATTGTACAAAATAGCTTGCAGAAAATTTTAAGAAGTAGCATGTTCTAATTTATTTTATGAGGTCAGTATGACTCAGATAAAAGTTCCTGATATGGTCATTTGGAAAAAAAAAAAAAAAACTATAGATAACTTTCCTTACAAACAAAAAAGATAATCCTTAAAGATGTATTATTAATAGTATCCCAGACCATCTAAAAAAATAATAAGTACATCATGACCAATTGAAACATACTGCAATGCCAGGTTATTTTAACATTTGAAAATCAAAGCTATTCCATATTATCAGACATAAAGAGAAACTATAGGGAAAAAAAGAGTCCAAAGGTACTCTTAACATATATGGTCTATTGATTCTTGACAAAGTCAAAAAGCTAATTCAGTAGAAAGAAAATAGTTATTTCACCAAATCCTGAGGAAAATCATACATCATTATGCAAGAAAAAGAAGCAACACCTCTTAATTCATGTCATATACAAAAATTATTATGAGTGCAACTTTAAAAATCTGCAAGAAATATAGCACAAACATTCCTATAACCTCAGTCTAGGCAAATACATCTTAGATAAGATATACAAGAGAGAAAAGACTAGATTCCATCCATATTAAAAAATAGTTGGTCTTCAAAATATACTGTTAAGAAACTGAAAAGGCTAGCAATAGACTGGAAGAAAATATTTGAAAAAGGCTTATCTACTAAAAGATAGTTATCCATAATAATTTTAAAACTTTTACAACTCAATAATTAATAGGCAAATTTTAACAGAAACATTATCAGGCAAGATATATGAGTGTTAAATATCCAAGTGAAAAGATCCTTAAAGTCAATAGTCATCAGGCTTGTGCTCAGTTGCTCACTCGTATCCAAAACTTTTGCAATGCCATGAACTGTAACTCGCCAGGCTCCTCTGTCCATTGGATTTCCCGGGCAAGAATACTGGAGTGGGTTGCCATTTCCTTCTCCAGGGGATCTTCCCAACCCAGGGATCAAACCCACAGCTCCTACATTAGGAGGCAGATTCTTTACCACTGAGCCACCTGGGAAGCCTCCTATTGTCATCAGGGAAATGTTAATTAAACTATGGTGAAATAATACATATGCACTGGAATGGCTAAAATTACAAATACTGAGAATACAAGAATTTGTATAAGAATTTGAACACTTACACATTGCTGCTGCTGCTGCTGCTAAGATCTCTTCTGTCGTGTCCGACTCTGTGCGACCCCATAGACAGCAGCCTACCAGGCTCAGCCATCCCTGGGATTCTCCAGGCAAGAACACTGGAGTGGGTTGCCATTTCCTTCTCCAATGCATGAAAGTGAAAAGTGAAAGTGAAGTCGCTCAGTTGTGTCCGACTCTTCCATGACTCCATGGACTGCAGCTTACCAGGCTCCTCCATCCATGGGATTTTCCAGGCAAGAGTATTGGAGTGGGGTGCCATTGCCTTCTCTGACACATTGCTAGCAGTAGTGTAAAATGTACAGCCACTTTGAAAACTAGTTTGACAGTTACATTTAAATTTAGTGGGATTCCCTGATGGCTCAGACAGTAAAGAATCTGCCTGCAGTGCAGGAGACCTGGGTTCCATCTCGGGGTGGGGAAGATTCCCTGGAGAAGGAGATGGCTACCTATTCCAGTATTCTTGTCTGGGAAATCCCATGGACAAAGCCTGGAACGCTATAGTCTGTGGGGTCGCAAAGAGTCAGATAAGACTGAGGGACTAACACTTTCACTTTTACACTTATCTAAAGCAGCAATTTCACACAGTTATATCCCTGAGGGAAATGAGAATTCATTCCAATACTTTTATGGAAAGGCAAAATATACAGAATAGTCAAAAAAACGTTTTTAAAGAAAAAGTTGGAAGACTTATACTGGTTTGAAGATTTAATAAAATGCTATAGCAATATGGAATCATTGTATTGACATAAGAATGTATCAGTAAAGCACAAAAGAGAGTGCAAAAGGCTGTACATGTATAATTTACTGATTTTTGACTAAGAGAATTCATTGGGGAAAGAGAAGTCTTTTCAACAAATAGTGCAATAACAACTGACCATAAGCAATAAACAATACAATTCTTGATCACACTATATATCATACCCCAAAACTGAATTAAAATGAATCGTAGATAAAACTAAAATCATTAAACTTACAGAAAAAAAAAGTATCTTTGCAAATTTGAAGTAGACAAGAATTCCTTATACATACAAAAAAGGAGTAAAAATAACAATATATTTGGGTTCTAGAGAAAGTTATTAAGCACATACATAATGATACTACATTATAATTTTAATACATCTGGATTTCAAGTACAGAGAAAGGAATTAATAGTAATCCTTGTTTCATGCTACAGTATCAACTTGGGCCCATATATGAACATTAACCAGGTGGTTTTCTCTTATCTCATACCAGCATCCTCCCAGCCTAAGATGACATTCAGACTCCCTTGTTAATCATTCAGTTGATAACATCTAATATAATTTAAGCATTATGCCATCTTATTTTATTTTAGTTGTTTTTACTTTATTAAAAAGTATCACATAAAGAATTTCAAATAATTTATGTATTCACTGTCCCCTCAGGAAGGTAAAGCTTAATTCGTCCCCCTTAAGTGAGAGCTATACTCAGTGACTGGCTTCCAAAGAGTACAGTATGGACAAAAATAGTGTAACTCTAGAAAGCAGAAACCTGATCAACACTACCTCAGCCAGGTGAATATGACCAGGGATTAAGTAATATTGATAGTCATTCTTGTCCAATCTTTCAGTGGTGTCTGAATCTGCGACCCCATGGACTGCAGCACTCCAGGCTTCCCTGTCCTTCACTATCTTCCAAAGTTTGCTCAAACTCTTGTCCATTGAGTCAATGATGCCATCCAACCATCTCATCCTCTGTCGCCCCCTCCTCCTCCTGCCCTCAATCTTTCCCAGTATCAGGCCCTTTTCCAATCAGTCAGCTCTTCACATCAGGTGGCCAAAGTATTGGAGATTCAGCTTCAGCCAGCTCTTCACATGAGGTGGCCAAAGTATTGGAGATTCAGCTTCAGCATCAGTCCTTCCGGTGAATATTCAGGGTTGATGTCCTTAAGGATTAACTGGTTTGATCTTCTTGCTGCCCAAGGGACTCTCAAGAGTCTTCTCCAGTACCACTGTCCGAAAGTATCAATTCTTGGGCACTCAGACTTCATTATGGTCCAATTCTCACATCTGTACATGAATACTGGAAAAACCATAGCTTTGACTACATGGACCTTTGTCGGCAAAGTGATGTCCCTGTTTTTTAATTTGCATCTAGGTTTGTCACAGCTTTTCTTCCAAAGACCTTTTAATTTCATGACTGCAGTCACTATCCACATTGATTTTAGATGAAGCACAAGCTGGAATCAAGATTGCCAGGAGAAATATCAGTAATCTCAGATATGCAGATAAAATTTTCCAAACAATTTTCCCATCACAAGCAAGAGAAAACCTTTGCTTTCTTAGGGACAATATCCCTCCTGTTGAGAAGGTATGCTATAGACCACATGCTCTCATGCATGGACACAGACTTCTTACATTTCTCCCAACTGAATGGGTATAAAATGGCATTTTATTATAATCTTGATTATTTCCATTTCTTTGATCACTATACAAATCCCAGTGATTGGTCATATCATTTGTTATTTTGTGAAATGTGTGCTAATACATTTTTCTCATTTCATATGGGTTAACTGTGCCTTCTTTACAGATTTGTAAGAGCTCAGTATACAATCTTTCTGTTGTATGTACTGAAAACATATTTTTTATGGTATAGGTATTGAAAACATATTCTTTAGGCCTGCATTTTGCCATTCTACAAAAACCCTTGGATGGGCCAAAATATTCTTAATTTTACTATATTTACAGGAAGATATATACATATAAATATATGTGTATATATATATCTTCTCATTGATTGAACTATTTGTACTTAGATATGTATTCTTTGGAATTTATTATATTTACAGGAAGATATATACATATATATACACATATGTATATATGCCATTCTACAAAAACCCTTGGATGGGCCAAAATAGTCTTAATTTTACTATATTTACAGGAAGATATATACATATAAATATATATATGTATATATCTTCTCATTGATTGAACTATTTGTACTTAGATATGTATTCTTTGGAAAAATGTCAATTCAGGTCATCTGCCCATTTTTAATCCAGTAATTTGTTGTTTTGCTGTAGAGTTCTATGTGGTCCTTTTAATTGTGGCTACTAACTCTTTATATAATAAGTAGTTTGCAAATATTTTCTCCCATTCCATAGGTTGTCTCATTTTATGATTATTTCTTTGCTGTGCAGAAGATATTTAGTTTCATGTATTCCCATTTGCTTATTTTTGCTTTTGTTGCTTATGCTTTTGCTGTCATACCCAACAAATCAATGTCAAGACTGATGTCAAGGAATTTTTTCCCTATGTTTTCTTCTGGGGGAGTGTTACAGTTTCAGGTCTTATGTTTAAGTCCTTAATCCATCTTGAGTTAATTTTCATGGTTGGTATAAGACAGTCACTTCAGTTTCATTCTTTACATGTGAATATCCAGTTTCCCCAATATCTTTCATTGAAAAGATTGTTCTTTTATCACTGAACATTCTTGGCTCCCTTGTCAAATATTAATTGATAAGATATGTATGGTTTATTTCTGGGCTTTCAATTCTATAACACTGGTCTATGCATCTGTTTTAATACCAGGACCCTACTGTTCTGACTACCAAAGCTTTGTAAAATAGTTTTGTATCAGGAAATAAAGCCTCTACTTTTGTTATTCTTTCTCAAGATTAGCTATATCTGGTCTTTAGTGGTTCCACACAAACTTTAGAGTAGTTTTCCTTCTATGTTCATGAAAAGAAAAGAAAAATATATGCCATTGGAATTCTGATAGACATTCCATTAAATCTATAGATGATTTTGGATAGTATGGACATTTTAACAGAATTAGTTTTTCCAATTCATGAAAAGAAGATATATTTCCATTATTTTTCTCTTTCAATTTCTTTTATTAACATTACAGTTTTTAGTGAATAGATCATTCATTTTCTTGGTTAAATTAACCAATCCAGAGCCATATCCACTTTCTGCAGCCTTCACACCACAGCAGAAAATATCCCCCTGCCTAATCATCTCAAGGCCAGGAAACTAGGTACAGCCCCTATAACCCAAAACCCTCTGAAATTATTCAAAGTAGCCAATCCTAAACTGTTCACACCTTGCTCCACCTTGCCTTTCTCACAGAGATCCTAACAAAAGCAGAGTGCTTTTTCCTTGCATTATTAGTTTCCTTTCTTGGTGTCATGTGTGTCTGATTCATTGTGATCTATGAAGCCTTGAAAACATGCCTGTGCATTTGAAGAAGCAAATACATTTTTCAGCCTCTATTTCTGGGTTTTGGCAGGTAAAGTCTTTCCCCTGTGAGGTCCTTGAGCTAATGAATGGAATTATCTCCAGAATCACAGTTATGCTGGATTGGAATCAGCTTAAGGCTGTCTTTTTGGGTCTGCAGTAGGGTCCCTGGATGGGGATGGTCATTCCTGTCTGGTCATTGGATGAATAAGACTGCTTCCTGTGTCTTGTTCAGTAGGATAGCACTAGAATAAGGATCTGCTTCAGGGTCCATAGTTGGGTCCTTAGTTAGTGGCCTGATACCAGATACATGGACAGAAAGTAATGTCTCCCACTGGGTGTTTAGACCTGTAGGACTGCTGGCAGACTATGTGAAGAAATTTAATCCAAATATAGGACCCTTTTAGAATCTCTGGGGGTACAGATGGGAGTGTCTTCTCTCCAGTATCTGGGCCAGCAGGACTGTTTGTAGACTGCTACTAGGATGAGCTGGAGTCCAGTTAAAACTTTGAAATCTATAGCCTGACTGAGGTTTGGTGGGCTTACTCCCAGGGGTCCCAGCCTGTGGTCAAGGGGTTGGAGCTGGTTCACAGGCTATAGCCAGGACTGAGGTCTATAAACCTGTTACCTGACCCATAGATGGGCATGATTCCAGCCAAGTCCCTTGGTGTATGGTGCTGGTGACAGGAGACAAACTGAGCCATATTCCAGTCCTCAGGGGCATGGAGCTGTTCCCAGGACATCAGTGACTCAGCCACCTACGTGCAAGCCTGCAATCTAAACATGGCTCTTCTCCATACTGGACAGCACTCAGTTTCACAGACTCCTACCTGGATCTCCAGTCTCCCACAGAAGCACTCTTGTCCCTCTTGTCCATGGTTGGGTGACAAGTTATTGCTGTTCAGAAGGCATATGAAAGGGAGATGTCTTATTTAGTCATCTGCTGATATCACTCCTCCTCTCCTTTTTGTAATCTTTGAACAATATTTTTGTACCACATGATCTAAAGAATTTTATAACTTTCCACATGAAAGTCTTATACATCTTTTGTTAAATTATCCCAAAATCCTTAATAATCTCTGATACACATATAAATAGAATAGTCTTTTAAATTAAATATTGTAGTTGTTTACTGCTATAGTATGGACATGCAATTGATCTTTTGTGTTAATGCAGACACCTTCATAAATCCTTCTTTAGATTGTTTTTGTAAATTATCATGTAAATGACAGTTTAATCCTACATTTGATCCCCTATACTTTAAATTTCTGAATTTTTAGCTTTAATCCAACTTTTTCACTCTCTTCTTTCACTTTCATCAAGAGGCTTTTGAGTTCCTCCTCACTTTCTGCCATAAGGGTGGTGTCATCTGCATATCTGAGGTTATTGATATTTCTCCCAGCAATCCTGATTCCAGCTTGTGTTTCTTCCAGCCCAGCGTTTCTCATGATGTACTCTGCATATAAGTTAATAAGCAGGGTGACGATATACAGCCTTGACGTACTCCTTTTCCTATTTGGAACCAGCCTGTTGTTCCATGTCCAATATAACTGTTGCTTCCTGACCTGCATATAGGTTTCTCAAGAGGCAGGTCATGTACTCTGGTATCCCCATCTCTTTCAGAATTTTCCACAGTTTAAAGCTCAACATTCAGAAAACGAAGATCATGGCATCTGGTCCCATCACTTCATGGGAAATAGATGGGGAAACAGTGGAAACAGTGTCAGACTTTATTTTTCTGGGCTCCAAAATCACTGCAGATGGTGATTGCAGCCATGAAATTAAAAGACACTTACTCCTTGGAAGAAAAGTTATGACCAACCTAGACAGCAAACTGAAAACTAGAGACATTACTTTGCCAACAAAGGTCCGTCTAGTCAAGGCTATGGTTTTTCCAGTGGTCATGTATGGATGTGAGAGTTGGACTGTGAAGAAAGCTGAGTGCCAAAGAATTGATGGTTTTGAACTGTGGTGTTGGAGAAGACTCTTGAGAGTCCCTTGGACTGCAAGGAGATCCAACCAGTCCATTCTGAAGGAGATCAGTCCTGGGATTTCTTTGGAGGGAATGATGCTGAAGCTGAAACTCCAGTACTTTGGCCACCTCATACGAAGATTTGACTCATTGGAAAAGACTCTGATGCTGGGAGGGATTGGGGGCAAGAGGAGAAGGGGACGACAGAGGATGAGATGGCTGGCTGGCATCACTGACGCGATGGACGTGAGTCTGGGTGAACTCCGGGATTTGGTGATGGACAGGGAGGTCTGGCGTGCAGCGATTCATGGGGTCGCAAAGAGTCGGACACGACTGAGCGACTGAACTTAACTGAACTGAACTTTAAATTTATGTTTATTATTATATTGCATTTGTTAGATTTCTAATAGCATGTTGAACTGCATTTAGGGATAATGCACATTGTGTCTTTTTCGTAATTTTAAAGCAAATGCTCCTAATATTTTCCCATTTTCCCAATGAAAATGTGTGTTCATTCAGTTTGTAGTTATAATTTAGCAGCTTAATAAAATTTAGTTATTTTTCTAATTTTACTGTTTTTAAAACCGTAAAATACTGTTACAACTTATCAAACATTCCTTATACACTTTTTGTGACAATTCTTTTTAAAATATTTTAATCTGTTAATATGTCAAATTTTTTGTGTGTTTTAATGTGGCATTAAACTACCACAATATTTAAGGTAATTATCCTCCAATTAAATAAATTAATTAAAATTAAATAATATGTCAAATTTAATTCTGCATTATCTGACATTGAACCATCAATGCCTACCTGCTATATTTACAACTTAGCCATAATGATCACCTTTTATCATATTCAATATGTTTAAAATCCAATTTGATAATACATATTACGATGACATCGTTTCCTTAAATTGCAGAATATTTACAAGTTTAATAGCTATCTAAATGTGCCCCAGAAATTCCACCATAAAGGTTTTTGAGTTTAAATCCTCTGAACAAGACAATAAAAATAGAAATCAACAATAAAATATATTGTCTAAATAAATCTACTATACTGAAAGAACAAACCTTATCTACATAACCCTTTAATAAAAAGGATATTAAAATGAAAAATTATTTATATTGAGTATAATAATGAAAGCAAAAAAAAATTACATTGAAAACTATACAAAACACTTTCCATTAAAGTAAAAACAGAAAATAAATCAACCAAGTCTTCAACTAATGAATTCAGGAACAAAAGATCAACAAAACCAGAAAAACCGTAGTTATATTAAAATAATCATGGAGATATGCAAATGTTCATGCAGATATTGATTAATGAACATAATGTGTGTATTTATCAATTAATTTAAATAGTACAATATTTATGAGTTGCAGTTTGGAATACATCTAAACAAAACAAAACTAAAACAGGAAACCTATGTAACACCTAGATGTCACATCATAAACTACTTTGAAAATAATTATATGGAATTCAAAATTCTAATGGTATAAATTCAAATCCATAGCAGATTTAATTAAGGAACTAAAATGGAATAAAATAAAAATGCATAATTACAGACATCAAAAGAATTACATTACTATAAGACACTATTTTATGTCACTCCATGCCAATGTTTTTTTCAAATCTAGAGGAAAATAAGGATTTTCAATCAATATATAGATTACAAACATTACAAGAAAGAAAGTAATGAGATCAATAAGTATGTGTGTAGTCCCTAAGTCGTGTCTGACTCTTTTGTGACCCCATGGAATGTAGCCCACCAGGTTGCTCTGTCCATGGGATTTCCCAGGCAAGAACATTGAAGTGGATTGCCATTTTCTTCTCCAGGGGAATCTTCCCAACCCAGAGATCGAACCCTCATCTCCTGTACTAGCAGGCACATTCTTTACCGTTGAGCCACAAGGGAAGCCCTCAATAAATATAAGTAATACTAAAAATATTGCCAAACATTTATTATTAAGACTCCCCATTACAAATAGGTTTACAGCAACCATACCACATTTATTTTTTTTTTTTAATTTTTTGTTCCTTGGTGAAATCATTAATGTTTGGACTATTAAGGATATTATAGGTGTAATACTTTGTACCGCCCCTTCATATAATTATTTGAGCAAGGCCAACGACTTATATCGGAGAAGGCAATGGCACCCCACTCCAGTACTCTTGCCTGGAAAATCCCATGGACAGAGGAGCCTGGTGGGCTGCAGTCCATGGTGTCGCGAAGAGCGACTTCACAACTGAGCAACTTCACTTTCACTTTTCACTTTCATGCATTGGAGAAGGAAATGGCAACCCACTCCAGTATTCTTGCCTGGAAAATCCCAGGGACGGGGGAGCCTGGTGGGCTGCTGTCTATGGGGTTGCACAGAGTCGGACACGACTGAAGCGACTTAGCAGCAGCAGCAATGATTTATATTACTGTGGCACTTTCAACTTTCATTTGCAAAGATTGGATACTAGCAAACTCAACTATGATTTGGAAAAAACAAATTCCATAGAAATTGTAATAGTCTCTTTCTTTTTCCCCCAGATATATAGATGGATATATAGATATTTACATAATCATATATATTTTCAGATATTAATACCTTTAGTGTGTGTACTTATTTAGTACTGTATTCAGGAGTTGTAATTTTGAATATACCTAAGCAAAACGTCAGACACGACTGAAGGACTGAACTGAACTGAAGCAATACAAACAGAAACAAACCTCTGTAACAAACAGATATCATACCATAAAATAACTATAAAGTAATATAAAATATCTACATTTATTTTCATTCATTTTTTAAAAATCTGTTGATGTTAAAAAAAAACTTGAATCTTCAAAAATGTAGATGAACTTAGAATTATTCCATAACAAATTATTACACATACTGATTTTAGTCTAGCCTATAGTTTTACAGATGGCCAGAGGTCAATGAAAAGATTTTTTTCTCAACAATATCCTTTTCACAGCATTTTTTACCTCCCTATTCCTTAGACTATAAATCAGAGGATTCAACATAGGAATGATAAGAGTGTAGAATACAGCTATAATCTTGTTTTTCTCTGGTGAAGAGATGGCTCCAGGCTGGGCATACATGAAGAATACAGTTCCATAGAACAAACTCACCACAGTGATATGAGAGCTACAAGTAGAGAAGGTCTTACTCCTACCATGAGTTGAGGAGATCTTTAGAACAGTGGAGAGGATACATGCGTAAGAAACCAGAATGATAGTTGTGGTAGTGATGATGATGAGGGCAGAGAGAATAAAGAGTACAATCTCATTCACCAAGGTGTCCACACAGGAGATCTTGATCAGGGCTGGGACATCACAGAAAAAGTGGTCCAATCTGTTTTCTCCACAGAAACGCAAACTAAAGGTGAAACCTGTTTGTATCATGGAGTTGATGCAGCCACAGATGTAGGAGGCAATCACCAAACGAACACAAGCCTGCTGGGACATACGAACAGTGTAGAGGAAGGGCGAGCAAATAGCTGAGAAGCGATCATATGCCATCACAGCTAGAAGAAAGCCTTCAGTCCCAACAAAGAGAGCAAAGAAAAAGAACTGGGTTGCACAGCCATTGTAAGAAATTCTCTTGTTTTTGGATAAGAAAGTGGCCAGAGTTTTGGGAGCAATGACGGTGGAGTAGCAGAGATCTAAATAAGATAGATTTCTGAGAAAGAAATACATAGGAGTATGAAGTCTGGAGTCTATTTTAATGACAACTAACATGCTGATATTTCCCACCACAGTGACCATGTAGATAAGCAAGAAGAGTAAAAATAAGAGAATCTGAACATCTGGAGATGTTTGGAATCCCAGCAGAATAAACTCCATCACTTCTGAGTAATTCTTATTCAGTTCATTCTTCATAGCTGAGACCTATCTGAGAAAATCAGTGGATGATCATGAATCCTATGGAAAGCCTTGTCAACTTTACGTTCTTTTTTTAAAATTGAAATATGGTTCATGTACAATATTAATGTTACAGGTATACAATATAGTGATTGACAATTTTGAATCTATACTAAATTTATAGTTATTATAAAATATTGGCTGTATTCCCTGTATTGTACAATATATCCTTGTAGCTTATTTTATATATAACAGTTTGTACTTTTACTCCCCATCCCTATATTTCTCCTTCTCCCAACCTCACCTCAATGGCAACCACTAGATTGTCCTCTATATCTGTGAGCCTGCTTCTTTTTTGTTATAGTCACTAGTTTGTTGTATTCTTTAGATTCCACAGATAAGTGATATCATACAGTATTTGCCTTTCTCTGTTTGACTTATTTCACTTAGGATAATACCCTCCAGGTTCATCCATGTGGTTGCAAATGAGAGAAAAAAATGCTATTGGAATATGAAGTTCTCTTGTCAACATATCTAACAGAATAACTTTACTTTTGGAAGGACCAGTAGGCAAATATATATAATTTTTCTAATATATTCAATGTCAATGATATGAGAAATGTAGATGGGCAAAAGATGTCTGGGACAGTGATGCTATGAGTCATTTTATGCCGTTTGTTCAGAACTTTGGAATTGGATGGACTAAGTCCAAATTTCACCTCTTTCAATCTGAAATTGTCTAAAATTGCTACCTACATTTTCAATGCCTGAAGTCCTCTTCTGTGAAATGGGAGGTAATAATAATACCTACTTTATAGGATTGTTGTGATAAAAATGTGAAACTGAGTATGAAAAGCAGTATTTGAAGTTACTGGAACATCTTAAATTCAAAATGTTAGTTAAATTAACAAGCAAATAGCCACGTAAAAAATTACTTTTGTTTTAGGAATGAATATCAGGTGAAAAATTAGGTCAATTCTTTTTCCTATCAAAAAATGCAGTTAGTTTGACTGTCTTAAAACATCCTGCTATATAAGAGACATTAGGAAACATGGGGTTATTGTTTCATGGACTGGAATAAAGCACCAGTCTTAAAGTCATCTGAAATGATAAATCAACTCTTACCTCCTATACTAAATACACACTCTTCAATTTCTACTCCTTTACTACTTAACTCTGATTGCTAGTAGGTCTGCTTCCTTTCTGCACCCAAACTCCAACACATCTTTTTCCTTTAATATAAAGCATTAACATCTCAGATACGTGAATTACTGTTTATACAGAAGCAAACTATGATACAAGAAGTACAAGATTAACTTTTCTAAGAAGTATTTTTTCTTTGTCTATATTATTAATCAAACAGAAGACATTAACGGAAACACATAGAGCAAACAAAATCTGTGTTGCACAGGTTTTGCTTTTAAAAATAAGTATCAATGCTTAATATCAAATACTAAATATGTATGCGGATAAAACATCAATAATTTTAATATATCTGAAAAGTTAAATCCAAGTGGAAAAGATGAAATTTTATGTTTTAAATTTGTGTTCATTTCTATTTTTAGTTTCTGAAATATCAAAAAAAACTTCCCATCAATAAAATTAATGTCATATTTGAAGTCATTTTAATTTGGACATTTTTACAAAATCAAAATTATAATAGAGTCAGAAAAAGTGAAACCAATGTTGCTTCTGTTACTATTTTTTTATAAAGTAAAAAATGTTTTATTAGTTAAAAATGTGGCATTTAATTCATGTAAATTTAAGTTTTAATCTAGGTCCTGCCACTCACTGGTTAAGTAATTTAGGACAAATTGTTCATATTTTATGAACCTCTGTCTCCTCATCAGCAAAATATGTCTTAGAACATCTATAGAACATCAATACCACCATAGGGTGGTATTGAAAGGATTAAATTAAGTTATGTATATAAATTAAATAAAATATGTAGGACCTGGGAAATAGAAAGTATTCATTAAGAGTGGCTACATGAGAGATTTAACATATTTTTTTCTAAATTAAGAAATCTATCTTTTAAAAAGTTGTGATTTTTAAAAAATCAGGCACCTTACTTGAGATTCAGCAGATACCAAAAGAAGCTCATTGAAGAATTTTAATAGCTCATTTTTCCATTAAAAGAAGCTTTGAAGAAAGTGCAGTTAATTGCAAACATGTTTAACAGTATACATTCGATTTATTCAAGTGACAGCACTCAGTAAACAGACCTATTTATTTCTAAATCTAATATACCTTAATTTTACTTGCTAGAACTAAAAGAGGATCAGACTGACTCTTCAGTTTGACATCAAGGAATATCCTACTCTTTATATTATGCAAAGACGGAACCAAAAATTGCTCCTACCTAAGTTCTAAATCCTTTGATCTAACCATGTAGTTATTCTTGTAAAAAAGAAAGTAAATTAGATATAGATAGACAGGTAGATAGATATACATATATAGATATGTGGTCTTTCTGAAAAGTAGAAAGGGCCCTAGAGGTCAATTAGGTCAATGTTTGCTAAATTTCCCATATGTTAGAATCAGCTGGGGAGGTTTTGCTTTGCTTCACTTTTAATACTGATTCCTGGATCACACTTCCTTCTCAATTAGTCTCAATATTGAAAATTGTCTAGTGAGATGAGTTTGGAGAACATTCATTTATATTTTATGATTCTCAACTGATCACAATGAAGCCAGTCCCTACTTAGAAGTTCAAGGACAAGTGAATTTGGTCTCCTTATTGCTTCCTGGCAGAATAGCAACATTCTCACTCAAAGTCAATCAAAGGTATTATTAATCATACATATTCTTCTGGAAGGATATTTCCACCCTTCATTGCATTGTTTTATAAATATCCCTTCCAGAAATTTCTGTCTTTGTTCAACACAAATGTGTAATAAATATAATCCATTTCTTATTTTCTGATGCCAGTGGATATCAAAACTAGATCACTAAATGCTGCATATATAAACCATTCTCCCCCCTCCCACCAGTTCTCAGGCATTCTTTTAGATTCTTTACATTTATACCTAATTAAAATCACTGACTTCTACTACTTAGGTGGATTGGAAAAGAAGTTTAATTTGTTTTGCAAAATACAAGAGTTGACTTCTGATTCTGGCAAAGGAAAAGTAAAAGAAATCAGATCTCTGCCTGAACCAGTAACAACAGAGTCTCTTTCTTTACTCTCGCTCTGGGTCTCTCTCCTCCCTCTCTCCTTCTTCCCTCTGATACATATGCCACATAGACACACATATGCATATATATAGCTCAAAACTATTCCACAAAGCAGTTTACTGGTGAATTTTACCAATACATAAGTAAGACCTTAATAATAATTCTACATAAACTTTTCCATGGAATTTAAATGAGGGAATACCTCCTAATTAATGAAGCCAAGATAAAGGTGGTGTTAAACCAGACAGACACACAACAAGAGAAGAAAATACAGTTCAATATCTGTTGTGAACATTAATGTGAAATTTATAAACAAAAATTTAGTAAATTTCAATCCAACAGAGGACCAAGGGATGTCAAAAGGACAAGGAAGAAACAGACGCTATCCCAGGAATGCATAACTCATTTATTGTTCAAAAATAATGTAATTTACTATATTAACAAAGTGGATAGGAGAATATATATACACAAAAACAGACATTTAATTCTGATAACTCTCAGCAACTTTCCTCAGCCAGATAAAAGGCATCTATGAAAAATCTAGGAGTAGTAATATCACCCTTAATGAGAAAAGTCTGGAAGACTTTATCTGAAGATCAGGAACAAGACAAGGAGATAGAAAACTGTAAATATAATTGATATTAGTTTAGCAGAAACCTGGCAAGGATTCAGCATTATAAACACTTTTGTTGAAAGAAGATTAAATTCTTTTCAAATACAACAGCTGACAACTTTAAATTTAATGGGACAACTACTGTTGTAATGGTTTGGCCTGTCTAGTCCCCTCTGATAACCTTAGGGACAACTTCAAACTGTGGCTCAGACAGCATTTAGCAAAGTATGTCGAACCAAAGTTTTCCCACAGCAATTTGTTTAAAAAAATCAATAAATGATTAGAAAAATTTAGTGTTTGTGTTAAAAATTTCTTCACTAGTAATAACTTCAGTAAGAATACAAAAGGGACTATTTTGAATTATTGTTTACTTTTATATATAAGCACTTATATAAATGATTACTAAAAAAGTTGTTAAATATTTTGATTATTACCCCTTTTACTAACCACTGAAATAATTGAATAATAAGTCAAAACTCTTCCTATGATAAAAAATACTTTGTCAGATGGCAACTCCCATTAATTCCTGGAAAGCTTGAAACAGTGAATAATTTCAATGTTATTCAATCTCATCAGGATTTTTAAAATTGAGGAAAAATCCACCATCTTTTAATGATACTACTACTAAGTCACTTCAGTCGTGTCCGACTCTGTGCAACCCCATAGACGGCAGCCCATCAGGCTCCCCCGTCCCTGGGATTCTCCAGGCAAGAACACTGGAGTGGGTTGCCATTTCCTTCTCCAATGCATGAAAGTGAAAAGTGAAAGTGAAGTCACTCAGTCGTGTCCGACTCTTAGCGACCCCATGGATGGCAGCCCACCAGGCTCCTCCGTCCATGGGATTTTCCAGGCAAGTTTAAGGACAAAATGTGGCATGATTAGCATGAGGAAACCAAATAATGATGTATCTTGATGATGAATATATATATATATACAACAATCCTAAATAAAATCCAATATAACCCATGCAAAGGGATATCAAGAAAAAACCAAATCAGATATAACGTAATTGGAGAATATTTTCCATTTTCTGTTCATCTGTTTTTTGAAACAAGCGGTGAGACCTCACAGGACTTATTTTTGGTGAGGGAAATAACAAAAGGAAGGGAGAGAAAACAAGACTCACAGTACCAGAGACAACTTTATCTTGGGAGACAGGGAGGCGTTTGGGGCTTTGCACATTCCTGGTTGTTATTAGCCAAGCTCCTCTCCTCAGGACTATCTGATGGGGATGGAAACCAGGTAACTAGGCAATAATTAGAATTCTTAACCATCATTCTGAAAGTTCCACTCTACCATTGTACCTAGAATCTTTGCCTTGGTATTTAGTTGGACAACAGCCACCAGATGGCAGCAAACTGCAGCTGGATACTCCAGGAATCCTTAACAGTTCTGACATCCTTGCCTGCATCACGTCTTTCTATTTCTTTTTTAACCAGTTTCCTCATATTTTATAAACTCTTTCTTTATCAATTAACTGTTAAAAGAAAATTTTTTTTAGTCAAAGTGAGACTCTAAGCCTTTGGAAACTAAGATCATGGTATCTGGTCCCATCACTTCATGGGAAATAGATGGGGAAACAGTGGAAACAGTGTCAGACTTTATTTTTGGGGGCTCCAAAATCACTGCAGATGGTGATTGCAGCCATGAAATTAAAAGACGCTTACTCCTTGGAAGGAAAGTTATGACCAACCTAGATAGCATATTCAAAAGCAGAGACATTACTTTGCCAACAAAGTCCGTCTAGTCAAGGCTATGGTTTTTCCAGTAGTCATGTATGAATGTGAGAGTTGGACTGCGAAGAAATCTGAGCACCGAAGAATTGATGCTTTTGAACTGTGGTGCTAGAGAAGACTCTTGAGAGTCCCTTGGACTGCAAGGGGATCCAACCAGTCCATTCTAAAGGAGATCAGTCCTGGGTGCTCTTTGGAAGGAATGATGCTAAAGCTGAAACTCCAGTATTTTGGCCACCTCATGCGAAGAGTTGACTCATTGGAAAAGACTCTGATGCTGGGAGGGATTGGGGGCAGGAGGAAAAGGGGACAACAGAGGATGAGATGGCTAGATGGCATCACCGACTCAATGGACGTGAGTTTGAGTGAATTCCGGGAGTTGGTGATGGACAGGGAGACCTGGAGTGCTGCAATTCATGGGGTCGCAGAGAGTCAGACACGACTGAGCGACTGAACTGAACTGAAGCCTTTGGAAAGACTCACTGAAAATTTGGTATAGTCTTTGTTAAGGAGACATTCACTTGCTATGGCAGGAAACAAAAAAACAGATATGACCCATTTAAAGCACAATAGAAAATGTGACACAGCATAGAGAAATATATGATTCTTATAAGTGTGATCTGACTTTTAAGAATTAAAGTAATAAACTTTTCTATATATGGACATATAAAGAATATAATTTAAATATCTATAAAGTTATAGTGACTTCTATTTCTCATCTGTTAAGTGATACAAAAATATTTTCTGGAAAAATTCCATTACATTCCATACCATTTGTTTATATATAAGAATAACTGACAGATATGTACAATCTAACAAGGCTCAGAGAACAATACTACCTCTAAAAGTAAAAAATGAGTTTGAATAATTTGTTGAATCTTAAAGGTTGAAAGGGGAAAATGTGATACACTTGCTAATTATAGACACAAACGATGCAACTTAGGCTTATACTTCTGAAAAATGGAAATAGTAGAAATATTATTTCCCTCTAAAACAACATAAAAATGGAACATACATAGAAAATATGAAAAATGACTTTAGTGAGTAAAGTGAAGTGAAGCAAAAGTTAAGACTAGAGTGAAGTAAATTGATTTTAAAAATGAATGTAAGTGAAATATACTACCTTCATTTAAGAGAATTACATTTGTGATAATGGAAAGAGAACTTGATTTATAAAAATCATAGCTATAAGAGATTTCATACAAAAACTGAAAATCAAAGCATAATATATATTGTGGATGATATACCACAATGTGGGTAAATATAATAAATTTGAGTTTTCTAAATTATGTTTGGTAATTGAAGAAAAATTACAATGCAGTCTTCTGTAGTTCTAAATGTATAATATATAGATTAAGTAATTTAAAAATTGATTTTAAATGAGAGAGGGTAAATAAATATAAAGAGAGTAAATTCCTATACGTAGACACAAATGATACATTCAATTTAAGGTTATATTTCTCAAAGTAAATTGATAATTATTTATTTAATAGCAAAATACCAAAAAAACAAGGAACACAGAACAAAGATATTAAAATGGCAAAAGTAAAGAACAATAATAGACCTTTACAATTAATGTAAATGAGATAATCTCCCCTATTTCAAAATATGGTATCTACTCTATATATGGAGTGGGAGAAGTTTAAATTTTTCAAAGTCACAGCTATAAAATGCTATAGTAAAAAGTTTAAAATTAAAGTTTTTATAAGACACACCAGATAAGAATTTTAAATAAACACATAGCTCATCATAGTGATGTAGGCATTCTCTTTGTCTCTCTCCTTCGATCTACAATCAGTAAAGTGAAGTGAACATGAAAGTTGCTCAGTGTATCCGACTCTTTGCTACCCCATGGACTATAAAGTACATGGAATTCTCCAGGCCAGAATACTGGAGTGGGTAGCCTTTCCCTTCTCCAGGGGATCTTGCCAACCCAGGGATTGAACCCAGGTCCCGCGCATTGCAGGTGGATTCTAAAACATTCATAATTCAACAAGTGTGCCTCTGTCTAACACACCAGGACACACCAGAGAATTTCACACATCAGCACATCTAAAGATGGGTGGACTGGAAACACAGAGGAGGCAGAGCCAGGGCTAAGCAGGGTTGGTGACCCCAAGCTAAGCTTGCAGTCCCAGAGAACCCAGGAAAGGTGGCACACATGACTCAGGCCTCCAGGATGCAGCAGCAACCACAGCCACAAGAAATCAGGAAGTGGCAGAACCTGCAACCCCATTTCTTTAGCCATAGAGGCGTCCGTGACTCTCGCCCCTTGCCCACCCACAGCAGCACCTATGAACTCAACAGCTCCAGATGTAGCTGAGGAACCTGTGACCATAGCTTCCCCGATACTTCTGCCCTCTCCCTGAGGTGGTGGAGTTGCCATCCCAGGAGACCACAAAGGTAGCCGAGGGGACAGCCACACCAGAGCCCCAGATGGCAACATCCACCACAGCACCAGCAACACCAGCAGCAGTGGCAAGGCACTACTGACTCCAGAGGCAGACGCAGTAACAATGAAGGCAGAAGTGGTGGAAGGCGGAAAGTGCCAATCCTCTAATATAACCAGAGGCAGCTCAGGTAAGAGAAGCGGAAAACTGGTGCTACAGTACCATCTACTGAAAACAACAAGAGGAACACCTCTAATTATTAACCTGTTGAATCATTATAATCAAGCTACAAAAAAAAAAAAGGCAGCTTTACCTAAGGAAGAAAGATGTTCATTACTTCAAATGCACTAGCAGAGAAACAACTCATCAAGCACCATGAAAAACCACCGTAACACAGTAGCACAAAATCAAAATGACAATTCTCCAGAAACCCAACTCGAAGCCACTTCATTTGTTACATAAACACATTTCTGGTTTCAACAGAGACATGTTTTTTTAAAAGACATAAATGTAACTGAAAGCATCTAAAAGAAAAGAAAAAACAAATGCTTATTTCGGAGAATAAACAAACATGAGACAATCTCATGAATGGATACGATTCCTTACATATTCTTTAGAATAGAGTAAACCCTTTACCAACTATAAAATCAAGCAATTCATGAATAATCAACAGTATGAAAAGAAGCAAATAGTTGTTTAACAGGAAGTAATTCTGCAACATAGATTCCATTTCCTCACTGTTTAGATCATGATTTAAACTTGCTAAGACAAACAAGTATTAGGGGGTGGGGAATGCAGCTTCTCTCTCTTTAGTTCTCTGTACGTTTTAATTGATTAAACCAACGAACATAGCGGCAAAGGGTCCTGAGAGAAACTCTTTCCTGGGGAGAAAAATCAGAGTAATAGTCATTCCCTCTGCAAGGGACCTAAATGTCTCTCTGACCAGTGTATTGCATCATAAAGCAAAAAATGAAAATGAGAAAGTAATTCCTCACAAGACCTTCGGAAAACCAGAAGGGCTCGGGATCAGGCACCTGGCTCAGCTCCTCCGATGCCTCCTGGACGGAGGAGGAGCTAGCACAGTGATGCAGCGTTAGGAGGCCCAGAAGGCGGACGTCGTGCTGGATGGAGCACTGCGGCCTGATGCTGATGGTCGACGTGACCCGACGGCTGTGGCAGCTCCTGCCGAATATCTCCGCCTCCAGGACGCGAACCTGTGGCTGCAGGACGACAAGCTGCAGCTGTGCGAGCTTTGCAGCTTCCTGGATGCTACCGACCGGCACAAGGCGGGCAGTGCACGTCCTGTGGCGGCGTTGTGGGCACCACATTGTCTGCGCCTGTGGCACGAGGTGGCCCCAAGAGCCTCTGAAGCTGCGGGAACTCGAGGCGCGCGGGGCGGCCCTGCTGGGTGGGAACCTGGAGCTCATGGAGTGCTGCTGCTGCTGCTGCTGCTGGACCAGGAGGAGCGAGGACGTGGGCGGCGGCACAGGCTTCCACAGATCCAAGGACTGCCGGGCCGGCTTGTACAGGCGGTAGGCGGGCGGCGTGGGCTAAAGCAGCAGGTCCAGCGCCGCAGCGGCGGAGCCCCAAGCCGCTACCCGCACTCCCCGGCCCTGCTGCTGCCCTGTCAGGCCGCACAAGCCCCCCACCCCGCCCCGTCCCCGCCACGGAAGACAAGGCTGTCACCCCGCACACATCCCTGGACGACCCATTGGAGCCATCTCACCACTGAAGCATCCCCTATGGCCTGCACGGTAAGGACAGTACCGGCCGGGCAGCGCGGGTCTCTGGACCACAACCCCTTTCCCCCACGGGTGGGCCCCACTCCAGACCCCTCCTCCGGCTCCGAACGGAAAGATCCCAAGCCCATCTGAAGTGGGCTTTGAGTGGTGATTTTCTGGTTAAGTGATGGAAGCGTGGAATTCTCAGTGGGCCCGGTAGCCGGCCGAGTTGAGTATGAGAGGCTGGAACTCTAGGACTGGCTGGAGGCGCCACATCCCAGCCTGGAAACCCTTGTCTGGGAGCCGGCAGTTTTTCATGGGGGGAAAAAAATGCAAGGCCATTTGCACAAATGTGGAATTTCCTGTCTTATTTGTTGCGACCTGCAGCCCCAAAGCTGAGCAGCGTCCACGTGTGTGGTGGAATCCCACCCGGGCTTCTCGGTGCTGCCTGCCTGCTGGGAAGGGGCCCAGGAAGCCGGGCCAGAGGACCAGGGCTAAGAGCCTTCCTGGTCGGCCTTTAGTCCTGCCCTTCTCAGGCTCCAGGGACTTTTCTCAACCGAGGCTCTAAGACTTCGCATGGGAATGGGTTCTGGCTTTTCGTCTCCGCATGCCTCAGTTTCCTTCTCTGTAGAATGGAGACAGTGATCCCTACACCTGGATTTGAGGTGGATAAAAGTCTCTGAAAGGGTTTGTAAACTGTTGGTCACATGGCTCAGATGGTAAAGAATCTGCAGTGCAATGCAGGAAATGCGGGTTTGATCCCTGGGTCAGGAAGATACCTTGGAGGAGGGAAATGGCAACCTACTCCAGTATTCTTGCCTGGAGAATCGCATGGACAGAGGAGCCTGATGGGCTACAATCCATGGGGTCACAAAGACTCCGACACTGGAAAGTGAGAGATTAACACTTTCACTTTGCCAGAAGCTCCATGGTTGCCGGCTGCCAAGGTGAAGGTTGGAGGACTTTTAAGTCTCAGGAAAGCTGGGTCTTCTCCCATCCCCCCTAGTGACTGTTAGGCAGATCAGAGGGGGACCCCATTCCTCAATCCTCTGGATCAGTGCCTCCTTCTTGCTACCTTGCTCCTCTCCTGCTTCTGTGTCCTCCCATAGTTTTGGTGGCTTGGCTCCTACTTCTGGTGGCAGTTACTGCTGCCTCAGCTATTTGCCTGAAGGTAGAGATTAAACAGCCCTTTCTGGTTCTCTTTGAAGCCTTTCCTAGTTCAGAGAAAATGTATCTAGGCCTTCAATAACTGTTGTTCCCCAGTGACAGCCTGCGGATGGGATGGGAACTGGACCCTCTCTCTTTGGTTGGATGACCAAGTGGTCTCTGCAGGTGCCTTGTGTTGGGGACTGGGGTACTAGGCCTGAGAAGGTTGGGTGCTAGCCCAGCACAGTTTTTGCTTTATCTTCTCAGTCTGTCAGTTCAGGGAAGGTCTAGGGTTAAAGGGATATTTTATTACTGATTAGCAATCTAAGGCTACAATTTGGGCTTCTCTTTGTAACTCTTACACCCTTCATCCCACTGCTGGCTCTTTAAGGCCAGAGGGAGTAGCTCAAAATGAAGTTTTTTGACTCCTTAGGGCTGGGCAGTCTAGGAGTGAGAAGTCCCAGTCCCAGCCTCAGTGAACTCTCTGGCTGGGGGTCCTTAGGAGGGTCAGATTTCTGGGCTTCTGTTTCCCCAAGCACAGCATGATACAGGGGATCACTGCAGTACTGTGGCTGGGAAAGGAAATGTTTCTGGCTTTTAGCTGCATTGACAAGTGACAGGTGATTTAGGGCATGATTCTCTGCAGGGCAGTGAAGTGCTGGAGTGTCAGAGCCTATTTGTAGAGAAGTCCTGTCATGTTTTGGACAAGGAGACACAGACCCTCTCTGGCTCAGGGTTCTGCTGCAGCAGTGCATGGTGTAGGAATTGAGGACTGGGCTCCACCGAAGGTTTCCCACTTCACTGGACAGGAAGTAGAATGGAGCTGTCAGGTATCCTGCAGAATCCAAGCTCCCCACCACCACCCCCAAGTCCCATGTACACTCAGAGTGGGACTGCCACAGATTTTGTGGTGGCAGAGCTTTGGGTTGAGATGAAGTAAAAATTCAGCATTATTATCACAAATTTCAGTTACAGGTGGGACCGCTGTCATTTAGTTTTGTCTGAAAGTTCTAGTGGCCTTGAGATGTTCTCCCAATGATTATGAGTAGGAGGCCTGGAAACAAGGAAAGGCCCTCCTGAGACCACTTTCCTGTACTTGGACTTGCAAGCTGGAGGTGAGAAAGCTGACAAGCCTCGATCTGGGTGCTGGCAAAGGTGGAGTCAAATACCAGGCTTGTACCTTATGTGCTTGCTCTTAGCCCATCCTCACAAAAGTTCTGGAAAGCAGTAGTATTTCCATTTTACAGCCAAACATCCAGAGGCTCAGAGAAGTTCAGAGCATCTCTTGGGGGGGAAATTGAGAATGAAATGTTTCAGTTCCAATTTCCTGGATGGGTCTCCCAGGGATTCTCTACTGATCAGGCTAAGGGTGGGCTTCCTTTTCTGACTTATTGTCACTTTGGCCAATAATATTAATCAGCAGACACTAGGTGACTCCCCATTCTTGATTCCTGACCCAGGTTTGCCCTTCTCCCACCCTGAAAGTGTCACTTCCTCATCTGTGACCAGTGAGCAGATGATTGATAATCGCACTACCCAGAAAGGTCAGGCTATCTTGTGTTCTGATTTCCACTCTTTCTCTCCTCTTGGGCAAGTTACTTCACTTCCCTAAGCCTCTCTCTGTTCTTCTTCTGTAAAGTGGGGCAGCACCTACAGTACCCCCTTTATCCACACAGGATCAGGGGAGGTCAGGATCTGCACACAGTCAGCTTCAACAGTTGTCAGTATCTTAGTCATTCATATTCCTTACCAGGCTCCTCATGAAAAAAGATAGGGACCCAAGGGGGTTTGCCAAATGGACATCACTGTTCTCTTTGAAACTCGGTTTACTGTTTAGACAGACAGCTTGCTTCATTTTCCAACCAAGCCAGTGTCTGGCTGTACTTGCTCCTGGGGTAGGGAATAATGACCCTGTAGTCCTTCCTTGAGGTGCCATAAAGACCCTAAGTGGCTAGTGTGGCAGGTGGCCCCTCAGTATTCTAGGCAGTCTCTCAAAGGGACTGGGCCTGGCTGCAAATGGGCCTTTCCCCTGGTTGTTTTATTTGACAGAATCTGGGTTAGGCTGACTAGTCTGGACTAGGATGCTCTTTGCTCTAGTCGGGGGGGCAGACTGGGGCAGACAAACCCCAAACACCAGAAAGTCAGGTGTATCGCTTTGAACTGATTTTCAAATAAAAATATTTTCAACAATTACTCCCCTTCCATTCTTCCAGATTGAATATGGTTCCCAGTGCATTACAATAGGATCCTGTTGTTTATTTATTTTATATACAGTAGTTTATATCTGCAGATTAATAGATAATTTAAAATTCATATTTATCATTTATCACTTTATTATATTTTAAATACTTTTATTTTAAAATGATCATTTCTGATGTTAAAAAATAGTATTTACTATGTCCATTTTAGTATTAGAAGGATTTGTAGTGCTATCTCCTTTTCATTCCTGACACTTGTGATTCAGTGTTGCTGTATTTGTTAAGCTGGCTAGGGTTTATGTATCATACTAATCCTTCAAAATCTCAGTATTAAGCCTTGTAAATATCCTATAGTATGTATTTCTATTTAACTAATTTTGGCTTTTATTATTTACCTTGTTTTGTTTTATTGTACTTTTTTTTGCCCCGACTGTTTTCTCCTTCACATAATTAAGGTAGATAATCTATTTATGTTCCTTCTTACTCATTTATAGTAGTTACTTCTGGATTTTATATATCACACCAAGTATAATACTTCATTTTCTGCATCCCAGAAATTTAGGTATATCATAATTTATTACCACTTAGTTCAAACTAGATAAAAAGATAGTTTGATTTCTTTTTTACCCACGGTCTTTTAGGCAGTGTTTATTTCTAACATCAACACTTTCTATTTGTCTATTTGTTACTCATTTCTATATTAAGTTGACCAGGATCAAAGAACATACACTGAATGATTTCAGTCTTTGAATTTATTGAGAATTCATCCCATTTATTGTTATTTCCAGTAAGTGTTTCTTAAATCAGTTAAATAAATCACTCACTCAGTCGTGTCCGACTCTGAGTCGTGTCCAACTCTAAGTGTTTCTTAGATACTTATACACAGTAGCATGTTGTTATTGCTAATGGTGTTGTGGGAAGTTTAAGAAATGAGAAAAAGTATAGTGAATTTTGTTATATTTTATGAATTAGATCCCAAAGCTCCTCTCCAGGTTCTTTCTAGTTGGAGATGTTAAAAAGTTAAAATGTCTCCTGCTACTAAGTTTCTTGACACAGAACTTTATAATACCAATTGTAATAGATCCATACAGACTTGGGATTTGGATCAATGTTCCATTCATTTTGACTTTTTCTACTGTTTAGGAAGTTATGGAAACATGGAGGCTTTTCTCTGAAGCCTTATTGAACCTCTAACTTCCTAGGGAAGCTATTTTGATGGATAAGAAAGTACTGACATATTTTTGCTGCTGTGTATATGGCCCTTGGATCACAGTCAACAATATTATTTTTAAACCATACCTGCAATGGTAGCCTCACTTTGTGAATTAATTCTATGTTTTTCTAAGAGTCATTGCAAGAGTTTCAGCTAGAAGTTCATTCTGCCTTTCCAAACTTTATAGGCCTTGTTCACCATAATTAACATTTTCCTGTTTGAAATTCCTAAACTGCTTTCTGTTTCTATACTGACCAAACTCTCAATGATACAAGAGGGAGGGGACATATATATACGTATAGTTGATTCACTTTGTTGTATAGCAGAAACTAACACAACATTAAAAATCAATTATGTTCAAAAAAGAAGATTGGAATAACATGGAAATATTTAGGAAAAATGGCATACTTGTATTAGGCTTGTTAAATAGAATATAATGTCTCTGGTTCTAATGTAGTCTTTCAGTCACACAGTAGCTATTAAGGAATTTTAAAATATTAGTCCTGATCTCTTATAAATGTTTTTACTAGAGATTTAAAAAATAATTTTATTGAATATTATCATTTATTCCGTATTTTTAACTAATTAGTATTTAAATATACAAAATCATAAAATTATCAAAGCCTTATTTTACTTTGAGTTTGTGATTCAGATGGACTTTGTGTACCATGAAGTATATCTACATCAGAGAATATAGGAAGACCAAAATTTGGAGTGAATTTTTGCCTTTTACAATCATAGCTCATGTAATTTATTACATAATATTAAATACTTATTTATCTAAAACATTTTTCATATAGTACAGACTTTTTGATCTGTTTCCTTCTGCCTATCAACTTGGCTGCTGTGACAATAACCAGAAAGTTTTTCATTGTCGATGTTCTCATAGAAGACAGCCCTGGAATCTGCACTTATATGTCCATAATTGACTTTACTATTACTCCTCTCCCAGTGGAATCCATCACAGAGGATGAGCAAAACCTCAAGGCTGAAATATCCTGAAGAAGGTTTCACAGGCTTAAAAATATCTAAGGCCATCATAAATACAACTGTTGATACTCCAGCTCACGATCATAAACTCTGGATGACACACGGTTGCTATGGTCTTTAAATATGCAAGCGTACCCCATTATTCTTATTTAAGAGTTACAAAGCATATTAGAATTATGGAGAGGAACTCCCTATCTGTATTTCCCTTAGGTTTACTTCCCCTGACTAAAGAGTGAGATCCCTTGAATTGATGCAGCCTGGGTAGAAAGTCATTCATTGCACTGTAAGGACTGGAATGTTCATCAGCTTCTCTCTCTCTGCTTCAAAAAGAGGGCTAAATGATTATGACATTTTAAAAATTAACTATTAATAGAAACAAAATATTATAATGAGGAATATAAATGCATGTATTTGGTGGAATGGCTTTGTTCTGAGGAAATGAACATATATTTGAACTAGCTTAAGAGAATTTTGTTATATGTAGTCTTAGCAATTTTTGCTGTTAATTTAACATACCAATAACTTATCTATTTCTATTATGTTTCCAAAGATGTATACAGTTATAGTGGAAATAAATAAATTGAGATGTAAGAAGGTTAAAATATTTTGAATATATTTATTACTGTTATTACCATTGTATTGTGATTAAAACAAGGACAGCACTATCATAATGGCTACAAACACTATCATTAATATTATATGTGCCACTCCTGTTTTAGATAGTGTATAATAGTCCTAATTTAGATTGTTAATTTTAGATTCCTAATTTTAGATAAACATAAATTTTAACTATAAACATATTAAAAATAGAAATTTAGAATGTGAGTAAAATTACACGGGAAAACATGCTACTTTCTTATTTACTTCCCTGAAAAAATATGATTTAAATAAAATAACCAAAGGGCTTCCTTTACTGCTTAATAGACTAACAGTTTCAGAAGTCTAATGACATCTAATCCCTAATCTTTCATCTTCCTGACAATAAGATTGTTTTGTATGCACTATCTCATTAAGTTGTTAATCATATATATGTACATTTAAGATAGTTTTGATGGTACTAGAATCAAAGCCACAATTTCATTTATTTTGCCTTGTGCCTCTCAGCAGGTGTCTGCCATGGGTGACATGGGAACACCTAATCACTCAGAAGTGACTGACTTCACTCTCTTAGGCTTCAGGGTCCTCCCACAGCTCCACATTCTCCTCTTCCTGCTATTTCTGCTTATCTACACCATGATCCTTCTAGGGACTGTTGGCATGATGGTCATTAATATGAAAGATCCATGGCTGAACACACGAATGTATTTCTTCCTAGGCAACCTCTCCTTCATCAATCTCATCTATTCATCTGTTATTGCACCCAAGGCTATGATCAACTTCTGGTCTGTGAGCAAGTCCATCTCATTTGCAGGCTGTGTGACCCAGCTCTTTCTCTTTGCCCTCTTCATTGTGACCGAGGGGTTTCTCCTGGCAGTCATGGCTTATGACCACTTCATTGCCATCTGCAACCCACGTCTCTACTCCATTCAGATGTCAACATGTCTCGGTGTTCAGTTGGTGGCTGGTTCCTATATTTGTGGCTGTATCAGCTCAGTTATTGAGACCAGCATGACATTTACTTTATCCTTTTGTGCTTCTTGGACCATTGAACATTTTTACTGTGATGACCGTCCACTTCAAAGGCTGTCTTGTTCTAACATCTTCATCCATAAACTGGCTTCTTTCTGTTTATCTGGCATCATTATCTTGCCTACCATCATAGTTATTATTGTTTCTTATTTGTACATTTTGTCCACAGTTCTAAAGATACCCTCCACCAAGGGACGCCAGAAAGCCTTCTCTACCTGCAGCTCCCACCTGGGAGTCATGAGTGTACTGTATGTTGCTGTCTCTTGTATGTATCTCACTCCTGACACATCTCCTGAGCTGAGTAAAGTGGCCTCCTTGTGTTACTCCCTACTCACTCCCATGTTGAATCCTCTGATTTACTCTCTGAGAAACAAAGATGTCAAAGAAGCTCTGAGGAAGATCCTGGGGGAAAATATATTTTTATTTATTTCTGTTTAACAGTGATATACCTGAAAGACACAGTCTTTATAACAACTTGGGGAAGCACTGACTCAAAAAATGCACCCATTGATCTTAGAAAGATTTACTCTTAGAGAGTTAGTTTATTTGAATACCATGTACTTAAAACTGAAAAGTACATTTGGAATATATCTTGTCTGGCTGTTGATTTTGGAGTGAATGAAATGACTTCCTCTGTACTTCATCTTAATTATGGGTAAAAATAATTATTGCCATGAACTTCCTGATGTTCAAGCTGGTTTTAGAAAAGGCAGAGGAACCAGAGATCAAATTGCCAACATCCGCTGGATCATGGAAAAAGCAAGTGAGTTCCAGAAAAACATCTATTTCTGCTTTATTGATTATGCCAAAGCCTTTGACTGTGGGGATTACAATAAACTGTGGAAAATTCTGAAAGAGATGGGAATACCAGACCACCTGACCTGCCTCTTGAGAAATCTGTATGCAGGTCAGGAAGCAACAGTTAGAACTAGACATGGAAAAACAGACTGGTTCCAAATAGGAAAAGGAGTACGTCAAGGCTGTATATTGTGACCCTGCTTATTTAAATTATATGCAGAGTACATCCTGAGAAACACTGGACTAGAAGAAACACAAGCTGGAATCAAGATTGCTGGGAGAAATATCAATAACCTCAGATACGCAGATGACACCACCCTTATGGCAGAAAGTGAAGAGGAACTCAAAAGCCTCTTGATGAAAGTGAAAGTGGAGAGTGGAAAAGTTGGCTTAAAGCTCAACATTCAGAAAACGAAGATCATGGCATCCAATCCCATCACTTCATGGGAAATAGATGGGAACACAGTGGAAACAGTGTCAGACTTTATTTTTGGGGGCTCCAAAATCACTGCAGATGGTGACTGCAGCCATGAAATTAAAAGACGCTTACTCCTTGGAAGGAAAGTTATGACCAACCTAGATAGCATATTCAAAAGCAGAGACATTACTTTGCCAACAAAGGTCCGTCTAGTCAAGGCTATGGTTTTTCCTGTGGTCATGTATGGATGTAAGAGTTGGACTGTGAAGAAGGCTGAGTGCCGAAGAATTGATGCTTTTGAACTGTGGTGTTGGAGAAGACTCTTGAGAGTCCCTTGGACTGCAAGGAGATCCAACC
Source organism: Bos javanicus (assembly GCF_032452875.1). Lineage (NCBI taxonomy): Eukaryota > Metazoa > Chordata > Mammalia > Artiodactyla > Bovidae > Bos > Bos javanicus. The sequence goes on from NC_083872.1 coordinate 59,877,396, forward strand.
AGTCCATTGTGAAGGAGATCAGCCCTGGGATTTCTTTGGAAGGAATGATGCGAAAGCTGAAACTCCAGTACTTTGGCCACCTCATGCGAAGAGCTGACTCACTGGAAAAGACTCTGATGCTGGGAGGGATTGGGGGCAGGACGAGAAGAGGACGACAGAGGATGAGATGGCTGGATGGCATCACTGACTCGATGGACATGAGTCTGAGAGAACTCCAGGAGTTGGTGATGGACAGGGAGGCCTGGCGTGGTGCGATTCATACGGTTGCAAAGAGTCGGACACGACTGAACGACTGAACTGAACTGAATTTCATTTTAGGGAAAATATATTCCAAATTTGCTTGTCTCTCTGAGATTGCTTCTTTTATATGTATTGTTAATCTTGAGTCAGTAACATGTGTTATGTGGATATGCATGTAATTGATAGAGGTAATCTGATTTAATAAGATTGATCTGATGTAATAAGCAAGAGAGAACAAATATGAGATTTACTGGAGAAATCTTCGTGAATGTTTAGTGAGAGAATCAGATGCTCTGAAGTGCACAGACTCTAAAGGGTGACTTGAATGTAAGTCTTAATTGTTCAGAGGCTATGTGAGTGACATTTATTTCATGGTTTCTCTGACTTGAATCATTATTATTTCCCCCCCTCATTTGAAGATCTGCTAAACTGATAAATTACTTTTGAATATTGTCCCTTTTCAAAAGAACACTGTAATAAAAATAAACAGGAATAAAAATAATTTGTTTTATTAGATATACCTTAGTATTCATTCATCAAATTAATATTTATTGAATTTTGATGTACTCTTTGCCCTATAAAAATTCCTAGTATAAATAATTTCTGTACTTGAGCTCACAAACTGAGGGGGAAATAGCTGAATAGAGAGTTAACATGTCATATGGTCAACCCAGTGAATAAAGGAATATGTAGAAAATATCAAAAGAGAGCAGCTTCTACAGATAAGTGGCGTAAATGATCAGAGAAAACTTCAAAAGTACATGTTGAAACATAAGTGGATGTGAGCAAGATGAAGCAGAGAAGTTTCTCTGCAAAGGAAATTAAATAACTATATGTTAAGCTTCCTAAAGTTTGACACCTGATTTTTTTAAATTTTATTTTATTTTTTAACTTTACAATACTGTATTGGTTTTGCCATATATTGAAATGAATCTGCCACAGGTATACATGTGTTCTGCATCCTGAACTCTCCTCCCTCCTCCCTCCCCATACCATCCCTCTGGGTCGTCCCAGTGCACCAGCCCCAAGCATCCAGTATTGTGCATCGAACCTGGACTGGCGACTCATTTCATATATGATATTATACGTATTTCAATGCCATTCTTCCAAATCATCCCACCCTTTCCCTTTCCCACAGAGTCCAAAAGACTGTTCTATACATCAGTGTCTCTTTTGCTGTCTCGTATACAGGGTTATTGTTACCATCTTTCTAAATTCCATATGTATGCATTAGTATACTGTATTGGTGTTTTTCTTTCTGGCTTACTTCACTCTGTATAATAGGTTCCAGTTTCATCCACCTCATTAGAACTGATTCAAATGTATTCTTTTTAACGGCTGAGTAATACTCCATTGTGTATATGTACCACAGCTTCCTTATCCATTCACGTGCTGATGGACATCTAGGTTGCTTCCATGTCCTGGCTATTATAAACAGTGCTGCGATGAACATTGGGGTACACGTGTCTCTTTCAATTCTGGTTTCCTCAGTGTGTATGCCCAGCAGTGGTGACACCTGATTTCTAATGCACAAGAAAGGGAGTGAGAGGTAAGACTTAAAAAGAAATTCATGGAAATTGTGCACACATAAAACAAAGAAGTTGCCCTTTATTCTATAGGAAATGGGGAAGTACTAGGAATATTTTTTAAAGGATATATTGTTTTCAAATTGGCATTTTATAAAAACTCACACTGGTAACTTCTATAAATATTCATGGAAGAAGATAATCAATGAAAGTGTGTGATTGTCCAAGAAAGAGGTTTTGGTGGCTAGAACAATGGCAGTCTTACAGGAGACAGTGAAGAAAGGTAATATCTTTAAAGCCATGAAAAACTGAGCTGAATATTAATTGATGGTTGATAAAATGAGAACTGGGTAGAAGTGAATAATGACTTTTTTTTTACTTTGTTACAATTTTTTTATTTTATTTTTTAACTTTACAATATTGTATTGGTTTTGCCATATATCAACATGAATCAGCCATAGGTATATACGTGTTCCCCATCCTGAACCCTCCTCCCTCCTCCCTCCCCGTGTTTGAGCATCTTTCATTGGGGAAATGCTACCTCATAATATGAGGAGGAAATAGGAGTAATATTGTTAATCATTAAGAGTTAAGAAAATAAGATCAGGTCAGACTGAGCATTCAAATCCTGGTTTTACCTATGTGCTCCATAGTCAACTGTCTTGACTTTGCAGTAACTCTGCTTCTCAGTTTAATCAAAGATTACTAATGTCTAATGGGCAAAGACCCTGTGCCTGGGATTTACGTGATCTGGAATTAAAAAGAATTAGGAGCCTCTTTCATTGAAGTCTTGTTCCATTTAGGACTCAATGTTGCATGAAAGATTCTGTACTTTATGCCCAAAGAGTCTGTACTTCAGTAAAATATTCTTAAGTAACTTCTTAAAGAGCACACTCTTCTAAAACATTATTACTTCTTTACTCATCTTTTGATGTTACATTTATAATTATAGCTGATTATAGTGTCATAACTAGTAAGATTTTCTTTATTTAAATGATAGTGTTAATGGTATTGAATCCTCACCAGATACCGCTAAACTAACAATAATTATCTTTAGAAGTTTTACCCTACTTTTAATATTCAGATTTTATATAAGAAATGTCTAAATAAATTAGTTGATAATAAATATTATTTATTATTCAAATAATAAATGAATATCATATTATAAATAGGTAAAAAGTAAATTTTCCATTTCCTTGTGTAGCTTTCTATTTTTCAGGTGAAAATGAAACCTTCATTCAAAAAAATATTTCCAAGTCTTTGTTCTAAAATGAAAAACTTTGAATCTAAAAAAAGATCTACTCATTTTTTTTCCAAATGCTTTATTGAGGAATAATTCAGTTCATTTCAGTCGCTCAGTCGTGTCCAACTCTTTGCAACCCCATGCCAGGCCTCCCTGTCCATCACCAACTCCCAGAGTTCACCCAAACCCGTGTCCATCGAGTCGGTGATGCCATCCAACCATCTCATCCTCTGTCGTCCCCTTCTCCTCCTGCCCTCAATCTTTCCCAGAATCAGAGTCTTTTCAAATGAGTCAGCTCTTTGCATCAGGTGGCCAAAGTATTGGAGTTTCAGCTTCAACATCAGTCCTTCCAACAAACAAGGAATAATTGGTGTGAAATAAACATTCGAAGTGCAATATTCTGTGAGTTTTGACATCAATAAAAACACCACCACATTAAGATACTGAATACTACCTTCATTTCCAAAAGGTTGATTATGCCTCCTTTCAGTCCATGCTTCCCTCTAGACCCATCTGCAGATAACCAATATCTGAACTATGTATAATGGAATCATATAGTATGTGCTCTTTTCTCTCAGGCTTCTTTGACTGAGTAAAATTATTTTGAGATGTATTCATTTTGTCATATATAAGTAATTCATTCTCTTTATTGCTGAGTAGTGTTCCATTTTCCAATGTGCAAATTTTGTTTATGAACTCTTAAATGAGCAGTTGATACATGTGCAGTTTTTAGATATTATGAATAAAGCTGGTATGTGTTCATATGTATTTGCCTAGATTGTTTTCCTTTATCTTTGGTAAATGTTGAGGATTGAGATGCTTAGATCGTATAATAAATACATGTTTGACTTTTGAAAAGACAACCAAGGAAACATCTGGAAATGAAGAAAGAAGAAACAAACAAAAAATATTACCCAACAAAATCTACTAAATCCCAGGAAGAGAGAATCTATGACATTTGAGCCAGGATCCACTCCCTCCCTGTGCTCTCTCATTCCAACAGAGGTGAAAATGCAGTCAGGCAAGTACAGGCAGGAACATAGAGATCCCTCTGCCCCTGTATCCCAGTCAAAGGTTACCATGTCCCCTTGATTGTAGTTGCTGCGACCATTACTTATCCCCTCCAACTCCATGCTGAAGAAGCTCTATTCAAGGCTGGAGTAGCTAATATGTCTGATGAGCTCTACCCAGCTCTCATTCATAGGGTAAACACTCTACCCTTAGCATGCCAGGCCAGGAGTATTACTGCTGCTCTAGTCTCCCCAAAGACAGACGTTCAATACTCAGAAGACCATAGGCTACTGACCTTGCCCAGAAACCTGCTCCTCAAGCTCCTTCATGCCTGTTCACTTGGTGCCAGCCCCTGTGGGCCAGCTGTTGCTCTATACTACTGTGCTTTTCATACTTTTAAGATACTGTCCTATAAGATTTAAAATGTTTTCCTTATTTTTTATGTATGTGTTTTATATGTTATTTGCTGAAAAGTATTATAAACCTATTAGAGTACACAGTTCTATGTAACTGACTGTGTTAGGTGAGTACCTAGGCTAACTTTGTTGGACTTACAAACAAATTGAACTCACTAATGAAAAGACCCTGATGCTGGGAGGGATTGGGGACAGGAGGAGAAGGGGATGACAGAGGATGAGATAGCTGGATGCCATCACCAACTCGATGGACATGAGTTTGGGTAGACTCCGGGAGTTGGTGATCGACAGGGAGGCCTGGCGTGCTGCAATTCATGGGGTCGCAAAGAGTCAGACACGACTGAGTGACTGAACTGAACTGAACTGAATGCACTCTAGGAACAGAGCTTTGTTAGTATGTAGGCAACTTACTGTTCCTTAACTGAAAAACACACTGGAGGGATTCAGCGGCACACTAGAAGTGCAAAAGATTGGATCAGTGACCTGTGGATGAAACTTCAATTAATAATCAAGTTAAGAAGAAAAAAGAGAATTTTATTTGAGGTTTATAATCTGAGAGACAGTTACAGTGCTAGCATCAGAAGAAAAGAAGATGACCATTTTGGGCAAGCAGGCATTCCCATCTTTGCAGACCGCTGGTTAATATGTAGGGGCTTCTCATGTAGAACTAGTGGTAAAGAACCTGCCTGCCAGTGCAGGAGACATAAGAGACATGGGTTCAATCCCTAGGTCAGGAAGATCCCCTGGAGGATAGCATGGCAAGCCACTCTAGTATTCTAGCCTGGAGAATCCAATGGACAGAGGAGCCTGGTGGGCTAAAGTCTATAGGTTAATGTGTATTGCAGATGCACACTGTATATTAGTGAGGGAGGGAGGAGGCCAGATAGAAACACAGAATTTTATGTCTAATTTTTCTTGTCCTGCCTTCAAATATAAATTTTATCTCATCACCTGGAATCAAGGGCAGAAAAATATCATCCAAAAGAGCAGCAAAAAAACAAGCAAAATTCATAAAAAACGTATACTAAAAAGTGAAGAACATGTAAGAACATCAAGCAGAGTAAAACCCATGTTTCCAGAAGGAAAAGAATGAGAGAAAGGTTAATAAAACTATATGAAGAAGTAATGGCTGAAAATGTGCATAATCTGAAGAAGGAAACAAACATCCAGGTGCAGGAAGCACAGAGTTTCAAGTTAGTTAAATGAAAAGAGAACCACGTCAAACACATTATAGTTTAAATGTCAAAAACTGAAAATAAAAAATCTTCTTTAAAAAAAAAAGTTTATGTATTGGCTATGGCATGTAGGATCTTCCTTACACGGTGCAAAGGCTCTCTAGTACTGGTGCACAGACTTCAGAGAGAGCGGGCTCACTAGTTGCAGCGTCCGGGCTTAGTTGGCCTGTAGCACGTGGGATCTTAGTTCCCAGACCAGACATTGAACCCACATCCCCTGCACTGCAAGGCAGATTCTTGACTGCTGGACCACCAGGGAAGTCCACAAAGAGAGAATCTTAAAAGGAGCAAGAAAAAAGCAACTTTACACATACAGGGGTATCCATGAGATTATCAATTGACTTTTTTCAGCAGAAACTTTGCAGAACAGAGGGGAATAACATGATACATTCATAGTGCTAAAAGAAAAAAAAAAAATTTCCAAACAAGAATATTCTAACCTGGAAAGATTGTTCTTTTTTTATTATTATTATTATTTTTTTTTTTTACTTTACAATATTGTATTGGTTTTGCCATACATCAACATGCATCTGCCACGGGTGTACACGTGTTCCCCATCCTGAACCCCCCTCCCACCTCCCTCCCCATCTCATCCCTCTGGGTCATCCCAGTGCACCAGCCCCAAGCTTCCTGTATCCTGCATCGAACCTGGACTGGCAGTTCGTTTTTTATATGATATTATACCAGTCCATTCTGAAGGAGATCAGCCCTGGAATTTCTTTGGAAGGAATGATGCTAAAGCTGAAACTCCAGTACCTTGGCCACCTCATGCGAAGAGTTGACTCATTGGAAAAGACTCTGATGCTGGGAGGAGTTGGGGGCAGGAGGAGAAGGGGATGACAGAGGATGAGATGGCTGGATGGCATCACTGACTCGATGGACGTGAGTCTGAGCGAACTCCAGGAGTTGGTGATGGGCATGGAGGCCTGGCGTGCTGCGATTCATGGGGTCACAAACAGTTGGACACGACTGAGTGATTGAACTGAACTGAACTGAATGCCATTCTCCCAAATCATCCCCCCCTCCCTCTCCCGACAACCCTGTATGCGAGATAGCAAAAGAGACACAGATGTATAGAACAGTCTTTTGGAAAGATTGTTCTTAAGAATTGAAGGAGGAATTAAGAGTTTTCCAGACCAGCAGAAGTTAAAGGGATTCATCACCACTAAACTGGACCTATAAGAAGTATTAAAATGACTCTTTGAGCTTAATTTCTAAATGTACAAACAGCTTATACAACTTAGTAACAATAATAACAAAAACAACTCAAAAGAATGTGCTGATGGCTTAAACAGAAATTTCTCCAAAGAAGACACAGATGGCCAATAGGCATATGAAAAGATGTTCATCACTGCTAATTATTAGAGAAATGCAAATCAAAACTGCAATGAGGGACCACTTCACAGCAGTGAGAATGACCATCATTAAGAAGTCTACAAATAAATGCTGGAAAAGGTGTAGAGAAAAGAGAACCCTCCTACACTGTTGTTGGAAATGTAAATTTGTGCATCCTCTGTGGAAAACAGTATGGAGATTACTCAAAAAACTAAAACCAGAGCTACCATATAACCCAGCAATACCACTCTTGAGCATATAGCCACATAAATCTCTTATTCAAAAAGATACATGCACCCCTATGTCATAGCAGCACTATTTACAATAACAAGACATGGAAACAACCTAAATGAACATCAACAGATGAGTGGATAAAGATATTGATTGTGGTACATATATACAATGGAATATTACAGAGCATAAAAATTGATATAATGCCATTTGCAGCAACATGGCATTGAACCTAGAGATTATCATACTAAATAAAGTAAGTTTCAGAAAGAGAAAGACAAATGCCATATTATATCACTTATGTGTGAAATCTAAAATATGACACAAATGAACTTATCTATGTAACAGAAACAGAATCACAGACATAAGAGAACAGACGTGTAGGTTGCCATAGTGGAGGGAGGCATAAATGGGGAGTTTGGGATTAGCAGATGGAAACTATTAAGTATAGAATAGATAACCAACAAGGTCCTACTTTAGAGCACACAAATCTATATTCAATATCCTGTAATAAACCATAATGGAAAAAGATATGAAAAAGAATAAAAAAGGGAAACTTTTAACTCAAAAAGAAAAATTGCTATGTTGTAAAGGAGATGTTTGAAAGTAAAAATCTCTCTGGTAAAAGCAAATATATAGTAAAAGTAACAGTTAAACCACTTAAAAGCTCTTATGAAGATTAAAAGACAAAATTAGTAAAATGAACAATTACTGTAATAATTAGTTGAGGTATGCTGCTGCTGCTGCTAAGTCACTTCAGTCGTGTCCGACTCTGTGCGACTCCAGAGACAGCAGCCCACCAGGCTCCCCCATCCCTGGGATTCTCCAGGCAAGAACACTGGAGTCGGTTGCCATTTCCTTCTCCAATGCATGAAAGTGAAAAGTGAAAGTGAAGTCGCTCAGTCGCATCTGACTCTTAGCAACCCCATGGACTGCAGCCTACCAGGCTTCGCCATCCATGGGATTTTCCAGGCAAGAGAACTAGAGTGGGGTGCCATTGCCTTCTCCGTAGTTGAGGTATACACAAAATAAAATGGTATAAAATATATACCAAATGGTATCAAATATATATCAAATATATAACATATGGGGTGAGTAGAAATTTTATTTAGAATGCCATCAATGTAAAACAGCAACTTTTAAGTTGATTTATATGTATGTACATAATTTATATAATAATCACAGAACAAGCTGAGATATTTTGATCATCACCCCTTTTGGTAACTAAATCATTGCAGATGGTGACTGCAGCCATGAAATTAAAACACATTTGCTCCTTAGAATAAAAGTTATGACCAACCCTAGACATCATATTAAAAAGCAAAGACATTACTTTGCCAACAAAGGTCTGTCTAGTCTAGTTTATGGTTTTTCCAGTAGTCGTGTATGGATGTGAGATTTGGACTATAAAGAAAGCTACTGCTACTACCACTGCTGCTGTTAAGTCGCTTCAGTCATGTCCAGCTCTGTGCAACCCCATGGACTGCAGCCTACTGGGCTCCCCCGTCCCTGGGATTCTCCAGGCAAGAACACTGCAGTGGGTTGCCATTTCCTTCTCCAATGCATGAAAGTGGAAAGTGAAAGTGAAGTCGCTCAATCGTGTCTGACTCTTAGCGACCCCATGGACTGCAGCCTACCAGGCTCCTCCATCCGTGGGATTTTCCGGGCACCAGTACTGGAGTGGGGTTTCATTGCCTTCTCCAAAGAAAGCTGAGACCCAAAGAATCGATACTTTTGAACTGTGGTGTTGGAGAAGACTCTTGAGAGTCCCTTGGACTGCAAAAAGATCCAACCAGTCCATCCTAAAGGAGATCAGTCCTGAATATTCATTGGAAGGACTGATGCTGAAGCTGAAACTCCAATACTTTGGCCACCTGATGCAAAGAATTGACTAATTTGAAAAGACCCTGATGCTGGGAAAGATTGAAAGCAGGAGGAGAAGGGGACGACAGAGGATGAGATGGTTGGATGGCATCACCGACTCAATGGACATGAATTTGAGTAAACTCTGGGAGTTGGTGATGGACAGGGAGGCCTGGAGTGCTGCAGTTCATGGGGTCACAAAGAGTCGGAAGTGTTAAAGAAGTGAGCGACTGAACTGAAATGAACTGAAAATGATTGGTCAAAATTCTTTTCATAATAAAAACTCCTTGTCAGATGGCAACTCCTATCAGTTCTTGCAAATCTTGAAAGTAGGAACAATTTCAGTGTTTTAAAATCTCCTCTTCAGAACAAAAAGGAGGCAAAAATCCCCATCTTTTAATGCTATTAAGACAGCTTGAGGCTATACTGTACCATATTAGTATGAAGAAACCAAATGATGCTTTGTCTTAATGATCCATATATTCACAACAATTCGAAATTAAATCCAGTAAAAGCATAAAAAGATATCTCCAGATAAGACAAATTCAGATATAATATAGTTGGTTAGTATTTTACATTTTATATTCACCCCTTTTTTGAAATAGAGAATGATATCTTACAGGCCTTACTTTTGATGAGGTAAAGAACATAAGGGCAAGAAAAATAGGACTTACAATGCCAGAAACGAACTTATCTCAGGAGACAGGGTGGTGTTGGGGCCTTTGCACATTTTCAGCCAATCTCCCCTCTTCAGAACCATATGATGCGGGTGGAAGCCAAGTAACTAAGAAATACTTGGATTTATTAACAATTATTCTGGAAATTCCATTGAATCACAGTACCCAGAATCTCTGCCTTAGATTTACCCGGAGTTGACAACTAACAACCACCAGATGGCAGCAAACTGCATCTGTGTCAAGTGTTGCATCTGGAGACAGAACCCTCCAAGAATCCTGATCAGTTCTGCACATCCTTTCTTGGGTGATACCATTGACTGTACAGTAATTAGGTACTACTTTTAGGGGAAAAGATATTTTGATACTTATAATGGTAATAATAATAATAGTTGAAGCTAGTATTAATTGAAAAACTTTCTTGTGCCCAAAGCTTAATTTATAATATTTTATATAATCCTTAACATCTAAGTAGGGAAAACAATAGTGTTCATTGAATCTTAAAATCATTCAAAAAGTTTTCAAAATCTATGCTCCATGGTGCATAGCCTTACAGCTAAGCTATCAGATATTAAAAGCAATACTCTTACCCGATTCTTACAAATGAGGATTGTAAACAAATCAATGATTTACTAAATGCAATTCTGCTAAAATGCAAATAAGAATTATTTTTAATGCAACAGAATGAAGTTCACTGAAATAATGAATAATATTAGCAGAGAAATTTTTGAAAAAGATGTATCCCTATCAGGCATTAAATGCTATTGTGCAATTAGCATGTGATACTAGCATGAGGAGACAAGCAAATCAGTGGAAGAAAACAAAGAACTTGAAATACATCTAATATGTCTAAAATGTACTACATGATCAAGGGCTTCCCAGGTGGCACAGTAGTAAAGAATCTGCCTGCCAATGCAGGAGATGCAAGAGACACAAGTTCTACTCCTGGGTCAAGAAGATGCCCCTAGAGTAGGAAATGGCAATCCACTCCAGTATTCTTGCCTGGAAAACACCATGGACAGAGAAGCCTGGCAGGTTACAGTCCATGGAGTCGCAAAGAGTCGGACATGACTGAGCACACACACAAGGTGGTGCATGATCACAATAATAAATCTCATAAACTAAAATAAATGATTATGTATTAGAAACTTTGATATTCTTTGGGGCCCTATTGACTAATATTTTACCAGAAGACCAGTAATTTCTTGATCCTGCCTGGATTTGCATCCTGTCACGAATTATCTGACTTATTTGCCCAAAGTAACAGTATCAAATTATCATTAGTATCATTATTTTAATTGGTTGGAACTGAGTGTCAAGTTAAACTAAAGCATTTGGGGAAGCCATGAGTTCTGGAAGTAATTCCCCTTTTGCCTATATTCAATTATTAGTATTAGTTTAGGGAAAGAGAGAAAAAATCTTGTCACTATGGAATTGAGTACAACCCATGTGCAAGACGATGTGTAGGCTTCCTTGTGGCTCAGCTGGTAAAGGATCCACCTGCAATGCAGGAGACCTGGGTTTGATCCTGGGTTGGGAAGATCCCCTGGAGAAGGGAAAAGCTACCCACTCCAGTATTCTGGCTTGGAGAATTCCATGGACTGTACAGTCCATGGGGTTGCAAAGAGTCAGACACCACTGAGCAACTTTCACTTTCACTTTCATGTGTGAGACAAAGAAAAATGGAAGAAGTAACCTGGTCTGACCTGACATGGGTAATTGTCAGAACAGTGACAAACAAGTGTATAAAATTTTAAATAAAACAATTGTTTCTCTCCCATTTATCATTTGGCGTGATTAGATTCCTAGATTCTTATTTAGTATCCATGTATATTTAAAGAAACAAAATAACAGTATGGCAAAAACTTTTACTTCCTCTCTTTTTTTAAGAGAAATATTGGTGAGTTGATAGAAAAAGAAAATTAAGACCTCAGCCTACCTTATATAGAAAAAGTATTTTATAATAACCAATATTTTAAATTAATATATTAAAATTAGCATTAGAAAGCATTTGATTTTCAGTGCATAAGTATAAGTAATAATTTAAAAGAGAAAGACCCATAAATAAAATTTTATTAAAATATCCTGCTCTACACCAAAAATAAATTGATTAAAGTGTTTAAATAGTACGGGTTCAGTGCAGGATACAGGAAGCTTGGGGCGGTGCACTGGGATGACCCAGAGGGATGGTATGGGGAGGGAGATGGGAGGGGAGTTCAGGATGGGGAACACGTGTACACCCATGGCAGATTCATGTTGATGTATGGCAAAACCAATACAATAATGTAAAGTAATTAGCCTCTAATTAAAATAAATAAATTTAAATTTAAAAGAAAAGAAATACAGAATATTATTTATACACATAAAAAAATAACAATGATCAAATTTGTTATAGGTCCCAGACTGGCTCCATAGCCATACTTCCAATCAGAAATTGAATGTTTCTAGGCTGTGAGATTATGTTTTTAAACTATGCCACATGTTTTGGAAGATATATTTGGTTAATTAAGTCCTGGAGCCATACTGGTGTAGAGTTTTGGCTACACCAAACTGCTTAGTCTCGATTTCCTCAATTGAAAATCATTATTAAAAATGATTATGGCATACAGTACCTGTTAATATGTATCAGCCATTATTATTATAAAATATATCATTTTATACTAAGATGAAAATGGGGAAATGAAAAATAGTAGAATATTATTGACACATTTTCCATATAAAGAATTGTTTCTCAAATACTATATGATGGGTTTCTGTTTTACAGTAACTTTATGGGTGATATACCTCAGAATAAAATCTGGATCTTGGAAAAGAATAGACCTTTTATCATAACTGTTCTATGTAACCAAACATTAATATTCCATTTTGCCACTTACTCAATAAGGCTGTTATCTTGCTCAGACAAATACCAGTTTAATTGCTTTGTAGAATTAAACAAAGTTTTTTTTCCTGATTTAAGTAATAATTATTATATCTCTTGATGAAGGTGAAAAAGAGAGAAAAGGCTGTCTTGAAACTCAGCTTTCAAAAAACTAAGATGATGGCTTCTGGTCCCATCACTTCATGGCAATAGAAGGGGATAAGGTAGAATCAGTGACTGATTTTATTTTCTTGGGGCCCAAAATCACTGCAGACAGTGACTGCAGCCTTGAAATTAAAATGCACTTGCTCCTTGGAAGGAAAACTATGACAAACCTAGCCAGGATATTAAAAAAACAGAGACATCACTTTGCTGATAAAGGTTCATATAGTCAAAGCTATGGTTTTTCCAGTAATCATGTATGAATGTGAAGGTTAAGCCATAAAGAAGGCTGAGTTCTGAAGAATTTATGCTTTTGAAATTGTGGTGCTGGAGAAGACTCTTGAGAGTCCCTTGGACTGCAAGGAGATTGAACCAGTCAATCCTAAAGGAAATAAACCCTGAATATTTGTTGGAAGGACTGATGCTGAAGTTGAAGCTCCAATACTTTGGCCACTTGATGCGACGAGCTGCCTGATTGGAAAAGACCCTGAAGCTTGGAAAGATTGAAGGCAAAAGAACAAGGTGACAGAGGATGAGATGGTTAGATGGCATCACCGATTCAATGGACATGAATTTGAGCAAGCTCCAGGAGATAGTGGAGGACAGAGGAGCGTGGCATGCTACAGTCCATGGAGTCAGACAGTCAGACATGGCTTAGCAGCTGAACATCAACAAAATATCTGGGTGAACTATGGTATAATATTATTCACACAGATACAATATTATTCATTCAGATATAATATTATTTTAATGAGTAACATTAGCTCTTAATATTTACTTAATGGCACCCCACTCCAGTACTCTTGCCTGGAAAATCCCATGGGCAGAGGAGCCTGGTGGGCTGCAGTCCATGGGGTCACTAAGAGTCAGACACGACTTCACTTTCACTTTCACTTTTCACTTTCATGCATTGGAGAAGGAAATGGCAACCCACTCCCATGTTCTTGCCTGGAGAATCCCAGGGATGGGGAAGCCTGGTGGGCTACCGTCCATGGGGTCACACAGAGTCAGACACGACTGAAGCGACTTAGCAGCAGCAGCAATCAAGGTAATATTGAAATGCAGATATTATTATCACAAGTTGAGAGCATACATTATTTTCATATGTCCTAAGCAAATAAATGGAGAAGGCAATGGCACCCCACTCCAGTACTTTTGCCTGGAAAATCCCATGGATGGAGGAGCCTGGTAGGCTGCAGTCCATGGGGCCGATAGAGTCGGACACGACTGAGCAACTTCACTTTCACTTTTCACTTTTCACTTTCATGCATTGGAGAAGGAAATGGCAACTCACTCCAGTGTTCTTGCCTGGAGAATCCCAGGGATGGGGGAGCTTGGTGGGCTGCCGTCTATGGGGTTGCACAGAGTCGGACACGACTGAAGCAACTTAGCAGCAGCAGCAGCAGTAAGCAAATAAAATAATGATCTATATACCTAAATTATTAAAAATATTTTATAAAGCAGCAAAATATTTATTTTTATATATGCAAATATCTTTGACATAATGATTTTACAAAGTAATTATGCAAAGTGATGTATCTGCTTTTTAATATGCTGTCTAGGTTGGTCATAACTTTACTTCCAAGGAGTAAGCGTCTTAATTTCATGGCTACAGTCACCATCGGCAGTGATTTCGGAGCCCCCAAAAATAAGTCTGTCACTGTTTCCATTGTTTCCCCATCTATTTGCCATGAAGTGAAGGGACCGGATGCCATGATCTTAGTTTTCTGAATGTTGAGCTTTAAGCCAACTTTTTCACTCTCCTCTTTCACTTTTTCACACGCTAGTAAAGTATTGCTCAAAATTTTCCAAGCCAGGCTTCAGCAATACGTGAACCGTGAACTTCCAGATGTTAAAGCTGGTTTTAGAAAAGGCAGAGGAACCAGAGATCAAATTGCCAACATCTGCTGCATCATCGAAAAGCAAGAGTTCTTTTGGTACCATTTTTTCAATTTTTTTGATAAGTGACATTCATCAAGAGGCTCTTTATGGCTCTTTTTCCTACCATAAGGGTAGTGTCATCTGCATATCTAAGGTACTTGATATTTCTCCCAGCAATCTTGATTCCAGCTTGTTCTTCCTCCAGCCCAGCATTTCTCATGATGTACTCTGCATATAAGTTAAATAAGCAGGGTGACAATATACAGCCTTGATGTATTCCTTTTCATATTTGGAACCAGTCTGTTGTTCCATGACCAGTTCTGCCTGTTGGTTCCTGACCTGCATACAGATTTCTCAAGAGTCAGGTCGGGTGGTCTGGTATTCCCATCTCTTGAAGAATCCACACAGTCAAAGGCTTTGGCATAGTTAATTAAACAGAAATAGATGTTTTTCTGGAACTCTTTTGCTTTTTCGATGATCCAGCAGATGTTGGCAATTTGATCTGTGGTTCCTCTGCCTTTTCTAAAACCAGCTTGAACATCTGGAAGCTCACTATTCCCATATTGCTGAAGTCTGGCTTGGAGAATTTTGAGCAATACTTTACTAGCATGTGAGATGAGTGCAATTGTGCAGGAGTTTAAACATTCTTTGCCATTGCCTTTCTTTGGGATTGGAATGAAAACTGACCTTTTCCAGTCCTGTGGCCACTGCTGAGCTTTCAAAATTTGCTGATATACTGAGTGCAGTACTTTCACAACATCATCTTTTAGGATTTGAAATAGCTCAACTGGAATTCCATCACCTCCACTAGCTTTGTCCATAATGATGCTTCCTAAGGCCAACTTGACTTCACATTCCAGGATGTCTGGCTCTAGGTGAGTGATCACACCATCATGGTTATCTTGGTCATGAAGATCTTTTTTGTACAGTTCTTCTGTGTATTCTTGTCATCTCTTCTTAGTATCTCCTGCTTGTGTTAGGTCCATACCATTTCTGTCCTTTATTGAGCCCATCTTTGCATGAAATGTTCCCTTGGTATCTCTAATTTTCTTGAAGAAATCTCTAGTCCTTCCCATTCTATTGTTTTCCTCTATTTCTTTGTACTGATCACTGAAAAAGGCTTTCTTATCTCTCCTTGCTATTCTTGCTAACAAAAGAGTCCAAAATGCAGTAGTTGGATGCTATCTCAAGAATGACAGAATGATCTCTATTCATTTCCAATGCAAAACATTCAATATCACAGTGATCCAAGGCTATGCCTCTACCAGTAATGCTGAAGAAGCTGAAGTTGAATGGTTCTATGAATACCTACAAGACCTTTTAGAACTAACACCCAAAAAAGATGTCCTTTTCATTATAGGGGACTGGAATGAAAAAGTAGGAAGTCAAGAATCACCTTGAGGTACTGGCAAATTTGGCCTTGAAGTACAGAATGAAGCTGGGCAAAGGCTAATAGAGTTTTTCCAAGAGAATGCACTGGTCATAGCAAAAACACCCTCTTCCGACAACACAAGAGAAGACTCTACACATGGACATCACCAGATGGTCAATACCAAAATCAGGTTGATTATATTCTTTGCAGCCAAAGACGGAGAAGCTCTATACAGTCAGCAAAAACAAGACTGGGAGCTGACTGTGGCTCAGGTCCTGAACTCCTTATGGCCAAATTCAGACTTAAATTGAAGAAAGTAGGGGAAACCACTAGACCATTCAGATATGACCTAAATCAAATCCCTTACGGTTATACAGTGGAAGTGAGAAATAGATTTAAGGGACTAAATCTGACCGAGTGCCTGAAGAACTATGGATGGAGGTTCGTGACATTGTACAGGAGACAGGGATCAAGACCATCCCCAAGAAAAAGAAATGCAAAAAAGCAAAATGGCTGTCTGAGGAGGCCTTGAAAATAGCTGTGAGAAGAAGGGAAGCAAAGGAGAAAAGGAAAGATACACCCATTTTCTTGGATAGAAGATTTTCATTTGATCTCCACTCTCCTGTCTTTTGGCTCTTTAAAGATGGTATTCTATTGTCTTCTGGTTTGAATTTTTCTGACAAAATGTCTATGCTTTAACTTTTATTTGATGATGTATAATGTTTCATTTTCCTTCCTGCTATTTAGACAATATTCTCTTTTTCACCTATTTTCAGAAATTTTATCCTTCTGTGCCTTCATTCAGTTTTATTTCTGTTCTTTTTGTTCGGGTTTTTATGAATTTTCTTGTGTCTCTGTGTTTATATTTGTCATCCACTTTGAAAAGAAGATTTTCCCATTATAATTTCTAATATTTTCCTTTTCAGCTATCACTTATATTTGTTACATTTTCTCAGTTTTCTCTGAATACCTGTTAACCTTTTTATTATAACTCTATGCTTATGTTTGATTTGTTTCAATTGCTATGTATTCATGTTTAAATCTTTTTGAATTGTTTCCATTTTCTTGGGCATTACAGCCATTTGTTGCTACTATACAATATCGTAAAGTAGTTGGCACATAGAATTTCTACAGTTTGGATTTTGTCATGGAAGGCACATCTCATAGTATTTTTTTGCTCACTACTAGATGTGGTAGTTTTGCTCACAAGTAGATGAGGAAGCATGTTAAATTCATGATTTTTCAAAGTTCAATGATCTTTATATTTGTAGGATAAGTGCACACTTCAGTGAGATTCTTATTATTTGTGTACTGAAGTTTACTATTTGTTAATATTGTGTTTAGATCTTTTGAAGGTAAATTTATGAGGGAAGGTTGTGGCCAAGATGGCAGAGTAGGACAACCTTGAACTCACCTCTTCCTACAGACACACCAAACTCACAACTACTTACAGAGTATCTATCTGTATGAACAGCCTAAGAAATATCCAACAGTATTTTATGTAGATGCATACATAGAGAGGAAAGAACAATGAGAAAGATTGGAGGGAAAGAGACATATTATAATCAGGACCCACAAATGGAAGGAATATCATAATTATAGAGGTCCTCTCAAATGAATGGCATGGTTCAAGCCCCACATCAGGCTTACCAGCCCAAGAGATCCTGCACAGGAAAGATAAGCCCTCAGAACATCTCATGCTAAAAACTTATAGACTTTCTATTCAGAAGATCTGGAAGGCTATAGGAAACAGAAAGTCCACTCCTTAAGGGTACACACAAAATTTCACACATTGTGAATCCCAGAGCACAGGCAGTCATTTGAAAGAAGCCTGGCTCAGATCCACTTGCTGACCTTGGAGAGCTTCCTGGAGAGGCAGAAGGCAACTGGGACTCCCACGTGGGAAAGGAACATTGGACACAGCCATTTTGAGGAATTCATTCTACGGTGATGACATCAGCCTTACAAGTGTCATTTTGTAAACTTCTCTTTACCTGATCATCACTGGGGGGCTTACCACCCATCAGCAAGTCAACTTCAGGCCCAAGATCCATTGAGCTATGCAGGCAGCCACTAACTGGCCTATCCCCAGCTTTCAGCAGGCCAGCACCAGCCCTAACTCCCCTTGTGCTAAGTAGACAGCAGCATGGGCAACTGGCTCTGCTCTCCAGTGGGCCAATAGCAGCATGACCTAACACCCCTGCTGCACAGCAAATCATGATGGTAACTGACTTGTCCTCTGGTGGGCCCAAAGCCAACATAATAATCACAGTCTCATGGACTACTGAGCTAGGGGCCAGCACCACCTACCAGCACACTGGTTGTAGTCAGTCCTGCAGTAGCAGAATGGTGCATTCAGCCTGTATAAGGGCATCACTGGAACATATATTTCTGGTGACCAGAAAAGAGAGTACTGCTGAGCCTCTTTGGATGTTTCTTACATAAAATCACTCCTCCAAGATTGGGAAATATAACTGATGCACATAGAAAAATACATAGAGAATTGGGCAAAATAAGGAGAGAGAGAAATATATTCCAGATGACGAAACAAGACAAAACCTCAGGAAAAAAATAAAGTGGAGATAAGCAATCTACTTGATGAAGAGTTGATGTAATGATCTAAATATGCTCATTGAACTCAGAATAAGAATGGATGAACACATTACAAATTTCAGGAGATTTGGAAAATATAAGTAAAAATCAAATGGGGCTGAAGAATACACTGAAATAAAAAAACAACAGCAGGAGGAATCAGCAGTAGATTAGATCTAACAGAGGAATGGATCGGTGCTCTAAAAGACAGATCATTCATAATCACACAAGATGAACAGGAAAAAAAGAGAAAACAAATTTTTGAAAAATGAGAAGGGTTTAAGGGACCTTTGGGATGACATCAGGTCTATCAGCATTCACATTATAGAGGTTCCAGAAGGAAGAAAAGAGAAAGGAGTCGAAAACTTATCTGAAGAAAAAAGTGGCTGAAATAGTCCCTACCTGGGGAAGGAAAAACACCCAGGTCCAAGAAGTACTGAGTTTCAAATAAGACAAACTCATAGACCCACACCAAGACACATTTTAAAATTAAAATGCCAACTATTAAAGATAATGACATGAAAGTCTCTCAGTTGTGTCCAACTCTTTGTGACCAATACTGGAGTGGGTAGCCTTTCCCTTCTCCAGGGGATCTTCCCAACCCAGGGATCGAACCCAGGTCTCCCTCATTGCAGACAGATAATTTACCAGCTAAGCCACAAGAGAAGCCCACTAAAGATAATGGAGACTCTTAAAAGTAACAAGACAAAAGAAAGTAATTATGTTCAAGGTAACTTGCATTAGAGCATGTGCTAACTTTTTAACAGAAAATAGGCCTGCCAGAAAGAAATAGCATGGGCATGATATAATCAAAATGATAAAAGGAAAAACCTAGGACTTAAGAATACTCTACCCAACAATGTTATCATTAGGATTTGAAGGAGAGAGCGAGATTTCTACAAAGAAAAGCTAAATTATTTAAGTATCACTAAATTAACTTTACAAACAATGATAAAGGACTTTAAGTGAAGAAGAAAAGGCCACACTAGAAATGGGAAAATTAAGAAAGAAAAAAATCTCATTGGTAAAGAAAAACAAAAGTAGTATATCAGCCACTTATAAAAGTAAAATCAGTAAAAGTAGTAGATCAACCATTTATAAAGCTATAGTAGGAATGTTAAAAGTAGAAAAATAATTCATACTCACAATATGTAATAAAGATACACAAAATAAAATGTGTAAAATATGATGTCAAGACCATTAAATATGGAACATGAATTAAAAATGTAGGGTTGTTAGAATGCATTCAAACTTAAGATATCATCAACTTGAAATAATTATATGTACAGAGAGAGATATCTATAGATAGGTAGATAAACAGAAATGTAGTTTAAAGTGTTATTATATATGAACCTCATGGTAAAAACAAATAAAAATCTTACAACACATATGCACACCAAACAAAGAAAGGAATCCAAAAATAGCTCAAAAGATAGTCATTAAATCACAATGGAAAGGAGCAAAAGAATAAAGGAATGAAAAGCAACCAGAGAATAATTACGAAATTGCCATAAGTATAAACATATCCATAATGACTTTAAATATAAATCGACTAAATGCTCCAATCCAAAGAGATAAAGTGGCTGAAATGATACAAAAACAAGATCTTATATATGCTGCCTACAAAAGACTCACTTCAGATCTAAAGATAGACTGAAAGTGTAGGGATGAAAAAAGGTATTCCATGCAATTGGAAACAAACAAAAGTTGAGGTGACAATACTTATATCAGACAAAACAGACTGTAAAGCAGAGATAGTAACAAGACAAAAAAGAACATTACAGAGTTATTAAAGTATCACTTGTGAAAGAAAATATAACAATTATAAATATATATATATATATATATATATATATATATATATGTATCCAGTGTCACAGCAACTAAATATACAAAGCAAATACTAACAAACATAAAGGGATAAATTGACAATAACACAATAGGAGTAGGAGATGATAACATCCCACATATGTCAAAGGACAGATCATCCCAAAATAATATCAATCAGAAAACACTGATCTTAAATGACACCTTAGATGAGAAGAAATGTATATGTGTATATATAGATATAGAGATAGAGATGATATAGATATAGATACGGAGGGCAAGGAAACCCACTCCAGTATTCTTGCCTGGAGAATCCCATGGGCAGAGGAGCCTGACAGAATCCATAGGTTTGCAAAGAGTTAGACACGACTGAAGCAACTCAGCACGCATAGATATAGATATTTGCTGGTGGTGGTTTAGTCAATAAGTGGTGTCCAACTCTTGTGACCCCTTGGACTTGTAGCCCACCAGACTCCTCTGCCTGTGGGAATTCCATGCAAGAATACTGGAGAAGGTTGCCATTTCCTTCTCCAAGGCATCTTCCTGACCCGGGATCAAAACCACATTCCACTACCTTTCAGGCAATTCTTTACTGCTGAACCACCAGCGAAGCCTATACATATATATATATATATATATATATATACACACACACACACACACACACACACACACACACACACACACACGCATATATATACTAAAAAGCCTCTTATGAAAGTGAAAGAAGAGAGTGAAAACGCTGGCTTGAAACTCAACATTCAAAAAATGAAGATCATGGCATCCGGTCCTATCACTTCATGGCAAATGTATGAGGAAACAATGGAAACAGTGACAGATTTTATTTTGGGGGGCTCCAAAATCACTGCAGATGGTGACTGCAGCCATGAAATTAAAACACGCTTGCTCCTTGGAAGAAAACCTATGACCAACCTAGAAAGCATATTAAAAAGCAGAGACATTACTTTGCCAACAAAGGTCCATATAGCCAAAGCCATCATTTTTTAGAGTCCCTTGGACTGCAAAGAGATCAAACCAATCAATTCTAAAGGAAATAAGTCCTGAATATTCATTGGAAGGACTGATGCTGAAGCTGAAACTTCAATACTTTGGCCACCCAATGCGAAGAACTGACTCATTCGAAAAGACCCTGATGATGGGAATGATTGAAGGCGAGAGGAGAAGGGGACGACAGAGGATGAGATGGTTGGATGGCATCACTGACTCAATGGACATGAGTTTGAGCAAGCTCTGGGAGTTGGTGATGGACAGGGAAGCCTGGTGTGCTGAAGTTCATGATGTCGCAAAGAGTTGGACATGACTAAGCAACTGAACTGAACTGATATATGTATCTGTGTGTGTGCATGTATATATATGTTATATATAAATTCACACCTTTTTCAAGTGTAACATATATATACACATATATATAACATATATATATATATATATAAAACATATATAAATTCACATGGTTTTCAAGTGTACACAGAGCATTCTTCAGGACAGTTCAAATACGAGGTCACAAAACAAGTCTCAGTATATTTAAGAAGATTGGAGTAATATTAAGCATCTTTTGTGACTACAGTAGTATGAGACTAGAAATCAACTATGGGCTTCCCTCGTGGCTCAGTGGTAATGAACCTGCCTGCAGTGAAGGAGATGCAGGACAACCAGGTTCAATCCCTGGGTTGAGAAGATCCCTTGAAGGAGGGCATGGCAACTCATTGCAGTATTTTTCTGGGAAAAATCCCATAGACAGAGGGACTTGGCAGGAGATGGTACCTAGGATCATAAAGAGTCAGACAAGACTGAAGTGAATCAGCATGAATGCATGCAGAAATCAACTATAATAAAAAATACAAATACATGTGGAGATGAAGCAATATGCTACTAAGTAACCAATGAGTCAGTGCAGAAATCAAGAGGAAATCAAAAGTAACGGGAGACAAACAAACGTGAGAAACAATGATGCGAACTATGGGAAGCAGATAAAGAAGTCCCAAGAGGGAAGTTTGTAATGGTACAAAGAAAGAAAAATCTCAAAGAAACTATCTAATCTTATACCTAAAGGAATTTTAAAATAAAAAAAAAGAAGAAAAAATAAAGACTACTACAAAGTGAGTAGTAAGAAAGAAAGAAAGGATTAGAACAGATAAATAAAATTGAGACTAACAAATAATAGAAACAAATGAAACAAAGATCAGTTCTTTGAAAAGATAAACAAAATTGATAAACTTTTGGTCAGACTCATCAGAAAAAAAGAGAACTCAAACATACAAAATCTGAAACCAAAGAGAAAAAATTACAGACAAACCACAGAAATATGAAGAATTAGGTGCTCACTGCTCAGTCGTATCTGACTCTGTGACCCTTTGGATTGTAGTCCACCAGCCTACTCTGTCAGTGGAATTCTCTAGGCAACAATACCGGAGAGGGTTGCCATGCCCACCTTCAAGAGATCCTCCTGACCCAGGGGTTGAACTCACATTTCCTGTGTCTCCTACATTGCAAGCAGATTCTTTACTGCTGAGCCATCAGGGAAGTCCCCCCCAAAATAATAAAACATTACTAAGAACAAGCATATGCCAATAAAATTAACAACTTAGAAGAACAAATTCCTAGAAATGTATAATCTCCTAAGACTATATCAAGAAAAAAGAAAAAAAATGAACAGATTACCAGTAATTAAATTTAATCAGTAATAACAACCTCCCAACAAGCAGGATTCCAGACCAGACACTTTCACAGGTGAATACTACTGAACATTTCAAGGAGTGTTAACACCTATCCTTCTCAAACTATTCCAAAAAATTGAAGAGGAAGGAACAACTTTCAAACTCATTGAATGAGGCCAATATCATCACCCTGATGACAAAACCAGGCATGACACCATAACAGAAGAAAAGTAAAGGCCAACATCACTGTTAAATATAGATGCAAAAATCTTCAACAAGATATTAACAAAAAATTTTCAACAATAGATTAAAAGTACCATACACTATCTTCAAATAGGATTTATCCACAGCATGCAAGGATGAGTCAGTCAACAATTCAGTCAATATGATCACCTCATCACCAATTGAAAATAAAAAGTTATATGATCATCTGACTAGATACAGAAAAATATTTTGACATGATTCAACATCCATTGTCCCTAAAATGATCAACAATGAAGATCTAGAGTAATCATATCTCAGCATAATAAAGGCCATATGTAATAAACCCCCAACCACCCTTATGCTTAACAGTGAAAAGTTGAAGGTACTTCTTCTAACTTAGGAATGGGCAAGATGATCAGACAAGGAAAAGAAAAGTAATCAAATTTGGAAAGAAAGAAAGAAACTGTTAGTGTTTGCAAATGATATGATGCTCTACACAGAAAATCCTAAAGATATCAGCAAAAAAACTATTAGACTTAATAAACAAATTCAGTAAAATTACCAGATAAAAAAGCTTAATATACAGAATTCTGTAGTGTTTCTATATACTAACCATGAACAAGAAAGAATTTTTTAAAAATCCAATTTATAATTGCATCAAAAATAATAAAGCATCTAAGTTTAAATCTAACTAAGGAGGTAAAAGATCTGAACTTGGAAAAATGTAAGACATTGATAAAAGAAATTGAAAACACAAACAAGCAGAAAGATACACTGTACTCACAGATTGGAAGAATTAATAGTTAAAATGACCTACACAAGAAAACCTACAGATATCCAGTGCAATCCCTATTTAAATGCTAATGGTATATTTAAACAGGATACAACAAGTAGTTCTGAAATTTGTATGGAAGCACATTAATAAAATTTTCCAAATTGCCAAAATTATCTTAAGAAAGGACAAAACTGGAAATATTGTGATCCTTTATTTCAACCTATACTACAGAGGTAAGTAATCAAAACAGTATAGTACTGGCACAAAAATAGACACATAGATCAGTGGAAAAGAATAAAAATCCCAGAAGTAGGTCCAGGCTTATATGTCAATTAATCTGTAATAAAGGAGGCAAGAATACACAATGGGGAAAAGGCAGATTCTTCAATACATGGTGTTAAGAAATCTGCATAGCTACATGCAAAAGAATCAGATTGATTTACTTCCTCATACTGTATACAAAAATAAACGGAATTGGACCTAAAATAGGATCTGAAACCATAAAATTCTTGGAAGAAGCCATAGACAGTTTGTTCTTTCACCTCAGTATATGCAATATATTTTTAATCTGTCTCCTCTGGCAAAGGTAACAAAAATAAAAATAAATGAGACTACATCAAGACAAAAATCTTTTGCAGAATGAAGAAAACTATCAATATAATGAAAGGGCAACCTACTGAAAAAGAGAAAATATTTGTAAAGAGTATATCTGATAAAAGGATAATATCCAAAAAACAAAAAACTAATGCCAACTTCATAAACAAAGCAAAAATGTAAGAAAACAACTTGATTAAAAAGCAGGCAGAGGACCTGAATAGCCATTTTTCAAAAAAACATACCCATGACCAATCAGTTCAGTTCAGTTCAGTTCAGTTGCTCAGTCGTGACCAATTATTTGCAACCCCATGGACTACAGCACGCCAGGTCTCCCTGTCCATCACCAACTCCCAGAGTTTACTCAAACATGTCCATTGAGTCAGTGACGCTATCCAACCATCTCATCCTCTGCCATCCCCTACTCCTCCCGCCTTCAATCTTTCCCATCTTCAGGGTCTTTTCTAATGAGTCAGTTCTTTGCATCCAGTAGCCAAAGTATTGAAGTTTCAGCTTCAGCATCAGTCCTTCCATTGAATATTCAGGATTGATTTCCTTTAGGATGGACTGGTTTGATCTCCTTGCAGCCCAAGGGACTCTCAAGAGTCTTCTCCAACACCATGGTTCAAAAGCATCAATTCTTTGGCGCTCAGCTTTCTTTCTAGTCCAACTCTCACATCCATACATGACTACAGGAAAAACCATAGCCTCGATTAGATGGAACTTTTTTAGCAAAGTAATGTCTCTGCTTTTTAATATGCTGTCTAGGTTATCATAACTTTCCTTCCAAGGAATAAGTGTGTTTTAATTTCATGGCTGCAGGCACCATCTGCAGTGATTTTGGAGCCCAAGAAAATAAAGCCCGTCACTGTGTCCATTGTTTCCCCACCTATTAGCCATGAAGTAATTGGGACCAGATGCCATGATCTTAGTTTTCTGAATGTTGAGTTTTAAGCCAACTTTTTCAATCTCTTCTTTCACTTTCATCAAGAGGCTCTTTATTTATTTATTTTTTATTTATCTATTATTCTTTTTTTAAATTTTATTTTATTTTTTAACTTTACATAATTGTATTAGTTTTGCCAAATATCAAAATGAATCCACCACAGGTATACATGTGTTCCCCATCCTGAACCCTCCTCCCTCCTCCCTCCTCATACCATCCCGCTGGGTTGGCCCAGTGCACCAGCCCCTAGCATCCAGTATCGTGCATCGAAGCTGGACTGGCAACTCGTTTCTTACATGATATTTTACATGTTTCAATGTCATTCTCCAAAATTTTCCCACCCTCTCCCTCTCCCACAGAGTCCATAAGACTGTTCTATACATCAGTGTCTCTTTTGCTGTCTCGTACACCAGGTTATTCTTACCATCTTTCTAAACTTCATATATGTGCATTAGTATACTGTATTGATGTTTTTCCTTCTGGCTTACTTCACTCTGTATAATAGGTTCTGGTTTCATCCACCTCATTAGAACTGATTCAAATGTATTCTTTTTAATGGTTGAGTAATACTCCATTGTGTATATGTACCACTGCTTTCTTATCCATTCATCTGCTGATGGACATCTAGGTTGCTTCCATGTCCTGGCTATTATAAACAGTGCTGCGATGAACATTGGGGTACACGTGTCTCTTTCCCTTCTGGTTTCCTCAGTGTGTATGTCCAGCAGTGGGATTGCTGGATCATAAGGCAGTTCTATTTCCAGTTTTTTAAGGAATCTCCACACTGTTCTCCATAGTGGCTGTACTAGTTTGCATTCCCACCAACAGTGTAAGAGGGTTCCCTTTTCTCCACACCCTCTCCAGCATTTATTATTTGTAGACTTTTGGATCGCAGCCATTCTGACTGGTGTGAAATGGTACCTCATAGTGGTTTTCACTTGCATTCCTCTGATAATGAGTGATGTTGAGCATCTTTTCATGTGTTTGTTAGCCATCTGTATTTCTTCTTTGGAGAAATGTCTATTTAGTTCTTTGGCCCATTTTTTGATTGGGTCATTTATTTTTCTGGAATTGAGCTGCAGGAGTTGCTTGTATATTTTTGAGGTTAGTTGTTTGTCAGTTGCTTCATTTGCTATTATTTTCTTCCATTCTGAAGGCTGTCTTTTCACTTGCTAATAGTTTCCTTTGATGTGCAGAAGCTTTTAAGGTTAATTATGTCCCATTTGTTTATTTTTGCTTTTATTTCCAATATTCTGGGAGGTGGGTCATAGAGGATCCTGCTGTGATGTATGTCAGAGAGTGTTTTGCCTATGTTCTCCTCTAGGAGTTTTATAGTTTCTGGTCTTACATTGAGATCTTTAATCCATTTTGAGTTTATTTTTGTGTATGGTGTTAGAAAGTGCTCTAGTTTCATTCTTTTACAAGTGGTTGACCAGATTTCCCAGCACCACTTGTTAAAGAGATTGTCTTTAATCCATTGTATATTCTTGCCTCCTTTGTCAAAGATAAGGCATCCATATGTGCGTGGATTTATCTCTGGGCTTTCTATTTTGTTCCATTGATCTATATTTCTGTGTTTGTGCCAGTACCATACTGTCTTGATAACTGTGGCTTTGTAGTAGAGCCTGAAATCAGGTAGGTTGATTCCTCCAGTTCCGTTCTTCTTTCTCAAGATCACTTTGGCTATTTGAGGTTTTTTGTATTTCCATACAAATTGTGAAATTATTTGTTCTAGCTCTGTGAAGAATACTGTTGGTAGCTTGATAGGGATTGCATTGAATCTATAAATTGCTTTGGGTAGTTTACTCATTTTCACTATATTGATTCTTCCAATCCATGAACATGGTATATTTCTCCATCTATTAGTGTCCTCTTTGATTTCTTTCACCAGTGTTTTATAGTTTTCTGTATATAGGTCTTTAGTTTCTTTAGGTAGATATATTCCTAAGTATTTTATTCTTTCCATTGCAATGGTGAATGGAATTGTTTCCTTAATTTCTCTTTCTGTTTTCTCATTATTAGTGTATAGGAATGCAGGGGATTTCTGTGTGTTGATTTTATATCCTGCAACTTTACTATAGTCATTTCTGGTGGAGTCTTTAGGGTTTTCTATGTAGAGGATCATGTCATCTGCAAATAGTGAGAGTTTTACTTCTTTTCCAATTTGGATTCCTTTTATTTCTTTTTCTGCTCTGATTGCTGTGGCCAAAACTTCCAAAACTATGTTGAATAGTAATGGTGAAAGTGGGCACCCTTGTCTTGTTCCTGACTTTAGAGGAAATGCTTTCAATTTTTCACCATTGAGGATAATGTTTGCTGTGGGTTTGTCATATATAGCTTTCATTATGTTGAGGTATGTTCCTTCTATTCCTGCTTTCTGGAGAGTTTTTATCATAAATGGATGTTGAATTTTGTCTAAGGCTTTCTATGCATCTATTGAGATAATCACATGGTTTTTATTTTTCAATTTGTTAATGTGGTGTATTACATTGATTGATTTGCAGATATTGAAGAATCCTTGCATCCCTGGGATAAAGCCCACTTGGTCATGGTGTATGATCATTTTAATGTGTTGTTGGATTCTGATTGCTAGAATTTTGTTAAGGATTTTTGCATCTATGTTCATCAGTAATATTGGCCTGTAGTTTTCTTTTTTTGTGGGATCTTTGTCAGGTTTTTTATTAGGGTAATGGTGGCCTCATAGAATGAGTTTGGAAGTTTACCTTCCTCTGCAATTTTCTGGAAGAGTTTGACCAGGATAGGTGTTAGCTCTTCTCTAAATTTTTGGTAGAATTCTGCTGTGAAGCCGTCTGGACCTGGGCTTTTGTTTGCTGGAAGATTTTTGATTACAGTTTCAATTTCTGTGCTTGTGATGGGTCTGTTAAGATTTTCTATTTCTTCCTGGTCGAGTTTTGGAAAGTTGTACTTTTCTAAGAATTTGTCCATTTCTTCCACGTTGTCCATTTTATTGGCATATAATTGTTGATAGTAGTCTCTTATGATCCTTTGTATTTCTGTGTTGTCTGTTGTGATCTCCCCATTTTCGTTTCTAGTTTTATTGATTTGATTTTTCTCCCTTTGTTTCTTGATGAGTCTGGCTAATGGTTTGTCAATTTTATTTACCTTTCAAAGAACCAGCTTTCGGTTTTGTTGATTTTTGCTATGGTCTCTTTTGTTTCTTTTGCATTTATTTCTGCCCTAATTTTTAAGATTTCTTTCCTTCTACTAACCCTGGGGTTCTTCATTTCTTCCTTTTCTAGTTGCTTTAGGTGTAGAGTTAGGTTATTTATTTGACTTTTTTCTTGTTTCTTGAGGTGTGCCTGTATTGCTATGAACTTTCCCCTTAGGACTGCTTTTACCATGTCCCACAGGTTTTAGGTTGTTGTGTTTTCATTTTCATTCGTTTCTATGCAAATTTTGATTTCTTTCTTGATTTCTTCTGTGATTTGTTGGTTATTCAGCAGCGTGTTGTTCAGCCTCCATATGTTGGAATTTTTAATAGTTTTTCTCCTGTAATTGAGATCTAATCTTACTGCATTGTGGTCAGAAAAGATGCTTGGAATGATTTCTATTTTTTTGAATTTACCAAGGCTAGCTTTATGGCCCAGGATGTGATCTATCCTGGAGAAGGTTCCATGTGTGCTTCAGAAAAAGGTGAAATTCATTGTTTTTGGGTGAAATGTCCTATAGATATCAATTAGGCCTAACTGGTCTATTGTATCATTTAAAGTTTGTATTTCTTTGTTAATTTTCTGTTTAGTTGATCTATCCATAGGTGTGAGTGGGGTATTAAAGTCTCCCACTATTATTGTGTTATTGTTAATTTCTCCTTTCATACTTGTTAGCATTTGTCTTACATACTGCGGTGCTCCCGTGTTGGGTGCATATATATTTATAATTGTTATATCTTCTTCTTGGATTGATCCTTTGATCATTATGTAGTGACCTTCTTTGTCTCTTTTCACAGCCTTTGTTTTAAAGTCTAATTTATCTGATACGAGTATTGCTACTCCTGCTTTCTTTTGGTCCCTATTTGCATGGAAAATCTTTTTCCAGCCCTTCACTTTCAGTCTGTATGTGTCCCCTGTTTTGAGGTGGGTCTCTTGTAGACAACATATGCAGGGGTCTTGTTTTTGTATCCATTCAGCCAGTCTTTGTCTTTTGGTTGGGGTATTCAACCTATTTACATTTAAGGTAATTACTGATAAGTATGATCCCGTTGCCATTTACTTTATCATTTTAGGTTTGAATTTATACACCGTTTTTGTGTTTCCTGTCTGGAGAATATCCTTTAGTATTTGTTGGAGAGCTGGTTTGGTGGTGCAGAATTCTCTCAGCTTTTGCTTGTCTGAAAAGCTTTATGATTTCTCCTTCATACTTGAATGAGATCCTTGCTGGGTACAATAATCTGGGCTGTAGGTTATTTTCTTTCATCACTTTAAGTATGTCTTGCCATTCCCTCCTAGCTTGAAGAGTTTCTATTGAAAGATCAGCTGTTATCCTTATGGGAATTCCCTTGTGTGTTATTTTTTGTTTTTCCCTTGCTGCTTTTAATATTTGTTCTTTGTGTTTGATCTTTGTTAATTTGATTAATATGTGTCTTGGGGTGTTTCTCCTTGGGTTTATCCTGTTTGGGACTCTCTGGGTTTCTTGGACTTGGGTGATTATTTCCTTCCCCATTTTACGGAAGTTTTCAACTATTATCTCCTCAAGTATTTTCTCATGGTCTTTCTTTTCGTCTTCTTCTTCTGGAACCCCTATGATTCGAATGTTGTATCGTTTAATATTGTCCTGGAGGTCTCTGAGATTGTCCTCATTTCTTTTAATTCATTTTTCTTTTATCCTCTCTGATTCATTTATTTCTACCATTCTATCTTCTAATTCACTAATCCTATCTTCTGCCTCTGTTATTCTACTATTTGTTGCCTCCAGAGTGTTTTTAATTTCACTTATTGCATTATTCATTATATATTGACTCTTTTTTATTTCTTCTAGGTCCTTGTTAAACCTTTCTTGCATCTTCTCAGTCCTTGTCCCCAGGCTATTTATCTGTGATTCCGTTTTAATTTCAAGATTTTGGATCAATTTCACTATCATTATTCGGAATTCTTTACCAGGTAGATTCCCTATCTCTTCCTCTTTTGTTTGGTTTGGTGGGCATTTATCCTGTTCCTTTATCTGCTAGGTATTCCTCTGTCTCTTCATCTTGTTTAAATTGCTGAGTTTGGGGTGTCCTTTCTGTATTCTGGCAGTTTGTGGAGTTCTCTTTATTGTGGCGTTTCCTCACTGTATGTGGGTTTGTACAGGTGGCTTGTCAAGGTTTCCTGGTTAGTGAAGCTTGTATCGGTATTCTGGTGGGTGGAGCTGTATTTCTTCTCTCTGGAGTGCAATGAAATATCCAGTAATGAGTTATGAGATGTCTATAGTTTTGGGGTGACTTTGGGCAGCCTGTATCTTGAAGCTCAGGGCTGTGTTCCTTTGTTGCTGGAGAATTTGCTTGGTATGTCTTGCCCTGGAACTTGTTGGCCCTTGTGTGGTGCTTGGTTTCAGTGTCAGTATGGAGGCATTTGATGAGCTCCTGTAAATTAATGTTCCTTGGAGTCAGGAGTTCCCTGGAGTCAGGGTTTGGACTTAAGTCTCCTGCTTCCGGTTATCAGTCTTATTTTTACAGTAGTTTCAAAACTTCTCCTTCTATACAGCACCATTGATAAAACATCTACATTAAAGATGAAAAGTTTCTCTACTGTGAGGGTCACTCAGAGAGGTTCACAGCGTTACATGGAGAGGAGAAGAGGGAGGAGGGAGTTAGAGGT
The DNA here is from genome assembly GCF_032452875.1 of Bos javanicus. Lineage (NCBI taxonomy): Eukaryota > Metazoa > Chordata > Mammalia > Artiodactyla > Bovidae > Bos > Bos javanicus. The sequence goes on from NC_083872.1 coordinate 59,908,874, forward strand.
GACCCAAATGAGATGAGGTGGAATCAACAGTGCAGACAGTGGGCTAGCCAGTAGTCACTTCCTTATGTGCACGCCACAACTGGACCACTCAGAGATGTTCACTGAGTTATACAGAGAAGAGAAGAAGGAGGAAGTTGACAGAGGTGGCCAGAAGGATAAAAGGGGGGAATGAAAAGGAGGGAGACAGATCCAGCCAGTAATCAGTTCCCTAAGTGTTCTCCACCGTCTGGAACACACAGAAATTCACAGGGTAGAGTAGAGAGGGGTTAGGGTGGAGACACAGGCGACCTGGTGGAGAAAAAGGAGAGTCCAAAGGGAGAGAGAGCAGTCAAGCCAGTAATCTCGCTCCCTAGTGAAAAATGGGTCCTGAAGATTGGGTTCTTAAAGGTACAAAATTGGTAACAAATACATAAAAGCAAAAATTAAAAATCTAGTGTAGAGTTTGGAATTTCAAAAATACGATGTTAAAGAAAAGAAGAAGGAAGAGAAAGAGAGAAAAAATGAACAAACAAAAACAAACAAGGTCGCAAAAATTATAAAGAAAATACAGGTACAAAACTGATAACTAATACCAAAAAGCAAACATTAAAAATCTAGAGTAGAGTTTGGAATTTCAAAAACACAATGTTAAAAAAGAAGAAGAAAAATAAAGAGAGAAAACAAACAAACAAAAACAAACAATGTCGCAAAAATTATAAAGAAATACAGGTACAAAATTGATATCAAATACCAAAAAGCATAGATTAAAAATCTAGAGTAGAGTTTGGAATTTCAGATATACAATGTTATGTAAAAGAAGAAGAGAAAGAAACAGAGAAGAACAAAAAAAAGTCACAGAAATTATAAAAAAAATCTCTAGGTACAAAATTGATAACATATACCAAAAAGCTAAAATTAAAAATCTAGAGTAGAGTTTGGAATTTCAAAAAATACAATATTAAAGAAAAGAAGGGAAAAAAAAAGGTCAAAAAATTATAATATATATATATATGAAGTTTGCTGAAGAAGAAAAAAATAGGGTCTTTTTTTTTGCAAAGTAATAGGTTATAAAAGTGAAAATTAAAGGAACAATAGAGGACTTAAAATTTTTTTTTTTTTAATTAAAAAAAAAAGAATGATCGTAAAAATAGTAAAAATATATCTAGGAATTTCTTTGGTTTTGTTGTGGGTATTGTGGGTTCAGTTCATTTTTGGCTAGTTCCTTGGTCCGACTTATATTTCTCAACATCTGTAGGCCCCTTCCTATGTAGTCCGTAGTAACCACAGGGTTTTGATCTATTGCCTGTAGCTTCCAAGGCGTTTCCCTCCGTTATAACTTCTTCTGTTTGCTGGTCTATTCAGTATCTGGTTTCCGCCCTGACACAAAGGGGATGGTGGAGGACACTTTTTTTTTTTTTTTTTTTTAGGCTTACTTGTTCAGTCGCGCTGTGGGGAGGGAGGGAGGGATGCTGCAAACAAATAACATTGGTGTGCGCTCTCAGTGCCTCAGCCACACTGGGTCTGCCCCCGCCCCGCTCACGGCGCGTGTAGCCTCCCTGCCCACACTGCTCGGGCTCTAGGTTGTTCTGCTGGGAACTATCCGAGGCTGGCCCTGGGTTGCATGCACATCCCAGGTCCAAGCCGCTCAGGTTCAGAGTTTCGGGTAGTCCTCAGAGGCGCAGACTCACTTGGGCCTGCGTTTTGTGCTCTTCCCAGGTCCGAGCAGCTCAGGTGATGAGGTGTTTGGTGAGTGCCAATGCTGTGACTTATCGCCTCCCCCCCACTCGGTTATCTGGGTGTAAAACCGGCTTACCTTCTCAGGCAGATGTTGACCGTCCATACCCCCAATAAGTTTTCGTTAGCAAAGAAGCCTGCTTACAGTTTTATAGATAATGTCTCTCTGGGGCTGCCGATTGCCCCCTTCCGGCTCTGGCTGCCTGTCACCGGAGGGGGAAGGTCTGCAGCCAGCTATCTCTGTTCAGTCCTTTGTTCCGTGAGCGGGCCTGGCAGTGTCTTAGGTTAGCGCTGGCTTTTCACGTGGTAGATATCCCACAGTCTGCTTTGTTAGCCCAAATTATTTCACTCAGATAGCGCTCAGGGTATTCAGGCCAGATTCTTACTCTCAGCGATGCAGCCTATGCCGCGCCTCCCTGCGAGCCCCCGCTTGCTAATGGCGGATGCAGGCATCTGTGCTGCTTCTCCGCTGGGGGAGTTACCATAGGGCTCGCAATCTGCGAGTTTTAATTGTTTATTTATTTTTTCTCCCTGTTATGTTGCCTTCTGTGCTTCCAAAGCTCGGCACAGATTCGACAGTGAGAAGGTTTCCTGGTGTTTGGAAACTTCTCTCTTTTTAAGACTCCCTTCCCGGGATGGAACTCCATCCCTCCCTCTTTTGTCTCTTTTTTTGTCTTTAACATTTTTTCCTACCTCCTTTCGAAGAGTTGGGTTGCTTTTCTGGGTGTCTGATGTCCTTTGCCAGCATTCAGAAGTTGTTTTGTGGAATTTACTCGACGTTTAAATGCTCTTTTGATGAATTTGTGGGGGAGAAAGTGTTCTCCCCGTCCTACTCCTCCGCCATCTTGGCTCCTCCTAAGAGGCTCTTTAGTTCCTCTTCACTTTCTTCCATAAGGGTGGTGTCATCTGCATATCTGAGGTTATTGATATTTCTCCCTGCAACCTTGATTCCAGCTTGTCCTTCATCCAGCCCAGTGTTTCTCATGATGTACTCTGCATATAAGTTAAATAAGCAGCGTGACAATATACAGCCTTGACATACTCCTTTTCCTATTTGGAATGAGTCTGTTGTTCCATGTCCAGTTCTAACTGTTGGTTCCTGACCTGCATTACAGATTTCTTAAGAGTCAGGTCAGGTGGTCTGCTATTCCCATCTCTTGAGGAATTTTCCAGTTTTTTGTGATCCACACAATCAAAGGCTTTGGCTTAGTCAATATAGCCAAAGTAGATATTTTTATGGAGCTCTCTTGCTTTTTTCATGATCCAGCAGATGTTGGCAATTTGATCTGTGGTTCCTCTGCCTTACCTAAATCCAGCTTGAACATCTGAAATTTCATGGTTCACATACTATTGCAGCCTGACTTGGAGAATTTTAGCATAACTTCACTAGCTTGTGAGATGAGTGCAATTGTGCAGTAGTTTGAGCATTCTTTGGCATTGCCTTTCTTTGGGATTAGAATGATAACTGACCTTTTCCAATAAGCCTTAACTAACCTTAGTTAACACTTCAACAATACATGAACCGTGAACTTCCTGACATTCAAGCTGGTTTTAGAAAAGGCAGAGGAACCAGAGATCAAATTGGCAACATCCACTGGATCATGGAAAAAGCAAGAGAGTTCCAGAAAAACATCTATTTCTGCTTTATTGACTATGCCAAAGCCTTTGACTGTGTGGATCACAATAAACTGTGGAAAATTCTGAAAGAGATGGGAATACCAGACCACTTGATCTGCCTCTTGAGAAATTTGTATGCAGGTCAGGAAGCAACAGTTAGAACTGGACATGGAACAAAAGACTGGTTCCAAATAGGAAAACGAGTTCATTAAGGCTGTATATTGTCACCCTGTGTATTTAACTTATGTGCAGAGTACATCATGAGAAACACTGGACTGGAAGAAACACAAGCTGGAATCAAGATTGCCGGGAGAAATATCAATAACCTTAGATATGCAGATGACACCACCCTTATGGCAGAAAGTGAAGAGGAACAAAAAAGCCTCTTGATGAAGGTGAAACTGGAGAGTGAAAAAGTTAGCTTAAAGCTCAACATTCAGAAAACGAAGATCATGGCATCTGGTCCCATCACTTCATGGAAACTAGATGGAGAAACAGTGGAAACAGTGTCAGACATTATTTTTTGGGGCTCCAAAATCACTGAAGATAGTGACTGCAGCCATGAAATTAAAAGATGCATACTCCTTGGAAGAAAAGTTAAGACCAACCTAGACAGCATATTCAAAAGCAGAGACATTACTTTGCCAATGAAGGTTGGTCTAGTCAAGGCTATGGTTTTTCCTGTGGTCATGTATGGATGTGAAGGTTGGACTGTGAAGAAGGCTGAGTGCCGAAGAATTGATGCTTTTGAACTGTGGTGTTGGAGAAGACTCTTGAGAGTCCCTTGGACTGCAAGGAGATCCAACCAGTCCATTGTGAAGGAGATCAGCCCTGGGATTTCTTTGGAAGGAATGATGGTAAAGCTGAAACTCCAGTACTTTCATTACCTCATGCGAAGAGTTGACTCATTGGAGAAGACTCTGATGCTGGGAGGAATTGGGGGCAAGAGGAAAAGGGGACAACAGAGGATGAGATGGCTGGATGGCATCACTGACTCGATGGACTTGGGTCTGAGTGAACTCTGGGAGTTGGTTGATGGACAGAGAGGCCTGGCGTGCTGCAATTCATGGGGTCGCAAAGAGTTGGACACGACTGAGCAACTGAACTGAACTGAACTGAACCTTAGTTAATTTTTTCCTGTTTAAAATTTCTAAAGTACCTTCTCGTCCTAAACTGATGGTGCTTAGTCGCTCAGTCATATCCGACTCTTTGCAACCCCATGGACTGTAGCCACTAGGCTCCTCTGTCCATGGGGATTCTCCAGGAGAGAATACCTGAGTGGGTTGCCATGCCCTCCTCCAGGGGATCTTCCCAGCCCAGGGACTGAACCCAGGTCTCCTGCATTACAGGCAGATTCTTTACCAACTGAGCCACCAGGGAAGCCTAAACGCATTAAACTTTTACTAATATTCAATTGTAATAAGGAAAATATCTGGTCTCACGTCATTTTTGCTCTCTATGCACTTAAGAAACCCAGATAAATTCTAAACATACTTTTTAATTTAAAAACTGATTCCAAAAAAAATGAAAATTGACTTAAAATATTTAAGAAAATGACAATATTATCAAATTTGACTTATTAAATAGAGTAGTATGTCTGTGATTTTAATGTAGTCTTTTAGTGACATTGTAGTTTTAAAGGAATTTTTAAGTAGAGATCCTAATCTCATAAATATATTTACTAAAGATATAAAGATAATTCAATTGAATGCTCATTTCCTCCACTATATTTTCTGTTTGGTATTTAAATATAAGAGAACAGAATTAGCAACCATTATCTGACTTTGAATTTGTGATTTAGAGGGCATTTGTCATAACATGAATTATAGCTATATCAAGAAATACAGGCGATCATAATTTCAAGTGAATTTTTCTCTTTTGAAAATAGCGAGAATAATTTACTACATAGTTTAAAGTATTTATTTATCTAAAATTTGTTTCATGTAGTACAAACATTTAAATCTCTTTTCTATGTCTATGAATATCTATGAGATAATACCGGAAAGTTTTTCTTTGTCAGTGAAGATAATGAAGTCCAGAAACCTTTCCCAAAGGATATGCACAACTAGAGAAGGGAAAGTCCCTTGCTTTTAACTATTATTAGACCATTTGTTTGTGCCTAAGGTTACTTAAGTCCTCATAGACAATAGCCCAAGAATCTGCACTTATGTTACCATAATTGACGTTACGATTGTGTATGTGCCAAGTCACTTTAGTCATATCCAACTCTTTGTGACCCTGTGGACAGTATCCCACCAGGCTCCTCTGTCCAGAGGATTCTCCAGGCAAGAATACTAGAGTAGGTTGCCAAGACCTTCTCCAGGGGATCTTCCCGACCCAGGGATTGAACCGGTGTTACTTATGTCTTCTGCATTAGCAGGCACGTTCTTTACTGCCACACCTCTCCCAGTGGAATCCGTGACAGAGAATGAGTAAAACCTCAGTGCTGAAATATCCTGAGGAAGGTTTCACAGGCTTATAAATAACTAAGTACATCATAAACATCACTGCTGATACTCTAGCTCATGATCATGGACTCTGGACAATACAAGTTGCTGTGGGCTTTAAATAACTGTAATTACCCACTTATCTTTATCTTAAGACACATACAGTATAACAGAATTTAGGAAAGGAATTTTCCTGTCTGTAAGTCAGTGAAGTTTACTTGCATTGTTTAAATAGTGAGATCTCTTAAATTGATGGAGCCTTGGTAGAAAGTCATTCATTGCAGTGTAAAGATTGGAATATTTGCTACCTTCTCTCTGCTTCAAAAAGAGGGCTAAATTATTATGATTTTTAATTGATTATTAATGGAAAAGAAGTATTTATAATGTTACAATAAAAATGTGTGTATTTGGGATAATGGTTTTGACCTGAGCAAAGAATAATATTTCAAAATAGCTTTGGAGAACTTTATCTTCTAAGTGTCATTTTTTTGTGTGTTATTAATTTTAACATACAAATAATAACTATTTTTATTCTGTTTTCAAAGATGGCTACAATAAGGGAAACTACATATATTGAGCTAAAACAAAGTAAAAATATTTTTTATATATTTACTACTGTCATGTAATGAGTCAAAACACTGACATAGCTATCATAATGGCTATAAATACTACCTTAAAAATTAGATTCATTACTCCTATTCATTACTCCTAGATAATATGAAATACTGCTATTTTAAATGAAGAAAATCTCTTACCTATAAATATACTGAGTAGAAATTTAAAATGTGAGTAATTTTAGGCAATAAAATAGGCTAATTTCTTGCAGAAGTCCATGCCACATATAATTTAATAAAATAACCAAAGAGAATCTTTCATTGCTTAATAGAATAACAGTTTAAGAAGCCTAATGACATCTACTTCAAATTCTTGCATGTTCCTGACATTAAAATTTATTTCTATGCAATGTCTCATTAAAATGTAAATAATTTAATTCTACATCTAGAGAGTATTAATAGCACTACAATCAAAGCCACAATTTCATTTATTTTGCTTTGTGCCTTTCAGTAGATTTCTGCCATGGGCCACAGGGAAACAAGCAACCACTCAGAAGTGACTGACTTCATTCTTGTCAGCTTCAGGGTCCACCCAGAGTTCCACATCCTCCTCTTCCTGCTTTTTCTACTTGTCTATGCCATGATCCTTCTAGGGAACGTTGGCATGATGATTATTATTATGACTGATCCCCAGCTGAACACACCAATGTATTTCTTCCTAGGCAACCTGTCCTTCATTGATCTCTTCTATTCATCTGTTATTGCACCCAAGGCTATGATCAACTTCTGGTCTGAGAGCAAGTCCATCTCCTATGCAGGCTGTGTGACCCAGCTGTTTCTCTTTGCCCTCTTCATTGTGACTGAGGGATTTCTCCTGGCAGTCATGGCTTATGACCGCTTCATTGCCATTTGCAACCCACTCCTCTACTCAATTCAGATGTCAACACGTCTCTGTGTTCAGTTGGTAGCTGCTTCCTACTTTTGTGGCTGTATCAGCTCAGTTATTGAGACCAGCATGACATTTACTTTACCCTTTTGTGCTTCTCGGGCCATCGACCACTTTTACTGTGATTACCGTCCACTTCAGAGGATTTCTTGTTCTGATCTCTACATTCCTAATATTGTATCCTTTTTCCTATGCAGCATTATCATTTTGCCTACCATAATTGTCATTACTGTGTCTTATATATATATTGTATCCACAGTTCTAAAAATACGCTCCACTGAGGGGCGAAAGAAAGTCTTCTCCACTTGCAGCTCTCACCTGGGAGTCGTGAGTGTACTGTATGGTGCCATCATCTTTATGTATTTCATCCCTGACAGATTTCCTGAGCTGAGTAAAGTGGCCTCCTTGTGTTACACCCTGGTCACTCCCATGTTGAATCCTTTGATTTACTCTCTGAGAAACAAAGATGTAAAAGAAGCTCTGAGGAAGATCCTAGGGAATAAACTATGTTTATTTAATTCTATATTAACTGAAAATAGAATTAAGTAAATGTAATATAACTGAAAGCACTAAGTTTTATAACAACCTGGGGAAGGACTGATTTAAAAAAAATGTACCCATTAATCTTAGAGACTATTTGAATCCTGTATACTTACTGCTAAAGAATACATTTGTACTATGTTCTGTCTGGCTGTTGATTTTGGAATGAAATGACTTTCTCTGTACTTCATTTCATGTTCATCTTCATTTTGGATAATGATCATGATTGCCTTGTAGTTTGTTTTTAGGAAGTACATATTCCAATTTTACTCCAAACTCTGAGATTGTTGTTTGGGATGTATTGTTTATCTTGAGTCAGTCACATATGTTATGTGGTTATATGTTTACTTGGTAGAGGTAATACAATCTGATGTATTAAGCAAGACAGAACAAAATATTAGATTTACTGAAGAAATCTTTGTGAATGTCTAGTGAGAGAATCAGATAGTCTGTAGTACATAGAGTCTGAAGTGTGAAATGTAAGTAGCACCTAATGGAGAAGGGAATGGCAACCCACTCCAGTATTCTTGCCTGGCAGGCTACAGTCCATAGGGTCACAAAGAGTCGGACATGACTGAGTGATTAACAGTTTCCAAATGGCTAAATGAATGGCACATTTATTTCATGGTTTCTCTGAGTTAAATCATTATTATTTCTCCCTTCATTTGAATATCTACTAAGCTGATAAATTATTTTTGAAAATTCTCCTTTTTCACAAGAAAACTAATAAAAATAAACTAGTACAGATAATTCACATTTTGCTATATATGCCTTAGTGAGAATTCATTCATCAAATTAATATTTATTGAATTTTGATGTACTCTTTGCTTATAAAAATTCATAGGTGTAAATAATTTCTGTACTTGAGATCACACTAATTGAGGGAAAATATCTAAGCAATAGTCATATGGTAAACCCAGTGAATAAAGGCATATGTAGAAATTACAAAGAGAGAGCAGCTTATACAGATGATGATATAAATTACTTTTTTCTACAGGCAGCAGAGAGCACTGGGGATTTTTTTTTTTAAAGATATTGTGTTCTAAAAAAAAATAAAGATATTTTGTTCTAATAGGCATTTTATAAAAATCACATTGGTAACTTGCAGTAGATAAATATTCATGGAAGGAGATAATCACAGAAAATGTGTGATTGTTCAAGTAAGAGGTTATGGTGGCTTTAAGGATAATAGTCTTACACAAGATGGTGAAAAGAGGGAATACCTTTAAAATTATTGATAAACTAAACTGAACACTGATTAATGGATGATAAAATAAGAAATAGGTGGAAGTGAATAATGACTTCTAATGTTTGAGGATCTCTGAGTAAACGCTGCCTCACAAACTGAGGAGGAAAATATGAGTAATAATAGTTAATCATTAAGAGTTAAGAAAATAATGTCAGATCAGACTGAGTTTTCTAATTCTGGTTTTGTTTATGTGCTCCATACTCAACTGTCTTTACTTTGCAGAAACTCCTATTTCTCAGTTTAATATAATTATGACACTAATGTCTAAAAGGTAAAGACTCTGTGCTTCGGATTTAGCTGAAGTGGAACTGAAAAGAATTAGGACTTTCTTTCTTTGAAGGCTTGTTCCATTATAGGACTCAGAATGTTGCATGAAAAATTCTATATTTTACATGCAAAAGAGTGCTAGTAAAATATGCCTAAATAGATTGAAGAGCACATTTATCTAAAACATTCTTATGTCTTTAATCTCATCTTATGACATCCCATTACATTTATAGTTATAGCTGATTGTAGAGTCATAACTAGTAAATTTTATTAAATTAAGTTTTAGAGTTCATGGTATTGAATCCTCACTCAGTTGCTGCTACACTAACAGCAATTATATTTAAAAATTTAGCCTCCTTTTATTATTCTGTTTTTATATAAGAAATATCTAAATAAATTGTTGATTAATAATGATAATGTTTTTATTATAATACATAATAAATATATAATAAATACACATAAATACATTTTCTATTTTCTTGAGTATCTTTCTATTTTTCAGGAGAAAATTAAACCTTTTTTAAAAAAAGATACTTCTGAATCATTGCTCAAAAATGCAAGTTCTCAGATCTAAAAAAGATCTGCTCATTATTTTTTAAAAAACACGTTATTGAGGAAGAATTTGTGTGAAATAAACAGTATGTATTTAAAGTGAACAACTCTATGAGTTTTGGTGTCAATAAAAACACCACATCTTCAAGATACAGAACATTTCCTTCATTTCCAAAAGGTTGATTATGCCTCTTTTCAGGCCATGCTTCCCTCCAAACCCATTTCTAGATAACCAGTGCTTTGGCTGGTTTATAATAGAGTCATACAGTATGTGCTCTTTTCTCTCAGGCTTCTTCATACTCTTCTTCAATTTACTCTGAGTAAATTGATTTTGAAATTTATTTTGTCATGTATAATATTCCAGTTTCCATTACACATGTATACCAATTTTTATGCACTCTTAAATATGGGCAATTGATGTTTGTTAAGCTTTTAGATATTGTGTATACAGCTGTTATAAGTGTTCATATGTGTTTGCCTAGTTTGTTTCCTTTATCTTTGCTGAATTTTGAGACTTGTTATTCTTAGATCTCATAATAAATATATATTTGACTTGAAGAGACTACCAGGGAAATATATAGAAATAAATAAAGAACAAACCCAACAAAATCTACTAAATCTCAGGAAGAATAGTGAGAATCTATGACATTTGAGCCAGGACCCACTCCCTCCCTGCCCTCTCTCATCCCAGCAGAGCTGAAAGTGCACTCAGTCAAGTACAGGCAGGAACATAGAGATCCCTCTGCTCCTGGATCCCAGTCAAAGGTTGCCATCTAAAAAAGATGGTACAGTCAATCCCCTTGATTGTAGTTGCTGCTAACATTACTTGTCCCCTCAAGCTCCACGTTGAAGAAAGTCTAATCAAGGCAAGAGTACCTAAAATGTCTGGTGATCTCTACCCAACCCCCATTCATGGATAAAATCTCTACCCTAAGCATGCCAGGCCAGGAGTACTGGGCCCCAATTCCAGCTGCTCCAGTTCTCTCAAAGGATAGAAATTTTATGCTCAGAATACCATAGGCTAGTGGCCTCCCTCAGAAAACTTCTCCTAAAGCAGGAGTGTCATTCTGAGCTAACTGGGCCACTATTCCTGCTCCAGTGCAGGTTTTACCTAGAACAAAATGTGTACCGTGATAACAGAGGGCTCCATAGCTCTCTGCATGTGAAATGACTCTATCTGTAAAAATGTGTATGAAATTCAAGCTTAAGTGAACTCCAAAACTTAATAAATATTTGGTGATAAGCAATTAAAAGGAGACTGGTGGTTCTATAAGAGCAAAAAGCTAACTGTAGACCAACTAAATGTTTATCAGAAAGAATCAAGGAAGAAAGCAGCTAAAAAAGGTCCTTCTAAAAGTGAAAGAAAGTGAAAGTGAAGTCGCTTGGTCGTGTCTGACTCTTTGCGACCCCGTGGACTGTAGCCCACCAGGCTCCTCCATCCATAGGATTCTCCAGGCAAGAATACTGGAGTGAGTTGCCATTTTCTTCTCCAGGGGATCTTCCTGACCCAGAGATTGAACCCAGGTCTCCTGCATTGCAGGCAGAGGCTTTAACCTCTAAGCCACCAGGGAGCCTTAAAAAAGGTCCTTCTATGGTTGGGTAAGCCTCAAGTTGTGGCCATGCCTCAGCCAATTAGGGCAGTACCCTGCTACCTGCCCCACTTACACAGAATTAGTGGCCCCACCACAGATAGTTATCTCACAGAGTTCACACAAGGGATGCCCCTTGGCTCTGGTGACCTAGAGGCATGGCACTTCCAGACCTCACACATCATCTACACAAGGCCATGCCTTCAAGACTGGGAGAGATAGCTGTTTCATCTGATGTATAGAAACAAACACAGAGAGTCAAGCAAAGCAAGGAGATAGAAGAGTATGTTTCAAATTATTTAACAGATAAAACCTCATTAAAAAGACTTTACAAAACAGAGATAAGTAATCTAGTTGATACAGAGATCAAAGTAATACTCATAGAGACACTGACAGACTTCAAGAGAAAGAAAGGATGAACACAGTGAGAACTTCAACAAGAGACGAAAAGCATAAGAAAGTACCAAACAGTCTTAACATTCAAAAAACTAAGATCATGGCATCTGTCCCATCACTTCATGGCAAATAGAAGGGGGGAAAGTGGAAATAGTGACAAAATTTTCTTTTCTTGGGCTTCAGACTCACTGAGGATAGAGACTGCAGCCATGAAATTAAAAGATGCTTGGTCCTTTTAAAAGAAGGAAAGCTATGACCAACCTAGACAACATATTAAAAAGCAGAGACATCACTTTGCTGACAAAGTGTATAGTATAGTCAGTATAGTCAAAGCTATATTTTTTCCTAAAGTCATACACTGATGTGGGAGTTGGATCATAAAAAAAAAGGCTGAACACTGAAGAATTGATGCTTTCAAATTATGGTGCTGGAGAAGACTCTTGAGAGTCCCTTGAACCGCAAAAAGAGCAAACCAGCCAATCCTAAAGGAAATCAACCCTGAATATTCATTGGAAGAACTGTTGCTGAAGCTCCAATACTTTGGCCACCTGATGTGAAGGCCAACTCATTGACAAAGACTGATGCTGGGAAAGATTGAAGGCAAAAGGAGAAGGGCAGCAGAGGATGAGATGGTTAGATAGCATCACCAACTCAATGAACATGAAATTGAGCAAACTCTGATAAATGGTGGAGGACAAGCAGACTGTTGTGCTACAGTCCATGGGGTCCAAAGAGTCGAACATGACTTAGCAACTGAACATCAAAAACAACAACCAAATAGTAGCCACAGAACTGAAGAATACAATAGCTAAACTGGAAAACAAAGCAGTGACACACTAGATAATTGGAGAATCAGATCAGTAGCCTGTGTTGATGAAAATTCAATTAACCAGTTAAGGAGGAAAAGGACTTTTATTCAAACCCATTATAATCTGAGAGACAGACTCTCAGGGAGCTTTGATAACTATTCCACTTGGTAGAAGTTGAAAACATAGTCAGGTACATCAAATACTGATATTTACATAAAGTTCACCAAAGATACATAGTCCAGATAATCACGTACAAGGCAGAGAGCAAGTCACTGTGACCCCTACACAATTGGGAAGGAACACTAACCTTTTAAGAAGTTACATTGCTTGCTTCAGGAGAAAAGAAGAGGATGATCTTTATGGCAAAGTAGTAGTCATTTCCATCTTTGAGGCCCTCTGGTTAGTGTATAAGGCAGATCCTCATTGCACATTAGGGAGAGAGGTAGGAGGCCAAATAGACACAGAGAGAGAGTTTTATGTTTAATTTTTCTTGTCCTACCTTTAAGTATAAATTTTGTTTTATCACCTGGAATAAAAGACAGAAATGTATCATCCAAAGGAACAGCAAAATACAAAAAGGCAAACAAGAACTTTAAAAAAGAAATTTAAAAAATGAAGAGGACCTATGGAGCAACTTCAAGCAGAATAATCTACACATTCTAAAGATCTTAGATGGAAAACAATGAAAGACTAATAGAATTATTTGAAAAAATAATGACTGAAAATTTCCATTAACTGGAGGCAGAAACAGGTGCAGGAAGCACAGAGTTCTAAGTCAGATAAATGCAAGTCAGATAAAAATACACCAAATACATTATATTTAAAATGTCAAAAGCTTAATATAAATAGGGAATCTTAAAAGTGGCAAGATGAAAGCATCTTGTTATATACTAGTGATAGTGATAGTGTTAGTAATTCAGTCGTGTCTGACTCTTTGCAAACCCATGGACTGTAGCCTGCCAGGCTCCTCTGTCCATGAAATTCCCCAGGCAAGAATACTGGAGTGGATTACCATTTCCTCCGCCAAGGGACCTTCTCAAACCAGGGATCTACCTGTGTGTCTTGCATTTCCTGCACTTGCAGGCAGGTTGTTTACCACTAGTCCCAAAGATGCTTGCTCCTTGGAAGAAAAGCAATGACAAACATAGACAGCATATTAGAAAGCAGAGACATTACTTTGCCTACAAAGGTCCATATAGTCAAAGCTGTGGTTTTTCCAGTAGTGATGTGTGGATGTGAGAGCTGGACCATAAAAAAAGCTAAGCACCAAAGAACTGATGTCTTCAAATTATAGTGCTGGAAAAGACTCTTGAGAGTCCCTGGGACACCAAGGAGATCAAGCTGTCAATCCTAAAGGACATCAACCCTGAATATTCATTGGAAGGACTAATGCTAAAGCTGAAGCTCCAATACTTTGGCCACCTGACACAAAGAGCCAACTCATTGGGAAAGACTGATGCTGGGAAAGATTGAGGGGAGAAGGGGATGACAGAGGATGAGATGGTTGGATGGCATCAATGAACATGAGTTTGAGCAAACTCCAGGAGATGGTGAAGGACAGGGAAGCCTGGTGTGCTGTAGTCCATGGGGTCACAAGACGTTGGACATGACTGAACGACTGAACAACTACTTGGAAAGCCCTGATCAATATGCACACAACAGTTCTAAAAATTTTTCAGTAAAATTCTGAGAAGGTATCTCAAGAATAGACAAATTGAGATGTAATATAATTGGCAACATTTTATTGGAACATAAGTCCATTTTATGTTCATCCTTTCTTGAAAAAGGGAGTGAGCTCTTACAGGACTTATTTTTGATGAGGGAAAGAACCAAAAGAGGGGAGGAAAAACAGATATGACAATGCCAGGGACAGTTTTATCTCAGAAAGCAAGGAAGTCTGGGGCTTTGCATGTTTCTAGTTATTTCTAGCCAACTTCCCCTCCTTACTACCATATGATGGGGATGGAAACCAGGTAACTAAGAAATACTTTGTTGTATTAACCGTTTTTCTGGAAGTTCCATTCTATCACTTTGCCTTATATTTAGTCAAAGTTGATAACAGCCATCAAATGGCACCAAACTGCAGCTGCATCAAGAGTTTGCTTCAGGAGCCAGAACCCTCCAGGTATCCTGAGCAGTTCTGCACACCCTTGCCTGAATCATATCATTGACTTCACAGTAATGGGGCACTTACTTTTAGTGAAAAATATTTTGGAATTCCATGTTATCATGTTAAAGTAGAATCTTAAAGCATTAGGAAATTGATCAGTATATAAAAAGAACATAAAACATTATAACAAAATTTATTATATTCCAGAAATACAAAGTTCATTTCATATGAGAAAATCAACTAAAGTAGCTCAACACACTCATAGAAAACAAGAAGGAAATCATAATATCAATTCAATAGAGGCATAAAAAGCACTTGGCTTCCCAAGTGGCTCAGTGGTAAATAATCTGCCTGCTAATGCAGGAGAAAGGAGACACAGGTTTGATTCCTCGGTTGGGAAGATCCCCTGAAGGAGGAAATAGTAACCCATTCCAGTATTCTTGCCTGGAAAGTCCCATGGGCAGAGGAGCCTAGAAGGCTACAGTCCATATGGCCGCACAGTGTCAGACATGTCTTAGCAACTGAGCACACACAATATAGAGGAGGCAAAATTTTACTTCTGCATTTTAGTGGCTAGCTGATCCTGATAATTAAATTGACATGAGACAGATTAATAGAAGAAAAGCATACAAATTTATTTGATATGTCTAATGTGACACAGGAGCACTTAAAAGGCATGAAGACCCAAAGAAATACAAAACCTATGCAGATGACACCACCCTTATGGCAGAAAGTGAAGAGGAACTAAAAGCCTCTTGATGAAAGTGAAAGTGGAGAGTGAAAAAGTTGGCTTAAAGTTCAACATTCAGAAAATGAAGATCATGGCATCTGGTCCCATCACTTCATGGGAAATAGATGGGAACACAGTGGAAACAGTGTCAGACTTTATTTTGTGGGGCTCCAAAATCACTGCAGATGGTGACTGCAGCCATGAAATTAAAAGACACTTACTCCTTAGAAGAAAAGTTATGACCAACCTAGATAGCATATTCAAAAGCAGAGACATTACTTTGCCAACGAAGGTCGGTCTAGTCAAGGCTATGGTTTTTCCTGTGGTCATGTATGAATGTGAGAGTTGGACTGTGAAGAAGGCTGAGCACTGAAGAATTGATGCTTTTGAACTGTGGTGTTGGTGAAGACTCTTGAGAGTCCCTTGGACTGCAAGGAGATCCAACCAGTCCATTCTGAAGGAGATCAGCCCTGGGATTTCTTTGGAAGGAATGATGGGAAAGCTGAAACTCCAGTACTTTGGCCACCTCATGCAAAGAGTTGACTCATTGGAAAAGACTCTGATGCTGGGAGGGATTGGGGGCAGGAGGAGAAGGGGACGACAGAGGGTGAGATGGCTGGATGGCATCACTGACTTGATGGACGTGAGTCTGAGTGAACTCCGGGAGTTGGTGATGGACAGGGAGGCCTGGAGTGCTGGGATTCATGGGGTCGCAAAGAGTCGGACACGACTGAGTGAATGAACTGAACTGAACTGAAATGTTTTGTTGGAGAAGGAAATGGCAACCCACTCCAGTATTCATGCCTGGAGAATCCTATGGACAGAGGAACCTGATAGTCTATGTTTATAGTCCATAGGGTTGCAAAGTCTTGTTCCTGACTTTAGGGGAAATGCTTTCAATTTTCCACCATTGAGGATAATGTTTGCTGTGGGTTTGTCATATATAGCTTTTATTACGTTGAGGTATGTTCCTTCTATTCCTGATTTCTGGAGAGGTTTTATCATAAGTGGATGTTGAATTTTATCAAAGGCTTTCTCTGCATCTACTGAGATAATCATATGGCTTTTATTTTTCAATTTGTTAATGTGGTGTATTACATTGATTGATTTGCGGATATTGAAGAATCCTTGCATCCCTGGGATAAAGCCCACTTGGTCATGGTGTATGATCTTTTTATTTATTTATTTATTTCTTCTTCCCATCCTGAACCCTCCTCCCTCCTCCCTCCCCTACCCTCCTTCTGGGTCGTCCCAGTGCACTAGCCCCAAGCATCCAGTACCGTGAATTGAACCTGGACTGGCGACTCGTTTCATACATGATATTATACATGTTTCAATGTTATTCTCCCAAATCTCCCCACCCTCTCCCTCTCCCACAGAGTCCATAAGACTGATCTATACTTTGCTGGATTCTGATTGCTAGAATTTTGTTAAGGATTTTTGCATCTATGTTCATCAGTGATATTGGCCTGTAGTTTTCTTTTTTTGTGGCATCTTTGTCAGGTTTTGGTATTAGGGTGATGGTGGCCTCATAGAATGAGTTTGGAAGTTTGCCTTCCTCCGCAATTTTCTGGAAGAGTTTGACTAGGATAGGTGTTAGCTCTTCTCTAAATTTTTGGTAGAATTCAGCTGTGAAGCTGTCTGGACCTGGGCTTTTATTTGCTGGAAGATTTCTGATTACAGTTTCAATTTCCATGCTTGTGATGGATCTGTTAAGATTTTCTATTTCTTCCTGGTCCAGTTTTGGAAAGTTGTACTTTTCTAAGAATTTGTCCATTTCTTCCACGTTGTCCATTTTATTGGCTGATAGTAGTCTCTTATGATCCTTTATATTTCTATGTTGTCTATTGTGATCTCTCCATTTTCATTTCTAATTTTATTGATTTGATTTTTCTCCCTTTGTTTCTTGATGAGTCTGGCTAATGGTTTGTCCATTTTATTTATCCTTTCAAAGAACCAGCTTTTGGCTTTGTTGATTTTTGCTATGGTCATCTTTGTTTCTTTTGCATTTATTTCTGCCCTAATTTTTAAGATTTCTTTCCTTTCACTAACCCTGGGGTTCTTCATTTCTTCCTTTTCTAGTTGCTTTAGGTGTAGAGTTAGGTTATTTACTTGACTTGTTTCTTGAGGTGTGCCTGTATTGCTATGAACTTTCCCCTTAGGTTGCTTTTACAGTGTCCCACAGATTTTTGGTTGTTGTGTTTCCATTTTCATTTGTTTCCATGCATATTTTGATTTCTTTTTTGGTTTCTTCTGTGATTTGTTGGTTATTCAGCAGTGTGTGGTTCAGCCTCCATATGTTGGGATTTTTAATAGTTTTTCTCCTGTAATTGAGATCTAATCTTACTGCATTGTGGTCAGAAAAGATGCTTGGAATGATTTCAATTTTTTTGAATTTACCAAGACAATATTTATGGCCCAGGATGTGATCTATCCTGGAGAAGGTTCCATGTGCGCTTAAGAAAAAGGTGAAATTCATTGTTTTTGGGTGAAATGTCCTATAGATATCAATTAGGTCTAACTGGTCTATTGTATCATTTATAGTTTGTATTTCTTTGTTAATTTTCTGTCTAGCTGATCTATCCATAGGTGTGAGTGGATATTAAAGTCTCCCACTATTATTGTGTTATTGTTAATTTCCCCATTCATACTTGTTAGCATTTGTCTTACATATTGCTGTGCATGTACCTAGGGACACCTTATCTTTGACAAAGGAGGAAGGAATATACAGTGGAGAAAAGACAATCTCTTTAACAAGTGGTGCTGGGAAAACTTGTCAACCACTTGTAAAAGAATGAAACTAGAACACTTTCTAACACCATACACAAAAATAAACTCAAAATGGATTAAATATCTAAACATAAGACCAGAAACTATGAAACTCCTAGATGAGAACATAGGCAAAACACTCTCCGACGTACATCACAGCAGGATCCTCTATGACCCACCTCCCAGAATATTGGAAATAAAAGCAAAAATAAACAAATGGGATCCAATTAAAAACAAAAGCTTCTGCACAACAAAATAAACTATAAACAAGGTCATATAAACACTGATGAAATCAAAGAGGACACTAATAGATGGAGAAATATACCATGTTCATGGATCAAAAAAATCAATATAGTGAAAATGAGTATACTACCCAAAGCAATCTATAGATTCAGTGCAATCCCTATCAAGCTACCAATGGTATTTTTCACAGAACTAGAACAAAAAATTTCACAATTTGTATGGAAATACAAAAAACCTCGAATAGCAAAAGCTATCTTGAGAAAGAAGAATGGAACTGGAGGAATCAACCTGCCTGACTTCAGGCTCTACTACAAAGCCACAGTCATCAAGACAGTATGGTACTGGTACAAAGACAGAAATATAGATCAATGGAACAAAATAGAAAGCCCAGAGATAAATCCACTCACGCATAGACACCTTATCTTTGACAAGGAGGCAAGAATATACAGTGGAGAAAAGACAATCTCTTTAACAAGTGGTGCTGGGAAAACTGGTCAACCACTTGTAAAAGAATGAAAGTAGAACCCTTTCTAACACCATACACCAAAATAAACTCAAAATGGATTGGAGATCTAAATGTAAGACCAGAAACTATAAAACTCTTAGAGGAGAACATAGGCAAAACACTCTCTGACATACATCACAGCAGGATCCTCTATGACCCATCTCCCAGAATATTGGGAATAAAAGCAAAAATAAACAAATGGGACCAAATTAAACTTAAAAGTTTCTGTACAACAAAGGAAACTATAAGCAAGTTGAAAAGACAGCCTTCAGAATGGGAGAAAATAATAGCAAATGAAGCAACTGACAAACAACTAATTTCAAAAATATACAAGCAACACCTACAGCTCAATTCCAGAAATAAACGACCCAATCAAAAAATGGGCCAAAGAACTAAATAGACATTTCTCCAAAGAAGACACACAGATGGCTAACAAACACATGAAAATATGCTCAACATCACTCATTAACAGAGAAATGCAAATTAAAACCACAATAAGGTACCATTTCATGACAGTCGGAATGGCTGTGATCAAAAAATCTACAAGCAATAAATGCTGGAGAGGATGTGGAGAAAAAGAAACCCTCTTACATTGTTGGTAGGAATGCAATCTAGTAAAGCCACTATGGAGAACAGTGTGGAGATTCCTTAAAAAACTGGAAATAGAACTGCCATATGACACAGCAATCCCACTGCTGGGCATACACACTGAGGAAACCAGAATTGAAAGAGACATGTGTATCCCAATGTTCATCACAGCACTGTTTATAATATCCAGGACATGGAAGCAACCTAGATGTCCATCAGCATATGAATGGATAAGAAAGCAGTGGTACATATAAATAATGGAGTATTACTCAGCCATTAAAAAGAATACATTTGAATCAGTTCTAATGAGGTGGATGAAACTGGAGCCGATTATACAGAGTGAAGGAAGCCAGAAAGAAAAACACCAATAGAGTATACTAACGCATATATATGGAACTTAGAAAGATGGAAACGACAACCCTGTATGAGAGACAGCAAAAGATACACAGATATATAGAACCGTCTTTTGCACTCTGTGCGAGGTGGGGGGAATGATTTGGGAGAATGGCATTAAAACATGTATAATATCATATAAGAAACGAATTGCCAGTCCAGGTTTGATGCATGA
Source organism: Bos javanicus (assembly GCF_032452875.1). Lineage (NCBI taxonomy): Eukaryota > Metazoa > Chordata > Mammalia > Artiodactyla > Bovidae > Bos > Bos javanicus. The sequence continues at coordinate 59,929,066 of NC_083872.1, forward strand.
TACAGGGTGCTCGGGGCTGGTGCATTGGGATGACCCAGAGGGATGGTATGGGGAGGGAGATGGGAGGGGAGTTCCGGATGGGGAACACGTGTACACCCGTGGTAGATGAATGTTGATGTATGGCAAAACCAATACAATGCTGTAAAGTAAAAATAAATAAATAATAAAATTAGAGATAAACTAAACTGAATATTAAAAATGGTTGATAAAGTTAAAACAAGGTAGAAGTGAGTAATGACTTCTAATGTTTGAGCATTTCTAACTGGGGAAATACCACCTAACAAAATGAGAAGAAAAGTATGAGTAATAACACTTAATCATTAAGAGTTAACAAAATAAAGTCAGATCAGACTGAGCTTTCTCATCCTGGTTTGCCTATGTGCTTGATAGTCAATTGTCTTGACTTTACAGAAAGTCTTATTTCTCAGTTTAATAAAAGAACACTAAGGTCCAGTGAGCAAAGAACATGTGCCTGGGATTTAGGTGAGGTGAAACTGAAAAGAATGACAAATTTCTTGAAGGCTTGTTCCATTATAGGACTCAGCGTGTTGCATGAAAGATTCTGTATTTTGCAAGCAAAAGAGTGCCAGTAAAACATGCCTAAATAAACTGAAGACACATTTATCTAAAACATTATTACTACTTTAATCTCATCTCATGGCATCCCATTACATTTTTAACCATAGCTGATTGTAGAGTCATAACTAGCTAATTTTACTAAATGGGAGTGTTCATGGTATTTAATCCTGACTCAGTTGCTGCTACACTAACAACAATTATATTAAAAATTTAGCCTCCTTTTATTTATTTTTTTTAATTTTATTTTATTTTTAAACCTTACATAATTGTATTAGTTTTGCCAAATATCAAAATGAATCCACCACAGGTATACATGTGTTCCCCATCCTGAACCCTCCTCCCTCCTCCCTGCCCATACCATCCCTCTGGGTCGTCCCAGTGCTCTAGCCCCAAGCATCCAGTATCGTGCATCGAACCTGGACTGGCATCTCATTTCATACATGATATTTTACATGTTTCAATGCCATTCTCCCAAATCTTCCCACCCTCTCCCTCTCCCACAGAGTCCATAAGACTGTTCTATACATCAGTGTCTCTTTTGCTGTCTCGTACAAAGGGTTATTGTTGCCATCTTTCTAAATTCCATATATATGCGTTAGTATACTGTAATGGTGTTTTTCCTTCTGGCTTACTTCACTCTGTATATTAGGCTCCAGTTTCATCCACCTCATTAGAACTGATTCAAATGTATTCTTTTTAATGGCTGAGTAATACTCCATTGTGTATATGTACCACTGCTTTCTTTATCCATTCATCTGCTGATGGACATCTAGGTTGCTTCCATGTCCTGGCTATTATAAACAGTGCTGCGATGAACATTGGGGTACACGTGTCTCTTTCCCTTCTGGTTTCCTCAGTGTGTATGTCCAGCAGTGGGATTGCTGGATCATAAGGCAGTTCTATTTCCAGTTTTTTAAGGAATCTCCACACTGTTCTCCATATTGGCTGTACAAGTTTGCATTCCCACCAACAGTGTAAGAGGGTTCCCTATTCTCCACACCCTCTCCAGCATTTATTACTTGTAGACTTTTGGATCGCAGCCATTCTGACTGGTGTGAAATGGTACCTCATAGTGGTTTTGATTTGCATTTCTCTTCTAATGAGTGATGTTGAGCATCTTTTCATGTGTTTGTTAGCCATCTGTATGTCTTCTTTGGAGAAATGTCTATTTAGTTCTTTGGCCCATTTTTTGATTGGGTCATTTATTTTTCTGGAGTTTAGCTGTAGGAATTGCTTGTATGTTTTTGAGATTAGTTGTTTGTCAGTTGCTTCATTTGCTATTATTTTCTCCCATTCTGAAGACTGTCTTTTCACCTTGCTAATAGTTTCCTTTGATATGCAGAAGCTTTTAAGGTTAATTAGGTCCCATTTGTTTATTTTTGCTTTTATTCCCAATATTCTGGGAGGTGGGTCATAGAGGATCCTGCTGTGATGTATGTCAGAGTGTTTTGCCTATGTTCTCCTCTAGGAGTTTTATAGTTTATGGTCTTACGTTGAGATCTTTAATCCACTTTGAGTTTATTTTTGTGTATGGTGTTAGAAAGTGTTCTATTTTCATTCTTTTACAAGTGGTTGACCAGATTTCCCAGCACCACTTGTTAAAGAGATTGTCTTTAATCCATTGTATATTCTTGCCTCCTTTGTCAAAGATAAGATGTCCATATGTGCGTGGATATATCTCTGGGCTTTCTATTTTGTTCCATTGATCTATATTTCTGTCTTTGTGCCAGTACCATACTGTCTTGATGACTGTGGCTTTGTAGTAGAGCCTGAAGTCAGGCAGGTTGATTCCTCCAGTTCTATTCTTCTTTCTTAAGATTGCTTTGGCTATTCGAGGTTTTTTGTATTTCCATACAAATTGTGAAATTATTTGTTCTAGCTCTGTGAAGAATACTGTTGGTAGCTTGATAGGGATTGCATTGAATCTGTAAATTGCTTTGGGTAGTATACTCATTTTCACTATATTGATTCTTCCAACCCATGAACATGGTATATTTCTCCATCTATTAGTGTCCTCTTTGAATTCTTTCACCAATGTTTTATACTTTTCTATATATAGGTCTTTAGTTTCTTTAGGTAGATATATTCCTAAGTATTTTATTCTTTCCATTGCAATGGTGAATGGAATTGTTTCCTTAATTTCTCTTTCTGTTTTCTCATTATTAGTGTATAGGAATGCAAGGAATTTCTGTGTGTTGATTTTATATCCTGCAACTTTACTATAGTCATTGATTAGCTCTAGTAATTTTCTGGTGGAGTCTTTAGGGTTTTCTATGTAGAGGATCATGTCATCTGCAAATAGTGAGAGTTTTACTTCTTCTTTTCCAATTCGGATTCCTTTTATTTCTTTTTCTGCTCTGATTGCTGTGGCCAAAACTTCCAAAACTATGTTGAATAGTAATGGTGAAAGTGGGCACCCTTGTCTTGTTCCTGACTTTAGAGGAAATGCTTTCAATTTTTCACCATTCAGGATAATGTTTGCTGTGGGTTTGTCATATATAGCTTTTATTATGTTGAGGTATGTTCCTTCTATTCCTGCTTTCTGGAGAGTTTTTATCATAAATGGATGTTGAATTTTGTCAAAGGCTTTCTCTGCATCAATTGAGATAATCATATGGTTTTTATTTTTCAATTTGTTAATGTGGTGTATTACATTGATTGATTTGCAGATATTGAAGAATACTTGCATCCCTGGGATAAAGCCCACTTGATCATGGTGTATGATCTTTCTAATGTGTTGTTGGATTCTGATTGCTAGAATTTTGTTAAGGATTTTTCTCCTTTTAATATTCCACTTTAATATAAGAAATATCTAAATAAATTGTTAGTTAAAATAATAAATATATCACTATTATGAATAAGCAAAACTAAATTTTCTATTTTATTGTGCAGCTTCCTATTCTTCAGGAGAAGATGAAACCTTTTCAAAAAAAAAAAAAAAAGATGTTTCTGAATCATTGCTCAAAAATATAAATTCTTGGATTTAAAGAAGACCTGAATATTATTTTTTAAACACTTTATTGAGGAATAATTGGTTTGAAATAAGCAGTATGTATTTAAATAAAACAACTCTGTGAGTTTTATGGCCAATAAAAACACCACTGCATCAAGATACAGAATATTTCCTTCATTTCCAAATGGTTGACTAGGCCTCTTTTCAGGCCATTCTTCCCTCCAAACCCATCTCCAGATAACCAGTGATCTGGATGGTATGTAATAGAATCATACAGCATGTCATCTTTTCTCTCAGGCTTCTTCACTGTGTAAAATGATTTTGAGATTTCTTCATTTTATCATGTATAAGTAACCCATTCTTTTTATTGAGGAGTAATTTTCCATTTTCCATTGTACATATATACCAAATTTTGTTTATGCGCTCTTAAATAAATGGGCAATTGATGTTTGATCAGCTTTTAGATATTGTGAATACAGCTGATATGTGTTCATATGTGTTTGCCTAGTTTGTTTTCCTTATCTTTGCTGATTTTTGAAGTCTGAGATTTTGAGATCTCATAATAAATATGTTTGATTTGAAGAGACTACCAGGGAAACATGTGAAAATAAAGAACAAACAAAAAAAAAAATATTTACTGAACAAAATCTATTAAATCTCAGGAAGACTGAGAATCTGACATTTGAGCCAGAACCCACTCCTTCCCTGCCCTCTCTCATCCCAGCAGAGCTGAAAGTGCACTCAAGCAAGTACAGGCAGGGACATAGTCATCCCTCTGCCCCTGGATCACAGTCAAAGGCTACGATGTCCCCTTGATTGTTGTTGCTGCAAACATTACTTATCCCCACCAGCTCCACATTGAACAAGGTCTATGCAATGCAAGGGTAGCTAAAACATATGATGATCTCTACCCAGCCCCCATTCAAAAGCTCTACCCTAAGAATGCCAGGCCAAGAGTACTGGGCCCCAATTCCAGCTACTCCCATTCTCTTAAAGGACAGAAGTTTTGTGATAAGAACACCATAGGCTAGTGACCTCACTCAGAAAACTTCTGCTAAAGCAGGAGTGTCATTCTAAGCAAAGTGGACCACTGTACCTGCTTGTTTCAGAACAGATGAACACAGGTTTTACCTAGAAAGAAAGTTGTACCATGATAGTGGAGGCCCCCACAGCTCTCTCCACTTGAACTGACTCTATTTAGAAAAGCATGTGTAGGCAATTCAAGCTTAAGTGAACTCCAAAACTTAATAAATATTTGGTATAGGCAATTAAGAGGAGACTAGTGGTCCCATGAGAGTGAAAGGCTAACTGTAGATCAACTACAAGGCTATGCTGTGCACAGGGCCATGCTCATTAAGTTCGGTTCAGTTTAGTCACTCAGTCGTGTCTGACTCTTTGTAACCCCATGACCTGCAGCACACCAGGCCTCTCTGTCCATCACCAACTCCCGGAGTCCACCCAAACCCATATCCATTGAGTCGGTGATACCATTCAACTATCTCATCCTGTCATGCCCTTCTCCTCCTGCCCTCACTCTTTCCCAGAATCAGGGTCTTTCAAATGAGTCAGCTCTTCGCATCGGGTGGCCAAAGTATCGGAGTTTCAGCTTCAACATCAGTCCTTCCAATGAACATCCAGGACTGATCTCCTTTTGGATGGACTGGTGGATCTCCTTGCAGTCCAGGAGATTCTCAAGAGTCTTCTCCAACACCACAGTTCAAAAGCATCGATTCTTGGGTGCTCAGCTTTCTTTATAGTCCAAATCTCACATCCATACATGACCACTGGAAAAACGATAGCTTTGACTACACAGACCTTTCTTGACAAAGTAATGTCTCTACTTTTTAATATGCTGTTTAGGTTGGTCATAACTTTCCTTCCAAGGAGTAAGTGTCTTGTAATTTCATAGCTGCAATCACCATCTGCAGTGATTTTGGAGCCCAGAGAAATAAAGTCAGCCACTGTTTCCCCATCTATTTGTCATGAAGTGACAGGACCTGATGACATAATCTTTGTTTTCTGAATGTTTAGCTTTTGGCCAACTTTTTCACTCTCCTCTTTCACTTTCATCAAGAGACCCTTTAGTTCTTCACTTTCTACCAGGAGGGTGGTGTCGTGTGAGTATCTGAGGTTATTGATATTTCTCCCAGCAATCTTGATTCCAGCTTCTGTTTCCTCCAGCCCAGCATTTGTCATGAGGTACTCTACATCAGTACAGTCATTTCAGTTGCTCAGTCGTGTCCAACTCTTTGCGATCCCATGAATCACAGCACGCCAGGCCTCCTTGTTCATCACCAACTCCCGGAGTTCACTCAAACACACGTCCATCGAGTTAGTGATGCCATCCAGCCATCTCATCCTCTGTCATCCCCTTCTCCTCCTGCCCCCAATTCCTCCCAGCATCAGAGTCTCTTCCAATGAGTCAACTCTTCACATGAGGTGGCCAAAGTACTGGAGTTTCAGCCTTAGAATCATTCCTTCCAAAGAAATCCCAGGGCTGATCTCCTTCAGAATGAACTGGTTGGATCTCCTTGCAGTCCAAGGGAGTCTCAAGAGTCTTCTCCAACACCACAGTTCAAGTACTCTGAATATAAATAAATAAATAAACAAACCAGGTGACAACATACAGCCCTGACGTACTCCTTTTCCTATTTGGAACCAGTCTGTTGTTCCATGTCCAGTTCTAACTGTTGCTTCCTGACCTGCATACAGATTTTTAAAGAGGCAGGTGGTCTGGTATTCCCATCTCTTTCAGAATTTTCCACAGTTTATTGTGATCCCCACAGTCAAGGGCTTTGGCATAGTCAATAGAGCAGAAATAGATGTTTTTGGGGAACTCTCTTGATCTAACTATGTGCTGATGGTTGCAGTTGCACTCCCAACCTGGTCGTTTTCTGGCCTGAGGTGATCCAGCCCTCAGGTCTACAGGCTCTATGGTCAGATTAATGGAAAACTCTAAGAGGGTTTACACCAAAGGGGACCTTTCCAGATATCTGCTGCCAGTCCCGTCGTCCCTGTGGTGAGTCCCTGCTGACTGATGCCTCCTCAGGACACCCTCCAACAAAAGCAGGTAGTTCAGTCTGTTTCCTGTGGAGTCACTGCTCCTTTCTTCCTAGTGTTGGTGCACAAGGTTTTGTTTGTCCTTTAAACTGAAGTCTCTGTTTGCCCTAGTCCTGTGGAAGTCTTGTAATCAAATCTTGCAGGCCTTCAAGGTCAGATTCCCTGGGGATTCCTAGTCCCTTTGTCAGGTCCCCAGGTTGAGAAGCCTGATGTGGGTTTCTGAACCTACACAACAGAAGGAGAACTACTTTGGTATTATTGTTCTCCAGTTTGTGGGTCACTGACCCAGCAGGTTTGGGGTTTGATTTTATCATGATTGTGCCCCTCCTACTGTCTCACTGTGGCCTCTTCTTTGTCTTTGGATGTGGAGTATCTTTTTTTAGTAGGTCCAGCATCCTCTTGGCAATGGTTGTTCAGCAACTTGTTGTGATTTTAGTGTTCTCACAGGAGGAGATGAGTGCACATCCTTCTACTCTGTCATCATGAACGGGAAGCTGCCTATATCTTTTTGAATTATGGTTATCTGTGGGGTGACTTTGAAGTAACATAGGTATTAGCAAGATCAGACTGTCATAGCTGCATCTGTGATTGCAAGGCATGAGAAGAGGTGGTATTAAAGTATCACAGAAGCCTGGCAATCTCTTCAAGACTGAGAACCATGGTGAGGTTTGCCCACTAGATGCTAGAACCAAAATAAGAAACAATCCAAGAAGCATACTGAAAGAGAAAGAAATACCTTCTCTTCTTATATCCTCACTTCTGCCTCTATACTGTTAAAGCAGCCATAGACAAAAGGTAAATGAATGAGGGCAAGATTTGCTCTAGAGGCTATAGTTGTATGATCACTACTCTAGAGTATACAAAGATTCCACAACAAGTATTTTGGGAAATAAGAAACCATTTCTTTAGTGCAAATTTGGCATAATGTATTCTGTTAGTTTCTGTTATCTAATGAGTTTATTATTTTGCCTTCAGTTCTAATATATTTTTCCTGGATATAGTGTTTTCATTTGGTCTTCCATTGTCCTGTATTTTAGCACTTTAAGGATAGTATTCTATTGTCTTCAGTTTTGAATTTTTCTGACCAAAATCTATGCTTTACTTTTTGCTTGATAATATATGTTTGTTTGTTTGTTTGTTTTCCTTCTTGTTGCTTTGACAGTATTTTCCATCCCTTTTCAGAAAATTTATCCTGCTGTGCATTCATTCCATTTTCTTTCTGTTCCTTTTCTTGGGTTTTTGTGAAGTTTCTTGTATCTGTGTGTTTAGAGTTGCTTCCACTTTCAAAAGAAAATTTCACCATTATAGTTACTAATATTTTTCTAATCACCTCCTTTCTAATTTTATTTGTAATATTTTCTCAGTTATCACTGAATGCCTGTCAGGTTTTTGTTTTTCATTTTTAACTTTATGATTGTGTTTGATTTGTTTCAATTGTTTTGTATTTATGTTTAAATTTTCCTTGAATTGTTTCCTTTTTCTCAGGTATCACAGTCATTTGCTGCTTATTATACAGTATCTAAATATGGTTGGTTCATTTAATTTCTACAAAGTTTACATTTTGTGATGGAAGCCAGGTCTTATAGTAATTACTTGTTCATGAGTAGATGTGGAAGCATCTTAAACTCTGTATTTTTTCCATGTTACCTGAATTTTATAAATGTAGTATAATGAGTTTATTAATATATTCATTTCACACATTCCAGTGAGAATGTTTTATTCTTTGTATATTGAAGTCCATTAGTTGTTAATATTGTGGATATAACTTTTGAAGCTAAATTATTGATGGGTGTTATGGCAAAAATGGCAGAGTAGGAAGACCTTGAGTTTACCTCCTGCCACAGACACACCAAAATTGCAACCACTTACAAAGCAGCTATCTATATAAGTAACCTAAGGACTGTCAGAAAAATTTTCCACATCTAAAGACCTGAAGGAGGAACAACAGTGAGGTGGATAGGAGAGGCAGAGACACATTATACTCAGGACTGACACCCCTGGGTTAGCAACGCACAAGTGGAAGGAGTATCATATGTAGACGTCGTTGCCAATTAACACACAGCTGTTCAACATCCCCACATTAGGCTTCCGAGTGCAGGAGGGCCTGCACAGGGAAGAAAAGCCCTCAGAAAATCTAGCTTTGACAGCCTGCAAGCTTTCTCTTTGGAAAAGCTGGAAGGCTATAGGAAGCAGAAACATCACTCTTTAACCATGAATACAAAATGTCACACACTCTAAGTCCCAGTACACAAGCAGTAATTTGAAAAAGCAAGGGTCAGACCCACCTGATCATCTTGGAGAGCCTCCTGGATAGGTGAAGGCAACTGAGACTCCCCCTTGGAAAGGGAACACTGGAAGTAGCAATTTTGAGGAGCTCTTTCTACTGTGATGACATCAGCCTACCAAGTGTCATTTTGGAAACTTAAACCTATCAGTACTGGAGGACATACCCACCCATGATCAGTTCCAGCAGGTCAGTTACAACCCAAACTCCATTGAGCTGTGCAGACAGCAAATCAGGGACCCATCGCCACCCCCAGGAGGCCAACACCAGCCTGACTACCCCTTGGCTAAGCAGACAGCTGCATGAGGACCTGGCCCTACTCTCCAGTGGGCCAGTAGCAGCACTATCCACCACCCCTGGCTACTCAACCAATCATGAGGATGGGATCCCTTACCCTCCAGTGGGTTCAAAGCAAATGTACAACGCATAGCCACATAGCCAACTCAGCTGGGCTCCAACCCCACCTGCCAGCATGCCTAATATACTAACTGCTACCATTACAGAAGGGTACATGCTTCCCATATGAGGGCAGCACTGGGCTTATACCTCTGATGACCAAATGAGAGAATGCTTCTGGACCTCATTGGATGTTTCCTGCACAAAGTCACTTCTCCAAGATTGAAAACTATAACTGATGTACATAGGAAAATACATAGAGAACTGGGCAAAATAAGGAGACAGAGAAATAGATTCCAGATGATGAAATAAGACAAAGTCTCAGAAAAAGAACTAAACGGAGAGGAGATAATCAATCTACTCGATAGAGAGTTGAAGGTAATGATCTAAAAGTGCTCATGGAACTCAGAAAGAAAATGAATGAACACAATAAGGATTTCAGCAAAGTTAGAAACTGTAAATAAAAATCAAACAGAGCTGAAGAATACAATAGCTGAAATAAAATCCACACCAGAAGGAATTATCAGTAGATTAGATCAGAGGAATGGATCAGTGCTCTGAAAGACAGGTAATTGGTAATTACACATGATGAACTTAAAATAGAAAAGAATTTTTTAATTATAATAATCTAAGAGACTCTGGGGATGACATCAAGTATGCCAATATTCACACTATAGAGATCACAAAAGGAAAAGAGATAAATGGAGAGAAAAATTATATGAAGAAATAATAGCTGAAAACATCCCTACCCCATGAAGGAAAAAGACCCCTAGGTCCAGGAAGTATAGCAATTCATGTTAGATTAATTCATAGATCCACAACAAGACACATTAACATTAAATTATCAACTATTAAAAATAATGAGAGAATCTTAAAAGCAGCAAGATAACAACAAATAGTTACATTCAAAGAAATTTGTATAAGACTATCAGGTGACTTTTTAGTAGAAAATAGGCAGGCCAGATGGAGAAGGAAATGGCAACCCACTCCAGTGTTCTTGCCTGGAGAATCCCAGGGATGGCGGAGCCTGGTGGGCTGCCATCTCTGGGCTCACACAGAGTCGGACACGACTGAGTGACTTAGCAACAGCAGCAGCAGGCAGGCCAGAAATGAGTAGCATGGGCATGATGCATTCAAAGTGATAAAAGGAAAAACCTGCAACTAAGAATACTCTACCCAGCAATGTAATTATTCAGATTTGAAGAAGAGATAAAGATTTTTTCCAGACAAATAAAAGCTAAAATGGTTAAGAATCATTATACTGGCTTTATAAGCAATGGTAAAGGAACTGTAAGCAGATAAAAAAAAAAAAAAAAAAAAAAAAACACAACAAAAAATGGGAAACTTATGAATGAGAAATATCATTGGTAAAAAAAAAATATAAAGTAGTGGATCAACCATTTATAAAGTTATAAGAAGGTCAAAAGACAAAAGTAGTAAAATATTTTATACTCACAATATGTGATAAGGATAGCCAAAGCAAAAAGATATAAAATATGGTGTCAAAACCATTATAGGTAGGACATGGATTTAAAATGTAAGGCTGCTAGAATGCAAAAGATTCCACCTACCAATGCAGAACATATGGAGATATGGGTTCAATCCCTGAGCTGGGAAGATCCCCTAGAGTGGGAAAAAGCAACATACTCCAGAATTCTTGTCTGGAAAATTCCATGGACAGAGGAACCTTGTGAGCTACAGCCCTTGGGTGGCAAAGACTTGAACACAACTGAGCGCTGAGCACACATACATGCACATTCAAACTTAAGAGATCATCCAGTTAAGCATATGTATAGAAAGAAAGAATGATAGGTAGATAATGCTGAGTTGCTAAATTTTGTCTGACTCTTTGTAACCCCATGGACTGTAGCCTACCAGGCTCCTCTGTCCATAGGATTTTCCAGGCAGGAATACTGGAGTGAGTTTCCATTTCCTCCTACAGGGGATCTTCCTGGCTCAAAGATTGAACTGATGTCCCCTGTGTCTCCTGCATTAGCAGGCAGATTCTTTACCTTGAGCCATCTGGAAAGTCAGACAGATAAATGTTGTTTTAAATATATATATATATATATATATATATATATATATATATATATATATGTCATCTTCCTATATATAGTAACCTATATATACCATCTTCAAGTAGTCTTTAACCCCACAATGCAAGGACATATAAATATCAACAATTCAGTCAGTGTGGTCACCTCTTAACTAATTGAAAATAAATGTTATCTGATCATCTCAATAGATGCACAAAAACTTTTGCAAGATTAAACATCTATTAATGATAAAAATGCTGAACAATGAGAGTCTAGAGGGACTATATCTCAACATATTAAATATAACATATGCAGAAATTTCATCCAAAAACTGCAGAATATACACTCTTTTCAAGTGGACACAGAAAATTCTTCAGGATAAATCACATGCTAGGCCACAAAGCAAGTCTCAGTAAATTTAGGAAGACTGAAATCATAATAAACATCTTTTCAGACCACAGAGATATAAGACTAGAAATCAAGTATAATAAAATAGCTGCAGAAAACCTTCAGAGACAAAATCATGTGGAGATGAAATAATTTGCCCTAAAATAAATGATGGGTCATTGCAGGAATCAATGAAGAAATCAAAATAACTGGAGACAATTGGAAAATGAAAAACAATGATCCAAATTGTAGGAAGCAGCAAAAGAAGTTCTAAGAGAGAAGATTATACTGGTATAATTCTACCTCTGGAAAGAAGAAAAATCTCAAATAAACAATCTTATACATAAAAGAACTTGAAAAAAGAATAAATTAAAACAATCAGACTACAAAGTGGGTAGTAAGAAAGAACAATGGTCATAGAAGAAATAAATAGAGCATAAAAAATGGAAAAGACTAATGAAGCAAATATCTGATATTTTAAAAGATAACAAAATTGATAAGCTTTTAGCTAGACTCACCAGAAAAAAAGAGAGAGAACCCAAATCTATAAAATCATAAATAAAAGTGAAGTTACAACCAACACCACAGAAACACAAATTATAAAACATTACTAAGAAAAACTGTATGCCATTAAAATGGACAATTTAAATGAAAAGGACAGATTCCTAGAAATGTATAATCTAAGACTGAATCAAGAAGAAAGAAAATGTGACAGACTGATTGCCAGTAAAAAACAGAATTCCAAGAAAGAAACAGCTTCACAGGTGAATACTACCGAACATTTCAAGGAGAGTTAACACCTATCCTTCTCAAACTATTCCAAAAATTAACAGTGTGAAGATTCCTTAAAAAACTGGAAAATACAACTGCCATATGACCCAGCAATCCCACTACTGGGCATGCACACTGAGGAAACCAGAATTGAAAGAGACACGTGTACCCCAGTGTTCATCACAACACTGTTTATAATAGCCAAGACATGGAAGCAGTCTAGATGTCCATCAGCAGACGAATGGATAAGAAAGCTGTGGTACACAAATGGAGTATTACTCAGCCATTAAAAAGAATACCTTTGAATCAGTTCTAACGAGGTGGATGAAACTGGAGCCAATTATACAGAGTGAAGTAAGCCAGAAGAAAAACACCAGTAGAATATACTAATGGATATACATGGAATTTAGAAATATGGTAACAATAACCCTGTGTGCGAGACAGCAAAAACAGACACAAATGTATAGAACAGTCTTTTGGACTCTGTGGGAGAGGGAGAGGGTGGGATGATTCAGGAGAATGGCATCGAAACATGTATATTTATCATATATGAAATGAATCGCCAGTCCAGGTTCAATGCATGAGACAGGATGCTCGGGGCTGGTTCACTGGGATGAGTCAGAGGGATGGGATGGAGAGAGATGTGGAAGGGGGGTTCAGGATGGGGAACATATGTACACCCATGGCTGATTCATGTCAATGTATTGCAAAAACCACTACAATATTGTAAAGTAATTAGCCTCCAATTAAAATAAATAAATTTATATTCAAAAAGCAAACAAAAATTGAAGAGGAAGGAACAGCTTTCAAACTCATTCTATGAGGCCAACATCACCCTGATGACAAAACCAGACAGGACACCACAACCAAACAAAAGGCCAGCATCATGTTTAACATAAATGCAAAGTCCTCAACAAGATATTAACAAAAAATTTTTGAACAATATGTTAAAAGTATCATACACCATCTTCAAGTGGGATATACCCCCAGCATGCAAGTATGTGTCAGTACCAACAATTCAGTCAATGTCATCACCTCCTAGCTAATTAAAAATAAAATCTATATGATCATCTCAGTAGATGCATAAAAGCTTTTAACAAGATTTAACATCCATTATGACTAAAATGATCAACAATAAGGGTCTAGAAGGACTATATCTCAACATAATAAAGGTCATATATTACAAGTCCCCATCCAACCTCATACCTAACATTGAAAAGCTGAAAATGCTTCCTCTAAAATTAGAAATTAGACAAGGATGATAAAACAAAAGAAAAGAAAAAGAATCTGAATTGGAAAGAAAGAAAGAAAACTGTCAATGTTTACAAAAGAATATACTATATAGAGAAAATCATAAAGATGCCATCAAAAATCTATTAGAAATAATATATGCATCAATAAAGTTGCACGATAAAAAAATTATATGCAGAAATCTGTGTAGCATAGTGTTTCTATATACTAACAGTGAACTACCAGAAAAAGAAATTAATAAAAATTAAATTTACAATTGCATCAGAAAATAAAGTACCTACACTTAAGTCTCATTAAAGAGGTAAAAGATCTGAACTTGGAAAACTAGATGCTGATCAAAGAAATTGAAGACATCGCAAACAAATGGAAAGATATGCCATACTCATGGATTGGAAGAATTAATATTATTAAAATGACAATACTACACAATGCAATCTACAGATTCAATCCAATCTCTATTAAAATGCCAATGGCATATTTGGGCAGAACTGCAACAAGTAATTCTAAAATTTGTATGGAAACACAAAAGATCCATATAGCTGAAACATTCTTGTGAAACATGGGCAAAACTGAAATTATTGTGTTTCTTTATTTCAAATTATACTACAATGCTAAGTAATCACAACAGTATAGTACTGTCACAAAAATATACACATAGATCAGTGGAACAGAATAGAGAGTCCAGAAATATGTCCAGGTTCATACATCAATTAATCTACAATAAAGGAGGAAGAATACACAATGGGGAAAGACAGGCTCTTCAATATATGGTGCTGAGAAACTTAGATAGATATATGCAAAAGAATCAAACTGGTGTACTTTCTCATACCATGTACAAAAGTAAACTCAAAATGGATAAAAATGTAAATGTAAGCTCTGAAACCACAAAACTCGTAGAGGAAAACACAGGCAGTAAACTCTTTGACATCAGTCTCAGTAATGTGTATATTTTGAGGAGGAAGGATCTGTTTCTTCTGTCAAGGGAAACAGAAGCAAAAATAAACAAATGGGACTACATCAACCGAAAACCTTTGCAGATGAAGGAATCTTTGAACAAAATGAAAAGGCAGCCAACTGCATAGGAGAAAATATTTGCAAACAATATATCTTATAAGAGGTTAATATTCAAAATATGCCAAAAAATACCATATACAACTCAACTTCAAAAACAAAAGTAACCAAACAAACAAAAAAGAACCAAAAAGCAATCTGATTAAAAGCAAGCACAGGATCTGAGTATCCATTTTTCACAAAGACATATGATTGTCAACAGGCCTTAACTAACCTTAATTAGTATTCTCCTTTTTAAAATATCTAAACAGCTTTCTCTTCCTCTACTGGTTAAACTTTTACTAATACTGTATTATAATAAAAAGAAGACTGGTTCCCACATCATTTTGCTGTCTATACACTTATAAAACCCAGATAAAATCTAAAAATTATTTTTTTTAATTTAGACAGTTATTTTCTAAAAATAAAATTGAATTACAAACATATTTAGTAAAAATGGCATTCTTAGAAAATTAGGCTTGTTAAGTAGCAAAGACTGTGACTTTAATGTAGTCTTTCAGTCACTGTGTAGTTTTGAAAGAATTTTCAAATATAGATCCTGATCTTAAACTGTTTTTACAAAGGATTTCTTTAAATGTGTTAAATACTATCATATCTTCCAAAATAACCTCTAACTGTTTTGTATTTAAATAAAGGAATACATAGAATTATCACCCATTATCTCACTTTGAATTTGTGATTTAGTGGGCATTTGTCTTATCATGAATTACACCTACATTAAGAAGCATAGATAATTACAAATTGAAGTGGGATTTTTTATTTTTGAAATCATAACTATAATTTACTACATAACTTAAAATATTTACTTATCTAAAACTTTCCTCATATGCAAACTTTTAAATCTCTTTTCTATGCTTACCGATATGTATGTTGAGATTATACCATAAAGTTTTTCTTTGTCAGTACAGAAAATAAAGTCCAGAAATATTTCCCAAAGGATATACACAACTATAGAAGGAAAAGTTCCTTGTATTTGGACTATTATTAAACTGTTCCTGAGGTTATTTCAGTCCTTATGGACGACAGCCCTGGAGTCTACACTTATGTCTCCATAATTGACTTCACGATTACTCCTCTCCCAGTGGAATCCATCATAGAGGATGAGTAAAAGCTCAATGCTAAAATACTCTTGAAAAAGGTATCAGAGATTTAAAAACAACTGAGGCCACTAAAACACCACTTTTGATTCACTAGCTCATGATCACAGACTCTGGGTGACACAAGGTTGCTATGATCTTTAAATATCCATAGTTATCCAGTTATCCTTACTTTAAGACATATCAGGTATACTAGAATTCAGGAAAGGGATTTTCTTTACATATATCACTGAAGTTTACTTTCTCTGTCTAAAGGGTGAGACTCTTGAATTGATGCAGCCTTGGTAGAAAGTTGTTCATTGCGGTATAAGGATTGGAATATTCACCAGCTTCTCTCTTTGCTTTAAAGAGAGGGCCAAGTAATTATGACATGTTTTAAAATTTAATGACTATTAATGCAAGTTCAACATTTGTAATGAAGCAATTAAATTCATGTATTTGGGGGAATGACTTTGATATGAGAAAAGTAAAGTATGTTTAGAAGTAGAGTTAGAGAACTTTATCTACTCAGTGATTTTTTATTTTACTTAACACACCAATATTGTCTAATCACATTGTTTTCAAAGATGGCTCCAATAGCAATGGAAACTAAATATATTGAGGTAAAATAAAGTAAAAATATTTCAAATATTTTTAATACTGTCATGTAATGACACAAATACTGACTTAGCTATCATAATGGCTATAAACACTACCATAGAGATTCCATGCAATATGCTTATTTTAGATAAGATGTAATACTCCTAATATGGATAAGATACTTTTTAACAATAAATATAGCAAGAATAGAAATTCAGAATGTGAGTAATCTTAGACAATAAAATATGCTAATTTCTTGCAGAAATCCTTGCCAATGTATGATTTAAATAAAATAAGCATATAACTTCTTTCATTGTCTAATAGAATAACAATTCCTGAAGTTTAGTAATATCTAAATCCAAATTCATGCATTTTATTGACGTTAAAATTGTTTTGTATACCTTTTTCATTAAGAGGTAAATAATGTATAGCTACATATAAGAGTGTATTGATGAATTGATGACTCAAAGCCGCAGTTTCATTTCTTTTGCCTTCTGCCTCTCAGCAGTTGTCTGCCATGGGTGACAGGGGAACAAGCAACTACTCAGAAGCGACTGACTTCATTCTTGCCGGCTTCAGGGTCCGCCCAGAACTTCACATTCTCCTCTTCCTGCTATTTCTGCTTATCTACACCATGATCCTTCTAGGAAATGTTGGCATGATGGTCATTATTATGACTGACCCCAGGCTGAACACACCAATGTATTTCTTCCTAGGCAACCTCTCCTTCATTGATCTCTTCTATTCATCTGTTATTGCACCCAAGGCTATGAGCAACTTCTGGTCTGAGAGCAAGTCCATCTCATTTGCAGGCTGTATTAGCCAGTTCTTTCTCTTTGCTCTCTTCATTGTGACTGAAGGATTTCTCCTAGCAGTCATGGCTTATGACCGCTTCATTGCCATCTGCAACCCACTCCTCTACTCTGTCCAGATGTCAACACATCTCTGTGTTCAGTTGGTGGCTGGTTCCTATTTTTTTGGCTGCATCAGCTCAGTTCTTCAAACCAGCATGACATTTACTTTATCCTTTTGTGCATCTCGAACCATTGACCATTTTTACTGTGATGACCGTCCACTTCAGAAGATTTCTTGCTCTAATCTCTATATTCATAAGTTGATTTCTTTTTTCTTATGCAGCATTATCATTTTGCCTACCATAATTATCATTATTGTGTCATATATATATATTGTATCCACAGTTCTAAAAATACGCTCCACTGAGGGGCGAAAGAAAGCCTTCTCCACTTGCACCTCTCACCTAGGAGTCGTGAGTGTACTGTATGGTGCTGTGTTTTTTATGTATCTCACTCCTGATACATTTCCTGAGCTCAGTAAAGTGGCTTCCTTATGTTACACCCTAGTCACTCCTATGTTGAACCCTTTGATTTATTCTCTGAGGAACAAAGATGTCAAAGAAGCTCTGAGAAAGAGCCTAGAGAAAAGATACTTAAATTCTATTTTTACAGTCATGTAAATGAAAGTCCTGGGAATTACAACAACTTGGGGAAGCAACTGACTAAAAAGTTGTACCCATTGATCTTAGAAATACTTAATCATAAAGTTTTCATTTATTAGAATTTCATGTACTTAGAGCTGAAAAGTACATTTGGACTCTGGTTTGCCTGTTTTGATTTAAGAATGGAATAACTTCCTCTGTGCTTCATCTTCAATTTTCTTGCATTAGTATCATGTGTTATGTGGATATAAATGTACTTTGTAGAGGTAGCACAAGCTAATGTAATAAGCAAATGAAATATCATATTTACTGAAGAAACTTTTGTGAACTCTTGATGAGAGAATCACTCTGCCGTTCACAGTGTGAAGGCTGACATGTAAGTAACTCTTAATTGCCCAGAGGCTAAATGAATTTATTTCATGGTTTCTCTGACAGGAATAATTATATCTGCCCATCATTTGAATATTGATTAATCTGATAAAATATTTTTGGATGTCCTTCCTTTTTACAAGAAAACTGTAATAAAATAAATGAGGAAATTTAATATTTTGTTATATGTGCCTTAGTGAGAATTATTTCAATTCAATATTTATTGAACTTTTATGTACACTTTGCCCTATAAAAATTCCTAGGCATAAGTAATTTCTCTACTTGAGGTCACAGTAATTGAGGGGAAAATATCTGACTAGAGAGCTAACATGCCATATGTTAAACCCAGTCATAAAAGCAAATATAGAAATATGTATAGAGTGCAGTCTTTAAAGATGAGTGATCTAAATGATCAAGGAAAATTTCAAAACTTCTTGAAATTTAGTTCTTGATTTTAATGCACAAGAGAGGGAGTAAGAGAAACCTAGAAGGCAATTCTTGGAACTCATACAGACCTATATAACAAGACAAGAAAGATTTCTTTTATTCTGCAGGCAGCAGGGGAAGCACTGTGGATTTTTAAAAGGATATATTGTTATCAAATTTGTATTTTAGAAAAATTGCATTTTAACTTTGGGTAGCTAAATATTCATGGAAGAAGAGAATCACAGAAAGCCTCTGATTATCCAAATGAGAGGTTATGATTGTTTTAATGACAGCAGTCTTACATGAGACAGTGAAGAGAGGGAATATCTTTAAAACCATGGATAAACTAAGTTGAATATTGGGGTGGTTAATAAAATGAGGTCTCGTGGAAGTGAATAATTATTTCAATGTTTAAGAATCTCTCACTGGGAAAATGCTGCCTCATAAGATAAAGAAGAAATTAGGATTAATAATATTTAACCATTAAGAGTTTGGAGAAGGAAATGGCAATCCACTCCAGTTCTATTGCCTGAAGATTCCCATGGACAGAGGAGCCTGGTGGGCTACAGTCCATGGGGTTGCAAAGAGAAAGACATGACTGAGCGACTTCACTACACTTCACTTCAATTCACTTCAACCATTAAAAGTTAAGAAAATATTCTCAGAACTCAGATTGAGCTTTCAAATTCTGCTTTTGCCTATGTGTTCCAAGGTCAACTGTCTTGACTTTGCAGAAACTGTTGTTTCTCAGTTTAATATAACTAACTATCCTTATTTAATATTTTCCATTTAAAATATCCAATCAACCTTCTCTTCCTAAACTGATTAAGCTTTTACTAATACTGAATTATAATAAAAGAGAAGGTCTGGTCCCACATCATTTTTGCTATCTATACACTTTAAAAACACAGATGAATTCTAAACATAATTTTTAATTTAAAAACTGGTTTTTAAAAAATAATATTAAAATTATCTGATAAAAATATTTTAGAAAAATTACATTCTTATCAAGTTGGGCTTACTAAATAGAGTAGTATGTCTCTGATGTTAATGTAGTCTTTCAGTCACACTGCAGTTTTAAAGGAATTTTTAAATAGAGATCCTAATCTCATAAGCATTTTTGCTAAAGATATAAAGTTACTTGTATGAATGTTATCTTTCCCTTCAGTATATTTTTTAACTGTTTGGTATTTAAATATAGGAGAACAACATTAGCAACCATAATCTGTTTTTGAATTTGTGATTTAGACGGCATTTGTCATATCCTGAAACATAGCTATATCAAGATATATAGGTAATAATTTCAAGTGAATTTTTCTCTTTTCCCCTTGTTTTTGACTATTATTAGACTATTTGTTTGTACCTAAGGTTACTTCAGTCCTCATGGACAACAGCCCAAGAGTCTTCACTTATGGCACCATAATTGACATTACGATTACTCCTCTCCCAATGGAATCCATCACAGAAGATGAGCAAAAATTCAATGCTGAAATATCGTGAGGAAGGTTTCACAGGCTTTAAATAACTAACACCATCATAAACACCACTACCCATACTCAAGTTCATGATCATGGACTCTGGACGATGCAAGTTACTATGGTCTTTAAATATCCATGGTTACCCAAGTATATTTATCTTAAAACACCTAAGGTGTAACAGAATTCAGGAAAGGGATTTCCATTTTGTATATCAGTGAAGTTTACTTACATTATCTAAACAGTGAGATGTCTTGAATTGATGGAGCCTTGGTAGAAAGTCATTCACTGCAGTGTAAGGATTGGAATATTCACTACCTTCTTTCTCTGCCTCAAAAAGAAGTTTAAATGACTGTGATATTTGTTAAATGAGTGTTAATGGAAATGAAATATTTTTAAAGAGGCAATAAAAATGTATATATTGGGAGAATGGCTTTGACCTGAGAAAAGGAAAATATTTGAAAATTCCATTAGAGAACTTTATCTTCACTTAGTGAATTTTGGATGTTTTCAATTATGCCAATAATGTCTATTTTATTCTATTTTCAAAGATGGCCTACATAAATAAGGAAAATGAAATATATTGAGCTAAAATAAGGTAAAAATATTTTCAATTTATTTACTACTGTCATGTAATGAATCAAACACTAACTTCATTTTCATGAGGGTTGTAAACACTATCATATAGATTACATTGGAGAAGGAAATGGCAACCCACTCCAGTGTTCTTGCCTGGAGAATCCCATGGATGGGGAAGCCTGGCAGGAGGCCGTCTATGGGATCTCACAGAGTCGGACATGACTGAAGCGACTTAGCAGCAGTAGCATAGATTACATGAGATACTTCTATTTTAGATAATGTGCATACTACAATTTTAGATGAAAAACGCCTCTAGGTTTAAACATTTTAAGAATAGAAATTTAGAATGTGAGTGATTTTAGGCAATAAAATAGGCTAATTTCTTGCAGAAACCCCTGCCAATTATGATTTAAATAAAATAACCAAAGGATATCTTTCACTGCTTAATAGAATAACAGTTTAAGAAGCCTAATGACATCTACTTCAAATTTTTGCATCTTCCTGACATTAAAATTGTTTTGTATGCAATATCTTATTAAGCAGTAAATAATTTAATTCTACATTTAAGAAAGTATTAACAGCACTGGAATCAAAGCCACAGTTTCATTTATTTTGCCTTGTGGCTCTCAGCAGATTTCTGCCATGGATGACAGGGAAACAAGCAACCACGCAGAAGTGACTGAGTTCATTTTTGTAGGCTTCAGGGTCCGCCCATAGTTCCATATTCTCCTCTTCCTGCTTTTTCTGCTTGTCTATGCCATGATCTTTCTAGGAAATATTGGCATGATGGTCATTATTATGACTGATCCCCAGGTGAACACACCAATGTATTTCGTCCTAGGCAACCTATCCTTCGTTGATCTCTTCTATTCATCTGTTATTGCACCCAAGGCTATGAGCAACTTCTGGTCTGAGAGCAAGTCCATCTCCTTTGCAGGCGGTGTGACCCAGCCGTTTCTCTTTGACCTCTTCATTGTGACCGAGGGGTTTCTCCTGGCAGTCATGGCTTATGACCGCTTCATTGCCATCTGCAACCCACTCCTCTACTCTGTGCAGATTTCAGCACATCTCTGTGTTCAGTTTGTGGCTGGTTCCTTTTTTTTTGGCTGTATCAGCTCAGTTATTGAGACCATCATGACATTTACTTTATCCTTTTGTGCTTCTCGGAACATTGACCATTTTTACTGTGATGAGCGTCCACTTCTGAGGATTTCTTGTTCTGATCTCTATATTCCTAATATGGTATCCTTTTTCCTATGCACCATTATCATTTTGCCAACCATAATTGTCATTATTGTGTCTTATATATATATATTTTATCCACAGTTCTAAAAATACACTCCACTGAGGGGCGAAAAAAGTCTTCTCCACTTGCAGCTCTCACCTGGGAGTCGTGAGTGTATTGTATGGTGCCATCATCTTTATGTATGTCATCCCTGACAGATTTCCTGAGCTGAGTAAAGTGGCCTCCTTGGGTTACACCCCGATTACTCCCATGTTGAATCCTTTGATTTACTCTCTCAGAAACCAAGATGTCAAAGAAGCTCTTAGGAAGATTCTGGGGGGAAAACCTATTTTTATTTAATTCTATATTAACTGAAAATAGAATTAAGTAAATGTAATATTCTTAAAGTGCTGAGCTTTATAATAATTTAGAGAAGAACTAATTCAAATCTTAAGAGACTTTATTTGTTTGAATCCCATATATGAAGAATATATACTTTGGAAGATGTATTTGGACCTAATCAGAATACATACATCAGGAAGATGGACTCTATTTTGTCTGGCTGTTGATTTTAAAATGGAATGACTTTCTCTGTACTTCCTTTTGGATAATGATAATGGTTTCCATGTAATTTGTTTTTAGGACATATATATTCCAAGTTCTGACTCTTTGAGGCTGTTGTTTGGGATATATTGTTTATCTTGAGTCACTACCATATATTATATATATATATATATATATATATATATATATATATATATATACTTGGTAGAGGTAACACAATCTGATGTATTAAGAAAGACAGAACAAAATACTGGATTTACTAAAGAAATCTTTGTGAATGTCTAGTGACAGAATCAGATACTCTGCAGTACACAGTCTCAAGTGTGAAATGTAAGTAACTCTTAATTGTCCAGGGGCTAAATGAGTGGCACATTTATCTCATGGTTTCTCTGGCTGAAGCATTATTATTTCTCCCCTTCATTTGAATATCTACTAAACTGATAAATTGTTTTTTAAAATTGTACCTTTGCACAAGGAAGTTTTAATAAAAATAAACAAGAGTAAAGATAATTCATATTGTGTTATATATGCCTTGGTGAGAATTCATTCATCAAATTAATACTTATTGAATTTTTATATACTCTGTGCCCTATAAAAATTCCCAATTTTAAGTGATTTCTGTACTTGAGCTCACACTAATTGATGGAAAAATAGCTAAATAGAGAGCTATTAATAACATGTCAAATGGTAAATCCATTTAATAAAGTGAGTGAAATTCCTCAGTCATGTCCGATTCTTTGCGACTGTATGGGCAGTCCATGGAATTCTCTAGGCCAGGATACTGGAGTGGGTAGCCCCTCCCTTCTCCAGGGCATCTTCCCAACCCAGGGATTGAACCCAGGTCTTCTCCATTGCAGGCAGATTCTTTACTGGCTGAGCCATAAGGCTAGAAATTACAAAGACAGAGCAGCTTCTACAGATGAGTGATATAAATGATCAAGGAAAACTTCATAAGTACATTGTAAACATAAATGAACTTGAGCAAGGTGAAATAGAAAAGTTTCTGGGCAAAGGCAATTAAATAATGATATGTAAAACTTCTAAAAATTTAATTTCTGATACTAATGTAAAAGAGAGGGAGTGAGATTTAAGACTTAAAAGGAAATTCATGGAAATTGTGTACATCTATATAAGAAGACAAGGAGGTTGACTTATTTTATGCAGATCACAGGGAAGCACTAGGGATTTTTCTTCAAAGAATACATTGTGTTCAAATCGACATTTTAGAAAAATCACATTGGTAACTTGTGGTAGATAAATATTCATAGAAGAAGATAATTACTGTCTAATGACAGTGGAGAGAGGGAATACCTTTAAAATTACAGATAAACTAAACTGAATATTAATTAATGGTTGATAAAGTTAAAACAAGGTAGAAGTGAGTAATGACTTTTAATGTTTGAGCATCTCTAACTGGGGAAATACCACCTAACAAAATGAGAAGAAAAGTATGAGTAATAACACTTAATGATTAAGAGTTAACAAAATAAAGTCAGGTCAGACAGCTTTCTCATCCTGGTTTGCCTACGTGCTTGATAGTCAATTGTCTTGACTTTACAGAAAGTCTTATTTCTCAGTTTAATAAAAGAATACTAAGGTCCAGTGAGCAAAGAACATGTGCCTGGGATTTAGGTGAGGTGAAACTGAAAAGAATGACAAATTTCTTGAAGGCTTGTTCCATTATAGGACTCAGCGTGTTGCATGAAAGATTCTGTATTTTACAAGCAAAAGAGTGCTAGTAAAACATGCCTAAATAAACTGAAGATCACATTTATCTAAAACATTATTACTACTTTAATCTCATCTCGTGGCATCCCATTATATTTTTAACTATAGCTGATTGTAGAGTCATAACTAGCTAATTTTACTAAATGGGAGTGTTCATGGTATTTAATCCTGACTCAGCTGCTGCTACACTAACAACAATTATATTAAAAACTTAGCCTCCTTTTAATATTCCACTTTAATATAAGAAATATCTAAATAGTTAGTTAAAAATAATAAATATATAAATATTATGAATAAGCAAAACTAACTTTTCTATTTTATTGTGCAGCTTCCTATACTTCAGGTGAAGATGAAACCTTTAAAAAAAAAAGATGTTTCTGAATCATTGCTAAAAAATATAAATTCTTGGATCTAAAGATTTTTTTAAAAACTTTTTTTTAAAAAAAGCTTTTTTTTTAAACACTTTATTGAGGAATAATTGGTTTGAAATAAACAGTATGTATTTAAAGTGAACAACTCTGTGAGTTTTGTGGCCAATGAAAACACCACTGCATCAAGATACAGAATATTTCCTTCATTTCCAAATGGTTGATTAGGCCTCTTTTCAGGCCATTCTTCCCTCCAAACTCATCTCCAGATAACCAGTGATCTGGATGGTATGTAATAGAATCATACACCATGTCATCTTTTCTCTCAGGTGTCTTCACTTTATAAAATGATTTTCAGATTTCTTCATTTCTTCATGTATAAGTAACCCATTCTTTTTATTGAGGAGTAATATTCTATTTTCCATTGTACATATACACCAAATTTTGTTTATGCAGTCTTAAATAAATGGGCAATTAATGTTTGATCAGCGTTTAGATATTGTGAATACAGCTGATATGTGTTCATATGTGTTTGCTTAGTTTGTTTTCCTAATCTTTGCTGATTTTTGAAGTCTGAGATTTTGAGATCTCATAATAAATATGTTTGATTTGAAGAGACTACCAGGGAAATATCTGAAAATAAAGAACAAACAAAAAAATATTTACTGACAAAATCTATTAAATCTCAGGAAGACTGAGAATCTGACATTTAGCCAGGACTCACTCCTTCCTTTCCCTCTCTTGGCCCAGAAGAGCTGAAAGTGGACTCAGGCAAGTACAGGCAGGGACATAGAGATCCCTCTGCCCTTGGGTCACAGTCAAAGGCTACCATGTCCCCTTGATTGTTATTGCTACAAACATTACTTGTCCCCACCAGCTCCACATTGAAGAAGGTCTATTCAATGCAAGGGTAGCTAAAACATATGATGATCTCTACCCAGCCCCCATTCAAAAGCTCTACCCTAAGAATTCCAGGCCAAGAGTACTGGGCCCCAATTCCAGCTGCTCCCATTCTCTTAAAGGACAGAAGTTTTATGTTCAGAAAACCATAGGCTAGTGACCTCACTCAGAAACCTTCTCCTAAAGCAGGAGTGTCATTCTAAGCAAACTAGACCACTGTGCCTGCTTGTTTCACAAGATGAACACAGGTTTTACCTAGAAAGAAAGTTGTACCATGATAGTGGAGGCCTCCACAGCTCTTTCCACTTGAACTGACTCTATTTAGAAAAACATGTGTAGGCAATTCAAGCTTAAGGGAACTCCAAAACTTAAAAATATTTGGTATAAGCAATTAACAGGAGACTAGTGGTCCCATGAGAGTGAAAAGCTACCTGTAGACGAACCACAAGGCTATCTGGTGCACAGGGCCTTGCTCAGTAAGTTGAATTCAGTTTAGTTGCACTGTGCGATTCTTTGCAACCCCATGATCTGCAGCACACCAGGCCTCTCTGTCCATCACCAAACTCCCGGAGTCCACCCAAAACCATGTCCATTGAGTCAGTGACACCATTCAACCATCTCATCCTCTGTCATTCCTTCTCCTCCTGCCTTCAATCCTTCCCAGAGTCAGGGTCTTTTCAAATGAGTCAGCTCTTCGCATCAGGGGGCCAAAGTATTGGAGTTTCAGCTTCAACATCAGTCCTTCCAATGAACACTCAAGACTGATCTCCTTTAGGATAGACTGGTGGATCTCCTTGCAGTCCAAGAGACTCTCAGAGTCTTCTCCAACACCACAGTTCAAAAGCATCAATTCTTTGGTGCTCAGCTTTCTTCATAGTCCAAATCTCACATCCATACATGACCACGGGAAAAACCATAGCTTTGACTAGAAGGACCTTTGGTGACAAAGTAATGTCTCTGCTTTTTAATATGCTGTCTAGGTTGGTCATAACTTTGCTTCCAAGGAGTAAGCCTCTTTTAATTTCATAGCTGCAATCACCATCTGCAGTGATTTTGGAGCCCAGATAAATAAACTCAGCCACTGTTTCCCAATCTATTTCTCATGAAGTGACAGGACCAGATGCCATAATCTTAGTTTTCTAAATGTTGAGCTTTTGGCCAATTTTTTCACTCTCCTCTTTCACTTTCATCATGAGGCTCTTTAGTTCTTCACTTTCTACCAGAAGGGTGGTGTCATGTGCATATCTGAGGTTATTGATATTTCTCCTGGCAAACCTGATTCCAGCTTGTGCTTCCTCCAGCCCAGCATTTGTCATGATGTATTCTGCATCAGTACAGTCAGTTCAGTTGCTCAGTCATGTCCAACTCTTTGCGACCTCATAAATCGCAGCACGATAGGGCTCCCTGTTCATCTCCAACTCCCGGAGTTCACACAAACACACATCCATCCAGTCAGTGATGCCATCCAGCCATCTCATCCTCTGTCCTCCCCTTCTTCTCCTGCCCCGAATCCCTCCCAGCACCAGAGTCTTTCCAGTGAGTCAGCTCTTCGCATGAGGTGGCCAAAGTACTGGAGTTTCAGCCTTAGCATAATTCCTTCCAAAGAAATCCCAGGGCTGATCTCCTTCAGAAAGGACTGGCTGGATCTCCTTGCAGTCCAAGAGACTCTCAAGAGTCTTCTCTAACACCACAGTTGAAGTACTCTGCATATAAATAAATAAATAAATAAACCAGGTGACAACATACAGCCCTGTTGTACTCTTTTTCCTATTTGGAACCAGTCTGTTGTTCCATGTCCAGTTCTAACTGTTGCTTCCTGACCGGCATACAGATTTCTCAAGAGGCAGGTCAGGTGGTCTGGTATTCCCATCTCTTTCAGAATTTTCCACAGTTTATTGTGATCCACACAATCAAAGGCTTTGGCATAGTCAATAGAGCAGAAATAGATGTTTTTTGGGAACTCTCTTGATCTAACTATGTGCTGATGTTTGCAGTTGCACTCCCAACCTGCTTGTTTTCTGCCCTGAGGTGATTCAGCCCTCAGGTCTACAGGCTCTATGGTCAGATTGATGGCAAACTCTAAGAGGGTTTACACCAAAGGGGACCTTTCCAGACATCTGCTGACAGTCCTACCATCCATGTGGTGAGTCACTGCTGACTGATGCCTCCTCAGGACACCCTCCAACAAAAGCAGGTAGTTCGGTCAGTTTCTTGTGGAGTCACTGCTTCTTTCTTCTGAGTCTTGGTGCACAAGGTTTTGTTTGTTCCTTTAAACTGAAGTCTCTGTTTGCCCTAGTCTTGTGGAAGTCTTGTAATCAACTCTTGCAGGCCTTCAAGGTCAGATTCCCTGGGGATTCCTAGTTCCTTTGTCAGGTCCCCAGGTTGGGAAGCCTGATATGGGTTTCTGAACCTACACAACAGAAGGAGAACTTCTTTGGTATTATTGTTCTCTAGTTTGTGGGTCACTGACCAGTGGGTTTGGGATTTGATTTTTTCATGATTGTGCCCCTCCTGCTGTCTCACTGTGGCTTCTTCTTTGTCTTTGGATGTGGAGTATCTTTTTTTAGTAGGTCCGGCATCCTCCTGGCAATGGTTGTTCAGCAACTTGTTGTGATTTTAGTGTTCTCACAGGAGGAAATGAATGCACATCCTTCTACTCTGCCATCATGAACGGGAAGCTGCCTATATCTTTTTGAATTATGGTTTTCTGTGGGGTGACTTTGAAGTAACATAGGTATTAGCAAGATCAGACTGTCATAGCTGCATCTGTGATTGCAAGGCATGAGAAGAGGTGGTATTAAAGTATCACAGAAGCCTGGCAATCTCTTCAAGACTGAGAACCATGGTGAGGTTTGCCCACTAGATGCTAGAACCAAAATAAGAAACAATCCAAGAAGCATACTGAAAGAGAAAGAAATACCTTCTCTTCTTACATCCTCACTTCTGCCTTTATACTGTAAAAGCAGCCATGGACAAAAGGTAAATGAATGAGGGCAAGATTTGCTCTAGAGGCTATAGTTGTATGATCACTACTCTAGAATATACAAAGACTCCACAACAAGTACGTTGGGAAATAAGAAACCATTTCTTCTAGGGCAAATTTGCATAATGCATTCTGTTACTTTCCTTATGTAATGAGTTTTTTATTTTGCCTTCATGATCTGAAACAGAACATGTTTTTCCTGGATGTACTGTTTTCATTTGGTCTTCCATTGTCCTCTTTTAGCACTTTAAGGATAGTATTCTATTGTCTTCAGTTTTGAATTTTTCTGACCAAAATCTATGCTTTACATTTTGCTTGATAATATATATATATTTTTCCTTTTTGTTGCTTTTATAGTATTTTTCATCCATTTTCAGAAAATTTTTCCTCCTGTCCCTTCATTCCATTTTCTTTCTGTTCCTTTTACTTGGGTTTTTGTGAATTTTCTTGTATCTCTGTGTTTAGTGTTGCTATCCACTTTCAAATAAAATTTGAGCATTATAGTTTCTACTATTTTTCTAATCAGCTCCTTTCTAATTACATTTGCAATATTTTCTCAGTTATCATTGAATGTCTGTTAGGTGTTTTTATTTTGTTTTTGTTTTTCATTTTTAACTCTATGATTGTGTTTCATTTGTTCCAATTGCTTTGTATTCATGTTTAAATTTTTCTTGAATTGTTTCCTTTTTCTCAGGAATTATAGTCATTTGCTGCTTGTTGTACAGTATCTACATATGGTTGGTTCATTTAATTTCTACAAAGTTTAGATTTTGTCATGGAAGACAGATCTTATAGTAATTACTTGCTCACGAGTAGATGTAGAAGCATCTTAAGTTCTGTATTTTTCTATGTTATCTGAATTTTATATTTGTAGTATAAGCACACATTTCAGTGAGAATGTATTCTTCTTTGTATATTGAGGTGCATTAGTTGTTAATATTGTGGTTATGTCTTTTGAAGCTAAATTATTGATGGGGGTTGTGGCAACGATGACAGAATAGGACCTTACCTTGAGCCTACCTCCTCCCACAGATACACCAAAATTGCAACCACTTACAAAGCAGCTGTCTATATAAATAACCTAAGGACTGTCAGAAAAAATTTTCAAATCTGAAGACCTGAAGCAGGAGCAACAGTGAGGTGGATAGGAGAGACAGAGATACATTATAGTCAGGACTGACACCTCTGGGTGAGCAACTCACAAGTGGAAGGAGTATCATATGTAGACGTCCTTGCCAATGAACACACAGCTGTTCCACATCCCCACATTAGGCTTCTGAGTAAAGGAGGGCCTGCATAGGGAAGATAAGCCCTCAGAAAATCTAGCTTTGACAGCCTGCGAGCTTTTTATTCAGAAAAGCTGGAAGGCTGTAGGAAACAGAAACTTCACCCTTTAACTGTGCATACAAAATGTCACACACTCTAAGTCCCAGTACACAAGCACAAATTTGAAAGAGGCATGGGTCAGACCCACCTGCTCATCTTGGAGAGCCTCCTGGATAGGCTGAAGGCAACTGAGACTCCCCCTTGGAAAGGGAACACTGGAAGTAGCCATTTTGAGGAGCTCTTTCTACTGTGATGACATCAGCCTACCAAGTGTCATTTTGGAAACTTAAACCTATCAGTACTGGAGGACATACCCACCCACAGGTCAGTTTCAGCCCAAACTCCATTGAGCTGTGCAGACAGCAAATCAGGGACCCATCGCCACCCCCAGGAGGCCAACACCAGCCTGGCTGTCCCTTGGCTAAGCAGACAGCTGCATGAGGACCTGGCCCTACTCTCCAGTGGGCCAGTAGCAGCACTACCCACCACCCCTGGCTACTCAACCAATCATGAGGATGGGATTATAGTCCCTTACCATCCAGTGGGTTCAAAGCAAATGTACAACGCATAGCCACATAGCCAACTCGGCTGGAGTCCAACTCCACCTGCCAGCATGCCTAATATACTAACTCCTACCATTACAGAAGGGTACATGCATCCCATATGAGGGCAACACTGGGGCCTATGCCTCTGATGACCAAATGAGAGAATGCTTCTGGACCTCATTGGATGTTTCCTACACAAAGTCACTTCTCCAAGATTGAAAACTATAACTGATGTACATAGGAAAATACATAGAGAACTGGGAAAAATAAGGAGACTTAAAAATGCAATCCAGATGATGAAATAAGACAAAACCTCAGAAAAAGAACGAAATGAAGAGGAGATAATCAGTCTACTTGATAGAGAGTTGAAGGTAATGATCTAAAAGTGCTCATGGAACTCAGAGAATGAATGAACATAATAAGGATTTCAGCAAAGTTAGAAACTATAAATAAAAATCAAACAGAGCTGAAGAATACAATGACTGAAATAAAATCCACACCAGAAGGAATTATCAGTAGATTAGATCAGAGGAATGGATCAGTGCTCTGAAAGACAGGTCATTGGTAATTACACATGATGACCATAAAAAAGAAAATTTTTTTAATTAAAATAATCTAAGAGACTTTGGGGATGACATCAAGTATGCCAACATTCACACTATAGAGATCACAGAAGGAAAAGAGATAAATGAATAGAAATGTTATATGAAGAAATAGTGGCTAAAAACGTCCCTACCTCAGGAAGGAAACAGACCCCTAGGTCCAGGAAGTATAGCAATTCAAGTTAGATTAACTCATAGATCCACATCAAGACACATTAACATTAAATTATCAACTATTTTTTTTGTTTTTTTTTTCCAACTACAATTTTATTTTATTTTTAAACTTTGCAAAATTGTATTAGTTTTGCCAAATATCAAAATGAATCCGCCACAGGTATACAGAATCTTAAAAGCAGCAAGACAACAACAAATAGTTACATTCAAAGAAACTTGCAGAAGACTATCAGATGACTTTTTTAGTAAAAATATGCAGG
Organism: Bos javanicus; assembly: GCF_032452875.1. Classification (NCBI taxonomy): domain Eukaryota; kingdom Metazoa; phylum Chordata; class Mammalia; order Artiodactyla; family Bovidae; genus Bos; species Bos javanicus. Next base: position 59,960,513 of record NC_083872.1, read on the forward strand.
CCAGAAATGAGTAGCATGGGCATGATGCATTCAAAGTGATGAAAGGAAAAACCTGCAACTAAGAATACTCTGCCCAGCAACGTATTTATTCAGATTTGAAGAAGAGATAAAGATTTTTACAGACAAATAAAAGCTAAAATGGATAAGATTCATTATACTGACTTTATAAGCAATGGTAAAGGAACTTTAAGCAGAGAAAAAAAAAAAGACCACAACAAAAATGGGAAAATTATGAATGAGAAATATCATAGGTTAAAAAAAAAAAAATATATATATATATATATATATATATAGTGGATCAACTATTTATAAAGTTATAAAAAGGTTAAAAGACAAAAGCAGTAAAAATATTTTATACTCACAATATGTGATAAGGTTACCCAAAGCAAAAAGATATAAAATATGGTGTCAAAACCATTAAAGGTAGGACATGGATTTAAAATGTAAGGCTGCTAGAATGCAAAACAATCCACCTGCCAATGAAGAACATACTGGAGATATAGGTTCAATCCCTGAGCTGGGAAGATCCCCTGGAGTGGGAAAAAGCAACATACTCCAGAATTCTTGTCTGGAAAATTCCATGGACAGAGGAACCTTGTGAGCTACAGCCCTTGGGTGGCAAAGACTTGAACACAACTGAGCGCTGAGTGCACATACATACACATTCAAACTTAAGAGATCATCCACTTAAACATATGTATAGAAAGAAAGAATGATAGATAGATAATGCTGAGTTGCTAAATTTTGTCTGACTCTTTGTAACCTCATGGACCTTAGCCTACAAAGCTCCTCTGTCCACGGGATTTTCCAGGCAGGAATACTGGAGTGAGTTGCCATTTCCTCCTCCAGGGGATCTTCCTGGCTCAAAGATTGAACTGATGTCCCCTGTGTCTCCTGTATTAGCAGGCAGATTCTTTACCCTCAGCCACCTGGGAAGTCAGAGAGATAGATGTTTATATATATATAAACATATATATATATATGTCATCTTCCTATATATTGTAACCTATATGCCATCTTCAAGTAGTCTTTATCCCCAGCATGCAAGGACATATACATATCAACAATTCAGTCAATGTGGTCACCTCTTAACTAATTGAAAATAAATGTTATCTGATCATCTCAATAGATGCACAAAATCTTTTGCAAGATTAAACATCTATTAATGACAAAAATGCTGAACAATGAGAGCCTAGAGGGACTATATCTCAACATATTAAATATAACATATGCAGAAATTTCATCCAAAAACTGCAGAATATATGCTCTTTTCAAGTGGACACAGAAAATTCTTCAGGATAAATCACATGCTAGGCCACAAAGCAAGTGTCAGTAAATTTAGGAAGACTGAAATCATAATAAACATCTTTTCTGACCACAGAGATGAGACACTAGAAATCAAGTATAATAAAATAGCTGCAGAAAAGCTTCAGAGACAAAAACATGTGGAGATGAAATAATTTGCTATAAAATAAATGGTAGATCAATGAAGAAATCAAAATAACTGGAGACAATTGAAAGTGAAAAACAATGATCCAAATTGTAGGAAGCAGCAAAAGAAGTTCTAAGACAGAAGATTATACTGGTATAATTCTACCTCTAGAAAGAAGAAAAATCTCAAAAAGCAATCTTATATATAAAACAACTTGAGAAAAGAATAAATTAAAACAATCAGACTACAAAGTGGGTACTAAGAAAGAACAATGATCACAGAAGAAATAAATAAAATAGAGACTAAAAAAAAATGGAAAAACTAATGAAGCAAATATCTGATATTCAGAAAGATAACAAAATTGATAAGCTTTTAGCTAGACTCATCAGAAAAAAAGAGAGAGAGCCCAAATATATAAAATCATAAATAAAATGAAGTTACAACTAACACAACAGAAACACAAATTATAAAACATTACTAAGAAAAACTGTATGCCAATAAAATGGACAATTTAAAAGAAAAGGACAGATTCGTAGAAATGCATAATCTCCTAAGACTGAATAAAGAAGAAATATAAAATGTGAACAGACTGATTGTCAGTAAATAAGTTTAATCAGTAATAGTAGCATCCTAACAAACAGAATTCCAACGAACAAACAGCTTCACAGGTGAATACTACCAAACATTTCAAGGAGAGTTAACACCTATCCTTCTCAAACTATTCCAAAAATTTACAGTGTGGAGATTTCTTTAAAAACTGGAAAATAGAACTGCCATATGACCCAGCAATCCCACTGCTGGGCATACACACCGAGGAAACCAGAATTGAAAGAGACACGTGTACCCTAATGTTCATCACAGCACTGTTTATAATAGTCAGGACATGGAAGCATCCTAGATGTCCATCAGCAGATGAATGGATAAGAAAGCTGTGCTACATAAATGGAGTATTACTCCCCCATTAAAAAGAATACATTTGAATCAGTTCTAAGGAGGTGGATGAAACTGGAGCCTATTATACAGAGTGAAGTAAGCCAGAAAGAAAAACACCAATACAGTATACTAATGCATATATATGGAATTTAGAAAGATGGTAATGATAACCCTGTATGCGAGACAGCAAAAGAGACACAGATGTATAGAACAGTCTTTTAGACTCTGTGGGAGAGGGAGGGGGTGGAATGATTTGGGAGAATGGCATTGAAACATGTATATTAATCATATATGAAATGAATCGCCAGTCCAGGTTCGATGCATGAGGCAGGGTGCTCGGGGCTGGTGCACTGGGATGACCCAAAGGGATGGGATGGGGAAGGATGCTGGAGGGGTGTTCAGGATGAGGAACACATGTACACCTGTGGTGGATTCATGTCAATATATGGAAAAACCACTTCAATATTGTAAAGTAATTAGCCTCCAAAAAAAAAAAATTTATATTCAAAAAAACAAACAAAAATTGAAGAGGAAGGAACAGCTTTCAAACTCATTCTATGAGGCCAACATCACCCTGATGACAAAACCAGACAGGACACCACAACCAAACAAAAGGCCAGCATCATGTTTAACATAAATGCAAAGTCCTCAACAAGATATTAACAAAAAATGTTTGAACGATTTATTAAAAGTATCATACACCATCGTCAAGTGGGATGTATCTCCAGCATGCAAGTGTGTGTCAGTACCAACAATTCAGTCAATGTCATCACCTCCTAGCTAATTAAAAATAAAAGCTATGTGATCATCTCAGTAGATGCACAAAAGCTTTTAACAAGATTTAACATCCATTATGACTAAAATGATCAACAATAAGGGTCTAGAAGGACTATATCTCAACATAATAAAGGTCATATATTACAAGCCCTCAACCAACCTCATACCTAACATTGAAAAGTTGAAAATGCTTCCTCTAAAATTAGAAATTAGACAAGGATGATAAAACAAAAGAAAAGAAAAAGAATCTGTAATAGAAAGAAAGAAAGAAAACTGTCAATGTTTACCAAAAAATATACTATATAGAGAAAATCATAAAGATGCCATCAAAAATCTGTTAGAAATAATATATGAATCAATAAAGTTGCAGGATAAAAAAAAATATATGCAGAAATCTGTATAGCATAGTGTTTCTATATACTAACAGTTTGTATATAGTACCAGAAAGAGAAAGTAATAAAAATTAAATTTACAATTGCATCAGAAAATAAAGTACCTACACTTAATACTCATTAAAGAGGTAAAAGATCTGAACTTGGAAAACTAGATGCTGATCAAAGAAATTGAAGACATTGCAAACAAATGGAAAGATATACCATGCTCATGGATTGGAAGAATTAATATTATTAAAATGACAATACTATGCAAGGCAATCTACAGATTCAATCCAATCTCTATTAAAATGCCAAAGGCATATTTGGACAGATCAACAAATAATTCTAAAATTTGTATGGAAACACAAAAGATTCCAAATAGTCAAAACATTCTTATGAAAGATGGGCAAAACTGAAAGTATTGTGATCCTTTATTTCAAATTATACTACAATGCTAAGTAATCAAAACAGTATGGTACTGGCACAAAAATATACACATAGATCAGTGGAACAGAATAGAGAGTCCAGAAATAAGTCCAGGATTATACATCAATTAGTCTACAATAAAGGAGGAAGAATACACAATGGGGAAAGAGGCTCTTTAATATATGGTATTGAGAAACCTAGATAGATACATGCAAAAGAATCAAACTGGTGTACTTTCTCATACCATGTACAAAAGTAAACTCAAAATGGATAAAAACGTAAATGTAAGCTCTGAAACCACAAAACTCGTAGAGGAAAACACAGGCAGTAACCTCTTTGACATCAGTCTCAGCAATGTATATATTTTGAGGAGGAAGGATCTGTCTCTTCTGTCAAGGGAAACAGAAGCAAAAATAAACAAATGGGACTACATCAACCGAAAACCTTTGCAGATGAAGGAATCTTTGAACAAAATGAAAAGGCAAACCAACTGCATAGAAGAAAATATTTGCAAACAATACATTTTATAAGAGGTTTATATTCAAAATATGCCAAAAAAAACACATACAACTCAACTTCAAAAAAAAAAAGTAAACAAACAAAAAAGAAGCAAAAAGCAATCTGATTAAAAGCAAGCAGAGGATCTGAATATCCATTTTTCACAAAGACATATGATTGTCAACAGGCCTTAATTAACCTTAATTAGTATTCTCCTTTTTAAAATATCTAAACTGCTTTCTCTTCCTCTACTGGTTAAACTTTTACTAATACTGTATTATAATAAAAAGAAGACCTGGTGCCACTTCATTTTGCTGTTTATACACTTATAAAACCCAGATAAAATATAAAAATGCTTTTTTTTTTTAAATTTAGACAGTTATTTTCTTAAAAACAAAATTAAATTACAAACATATTTAGGAAAAATGACATTCTTAGAAAATTAGGCTTGTTAAGTAGCATACTATGACTGTGACTTTAATGTAGTCTTTCAGTCACCATGTAGTTTTGAAAGAATTTTCAAATATAGATTCTGATCTTTAACTATTTTTACAAAGGATTTTTTTAAATGTATTGAATACTATCATACCTTCCATTATATTATCTAACTGTTTTGTATTTAAATATAGAAATATATAGAATTATCAACCATTATCTCACTTTGAATTTGTGATAGGGCATTTGCCATATCATGAAATATACCTACATTAAGAAGCATCAGTTCAGTTCAGTTCAGTCGCTCAGTCGTATCCCACTCTGCAACCCCATGAATCGCAGCACAGCAGGCCTCACTGTCCATCACCAACTCCCGGAGTTCACTCAGACTCACGTCCATTGAGTCAGTGATGCCATCCAGCCATCTCATCCTCTGTCATCCCCTTCTCCTCCTGCCCCCAATCCCTCCCAGCATCAGAGTCTTTTCCAATGAGTCAACTCTTTGCATGAGGTGGCCAAAGTATTGGAGTTTCAGCTTTAGCATCATTCGTTCAAAAGAAATCCCAGGGTTGATCTCCTTCAGAACGGACTGGTTGGATCTCCTTGCAGTCCAAGGGATTCTCAAGAGTCTTCTCCAACACCACAGTTCAAAAGTATCAATTCTTCGGCGCTCAGCCTTTTTCATAGTCCAACTCTTACATCCATACATGACCACAGGAAAACCATAGCCTTGACTAGACGGACTTTTGTTGGCAAAGTAATGTCTATGCTTTTCAATATGCTATCTAGGTTGGTCATAACTTGCCTTTCAAGGAATAAGCTTCTTTTAATATAATGGCTGCACTCACCATCTGCAGTGATTTTGGAGCCCTAAAAATAAAGTCTGACACTGTTTCCACTGTTTCTCCATCTATTTCCCATGAAGTGATGAGACCAGATGCCATTATCTTCGTTTTCTGAATGTTGAGCTTTAAGCAAACTTTTTCACTCTCCACTTTCACCTTCATCAAGAGGCTTTTCAGTTCCTCTTCACTTTCTGCCATTAGGGTGGTGTCATCTGCATATCTGAGGTTACTGATATTTCTCCTGGCAATCTTGATTCCAGTTTGTGTTTCTTCCAGTCCAGCGTTTCTCATGATGTACTCTGAATATAAGTTAAATAAGCAGGGTGACAATATACAGCCTTGACGTACTCCTTTTCCTATTTGGAACCAGTCTGTTGTTCCATGTTCAGTTCTAACGGTTGCTTCCTGACCTGCATACAGATTTCTCAAGAGGCAAGTCAGGTGGTCTGGTATTCCCATCTCTTTCAGAATTTTCCACAGTTTATTGTGATCCCCACAGTCAAAGGCATTGGCATAGTCAATAAAGCAGAAATTGATGTTTTTCGGGAACTCTCTTGCTTTTTCCATGATCCAGCGGCTGTTGGCAATTTGATGTCTGGTTGGTCTGCCTTTTCTAAAACCAGCTTTGTTGGGAAGTGCAGTGCAAAATATCCTTGAAGGAGAAGGTCCTTGGGAAAATGGTGGAGGGCCAGAAGTACCCAGGCTTTGCGATAGCTGAAAAACATCTCCTGCTTTTAGCTATGCTTGGCGCCAAGATTTAATAGTATTAAAGATGTTGCTTGAGAAAATGGGTCATGGGATAAACACCTGGGTCATTTAGAATGTGCTGTCCTTGAAATATCTTTTACTGATTATGTCTTAAGCTCATACACGCTCTGCTAGCCATATACTCTATGCTCTTTGTTCCTGCTTCTATAAAAAGGCTCGACTGCAGAAATAAATTTGTCAGTCCTTGCAAGAGAGTGTCCGAGTGTTGTTCTTTCAGGTCTGTCATTTCCAAGTCGGGGAGAAAATCCCCATTAGTGGCGCCATGAACAGGGACATGAAAGGAAGCCTGAACAAAGCGACGAGCCCTGCAGAAAGAGGTAAGCAGGATGGGACAACATAGCAATAAGATTCCTTTCATTTCTATTATGCATCATTTTCTGAAACAAAATAGTATTAATATTTCAAGAGATCAATTTAACGACTGCTATCATATTTTACTGGAACAATTCATGGTTCCCAGAAGAGGGGACACTCAATCTAGACATATAGAAAAAGGTTAAAAGTAATGATTTTTGAGCATATCGGCAAGGGTTACATGATCACTCATACGGGCTATCATAGAACAAATTGAAGGGCATAACGTTGATTTGGAAGTAAAGACTATTCAGTCCCTACATGAATATGAGCTTAAGGAACAAGATATGCAAGGTGCTTTGAAATATAAGAATGTTATGCTCAATCAGACACAATCCTTAGAAAAACAACTTAGATACATATATATATATATATATATACAGGATGTGTCAAAACTGAAGCCACTTAGAACGGAAGTCATTTCATTCAATGGACAGCCCAAATCTGAGATTTTTCCTTCTGCTCCACCTGTAACAGCAGTTGCTAACTTTGCTCATACTAATCATTTCACTCCTCCTCGGGAGAGGCCTGCTTGTGCTTTTACTTTCCCAATACAGTTTAATCAACCTGCCCAAGGCCAAAATACTTGGGCTAATCTAGATTTTGGCATGTTGTCTAGCTTTAAGAAAGCATGCATTCTATATGGACCTACTTCTCCTTACTGTGTAGAATTCCTCAGAGGATGGGCTGATCATTGGATGCCATATGATTTTTTTCAAATAGCAAAGATGGTTCAAAATCTTCAACAATTACTTTAATGGCAAATATGGATTAATGATGAGGCCCAACAAATGATGATTGACCAACAATGTCGTGGTAACCCTTCCAATTTAACCTATGATATACTCACTGGAACAAGAGCCATGGCCTATATGATTACACAATTAGCTAATATTACGCCTCAGATGTTACATTTCATTAAAAAAACTGCCTACAAGGCGTGGCCAAGGTTGATAGCATGAACTCTGATGGTTCATTTGTTAAGATTATTCAAGGACATGAGGAGGAATATTCTCAATTTATAGGGAAATTAAAGGATGCAATCGAAAAATCTATTAAGGATGTGACTTTACAAAATATTATTTTAAAACAACTTGCTTTTGAAAACTCTAATGAGGAATGTCAATCCGTGCTTAGACCAATTCGAGAGACTGGCCCTCTTATGGAATATTTGAAAGCTTATAAGGATATCGGATCTATGTCCCATAGAGCACAATTGGTGGCATTAGAAACCTTTAATGTACAGAAAGCTGCTAATGCCAAATGTTTTAACTGCGGGAAGGCCAACCATATGAAAAAACAATGCCACCTGCCAACACAGGGCCAAAAAAAATACTACTACTTCTAATAAGAAGATACCCCCAGGAGTATGTCCAAGATGTAAAAAGGGGTTCCATTGGCTGAATGAATGTCATTCTAAATTTGATAAGGATGGAAACACATTGACCCCCGATGCACAACAAAAACAACAGGGAAACTAATAAAGGGGCCATCCTCTAGCCCCATTACAAAAGGAGGACCCAACGTATGATGCTACAAGCAGCTACATCTAAGAGTGCTTGCATTGATATACCTAGTCCTTATGACATGAATTAATGGAATCATATAACCCCCACAAAATTCCCACCGGATATTATGGCCCAATTCCATCTGGGATGGTGGGACTAATTTTGGGACATAAGCTGCACAATGAAAGGTTTAATGGTATTAACTGATGTTATGGATGAAGATTATAAAGGGGAAATACATGTTATGGTAAATATTGTGAAAATGGGGAATATACATTTACAAAAAGGGGAACATTTTGCACAATTATTACTTTTACCATATGTCAAACCAATGAAAGCATCTGATAAAATTTGGCAGGGAGGCTTTGGTAATACCAACCTTACTGCTGCACTATCCACCTTGTTAAAGGAACATCAGAAACCCATGCTCACTTTACGAATACGGGGAAAAAATTTCACAGGCATGCTAGACACCAGAGCTAACATTTTAATCATTAGAGGGGAAAAATAACCCCTTGATTGAGGTAAAATTGTGGCTCCTTCTAGACTACTAGGAGTGGATAAAACTGATGTAATAAAAAAGAAATCAAGAAAATGGCAAATGTTGATAGATCTAAGAAATATTTATAATACTATAATTCTTATGGGGCCATTACAACCTAAATTACCCTCCCCTTCCATGGTACCAAAAGGCTAATCTATAATTACTATTTTACAAGATTGCTTTTTTACTTAACTTTGCATCCTAAAGATAGAAAACATTTTGCTTTTTCAGTTCCTTCTATAAATCACATGGCTCCTGTTAAAAGATTTCAATGGAAGGTTCTACCTCAGGGAATGATGAACTCTCCTACCATTTGCCAATATCTCATATCTGTTTTATTACAACCCATTAGAGATAAATATCCTACTGCTTTCATAATTCATTACATGGATGGTATACTTCTCTCCATGGAATCTGAACTCTGTTTACAACAGTTATATAATGAAGTTACTATTACTCTTCAAAATCATGGCCTGCTTGTTGTGCCAGATAAAATTCAATTGAAAGCACCCTTTAATTATTTAAGACATGCTATGGAAGAATCTAAAATCAAACCTCAAAAATCTCAAATTTCTGTGCAGTCTCTACGCACGCTGAATGATTTTCAAAAGTTGCTAGAAGATATTAATTGGCTACAGCCATCTGTTGGCATCCCCACCTATGCCTTACAAAATCTATTTAAAATTTTAAAGGGATCCCTTAACCCTAATAGCCCTAGGCAGCAAACAAAAGAGGCCAGAGAAGAGCTAGCTTTAATGGAGGAACACATTCAACAATCTTTCTCAACTCGGCTAGATCATGATCAACCAGATTCTTTACATATATTCCCCACTGAACATTCGCCCACTGCAATTATAGCTCAACACAGCCCAATAGAATGGGTATATTTATACACTAAACAGTCTAAAAAAATCATATCGTATATTGAGAAAATAGGGCAATTAATTGTGTCAGGGAGAAGCCACGTACAAACTTTGTCTGGATTTGGTCCATATGCAATACACGTCCCCTTGACAAAAAAAGGAATTGCAAATTGCCTTACAGTATAACCTGACCATGCAAATAGCATTAAATGATTTTCAAAATGTTATCTCATTTCATTTGCCAAAAGGAAAATTATGGGACTTTCTACAATGTACAATTATAACTAATATCATTGCATCCCAGCCTATTTCCAATGCACCCACCTATTTCACTGATGGCAACAAGAAAGGCATAACAGGGATTGTCGGCCCTAATATCAAAGAGAAATTACCCACTACCTGTTCTTCAGTACAGAGAATTGAATTGTATGCTTTATATGCTCTTTTGTCTCTTCAACCATTATCCTTCAACGTATATACTGATTCCAAATACCTTGCTTCCCTTTTTCCCGACTTTGTTACCGCCTTTTTATACAATCTAGATGAAGAATTATATACTCTTTTTTCACAAACTCAAGCCTTAATTCACTCACGTACAGAACCTGTCTTCATTGAACATATACGTGCTCATTCAGGTTTACCTGGCCCTCTGGTTGCAAGAAATGATTCCATTGACAGGCTCATAGCTCCCGTCTTTACGTCTGCCGGTGACAAACATGCTAATCTTCATACCAATGCTAACAGATTGCACTCTAAATACCATATTCCTCTCACTGAAGCAAGGCATGTTATTAAAACCTGTGATGTCTGCGCCCCTCTGCACTTACAAACTACGATTTCAGGAGTTAACCCCCAAGGCCAACAGCCTAATTCCCTTTGGCAGTCTGACTTCACTCAGTGCTCCCTAGGAAAGTTTTCTTTGCTTTTTGTCTCAATAGATACATTTTTCCAGCTTTACCTGGGCAATACCTGTCTCTTCAGAATCCAGCAAACACGCCATTTCCACACTCTTACTCACCTTCCCCCTTATGGGGATTCCCTCAGTCCTGAAAACAGACATGGACCTGCATTTACCTCACACTCGTTTCATTCATTTTTATCGGAATGGAACATCACACACATTACAGAAAAAGCCTATAATCCCCAAAGTCAAGCCATTATTGAAAGAGCCCACCACACTCTAAAAACTCATTTATTAAAACAGAAAGGGGGAATTTAGAATAGGAGGTACACTTCTTATCCTATGAACCCTCAATTATTATTATCTTTAATTCTTTATTCCCTAAATTTTTTAAACTTAACAAAAAATAATTCTGACACTCGTGTAGATAGACATTTTGCAGAAGACAGAAACAGCAAATTAGAAATCAATACACCAATATGGTATAAGCAATTCAATCAATGGTTGCCAGGAATCTTATGACTCCTAGGCAAGGGTTATGGCCTTGTCGTTGCAGATGGAGAAGAAATCTGGGTTCGCTTCACCATGTCCATTACCGAGAAGGACCCCAAGACCGGACTCCCTTGGCAAGTGACGAAGCTGACGCGAAGGGTCTCGTCAATGACCTTGAAGGAGCCAATGAAGAAACGCCATTGTCTGAATCCTTACCTGACATGGGCTCAAGTGAAAAACATGACTCGTCAGGCTGAGCAAACACTGAAGAACACTGGAACTCCTATGACTCCAGATAAGCTGTTTCTGGCAATGTTAACTGTTCTTTCCTGTTCCTCTGGGGTAAGTGTGGAATATATTTATTGGACATATATACCTAATCCACCTTTGTTATCCATAGTGGATTGGGTTGACAAAGCCGCTATGGTATTCACCAACGATAGTCTGCACTTCCCTGCCCCATGGTCAATGCAGGGGTCAATTCATGAAGAAGATGAAGGAAAAGAGATAAATGTTTCAATTGGATTTAAGGCACTACCTATATGCTTTGGAGTTCACTCTTTGTGCATGACTATATTCCCACAATGGTGGGCTTACTCTGTACACAATGTTTCTGCCTACAGTATAGGAATGTTTGCAACTGCATCCTTCCTCTTAAATGGTTCTGAAAGACATTATCCTGGACAAATAGCTAACTATACAGACTCACTTTTCCAGCCTGCAGAACTAATATGTGATGCTGTATCTTGGAGAAAGAAATGATCAATTCAACCACTATATTGGTCTAACTGCCGGGAACAGTTCAGGAAGGTTTCTATCAAACAACAAAATTAGTCCATATTCAAATTCATGTATTGGGGGCCCCATGGGTTATTTGTGAATTGCTCTGAGGAGGAAGAAAAAAAATCATAGCTGTTCCTGGTATCATAGAGTCAACACGTGGGGATTCCATAAGACCAGTATTAGCTTTTGGACTGATAAGGATGTATTGTTAAACTGGAATAATGGAGGGTTATCTCCACCTCGGCCCAGAATTATAGTCCCTCTTATAGGACTTGAACAATGGCATATTTGGAAGATTCCTGCTGCACTGGAATGCTTTGCCAATGTACATGGGACTGTGAAGGCTTTAAAACCCCAAAACTATAACTTTATGTATAATAGTACAGGTTATATCCAATCCTGTGTGCACCTCCCGTACATGTTTATTGTAGGTAACTTTGATATACATCTTTCTGCTAAAATTGTTAACTGTACAGCTTGTGCTTTATATACATGTTTAAACCATACTATTTCTTACATAACGCCAACATCACTATAGTCAAGCAGAGGTCTAAACCATGGCTTCCTGTCAGTTTAACAGAGCCATGGACCGACTCTGTATTCCTTTCAGTTCTGCTCAGAAATGGTCTGAAAAGGTCGAAGCACATAATAGGGTGGATTATTGCTGGCATTCTTAGTCTAATATCCATTGTTACAGTAGGAACCCTGTCTGGTATGGCATTACACAATTCTATACAAAATCATGATTTTATCACTGCATGGCACAAAGACTCTCATGATCTTTGGACTCGACAAGCCCAAATAGATCAGCAATTACAAACACGAATTAATGAGTTACAAGCTGTGATAATCCACTTAGGAGATCAAATGCAGCAACTGACTTTCCAAACACATATACGTTGTCACTGGAATTTTACGTCTTTTTGTCTGACTAACATGCCTTATAATAGCACTGAATATCCTTGGGACAAAGTTAAAGCACATTTTCAGGATCTCACAAACAACTCAAGTTTAGACATCAATCTGTTGAAACAACAAATTGCTAATTTTCAAGTTGAGGTACCTAAGGAGTTGTACAGCACTCAGTTTTACGATACTTTAACGAAAACCCTATCATCCCTAGACCCTAGAACATGGTTTTCAGGAAGCAACATTTTTATATATGTATTAATCACCCTACTTTTTCTGTCATTGATTATAGGATACAGATGTCTCTACTCAAGACTCCATGCCTCTCACAACGGAGTCCAACTAGCAGCTGCCGTGCTTAAGCTAAAAACAAAAGGAGGATATGTTGGGAAGCACAGCACAAAATAGCCCCTGACTGAGAAGGTCCTTGGGAAAATGGTGGAGGGCCAGAAGTACCCAGGCTTTGCCATAGCTGAAAAACATCTCCTGCTTTTAGCCATGCTCGGCACCAAGATTTAATAATACTAAAGATGTTGCTTGAGAAAATGGGTCATGGGATAAACATCTGGGTCATTTAGAACATGCTGTCCTTGAAATATCTTCTACTGATTATGTCTTAACCCCGTACACGCTCTGCTGGCCATATACTCTATGCTCTTTGTTCCTGCTTCTATAAAAAGGCTTGACTGCAGAAATAAATTTGTCAGTCCTTGCAAGAGACTGTCCAAGTTTTGTCCTTTCAGATTCATCATTTCCAAGTCCCGGGGAGAAAATCCCTACAAACTTGAACATCAGGAAATTCAGGGTTCATGTATTGCTGAAGCCTGGCTTGGAGAATTTTGAGCATTACTTTACTAGCAGGTGAGATGAGTGCAATTGTGCGGTAGTTTGAGCATTCTTTGGCATTGCCTTTCTTTGGAAATGGAATCAAAACTGACCTTTTCCAAAATTACAAATTGAAGTGGGATTTTTTTTTAATCATAAGTATAATTTACCACATAACGTAAAATATTTCCTTATCTAAACCTTTCCTCATATGCAAACTTTTAAATCTCTTTTCTATGCTTACCAATATGTATGTTGAGATAATACCATAAAGTTTTTCTTTGTCAGTAAAGAAAATAAAGTCCAGAAATATCCCAAAGGATATACACAACTATAGAAGGAAAAGTTCCTTGTATTTGGACTATTATTAAACTGTTCCTGAGGTTATTTCAGTCCTTATGGACGACAGCCCTGGAGTCTACACTTATGTCTCCATAATTGACTTCACGATTACTCCTCTCCCAGTGGAATCCCTCATAGAGGATGAGTAAAAGCTCAATGCTAAAATACTCTTGAAAAAGGTATCAGAGATTTAAAAACAACTGAGGTAGTTAAAAACACCACTTTTGATTCACTAGCTCATGATCACAGATTATAGACAAAAGGTTGCTATGATCTTTAAATATCCATAGTTATCCAGTTATCCTTACTTTAAGACATATCAGGTACACTAGAATTCAGGAAAGGGATTTTCTTTATGTATATCACTGAAGTTTACTTTCTCTGTCTAAAGGGTGAGATCTCTTGAATTGATGCAGCCTTGTTAGAAAGTTGTTCATTGCGGTATAAGGATTGGAATATTCACCAGCTTCTCTCTTTGCTTTTAAAGAGAGGGCCAAGTAATTATGACATGTTTTAAAATTTAATGACTATTAATGCAAGTTCAACATTTGTAATGAAGCAATTAAAATTCATGTATTTGGGAGAATGACTTTGATATGAGAAAAGGAACGTATGTTTAGAAGTAGAGTTAGAGAACTTTATCTACTCTTAGTGATTTTTGATTTTACTTAACATACCAGTATTGTCTAATCACATTTTTTCAAAGATGGCTCCAATAACAATGGAAACTAAATATATTGAGGTAAAATAAAGTAAAAATATTTCAAATATTTTTAATACTGTCATGTAATGACACAAATGCTGACTTAGCTATCATAATGGCTATAAACACTACCATAGAGATTCCATGCAATATGCTTATTTTAGATAAGATGTAATACTCCTAATTTGGATAAGATAATTTTTAACAATAAATATAGCAAGAATAGAAATTCCAAATGTGAATAATCTTAGACAATAAAATATGCTAATTTCTTGCAGAAATCCTTGCCAATGTATGATTTAAATAAAATAACCATATAACTTCTTTCATTGTTTAATGGAATAACAATTCCTGAAGTTTAGTAATATCTAAATCCAAATTCATGCATCTTATTGATGTTAAAATTGTTTTGTATACCTTTTCTCATTAAGAAGTAAATAATGTATAGCTACATTTAAGAGCATATTGATGAATTGATGACTCAAAGTCACAATTTCATTTCTTTTGCCTTTTGCCTCTCAGCAGTTGTCTGCCATGGGTGACAGGGGAACAAGCAACTACTCAGAAGTGACTGACTTCATTCTTTTCGGCTTCAGGGTCTGCCTGAAACTACACATTCTCCTCTTTCTGCTATTTCTGCTTATCTACCCCAGGATCCTTCTAGGAAATATTGGCATGATGGTCATTATTATGACTGACCCCCAGCTGAACACACCAATGTATTTTTCCCTAGGCAACCTCTCCTTCATTGATCCCTTCTATTCTTCTGTTATTGCACCCAAGGCTATGAGCAACTTCTGGTCTGAGAGCAAGTCCATCTCATTTGCAGGCTGTATTAGCCAGTTCTTTCTCTTTGCTCTCTTCATTGTGACTAAAGGATTTATCCTGGCAATCATGGCTTATGACCGCTTCATTGCCATCTGCAACCCACTCCTCTACTCTGTCCAGATGTCAACACATCTCTGTGTTCAGTTGGTGGCTGGTTCCTATTTTTTTTGGCTGTTATCAGCTCAGTTCTTCAAACCAGCATGACATTTACTTTATCCTTTTGTGCATCTCGAACCATTGACCATTTTTACTGTGATGACCGTCCACTTCAGAAGATTTCTTGTTCTGATCTCAATATTCATAAGTTGCTTTTTTTTTCTTGTGCAGCATTATCATTTTGCCTACCATAATTGTCACTATTGTGTCATACATATATATATATATATATACATATATATATATATATATATATAGTATCCACAGTTCTAAAAATATGCTCCACTGAGGGGTCAAAGAAAGACTTCTCCGCTTGTAGCTCTCACCTAGGAGTTGTGAGTGTACTCTATGGTGTTGTATTTTTTATGTATCTCACTCCTGATACATTTTCTGAGCTCAGTAAAGTGGCTTCCTTATGTTACCCCCTAGTCACTGCCATGTTGAATCCTTTGATTTACTCTTTGAGGAACAAAGATGTCAAGGAAGCTCTGAGAAAGAGCCTAGAGAAAAGTTACTTTAATTCTATTTTTACAGTGATGTAAATGAAAGTCCTGGGAATTATAACAACTTGGGGAAGCAACTGATTAAAAAGTTGTACCCATTGATCTTAGAAATATTTAAACATAAAGTTTTAATTTCTTAGAATTCCATGTATTTACAGCTGAAAAGTACATTTGGAATATGATTTGCATGTTTTTATTCAGAATGGAATGACTTTCTCTGTGCTTCATCTTCATTTTGCTTGAATTAGCAACATGTGTTATGTGGATATAAATGTACTTGGTAGAGGTAGCACAAGCTAATGTAATAAGCAAATGAAATATCATATTTACTGAAGAAATCTTTGTGAACTCTTAGTGAGAGAATCACTCTGCACTGCACAGTCTGAAGGGTGACGTGTAAGTAACTCTTAATTGCCCAGAGGCTAAATGAATTTATTTCATGGTTTCTCTGACATGAATAATTATATCTCCCTATCATTTGAATATTAATTAATCTGATAAATTTTTTTGTATATCCTTCCTTTTTACAAGAAAACTGTAATAAAATAAACAAGCAAATTTTATATTTTGTTGACGCTAACTCCTTGGAGGGAAAGTTATGACCAACCTAGATAGCATATTGAAAAGCAGAGACATTACTTTGCCAACAAAGGTCCGTCTAGTCAAGGCTATGGTTTTTCCTGTGGTCATGTATGGATGTGAGAGTTGGACTGTGAAGAAGGCTGAGCGCCGAAGAATTGATGCTTTTGAACAGTGGTGTTGGAGAAGACTCTTGAGAATCCCTTGGACTGCAAAGAGATCCAACCAGTCCATTCTGAAGGAGATCAGCCCTGGGATTTCTTTGGAAGGAATGATGAGAAAGCTGAAAGTCCAGTATTCTGGCCACCTCATGGGAAGAGTTGACTCATTGGAAAAGACTCTGATGCTGGGAGGGATGGGGGGCAGGAGGAGAAGAGCATGACAGAGGGTGAAATGGCTGGATGGCATCACTGACTCAGTGGACGTGAGTCTGAGTGAACTCCGGGAGTTGGTGATGGACAGGGAGGCCTGGCATGCTGCGATTCATGGGGTCCCAAAGAGTCGGACACGACTGAGCGACTGATCTGATCTGATGTGCCTTAGTGAGAATTATTTTATCAATCCAATATTTATTGAATTTTGATGTACTCTTTACCCTATAAAAATTCCTAGGCATAAGTAATTTCTCTACTTGAGGTCACAGTAATTGAGGGGAAATATCTGACTAGAGAGCTAACATGCCATATGTTAAACCAAGTGAATACAAGCAAATATAGAAATACGTATAGAGTGCAGTCTTTAGAGATGAGTGATCTAAATGATCAATGAAAGATTAAAAACTTCCTGAAATTCAGTTTTTTATTTTAATGCGCAAGAAAGGGAGCAAGAGAAACTTAGAAGGAAATTCATGGAACTCATACAGACCTATATAACAAGACAAGGAAGATTTCTTTTATTCTGCAGGCAGCAGGGAAGCACTGTGGATTTCTAAAAGGATATATTGTGTTCAAATTTGTATTTTAGAAAAATTGCATTTTAACTTTGGGTAGCTAAATATTCATAGAAGAAAATAATCACAGAAAGCCTCTGATTATCCAAATGAGAGGTTATCATTGTTTTAATGACAGCAGTCTTACATGAGACAGTGAAGAGAGGGAATATCTTTTAAACCATGGATAAACTAAGCTGAATATTGGGGTGGTTAATAAAATGAGGTCTGGTGGAAGATAATAATTATTTCATGTTTAAAAATCTCTCCCTGGGAAAATGTTGCCTCATAAAATAAGGAAGAAAATATGATTAACAATATTTAACCATTAAGAGTTAAGAAAATATTCTCAGAACTCAGACTGAGCTTTCAAATTCTGCTTTTGCCTATGTGTTCCAAGGTCAACTGTCTTGACTTTGCAGAAACTCTGGTTTCTCAGTTTAATATACCTAACTATCCTTATTTAATATTTTCCTGTTTAAAATATCCAACCTACTTTCTCTTCCTAAACTGATTAAGCTTTTACTAATACTGAATTATAATAAAAGAGAAGCTCTGGTCCCACATCATTTTTGCTATCTATACACTTTAAAAACTCAGATAAATTCTAAACATAATTTTTAAATTAAAAACTGGTTTTTAAAAATAATATTAAAATTAACTGATAAAAATATTTTAGAAAAATGACACTCTTATCAAGTTGGGCTTACTAAATAGAGTAGTATGTCTCTGATGTTGATGTAGTCCTTTAGTCACACTGCAGTTTTAAAGGAATTTTTAAATAGAGATCCTAATCTCATAAGTGTTTTTGCTAAAGATATAAAGTTAATTGTATGAATGCTATCTTTCCTTCAGTATATTTTTTAACTGTTTGGTATTTAAATATAGGAAAACAGCATTAGCAACCATCATCTGTCTTTGAATTTGTGATTTAGAGAGCATTTGTCATATCCTGAGGCATTTGTCATATCCTGAAACATAGGTATATCAAGATATACAGGTAATAATTTGAAGTGAATTTTTCTCTTTTTCCCTTGTTTTTGACTATTATTAGACTATTTGTTTGTATCTAAGGTTATTTCAGTCCTCATGGACAACAGCCCAAGAGTCTTCACTTATGGCACCATAATTGACTTTACGATTACTCCTCTCCCAGTGGAATCCGTCACAGAAGATGAGCAAAAATTCAATGCTGAAATATCCTGAGGAAGGTTTCACAGGCTTTAAATAACTAACACCATCATAAACACCACTACCCATACTCTAGCTCATGATCATGGTCTCTGGACGATGCAAGTTGCTATGGTCTTTAAATATCCATGGTTACCCACGTATATTTATCTTAAAACACCTAAGGTGTAACAGAATTCAGGAAAGGGATTTCCCTTTATGTATATCAGTGAAGTTTACTTGCATTATCTAAACAGTGAGATCTCTTGAATCGATGGAGCCTTGGTAGAAAGTCATTCACTGCAGTGTAAGGATTGGAATATTCACTACCTTCTTTCTCTGCCTAAAAAGAAGTTTAAATGACTGTGATATTTGTTAAATGAGTGTTAATGGAAATGAAATATTTATAATGAGGCAATAAAAATGTATATATTGGGAGAATGGCTTTGACCTGAGAAAAGGAAAATATTTGAAAATTTCATTAGAGAACTTGATCTTCACTTAGTGATTTTTGGATGTTATTAACTATGCCAAAAATGTCTATTTTACTGTATTTTCAAAGATGGCCTACATGAATAAAGAAAATGAAATATATTGAGCTAAAATAAGGTAAAAATATTTTCAATTTATTTACTACTGTCATGTAATGAATCAAACACTAACTTCGCTCTCATGAGGGCTATAAACACTATCATATATATTACATGAGATATATTCATTTTAAATAATGTGCATTCTACAATTTTAGATGAAGAAAGTCTCTAGCTATACATAGTTTAAGAATAGAAATTTAGAATGTGAGTGATTTTAGGCAATAAAATAGGCTAATTTCTTGCAGAAATACCTGCCAGTTATGATTTAAATAAAATAACCAAAGAACATCTTTTCACTGCTTAATAGAATTACAGTATAAGAAGCCTACTGACTTCTACTTTAAATTCTTGCATCTTCCTGACATTAAAATTGTTTTGTATGCAATATCTTATTAAGCAGTAAATAATTTAATTCTCCATTTAAGAAAGTATTAACAGCACTAGAATCAAAGCCACAGTTTCATTTATTTTGCCTTGTGCTTCTCAGCAGATTTCTGCCATGGGTGACAGGGAAACAAGCAACCACTCAGAAGCGACTGAGTTCATTCTTGTTGGCTTCAGGGTCCGCCCAGAGTTTCACATCCTCCTCTTCCTGCTTTTTCTACTTGTCTATGCCATGATCCTTCTAGGAAATATTGGCATGATGGTCATTATTATGACTGATCCCCGGCTGAACACACCAA
The DNA here is from genome assembly GCF_032452875.1 of Bos javanicus. Taxonomy (NCBI): domain Eukaryota; kingdom Metazoa; phylum Chordata; class Mammalia; order Artiodactyla; family Bovidae; genus Bos; species Bos javanicus. Next base: position 59,980,665 of record NC_083872.1, read on the forward strand.
TGTATTTCTTCCTAGGCAACCTGTCCTTCGTTGATCTCTTCTATTCATCTGTTATTGCACCTAAGGCTATGATCAACATCTGGTCTGAGAGCAAGTCCATCTCCTATGCAGGCTGTGTGACCCAGCTGTTTCTCTTTATCCTCTTCATTGTGACCGAGGGGTTTCTCCTGGCAGTCATGGCTTATGACCGCTTCATTGCCATCTGCAACCCACTCCTCTACTCTGTGCAGATGTCAGCACATCTCTGTGTTCAATTTGTGGCTGGTTCCTATTTTTTTGGCTGTATCAGCTCAGTTCTTCAGACCATCATGACATTTACTTTATCCTTTTGTGCTTCTCGGAACATTGACCATTTTTACTGTGATGAGCGTCCACTTCTGAGGATTTCTTGTTCTGATCTCTACATTCCTAATATGGTATCCTTTTTCCTATGCACCATTATCATTTTGCCTACCATAATTGTCATTACTGTGTCTTATATATATATTGTATCCACAGTTCTAAAAATACGCTCCACTGAGGGGCGAAAGAAAGTCTTCTCCACTTGCAGCTCTCACCTGGGAGTCGTGAGTGTACTGTATGGTGCCATCATCTTTATGTATGTCATCCCTGACAGATTTCCTGAGCTGAGTAAAGTGGCCTCCTTGTGTTACACCCTGGTCACTCCCATGTTGAATCCTTTGATTTACTCTCTGAGAAACAAAGATGTCAAAGAAGCTCTGAGGAAGATCCTGGGGAAAAAACTATTTTTATTTAATTCTATATTAACTGAAAATAGAGTTAAGTAAACGTAATATTCTGAAAGAGCTGAGCTTTATAATAACTTAGAGAATCACTGATTCAGATCTATTTTTAATATTTGTTTATTTTAATTGGAGGTTAATTACTTTACAATATTGTATTGGTTTTACCATACATCAACATGAATCCGCGACAGGTATAAACGTATTCCCCATGCTGAACCCTCTCCCACCTCCCTCCTTGAACCATTCCGCTGGGTCCTCCCAGTGAACCAGACCCAAGCATCCAGTATCATGCATCGAACCTGGACTGGTGATTCGTTTCATATATGATATTACACATGTTTCAGTGCCATTCTCCCAAATCATCCCACCATCTCCCTCTCCTACAGAGTCCAAAAGACTGTTCTCTACATCTGTGTCTCTTTTGCTGTCTCGCTTACAGGGTTATCATTACCATCTTTCTAAATTCCATATACGATTCAAAACTTAAGAGACTTTATTTGTTTGAATCGCATATGTGAAGAATATATACTTTGAAAGATGTATTTGGAACTAATCAGAATACATACATCAGGAAGATGGACTCTATTTTGTCTGGCTGTTGATTTTGGAATGGACTGACTTTCTCTGTACTTCCTTTTGGATAATGATAATGGTTTCCATGTAATTTGTTTTTAAGACATATATATACCAACTTCTGACACTTTGAGGCTGTTGTTTGGGATGTATTGTTTATCTTGAGTCAGTACCATATGTTATATATATATATATATATACACTTGGTAAAGGTAACACAGTCTGATGTATTAAGAAAGACAGAACAAAATACCAGATTTACTAAAGAAATCTTTGTGAATGTCTAGTGAGAGAATCAGATACTCTGCAGTACACAGTCTCAAGTGTGAAACGTAAGTAACTCTTAATTTTCCAGAGGTTAACCAAGTGACACATTTATCTCATGTGTTCTCTGGCTTGAATCATTATTATTTCTCCCTTTCATTTGAATATATACTAAGCTGATAAATTGTTTTTTAAAATTGTACCTGTTCACAAGGAAATTGTAATAAAAGTAAACAAGAGTAAAGATAATTCATATTTTGTTATATATGCCTTAGTGAGAATTCATTAGTCAAATTAATACTTACTTAATTTTTATATACTCTGTGCCCTATAAAAATTCCCAATTTTAAATGATTTCTGTACTTGAGCTCACATTAATTGATGGAAAAAATAGCTAAATGGATAGCTATTAATAAAATGTCATATGATAAACCCAGTGAATAAAGTGAGTGAAAGTTGCTCAATTATGTCCGACTTTTTGCAACTCTATGGACAGTCCATGGAATTCTCTAGTCCAGGATACTGGAGTGGGTATCTCCTCCCTTCTCCAGGGGATCTTCCCAACCCAGGGATTGAACCCAAGTCTTCCACATTGCAGGCAGATTCATTACCAGCTAAGCCACAAGGGTAAAAATTATGAAGACAGAGCAGCTTCTATAGATGAGTGATATAAATGACCAGGGAAAAATTCATAAGTAAATTTGTAAACATAAATAAACCTCAGCAAAGATAAATAGAAAACTTTCTGTGCAAAGGCAATTAAATAATGATATGTTAAACTTCCAAAAATTTAATTCCTGATATTAATGTAAAAGAGAGGGAGTGAAATTTAAGACTTAAAAGGAAATTCATGGAAATTGTGTACATCTATATAAGAAGACAAGGAGGTTGACTTATTTTCTGCGGACCACAGGGAAGCAATAGGGATTTTTCTTTAAAGAATATATTGTGTTCAAACCGACATTTTAGAAAAATCATGTTGGTAACTTGTGGAAGATAAATATTCATAGAAGAAGATAATCACTGTCTTATGACAGTGGAGAGAGGGAATACCTTTAAAATTATAGATAAACTAAACTGAATATTAATGGTTGATAAAGCTAAAACAAGGTAGAAGTGAGTAATGACTTCTAATGTTTGAGCATCTCTAACTGGGGAAATACCACCTAATAAAATGAGAAGAAAAGTATGAACAATAATAGTTAATCATTAAGAGTTAACAAAATAAAGTCAGATCAGACTGAGCTTTCTCATCCTGGTTTGCCTATGTGCTTGATAGTCAACTGTCTTGACTTTACAGAAACTCTTATTTCTCAGTTGAATAAAAGAATACTAAGGTCCAGTGAGCAAAGAACCTGTGCCTGGGATTTCGGTGAGGTGAAACTGAAAAGAATTACGAATTTCTTGAAGGCTTGTTCCATTATAGGACTCAGCGCGTTGCATGAAAGTTTCTGTATTTTACAAGCAAAAGGGTGCTAGTAAAACATGCCTAAATAAACTGAAGACCACATTTATCTAAAACACTATTACTACTTTAATCTCATCTTGTGGCATCCCATTACATTTATAATTATAGCTAATTGTAGAGTCATAACTAGCTAATTTTACTAAATGGGAGTGTTCATGGTATTTAATCCTCACTCAGCTGCTGCTACACTAACAACAATTATATTTAAAAATTTAGCCTCCTTTTAATATTCCATTTTTAATATAGGAAATATCTAAATAAATTGTTAGTTAAAAATAACAAATATATCATTATTATGAATAAGCAAAACTAAATTTTCTATTTTATTGTGCAGCTTCCTATTCTTCCAGTGAAGATGAAATCTTTAAAAAAAAACATGTGTCTGAATTATTGCTCAAAAATATAAATTCTTGGATCTAAAGAAGACCTGCACATTATTTTTTTAAACACTTTATTGAGGAATAATTGGTTTGAAATAAACAGTATGTATTTAAATTGAAGAACTCTGTGAGTTTTGTGGCCAATGAAATCACTACCACATCAAGATACAGAATATTTCCTTCATTTCCAAATGGTTGATTAGGCCTCCTTTCAAGCCATTCTTCCCTCCAAACCCATCTCCAGATAACCAGTGATCTGGATGGTATGTAATAGAATCATAGAGCATGTCATCTTTTCTCTCAGGCTTCTTCGCTGTGTAAAATGATTTTCAGATTTCTTCATTTTGTCATGTATAAGTAACCCTTCTTTTTACTGCTGAGTAATTTTCCATTTTCCATTGTACATATAACCAAATTTTGTTTATGCACTCTTAAATAAATGGGCAATTGATGTTTGATCAGCTTTTAGATATTGCGAATACAGCTGATATGTGTTCATATGTGTTTGCCTAGTTTGTTTTCCTTATCTTTGCTGATTTTTGAAGTTTGAGATTCTGAGATCTCATAATATATATGTTTGATTTGAAGAGACTACCAGGGAAATATCTGAAAATAAAGAACAAACAAAAAAATTATTTGCTGAACAAAATCTACTAAATCTCAGGAAGACTGAGAATCTATGACATTTGAGCCAGGACCCATTCCTTCCCTGCCATCTCTCGTCCCAACAGAGCTGAAAGTGCACTCAGGCAAGTACAGGCAGGGACATAGAGATGCCACTGCCCCTGGGTCACAGTCAAAGGCTACGATGTCCCCTTGATTGTTGTTGCTGCAAACATTACTTGTCTCCTCCAGCTCCACATTGAACAAGGTCTATTCAATGCAAGGGTAGCTAAAACATATGATGATCTCTACCCAGCCCCCATTCAAAAGCTCTACCCTAAGAATGCCAGGCCAAGAGTACTGGGCCCCAATTCCAGCTGCTCCCATTCTCTTAAAGGACAGAAGTTTTGTGCTCAGAACACCATAGGCTAGTGATCTCACTCAGAAAACTTCTTGTAAAGCAGGAGTGTCATTCTAAGCAAACTGGACCACTGTACCTGCTTGTTGGTTTTACCTAGAAAGCAAGTTGTACCATGATAGTGGAGGCCTCCACAGTTCTCTCCACTTGAACTGACTCTATTTAGAAAAACATGTGTAGGCAATTCAAGCTTATGGGAACTCCAAAACTTAATAAATATTTGGTACAAGCAATTAAGAGGAGACTAGTGGTCGCATGAGAGTGATAAGCTAACTGTAGACCAACCACAAGGCTATCTGGTGCACAGGGCCTTGCTAAGTAAGTTTGGTTCATTTAGTTGCTCAGTCATATCCGACTCTTTGCAACCCCATGACCTGCAACACACCAGGCCTCTCTGTCCATCACCAACTCCCAGAGTCCACCCAAACCCATGTCCATTGAGTCGGTGGCACAATTCAACCATCTCATCCTCTGTCATTGCCTTCTCCTCCTGCACCCACTCTTTCCCAGCATCAGGGTCTTTTCAAATAAGTCAGCTTTTCACATTAGGTAGCCAAAGTATTGGAGTTTCATCTTTATCATCAGTCCTTCCAATGAACACCCAGGACTGATCTCCTTTTGGATGGACTGGTTGGATCTCCTTGCAGTCCACGAGATTCTCAAGAGTCTTTTCCAACACCACAGTTCAAAAGCATCAATTCTTCACCACTCAGCTTTCTTTATAGTCCAAATCTCACATTCATACATGGCGACTGGAAAAACCATAACTTTGACTCACGGACCATTCTTGACAAAGTAATGTCTCTGCTTTTTAATATGCTGTCTAGGTTGGTCATAACTTTCCTTCCAAGGACTAAGGGTCTTTTAATTTCATAGCTGCAATCACCATCTGCAGTGATTTTGGAGCCCAGAGAAATAGTCAGCCACTGTTTCCCCATCTATTTGTCATGAAGTGACGGGACCGGATGCCATAATCTTAGTTTTCTGAATGTTAAGCTTTTGGCCAACTTTTTCACTCTCCTCTTTCACTTTCATCAAGAGGCTCTTTAGTTCTTCACTTTCTGCCAGAAGGGTGGTGTCATGTGCATATCTGAGGTTATTGATATTTCTCCCGGCAAACTTGATTTCAACTTGTGCTTCCTCCAGCCCAGCGTTTCTCATGATATACTCTGCATCAGATCAGTTCAGTTCAGTTGCTCAGTCGTGTCCGATTCTTTGCGACCCCATGAACCGCAGCATTTCAGTCCTTCCTGTCCATCACCAACTCCCGGAGTTCACCCAAACCAACGTCCATCGAGTCAGTGATGCCATCCAGCCATCTCATCCTCTGTCATCCCCTTCTCCTCCTGCCCCCAATCCCACCCAGCATCAGAGTCTTTTCCAATGAGTCAACTCTTCGCATGAGGTGGCCAAAGTACTGGAGTTTCAGCCTTAGCATCATTCCTTCCAAAGAAATCCCAGGGCTGATCTCCTTCAGAATGGACTGGCTAGATCTCCATGCAGTCCAAGGGACTCTCAAGAGTCTTCTCCAACACCACAGTTCAAGTATTCTGCATATAAATAAATAAATTAATAAATCGGGTGACAACATACGGCTCTGACATACTCCTTTTCCTATTTGGAACCAGTCTGTTGTTCCATGTCCAGTTCTAACTGTTGCTTCCTGACCTGCATACAGATTTCTCAAGAGGCGGGTGAGGTGGTCTGGTATTCCCATCTATTTCAGAATTTTCCACAGTTTATTGTGATCCCCACAGTCAATGGCTTTGGCATAGTCAATAAAGCAGAAATAAATGTTTCTCTGGAACTCTCTTGAGCTAACTATGTGCTGATGGTTGCAGTTGCACTCCCAACCTGGTCATTTTCTGGCCTGAGGTGATCCAGCCCTCAGGTCTACAGGCTCTATGGTCAGATTAATGGAAAACTCTAAGAGGGTTTACACCAAAGGAGACCTTTCCAGACATCTGCTGACAGTCCCGCCGTCCCTGTGGTCAGTCCCTGCTGACTGACGCCTCCTCAGGACACCCTCCAACAAAAGCAGGTAGTTCGGTCAGTTTCCTGTGAAGTCACTGCTCCTTTCTTATAAGTCTTGGTGCACAAGGTTTTGTTTGTTCCTTTAAACTGAAGTCTCTGTTTGCCCTAGTCCTGTGTAATCTTGTAATCAACTCTTGCAGGCCTTCAAGGTCAGATTCCCTGGGGATTCCTAATCCCTTTGTCAGGTCCCCAGGTTGGAAGCCTGATGTGGGGTTTTGAACCTACACAACAGGAGAAGTTCTTTGGTATTATTGTTCTCTAGTTTGTGGGTCACTGACCAGTGAATTTGGGATTTGATTTTATAATGGTTGTGCCCCTCCTACTCTCTTACTGTGGCTTCTTTGTCTTTGGATGTAGAGTATCTGTTTTTAGTAGGTTCTGGCATCCTCCTGGCAATGGTTGTTCAGCAACTTGTGATTTTAGTGTTCTCACAGGAGGAGATGAGTGCACATCCTTCTACTATGCCATATTGAACTGGAAGCTGCCTATATCTTTTTGAATCATGGTTTTCTGTGGGGTGACTTTGAAGTAACGTAGGTATTAGCAAGATCAGACTGTCATAGCTGCATCTGTGATTGCAAGGCATGAGAAGAGGTGGTATTAAAGTATCACAGAAGCCTGGAAATCTCTTCAAGATTGAGAACCATGGTGAGGTTTGCCCACTAGATGCTAGAACCAAAATAAGAAACAATCCAAGAAGCATACTGAAAGAGAAAGAAATACCTTCTCTTCTTACATCCTGACTTCTACCTTTATACTGTTAAAGCAGCTATAGACAAAAGGTAAATGAATGAGTGTATGATTTGCTCTAGAGGCTATAGTTGTATGATCACTACTCTAGAATATACAAAGATTCCACAACAATTATCTTGGGAAATAAGAAACCATTTCTTCTAGTGCAAATTTGCATAATGCATTCTGTTAACTTCCTTTATCTAATGAGTTTTTATTTTGCCTTCATGTTCAGAAAAACAGAACATGTTTTTCCTGGATATAGTGTTTTCATTTGGTCTTAAATTGTCCTATCTTTTACCACTTTAAGGATAGTATTCTATTGTCTTCTGTTTTAAATTTTTCTAACCAAAATCTATGCTTTAGTTTTTGCTTGATAATATATAATGTTTTTTTTTTCTTTTTGTTGCTTTGACAGTATTTTTCATCCATTTTCAGAAATGTTTTCCTCCTGTGACTTCATTCCATTTTCTTTCTGTTCCTTTTACTTGGGTTTTTGTGAATTTTCTTGTATCTGCGTGTTTAGAGTTGCTATCCACTTTCAAAAGAAATTTTGACCATTATAGTTTCTAATATTTTCTAATCAGCTCCTTTCTAATTATATTTGTAATATTTTCTCAGTTATCACTGAAAGTCTGTTAGGTTTTTTTTTTTTTTAATTTTTAACTCTATGATTGTGTTTGATTTGTTTCAATTGCTTTTTATTCATGTTTAAATTTTTCTTGAATTGTTTCCTTTTTCTCAGGAATTACAGTCATTTACTGCTTGTTGTACAGTATCTATGTATGGTTGGTTCATTTAATTTCTACAAAGTTTAGATTTTGTCATGGAAGCCAGATCTTATAGTAATTAATTACTCATGAGTAGATGTGGAAGCATCTTAAGTTCTGTATTTTTTCAATGTTATCTGAATTTTATATTTGTAGCATAACACACATTTCAGTGAGAATGTATTCTTTGTATATTGAAGTGCATTCGTTGTTAATATTGTGGTTATATCTTTTGAAGCTAAATTATTGATGGGGGTTGTGGCAAAGATGACAGAGTAGGAAGACCTTGAGCTTACCTCCTCCCACAGATACACCAAAATTACAACCACTTACAAAGCAGCTCTCTCTATATATATAACCTAAGTACTGTCAGAAATATTTCTCACATCTAAGGACCTGAAGTACGAAAAATAATGAGGTGGATAGGATAGGTAGAGAGACATTATAGTCAGGACTGACACCTCTGGGTGAGCAACTCACAAATGGAAGGAACATCATATGTAGACGTCCTTGCCAGTGAACACACAGCTGTTCAACATCCCCACATTAGGCTTCTGTGTCCAGGAGGGCTTGCACAGGGAAGATAAGCCCTCAGAAAATCTAGCTTGATAGCCTGCAAGCTTTCTATTTGGAAAAGCTGGAAGGCTATAGGAAACAGAATCTTCACTCTTTAACCGTGCATACAAAATGTCACACACTCTAAGTCCCAGTACACAAGCACTAATTTGAAAGAGGCATGGGTCAGACCCATCTGATCATCTTGGAGAGCCTCCTGGATAGGTGAAGGCAACTGAGACTCCCAGTTGAAAAGGGAATACTGGAAGTAGCCATTTAGAAGTACCAATTTTGAGGAGCTCTTTCTACTGTGATGACATCAGCCTACCAAGTGTCATTTTGGAAACTTAAACCTATCAGTATGGAGGACATACCCACCCATGATCAGTTCCAGCAGGTCATTTCCAGCTCAAACTCCATTGAGCTGTGCAGACAGCAAATCAGGGACCCATCGCCACTCCCAGGAGGCCAACACCAGCCTAACTATCCCTTGGCTAAGCAGACAGCTGCATGAGGACCTGGCCCTACTCTCCCTTGGGCTACTAGCAGCACTACCTACCACCCCTGGCTACTCAACCAATCATGAGGATGGGATCCCTTACCCTCCAGGGGTTTCAAAGCAAATGTACAATGCATAGCCACATAGCCAACTCAGCTGGGGTCAAACCACACCTGCCAGCATGCCTAATATACTAACTCCTACCATTACATAAGGGTACACATGTCCCATATGAGGGCTACACTATGGCCTATACCTCTGATGCCCAAATGAGAGAATGCTTCTGGACCTCATTGGATGTTTCCTACACAAAGTCACTTCTCCAAGATTGAAAACTGTAACTGATGTACATAGGAAAATACATAGAGAACTGGGAAAAATAAGAAGACAGAGAAATACATTCCAGATGATGAAATAAGACAACACCTCCAAAAATGAACTAAATGGAGAGGAGATAATCAATCTACTCGGTAGAGAGTTGAAGGTAATGATCTAAAAATGCTCATGGAACTCAGGAAGAGAATGAATGAACATAATAAGGATTTCAGCAAAGTTAGAAACTATAAATAAAAATCAAACAGAGCTGAAGAATACAATAACTGAGATAAAATCCACACCAGAAGGAATTATCAGTAGATTAGATCAGAGGAATGGATCAGTGCTCTGAAAGACAGGTCATTGGTAATTACACATGATGACCATAAAAAAGAAAATAATTTTTTAAATTAAAATAATCTAAGACTTTGGGGATGACATCAAGTATGCCAACATTCACACTATAGAGATCGCAGAAGGAAAGAGAGAAATGAACAGAAAACTTATATGAAGAAATAATGGCTGAAAACATCCCTACCTCAGGAAGGAAACAGACCCCTAGGTCCAGGAAGTATAGCAATTCAAGTTAGATTAACTCATAGATCCACATCAAGACACATTATCATTAAATTATCAACTATTAAAGATAATTAGAGAATCTTAAAAGCAGCAAGACAACAACAAATAGTTATATTCAAAGAAACTTGTATAAGACTATCAGATGACTTTTTAGTAGAAAATAGGCAGGCCAGAAATGAGTAGCATGGGCACAATGCATTCAAAGTGATGAAAGGAAAAACCTGCAACTAAGAATACTCTACCCAGCAATGTAATTATTCAGATTTGAAGAAGAGATAAAGATTTTTCTAGACAAATAAAAGCTAAAATGGTTAAGATTCATTATACTGACTTTATAAGCAATGGTAAAGGAACTTTAAGCAGGGGACAAATAGACCACAACAAAAATGGGAAAAATATGAATGAGAAATATCATTGGTAGAAAAAAATATATAAAGTAGTGGATCTACTATTTATAAAATTATAAGAAGCTTAAAAGACAAAAGTAGTAAAAATATTTTATAGTCAAAATATGTGATAAGGATAGCCAAAGCAAAAATATATAAAATATTGTGTTAATATCATTAAAGGTAGGACATGGATTTAAAATGTTAGGCTGCTAGAATGCAAAACAATCCACCTGCCAATGAAGAACATACTGGAGATATGGGTTCAGTCCCTGAGCTGGGAAGATCCTGTGGAGTGGGAAAAAGCAACATACTCCAGAATTCTTGTCTGGAAAATTCCATGGACAGAGGAACCTTGTGAGCTACAGCCCTTCGGTGGCAAAGACTTCAACACAACTGAGCGCTGAGCACACATACATGCACATTCAAACCTAAGAGATCATCCACTTAATCATATGTATAGAAAGAAAGAATGATAGATAGATAGATAATGCTCAGTTGCTAAATTTTGTCTGACTCTTTGTAACCCCATGGACTGTAGCCTACCAGGCTCCTCTCTCCACGAGATTTTCCAGGTAGAAATTCTGGAGTGAGTTGCCATTTCCTCCTCCAAGGGATCTTCCTGGCTCAAAGATTGAACCCATGTCCCCTGTTTCTCCTGCATTAGCAGGCAGATTCTTTACCTTGAGCCATCTGGGATGTCAGACAGATAGAATGTTGGGAGGCACAGTGCTAAATAGCCTTGAAGGAGAAAGTCCGTGGGAAAATGGCAAAGGGCCAAAAGTACCCAGGCATTTGTGTACTGATTGCTGAAGAACATTTCCTGCCTTTGGCTATGCTCGGTGCCTAGATTTAACAACAAACATTAAAGACGTTGCTTGAGAAAATGGGTCATGGATAAATACATGGGTCATTAAGAATGCACTGTTCGTTGAAGTATCTTTTACTGATTATATCCCAGCCTTGTACCTGTTCTGCTGGCTGTATGCTCTAAGCTCTTTGTTCCTTGCTCCTATAAAAAAGCTTGACTGCAGAAATAAACTTGTCAGTCCTTGCAGAGACTGTCCAAATGTTCTTTCAGGTGCGCCGTTTCCAAGTCCCGGAGACATATCTCCAACAAGTGGCACCCGAACAGGGACTTGACGGAAGACTGAACTAAGTGGCGAGCCCTGCAGAAAGAGGTAAGCAAGATGGGACAACATAGCAGTAAGATTCCTCTCATTTCTATAACGCATCACTTTCTGAAACAAAATGCTGTTAATGTTTCCAGAGATCAGTTGAATGACTGCTATCATATTTTACTGGAACATAATCCGTGGTTCCCAGAGGAGGGGACGCTCGATCTAGACATATGGAAAAGGGTTAAGAATAATGTTTTGCGAGCATATCGGCAAGGAGTCCGTATTCCCCCCCAATGGTGGCTTACATGGTCACTCATATGGGCTGTCACAGAACAAATTGAAGGACATAATGTTGATTCAGAAGTAGAAACTATTCGGTCTTTACATGAATATGAGCTTAAGGAACAAGATATGCAAGGTGCTTTGAAATATAAGAATGTTATGCTTAATCAGGCACAATCCCTGGAAAAACAGCTTGGAGACATATGTATACAGAATGTGTCAAAACTAAAGCCACTTAGAACAGAGGTCATTTTATTCAACGGACAGCCCAAACCTAAGGTTTTTCCTTCTGCTCCATCTACAACAGCAGTTGCTAACTTTGCTCGTACTAATCATTTCACTCCTCCTCGGGAGATGCCTGCTTGTGCTTTTGATTTCCCAATACAGTTTGATCAGCCTGCCCAAGGCCAGAATGCTTGGGCTGGTCTAGATTTTGGTATGTTGTCCAGCTTTAAGAAAGCATGCACTCTGTAAGGACCTACTTCTCCTTACTGTGTAGAATTCCTCAGAGGATGGGCTGATCATTGGATGCCATAGGATTTTTTTCAAGTAGCAAAGATGGTTCTAAATCCTCAACAATTACTTCAGTGGCAAATGTGGAATGGTGATGAGGCCCAACAAATGATGATTGACCAGCAATGTCGTGGTAACCCTGCCAATTTAACCTATGATATACACACTGGAACCGGAGCCATGGCCGATATGACTGTGCAATTAGATAATATTACCCCTCAGATGTTGCATTTCATTAGAGAAATTTCTTGCAGAGCATGGGCAAAGGTTGATAATGTTAACTCTGATGGTTCATTGTCAAGATTACCCAGGGACATGAGGAGGAATATGCCCAATTTATAGGAAAATTAAAGGATGCCATCGAAAAATCTATCAGAGATGAAACCTTACAAAATATTATTTTAAAACAACTTGCCTTTGAAAATGCTAATGAGGAATGTCGATCCGTACTTAGACCAATTTCAGAAACCAGTTCTCTTATGGAATATTTGAAAGCTTATAGAGATATCAGATCTATGTCCCATAGAGCAAAATTAGCGGCACTAGAAACTTTCAACGTGCAAAAGGCCGCCAGTGCTAAATGCTTTAACTGCGGGAAGGCCGGCCATATGAAAAAACAATGCCACATGCCAGTGCAAACACCGAAAAATAATCTTACTTGTAATAAAAAAAAAGGCTCCCGGGAGTTTGCCCAAAATGTAAAAGGGGATTCCATTGGTTGAATGAGTGTCGTTCCAAATTCAATAAGGATGGAAATGCATTCACACCAGAGGAACAACAAAAACAACAGGGAAAATAATAAAGGGGCTATCCTCTAGCCCCACTACAAAAGGAGGACCCAACATTATGACACTGCAAGCAGCTACCTCTAAGAGTGCTTGCATTGATATACCTAGTCCTTATGATATGGAATGGATAGAATTATACAATCCTCATAAAATCCCCACTGGATATTATGGTCTGATCCCACCCGGAACAGTTGGACTAATTTGGGGACGTAGCAGCTGTACAATGAAAGGTTTAGTAGTATTGACTGGAGTCATGGATGAAAATTATGAAGGAGAGATACATGTCATGGTGAATGTCGTAGAATTAAGAAATGTGTATCTACAAAAAGGGGAACGCTTTGCACAATTATTAGTTTTTCCATATGTCAAACCAATGAGGGCATCTGATAAAATTAGGCAGGGAGGTTTTGGTAGCACCAACCTTACCGCCACACTATCTACCTTATTAAAGGAACATCAAAAGCCTATGCTTACTCTAAAGATACGGGGCGGGGGGGGGATTTCACAGGTATGTTGGATACAGGGGCTGACATTTCCATTATTAGGACTGAAGAATGGCCCCTTGAATGGGGTAAGACTGTGGCTCCTTCCAGACTGTTAGGGGTAGGAGAGGCTGATGCTACATGAACTTTCATCAGTGCATCCTATTTACAAGCTTATGGTCCTGATCAAATTGTAGTTTACATCAAGCCATATATTACCAGTATCCCTATTAATTTGTTGGGAAGGGATTTTCTTGAACAAATGAAAGCCACAGTCTCTCTAAATGAGCCTTTTTGCTGGGGTCCATTGAATTAACACTGCTGCCTCTAGATTGGGAATCTGATGCCCCAGTATGGACACCTCAGTGGCCCCTGACTAAAGAAAAGTTGGCAGCTCTCACACAATTAGTAAATGAGCAATTATAGAAAAATCATATAGAGCCTTCATTTTCCCCATGGAATTCTCCCGTTTTTGTAATAAAAAAGAAATCAGGAAAATGGCGAACGCTGATAGATTTAAGAAATGTTAATAATACTATGATTCCTATGGGGCCTTTACAACCTGGATTGCCCTCCCCTTCCATGGTGCCAAAAGGATGGCCTGTAATTATTATTGATTTACAAAACTGCTTTTTTACTATACCTAAGCATCCTAAAGATAGAAAACGTTTTGCTTCTTCAGTTCCCTCGATAAATCGCATGGCTCCTGTTAAAAGATTTCAATGGAAGGTTTTACCTCAGGGGATGAGGAACTCTGCTACCATTTGCCAATATCTCATATCTGCTTTATTACAACCCAGTAGAGATAAATATCCTACTGCCTTCATAATTCATTATATGGATGACATACTACTTTCCATGGAAACTGAACTTTGTTTACAACACTTATATGACAAAGTCACCTCCACTCTTCAAAATCATGGCCTACTTGTTGCGCCAGATAAAATTCAATTGAAAGCACCCTTTAATTACCTAGGACATGTTATGGAAGAGTCTAAGATAAAACCTCAAAAAACTCAAATCTCCGTGCATTCTCTACGCACATTAAACGATTTTCAAAAATTGATAGGAGATATTAATTGGCTTCAGTCATCTATTGGCATTCCCACCTATGCATTACAAAATTTATTTAAAATTTTAGAGGGACATCCTGACCTTAATAGTCCTAACAAAAAAAGCAAAAGAAGAATTAAAATTTGTTGAAAGACACATTCAACAGTCTTTCTCAACTCGGCTGGACCATACCCAACCGATCTATTTATATATATTCCCCACCAAACATTCACTTACTGCAATCATAGCTCAAAACAGCCCGATAGAATGGGTATATCTACATACTAAGCAGTCAAAGAAAATCGTATCATACATTGAGAAAATAGGACAGCTAATTGTATCAGGAAGGAGCCATGTACAAACCTTAACTGGATTTGATCCATATGCAATACATGTCCTTTGACAAAAAAGGAATTACAAATTGCCTTACAGTATAACATGACCATGCAAATAGCATTAAGTGGGTTTCAGAACCTTATCTCATTCCATTTGCTGAAAGGAAAATTATGGGACTTCCTACAATTTACTAAATTTATAGTAACTAATATCATTGCCTCCCAGCCTATTTCAAATGCATTTACCTATTTCATTGACAGCAACAAGAAAGGCATAGCTGGGATTGTCAGCCCTGATATCAAAGAGAAATTACCCACTACCTATTCTTCAATACAAAGAGTTGAATTGTATGCTTTATATGCTCTTTTGTTTCTTCAACCATCATCCTCAATATTTATACTGATTCCAAATACCTTGCTTCCCTTTTCCCCGATTTTGTTACCGCCTTTTTATACAACCTAGATGAAGAATTATATATTCTCTTTTCAAAGACTCAAGCCTTAATTCGATCACGTACGGAACCTTTCTTCATTGCACATATACATGCTCATTCAGGTTTACCTGGCCCCCTGGCAGCAGGGAATGATGCTGTTGATAAGTTCATAGCTCCTGTCTTTACATCTGCTATGGACGAACACACTAATGTTCATACCAATGCTAAAAGTTTGCACTCTAAATACCATATTCCTCTCACTGAAGCAAGACATATCATTAAATCCTGTGATGTCTGCACTCCTCTGCACTTATGTACCACAGTTTCAGGAGTTAATCCTCCTGGGCAACAGCCTAACTCCCTTTGGCAATCTGACTTCACTCATTGCTCCTTCAGAAAGTTTTCTTTGCTTTTTGTCTCCGTGGATACATTTTCAGGTTTTATATGGGCAGTGCCTGTCTCTTCAGAATCCAGCAAACACGCCATTTCCCCACTTTTACTAAGCTTCCCTGTTATGGGAATACCTTCGGTCTTAAAAACAGATAATGGGCCTGCATTTATCTCTCACTCATTTCATTCATTTCTAATGGAATGGAATATAACACACATCACGGGGATACCCTACAATCCCCAGGGTCAAGCAATTATCGAAAGAACCCATTGTACTCTTAAAACTCATTTGTTAAAACAGAAAGGGGGAATATGGAAGAGGAGATACACTTCTTATCCTATGAACCCTCAATAGTTATTATCTTTAACTCTTTATTCCTTAAATTTTTTTAATTTACTAAAAGATAGTTCTGATACTCGTGAAGACAGACATTTTGCAGAGGAAAACAGTAAGAAACTGTTAGAAGCCAACACACCAATATGGTATAAGCAGTTTAATCAATGGTTGCCAGGAATCTTATGACTCCTAGGCAGACGTTACAGTCTCGTCGTTGCAGATGGAGAAGAAATCTAGGTTCCACTTCGCCATGTCCATTACCAAGAAGGACCCCAAGACCAGACTCCCTGGACAGGTGATGCAGCTGACGCGAAGGGTCTCATCAATGACCATAGAGAAGCCGAAGAGAAAACGTCAATGTCTGAACCCCTACCATAGGACGTGAGCAATGGTATGTGTGGAAGATTCCTGCTGCATTGGAGTGCTTTGCCAATGTGTATGGGACTGGGAAAGCCTTAAAAACCTCAAAACTATACCTTTTTATACAATAGTACAGGTTATGTCCAATCTTGTGTGCACCTCCCGTACATGTTTATTGTAGGTAACTTCGATATAGATCTTTCTGCTAAGATTGTTAACTGTACAGCATGCGCCTTGTATATGTGTTTAAACCATACTATTTCATATCATTAGGTCAATATTGCAATAGTCAAGCAAAGATCTGATTTGTGGCTTCCTGTTAACCTAACAGAACCATGGACCAACTCTGTATTTCTCTAAGTTGTGCTCAAATATGGCTTAAGGAGGTCAAGGCACATAATAGGATGGATTATTGCTGGCATTCTTAGTCTACTATCTATTGTTACAGTAGGAACCCTATCTGGTATGTCACTACACAATTCTACACAGATGTCTCTACTCAAGACTCTGTGCCTCCTACGATGGAGTCCAACTAACAGCTGTCATACTTAAACTAAAAACAAAAGGAGGATAAGTTGGGAGGCACAGTGCTAAATAGCCTTGAAGGAGAAAGTCCGTGGGAAAATGGCGAAGGGCCAGAAGTACCCAGGCATTTGTGTACTGATTGCTGAAGAACATTTCCTGCCTTTGGCTATGCTCAGCGCCTAGATTTAACAACAAACATTAAAGACGTTTCTTGAGACAATGGGTCATGGATAAATACATGGGTCGTTAAGAATGCGCTGTTCCTTGAAGTATCTTTTACTGATTATATCCTAGCCTTGTACGTGTTCTGCTGGCTGTATGCTCTAAGCTCTTTGTTCCTTGCTCCTATAAAAAGGCTTGACTGCAGAAATAAACTTGTCAGTCCTTGCAGAGACTGTCCAAGTGTTGTTCTTTCAGGTTCACCATTTCCAAGTCTTAGAGACATATCTCCAACATACATGTTGAGATATATATATATATATATATATATATATATATATATATATGTCATCTTCCTATATATAGTAACCTATATATGCCATCTTCAAGTAGTCTTTATCCCCAGCATGTAAGGACATATAAATATCAACAATTCAGCCAATGTGGTCACCTCTTAACTAATTGAAAATAAATGTTTTCAGATCATCTAAATAAATGCACAAAAAATTTGCAAGATTAAGTGAGTGAGTGAGTGAAGTTGCTCAGTCATGTCCGACTCTTTGCAACCCCATGGACTGTAGCCCCCCAGGCTCCTCCGTCCATGGGATTCTCCAGGCAAGAATACTGGAGTGGGTTGCCATTTCCTTCTCCAGGGGATCGTCCCAACCCAGGGATCAAACCCAGGTCTCCTGCATTGCAGGCAGATGCTTTACCATTTGCAAGATTAAACATCCATTAATAATAAAAATGCTGAACAATGAGAGTCTAGAGGGATTATATCTCAACATATTAAATATAACATATGCAGAAGTTTCATCCAAAAACTGCAGAATATACACTCTTTTCAAGTGGACATAGAAAATTCTTCAGGATATATCACATGCTAGGCCACAATCAAGTCTCAGTAAATTTAGGAAGACTGAAATCATAATAAACATCTTTTCTGACCACAGAGATGAGAGACTAGAAATCAAGTATAATAAAATAGCTGCAGAAAACCTTCAGAGACAAAATCATGTGGGAATGAAATAATTTTCTATAAAACAAATGGTGGGTCATTGCAGAAATCAATGAAGAAATTGAAATAACTGGAAACAATTGAAAATGAAAGACAATGATCCAAATTGTGGGAAGGAGCAAAAGAAGTTCTAAGAGAGAAGGTTATACTCGTATAATTCTACCTCTAGAAAGAAGAAAAATCTCAAATAAGCAATCTTATATATAAAACAACTTGAGAAAAGAATAAATTAAAAGACAATCAAAAAAAAAAAGACAATCAGACTACAAAGTGGGTAGTAAGCAAAAGCATGATCATAGAAGAAATAAATAAAATAGAGACTAAAAAAAATGGAAAAGACTAATGAGGCAAATATCTGATATTTAAAAAGATAACAAAATTGATAAGCTTTTAGCTAGACTCATCAGAAAAAAAGAGAGAGAACCCAAATCTATAAAATCATAAATAAAAGTGAAGTTACAACCAGCACAACAGAAACACAAATTATAAAACAATACTGAGAAAAACTGTATGCCAATAAAATGGACAATTTAAAAGAAAAGGACAGATTCCTAGAAATGCATAATCCCCTAAGACTGAATCAAGAAGAAACAGAAAGTGTGAACAGACTGATTGCCAGTAAATACATTTAATCAGTAATAGTAGCCTCCCAACAAACAGAATTCTAACAATCAGCTTCACAGGTGAATACTACCAAACATTTCAAGGAGAGTTAACACCTATCTTTATCAAACTATTCCTAAAATTCACAGAGTGTAGCTTTCTTGAAAAACTGGAAAATACAACTGCCATATGACCCAGCAATCCCACTACTGAGCATACACACTGAGGAAACCAGAATTGAAAGAGACACATATACCCCAATGTTCATCACAGCACTGTTTATAATAGCCAGGACATGGAAGCAACCTAGATATCCATCAGCAGATGAATAGATAAGAAAGCTGTGGTACATATACACAAATGGAGTATTACTCAGCCATTAAAAAGAATACATTTGAATCAGTTCTAATGAGGTGGATGAAACTGAGCCTATTATACAGAGTGAAGTAAGCCAGAAAGAAAAACACCAATACAGTATACTAACGCATATATATGGAATTTAGAAAGATGGTAATGATAACCCTGTATGCGAGACAGCAAAAGAGACACAAATGTATCGAACAGTCTTTAGGACTCTGTGGGAGAGGGCGAGGGTGGGATGATTTGGGAGAATGGCATTCAAACATGTATATTTATCATATATGAAATGAATCACCAGTCCAGGTTCGATGCATGAGGCAGGGTGCTCGGGGCTGGTGCACTGGGATGACCCAGAGGGATGGGATGGGGAGGGAGGTGGGAGTGGGGTTCAGGATGGGGAACACATGTACACCCATGGTGGATTCATGTCAATGTATGGCAAAACCAGTACAATATTGTAAGGTAATTAGCCTCCAATTAAACTAAATAAAGTTATACTCAAAAAAAAAACAAACAAAAATTGAAGAGGAAGGAACAGCTTTCAAACTCATTTTATGTGGCCAACATCACCCTGATGACAAAACCAGACAGGACACCACAACCAAACAAAAGGCCAGCATCATGTTTAATATAAATGCAAAGTCCTCAACAAGATATTAACAAAAAATTTTTGAACAATATATTAAAAGTATCATACACCATCTTCAAGTGGGGTATATCCCCAGCATGCAAGTATGTGTCAGTACCAACAATTCAGTCAATGTCATCACCTCCTAGCTAATTAAAAATAAAAGCTATATGATCATCTCAGTAGATGCACAAAAGCTTTTAACAAGATTTAACATTCATTATGACTAAAATGATCAACAACGAGGGTCTAAAAGGACTATATCTCAACATAATAAAGGTCATATATTCCAAGCCCCCAGCCAACCTCATACCTAACATTGAAAAGCTGAAAATGCTTCCTCTAAAATTAGAAATTAGACAAGGATGATAAAACAAAGGAAAAAGAATCTGAATTGGAAAGAAAGAAAGAAAACTGTCAATGTTTACAAAAAATATACTATATAGAGAAACTGATATAGATGCCATCAAAAATCTATTAGAAATAATATATGAATCAATAAAGTTGCACGATAAAAAAATTATATGCAGAAATCTGTGTAGCATAGTGTTTCTATATACTAAGAGCGAACTACTAGAAAGAGAAAGTAATAAAAATTCAACTTAAATTGCATTCAGAAAATAAAGTACCTACACTTAAGTCTCATTAAAGAGGTAAAAGATCTGAACTTGGAAAACTAGAAGATGCTGATCAAAGAAATTGAAGACATTGCAAACAAATGGAAAGATATGCCATGCTCGTGGATTGGAAGAATTAATATTATTAAAATGACAATACTAGGCAAGGCGATCTACAGATTCAATCCAATCTCTATTAAAATGCCAATGGCATATTTGGACAGAACTGCAACAAGTAATGCTAAAATTTGTATGGAAACACAAAAGATCCCAAGTAGCTGAAACATTCTTGTGAAAGATGGGTAAAACTGAAAGTATTGTGATCCTTTATTTCAAATTATACTACAATGCTAAGTAATCAAAACACTATGGTACTGGCACAAAAATATACACATAGATCAGTGGAACAGAATAGAGAGTCCAGAAGTAAGTCCAGGATTATACATCAATTAATCCACAATAAAGGAGGAAGAATACACAATGAGGAAAGACAGTCTCTTCAATGTATGGTGTTGAGAAACCTAGATAGATACATACAAAAGAATCAAACTGGTGTACTTTCTCATACCCTGTACAAAAGTAAACTCAAAATGGATAAAAATGTAAATGTAAACTCTGAAACCACAAAACTCTTAGATGAAAATATAGGTAGTAAACTCTTTGACATCAGTCTCGGCAATGTATATATTTTGAGGAGAAAGGATCTGTCTCTTCTGGCAAGGGAAACAGAAGCAAAAATAAACAAATGGGACTACATCAACCGAAAACCTTTGCAGATGAAGGAATCTTTGAACAAAAATGAAAAGGCAGCCGACTGAGTAGGGGAAAATATTTGCAAACAATATATCTTATAAAGATTAATATTCAAAATATGCCAAAAAAATACCACATACAACTCAACTTCAAAAACAAAAGTAAACAAACAAAAAAGAAGCAAAAAGCAATCTGATTAAAAGCAAGCAGTGGATCTTAATATCCAGTTTTCACAAAGATGTATGATTGTCAACAGGCCTTAACTAACCTTAATTAGTATTCTCCTTTTTAAAATATCTAAACTACTTTCTCTTCCTCTACTGGTTTAACTTTTACTAATACTGTATTATAATAAAAAGAAGACCTGGTCCCACATCATTTTGCTGTCTATACAGTTATAAAACCCAGATAAAATCTAAAAATGCTTTTTTTTTTACTTTAGACAGTTATTTTCTAAAAATAAAATTAAATTATAAACATATTTAGGAAAAATGGCATTCTTAGAAAATTAGGCTTGTTAAGAAGTACACTATGACTGTGACTTTAATGTAGTCTTTCAGTCACCATGTAGTTTTGAAAGAACTTTCAAATATAGATCCTGATCTTAAACTATTTTTACAAAGGATTTTTTAAATGTATTGAATACTATCATATCTTCCAATATATTCTCTAACTGTTTTGTATTTAAATATAGGAATACATAGAATTGTCACCCAATATCTCACTTTGAATTTGTGATTTAGTGGGCATTTGCCATATCATGAAATATACCTACATTAAGAAGCATAGATAATTACAAATTGAAGTGCGATTTTTTTTAATCATAACTATAATTTACTACATAACTTAAAATATTTACTTATATAAAACTTTCCTCATATGCAAACTTTTAAATCTCTTTTCTATACTTACTGATATGTACGTTGAAATAATACCATAAAGTTTTTCTTTGTCAGTAAAGAAACTAAAGTCCAGAAATATTTCCCAAAGGATATACACAACTATAGAAGGAAAAGTTCCTTGTATTTGGACTATTACTACAGTGTACCTGAGGTTATTTCAGTCCTTATGGACAACAGCACTGGAGTCTACACTTATGTCTCCATAATTGACTTCATGATTACCCCTCTCTCAGTGGAATCCCTCATAGAGGATGAGTAAAAGCTCAATGCTAAAATACTCTTGAAAAAGATATCAGAGATTTAAAAATAACTGAGGCCATTAAAAACACCACTTTTGATTCACTAGCTCATGATCACAGATCATAGACACAAGATTGCTATGATCTTTAAATATCCATAGTTATCCTGTTATCCTTACTTTAAGACATATCAGGTACACTAGAATTCAGGAAAGGGATTTTCTTTATGTATATCACTGAAGTTTACTTTCTCAGTCTAAAGTGTGAGATCTCTTGAATTGATGCAGCCTTGGTAGAAATTTGTTCATTGCGGTATAAGGACTGGAATATTCACCAGCTTCTCTCTTTGCTTTTAAAGAGAGGGCCAAGTAATTATGACATGTTTTAAAATTTAATGACTATTAATGCAAGTTCAACATTTGTAATGAGGCAATTAAAATTCATGTATTTGGGAGAATGACTTTGATATGAGAAAAGGAACGTATGTTTAGAAGCAGAGTTAGAAAACTTTATCTACTTAGTGATTTTTGATTTTACTTAACATACCAGTATTGTCTAATCACATTTTTTCAAAGATGGCTCCAATTAACAATGGAAACTAAATATATTGAGGTAAAATAAAATAAACATATTTCAAATATTTTTAATACTGTCATGTAATGACACAAATACTGACTTAGCTATCATAATGGCTATAAACACTACCATAGAGTTTCCATGCAATATGCTTATTTTAGATAAGATGTAATACTCCTAATTTGGATAAGATAATTTTTAACAATAAATATAGCAAGAATAGAAATTCAGAATGTGAATAATCTTAGACAATAAAATATGCTAATTTCTTGCAGAAATCCTTGCCAATGTATGATTTAAATAAAATAACCATATAACTTCTTTCATTGTCTAATAGAATAACAATTCCTGAAGTTTAGTAATATCTAAATCCAAATGCATGAATCTTATTGATGTTAAAGTAGTTTTGTATACCTTTTCTCATTAAGAAGTAAATAATGTATAGCTACATATAAGAGCATATTAACGAATTGATGACTCAGTCGCAATTCATTTCTTTTGCCTTTTGCCTTTCACCTCTCAGCATTTGTCTGCCATGGGTGACAGGGGAACAAGCAACTACTCAGAAGTGACTGACTTCATTCTTGTCGGCTTCAGGGTCCGCTCAGAACTTCACATTCTCCTCTTCCTGCTATTTCTGCTTATCTACACCATGATCCTTCTAGGAAATGTTGGCATGATGGTCATTATTATGACGGACCCCCGGCTGAACACACCAATGTATTTTTTCCTTGGAAACCTCTCCCTCATTGATCTCTTCTATTCTTCTGTTATTGCACCCAAGGCTATGAGCAACTTCTGGTCTGAGAGCAAGTCCATCTCATTTGCAGGCTGTATTAGCCAGTTCTTTCTCTTTGCTCTCTTCATTGTGACTGAAGGATTTCCCCTAGCAGTCATGGCTTATGACCACTTCATTGCCATCTGCAACCCACTCCTCTACACTGTCCAGATGTCAACACATCTCTGTGTTCAGTTGGTGGCTGGTTCCTATTTTTTTGGCTGCATCAGCTCAGTTCTTCAAACCAGCATGACATTTACTTAATCTTTTGTGCATCTCGAACCATTGACCATTTTTACTGTGATGACCGTCCACTTCAGAAGATTTCTTGTTCTGATCTCTATACTCAAAAGTTGGTTTCTTTTTTCTTGTACAGCATTATCATTTTGCCTACCATAATTGTCATTATTGTGTCATATATATATATATATATATTTATATATATATATATATATTGTATCCACAGTTGTAAAATATTCTCCACTGAGGGGCAAAAGAAAGCCTTCTCCACTTGCAGCTCTCACCTAAGAGTCGTGAGTGTACTCTATGGTGTTGTATTTTTTATGTATCTCACTCCTGATACATTTCCTGAGCTCAGTAAAGTGGCTTCCTTATGTTACACCCTAGTCACTCCTATGTTGAACCCTTTGATTTACTCTCTGAGGAACAAAGATGTCAAAGAAGCTCTGAGAAAGAGCCTAGAGAAAAGATACTTTAATTCTACTTTTACAGTGATGTAAATGAAAGTCCTGGGAATTATAACAACTTGGGGAAGCAACTGACTAAAAAGTTGTACCCATTGATCTTAGAAATATTTAATCATAAAGTTTTCATTTATTAGAATTCCATGTACTTACAGCTAAAAAGTACATGGACTATGGTTTGCCTGTTTTGATTCAAGACTGGAATGACTTTCTCTATGCTTCATCTTCAATTTTCTTGCATTAGTAACATGTTTTATGTGGATATAAATGTACTTGGTAGAGGTAGCACAAGGTAACGTAATAAGCAAATGAAATATTATATTTACTGAAGAAATCTTTGTGAACTATTTGTGAGAGAATCTCTCTGCAGTGCACAGTCTGAGGGATGACATGTAAGTAACTCTTAATTGCCCAGAGGCTAATGAATTTATTTCATGGTTTCTCTGACATGTTATTATATCTCCACATCATTTGAATATTGATTAATCTGATAAATTATTTTTGGATGTCCTCCTTCTTACAAGAAAACTGTGATAAAATAAATGAGTAAATTTAGTATTCTGTTATATGTGCCTTAGTGAGAATTCTTTTATCAATCCAATATTTATTGAATTTTGATGGACTCTTTGCCCTATAAAAATTCCTAGGCATAAGTAATTTCTCTACTTGAGGTCACAGTAATTGAGGGGAAAATATCTGACTAGAGAGCTAACATGCCATATGTTAAACCCAGTCATAAAAGAAAATATAGAAATATGTATAGAGTGCAGTCTTTAAAGATGAGTCATCTAAATGATCAAGGAAAATTTCAAAGTTTCCTGAAATTTAGGTCTTGATTTAAATGCACAAGAGAGGGAGTAAGAGAAACCTAGAAGGCAATTCATGGAACTCATACAAACCTATATAACAAGACAAGGAAAATTTCTTTTATTCTGCAGGCAGCAGGAAGCACTGTGGATTTTTAAAAGGATATATTGTGTTCAAACTTGTATTTTGAAAAATTGCATTTTAACTTTCTGTAGCTAAATATTCATGGAAGAAGAGAATCACAAAAAGCCTCTGATTATCCAAATGAGAGGTTATGATTGTTTTAATGACAGCAGTCTTACATGAGACAGTGAAGAGAGGGAATATCTTTAAAACCATGGATAAACTAAGTTGAATATTGGGGTGGTTAATAAAATGAGGTCTCGTGGAAGTGAAAATTATTTCAATGTTTAAGAATCTCTCACTGGGAAAATGCGGCCTCATAAAATAAAGAAGAAATTAGGATTAATAATATTTAATCATTAAGAGTTTGGAGAAGGAAATGGCAATCCTCTCCAGTGCTATTGCCTGAATGAGCCCATGGACAGAGGAGCCTGGTGGGTTACAGTCCATGGGGTCGCAAAGAGTCAGACACGACTGAGCGACTTCACTTCACTTCACTTCAACCATTAAGAGTTAAGAAAATACTATCAGAACTCAGATTGAGCTTTCAAATTCTGCTTTTGCCTATGTGTTCCAAGGTCAACAGTCTTGACTTTGCAGAAACTCTTGTTTCTCAGTTTAATATAACTAACTAAACATATGAGGTACCATTTCACGCCAGTCAGAATGGCTATGATCCAAAAGTCTACAAGTAATAAATGCTGGAGAGGATGTGGAGAAAAGGGAACCCTCTTACACTGTTGGTGGGAATGCAAACTAGTACAGCCACTATGGAGAAAAGCGTGGAGATTCCTTAAAAAAACTGGAAATAGAACTGCCTTATGATCCAGCAATCCCACTGCTGGACATACACACTGAGGAAACCAGAATTGAAAGAGACACGTGTACCCCAATGTTCATCACAGCACTGTTTATAATAGCCAGGACATGGAAGCAACCTAGATGTCCATCAGCAGATGAATGGATAAGAAAGCTATGGTACATATACACAATGGAGTATTACTCAGCCATTAAAACGAATATATTTGAATCAGTTCTAATGAGGTGGATGAAACTGGAGCCTATTATACAAAGTAAGCCAGAAAGAAAAACACCAATACAGTATACTAACGCATATATATGGAATTTAGAAAGATGGTAACGATAAACCTGTATACAAGACAGCAAAAGAGACACTGATGTATAGAACAGTCTTTTGGACTCTGTGGGAGAGGGAGAGGGTGAGATTATTTGGGAGAATGGCATTGAAATATGTATAATGTTATATATGAAATGAGTCGCCAGTCCAGGTTTGATGCACAATACTGGATGCTTGGGGCTGGTGCACTGGGACGACCCAGCAGGATGGTATGGGGAGGGAGGAGGGAGGAGGGTTCAGGATGGGGAACACATGTATGCATGTGGCTGATTCATTTCGATATATGGCAGAACCAATACAATATTTTAAAGTTTAAAAATAAAATTTAAAAAAAAGAAAAAAAATAATAAAATATCCAATTGACCTTCTCTTCCTAAACTGATGAAGCTCTTACTAATACTGAATTACAAAAAAAGAGAAGCTCTGGCCCCACATCATTTTTGCTATCTATACACTTTAAAAACCCAGATAAATTCTAAACATAATTTTTAATTTAAAAACTGGTTTTTAAAAAATAATATTAAAATTAACTGATAAAAATATTTTAGAAAAATGACATTCTTATCAAGTTGGGCTTACTAAATAGAGTAGTATGTCTCTGATGTTAATGTAGTCTCAGTCACACTGCAGTTTTAAAGGAATTTTTAAATAGAGATCCTAATCTCATAAGCATTTTTGCTAAAGATATAAAGTTACTTGTATGAATGTTATCTTTCCCTTCAGTATATTTTTTAGCTGTTTGGTATTTAAATATAGGAGAACAACATTAGCAACCATAATCTGTCTTTGAATTTGTGATTTAGACGGCATTTGTCATATCCTGAAACATAGCTATATCAAGATATATAGGTAATAATTTCAAGTGAATTTTTCTCTTTTCCCCTTGTTTTTGACTATTATTAGACTATTCGTTTGTACCTAAGGTTACTTCAGTCCTCGTGGACAACAGCCCAAGAGTCTTCACTTATGGCACCATAATTGACATTACGATTACTCCTCTCCCAATGGAATCCATCACAGAAGATGAGCAAAAATTCAATGCTGAAATATCCTGAGGAAGGTTTCACAGGCATTAAACAACTAACACCATCATAAACACCACTACCCATACTCAAGTTCATGATCATGGACTCTGGACGATGCAAGTTACTATGGTCTTTAAATATCCATGGTTACCCAAGTATATTTATCTTAAAACACCTAAGGTGTAACAGAATTCAGGAAAGGGATTTCCATTTATGTATATCAGTGAAGTTTACTTACATTATCTAAACAGTGAGATGTCTTGAATTGATGGAGCCTTGGTAGAAAGTCATTCACTGCAGTGTAAGGATTGGAATATTCACTACCTTCTTTCTCTGCCTCAAAAAGAAGTTTAAATGACTGTGATATTTTTAAAATGACTGTTAATGGAAATGAAATATTTTTAAAGAGGCAATAAAAATGTATATATTGGGAGAATGGCTTTGACCTGAGAAAAGGAAAATATTTGAAAATTCCATTAGAGAACTTTATCTTCACTTAGTGAATTTTGGATGTTTTCAATTATGCCAATAATGTCTATTTTATTCTATTTTCAAAGTTGGCCTACATAAATAAGGAAAATGAAACATATTGAGCTAAATAAGGTAAAAGTATTTTCAATTTATTTACTACTGTCATGTAATGAATCAAACACTAACTTCGTTCTCATGAGGGCTGTAAACACTATCATATAACTATCATATAGATTACATTGGAGAAGGAAATGGCAACCCACTCCAGTGTTCTTGCCTGAAGAATCCCATGGATGGGGGAGCCTGGTAGGAGGCCGTCTATGGGATCGCACAGAGTCAGACATGACTTTTATTTTAGATAATGTGCATACTACAATTTTAGATGAAGAAAGCATCTAGCTATAAACATTTTAAGGATAGAAATTTAGAATGTGAGTGATTTTACGCAATAAAATAGGCTAATTTCTTGCAGAAACCCCTGCCAATTATGATTTAACTAAAATAACCAAAGGATATCTTTCACTGCTTAATAGAATAACAGTTTAAGAAGCCTAATGACATCTACTTCAAATTCCAGCATATTCCTGACATTAAAATTGTTTTGTATGCAATATCTTATTAAGCAGTAAGTAATTTAATTCTACATTTAAGAAAATATTAATAGCACTAGAGTCAAAGCCACAGTTTCATTTATTTTGCCTTGTGCCTCTCAGCAGATTTCTGCCATGGGTGACAGGGAAACAAGCAACCACTCAGAAGTGACTGACTTCATTCTTGTCGGCTTCAAGGTCCACCCAGAGTTCCACATCCTCCTCTTCCTGTTTTTTCTGCTTGTCTATGCCATGATCCTTCTAGGGAATGTTGGCATGATGGTCATTATTATAACTGATCCCCAGCTGAACACACCAATGTATTTCTTCCTAGGCAACCTGTCCTTCGTTGATCTCTTCTATTCATCTGTTATTGCACCTAAGGCTATGAGCAACTTCTGGTCTGAGAGCAAGTCCATCTCCTATGCAGGCTGTGTGACCCAGCTGTTTCTCTTTGACCTCTTCATTGTTTCCGAGGGATTTCTCCTGGCAGTCATGGCTTATGATCGCTTCATTGCCATCTGCAACCCACTCCTCTATTCTGTCCAAATGTCAACACATCTCTGTGTTCAATTTGTGGCTGGTTCCTATTTTTTTGGCTGTATCAGCTCAGTTCTTCAGACCATCATGACATTTACTTTATCCTTTTGTGCTTCTCAGAACATTGACCATTTTTACTGTGATGAGCGTCCACTTCTGAGGATTTCTTGTTCTGATCTCTACATTCCTAATATGGTATCCTTTTTCCTATGCACCATTATCATTTTGCCTACCATAATTGTCATAATTGTGTCTTATATATATATTGTATCTACAGTTCTAAAAATACGCTCCACTGAGGGGCGAAAGAAAGTCTTCTCCACTTGCAGCTCTCACCTGGGAGTCGTGAGTGTATTGTATGGTGCCATCATCTTTATGTATGTCATCCCTGACAGATTTCCTGAGCTGAGTAAAGTGGCCTCCTTGTGTTACACGCTGGTCACTCCCATGTTGAATCCTTTGATTTACTCTCTGAGAAACAAAGATGTCAAAGAAGCTCTGAGGAAGATCCTAGGGAAAAACCTATTTTTATTTATTTCTATATTAACTGAAAATAGAATTAAGTAAATGTAATATTCTGAAAGTGCTGAGCTTTATAATAAATTAGAGAAGCACTGATTCAAATCTTGAGACTTCATTTGTTTGAATCCCATATATTAAGAATATATACTTTGGAAGATGTATTTGGACCTAATCAGAATACATACATCAGGAAGATGGACTCTATTTTGTCTGGCTGTTGATTTGGAATGGAATGACTTTCTCTGTACTTCCTTTTGGATAATGATAATGGTGTCCATGTAATTTGTTTTTAGGACATATATATTCCAACTTCTGACTCTTTGAGGCTGTTGTTTGGAATATATTTTTTATCTGGAATCAGTATCATATGTTATGTGTGTGTATATATATATATATATATATATATATGTACACACACACTTGGTAGAGGTAACACAGTCTGATGTATTAAGAAAGATAGAACAAAATACCAGATTTACTAAAGAAATCTTTGTGAATATCTACTGAGAGAATCAGATACTCAGCAGTACACAGTCTCAAGTGTGAAATGTAAGTAACTCTTAATTGTCCAGAGGCTAACCAAGTGGCACATTTATCTAATGGTTTCTTGGCTGAATCATTATTATTTCTCCCCTTCATTTGAATAAACTGATAAACTGATAAATAAAACTGATAAATTGTTTTTTAAAATTATACCTTTTCACAAGGAAACTGTAATACAAATAAACAACAGTAAATATAATTCATATTTTGTTATATATGCCTTAGTGAGAATTCATTCATCAAATTAACACTTATTGAAGTTTTATATACACTGTGCCCTATAAAAATTCCCAATTTTAAATGCTTTCTGTACTTGAGCTCAAACTAATTGATGGAAAAAATAGCTAAATAGAAAGCTATTAATAATGTGTCATATGGTAAACCCAGTGAATAAAGTGAGTAAAAGTTGCTCAGTCATGTCCAAATCTTTGCAACTCTATGGGCAGTCCATGGAATTCTCTAGGCCAGGATACTGGAGTGGGTAGCCCTTTCCTTCTCCAGGGGATCTTCCCAACCCAGGGATTGAACCCAGGTCTTCCACATTGTAGGCAGATTCTTTACCACCTGAGCCACAAGGCTAGAAATTACAAAGACAGAGCAGCTTCTACAGATGAGTAATATAAATTATCAGGGAAAACTTCATAAGTACATTTGTAAACATAAATGAACTTGAGCAAGGTGAAATAGAAAAGTTTCTGGGCAAAGGCAATTAAATAATGATATGTTAAACTTCCAAAAATTTAATTCCTGATATTAATGTAAAAGTGAGGGAGTGAGATTTAAGACTTAAAAGGAAATTCGTGGAAATTGTGCACAACTATATAAGAAGAAAAGGAGGTTGGCTTATTTTCTGCAGACCACAGGGAAGCACTAGGGATTTTTCTTTAAAGAATATATTGTATTCAAATTGACATTTTAGAAAAATCACGTTGGAAACTTGTGGAAGATAAATATTCATAGAAGAAGATAATCACTGTCTTATGACGGTGGAGAGAGGGAATACCTTTAAAATTACAGATAAACTAAACTGAATATTAATTAATGGTGATAAAGTTAAAAAAAGCTAGAAGTGAGTAATAACTTCTAATGTTTGAGCATCTCTGGGGAAATACCGCCTAAAAAAATGAGAAGAAAAGTATGAGTAATAACAGTTAGTCATTAAGAATTAATAAAATAAAGTCAGGTCAGACTGAGCTTTCTCATCCTGGTTTGCCTATGTGCTTGATAGTCAACTGTCTTGACTTTACAGAAACTCTTATTTCTCAGTTGAATAAAAGAATACTAAGGTCCAGTGAGCAAAGAACCTGTGCCTGGGATTTAGGTGAGGTGAAACTGAAAAGAATTATGAATTTCCTGAAGGCTTGTTCCATTATAGGACTCAGCGTGTTGCATGAAAGATTCTGTATTTACAAGCAAAAGAGTGATAGTAAAACATGCCTAAATAAATTGAAGACCACATTTATCTAAAACATTATTACTACTTTAATCTCATCTTGTGGCATCCCAGTACATTTATAATTATAGCTGATTGTACAGTCATAACTAGCTAATTTTACTAAATGGGAGTGTTCATGGTATTTACTCCTCTCTAAGCTGCTGCTACACTAACAACAATAATATTTAAAAATTTAGCCTCTTTTTAATATTCCATTTTGAATATAAGAAATATCTAAATAAATTGTTAGTTAAAATAATAAATATATAATTATTATGAATAAGCAAAACTAAACTTTCCATTTTATTGTGCAGCTTCCTATTCTTCAGGTAAAGATGAAATTTTTTCAAAAAAAAAATGTTTCTTTTTTTTATTTTATTTTATTTTTAAACTTTACAATATTGTATTAGTTTTGCCAATCAATGCTCAAAAATATAAATTCTTGGATCTAAAGAAGACCTGCACATTATTTTTTTAAACACTTTATTGAGGAATAATTGGTTTGAAATATACAGTATGTATTTAAAGTGAACAACTCTGTGAGTTTTGTGGCCAATGAAACCACCACCACATCAAGATACAGAATATTTCCTTCATTTCCAAATGGTTGATTAGGCCTCTTTTCAGACCATTCTTCCCTCCAAACCCATCTCCAGATAACCAGTGACCTGGAAGGTATGTAATAGAATCATACACCATGTCATCTTTTCTCTCAGGCTTCCTCACTGTGTAAAATGATTTTGAGATTTCTTCATTTTATCATGTATAAATAACCCATTCTTTTTATTGCTGAGTAATTTTCCATTTTCCATTGTACATATATTCCAAATTTTGTTTATGCACTCTTAAACAAATGGGCAATTAATGTTTCATCAGCTTTTAGATATTGCGAATACAGCTGATATGTGTTCATATGTGTTTGCCTAGTGTGTTTTCCTTATTTTGCTGATTTTTGAAGCTTGAGATTCTGAGATCTCATAATAAATACATTTGATTTTAAGAGACTACCATGGAAATATCTGAAAATAAAGAACAAACAAAAAAATATTTACTAAACAAAATCTACTAAATCTCAGGAAGACTGAGAATCTATGACATTTGAGCAAGAACCCACTTCTTCCCTGCCCTCTCTCGTCCCAGCAGAGCTGAAAGTGCACTCAGGCAAGTACAGGTAGGGACATAGAGATCCCTCTGACCCTGGGTCACAGCCAAAGGCTACCATGTGTCCTTGATTGTTGTGGTTGCAAACATTACTTGTCCCCTCCAGCTCCACATTGAAGAAGGTCTATGCACTGCAAGGGTAGCTAAAACATATGATGATTTCTGCCCAGCCCCCATTCAAAAGCTCTACCCCAAGAATGCCAGGCCAAGAGTATTGGGCCCCAATTCCTGCTGCTCCCATTCTCTTAAAGGACAGAAGTTTTGTGCTAAGAACACCATAAGCTAGTGACCTCACTCAGAAACCTCCTAAAGCAGGAGTGTCATTCTAAGCAAACAGGACCACTGTGCCTGCTTGTTTCAGAACAGATGAACACAGGTTTTACCTAGAAAGAAAGTTGTACCATGATAGTGGAGGCCTCCACAGCTCTCTCCACTTGGACTGACTTTATTTAGAAAAACGTGTAGGCAATTCAAGCTTAAGGGAACTCCAAAACTTAAAAATATTTGATACAAGCAATTAAGAGGAGACTAGTGGTCCCATGAGAGTGAAAAGCTACCTGTAGACCAACCACAAGGCTATCTGGTGCACAGGGCCTTGCTCAGTAAGTTCAGTTCAGTTTAGTTGCACTGTGTGATTCTTTGCAACCCTGCATCACACCAGGCCTCTCTGTCCATCACCAAACTCCTGGAGTCCACCCAAAACCATGTCCATTGAGACGGTGACACCATTCAATCATCTCATCCTCTGACATTCCCTTCTCCTCCTGCCTCCAATCCTTCCCAGAATCAGGGTCTTTTCAAATGAGTCAGCTCTTCGCATCAGGGGGCCAAAGTATTGGAGTTTCAGCTTCAACATCAGTCCTTCCAATGAACACCCAAGACTGATCTCCTTTAGGATGGACTGGTGGATCTCCTTGCAGTCCAAGAGAATCTCAAGAGTCTTCTCCAATACCACAGTTCAAAAGTATCAATTCTTTGGTGCTCAGCTTTCTTCATAGTCCAAATCTCACATCCATACATGATCACGGGAAAAACCATAGCTTTGACTAGAAGGACCTTTGGTGACAAAGTAATGTCTCTGCTTTTTAATATGCTGTCTAGGTTGGTCATAACTTTGCTTCCAAGGAGTAAGCCTCTTTTAATTTCATAGCTGCAAT
The DNA here is from genome assembly GCF_032452875.1 of Bos javanicus. Lineage (NCBI taxonomy): Eukaryota > Metazoa > Chordata > Mammalia > Artiodactyla > Bovidae > Bos > Bos javanicus. Next base: position 60,014,456 of record NC_083872.1, read on the forward strand.
CACCATCTGCAGTGATTTTGGAGCCCAGAGAAATAAACTCAGCCACTGTTTCCCAATCTATTTGTGATGAAGTGACAGGACCGGATGCCATAATCTTAGTTTTCTGAATGTTGAGCTTTTGGCCAATTTTTTCACTCTCCTCTTTCACTTTCATCATGAGGCTCTTTAGTTCTTCACTTTCTGCCAGAAGGGTGGAGTCATGTGTATATCTAAGGTTATTTATATTTCTCCTGGCAATCCTGATTCCAGCTTGTGCTTCCTCCAGCCCAGCATTTGTCATGATGTACTCTGCATCAGTACAGTCAGTTCAGTTGCTCAGTCATGTCCAACTTTTTGCGACCCCATAAATAGCAGCACGATAGGGCTCCCTGTTCATCTCCAACTCCCGGAGTTCACTCAAACACACGTCCATCCAGTCAGTGATGCCATCCAGCCATCTCATCCTCTGTCATCCCCTTCTTCTCCTGCCCCCAATCCCTCCCAGCACCAGAGTCTTTCCAGTGAGTCAGCTCTTCGCATGAGGTGGCCAAAGTACTGGAGTTTCAGCCTTAGCATCATTCTTTCCAAAGAAATCCCAGGGCTGATCTCCTTCAGAATGGACTGGTTGGATCTCCTTGCAGTCTAAGAGACTCTCAAGAGTCTTCTCTAACACCACAGTTGAAGTACTCTGCATATAAAATAAATAAATAAATAAATAAACCAGGTGACAACATACAGCCCTGATGTACTCCTTTTCCTATTTGGAACCAGTCTGTTGTTCCATGTCCAGTTCTAACTGTTGCTTCCTGACCGGCATACAGATTTCTCAAGAGGCAGGTCAGGTGGTCTGGTATTTCCACCTCTTTCAGAATTTTCCACAGTTTATTGTGATCCACACAGTCAAAGGCTTTGGCATAGTCAATAAAGCAGAAATAGATGTTTTTCTGGAACTCTCTTGATCTAACTATGTGCTGATGGTTGCAGTTGCACTCCCAACCTGGTCATTTTCTGGCCTGAGGTGATCCAGCCCTCAGGTCTACAGGCTCTATGGTCAGATTGATGGCAAACTCTAAGAGGGTTTACACCAAAGGGGACCTTTCCAGACATCTGCTGCCCATCCCACCATCCAGGTGGTGAGTCCCTGCTGACTCACGCCTCCTCAGGACACCCTCCAACAAAAGCAGGTAGTTCGGTCAGTTTCCTGTGGAGTCACTGCTGCTTTCTTCTGAGTCTTGGTGCACAAGGTTTTGTTTGTTCGATTAATCTGAATTCTCTGTTTGCCCTAGTCTTGTGGAAGTTTTGTAACCAAATCTTGCAGGCCTTCAAGGTCAGATTCCCTGGGGATTCCTAGTCCCTTTGTCAGGTCCCCAGGTTGGGAAGCCTGATATGGGGTTCTGAACCTACATAACAGAAGGAGAACTTCTTTGGTATTATTGTTCTCCAGTTTGTGGGTCACTGACCCAGTAGGTTTGGGATTTGATTTTATCATGATTGTGCCCCTCCTACTGTCTCACTGTGGCTTCTTCTTTTTCTTTGGATGTGGAGTATCTTTTTTCAGTGGGTTCCAGCATCCTCCTGGCAATGGTTGTTCAGCAACTTGTTGTGATTTTAGTGTTCTCACAGGAGGAGATGAGTGCACATCCTTCTACTCTGTCATCTTGAACTGGAAGCTGCCTAATCTTTTTGAATTATGGTTTTCTGTGGGGTGACTTTGAAGTAACATAGGTATTAGCAAGATCAGACTGTCATAGCTGCATCTGTGATTGCAAGGCATGAGAAGAGGTGGTATTAAAGTATCACAGAAGCCTGGCAATCTCTTCAAGACTGAGAACCATGGTGAGGTTTGCCCACTAGATGCTAGAACCAAAATAAGAAACAATCCAAGAAGCATACTGAAAGAGAAAGAAATACCTTCTCTTCTTACATCCTCACTTCTGCCCTTACACTGTAAAAGCAGCCATGGACAAAAGGTAAATGAATGAGGGCAAGATTTGCTCTAGAGGCTATAGTTGTTTGATCACTACTCTAGAATATACAAAGACTCCACAACAAGTATGTTGGGAAATAAGAAACCATTTCTTTCAGTGCAAATTTGGCATAATGCATTCTGTTACTTTCCTTATATAATGAGTTTTTTATTTTGCCTTCATGTTCTGAAAACAGAACATGTTTTTCCTGGATATACTGTTTTCATTTGGTCTTCCATTGTCCCGTCTTTTAGCACTTTAAGGATAGTATTCTATTGTCTTCAGTTTTGAATTTATCTGACCAAAATCTATGCTTTACATTTTGCTTGATAATATATATATTTTTTTCTTTTTGTTGCTTTGATACTATTTTTCATCCATTTTCAGAAATTTTATCCTCCTGTCCCTTTATTCCATTTTCTTTCTGTTCCTTTTACTTGGGTTTTTGTGAATTTTCTTGTATCTCTGTGTTTAGAGTTGCTATCCACTTTCCAATAAAATTTGACCATTATAGTTTCTACTATTTTTCTAATCAGCTCCTTTCTAATTACTTTTGTAATATTTTCTCAGTTATCATTGAATGTCTGTTAGGTGTTTTTATTTTGTTTGTTTTTTTTAACTCTATGATTGTGTTTGATTTGTTTCAATTGCTTTGTATTCATGTTTAAATTTTTCTTGAATTGTTTCCTTTTTCTCATGAATTACAGTCATTTGCTGCTTGTTGTACAGTATCTACATACGGTTGGTTCATTTAATTTCTACAAAGTTTAGATTTTCTCATGGAAGACAGATCTTATAGTAATTACTTGCTCATGAGTAGATGAGGAAGCATCTTAAGTTCTGTATTTTTCAATGTTACCTGAATTTTATATTTGTAGTATAAGCACATATTTCAGTGAGAATGTATTCTTCTTTGTATATTGAAGTGCATTAGTTGTTAATATTGTGGTTATGTCTTTTGAAGCTAAATTATTGATGGGAGTTGTGGCAAAGATGACTGAATAGGACCTTACCTTGAGCCTACCTCCTTCCACAGACACACCAAAGTTGCAACCACTTACAAAGCAGATATCTATATAAATAACATAAGGACTGTCAAAAAAAATTTTCACATCTAAAGACCTGAAGCAGGAACAACAGTGAGGTGGATAGGAGAGGCAGAGACACAATATAGTCAGGACTGACACCTCTGGGTTAGCAACCCACAAATGGAAGGAGTATCATATGTAGACATCCTTCCCAATGAACACACAGCTGTTCAACATCCCCACATTAGGCTTCTGAGTAAAGGAGGGCCTGCATAGGGAAGATAAGCCCTCAGAAAATCTAGCTTTGACAGCCCGCAAGCTTTCTATTCAGAACTGCTGGAAGGCTGTACGAAATAGAAACTTCACTCTTTAACTGTGCATACAAAATGTCACACACTCTAAGTCCCAGTACACAAGCACTAATTTGAAAGAGGCATGGGTCAGACCCACCTGATCATCTTGGAGAGCCTCCTGGATAGGCTGAAGGCAACTGAGACTCCCCGTTGAAAAGGGAACACTGGAAGTAGCCATTTGGAAGTACCAATTTTGAGGAGCTCTTTCTACTGTGATGACATCAGCCTACCAAGTGTCTTTTTGGAAACTTAAACCTATCAGTATGGAGGACATACCCACCCATGCTCACTTGCAGCAGGTCAGTTTCAGCCCAAACTCCATTGAGCTGTGCAGACAGCAAATCAGGGACCCATTGCCACTCCCAGGAGGCCAACACCAGCCTGACTGTCCCTTGGCAAGCAGACAGCTGCATGAGGACCTGGCCCTACTCTCCAGTGGGCCAGTAGCAGCACTATCCACCACCCCTGGCTACTCAACCAATCATGAGGATGGGATCCCTTACCCTCCAGTGGGTTCAAAGCAAATGTACAACGCATAGCCACATAGCCAACTCGGCTGGAGTCCAACTCCACCTGCCAGCATGCCTAATATACTAACTGCTATCATTACAGAAGGGTACATGCATCCCATATTAGGGCAACATTGGGGCCTATGCCTCTGATGACCAAATGAGAGAATGATTCTGGACCTCTTTGGATGTTTCCTACACAAAGTCACTTCTCCAAGATTGAAAACTATAACTGATGTACATAGGAAAATACATAGAGAACTGGGAAAAATAAGGAGACTTAAAAATCCACTCCAGATGATGAAATAAGACAAAACCTCAGAAAAAGAACTAAACGGAGAGGAGATAATCAATCTACTCAATAGAGAGTTGAAGGTAATGATCTAAAAATGCTCATGGAACTCAGAAAGAGAATGAATAAAAACAATAAGGATTTCAGCAAAGTTAGAAACTATAAGTAAAAATCAAACAGAACTGAAGAATACAATAGCTGAAATAAAATCCACACCAGAGGAATTATCAGTAGATTAGATCAGAGTAATGGATCAGTGCTCTGAAAGACAGGTCACTGGTAATTACACATGATGACCATAAAAAAGAAAATTTTTTTATTTAAAATAATCTAAGAGACTTTGGGGATGACATCAAGTATGCCAACATTCACACTATAGAGATAACAGAAGGAAAAGAGATAAATGAACAGAAAAGTTATATGAAGAAATAGTGGCTAAAAACGTCCCTACCTCAGGAAGGAAACAGACCCCTAGGTCCAGGAAGTATAGCAATTCAAGTTAGATTAACTCATAGATCCACATGAAGACACATTATCATTAAAGTATCAACTATTAAAAATAATGAGAGAATGTTAAAAGCAGCAAGACAACAACAAATAGTTACAGTCAAAGAAACTTGCAGAAGACTATCAGATGACTTTTTTAGTAGAAAATATGCAGGCCAGAAATGAGTAGCAAGGGTGATGCATTCAAAGTGATGAAAGGAAAAACCTGCAACTAATACTCTACCCAGCAATGTAATTATTCAGATTTCAAGAAGAGATAAAGATTTTTCCAGGCAAATAAAAGCTAAAATGGTTAAGAAGTATTATATTGGCTTTATAAGCAATGGTAAAGGAACTTTAAGAAGGGGGAAAAAAGACCACAACAAAAATGGGAAAAATATGAATGAGAAATATCATTGGTAAAAAAAAAATATATATATATATATATATATAAGTAGTGGATCAATGATTTATAAAGTTATAAGAAGGTTAAAAGACAAAAGCAGTAAAAATATTTTATACTCACAATATGTGATAAGGATAGCCAAAGCAAAAAGATATAAAATATGGTGTCAAAACCATTAAAGGTAGGACATGGATTTAAAATGTAAGGCTGCTAGAATGCAAAAGAATCCACCTGCCAATGAAGAACATACTGGAGATTTGTTTTCAGTCCCTGAGCTGGGAAGATCCCGTGGAGTGGGAAAAAGCAACATACTCCAGAATTCTTGTCTGGAAAATTCCATGGACAGAGGAACCTTGTGAGCTACAGCCCTTGGGTGTCAAAGACTTGAACACAACTGAGCGCTGAGCGCACATACATGCACATTCAAACTTAAGAGATCATCCACTTAAACATATGTATAGAAAGAAAGAATGATAGATAGATAATGCTCAGTTGCTAAATTTTGTCTGACTCTTTGTAACCCCATGCACTGTAGCCTACCAAGCTCCTCTGTTCATGAGATTTTCCAGGCAGGAATACTGGAGTGAGTTGCCATTTCCTCCTCCAAAGGATCTTCCTGGCAAAAAGACTGAACCCATGTCCCCTGTGTTCAATGTCTCCTGAATCAGCAGGCAGATTCTTTACCCTTAGCCATCTGGGAAGTCAGAGAGATAGATGTTGATATCTATATATATCATCTATATATATATATATATACATATATATATATATATGTCATCATTCTATATATTGTAACCTATATATGCCATCTTCAAGCAGTCTTTATCCCCGGCATGTAAGGACATATACATATTAACAATTCAGTCAATGTGGTCACCTCTTAACTAATTGAAAATAAATGTTATCTGATCATCTCAATAGATGCACAAAATCTTTTGCAAGGTTAAACATCCATTCATGATAAAAATGCTGAAAAATGAGAGTCTAGAGGGACTATATCTCAAGATATTAAATATAACATATGCAGAAATTTCATCCAAAAACTGCAGAATATACACTCTTTTCAAGTGGACACAGAAAATTCTTCAGGATAAATCACATACTAGGCCACAAAGCAAGTCTCAGTAAAATTAGGAAGACTGAAATCATAACAAACATCTTTTCTGACCACAGAGATGTGATACTAGAAATCAAGTATAATAAAATAGCTGCAGAAAAGCTTGAGAGACAAAAACATGTGGAGATGAAATAATTTGCTGTAAAATAAATGGGAGGTCATTGCAAAAATCAATGAAGAAATCAAAATAACTGGAGACAATTGAAAGTGAAAAACAATGATCCAAATTGTAGGAAGCAGCAAAAGAAGTTCTAAGAGAGAAGATTTATACTGGCATAATTCTACCTCTAGAAAGAAGAAAAATCTCAAATAAGCAATTTATATATAAAACAACTTGAGAAAAGAATAAATTAAAAGACAATGAGACTACAAAGTGAGTACTAAGAAAGAACAATGATCATAGAGGAAATAAATAAAATAGAGACTAAAAAAAATGGAAAACTAATGAAGCAAATATCTGATGTTCAGAAAAATAAGAAAATTGATAAGCTTTTAGCTAGACTCATCAGAAAAAAAGAGAGAGAACCCAAATCTATAAAATCATAAATAAAAGTGAAGTTACAACCAACACAACAGAAACACAAATTATAAAACATTACTGAGAAAAACTGTACGCCAATAAAATGGACAATTTAAAAGAAAAGGACAGATTCCTAGAAATGCATAATCTCCTAAGACTGAATAAAGAAGAAATAGAAAACGTGAACAGACTGATTGCCAGTAAATAAATTTAATCAGTAATAGTAGTCTCCCAACAAACAGAATTCCAACGAACAAACAGCTTCACAGGTGAATACTACCAAACATTTCAAGGAGAGTTAACACCTATCCTTCTCAAACTATTCCAAAAATTAACAGTATGGAGATTTCTTTTAAAAACTGGAAAATAGAACTGTCATATGACCCAGCAATCCCACTACTGGGCAACACACCGAGGAAACCAGAATTGAAAGAGACACGTGTACCCCAATATTCAACACAGCACTGTTTATAATAGTCAGGACATGGAAGCATCCTAGATGTCCATCAGCAGACGAATGGGTAAGAAAGCTGTGCTACATAAATTGAGTATTACTCAGCCATTAAAAAGAATACATTTGAATCAGTACTAACGAGGTGGATGAAACTGGAGCCCATTATACAGAGTGAAGTAAGCCAGAAAGAAAAACACCAATACAGTATACTAATGCATATATATGGAATTTAGAAATATGGCCATGATAACCCTGTATGCGAGACAGCAAAAGAGATACAGATGTATAGAACAGTCTTTTGGACTCTGTGGGAGAGGGAGGGGCTGGAATTATTTGGGAGAGTGCCATTGAAACATGTATATTTATCATATATGAAATGAATCGCCAGTCCAGGTTCGATGCATGACACAGGGTGCTCGGGGCTGATGCACTGGGATGACCCAAAGGGATGGGATGGGGAAGGATGTTGGAGGGGTGTTCAGGATGGGGAACACATGTACACCCATGGTGGATTCATGTCAATGTATGGCAAAACCACTTCAATATTGTAAAGTAATTAGCCTCCAATTAAAATAAATAAATTTATATTCAAAAAAACAAACGAAAATTGAAGAGGAAGGAACAGCTTTTAAACTCATTCTATGAGGCCAACATCACCCTGATGACAAAACCAGACAGGACACCACAAGCAAACAAAAGGCTAGCATCATGTTTAACATAAATGCAAAGTCCTCAACAAGATATTAACAAAAATTTTTTGAACAATATATTAAAAGTATCATACACCATAGTCAAGTGGGATATATCCCCAGCATGCAAGTATGTGTCAGTACCAACAATTCAGTCAATGTCATCACCTCCTAGCTAATTAAAAATAAAAGCTATATGATCATCTCAGTAGATGCACAAAAACTTTAACAAGATTTAACATCCACTATGATGAAAATGATCAACAATAAGGGTCTAGAACGACTATATCTCCACATAATAAAGGTCATATATTAAAAGCCCACAGCCAACCTTATACCTAACATTGAAAAGTTGAAAATGCTTCCTCTAAAATTAGAAATTAGACAAGGATGATAAAACAGAAGAAAAGAAAAAGAATCTGTAATGGAAAGAAAGAAAGAAAACTGTCAATGTTTATAAAAAATGTACTACATAGAGAAAATCATAAAGATGGCATCAAAAATCTATTAGAATTAATACATGAATCCATAAAGTTGCTGGATAAAAAAAAATTATATGCAGAAATCTGTATAGCATAGTGTTTCTATATACTAGCAGTTTCTATAACTACCAGAAAGAGAAAGTAATAAAAATTCAATTTACAATTGCATCAGAAAATAAAGTACTACACTTAAATCTCGTTAAAGAGGTAAAAGATCTGAACTCAGAAAACTAGAAGATCTGATCAAAGAAATTGAAGACATTGCAAACATTTGAAAAGATATACCATGCTCATGGATTGGAAGAATTAATATTATTAAAATGACAATACTATGCAAGGCAATCTACAGATTCAATCCAATCTCTATTAAAATACCAAAGGCATATTTGGACAGAACTGCAACAAATAATTCTAAAATTTGTATGGAAGCACAAATGATCCCAAATAGTCAAAACATTCTTATGAAAGATGGGCAAAACTGAAAGTATTGTGATCCTTTATTTCAAATTATACTACAATGCTAAGTAATCAAAACACTATGGTACTGGCACAAAAATATACACATAGATCAGTGGAACAGAATAGAGAGTCCAGAAGTAAGTCCAGGATTATACATCAATTAATCTACAGTAAAGGAGGAAGAATACACAATGGGGAAAGTGGCTCTTCAATATATGGTGTTCAGAAACCTAGATAAATACATGCAAAAGAATCAAACTGGTGTACTTTCTCATACCATGTACAAAAGTAAACTCAAAATGGATAAAAATATAAATGTAAGCTCTGAAACCACAAAACTCTTAGAGGAAAACACAGGCAGTAAACACTTTGACATCAGTCTCAGCAATGTATATATTTTGAGGAGGAAGGATCTGTCTCTTCTGGCAAGGGAAACAGAAGGAAAAATAAACAAATGGGACTACATCAACCGAAAACCTTTGCAGATGAAGGACTCTTTGAACAAAATGAAAAGGCAAGCCGACTGCATAGAAGAAAATATTTGCAAACAATACATTTTATAAGAGGTTTATATTCAAAATATGCCAAAAAAACCACATACAATTCAACTTCAAAAACAAAAATAAACAAACAAACAAAAAGAAGCAAAAAGCAATCAGATTAAAAGCAGGCAGAGGATCTGAATATCCATTTTTCGCAAAGACATATGATTGTCAACAGGCCTTAATTAACCTTAATTAGTATTCTCCTTTTTAAAATATCTAAACTGCTTTCTCTTCCTCTACTGGTTAAACTTTTACTAATACTGTATTATAATAAAAGAAGACCTGGTCCCACATCATTTTGCTGTTTATACACTTATAAAACCCAGATAAAGTACAAAAATGCTTTTTTTTTAATTTAGACAGTTATTTTCTAAAAATAAAATTCAAATACAAACATATTTAGGAAAAATGGCATTCTTAGAAAATTAGGCTTGTTAAGTAGCATACTATGACTGTGACTTTAATGTAGTCTTTCAGTCACCATGTAGTTTTGAAAGGATTTTCAAATACAGATTCTGATCTTAAACTATTTTTACAAAGGATTTTTTTTAATGTATTGAGTACTATCATACCTTCCATTATATTATCTAACTGTTTTGTATTTAACTATAGAAATACATAGAATTATCAACCATTATCTCACTTTGAATTTGTGATAGTGGGCATTTGCCATATCATGAAATATACCTACATTAAGAAGCATCAGTTCAGTTCAGTTCAGTCGCTCAGTTGTATCCGACTCTGTGACCCCATGAATCGCAGCACTCCAGTCCTCCCTGTCCATCACCAACTCCCAGTGTTCACTCAGACTCACGTCCATTGAGTCAGTGATGCCATCCAGCCATCTCATCCTCTGTCATCCCCTTCTCCTCCTGCCCCCAATCTCTCCCAGCATCAGAGTCTTTTCCAATGAGTCAACTCTTTGCATGAGGTGGCCAAAGTATTGGAGTTTCAGCTTTAGCATCATTCATTCAGAAGAAATCCCAGGGTTGATCTCCTTCAGAATGGACTGGTTGGATCTCCTTGCAGTCCAAGGGACTCTCAAGAGTCTTCTCCAACACCACAGTTCAAAAGCATCCATTCTTCGGCGCTCAGCCTTCTTCACAGTCCAACTCTCACATCCATACATGACCACAGGAAAACCATAGCCTTGACTAGATGGACTTTTGTTGGCAAAGTAATGTCTCTGCTTTTGAATATGCTATCTAGGTTGGTCATAACTTTCCTTCCAAGGAGTAAGCGTCTTTTACTATCATGGCTGCAGTCACCATCTGCAGTGATTTTGGAGCCCCAAAAATAAAGTCTGACACTGTTTCCACTGTTTCCCCATCTATTTCCCATGAAGTGATGGGACCAGATGCCATGATCTTCGTTTTCTGAATGTTGAGCTTTAAGCAAACTTTTTCACTCTCCACTTTCACCTTCATCAAGAGGCTTTTCAGTTCCTCTTCACTTTCTGCCATTAGGGTGGTGTCATCTGCATATCTGAGGTTACTGATATTTCTCCTGGAAATCTTGATTCCAGCTTGTGTTTCTTCCAGTCCAGGTTTCTTATGATGTACTCTGAATATAATTTAAATAAGCAGGGTGACAATATACAGCCTTGACGTACTCCTTTTCCTATTTGGAACCAGTCTGTTGTTCCATGTCCAGTTCTAACTGTTGCTTCCTGACCTGCATACAGATTTCTCAAGAGGCAGGTCAGGTGGTCTGGTATTCCCATCTCTTTCAGAATTTTCCACAGTTTATTGTCATCCCCACAGTCAAAGGCATTGGCATAGTCAATAAAGCAGAAATACATGTTTTTCGGGAACTCTCTTGCTTTTTCCATGATCCAGCGGCTGTTGGCAATTTGATGTCTGGTTCGTCTGCCTTTTCTAAAACCAGCTTTGTTGGGAAGTGCAGCACAAAATATCCTTGCAGGAGAAGGTCTTTGGGAAAATGGCAGGGGGCCAGAAGTACCCAGGCTTTGTGGTAGCTGAAAAACATCTCCTGCTTTTAGCTATGCTCGGCGCCAAGATTTAATAATATTAAAGATGTTGCTTGAGAAAATGGGTCATGGGATAAACACCTGGGTCTTTTAGAATGCGCTGTCCTTGAAATATCTTTTACTGATTATGTCTTAACCCCATACGCGCTCTGCTGGCCATATACTCTATGCTCTTTGTTCCTGCTTCTATAAAAAGGCTCGACTGCAGAAATAAATTTGTCAGTCCTTGCAAGAGAGTGTCCAAGTGTTGTTCTTTCATGTCTGTCATTTCCAAGTCGGGGAGAAAATCCCCACTAGTGGCGCCATGAACAGGGACATGAAAGGAAGCCTGAACAAAGCGACGAGCCCTGTAGAAAGAGGTAAGCAGGATGGGACAATGTAGCAATAAGATTCCTTTCATTTCTATAATGCATCACTTTCTGAAACAAAATAGTATTAATATTTCAAGAGATCAATTGAACGACTGCTATCATATTTTGCTGGAACAATTCATGGTTCCCAGAAGAGGGGACACTCAATCTAGACATACAGAAAAGGGTTAAAAGCAATGTTTTGTGAGCATATCGGCAAGGGTTACATGGTCACTCATACGGGCTATCATAGAACCAATTGAAGGGCATAACGTTGATTTGGAAGTAAAGACTATTCAGTCCCTACATGAATATGAGCTTAAGGAACAAGATATGCAGGTGCTTTGAAATGTAAGAATGTTATGTTCAATCAGATACAATCCTTAGAAAAACAGCTTAGAGACATATATATACAGGATGTGTCAAAACTGAGGCCACTTAGAACGGAGGTCATTTCATTCAACGAACAGCCCAAATCTGAGGTTTTTCCTTCTGCTCCACCTGTAACAGCAGTTGCTAACTTTGCTCATACTAATCATTTTACTCCTCCTCGGGAGATGCCTGCTTGTGCTTTTACTTTCCCAATACAGTTTAATCAATCTGCCCAAGGCCAAAATACTTGGGCTAATCTAGATTTTGGCATGTTGTCTAACTTTAAGAAAGCATGCATTCTGTATGGACCCACTTCTCCTTACTGTGTAGAATTCCTCAGAGAATGGGCTGATCATTGGATGCCATATGATTTTTTTCAAATAGCAAAGATGGTTCAAAATCTTCAACAATTACTTTAATGGCAAATATGGGTTAATGATGAGGCCCAACAAATGATGATTGACCAGCAATGTCGTGGTAACCCTTCCAATTTAACCTATGATATACTCACTGGAACAAGAGCCATGGCCTATATGATTGCACAATTAGCTAATATTACGCCTCAGATGTTACATTTCATTAAAGAAACTGCCTACAAGGCATGGGCAAAGGTTGATAGTGCAAACTCTGATGGTTCATTTGTTAAGATTATTCAAGGAAATGAGGAGGAATATTCTCAATTTATAGGGAAATTAAAAGATGCAATCGAAAAATCTATTAAGGATGTGACTTTACAAAATATTATTTTCAAACAACTTGCTTTTGAAAATGCTAATGAGGAATGTCAATCTGTGCTTAGACCAATTCGAGAGACTGGCTCTCTTATGGAATATTTGAAAGCTTATAAGGATATCGGATCTTTGTCCCATAGAGCAAAATTGGCGGCATTAGAAACCTTTAATGTACAGAAAGCTGCTAATGCCAAATGTTTTAACTGCGGGAAGGCCAACCATATGAAAAAACAATGCCACCTGCCAACACAGGCCAAAAAAAATAATACTACTTCTAATAAGAAGAGATCCCCAGGAGGATGTCCAAGATGTAAAAAGGGGTTCCATTGGCTGAATGAATGTCATTCTAAATTTGATAAGGATGGAAACACATTGACCCCCGATGCACAACAAAAACAACAGGGAAACTAATAAAGGGGCCATCCTCTAGCCCCATTACAAAAGGAGGACCCAACGTATGATGCTACAAGCAGCTACATCTAAGAGTGCTTGCATTGATATACCTAGTCCTTATGACATGAATTAATGGAATCATATAACCCCCACAAAATTCCCACCGGATATTATGGCCCAATTCCATCTGGGATGGTGGGACTAATTTTGGGACATAAGCTGCACAATGAAAGGTTTAATGGTATTAACTGATGTTATGGATGAAGATTATAAAGGGGAAATACATGTTATGGTAAATATTGTGAAAATGGGGAATATACATTTACAAAAAGGGGAACATTTTGCACAATTATTACTTTTACCATATGTCAAACCAATGAAAGCATCTGATAAAATTTGGCAGGGAGGCTTTGGTAATACCAACCTTACTGCTGCACTATCCACCTTGTTAAAGGAACATCAGAAACCCATGCTCACTTTACGCATAAGGGGAAAAAATTTCACAGGCATGCTAGATACCAGAGCTAACATTTCAATCATTAGAGTGGAAAAATAACCCCTTGATTGGGGTAAAATTGTGGCTCCTTCTAGACTACTAGGAGTGGATAAAACTGATGTAATAAAAAAGAAATCAAGAAAATGGCAAATGTTGATAGATCTAAGAAATATTAATAATACTATAATTCCTATGGGGCCATTACAACCTAGATTACCCTCCCCTTCCATGGTACCAAAAGGCTAATCTATAATTATTATTTTACAAGATTGCTTTTTTACTATACCTTAGCATCCTAAAGATAGAAAACATTTTGCTTTTTCAGTTCCTTCTATAAATCACATGGCTCCTGTTAAAAGATTTCAATGGAAGGTTCTACCTCAGGGAATGATGAACTCTCCTACCATTTGCCAATATCTCATATCTGTTTTATTATAACCCATTAGAGATAAATATCCTACTGTTTTCATAATTCATTACATGGATGATATACTTCTCTCCCTAGGATCTGAACACAGTTTACAACAGTTATATAACGAAGTTACTATTACTCTTCAAAACCATGGCCTGCTTGTTGCACCAGATAAAATTCAATTGAAAGCGCCTTTTAATTATTTAGGACATGTTATGGAAGAATCTAAAATCAAACCTCAAAAATCTCAAATTTCTGTGCAGTCTCTACGCATGCTGAATGATTTTCAAAAGTTGCTAGAAGATATTAATTGGCTACAGCCATCTGTTGGCATCCCCACCTATGCCTTACAAAATCTATTTAAAATTTTAAAGGGATCCCTTAACCCTAATAGCCCTAGGCAGCAAACAAAAGAGGCCAGAGAAGAGCTAGCCTTAATGGAGGAACGCATTCAACAATCTTTCCCAACTCGGCTAGATCATGATCAACCGGTTTCTTTATATATATTCCCCACTAAACATTCACCCACTGCAATTACAGCTCAACACAGCCCAATAGAATGGATATATTTATACACTAAACAGTCTAAAAATATCGTATCGTATATTGAGAAAATAGGGCAATTAATTGTGTCAGGGAGAAGCCATGTACAAACTTTGTCTGGATTTGATCCATATACAATACACGTCCCCTTGACAAAAAAAGGAATTGCAAATTGCCTTACAGTATAACCTGACCATGCAAATAGCATTAAATGATTTTCAAAATGTTATCTCATTTCATTTGCCAAAAGGAAAATTATGGGACTTTCTACAATGTACTAAATTCATTATAACTAATATCATTGCATCCCAGCCTATTTCCAATGCACCCACCTATTTCATTGACGGCAACAAGAAAGGCATAACAGGGATTGTTGGCCCTAATATCAAAGAGAAATTACCCACTACCTGTTCTTCAGTACAAAGAATTGAATTGTATGTTTTATATGCTCTTTTATCTCTTCAACCATTATCCTTCAACGTATATACTGATTCCAAATACCTTGCTTCCCTTTTTCCCGACTTTGTTACCGCCTTTTTATACAATCTAGATGAAGAATTATATACTCTTTTTTCACAGACTCAAGCCTTAATTCACTCACATACAGAACCTGTCTTCATTGAACATATACGTGCTCATTCAGGTTTACCTGGCCCTCTGGTTGCAAGAAATGATGCCATTGACAGGCTCATAGCTCCCGTCTTTACGTCTGCCAGTGACAAACATGCTAATCTTCATACCAATGCTAACAGATTGCACTCTAAATACCATATTCCTCTCACTGAAGCAAGGCATGTTATTAAAACCTGTGATGTCTGCGCCCCTCTGCACTTACAAACTACGATTTCAGGAGTTAACCCCCAAGGCCAACAGCCTAATTCCCTTTGGCAGTCTGACTTCACTCAGTGCTCCCTAGGAAATTTCCTTTGCTTCTTGTCTCAATAGATGCATTTTTCCAGCTTTATCTGGGCAATACCTGTCTCTTCAGAATCCAGCAAACACGCCATTTCCACACTCTTACTCACCTTCCCCATAATGGAGATTCCTTCAGTCCTCAAAACAGACAACGGACCTGCATTTACCTCGCACTCGTTTCGTTCATTTTTATCGGAATGGAACATCACACACATTACAGGAATACCCTATAATCCCCAAAGTCAAGCCATTATTGAAAGAGCCCACCACACTCTAAAAACTCATTTATTAAAACAGAAAGGGGGAATCTAGAATAGGAGGTACACTTCTTATCCTGTGAACCCTCAATTATTATTATCTTTAATTCTTTATTCCCTAAATTTTTTAAACTTAACAAAAAATAATTCTGACACTCGTGTAGATAGACATTTTGCAGAAGACAGAAACAGCAAATTAGAAATCAATACACCAATATGGTATAAGCAATTCAATCAATGGCTGCCAGGAATCTTACGACTCCTAGGCAAGGGTTATGGTCTTGTCGTTGCAGATGCAGAAGAAATCTGTGTTTCCCTTCACCATGTCCATTACCAAGAAGGACCCCAAGACCAGGCTCCCTTGGCAAGTGACGAAGCTGACGCGAAGGGTCTCGTCAATGACCTTGAAGGAGCCAATGAAGAAACGCCATTGTCTGAATCCTTACCTGACATGGGCTCAAGTGAAAAACATGACTCGTCAGGCTGAGCAAACACTGAAGAACACTGGAACTCCTATGACTCCAGATAAGCTGTTTCTGGCAGTGTTAACTGTTCTTTCCTGTTCCTCTGGGGTAAGTGTGGAATATATTTATTGGACATATATACCTAATCCACCTTTGTTATCCATAGTGGATTGGGTTGACAAAGCCCCTATGGTATTCACCAATGATAGTCTGCACTTCCCTGCCCCACGGTCAATGCAGGGGTCAATCCATGAAGAAGATGAAGGAAAAGAGATACATGTTTCAATTGGATTCAAGACACTACCTATATGCCTTGGAGTTCACTCTTTGTGCATGACTATATTCCCACAGTGGTGGGCTTACTCGGTACACAATGTTTCCGCCTACAGTATAGGAAGGTTTGCAACTGCATCCTTCCTCTTAAATGGTTCTGAAAGACATTATCCTGGACAAATAGCTAACTATACAGACTCACTTTTCCAGCCTGCAGAACTAATATGTGATGCTGTATCTTGGAGAAAGAAATGATCAATTCAACCACTATATTGGTCTAACTGCCGGGAACAGTTCAAGAAGGTTTCTATCAAACAACAAAATCAGTTCATATTCAAATTCATGGATTGGGGGCCCCATGGGTTATTTGTGAATTGCTCTGAGGAGCAAGAAAAAAATCATAGCTGTTTGTGGTATCATAGAGTCAACACGTGGGGATTCTATAAGTCCAATATTGGCTTTTGAACTGATAAGGATGTATTGTTAAACTGGTATAATGGAGGGTTATCTCCACCTCGGCCCAGGATTATAGTCCCTCTTATAGGACTTGAACAATGGCATATTTGGAAGATTCCTGCTGCACTGGAATGCTTTGCCAATGTACATGGGACTGTGAAGGCTTTAAAACCCCAAGATTATACCTTTATGTATAATAGTACAGGATATATACAATCCTGTGTGCACCTCCCGTACATGTTTATTGTAGGTAACTTTGATATACATCTTTCTGCTAAAATTGTTAACTGTACAGCTTGTGCTTTATATACATATTTAAACCATACTATTTCTTACCACAATGCCAACGTCACTATAGTCAAGCAGAGGTCTAAACTATGGCTTCCTGTCAATTTAACAGAGCCATGGACCGACTCTGTATTCCTTTCAGTTCTGCTCAGAAATGGTCTGAAAAGGTCGAAGCACATAATAGGGTGGATTATTGCTGGCATTCTTAGTCTAATATCCATTGTTACAGTAGGAACCCTGTCTGGTATGGCATTACACAATTCTATACAAAATCATGATTTTATCACTGCATGGCACAAAGACTCTCATGATCTTTGGACTCGACAAGCCCAAATAGATCAGCAATTACAAACACGAATTAATGAGTTACAAGCTGTGATAATCCACTTAGGAGATCAAATGCAGCAACTGACTTTCCAAACACATATACGTTGTCACTGGAATTTTACGTCTTTTTGTCTGACTAACATGCCTTATAATAGCACTGAATATCCTTGGGACAAAGTTAAAGCACATTTTCAGGATCTCACAAACAACTCAAGTTTAGACATCAATCTGTTGAAACAACAAATTGCTAATTTTCAAGTTGAGGTACCTAAGGAGTTGTACAGCACTCAGTTTTATGATACTTTAACGAAAACCCTATCATCCCTAGACCCTAGAACATGGTTTTCAGGAAGCAACATTTTTATATATGTATTAATCACCCTACTTTTTCTGTCATTGATTATAGGATATAGATGTCTCTACTCAAGACTCCATGCCTCTCACAATGGAGTCCAACTAGCAGCTACTGTGCTTAAGCTAAAAACAAAAGGAGGATATGTTGGGAAGCACAGCGCAAAATAGCCTTGAATGAGAAGGTCCTTGGGAAAATGGCGGAGGGCCAGAAGTACCCAGGCTTTGCCATAGCTGAAAAACATTTCCTGCTTTTAGCCATGCTTGGGGCCAAGATTTAATAATACTAAAGATGTTGCTTGGGAAAATGGGTCATGGGATAAACACCTGGGTCATTTAGAACATGTTGTTCTTGAAATATCTTTTACTGATTATGTCTTAACCCCGTACACGCTCTGCTGGCCATATACTCTACGCTCTTTGTTCCTGCTTCTATAAAAAGGCTTGACTGCAGAAATAAATTTGTCAGTCCTTGCAAGAGACTGTCCAAATTTTGTCCTTTCAGATTCATCATTTCCAAGTCCTGGGGAGAAAATCCCTAAAAGCTTGAACATCAGGAAGTTCAGGGTTCACGTATTGCTGAAGCCTGGCTTGGAGAATTTTGAGCATTACTTTACTAGCAGGTGAGATGAGTGCAATTGTGCGGTAGTTTGAGCATTCTTTGGCATTGCCTTCCTTTGGAATTGGAATCAAAACTGACCTTTTCCAAAATTACAAATTGAAGTGGGATTTCTTTTAATCATAAGTATAATTTACTACATAACTTAAAATATTTACTTATCTAAACCTTTCCTTATATGCAAACTTTTAAATCTCTTTTCTATGCTTACCAATATGTATGTTGAGATAATACCATAAAGTTATTCTTTGTCAGTAAAGAAAATAAAGTCCAGAAATATTTTCCAAAGGATATACACAACTAGAGAAGGAAAAGTTCCTTGTATTTGGACTATTACTACACTGTACCTGAGGTTATTTCAGTCCTTATGGACAACAGCATTGGAGTCTACACTTATGTCTCCATAATTGATTTCACGATTACTCCTCTCCCAGTGGAATCCATCATAGAGGATGAGTAAAAGCTCAGTGCTAAAATACTCTTGAAAAAGATATCAGAGATTTAAAAATAACTGAGGCCGTTAAAAACACCACTTTTGATTCACTAGCTCATGATCACAGATTATAGACAAAAGGTTTCTATGATCTTTATCAATAGTTACCCAGTTGTCCTTACTTTAAGACATATCAGGTACACTAGAATTCAGGAAAGGGATTTCTTTATGTATATCACTGAAGTTTCCTATCTCTGTCTAAAGGGTGAGATCCCTTGAATTGATGTTTCCTTGGTAGAAAGTTGTTCGTTGCGGTATAAGGATTGGAATATTCACCAGCTTCTTTCTTTGCTTTTAAAGAGAGGGCCAAGTAATTATGACATGTTTTAAAATTTAATGACTATTAATGCAAGTTCAACATTTGTAATGAAGCAATTAAAATTCATGTATTTGAGAGAATGACTTTGATATGAGAAAAGGAACGCATGTTTAGAAGTAGAGTTAGAGAACTTTATCTACTCAGTGTTTTTTGATTTTACTTAACGTAACAGTATTGTCTAATCACATTGTTTTCAAAGATGGCTCCAATAACAATGGAAACTAAATATATTGAGGTAAAATAAAGTAAAAATATTTCAAATATTTTTAATACTGTCATGTAATGACACAAATACTGACACCTATCATAATGCCTATAAACACTACCATAGAGATTCCATGCAATATGCTTATTTTAGATAAGATGTAATACTCCTAGTTTGGATAAGATAATTTTTAACAATAAATATAGCAAGAATAGAAATTCAGAATGTGAATAATCTTAGACAATAAAATACGCTAATTTCTTGCATAAATCCTTGCCAATGTATGATTTAAATAAAATAACCAAATAGCTTCTTTCATTGTCTAATGGAATAACAATTCCTGAAGTTTAGTAATAACTAAATCCAAATTCATGGATCTTATTGACATTAAAATTGTTTTGTATACCTTTTCTCATTAAGAAGTAAATAATGTATAGCTACATTTAAGAGCATATTTATGAATTGATGACTCAAAGTCGCAATTTCATTTCTTTTGCCTTCTGCCTTTCAACAGTTGTCTGCCATGGGTGACAGGGGAACAAGCAACTACTCAGAAGCGACTGACTTCATTCTTGTTGGCTTCAGGGTCTGCCTGGAAATACACATTCTCCTCTTCCTGCTATTTCTGCTTATCTACCCCAGGATCCTTCTAGGAAATGTTGACATGATGGTCATTACTATGACTGACCCCAGGCTGAACATACCAATGTATTTTTTCCTAGGCAACCTCTCCTTCATTGATCTCTTCTATTATTCTGTTATTGCACCCAAGGCTATGAGCAACTTCTGGTCTGAGAGCAAGTGCATCTCATTTGCAGGCTGTATTAGCCAGTTGTTTCTCTTTGCTCTCTTCATTGTGACTGAAGGATTTATCCTGGCAGTCCTGGCTTATGACCGCTTCATTGCCATCTGCAACCCACTCCTCTACTCTGTCCAGATGACAACACAAATCTGTGTTCAGTTGGTGGCTGGTTCCTATTTTTTTGGCTGAATCAGCTCAGTTCTTCAAACCAGCATGACATTTACTTTATCCTTCTGGGTATCTCGAACCATTGACCATTTTTACTGTGATGACCATCCACTTCAGAAGATTTCTTGTTCTGATCTCTATATTCATAAGTTGGTTTCTTTTTTCTTGTGCAGCATTATCATTTTGCCTACCATAATTGTCACTATTGTGTCATATATATATATATACATATATATATATATATATATACACACAAATATTGTATCCACAGTTCTAAAAATACGCTCCACTTAGGGGTGAAAGAAAGACTTCACCCCTTGCAGCTCTCACCTAGGAGCTGTGAGTGTACTCTATGGTGTTGTATTTTTTATGTATCTCACTCCTGATACATTTCCTGAGCTCAGTAAAGTGGCTTCCTTATGTTACACCCTAGTCACTCCTATGTTGAACCCTTTGATTTACTCTCTGAGGAACAAAGATGTCAAAGAAGCTCTGAGAAAGAGCCTAGAGAAAAGATACTTTAATTCTATTTTTACAGTAATGTAAATGAAAGTCTTGGGAATTATAACAACTTGGGGAAGCAACTGATTAAAAAGTTGTACCCATTGATCTTAGAAATATTTAATCATAAAGTTTTAATTTATTAGAATTCCATGTACTTACAGCTGAAAAGTACATTTGGAATATGATTTGCCTTTTTGATTCAAAATGGAATGACTTTCTCTGTGCTTCATCTTCATTTTGCTTGCATTAGTAACGTGTTATGTGGATATACATGTACTTGGTAGAGGTAGCACAAGCTAATGTAATAAGCAAATGAAATATCATATTTACTGAAGAAAACTTTGTGAACTCTTAGTGAGAGAATCACTCTGCAGTGCACAGCCTGAAGGGTGACATGTAAGTAACTCTTAATTGCCCAGAGGCTAAATGAATTTATTTCATGGTTTCTCTGACATGAATAATTATATCTCCCCATCATTTGATTAATAATTAATCTCATAAATTACTTTTGGATGTCCTTCCTTTTTACAAGAAAACTGTAATAAAATAAACAAGTAAACTTTATATTTTGTTGACGCTTACTCCTTGGCAGGAAAGTTATGACCAACCTAGATAGCATATTCAAAAGCAGAGACATTACTTTGCCAACAAAGGTTCATCTAATCAAAGCTATGGTTTTTCCTGTGGTCATGTATGGATGTGAGAGTTGGACTGTGAAGAAGGCTGAGTGCCGAAGAATTGATGCTTTTGAACTGTGGTGCTGGAGAAGACTCTTGAGAGTCCCTTGGACTGCAAAGAGATCCAACCAGTCCATTCTGAAGGAGATCAGCCCTGGGATTTCTTTGGAAGGAATGATGAGAAAGCTGAAACTCCAGTACTTTGGCCACCTCATGCAAAGAGTTGACTCATTGGAAAAGACTCTGATGCTGGGAGGGATGGGGGGCAGGAGGAGAAGAGGATGACAGAGGATGAGATGGCTGGATGGCATAACTGACTCAGTGGACGTGAGTCTGAGTGACCTCCGGGAGTTGGTGATGGACAGGGAGGCCTGGTGTGCTGCGATTCATGGGGTCCCAAAGAGTCGGACATGACTGAGTGACTGATCTGATCTGATGTGCCTTAGTGAGAATTATTTTATCAATCCAATATGTATTGAATTTTGATGTACTCTTTGCCCTATAAAAATTCCTAGGCATAAGTAATTTCTCTACTTGAGGTCACAGTAATTGAGGGGAAAGTATCTGACTAGAGATCTAACATGCCATATGTTAAACCAAGTGAATACAAGCAAATATAGAAATACGTATAGAGTGCAGTCTTTAGAGATGAGTGATCTAAATGATCAAGGAAAGTTTAAAATCTTCCTGAAATTTAGTTTTTTATTTTAATGCACAAAAAAGGGAGCAAGAGAAACTTAGAAGGAAATTCATGGAACTCATACAGACCTATATAACAAGACAAGGAAGATTTCTTTTATTCTGCAGGCAGCAGGGAAGCACTGTGGATTTCTAAAAGGATATATTGTGTTCAAATTTGTATTTTAGAAAAATTGCATTTTAACTTTGGGTAGCTAAATATTCATAGAAGAAAATAATCACAGAAAGCCTCTGATTATCCAAATGAGAGGTTATCATTGTTTTAATGACAGCAATCTTACATGAGACAGTGAAGAGAGGGAATATCTTTTAAACCATTGATAAACTAAGCTGAATATTGGGGTGGTTAATAAAATGAGGTCTGGTGGAAGATAATAATTATTTCAATGTTTAAGAATCTCTCACTGGGAAAATGCTGCCTCATAAAATAAGGAAGAAAATATGATTAACAATATTTAACCATTAAGAGTTAAGAAAATATTCTCAGAACTCAGACTGAGCTTTCAAATTCTGCTTTTGCCTATGTGTTCCAAGGTCAACTGTCTTGACTTTGCAGAAACTCTGGTTTCTCAGTTTAATATACCTAACTATCCTTATTTAATATTTTCCTGTTTAAAATATCCAACCTACTTTCTCTTCCTAAACTGATTAAGCTTTTAGTAATACTGAATTATAATAAAAGAGAAGCTCTGGTCCCACATCATTTTTGCTATCTATATAGTTTAAAAACACAGATAAATTCTAAACATAATTTTTAAAATAAAATCTGGTTTCTAAAAATAATATTAAAATTAACTGATAAAAATATTTTAGAAAAATGACATTCTTATCAAGTTGGGCTTACTAAATAGAGTAGTATGTCTCTGGTGTTAATGTAGTCTTTTAGTCACACTGCTGTTTTAAAGGAATTTTTAAATAGGGATCCTAATCTCATAAGTATTTTTACTAAAGATATAAAGTTAATTGTATGAATGCTATCTTTCCTTCAGCATATTTTTTAACTGTTTGGTATTTAAATATATGAGAACAGCATTAGCAACCATCATCTGTCTTTGAATTTGTGATTTAGAGAGCATTTGTCATATCCTGAGGCATTTGTCATATCCTGAAACATAGGTATATCAAGATATACAGATAATAATTTGAAGTGAATTTTTATCTTTTTCCCTTGTTTTTGACTATTATTAGACTATTTGTTTGTATCTAAGGTTACTTCAGTCCTCATGGACAACAGCCCAAGAGTCTTCACTTATGGCACCATAATTGACTTTACGATTACTCCTCTCCCAGTGGAATCCATCACAGAGGATGAGCAAAAATTCAATGCTGAAATATCCTGAGGAAGGTTTCACAGGCTTTAAATAACTAACACCATCTTAAACACCACTACCCATACTCTAGCTCATGATCATGGACTCTGGATGATGCAAGTTGCTATGGTCTTTAAATATCCATGTTTACCCAAGTATATTTATCTTAAAACACCTAAGGTGTAACAGAATTCAGGAAAGGGATTTCCCTTTATGTATATCAGTGAAGTTTACTTACATTATCTAAACAGTGAGATCACTTGAATTGATGGAGCCTTGGTAGAAAGTCATTCACTGCAGTGTAAGGGTTGGAATATTCACTACCTTCTTTCTCTGCCTCAAAAAGAAGTTTAAATGACTGTGATATTTTTTAAATGACTGTTAATGGAAATGAAATATTTATAATGAGGCAATAAAAATGTATATATTGGGAGAATGGCTTTGACCTGACTAAAGGAAAATATTTGAAAATTCCATTAGAGAACTTTATCTTCACTTAGTGATTTTTGGATGTTATTAACTATGCCAATGTTGTCTATTTTATTGTATTTTCAAAGATGGCCTACATGAATAAGGAAAATGAAATATATTGAGCTAAAATAAGGTAAAAATATTTTCAATTTATTTACTACTGTCATGTAATGAATCAAACACTAACTTCGCTCTCACGAGGGCTATGAACACTATCTTATTACATGAGATATGTCTATTTTAGAAAATGTTCATTCTACAATTTTAGATGAAGAAAGCACCTAGCTATAAATATTTTAAGAATAGAAATTTAGAATGTGAGTGATTTTAGGCAATAAAATACGCTAATTTCTTGCAGAAATCCCTGCCAGTTATGATTTAAATAAAATAACCAAAGAACATTTTTTCACTGCTTAATAGAATTACAGTTTAAGAAGGCTAATGACATCTACTTTAAATTCTTGTATCTTCCTGACATTAAAATTGTTTTGTATGCAATATCTTATTAAGCAGTAAATAATTTAATTCTCCATTTAAGAAAGTATTAACAGCACTAGAATCAAAGCCACAGTTTCATTTATTTTGCCTTGTGCCTCTCAGCAGATTTCTGCCATGGGTGACAGGGAAACAAGCAACCACTCAGAAGTGACGGATTTCACTCTTGTAGGCTTCAGGGTCCGCCCAGAGTTCCACATCCTCCTCTTCCTGCTTTTTCTGCTTGTCTATGCCATGATCCTTCTAGGAAATATTGGCATGATGGTCATTATTATGACTGATCCCCGGCTGAACACACCAATGTATTTCTTCCTAGGCAACCTGTCCTTCCTCGATCTCTTCTATTCATCTGTTATTGCACCCAAGGCTATGAGCAACTTCTGGTCTGAGAGCAAGTCCATCTCCTATGCAGGCTGTGTGACCCAGCTGTTTCTCTTTGACCTCTTCATTGTGACTGAGGGGTTTCTCCTGGCAATCATGGCTTATGACCGCTTCATTGCCATCTGCAACCCACTCCTCTATTCTGTCCAAATGTCAACACATCTCTGTGTTCAGTTTGTGGCTGGTTCCTAATTTTTTGGCTGTATCAGCTCAGTTATTGAGACCATCATGACATTTACTTTATCCTTTTGTGCTTCTCGGAACATTGACCATTTTTACTGCGATGAGCGTCCACTTCTGAGGATTTCTTGTTCTGATCTCTATATTCCTAATATGATATCCTTTTTCCTATGCACCATTATCATTTTGCCTACCATAATTGTCATTACTGTGTCTTATATATATATTGTATCCACAGTTCTAAAAATACGCTCCACTGAGGGGTGAAAGAAAGTCTTCTCCACTTGCAGCTCTCACCTGGGAGTCGTGAGTGTATTGTATGGTGCCATCATCTTTATGTATGTCATCCCTGACAGATTTCCTGAGCTGAGTAAAGTGGCCTCCTTGTGTTACACCCTGGTCACTCCCATGTTGAATCCTTTGATTTACTCTCTGAGAAACCAAGATGTCAAAGAAGCCCTGAAGAAGATTCTGGGGAAAAAACTATTTTTATTTAATTCTATATTAACTGAAAATAGAGCTAAGTAAATGTAATGTTCTGAAACTGCTGAGCTTTATAATAACTTAGAGAATCACTGATTAAAATCTATTTTTAATATTTATTTATTTTAATTGGAGGTTAATTACTTTACAATAGTGTATTGGTTTTGCCATACATCAACATGAATCCACCACAGGTATACACGTATTCCTCATGTTGAACCCTCTCCCACCTCCCTCCTCGTACCATTCCTCTGGGTCCTCCCAGTGAACCAGCCCCAAGCATCCAGTATCATGCATCGAACCTGGACTGGTGATTCGCTTTATATATGATATTACACATGTTTCAATGCCATTCTCCCAAATCATCGCATCATCTCCCTCTCCTACAGAGTCCAAAAGACTGTTCTCTACATCTGTGTCTCTTTTGCTGTCTCGCTTACAGGGTTATCGTTACCATCTTTATAAATTCCGTATGCAATTCAAATCTTAAGAGACTTTATTTGTTTGAATCGCATATGTGAAGAATATATACTTTGAAAGATGTATTTGGACCTAATCAGAATACATACATCAGGAAGATGGACTCTATTTTGTCTGGCTGTTGATTTTGGAATGGACTGACTTTCTCTGTACTTCCTTTTGGATAATGATAATGGTTTCCATGTAATTTGTTTTTAAGACATATATATACCAACTTCTGACACTTTGAGGCTGTTGTTTGGGATGTATTGTTTATCTTCTGTCAGTACCATATGTTATATATATATACTTGGTAAATGTAACACAGTCTGATATATTAAGAAAGACAGAACAAAATACCAGATTTACTAAAGAAATCTTTGTGAATATCTAGTGAGAGAATCAGATACTCTGCCATACACAGTCTCAACTGTGAAATGTAAGTAAATCTTAATTGTCCAGAGGCTAACCAAGTGACCCATTTATCTCATGTTTTCTCTGGCTTGAATCATTATTATTTCTCCCCTTCATTTGAATATATACTAAGCTGATTAATTGTTTTTTTTAAATTGTACCTTTTCACAAGGAAATTGTAATAAGGGTAAACAAGAGTAAAGATAATTCGTATTTTGTTATATATACCTTAGTAATAATCATTCATCAAATTAATATTTATTGAATTTTTATATACTCTGTGCTCTATAAAAATTCCCAATTTTAAATGATTTCTGTACTTGAGCTCACATTAATTGATGGAAAAAATAGCTAAATGGATAGTTATTAATAACATGTCATATGGTAAACCCAGTGAATAAAGTGAGTGAAAGTTGTTCAGTCGTGTCCGACTTTTTGCAACTCTATGGGCAGTCCATGGAATTTTCTAGTCCAGGATACTGGAATGTGTATCCCCTCCCTTCTCCAGGGGATCTTCCCAACCCATGGATTGAACCCAAGCCACAAGGGTAGAAATTACAAAGACAGAGCAGCTTCTATAGATGAGTGATATAAATGATAAGGGAAAACTTCATAAGTACATTTGTAAACATAAATAAACTTCAGCAAACATAAATAGAAAACTTTCTGTGCAAAGGCAATTAAATAATAATATGTTAAACTTCCAAAAATTTAATTCCTGATGTTAATGTAAAAGAGAGGGATTGAAATTTAAGACTTAAAAGGAAATTCATGGAAATTGTGTACATCTATGTAAGAAGACAAGGAGGTTGACTTATTTTCTGCAGACCACAGGGAAGCACTAGGGATTTTTCTTCAAAGAATATATTGTGTTCAAATGGACATTTTAGAAAAATCACATTTGTAACTTGTGGAAGATAAATATTCATAGAAGAAGATAATCACTGTCTTATGACGGTGGAGAGAGGGAATACCTTTAAAATTATAGATAAACTAAACTGAATATTAATTAATGGTTGATAAAGTTAAAACAAGGTAGAAGTGAGTAATGACTTCTACTGTTTGAGCATCTCTAACTGGGGAAATACCACCTAACAAAATGAGAAGAAAAGTATGAGTAATAATAGTTAATCATTAAGAGTTAACAAAATAAAGTCAGGTCAGACTGAGCTTTCTCATCCTGGTTTGCCTATGTGCTTGATAGTCAACTGTCTTGACTTTACAGAAACTCTTATTTCTCAGTTGAATAAAAGAATACTAAGGTCCAGTGAGCAAAGAACCTGTGCCTGGGATTTCGGTGAGGTGAAACTGAAAAGAATTACGAATTTCTTGAAGGCTTGTTCCATTATAGGACTCAGCGCGTTGCATGGAAGTTTCTGTATTTTACAAGCAAAAGAGTGCTAGTAAAACATGCCTAAATAAACTGAAGACCACATTTATCTAAAACACTATTACTACTTTAATCTCATCTTGTGGCATCCCATTACATTTATAATTATAGCTAATTGTAGAGTCATGACTAGCTAATTTTACTAAATAGGAGTGTTCATGGTATTTAATCCTCACTCAGCTGCTGCTGCACTAACAATTATATTTAAAATTTTAGCCTCCTTAATTAATATTCCATTTTTAATATAAGAAATATCTAAATAAATTGTTAGTTTAAAACAACAAATATATCATTATTATGAATAAGCAAAACTAAATTTTCTATTTTATTGTGCAGTTCCTTTTCTTCCGGTGAAGATGAAATCTTTAAAAAAAAAAAAAAAAAAGATGTTTCTGAATCATTGCTCAAAAATACACATTCTTGGATCTAAAGAAGACTTATACGTTATTTTTTTAAACACTTTATTGAGGAATAATTGGTTTGAAATAAACAGTATGTATTTAAATTGAAGAACTCTGTGAGTTTTGTGGCCAATGAAATCACCACCGCATCAAGATACAGAATATTTCCTTCATTTCCAAATGGTTGATTAGGCCTCGTTTCAAGCCATTCTTCCCTCCAAACCCATCTGCAGATAACCAGTGATCTGGATGGTATGTAATAGAATCATACAGCATGTCATTTTTTCTCTCAGGGTTCTTTGCTGTGTAAAATGATTTTCAGATTTCTTCATTTTGTCATGTATAAGTAACCCATTCTTTTATTGCTGAGTAATTTTCCATTTTCCATTTTACATATATACCAAATTTTGTTTATGCACTCTTAAATAAGTGGGCAATTGATGTTTGATCAGCTTTTAGAGATTGTGAATACAGCTGATATGCGTTCATATGTGTTTGCCTAGTTTGTTTTCCTTCTTTTCTGATTCTTGAAGCTTGAGATTTTGAGATCTCATAATACATATGTTTGATTTGAAGAGACTACCAGGGAAATATCTAAAAATAAAGAAAAAAAAATTTACTGAACAAAACCTACTAAATATCAGGAAAACTGAGAATCTATGACATTTAAGCCAGAACCCACTCCTTCCCTGCCCTCTCTCGTCCCAGCAGAGCTGAAAGTACACTCAGGCAAGTACAGGCAGGGACATAGAGATGCCTCTGCCCCTGGGTCACAGTCAAAGGCTACGATGATCCCTTGATTGTTGTTGCTGCAAACATTACTTGTCCCCTCCAGCTTCACATTGAACAAAGTCTATTCAATGCAAGGGTAGCTAAAACATATGATGATCTCTACCCAGCCCCCATTCAAAAGCTCTACCCTTAGAATGCCAGGCCAAGAGTACTGGGCTCCAATTCCAGCTGCTCCCATTCTCTTAAAGGACAGAAGTTTTGTGCTCAGAACACCATAGGCTAGTGACCTCACTCAGAAACCTTCTCCTAAGGCAGGAGTGTCATTCTAAGCAAACTGGACCACTGTGCCTGCTTGTTGGTTTTACCTAGAAAGCAAGTTGTACCATGATAATGGAGGCCTCCACAGCTCTCTCCACTTGAACTGACTCTATTTAGAAAAACATGTGTAGGCAATTCAGGCTTAAGTGAACTCCAAAACTTAATAAATATTTGGTATAAGCAATTAAGAGGAGACTAGTGGTCCCATGAGAGTGATAAGCTAACTGTAGACCAACCACAGGGCTATCTGGTGCACAGGGCCTTGCTAAGTAAGTTTGGTTCATTTAGTCACTCAGTCGTGTCTGACTCTTTGCAATCCCATGACCAGCAACACATCAGGCCTCTCTGTCCATCACCAACTCCCAGAGTCCACCCAAACCCATGTCCATTGAGTCGGTGGCACCATTCAACCATCTCATCCTCTGTCATCCCCTTCTCCTCCTGCCCTCACTCTTTCCTAGCATCAGGGTCTTTTCAAATGAGTCAGCTTTTCACATTAGGTAGCCAAAGTATTGGAGTTTCATCTTTATCATCAGTCCTTCCAATGAACACCCAGGACTGATCTCCTTTTGGATGGACTGGTTGGATCTCCTTGCAGTCCATGAGACTCTCAAGAGTCTTTTCCAACACCACAGTTCAAAAGCATCAATTCTTCACCACTCAGCTTTCTTTATAGTCCAACTCTCACATCCATACATGACCACTGGAAAAACCATAGCTTTGACTACACGGACCTTTCTTGACAAAGTAATGTCTCTGCTTTTTAACATGCTGTCTAGGTTGGTCATAACTTTCCTTCCAAGGAGTAAGTGTCTTTTAATTTCATAGCTGCAATCACCATCTGCAGTGATTTTGGAGCCCAGAGAATTAAAGTCAACCACTGTTTCCCCATCTATTTGACATGAAGTGACGGGACTGGATGCCATAATCTTAGTTTTCTGAATGTTGAGCTTTTGGCCAATTTTTTCACTCTCCTCTTTCACTTTCATCAAGAGGCTCTTTAGTTCCTCACTTTCTGTCATAAGGGTGGTGTCATGTGCATATCTGAGGTTATTGATATTTCTCCCGGCATTCCTGATTCCAGCTTGTGCTTCCTCCAGCCCAGTATTTCTCATGATGTACTCTGCATCAGTTCAGTTCAGTTCAGTTCAGTTGCTCAGTCGTGTCCGACTCGTTGTGACCCAATGAACCATGGCATGCCAGTCCTCCCTGTCCATCACCAACTCCTGCAGTTCACCCAAACCCACATTCATCGAGTCAGTGATGCCATCCAGCCATCTCATCCTCTGTCGTCCCTTGCTCCACCTGCCCCCAATCCCTCCCAACATCAGAGTCTTTTCCAATGAGTCAAATCTTCGCATGAGGGGGCCAAAGGACTGGAGTTTCAGCCTTAGCATCATTCCTTCCAAAGAAATCCCAAGGGTGATCTCCTTCAGAATGGACTGGCTGTATCTTCTTGCAGTTCAAGAGACTCTCAAGAGTTTTCTCCAACACCACAGTTCAAGTACTCTGCATATAAATAAATAAATAAATAAACCAGGTGACAACATACAGCCCTGACATACTCCTTTTCCTTTTTGGAACCAGTCTGTTGTTCCATGTCCAGTTCTAACTGTGGCTTCCTGACCTGCATACAGATTTCTCAAGAGGCAGGTCAGGTGGTCTGGTATTCCCATCTCTTTCAGAATTTTCCACAGTTTATTGTGATCCACACAGTCAACGGCTTTGGCATAGTCAATAAAGCAGAAATAGATGTTTTTCGGGAACTCTCTTGATCTATGTGCTGATGTTTGCAGTTGCACTCCCAACCTGGTCATTTTCTGGCCTGAGGCGATCCAGCCCTCAGGTCTACAGGCTCTATGGTCAGATTGATGGCAAACTCTAAGAGTGTTTACACCAAAGGGGACCTTTCCAGACATCTGCTGCCAGTCCCGCCGTCCCTGTGGTGAGTCCCTGCTGACTCATGCCTCCTCAGGACACCCTCCAACAAAACCAGGCAGTTTGGTCAGTTTCCTGTGGAGTCACTGTTCCTTTCTTCTGAGTCTTGGTGCACAGGTTTTGTTTGTTCCTTTAAACTGAAGTCTCTGTTTGCCCTAGGCCTGTGGAAGTCTTGTAATCAACTCTTGCAGGCCTTAAAGGTCAGATTCCCTGGGGATTCCTAGTCCTTTTGTCAGGTCCCCAGGTTGGGAAGCCTGATGTGGGATTCTGAACCTACACAACAGAAGGAGAACTTCTTTGGTATTATTGTTCTCCAGTCTGTGGGTCACTGACCCAGTAGGTTTGGGATTTGATTTTATCATGATTGTGCCCCTCCTACTGTCTCACTGTGCCTTCTTCTTTGTCTTTGGATGTGGAGTATCCTTTTTAGTAGGTTCCGGCATCCTCCTGGCAATGGTTGTTCAGCAATTGTTGTGATTTTAGTGTTTTCACAGGAGGAGATGAGTGCACATCCTTCTACTCTGCCATCTTGAACTGGAAACTGCCTATATCTTTTTGAATTATGGTTTTCTGTGGGCTGACTTTGAAGTAACCTAGGTTTCAGCAAGATCAGAACTTCAGGGGCATATGTGATTGCAAGGCATGAGAAGAGGTGGTATTAAAGTATCACAGAAGCCTGGCAATCTCTTCAAGATTGAAAACCATGGTGAGGTTTGCCGACCAGATTCTAGAACCAAAATAAGAAACAATCCAAGAAGCATACTGAAAGAGAAAGAAATACCTTCTCTTCTTACATTCTCACTTCTACCTTTATCCCGTCTTTTAGCACTTTAAGGATAGTATTCTATTGTCTTCTGTTTTGAATTTTTCTGACCAAAATCTATGCTTTACTTTTTGCTTGATAATATATAATGTTTTTTTTTTTTCCTTCTTGTTGCTTTGACAACATTTTCAGAAATGTTATCCTCCTGTGCCTTCATTCCATTTTCTTTCTGTTCCTTTTACTTGGGTTTTTGTGAAGTTTCTTGTATCTGTGTGTTTAGAATTGCTATCCACTTTCAACAGAAAATTTGATCATTATAGTTTCTAATATTTTTCTAATCAGCTCCTTTCTAATTATATTTGCAAATTTTCTCAGTTATCACTGAATGTCAGTTGGGTTTTTTTTTTTTTCCATTTTTAACTCTATGATTGTGTTTGATTTGTTTCAATTGCTTTGTATTCATGTTTAAATTTTTCTTGAATTGTTTCCTTTTTCTCAGGTATTAGAGTCATTTGCTGCTTGTTGTACAGTATCTAAATATGGTTGGTTCATTTAATTTCTACAAAGTTTAGCTTTTGTCATGGAAGACAGAACTTATAGTAATTACTTGCTCAAGAGTACATGTGGAAGCATCTTAAGTTCTGTATTTTTTCAATGTTATCTGAATTTTATATTTGTAGTATAAGCACATATTTCAGTGAGAATGTATTCTTCTTTGTATATTGAAGTGCATTAGTTGTTAATATTGTGGTTATATCTTTTGAAGCTAAATTATTGATGGGGCTTGTGGCAAAGATGACAGAGTAGGAAGACCTTGAGCTTACCTCCTCCCACAGACACACCAAAATTGCAACCACTTACAAAGCAGCTATCTATATATATATCCTAAGGACTGTCAGAAGAATTTTCCACATCTAAAGACCTGAAGCAGGAACAACAGTGAGGTGGCTAGGAGAGGCAGAGACACATTATATAGTCAGGACTGACACCTCTGGGTTAGCAACCCACAAATGGAAGGAGTATCATATGTAGACGTTCTTGCCAATGAACACACAGCTGTTCAACGTCCCCACATTAGGCTTCTGAGTCCAGGAGGGCTTGCACAGGGAAGACAAGCCCTCAGAAAATCTAGCTTTGACAGCCTGAAAGCTTTCTATTTGGAAGAGCTGGAAGGCTGTAGGAAACAGAAACTTCACCCTTTAACTGTGCATACAAAATATCATACACTCTAAGTCCCAGTACACAAGCAGTAATTTGAAAGAAGCTTAGGTCAGACCCACCTGTGGATCTTGGAGAGCCTCCTGAATAGGCTGAAGGCAACTGAGACTCCCCGTTGAAAAGGGAACACTGGAAGTAGCCATTTGGAAGTACCAATTTTGAGGAGCTCTTTCTACTGTGATGACATCAGCCTACCAAGTGTCATTTTGCAAACTTAAACCTATCAGTACTGGAGGACGTACCCACCCATGCTCAGTTGCAGCAGGTCAGTTTTAGCCCAAACTCCATTGAGCTGTGCAGACAGCAAATCAGGGACCCATCGCCACTCCCAGGAGGCCAACACCAGCCTAACTATCCCTTGGCTAAGCAGACAGCTGCATGAGGACCTGGCCCTACTCTCCAGTGGCCCAGTAGCAGCACTATCCACCACCCCTGGCTACTCAACCAATCACGAGGATGGGATCCCTTACCCTCCAGTGGGTTCAAAGCAAATGTACAAGGCGTAGCTACATAGCCAACTCAGCTGGGGTCCAACCCCACATGCCAGCATGCCTAATATAATAACTCCTACCACTACAGAAGGGTACATGCATCCCATATGAGGGCAGCACTGGGGCCTATACCTCTGTTGACCAAATGAGAGAATGCTTCTGGACCTCATTGGATGTTTTCTACACAAAGTCACTTCTCCAAGATTGAAAACTATAACTGATGTACACAGGAAAATACATAGAGAACTGGGAAAAATAAGGAGACAGAGAAATACATTCCAGATGATGAAATAAAACAAAACCTAAGAAAAAGAACTAAACAGAGAGGAGATAATAAATCTACTCCATAGAGAGTGAAGATAATGATCTAAAAGTGCTCATGGAACTCAGAAAGAGGTTGAATAAAAATAATAAGGACTTCAGCAAAGTTAGAAACTATAAGTAAAAATCAAACAGAACTGAAGAATACAATAGCTGATATAAAATCCACACCAGAGGAATTATCAGTAGATTAGATCAGAGTAATGGATCAGTGCTCTGAAAGACAGGTAATTGGTAATTACACATGATGACCATAAAAAAGAAGAAAAGAATTTTTTTTTAATTAAAATAATCTGAGACTTTTGGGATGACATCAAGTATGCCAACATTCACAATATAGAGATCCCAGAAGGAAAGAGAGAAATGAACAGAAAACTTATATGAAGAAATAATGGCTGAAAACATCCCTACCTCAGGAAGGAAACAGACCCCTACGTCCAGGAAGTGTAGAAATTCAAGTTAGATTAACTCATAGATCCACATGAAGACACATTATCATTAAATTATCAACTATTAAAGATAATGGGAGAATCTTAAAAGCAGCAAGACAAAAGTAGTTACATTCAAAGAAACTTGTATAAGACTATCAGATGACTTTTTAGTAGAAAATAGGCAGGCCAGAAATGAGTAGCACGGGCATGATGCATTCAAAGTGATGAAAGGAAAAACCTGCAACTAAGAATACTCTACCCAGCAATGTAATTATTCAGATTTGGAGAAGAGATAAAGGTTTTTCCATACAAATAAAAACTAAAATGTTTAAGAATCACTATATTGGCTTTATAAGCAATGGTAAAGGAACTTTAAGCAGAGAAAAAAAGACCACAACAAAAATGGGAAAATTATGAATGAGAAATATCATTGGTGAAAAAAAAAAAAGTAAAACATATAAAGTAGTAGATCAACCATTTATAAAGTTATCAGAAGGTTAAAAGACAAAAGTAGTAAAAATATTTTATACTCACAATATGTGATAAAGATAGCCAAAGCAAAAAGGTATAAAATATGGTGTCAAAACCATTAAAGGTGGGACATGGATTTAAAATGTAAGGCTGCTAGAATGCAAAAGATTCCACCTGCCGATACAGAACGTACTGGAGATATGGGTTCAATCCCTGAGCTGGGAAGATCCCCTGGTGTGGGAAAAAGCAACATACTCCAGAATTCTTGTCTGGAAAATTCCATGGACAGAGGAACCTTGTGAGCTACAGCCCTTGGGTGGCAAAGACTTGAACACAACTGAGTGCTGAGCGCACATACATGCACAATCAAACTTAAGAGATCATCCACTTAAACATACGTATAGAAAGAAAGAATGATAAATAGATAGATAGAAAATGCTCAGTTGCTAAATTTTGTCTGACTCTTTGTAACCCCATGGACTGTAGCCTACCAGGCTCCTCTGTCCATGGGATTTTCCAGGCAGGAATACTGGAGTGAGTTGCCGTTTCCTCCTCCAGGGGATATTCCTGCTCTTCCTGGACTAGATTGAACCCATTTCCCCTGTGTCTGCTGCATTGGCAGGCAGATTCTTTACCTTGAGCCATCTGGGAAGTCAGAAAGATAGATGTTGTTATATATCTCAGATCAGTCACCCAGTCCTGTCCGACTCTTTGCGACCCCATGAATCACAGCACGCCAGGCCTCCCTGTCCCTCACCAACTCCCGGAGTTCACCCAGACTCATGTCCATCGAGTCAGTGATGCCATCCAGCCATCTCATCCTCTGTCGTCCCCTTCTCCTCCTGCCCCCAATCCCTCCCAGCATCAGAGTCTTTTCCAATGAGTCAACTCTTCGCATGAGGTGGCCAAAGTACTGGAGTTTCAGCTTGTGCATCATTCCTTCCAAAGAAATCCCAGGGCTGATCTCCTTCAGAATGGACTGGCTGGATCTCCTTGCAGTCCAAGGGACTCTCAAGAGTGTTCTCCAACACCACAGTTCAAAAGCATCAATTCTTCGGTGCTCAGCCTTCTTCACAGTCCAACTCTCACATCCATACATGACCACAAGAAAAACCATAGCCTTGACTAGACGAACCTTTGTTGGCAAAGTAATGCCTCTGCTTTTGAATATGCTATCCAGGTTGGTCATAACTTTCCTTCCAAGGAGTAAGCGTCTTTTAAAATTTTGGCTGCAGTCACCATCTGTAGTGATTTTGAAGCCCAGTAAAATAAAGTCTGACACTGTTTCCACTGTTTCCCCATCTATTTCCCATGGAGTGGGGGGACCGGATGCCATGATCTTCGTTTTCTGAATGTTGAGCTTTAAGCCAACTTTTTCACTCTCCACTTTCACTTTCATCAAGAGGCTTTTTAGTTCCTCTTCACTTTCTGCCATAAGGGTGGTGTCATCTGCATATCTGAGGTTACTGATATTTCTCCCCGCAATCTTGATTCCAGCTTGTGTTTCTTCCAGTCCAGCGTTTCTCATGATGTACTCTGCATATAAGTTAAATAAACAGGGTGACAATATACAGCCTTGATGAACTCCTTTTCCTATTTGGAACCAGTCTGTTGTTCCATGTCCAGTTCTAACTGTTGTTTCCTGACCTGCGTACAAATTTCTCAAGAGGCAGATCAGGTGGTCTGGTATTCCCATCTCTTTCAGAATTTTCCACAGTTTATTGTGATCCACACAGTCAAAGGCTTTGGCATAGTCAATAAAGCAGAAATAGATGTTTTTCTGGAACTCTCTTACTTTTTCTATGATACAGCAGATGTTGGCAATTTGATCTCTGGTTCCTCTGCCTTTTCTAAAACCAGCTTGAACATCAGGAAGTTCATGGTTCACATATTGCTGAAGCCTGGCCTGGAGAATTTTGAGCATTACTTTACTAGCGTGTGAGATGAGTGCAATTGTGCGGTAGTTTGAGCATTCTTTGGCATTGCCTTTCTTTGGGATTGGAATGAAAACTGACCTTTTCCAGTCCTGTGCCCACTGCTGAGTTTTCCAAATTTGCTAGCATATTGAGTGCAGCACTTTCACAGCATCATCTTTCAGGATTTGGAATAGCTCAACTGGAATTCCATCACCTCCACTAGCTTTGTTCATAGTGATGCTTTCTAAGGCCCACTTGACTTCACATTCCAGGATATCTGGCTCTAGGTCAGTGATCACACCATCATGATTATCTGGGTTGTGAAGATCTTTTTGTACAGTTCTTCTGTGTATTCTTGCCATCTCTTCTTAATATATTCTGCTTCTGTTAGGTCCATACCATTTCTGTCATTTATCGAGCTCATCTTTGCATGAAATATTCCTTTGGTATCTCTGATTTTCTTGAAGAGATCCCTAGTCTTTCCCATTCTGTTGTTTTCCTCTATTTCTTTGCATTGATCGCTGAAGAAGGCTTTCTTATCTCTTCTTGCTATTCTTTGGAACTCTGCATTCAGATGTTTATATCTTTCCTTTTCTCCTTTGCTTTTCACAGCTATTTGTAAGGCCTCCCCAGGCAGCCATTTTGCTTTTTTGCATTCCTTTTCTATGTGAATGATCTTGATCCCTGTCTCCTGTACAATGTCACGAACCTCATTCCATAGTTCATCAGGCACTCTGTCTATCAGATCTAGCCCTTAAATCTATTTCTCACTTCCACTGTATAATCATAAGGAATTTGATTTAGGTCATACCTGAATGGTCTAGTGGTTTCCCATACTTTCTTCAATTTAAGTCTGAATTTGGCACTAAGGAGTTCATGGTCTGAGCCACAGTCAGCTCCTGCTCTTGTTTTTGCTGACTGTTTAGAGCTTCTCCATCTTTGGCTGCAAAGAAAATAATCAATCTCATTTCGTTGTTGACCATCTGGTGATGTCCATGTATAGAGTCTTCTCTTATGTTGTTGGATATATGTCATCTTCCTATATATTGTAACCTATATATGCCATCTTCAAGTAATCTTTATCCCCGGAACACTAGGACATATATATATCAACAATTCAGTCAATGTGGTCACCTCTTAACTAAGTGAAAATAAACGTTATCTGATCAGCTCAATAGATGCACAAAAACTTTTGCAAGATTAAACACCTATTAACAATAAAAATGCTGAACAATGAGAGTCTAAAGGGACTATATCTCAACATATTAAATATAACATATGCAGAAATTCCATCCAAAAACTGCAGAATATACAATCTTTTCAAGTGGACACAGAAAATTCTTCAGGATAAATCACATGCTAGGCCACAAAGCAAGTCTCAGTAAATTTAGGAAGACTAAAATCATAATAAACATCTTTTTTGACCACAGAGATATGAGACTAGAAATCAAGTATAATAAAATAGCTGCAGAAAACCTTCAGAGACAAAATCACGTGGAGATGAAATAATTTGCTATAAAATAAATGGTAGGTCATTGCAGAAATCAATAAAAAAAAATCAAAATAACTGGAGACAATTGAAAATGAAAAACAATGATCCAAATTGTGGGAAGCAGCAAAAGTTCTAAGAGAGAAGATTATACTGGTATAATTCTACCTCTAGAAAGAAGAAAAATCTCACATAAGCAAACTTATACATAAAGGAACTTGAAAAAAGAAGAAATTAAAAGACAATCAGACTACAAAGTGGGTAGTAAGAAAGAAAAATGATCATAGAAAAAATAAATAAAATAGAGACTAAAAAAATGGAAAAGACTGATGAAGCAAATATCTGATATTTAAAAAGATAACAAAATTCATAAGCTTTTAGCTAGACTCATCAGAAAAAAAGAGAGAACCCAAATATATGAAATCATAAATAAAAGTGAAGTTACAACCAACACCACAGAAACACAAATTATAAAATATTACTGAGAAAAATTGTATGCCAATAAAATGGACAATTTAAAAGAAAAGGACAGATTCCTAGAAATGCATAATCTCCTAAGACTGAATCAAGAAGAAATAGAAAATGTGAACAGACTGATTGCCAGTAAATAAATTTAATCAGTAATAGAAGCCTCCCAACAAACAGAATTCCAACAAACAAACAGCTTCACAGGTGAATACTACCAAACATTTCAAGGAGAGTTAACACCTATCCTTCTCAAACTATTCCAAAAATTAACAGTGTGGAGATTCCTTAAAAAACTGGAAAATAGAACTGTCATATGACAGAGAAATCCCACTGCTGGGCATAGACACGAAGGAAACCAGAATTGAAAGAGACATGTACCCCAATGTTCATCACAGTACTGTTTATAATAGCCAGGACATGAAAGCAACCTAGATGTTCATCAGCAGATGAATAGGTAAGAAAGCTGTGGTACACAAATGGAGTATCACTCAGCCATTAAAAAGAATACATTTGAATCAGTTCTAACGAGGTGGATGAAACTGGAGCCTATTATACAGAGTGAAGTAAGCCAGAAAGGAAAACACCTATACAGTATATATGGAATATATATGCATATATATGGAATTTAGAAAGATGGTAATGATAACCCTGTATGTGAGACAGCAAAAGAGACACAGATGTGTAGAACAGTCTTTTGGACTCTGTGGGAGAGGGCGAGGGTGGGATGATTTGGGAGAATGGCATTCAAACATGTATATTTATCATACATGAAATGAATTGCCAGTCCAGGTTCAATGCATGATACAGGGTGCTCAGGGCTGGTGCACTGGGATGACCCAGACGAATGGGATGGGGAGGAAGGTGGGAGGAGAGTTCAGGATGGGGAACACATGTATACCTATCCTGGATTCATGTCAATGTATGGCAAAAACCACTACAATATTGTAAAGTAATTAGCCTCCAATTAAAATAAATAAATTTATATAGAAAAACAAAAATTGAAGAGGAAGGAACAGCTTTCAAACTCATTCTATGAGGCCAACATCACCCTGATGATAAAACCAGACAGGACACAACAACCAAACAAAAGGCCAGCATCATGTTTAACATAAATCAAAGTCCTCAACAAGATATTAACAAAAATTTTTTGAACAATATATTAAAAGTATCATACACCATCGTCAAGTGGAATATATCCCCAGCATGCAAGTATGTGTCAGTACCAACAATTCAGTCAATGTCATCACCTCCTAGCTAATTAAAAATAAAAGCTATATGATCATCTCAGTAAATGCACAAAAGCTTTTAACAAGATTTAACATCCATTATGACTAAAATGATCAACAATAAGGGTTTAGAAGGACTATATCTCAACATAATAAAGGTCGTATATTACAAGGCCCCAGCCAACCTCATACCTAACATTGAAAAACTGAAAATGCTTCCTCTAAAATTAGAAATTAGACAAGGATGATAAAACAAAAGAAAAGGAAAAGAATCTGAATTGGAAAGAAAGAAAGAAAACTGTCAATGTTTACCAAAAAATATACTATATAGAGAAACTGATAAAGATGCCATCAAAAATCTATTAGAAATAATATTTGAATCAATAAAGTTGCAGGATAAAAAAATTATATGCAAAAATCTGTGTAGCATAGTGTTTCTATATCCTAGCAGTGAACTACCAGAAAGAGAAAGTAATAAAAATTCAATTTACAGTTGCATCAGAAAATAAAGTACCTACTCTTAAAACTCATTAAAGAGGTAAAAGATCTGAACTTGGAAAACTAGAAGATGCTGATCAAAGAAATTGAAGACATCACAAACAAATGGAAAGATATGCCATGCTCATGGATTGGAAGAATTAATATTATTAAAATGACAATACTACACAAGGCAATCTACAAATTCAATCTAATCTCTATTAAAATACCAATGGCATATTTGGACAGAACTGCAAAAAGTAATTCTATAATTTGTATGGAAACACAAAGATCCCAAATAGCTGAAACATTCTTGTTAAAGGTGGGCAAAACTGAAAGTATTGTGATCCTTTATTTCAAATTATACTACAATGCTAAGTAATCAAAACAGTATGGTACTGGCACAAAGATCTATACACATAGATCAGTGGAACAGAATAGAGAGTCCAGAAGTAAGTCCAGGTTCATACATCAATTAATCTACAATAAAGGAAGAAGAATACACAATGGGGAAAGACAGGCTCTTCAATATATGGTGTTCAGAAACCTAGATAAATACATGCAAAAGAATCAAACTGGTGTACTTTCTCATACCATGTACAAAAGTAAACTCAAAATGGATAAAAATGTAAATGTAAGCTCTGAAACCACAAAACTCTTAGAGGAAAACACAGGCAGTAAACTCTTTGACATCAGTCTCAGCAATGTATATATTTGAGGAGGAAGGATCTGTCTCTTCTGGCAAGTGAAACAGAAGCAAAAATAAACAAATGGGACAACATCAACCAAAAACCTTTGCAGATGAAGGAATCTTTGAACAAAATGAAAAGGCAGCCGACT
Organism: Bos javanicus; assembly: GCF_032452875.1. Taxonomy (NCBI): domain Eukaryota; kingdom Metazoa; phylum Chordata; class Mammalia; order Artiodactyla; family Bovidae; genus Bos; species Bos javanicus. The sequence continues at coordinate 60,055,929 of NC_083872.1, forward strand.
GCATAGGAGAAAATATTTGCAAACAATACATTTTATAAGAGGTTAGTATTCAAATACGCCAAAAAATACCACATACAACTCAACTTCAAAAACAAAACTAAACAAACAAACAAAAAAGAAGCAAAAAGCAATCTGATTAAAAGCAAGCAGAGGATCTGAATATCCATTTTTCGCAAAGACATATGATTGTCAACAGGCCTTAACTAACCTTAATTAGTATTCTCCTTTTTAAAATATCTAATCTGCTTTCTCTTCCTCTACTGGTTAAACTTCTGCTAATACTGTATTATAATAAAAAGAAGACCGGGTCCCACATCATTTTGCTGTCTATACAGTTATAAAACCCAGATAAAATCTAAAAATGTTTTTTTTTTCTTTAGACAGTTATTTTCTAAGAATAAAATTAAATTATAAACATATTTAGGAAAAATGGCATTCTTAGAAAATTAGGCTTGTTAAGTAGCATACTATGACTGTGACTTTAATGTAGTCTTTCAGTCACCATGTAGTTTTGAAAGAACTTTCAAATATAGATCCTGATCTTAAACTATTTTTACAAAGGATTTTTTAAATGTATTGAATACTATCATATCTTCCAATATATTCTCTAACTGTTTTGTATTTAAATATAGGAATACAAAGAATTATCAACCATTATCTCACTTTTGTGATTTAGTGGGCATTTGCCATATCATGAAATATACCTACATTAAGAAGCATAGATAATTACAAACTGAAGTGGGATTTTTTTCTTTTTAAAATCATAAGTATAATTTACTACATAACTTAAAATATTTATTTATCTAAAACTTTCTTCATATGCAAACTTTTAAATCTCTTTTCTATGCTTACCAATATGTATGTTGAGATAATACCATAAAGTTTTTCTTTGTCAGTAAAGAAAATAAAGTCCAGAAATATTTCCCAAAGGACATACACAACTATAGAAGGAAAAGTTCCTTGTATGTGGACTATTACTACACTGTACCTGAGGTTATTTCAGTCCTTATGGACAACAGCACTGGAGTCTACACTTATGTCTCCATAATTGACTTCACGATTACTCCTCTCCCAGTGGAATCCATCATAGAGGATGAGTAAAAGCTCGATGCTAAAATATTTTTGTAAAAGGTATCAGAGATTTAAAAATAACTGAGGCCACTAAAAACACCACTTTTGATTCACTAGCTCATGATCACAGACTCTGGGTGATACAAGGTTGCTATGATCTTTAAATATCCATAGTTACCCAGTTATCCTTACTTTAAGACATATCAGGTACACTAGTATTCAGGAAATGGATTTTCTTTATGTATATCACTGAAGTTTACTTTCTGTGTCTAAAGGGTGAGATTCATGCAGCCTTGGTAGAAAGTTGTTCATTGCAGTATAAGGATTGGAATATTCACCAACTTCTCTCTTTGCTTTTAAAGAGAGGGCCAAGTAATTACCACATTTTTTAAGATTTAATGACTATTAATGCAAGTTCAACATTTGTGATGAAGCAATTTAAATTCATGTATTTGGGAAAATGACTTTGATATGAGAAAAGGAACATATGTTTAGAAGTAGAGTTAGAGAACTTTATCTACTTTTAGTGATTTTTGATTTTACTTAACATACCAATATGGTCTAATCACATTGTTTTCAAAGATGGCTCCAATAGCAATGGAAACTAAATATATTGAGGTAAAATAAAGTAAAAATATTTCAAATATTTTTAATACTGTCATGTAATGACACAAATACTGACTTAGCTATCATAATGTCTATAACCACTACCATAGAGATTCCATGCAATATGCTTATTTTAGATAAGATGTAATACACTTAATTTGGATAAGATAATTTTTAACAATAAATATAGTAAGAATAGAAATTCAGAATGTGAGTAATTTTAGACAATAAAATACACTAATTTCTTATAGAAATCCTTGCCAATGTATGATTTAAATAAAATAACCATATAACTTATTTCATTGTTTAATAGAATAACAATTCATGAAGTTTAGTAATATCTAAATCCAAATTCATGCATCTTATTGACGTTAAAATTGTTTTGTATACCTTTTCTCATTAAGAAGTAAATAATGTATAGCTACATTTAAGAGTGTATTGATGAATTGATGACTCAAAGTCGCAATTTCATTTCTTTTGCCTTCTGCCTCTCAGCAGTTGTCTGCCATGGGTGACAGGGGAACAAGCAACTACTCAGAAGCGACTGACTTCATATTTGTCAGCTTCAGGGTCCACCCAGGACTTCACATTCTCCTCTTCCTGCTATCTCTGCTTATCTACACCATGATCTTTCTAGGAAATATTGGCATGATGGTCATTATTATGACTGACCCCAGGCTGAACACACAAATGTATTTTTTCCTAGGCAACCTCTCCTTCATTAATCTCTTCTATTTTTCTGTTATTGCACCCAAGGCTATGATCAACTTCTGGTCCGAGAGCAAGTCCATCTCATTTGCAGGCTGTATTAGCCAGTTCTTTCTCTTTGCTCTCTTCATTGTGACTGAAGGATTTATCCTGGCAATCATGGCTTATGACCGCTTCGTTGTCATATGCAGCCCATTCCTCTACACTGTCCAGATGTCAACACATCTCTGTGTTCAGTTGGTGGCTAGTTCCTATTTTTTTGGCTGCATCAGCTCAGTTCTTCAAACTAGCATAACATTTACTTTATCCTTTTGTGCATCTCGAACCATTGACCATTTTGTGCTGACCGTCCACTTCACAAGATTTCTTATTCTGATCTCTATTTTCATAAGTTGGTTTCTTTTTTCTTGTGCAGCATTATCATTAATTGTCATTATTGTGTCATATATATATATTGTATCCACAATTCTAAAAATATGCTCCACTGAGGGGCGAAAGAAAGCCTTCTCCACTTGCAGCTCTCACCTAGGAGTCGTGAGTGTACTCTATGGTGCTGTACTTTTTATGTATCTCACTCCTGATATATTTCCTGAGCTCAGTAAAGTGGCTTCCTTATGTTACACCCTAGTCACTCCTATGTTGAACCCTTTGATTTACTCTCTGAGGAACAAAGATGTCAAAGAAGCTCTGAGAAAGAGCCTAGAGAAAAGATACTTTACTTCTATTTTTACAGTGATGTAAATGAAAGTCCTGGGAATTATAACAACTTGGGGAAGCAACTGATTAAAAAGTTGTACCCATTGATCTTAGAAATATTTAATCATAAAGTTTTCATTTATTAGAATTCCATGTACTTACAGCTGAAAAGTACATTTGGACTATGGTTTGCCTGTTTTGATTCAAGACTGGAATGACTTTCTCTATGCTTCATCTTCAATTTTCTTGCATTAGTAACATGTGTTATGTGGATATAAATGTACTTGGTAGAGGTAACACAATCTAAGGTAATAAGCAAATGAAATATCATATTTACTGAAGAAATCTTTGTGAGCTATTAGTGAGATAATCACTCTGCAGTGCACAGTCTGAAGGGTGACATGTAAGTAACTCTTAATTGCCCAGAGGCTAAATGAATTTATTTCATGGTTTCTCTGACGTGAATAATTATATCTCCACATCATTTGAATATTAATCTGATAAATTATTTTTGGATGTCCTTCCTTCTTACAAGAAAACTGTGATAAAATAAATGAGTAAATTTAGTATTGTGTTATATGTGCCTTAGTGAGAATTCTTTTATCAATCCAATATTTATTGAATTTTGATGTACTCTTTGCCCTATAAAAATTCTTAGGCATAAGTAATTTCTCTACTTGAGGTCACAGTAATTGAGGGGAAAATATCTGACTAGAGAGCTAACATGCCATATGTTAAACCCAGTGCATAAAAGCAAATATAGAAATACATATAGAGTGCAGTCTTTAAAGATGAGTGATCTAAATAATCAAAGAAAACTTCAAAACTTCCTGAAATTTAGTTCTTGATTTAAATGCACAAGAGAGGGAGTAAGAGAAACTTAGAAAGAAATTCATGGAATATACAGACCTATATAACAAGACAAGGAAGATTTCTTTTATTCTGCAGGCAGCAGGGAAGCACTGTGGATTTTTAAAAGGATATATTGTGTTCAAATTTGTATTATAGAAAAATTGCATTTTAACTTTGGGTAGCTAAATATTCGTAGAAGAAGAAAATCACAGAAAGCCTCTGATTATCCAAATGAGAGGTTATGATTGTTTTAATGACAGCAGTCTTACATGAGACAGTGAAGAGAGGGAATATCTTTAAAACCATGGATAAACTAAGCTGAATATTGGGATGGTTAATAAAATGAAGCCTGGTGGAAGTGAATAATTATTTCAGTGTTTAAGAATCTCTCACTGGGAAAATGCTGCCTCATAAAATAAAGAAGAAAATATGATTAATAATATTTAATCATTAAGAGTTAAGAAAATATTCTCAGAACTCAGACTGAGCTTTCAAATTCTGCTTTTGCCTATGTGTTCCAAGGTCAACTGTCTTGACTTTGCAGAAACTCTTGTTTCTCTGTTTAATATAAAATTACTAATGTCTGATGGGCAGAGATCCTGTGCCTGGGATTTAGATGAGAAGAAACTGAAAATAATTAGTAATTTTCTACATTGAAGTTTTGTTCCATCATAGGACTCAAAGTGTTTCATGAAAGATTTTTCATTTTACACATGAAAGAATGCTGTTTAATATATGCCTAAGATTCAGAAAACTACAATCATGGCATCTGGTCCCATCACTTCATGGCAAATAGATGGGGAAACAGTGGAAACATTTTCAGACTTTATTTTGGGGGGCTCCAAAATCACTGCAGATGATGATTGCAACCATGAAATTAAAAGACGCTTACTCCTTGGAAGGAAATTTATGACCAACCTAGACAGCATATTAAAAAGCAGAGACATTACTTTGCCAACAAAGATCTGTCTAGTCAAGGCCATAGTTTTTCCAGTAGTCTTGTATGGATGTGAGAGCTGGACTATAAACAAAGCAGAACGCCAAAGAATTGATGCTTTTGAACTGTGGTGTTGGAGAAGACTCTTGAGAGTCCCTTGGACTGCGAGGAGATCCAACCAGTCCATGCTAAAGTAGATCAGTCCTGGGTGTTCATTGAAGGACTGATGTTGAAGCTGAAACTCCAATATTTTGGCCACCTGATGAGAAGAGCTGACTTATTTGAGAAGACCCTGATGCTGGGAAAGAGTGAGGGCAGGAGGAGAAGGGGATGACAGAGGATGAGATTGTTGGATGGCATCACCGACTCGATGGACATGAGTTTGGGAAGGCTCCAGGAGTTGGTGATGGACAGGGAGGCCTGGCGTGCTGTGGTTCATGGGGTTGCAAAGAGTCAGACACAACTGAGTGACTGAATTGAACTGAACTAAGTAACATAAAGGCTACACTTGTCTAAACATTCTTACTTCTTTAAAATCATCTTGTGATGTCCGATTACATTTATAATTACAGCTGACTGCAGTGTCGTAACTAGTAAGATTTTCTTAATTTAAACAATAATGCTGATAATATTGAATCTTCATTCATCTGCTGCTATACTAACAGCAATTATATTCAAAAGCTTCAGCCTACTTTTATTTTTTAATATAAATTTATTTATTTTAATTGGAGGCTAATTACTTTACAATATTGTATTGGTTTTGCCATATATCAACATGAATCCACCATGGGTGTATATGTGTTCCCCATCCTGAACCCCCCTCCCATTTCCCTCCCCATCGCATCCCTCTGGGTCATCACAGTGCACCAGCCCCGAGCACCCTGTATCATGCATCGAATCTGGACTGTTGTTTCATTTCACATATAGGTTTCAATGCCATTCTCCCAAATCATCCCACACTCGCCCTCTCCCACAGAGTCCAAAAGACTGTTCTATACATCTGTATCTCTTTTGCTGTCTCGCATACAGGGTTATCGTTACCATCTTTCTACATTCCATATATATGTGTTAGTATACTGTACTGGTATTTTTCTTTCTGGCTTACTTCACTCTGTATAATAGGCTCCAGTTTCATCCACCTCATTAGAACTGATTCAAATGTATTCTTTTTAACGGCTGAGTAATACTCCATTGTGTATATGTACCACTGCTTTCTTTATCCATTCATCTGCTGATGGACATCTAGGTTGCTTCCATGTCCTGGCTATTATAAACAGTGCTGCAATGAATATTGGGGTACACGTGTCTCTTTTGATTCTGGTTTCCTCAGGTTGTATGCCCAGCAGTAGGATTGCTGGGTCATATGGAAGTTCTTTCTTTGGGTTTGGAATGAAAACTGACCTTTTCCAGTCCTGTGGCCACTGCTGAGTTTTCCAAATTTGCTGGCATATTGAGTGCAGCACTTTCACAGCATCATCTTTCAGGATTTGGAATAACTCAACTGGAATTCCAACACCTTTACTAGCCTTGTTTGTAGTGATGCTTTCTAAGGCCCACTTGACTTCACATTCCAGGATGTCTGGCTCTAGGTCAGTGATCACACCATCATGATTATCTGGGTCGTGAAGATCGCCACCTCATGTGAAGAGTTGACACATTGGAAAAGACTCTGATGCTGGGAGGGATTGGGGACAGGAGGAGAAGGGGACGACAGAGGATGAGATGGCTGGATGGCATCACTGATTCGATGGACATGAGTCTGAGTGAACTCCAGGAGTTGGTGATGGACAGGGAGGCCTGGAGTGCTGTGGTTCATGGGGTCACAAAGAGTCGGACACAACTAAGTGACTGATCTAATATGATCTGATGGAATTTCTATTTCCAGTTTTTAAGGAATCTCCACACTGTTCTCCATAATGGCTATACTAGTTTGCATTCCCACCAACAGTGTAAGAGGGTTCCCTTTTCTCCATACCCTCTACAGCATTTATTGCTGGTAGACTTTTGGATAGCAGCCATTCTGACTGGCGTGAAATGATACTTATTGTGGTTTTGATTTGCATTTCTCTGATAATGAGTGATGTTGAGCATCTTTTCATGTGTTTGTTAGCCATCTGTATGTCTTCTTTGGAGAAATGTCTGTTTAGTTCTTTGGCCCATTTTTTGATTGGGTCATTTATTTTTCTGGAATTGAGCTGCAGGAGTTGCTTGTATATTTTTGAGATTAATTCTTTGTCAGTTACTTCATCTGCTATTATTTTCTCCCATTCTGAAGGCTGTCTTTTCACCTTGCTTATCTGCTATTATTTTCTCCCATTCTGAAGGCTGTCTTTTCACCTTGCTTATAGTTTCTTTTGTTGTGCAGAAGCGTTTGATTTTAATTAGGTCCCATTTGTTTATTTTTGCTTTTATTTCCAATGTTCTGGGAGGTGGGTCATAGAGAATCCTGCTGTGATTTATGTCGGAGAGTGTTTTGCCTATGCTCTCCTCTAGGAGTTTTATAGTTTCTGGTCTTACGTTTAGATCTTTAATCCATTGTGAGTTTATTTTTGTGTATGGTGTTATAAAGGGTTCTAGTTTCATTCTTTTACAAGTGGTTGACCAGTTTTCCCAGCACCACTTGTTAAAGAGATTGTCTTTTCTCCATTGTATATTTTTGCCTCCTTTGTCAAAGATAAGGTATCCATATGTGCATGGATTTATCTTTGGGCCTTCTATTTTGTTCCATTGATCTATATTTCTGTCTTTGTGCCAGTACCATACTGTCTTGATGACTGTGGCTTTGTAGTAGAGCCTGAAGTCAGGCAGGTTGATTCCTCCTGTTTCATTCTTCTTTCTCAAGATTGCTTTGGCTATTCATGGTTTTTTGAATTTCCATACAAATTGTGAAATTATTTGTTCTAGCTCTGTGAAAAATACTGTTGGTAGCTTGATAGGAATTACATTGAATCTAAAATTGCTTTGGGTTGTATACTCATTTTCACTATATTGATTCTTCCAATCCATGAACATGGTATATTTCTCCGTCTATTAGTGTCCTTCTTGATTTCTTTCACCAGTGTTTTATGGTTTTCTATATATAGGTCTTTAGTTTCTTTAGGTAGATATATTCCTAAGTATTTTATTCTTTTCGTTGCAATGGTGAATGGAATTGTTTCCTTAATTTATCTTTCTGTTTTCTCACTATTAGTGTATAGGAATGCAAGGGATTTCTGTGTGTTGATTTTATATCCTGCAACTTTACTATATTCATTGAGTACTCTAATAATTTTCTGGTGGAGTCTTTAGGGTTTTCTATGTAGAGGATCATGTTATCTGCAAACAGTGAGAGTTTTACTTCTTCTTTTCCAATTTGGATTCCTTTTATTTCTTTTTCTGCTCTGATTGCTGTGCCCAAAACTTCCAAAACTATGTTGAATAGTAGTGGTGAAAGTGGGCACCCTTGTCTTGTTCCTGACTTTAGAGGAAATGCTTTCAATTTTTCACCATTGAGGATAATGTTTGCTGTGGGTTTGTCATATATAGCTTTTATTATGTTGAGGTATGTTCCTTCTATTCCTGCTTTCTGGAGAGTTTTTATCATAAATGGATGTTGAATTTTGTCAAAGGCTTTCTCCACATCTATTGAGATAATCATGTGGCTTTTATTTTTCAATTTATTAATGTGGTGTATTACATTGGTTGATTTGCCGATATTGAAGAATCCTTGCATCCCTGGGATAAAGCCCTCTTGGTCATGATGTATGATCTTTTTAATGTGTTGTTGGATTCTGCTTGCTAGAATTTTATTAAGGATTTTTGCATCTATGTTCATCAGTGATATTGGTCTGTAGTTTTCTTTTTTTGTGGCATCTTTGTCAGGTTTTGTTATTAGAGTGATGGTGGCCTCATAGAATGAGTTTGAAAGTTTCCCTTCCTATGCAATTTTCTGGAAGAGTTTGAGTAGGATAGGTGTTAGTTCTTCTCTAAATTTTTGGTAGAATTCAGCTGTGAAGCCCGTCTGGACCTGGGCTTTTGTTTGCTGGAAGATTTCTGATTATAGTTTCAATTTCTGTGCTCATGTTGGGTCTGTTAAGGTTTTCTATTTCTTCCTGGTTAAGTTTTGAAAAGTTGTGCTTTTCTAAGAATATGTCCATTTCTTCCAAGTTGTCCATTTTTTTGGCATATAATTGCTGATAGTAGTCTCTTATGATCCTTTGTATTTCTGTGTTGTCTGTTGTGATCTCTCCATTTTCATTTCTAATTTTATTAATTTTATTTTTCTCCCTTTGTTTCTTGATGAGTCTGGCTAATGGTTTGTCCATTTTATTTATCCTCTCAAAGAACCAGTTTTGGCTTTGTTGATTTTTGCTATGGTCTCTTTTGTTTCTTTTGCATTTATTTCTGCCCTAATTTTTAAGATTTCTTTCCTTCTACTAACCCTGGGGTTCTTCATTTCTTCCTTTTATAGTTGCTTTAGGTGTAGAGTTAGGTTATTTATTTGAGTTTTTCTTGTTTCTTAAAGTATGCCTGTATTGCTATGAACATTCCCCTTAGCACTGCTTTCACAGTGTCCCACAGGATTTGGGTTGTTGTGTTTTCATTTTCATTCATTTCTATGCATATTTTGATTTCTTCTGTGATTTTGGTTTTTCAGTAGCTTGTTGTTCAGCCTCCATATGTTGGAATTTTTTATAGTTTTTCTCCTGTTATTGAGATCTAATCTAACTGCATAGTGGTCAGAAAAGATGCTTGGAATGATTTCAATTTTTTTGAATTTAACCAAGGCTAGATTTATGGCCCGGGATGTGATCTATCCTGGAGAAGGTTCCGTGTCTGCTTGAGAAAAAGTTGAAAGTCATTGTTTTGGGGTGAAAAGTCCTATAGATATCAATTAGGTCTAACTGGTCTATTGTATCATTTAAAGTTTGTGTTTCCTTGTTAATTTTCTGTTTAGTTGATCTATCCGTAGGTGTGAGTGGGGTATTAAAGTCTCCCACTATTATTGTGTTATTGTTAATTTCCCCTTTCATACTTGTTAACATTTGTCTTACATATTGCAGTGCTCTTATGTTGGGTGCATATATATTTATAATTGTTATATCTTCTTCTTGGATTGATCCTTTGATCATTATATAGTGTCCTTCTTTGTCTCTTTTCAAAGCCTTTGTTTTAAAGTCTATTTTCTCTGATATGAGTATTTCTACTCCTGATTTCTTTTGGTCTCCATTTGTGTGGAATATCTTTTTCCAGCCCTTCACTTTCAGTCTGTTTGTGTCCCTCGTTTTGAGGTGGGTCTCTTGTAGACAACATATATAGGTATCTTGTTTTTGTATCCATTCAGCCAGTCTTTGTCTTTTGCTTGGGGCATTCAGCCCATTTACATTTAAGGTAATTATTAATAAGTATGATCCCGTTGCCATTTACTTTATTGTTTTGGGTTCAAATTTATACACCCTTTCCATGTTTCCTGTCTAGAGACGATACTTTAGCATTTATTGGAGAGCTGGTTTGGTGGTGCTGAATTCTCTCAGCTTTTGCTTGTCTGTAAAGCTTTTGATTTCTCCCTCATATTTGAAAGAGATCCTTGCTGGGTACAGTAATCTGAGCTGTAGGTTATTTTCTTTCATCACTAAGTATGTCCTGCCATTCGCTCCTGGCCTGAAGAGTTTATATTGAAAGATCAGCTGTTATCCTTATGGGAATCCCCTTGTGGGTTATTTGTTGTTTTTCCCTTGCTGATTTTAGTATTTTTTCTTTGTGTTTGATCTTTGTTAATTTGATTAGTATGTGTCTTGGGGTGTTTTGCCTTGGATTTATCCTGTTTGGGACTCTCAGGGTTTCTTGGACTTAGGTGATAATTTCCTTCCCCATTTTAGGGAAGTTTTCAACTTTTATCTCCTCAAGTGTTTTCTCATGGTCTTTCTTTTTGTCTTCTTCTTCTGGGACTCCTATGATTCAAATGTTGGGGCATTTAACATTGTCCCAGAGGTCTCTGAGATTTTCCTCATTTCTTTTAATTCATTTATTTTTTCCTCTCTGTTTCATTTATTTCTACCATTCTATCTTCCACCTCACTTATCCTATCTTCTGCCTCCATTATTTACTGTTGGTTCCCTGCAGAGTGTTTTTTATCTCATTTATTACACTATTCATTATATATTGATTTTTTATTTCTTCTAGGTCCTTGTTAAACCTTTCTTGCATCTTCTCAATCCTTGTCTCCAGGCTATTTATATGTAACTCCATTTTGTTTTCAAGATTTTGGATCATTTTCACTATCATTATTCAGAATTCTTTATCAGGTAGATTCCCTATCTCTTCCTCTTTTGTTTGGTTTGGTGGGCATTTATCCTGTTCCTTTACCTGCTGGGTATTTCTCTGCCTCTTCATCTTGTTTATATTGCTGTGTTTGGGGTGGCCTTTCCGTATTCTGGCAGTTTGTGGAGTTCTCTTTTTTGTGGAGTTTCCTCACTGTGGGTGCAGTTGGATGGGTGGCTTGTCAAGGTTTCCTGATTAGGGAAGCTTGTGTTGGTGTTCTGGTAGGTGGAGCTGGATTTCTTCTCTATGAAGTGTGCAGTACTGAGTTTTGAGATGTCAATGCGTTTGGAGTGACTTTGGGCAGCCTGTATATTGAAGCTCAGGGCTATGTTCCTGTGTTGCTGGAGAATTTATGTGGTATCTTGCTCTGGAACTTGTTGGCCCTTGGGTGGTGCTTGGTTTAAGTGTAGGTATGGAGGCATTTGATGAGCTCCTATTGATTAATGTTCCCTGGAGTCAGGAGTTCTCTGGTGTTCTCAGGATTTGGACTTAAGCCTCCTGCCTCTGGTTTTCAGTCTTATTCTTACAATAACCTCAAGACTTCTCCATCTGTCACTGCCAAGGTGGTTCCCTCTGTTTGTTTTAGCTTCTTGTGTTTGCTGGCCTCTTCAGCATTTAATTTCCACCCTGACACAAACAGGCGGTGGTGGACACTTTTTTAGGCTCGCTTGTTCAGTTGTGCTGTGGGGAGGGAGGAACACTGCAAACAAATAACATTGGTGTGTGCTCACAGTGTCTCGGCCACACTGGGTTTGCCCCGGCTCATGGCATGTGTGCTTTCCCTGTCTACACTGCTTAGGCTCTAGATTGGTCTGCCAGGAACTGTCTGAGGCTAGCCCTGGGTTGTATGCACTTCCCAGGTCTAAGCCACTCAGGTTCAGGTACTCGGGTACTCCTCAAAGGCACAGACTGGGTTGGGCCTGCGTTTTGTGCCCTTCCCAGGTCTGTATAGCTCAGGTGACCAGGTGTTTGGCGAGCGCAGTTGCTGCAACTTATCACCTCCCCCATCCCTACCACTCGGTTTTCTGGGTGTACAACCGGCACACCTTCTCAGGTGGATGTCTACTATCCAGAATCCCAAGAAGTCTTGGTTAGCAACGAAGCCTGCTTGCAGTTTGGTAGATGATGCCTCTCTGGGGCCGCGATTGCCCCCTTCCGGCTCTGGCTGCCCTCGCCTGCCTGTCTCTGGTGGGCGATGGGCCAGTCCGCAGCTAACTAGCTCTGCTCAGTCCTTTGTTCTGTGAGCAGGCCTGGCAGTGTCTTAGGTTAGGGCTTTTCACGTGGTAGCTATCCCACAGTCTGGGTTTGCTAGCCCAAGCTAGTTCCCTCAGATTGCCCTTGGGACATTCAGGCCGAGTCCTTACTCTAAGCAATACAGCCCGGGCCTCCCTTCCCAGCCCCCACTTGCTAATGGTGGGTGCTGGCATCTGTGCTGCTTCTCCTCTGGGAGTTACTGTTGGGCACTTAATCTGTGGGTTTTAATTATTTATTTATTTTTTCTCACATTTATGTTGCCCTCTGAGGTTCCAAGGCTCGCCACAGACTTGCCAGTGAGAGTGTTTCCTGGTGTTTGGAAACTTCTCTTTTTAAGACTCCCTTCCCAGGACAGATCTCTGTCCCTACCTCTTTTGTCTCTCTTTTTATCTTTTATATTTTTTCCTATCTCCTTTCAAAGACAATGGGCTGCTTTTCTGGGTGCCTGATGTCCTCTGTCAGCATTCAGAAGTTGTTTTGTAGAATTTACTCAGCATTCAAATGTTCTTTTGATGAATTTGCAAGAGAGAAAGTAGTCTCCCCATCCTATTCCTCCACCATCTTAGGACCGCCCCCCCAGCCTACTTTTAATATTCAGAATGTCATAAATAATAAATATATAATTAATACATAGTAATAATAAATTTTCAAATTTCGTGCATAACTTTCTATTTTACAGGTGAAAATAAAAACTTCTTTTAAAAACAAAGTATTTCTGAGTCTTTACAATGCAAATACTTGGGTCTAAAAAAAATCTAATCATTATTTTTTAAAGCACTTTATTGAGAAATAATTGGTGTGAAATAAGCATTATGCATTCAAAGTGCACAATTCCATGAGTTTTGGCATTGATGAAAATGCCACCACATCAAAATAGAGAATATTACCATATTTTCCAAAAGATGATTATGCCTCCCTTCAGTCCACTCTTCACTCTAAACCCATCTCCAGATAACCAATGATCTGAATGATATATACTAGAATCATACAGCATGTGCTCTTTCTTCTCAGGCTTCTTCACTGAGTAGAATGACTTTGAGATTTATTTATTTTGTCATGTATAAGTAATTTATTCTTTCTATTGCTGGGTATTTTCCATTTTCCATTGTACACATATATGAAAATTTGTTTATACACTCTTAAGTAAATGGGCAGTTGATGTGAGTTCAGTTTTTAGATATTAAGAATAAAGCTGGTATAGGTTTTGATATATATTTGCCTATATTTTTTTCTTTATCCTTGAAAATTTTTGAGGCTTAAGATCCTGAGCTCTTATAATAAATATATGTTCAACTTGAAGGGTCTACCAGGGAAATATCTAGGAATAAGAAAACAACAAACCAAAAATATTTAGACAGCAAAACCTAAATCCCAGGAAGAATAGCAAGAATCTATGATATTTGAACCAGCACCCTCACCCTCCCTGCCCTTTCTTATCCCAGCAGAGATGAAAGTGCACTCAGGCAGGTGCAGGCAGGAACATAGAGATCCCTCTGCTCCTGGATCCCAGTCAAAGGTTACCATGTCCTCTTGATTGTAGTTGCTGCAAACGTCCCCTCCAGCTCCACATTAAAGAAGATCTATTTAAAGCAAGAGTAGCTAAAATGTCTGGTTATATCTACCCAGCCCCCATTCATAGGGCAAAAGCTCTACCCAGAGCATGCCAGGCCAGGAGTACGAGGCTCCAATGTAGCATCTCCAGTTCTCTAAAAGGATAGAATTCTATGCTTAGAATACTATAGGCTACTGAGCTCTCAGAAACCTGCTCCTCAAGCAAGAATATAATTCCGAGCAAACTGGGCCACAGTTCCTGCTCCTGTTCCAGAACAGATGAACACAGGTTTAACCTAGAATGAAAGGTGTACCATCATAACAGAGGGCTCCACAGCTCTCTTCAAGTGAACTGACTCTATGTGGGGAAAAAATGTGTGGGAAATTTCAATTGAAGTGAACTCCAAAGCTTAATGAATACATGATGATAAGCAATTAAGAGGAGACTGATGGTTCCATGAGAGCAAAGTCTATCTATAGACCAACTAGAAGGTTACTAAAAATAACCAAGGAAGGAAACAGTAAGAAACACATTTCAGAGGTTGGAACAAACCTCAAACACTGTCCTTTGCTCTCATGGCGCTGCCACAGCCAGTCAGGCAAGCTCCCTGCACCGCGCCCCCCCCCAACTCCTACACTATAGTTTCAGAGACCCACCGCAGATGGTTATGACACACAGTCCACACAAGTGACACCCCTTGTTTCTTTTGGCCTGGGGGGATGGCACTTCTAGACCCCACACGTCATCTCCTACACAAGGCAATGCTGTTAAGACTAGAGGAGGTAGATGCTTCACTGATAAATAGAAACAAATACAGAGAGTCAATCAAAACAAGGAAACAGAAGAATATGTTCCAAATTAAAGAACAAGATAAAACCTCAGAAACAAGACCTTAATGAACAGAAATAAGTAATCTATCTGATAAAGATTTCAAAGTAACAGTCATAAAAGTACTAACAGAACTCAGGAAAAGATAGGATGAACACAGTGAGAACTTCAGCAAAGAGACAAAAACTGTAAGTACCAAATTGTGGTCACAGAACTGAAGAATACAGTAGCTTAACTGGGAAACACACTGGAGTGATTCAGTGACACCCTGTATAGGAAGAAAATCAGATCAGTGACTTGTGTAGATAAAAATTCAAATAACAGTCAAGTTAAGAAGAAAAAAGGGAATCTTATTTGAGCCAAACTAAAGGTTATAATCTAAGAAATAGATGCTTAGAAATCTCTGACAACTGTTCCACCTGTTAGAAGTTGAAAGCACAGTCATGTACATTTTCAAGACAAAGGATTGCAAAACAAATGAAATACTGATATTTGCATAAAGTTCACCAAAGCTACATTGTCCAGGTAAGAATGTGCAAATCAAACGTCAAGTCACAATAATTCCTACAGCATTGGGAAGGAACACTGTTCTTTTAAGGACTTATATTACTGGCATCAGAAGAGTGATATTTATGGTGAATCAGGCTTTCCCATCTTTGAGGAACTCCGGTTAGTGTGTAGTACAGACACCTCTCTGTGGGAGGAGGCAAAATAGACACAGAGAATTTTATGTTTAATTTTCCTTGTCCTGCCTTTAAATACGAATTTTATTTCATCACCTGGAATGCAAGGGCAGAAAAATATCATCCAAATGAGCAGCAAAAGACAAACAAAAATCATTTTTAAAAAAGAATTTTAATTTTGAAAAGTGAAGATAACTACTTTCAGGGTAGCAATGAAGATGCAGACATAGAGAACAAACTTGTGGAAACAACGGTGGAAGGAGAGGGTGAGATGAGTTGAGAGAGTAGCATTGAAACATATACATTACCACATGTAAAATTAGATAACCAGTGGAAATTTGCTGTATGATGCAGGGAGCTCAAATCTGGTGCTCTGTGACGATCTAGAAGGGTGGGTTGGGATGGAAGGTGGGAAGTGGGAGGTGGGAGGGAGGCGCAAGAGGGAGGGGACATACATATACCTATGGCTGATTCATGTTGATATATGGCAGAAACCAACACAATATTATAAAGCAGTTATCCTCCAATTAAAAATAACTTTAAATTTTAAAATTACATAACCAATAAAAAGGAAATAATGATTTTTTTAAGTGAAGATAATTTTAGGGACCTATGAAGAACATCAAGCAGGATAACACACATTCTAGAGGTCCCAGACGGAAAAACATGAGAGAACGGGAAAAAAACTCTTTAAAGAAATAATGGCTGAAAATTTCCTGAATCAGGGAAAGGAAACAGACATCCAGGTGCTGGAAGCACAGAGTTCCAAGAAAGTTAAATGCAAAGAAATTCATACCAAACACATTATAATTAAAATGTCAAAAACTAAAGATAAAGATAGGATCTTAAAAGTAGCAAGAAACAAGCAACTTGTTACATACAAAGGTGCCCTCATAAGATTACCAAGATTTTTTTCAGAGAAACTTTGCAAGACAGAAGGGAATGATATATTCAGAGGCCTGAAAGAAAGAAAAAGAATTCCAAGCAAGAATAGTCTGCCTGGCAAGGTTATTTTATAGAATTGAAGGAGAGATTAAGAAATTTTTAGACCAGCAAAAGTTAAAGACGTTCATCACCACTAAATTGAACCTACAAAAACCGTTAAAGTGACTCTTTCAGCTTGATTCCCAAAATATACAAACAGTTCATACCACTCAATAACAGCAACAGGAAAAAAAAAAGCAATTAAAAAAAATGGGGAGATGACCTAAATAGACATTTATCCAAAGAAGACACAGTTGGCCAATAGGCCCGTGAAAAGATACTCATCACTCCTAATTATTAGAAAAATACTAATCAAAACTATGATGAGGTACCACTTCATAATGAGCAGAATGGCCATCATTAAAAAGTCTACAAATAACAAATGCTGAAAATGGTTTGGAGAAAAGGGAACCCTCCTACACTGTTGGTGGGAATGTAAATTGGTGCAGTCTTTATGCAAAACAGTACTGAGGTTCCACAAGAAACTAAAAATAGAGCTACCATATGATCCAACAATCTCTCTCCTGAGCATATATCTCCAGAAAACTCTTATTTTAGAAGATACATGCACAGTATGTTCATATCAGCACTATTTACAATAGCCAAGAGGTGGAAGCAATCTAAACGTCCATTGACCGATGAATGGATGATGTGGTACATATATACAATACAATATTAGGAATATTACTCAGCATAAACAGTGAAATAATAAAAAAGGAGAAAAAAATCCATCTTTTAATGATGTTAAGACAAGCTTGCCCGATTCAAGATGGTGGAGCAGAATGATGTGCGCTCATCTCCTCCTGCAAGAGCACAAAAATCACAGCTAGCTGTTGAACAAGCATCGATAGGAGGATAGTGAAACCCTCAAAAAAGGATACCCTAAGTCCAAAGACAAAGAAGAAGCCACATCAAGATGGTATAGTGGCACAATCATGATAAAGTCAAATCCCATACCCACCGGGTGGGTGACCCACAAATTGGAGACCAATAATGCCAAAGAGGTTCTCCCAGTGTTGTGAAGGTTCTGAGCCCCACATCAGTCTTCCCAGACTGGGGATCCAGCAAATGGACTGGGAATCCTCAGGTAATCTGACCTTGAAGGCCAGTGGGATTTGATTACAGGACTTTCACAGGACTAGGGGAAACAGAGACTCCACTCTTGGAGGGCACAAAATCTTGTGTGCACCAAGACCCAAGGGGACCCACAGGAGACTGAAACAGACCTACCTGCTAGTGTTGGAGGGTCTTCTGTGGAGGCATGTGTCAGCAGTGGTTCACTGCAGGGATGGGGGCACTGGAAGCAGCAGTCTTAGAAGATGCCCCTTGGCTTAAGTCCTCTTGGAGGTCACCATTAACCCTACTATAGATCCCATAGACCCCATGCCAAACAACTAGCAGGGAGGGATGGCAACCCAACCATCAGCAGATAATTGCATTAAAGCTTTATTAAGCAAGGCCCTGCTCATCAGAGTGAGACTCAGTTTTTCCCATCCAGTCCCTCCCATCAGGAAGCTTACACAAACCACTTAGCCTCATCAACCAGAGGGCAGACAGAAGAAGCAAGAAGAACCACAGTGGCTAGAGTGAAAATCACACTACAGAAAATTAATCAGGATGAAAAAGCAGAGAATTATGTCCCAGATGAAGGGACAAGATAAAAGCCTAGAAAAACAACTAAATGAAGTGGAGATTAGTTTGATAGTGAAGATGATCCAGAATCTCAGAAATGAATGGCGAAGATGTAAGAAATGTTTATCCAAGACCTAGGAGAACTAAAAAACAAGTAAACAGAGATGAACAATACACTAAAAGAAATAAATTGCAGAATAACTGATGCATAAGAATGGATAAGTGACCTGAAGTACAGAATGGTGGAAATCACTGCTGCAGAACAGACTATAGAAAAACAAAAAAAAAAAAAAAATGAAGACAGCCTATGAGACATTTGGTACAACATTAAAATCACCAATATTTCCATTATAGGGGTCCCAGAAGGAGAAGAGAGAGAAAAAGGACCTGAGAAAATATTTGAAGTGGTAATAGCTGAAAACTTCCCTAACACAGAAAAGGAAATAGTCAACCAAGTCCAGGAAGTGCAGAGATTCCCAGGCAGGATAAACCCAAGGAGGAACACACTGAGACACATAGTAATCAAACTAACAAAAATCAAAGATAATAGTAAGATATTAAAAACAACAGGGGAAAAAAGACAAATTACATACAAGGGAACCCCCATAAGTTTATTGAGAAATTCTAATTTCTCAACAGAAACTCTACAAGCCAGACGAGAATGGCATGATATATTTAAAGTGATAAAAGGGAAGAATCTACAACCAAGTATACTCCACCAAGCAAGCAAGAAATCAAAAACTTTCCAGATAAGCAAAAGTTAAGAGGATTCAGCACCACCAAACCAGCTTTACACCAAATGCTAAAGGAACTTTTCTAGGCAGGAAACACAAGAGAAGGAAAAGACCTACCTTCAGAAATAAACCCAAAACAATTAAGAAAATGGTAATACATTATGACAATTGTCCTAAATGTAAATGGATTAAATGAACCAACCAAAAGACGTAGACTGACTGGATGGATGAAAATGTGTGTCACTTTTTAAATCCAGATGCATATCAAAATTATCTTGGAATTTTTTTTAAATTCAAATGCCTAGGTGTTGCTTTTTTTCTCCAAAGTTCCAGATGCATTTCTAATGAGCAGCCATATTTTAAAACAACTAAACTATATGATGATATATTACTTTTATCTAGTTTGTTTCACTTTTTCTACTTCATATTCAATATTCTCATTTCATTTAGTTTATGCTTTCCAATTTTTCCATCTCTTCTTTTTTCTGATGTTCTCTCTCAAGTTATCAAGTGTAGTAGAAAGCTTTTGTATACATACATATATATATATATATACATATATTTTAGAAAACTTATGAATTTTTGCCTAGCTAAAAATTTTATGACATTTTGATTCCACTTGTTTGACAACATGAATAGAATGCATTTCATATTCACTCAAAACTTCAATGTAGTTCCATGTATTTTGTTATCTAGTATTATTGCTGAAACATTAGACAGTTGGTTATCTTAGTGATTTTTTAAAAATATTTGAATGAGGTTTGAAACTTCTAATCCAATTTTAATCCAATCCAATATAAAGAAACACTATGTTGTTCAAAAAAAAAAATCACAGGAAATTAACATGTGATACAATCTTATTAACTAAAGTCCAGATGTTGTTGAAATTACAAAAAAAGACAAGCTTGAGTACAAAATGTGCCATGATTAATATGATACTAATCAAACGAACTTTGTCTTGGTGTTTAATATATATGTGTGCATGTGTGCTAAAAATCACCTCAGTGGTGTCCAACTCTTTGTGACCCTATGGACTATAGCTTACCAGGCTTCTCTGTCACGGGATTCTCCAGGCAAAAATACTAGAGTGTGTTGCTATGTCCTCCTCCAGGGAATCTTCCTGACCCACGGATCAAAACTGTGTCTCCTGGGACTCCTGCATTGCAGGCAGAGTTTTTACTGCTGAGCCACCAGGAAAGCCCCCTGAATATATACACAATTCTAAATATAACTGAATAAGGAAGATGCATGAAAATATATCTCAAGATTATACAAATTCGGATATAATTGGAAAGTATTTTCCATTTACATTCATATATTTTTGGAACAGCAAATGAGATCTTACAGAACTCATTTTTGATGACGGAAAGAACAAAAGAAAGGGAGAATAAATAGGACTGACAATGCCAGAAACAACTTCATCTCAGGAGACAGGGAGGTGTTGGGGACTTTGCACATTGCTAGTTATTTCCAGTCGGTCTCTCCTGCTCAGTATGATAGGGATGGAAACCAAGTAATTAAAAAATACTCTGATTTATTAACTGTTATTCTGAAAGTTCCTTTCTATCACAGCACCTAGAATCTTTGTCCTTGATTTAGTCAGACTTGATAACAGCCACCAGATGGCAGCAACTGCAGCTGCATCAAGTGTTTTGCTTTTTGAACCAGGACCCTCCAGGAATCCTAAGCAGTTCTGCACATCCTTGCCTGAGTCATATCATTGACTTCACAATAATTAGACATTTACTTTTAGAGAAAAAGTATTTTGGAATTATTTCTTTCATGTTAAAGTAGAATCTTAAATCATTAGAAAAGTGATTCTGCAGTATAAAACAAGAATAAAATATTATAACAAAGTTGATTATATCCCAGGAATACAGAGTTGGTTTCATATTAGAAAATCAACTAATGTAGCTCACACTTACAGAAAACATGGAGGAAATCATTATCTCAATAGAGTTATAAGAAACACTTGATAATGTCATGTTGTGTGTTAGTTGCTCAGTCATGTCTGACTTTTTGCGACCCATGGATTGTAGCCTGCCAGGCTCCTCTGTCCATGGGGTATTCTCCAGGCAGGAATACTGGAGTGGGTTGCCGTGTCCTCCTCCATGGGTTCTTCCTGACCCAGGAATCAAACCAGGATCTCCTGCATTGCAGGCGGATTCTTTACCAGATGAGCTACAAGGGAAGTTCTGATAATGCAGAAGAGGCAAAATTTTATTTCTATCCTCTAGGGTCTTGGCTGGGCCTGGTAAGTATATTTACATGAGACAGAAAAATAGGAGAAAAGCATACAAATTTACTTAGTATATTTAACATGACACAGGAGCATTTATAAAAGCATGAAGACCCAAAGTGACAAAACCTAAATGCTTTATACTAAGCTGAACAAAAAAAGTCAATTGTGAGAACTAGTAAATTGTGTGGGGAGGATAAAGGAAGTTAAAAATTATTGTAACAAAGTCTGTGTTGTACAGAATTCTCTCAGTCTCAATTCTCCATCCTTGATCATAAGAATGTCATAAGGGTTTATCTCCTGCTTCCAGGAAGAAAAAGAGGAGTCTCAGAGGTCTTCTTGCACCTTCTCATTTTGTTAAAATACCTTTTGGTTGAGAATGAGATGTGAAAGGATGAGAATCAATGTGGCATTTCATATGCTGATGTGGGAAAATAAATTGGCTAAACCTATTTGGATATGATTTGTTGTTATCCTCTGAAGTTGAGAAATATCCTATGATTGAGTATATTCAATTATAACAAGTAGTTTCATCAAATGCTCTCTATATTTTTAACAAAATATTTCCTTTTGAATTCATATTTTAATGTATGGTAATTATCTTTCCTGATTTGCATATTTTTGAATCTCCATTCATGAGTTTTAAAAAGTCACAGCTGTAAAAAGCTATATAAAAATTTTTTAATTAATATTTTAATAATACATACCAGATTTTGTTGTTGTTCAGTTGCCCAGTCATGTCTGGCTCTTTGCAACCCCATGGACTGCAGCACACCAGGCCACCTTGTCCCTCACCATCTACCAAACCTTGCCTAAGTTCTATACTGCATCAGTGACGCCATCCAGCCGTCTCATCCTGACACCCTCTTGTCCTTCTGCCCTCAATCTTTCCCAGCCTCAGGCACTTTTCCAGTGACTCAGCTATTTGCATCAGATAACCAAAATACTGGAGTTTCAGCTTCAGCATCAGTCCTTCCAATGAGTTTTCAGAATTTATTTCCCTTTAGATTAACTGATTTGATCTCCTTGCTGTCTAAGGGACTCTCAGGAGTCTTCTCCAGCACCATAGTTCAAAGGCATCAATTCTTCAGTGCTCTGCCTTCTTTATGGTCCCACTCTTACAACCATATGTGACCACTGGGAAGACCACAGCTTTGACTAAATGGACCTCTGTCGGCAGAATAATGTCTGTGCTTTTCAACACACTGTCTAGGTTTGTCATAGCTTTCCTGCCAAGAAGCAAACATCTTCTGATTTAATGGCTGCAGTCACCATCCACCGTGATTTTAGAGCCCAAGAAAAGGAAATCTGTCACTACTTCCACCTTTTCTCCCTCTATTTGTCATGAGATAATGGGGCCAGATGCCATGATCTTAGTTTTTTAATATTTAGTTTTAAGTCAGCTTTTTCACTCTCCTCCTTCACCCTCATCAAGAGGTTCTTTAGTTCTTCCCATACCAGATAAAACTTCTTAAATAAATCAAGTACCATATCAGTATTAAATAAAGTAGTTTTGAGTCTAATGAGATTATAAATATGCACCTATATATGCAAGAAATGCATCTATATTAATAAAATATGTAACTAAATGGCATATATAATACAATAAAGCAAATTATTGCAATGGATAAAATAACCAATGAAATGCTCATGCAATATTTTAAAACAGTTTATGATATATCAAGAAAGCAAATGTTAATGACATATGAATAAAATTAATATATTTTAGTTAACAAATATCTTCACAACATGAAAACTTATAAAGGACAAACCTTTCTCTGAGGCACTGCCACATAATATTTATCTCTATGGGCTGTAGGATCAGAAAGTTCAGTGTCCAGCCCTGGCCTTGGTTGTTTCCAACTCTGCGATCCCATGGACTGTAGCCTACCAGACTCCTCCGTCCATGGGATTTTCCAGGCAAGAGTACTGGAGTGGGTTGCCATTTCCTTCTCCATTGTTACTGGCAATGTGAAATTAAACACGTTACATAACTCTTCGAAGATACAGTCTCTATACACATATTAATTTATATTAATAAATATAATAACATTATATATATATATATATATATATATATATATATAAAATGTTACCTTCACCATAAATCTGACTGGGTAGTGAAGAAAGTATATGTGTACTTTATATAGTAACTGCAATACATAGAAAGTATTTTTCATTAATATCAACTCTGAGAGAATGCTCATGGAAGCTTTCCAAAACTTGACCCTTTTCCAGGCAAGCCTCAAATCTAATACATAATTTTAAAAATCTAAGTATTGAGTGAAAGTTTAGCAAGATAATAATTTTAAAGTGAAAG
Organism: Bos javanicus; assembly: GCF_032452875.1. Classification (NCBI taxonomy): domain Eukaryota; kingdom Metazoa; phylum Chordata; class Mammalia; order Artiodactyla; family Bovidae; genus Bos; species Bos javanicus. The sequence goes on from NC_083872.1 coordinate 60,079,325, forward strand.
TTGCTCGGTCGTGTCTGACTCTTTGCAACCCCATTGACTATACAGTCCATGGAATTCTCCAAGCCAGAATACTGGAGTGGGTAGCCTTTCCCTTCTCCAAGGGATCTTCCAAACCCGAGGATAGAACTCAGGTCTCCCGCACTGTGGGCAGATTCTGTACCAGCTAAACCACAAGGGAAGCCCAAGAATATTGGAGTAGATAGCCTATCCCTTCTCCAGTGGATCTTCCCAACCCAGGAATCAAACTGGGTTCTGCTGCATTGCAGGTGGATTCTTTACCATCTGAGCTATCAGGGAAGTTAATAATTTTAAAAGTTCTTTGAATCCTTGAATTATCCATTAGGCACACAAGGTGATGAAGATTCTTGCCATAATAGCAACTAATGTATGAAATATATAGTAATATGTTTACTGAAAAACCTGTGGCTCTCAAATATAGAAATTTCACACTACTAAAACTTATAGAAAAGATGATGCCACAAATCAACAAAGCAAGCATATAGATACAGAGAACTGATTAGTAGTTATCTGAGGGGAACAGGTCAACAGAGAAGATGAAATGCATAAAGTGGGTCAACTGTAAGGTTATGGATGGAAACTAAATTTTTGGTGTGAGCATGCTGTAGTATGGCTTCCCAGGTGGCACAGTGGTAAAGAATCCGCCTGCCAGTGCAGCAGACATAGGAGATGGGGGTTGGATCCCTTAGTCGGGAAGATCCCCTGGAAGAGGAAATTCCAGTATTCTTGCCTGAAACATTCCATGGACAGAGGACCTTGGCAGGCTACAATCCAAAGGGTCACAAATAGCTGGACACGACTGAGCACACATGCACATGCATGTGCATACACACACACACACACACACACACACACACATGCTGTAGTATATAGAAGTGGAAAGGTAATGCTGTATTTATGAAACCTATATAATAATATGTTACAAACCAATGTTGCCACAATACAAAGCAAATTTAAAATAGATGATGATGATAATGGTATTAATAATAATTAAAGCTACTATTAATTGAAAATTTTCTTATGCCAAAAGCTTGATTATAGTATATTATGAGCTTCCCTGGTGGTTTAAATGATAAAGAATCTGCCTGCAAGGCAGGAGACCTAAGAGACATGGGTTTGATCCCTAAGTCGGAAAATCTCCTAGAGAAGGGAATGGCTACCTACTCCAGTATTCTTGCCTGGAAAGTCATTGGCCAGAGGAGCCTGGCTGGCTACAGTTCATGGGGTGGCATAGAGTCAGACAGGACTGAGTGACTAACTCTTTCACTTTGCTTACATCTATTGAATGAAGTAGCTAAACTGATAGAGTTCATTCAACCTTAAAACCATTCAAGAACCTCTCAAAATCTATGCTTAGTAGTAGTGCAGGGCCTCAAAGCTAGGTTGTCTGATATCAAAGCAGTACTCTTACCGTGTTCTTACAAATGAGGATTGTAAACAAATCAGTGATTTCCTAAATGCAACGCTGCTGCTAAGTCGCTTCAGTCGTGTCCGACTGTGTGTGACCCCATAGACGGCAGCCCACTAGGCTCCTCTGTCCCTGGGATTCTCCAGGCAAGGATACTGGAGTGGGTTGCCATTTCCTTCTCCAATGAATGAAAGTGAAAAGTGAAAGTGAAGATGCTCAGTCTTGCCCGACTCTTAGCGACCCCATGGACTGGAGCCTACCAGGCTCTTCCGTCCATGGGATTTTCCAGGCAAGAGTACTGGAGTGGGGTGCCATTGCCTTCTCCAAAATGCAACTCTGCTAAAGTGCAAATAAGAATTATTTTTAATGCAAAACAATTCTGAAGTTCACTAAAATAGTAATACTAGCTGAAAAATTTTTGGAAAAGATGTAGCTGTTTCAGGCATTAAATCTTATTTTTCAATAAGCATGTGATACCAGCAGAAAGAGACAGCAAATCAATGAAAGAAACAAAAAGCTTGAAACATATCTAGTATGTATAAAATGTACTATTAATACATGGTCATACAATAAGTTCCATAAACTAAAAGAAATTAGAATTTATTAGGAATTTTATATATATCTTGGGCCCTATTGGCTAATATTTTACCAGAATACCAGTAATTTCTTGATCCTGCTTGGCTGTGCACCCTATCATGATTTATCTGTAAAGCTTATTTGCTAGAAGTACGGTAGTAAGTTAGAAGCAAATTATTTAATTGGTGGGAACTGATTATCAGGTTGAACTAAAGTATTTGGGGAAACCATGGGATCTTGGAAGACATTCCCTTTCTGCCTACGTTCCATTATTGTACTAGGTAAGGGGGAAAAAATAACCTTGCCACTATGAAATTGAATATAACTCATGTGTGAGAGGAAGAGAAATTAAAGAACTTCTGGTCTGACCCGATGTGGGTAAGTATCAGAACAGTGACAAACCACACATATACAGTTTTAAAACAAGTGATCCACACCCATTAATACTTTCCTAAAAAAATATTTATGAATCTAAATTTAGAATTTAGATTCCTAAATTCTAATTTAGTATTCACATATCTTTAAAGAAAAGAAATAAAACAAGAAAAAGTAGGGCAAAAACTTTCCTTTCCTCTCTATATTTTTTAAGTGTTAGAAAAAAAATGGTTAGTTGATAGAAAAATTTTGAGTAAAAACTTTAGTTCACATCATATAGAAAAAGTATTTTATATTAACCAATATTTTAAAATAATATATAAGAGACTTCCCTGGAAGTCACAGCTAAGATTCTGTGCTTCAAATGTAGGGGGTGTGGGTTCGATCACAGATTGGGAATGATGATCCTACAAGCCTTGCACCATGGCCAAAATTAAAATAAAATATTGATAATAAATTTAAAAACTGACATTAGAAAATATTTTATTTTCATTGTATAAATATATATAATTTAAAAGAGAAAAGACTGATAAAAAGAATTGTACTGCTCTACACCAAAATGTTGATTAAAATGTTGAAATAGAAACCCAGAATATTATTTACACACATAATAAAAGGAGAAACATCAAATTTATTCTAGTTCCCAGACTGGCTCCATATCAATACCTCCATTCAGAAATGGTTGTTTTTAGGTTGCAAAATAACATTTAAAAGAAAAAAACCCACATGCTTTGAAAGATATATTTGCATAATTAAAATTTTGGACCTATATTAGTATAGAGTTTTAGATACACCAAGTTGCTTAATATCAATTTTCTCATTTGAAAATAGTGAATAAAAATGATTATGGCATATAGAACCTGTTCTTTATGTATCAGCTTTTATTATCATAAGATATATCATTTTATATTAAGAAGAAAATGGGGCAAAAAATTAGTAGAATATTGACATATTTCCATCTGAAGAATTGTCCTCAAATATTATATTATGGGCCTCTGTTTTATAAGAATAGTAACTCTTTGGAAAACTCTTTGGGAATAGTAACTCTTTGGGAAATAGATGGGGAAGCAGTGTCAGACTTTATTTTTGGGGGCTCCAAAATCACTGCAGATATATCATTCTACTTTTTTTTCTTTTCTTTTTTTTTCTTTTTTTTAATATAAATTTATTTTAATTGGAAGTTAATTACTTTACAATATTGTATTGGTTTTGCCATGCATCAACATGAATCCACCACAGGTATACACGTGTTCCCCATCCTGAACCACCCCCCCTCCTCTCTCCCTGTACCATCCCTCTTGGTCGTCCCAGTGCATAGCCCCAAGCATCCTGTATCATACATCGAACCTGGACTGGCTATTCATTTCATATATGATATTATACATATATTAAGAAGAAAATGGGGCAAAAAAATTAGTAGAATGTTGACATATTTCCATCTGAAGAATTGTCCTCAAATATTATATTATGGGCCTCTGTTTTATGGGAATAGTAACTCTTTGGAAAACTCTTTGGGAGTAGTAACTCTTTGGGAAATAGATGGGGAAACAGTGGAAACAGTGTCAGACTTTATTTTGGGGGGCTCCAAAATCACTGCAGATTGTGACTGCAGCCATGATATTAAAAGATGCTTACTCCTTGGAAGGAAAGTTATGACCAACCTAGATAGCATATTCAAAAGCAGAGACATTACTTTGCCAACTAAGGTCCGTCTAGTCAAGGCTATGGTTTTTCCAGTGGTCATGTATGGATGTGAGAGTTGGACTGTGAAGAAGGCTGAGCACTGAAGAATTGATGCTTTTGAACTGTGGGGCTGGAGAAGACTCTTGAGAGTCCCTTGGACTGCAAGGAGATCCAACCAGTCCATTCTGAAGGAGATCAGCCCTGGGATTTCTTTGGAAGGAATGATGCGAAAGCTGAAACTCCAGTACTTTGGCCACTTCATGCAAAGAGTTGACTCGTTGGAAAAGACTCTGATGCTGGGAGGAATTGGGGGCAGGAGGAGAAGGGGACGACAGAGGATGAGATGGCTGGATGGCATCACTGACTCGATGGAGGTGAGTCTGAGTGAACTCCGGGAGTTGGTGATGGACAGGGAGGCCTGGCGTGCTGCGATTCATGGGGTCGCAAAGAGTCGGACATGACTGAGCGACTGAACTGAACTGAACTGAACTCTTTGGATGATACTCCTCAGAATACAAATATGGAAATTTGGAGAAGGATATACCTCATATCAAAAGTATTCTATGTAACTAACCATTACTATTCCATTACTAATACACAGTGGGGCTGTTATCTTGTCCAAAGAAATATCAGTTCACTTGCTTTGAATTAAAGAATAATTATTTTATCTACAGAAACTATGATATAATATTATTCACACTGATATAATATTATTTTAATGAGTAAGAGAAGCTCTTAATATTGAATTCCTAATCAAAGTAACATTGAAATAAAAATATTGTCACATCACAAGTTGAGAACATACAATGTTTTCATACATTTTAAGGAAATAAAATAATGATCTATATATCTGTATCTGTTAGACATATTATATTATAAAACTTAGAAAAATATTTGTTGTCATATATATAACTATCTTTGGTATAGTAATTTTATAAAAACAAGAATAACTAAGACAATTAGAAAACACAGTTTGTCCATTATATATTATAAAGGCATTACAAATATCAGTGAGAGAATCATTTACTGTGTAATATTATTTTCACAGCATCTTTCACATCTCTATTTCTCAGACTGTATATTAGAGGATTTAACATTGGTATTATAAGGGTGTAGAGCACAGCTACAACCTTGTTCTTCTCTGGTGAGGAGATGGCTCCAGGTTGAGCATACATGAAGAACACAGTCCCGTAGAATAAGCTAACCACTGCTATATGGGAGCCACAGGTGGAGAAAGTCCTACTCCTGCCATGAGTTGAAGGCATCTTTAGGACAGTAGAGAGGATATATGCATAGGAAACCAGAATGGTAGTTGTGGTGGTGATGATGATGAGAGCAGAAAGAATAAACAGTACAACCTTGTTCACAAAGGTGTCCACACAGGAGATCTTGATCAGGGCTGGGACATCACAGAAAAAGTGGTCCAATCTGTTTTCTCCACAGAAACGCAAACTAAAGGTGAAACTTGTTTGGACTACAGCATTAATGCAGCCACAGACATAGGATCCAGTTACCAGTTGAACACAGAGTTTTGGGGACATTTGCACAGGATACAGGAGCGGGGAGCAAATGGCTGAGAATCTATCAAATGCCATGACAGCCAGAAGAAAGCCCTCAGTGGTGACAAACAGAGCAAAGAAAAAAAATTGGACGACACAGCCTTTGTAAGAAATTTTCTTTTCATTAGACAAGAAGTTAGCTAAAGTTTTGGGAGCAATGACTGTGGAGTAGCAGAGATCTAAATAGGACAAGTTTCTGAGGAAGAAATACATAGGCATTTGAAGTCTGGAGTTCATCTTAATGACAACTATCATGCTGATATTTCCCACCAGAGTGACCACATAGACCAACAGGCATGCTAGAAACAGGAGGATCTGTAGCTTTGGAGGGGTTCTAAATCCCAGCAAAATAAACTCAGTCACCTCTGAGAAGTTCCTATTAAGCTTACTCTTCATAGCTGAGATAAAGGTAGAGCTGGAGAGATAGTAACATGAAAGAAATGAACAATCAGAATACATGTTGTAGTAAAAATAAGAAGGAACCAGCATGGGATAAAATCATTTCATACCATATTGTTCCCAATATTTAACAAATCATCAATGAAAAAAAAAGATAACTATTTTTAAAAAAGTCTTCCTAGTGAAGAGTTAAATCTGACTGGTTATCCTTTTTCAGATATGCTTATTTACAAATATTATGGATTTGCTCTCCAAATGTGCTTTGGCAAAGTGGAGATTCTAAGAAAATGTTTGGAAATAGCCCTTTCCCCCTGGGTTTATTATCAGTTTGCTGGTGTTGAAAGCTGCCTCCTTTAATGAATGGTGTTTCCCACTTAAGATTTTACCTGGAGTAAAATCTGTTTAATTTATAATCTCATTTTATTGTTAATGATTAGTTTATCTACTTTAGAAAAATAATATGTAAATATTGCACCTGTCTTTCTATCTTTAGAAGAAACACTTCAGATCCTGACAAAAGCATGATCCTTTTTTAAAATTTTTTTAATTAATTCATTTATTATAATTGGAGACTAATTACTTTACAATGTTGTGGTGGTTTTTGCCACACATTGACATGAATCAGCCATCAGTATACATGTGTTCCTCTGTCCCAAACTCCACTCCCACCTCCCTCCCCATTCCTTCCTTCTGGGTTGTCCCAGTGCGCCGGTTTTGAGTGCCCTGTTTCACACATCAAACTTGGACTGGTCATCTATTTCATATATAGTAATATACGTTTTTCAATGCCATTCTCTCAAATAACCCCACCCTTGCCTTCTCCCACAGAGTGCAAAAGTCTGTTCTCTATATCTGTGCCTCTTTTGCTGTCTCATATATAGGGTCATCATTACCGTCTTTATAAAGTCCATATATACGTGTTAACATACTGTATTGGTTTTTTTCTTTCTGACTTACTTCACACTGTATAATAGGCTCCAGTTTCATCCACCTCATTAGAACTGACTCAAATGCATTTTTACACATTTACATCATATCCTTGTTTCTCCATTATTTTTGTGCCTATGGTGACATACACTCTTAATAGCACAGTTTGCTGAAAACAGAATGATTCTTGCTTATATTTCCTGAAGACAATGAAATCAGACTTTATTGTTTTCCTTCCACCCTTCTTTCCTTCCTATTTTTCTTCCTTTGTTTCTTCTCTCTTTTGCTTATTTTGAATTTTTCAGATTAGAATGCAAGTGAAGAATTCTAAAGATCTTTGACATATTTTTCTGTCTTTTCAGAAGCAGAAAAAATTTAATTACAAATACAAAGATCTGTTCATATGCAGCATGGAAGGCACATAGAACAATTTAGAGATAGCCACAAAAGAAAAACTATGTATTTAAACAAGCTTGTACTATATTTATTTAGATTTATGCTATTTTGACTATAAAATGTCCTCAGATAAAATACACTGAGAGGTAAAGAAAGAAAGTAGCTTTTCTTCTAATTTTATGAATGTTATTTATTGAACAAATAACATATTCAAGAGATTTATTTAGAGTCATGAGGTTGAGGAGCATAGTGACTTGTTATTCAATAATCATAAAATACTAAAGAAAACTGACAATAAATTTAAAACCTCACATACTATAAAAATGATACATTAAAAAACTCATGTACCATAGAAATATCTTTTATAATAAAAATTTATAACTTTATATACATAAAATAATTACAGTAAATAAATAAAATCACATATGATCTAAATTAGGAAATGTCTCCTAAAATTTTTTATATTTTTTGTTGCCAGAACTATGATTTTATTCCTGTGACATTATTCTCAGACTAGTTAGAATTGTGAAAGTATATTAAAATCAATTCGGCACAGTTAGAGTATCTACTTTTTTGAAAATTTTAAAGGTTATTAAGAGTGTTGACTGATCGATTTTAGAAGGCAGAGGAATGGTTAAAAAAGAGAGAGAGAAAGAAAACCTCTGTCAAGACTGTCAACTACAAAATGCTTACTTTCCTTAAAATTCATATATAAAGTTTCTTATTTCAACAGAAAAAGTTATCTAAATGGGAAAAGTGTTGAGAACAACTTACGTATAAAATAGATTCACAAGAATGGATACTACTTCTCATCTTAGTATATCCTCTATGATAAGTACTGTATTGTACATTTATGAAGAAACAAAAGTATGAAAAGAAACAAAAGTATGAAAAGAAACAAATCTTTGTTTAACAGGAAGTTTTTCTGCGATGTAGGTTGCATTTCATCACTGTTAAGATCATGTCTCAAATTGCTAAGGTGAACAGGTGCTAACACAAATTGTGGTTTATCTCTCTGTCTCATTTACTATACTTTTCATTGATTAAATCAAAAAATATACTAGAAATGGGTCCTGAAAGAAATTCTTTCATGGGAAGGGAAATCTTGATGGTGAGCATTCCCTCTGCAAGGTATTCTTTGGGGATTAAGACCTTTCTCACCTATGATGTATTTTCTATTGATATAATGAAAAAAGAAAAATGAGGGAAAAAATATTAATTAGTAAGTTCACAAGACCATTAGAGAGTTAGATACTCTCTCTAGAGGACATAAGGACTAGAGTTATACTTACAAAACTTAATAATTTTAAAAAACACATTTGGATAATAAATATTTGATTCTTCTTTTATTTCATGATTTACACAGAAGGGTATTCATAATTTTTCATTTGAATGGGTTACAACCATTTAGAAATTAATTTCTTATCTCTACTGTAAATACATCATGTTTTTATTAATACACAGAATAATCTAAACAGTCCATGGAAGAGCTGAAGGGAAAGGTGGGGCTGATTTTGAAGTAACATAGGTATTAGCAAGATCAGGAGATTATAGATCCACCTATGATTTCAAGGCACTAAAAGAGGAGATGTTAAAGGATCTCAGAAGCCTGGAAATCTCTTCAAGACTGAGAACCATGGTGGGGTTTGAACAATAGGCGATAGAACAGGAAAAGAGAAACAATCCAATTGAAAGAGAAACATATGTCTTGTATTCCTGTATCCTCAGTTCTGCCTTTATAGTGTGAAACCAACCATAGACAATAGGTAAATGAACAAATGCAAACATTTGGCCTAGAGGCTATAGTTGGATGACTCTAGAATATATAAAGATTCCTCAATGAATATGTTGGAAAAGAAGAAATCTTACATAAAATATTTTTAAGACTTCACAGTTATGTTCTGTACATTTGAAAATGTTCCTTAAGATTCTTGTTTCTTCTAATAATATTTCCCTTTAGCTAGAAAAGATACTTATGCATCCTTTATTGTGCTCATGTTGCATGAAATGTTCCTTTGATATCTCCGATTTTCTGAGATCTCTATTCTTTCCCATTCTGTTGTTTTCCTCTATTTCTATACATGCATAAAGTGTATATATGGAATATATATATATATATATATACACACACATACACATCCCCAAACAGCAGAACACATTTTTTCAAGTGTACACAGAACATTCTTCAGGATAGATCACATGCTAGACTACAAAGTAAGTCTCAGTAAATTTTAGAAGGTTGAAATCATATCAAGCATTTTTACTGACTACAATAGTATATGACTAGAAATCAATTATAAGAAAAAGCTACAAAAACATAAGGATGTGAAGATGAAACAGTACACTATTAAATAACCAATAGGTCAGTGCAGAAATCAACAAGGAAGTCATAATTAAATGGAGACTAATGAAAATGAAAAGCAATGATCCAAATAATGGGAAGCAACAAAAGAGATCACAAGAAGGAAGTTATACTGGTACAATCCTACCTCAGGAAAGAAGAAAATCTCAAATAAACACTCTAATCTTATTCCTAAAGGAAGTTAGAGATAATAAAGATTAAATGAAAAGAAAAACCAACTACTACATGTGAGTAGAAGGAAAGAAATAATAAAGATCAGAGCAGAAACAAGTAAAATAGCAAATAACAAACAATAGAACAGACCAATGAAACAAAGTTCTGTTTCTTTGAGAAGATAAAGAAAATTGATCAACATTTAACCAAAATTGTCAGAAAAAAAGAGAACCCAAGTATGTATAATCAGAAATAAAAGAGAAGTCACAAACAACACCACCAAAATACAAATAATTATAAAATATTACTAAGAAAAAGTAAAGGCTAATAAAATGCAAAAAGTAAAAGAAAAGGAGAAATTACTAAAAATGTATAACTTCCCAAGACTGAATCAAGAAGAAATAGAAAATATGAACATATTGATTACCAGTCGTGATTATCTGGGTCGTGAAGATCTTTTTTGTATAGTTCTTCTGTGTGTTCTTGCCACCTCTTCTTAATATCTTCTGTTAATATCTTAACAGAACCTTAAGATATAAGGTTCTGTTAGGTTCTGTTAGGTCCCTAACATTTCTGTCCTTTATTGAGCCCATCTTTGCATCAAATTTTTCCTTGGTATCTCTAATTTTCTTGAAGAGATCTCTAGTCTTCCCCATTCTATTGTTTTCCTCTCTTTGCATTGATTGCTGAGGAAGGCTCTCTTATCTCTCCTTGCTATTCTTTGGAACTCTGCATTCAAATGGGTATATCTTTCCTTTTCTCCTTTGCTTTTCACTTCCCTTCTTTTGACAGCTATTTGTAAGGCCTCCTCAGACAGCCGTTTGGCTTTTTTGCATTTCTTTTTCTTGTGAATGGTCTTGATTCTTGTCTCTTGTACAATGTAACATACCTCCATCCATAGTTCATCAGGCAATCTGTCTATCAGATCTGACCCTTAAATCTATTTCTCAGCTCCACTGTATAGTCATAAGGGATTTGATTTAGGTTATACCTGAATGGTCTAGTTGTTTTCTCCACTTTCTTCAATTTTAGTCTGAATTTGGCAATAAGGAGTTCATGATCAAAGCCATAGTCATCTTCTGGTCTTGTTTTTGCTGACTGTATAGAGCTTCTCCATCTTTGGCTGCAAAGAATATAATCAATCTGATTTTGGTGTTGACCATCTGGTGACGTCCATGTGTACAGTCTTCTCTTGTGTTGTTGGAAGAGGTTGTTTGCTATGACCAGTGTGTTCTCTTGGCAGAACTCTATTAGCCTTTGCTCTGCTCCATTCTGTACTCCAAGGCCAAATCTGCCTGTTACTCCAGGTGTTTCTTGACTTCCCACTTTTGCATTCCAGTCCCCTATAATGAAAAGAACATCTTTTGCGGGTATTAGTTCTAGAAGGTCTTAAAGGTCTTCATAGAACTGTTCAACATCAGCTTCTTTAGCATTACTGGTCGGGGCATAGACTTGGATTACCGTGATATTGAATGGTTTGCCTTGGAAACAAACAGAGATCATTCTGTCATTTTTGAGATTGCATCCAAGTACTGCATTTAGGACTCTTTTGTTGACTATAATGGCTACTCCATTTCTTCTAAGGGATTCCTGCCCACAGTAGTAGATATCATGGTCATCTGGGTTAAATTCACCCATTCCAGTTCATCTTAGTTCACTGATTCCTAGAATGTCGATGTTCACTCTCGTCATCTCCTGTTTGACCACTTCCAATTTGCCTTGATTCATGAACCTAACAGACTGGTTCCAAATAGGAAAAAGAGTACGTCAAGGCTATATATTGTCAACCTGCTTATTTAACATATATGCAGAGTACATCGTGAGAAACGCTGGGCTGGAGGAAGCGCAAGCTGGAAACAAGAGTGACGGGAGAAATATCAATAACCTCAGATATGCAGATGACACCACCCTTATGGCAGAAAGTGAATAACTAAAGAGCCTCTTGACGAAAGTGAAAGAAGAGAGTGAAAACGTTGGCTTAAATCTCAACATTCAGAAAACTAAGATCATGGCATCTGGTCCCATCACTTCATGGGAAATAGATGGGGAAACAGTGGAAACAGTGAGAGACTTTATTTTTCTGGGCTCCAAAATCACTGCAGATGGTGATTGCAGCCATGAACTTAAAAGACACTTACTCCTTGGAAGGAAAATTATGACCAAACTAGACAGCATATTAAAAAGCAGAGACATTACTTTGCCAACAAAGGTCCATCTAGTCAAGGCTATGGTTTTTCCAGTGGTCATGTATGGATGTGGGAGTTGGACTATAAAGAAAGCTGAGGGCTGAAGAATTGATGCTTTTGCACTGTGGTGTTGGAGAAGATTCTTGAGAGTCCTTTGGACTGCAAGGAGTTCCAACCAGTCCATCCTAAAGGAGATCAGTCCTGGGTGTTCATTGGAAGGACTGATGTTGAAGTTGAAACTCCAATACTTTGGTCACCTCATGCGAAGAGCTAAGTCATTTGAAAAGACCCTGATGCTGTGAAAGATTAAGGGCAGGAGGAGAAGGTGATGACAGAGGATGACATGGTTTGATGGCATCACCAGCCCAATGGACATGGGTTTGGGTGGACTCCGGGAGTTGGTGATGGACAGGGAGGCCTGGCATGCTGCTGCTAATGGGTTTGCAAAGAGTCGGACACGACTGAGCGACTGAACTGAACTGAATGAAATTGAATCAGTAATAGCAACTACCCAACAGACAGCCAGCCCAGACAGCTTTCCAAGAATACTGCCAAACATTTAAGAAGACTTAACACCTATCCTTCTCAAACTATTACAAAAAATTGAAGAGGAAAGAACAACTTCCAAAGTCATTCTATGAGGCCAACACCCTGATGAAAAAACCAGACATAACACGAATAAAACAAAAGTACAAGCCAACATCACTGTTAAGTATAGATGCAAAAATTTTCAACAACTTATTAGCAAAAAAAAAAAAAAAAATTCAACAATACATGAATAGGATCATATACCATCTTCAAGTGAGATTTATCCCTGGGATGAAGGGATGGGTCAAAATCAACAATTCAGTCCATATGTTCACCTCATTAACTAATTGAAAATGAAAGTTATATGATCTCAGTAGATCCATGAGAAGCTTTGAATAGGATTCAACATCCATTTAGATTTGAATGATCAACATGAGTGAAAAGCTGAAAAAATTTCCTCTAAATTAGGAATAAAATAAAGATGATCAGACAAGAAAAAGAATTCAAATTGGAAAGAATAAAATAAAACTATCAGTATTTTTAAATGTTATGATACTATGTATAGAAAATCCTAGAAGATGCCACCAAAAATACTATTAGAACTAATAAGTGAATTCATCAAAGTTACAGAATAAAAATTAACATACATAAACATATAGTGCTTTTGTACACTAAGAACAAACTATCAGGAAGAGAAACTAAGGAAAATTCAATTTATATTTGGTTCAAAAAGAACTAAGTACCTAAGTTTTAATCTAACTAATGAGATAAAAAGGGTGAAGGCAATGGCACCCCACTCCAGTACTCTTGCCTGGAAAATCCCATGGATGAAGGAGCCTGGAAGGCTGCAGTCCATGGGGTCGCTGAGGGTCGGACACGACTGAGCGACTTCACTTCCACTTTTCACTTTAATGCATTGGAGAAGGAAATGGCAACCCACTCCAGTACTCTTGCCTGGAGAATCCCAGGGACAGGGGAGCCTGGTGGGCTGCCGTCTATGGGGTCGCACAGAGTCGGACACAACTGAAGTGACTTAGCAGCAATGAGATGAAAGATCTGGACATGGAAACCTGTAAGATACTGATGAAAGAAATTGAAGACAACAAAAGAAACAAATATCCGTCATGCTCCTGAATTGTAAGAATTAATATTGTACAAATAGCCATACTACCCAAGGCAATCTACAGATTTAGTGTGATCCCTATCAAATTACCAATGACATATTTAAACAAAATGACAGCAAGTAATTCTAAAATTTATATGGGAACAAAAGCTCCCAGATAGCTGAACCAATCTTGAGAAAGAAGGACAAAACTGGAAATATCATGATCCTATATTTCATACTATATTACAAAGCAAAGTAACCAAAATAGTATGGTACTGGCACAAAAACAAACATATAGATCAATGGAACAGAATAGGAAGCCCAGAAGTAAATCCAGGTTTATGCATCAATAAATAACAATAACAGAGAAAAAAATACACAATAGAGAGAAGACAGGCTCTTTAATAAATGGTGTTGATAAATCTGGATAGCCATATGCAAAAGAATCATACAAAAGGGTTTACTTTCTCATACCATATACAAAAATAAACTCAAGATGGATTCAGAACTCAAATGTAAGATCTGAAATCATAAAACTCTTAGAAGAAAGCATACACAATACACTCTTGATATCACTCTTAGCAGCATTTTTTTGGATCAATCTCCTCTAACAAGGGTAACAAAAGTAAAAATAAATCAATTTTCTTGTTAATTCATCTGTTGTGTTAATCAGCTCTTGAATTTTTCCAACATCCATATCTTGAAACACCTTACTCACTTCACCAGCTTTTTTGCCCTGTCTTCAATGCCTTTCATGATTTTCTTGATTGGCTTTATTGTAAGTCATGTGAAGTCATACAACATTTGGATACAGTCTCTCCAGCAGGAATTTACTGTTTCAGACTTGACAGCTTTCACAGCTTTTTCTATAACAATAATGGCATCTTCAATGGTATAATCCTTTCAGACTTTCATGATGTTCTCTCTCTATCGCAGTTCTCTTCCATATCATTGACAATATTTTCCAGAGTATTGTGTGTAATGAGCCTTAAAGATCCATATGCCCCCTGATGTAGAGGCTGAAATAGAGATGTTGTGTTCAGGGAGAAAGTAGACACCTTTGGTTTTTAACTCATGGGGATCCAGGTGGCCAGGGACACTATTAAATATCAAAAATAAATAAATAAATTTAAGACATACCCCTCCAGCAAGGTGCTTCCTAATGTAGGGATAAAGCCTTAGTGGAACCAATTCAGAAAAGAAAAGAGTACTTGTCTAGTCCTTCTTGCTGTACAACCAAAATTTGGCAGCTGCCATTTATTGTTTCCCTTTAAATCTTGGAGGTTAGTAGTTTTATAGGTAAGGACAGTTTTGAACATAAACCTGAACACATTTGCACAAAACAATAAGGTGAGCCTATCCATTCCTGGCTTAAATCCTGGTGCTTATTTCCCTTCCTCACTAATAAATATCCTTTGTGATAGTTTTTTCCCAGAAAATGGCACTTTCATCTGCATTAAAACCTGGTTCAGACAGATATCCTCTCTCCTCAATGATTTTCTAAATGGCATTTGGGAACTTATCTGCCACCTCTTGATCAGCAGAACATGCTTCCTGTGTTATCTTGACACTTTTTAAGCCAAAACTCTTTCTAAAATTATGAAACCATCCTTTTCTGACATCAGATTTTCCAGTTTTAGATCCTTCACCTTCCTTTTGCTTTACATTGTCATGTAATTACTTTCTCTCAAATTGTATTAGAATCTATAGATATGTCTTTCTTATAGCAATCCTGCACACAATAAAAGCTGCATTTTTAATACAAGATAAAAGTATTTCACAAAAGTTCAAAGTTTTCATGCCTATTGGAATAGCTACAGCAAGCTACATCTTCTCAAATTTCTTTTTTTTTTTTAATTAATAGTCCTTACACAGGATTCATACATCTTAAAATGATGGGCAACCATAGCTACAGACCTCAATCAGTTGAATGTACCAAGAAGTTCAACTTTTCCTTCCAAGGTCATGACTATTCTTTGCTTTTTAGGAGAACTTCCAGCATCACTAGTGGCATTTTGTAGGAGTCCTATAGTGTTTATATTTAAGGAATTGCACTAACCAGGATGAAAAATATATAAGAAGTGGGAGAGATCACTTTTTATTGTGGTATCCAGTTTATTGGAGAGACTAGAAGCTCACATGGAGTGTCAGGTGGAGCCTTATGTGTATACTCACAGGACTTGAGCTCACTACAACAGTCACAGGGAGGTAGCTACAAAATTATGACAGTAGCACAGTATGTACTACAATCAATTTCCTATAATTATGATTTAATATTGCATTCTTCTGTTTTTAC
Source organism: Bos javanicus (assembly GCF_032452875.1). Taxonomy (NCBI): domain Eukaryota; kingdom Metazoa; phylum Chordata; class Mammalia; order Artiodactyla; family Bovidae; genus Bos; species Bos javanicus. The sequence goes on from NC_083872.1 coordinate 60,095,296, forward strand.
ATTTCTCTCAGTTGGAAATGGTTTCAGGTATGGTCTGTCAGTATTTGTGTGCATTTGTTTTGGTAAATTTTAACTTTTTATAATAAATGTGTGTATGTTTTATGACAATAAATGATGGAATAGAGTAGTACTTACATACAGTTTATGCATTCATGACACATCTAGATTTATTAAATTTTTAAAATATTTCTAGGCTATATGGTTCATCTGCAAGTTTTTTCAAGTATTTAAAAACTTCTAATACATTTATTGAAAACAATTTGTGTATAAGACAACCTGTATATTTCAAACCAGTGTGTTCAAGGGTCCAGTCTATAGTCATACACTATAAAAATGGGGTTAGGAATTGAACATATGAGTTTTGAAAAACATAATTCAGTCCATACCACTTTTCTTTCTGTTTCTTGTCTATTGCATTAGCTAAGACTTACAGTTGGATTGTTGAAAGGTTTTTGTAATGGGGACTTCCTAGCCTTGCTGCTAATTTTATCAAGAAAGCTTTGGCTCGCTCACCATAAATATGATCTTAACTTTAGATTTTTGGTAGATGTTACTTTTCAAGGAAATTCTCCTCCATTCCTAACCTGCTAAGAGATTTATTTTTATGTTTGTATCATCACCACACATATCATTCAGGTTCAAAATGATGAGACACACCTTCTTTGCTGCATCCCTCTCATACTAATCAGCTTCTATGTTCTGTGTATTTTACTTATAATTTTTAAATAAGCCTTTTAAAAATTACATTGTCATACTTAAAGCCCCATCAATACCATAAACTGATAAAGCAGTTTTGCTAACCCCAATCTTACGTCCTTCAAATATATTTTCCATGCAACCATAGGAAGACTTTCCTTGATGACCATAGCTCACTCTCAGGCATCCCACTTTACAATCTTCATGCTTACTGTTTACATACATCAAACAATAAAATAAAATCTCTAGATTTTAATTACCTGTCCAGTGATCTGATTCCAACATTAAACTGTAAATTCCCTAAAGTTTATTCATACCTAAGCCTGCTACAAGATCAAATATGTTAGACAGAGATTGAATAAAATTAATGGAATAAATGAAGATACAGAGCCATAGTAAGTAAATTTTGGATCATATTCTATTTTGACAACTGCCTGACTTCTATTCTTTTAATAAATATTTCTTAAATAATTAATACAGGAAAAACTATGAAGGTTCATTTAAGGAAATGATTGCTCAAAAAGATTTGTATATCTCTATCTCCCACTTTGTTTTTTATATTAAGATCCATGAGCAAGAAGGTCCTCAGAGCACTCGCCTATGCCTGACACACTCAATATACAATTTCTCAAGTTCATACATATGATGAAAATTACTTATTGTTGGTTTCATCTTGTTTTTACTTGCTCTTGATAGAACAGGTACAAAATAGTTGATTCAAGTGAAAATTCAACAATGATTGTTAAAAAAAATTAGTAAACAGAAACCTGAATTAAATAGAGTTGAAAGCCAAAGTGGGGGGCTTTCACACCTACAACAGAACAGAGCCTTATGAGAAGGACAAACAGTCCTCTTCTTTCCTGTCAAGGATTCAGCCAATGAAAAGCCAAGGACTCTTTTCACTATAGCACCTATCAAAACTTAAAAAAATACACAACATGAGGCTCATTAGTCAAATATTATTTGGGATAAAATGAAGATTATAGTCTGGGAGACAGCACCTCAGGTAGCTCTGAGTAACTGCTCCAAAGATGGTCAGTATATGTATGTGATTTTGTTGAAGGGGGAGTACATGCAATCAAGCACAAATTTTTTGCAGAAGTTTTCTGCTAGTCACAAGGAACATTTGTCATCATGAAGGATTTTAGTGCCTTTCTAGATATTAGGAGATACAAGAACTGGGCTTATCAAATTGGCTCCTGAAAATATCTATCTGAAGACCTGTCCTGCCAGTTTTTCCCAGAGCACAGAATGCCTCATTTCTGCACTCTACCCTAACTCCTTTCAGAGGTTGTTGAAAATCAGCAGCTATACCAGCATATGATTTAATCTTTATAGAGGTAGATGGCAATTGGTAGTTGACATGGTCAGTCTTTCTTTCCTCATCTTTAAGAGTTTTCTTTCCCATGTCATTCAGGAACTTACATGTGTCTGGCCTTGGCTGCAGACCTTGAACTGCAACTCTGTGCTTCTCTTCCATGTTTGCTGGAGAAATATCTGGCAGTCTACTTGTTTCAGGTCATTTCAGTGGTTCCCTCAGGGACCAGAGAAGACTCCCAACAGCTCTAGAGCAGGTGAACAAACAAGTGTGGTACCCTCATTTGAGCCCATTGTTGCATAGTGTTTTTCTCTATGCAATACCAACCCTGGGTATTGCAGATGTTTTTCTCCTGGAACTGAGCTTGCACCTTCTTTGCCTTTGAAGCCCTCCCGGCTTTATTTGAGGTCTATTTAAAGTTTCTGACATTCTTGTTAAGGTGTTGTTCTTTAGTCTAGTACTCATTTGACACTTTGGTGTGATTTGAGATCAGACTGTTCAATGGAAACTGATTAGCCTTCAGCCTGTTCCCTGCAGAACTGAGGCAGCTTCTCCTAAGGTGGCTAGCCTTCAACTCGTTCATTCAGGAACAGGGCTTGTTTTCTGAGATGATGCTGGGATTTTCAGGCTTCAATCTATTCCTTTGGAAGGGCTACAAGAAGATTACTCTTCTTACCTGGCAAAGACTGAGCCATTAAAAAGCCATAGACAGTTCACTAGAACGTTCCCAAATTCCTCTTCCTTCTATAAAACTGTTCTCCTTCCCTTGGCATGCAGAGAGTTGCATGTGGCTCGCCATGATTACATACCACAAATTGCAATTATCTGCTGATCCCAAATAAACCCATTTTTGCTGGAGAAATTACTGGCAATCTGCTTGTTTCAACACCATTTAACATACCAGAGAAACTAGTGATTAAATTGAGAAATAATTTACTTTAAAAGTAAGATGGACATTCTTGTCAATGTCCAATGATTAATTGTGTGTAAAATCTGTTGGTTGCTTAGTTGTCCCCGACTCTTTGTAACCCCATGGACTATAGCCTGCCAGGTTCCTCTGTCCATGGAATTCTCCAGGCAAAAATACTAGAGTGGGTAGCCACCCATTCTCTTGAGATTTTCGCGACCCAGAGATCAAACCTGGATCTCTTGCATTGCAGGCAGATTCTTTATGGTCTGAGTAACCAGGGGCTGTGTGTAAAGGAAGGACCAATTCTAAAGATTAACATCATTCAAAATAATTCCTTAACCACTGTAATAATATATTAAAATAGTGTCCAACACTTTGCCATAAAAATAGAAATAAATTTTGTGAAATAAAATTTTATTTGAGATTAGTCTGAAGATTCACCATGAAAAATGCTTCTACAGTATCCAGATAATCTCCAATATCTAGGACATTTAGGTTTGACAATGCTCACATAAAAAAAAAAAGTAATATATGGAAAGGATACATTACCTTTTAAAAGCTTTTAATAATATTTTTATGACACTCAAGAGGATAATCTCTTTGATGACCAGAAGAGTACAAAATAAACAGACACCACTCATTAGTGGAAGAGAAATAATAATCACAGAATAGTACTTTTCTTCTCCACAAGTTTGTATAGCGCTTCTTTGACATCTTTGTTTCTCAGAGAGTAAATCAGAGGATTCAACATGGGAGTGAGTAGGGTGTAACACAAGGAGGCCACTTTACTGAGCTCAGGAAATGTGTCAGGAGTGAGATACATAAAAGAGACAGCACCATACAGTACACTCACGACTCCCAGGTGGGAGCTGCAAGTTGAGAAGGCTTTCTGACGTCCCTCAGTGGAGGGTATCTTTAGACCTGTGGACACAATGTACAAATAAGAAACAATAATAACTATGATGGTAGGGAAGACAATGAGGCCAGAGAAGGTGAAAGAAACCATTTTAAGGGTGAAGAGATCAGAACAAGATAGTCTCTGAAGGGGGCGAGTATCACAGTAAAAATGGTCAATGGTCTGAGAAGCACAAAAGGATAAAGCAAATGTCATGCTGGTATGAAGAACTGAGGTGATGCAGCCACAAAAATAGGAACCAGCCACCAACTGAACACAGAGATGTGTTGACATCTGGACAGTGTAGAGGAGAGGATTACAGATGGCAATGAAGCGGTCATAAGCCATGGCTGCCAGGAGAAACCCCTCGGTCACAATGAAGAGGCCAAAGAGAAAGAACTCAGTCACACAGCCTGCATAGGAGATGGACTTGCTCTCAGACCAGAAGTTGATCATAGCCTTGGGTGCAATAACAGAAGAATAGAAGAGGTCGATGAAGGAGAGGTTGCCTAAGAAGAAATACATTGGTGTGTTCAGCCGGGGATCAAACATGATAATGACCATCATGCCTATGTTCCCGAGAAGGATCATGGTATAGACAAGCAGAAATAGGAGAAAAAGGAGAATGTGCAGCTCTGGGTGGACCCTGAAGCCTACAAGAATGAAGTCAGTCACTTCTGAGTGGTTGCATGTTTCCCTGTCACCCATGGCAGAAACCTGCTGAGAGGTACAAGGCAAAATAAACAAATGAACTCTCGGCTGTCATCCTAGCTACAAATAATCTCTTTCAGTATAGGAGTCACAAAGCTATTCTATGATCATTATTTATTTTAACCTTAAAAATTACTAATTCATACAAGTGCTGGAATTAGATCTTTTCCTCATGAAACTTATACAGTGCCTTCAAACACAAATGACTTTCATGTTTGCAAGTATCACTTCTGATTATATTTCCTATTTATGATTTATGCAATGAATGCAATGTCATAAGACTGATTGTGAGAGCACAAATATTTCAATAAATGACATTTTGGAAGCAATTTTGGTATCTTGGTTTGGTGATATTAAGGGCTTCAGTAGTCTTGTTTAGTAAAACTTAGCTTGGCAAACTTAGATTACCAGCAGATACAAAGAAAATGACTGAATTTTAAGACTACTTAAAGGTTGTGATTACTTTTTCTGGGTAATGGAAACTTTGGATTCTGATGTAAGTTATACACTCACAAAGAATAAGTTGTGAACAACCAAACACAAAAATTATTATCACTTGCATGCTAGAATTTCATGCATGAGTCTCAAATTCTTCAAATTTCAGATAAGCCTCAAATTCTTTTTCATAAATGCAATTTTCTCACATTTCCTCAGCTAACAGCTCATAGTGTTTAAGAAAGAGATTTACACTGTCTACATAGAATTACTTTAGAAATGGATACTGAACAAAAGATATATATGAATAAATTGTTTATTGCATTCTTATTTATCCTGAATATAAATTTCATAGTCATCATTAGTACATTTACTAGACAGTTCAAATAAGATCACTCCTTCTCCTCAGGCCTTTATGTGCATGACTGTGCCTAGACAACAGTAATAATGGCAAACATTATGTGGAATCTTTTATAGACCACTTTTCTAAATGCTTTCATAGTAGCTCATTTAATATATACAACAATAATATGAGGTGAGTAGTATTGTATTCTCTGGTTTATAGTAAGAAAAATGAAGTGCCAAGAAATAAAATATGTTGAAAGCCACCTACTAGGGTCAGAATTGAAGTCTGGAGCCCAGAAATCTGGCTCTGGAATCCATGCTCTTAATCTATAAACTTTTTCTTTAATAAAGAAATCTGAAAGAAGTATAATATTTTGCAGGAGAAAAATATGGCTTTCAGTAAAATGGTATGATGTCATTTTGATATATTTTTGTTATTCACCAGCTCCATCAAAAATTAAATATGCAGATAATTATAAAGGGGAAAGATTTTAAGTAGATTTTTCTTAGGATCTGAGGAAGTATAAACTATTTAGACAGTGAAAGGAAACACAGTAATAGTTGTGAAATGTTTTTTGAAAAATAGTGTATCTTATTTATATTTCTTTAATCCTGCCTGGGGTCAAGAGACCAGATCATTTTAACTTTTGAGCAAGGTCCAGGAGTTGGTGATGGACCGAACAGCCCTGGCATGCTGCAGTCCATGGGGTCACAAAGAGTTGGACAGGACTGAGCAGCTAAACTGAATTGAAATGATTCCTAACAAACTCATTCTAATATTAATGTTTATAGCTAAAGACATTTATATCTGACAAAAGAAGAGTATTTTTCCCAGAGTAGTCAATGGTTAAATAGTTGGTGATTTATTATTTGTCAAAAACTCACACATTTTAAAATTTACTCTTACCTTATATTGTTTGGTAATTTGCATATTCTGTAAAAAGAAGCCTCAGAATTCTGATTTTTTTGCCTTTTTGTTGTTTTCATTCTAAAAAGAGTAAACAAAGTTAATGTCTATGTTACAACTACAAATACTGAAAAAAATAATGTCAAAATAAAATGAAATCCCTTCCTCTCAGAATTTCCAAATACATGTTCAGTATCTCAGTTTCATATTCTTTCTATAGAGAAATTAAGCTTATTTTCCTTATCACACTATGTAATAAGGATATTTATTGTCTTACAAATTCCTTTATGAGGAAATTTCCTTTAGTATTTGACACTGGAAAATGTTATATCCTTTGTAGAAGAGAAAGAATTGAATTTTCCAGTGATGCTTGGATAACTCTGAAATACTTCCAGTAACTATAATCTGTAGTTATGCAAAGTAAACCTGAGAAATCAATCAGCAGGATAGTCTTTATCCTGCATTCTCTAGTGCTTGAATGCTTTTAAGGAAAATAGATTGTCTTAGATATCCATGTAGAGGCCTTGAATCATCTGGGATATCTGATAACCTGCCAAAATAACAGCAGCAGTTATTCATAACAGCTATGCTTTTGGCATAAAAATATAAATTTTTCTAATAATTGCAGCATTGAGGCTTCCTTTACCTTCTGGGAAACAGGCCTCCTGGGGAAGAAAGAAGCATAAATTAGCTATTAAGATATCTAGACTCCAGAACCAAGGTCCATGAGGAACAGGGACTTCAAACTTAAAAAAGAAAAGAAGAAAAGAAAGAAAATGAGGGAAAAATCAGCCTAAGTCTAATAGGAGTCAACATATATACAAGCACTGTTTTCTAGTGAGAATTTTTTGGGAGGGACCAAAAAGATCTTTTTAAAATCTCCAATCCAAAATAAGATATATGTGAGTCAGTGCTCTAAACGCAACTCCTTGCATCTAAAAATGAAGCTCTACTTATGATTTTTTCTCAAATACTTTATTGAGAAATAATTAGTGTGAAATGAACTTTATTCATTCAGTATACATTTCTGTGAGTTTAGCCAGTTTTATACATCAGTGAAACCATCACCATATCAAGATACAGATCATTTCCATCACCTCCAAAAGATGTATCATGCCCTTTATTAATCATGCTTCCTTCCAAGTCCATTTTCAAATAACCAGTGATGTGATTTTCTTTTGGATATAAATATGTTTGCATACAGTATTCACCCTTTTATCTCAGGCTTTTTTCACTGAGGAAAATGATTTTGAGGTTTATTCATGTTGTAATATCTATAAGTAACTCATTCTTTTTATTGATGAGTATTCTATTTACATATGTACCAAATTTTGGTACTCTTAAATTGTTTGGCAGTTGAGGTGTTTTCAGTTATCAGATATTGTGAATAAAGCCAATATAAATAGTCACACATACTTATTTGATCCAGGGCCAACTTCCTTCCTCTCCTCTCTCAGCACAGCATGACTTTCTTATAGACAAGTGTAAGAAAAAATATACAGATTCCTCTTCCCCTTGGTACCAGACAAATGCTGCCATATCAACTTGAGACTGCATGCATGCAGGCTAAGTCGCTTCAGTCACATCCAACTCTATGCAATCCAATGGACTGTAGCCTGCCAGGCTCCTCTGTCCAAGGGATTCTTCAGGCAAGGATATTGGAGTAGGTTGCTATGCCCTCCTCCAGGGGATTTTTCCAAGCCAGGAATTGAACCCCATATCTCTTATGTCTGCTACATTGACTGGTGGGTTTTTAACCACTAGTGCCATTTGGGAAGCCCATCACCTTGAGAGTAGTATGTTGCAAACATATCTCATTCCCTAGGATATAAATGATGCAGAAGCTCTATTCAAAGAAAGAATGGCTAACATATTTTGGAGATCTCTTTCTCTACCAGCCTTCATTCATAGGGTAGAAGCTTGACCTCTGGTATGATAAACTAGTTTCAGTGGCCCCTGTTCAAAGGATAGAGGTTCTTTGCCAAGAGAGATAATACCATTAGGTTACTGACCTCACCCAGAAACCTGCTTCTAAAGCAGAGGGGTCACTCTGAGAGTACTGAACCACACACAGGCTTTGCCTAGAATGAAAGGTGTACCGTAACAGAGAGATCCAAGTGAACAGACTCTGTTTAGAACAAAGTGTGGGGAAGTCCAAACACAAGTGAACTTTGAAACATAATAATAATTTGGTGATAGCCAGTGAAGAAGAGACCATTAGCTCCATAAGAACAAAAAGCTAGCTGTAGACCAACTACAAGTACACCAGAGAGAACCTGAGGAGACAAATAAGAAATGCACTCTTTGAGTTGGAACAAACATAAAAAACTGGCCTTAAAGACTATCCTGGCAAAGGGGACCAAAAAGTTTTTTTTTCTGTGATACGGATATTTCAAGATTTATTATTATTTTAATACACTGTTTATTTAGGTAACACTGGTTTATATTATACAAGTTTCATGAGTCCATTATATTTCTACTTCTGTATACACTGCACAGTGCTCACCGCTGAAAATTCAGTTTCCATCACCATATAGTTGATCTCCTTTACCCATTTCACCCTCCACTCCCCCTCCTCTTTCTCTCTGATAGTGACTATTCTGTTCTTTGTATCTACATGTTTGCTTTTGATTGGTTTGGTCTGCTCACTTATTTTGGCTTTTGTTTGTTTGTTTTCTGTATTACACATATGATTAAGTCATATGGTATTTGTCTTTCTCTATTTAACTTATTTCACTTAGAATAATACCATTGAAGTCCACCCATGTTATCACTAATGGCAAGGTTTCATCTTTTTTTAGGTTGAGTATGGTTCTATTCTATATATACACCATTTCTTCTTTATCCATCCATCAGTGGACACTTAAGTTGTTTCTCTATCTTGGTTATTGTAAATAATGCTGTGATGAACACAGGGGTGCATATATCTTTTCAAATTAGTATTTTCATATGCTTTGGATAAATACCCAGAAGTGGAATAGCTGAATCATATGGTAGCTCTATTCTTAATATTTTGATAAATCTCCATACTTTCTACTATCTTCCCTGAGCCAATTTATAATCTCACCCAGAATGTATGAGAGTTTCCTTTTCTCCACATCTTCATCATCACTTATTTTTTGCCTTTTTGGTAATAGCTATTTTAACAGGCATGAGGTGGTGTCTCATTATGGCTTTGATTTGCACTTCCCTAATAATTTGTGATGTTTAACATGTTTTCTTGTGTCTGTATGACTTCTATGGAAAAATGTATATTAAAATCCTTTATTTGTGATTTTATTTCACTCATTTATTGTTGAAACACACACTGTTGTTAGTAAATGCAAAGAAATCAGTGATGGAAGCAGAGAAAATGCAAGCCCTAAAAGAGCTTACATTTTTAAAAAATTTATTTTTAATTGGAGGATAATTACTTTACAATGTTGTGTTGGTTTCTGCTATACAACAACGTGAATCAGCTATAAGTATATGTATATCCCCTCCTTCTGGAACCTCCCTTGCAACTCCCCATTCCAGCCTTCTCAGCGCCAAGTTGGGTTCCGTATGCTATATAGCTGTTTCCAGCTATTTTACCCATGGTGGTGTATATATGTCAATGCTACTCTTTCAGTTTATCTCCCTCTCCTTCCCCTGATGGGTCCACAAGTCCTTCTCTATGCCTCTGCCTATTTTTTAATCAATTTGTTTGTTTTTTGTTGTTGAATTTCATGCATTCTTTATATTGTCCCCTGAAAGGACAAATTTAATTGCATTAGACTGTAGAGCAAAATATGCCCCTGAATATTTTTTAAATGATATAACAAGAAGAATTACTGGAGGCAATTTGCCAAGTAGGGAAACTTATAGACACACATCAATCAACAAATGATCATCTGTCAAATAATCTCTCAATCCTACATCAATATAGTTCCATATGATACAAAACACTGTATATGTTATTTATATTACTAACACTAGACATCAAAAATGAGAAGATTAAAAAAAGATATGAAAATGATAATGTGAAAAAATAATTTGCATTTATTTACAGGTGTAAGGATACTTACCCCTGTATCAATGCAGGTGTATTATTAACTAACGCACAATATGAATGCTTTATGAGAATTCTGTAGTCAGTATAATTGCTTCATGCTAGGCCAACCTATGCAACTAATCAATGAATTATTATAAAGTTTTTAAGACATGCAGTATTATAGTCATTGTCATAATACAGTATCAGAAACATTGTTACATTTTTTAAAACCCACCTTCCTATGATGGTAATATGCAGTTTCTCTAATTACTAGAGAGTCAGGTACACATACCATGCATTTATACTCAATTGCTAAGTCATGCCTGACTCCTGGCAACCACGTGGACTGTAGCCCCACATGTCCCTCTGTCCATGGGATTTTCCAGCCAAGAATAGTGGAGTGGGTTGCTATTTCCTTCTCCAGGGGGTCTTCTCAGCTCAGAGCTTCTAACTGGGAAACCCACATATACTGTGGTGGTGATTTAGTCGCTAAGTCATGTCCGAATCTTGTGACCCAATGACTGTAGCCTGCCAGGCTCCTCTGTCCATAGGATTTTCCAGGCTAGAATACAAAAATGTGTTGCCATTTCCTTCTCTAGGGGATTGTCCTGACCCAGGAATCGAACCTGAGTCTCCTGCACTGGAGGCAGATTCTTTACCAACTGAGCTACAAGGGAAGCTCCATAGTGTAACTCATTATGAATGTAATTCATAATGTATTGGGTAGGCCAAAAAGTTCATTCCGGTTTTCATACCAGATAAGATCAGACCAGATCAGTCGCTCAGTCATGTCCGACTATTTGCAACCCCATGAATTGCAGCACGCCAGGCATCCCTGTCCATCATCAACTCCCGGAGTTCACCCAGACTCACATTCATCGAGTCAGTGATGCCATCCAGCCATCTCATCCTCTGTTGTCCCCTTCTCCTCTTGCCCTCAATCCCTCCCAGCATCAGAGTCTTTTCCAATGAGCCAACTCTTCACGTGAGTCGGCCAAAGTACTGGAGTTTCAGCTTTCCCATCATTCCTTCCAAAGAAATCCCAGGGCTAATCTCCTTCAGAATGGATTGGTTGGATCTCCTTGCAGTCCAAGGCACTCTCAAGAGTGTTCTCCAACACCACAGTTCAAAAGCATCAATTCTTTGGCGCTCAGCCTTCTTCACAGTCCAACTCTCACATCCATACATGACCACAGGAAAAACCATGCCTTGACTAGACGGACCTTTGTTGGAAAAGTAATGTCTCTGCTTTTGAATATGCTATCTAGGTTGGTCATAACTTTCCTTCCAAGGAGTAAGCATCTTTTAATTTCATGGCTGCAGTCACCATCTGCAGTGATTTTGGAGCCCAGAAAAATAAAGTCTGACACTGTTTCCACTGTTTCCCCATCTATTTCCCATGAAGTCATGGGACCAGATGCCATGATCTTCGTTTTCTGAATGTTGAGCTTTAAGCCAACATTTTCACTCTCCACTTTCACTTTCATCAAGAGGCTTTTTAGTTCCTCTTCACGTTCTGCCATAAGGGTGGTGTCATCTGCATATCTGAGGTTATTGGTATTTCTCCAGGCAATCTTGATTCCAGCTTGTGCTTCTTCCAGTCCAGCATTTCTCATGATGTACTCTGTATAGAAGTTAAATAAGCACGGTGACAATATACAGCCTTGACATACTCCTTTTCCTATTTGGAACCAGTCTGTTGTTCCATGTCCAGTTCTAACTGTTGCTTCCTGATCTGCATACAGATTTCTCAAGAGGCGGGTCAGGTGGTCTGGTATTCCCATCTCTTTCGGAATTTTCCACAGTTTATTGTGATCCACACAGTCAAAGGCTTTGGCATAGTCAATAAAGCAGAAATGGATGTTTTTCTGGAACTCTCTTGCTTTTTCCATGATCAAGTGGATGTTGGCAATTTGATCTCTGGTTCCTCTTCCTTTTCTAAAACCAGCTTGAACATCAGGAAGTTCATGGTTCACGTATTGCTGAAGCCTGGCTTGGAGAATTTTGAGTATTACTTTACTAGCGTGTGAGTGAGTGCAATTGTGCAGTAGTTTGAGCATTCTTTGGCATTGCCTTTCTTTGGGATTGGAATGAAAACTGACCTTTTCCAGTCCTGTGCCCACTGCTGAGTTTTCCAAATTTGCTGGCACACTGAGTGCAGCACTTTCACAGCATCATCTTTCAGGATTTGGAATAGCTCAACTGGAATTCTATCACCTCCACTAGCTTTGTTCATAGTGATGCTTTCTAAGGCCCACTTGACTTCACATTCCAGGATGTCTGGCTCTAGGTCAGTGATCACAGCGTCATTATTATCTGGGTCGTGAAGCTCTTTTTTGTACAGTTCTTCTGTGTATTCTTGCCATCTCTTCTTAATATCTTTTGCTTCTGTTAGGTCCATACCATTTCTGTCCTTTATCGAGCCCATCTTTGCATGAAATGTTCCTTTGGTATCTCTGATTTTCTTAAAGAGATCTCTAGTCTTTCCCATTCTGTTGTTTTCTTCTATTTCTTTGCACTGATTGCTGAAGAAGGCTTTCTTATCTCTTCTTGCTATTCTTTGGAACTCTGCATTCAGATGTTTATATCTTTCCTTTTCTCCTTTGCTTTTCACTTATCTTCTTTTCACAGCTATTTGTAAGGCCTCCCCAGACAGCCATTTTGCTTTTTTGCATTTCTTTTCCATGGAGATGGTCTTGATTCCCGTCTCCTGTACAATGTCACGAACCTCATTCCATAGTTCATCAGGCACTCTGTCTATCAGATCTAGGCCCTTGAATCTATTTCTCACTTCCACTGTATAATCATAAAGGATTTGATTTAGGTCATACCTGAATGATCTAGTGGTTTACCCTACTTTCTTCAATTTCAGTCTGAATTTGGCAATAAGGAGTTCATGGTCTGAGCCACAGTCAGCTCCTGGTCTTGTTTTTGCTGACTGTATAGAGCTTCTCCATCTTTGGCTGCAAAGAATATAATCAATCTGATTTTGGTGTTGACCATCTGGTGATGTCCATTTATAGAGTCTTCTCCTGTGTTATTGGAAAAGGGTGTTTGTTATGACCAGTGCATTTTCTTGACAAAACTCTATTAGTCTTTGCCCTGCTTCATTCTGTATTCCAAGGCCATATTTGCCTGTTACTCTAGGTGTTTCTTGACTTTTGCATTCCAGTCCCCTATAATGAAAAGGACATCCTTTTTGGGTGTTAGTTCTAAAAGGTCTTGTAGGTCTTCATAAAACCGTTCAACTTCAGCTTCTTCAGCGTTACTGGTTGGGGCATAGACTTGGATTACTTGGGACATAGACATGGTTTGCCTTGGAAATGAACAGAGATCATTCTGTCGTTTTTGAGATTGCGTCCAAGTACTGCATTTCAGACTCTTTTGTTGACCATGATGGCTACTCCATTTCTTCTGAGGGATTCCTGCCTGCAGTAGTAGATATAATGGTCATCTGAGTTAAATTTACCCATTCCAGTCCATTTTAGTTCGCTGATTCCTAGAATGTCAACATTCACTCTTGCCATCTCTTGTTTGACCACTTCCTATTTGCCTTGATTCATGGACCTGACATTCCAGGTTCCTATGCAATATTGCTCTTTATAGCATCGGACCTTGCTTCTATCACCAGTCACATCCGCAGTTGGGTATTCTTTTTGCTTTGGCTCCATCCCTTCATTCTTTCTGGAGTTATTTCTCCACTGATCTCCAGTAGCATATTGGGCACCTACTGACCTGGGGAGTTTCTCTTTCAGTATCCTATCATTTTGCCCTTTCATACTGTTCATGGAGTTCTCAAGGCAAGAATACTGAAGTGGTTTGCCATTCCATTCTCCAGTGGACCACATTCTGTCAGATCTCTCCACCATGACCTGCCCATCTTGGGTTGCCCCATGGGCATGACTTAGTTTCATACCAGTGTACAGAAAAACTGGAAAGAAATTTCTAGCCAACCTAATAATAGAAGGGTTCATGTCATAAAAGAAGTCAAAAGCAGTCTTAAATTATTGGAGTCCTTTTGCCCAATTGCCTAATGTCACTTGTCTCTAGCACTTCTTTGAAGGTCTGCATCCCCTTCCTTGTCATCTGGCACTGATTCAGAACCACTCATCTCCATCAAATCTTCTGTTAATTCCTTTGTTGTGGTATTTAGCAGTTCTTGAATTTTTCCAACTTCCATATCTTGAAACAAAATAACCACTTCACCACTTGCCCTATCCTCAATATCTTTCATGATTTTCTTGATTGGCTCTGCTGTAAATCTTGTGAAGTCATGTACAGCATCTGGACACAGTTTCTACAGCAGAAATTTACTATTTCAGGCCTGATGTCTTTCACAGCTTTTTCTATAACAATGATGGCATCTTCAGTGATATAATCCTTTCAGACTTTCAGGATATTGTCTCTGTCAGAGTTCTCTTCCATATCATTGACAATATTTTCTGTACAGTATCATGTGTAATGCGCCTTAAAGATCAATATGCCTCGTGATCTAGGAGCTGAAATAGAGATGTTGTGTTAAGGGTGCAAGTAGACACTTTTGGTATTTAACTCATGGAGTTACAGGAGGCCAGGGACACTGTCCGGTTTAAAAAAAAAAAAAAAAGTTAGAGCATACCTGCATGGTACTTCCTACTTTAGCACCAAAGCATCCACGGAACCAATGCAGAAAAGAAAAGGCTACTTGTCTAGTCCTTCTTGCTATACAACCTGAAGGCTTACAGCTGAAGTTTATATTTTCACTTTAAATCTTGGGGATTAGTAGTTTTATAAGTAATAAATCTGAATACATTAGCACAAAACAGTAGGGTGAGCCTATCTGTTCCTGCCTTAAATTCTGGTTCTCACTTCCATTCCTCACTAATAAATATCCTTTGTGATATTTTCCCCCAGAATCAGGTACTTTTATCTGCATTAAAAACTGGTTCAGACAGATGTCCTCTTTCTTCAATGATTTTTTTGGCATTTTGAACTCCTCTGCTGCTTCTTAATCATCAAAAGCTGCTTCTCCTGTTATCTTGAAACTTATTAAGCCAAAACTCTTTCTAAAATTATGAAACCATTCTTTGCTGTCATCAAATTCACCAGTTTTCAATCCTTTACCTTCCTTTTGCTTAAAGTTGTAATATAATGACTTCACTTTTTCTCAAATCGTATTAGAATGTATAGATATGTCTTTCTCCTGGCAATCCTTCACCCAGTAAAAAAATGAATTTTTAATATGAGATAAGGCATTTCACAAAAATGCAAAGTTTAGTGCCTACTGGCATAGCTACAAGCTACAGCTTCATGAATTTCTTTTTTAAAAAATAATAGTCCTTACATCGGATTCATTCATCTTAAAATGGCAAGCAACTATAGCTACAGACCTCAGTCTTCAGTAGGTACCTAGCAATTCAGTTTTTTCTTGTAAAGTCATGACTATTCTCTGCTTCTTAGGAGCACTTCCAGCATTACTAGTAGCATTTCGTAGGAGTCTAATGGTGTTACTATTCAAGATATTGCACTAAATATGATGAAAAAAATACAAGTGGTACATATCACTTTGTATTGTGGTACCCAGTTTATTGGAGAGATTAGCAACTCACATGGAGATGATTAGTATCATGTCGTGTTTTAAGTGGATACTCACAGCACTCAAGCTCACCACAACAGCAACAGGAGGTAGCACAAAATTATGACAGTAGTACAGTATGCACTACAGTCAATTTCCTGTACTTATGATATAATACTGCATTATTAGGTTTCTTAAATTTCTCTCAACTTGGAATTATACCAGGCAGGTATGGTCTATAAGGATTTGTGTTCATTAGTTTTGGTAAATTTTAACATCTTGTGATACATTTGTGTTTGTTTTGTGTTAATAAAGACTTATCTGTGAATGTCCAGGAATCTCCAGCAGAGATGTGGTTCGACAGTGGCCTTCTGCATGCACTGAATACAACAGTGCATGCAAAAGAGCTTTTGAAAGAGGTCACCATTATCTTCATTATACCTGTCATTGTTTGGTCGCAGGTCAAAAAACAGGGAGGGAACACAGCCCTGCCCATCAACAGAAACTTGGACTAAAGATTTATTGAGCATGGCCCCACCCATCAAAATAAGTTCCAGTTGCCCGCATAGTCAGTCTCCCTCACCAGGAAGCTTCCATAAGCCTCCTATCCTTATCCATCAGAGGAAAGACAGAATGAAAACGACAATCACAGAAAACTAATCAAACTGATCACATGGACCACAGCCTTGTCTAATTCAATGAAACTATGACCAATGCCCTGTAAGGCCACCCAAGACAGACAGGTCATAGTGGAGAGTACTGACAAAACGTGGTCTAGTGGAGAAGAGAATGACAAACCACTTCAGTATTCTTGCCTTGAGAACACCATGAACAATATGAAAAGGCAAAAAGATAGGACACTGAACAATGAACTCCGGTCGGCAGGTGCCCAATATGCTACTAGAGAAGAGTGGAGAAATAACTACAGAAAGAATCAAGAGATTGAGCCAAATCAAAAACAATGCTCAGTTGTGACTGGTGATGGAAGTAAAGTCTGATGCTATAAAGAACAATATTGCATAGGAACCTGGAATGTTAGGTCCATTACCGGGGTCCAGCCCCAGCAGGATCCAGGTATACCCTCAGGATGAACGGCGTCAGCAAGAAAGAAAGTAAAGGAGAGAGAAAGAGGCTGATATTCCTTGGTTTACACAGAAAGCCAATAAAACCCCCGACATGGGACTTGCTCTGTTCACGGAGGCCACAGGCATCCTCTCGATGGAGTGAAAATGCAGAGCGCTTTCTCAATTGGGTCTTAGAAGCCTGGGCAGGAAAGTAAACTCAGAGAGCCTCTGAACTTCAGGGGATCAGCCTGAAAAAAGAAAGAGAGAGAGAGAGAGAACAACACGGAGAGACCAAGCTCTGATGAAGCCAGGTCTGCAGCTTTATTTTCAAAGGGAGCTTTTATACCCTGAGTTGAATATTTACAGAAGTGAAAGATGCAGAGTCAGGCAGAGTCAGTTCAACATTATGTCAGTTTCATCTTCATTGGGACCAGGATGTTTTCTGAATACCTTTCCATTTGATTGATTATGTTATTTGCAGCCAAAGATGGAGAAGCTCTATACAGTCAACAAAAACAAGACCAGGAGCTGACTGTGGCTCAGATCATGAGCTCCTTATTACCAAATTCAAACTTAAATTGAAGAAAGTAGGGTAAACCACTAGACCATTCAGGTATGACCTAAATCAAATCCCTTATGATTATACAGTGGAAGTGAGAAATAGATTTAAGGGCCTAGATCTGATAGATAGAGTGCCTGATGAACTATGGACTGAGGTTCATGACAGTGTACAGGAGACAGGGATTAAGACCATCCCCATGGAAAAGAAATGAAGAAAAGCAAAATGGCTGTCTGGGGAGGCCTTACAAATAGCTGTGAAAAGAAGATAAGTGAAAAGCAAAGGAGAAAAGGAAAGACATACACATCTGAATGCAGAGTTCCAAAGAATAGCAAGAAGAGATAAGAAAGCCTTCCTCAGCGATCAATGCAAAGAAATAGACGAAAACAACAGAATGGGAAAGACTAGAGATCTCTTCAAGAACATTAGAGATACCAAGGGAACATTTCATGCAAAGATGGGCTCGATAAAGGACAGAAATGGTATGGACCTAACAGAAGCAAAAGACATTAAGAAGAGGTGGCAAGAATACACAGAAGAACTATAGAAAAAAGATCTTCATGACCCAGATAATCACGACGCTGTGATCACTGACCTAGAGCCAGATGTCCTGGAATGTGAAGTCAAGTGGGCCTTAGAAAGCATCACTATGAACAAAGCTAGTGGAGGTGATGGAATTCCAGTTGAGCTATTCCAAATCCTGAAAGATGATGCTGTGAAAGTGCTGCACTCAGTGTGCCAGCAAATTTGGAAAACTCAGCAGTGGGCACAGGACTGGAAAAGGTCAGTTTTCATTCCAATCCCAAAGAAAGGCAATGCCAAAGAATGCTCAAACTACTGCACAATTGCACTCATCTCACATGCTAGTAAAGTAATACTCAAAATTCTCCAAGCCAGGCTTCAGCAATACGTGAACCATGAACTTCCTGATGTTCAAGCTGGTTTTAGAAAAGGAAGAAGAACCAGAGATCAAATTGCCAACATCCACTTGATCATGGAAAAAGCAAGAGAGTTCCAGAAAAACATCCATTTCTGCTTTATTGACTATGCCAAAGCCTTTGACTGTGTGGATCACAATAAACTGTGGAAAATCCCGAAAGAGATGGGAATACCAGACCACCTGACCTGCCTCTTGAGAAATCTGTATGCAGATCAGGAAGCAACAGTTAGAACTGGACATGGAACAACAGACTGGTTCCAAATAGGAAAAGGAGTATGTCAAAGCTGTATATTGTCACCCTGTTTATTTAATTTCTATGCAGAGTGCATCATGAGAAATGCTGGACTGGAAGAAGCACAAGCTGGAATCAAGATTGCCTGGAGAAATACCAATAACCTCAGATATGCAGATGACACCGCCCTTATGGCAGAACGTGAAGAGGAACTAAAAGCCTCTTGATGAAAGTGAAAGTGGAGAGTGAAAATGTTGGCTTAAAGCTCAACATTCAGAAAACGAAGATCAGGGCATCTGGTCCCATCACTTCATGGGAAATAGATGGGGAAACAGTGGAAGGGAACAACAGAGGATGAGATGGCTGGATGGCATCACCGACTCAATGGACATGAGTTTGGGTGAACTCGGAGAGTTGGTGATGGACAGGGAGGCCTGGCATGCCACAATTCATGGGGTCGCAAAGAGTCGGACATGACTGAGCGACTGAACTAAACTGAACTGAATCTACATAGTTCATGTGCAACTTTTTTCAAATTGTTGCAAATATTTTTAAAATTATAATACATTATTGAAAGGAGTTTGTGTGTAAGTGGACCTGCACAGTGCAGGTCATTGTTGTTCAAGAGTCAACCCTATAGTCATATGCTATAGTACTGGATTTACGGCTTAAGCATTTGAGTTTTGAAAAACATAATTCAGTCCATATCACTTTTCATTCCTTTTCTTGTCCATTGTAATAGCTAAGACTTACTGTTGGATGTTGAAAGGTTTTGTAGTGGGGACTTCCTAGCGTTGTTCTTAATTCTAGCAAGAACGTTTTTGCTTTCTCACCATAAATATGATCTTAGCTCTAGATTTTTGGTAGATGTTACTTTTCAAGTTAAGGAAATTCTCCTCTATTCCTAGCCTGCTAAGAGCTCCTTTATTTTTATGGTTTGTACCATCACCGCACGTATTATTCAGGTTCAAAATGATGAGACACACCTTCTTTGCTGCATCCTTCTCATACTAATCAGTTACTGTGTTCTGGGTATTATACTTATATTTTTAAATAAGCCTTTTAAAAATTACATTGGCGTACTTCAAGCCCCATCAATAACATAAACTGATAAAGCAGTATCCCTGACTCCAATCTTACATCCTTCAAGTATATTTTCCATATAGCCGTAAGACTTCCCTTGATTACCAACACTCACTCTCAGGCACCCCACCTTACAATCTCCATATTTATTCTTTGTGTGCATTAAACAATAAAATAAAATTTCTGGATTTCAATTACATGTCCAATGCTTTGATTCCAACATTAAATTGTAAGTTCTCTAAAGAATACGGTTATTTATACCTAAGCCTACCACAAGATCAGATGATGTTAGAGATTAAATAAAATTAATAGAATAAATGAAGATACAGAGGCAACTAAGAAAATTTTGAATCACATTCTATTTTGATAACTGACTAGCTTCTATTCTTTTATTAAATATTCCTTATATAATTAATATAGGAAAAAATATGAAGGTTCATTTAAGGAAATGATTGCTCAAATATTTTGTATATTTTTATCTCCCACTTTGGTTTTTTATATTAGGACCCAGGAGCAAATAGGTCCTCAGAGCACTCCCCTATGGCTGACACAATCAATATACAATTTCCCAAGCTGATGTATAAAATGAAGATTATTTATTGTTTGTTTCTTATTATTATTACCTTTTGATACAGCATATATAAAATAGTTGATTCAAGTGAAAATTCAACAATGGTTATAAAAGATTAGTAAACAGAAACCTCAATTAAATGGAATTGAAGGATCAAAGTTGGGAGTTTTCACACCTACAACAAAGCAGAGCCCAATGGGAAGGACAAAGACTCCTCTTCTTTCCTATGAAAGACAGACTCATCCAATGAAAAATCCGGGATTCTTTGTTCACTGCAGCACCTGTTGACTTAAACAAAAATACACACCTGAGAGTCATGAGTCAAATTGTATTTGGGGCAAAATGAAGTCTATAGTCTGGGAGACAACACCTCAGATAGCTCTGACAAACTACTCCAAAGATGGTCAGTATATATGTGATTTTGTTGAAGGTGTGTACATATATTTTGCACATATTTTTTTGTTCAAAAATCAAGCACACATTTTTTGAAGGTTTGTGCTGCTTACAAGGAACAGTTATCACCATGGATTTTAGTGTTTTTCTACATGTGAGGAGACACAAAAATTGGGTTCATAAAATCAGCTCCTAAAAATATCTAACTATCTGAAGACCTGTTCTCCCAGTTTTTCCCAGAGCACAGAATGCCTTATTTCTGTTCTCTACCCTGAACTCCATTCAGAGAGTGTTGAAAATCAGCAGCTATGTCAGTACTTGATCTAATCCTTGTAGAGGTATATGGCAAATGCCAATTTGTAGTTGACATGCTCAATCTTTCTTTCTTCTTTAAAAGATTTCTCTTTCCATTGTCATTCAGGAACTTGAATGTGTCTTGCCATGGTGGCAGACCTTGAATTGCAGCTCTGTGCTTCTCCTGCATGTTTGCTGGAGAAATATCTGGCAGTCTATTTGTTTCAGGTCAACATTGCAGTCACTCCTGCAGGGACCAGAGAAGATTCCCCAACAGCTCTAGGGCAGGTGTGCAAACAGGTGCAGTACCCTCTTTTGAGCCCATTGTTTATTACTGTTTTACCTACCAACTCTGGAGAGTGAAGATGTGTTTATCCTGGAACTGCGCTTTCACCCTCTTTGCATTTGAAGCACTCTGGCTTTATTTGGGATCTATTTAAATGTTTTGACTTTCTGGTTAATATGTGGTTCTTTAGGTTATTAGTCATTTGGCACTTTGGTGTGATTTGAGATCAGACTCTTCCATGGAAACTGACCAGCCTGTTCCCTGCAGAAAGAGGTTGCTTCTCCTACGATGGCTAGCCTTCGATCCATTTTTTAAATTAATTTATTTATTTTAATTGGAGGCTAATTACTTTACAGTATTGTGGTGGCTTTTGCCATACATCAATGTGAACAGGGCTTTTTTCTCTGAAACAATGGTGGGTTTTTCAGGCTTTGATCCATTCCTTTGGAAGGGCTACAAGAAGATTACTCTTTTTCTCTGGCAAAGACTCAGCCAGTGAAAAACAAGGACTGTGTTCACTACAGAGTTCCCAACTTCCTCTTTCTTCTATAAAATGGTTCTCCTTCCCTTGGCATGCACAAACATGCATATGGCTCGCCATGATTACAGACCACAAATTGTAATTCTCTGCTGATCCTAAACAAGCCCATATTTGCTAGAAAAAGATCTGGCAGTCTGTTTGTTTCAGGTCAAAACCCTTTAGCATGTTAGAGAAATTAGTAATAATTCATGAATCCTTTACTTTAAAAAATAAGTTGGACATTCCAATGATTGTGTGTAAAATGTGTTATTCACTCACACGTGTTTGATTCTTTGTGGCCTACAGACTGTAGCCCTACAGGCTCTTCTGTCTATGGAATTCCCCAGAAAAGAAGGCTAGAGTGGATGGCCATTTACTTCTTCATGAGATCTTCTCAACCCAAGTATTAAACTTGGGTCCCTTGTATTGCAGGCAGACTCTTTACAGTCTGAGCCATCCGGGATTGTGTATAAGGGAAGGAGCCATTCCAAAGCTAACACTGGACAAAATAATTATTTAAACATGATAATAATGTATAAAAATAGTGTTCAGCAGAATGTCATAAAAACAAATAGAAATCAACTTTGTGAAATAAACTGTTATTTGAGATCAGTGTGAAGATTCATCTTGGACAATGCTTCTGAGCATCTCCAGAGCATCTCCAATATCCAAGACATTTACATTTGACAATGCTCACATGAAAATAAAGTACTATATGGAAAGAATATATTACCTTAAAAAAAGCTTTTGTTAGTATCTCTATGATACTCAGGAGAATAATTTTATTGATGACCAGAGGAGTACAAAATAAACAGACACCACTCATTAGTGGAAAAGAAATAGTAATCACAGAATAGTACTTTTCTTCTCCAAAATTTTGTTTAGAGCTTCTTTGACATCTTTGTTTCTCAAAGAGTAAAAGCAGAGGATTCAACATGGGAGTGAGTAGGGTGTAACACAAGGAGGCCACTTTACTGAGCTCAGGAGATGTGTCAGGAGTGAGATACATAAAAAAGACAGCACCATACAGTACACTCACGACTCCCAAGTGGGAGCTGCAAGTGGAGAAGGCTTTCTTATGCCCTTCGGTGGAGGGTATCTTTAGAACTGTGGACACAATGTACAAAAAAGAAACAATAATAACTATGATGGTAGGCAAGGTAATGAGGCCAGATAAGGTGAAAGAAACCATTCTCCGGATGAAGAGGTCAGAACAAGATAGTCTCTGAAGTGGGCGAGTGTCACAGTAAAAGTGGTCAGTGGCCTGAGAAGCACAAAAGGATAAAGTAAATGTCATGCTGGTCTGAAGAATTGAACTGATACAGCCAAAAAAATAGGAACCAGCCACCAACTGAACACAGAGACGTGTTGACATCTGGACAGTGTAGAGGAGAGGATTGCAGATGGCAATGAAGCGGTCATAAGCCATGACTGCCAGGAGAAACCCCTCGGTCACAATGAAGAGGGCGAAGAGAAAGAGCTGGGTCACACAGCCTTCATAGGAGATGGACTAGCTCAAAGACCAGAAGTTGCTCATAACCTTGGGTGCAATAACAGATGAATAGACGAGATCGATGAAGGAGAGGTTGCCTAGGAAGAAATACATTGGTGTGTTCAGCCGGGGATCAGTTATAATAATGACCATCATGCCAACATGCCCTAGAAGGATCATGGCATAGACAAGCAGAAAAAGCAGGAAGAGGAGAATGTGGAGCTCTGGGCGGACCCTGAAGCCTACAAGAATGAAGTCAGTAACTTCTCAGTGGTTGCATGTTCTAATCACTGTGTGATATCTATCAACTTTTTCTTTGGTAAAGAAATATGAAAGAAGTTTAATATTTTGGTGAGGAAAAGATGACTTTCAGTAAAATGGTATGATGTTGTCTTGATATATCTTTGTTATTCACCAGATCCATCAAAAATTAAATATGAAGATAATTATAAAGGGGCAAGATTTTAAATAGATCGGAGTTAGGGTCTTAGGAGTATAAATTATTTAGACAGTGAAAAGAAACCCTGTAGTAGTTGTAAAATACTTTTGAAAAATATTTTTGAAAAATAATGTATCTTATTTATATTTCTTTAAAATCCTGCCTAG
The DNA here is from genome assembly GCF_032452875.1 of Bos javanicus. NCBI lineage: Eukaryota > Metazoa > Chordata > Mammalia > Artiodactyla > Bovidae > Bos > Bos javanicus. The sequence continues at coordinate 60,119,119 of NC_083872.1, forward strand.
AACCAAGGGACCAGATTACTTGAATTTCTGAGATTTATTCCTATCAAATTCATTCTAATGTTAATAAGTTTACAGCTAAAACCACTTATAGCTAGAAAACGGAGAGTGTTTTTCCCAGAGTATTCAATAGACAAGTAGTCAGTTGGTGATTTATTATTTGTCAAAAACTCACATGCTTTCAAATTTACTCTTACCTTATATTGTTTGGTAATTTGCCATGTTCTGTAAAAAGAAGCAGCAAAACTCTGATGTTTTGTCTTGTTATCGTTTTAATTTTAGAAAGAGTAAACAAATTTAATGACTATGTTACAAAAATAATTTTAAAAATCATTATGTCAAAATAAAGTGAACCCCTTTCCTCTAAAAATTTCCAAATACATGTTCATTTTCCCAGTTTCATATTCTTCCCTTAGAGAAAATAGCCTTATTTTTCTTACTGCTCTATGTAAACTACTAAACTTTCCTTTAGTAGTTGATGTTGGAAAAAGTCATTGTCCTTTGTAGAAGACAAAAAAGTGTATTTTCCAGTGATGCTTGGTTAACTCTGATATGCTTCCAGGAGTTATATTCTGTAATTATGCAAAGTGTGTCTGAGGAATCAATCAATAGGGTAGTTCCTCTTCTGCATTGTCTAGGGCTTGAATGCTTTTAGGAAGCAAAAATAGATTGTCTTAGACATCCAAATAGAGGTCCTGAGTCATCTGGAATCTCTGATAATCTGCTCAAATAAAAGCAACAGTTTTCATAATGGCTTTGGCATAACAGTATAAATTTTTATAATTGCAGCATTGAGCTTTTCTTTGCCTTCTGGGATATAGTCCTCCTGGGAAAGAAAGAAGTACAAATTTATTATTAAGATGTCTAGACTCCAGAGTCAAGATCCATGAGGAACATAGGGACTCCAGACTTAAAATAGAAAAGAAGAACAGAAAGAAATTGGGGGTGGGAGTGTGTGGAAGCAGCCTGAGTCTAATAGGAGTCAGCATACGTACAAGAGCTCTTTTCTAGTGAGAATCCTTTGGGAAGGACCAAAAACATCTTTTTTAAAACCATCAATCCAAAAATAGACATATCTGAGTCAGAATTCTAAAACACAACTCCTTGCATCTAAAAATGTAGCTCAACTCATTATTTTTTCTCAAACACTTTATTGAGAAATAATTAGTGTGAAATAAACTGTATTCACTGAGTATATATTTCTGTGAGTTTTGCCTGTTTTATACATCAATGAAACCATCACCATATCAAGACACAGAGCATTTCCATCACCTCCAAGAGACTTATCATGCCCTTTTCTAAATATGCCTGCTTCCAACTCCATTTTCAGGTAACCAGCAATATGATTTTTTTTTTGCATATAAATATGCTTGCATATAGTATGCACCCTTTTCTCTCAGGTTTCTTTCACTGAGTAAAATGATTTTGAGATTTATTCATTTTGTAATATCTATAAGTAACTCATTCTTTTTATTGATGAGTATTCCATTTACATATGTACCAAATTTTGCTACTCTTAAATCTTGGGCAATTGAGGTGTTTTCTGATTTCAGATATTGTGAATAAAGTCAATATAAATATTCACACACACTTATTTGATCAAGGACCCACTTCCTTCCTCTCCTCTCTCAGCACAGCATAACTTTCCTCCACTCAAACAAGTGCAGGAAAAAATACACAGATTTCTCTTCCCCTAGGTACCAGACAAAGGCTATCATATCGCCCTGAGAGTTAAGTTGCTTTATTCATGTCCACCTGTTTGCAACCCAATGGGCCATAGTCCACCAACCTCCCCTGTCAATGGGAGTCTCCAGGCAAGACTACTAGAATGGGTTGCTGTGCCTTCCTCCAGGGGGATCTTCCCAAGCCAGGAATTGAACCACTCTTTTATCTCCTGCATTGGCAGATGAGTTCTTTACCACTAGTGCCACCTGGGAAGCCCATCACCTTGAGAGTATCAGGCAGCAAATATATCATATCCCCAAGGTATAAATAATGCAGAAGGTCTATTCAAAGCAAGAGTGACTAAAATATCTTGAAGATCTCTTTCTTTATCCAGCCTCCATTCATAGGGTAGAAGCTTGACCTCTGTCATGTTACACCAAGAATACTGGAGCTCTGATTTAAGTAGCCTCAGTTCAAAGGATGAAGTTTCTGTGCCAAGAGCGATAATATCATTGGCTACTGTGCGTACCCAGAAACCTGCTCCTAAATCAGAGGTGTCACATAGAGAACTGAATCACAGGTTTTGCTTAGAATGAAAAGTGTACTGTAACAGAGAGCTCCAAGTGAACTGTATATCGAACAAAGTGTGGAGCTAACTGTCGACCAAATAGAAGTTTACCAGAGAGAAGTAGAGAAGGAGACATCTAAGAAATGCCTTCTCTGGGTTTGAACAAGCATAAAAAACTGGCCTTAAAGATGATCTTTGTAAATGAGACCAAAAAAAATTTTTTTATATCTGTTGCATTTCAAGACATATTATTTTTTAATTTATTGTTTATTGAGATAACACTGGTTTATATTATGCAAATTTTATGAATACATTATATTTCTACTTCTGTATACACTGCACAGTGCTCACCACTGAAAGTTTAGTTTCCATCATGATATAATTGATCTCCTTAACCCATTTCACCCTCCACTCCCCCACCTCTTTCTCTCTGATAATCACTATTCTCTCTCAGTATCTACATGTTTGTTTTTGATTGGTTTGCTTTGCTTACTTATTTTGGTTTTTGCTTGTTTGTTTTTTGTATTCCACATATGAGTGAAGTCATACATTATTTGTCTTTCTCTATCTAATTTATAATTTCCTTGAAGTCCATCCATGTTATCACAATTGGAAATTTCATCTTTTTTATGGTTGAATATAATTCTATTCTATATATACACTGCATCTTCTTTATCCATCTGTCAGTGGGCCTTTAAGTTGTTTTTCTATCTTGGTTATTGTAAATAGTACTGTGGTGAACATAAGGGTGTATCAGTTCAGTTCATTTCAGTCACTCAGTTGTGTCCACTCTTTCAAACCCATGAATCACACCACACCAGGCCTCCCTGTCCATCATCAACTCCCGAGTTCACTCAGACTCACGTTCATCGAGTCAGTGATGCCATCCAGCCATCTCATCCTCTGTCGTCTCCTTCTCCTCCTGCCCCCAATCCCTCCCAGGATCAGAGTCTTTTCCAATGAGTCAACTCTTTGCATGAGGTGGCCAAACTACTGGAGTTTCAGCTTTAGCATCATTCCTTCCAAAAAAAATCCCAGGGCTGAACTCCTTCAGAATGGACTGGTTGGATCTCCTTGCAGTTCAGGGGACTCTCAAGAGTCTTCACCAACACCATAGATCAAAAGCATCAATTCTTCAGTGCTCAGCTTTCTTCACAGTCCAACTCTCACATCCATACATGACCACAGGAAAAACCATAGCCTTAACTAGACAGACCTTAGTTGGCAAAGTAATGTCTCTGCTTTTGAATATGCTATCTAAGTTGGTCATAACTTTCCTTCCAAGGAGTAAGCGTCTTTTAATTTCATGGCTGCAGTCACCATCTGCAGTGATTTTGGAGCCCCCCAAAAATAAAGTCTGACAATGTTTCCCCTGTTTCCCCATCTAAGGGTGCATATATACTTTCAATTAGTACTTTCATATTCTGTGGTAAATACTGAGAAGTGGAATGACTGAATCATACACTGGCTCTGTTCTTAATATTTTGAGAAATATCCATAAGTTTTATAGTGGCTAAGCCAATTTGTATTCTCACTGAAACTCTCTGTTTCCTTTTCTCCACATCCTCACCAATACTTGTCATTTCTTGCCTTTTTGATAATAGCCATTCTAACAGGCAGGAGGTGGTATCTCATTGTGACTTTGATTTGCATCAATTTGTGATGTTGAACATCTTTCATGAGCCTGTTGGCTGTATGTCTGTCTCCTTTGGGAAAATGTATAATCAAGTTTTTGACCACTTTTTTTATTTCACTCATTTATTGTTGAAACACACACTCTTGTAAATGTAAAAGAAAAACCAGTGATGGAAGCAGAGAAAAAGTAAGCCTTTAGAGCTTACATTTTTTAAAGAATGATTTTTAATCGGAGAATAGTGGCTTTACAATGTTGTGTTGGTTTCTGCTGTACAACATGAACCAGCTATAAGTACACATATGTCCCCTCTTCTAAGACCTCTCTCCCAGCCCCGCCATCCCAGCCCTCTCAGCATGGACCTGGGTTCCCTGTGCTAAACAGCCACTTTCCACTAGCTAGCTATTTTACACATGATAGAGTATATATGTCAACTCTACTCTCTCAGTTTGTCTTCCTCTCCTTCATCCTCTGTGTCCACAAATCCTTCTGTGTGTCTCTTTGCCCATTTTTTATTTGAGTTGTTTGGTTTTATATTGTTGATTTATATGCATCATGCATATATGTGGATATTGTCCACCAAAAGGACAAATTTAATTAGATTAGAATGTAGAATAATATATGTCCCAGAATTTGTAGAAAATGATACAACAAGAATTACTGGAGGCAATTCCTGAGTAGTGAATCTTACAGTCAACAAATGTTGTTCAGTCACTCAGTCTTGTCCAACTCTTTGTGACCCCATGGACTGAGGCACACCAGGCTTCCCTGTCATTCACTATCTCCTGGATTTTGCTTAAACTCATGTCCATTGAGTCGATGATGTCATCCAACCATATCATCCTCTGTCACCCACTTCTCCTCCTGTCTTCAATCTTTCCCAGCATCAAGGTCTTTTCCATAAGTCAGCTCTTCACAGTAGGTGTCCAAAGTATTGGAGCCTCAGCTTCAGTATCAGTCCTTCCAATGAATACTCAGAGTTGATTTCCTTTAGGATTGGTTGGTTTGATCTCCTTGTAGTCCAAGGGACTCTCAAGAGTCTTCACCAACACCACAATTCAAAAGCATCAATTCTTCAGCACTCAGTCTTCTTTATGGTCCAACTCTCACATCCATACATGACTACTGGAAAAACCATAGCTTTGACTATATGGCCTTTTGTCAGTGAATGATGTCTCTGGTTTTTAATACACTGTCTACGTTTGTCATAGGTTTTCTTCCAAGGGGCAAGACCATCTGTCAAATCATCTATCAGTGCCTATATCAGTACATCTTACATAATACAAAATATTGTATATATTATACATATTGCTAACACTAGACATTAAAAATGAAAATATAAAAATATATAAAAATGAAATGATGAGAAAAAGAAATTCATATTTATTTACTGGTATAAGGATTCTTGTATTGATAATGAAGAAGTAGCAATATGATTGATTTATGAGACTGTGTACTCAATTTAGTTGCTTCATGGTAGTGCAACCTACACAATTAATGAATGAATCATTATAAACTTTTATTACATAGAGTATTATAGTCATATTCACAATACAGCATTAGAAACATTGTTATTTTTTTTAAAAACCCACCTACCTATGATGTTCTCATGTAGTTTCTCTAATTATTGGAGAGTGACCCACACATACAATGCATGCATGCTCATTAACTGAGTCAGGTACAGTTATTTGCAACCCCTAGACTGTCACCTGCCAGGCTCCTCCATCCATGGGATTCTCCAGGAAAGAATACTGGAGTGAGTTGCCATTTCCTACTATAGGGAATCTTCTCAACTGAGGGATCAAACTTGCGTCTCTTGAATCTCCTGCATTGTCAGGCAGATTCTTTACCACTGAGACACCTGGGAAGCCCACCAATACTGTACCATACTGTAATACACAGTGTATTGCATTGACAAAAAGTTTATTCAGGTTTTCATAACAGAGTACAGAAAAACCCAAATGAATTTTTTGATCAACCCAGTAGTAGAAGGGTTCATGTCATAAAAGAAATCAAACGCAGTCTTTAATAATTGGAGTCCTTCTGCCAAATTGCCTAATGTCACTTGTCTCTGGCACTGCTTCTTCTGTATCTCCTTCCTAGTCATCTGGCACTGATTGAGAGCCACTCATCTCCATCAAATCTTCTGTTGATTCTTTTGTTGTGGTATTTATCAGTTCTTTAATTTCTCCAACATCCATTTCTTGAAACACTTTACCCACTTCACCACCTTTGTTTGTCATATCTTCAATATCTTCATGATTTTCTTGATTGGCTCTGTTGTCAATCATGTGAAGTCATACACAACATCTTGAACCAGTTCTCCAGCAGGACTTTACTATTTCAGGATTGATGGCTTTCACAGATTTTCTATAACAATGATGGAATCTTCAATGGTATAATCCTTTCAGACTTTCATGATCTCTCTATCAGGTTTCTCTTCCATATCACTGACAATCTTTCACTAAATTATCATGTGTAATGAGCCTTAAAGATCCTTACACCCCCTGATCTAGGGGCTGAATTAGAAATGTTGTGTTCAGGGGACAAGTAGACACTTTTGGTGTTTAACTCTTGGGGTTCCGGGTGGCCTGGGACATGGTCCTATATTAAAAAAAAAAAAAAAAAATTTAAGACAGACATCTCCTGCAAGGTGCTTTCAAAAGCATCAGTGGAACCAATTCAGGAGAAAGAAGTTACTCATCTAGTCTTTCTTGCTTTTCAAAAAGAGACTGGCAGCTGCAATTTATCTTTTCCCTTTAAAACTTGGGGATTAGTAGTTTTATAAATAAGGATATTCTTGATCATAAACCTAAACACATTTGCACAAAACAGTAGGGTAAGCCTATCCATTCCTGCCTTGAATCCTGGGACTCACTTCCTTCCCCTTCTAATAAGTATCTTCTGTGACAGTTTCTTCACAGAATAGGGCACTTTTCTTCTGCATTAAAAACTGGTTCAGCCAGATATCCTCTCTCCTCAATGATTTTCTTACTGGCATTTGGGAGTTCATTGGCTGCCTCTTGATCAGCAGAAGCTGCTTCCCCAATTTTCTTGACACTTCTTAAGCCAAACCTCTTTCTAAAATTATCAAACCATCCTTTGCTTTCATCAAATTCTCCAGTTTTAGTCCTTCACCTTGCTTTTCTTTTACATTGGCATATAACTTTACTTTTTCTCAAATCATATTAGGATATATAGATATGTCTTTCTCCTAGCAATCCTGCACCCAGTAAAATATGCATTTTTAATATGACATAAAGTATTTACAAAAGTACAAAATTTTCATACGTACTGCTGTAGCCACAGCAAGCTACAGCTTCACAAATTCTTTAAAAAAAAAAAAAAAGAGTCCTTACACTGGATTCATTCATCTTAAAATGGCAGGCAACCATAGCTGTAGACCTCAATCTTTAGTAGATACCTAGCAATTCAACTTTTTCTTGTAAGGTCATGACTATTCTCTGCTTCTTAAGAGCACTTCCCGCATCATCAGTGGCACTTCATAGGAGTCCTGAGATGTGTTATTTAAGGTATTGCACTAAACATAATGAAAAATTTACAAGAACTGGGAGAGATCACTTTTTATTGTGGTACCCAGTTTACTGGAAAGATTAACGGCTCACATAGAGATGATTAGTGTCCTGTAGTGTTTTAAGTGGATACTCACATCACTTGAGCTCACCACAATAGCAACAGGAGGTAACTACAAATATATTATAGTAGTACGATATGTACTACAATCAATTTCCTGTAATTATTATTTAACACTCCAATGTTACATTTTTAAAATTTCTCTCAACTGAAAATAGTGCCAGGTATGGTCTAGAGTAGTATCTATATATATTTTATGCAATCATGACATACCTAATTTTTCTTAATTATTTTCAATATTTCTAGGCTACATAGTTCATCTGTAAGTTTTTTCAAATTGTTGCAAATATTGAAAAACAACTTCTAATACATTTATTAAAACCAATTTGTGTGCAAGTGAATCTGCACATTTAAAACTAATGTTGTTCAAGGATAAGCTCTATAGTCATACACTATAATGCCAGGGTTAGGTCTTCAACATATTAATTCTGAAAAACATAATTCAGCCCATAACACTTTCTTTTCTTGTCTATTGCCTTAGCTAAGACTTCAACTGTAGTTGAAGGTTGAAAAGGTTTTGCAATGGGGACTTCCTTGCTTTGTTCCTAATTTTATCAGGAAAGCTTCTGCTTCTCACCTTAAATATGATCTTAGCTCTAGATTATCGGTAGATGTTACTTGTCAAGTTAAGGAAATTCTCTATTCCTGGCTTGCTAAGAGCTCCTTTACTTTTTATATGTTTGTACCATCACCACACATATCATTCAGTTTTAAAATGATGAGACACACCTTCTTTGCTGTCTTGTCTCATACTAATAAGTTATTATGTTCTGTATATTTTACTTATAATTTTTATTAACTTTACTTATTTTAAATGAAACAAAGATGAATGTTTTTAATGATAAAATGTGCAATTCACAAAGATAGACATCATAAAAAATTAGACCCCTTGACAACAAAAAAACAAAGATTCATAAAGCAAATACAGGAGAAACATAAGAAAAAAGAACAAAACTATATCATCATAGTGAGACATATTAACATTTCTCTAAGAATATTTTATCAACTGTAGAAAAAACAAGAATAAGAACATTCTGAAGGATGTCATTAATAATTTAGTATAATATATTTATGGAATTAATTTATATTAGTTATATCCCGCTGCTCCTGCTAAGTCGCTTCAGTCGTGTCCAACTCTGTGAGACCCCATAGACGGCAGCCCACCAGGCTCCGCCACCCCTGGGATTCTCCAGGCAAGAACACTGGAGTGGGTTGCCATTTCCTTCTCCAATACATGAAAGTGAAAGTGAAGTAGCTCAGTCGTGTCGGACTCTTCCCGACCCCATGGACTGCAGCCTACCAGGCTCCTCCATCCATGGGATTTTCCAGGCAAGAGTACTGGAGTGGGTTGCCATTTCCTTCTCTGAATCATATCCTACATAAATATAATTAGAATTTTGTATCTCATGTGTTATTAGAAGTCTGTAGGACATTTAGAAAAACTGGCAAAAAGATAAGCATTACTACATTTCAAAAAGTAAAATTCTTTTTTGTATGTATGGTTCAGTTATACATATACAAAGATGATATTTTTCTCCATTATAGGTTATTGCAAGCTATTGACTATAGATAGTTCACTGTCCTATACAATAAACCTTTCCTGCTTGTTTCATATCTATTTTTTTAATTAGAAATCTAGCATTCTACTTATACTAAGTCAAACAAATGGAATCAAAATGTCATAAATCTTTAGTTAGGCAAAAATCCATACATTTTCTAAAATATGTATTATTTATATATCTGTATACAAAAACTTTTCTACTACACTTGATAAAGGCTTGAGAAAGAACATCAGTAAAAAAGGAGATGGAGAAATTGGAAAACATAACCTAAATAAAATAGGAGCACTGAATATGAAATAGAAAAAGTGAAACAAACTATAAAAGTAAAAGATCCTCAAATAGTCCAGTTGTTTATAATATGGTTGCTCATTAGAAACATATCTGGAGCTCTGCCCAAAAATAATAATAATAATAAGCAATACCTGGGCAATTGTGTTTTTCAAAAAATTCCAAGATAAGTCTCATAATGCATCTGGATTTTATTTTTTTAATAACTTCTTTATTATGTTGTAAGTTCTTTATATTTAAAGCTCATATATCACATATATACTCATCAAACCATTTTCACCCATGTATGTATATCACGGCAAAAATTGAAATGCTTATATAATAAAAAAATAAATGTATCTTATGTATTTACATGAGAGGGAGAGGGTGGGATGCTTTGGGAGAATGGCTTTGAAACATGTATAATATCATGTATGAAATGAGTCGCCAGTCCAGGTTCGATGTACGATACTGGATGCTTGGGGCTGGTGCACTGGGACAACCCAGAGGGATGGTACATGGAGGGAGGCGGGAGGAGGGTTCAGGATGGGGAACACGTGTATACCTGTGGCGGATTCATGTTGATATATGGCAAAACCAATACAATATTGTAAAGCATCTGGATTTTAAAAAGCAATTACAGATTATTCTACTCAATGGTAGTTTTGGTGATATAGAATTTTATAATTTTTCTGTTGACCAGTCATGATACTGTGGTATTAAGTGGGTAATAGTTACATAATTGGACTTCCCTGGTGGCTCACATGGTAAAGCCTCTGTCTACAGTGAGGGAGACCTGGGTTCGATCCCTGGGTCGGGACAGTAGTAAAAGATGTTGATCAGTTTTCACAATCAATAACCAGACAAAAAATAAAAGATAATTATAATTGCAAGCCATGAAGGAAACATAATCAGCCTAACAATATAAAATAATTACATACAAGTAGGTGGGCCAAGCAGAAGGATGTGGTAAGCAGAAGTGCATACATGCACAAGTTTTCACCTACTCAGCCAGTCTGTGTCTTTTGATAGGTGCATTTAATCCATTTACATTTAATGTAATTATCCTATTATCTATTACCACTTTCCTAATTGTCTGTGGTTTATTTTCTCTGGATAGGGCTTTCCATTTTCTTGTCTTCTGCCTAAAGAAGTTCCTTTAGCATTTGTTGTAAAGCTGATTTGGTGGTGCTGAATTATTTTAGCTTTTGCTTATCTGGAATGCTTTTGATTTCTCCATCAAATCTGAAGAAGAGTCTTGCTGCATAGAGTACTCCTGGCTGTAAGTTTCTTTCGTTTCATCACGTTAAATATGTCATGCCATTCCCATCTGGCTTGTAGAGTTTCTGGTGAGAAATCAGCCTGTGATTAATGTCAGTGTGTGGCAAAACCCACTACAATATTGTAAAGTAATTAGCCTTCAATTAAAATACATAAATTTTGAAAAAAAGAAAGAAAGAAATCAGCCTGATGAGAGTTCCCTTGTATGTTGTCATTTTTCCCTTGTTGCTTTTAATATTTTATCTTTGTCCTTAATTTTTGTGAGTTTGATTACTATGTGTCCTGGTGTGTTCTTCCTTTGGTTTATCCTGCCTGGGATTCTCTCTGCTTCCTAGACTTGATTATTTCCCTTCCCATGTTAGAAAGTTTTCAGCTATTATCTCTTCAAATATTTTCTTAGGTCTTCTCTCTCTGTCTCTTCTCCTTCTGGGGGCCCCTATACTGCAAATGTTCATGCTTTTAATGTTGTTCCAGGTCTCTTAGGCTATCTTCATATCTTTTCAATCTTTATTCTATATTCTGTTTTGCGTCAGTGATTTCCACCAAACTGTCCTTCAGGTCATTTATCTCTGTTTACACCTCAGTTATTCTGCTCTGGAATCCTTCTAGTGCATTATTCATTTCTGTTTGCTTCTTCTTTAGTTCTTGTAGATCTTTGGTAAATATTTTTTGTGTCTTCTCAACCTTTGCCTCCATTCCTTTGCTGAGAACCTGAATCATATTCATTATCATTATTCTGAATTCTTTTTTCTGGAAGGTTGCCTATCTCTACTTCATTTAGTTGTTTTTCTGGGGTTTTATCTTGTACCTTCATCTGGGAGGCAGCTTTCTGCTTTTTCATGCTGATTAACTTTCTGTAATGTGGTTTTAATGTGATATTAAGAAGAGGGAGCAAGAATGCATAAAAGAATTACACAAAAAAGATCTTCATGATCCAGATAATCATGATGGTGTGATCACACACCTAGAGCCAGACATCCTGGAATGCAAAGTAAAGTGGGCGGTAGGAAGCATCACTATGAACAAAGCTACTGTATATGATGGAATTCCAGTTGAGCTATATCAACTCCTAAAAGATGATGCTGTGAAAGTGTGGCACTCAATATGCCAGCAAATTTGGAAAACTCAGCAGTGGGCACAGGACTGGAAATGATCAGTTTTCATTCCAATCCCAAAGAAAGGCAATGCCAAAGAATGTTCAAACTACCACACAATTGCACTCATCTCACATGCTAGCAAAGTAATGCTCAAAATTCTCCAAGCCAGGCTTCAGCAATACGTAAACCATGAACTTCCAGATGTTCAAGCTGGTTTTAGAATAGGCAGAGGAACCAGAGATCAAATTGCCAACATCCGCTGGATCATTGAAAAAGCAAGAGAGTTCCAGAAAAAAACCTATTTCTGCTTTATTGACTATGCCAAATCCTTTGAATGTGTGGATACAAAAAACTGGAAAATTCTTAAAGAGATGGGAATACCAGACCACGTGACCTGCCTCCTGAAAATCTGTATGCAGGTAAAGAAACAACAGTTAGAACTGGACATGGAACAGCAGACTGATTCCAAATCAGGAAAAGAGTACATCAAGGATGCATATAGTAACCCTGATTATTTAACTTATGTGCAGAGTGCATCATGTGAAATGCTTGGCTGGATGAAGCACAAGCTTGAATCAGTTTTGCTGGGATAAATATCAATAACCTCAATATGCAGATGACACCACCCTTATGGCAGGAAGTGAAGAAGAACTAAAGAGCTTCTTGATGAAAGTGAAAGAGGAGAGTGAAAAAGTTGACTTAAAACTCAACATTCAGAAAACTAAGATCACAGCATCAGGCCCCATCACTTCATGGCAAACAGATGGGGAAACAATAGAAACAGTGGCAGACTTTATTTTGGGGGGGCCTCAAGATGATGCAGATGGTAACTGTAGCCATGAAATTAAAAGATGCTTGCTCCTTTAAATAAAAGCTCTGACCAACCTAGACTGCATATTAAAAAGCAGAGACATTACTTTGCCAACCAAGGTCTGTCTAGTCAAAGCTATGGTTTTTCCAGTAGTCATGTATGGATGTGAGAGTTGGACTATAAAGAAAATCAAGCACTGATGAATTGATGCTTTAAACTGTGGTGTTGAGAAGACTCTTGAGAGTCCCTTGGACTGCAAGGAGATCCAACCAGTCAATCCTAAAGGCAGTCAGTCCTGAATATTCACTGGAAGCACTGATGCTGAAACTGAAGCTCCACAACTTTGGCCACCTGATGCAAAGAACTGACTCACTGGTAAAGACCCTGATGCTGTGAAAGATTGAAGGTGGGAGGAGAAGGGAATGACAGAGGATGAGATGGTTGGATGCTTCACTGACTCGATGGATATGAGTTTGAATAAACTCCAGGAGTTGGTGATGGACAGGGAAGCCTGGCATGCTTCAGTCCATGGGGTTGCAAAGAGTCGGCCACGACTGAGCAACTGAACTGAACTGAATAAGATTTTGTTTTAGTCGCTGTGGGATTGTGTTTCTTCTTGCTTCTTCTGTATGCCCTCTGATGGAGAAGGCTAAGAGGCTTGTGTAAGAATTTCCTGATGGGAGGGAGTGGTGGTGGGAAAAACTAGGTCTTACTCTGGTGGGCAGGGCCTTGCTCAGTAAAGCTTTAATCCAATTATCTACTGTTGGGTAGGGTTGCACTCCCTGCCTGGTAGTTTTTTTGGCCTGAGGTAACCCAGGGTCTGTGGTCAAGTTAATGGTGACTTCCAAGAGTGTTTATGCTGAAGGGAACCTTCCCTGACAGCTCCTGCCAGTCACCCGGTCCCCGCAGTGAGCCCCTGCAGACTCATGCCTCCACAGGACACCCTCCAAGCCTAGCTGGTAGTTTTGGTTCAGTTCCCTGTGGAGTCCCTGCTCCTTTCCTCTGAGTCTTGTTGCACACAAGATTTTGATTATGCCCTCCAAGTCTGGAGTCTCTGTTTCTCCCAGTCCTTTCTTATAATCAAATCCTGCTGGGCTTCAAGGTCAGAGTCCCTGGGGATTCCCAGTCCTTTTGTCAGGTCCCCAGGCTGGGAAGCCTGAAGTACAGTTCAGAATAGTCACAATAGTGTGAGAACTTCTTTGGTATTATTGTTCTCCAGTTTGTGGAATTTGATTTTATCAGCATTGTGCATCTCACTGCTGCTGCTTCTTTGTCTTTGGACGTTGGGTATCTTTTTTTGGCAGGTTCCAGCATCCTCCTGTCGATGGTTGTTCAACAGCTAGTTGGGATTTTAGTCCTCTTGCAGAAGGGTATGAGCGCATGTCCTTCTACCCTTCCACTCCCCCATCTTGAAATGGAACCCCTACTTGTAATTTTTAAGTAAAGCTTTTAAAAATTACATTGGCATACTTCAATCCCCATCAATAACATAAGCTGATAAGCAGTTTCCCTGACTACAATCGTACGACTTCAAATATATTTTCCATGTATCCCTAAGACTTTCCTTGATTACCAACACCCACTCTCAGGCATCCAACCTTACAATCTCCATGTTTACTGCCTGCATACAATAAACAGTAAAAATTGTATGTCTAATGATCTGATTCCAACATTAAATTGTATGTTTCCTGAAGAATAAGGTTATCTGTACCCACGGCTACCACAAGATCAGAACATACTGTTGCTGATCAGTCATCAAGTCATGTCCATCTCTTTGCGACCCCATGGACCTAGCACATCAGGCCTTACTATGCCTCACCATCTCCCTGTCCCTCATCATCTCCTGGAGTTTATAGGCATTAAATAAAATTAATAGAATAAATGAAGGTACAGAGGCATAGCATGTAAATTTGGGGTCACCCTCTATTTTAGTGATTACTTATCTTCTATTGTCACCCTGTTTATTTAACTTATATTCAGACTACATCATGAGAAACGCTGGACTGGAAGAAGCACAAGCTGGAATCAAGATTGCCGGGAGAAATATCAATAACCTCAGATATGCAGATGACACCACCCTTATGGCAGAAAGTGAAGAGGAACTCAAAAGCCTCTTGATGAAAGTGAAAATGGAGAGTGAAAAAGTTGGCTTAAAGCTCAACATTCAGAAAACGAAGATCATGGCATCCGGTTCCACCACTTCATGGCAAATAGATGGGAAAACAGTGGAAACAGTGTCAGACTTTATTTTTCTAGGCTCCAAAATCACTGCAGATGGTGACGGCAGCCATGAAATTAAAAGATGCTTACTCCTTGGAAGGAAAGTTATGACCAACTTAGATAGCGTATTCAAAAGCAGAGACATTACTTTGCCAACAAAAATCCGTCTAGTCAAGGCTATGGTTTTTCCTGTGGTCATGTATGAATGTAAGAGTTGGACTGTGAAGTTGGACTGTGAAGAAGGCTGAGTGCCAAAGAATTGATGCTTTTGAGCTGTGGTGTTGGAGAAGACTCTTGAGAGTCCCTTGGACTGCAAGGAGATCCAACCAGTCCATTCTGAAGATCAGCCCTGGGATTTCTTTGGAAGGAATGATGCTAAAGCTGAAACTCCAGTACTTTGGCCACCTCATGCGATGAGTTGACTCATTGGAAAAGACTCTGATGCTGGGAGGGATTGGGGGCAGGAGGAGAAGGGAATGACAGAAGATGAGAT
The DNA here is from genome assembly GCF_032452875.1 of Bos javanicus. Taxonomy (NCBI): domain Eukaryota; kingdom Metazoa; phylum Chordata; class Mammalia; order Artiodactyla; family Bovidae; genus Bos; species Bos javanicus. The sequence goes on from NC_083872.1 coordinate 60,134,367, forward strand.
GGCTGTGGCATCACTGACTCGATGGACGTGACTCTTAGTGAACTCTGGGAGTTGGTGATGGACAGGGAGGCCTGGTGTGCTGCATTTCATGGGGTCACAAAGAGTCAGATACGACTGAGCAACTGATCTGATCTGATCTGATCTTCTATTCTTTTATTAGATATTTCTTACATAATTACTATAGGAACAATTATCAAAGTTCATTCAAGGGAATGATTGCCTCAACAAATTTGATATCTCTGTCTCCCACTTTGATTTTTTTAATTAGTGTCCGGGAACAAGCAGGTCCTCAGAGCACTCCCCAATGCCTGACAAACTCAATATACAATTTCCCAAGTTCATGTATGTAATGAAAATTATTTATCGTTTGTTTCTCCTTATTATTACTTCCTTTTGATAGAACATGTATAAAATAGCTTATTCAACTGAAAATTCACAAATGATTGTAAAAATTAGTAAACAGAAACCTCTGAAATAAAGTTGGAAACTAAAAGTCGGGGACTTTCACAACTACACCAAAAGCAGAGCCCAACTGTAAAGAAAAAGACTCCTCTACTTTCTTGTCAAGGACTCAGCCAATGAAAAGTCAAGGGCACTTTTTTCACTACAGCACCAGTCAAAGCTTAAAGACAATACACAACATGAGAGTCGTAAGACAAATTTTATTTGGGATAAAATGAGGGACTGTAGTCCAGGAGACAGAATCTCAGATAGCTCTGAGAAACTACTCCAAAGGTGGTCAATATATATGTGATTTTGGTGAAGCAGGAGTACATGCAATCAAGCACATATTCTTTGCAGAAGGTTTCTACTACTCACAAGGAGCAGTCATCACCATGAAGGATTTTAATGCTTTTTCTAGATATGAGGAGATACAAGAATTGGGCTCATCAAATCAGCTCCTGAAAATATCAAAGTATCTTAAGACTTATTCTGCCAGTTTTTCCCAGAGCACATAATACCTCATTTCTGCTCTCTACCCTGAACTCCTTTCAGGGGTATTGAAAATCAGCAGCTGTACCAGCATGTGATTTAAAATCCTTGTAGAGGTAGATGGCATATGCCAGTTTGTAGTTGACATGATCAATCTTTATTTTTTCTTCTTTAAAAGAGTTCTCCTTCATTTGTCATTCGAGAATTTGCATGTGTCTTGCCCTGGTGGCAGACCTTGAATTGCAACTCTGTGCTTCTCCTCCACGTTTGCTAGAGAAATATCTGTCAGTCTATTTGTTTCAGATCAACATTTCAGTGGACTTCACAAGAGCCTGAGAAGACTCCCAACAGTTCTAGGACTGGTGTGCAAATAGGTCCAATATCCTCATTTGAGTCATTGTTGTTTACTGTTTTTCTCACCAACCCTGGGGTTTGAAGGATGTCTTACTTCTGGAATTGAGCTTTCACCCTCTTTGCATTTGAAGCTCTCCTGGCTTTATTTGGGATCTATTTAAAACTTTGCCTTTCTGGTTAAGGTGTTGCTGTTAGGCTAGTAGTTGTTTGGCACTTTGATGTGATTTGAGATCAGACTATTTCATGAAACTGACTAGCCTTCAGCCTGTACTCTGCAGAACAGTGGCTGCTCCTTCTAAGGTGGCTAGCCTTCAACCCATTCATTCAGGAACAGAGGTGTTTTTTCTGTGAAACAATGTTGGGCTTTTCAGCCTTTGATCTAGTTCTTTTGAAAAGCTACAAGATTACTCTTCTTACCTAGCAAAGTCTCAGCCAGTGAAAAGCCATGGTCATGTGCACAAGAGCTTTCCAAAGTTCCTCTTCCTTTTTATATAACTGCTCTCCTTCCTTTGGCATGCAGAGACTTGCATGTGGCTCATCATGAATACAGACCACACATTGCAATTCTCTGATGATCCCGAAGTCCCAAAGTCTGCTCAGTCAAGTCCGACTCTTTGGCATCTGCTGATCTAAAAGTTTGGATCCCAAAGTCTGCTCAGTCAAGTCCGACTCTTTGTGACCCCATGGAATGTAGCATGCTAAGCTCCTCAGTCCGTGGAATTCTCCAGGGAAGAATATTAGAATGGGTAGCCATTCCCTTCTCCAGGGATCGCCCTGACCCAGGGATTAAACCAGGGTCTCTTGCATTGCAGGTGGGTTCTTTACCATCTGAGCCACTAGGAGTTGTGTGTAAGAGAAGGAGCCATTCCAAAGACTAAACTAAACAAAATAACTGCTTAAGCACTATAATAATATATAAAAACAGTGTTCTGCAGTATGCCATAAATAGAAACCAGGTTTTTGAAATAAAATGTTATTTGAGATTAGTATGAAGATTCATCTTGAAAAATGTATCTGCAATGTCCAGAGCATCTCCAAAATCCAAGATATTTATGTTTGACAATGCTGCTGCTGCTCCATTGAAGACTTCAGTAAGTGACTAAGTCACTAAGTCATTTCTGTCGTGTCTGACTCTGTGCAACCCCATAGACGGCAGCCCGCCAGGCTCACCCATACCTGGGATTCTCCAAGCAAGAACACTGGAGTGGGTTGCCATTTCCTTCTCCAATGCATGTAAGTGAAAAGTGAAAGTGAAGTCACTCAGTCATGTCTCATCTTCAGGGACCACATGGACTGCAGTCTTCCAGGCTCCTCTGCCCATGGGATTTTCCAGGCAAGAGTACTGGAGTGGGGTGCCATTTCCTTCTCTGATGACAATGCTAAGATGGGGAAAAAGTACCATATGGAAATAATACACTACCTTTAAAAAGCTTTTGATAATATTTCTATGATACTGAGGAGAATACTTTCATTGATGACCAGAGGAGTACAAAATAAACAGACACCACTCATTAGTGGAAGAGAAATAATAATCACAGAATAGTACTTTTCTTCTCCAAAAGTTTGTTTAGAGCTTCTTTGACATCTTTGTTTCTCAGAGAGTAAATCAGAGGATTCAGCATGGGAGTGAGTAGGGTGTAACACAAGGAGGCCACTTTACTGAGCTCAGGAAATGTGTCAGGAGTGAGATACATAAAAAAGACAGCACCATACAGTACACTCACGACTCCCAGGTGGGAGCTGCAAGTGGAGAAGGCTTTCTTACGCCCTTCAGTGGAGGGTATCTTTAGAACTGTGGACACAATGTACAAATATGAAATAACAATAACTATGATCGTAGGCAAGGTAATGAGGCCAGATAAGGTGAAAGAAACCATTCTCCGGATGAAGAGGTCAGAACAAGATAGTCTTTGAAGTGGGCGAGTGTCACAGTAAAAATGGTCAATGGCCCGAGAAGCACAAAAGGATAAAGTAAATGTCATGCTGGTCTGAAGAATTGAACTGATACAGCCAAAAAAATAGGAACCAGCCACCAACTGAGCACAGAGACGTGTTGACATCTGGACAGTGTAGAGGAGAGGATTGCAGATGGCAATGAAGCGGTCATAAGCCATGACTGCCAGGAGAAACCCCTCGGTCACAATGAAGAGGGCGAAGAGAAAGAGCTGGGTCACACAGCCTTCATAGGAGATGGACTTTCTCTCAGACCAGAAGTTGCTCATAGCCTTGGGTGCAATAACAGATGAATAGATGAGATCGATGAAGGAGAGGTTGCCTAGGAAGAAATACATTGGTGTGTTCAGCTGGGGATCAGTTATAATAATGACCATCATGCCATTATTATAACTTCATTCCCTAGAAGGATCATGGCATAGACAAGCAGAAAAAGTAGGAAGAGGAGAATGTGGAGCTCTGGGCGGACCCTGAAGCCTACAAGAATGAAGTCAGTCACGTCTGAGTAGTTGCTTGTTCCCCTGTCACCCATGGCAGAAACCTGCAGAGAGGTACAAAGAAAAATAAGCAAATGAACTCTTGGTTGTCATCCTCTTTACCAATCATCTTACTGTATTAGAAGTCATGAAACTGTTCTAAAATCATTATTTATTTTTACCTTAAAAGTTACTAATTTATACAAGTGGTGAAATTAGATCTTTTCCTTCTGAATCTAATGCAGTGTCTTCCCACCAAATACCTTTCACAGTGCATGAAGCACTTCTGTATATATTTCCAACTCATGATTTATGTAATAAATGTAATGTCAGGAAATAGTGATTGCAAGAGAGCACAAATATTTCAATAAATGACATTTTGGAAGCAATTTTGGAGTCTGAGTTTGGAGATAAGGGCTTCAGTAGTCTACTTTAGGAAAACTTAGCTTGGCAGACATAGAGTACCAGCAGACACAAAGGAAATGATTGAATTTTAAGATACCTAAAAAGTGCAATTATTTTTTGTGGTTAATGGAAACCATGGATTCTGATATAATGTGTATAGTCACAAAGAAAAAGTTGTGCACAACCAAACACAAAAATTATCAGCACTTGTATGCTAGAAATTCTCCAGATGAGCCTCAAAATTTGCTTCATAAAAACAATTTTCCTTCATTTCCTCAACTGACAGGTCATAGTAAAGAAAGAGACTTATTCTGTCTAGATAGAATTATTTAGAAATGGATACTGAACAAAAGAGACATAAAGAAGAAATTGTTGATTGCATTCTTATTTACCTGGAATATAACTTTCACAGTCCTCATTAGTTTATTTACTAGACACTTCAAATAAGATCACTCTTCTCCTCAGGGCTTTATATACATGAATCTGTGTAGACAACAATAATAGCAAACATTATGTGGCATCTTTTATAGACAACTTCTCTAAATGCTTTCATAATAGCTCATTTAATACATACAACAATAATATGAGGTGAGTGTTATTGTATTCCCCAGTTTACAGTAAGGTAAATGAAGTACCAAGAAATAAAATATGTTGAAGGACACCTACTAGGCTCAGACTTGAAATCTGAAGCCAGGAAATCTGGTTCCAGAACCCATGCTCTAATCACTGTGTGATATCTATCACCTTTTTCTTTGATAAAGAAATATGAGAGAAGTTTAATATTTTAGTGAGGAACAGATGACTTTTAGTAAAATAGTATGATGTTGTCTTGATATAATTTTGTTATTCACCAGATCCATCAAAAATTAAATATGAAGATAATTATATTATAAAGGGGCAAGTTTTAAATAGATCAGAGTTAGGGTCTTGGGAGTATAAATTATTTAGACAGTGAAAGGAAACACTGTAGTAGTTGTAAAATGTTTTTTGAAAAATAATGTATCTTATTTATATTTCTTTAAAATCCTGCCTAGAACCAAGGGACCAGATTACTTTAATTTTTGAGATTTATTCCTATCAAACTCATTCTAATGTTAATAAGTTTACAGCTAAAAACACTTATATCTGGAAAACAGAGTGTTTTTCCCAGAGTATTCAATAAACAAGTAGTCAGTTGGTGATTTATTATTTGTCAAAAATCACATGCTTTCAAATGTACTCTTACCTTATATTGTTTGGTAATTTGTCATGTTCTGTAAAAAGAAGTAGCAGAATTCTGATGTTTTGTCTTGTTATTGTTTTAATTTTAGAAAGAGTAAACAAATTTAATGACTATGTTACAAAAATAATTTTAAAAATCATTATGTCAAAATAAAATGAAGCCCTTTCCTCTCAAAATTTCCAAATACATGTTCATTTTCCCAGTTTCATATTCTTCCCTTAGAGAAAATAGCCTTATTTTTCTTACTGCTTTATGTAAACTACTAAACTTTCCTTTAGTAGTTGACATTGGAAAAAGTCATGGTCCTTTGTAGAAGACAAACAAATGTTTTTTCCAGTGATCCTTGGTTAACTCTGAAATGCTTGCAGGAATTATATTCTGTAGTTATGCAAAGTGAATCTGAGGAATCAATCAATAGGGTAGTTCCTCTTCTGCATTCTCTAGTGTTTGAATGCTTTTAGGAAGCAAAAATAGATTATCTTAGACATCCATGTAGAAGTCCTGAGTCATCTGGAATCTCTGATAATCTGCTCAAATAAAAGCAACAGTTTTCATAATGGCTTTGGCATAACAGTACAAATTTTTATAATTGTAGCATTGAGCTTTTCTTTACCATCTGGGATATAGTCCTCCTGGGAAAGAAAGAAGTATAAATTTATTATTAAGATGTCTAGACTCCAGAGTCAAGACCCATGAGGAACATACAGACTCCAGACTTAGAAAAGAAGAACAGAAAGAAATTGGGGGTGGGAGTGTGTGGAAGCAGCCTAGGTTTAATAGGAGTCAGCCTACATACAAGAGCTGTTTTCTTGTGAGAATCCTTTGGGAAGGACCAAAAAGATCTTTTTTAAAATCATCAATCCAAAAAAAGACATATCTGAGTCAGAGTTCTAAAACACAACTCCTTGCATCTAAAAATGCAGCTCAACTCATTATTTTTTCTCGAACACTTTATTGAGAAATAATTAGTGTGAAATAAACTGTATTCACTGAGTATACATTTCTGTGAGTTTTGCCTGTTTTATACATCAATGAAACCATCACCATATCAAGACACAGAGCATTTCCATCACCTCCAAGAGACTTATCATGCCCTTTTCTAAATATGCCTGCTTCCAACTCCATTTTCAGGTAACCAGCGATATGATTTTTTTTTTTGCGTATAAATATGTTTGCATATAGTATGCACCCTTTTCTCTCAGGTTTCTTTCACTGAGTAAAATGATTTGAGATTTATTCATTTTGTAATATCTATAAGTAACTCATTCTTTTTATTGATGAGTATTCCATTTACATATGTACCAAATTTTGCTACTCTTAAATCTTGGGCAATTGAGGTGTTTTCTGATTTCAGATATTGTGAATAAAGTCAATATAAATATTCACACACACTTATTTGATCAAGGACCCACTTCCTTCCTCTCCTCTCTCAGCACAGCATAACTTTCCTCCACTCAAACAAGTGCAGGAAAAAATACACAGATTTCTCTTCCCCTAGGTACCAGACAAAGGCTATCATATTGCCCAGAGAGTTAAGTTGCTTTATTCATGTCTACCTGTTTTCAACTCAACGGACTGTAGTCCACCAACCTCCCCTGTCCATGGGAGTCTCCAGGAAAGACTACTAGAATGTGTTGTTGTGCCCTCCTCCAGGGGATCTTCCCAAGCAAGGAATCGAACCACTCTGTTGTCTCCTGCATTTGCAGATGGATTCTTTACCACTAGTGCCACCTGGGAAGCCCATAACCTTGAGAGTATCAGGCAGCAAATATACCATATCCCCAAGGTATAAATAATGCAGAAGGTCTATTCAAAGTAAAAGTGGCTAAAATATCTTGAAGATCTCTTTCTTTATCCAGCCTCCATTCATAGGGTAGAAGCTTGATCTCTGTCATGTTACACCAAGAATACTGGAGCTCTGATTTAAGTAGCCTCAGTTCAAAGGATGAAGTTTCTGTGCCAAGAGTGATAATATCATCAGCTACTGTGCGTACCCAGAAACCTGCTCCTAAATCAGAGGTGTCACTCAGAGAACTGAACCACAGGTTTCTATTAGAATGAAAAAGGTACCATAACAGAGAGCTCCAAGTGAACTGTATTAGAACAAAGTGTGGAAAAGTTCAAGTATAACTGAATTCTGAAACTTAAAAATAATTTGGTGGTAAGCAATGAAGTAGAGATGGTTGGCTCAATAAGAGCAAAAAGCTAGCTGTCGACCAACTAGAAGTTTACCAGAGAGAAGTAGAGAAGGAGACAGCTAAGAAATGCCTTCTCTGGGTTTGAACAAGCATAAAAAATTGGCCTTAAAGACGATCCTTGTAAAGGAGACCAAAAAAAATTTTTTTTATATCTGTTGCGTTTCAAGACATATTATTTTTAATTTATTATTTACTGAAGTAACACTGGTTTATATTATGCAAGTTTCATGAATACATTACATTTCTACTTCTGTATACACTACACAATACTCACCACTGAAAATTTAGTTTCCATCACCATATAGTTGATCTCCTTAACCCATTTCTCCCTCCACTCCCCCACCTCTTTCTCTCTGATAATCACTATTCTCTTCTCTGTATCTACATGTTTGTTTTTGATTAGTTTGCTTTGCTTACTTATTTTGATTTTTGCTTATTTGTTTTTTGTATTCCATGTATGAGTGAAGTCATACGGTATTTGTCTTTCTCTATCTAACTTATAATATCCATGAAGTCCATCTGTGTTATCACAATTGGCAAGGTTTCATCTTTTTTATGGTTGAATATAATTCTATTCTATATATACACCGCATCTTCTTTATCCATCTGTCAGTGGGCCTTTAAGTTGTTTTTGTATCTTGGTTATTGTAAATAGTACTGTGATGAACATAAGGGTGCATATATCTTTTCAATTAGTACTTTCATATTCTTTGGTAAATACCGAGAAGTGGAATGACTGAATCATATGCTGGCTCTGTTCTTAATATTTTGAGAAATATCCATAAGTTTTTACAGTGGCTAAGCCAATTTCTATTCTCACCAAAACTCTGTTTCTTTTTCTCCACATCCTCACCAATACTTGTCATTTCTTGCCTTTTTGATAATAGCCATTCTAACAGGCAGGAGGTGGTATCTCATTGTGACTTTGATTTGCATTAATTTGTGATGTTGAACATCTTTCATGAGCCTGTTGGCCGTATGTCTGTCTCCTTTGGGAAAATGTATATTCAAGTCCTTTGACCACTTTTTTTATTTCACTCACTTATTGTTGAAACACACACTGTTGTAAATATAAAAGAAAAACCAGTGATGGAAGCAGAGAAAAAGTAAGCCTTTAAAGAGCTTACATTTTTTAAAGAATGATTTTGAATTGGAGAATAGTGCTTTACAATGTTCTCTTGGTTTCTACTGTACAACATGAACCAGCTATAAGTACACATATATCCCCTCCTTCTAAGACCTCTCTCCCAGCCCCGCCATCCCAGCCCTCTCAGCATGGACCTGGGTTCCCTGTGCTAAATAGCCACTTTTCACAAGCTACTTATTTTACACATGATAGAGTATATATGTCAACTCTACTCTCTCAGTTTGTCTTCCTCTCCTTCATCCTGTGTCCACAAGTTCTGTATGTCTCTTTGCCCATTTTTTATTCGGGTTGTTTGGTTTTTTTATTGTTGAGTTATAGGCATCATGCATATATGTGGATATTGTCCACCAAAAGGACAAATTTAATTAGATTAGAATGTAGAATAATATATGTCCCAGAATTTTTAGAAAATGATACAACAAGAATTACTGGAGGCAATTCCTGAGTAGTGAATCTTACAGTCAACAAATGTTGTTGTTCAGTCACTCAGTCTTGTCCAACTCTTTGTGACCCCATGGACTGCAGCACGCCAGGCTTCCCTGTCATTCACTATCTCTTGGATTTTGCTTAAACTCATGTCCATTGAGTTGATGATGTCATCCAACCATATCATCCTCTGTCACCCACTTCTCCTCCTGTCTTCAATCTTTCCCAGCATCAAGGTCTTTTCCATAAGTCAGCTCTTCACAGTAGGTGTCCAAAGTATTGGAGCCTCAGCTTCAGTATCAGTCCTTCCAATGAATACTCAGAGTTGATTTCCTTTAGGATTGGTTGGTTTGATCTCCTTGTAGTCCAAGGGACTCTCAAGAGTCTTCACCAACACCACAATTCAAAAGCATCAATTCTTCAGCACTCAGTCTTCTTTATGGTCCAACTCTCACATCCATACATGACTACTGGAAAAACCATAGCTTTGACTATATGGCCTTTTGTCAGTGAATGATGTCTCTGGTTTTTAATACACTGTCTACGTTTGTCATAGGTTTTCTTCCAAAGAGCAAGATTATCTGTCAAATCATCTGTCAGTGTCTGTATTAGTACACCTTACATAATACAAAATATTGTATATATTATACATATTGCTAACACTAGACATCAAAAATGAAAATATAAAAAGATATAAAAAATGAAATGATGATGAGAAAAAGAAATTCATATTTATTTACTGATATAAGGATTCTTGTATTGATAATGAAGAAGTAGCAATATGATTGATTTATGAGACTGTGTACTCAATTTAGTTGCTTCATGGTAGTGCAACCTACACAATTAATGAATGAATCATTATAAACTTTTATTACATAGAGTATTATAGTCATATGCACAATACAGCATTAGAAACATTGTTATTCTTTTAAAAACTCACCTACCTATGATGTTCTCATGTAGTTTCTCTAATTATTGTACAGTGACGTACACAGACAATGCATGTCATGTCCAATTATTTGCAACCCCTGGACTGTCACCCGCCAAGTTTCGCCATCCATGGGATTCTCCAAGAAAGAATACTGGAGTGAGTTGCCATTTCCTACTATAGGGAATCTTCCCAACTGAGGGACTGAACCAGCGTCTCTTGCATCTCCTGCATTGGCAGGCAAATTCTTTACCACTGAGACACCTTGGAAGCCCATCAACACTGTACCATATTGTAATTCATAATGTATTACATTCCCCAAAAAGTTTATAAAGGTGTTCATAACAGAGTACAGAAAAACCCAAATGAAATTTTTGGTCAACCCAATAGTAGAAGGGTTCATGTCATGAAAGAAATCAAAAGCAGTCTTTAATAATTGGAGTCCTTCTGCCAAATTGCCTAATGTCACTTGTCTCTGGCACTGCTTCTTCTGTATCTCCTTCCTAGTCATCTGGCACTGATTGAGAGCCACTCATCTCCATCAACTCTTCTGTTAATTCTTTTGTTGTGGTATTTATCAGTTCTTGAATTTTTCCAACATCCGTATCTTGAAACACTTTACCCACTTCACCACCTTTTTTGTCATATCTTCAATATCTTCATGATTTTCTTGATTGGCTCTGTTGTAAACCATGTGAAGTCATGCACAGCATCTTGAACCAGTTCTTCAGCAGGACTTTACTGTTTCAGGATTGGTGGCTTTCACAGATTTTCTATAACAATGATGGCATCTTCAATGGTATAATCCTTTCAGACTCTCATGATCTCTCTACCAGGTTTCTCTTCCATACCACTGAAAATCTTTCCCTAAATTATCATGTGTAATGAGCTTTAAAGATCCTTACACCCCCTGATCTAGGGGCTGAATTAGAGATGTTGTGTTCAGGGGACAAGTAGACACCTTTGGTGTTTAACTCATGGGGTTCTGGGTGGCCAGGGACATGGTACAGTATTTAAAAAAAAAAATTTAAGACAGACCTCTCCTGCAAGGTGCTTCCAAAAGCATCAGTGGAACCAAGTCAGGAGAAAGAGGTTACTTGTCTAGTCTTTCTTGCTTTACAAAAAGAGACTGGCAGCTGCAATTTATCTTTTCCCTTTAAAATTTGGGGATTAATAGTTTTACAGATAAGGACATTCTTGATCATAAACCTAAACACATTTGCACAAAACAGTAGGGTAAGCCTATCCATTTCTGCCTTGAATCCTGGGGCTCACTTCCTTCCCCTTCTAATAAGTATCCTCTGTGACAGTTTCTTCAATGAATAGGGCACTTTTTTTTTTTGGCATTAAAAACTGGTTTTTAAAAATAAAATAAAATTTAAAAAAAAAAAAAAAACTGGTTCAGCCAGATATCCTCTCTCCTCAATGATTTTCTTACTGGCATTTGGGAGCTCATCTGCTACCTCTTGATCAGTAGAAGCTGCTTCCCCAATTTTCTTGACACTTCTTAAGCCAAACCTCTTTCTAAAATTATCAAACCATCCTTTGCTTTCATCAAATTCTCCAGTTTTAGTCCTTCACCTTGCTTTTGTTTTACATTGGCATATAACTTTACTTTTTCTCAAATCATATTAGAATATATAGTTATGTCTTTCTCCTGGCAATCCTGCACTCAGTAAAATATGCATTTTTAATATGACATAAACTATTCACAAAATTTTCATACCTACTGCTGTAGCCACAGCAAGCTACAGCTTCACAAATTCTTTAAAAAAAAAAAGTCCTTACACTGGATTCATTCATCTTAAAATGGAAGGCAACCATAGCTGTAGACCTCAACCTTCAGTAGATACCTAGCAATTCAGCTTTTTCATGTAAGGTCATGACTATTCTCTGCTTCTTAGGAGCACTTCCTGCACCATTAGTGGCACTTCATAGGAGTCCTGAGATGTTGTTATTTAAGGTATTGCACTAAACATAATGAAAATTTTACAAGAACTGGGAGAGATCACTTTTTATTGTGGTGCACAGTTTATTGGAAAGATTAATAGCTCACATAGAGATTATTAGTGTCCTGTAGTGTTTTAAGTGGATACTCACATCACTTGAGCTCACCACAATAGCAACAGGAGGTAACTACAAATATATTATAGTAGTACGATATGTACTACAATCAATTTCCTGTAATTATTATTTAACACTGCAATGTTACATTTTTAAAATTTCTCTCAACTGAAAATAGTGCCAGGTATGGTCTAGAGTAGTATCTATATATATTTTATGCAATCATGACATACCTAATTTTTCTTAATTATTTTCAATATTTCTAGGCTACATAGTTCATCTGTAAGTTTTTTCAAATTGTTGCAAATATTGAAAAACAACTTCTAATACATTTATTAAAACCAATTTGTGTGCAAGTGAATCTGCACATTTAAAACTAATGTTGTTCAAGGATAAGCTCTATAGTCATACACTATAATGCCAGGGTTAGGTCTTCAACATATTAATTCTGAAAAACATAATTCAGCCCATAACACTTTCTTTTCTTGTCTATTGCCTTAGCTAAGACTTCAACTGTAGTTGAAGGTTGAAAAGGTTTTGCAATGGGGACTTCCTTGCTTTGTTCCTAATTTTATCAGGAAAGCTTCTGCTTCTCACCTTAAATATGATCTTAGCTCTAGATTTTTGGTAGCTGTTACTTTTCAAGTTAAGGAAATTCTTTATTCCTGGCTTGCTAAGAGCTCCTTTACTTTTTATATGTTTGTACCATCACCACACATATCATTCAGTTTTAAAATGATGAGACACACCTTCTTTGCTGTATTGTCTCCTAATGAATTATTATGTTCTGAGTATTTTACTTATAATTTTTATTAACTTTACTTATTTTAAATGAAACAAAGATGAATGTTTTTAATGATAAAAGGTGCAATTCACAAAGATAGACATCATAAACCATTAGACCCCTTGACAACAAAAAAACAAAGATTCATAAAGCAAAAACAGGAGAAACATAAGAAAAAAGAACAAAAATATATAATCATAATGAGACCTATTAATATTTCTCTAAGAATATTTTATCAACTGTAGAAAAAAACAAGAATAGGAGCATTCTGAAGGATGTCATTAATAATTTAATATAATATATATTTGTGGAATTAATTTATATTAATCATATCCTGATGCTGCTGCTAAGTCGCTTCAGTCATGTTTAACTCTGTGTGACCCATAGATGGCAGCCCACCAGACTCCACCGCCCCTGGATTCTCCAGGCAAGAACACTGAAGTGGGTTGCCATTTTCTTCTCCAATACATGAAAGTGAAAAGTGTAACTGAAGTAGCTCAGTAGGTCCGACTCTTCCCGATCCCATGGACTGCAGCCTACCAGGCTCCTCCGTCCATGGGATTTTCCAGGCAAGAGTACTGGAGTGGGTAGTCATTGCCTTCTCTGAATCATATCTTACATAAATATAATTAGAATCTTGTATCTCATGTGTTATTAAAAGTCTGTAGGCCATTTAGAAAAAACTGGCAAAAAGATAAGCATTACTACATTTTAAAAAGTAAAATTCTTTTTTGTATGTGTGGTTCAGTTATACATATACAAATATGATATTTTTCTCCATTATAGGTTATTGCAATGTATTGACTATAGTTCCCTAGCTATACAATAAACCTTTCCTGCTTGTTTCATATCTATTTTTTTAAATTAGAAATCTAGGATTCTACTTACTAATTTAAACAAATGGAATCAAAATGTTATAAAATTTTAGTTAGGCAAAAATCCATACATTTTCTAAAATATATATGTTGTACACATTATTTATATATCTGTATACAAAAACTTTTCTGCTACACTTGATAAAGGCTTGAGAAAGAACATCAATAAAAAAGGAGATGGAGAAATAGGAAAACATAACCTAATTGAAAGAGGAGCACTGAATATGAAATAGAAAAAGTGAAACACCAATACAGTATACTAACGCATATATATGGAATTTAGAAAGATGGTAACAATAACCCTGTGAATGAGACAGCAAAAGAGACAGTGATGTATAGAACAGTCTTATGGACTCTGTGGGAGAGGGAGAGGGTGGGAAGATTTGGGAGAATGGCATTGAAACATGTAAAATATCATGTATGAAACGAGATGCCAGTCCAGGTTCGATGCATGATACTGGATGCTTGGGGCTAGTGCACTGGGACGACCCAGAGGGATGGTATGGGGAGGGAGGAGGGAGGAGGGTTCAGGATGGGGAACACGTGTATACCTGTGGTAGATTCATTTTGATATTTGGCAAAACTAATACAATTATGTAAAGTTTTAAAATTAAATAAAAATTTTTTAAAAAAAGTGAAACAAACTTGATAAAAGTAAAATATCCTCACATAGCCCAGTTGTTTTTAACATGGTTGCTCATTAGAAACATAGCTGGAGCTCTGGCCAAAAATAATAATAATAACAATAAGCAATACCTGGGCAGTTGTATTTTTTAAAAAATTTCAAGATAAGTCTGATATGCATTTGGATTTTAAAAAGCAATTACAGATTTTTCTATTCAATGGTAGTTTTGGTGATATAGAATTTTATAATTTTTCTGTTGACCAGTCATGATACTGTGGTATTAAGTGGGTAATAGTTACAAAAACAGGCTTCCCTGATGGCTCAGATGGTAAAGCCTCTGTCTACAATGCAGGAGACTGGGTTCGATCCCTGGGTCGGGACAGTAGTAAAAGATGTTGATCAGTTTTCACGATCAATAACCAGACAAAAAATAAAAGATAATTTTAATTGCAAGCCATGAAGGAAACATAATCAGCCTAACGGTATAAAATGTTAATGCTAATGCTAAGTCACTTCAGTAGTGTCCGACTCTGCGCGAGCCCATAGATGGCAGCCCACTAGGCTCCCCTGTCCCTGGGACTCTCCAGGCAAGAACACTGGAGTGGGTTGCCATTTCCTTCTCCAATACATGAAAGTGAAAAGTGAAAGTGAAGTCGCTCAGTCGTGTCCGACTCTTAGGACCCCATGGACTGCAGCCTACCAGGCTCCTCCATCTATGGGATTTTCCAGGCAAGAGTACTGGAGTGGGGTGCCATTGCCTTCTCCAACAGTATAAAATAATTACATACAATTAGGTGGGCCAAGCAGAAGGATGTGGTAAGCAGAAGTGCATACATGCACAGGTTTTCATCTGGTCAGCCAGTCTGTATCTTTTGATAGGTGCATTTAATCCATTTACATTTAATGTAATTATCCTATTTACCTATTACCACTTTCTTAATTGTCTGTGGTTTATTTTCTGTGGATAGGGCTTTCCATTTTTTTGTCTTCTGCTTAAAGAAGTTCCTTTAGCATTTGTTGTAAAGCTGATTTGGTGGTGCTGAATTATTTTAGCTTTTGCTTATCTGGAATGCTTTTGATTTCTCCATCAAATCTGAAGAAGAGTCTTGCTGCATAGAGTACTCCTGGTTGTAAGTTTCTTTCATTTCATCACTTTAAATTGTCATGCCATTCCCATCTGGCTTGTAGAGTTTCTGGTAAGAAATCAGCCTGTGATTCATGTCAATGTATGGCAAAACCCACTACAATACGATACTGGATGCTTGGGGCTGGTTCACTGGGACGACCCAGAGAGATGGTATGGGGAGGGAGGAGGAAGGAGGGTTCAGGATAGGGAACACATGTACACCTGTGTAGATTCATTTTGATATATGGAAAAACCAACACAATATTGTAAATTTTAAAAAGAAAAGAAAAAGAAAAAAATATTGTACAGTAATTAGCCTTCAATAAAAATAAATAAATTTTGAAAAAAAGAAAGAAAGATATCAGCCTGATGAGAGTTCCCTTGTATGTTGTCATTTTTCCCTTGTTGTTTTAATATTTTATCTTTGTCTTTAGTTTTTCTGAGTTTGATTACTATGTGTCCTGGTGTATTCTTCCTTTGGTTTATCCTGCCTGGGATTTTCTCTGTTTCCTAGACTTGATTATTTCCCTTCCCATGTTAGAAAGTTTTCCGCTATTACCTCTTCAAATATTTTCTTAGGTCTTCTCTCTCTCTCTCTCTCTCTCCTCCTTCTGGGGCCCCTATACTGCAAATGTTCATGCTTTTAATGTTGTTTCAGGTCTCTTAGGCTATCTTCATATCTTTTAAATCTTTATTCTATATTCTGTTCTGAGGCAGTGATTTCCACCAAGCTGTCCTTCAGGTCATTTATCTCTGTTTACACCTCAGTTATTCTGCTCTGGATTCCTTCTAGTGCATTATTCATTTCTGTTTGCTTCTTCTTTAGTTCTTGTAGATCTTTGGTAAACACTTTTTGTGTCTTCTCAACCTTTGCCTCCATTCCTTTTCTGAGAACCTGAATCATATTCATTATCATTATTCTGAATTCTTTTTCTGGAAGGTTGCCTATCTCTACTTCATTTAGTTGTTTTTCTGGGGTTGTATCCTGTACCTTCATCTGGGAGGCAGCTTTCTGCTTTTTCATGCTGATTAACTTTTTATAATGTGGTTTTAATGTGATATTAAGAAGAGGGAGCAAGAATACATAAAAGAATTATACAAAAAAGATCTTCATGATCCAGATAATCATGATGGTGTGATCACTCACCTAGAGCCAGACATCCTGGAATGCAAAATCAAGTGGGCATTAGGAAGCATCACTATGAACAAAGCTACTGGAGGTGATGGAATTCCAGTTGAGCTGTTTCAAATCCTAAAAGATGATGATGTGAAAGTGTTGCACTCAATATGCCAGCAATTTGGAAAACTCAAACAGTGGCCACAGGACTGGAAATGGTCAGTTTTCATTTCAATCCCAAAGAAAGGCAATGCCAAAGAATGTTCAAAGTACCACACAATTGCACTGATCTCATATGCTAGCAAAGTAATGCTCAAACTTCTCCAAGCCAGGCTTCAACAATACATGAACTGTGAAATTCCAGATGTTCAAGCTGGTTTTAGAAAAGACAAAGGAACCACGGATCAATTGCCAACATCCGCTGGATCATGGAAAAAGCAAGAGAGTTCCAGAAAAATATCTATTTCTGCTTTATTGACTATGCCAAAGTCTTTGAATGTGTGGATACAAAAAACTGGAAAATTCTTAAAGAGATGGGAATACCAGACCACCTGACTTGCCTCCTGAAAATCTGTAGGCAGGTAAAGAAACAACAGTTAGAACAGAATATGGAACAGCAGACTGATTCCAAATCTGGAAAGTAGTATGTCAAGGATGCATATTGTCACCCTGATTATTTAACTTATATGCAGAGTACATCATGTGAAATGCCTGGCTGGATGAAGCATAAGCTTGAATCACGATTGCTGGGAGAAATATCAATTTCCTCACATATGCAGATGACACCACCCTTATGGCAGAAAGCAAACAAGAACTAAAGAGCTTCTTGATGAAAGTGAAAGAGGAGAGTGAAAAAGTTGGCTTAAAACTCAACATTCAGAAAATGAAGATCACGGCATCTGGCCCCATCACTTCATGGCAAACAGATGGGGAAACAATAGAAACAGTGGCAGACTTCATTTTGGGGGGCTCCAAGATCACTGCAGGTGGTGACTGCAGCCATGAAATTAAAAGATGCTTGCTCCTTGGAAAAAAGCTCTGACCAATCTAGACAGCATATTAAAAAGCAGAGACATTATTTGTCAACAAAGGTCTGTCTAGTCAAAGCTAAGGTTTTTCCAGTAGTCATGTATGGATGTGAGAGTTGGACCATAAAGAAGACTGAGTGCTGAAGAATTGATGCTTTGAACTGTGGTGTTGGAGAAGACTCTTGAGAGTCCCTTGGACTGCAAGGAGATCCAACCAGTCAATCCTAAAGGAAATCAGTTCTGAATATTCCTTGGAAGAACTGATGCTGAAGCTGAAACTCCAATACTTTAGCCACCTGATGAGAAGAACTGACTCATTGGAAAAGACTCTGATGCTGGGAAAGATTGAAGGTGGAAGAAGGACGACGGAGAGTGAGATGGTTGCTTGGCACCACTGACTCGATGGACATGAGTTTTAGTAAGCTCCAGTAGTTGGTGATGGACAGGGAAGCCTGGCATGCTGCAGTCCATGGGGTTGCAAAGAGTCAGTAATGACTTAGCAACCATATACCCAATGAAAGCAAGAATCTGATGGACCAATAGTGTGACCGTCTGAATTGTAATTATGGCTTGGGTAATTCAAAGACTGCAAGAAGCTGTTAGTACTTCTGACAAATTAAAGCAAAAATTGAGCTCAGATCTTTAAATTCTGTTTCTATAGGGTACTTGTCACCATAACAAGATAATGTCCTATAGTTAACAGCTGCAGAGATGAAACTGCTGAAAGCTAAATCCACAGTATCAATTTTTGGCTTGCCGAACACAAAACATGTTTATTCATCCCTTCAATTTCTCTCATAAAATTAACTGAAGATTCCTGGTTTGTGAAAGTGAAGTTGCTCAGTCAAGTCCGGCTCTTTGTGACTCCATGGGCTGTAGCCTAACATACTCCTCTGCCATGGGGTTTTCCAGACAAGAGTCCTGGTTTGTAACATTACTCAAAACATTTGAAAATTCTGACATTTTGGAAGCTACCTCAACCACCTTTGCAGAAGGAAGCAGACCTACCTCCCTAAGAGTTATTCCCTGCTCAATTTAAGATGCTGCTACTCCTTTATCTGAAGAAGTTTCCTTGAAGGAAGAAGCTACAGTTCCCCTTTCCACTCCTCATTTTCATTCTATGAGCTCACTTATTAGTGCAAGAACATGAATACTGTCCCAAGGCAGATAGAGAATTTGTATAAGACTGGCTAAAATTTTTGATTATTTTTTGGATACATATTGGCAAAAGTGCTTTGAGGTGAATGAATTTTAGGGCTCCTTTACTTGAGAGGGAGGGAGATACTTGACAGAATTCTTACTCAACCAATATTTGACAATTAGTGTGCTAGCTAATGTAAATAAGTTGAAGTCTAATGTTTGGTTGAGATGACAAGTGTAATTTATTAACTAATACCAGATATTAAATGAAATTAATACACTAGAAACACTTTGGGAAAAGTATAGAAAAGGAAATTTAATATCTTTAGGAGACAGTAGTGCTAGAGTGGCACTACTGGCTAGGTGCCCCGAGGTGTTCCTTTACCAATGACAAAGCAAACAGCCAGAAATTTTAAAAGCAGCTGTGATACTTCTCTCTAAGGATATTGGTGGCAGACATTAAGGTGAAAGTGGCCTTTCTAATATCAGTGAGAATCGAGGAGTGAGAGTGTTCAGATTATGGCTTCAGACTGAGAGAGCAAAGAAAGATTTGGTTAACATAGTAGTAGCAACTTATTAGTTCAAAAATGAATGTGGTATAGTAATATCCACCTAGGGGTAGCTAATCATAAGTTATCTAGGAATAAAATAAGTGGACCCTCTTTAGAGAGAGCAAAAGACAGAGAGACAAAAAGAGAGAGGCATTGGATAAGATCAAAAGTTGACCTGAGCTACCACAATTCAGATAATGCCCATCTCCCAACTCTTAGACTTGAGTTGAGTCACAGAGAGTCAGTGGAATGAAGATGTGACTAAGATGTGAACTGAAATCACTGAATTCACTCTTGAATAAGATGTGAACTGAAATCCTTCCAAAACCTTCCAAATGTTTTGATGACTAATTTTCAAATGACTGAACACTGAAGAAAATGTTTGGAGAACACTCCAAACATTGGAGTTATAGAGCTATTTCTTGGGCTTCCCTGGTGTCTAAGTGGTAAAGGATCCACCTGCTAATGCAGGAGACATGGGTTCCATCCCTGGGTCAGGAAGATCCCTTGGAGAAGGAAATGGCAACCCACTCTACTATTCTTGCCTGGAAAATTCCATGGACTGAGGAGCCAGGAGTACTATAGTCCATGGGATCATGAAAGAGTGGAACAAGACTTAATGATTAACAACAATAACAGCAACAACAACAGAGCTATTTATTAGATCCTGTCTCAGAACTATCCAGCAGAGGAACAAAGAACTTGAAATTTTTGAAGTAAAACTTTCTAATAGTGTGACATTTGACAAGTTTGAATCCTACTTGAAGACTCTTGCCTATTTTTCACATTCTAACTTCCTAGAATGCTGCCAAGGGACTCACCCTCTCCAGCCCTCTCATTGTGTATATGCAGCTGGAGAAAAAATAAAAAAAAAAAATGTATGTGTCTAATTATTTATCTTTTGCTTAAATTATCCAAAGTTCATTTATGTAGGTTGCCACTAAAGACACCCAAGTATAAGACATGCAATTGAGAAACCCAATACCAGTCATCACAATGCCAAACAATGTGAATAAATGTTTCCACACTGATAAGGAAAAAAAAACTATTTCTAAAATCTAGAAGTCATATTCAGTAAAAGTAAGAACTATGAAATTTCAGTTCAGTTCAGTCATTTAGTTGTGTCCTACTCTTTGAGATCCCATGGACTGCAGCACGCCAGGCTTCCCTGTCCATCACCAACTCCCAGAGCTTACTCATGTCCATTGAGTCGGTGATGCCATCCAACCATCTTATCCTCTGTCGTCTCCTTCTCCTTTAGCTTTCAATCGTTCCCAGCATCAAGGTCTTTTCCAGCAAGTCAGTTCTTCTCATCAAGTGGCTAAAGTATTGGAGTTTCAGCTTCAGCATCAGTTCTTCCAGTGAATATTCAGGACTGATTTCCTTTAAGATTGACTGATTGGATCTCCTTGCTGTCCAAGGGACTCTCAAGAGTCTTCTTCAACACCTCAGTTCAAAAGCATCAATTCTTTGGCACTCAGCCTTCTTTATGATACAACTCTTCCATCCATACATGACTACTGGAAAAACCATAGCTTTAACCAGACAGATCTTTGTTGGCAAAGTAATGTCTCTGCTTTTTAATATGCTGTCTAGGTTGGTCATAGCTTTTCTTCCAAGGAGCAAGAATCTTTTAATTTCATGGCTGCAGTCAACATCTGCAGTGATTTTTGGAGCCCAAAAAAATAAAGTAGGTCACTGTTTCCATTGTTTCCCCAACAATTTGCCATGAAGTGATGGGTCCAGATGCCATGATATAGTTTTCTGAATGTTGCGTTTTAAGCCAAATTTAGTCTTTGATTAAAGTTTTTGGGGGGCAGTTATCTTGTTGTTGTATTTTTTTTTTTTACAGTATTATAATAGTTAAGAAATTATGTTGACCTTCAGTATACCTTGTTTGGAGAAATGTCTGTATAGGTTTTCTGTCCATTGTTTAAATTTTTATTTAATTTTTAATTGAAGGATAATTTCTTTATAGAATTTTGTTGTTTTATGTTAAAGAGCAACATGAATCAGCCATAGGTGTACATATGCTTCTGCCCATTTTTTGATTGGGCTGTTTGTTTTGATGATATTAAGCCACATGAGCTATCACTTATATGCTGAAATGTATACCTGTGGCGGATTCATTTCGATATTTGGCAAAACTAATACAATATTGTAAAGTTTAAAAATAAAATAAAATTAAAAAAAAACAATAGAATGCAAATGAACTTATTTACAAAACTGAAACAAACTCACAGACTTAGAGAAAGAACTTATTGTTACAAGAGGGGAAGGATAGGGGAAAGAGAGTGGGAGGGATAGATTGGGAGTTTGGGATGAACACTTTTCTATATTTAAAACAGATAACCAACAAGGACCAACTTGTTTGGTACAGGGAACCGTGTTCAGTATTACGTAGCAACCTAAATGGGAAAATAATTTGAAAAAGAATATTTTTAAAAAAGAAAATGAAATCTGTACTTCAAGTTAAAAAGAAAAAAGAAATGATTGAAATGGAGTCCTTTTTAAGTTCCAGGATACCTTGCTTCTTTCTTATCCCATCCTTTCCCTCTTCTTCCCCTCCCTCCCTGCCCAGCCCTTAACAGTAAGAAGCTTTGTCTTCAATTATATAATAGCGTTCACACACTCAAAAATTTTTATTGATTTTATGACTTATACTGGTATTATGGGATGGGATAAAGTGACATATACTCAATTCACAAGAGTAACAGTCCAATATCAATTCAAATTTCAACATTTTTGCAATATCTAATCAGTTCAGCTACTCCAATTACTACAACAATTTAAACCTCATAATAAGAGTTAAAACTATCCTAAGGAAAACAAATGGAGCATACTTTGGGTGCTTGTCCAACAGATGTTTAATTTAGTAATTTTAACTTATATTTATGAATATTTTAATTATCATTTGAAATTATCTGAGTCAGATAATCTTAGCAGTCTGGCAATAGAAAACATTATTATAAATGTCCTCACCAAAGTTCAATGCACTAAGCATTAGGTAAACATTAGCAATCCAAAAAATTTAAAGACAAAATGTAACACATAGAATTATAGGACAATCAATATATGCACATGTCCCAAAACTTGTAACCGGGAAGAAGAGACAGAGCGTTGCGGAGGAGAGTGTTTGAGACATCTAATGCAACCTTCTGCCTCTCAAGATCATATCACTATTGAGAGACTTCTCCGTGTAAATACAGACTTTGTATTCCCTCAAAGTAACGACTTATGATGTACATGATGGAGAATACAATTTTCAGACTCCCTTGGAATGTGACGGTGTTTCATAATCCATGCAACATTGAAAAAGGAAACGGTTTGTCAATAAAGGCCAACAAAAGGTTGATACGACATCAGGTGGTTCTGATGGAATCTCGATGGCACACATAATGAGAGAAATATAAATTAGGCACTACTTTTCATATAAGGCCTGTGAAACCAGAAAAAAATTTTACCAAGAATAATGTTTATGACAATTAGAAGAAAGTAAGGGAGAGCTTAATTTAACACCTTTGAAAGCATTCTGCCTTGATTTTCATCTTTCCTAGGTTTCTTCCAACATCTGGCATGGTTTAAGCAATGCCACTTTGAAGGTTATACTTTGGAATACTGTAATCTGTTATAGCTGCAAAATGAAAAATATAATCCACCAGACTAAAATCTAAAGCAAATTAATCTAGGCCTTATTGTTAGTCAGTATTTTGTTGCCTTTTCCAAATAGTCTTTAATCACTCACACTTGTTAGATACATCAAAGAGTGACATTCTAAGGGTATCAGATATGCAATAGAAATAAGTAAAACTGAAACCTAAAAAAGGTATTTTCCAGACTTATAATAATCAATGCCAAAGATCAGTTTCCCAAGCTGATGTGAATTCACATTTCCCTCTTAAATGATATTTTTCTGAATATCAAGAAAAATGGCAGCATCTGAGCATCAAGAGAATGGTAGATTCATCAGTTTAGGGAGAAAGATAAATATAACCTTGATTTATTAAGTCACTTAGCTTCTCACTTTGTCTATTCAATAAGAATATTCATTCCTCAAATCTCTTACCCTAATCAACATTAACCCATGAAGATGTTTGCCTTTGTGCATTCATCCAAGGAGGTTTTGCTATCTTAAAAGCAGAAAACCAGAAGACCTTATCTAAGACCTATATTTTAGGTTTTCTCAATGCCAAGTGTACGGACAAAATTTAATTATATTTTATTTCTTAGGATTAGTTCTTGCCTAGAATTTAATATTGTCCTGACTTAGGCATTGTAATTTCTTAGCTAAAGCATTACTTACATCAACTGTAAAAATGGTAACTCTGGCACAACTTTCTCTAGAACTTGGCTTCCTAAGTTTAATATCTATCAGACTTATGTGATGCTGCTTTAACCCGCCTTCCCTTCTCAACTGACATCTGATATTTAGAACTAATCACATTTTAAAATTACCCCCATTTTAAAATTACCCCATATTCAAATAACCCAAAGATATTCATACAGAGACAAATACACACATGTGTGCACACAAACAGGTATGTACATTTACATATAACCCAACTATCCGTAGAGCTTATTATAAAGGCGTAAGATATTTTTATCTGTGATTTTCAAACTGACTTTATTTCAACTGAGTGTTTTCATTAATTGCATGTGTGTGTGTGTGTGTGTGTGTTCAGTCACTCAGTCATGTCTGACTCTTTGTGGCTCCATGGACTGTAACCTCCCAGGCTCTTTTGTCCATAAGATTTTCCAGGCAAGAGTACTGGAATGGGTTGCCATTTCCTACTCCAGGGGATCTTCCTGACCCAGGGATCAAACCCACATCTCTTGCATCTCCTGCATTGGCAGGTGGATTCTTTACCACTAGCACCACCTGGGAAGCCCTCCGTTAATAGCATAGTCACTACCGATAATTTGTATTACCCAAAAGATAGAGGACATGTGCTGTAAAACATCATAAATATCATAAAATGTTCCTATCATATGGGAGAAAAGTAGGATGACCACGCCATTCAAGGAAAACCAAACAAATGTCATAATTTAAACCAAATTAATGCAATCTTCCCATGTTCATTTTTATTTGGCCCCTATTTACTTCAACAGAAGCCACTGTTTATGTAACCTTTCCTTTTTCCTTTCATCATATATGCATGTCCTCACATCTTTGGCATGACGTTAAAAACAAAACGCAACACTAGCATTTATAGTTATTTGCATATAAAACAGTTGGGTCACACAGTTTCCAAATAAATCCTTATACTTAGATATTTTCTAAATTTTACGTAGGTATACTTGGAAGAGAAACAACAATATTTTATTCTTCTCTATTTACATATATATTATTGCCTGGAGAGTGAAAAATATATCTCTTTATAGAAATGCAATAAATTTTCATGGCTGTCCAAAACTTTCAGATTTAACGTTGCCTTGTGGGAAAGTGAAAAGTAAATAGTGAAAAGTGAATTTGTAGAATTTTTATAGGATATTATTAATGCTGTTGAATAAAACTGTTAAGGTTTTTGGTTTTGCTTTGGTTTGAGAAACAACTTGAGCTTTAAATGTATAAGTCTAGAAGATTTGGAGAACAAAATCAAAGGATGCAAGAAAAAGTAAAAGTGGAAGCATATTTAAAGTAAAACTTTTTCTTCCATACGACTTTTCTCATCGCATCTTTAATATCCTTATTTCTTAGAGAGTAGATTAAAGGGGTTTAGCATAGGTGTGAATAAAATGTAACATACTGAAGCCACTTTATGAAGTTCTGGGTTACTTGGTGGTGTGAGATACACAAAGGAGACAGTGCCGTAAAGCAAACTTACAACCCCCAGATGAGAGCTGCAAGTGGAGAAGGCTTTCTTCCTTCCTTCACTGGAGTGGATCTTTAAAACTGTGGACACAATATACATGTAAGAGACTACAGTAACAACTATCGTGGGCAAAATAATAAGAATAGTCAAACTAAGTGATACCATCTTATTCATAAAGACATTGGAACACGAGATCTTCTCAATTGAGTTTGAACCACAGTAGAAGTGATCAATGACTCGAGAGGCACAGAAAGACATTAAAAATGTTACACTGATTTGAAGGATGGAACTGACCCAGCCACAGAGATAAGAACCAGCCACCAGCTGGATACAGAGACTTCTTGACATGCGGACAGTATAGAGAAGTGGGTTGCAGATGGCAATGAAGCGGTCATAAGCCATGGCTGCTAAGACAAAGGCCTCTGTTACCATGAAAAGTGCATAAAGAAACAGCTGAGCCACACAACCTGCAAAGGATATGGTCTTTTTCTGAGACAGGATGTTGACCATGGCTTTGGGTACAATAACAGTGGAGTAGGAGAGGTCAATGATGGAGAGATTGCCTAGGAAGAAATACATTGGTGTGTTCAGCCGGGGATCAGTCACAATGATGCCAATCATGCTAAGGTTCCCCAGAAGGACCATCCAACAAACAATCAGGAAAAATAGGAAAAGGAGACTGTGGCGCTCTGGACGGACCCTGATACCTACAAGAATGAAGTCAGTCACTTCTGAATGGTTGTCTCCTCCCTTGTCACCCATGGCAAACTTCTGTTTAAAGGCATAAGAGAAAGTCAGCAAAGTTTCTACTCTTTAGCTAGTATCACAAATAACACTTTACATCTAAAAATACTTTATAATTGACATAATATTTTCATATCCATTATTCCATTAAGCTTACACATATGGCAAAAGAAATATGAGAGAGAGTTTGAGTTGCCCGAGGTAACACATTTTTAACATTTTGGTTAAAAATGGAATTTAGACTCAAGATCAAATATTTTGAAATCAAGTCTAGTGTTAATTTCAACACAACAGAGTTTATCAAACAAGATATTTTGTGAGATGTCATCTTTTATTTCAAAATACTAAAATCTCATAAGCTTGTACTAAGAAAAGGACACTTCCATAAATTTTATCATTAAATATTCACTTTTATATAAAATACTTTGCTTCAATTCAGTAATAAAAGATAGATGAAGGACAAGAAGCTAAAAGTACATTACAAGATAATATGAACTTTCTACACAAAAGAGCTCTTACAATTGCAAGTACATTATTAAAGAACTAAATTGCCTTACTTTGAGATCTTTTGAAATAAAATCAATTTCAACTTCTGGAACTAGTCTAATTTTATTAAAGTGAGAAAGTAAAATGTAAGTGATACCTTTATATTTTTTATCCTGTGAAGTTTATTGATACCGGTTTTCTCTATATAAATCTATCAAGACATTCACTTCACCTGAAACTTTTCCAAATGAGAGAAAGAACCAATCAAAAATGTTAACTCTGTAAAAGAATATACTAAATAGCAAATTTTACTGAACTCATAATATGATGGTTAGAGCTCAGTAGTTTTGAGAATGGAAGTATTGATTTCATGGAAGTATCCAAATTAACTTATTTGAATTTGGGTGACCTGTTAAACAATCAAGACAATTTTTGTTAATTTTAAATATTTCTATTATTTTTCTATATAACAATGCACTGATTGTCAATTAAGTTGTCTAGCAATTAAGGACAACCTTACACATCTTTTCTTCTTGATGATACCTAAACCAACTGTCATTTATCCTTTCAAAGACTTTTATGAATAATAAAAGCCAACAACTGATCCATAAAATATTTTTACCAAAATTAAAATGAATGTATACTAACAATCAAAACCTTAGAAAATATGCTGAGTTTCATTTTGAATCTCAAGATTTCCTCAATTGTTCAGTTCAGTTCAGTTCAGTTCAGTCGCTCAGTCGTGTCCAGCTCTTTGCGACCCCATGAATTGCAGCACGCCAGGCCTCCCTGTCCATCACCAACTCCCGGAGTTCACTCAGACTCACGTCCATCGAGTCAGTGATGCCACAGCCATCTCATCCTCTGCCGTCCCCTTCTCCTCCTGCCCCCAATCCCTCCCAGCATCAGAGTCTTTTCCAATGAGTCAACTCTTCGCATGAGGTGGCCAAAACACTGGAGTTTCAGCTTCAGCATCATTCCTTCCAAAGAAATCCCAGGGCTGATCTCCTTTAGAATGGACTGGTTGGATCTCCTTGCAGTCCAAGGCACTCTCAAGAGTCTTCTCCAACACCACAGTTCAAAAGCATCAATTCTTCAGCGCTCAGCCTTCTTCACAGTCCAACTCTCACATCCATACATGACCACAGGGAAAACCATAGCCTTGACTAGACGGATTTTTGTTGGCAAAGTAATGTCTCTGCTTTTGAATATGCTATCTAGGTTGGTCATAACTTTCCTTCAAGGGAGTAAGCATCTTTTAATTTCATGGCTGCCGTCACTATCTGCAGTGATTTTGGAGCCCAAAAAATTGTAATCCTCAATTGTAAGAGCTTTTATTTTGTGTTTTTTATGGTCCACAAAAAATCCCCTGGATCCTGAAACCTTCATGACTTTCTTTGCTTCTTTCATTTGTTGCTTTTCCCAATAACTTTCTCAAAAAAAAAAAAAAAAAGGAATTCCCTGGTGGTCCAGTGGTTAAGACTCCATGCTTTCACTGCCAAGGGCCCAAGTTTGATCCCTGGTTGGACAACTAAGATCCCACAAGACACACAGTGCATGGCAAAAAAAAAAAAGGCATGAAATTAATTCATGGGTAAATGGCTGAACAAAATAATATTATTCTCAGTCACTAGCCTCACTCTACTGCTAAACTACATGTGTGAAACCCATTCAAATAATTGTAATTTGGTTTTAATAGGATGTGACAGAATAAATTAAATTAAGTTTACAGGTTAACATCCATGAAGATGGTTATATTTTATCTAGAACTAATAGAATGACTCTTTTTAGGCATAAAGCTGAATGGAACATTTTCAAGCATAGGTCACCATGTATTGGTTTGCAGTCAAAAAGAGACTCAGAAAAGAAAGTACCTTTGAAATATGCTAAAATTATTTTACATGTAACTTCTTTCTGCAAAGAGTCACAGGATTAATAAACCTTGCACTTTGCTCCTGTTTAAAAAAGGAGGCAAAGAGGAAGAAGAAGGAGTAGAAGATGGAGAAGAAGAAATTTTGTTCTTAGGCCAAGTCAAATGTTACATTTTTGATGCTATATCAATAAAAGTAATATATTAATATTTCAAGGATAACCTAACCTAGCATAATATACTATAGTAATATTACATATATCACCTTTGTACAAAATTATAGTATATGGACTATGAAAAGATTCACCTCTATTCATAGAATTATAAAGAGTTCATAATAGGCAAGAAATAATCAAATTCGATCAAATAAAGGATTTTTATAATTTTGAATTCTAAGAAATGCAACAAGAGATAAAAAGATCATAGAATACACATCATTAGTAATATATTTTAAATATCAGTTATCATATCACCAGTTTGATTTAACCATGATCTTCCTTCAAGCACTGGAATATGAATTATCAAGGTTCACTTTCATCTTGATAATCTTTCACTCATGGCACATTTTGAAATTCAAGAAAACTACATTTTAATCATGTAGAAAATGTTCTTGGATGCCTTATCACGTGGCTAAAATAGGCGTGCTTTTTCTATAATTATTCTTACCTGAATGTATATTTCTATCTTGTGAACTTTTTCATGTAAAACTGCAGAGATGCAAATTCTTTGTATTTCAGTCTAGGACAAAAGATGTAGTTGAAAAATAAAAACTCTCAAAGACAATATCAAAATTAATCTCAAATATTGTTTACTCCCCAATAAATTAACAACCCTCTTAACCATGGCATGACCATGTTCTTCATTAGTGGTATTGCCTATAGGTCCATAATTTCCCATTACCTATTATTAAAGTTTGCTCTTTCTATAATACAATCTTGTTTGAAAACCTGTTGTATCTGTCTTCATGAACACTGACTGAAGATGATGGACTAGGACTCTTTTTTAGTTCTTTTAGATAATTATGGATATTTTGCTACCAAAATTGAAATAGGTGACAATGAATCTATGAAATCAAACTGCATGAAAATCTCTTACCTCCATACTGACATGCTTCACAGGCCTTAGAGTGAAGATGGGAGCAAAATGGAAATGTAAGACAAGCAACTAGACTCCCTGGTCCCTGATGAGCTACACAAATAGTAGCAGCCAGAATCCATGGTAGTCAAAGTTTTTTCCAGTCCCATGAACTATTTCAGAGAATTGCAGCAGAAAGTTTTTCAGAATTTTGGAGGAAGAAGTCCCTCTGAGAGGGGACTGAAAAATAAGTCAATTATAATTATGTACCAAGGACAAACTCCAGAACCATCCCATGAGGACTACAAAAGGAACACTCAGAGTGATTTCTTCGCTTATAGAATACTCTTGGGACTAAGTTATTTTGGACAAGACTCCTTATTAGAAAGTTTTTTCTTTAAAGTTTGCTTCTCTGTAGCAAAGTTCTATCGCTTGACTATCAGAGCTTCTTTCCAAAATTCTGCTCAGTATCTTTGTTTGATCTTCTAAATAGCATCTTTTTAAAATGTAAAAAGACAAATGCATTATTGTCACATACTCGTCTCATCTCCAGATGCAATGTCCTTATTTTCAAGTAGGATATCCTTTCAGCAGCAATTGAATTATTTTTATAATACTTTGCTAGCGTCCCTTGCCTTAGAAAGCATCACTATGAACTTGAAAGGATTCAAGTGGGCCTTAGAAAGCATCACTATGAAAAAAGCTAGTGGAGGTGATGGAATTCCAGTCGAGCTATTCCAAATCCTGAAAGATGATGCTGTGAAAGTGCTACACTCAATATGCCAGCAAATTTGGAAAACTCATCAGTGGTCACAGGACTGGAAAAGGTCAGTTTTCATTCCAATCCCAAAGAAAGGCAATGCCAAAGAATGCTCAAACTACCACACAATTGCACTCATCTCACCGGCTAGTAAAGTAATGCTCAAAATTCTCCAGGCCAAGCTTCAGCAATACATGAACCGTGAACTTCCTGATGTTCAAGCTGGTTTTAGATAAGGCAGAGGAACCAGAGATCAAATTGCCAACATCCGCTGGGTCATGGAAAAAGCAAGAGAGTTCCAGAAAAGCATCTATTTCTGTTTATTGACTATGCCAAAGCCTTTGACTGTGTGGATCACAATAAACTGTGGAAAATTCTGAAAGAGTTGGGAATACCAGACCACCTGATCTGCCTCTTGAGAAATTTGTATGCAGGTCAGGAAGCAACAGTTAGAACTGGACATGGAACAACAGACTGATTCCAAATACGAAAAGGAGTCCGTCAAGGCTGTATATTGTCACCCTGTTTATTTAACTTATATGCAGAGTACATCATGAGAAACGCTGGGATGGAAGAAACACAAGCTGGAATCAAGATTGCTGGGAGAAATATCAATAACCTCAGATATGCAGATGACACCACCCTTATGGCAGAAAGTGAAGAGGAACTAAAAAGCTTCTTGATGAAAGTGAAAGTGGAGAGTGAAAAAGTTGGCTTAAAGCTCAACATTCAGAAAACAAAGATCATGGCATCTGGTCCCACCACTTCATGGGAAATAGATGGAGAAACAGTGTAAACGGTTTCAGACTTTATTTTTCTGGGCTCCAAAATCACTACAGATGGTGACTGCAGCCATTAAATTAAAAGACGCTTACTTCTTGGGAGGAAAGTTATGACCAACCTAGATAGCATATTCAAAAGCTGAGACATTACTTTGCCAACAAAAATCCGTCTAGTCAAGGCTATGGTTTTTCCTGTGGTCATGTATGGATGTGAGAGATGGACTGTGAAGAAGGCTGAGTGCTGAAGAATTGATGCTTTTGAACTGTGGTGTTGGAGAAGACTCTTGAGAGTGCCTTGGACTGCAAGGAGATCCAACCAGTCCATTCTGAGGGAGATCAGCCCTGGGATTTCTTTGGAAGGAATGATGCTGAAGCTGAAACTCCAGTACTTTGGCCACCTCATGCAAAGAGTTGACTCGTTGGAAAAGTGCTGATCCAGGGTATTCGAAGCAGGGACGGCGTCGGCGAGGGTCAAGATACAATAGCTTCAATTAGATATTAATTAAAGATATAAAGAGTAATAGAATAAGGATAGCTCAGTAGGAAAATTCAGCGGAGAAAAGAGGCTGAGTAGCTTGGTTTACGCGGGAGACCAATAAAACTTCAAGACAAGAAGCTTGCACCACTTACATAGGCTGCAGGCGTCCTTCCGTTCTCCCGAAGGAGAGGAGATACTGAGGCCTCCCTGGTCAGATCTTAGAAGCCCAGGCATAATTAATAAGCATGGCGGGTTCCGCGCTCCAGATGGAGACTCAACCAGAGTGAGAGAGAGAGAGCAACATGGGGAGACCAGTATTTCGAGAAACTGATCCCAATTCTTTATTTTCCAGAGTCTGTTTTTATACACTGAGATGTTATACAAAAGTCATGTGGGGACAGCAGTCCTGACTTTTATTAAAGTCAGGTGCTTCACACAAATGTATACAGAGGTATTAGGGGTGTTACATCATCTTCTGGCCAGGGGGGCCTGCTGACAATTTACGACCCTCTCC
Source organism: Bos javanicus (assembly GCF_032452875.1). NCBI lineage: Eukaryota > Metazoa > Chordata > Mammalia > Artiodactyla > Bovidae > Bos > Bos javanicus. The sequence goes on from NC_083872.1 coordinate 60,166,240, forward strand.
TTGTGACAGCGGTCAGAACACTTTTTTCTCCAAGGGTGATTATTCTTAAAACAGACGCCACCCAAATAAAGTTACATTCCTATAGGGTGAGGGTGTAGTGGGTTTTAGTTAAAGAAAGAATTTACTTAGCCTAAGGTCTAACGTGATTAATATCAAAGGTTAATAGTTATTTCTTCTATATATTCATTAATGTGTGTAATGGCAGGGGATATGGAGACTTAGCAACAAACATTGGTTCAACAAATGAAAAACCCTTCACCAATACAATTAATAATCAGCCCATTATACTTATACTAATAGTTTTCTAACTTTTCTAAGGAACCTGTTTTTAGAAGGTTTAAAGCATCTCATGCCTCTCACTGTTGGGAGGCTATGAGCAATCACATGTGGCCGGACAAGCCTGTCAGGCAGGCTAGAGAACCTTCAGAGGAGTTTGTAGGTTAAAACACTCTTATCACACCCAGGAATTATTATTAACTGAAGCTCTAAGTTAACTCCTTCTCCGAAAGAGGTGGTGGGGGACAGCCCCCCGTAAAGTCAGGGGTGTAGATGAGCACAAAGTAGTGAAGTAGGCAGGGTCTGGTTATGGGGGTAGATGCTCGAGGATTTCCAGGGGCACTCCTGAGGCTTGATCCTGCCTTTGCGTATGTCAAGCCTCCTTCCTCATGACCTTTGTCACGGGCAGAGTACCTCACTCTGGCCCCCAACAGAAAAGACTCTGATGCTGGGAGGGATTGGGGGCAGGAGGACAAGGGGACGACAGAGGATGAGATGGCTGGATGGCATCACTGACTCGATGGACGTGAGTCTGAGTGAACTCCGGGAGTTGGTGATGGACAGGGAGGCCTGGCGTGCTGCGACTCATGGGGTTGCAAAGAGTTGGACACAATTGAGCGACTGATCTGATCTTCAGCAGCAACTGAATTATTTTTTAATACCTTGCTAGTGTCCCTTGCAAAAATCCCATTGCCAATATTTGATATCAGACTAGATATAATCTACCACCTTGAAATATCACTGTCTAATTATTTGTGATATATACTTCTTTTAAGGCATATGACTGAAAGTTGCTTTGCATATTTCATCTTATTAATCTATAGTCAAAAAAAGCTTTTTTATGTTAAATTTTGTTTTATTTTATTTTTAAACTTTACAATATTGTATTCGTTCTGCCATATATCGAAATGAAACTGCCACAGGCATACACGTGCTCCCCATCCTGAACCCTCCTCCCTCCTCCCTCCCCATACCATCCCTCTGGGTCGTCCCAGTGCACCAGCCCCAAGCATCCAGTATCGTGCATCGAACCTGGACTGGCAACTCGTTTCATATATGATATTATATATATTTCAATGCCATTCTCCCAAATCATCTCACCCTCCCCCTCTCCCATAGAGTCCAAAAGACTGTTCTATACATCAGTGTCTCTTCTGCTGTCTCGTATACAGGGTTATTGTTACCATCATTCTAAATTCCATATATATGCGTTAGTATACTGTATTGGTGTTTTTCTTTCTGGTTTACTTGACTCTGTATAATAGGCTCCAGTTTCATCCACCTCATTAGAACTGATTCAAATGTATTCTTTTTAATGGCTGAGTAATACTCCATTGTGTATATGTACCACCACTTTCTTATCCATTCATCTGCTGATGGACATCTAGGTTGCTTCCATGTCCTGGCTATTATAAACAGTGCTGCGATGAACATTGGGGTACACGTGTCTCTTTCCCTTCTGGTTTCCTCAGTGTGTATGCCCAGCAATGGGATTGCTGGATCAGAAGGCAGTTCTATTTCCAGTATTTTAAGGAATCTCCACACTGTTCTCCATAGTGGCTGTACTAGTTTGCATTCCCACCAACAGTGTAAAAGGGTTCCCTTTTTTCCACAACCTCTCCAGCATTTATTACTTGTAGACCTTTGGATCACAGTCATTCTGACTGGCGTGAAATGGTACCTCATAGTGGTTTTGATTTGCATTTCTCTGATAATGAGTGATGTTGAGCATCTTTTCATGTGTTTGTTAGCCATCTGTATGTCTTCTTTGGAGAAATGTCTATTTAGTTCTTTGGCCCATTTTTTGATTGGGTCATTTATTTTTCTGGAATTGAGCTGTAGGAGTTGCTTGTATATTTTTGAGATTAGTTGTTTGTCAGTTGCTTCATTTGCTATTATTTTCTCCCATTCCGAAGGCTGTCTTTTCACCTTGCTTAGAGTTTCCTTTGTTGTGCAGAAGCTTTTAAGTTTAATTAGGTCACATTTGTTTATTTTTGCTTTTATTTCCAATATTCTGGGAGGTGGGTCATAGAGGATCCTGTTGTGATGTATGTCAGAGAGTGTTTTGCCTATGTTCTCCTCTAGGAGTTTTATAGTTTCTGGTCTTACGTTTAGATCTTTAATCCATTTTGAGTTTATTTTTGTGTATGGTGTTAGAAAGTGCTCTAGTTTAATTCTTTTACAAGTGGTTGACCAATTTTCCCAGCACCACTTGTTAAAGAGATTGTCTTTAATCCATTGTATATTCTTGCCTCCTTTGTCAAAGATAAAGTGTCCATATGTGCGTGGATTTATCTCTGGGCTTTCTATTTTGTTCCATTGATCTATATTTCTGTGTTTGTGCCAGTACCATACTGTCTTGATGGCTTTGTAGTAGAGCCTGAAGTCAGGCAGGTTGATTCTTCTTTCTCAAGATTGCTTTGGTATTCGAGGTTTTTTATATTTCCATACAAATTGTGAAATTATTTGTTCTAGCTCTGTGAAGATTACCGTTGGTAGCTTGATAGGGATTGCATTGAATCTATAAATTGCTTTGGGTAGTATACTCATTTTCACTATATTGATTCTTCCAACCCATGAACATGGTATATTTCTCCATCTATTAGTGTCCTCTTTGAATTCTTTCACCAGTGTTTTATAGTTTTCTATATATAGGTCTTTAGTTTCTTTAGGTAGATATATTCCTAAGTATTTTATTCTTTCCGTTGCAATGGTGAATGGAATTGTTTCCTTTATTTCTCTTTCTGTTTTCTCATTATTAGTGTATAGGAATGCAAGGGATTTCTGTGTGTTGATTTTATATCCTGCAACTTTACTATAATCATTGATTAGTTCTAGTAATTTTCTCGTGGAGTCTTTAGGGTTTTATATGTAGAGGATCGTGTCATCTGCAAACAGTGAGAGTTTTACTTCTTTTCCAGTTTGGATTCCTTTTATTTCTTTTTCTGCTCTGATTGCTGTGGCCAAAACTCCCAAAACTATGTTAAATAGTAATGGTGAAAGGGAGCACCCTTGTCTTGTCCTGACTTTAGAAGAAATGCTTTCAATTTTTCACCATTGAGGATAATGTTTGCTGTGGGTTTGTCATATATAGCTTTTATTGTGTTGAGGTATGTTCCTTCTATTCCTGCTTTCTGGAGAGTTTTTATCATAAATGGGCGTTGAATTTTGTCAAAGGCTTTCTCTGCATCTATTGAGATAATCATATGGTTTTTATTTTTCAATTTGTTAATGTGGTGTATTACATTGATTGACTTGCAGATATTGAAGAATCCTTGCATCCCTGGGATAAAGCCCACTTGGTCATGGTGTATGATCGTTTTAATGTGTTGTTGGAGTCTGATTGCTAGAATTTTGTTAAGGATTTTTGCATCTATGTTCATCAGTGATATTGGCCTGTAGTTTTCTTTTTTTGTGGCATCTTTGTCAAGTTTTGGTATTAGGGTGATGGTGGCCTTATAGAATGAGTTTGGAAGTTTCCTTTCCTCTGCAATTTTCTGGAAGAGTTTGAGTAGGAGAGGTGTCAGCTCTTCTCTAAATTTTTGGTAGAATTCAGCTGTGAAGCCATCTGGACCTGGGCTTTTGTTTGCTGGAAGATTTTTGATCACAGTTTCAATTTCTGTGCTTGTGATGGGTCTGTTAAGATTTTCTATTTCTTCCTGGTCCAGTTTTGGAAAGTTGTACTTCTCTAAGAATTTGTCCATTTCTTCCACGTTGTCCATTTTATTGGCATATAATTGCTGATAATAGTCTCTTATGATCCTTTGTATTTCTGTGTTGTCTGTTGTGATCTCTCCATTTTCATTTCTAATTTTATTGATTTGATTTTCTCCCTTTGTTTCTTGATGAGTTTGGCTAATGGTTTGTCAATTTTATTTATCCTTTCAAAGAACCAGCTTTTGGCTTTGTTGATTTTTGTTATGGTCTCTTTTGTTTCTTTTGCATTTATTTCTGCCCTAATTTTTAAGATTTCTTTCCTTCTACTCACCCTGGGGTTCTTCATTTCTTCCTTTTCTAGTTGCTTTAGGTGTAGGGTTAGGTTATTTATTTGACTTTTTTCTTGTTTCTTGAGGTGTGCCTGTATTGCTATGAACTTTCCCCTTAGGACTGCTTTTACAGTGTCCCACAGGTTTTGGGTTGTTGTGTTTTCATTTTCATTCGTTTCTATGCAAATTTTGATTTCTTTTTTGATTTATTCTGTAATTTGTTGGTTATTCAGCAGGGTGTTGTTCAGCCTCCATATGTTGGAATTTTTAATAGTTTTTTTCCTGTTATTGAGATCTAATCTTACTGCATTGTGGTCAGAAAAGATGCTTGGAATGATTTCAATTTTTTTGAATTTACCAAGGCTAGATTTATGGCCCAGGATGTGATCTATCCTGGAGAAGGTTCCATGTGCGCTTGAGAAAAAGGTGAAATTCATTGTTTTGGGATGAAATGTCCTATAGATATCAATTAAGTCTAACTAGTCCATTGTATCATTTAAAGTTTGTGTTTCCTTGTTAATTTTCTGTTTAGTTGATCTATCCATAGGTGTGAGTGGGGTATTAAAGTCTCCCACTATTATTGTGTTATTGTTAATTTCTCCTTTCATACTTGTTAGCATTTGTCTTACATATTGCAGTGCTCCCATGTTGGGTGCATATATATTTATAACTGTTATATCTTCTTCTTGGATTGATCCTTTGATCATTATGTAGTGGCCGTCTTTGTCTCTTTTCACAGCCTTTGTTTTAAAGTCTATTTTCTCTGATATGAGTATTGCTACTCCTGCTTTCTTTTGATCCCTATTTGAGTGGAAAATCTTTTTCCAGCCCTTTACTTTCAGTCTGTATGTGTCCCCTGTTTTGAGGTGGGTCTCTTGTAGACAGCATATGTAGGGGTCTTGTTTTTGTATCCATTCAGCCAGTCTTTGTCTTTTGGTTGGGGCATTCAACCCATTTACATTTAAGGTAATTATTGATAAGTATGATCCCATTGCCATTTACTTTATTGTTTTGAGTTCGAGTTTATACACCATTTTTGTGTTTCCTGTCTAGAGAATATCCTTTAGTATTTGTTGGAGAGCTGGTTTGGTGGTGCTGAATTCTCTCAGCTTTTGCTTGTCTGTAAAGCTTTTGATTTCTCCTTCATATTTGAATGAGATCCTTGCTGGGTACAATAATCTGGGCTGTAGGTTATTTTCTTTCATCACTTTAAGTATGTCTTGTCATTCCCTCCTGGCTTGGAGAGTTTCTATTGAAAGATCAGCTGTTATCCTTATAGGAATTCCCTTGTGTGTTATTTGTTGTTTTTCCCTTGCTGCTTTTAATATTTGTTCTTTGTGTTTGATCTTTGTTAATCTGATTAATATGTGTCTTGGGGTGTTTCCCCTTGGGTTTATCCTGTTTGGGACTCTCTGGGTTTCTTGGACTTGAGTGATTATTTCCTTCCCCATTTTAGGGAAGTTTTCAACTATTATCTCCTCAAGTATTTTCTCATGGTCTTTCTTTTTGTCTTCTTCTTCTGGGACTCCTATCTTTCGAATGTTGTTGCGTTTAATATTGTCCTGGAGGTCTCTGAGATTGTCCTCATTTCTTTTAATTCGTTTTTCTTTTTTCCTCTCTGATTCATTTACTTCTACCATTCTATCTTCTAATTCACTAATCCTATCTTCTGCCTCTGTTATTCTACTATTTGTTGCCTCCAGAGTGTTTTTGATTTCATTTATTGCATTATTCATTATATATTGACTCTTTTTTATTTCTTCTAGGTCCTTGTTGAACCTTTCTTGCATCTTCTCAGTCCTTGTCTCCAGGCTATTAATCTGTGATTCCATTTTGATTTCAAGATTTTGGATCAATTTCACTATCATTATTTGGAATTCTTTATCAGGTAGATTCCCTATCTCTTCATCTTTTGTTTGGTTTGGTGGGCATTTATCCTGTTCCTTAACCTGCTGGGTATTCCTCTGTCTCTTCATCTTATTTAAATTGCTGAGTTTGGGGTGTCCTCTCTGTATTCTGACAGTTTGTGGAGTTCTCTTTATTGTGGAGTTTCCTTGCTGTGTGTGGGTTTGTACAGGTGGCTTGTCAAGGTTTCTTGCTTAGGGAAGCTTGTGTCAGTGTTCTGGTGGGTGGAGCTGGATTTCTTCTCTCTGGAGTGCAATGAAGTGTCCAGTAATGAGTTATGAGATGTCTATGGTTTTGGGGTGACTTTGAGCAGCCTGTATCTTGGAGCTCAAGGCTGTGTTCCTGTGTTGCTGGAGAATTTGCTTGGTATGTCTTGTCCTGGAACTTGTTGGCCCTTGTGTGGTGCTTGGTTTCAGTGTAGGTATGGAGGCCTTTGATGAGCTTCTGTTAATTAATGTTCCCTGGAGTCAGGAGTTCCCTGGAGTTAGGGTTTGGACTTAAGCCTCCTGCTTCCAGTTATTGGTCTTATTTTTACGGTAGTTTCAAAACTTCTCCTTCTATACAGCACCATTGATAAAACATCTACGTTAAAGATGAAAAGTTTTTCCACTGTGAGGGCCACCCAGAGAGGTTCACAGCATTACATGGAGAAGAGAAGAGGGAGGAGGGAGTTAGAGCTGACCGAATGAGATGAGGTGGAATCAATAGAAGAGAGAGCAGGCTAGCCAATAATCACTTCCTTATGTGCACTCCACAATTGGACCGCTCAGGATGTTCACGGAATTATACAGAGAAGAGACGAAAGAGGAAGGAGACAGAGGTGGCCAGGAGGATAAAAGGGGGAATGAAAAGGAGGGAGACAGATCCATCCAGTAATCAGTTCCCTAAGTGTTCTCCACCGTCTAGAACACCCAGAAATTTGCAGAGTTGCATAGAGTAGAGAGGGGTTAGGGAGGAGACACAGGCGACCTGGTGGAGAAAAAGGAGAGTCCAAAGAGGGAGAGAGCAGTCAAGCCAGTAATCTCGCTCCCTAGTGAAAAATGGGTATTGAAGATTGGGTTCTTAAAGGTATAAAATTGGTAACAAATACATAAAAGCAAAAACTAAAAATCTAGAGTAGAGTTTGGAATTTCAAAAATACAATGTTAAAGAAAAGAAGAAGGAAAAGAAAGAGAAAAAAAAAAGTCGCAGAAATTATAAAGAAAATATAGGTACAAAATTGATAACAAATACCAAAAAGCAAAAGTTAAAAATCTAGAGTCTGGAATTTCAAAAATACAATATTTAAAAAAAAGAAGAAGAAGAAGAAAAAGAAAGAGAGAAAAAACAAACAAAAGCAAACCTAGTCACAAAAATTATAAAGAAAATATAGGTACAAAATTGATAACAAATACCAAAAAGCATAAATTAAAAATCTAGAGTAGAGTTTGGAATTTCAGATATACAATGTTATATAAAAGAAGAAGAGAAAGAAAAAGAGAGAAAAAAAGTCACAAAAATTATAAAAAACATATATATAGGCATAAAATTGATAACAAATACCAAAAAGCTAAAATTAAAAATCTAGAGTAGAGTTTGGAATTTCAAAAATACAATGTTAAAGAAAAGAAGAAAAAAAAAAAAAACAAGGTCACAAAAATTATAAATAATATATATATGAAGTTTGCTTTTTAAAAAAAAAATAGGGTCTTTTTTTTTTGCAAAATAACAGTAGGTTATAAAAGTGAAAATTAAAGGAATAATAGAGGACTTAAATTTTTTTAATTAAAAAAAAAGAAAGAATGATCATAAAAATAGTAAAAAATATATCTAGGACTTTCTCTGGTTTTGTTTTGGGTATTGTGGGGTCAGTTCATTTTCAGCCAGTTCCTTGGTCTGACTTATATTTCTCAAGATCCATAGGCCCCTTCCTATGTATTCAGTTCTAACCACAGGGTTTTAATCTATTGCCTGTAGTTTACAAGGCAGTTCCCTCTGTTATAGCTTCTTCTGTTTGCTGGTCTCTTCAGTGTCTGGTTTCTGCCCTGACACAAAGAGGACGGTGGTGGACACTTTTTTTTTTTTTTTTTTTTTTAGGCTCACTTGTTCAGTCACGCTGTGGGGAGGGAGGGACGCTGCAAACAAATAACACTGGTGTGTGCTCGCAGTGCCTCAGCCACACTGGGCCTGCCTCCGCTCACGGCACGTGTAGCCTCCCTGCCCACACTGCTCAGGTCTAGGTTGCTCCGCTGGGAACCATCTGTGGCCGGCCCTGGGCTGCTTGAACCTCCCAGGTCTAAGCTGCTCAGGTTCAGGCACTCGGGTAGTCCTCAGAGGCGCAGACTCGGTTGGGCCAGCGTTTTGTGCCCTTCCCAGGTCAGAGCAGCTCAGGTGATGAGGTGTTTGGCGAGCGCGATTGCTGCGACTTACCGCCTCCCCGCCACTCTGTTATCTAGGTGTACAACTGGCACACCTTCTCAGGCGGATGTTGACTGTCCAGACCCCCAAGAAGTTTTAGTTAGCAAAGAAGCCTGCTTACAGTTTTGTAGATAATGTCTCTCTGGGGCTGCAAATGCCCCCTTCCGGCTCTGGCTGCCTGTCACTGGAGGGGGATGGTCTGCAGCCGGCTATCTCTGTTCAGTCCTTTGTTCCGTGCGCGGGCCTGGCGGTGTCTTAGGTTAGGGCTGGCTTTTAGCGTGGTAGATATCCCACAGTCTGGTTTGCTAGCCCAAATTATTTCACTCAGATAGCGCTCGGGGTATTCAGGCCAGATCCTTATTCTAAGCGATGCAGCCCGCACCGCGCTTCCCTGCCCAGCCCCCACTTGCTAATGGCGGATGCAGGCGTCTGCGCTGCTTCTCCACTGGGGGAGTTACTGTAGGGCTCGTAATCTGTGGGTTTTAATTGTTTATTTATTTTCCCTCGCTGTTATGTTGCCCTCTGTGCTTCCAAGGCTCGGCACAGATTCAGCAGTGAGAAGGTTTCCTGGTGTTTGGAAACTTCTCTCTTTTTAAGACTTCCTTCCCGGGACGGAGCTCTGTCCCTCCCTCTTTTGTCTCTTTTTTTGTCTTTTATATTTTTTACTACCTCCTTTCGAAGACAATGGGTTGCTTTTCCGGGTGCCTGATGTCCTCTGCCTGCATTCAGAAGTTGTTTTGTGGGATTTACTCAGCGTTTAAATGTTCTTTTGATGAATTTGTGGGGGAGAAAGTGTTCTCCCCGTCCTACTCCTCCGCCATCTTAGATCCTCCTCCAAAGCTTTTGTTTTTAATTCATTGAATTCTTGTATTTTCTATTCTAAAAATGATTTTTGGAGTAACTTGAAACAACAGCTGTGACAAAATAATTTATTAAATTTATTGAAAACTCAAATTATGTCAAGCATTTTTCTAAGTGCTTTCATATAAACTGCATATTTTGAACTTCAAAATAATTTTACCTACTAGCTTCAACCTCTTACATACTATTGTTATCTTTTTAGAGATATCATAGAGTAATGGAAATAAAAACAATAAAATAATGAGACCTAATTAAAGTTACAAACTTTTGCACAGCAAAGTAAACTACAAACAAGATGAAAATACAACCCTCAGAATGGGAGGAAATAATTGCAAATGATACAAGCAGCTCATGCAGCTCACTACCAGAAGAGCAACCCAATCAAAAACTGGGCAAAAGACCGATAACAGACATTTCTCCAAAGAAGATATAGAGATGGCTAATAAACATACAAAAAGATGGTCAACATTGCTCACTATTAGAGAAATTCAAATTAAAACTACAATGAGGTATCACCTCACACCAATCAAAATGGCCATCATCAAAAAATCTACAAATAATAGATGCTGGAGAGGGTGTAGAGAAAAGGGGAGCCTCTTGCACTATTGGTGGGGATGTAAATTAATACAGCCACTACGGAGAACAGGATGGAGATGCCTTTAAAAACTAGGGTCAAATAGTAGTTTTAATCCTAGTTTTTTAAGGGGTTTCTGTATTGTTCTCCTACTACTGGGTATTACCATTCTTTTCTTCAAGTATGTCTACTTTTCTAAGCAGCACACATTTCTAAATGTCTACATGAATATGTTAGGTACCAAAAAAAAAGATCTACAGTCAACAAAAAGGATGACATTAACTTAAATTTAAAAGAAAAATAGTTCTGTTTTATATATTTAAGACTGAAATCTGATGTGACCAAAATAAAAAACAAAACAAAACCCTGAATTAATATAAAATAACAAAATGGAGACTTTGAAATAGCATAAACACTATCTCTGGTGCATAGACATTCATCACATATTTATGTAATTAAAGACATCCCCAAATATGTTGAGATTATGCAGCTTGAATCACATCTGATGCAAAAAAAAAAAGTAAAAGAAAATTAATGTAACCAATAAATAAAATTAATAAATAGGCAAAGATGAATTTAAAACCTTTGCTGTAGGTTTTACCCTTAAATAGTAAAGGATAGTATTTATATAGATATATACAGAAACATTAATGTTAACAGTAGATATCTCTAGGAAATAAGCTTATTTGTATATGTGCTTTATGTTTTGAATGGGAATGGCTTTGACCCAAGATGCTATTCATTTAATAGCATTACAGTTAAAAGTAGTAATCATTTTTTAAAAGTTCCAAAAAAGTCATAGACTTAGACCTGCCTTGGAAGGCTTTCCATGATATTACCTATAGGTAAATGTACATCTATGGATGAAAATAAAGGAATGGTATATGACACTAGTGTAATGGGTATTTTAGCTGGAAGTACACACATGATAAATACCACATATCAAAGTATATTATACCATGAGGTAAAATTCACAAAAGAGTAGGTGAATACCATTCTCATAATTTATAACACAGCACATATATAAAGAGTTTGCTGAAGAGAAGATTCCTGCAGTAGTAGAATAGAACCAAGCTTTAATTTCTCTTTGTCTCAGAACTCTTCTCTCCCATCTTGTGTATGTTTCATAACATTACATAATGAGAGGGCAGGAAGGGGAAAGAACAAAATTCTTACTTGATGGGTGAGATTCATTTAATAGTATTACAATTAAAAAGTACTAATTGTGTAAAAAAGCTTATGAAAGTTGTAGACTTAGACTCACCTTGTAAGGGCTGTGATGAGCTACCTAATTGTTCACATGCCAGGTTGCTTGCTTGCCTACTCTCTCAGTTGTGTCAGACTCTTTGCAGCCCCATGGACTATAGCCTGCCAGGCTATTTCCATGCAATTTCCAGGCAAGAATACTGGAGTGGGTTGTCATTTCCTCCTCCAAGGGATCTTCCAAACCCAGGGATCAGACCCACATCTGTGTCTCTTGCATTGCAGGTGGATTCTTTACCCACTGAGCCACCTGGGACATGCCAAGTAAATCTTGGAAAAATGAGTATTTCACTAAGAGTTTTTAAGAGTTTTTCAGGAATGCTTTCCAATTCCTTGTGTTTCTCTTGGTGAGGATAATTACTTTAAATTTTTACTAGTTACTTAGTCTGGCCTCAAACCATTCAATATCACAGTAATCCAAGTCTATTCCCCAACCAGTAATGCTGAAGAAGCTGAAGTTAAACAGTTTTATGAAGACCTACAAGACCTTTTAGAATTAACATCCAAAAAAAGATGTCCTTTTCATTTTAGGGGACTGGAATGCAAAAGTAAGAAGTCAAGAAACACCTGGAGTAACAGGCAAATTTGGCCTTGGAGTACAGAATGAAGCAGAGCAAAGACTAATAGAGTTTTGCCAAGAGAATGCATTGGTCATAGCAAACACTCTTTTCCAACAACACAAGAGAAGACTCTGCACATGGACATCAACAGATGGCAAACACCAAAATCAGATTGATTATAGTCTTGGCAGCCAAAGATGGAGAAGCTTTATACAGTCAGCAGAAACAAGACCAGGAGCTGACTGTGGCTCAGATCATGAGCTCTTTATTGCCAAATTCAGACTTAAATTGAAAAAAGTGGGGAAAACCACTAGACCATTCAGATCAGATCAGTCGCTCAGTCGTGTCCGACTCTTTGTGACCATTCAGGTATGACCTAAATCAAATCCCATATGATTATATAGTAGGTGAGAAATAGAATTAAGGGACTAGATCTGATAGACAGAGTGCCTGATGAACTATGGACAGAGGATCATGACGTTGTACAGGAGACAGGGATCAAGACCATCACCAAGAAAAAGAAATACAAAAGGCAAAATGGTTGTCTGAGGAGGCCTCACAAATAGCTGTGAAAAGAAGAGAAGCAAAAAGTAAAGAAGAAAAGAAAAGATATACCCATTTGAATGCAGAGTTCCAAAGAATGGCAGGGAGAGATAAGAAAGCAATCAATGCAAAGAAATAGAGGAAAACTATTATGGGAAAGCAGAGAGGGCAATGGCACCCCACTCCAGTACTCTTGCCTGGAAAATCCCATGGGCAGAGGAGCTTGGTAGGCTGCCATCCATGGGGTCGATGAGGGTCGGACATGACTGAGCGATTTCACTTTCTCTTTTCACTTTCATGCATTGGAGAAGGAAATGGAAACCCACTCCAGTGTTCTTGCCTGGAGAATCCCAGGGATGGGGGAGCCTGGTGGGCTGCCGTCTATGGGGTCGCACAGAGTCAGACACGACTGAAGTGACTTAGCAGCAGCAGCAGCATTATGGGAAAGACTAGAGATCTCTTCGAGAAAATTAGAGATATCAAGGGAATATTTCATGCAAAGATCGGTTCAATAAAGGACAGAAATGATATGGACCTAACAGAAGCAGAAGATATTAAGAACAGGTGGCAAGAATACACAGAAGAACTGTACATAAAAGATCTTCATAACCCAGATAATCATGATGGTGTGATCACTCACCTAGAGCCAGACATCCTGGAATGTGAAGTCAAGTGGGCTTTAGGAAGCATCATTACAAACAAAGTTAGTGGAGGTAATGGAACTCCAGTTGAGCTATTTCAAATCTAAAAGATGATGCTGTCAAAGTGCTACACTCAATATGTCAGCAAACTTGGAAAACCCAGAGTGGCCACAGGACTGGAAAAGGTCAGTTTTCGTTCCAATCCCAAAGAAAGGCAATGCCAAAGAATGCTCAAACTACTGCACAATTGCACTCATCTCACATGTTAGTAGGGTAATGCTCAAAATTCTCCAAGACAGGCTTCAGCAATATGTGAACTGTGAACTTCCAGATGTTCAAGCTGGTTTTAGAAAAGGCAGAGGAACCAGTGATCAAATTGCTAACACCCACTGGATCATTGAAAAAGCAAGAGAGTTCCTGAAAAACATCTATTTCTGCTTTATTGACTGTGCCAAAGCCTTTGACTGTGGGGATCACAATAAACTGTGAAAAATTCTTAAAGAGATGAGAATACCAGGCCATCTGACCTGCCTCCTGAGAAATCTGTATGTAGGTCAAGAACCAACAGTTAGAACCAGACATGGAACAACAGACTGGTTCCAAATAGGGAAAGGAATATGTCAAGGCTGTATATTATCATCCTGTTTATTTTACTTATGTGCAGAGTATATCACGTGAAATGCTGGGCTGGATGAAGCACAAGGTGCAATCAAGATTGTTGAGAGAAATATCAGTAACCTCAGATATGCAGATGACACTACCCTTATGGAAGAAAGAGAAGAACAACTAAAGTGGAGAGGAAAGAGGAGAGTGAAAAAGTTGGCTTCAAACTCAACATTCAGAAAACTAAGATCATGGCATCTGGTCCCATCACTTCATGGAAAATAGATGGGGAAACAATGGAAACAATATACTGAGACTTTATTTTCTCGGGCTCCAAAATTACTGCAGATAGTGATTGCAGCCATGAAATTAAAAGACGCTTGTTCCTTGGAAGAAAAATTATGACCAATCTCAGTTCAGTTCAGTTCAGTTCAGTCACTCAGTCATGTCCGACTCTTTGCAACCCCATGAAACCCCAGCCAGGCCTCCCCGTCCATCACCAAATCCAGGAGTTCATTCAAACTCATGTCCATCAAGTCGGGGATGCCATCCAGCCATCTCATCCTCTGTCGTCCCCTTCTCCTCTTGCCCCCAATCCCTCCCAGCATTAGAGTCTTTTCCAATGAGTCAACTCTTCGCATGAGGTGGCCAAAGTACTGGAGTTTCAGCTTTAGCATCATTCCTTCCAAAGAAATCCCAGGGCTGATCTCCTTCAGAATGGACTGGTTGGATCTCCTTGCAGTCCAGGGGACTCTCAAGACCAGTCAGTCCTAAAGGAAATCAACCCTGAATATTCATTGAAAGGACTGATGCTGAAGCTGAAGCTCCAATACTTTGGCCACCTGATGCGAAGAGACAAGTTATTGGAAAAAAACCTAATGTTCTTGGAAAGATTGAATGTGGGAGGAGAAGGGGATGACAGAGTATGAGATGGTTGGATATCACCCACTCAATGGACATGAGTTTGAGCGAAATCCGGGAGATAGTAAAGGACAGGGAAGCCTGGAGTGCTGCAGTCTGTGGGGTTGCAAAGAGTTGGACATGACTTAGAGGCTGAACAACAACAACTTTTTAATGATGGCCATTCTAACTGGTGTGAGTCAGAATGTGAGATGGTACTACACTGTAATTTCACTTTGCTGTAGTGTCACTTTGCTTCACTGTAGTTTCAATTTACATTTCTCTAATAATTAGTAATGTTGAGCTTCTTTTCACATGTCTATTGGCCATCTGTATGTATTCTTTGATGAAATGTCTATTAAGGTCTTCTGCCTATTTTTCAATTGGGTTGTTCGGTTTTTTGGTTGAGTTATATGAGTTGTTTTTATATTTTTGAAATCAAGGCCTTGTCAGTTGCATCATTTGCAAATATTTGCTCCCTTTCTATATGCTGTCTTTTTGTAAGATTGTTAATTTCATGAATGACACAAGTAACATATATATATTAAAATAACCAGTGTTATAGAATGTAGAAATTGACTTTCAGGTGAAATACCATTAGAACATTATATTCCAAGGGCAGTTCTAGCACGTGCTGCAAACCTTAAAAAGGAGGTGGCTAAAACTTATTAAAACAACCCTTACCCTCTCATCTGGGTAAGTATATAAAATAGTCTAGAGGATTTGGAAGGAAGTAGAGGAAAGCTGTTGTGTAGTGCACCTCTCTTTTGGTCCACAAGAATCTGAAGTGTGATATACTTCTGTCATAAGCTGACATCAAGATTGCAGTTTTGTCCTGTTGGCTTGGAGAGCATAATATGTGTCTCCTCACATGAGTGGGATACAGTGTACAGGTTTCTGACTCCACCATTTAAAATGGCAAGAAATAAGCCCTTAAAAAGGTCAAGAAATTAGTAGGCTAAACACTTTGTGGTAGAGGAACAGATGTCACTGAATGGGCAGCTTTTGCCTCCAAAATTTCAGGGCAAGATGTGTGAGCTTTTTTTGTAGACTAGACATGAGTTATTCACCCTTTCTAAGATGCTGTTCATTATGGCTTCTTGGGGAGAGGGGTCACATATCTCAGTGGAGAGAGGCTGGTGATATCATAGGATTTCCAAATGCTGAAACAAAACCAGTTCAGTTCAATTCAGTCCCTCAGTCGTGTCTGACTCTTTGTGACCCCCATGAACCACAGCATGCCAGGCCTCCCTGTCCATCACTAACTCCCGGAGTTTACCCAAACTCATGTCCATTGAGTCGGTGATGCCATCTAACCATCTCATCCTCTATTGTCCCCTTCTCCTCCTCCCCTCAATCTTTCCCAGCATCAGGGTCTTTTCAAATCAGTCAATTCTTTGCATCAGGTGGCCAAAGTATTGGAGTTTCAGCTTCAACATCAGTCCTTCCAATGAAGACCCAGGACTAATCTCCTGTAGGATGGACTGGTTGGATCTCCTTGAAGTCCAAGGGACTCTCAAGAGTCTTCTCCAACACCACAGTTCAAAAGCATCAATTCTTCCGCACTTAGCTTTCTTTATAGTCCAACTCTCACATCCATACATGACTACTGGAAAAACCATAGCCTTGACTAGATGGACCTTTGTTGGCAAAGTAATGTTTCTGTTTTTTAATATGCTGTCTAGGTTGGTCATAACTTTCCTTCCAAGGAGTGTCTTTTAATTTCATGGCTGCAGTCACCATCTGCAGTGATTTTGGAGCCCAAAAAAACAAAGTCTGACACTGTTTCCCCATCTATTTGCTGTGAAGTGATGGGACCGGATGCCATGATCTTCGTTTTCTGAATGTTGAGCTTTAAACCAATTTTTCACTCTCCTCTTTCACTTTCATTAAGAGGCTCTTTAGTTCTTCTTCACTTTCTGCCATAAGGTTGGTGTCATCTGCATATCTGAGGTTATTGAGATTTCTCCCGGCAATCTTGATTCTAGCTTGTGCTTCTTCCAGCCCAGCATTTCTCATGA
Organism: Bos javanicus; assembly: GCF_032452875.1. Classification (NCBI taxonomy): domain Eukaryota; kingdom Metazoa; phylum Chordata; class Mammalia; order Artiodactyla; family Bovidae; genus Bos; species Bos javanicus. The sequence goes on from NC_083872.1 coordinate 60,182,770, forward strand.
TATACTCTGCACATAAGTTAAATAAACAGGGTGACAATATACAGCCTTGACATACTCTTTTTCCTATATGGAACCAGTCTGTTGTTCCATGTCCAGTTCTAACTGTTGCTTCCTGACCTGCATACTAGTTTTTCAAGAGGCAGGTCAGGTGACCTAGTATTCCCATCTCTTTCAGAATTTTTCAGTTTATTGTGATCCACGCAGTCAAAGACTATGGCATAGTCAATAAAGCAGAAATAGATGTTTTTCTGGAACTCTCTTGCTTTTTCAATGATCCAGTGGATGTTAGCAATTTGATCTCTGGTTCCTCTGCCTTTTCTAAAACAAGCTTGAACATCTGGAAGTTCACAGTTCACATATTGCTTAAGCCTTGTTTGGAGCACCCACTCCAGTACTCTTGCCTGGAAAATCCCATGGATGGAGGAGCCTGGTAGGCTGTAGTCCATGGGGTCGCTAAGAGTCAGACACGACTGAGTGAACTTACTTTCACTTTTCACTTTCATGCATTGGAGAAAGACATGGCAACCCACTCCAGTGTTCTTGCCTGGAGAATCCCAAGGATGGGGAAGCCTGGTGGGCTGCTGTCTATGGGGTACACAGAGTCGGACACAACTGAAGTGACTTAGCAGCAGCAGCTACTAACATGTGAGATGAGTGCAATTGTGCCGTAGTTTGAGCATTCTTTGGCATTGCCTTTCTTTGGGATTGGAATGAAAACTGACTTTTTCCAGTCCTGTGGCCACTGCTGGGCTTTCCAAGTTTGCTGACATATTGAGTGTAGCACTTTGACAGCATCATCTTTTAGTATTTGAAATAGCTCAACTGGAATCTCATCACCTCCACTAGCTTTCTGTATAGTGATGTTTCCTAAGAGCCCACTAGGCTTTGCATTCCAGGATGTCTAGCTCTAGGTCAGTGATCACACCATCATGATTACCTGGGTCGTGAAGATCTTTTTTGTATAGCTCTTCATAATAAAGGACAGAAATGGTATGGACCTAACAGAACCAGATTATATTAAGAGGTGGCAAGAATACACAGAAGAACTATACACAGAAGAACTTGGCTGTATAGCAGAAATTAAATACAACTATGTTTCAATTTAAAAATAAAATTAAATCAATTGTACTTCAATTTAAAAATTTTAAAAAGAAATTAACAGTCAACCCAGTTTAATTAACTTTTTTAAAATTACAAAGATAGCAAAATTTACAGATTAGCTTAGGAACTGATTTTTTTTTCTAATTATGAAGAATAAATAATTCTACTCCTTGAATCTAGGATATATTATCCACACTTAATAAATATTTTAGAAATAATATCAGAATAGGTGACTAAAACAATTGTGTAATATATTCATTAAGTAATTTTGGTGCTAATAGATATTGTCTAGGAGTTTTTTCAGTTTCAGAAGTTGGAAGAGATGAATTAGGACAGAAACAGTCGCTTGATGACATATGATAAATCATTTGTGATATTTGAATTGAAACTGCATATACAGAAGAAACATGTCTCCCAATCACCAGTAATTTTACAGCTTCTCTTCTTGAAGTTTTAATGTTTGTAACTACATTGTGCAAAAAATTCCTTCATTACCATCCTATCAAACAGACCTAGAATCTCCCCGCTGGGATTTATTATACACAAGTTGTTTTCAGACACAGAATAGTTTGCAATAGATTTAAATTTAATGAATTTCTGAGTTAATTTTTTTCTGCTTCATTTGGCATGGTGCCTTGTAGGCCTAAACAAGTTTTGGTAATTTTTGTCGTTTTTATAATTATTGTTTCTTAATTGTCATTGTAAAAGTAGAAGTAAAGAATCAAAGACCATGATTTAGGAAACACTTTTTAAGAAAGACTTTTCTGTCTGACAATAACTTTTTCATGTTTTCTTTTCCACTAACCAACTGGGAGAAAAAAAGAATCACAACCTTTAAATAAACAGACGTTTCTTTTGAACTTAGAGAACACCACAGCCATCTCATTATTTTTTTGCTCCAGGCTAGACATAGGTGGAAAATGTTTGAAAACAGTTATATTAAGAATTTATCTGAATTTCATATGTGTGTGTGTGTGTGTACAATTGCAAATAGAAAATGCTCATAGAAGACTAAACGTAACATTTAAGAAGGAAAACACAGATACATAGTATGATAAAACTTAAGGATATCTATGCTATTTAGAGGGCTTCCCAGGTGGTGCTAGTGGTAAAGAACCCATCTACTAATGCAGGAGATGTAAGAGATGCAGATTTGATCCCTGGGTCAGGAAGATCCCCTGGAGGAGGACATGGCAACCCACTCCAGTATTCTTGCCTGGAGAATCCCATGGACAGAGGAGCCTGGAGGGCTACAGTCCATAGGGTCACAAAGAGTCGGACATGACTGAAGTGACTTAGTATGCACACATGCTAGTTAGAATATAGTAATATTTAAGAACTTCTAAAGCCTCTCAGAAAGAAAGAATAGATGACCTTAGGGGAAAAAAGTGATATTGCCATCTGACTTTTTAAAGGCTGCACTGAGGGAATTGAGTCAAGAACTTAGGACTTAAAAATGTTTTAATTTAAATGAAAGGATTCCATAAAAATATTCTCAGATACACCAAGACTAAGAAAATTTACCACAAACAAAAACTAACCTTTTGAGAATTCTTGGAAGAAGTATCAAAAGATCGTAATATAGTAAGTTACAAATAAAACTCTACCATTTAATAGTTGTATTAATTTTGATTCTTCAGAGAGACAAAACCCATAGGATGAACAGGTGATCGAACTACATGATGTATAGATAGATACATACTAGATAGATATATAGATGATGATGATGATAGATGATAATACATAGATAGGGATATCTAGAATGAGGTTTGCTTTATGGAATTGACTCATGAGGTTACAGAGGCTAAGTCTCACAGTTTGCCCTATGCAAGCTGGAGATGCAAAAAAAGTGGTGATGTAAATTCCAGTCCAAGAGGAGGGAAAGCTAGATGTCTCACTTAGACAGTCGGAGGCAGAAAGAGAAAATTCAGCCTCTACTATTCAGGCCAATGAGCATTACAACACTGGGGAAGGCAGTCTGCTTTATGCAGGCCACCAATTCAAAAGCTAATCTCTTGCAGAAACACCCTCAGGGGCACACTAGAAATAATATTTAATTAGATATCTGAGCATCCCGTGATGGTGTCAAGTTGACACATGAAATAAATTAATAATAAATTCACCCCTTGTCAACTTGGAACCCATGCACATCTCTATGAACCATAATTCAAAGTCAAAGTTTATTCGCTCTGTCACATCCAACTCTGTGCAACCCCATGGACTGTAGCCCACAAGGCTCCTCTGTCCATGGAACTCTCCAGGCAAGAATACTGAAGTGGGTTACCATTTCCTTCTCCATGGAATCTTCCTGACCCAGGGATTGAATCCCCGTCTTCCACCTTGCAGGCAGATTCTTTACCACGTGAGCCACCAGGGAAGCCTGAACCATATTTAACCCTCCAAAACAAAATACAATAATAAGGTCATAACTCCACCTAATATGATACAGCTATCCTACATACAACCCAAATACACTAATCACTTCCCTAAAAGAGAAGGTAAAACCCTTGAGTGATGTTTACTCTCCTCCTTTATATCCCATAACTTAAATACTATGATGTAAAATTAGCAATATTTACATCCTATAACATACACACATACATAAACATAACAAAGGTCATGTTTGATAAATCCACATCCCTGATCCCTCAGTGGTGAAGAATCTGCCAGCAATACAGGAGCCACAAGAGACATGGTTTCAATCCCTGAGTTGGGAAGATCCCCTGGAGGAGGGCATGGCAACCCACTCCAGTGTTCCTTCCTGGAGAATTCCATGGACAGAGGAGTCTGGCGGATTCCAGTTCATGGGGTCGCAAAGAGCTGGACATGACTGAAGCGACTTAGCGTACACGCGATTTTAGACTCAATGGTAAAATGTTGAAAGCTTTCCCTCTAAAATCATAAACAAGACAGGATTGCCCACTCCTATTCAACATAATTTTGGAAGTCCTAACCCTAGCCAGAGCATTAGGCAATAAGAAGAAAGGTATCCAAATTTGAAAGGAAGTAGCAAAATTCTCTTTTACAGATGGCATAAATGTATATATATATTAATATATGTAATATATATTAATATATAAATATAATATATAATATATAAAAATATAATTTATATAATATAAAATATATAATTTTATTTATATAATATGTATAAACACATATATATTTCTATTTACTGAAGCGACTTAGCACACACACATGTTCTTTATGTTTTGCTCAACTATTTCTAGCTTTGTTCATTTGGAACTCTTTCACATTGATTCCTGTGTCTTTTTTAAATGCTTGGAAGTTTTTTGTTGTTGTTTTTAAGCACTCCCTTACTTTCTGATATTATAGGATTCTTCAGGCTCATCTTGAATGGCCCTTACCCCATCCCTAGAATTGTTAAGGCAAATTTGTGTGCCCAAAGCACAGTGAGGCCAAACAAACTAAAATGTTAAGCGTTTGGAGCAGAGAAAGGTTCATTGTAAGGCCACAGAAGGAGACAGGTAACTCATGTCCTAAAAAGTCCTGAACTCCCCAAAGGGTTTCCACAAAGGAATTTTTAAAAATATTTATTTATTTATGGTAGCATGTGGATCTTTCGTTGTGGGACACTGACATCTCTCTAGCTGTAGTGTGTGGGCTCCAGAGCATGTGAGCTGTCCAGCTGAGATGCACAGGTTAATAGTTGTGGTGTGCACTGACTTACTTTCTTTCCTCAAGGCATGTGGGATGTCAATTCCCTGACCAGGGATAGAACACACATCCCCTCCATTGAAAGACAGATGCTTAACCACTAGACTACCAGAGAGATCTTGGCAAAGCATTTTTAAAATATCAGGTGAGGGAGGGGGGGTGTCCCAAGGTACGTGATAAGATCCTGCACAGTTCCAACTGGCTGATGATGAGGGAACGGGGTAGTGTCACAGGGGTCAACTTAACAGTCCTTAGGTTCCAGGAGGCCTGGGGCTATGTGTTTATGGTCATCAAGTAGTTAACACCTTCCACCTGATGGAGGGTTTTCACATCAGCAAAACAACTCAGGAAATTCACATCAAATACTATTATCTAGGTACTTCAGAGAGGAACTAAAGCAGAGGATTTAGTGGGGGAAATACTGTCCTGGAAAAGCCTCACAGGGTCCTGCTCAGAATCAACCTTTTCTCCAATGATTCCTAGTTCCTTTTATTAGAGAATGCAATTAGTAATCGGGATTGAGTTGCTAGATGTTCTTATTGCTACTGAGGTGTCATTGCTTCCAGGCTCTTTCAACAAACAACTAGAATATACATGTATGTAAATGTGTATGTGTACACATTTGTTGTTTAGTCACGAAGTTGTGTCTGACTCTTCTGTGACACCATGGATGGTAGCCTGCCAAGCTCCTCTGTCCATGGGATTTCCCAGGCAAGAACACTGGAGTGGATTGTCATTTCCTTCTCCAGAGGATCTTCCCAACCCAGAGATCGAATTTGCATTTCCCGCATTGGCAGTCAGATTCTTTACCACTGAGCTAGCAGGGAAGCCCATATGTGTATACATAAATAGCTTTAATTTTTTCTCTATCTACCCATCTGCATATATATTAATCTTATCCCATCTCCCATATTCATTCTAGCCTTCTCTTTTGCTAATCTATAACCTCCCATTCCAACACTGAGAAACCTTATGATCACCACCATTTGTTGTCTATTCACTTTAATTTGTTCAATGCCAGTATACATGCACAGAATTGTCGCAGTTGTAAACCTGTACTTCTGTGAGAAATGACATCACCAACCAGAGTAGTTGGTAAAAGAATAAAAACAAGGTTTTTATTCTTTGTACCATAAAAGTCTATGAGCTTTTGAAAGGTTGTTGCTGAACGAAAAGACACTGGGATTCTTGGCCTCTGGAAGAGAAGAATTCAATCCGGGGCCAGAGTTGAGGCTTGATCGCTCAGAGCTTTGGGCCAATAAAGTTTTATTAAAGTATAAAGGAGATAGAGAAAGCTTCTGACATAGGCATCAGAAGCGGACAGAAAGAGTACCCCCCTGCTGGTCTTCAGCTGGATGTTATATAGTCACTCAGTTCCGTTCAATCATTCAGTAGTGTCCGACTCTGCAACCTCATGAATTGCAGCACACCAGGCCTCCCTGTCCATCACCAACTCCCGGAGTTCACTCAAACTCATGTCTATCAGGTCAGTGATGCCATCCAGCCATCTCATCCTCTGTCGTCCCTTTCTCCTCCTGCCCCCAATCCCTCCCAGCATCAGAGTCTTTTCCAATGAGTCAACTCTTCACATGAGGTAGCCAAAATATTGGAGTTTCAGCTTTAGTATCAGTCCTTCCAAAGAACACTCAGGACTGATCTCCTTTAGAATGGACTGTTTGGATCTCCTTGCAGTCCAAGGGACTCTCAAGAGTCTTCTCCAACACCACAGTTCAAAAGCATCAATTCTTTAGCGCTCAGCTTTCTTCACAGTCTAACTCTCACAACCATTCATGACCACTGGAAAAACCATAGCCTTGACTAGACGGACCTTTGTTGGCAAAGTAACGTCTCTCCTTTTCAATATGCTATTTAGGTTGGTCATAACTTTCCTTCCAAGGAGTAAGCGTCTTTTAATTTCATGGCTGCAGTCACCATCTGCAGTGATTTTGGAGCCCCAAAAAAATAAAGTCTGACACTGTTTCCACTGTTTCCCCATCTATTTGCCATGAAGTGATGGGACCTGATGCCATGATCTTCGTTTTCTGAATGTTGAGCTTTAAGCCAACTTTTTCAATCTCCTCTTTTACATTCATCAAGAGGCTTTTTAGTTCCTCTTCACTTTCTGCCATAAGGGTGGTGTCATCTGCATATCTGAGGTTATTGATATTTCTCCCGGCAATCTTCATTCCAGCTTGTGCTTCTTCCAGCCCAGCGTTTCTCATGATGTACTCTGCATATAAGTTAAATAAGCAGGGTGACAATATACAGCCTTGACGTACTCCTTTTCCTATTTGGAATCAGTCTGTTGTTCCATGTTCAGTTCTAACTGTTGCTTCCTGACCTGCATATAGGTTTCTCAAGAGGCAGGTCAGGTGGTCTGGTATTCCCATCTCTTTCAGAATTTTCCACAGTTTATTGTGATCCACACAGTCAAAGGCTTTGGCATAGTCAACAAAGCAGAAATAGATGTTTTTCTGGAACTCTCTTGCTTTTTCTATGATCCAGCAGATGTTGGCAATTTGATCTCTGGTTCGTCTGCCTTTTCTAAAACCAGCTTGAACATCTGGATGTTCACAGTTCACTATTGCTGAAGCCTGGCTTGGAGAATTTTGAGCATTACTTTACTAGTGTGTGAGATGAGTGCAATTGTGAGGTAGTTTGAGCAATCTTTATACTCACTGCTGCTGCTGCTGCTAAGTTGCTTTAGTCGTGTCTGACTCTGTGCGACCCCAGAGACGGCAGCCCACCAGGATCCTCTGTTCCTGGGATTCTCCAGGCAAGAACATTGGAGTGGGTTGCCATTTCCTTCTCCAATGCATGAAAGTGAAAGGTGAAAGTGAAGTCGCTCAGTTGTGTCTGACTCCTAGCGACCCCATGGACTGCAGCCTACCAGGCTCCTCCATCCGTGGGATTTTCCAGGCAAGACTACTGGGGTGGAGTGCCATTGTCACTAGCAGTCTGTTAATGAAAGAAAGGAATGTCTTAAAACTCAGAATGGCACCAGGCCCCTCAGCCATAAGATACATTTTGGAATAATCTTGGCACCAGATGATTTATCCTGGGCTATAAAATGATTAACTTGAATCTTGTAGGACAGATCACCACACAAATAGTTTCATTTACACAGATTAGGGAAACAATATCTGAGTATAACATACTGGTTTGTCAAGTAGGTTCTGAGCCATTAGGAGAACCGACTTGAAGACAAAGTTTGGGGTAAATGCATAGCAACATTAGCATAGCTTAAGACAAAGTTTTCCATAAGAAAAATGCATTGGTTATCTCAAGTTTTGAGAATAGTTAACTTCAGGTGAAATTAGGTGTCATTATGGCAACATAGTATTTTAAGAGAAACCTCCTTTTAAATTTGTATAGAGAAGAAAAAAAAATCACTAGTTTGTTTCCTCCTGCCACTTAAGAGAGATAAAAATGTCTGACACTTGCAGGCTATTTCCTCCATTTGGAGACCCCTGGCCTTCCTGCCTGTTACCCTCTCACTTTGACAAATGATAAAAAGTTATGTAGCCACCCCAGTAAGTTTTTTTAATCAGTTGGGTAAATATCTAGGAACACAAATTCCAATTTGAACAGTTAGATTATGTTTAACTTATAAGGAGCTGCCAAGCTGTCTGCTGTACCATTTCCATCTTCATGAAGATGGAAAGATATTTCCTGTTGCTCTACATCCTCACCAGTATGAAGTATTGTCAGAGTTTTGCATTTAAGCCCTTTTAATAAATGTGTCATTATGTTTTAAAGATTCAGATTTTTTTTTAATTAAATAAAGTCATAGTCAAGGGTCCAGCCATTCTCTAGTAAAGGGACAGACACATACCCAAAACCTGATCTGTATAGTACTCTGTGTGTGTGTGCTCAGTTGCTTCAGTCATGTCCAACTCTTTGTGACACCATGGACTGTAGCCTGCCAGGTGCCTCTGTTCATGGAATTCTCCAGGCAACAATACTAGAGTGGAAGACTTGCAGAAGGCCATCTTTTCTTCACAGAAAGGACTGAAGCATTCAGTTCTCTACAAAGTTCTGTTAGTCTTCATCGTGTCCTATCCTCTTTCTGCAAGTCACCCAGAAAGAGCGCCTTTCCTCTACCAACTCTGAGTGTGGCACTATAGATAATCCAGTGCTTGAATGTTTATTTTTCTCCATATAAGCTGAACCTTTTCCACAGAAGTTTCCGGTAGCTACTTCATATCTTCCACTAAAGTAGTAACTTGAGTCATTTTTCATTGTACATTGCTGTTGTTTTGTTGGCGCTTGTTGTAAGGGGACACAGAGCCTTATTAGTGCTCGCACCCTCATACCTCTGTCCTCTTTGTCATAGACTGTCTACAGTCTCCCCAGATCTCTAACCTCCCTCCCCATTCCAGATACAGCCGATCTCTACTGCTGCTCTTTGTGACCAAATAACATGGTTGTCCCAAACCATCAACTAAGGCCTCAAGGACCTGGAAGTTGAAGACATCAGCTGAGCATGTCTTGAAAACTCAGTCCCAGGGCCCTTCCTCTCTCTTACGCTTCCCTCCTCACTCTGCTTTGGACTTTGGCCTTCTTCTGTCTGACCGGATTTTCATTGTGAACTGATCTCATGTTAGAGCTCCCTCTAGGGTGCATTGATTTCATTTTGAAATTCATTTGTATACTTCCATTCTGTCAATTATAGCCTTCCAAAAGTAAAAAAAAAAAAAAAAAAGAATACTGGAGTGGGTCGCCATTCCCTTCTCCAGGGGATCTTCCCAACCTAGGGATTGAACCCAGTCTCCTGCACTGCAGGGAGATTATTTTCAGATTCAACTGAACCACCTGAGAAGCCCATAGTATACTGTATCAGGACTTAAATTGACAGAAAAGGGTAAAAGAAGTGAGAAATGAAATATTCCTGCCATATCAGTAAACAAAGATGTCACAGTCATCAGCAATTGCAGCCACCATGGATGGTGAGCTGATGAGCCCTGAGGGAACTCAGGAAGGAAAGAATACTTGCCATCTAGCAGCCATCAAACTGCAGCCACTCCCTATCGTGAGCCACCAAGGAAATTCAGAACATGAAAAACCCAGATAGTTGAGGTATGTATCAAAGGAATGATTTCAGTAAGCCCAGATTCCTGCATCTTCCCATACACAGAAACTGCACTTCCCGCATGCTAAATTCCTTAACTTGGGATATCTGGTTTTCTTAATTTACAAAAAAAAAAAAAAAAATTGACATTCAGACTACTTGCCTTTTGTTGCAAAACTTATATATAACCTGGCTCCTCCCTCCCTCTTCTTTGGAGAGGTTCTCTCAGGGTTCCTTGAGATGCTGCCTCCTGGACTTAGTCCTAAAAATTTCCACTGAATAAAGCATAACTCTCAATTTTTAGGTTGCTTTTTTTTTTTTCAGTTTATAGCATCTTGAAAATGCTTGGAGTTTCCATTTTCCAGATGCTGTGTTCAATGAGACTGATTTCTGCTAGTAGACTCCTAAAACTTTTGGCTCCTTGTTTCTTGGGACTCCTTGGTTCCTACCCAATTTCAAGGCTGGTTCCTTAGCTTTTCTATTTCACATATCCTTCTAATAAATTTCCCTTGTTTACTTTAGCCAAAGTAATTTTCAATGTTTTTGAAAAAAATAAACCTAATTGTTACACACACAATTAAGCAAATAAAAATGGATATGTGTAGCTGAAGTGAGAATGATAAAATAATTGATTTATTAGAAATATTAGTAAGCAGCAAAAAATAATAATTTTTGAATTCAAGAACCACATTCAGAATAGTACAAAAAACCTTTCATCCTTTGAGAAAAAATATTGATGTAGTCTTTGTTTAAGGAATTTTCTAAGTTGGAATATGTAAGAATTAAAGAAGAAGCCTATTTTTATTAATAGTATGAGAAATACCAGGGTACTCTGCTCTCCCAACTGCCATCCCTCTCTACTCTGCCCCTCCTTTTCTAATCTCTGCAAGGAGTTGCATTCCCTCTACAATTAGTTGCATTCTCTCTACAATCACTGAGCTCTTTCAACATTGATTGACTTTACTGATACAATCTGAAGTTGTAGAAGTAGGCAAGCACACATTAAACAGTTCATCTTATACAACATCCTCTCACTTCTGCCTTCTGCATCTTTCCATCAACAAATTTATTACCAAATGCATAATTAAAAAGATGCAATAGATGCAAAACCTTGACCATTTTTTTCAGCAATGTTTTCTGTTGATTTAAACATATCTGGACCGGTGGGCTACAGTCCACCATGTTGCAAAGAATCCAACAAAACACGACTGAGCACACTCACACAAACATATTTGGAGAATTGAATTGCTTACAATTTGCATCTGAAAGCACAACCTGAATGGGAAAAATTAAAACACTATGACAACACAGATGTTATTGAATTGCTTACAATTTTCATCTGAAAGCACAACCTGAATTGGAAAAATTAAAACAATATGACAACACAGATATTATTTTAGAAATATAAATAGCTTCATTTAAAGTACAGCACCAATAAAACAAGTGTTAGGAAAATAAAAATATCATATGTAGTTAAAATACAAAGCAAATAAAAATTGTGTACACATAAATAGTAACTGGGCTTCCCTTGTGGCTCAGCTGGTAAAGAATCAGCCTGCAATGCGGGAGATCTGGGTTCAGTCCCTGGGTTGGGATGATCTCCTGGAGAAGGGAAAGGCTAGCCAGTCCAGCATTCTGGCCTGAAGAATTTCATGGACTGTATAGTCCATGGGGTCACAAAGAGTTGGACACAACTGAGCAACTTTCACTTTTCAAATAATAATTCCCAAAGAGAACAGAGTAATCCAGTAAACTGGGATCAATGATTTAAATCTAATGCAATTTTTAACCCTTCTAGATAGGACATCAGTACTAAAGACTTGTCTATGTGGATTTGTATATCCTGTTTTTAGAAGACTGGATACAAGATACCTTTCTCCAGCTCTTTGATATGATAATAAATCAATAACAATATTTAAAATAAGTAACAATAAGATATGGGCTTCCCTGGCGGCACAGTACTAAAGAATCTGCCTGAAATCAGGGGACCTGAGCTCTATGCCTGGGTCAGGAAGATCCCCAGAAGAAGGAACTGGCAACCCACTCCAGTATTCTTGCCTGAGAAAGCCTATGGACAGAGATGCCCGGTGGGTCTACATGCGGTTGCAAAAGAGTCTAACATGACTTAGTGACTAAACAACAATAACAAACAATAAGATACAGTAAGATACAATTACACACCAATGATTTATTGAGTTGTTCTGATAAACTCATGATGGCACAGACAAAAAGAAATCTTATACCATGATATTTATTCGAGAACTATGGGCCCCAAATCAAGTAAGTGTGAATAAATGTATTCACAGTTAAATTTCATTAAAGGATTAAATATTTACAACTCAGAATCACCCTGTCTTGGGTTGACCCTTCTTCTAAACATTATTATACATTCTGAGCTTAGTATTCTACCAAAGCATTTTTTCTGCCCACTATCTAAAAATAGGGCCCAAAGAAAAACAACAGTAATAAAATTAAATTCTTTTTTCCTTCACTCCATAAAGTTTACCTAAAAAGAGTAAGGAGTATATTTCTGTTTATAGGATGACTGCAAATTTTACTGATGCATGAGATATACCACTGCTCTTAAGAGAGAGTGAATGATGAAGAGTGAATGATAAATTGTTACCACCCCTTCACTGAAAATAATTCATCTGTGGAATGATCAGTGTAAAGGATCTTCAAGTGACTCAAGCTTGACTCCACACTGAAAGCAAATCAGGCTGAAACTATCGATGGGCCCATTAATGAGGAAATCACAAGAAAGTAGAATTAGGATAAAGCTTTTTTGTTCCATAAGATTTTTCTCAAAGCTTGTTTGACATCTTTGTTTCTTAGAGAGTAAATCAGAGGGTTTAGCATGGGTGTAACCAATATGTAAAATACTGAAGCCACTTTACGAAGTTCAGGATTGCTTGGAGGTGTGAGATACACAAAAGAGACAGTCCCATAAAGCAAGCTTACCACCCCCAGATGGGAGCTGCAAGTGGAGAAGGCTTTCTTTCTCCCTTCACTGGAGGGTATCTTCAAGACTGTGGTTACAATATACATGTAAGATACTACAATAACAACTACTGTGGGCAAAATAATGCAGGTAGCCAAACTAAGAGATACCATCTTATTGACAAAGAGATTAGAACAGGAGATCTTCTCAATTTGGTAAGAATCACAGAAGAAGTGATCAATGACTCGGGAGGCACAGAAAGACACTGAGAATGTTACGCTGACTTGAAGGATGGAACTGACCCAACCGCAGAAATAGGAACCAGCCACCAGCTGAGTGCAAAGGCGTCTTGACATATGGACACTGTAAAGAAGAGGGTTGCAGATGGCAATGAAGCGGTCATAGGCCATGGCCGCCAGGACAAACCCTTCTGTTACAATGAAGAGTGCAAAAAAAAAGAACTGGGCAGCACACCCTACAAAAGAGACAGTCCTTTTCTCAGACATGAAGTTGACCATGGCCTTAGGTGCAATAACAGTGGAGTAGGAGAGGTCAATGAAGGAGAGATTGCCTAGAAAGAAATACATTGGTGTGTTCAGCTGGGAGTCAGTCACAATGATGCCAATCATACTAATGTTCCCCAAAAGGACCACGCCATAGACAAGCAGGAATAGGAGGAAGAGGAGAATGTGGAGCTCTGGACGGACCCTGAAGCCTACAAGAATGAAGTCAGTTACATCTGAATGGTTGCCTGCTCCCTTGTCACCCATGGCAAGAACCTGCTAAGAGGTACAAGACAAGATTAAAAATAGAGACTTCTACCTATTTCCTGGTATCACAAAATATCTTTTGCCTCTTGTATAAGGCATTGAAATTTGTCTTATCATCTCCTTTATAAGATTCTGTTGTGTTATGTATGATTTGCTGCATCCTTTTATAGGAATTGACTCTGAGGTATATTGTACTTGCCCATCAGAACACATTTGAGTCGCCTAACTCATAATTTTCTAGTGTAATTCTCCAATTCCAGTCCTCTTTCCATTATAACACACATGACTTTCACAAAGCATTTTCTTTTTATACCTGTTTAGTGCCTCACTTGACTTACATAGTAAGTCTAACATATCTGAAGGTTTTGAGAGAGAAATAATATTTGCTATCTGTAATTTCAAATTCATTTTAATGCTACCATTTTACAACAGAAGGATCAAATTTAAGAGGAATTTTGTTGTTGTATAGTCAGTAAGTTGAATCTGATTCTTTTGTGACCCCATGGACTGTAGCACTCCAGACTCCTCTGTCCATGGAATTTCTCAGGCAAGAATACTGGAGTAGGTTGCTATAGCCTTCTCCAGAGGATCTTCCCAGCCCAGGAATTGAACCCTTGTCTCCTGTATCTCCTACATTGGCAGGCAGATTCTTTACCACTGAGCCACTTGGGAAGCCCAAAAAGAGTAATTTTAAATTCCGCAAGTAGGCATCAGAGATTAAAACAGGTCAATAGCTAAACAGTTTGTGAGAGTTTAAAGTAGGATAGCAAGAGATTTATTTGGTTTTCCAAAACCTTCATCCAAAATGAAGGCATCTTCAGCTTCTCAAAGTGGACAAACCCCAGACATGCTACTGGAAAAAAATGGCAATCCACTCCAGCACTCTTGCCTGGAAAATTCCGTGGACACAGGAGCCTGATAGGCTACAGTCCATGGGGTCGCAAAGAGTCGGACACGACTGAGCAACTAGTACTTAAAAATTTCTGTACAAATTTGACATTAATTTATCTCTTACCTGAATATTTCTCACTTTACTTTGGTGGAGCAATTTCCTAATGGTAGAAGCAAGGATACAAAAGTTATTGTGTTTAATCCTAGAAATGGAAAAAGGAGTGTAAAACCATAGAAGGGAAATTAAAGACATTGTCAAAATTCAGCATATTTTAAGAATTAAAATTTTAAATGAGATGTAAAATCTTGTTTTGAAATATATCATTTTATTCAGTTTTTGGTTCTGCTCAGAGATTAATATCTCGTTTTTCAATTAAGAATAGCCTTTTCATTTCCTTTGTTGTGTTTTTGCCTGAAAATCCCCTATAGCTATATACCTCTTATCTCTTTCTAGAGGATAACAGAGATGACCTGGTGAGGTCTCTAACCCTGTGAACATTTCTTTATGGAAACTGAAAAGAAAATGCACCTGAACCTGAAGAATCACATTGCATGGCCATGCACGTGAGGACATATCTTACAGGCCTTAGAATGAGAACGATGAAAGCCAAATGGAATTTAAGTACAGCAAAGATAATATCACCAGTGAGGAGGAGTAGTCCCCGGTGACCTGGGGGAATAGAGCAGGAGGCAACCTGGTACCCTTAGTCATCTCTGTTGCAACTATTTCAAATAATTGCAGCATGAACTGGGTGCAAAGGTCCCTCCGAGAGAGGCTAAAAATAAAGTCAATTACTGGGTGATAACAGTGTCAAGTTCCAAGTCCATCCCACGAGGGCCATATAGGAAAGAAACAAAAGAAAGAATATTATCTACTCTTCCAACTCACCTTGAACCATCCCTAGGTCTTTTGGGAAACAATTTCTTATTAGAAAAGTTTGTTTTAAGGTTGAAATACATTATCTCACATAATTTTCATTCCTCAGTTTTTTTTGCCTCCTACAATCATGCTGAATTTATCTATTGATGCTGTTACATGACAATCATCAAATGCAATGAGTGTTCCTTGACTAACTCTTGGTTTTAACAAGCCAGTCACAAAATACATATTTTGGGAAGTCAGGGATTTTTACTTTAAGAAGAATATTAAATGACATAATGAATTATCAGTAAGCTGTTTAAGCATGTAATGAATTGGTAATGTAAGGAGAACACCTCATTTTTGGAGAAGTCTGTTAAGTACAAGGAATGAAGTATAATTGTACTTCTCATCCTGTATGATAAAATATTGCAATATAATGCAAAATATTGCATTACAGTAGTGAGTATATAGAAGTGGATTTTACTATTTTACTATTTTATTATAGTCTGTATATTTTGAAATTTTTATAATAAATATCTTGTTTTTTAAAGACCTATATGAGACAAAATTAAAAATTTCTTCTTTTAGACAAAAATAATGAATTGATACCTGGAACTGTTGTAGCCATGATGTGACCATAAATGGTATTACTGACTTGCTGAGGATGGCAGAGCAGAAAGTAGAGAGAAACTTGTGTATTTGATGAAGTCCTCATGCCAGTGAACCACCCTGGAATCAAGGTGTCTCCAGCAACCCTGTAATGTGAAATAATAGACCTCTTAAGGCTTAAGCTATTTTCAGTGAGTCTTTAGTTACTTGCTGCTAAAGGTATCTTATTCAATTCAATACATATGACATTACTGAAAAAAAAGATGGGAAAGAGTTATTTGAGTCTATACTCTAACAAAAATAAGACTGCTTGGAGATAACTAAAGTGCTAACAAAGTCAAAACTAGAATCAATCAGTGAAGTTGCCAAAAGGGTAAACTCTCCTGCTAATAAGTGAGAGCAGCATAAATTGGGGGAATCTATACAAGATCTGAAATAGTACACACACACAAACAAATACATATGCATGCACAACATTTACATTTTACATATCAATCCAACTCAGAATGCTCCCCTGTTTACCTTTAAAGCTACTAAATATAAAATAAGCTGTAAGGATGTATCACACAATACAGGGAATGTAGCAAATACTTTATAATAACTATAAATGGAGTATAACCTTTAAAAATTGTGAATCACTATACTGTACACCTATAATTTAAATAATATTATGCATCAAGTATGGTGGCTCAGACAGTAAAGAATCTACCTGCAATGCAGGAGACCCAGGTTCATTCTCTGGATAGGGAAGATCCCCTGGAGAAGGAAATGGCAACCCACTCCAGTATTCTTGCCTGGGAAATTCCGTGGACAGAGGAGCTACAGTTCATGGGATGGCAAAGTGCTGGACACAACTGAATGACTAAGCACACACATACATCAACTATACTTCAATAAGGAAAATTAAACACGACAATTTTCAAAGGAGTGTGGTAGGCAGTTCCTAACTGATGAACATGGAACACGGATCTGGATTTCTAGACAAGTCAACTACCTGTTAAGGGCTCTGTGTCCTAGCCTCATAGGGGCAAATCTGCACACACACCCCCTTTCTCTCCCCCACTACCTGAGCCATAAGCCAAATTCTTCTTAGCCAAAAAAAAAAAAAAAAGACTTAGAGATAGTTACATGTTAAGAGGATCTCCTTTAAGCCCAACCAGGAAGAAACATGAATTTGATTATTAGTTTAGAAATCTACAGCTATGAATTCTCTACTTAGTAAATGGGCTTTCAAAATCAGGATTAGGTTTCTATCTGGAAGACAATGATAAGTTATCAATTTGACTATATTTAAATTTTTTTAATCTGTGTGACAAAATAGACCACAAACAATATTTACAAAACAACCCAAAGGCTGGAGCAAAATACATGTAGTACCCACAGCCTCCAAAGATTTACTATTCAACACATAATTATTTAATATAAATTTATAAGAAAAAAAATTTAAAGAACTAAATAGATAATTGGACTAATGATAAATTCATATAAGATAAAACAAATAAAAATTTTAAATTGCTCTCAAAATCACTAATAATCATGTAAATATTAAAATCCTTACTTTTTTCACGCTATTCAAAATGACAAATGAGGGAAAAGAAAAATGGACATTGTTATACCTGAAGTGTAAACTGGCAAAACCTATTTGGAAAGTAATTTATAAATATGTAGCAAAGTAGAAAATATTTACATATCAAAGGATCCAGCAATTCCATTTCTAGGCATACACTCCAAATAAGCCTTTAGACATGTGCATAGCAGACATCCACACATTTTCACTTTTAATGAAAAGAATAAAGAAATCTCTAATCAATATGACATTAAATGGGCAATTTATTGTTCTATGTGCTATAAATTTTCTAAGTGAATAAACAGGATATGTATACATATATGTATATATATCAGGATATGTACCTCTTGCCAGCATAACACTAAATAATGAAAAACAGTTAAATCATATATGGAAGGACATAATTTTCATAAACTATTAATTATACTAAATATAGTATGTGTTATCTATGGATCTAAACATAAATAGCAAACATAAAAATCTATGCATGAGAGAGAGCATAAAAATAACAGTTTAAGATTTTAGCGATGATAAGCATCACTTCATTGTTTAATTTTAAAAACAGAGCTTCGAAGCAAAAAATGGAAAATGTTAAATTTGCTAAATTGAGGTTGTTCCTAGATGTCCATGTATTATACTGCTTTCAGTACTTTGCATACAGTTGAAGGATTTTAGTTGTTTTAAGAATTGAAATAGAGATAAGAAGAGGTTGACTTGCAAAAGTAATGAGCACAGGGTTACTCTTTGTCCTGACTCCCTGGTCCCTGAGTGGCACGTGAACTCAGTTTTTTCTTTCTTACTACCTCCCATCCCACGTGTGATACCGGTCAGAATAAGGTGACATCAGCCAATCCCAAATTCTAATTTCCTTTCCCTAATCTCACACCACAATACCTCTTATGTCTCTCTTTGGGTTATAGTTTGAAGGAATAATTTCACCACGTGCTTGGATGAACCCTTAAGTGGCCAGTAGCTCAACTCAAAAATCTCCCCACACATGTCCACCAACTGACATTGCTAAAAACAGCTAGTTTTGCTCAAGATGTAGGGTTGTTTTTTTTTTTAAAGACACAATGACTTTTATACAGAGCAAAACAACTGAGGTGTCTTTTACTCTGAATGGAGATTGAAGGTTCAAAGACCAAGACTTGAAGAGGCATCTACACCGTTCCATCTTCTCCAGAGCCCCACTTCAGCTTGATTAGACTTTGAAGAAGACAGGCACAAGGTAAAAGTGATACAAGGAAATGCATTTCAAAATATATTTCTGAAGCACTTAGATCTATACTTTAGTACCTGTATTTTTTTTTTTATATTTGATAAATTTAACGCCTTTTATTGCCATACCTCATTTTACTGTGCTTTGCTTTAGTGAACTTTATAGACACATGTTTTTGTTTTTTTTTTCCTTGTTAATTTTCTGTTTAGTTGATCTATCCATAGGTGTGAGTGGGGTATTAAAGTCTCCCATTATTATTGTGTTATTGTTAATTTCTCCTTTCATACTTGTTAGCATTTGTCTTACATACTGCGGTGCTCCCATGTTGGGTGGATATATATTTATAATTGTTATATCTTCTTCTTGGATTAATCCTTTGATCATTATGTAGTGACCTTCTTTGTCTCTTTTCACAGCCTTTGTTTAAAGTCTATTTTATCTGATACGCGTATTGTGACTCCTGCTTTCTTTTGGTCCCAATTTGCATGGAAAATCTTTTTCCAGCCCTTCACTTTCAGTCTGTATGTGTCCCCTGTTTTGAGGTGGGTCTCTTGTAGACAACATATGTAGGGGTCTTGTTTTTGTATCCATTCAGCCAGTCTTTGTCTTTTGGTTGGGGCATTCAACCCATTTACGTTTAAGGTAATTACTGATAAGTATGATCCCGTTGCCATTTACTTTATTGTTTTGGGTTCGAGTTTATACACCATTTTTGTGTTTCCTGTCTAGAGAATATCCTTTAGTATTTGTTGGAGAGCTGGTTTGGTGGTGCAGAATTCTCTCAGCTTTTGCTTGTCTGAAAAGCTTTTGATTTCTCCTTCATACTTGAATGAGATCCTTGCTGGGTACAATAATCTGGGCTGTAGGTTATTTTCTTTCATCATTTTAAGTATGTCTTGCCATTCCCTCCTGGCTTGAAGAGTTTCTATTGAAAGATCAGCTGTTATCCTTATGGGAATTCCCTTGTGTGTTATTTGTTGTTTTTCCCTTGCTGCTTTTAATATTTGTTCTTTGTGTTTGATCTTTGTTAATTTGATTAATATGTGTCTTGGGGTGTTTCTCCTTGGGTTTATCCTGTTTGGGACTCTCTGGGTTTCTTGGACTTGGGTGATTATTTCCTTCCCCATTTTAGGGAAGTTTTCAACTATTATCTCCTCAAGTATTTTCTCATGGTCTTTCTTTTTGTCTTGTTCTTCTGGAACCCCTATGATTCGAATGTTGTAGCGTTTAATATTGTCCTGGAGGTCTCTGAGATTGTCCTCATTTCTTTTAATTCGTTTTTCTTTTATCCTCTCTGATTCATTTATTTCTACCATTCTATCTTCTAATTCACTAATCCTATCTTCTGCCTCTGTTATTCTACTATTTGTTGCCTCCAGAGTGTTTTTAATTTCATTTATTGCATTATTCATTATATATTGACTCTTTTTTATTTCTTCTAGGTCCTTGTTAAACCTTTCTTGCATCTTCTCAATCCTTGTCTCCAGGCTATTTATCTGTGATTCCATTTTAATTTCAAGATTTTGGATCAATTTCACTATCATTATTTGGAATTCTTTATCAGGTAGATTCCCTATCTCTTCCTCTTTTGTTTGGTTTGGTGGGCATTTATCCTGTTCCTTTATCTGCTGGGTATTCCTCTGTCTCTTCATCTTGTTTAAATTGCTAAGTTTGGGAGTCCTTTCTGTATTCTGGAAGTTTGTGGAGTTCTCTTTATTGTGGCGTTTCCTCGCTGTGTGTGGGTATGTAGAGGTGGCTTGTTAAGGTTTCCTGGTTAGGGAAGCTTGTGTCGGTGTTCTGGTGGGTGGAGCTGTATTTCTTCTCTTTGTTCAGTCGCGCTGTGGGGAGGGAGGGAGGGATGCTGCAAACAAATGACACTGGCGTGCGCTCGCAGTGCCTCAGCCACACTGGGTCTGCCCCCACTCACGGCGCGTGTAGCCTCCCTGCCCACACTGCTCAGGCTCTAGGTTGTTCCGCCGGGAACAATCCGAGGCTGGCCCTGGGTTGCATGCACCTCCCAGGTCCAAGCCGCTCAGGTTCAGGCACTCAGGTAGTCCTCAGAGGCGCAGACTCAGTTGGGGCTGCGTTTTGTGCTCTTCCCAGGTCCGAGCAGCTCAGGTGATGAGGTGTTTGGCGAGCGCCAATGCTGCAACTTATCGCCTCCCCGCCACTCGGTTATCTGGGTGTAAAACCGGCGCACCTTCTCAGGCAGATGTTGACCTCCAGACCCCCAATAAGTTTTAGTTAGCAAAGAAGCCAGTTTTACAGATAATGTCTCTCTGGGGCTGCGATTGCCCCCTTCCGGCTCTGGCTGCCTGTCACCGGAGGGGGAAGGTCTGCAGCCGGCTATCTCTGTTCAGTCCTTTGTTCCGTGCGCGGGCTGGCGGTGTCTTAGGTTAGGGCTGGCTTTTCGCGTGGTAGATATCCCACAGTCTGGTTTGCTAGCCCAAATTATTTCGCTCAGATAGTGCTCAGGGTATTCAGGCCAGATTCTTACTCTCAGCGATGCAGCCCGCGCCGCGCCTCCCTGCCCAGCCCCCGCTTGCTAATGGCGGATGCAGGCGTCTGCGCTGCTTCTCCGCTGGGGGAGTTACCATAGGGCTCGTAATCTGCGAGTTTTAATTGTTTATTTATTTTTTCTCCCTGTTATGTTGCCCTCTGTGCTTCCAAAGCTCGGCACGGATTCGGCAGTGAGAAGGTTTCCTGGTGTTTGGAAACTTCTCTCTTTTTAAGACTCCCTTCCCGGGACGGAACTCTGTCCCTCCCTCTTTTGTCTCTTTTATTGTCTTTAATATTTTTTCCTACCTCCTTTCGAGGAGTTGGGTTGCTTTTCTGGGTGCCTGATGTCCTCTGCCGGCATTCAGAAGTTGTTTTGTGGAATTTACTCGACGTTTAAATGCTCTTTTGATGAATTTGTGGGGGAGAAAGTGTTTTCCCCATCCTACTCCTCCGCCATCTTGGCGCCTTCCCTCAGTACCTGTATTTTTAAAGCAATGTTTGTAAAGTACTTAGATGAATGACAACACAAAAGCCACTAGGTACGTACTAAGTATACTAATATGTGAAGTGAAGTGAAAGTCGCTGGTTCATGTCTGACTCTTTGGGACCCATAGAGAGTTCTCCAGGCCAGAACGTTGGCGTGGGTAGCCTTTCCCTTCTCCAGGAGGTCTTCCCAAACCAGGAATTGAAACGGGGACTCCTGCATTGCAGGTGGATTCTTTACCAACTGAGCTATGACGGAAGCCCAAGGATACTGGAGTGGGTAGCTCCACTCCAAAGTATGGAGGTACATGCTTAGTCTGTTTATTATTGTTCATACAGTAGACTGATGAGGATGCTCACTAGTAGTAAGATACTGCCCTAGCAAATGTCTCTATATAAAGGGGCATGTGTGCATGGTACTGACAAATGAATTTTCTAAGAACTACTAGGAAAAAAATTGGCTTGTGTGGATAACATAAACACCTCCTATTGTAAGTTTAAGAAATAACTGACTTAAATCTCATATGTTCATGAAATGCATTCAACTTTTTCATCAAAAAAAAAAAATTATGTGTATAGACATGGTGCCCAATTACTTAAAGTCACTAGAAACAAGCTCAAGTATCAAATATTTCATCCTAAAACATCCAAATAGTAAGCAAATGTCTGTATTCCTTTAATAGAAACCAGTATTAAACTTCAGTATCAAATCAGACATTTTCCAAAGGAGTGCATGCAGACAACCCAAGGTACCACGAGGTGGCAGCACGTCCCCACAATAGCACTGCTTCCGCACTGACTTGTTTATGCTCAGAAAGAAAACCTCAAGTGAGATGTTCCCATTAAATCCGAAGTGTTACCTTTAGGAAGAAATTCAGGATCAGCTTAGCCCGTTTCCCTTCACCTTTCAAAAAAGAAACCTAAAGTTTCTGAAAAGTTAACAAGCAGTTTTCCTAAGTCAAACAAGCAGTTCATGGACAGAACTGGAATCAGAACCTCATCTTCTAGCCCCCAGGGCACACTCCCTAGTCGTGTAAAAATCTTTCAACATGCCCTTTCCCTACCCCAAAGCCTCCGCATGATGGTGGTCGCTAAGAGAAATGATGCTTTGGAATAAAACATGAATACTAGGCAACAAGCAGCTTTTTCTTGGGTCGTGCTCCTCCTTCTCTAGTCCCAGTCCTGACCTACAGGTCTTTCTATTTTCTAATCCCTTCCCACAACAAAATGGGAGCAATTTGGGTATCAATTCTTTTTTTTTTTTTTTTTTTGACAGGAACCTCATATGTTTAACTGCAAGATTAATGGATGTTGCTAAATTGAAGTAATATTAGACTATAAAATCTCACAACTTTGTAAAGCAACTATTCACCAATAAAAATTAGTAATAAAAAAAATAGGTAAATCTTTAAGTTGACTTCACTAACATTCTCCTTCAGGCTAAGTGCAGTCAGGGAACTAACCTTCCTAGTTTGCCCAGGTCTGAGCAGAATGTCACATTTTTCCTGTATGCCCTTTAGGGAAGCTCCCACACCAACCTGGTTTATTTTACAACTCCAGTAAATCAAACCAGTTTTATGCTTGTTTCTAACAAAACCTAGTTATTTTCTTAAAACTTGAATGTGTGTAACAAGAGCCTACTTTTGCCAAATGCTTGCCAGTTTTCTGGGATTCTGCCGTTTGACTCATAATCACCTATTGAGGGAAAATCTTTTCTTGTTCTCATGCTTCAAACCAATGAATTGAGGTTTAAAGAAGATAAGTGACTTACTTAAGATGATAAAATTAATGATGGAGAAACTAGGTTTCAAGCCCAAATCTGTGGGTTCTTAGAGCCTGTGCCCTCATTCACTTCATGGTACCATTTCTCGTCTAGACAGGATCTTCTTCTGTCTACAACTTCCTGCGTTAGTGGAAATGCTCTATGTCTGCTCTATGTCTGCTACCCCGTCCCGTAGGGTAGACCCTGGCAACATGGGACTGTTGAACATTTGGAATACAGCTTATGTGACTGAGAAACAGAAATTTTTACTTCATTTTATTTAATTTAAATATCAGCATGTGGCCAGTAGCTAATATATGGGATAGCAGAAGTCTAGGTACATGCATTAAGCGCAGGCTGCTGCGACCAGCGCACTAAGCACAGCCGAGAGGAGCTACCCCATATCCGAGGTTAGGGGCAAAAGTCAGGAGGACCCCATGTCCGAAGAGCAGTGGCCAAAAGGAGTTACCCCACGTCCATGGTCAGGGGCAGTGGCCGAGAGTGCCAGACTGCGACGGCGCAGGAACAGCCGAGAGGAGCTACCCTGCGTCCAAGGTCAGGGGCGGCGACGAGAGGAGTTACCCCATGTCCGAGGTCCGGTCGGCGGCCGGGAGGAGCTACCCCACGCCCCCAAACCCAGGGGTCGTGGCAGGGAGGAGCTACCCCATGCCCCTACGCCCGAGGCCAGGAGCAGCGGCCGGGAGGACCAACCCCAGGCCCGAGGCCAGGGGGATGCCTGGGAGGACCAACCCCACGTCCAAGGAGCCCTGGCTGCGCAGGCCCAGGAGGCCTACAGGAGCTATCCCAAGTTGAAGGTCAGGAAGGGCAGTGGTGAGGAGATACCCCTCATCCAAGGTAAGGAGCAATGGCTGCGCTTTGCTGGAGTAGCTGTGAAGAGATACCCCACGCCCAAGGTAAGAGAAACCCAAGTAAGACGGTAGGTGTTGCAAGAGGGCAGACACACTAAAACCATACTCACAGAAAACTAGTCAATCTAATCACACTAGGACCACAGCCTTGTCTAACTCAATGAAACTAAGCCATGCCCATGGGGCAACCCCAAAATGGGCGTGTCATGGTGGAGAGATCTGACAGAATGTGGTCCACTGGAGAAGGGAATGGCAAGCCACTTCAGTATTCTTGCCTTGAGAACCCCATGAACAGTATGAAATGGCAAAATGATAGGATACTGAAAGAGGAACTTCCCAGGTCAGTAGGTGCCCAATATGCTACTGGAGATCAGTGGAGAAATAACTCCAGAAAGAATAAAGGGATGGAGCCAAAGCAAAAAGAATACCCAGTTGTGGATGTGACTGGTGATAGAAGCAAGGTCCGATGCTGTAAAGAGCAATGTTGCATAGGAATGTGGAATGTCAGGTCCATGAATCAAGGCAAATTGGAAGTGGTCAAACAAGAGATGGCAAGAGTGAATGTTGACATTCTAGGAATCAGCTAACTAAAATGGACTGGAATGGGTGGATTTAACTTAGATGACCATTATATCTACTACTGTGGGCAGGAATCCCTCAGAAGAAATGGAGTAGCCATCATGGTCAACAAAAGAGTCTGAAATGCAGTACTTGGATGCAATCTCAAAAATGACAGGATGATCTCTGTTCATTTTCAAGGCAAACCATTCAATATCACAGTAATCCAAGTCTATGCCCCAACCAGTAGTGTTGAAGAAGCTGAAGTTGAACGGTTCTATGAAGACCTACAAGACCTTTTAGAACTAACACCCAAAAGAGATGTCCTTTTCATTATAGGGGACTGGAATGCAAAAGTAGGAAGTCAAGAAACACCTGGAGTAACAGGCAAATTTGGCCTTGGAATACGGAATGAAGCAGGGCAAAGACAAATAGAGTTTTGTCAAGAAAATGCACTGGTCATAGCAAACACCCTCTTCCAACAACACAAGAGAAGACCCTACACATGGCCATCACCAGATGGTCAACACCAAAATCAGATTGATTATATTCTTTGCAGTCAAAGGTGGAGAAGATCTATACAATCAACAAAAACAAGACTGGGAGCTGACTGTGGCTCAGATCATGAACTCCTTATTGCCAAATTCAGACTTAAATTAAAGAAAGTAGGGAAAACCATTAGACCATTCAGGTATGACCTAAATCAAATCCCTTATGATTATACAGTGAAAGTGAGAAATAGATTTAAGGGCCTATATCTGATAGATAGAGTGCCTGATGAACTATGGACTGAGGTTCGTGACATTGTACAGGAGACAGGGATCAAGATCATCCCCATGGAAAATAAATGCAAAATAGCAAAATGGCTGTCTGGGGAGGCCTTACAAATAACTGTGAAAAGAAGAGAAGCAAAAAGCAAAGGAGAAAAGGAAAGACGTAAACATCTGAATGCAGAGTTCCAAAGAAAAGCAAGGAGAGACAAGAAAGCCTTCCTCAGCGATCAATGCAAAGAACTAGAGGAAAACAACAGAATGGGAAAGACTATAGATCTCTTCAAGAAAATTAGAGATACCAAGGGAACACTTCATGCAAAGATGGGCTCAATAAAGGACAGAAATGGTATGGACCTAACAGAAGCAAAAGATATTAAGAAGAGATGGCAAGAATACACAGAAAAACTGTACAAAAAAGAGCTTCACGACCCAGATAATAATGATGGTGTGATCACTGACCTAGAGCCAGATATCCTGGAATGTGAAGTCAAGTGGGCTTTAGGAAGCATCACGACGAACAAAGCTAGTGGAGGAGATGGAATTCCAGTTGAGCTATTTCAAATCCTGAAAGATGATGCTGTGAAAGTGCTGTACTCAATATGCCAGAAAATTTGGAAAACTCAGCAGTGGGCACAGGACTGGAAAAGGTCAGTTTTCATTCCAATCCCAAAGAAAGGCAATGCCAAAGAATGCTCAAACTACCGCACAATTGCACTCATCTCACACGCTAGCAAAGTAATGCTCAAAATTCTCCAAGCCAGGCTTCAGCAATATGTGAACTGTGAACTCCCTGATGTTCAAGCTGGTTTTAGAAAAGGCAGACGAATCAGAGATCAAATTGCCAACATCTGCTGGATCATGGAAAAAGCAAGAGAGTTTCAGAAAAACATCTATTTCTGCTTTATTGACTATGCCAAAGCCTTTGACTGTGTGGATCACAATAAACTGTGGAAAATTCTGAAAGAGATGGGAATACCAGACCACCTGACCTGCCTCTTGAGAAACCTATATGCAGGTCAGGAAGCAACAGTTAGAACTGGACATGGAACAACAGACTGCTTTCAAATAGGAAAAGGAGTACGTCAAGGCTGTATATTGTCACCCTGCTTATTTAACTTATACGCAGAGTACATCATGAGAAACGCTGGGCTGGAAGAAACACAAGCTGGAATCAAGATTGCTGGGAGAAATATCAATAACCTCAGATATGCAGATGACACCACCCTTATGGAAGAAAGTGAAGAAGAACTAAAAAGCCTCTTAATGAAAGTGAAAGTGGAGAGTAACAAAATTGGCTTAAAGCTCAACATTCAGAAAATGAAGATGATGGCATCCGGTCCCACCACTTCATGGGAAATAGATGGGGAAACAGTGGAAACAGTGTAAGACTTTATTTTGTGGGGCTCCAAAATCACTGCAGATGGTGACTGCAGCCATCAAATTAAAAGACGCTTGCTCCTTGGAAGGAAAGTTATGACCAACCTAGATAGCATATTCAAAAGCAGAGACATTACTTTGCCAACAAAGGTCTGTCTAGTCAAGGCTATGGTTTTTCCTGTGGTCATGTATGGATGTGAGAGTTGGACTGTGAAGAAGGCTGAATGCCAAAGAATTGATGCTTTTGAACTGTGGTGTTGGAGAAGACTCTTGAGAGTCCTTTGGACTGCAAGGAGATCCAACCAGTCCATTCTGAAGGAGATCAGCCCTGGGATTTCTTTAGAAGGAATGATGCTAAAGCTGAAACTCCATTACTTTGGCCACCTCATGCGAAGAGTTGATTCATTGGAAAAGACTCTGATGCTGGGAGGGATTTGGAGGCAGGAGGAGAAGGGGACGACAGAGGATGAGGTGGCTGGATGGCATCACTGACTCGATGTACGTGAGTCTGAGTGAACTCCGAGAGTTGGTGATGGACAGGGAGGCCTGGCATGCTGTGATTCATGGGGTCACAAAGAGTCAGACACGACTGAGCGACTGAACTGAACTGAGGTGCGTGACATCCACACACAGGCAGACCTCACAGATGTTGCAGGCTTGGTTCCAGACCACCACAGTATAAGCTGAATATCACAATAAAGTGAGTCACATGAATTTTTTGGTTTTCCCGTGCATATAAAAGTTACTTGTACAGTATAGCATAGTCGATTAAGTATGCAATAGCATCTTATCAAAAAACAGTATACGTACTGAATTTTAAAATATTGCTAACAGAAAAAATGCTAACAACATCTGAACCTCCAGCAACCCGTAATACTTTTACTGGTGGAGGGGTTTGCCTTGATATTGATGGCTGCTGACTGATCAGGGTGGTGGTTGCTGAAGGTTGGGGTGACTATTTCAGTTGCTCACAATAAGACAACAATGAATTTCGCCACATCAATCAACTGTCCCTTTCACGAATGGTTTCTCTGTAGTATGTAATACTATTTGATAGTTTCATACCCACAGTAGAATTTCTTTCAATTTTGGAGTCAATCTTCTCAAACCCTGTCAGTGCTTTATCAATTAAGTTTATGCTTTTATTCTAAATCCTTTGATGTCACATCAGCAATCAAGTTCACCATTTTATATGGGTGCAGTTCATGGTGCCCCTGAACAATTACAGTAGTAACATCAAAGATCACTGATCACAGATCACCAACAGCAAGTATAATAATAATGGGAAAGTTTGAAATATTTCAAGAATTATCTAAATGTGACACAGAGACATGAAATGAACAAACGCTGCTGGAAAAATGGCTCCATTAGACCTGCTCCGTTCAGGGTTGCCACAAACCTTCAATTTGTAAAAACTGCAGTATTTGCAAAGTACAGTAAAAGGAAGTACAATAAAACAAGGTGTACCTGTTGCATAATAAAAAGAGAAAGAATACTAGAATCAACTACCAGCTGTGTGAACTGGAGTGACATTTTAGCTTCAAATCTCTAATATTCAGTTGACTCCTGTATAAAATGAGGATGATTATAACTATACCAGACAGTTGTTATGTTTTAATCAGATACATAAACTATTTTGAATGAATATCACTAAACATGTTTCATCTGCCCCTTAAAGATTTAAAGTATTTAGGCAGGAAATTGCATGAGCGCTGCTTAGCACTTCTTCCAATATATGACAGTTCACATCAGAAAAGTTTTCAGTGTTGCTCTCCAATTTGGGTTCTTTCACTATATTCTCTCTTAAAATTATTGTTAGGTTTAAACTTTGAATGACAAATGTAAAGCACCCCACAGTTATCTCAGTGATATGGTTTCTTTTCCCCCTTACCTCCCTTAAGATTTGGAATAATTTTTCTTTTAAACCCCACTAAATATCCTTGGTGAAGAGGGTGTCAGACTTTATTTTGGGGGGCTTCAAAATCACTGCAGATGGTGACTGCATCCATGAAATTAAAAGATGCTTACTCCTTGGAAGAAAAGTTATGACCAACCTAGATAGCATATTAAAAAGCAGAGACATTACTTTGCCAACAAAGGTCCATCTAGTCAAGGCCCCGCCCATCAGAATAAGATCCAGTTGCCCCCACAGTCAGTCTCCCCCACCAGGAAGCTTCCATAAGCCTCCTTTCCTTATCCATCAGAGGAAAGACAGAATGAAAATGACAATCACAGAAAACTAATCAAACTGATCACATGGACCACAGCCTTGTCTAATTCAATGAAACTATGGCCAATGCCCTGTAAGGCCACCCAAGACAAACAGGTCATAGTGGAGAGTACTGACAAAACGTGGTCTAGTGGAGAAGGGAATGACAAACCACTTCAGTATTGTTGCCTTGAGAACACCGTGAACAATATGAAAAGGCAAAAAGATAGGACACTGAAAGATGAACTCCCCAGGTCGGCAGGTGCCCAATATGCTACTAGAGAAGAGTAGAGAAATAACTACAGAAAGAATGAAGAGATGGAGCCAAAGCAAAAACAATGCTCAGTTGTGACTGGTGATGGAAGTAAAGTCCAATGCTATAAAGAACAATATTGCATAGGAACCTGGAATGTTAGGTCCATGAATCAAGGTAAATTGGAAGTGATCAAACAGGAGATGGCAAGAGTGAATATTGACATTTTAGGAATCAGTGAACTAAAATGGACTGGAATGGGTGAATTTAATTCAGATGACCATTGTATCTACTACTGTGGGCAAAAATCTCTTATAAGAAATGGAGTAGCCCTCATAGTCAACCAAAAAGTCTAAAATGCAGTACTTGGGTGCAATCTCAAAAACAAAAGAATGATCTCTGTGTTTCCAATGCAAACCATTCAATGTCACAGTAATCCAAGTCTATGCCCCAACCACTAATGCTGAAGAAGCTGAGTTGAATGGTTCTATGAAGACAAGACCTTCTAGAACTAACACCAAAAAAAAGAAGTCCTTTTCATCATAGGAGGCTGGAATACAAAAGTAGGAAGTCACGAGATACCTGGAGTAAAGGCAAGTTTGGCCTTGGAGTACAAAACGAAGCAGGACAAAGGCTAATAAAGTTTTGCCAAGAGAACACACTGGTCATAGCAAACACCATCTTCCATCAACACAAGAGAAGATTCCACACGTGGACATCACCGGATGGTCAATACCAAAATCGGATTGATTATATTCTTTGCAGCTGAAGATGGAAAAGCTCCATACGGTCGCAAAAAAAATCACCAAAGATGATTGTGGCTCAGATCACGAACTCCTTACTTCAAAATTCAAACTTAATTGAAGAAAGTAGGGAAAACCACTAGACCATTCAGGTATGACCTAAATCAAATGCCTTATAATTATATAGTGAAAGTGGCAAATAGATTCAAGGGATTAGATCTGATAGACAGAGTGCCTGAAGAACTATGGATGGAGGTTCGTGACATTGTACAGGAGGCAGTGATCAAGACCATACCCAAAAATAAGAAAGGCAAAATGGTTGTCTGAGAATAAAAGAGAAGCAAAAGGCAAAGGAGAAAAGGAAAGATATACCCATTTGAATGCAGAGTTCCAAAGAATAGCAAGGAGAGATAAGAAAGTCTTCCTCAGTGATCAATGCAAAGTACAGTAGAACAATAGAATGGGAAAGACTAGAGATCTCTTCAAGAAAATTAGAGATACCAAGGGAACATGTCATGCAAAGATGGGCACAGTAAAGGACAGAAATGGTATGGACCTAACAGAAGCAGAACATATTAAGAAGAGGTGACAAGAATACACAGAAGAACTGTACAAAAAAGATCTTCAAAGATCTTCATAACCACGATGGTGTGATCACTCACCTTGAGCCAGACATCCTGGAGTGTGAAGTCAAGTAGCCCTTAGGAAGTATCACTATGAACAAAGCTAGTGGAGGTGATGGAATTCTGTTGAGCTGTTTCAAATCCTAAACGATGATGCTGTGAAAGTGCTGCACTCAATATGCCAGCAAATTTGGAAAACTCAGCAGTAGCCACAGGACTGGAAAAGGTCAGTTTCATTCCAATCTCAAAGAAAGGCAATGCCAAAGAATATCCAAACTACCACAGAATTGCACTCATCTCACACACCAGCAAAGTAATCCTCAAAATTCTCCAAGCCAGGCGTCAGCAGTACATGAACTGAGAACTTCCAGATGTTCAAGATGAATTTAGAAAAGGCAGAGGAACCAGAGATCAAATTGCCAAAATCCATTGGATCATGGAAAAAGCAAGAGAGTTCTAGAAAAACATCTACTTCTCCTTTATTGACTGCCAAAACCTTTGACTGTTTTGCTGTGTGGATCACAACAAACTGTGGAAAATTCTTCAAGAGATGGGAAACCTCCTGAGAAATCTGTATTTGGGTCAAGAAACAAAATTTAGAAATGGACATGGAACAATAGACTGGTTCCAAATCATGAAAGGAGTACATCAAGGAAGGATGTATATTGTCACCCTGCTTATTTAACTTATATGCAGAGTACATCATGGGAAATGCCAGGCTGGTTGAAGCACAAGCTGGAATCAAGATTGCTGGGAAAATATCAATAACCTCAGATATGTGGATATGCAGATGACACCACCCTTATGGCAGAAAGTAAAGAACTAAAGCACCTCTTGATGAAAGTGAAAAAGGAGAGTGAAAAAGTTGGCTTAAAACTCAAGATTCAAAACACAAAAATCATGGCATCTGGTCACATCACTTCACAGCAAATAGATGGGGAAACAATGGAAACAGTGACAGACTTTATACTGGGGAGCTCCAAAATCACTGCAGATGGTGATTGCAGCCATCAAATTAGAAGATGCTTGCTCCTTGGAAGAAAAGCTATGACCAACCTAGACAGCATATTAAAAAGCAGAGACATTACTTTGCCAACAGAGGTCCTTCTAGTCAAACCTATGGTTTTTCCAGTGGTCATGTATGGATGTGAGAGTTGGACTGTGAAGAAGGCTGAGTGCCAAAGAATTGATGCTTTTGGACTGTGGTGTTGGAGAAGACTCTTGAGAGTCCCTTGGACTGCAAGGAGATCCAACAAGTCCATTCTAAAGGAGATCAGTCCTGGGTGTTCATTGGAAGGACTGATGCTAAAGCTGAAACTCCCATACTTTGGCCACCTCATGTGAAGAGTTGACTCATTGGAAAAGACTCTGATGCTGGGAGGGATTGGGGGCAGGAGGAGAAGGGGACGACAGAGGATGAGATGGCTGGATGGCATCACCGACTTGACCGACGTGAGTTTGGGTAAACTCCGAGAGTTGGTGATGCACAGGGAGGCCTGGCGTGCTGCAATTCATAGGGTCGCAAAGAGTCGGACACAACTGAGTGACTGAACTGAACTGAACTGAACTGAAGCTACAAAATTCATCTGAAATGTTTTTCAAATAGTTGCAAATATTTTTTAAAATTATAATACATTTATTGAAAGCAGTTTGTGTGTAAGTGGACATGCAAAATGCAGATCATTGTTGTTCAAGAGTCAACACTATAGTCATATGCTATAGTACTGGATTTACGGCTTAAGCATTTGAGTTTTGAAAAACATAATTCAGTCCATACCACTTTTCATTCCTTTTCTTATCCATTGTATTAGCTAAGACTTACTGTTGGATGTTGAAAGGTTTTGTAATGGGGACTTCCAAGCGTTGTTCCTAATTCTAGCAAGAACATTTTTGCTTTCTCACCATAAATATGATCTTAGCTCTAGATTTTTGGTAGATGTTACTTTTCAAGTTAAGGAAATTCTCCTCTATTCCTAGCCTGCTAAGAGCTCCTTTATTTTTATGGTTTGTACCATCACCACAAGTATTAATCAGGTTCAAAATGATGAGACACACCTTCTTTGCTGCATCCTTCTCATACTAATCAGTTACTGTGTTCTGGGTATTATACTTATATTTTTAAATAAACCTTCTTAAAATTACATTGGCATACTTAAAGCCCCATCAATAACATAAACTGATAAAGCAGTATCCCTGACTCCAATCTTACATCCTTCAAATATATTTTCCATATAGCCCTAAGAAGACCTTCCCTGATTACCAACACCCACTCTCAGGCACCCGACCTTACAGTCTCCATGTTTATTCTTTGTGTGCATTAAACAATAAAATAAAATTTCTGGATTTCAATTACATGTCCAATGATTTGATTCCAACATTAAATTGTAAGTTCTCTAAAGAATACAGTTATTTATACCTAAGCGTACCACAAGATTAAACAAAATTAATAGAATAAATCAAGATACAGAAGCAAGTAAGAAAATTTTGAATCACATTCTATTTTGAAAACTGCCTAGCTTCTTTTCTTTTATTAAATATTCCTTAAATAATTAATATAGGAAAAATTATGAAGGTTCATTTATGGAAATGATTGCTCAAAAATTTTGTATATTTTTATCTCCCACTTTGGTTTTTTATATTAAGACCCAGGAGCAAGCAGGTCCTCAGAGGACTCCCCTATAGCTGACACACTCAATACACAATATCCCAAGCTGATGTATCAAATGAAGGTTATTTATTGTTTGTTTCTTATTATTATTACCTTTTGATACAGCATATATAAAATAGTTGATTCAAGTGAAAATTCAACAATGGTTATAAAAAATTAGTAAACAGAAACCCCAATTAAATGGAATTGAAGGATCAAAGTTGGGAGTTTTCCCACCTATAGGTGGGATCAAAGTTGGGAGTTTTCACACCTATAACAAAGCAGAGCCCAATGGGAAGGACAAAGACTCGTCTTCTTTCCTATGAAAGACTCAGCCAATGAAAAATCAGGGATTCTTTGTTCACTGCAGCACCGGTTGACTTAAAAAAAATACACATCTGAGAGTCATGAGTCAAATTGTATTTGGGGCAAAATGAAGTCTATAGTCTGGGAGACAGCACCTCAGATAGCTCTGAAAAACTACTCCAAAGATGGTCAGTATATATGTGATTTTGTTGAAGGTGTGTACATATATTTTGCACATTTTTTTTTGTTGTTCAAAAATCAAGCACACATTTTTTGAAGGTTTCTGCTGCTTACAAGGAACAGTTATCACCATGGATTTTAGTGTTTTTCTACATGTGAGGAGACACAAAAATTGGATTCATAAAATCAGCTCCTGAAAATATCTAATTATCTGAAGACCTGTTCTCCCAGTTTTTCCCAGAGCACAGAATGCCTCATTTCTGTTCTCTACCCTGAACTCCATTCAGAGAGTGTTGAAAATCAGCAGCTGTGTCAGTACTTGATCTAATCCTTGTAGAGGTATATGGCAAATGCCAATTTGTAGTTGACATGCTCAATCTTTCTTTCTTCTTCTTTAAAAGATTTCTCTTTCCATTGTCATTTGGGAACTTGAATGTGTCTTGCCATGGTGGCAGACCTTGAACTGCAACTCTGTGCTTCTCCTGCATGTTTGCTGGAGAAATATCTGGCAGTCTATTTGTTTCAGGTCAACATTGCAGTGGCCCCCACAGGGACCAGAGAAGATTCCCAACGGCTCTAGGGCAGGTGTGCAAACAGGTGCAGTACCCTCATTTGAGCCCATTGTTTATTACTGTTTTACCTACCAACTCTGGAGAGTGAAGATGTGTTTATCCTGGAACTGAGCTTTCACCCTCTTTGCATTTGAAGCACTCTGGCTTTATTTGGGATCTATTTAAATGTTTTGACTTTCTGGTTAATACGTGGTTCTTTAGGTTATTAGTCATTTGGCACTTTGGTGTGATTTGAGATCAGACTCTTCCATGGAAACTGACCAACCTGTTCCCTGCAGAACAGAGGTTGCTTCTCCTACAGTGGCTAGCCTTCAACCCATTTTTTTAAATTAATTTATTTATTTTAATTGGAGGCTAATTACTTTACAGTACTGTGGTGGTTTTGCCATACATCAATGTGAACAGGGCTTTTTTCTCTGAAACAATGGTGGGTTTTTCAGGCTTTGATCCATTCCTTTGGAAGGGCTACAAGAAGATTACTCTTTTTCCCTGACAAAAACTCAGCCAGTGAAAAACCAAGAACTCTGTTCACTACAGAGTTCCCAACTTCATCTTTCTTCTATAAAATGATTCTCCTTCCCTTAGCATGCAGAGATTTGCATATGGCTCGCCATGATTACAGACCACAAATTTTAATTCTGTGCTGATCCCAAACAAGCCCATATTTGCTAGAGAAAGACCTGGTAGTCTGTTTGTTTCAGGTCAAAACCCTTTAGCATGTCAGAGAAATTAGTAATAATTCAGGAATCATTTATTTAAAAAGTAAGTTGGACATTCCAATGATTGTGTGTAAAATGTGTTATTCACTCACTCGTGTTTGACTCTTTGTCGTGTATAGACTGTAGCCCTCCAGGCTCTTCTGTCTATGGAAATCTCCAGGAAAGAATGCTAGAGTGGGTGGCCATTTACTTCTTCATGAGATCTTCTCAACCCAAGGATTAAACCTGGGTCTCCTGCATTGCAGGCAGATTCTTTACAGTCTGAGCCATCCGGGATTGTGTATAAGGGAAGGAGCCATTCCAAAGCTAACACTGGACAAAATAATTGTTTAAACATGATAATAATGTATAAAAATAGTGTTCAGAAAAATGTCATAAAAACAAATAGAAATCAATTTTGTGAAATAAACTGGGGAAACAGTGGAAACTGTCAGACTTTATTTTGGGGGGCTCCAAAATCACTGCAGATGGTGACTGCAGCCATCAAATTAAAAGACTCTTGCTCCTTGGAAGGAAAGTTATGACCAACCTAGATAGCATATTCAAAAGCAGAGACATTACTTTGCCAACAAAGGTCCATCTAGTCAAGGCTATGGTTTTCCCAGTGGTCATGTATGGATGTGAGAGTTGGACTATGAAGAAGGCTGAGCACTGAAGAATTGATGCTTTTGAACTGTGGTGTTGGAGAAGACTCTTGAGAGACCCTTGGACTGCAAAGATCCAACCAGTCCATTCTGAAGGAGATCAGCCCTGGGATTTCTTTGGAGGGAATGATGCTGAAGCTGAAACTCCAGTATTTTGGCCACCTCATGCGAAGAGTTGACTTATTGGAAAAGACTCTGATGCTGGGAGGGATTGGAGGCAGGAGGAGAAGGGGACGACAGAGGATGAGATGGCTGGATGGCATCACTGACTCGATGGACATGAGTTTGAGTGAACTCAGGAGTTGGTGACGGAGAGGGAGGCCTGGAGTGCTGTGATTCATGGGGTCATAAAGAGTCGTACAGGACTGAGTGACTGAACTGAACTGAACTGAGATCAGTGTGAAGATTCATCTTGGACAATGCCTCTGAGCATCTCCAGAGCATCTCCAATATCCAAGACATTTACGTTTGACAATGCTCACATGGAAATAAAGTTCTATATGGAAAGAATATATTACCTTTAAAAAGCTTTTAATAATATGTCTATGATACTCAGGAGAATAAATTCATTGATGACCAGAGGAGTACAAAATAAACAGACACCACTCATTAGTGGAAGAAAAATAATAATCACAGAATAGTACTTTTCTTCTCCAAAAGTTTGTTTAGAGCTTCTTTGACATCTTTGTTTCTCAGAGAGTAAATCAGAGGATTCAACATGGGAGTGAGTAGGGTATAACACAAGGAGGCCACTTTACTGAGCTCAGGAAATGTGTCAGGAGTGAGATACATAAAAAAGACAGCACCATACAGTACACTCACGACTCCCAGGTGGGAGCTGCAAGTGGAGAAGGCTTTCTTACGCCCTTCGGTGGAGGGTATCTTTAGAACTGTGGACACAATGTACAAATATGAAATAACAATAACTATGATCGTAGGCAAGGTAATGAGGCCAGATAAGATGAAAGAAACCATTCTCCAGATGAAGAGATCAGAACAAGATAGTCTTTGAAGTGGGCGAGTGTCACAGTAAAAATGGTCAATGGCCCGAGAAGCACAAAAGGATAAAGTAAATGTCATGCTGGTCTGAAGAATGGAACTGATACAGCCAAAAAAATAGGAACCAGCCACCAACTGAGCACAGAGACGTGTTGACATCTGGACAGTGTAGAGGAGAGGATTGCAGATGGCAATGAAGCGGTCATAAGCCATGACTGCCAGGAGAAACCCCTCGGTCACAATGAAGAGGACAAAGAGAAAGAGCTGGGTCACACAGCCTGCAAATGAGATGGACTTGCTCACAGACCAGAAGTTGATCATAGCCTTGGGTGCAATAACAGATGAATAGACGAGATCGATGAAGGAGAGGTTGCCTAGGAAGAAATACATTGGTGTGTTCAGCCAGGGATCAGTTATAATAATGACCATCATGCCAACATTCCCTAGAAGGATCATGGCATAGACAAGCAGAAAAAGTAGGAAGAGGAGAATGTGGAGCTCTGGGTGGACCCTGAAGCCTACAAGAATGAAGTCAGTCACGTCTGAGTAGTTGCTTGTTCCCCTGTCACCCATGGCAGAAACCTGCAGAGAGGTACAAAGAAAAATAAGCAAATGAACTCTTGGCTGTCATCCTAGTTACCAATCACCTCTTACTGTATTAGGAGTCACAAAACTGTTCTAAAATCATTATTTATTTTCACCTTAAAAGTTACTAATTTATATGAGTGGTGAAATTAGATCTTTTCCTTTTGAATCTAATACAATGTCTTCCCACCAAATACCTTTCACAGTGCATGTATCACTTAAGTATATATTTCCAACTCATGATTTATGCAATAAATGTAATGTCAGGAAATAGTGATTGCAAGAGAGCACAAATATTTCAATCAATGACATTTTGGAAGCAATTTTGGAGTCTGAGTTTAGAGATAAGGGCCTCAGTAGTCTAATTTAGGAAAACTTAGTTTGGCAGGCATAGAGTACCAGCAGATATGAAGAAAATGATTGAATTTTAAGATACCTAAAAGGTGCAGTTATTTTTGTGGGTAATGGAAACCATGGATTCTGATATAATGTGTATACTCACAAAGAAATATTTGTGCACAACCAAACACAAAAATTATCAGC
Source organism: Bos javanicus (assembly GCF_032452875.1). Lineage (NCBI taxonomy): Eukaryota > Metazoa > Chordata > Mammalia > Artiodactyla > Bovidae > Bos > Bos javanicus. The sequence goes on from NC_083872.1 coordinate 60,220,823, forward strand.
ACTTGTATGCTAGAATTTCTTCAGATGAGCCTCAAAATTTGTTTCATAAAAAAAAAATTTTCCTTCATTTCTTCAACTGACAGCTCATAGTAAAGAAAGAGACTTATTCCGTCTAGATAGAATTATTTAGAAATGGATACTGAACAAAAGAGACATAAAGAAGAAATTGTTGATTGCATTCTTATTTACCTGGAATATAACTTTCACAGTCCTCATTAGTTTATTTATTAGACACTTCAAATAAGATCACTCTTCTCCCCAGGGCTTTATATACATGAATCTGTGTAGACAACAATAATAATAGCAAACATTATGTGGCATCTTTTATAGGCCACTTCTCTAAATGCTTTCATAATAGCTCATTTAATACATACAACAATAATATGAGGTGAGTGTTATTGTATTCCCCAGTTTACAGTAAGGAAAATGAAGTACCAAGAAATAAAATATGTTGAAAGACACCTACTAGGGTCAGAATTGAAATCTGAAGCCAAGAAATCTGGTTCCAGAACCCATGTTCTAATCACTGTGATATCTATCAACTTTTTCTTTGATAAAGATATATGAGAGAAGTTTAATATTTTGGTGAGAAACAGATGACTTTCAGTAAAATGGTATGATGTTGTCTTGATATATTTTTGTTATTCACCAGATCCATCAAAAATTAAATATGAAGATAATTATAAAGGGGCAAGATTTTAAATAGATCAGAGTTAGGGTCTTAGGAGTATAAATTATTTAGACAGTGAAAGGAAACACTGTAGTAGTTGTAATATGTTTTTTGAAAAATAATGTATCTTATTTGTATTTCTTTAAAATCCTGCCTAGAACCAAGGGACCAGATTACTTGAATTTTTGAGATTTATTCCTATCAAACTCATTCTAATGTCAATAAGTTTACGGCTAAAACCACTTATATCTGGAAAAGGAGAGTGTTTTTCCCAGAGTATCCAATAGACAAGTGGTCAGTTGGTGATTTATTATTTGTCAAAAACTCACATGCTTTCAAATTTACTCTTACCTTATACTGTTTGGTAATTTGTCATGTTCTGTAAAAAGAAGTAGCAGAACTCTGATGTTTTGTCTTATTGTTTTAATTTTAGAAAGAGTAAACAAATTTAATGACTATGTTACAAAAATAATTTTAAAAATCATTATGTCAAAATAAAGTGAACCCCTTTCCTCTCAAAATTTCCAAATACATGTTCATTTTCCCAGTTTCATATTCTTCCCTTAGAGAAAATAGCCTTATTTTTCTTACTGCTCTATGTAAACTACTAAACTTTCCTTTAGTAGTTGACATTGGAAAAAGTCATTGTCCTTTGTAGAAGACAAACAAGTGTATTTTCCAGTGATGCTTGGTTAACTCTGATATGCTTCCAGGAATTATATTCTGTAGTTATGCAAAGTGAATCTGAGGAATCAATCAGTAGGATAGTTCCTCTTCTGCATTGTCTAGGGCTTGAATGCTTTTAGGAAGCAAAAATAGATTGTCTTAGACATCCAAGTAGAAGTCCTGAGTCATCTGGAATCTCTGATAATCTGCTCAAATAAAAGCAACAGTTTTCATAATGGCTTTGGCATAACAGTATAAATTTTTATAGTTGTAGCATTGAGCTTATCTTTACCTTCTGGGATACAGTCCTCCTGGGAAAGAAAGAAGTATAAATTTATTATTAAGATGTCTAGACTCCAGAGTCAAGATCCATGAGGAACATAGGGACTCCAGACTTAAAAAATAAAAGAAGAACAGAAAGAAATTGGGGGTGGGAGTGTGCAGAAGCAGCCTGAGTCTAATAGGAGTCAGCATACATACAAGAGCTGTTTTCTTGTGAGAATCCTTTGGGAAGGACCAAAAAGATCTTCTTTAAAATCATCAATCCAAAAAAAGAAATATCTGAGTCAGAGTTCTAAAACACAACTCGTTGCATCTAAAAATGCAGCTCTACTCATTATTTTTTCTCAAACACTTTATTGAGAAATAATTAGTGTGAAATAAACTGTATTCACTGAGTATACATTTCTGTGAGTTTTGCCTGTTTTATACATCAATGAAACCATCACCCTATCAAGACACAGAGCATTTCCATCACTTTCAAGAGACTTATCATGCCCTTTTTTAACTGTGCCTGCTTCCAACTCCATTTTCAGCTAACCAGTAATGTGATTTTTTTTTTTTGCATATAAATATGTTTGCCTATAGTATGCACCTTTTTTTCTCAGGTTTCTTTCACTGAGTAAAATGATTTTGAGATTTATTCATTTTGTAATATCTATAAGTAACTCATTCTTTTAATTGATGAGTATTCCATTTACATATGTACCAAATTTTGGTACTCTTAAATCTTGGGCAATTGAGGTGTTTTCTGATTTCAGATATTGTGAATAAAGTCAGTATAAATATTCACACACACTTATTTGATTAAGGACCCACTTCCTTCCTCTCCTCTCTCAACTTTCCTACACTCAAGCAAGTACAGGAAAAAATACACAGATTTCTCTTTCCCTAGTTACCAGACGAAGGCTATCATATTGCCCTGAGAGTTAAGTTGCTTTATTAATGTCCACCTGTTTGCAACCCAATGGACTGTAGTCCACCAACCTCCCCTGTCCATGGGAGTCTCCAGCCAAGACTACTAGAATGGGTTGCTATGCCCTCCTCCAGGGAATCTTCCCAAGCCAGGAATTGAGCCACTCTTTTATTTCCTGCATTGGCAGATGAGTTCTTTACCACTAGTGCCACCTGGGAAGCCCATCACCTTGAGAGTATCAGGCAGCAAATATATCTTATCCCCAAGGCATAAATAATGCAGAAGGTCTATTCAAAACAAGAGTGGCTAAAATATCTTGAAGATCTCTTTCTTTATCCAGCCTCCATTCATAGCATAGAAGCTTGACCTCTGTCATGTTACACCCAGAATACTGGAGCTCTGCTTTAAGTAGCCTCAGGTCAAAGGATGAAGTTTCTATGCCAAGAGTGATAATATCCCACCCTCTCCCTCTCCCACAGATTCACGTTGATATTTGGCAAAATCAATAAAATACAGTAAAGTTAAAATATAAAATAAAATAATTTTTTTTAAAAAAGAACATCAAAAAAAAAAAAAAAAGGAGCAATAATATCATCAGCTACTGACCATACCCAGAAACCTGCTCCTAAATCAGAGGTGTCACTCAGAGAACTGAACCACAGGTTTTGCCTAGAATGAAAAGTGTACCATAACAGAGAGCTCCAAGTAAACTGTATTTAGAACAAAGTGTGGAAAAGTTCAAGAATAAGTAAATTCTGAAACTTAAAAATAATTTGGTGATAAGCAATGCAGTAGAGATGGTTAGCTTCATAAGAGCAAAAAGCTAGCTGTCAACCAACTAGAAGTTTACCAGAGAGAAGTAGAGGAGACAGCTAAGAAATGCCTTCTCTGGGTTTGAATAAGCGTAAAAAACTGGCCTTAAAGACGATCCTTGTAAAGGAGACCAAAAACAATTTTTTTGATATCTGTTGCATTTCAAGATATATTATTTTTTAATTTATTGTTTATTGAGGTAACACTGGTTTATATTCAGCAAGTTTCATGAATACATTTCCACTTCTGTATACACTGCACAGTGCTCACCACTGAAAATTTAGTTTCCATCACCATATAGTTGATCTCCTTAACCCACTTCACCCTCCACTCCCCCACCTCTTTCTCTCTGATAATCACTATTCTCTTCTCTGTATCTACATGTTTATTTTTGATTGGTTTGGTTTGCTTACTTATTTTGATTTTTGCTTGTTTGTTTTTTGTATTCCATGTATGAGTGAAGTCATATGGTATTTGTCCTTCTCTATCTAACATATAATATCCTTGAAGTCCATCCATGTTACCACAATTGGCAAGGTTTCATCTTTTTTATGGTTTAATATAATTCTATTCTGTATATACAGCGCATCTTCTTTATCCATCCGTCAGTGGGCCTTTAAGTTGTTTTTGTATCTTGGTTATTGTAAATAGTACTGTGATGAACATAAGCAAATATCAGTTGAGTTCAGTCGCTCAGTCATGTCCGACTCTTTACGACCCCATGAATCACAGCACGCCAGGCCTCCCTGTCCATCACCAACTCCTGGAGTTCACTCAGACTCACATCCATCGAGTCAGTGGTGCCATCCAGTCATCTCATCCTCTGTCGTCCCCTTCTCCTCCTCCCCCCAATCCCTCCCAGCATCAGAGTCTTTTCCAATAAATCAACTCTTCGCATGAGGTGGCCAAAGTCCTGGAGTTTCAGCTTTAGCATCATTCCTTCCAAAGAAATCCCAGGGCTGATCTCCTTCAGAATGGACTGGTTGGATCTCCTTGCAGTCCAAGGGACTCTCAAGAGTCTTCTCCAATACCACAGTTCAAAAGCATCAATTCTTCAGTGCTCAGCTTTCTTCACAGTCCAACTCTCACATCCATACATGACCACTGGAAAAACCATAGCCTTGACTAGATGGACCTTTGTTGGCAAAGTAATGTCTCTGCTTTTGAATATGCTATCTAGGTTGGTCATAACTTTCCTTCCAAGGAGTAAGCATCTTTTAATTTCATGGCTGCAGTCACCATCTGCAGTGATTTTGGAGCCCAAAAAAATAAAGTCTGACACTGTTTCCACAGTTTCCCAATCTAAGGGTGTGTATATCTTTTCAATTAGTACTTTCCTATTCTTTGGTAAATACTGAGAAGTGGAATGACTGAATCATATGCTGGCTCTGTTCTTAATATTTTGAGAAATATCCATAAGTTTTTACAGTGGCTAAGCCAATTTCTATTCTCACCAAAATTCTGTTTCCTTTTCTCCACATCCTCACCAATACTTCTCATTTCTTGCCTTTTTGATAATAGCCATTCTAACAGGCAGGAGGTGGTATCTCATTGTGACTTTTTTTTGCATTAATTTGTGATGTTGAACATCTTTCATGAGCCTGTTGGCCATATGTCTGTCTCCTTTGGAAAAATGTATAATCAAGTCCTTTGATCACTTTTTTTATTCACTCATTTATTGTTGAAACACACACTATTGTAAATGTAAAAGAAAAATCAGTGATGGAAGCAGAGAAAAAGTAAGCCATTAAAGAGCTTACATTTTTTAAAGAATTATTTTTAATCGGAGAATAATGGCTTTACAATGTTGTGTTGGTTTCTGCTGTACAACATGAACCAGCTATAAGTACACATATATCCCCTCCTTCTAAACCCTCTCTCCCACCCCTGCCATCCCAGCCCTCTCAGCATGGACCTGGGTTCCCTGTGCTAAACAGCCACTTTCCACTAGCTAGCTATTTTACACATGATAGAGTATATATGTCAACTCTACTCTCTCAGTTTGTCTCCCTCTCCTTCATCCTCTGTGTCCACAAGTCCTTCTGTATGCCCCTTCGCCCATTTTTTATTCAGGTTGTTTGGTTTTTTTTATTGTTGGCTTATATGCATCATTCATATATGTGGATATTGTCCACCAAAAGGACAACTTTAATTAGATTAGAATGTAGAATAATATATGTCCCAGAATTTGTAGAAAATGATACAACAAGAATTACTGGAGGCAATTCCTGAGTAGTGAATCTTACAGTCAACAAATGGTGTTCAGTCGCTCAGTCTTGTCCAACTCTTTGTGACCTCGTGGACTGCAGCACGCCAGGCTTCCTGTCATTCACTATCCCCTGGATTTTGCTTAAACTCATGTCCATTGAGTCGATGATGTATCCAACCATACCATCCTCTGTCACCTGCTTCTCCTCCTGTCTTCAATCTTTCCCAGCATCAGGGTCTTTTTCCATAAGTCAGCTTGTCGCAGTAGGTGTCCAAAGTATTGGAGCCTCAGCTTCAGTATCAGTCCTTCTAATGAATATTCAGAGTTGATTTCCTTTAGGATTGGTTGGTTTGATCTCCTTGTAGTCCAAGGGACTCTCAAGAGTCTTCACCAACACCACAATTCAAAAGCATCAGTTCTTCGGCACTCAGTCTTCTTTATGGTCCAACTCTCACATCCATACATGACTACTGGAAAAACCATAGCTTTGACTATATGGCCTTCTGTCAGCAAATGATGTCTCTGGTTTTTAATACACTGTCTAGGTTTGTCATAGATTTTCTTCCAAGGAACAAGACCATCTGTCAAATCAGCTGTCAGTGCCTATATCAATACATCTTACATAATACAAAATATTGTATATATTATACATATTGCTAGCACTAGACATCAAAATGAAAATATGAAAAGATATAAAAAATGAAATGCTGAGAAAAAGAAATTCATACTTAATTATGGGTATAAAAATTCTTGTATTGATAATTAAGAAGTAGCAATATGATTGCTTTATGAGAACTGTGTACTCAATTTAGTTGCTTCATGGTAGTGAAACCTACACAATTAATGAATGAATCATTATAAACTTTTATTACATAGAGTATTATAGTCATATTCACAATACAGCATTAGAAACATTGTTATTTTTTTTAAAAAACCCACCTACCTATGATGTTCTCATGTAGTTTCTCTAATTATTGGAGAGTGACATAATCATACAATGCATGCATGCTCATTAACTGAGTCAGGTACAGTTATTTGCAACCCCTAGACTGTCACCTGCCAGGCTCCTCCATCCATGGGATTCTCTAGGAAAGAATACTGGAGTGAGTTGCCATTTCCTACTGTAGGGAATCTTCTCAACTGAGGGATTGAACTCGCGTCTCTTGCACCTCCTGCATTGGCAGGCAGATTCTTTACCACTGAGACACCTGGGAAGCCCACCAATACTGTACCATACTGTAATACACAGTGTATTGCATTGCCCAAAAAGTTTATTCAGATTTTCATAACAGAGTACAGAAAAACCCAAATGAATTTTTTGGTCAACCAGTAGTAGAAGTGTTCATGTCATAAAAGAAATCAAAAGCAGTCTTTAATAATTGGAGTCTTTCTGCCAAATTGCCTAATGTCCCTTGTCTCTGGCACTGCTTCTTCTGTATCTGTATCTCCTTCCTAGTCATCTGGCACTGATTGAGAGCCACTCATCTCCATCAAATCTTCTGTTGATTCTTTTGTTGTGGTATTTATCAGTTCTTTAATTTCTCCAACATCCATTTCTTGAAACACTTTACCCACTTCACCACCTTTTTTGTCATATCTTCATGATTTCTTGATTGGCTCTGTTGTAAATCATGTGAAGTCATGCACAGCATCTTGAACCAGTTCTCCAGCAGGACTTTACTATTTCAGGATTGATGGCTTTCACAGACTTTCTATAACAATGATGACATCTTCAATGGTATAATCCTTTCAGACTTTCATGATCTCTCTATCAGGTTTCTCTTCCATATCACTGACAATCTTTCCCTAAATTATCATGTGTAATGTGCCTTAAAGATCCTTACACCCCCTGATCTAGGGGCTGAATTAGAGATGTTGTGTTCAGGGGACAAGTAGACACCTTTGGTGTTTAACTCATGGGGTTCTGGGTGGCCAGGGACATGGTACAGTATTTAAAAAAAAAAAAATTAAGACAGACCTCTCCTGCAAGGTGCTTCCAAAAGCATCAGTGGAACCAAGTCAGGAGAAAGAGGTTACTTGTCTAGTCTTTCTTGCTTTACAAAAAGAGACTGGCAGCTGCAATTTATCTTTTCCCTTTAAAACTTGGGGATTAATAGTTTTATAGATAAGGACATTCTTGATCATAAACCTAAACACATTTACACAAAACAGTAGGGTAAGCCTATCCATTCCTGCCTTGAATCCTGGGACTCACTTCCTTCCCCTTCTAATAAGTATCCTCTGTGACAGTTTCTTCACAGAATAGGGCACTTTTCTTCTGCATTAAAAATTAGTTCAGCCAGATATCCTCTCTCCTCAATGATTTTCTTACTGGCATTTGGGAGCTCATCGGCTGCCTCTTGATCAGCAGAAGCTACTTCCCCAATTTTCTTGACACTTCTTAAGCCAAATCTCTTTCTAAAATTATCAAACCACCCTTTGCTTTCATCAAATTCTCCAGTTTAGTCCTTCACCTTGCTTTTGTTTTACGTTGGCATATAACTTTACTTTTTCTCAAATCATATTACAATATATAGATATGTCTTTCTCCTAGCAATCCTGCACCCAGTAAAATATGCATTGTTAATATGAGATAAAGTATTCACAAAAGTACAAAATTTTCATACCTACTGCTGTAGCCACAGCAAGCTACAGCTTCACAAATTCTTAAAAAAAAAAAAAAGAGTCCTTACACTGGATTCATTCATCTTAAAATGGCAGGCAGCCATAGCTGTAGACCTCAATCTTCAGTAGATACCTAGCAATTCAACTTTTTCTTGTAAGATCATGACTATTCTCTGCTTCTTAGGAGCATTTCCTGCATCATTAGTGGCACTTCATAGGAGTCCTGAGATGTTGTTATTTAAGGCATTGCACTAAACATAATGAAAAATTTACAAGAACTGGGAGAGATCACTTTTTATTGTGGTACCCAGTTTACTGGAAAGGTTAGTAGCTCACATAGAGATGATTAGTGTCCTGTAGTGTTTTAAGTGGATACTCACATCACTTGAGCTCACCACAATAGCAACAGGAGGTAACTACAAATATATTATAGTAGTACAATATGTACTACAATCAATTTCCTGTAATTATTATGTAATACTCCAATATTACATTTTTAAAATTCCTCTCAACTGAAAATGGTGCCAGGTATGGTCTAGAATAGTATCTATACATATTTTATGCATTCATGACATACCTAATTTTTCTTAATTATTTTCAATATTTCTAGGCTACATAGTTCATCTGCAACTTTTTTCAAATTGTTGCAAATATTCAAGAACAACTTCTAATACATTTATTAGAATCAATTTGTGTGCAAGTGAATCTGCACATTTAAAATTAATGTAGTTCATGGATCAACTCTATAGTCATACACTATAATACCAGGGTTAGGTCTTCAACATATTAATTCTGAAAACCAGAATTCAGCCCATAACACTTTTTTTCTTGTCTATTGCCTTAGATAAGACTTACACTTGAAGGTTGAAAAGGTTTTGCAATGGGGACTTCCTTGCTTTGTTCCTAATTTTATCAGGAAAGCTTCTGCTTCTCACCTTAAATATGATCTTAGCTCTAGATTTTTGGTAGATGTTACTTTTCAAGTTAAGGAAATTCTCTATTCTTGGATTGCTAAGAGCTCCTTTACTTTTTATGTGTTTGTACCATCACCATACATATCATTCAGATTTAAAATGATGAGACACACCTTCTTTGCTGTATCTGTCTCATAAGTTATTATGTTCTGTGTGTTTTACTTATAATTTTTTTAACTTTACTTATTTAAAATGAAACAAAGATGAATGTTTTTAATGATAAAAGGTGCAATTGACAAAGAAGATAGAGATCATAAACCATTAGACCCCTTAACAACAAAAAAACAAAGATTCAAAAAGCAAATACAGGAGAAACATAAGAAAAAAGAACAAAACTATATAATCATAGTGAGACATATTAACATTTCTCTAAGAATATTTTATCAACTGTAGAAAAAACAAGAATAGGAGCATTCTGAAAGATGTCATTAATGATATAATATGTATTTATGGAATTAATTTATATTAATCATATCCTGCTGCTGCTGATAAGTCACTTTAGTCGTCTCTGACTCTGTGTGACCCCATAGACGGCAGCCCACCAGGCTCCACCACCCCTGGGATTCTCCAGGCAAGAACACTGGAGTGGGTTGCCATTTCCTTCTCCAGTGCATGAAAGTGAAAAGTGAAAGTGAAGTCGCTCAGTCGTGTCCAACTCTTCCCCACCCCGTGGACTGCGGCCTACCAGGCTCCTCCATCCATGGGTTTTTCCAGGCAAGAGTACTGGAGTAGGATGCCACTGCCTTCTCCTAATCATATCCTTCATAAATATAATTAGAATTTTGTATCTCATGTGTTATTAGAAGTCCATAGCACTTTTAGAAAAACTGGCAAAAAGATAAGCATTACTACGTTTCAAAAGTAAAATTCTTTTTTGTATGTGTGGTTCAGTTATACATATACAAAGATGATATTTTTCTCCATTATAGGTTATTGTAACATATTGACTATAGTTACCTGTGCTATACAATAAACCTTTCCTGCTTGTTTCATATCTAATTTTTTTAATTAGAAATCTAGCATTCTACTTATACTAAGTCAAACAAGGGGAATCAAAATGTCATAAATTTTTAGTTAGGCAAAAATCCATACATTTTCTAAAATATATATGTGGTACATATTATTTATATATCTGTATACAAAAACTTTTCTACTACACTTGATAAATGCTTGAGAAAGAACATCAGTAAAAAAGGAGATGGAGAAATTGGAAAACATAACCTAAATGAAATAGGACCACTGAATATGAAATAAAAAAAGTGAAACAAACTAGATAAAAGTAAAAGATCCTCACATACTCCAGTTGTTTTTAACATGGTTGCTCATTAGAAACATATCTGGAGCTCTGGCCAAAAATAATAATAATAATAACCAATACCTGGGTAATTGTATTTTTCAAAAAATTCCAAGATAAATCTCATATGCATCTGGATTTTAAAAAGCAATTACATATTTTTCTATTCAATGGTAGTTTTGGTGATATAGAATTTTATAATTTTTCTGTTGACCAGTCATGATACTGTGGTATTAAGTGGGTAATGTTACATGATTGGACTTCCCTGGTGGCTCAGGTGGTAAAGCGTCTGTCTACTATGCGGGAAACCTGGGTTCAATCCCTGGGTCAGGACAGTAGTAAAAGATGTTGATCAGTTTTCATAATCAATAACCAGAAAAATATAAAAGATAATTAAAATTGCAAGCCATGAAGGAAACACAATCAGCCTAAAATTATAAAATAATTACATACAATTAGGTGGGCCAAGCAGAAGGATGTGGTAAGCAGAAGTGCATACATGCACAGGTTTTCATCTGCTCAGCCAGTCTGTGTCCTTTGATAGGTGCATTTAATCCATTTACATTTAATGTAATTATCCTATTATCTATTGCTACTTTCTTAATTGTCTGTGGTTTATTTTCTGTGGATAGGGCTTTCCATTTTTTTGTCTTCTGCCTAAAGAAGTTCCTTTATCATTTGTTGTAAAGCTGATTTGGTGGTGCTGAATTATTTTAGCTTTTGTTTATCTGGAATGCTTTTGATTTCTCCATCAAATCTGAAGAAGAGTCTTGCTGTATAGAGTACTCCTGGTTGTAAGTTTCTTTCGTTTCCTCACTTTAAATATGTCATGCCATTCCCATCTGGCTTGTAGAGTTTCTGGTAAGAAATTAGCCTGTGATTCATGTCAATGTATGGCAAAACCTGCTACAATATTGTAAAGTAATTAGCCTTCAATTAAAATACATAAACTTTGGAAAAAAGAAAGAAAGAAATCAGCCTGATGGGAGTTCCCTTGTATGTTATCACTTTTCCCTTGTTGCTTTTAATATTTTATATTTGTCTTTAATTTTTGTGAGTTTGATTACTATGTGTCCTGGTGTGTTCTTCCTTTGGTTTATCCTGCCTGGGATTCTCTCTGCTTCCTAGACTTGATTATTTCCCTTCCCATGTTAGAAAGTTTTCAGCTATTATCTCTTCAAATATTTTCTTAGGTCTTCTCTCTCTCTCTTTTCTCTTCCTGGGGCCCCTATAATGCAAATGTTCATGCTTTTAATGTTGTTCCAGGTCTCTTAGGCTATCTTCATATCTTTTCATTCTTTATTCCCTATTCTGTTCTGCAGCAGTGATTTCCACCAAACTGTCCTTCAGATCATTTATCTCTGTTTACACCTCAGTTATTCTGCTCTGGATTCCTTGTAGTACATTATTCATTTCTGTTTGCTTCTTCTTTAGTTCTTGTAGATCTTTGGTAAACATTTTTTGTGTCTTCTCAAGCTTTGCCTCCATTCCTTTGCTGAGAACCTGAATCATATTCACTATCATTATTCTGAATTCTTTTTCTGGAAGGTTGCCTATCTCTACTTCTTTTAGTTGTTTTTCTGCGGTTTTATCTTGTACATTCATCTGGGAGGCAGCTTTCTGCTTTTTCATGCTGATTAACTTTCTGTAATGTGGTTTTAATGTGATATTAAGAAGAGGGAGCAAGAATACATAAAAGAATTATACAAAAAACATCTTCATGACCCAGATAATGATGATGGTGTGATCACTCACCTAGAGCCAGACATCCTGGAATGCAAAGTCAAGTGGGCGTTAGGAAGCATCACTATGAACAAAGCTACTGGAGGTGATGGAATTCCAGTTGAGCTATTTCAAATCCTAAAAGTTGATGCTGTGAAAGCATTGCACTCAATATGCCAACAAATTTGGAAAACTCAGCAGTGGCCACAGGACTGAAAATGGTCAGTTTTCATTCTAATCCCAAAGAAAGGCAATGCCAAACAATGTTCAAACTACCACACAATTGCACTCATCTCATATGCTAGAAAAGTAATGCTCAAAATTCTCCAAGCCAGGCTTCAACGATACATGAACCGTGAACTTCCAGATGTTCAAGCTGGTTTTTAAAAAGGCAGAGGAACCAGAGACCAAATTGCCAACATCTGCTGGATCATTAAAAAAGCAAGAGAGTTCCAGGAAAATATCTATTTCTGCTTTATTGACTATGCCAAAGCCTTTGAATGTGTGGATACAAAAAACTGGATAATTCTTAAAGAGATAGGAATATCAGACCACCTGACCTGCCTCTTGAAAATCTGTATGCAGGTAAAGAAACAACAGTTAGAACAGAACATGGAACAGCAGACTGATTCCAAATTAGGAATGGAGTACATCAAGGATGCATATTGTCACCCTGATTACTTAACTTATATGCATCTTGTGAATGCTTGGCTGGTTGAAGCATAAGCTTGAATAATTTTTCTGGGAGAAATATCAAAGACCTCAGATACACAGATGACACTACTCTTATGGCAGAAAGTAAAGAAGAACTAAAGAGCTTCTTAATTAAAATGAAAGAGGAGAGTGAAAAAGTTGGCTTAAAACTCAACATTCAGAAAACTAAGATCATGGCATCTGACCCCATCACTTTACGGCAAACAGATGGGGAAACAAGGGAAACAGTGGCAGACTTGATTTTGGGGGACCCCAAGATCACTGCAGATCAGAGGGCAGACACACTGAAACCATACGCACAGGAAACTAGTCAATCTAATCACACTACGACCACAGCCTTATCTAACTCAATGAAATTAAGCCATGCCCATGGGGCAACCCAAGACAGGCGGGTCATGGTGAAGAGATCTGACAAAATGTGGTCCACTGGAGAAGGGAATGGCAGACCACTTCAGTATTCTTGCCTTGAGAATCCCATGAACAGTATGAAAAGGCAAAATGATGGGATACTGAAAGAGGAACTTCCCAGGTCAGTAGGTGCCCAATATGCTACTGGAGATCAGTGGAGAAATAACTCCAAAAAGAATGAAGGGATGGAGCCAAAGCAAAAAGAATACCCAGCTGTGGATGTGACTGGTGATAAAAGCAAGGTCTGATGCTGTAAAGAGCAATATGGCATTGGAACCTGGAATGTCAGGTCCATGAATCAAGGCAAATTGGAAGTGGTCAAACAAGAGATGGCAAGAGTGAATGTCGACATTCTAGGAATCAGCGAACTAAAATGGACTGGAATGGGTGAGTTTAACTCAGATGACCATTATATCTACTACTGCAGACAGGAATCCCTCAGAAGAAATGGAGTAGCCATCATGGTCAACAAAAGAGTCCAAAATGCAGTACTTGGATGCAATCTCAATAACGACAGAATGATCTCTGTTCGTTTCCAAGGCAAATCATTCAATATCTCAGTAATCCAAGTCTATGCCCTGCCGGGAGCCAGTGATGAGGAGCTCCACTCGTGGCAAAGGTCATGAGGAAGGAGGCTCGGCATACGCAAAGGCGGGATCGAGCTCAGGAGTCCCCCTGGAAATTCTCGAGCATCTATCCCCAAAACCTTTCTGCCTACTTTCTGCTTTGTGCTCTCACCTACACCTCTGACTTTATGGGGGGCTGTCCCCCACTACCTCTCTCTGAAAAAGAGTTAACTTACAGCTCCAGTTAATAAAGTTCATGGGTGTGATAGTGTTTCAACCTACAAACTCCTTTGGAAGTCCTCTAGCCTGAATGAATAGGTTTTTCCAGCCACATGTGATTGCTCAGAGCCTCCCAACTGTGAGAAGCATGAGATGTTCTAAACTGTCTAAATACAGATTCCTTTGAGCAGTTAAAAGATTGATTAGAAATTGTATTGGTGAAGGGTTTTTCACTTGTTGGGTCAATGTTTGCTGCTAAGTCTCCATATCCCTTACCTGCTGTGTCCCTGGCAGTGTCTTGATTAATATGATTGGTGTAAGTAGTAGCTTTAATGTTTGTACCCTTGGACCCTTTAGTTAATTCTTTTTCTTGTTATAGCCCACCACACCTTTGCCCTATAGGGATACAACTTTATCTAATGCTTTTGGAGGGTGGCACCTGACTAATCACCTTTAGAGAAAAACAAGTTTTCTGAAGAAAGGGTCTTAAAATGTTAACAGGCCTCCAGGCCAGAAGATAATGCAAATCACCTAAACTTTTGCATATGATAAGTTTGCAGGAAGAAAGCCTGGCTTACTGCATGACTCTACCCCTACCCCCATTATCCTCTATGCATAACTTAAGGTATAAAAACTAGTTTGAAAAATAAAGTGTGGGCCTTGTTCACTGAAGCTTGGTCTCCCCATGTCGTTCTTTCTCTCACCTTCTGGCTGAATTATTCAGCCTCTTTTCTCCACTAAATTTTCTCACTGAGCTATCCTTATTTAACCACTCTTTATATCCTTAATCAATGCTTAATTGATCTACTGTTTCCTGATGATCGCCGATGCCGTCTCCCCTTTGAATTCCCTGGATCCACCGGGGCTGGACCCCGGCATGGCCCAATCAGCAACGCTGAAGAAGCTGAAGTTGAACGGTTCTATGAAGACCTACAAGACCTTTTAGAACTAACACCCAAAAAAGATGTCCTTTTCGTTATATGGGACTGGAATGCAAAAGTAGGAAGTCAAGAAACACCTAGAGTAACAGGCAAATTTGGCCTTGGAATATGGAATGAAGCAGGGCAAAAACTAATACAGTTTTGCCAAGAAAATGCACTGGTCATAGCAAACACCCTCTGCCAACAACACAAGAGAAGATGCTACACATGGACATCACCAGATGGTCAACACTGAAATCAGATTGATTATGTTCTTTGCAGCCAAAATGGAGAAGCTCTATACAGTCAGCAAAAACAAGACCGGGAGCTGACTGTGGCTCAGATCATGAACTCCTTATTACCAAATTCAGACTTAAATTGAAGACAGTAGGGAAAACAACTAGACCATTCAAGTATGACCTAAATCAAATTCCTTATGATTATACTGTGGAAATGAAAATAGATTTAAGGGCCTAGATCTGATAGATAGAGTGAATGATGAACTATGGACAGAGGTTCGTGACATTGTACAGGAGACAGGGATCAAGATCATCCCCATGGAAAATAAATGCAAAAAAGGCAAAATGGCTGTCTGGGGAGGCCTTACAAATAACTGTGAAAAGAAGAGAAGTGAAAATCATAGGAGAAAAGGAAAGACATAAGCATCTGAATGCAGAGTTCCAAAGAATAGCAAGGAGAGACAAGAAAGCCTTCCTCAGCCATCAATGCAAAGAAATAGAGGAAAACAACAGAATGGGAAAGACTAGAGATCTCTTCAAAAAAATTAGAGATATCAAGGGAAAATTTCATGCAAAGATGGGCTCGATAAAGGACAGAAATGGTATGAACCTAACAGAAGCAGAAGATATTAAGAAGAGGTGGCAAAAATACACAGAAGAACTATATAAAAAAGATTTTCACGACCCAGATAACTGACCTAGAGCCAGACATCCTGGAATGTGAAGTCAAGTGGGCCTTAGAAAGCATCACTACGAACAAAGCTAGTGGAGGTGATGGAATTCCAGTTGAGCTATTTCAAATCCTGAAAGATGATGCCGTGAAAGTCCTGCACTCAATATGTCAGAAAATTTGGAAAACTCAGCAGTGGCCACAGGACTGGAAAAGGTCAGTTTTCATTCCAGTCCCAAAGAAAGGCAATGCCAAAGAATGCTCAAACTACTGCACAATTGCACTCATCTCACATGCTAGTAAAGTAATACTCAAAATTCTCCAAGCCAGGCTTCAGCAATACGTGAACCATGAACTTCCTGATGTTCAAGCTGGTTTTAGAAAAGGAAGAAGAACCAGAGATCAAATTGCCAACATCTGCTGGATCATGGAAAAAGCAAGAGAGTTCCAGAAAAACATCCATTTCTGCTTTATCGACTATGCCAAAGCCTTTGTGTGGATCACAATAAACTGTGGAAAATCCCGAAAGAGATGGGAATACCAGACCACCTGACCTGCCTCTTGAGAAATCTGTATGCAGGTCAGGAAGCAACAGTTAGAACTGGACATGGAACAACAGACTGGTTCCAAATAGGAAACGGAGTATGTCAAAGCTGTATATTGTCACCCTGTTTATTTAACTTCTATGCAGAGTGCATCATGAGAAATGCTGGACTGGACGAAGCACAAGCTGGAATCAAGATTGCCTGGAGAAATATCAATAACCTCAGATATGCAGATGACACCACCCTTATGGCAGAACGTGAAGAGGAACTAAAAGCCTCTTGATGAAAGTGAAAGTGGAGAGTGAAAATGTTGGCTTAAAGCTCAACATTCAGAAAACGAAGATCATGGCATCAGGTCCCATCCCTTCATGGAAAATAGATGGAGAAACAGTGGAAACAGTATCAGACTTTATTTTTGGGGGCTCCAAAATCACTGCAGGTGGTGACTGCAGCCATGAAATTAAAAGACACTTACTCCCTGGAAGGAAAGTTATGACCAACCTAGATAGCATATTAAAAAGCAGAGACATTACTTTGCCAACAAAGGTCCGTCTAGTCAAGGCTATGGCTTTTCCTGTGGTCATGTATGGATGTGAGAGTTGGACTGTGAAGAAGGCTGAGCACTGAAGAATTGATGCTTTTGAACTGTGGTGTTGGAGAAGATTCTTGAGAGTCCCTTGGACTGCAAGGAGATCCAACCAGTCCATTCTGAAGGAGATCAGCCCTGGGATTTCTTTGGAAGGAGTGATGCAAAAGCTGAAACTCCAGTACTTTGGCCACCTCATGCGAAGAGTTGACTCATTGGAAAAGACTCTGATGCTGGGAGGGATTGGGGGGAGGAGGAGAAGGGGACGACGGAGGATGAGATGGCTGGATGGCATCACTGACTCGATGGACGTGAGTCTGGATGAACTCTAGGAGTTGGTGATGGACAGGGAGGCCTGGCATGCTGCGATTCATGGGGTCGCAAAGAGTCAGACACGACTGAGGGACTGAACTGAACTGAACTGAAGATCACTGCAGATGGTGACTGCAGCCATGAAATTAAAAGATGCTTGCTCCTTGGAAGACAAGCTCTGACCAACCTAGCCAGCATATTAATAAGCAAAGACATTACTTTGCCAACCAAAATCTGTCTAGTCAAAGCTATGGTTTTTCCACTAGTCATGTATGGATGTGAGAGTTGGACTATAAAGAAAGCCAAGCACTGAAGAATTGATGTTTTGAACTGTCGTATTGGAGAAGACTCTTGAGAGTCTCTTGGACTGCAAGGAGATTCAACTAGTCCATCCTAAAGGAAGTCATTCCTGAATATTCACTGGAAGGACTGATGCTGAAACTGAAGCTCCACTACTTTGGCCACCTGATGCAAAGAACTGACTCACTGGAAAAGATCCTGATGCTGGGAAAGATTGAAGGCGGGAGGAGAAGGGAATGACAGAGGATGAGATGGTTGGAAGCTTCACTGACTCGATGGACATGAGTTTGAATAAGATCCAGGAGTTGGTGATGGACAGGGAAGCCTGGCATGCTGCAGTCCATGTGGTCACAAAGAGTCGGCCACAACTGAGCAATTGAACTGAACTGAATATGGTATTGTTTTAGTTGCTGTGGGATTGTGGTTCTTGCTTCTTCTGTCTGCCCTCTGATGGAGAAGTCTAAGAGGCTTGTGTAAGAACTTTCTAATGGGGGGAGTGGTGGTGGGAAAAACTGGGTCTTACTCTGGTGGGCAGGGTCTTGCTCAGTAAAGCTTTAATCCAATTATCTACTGTTGGGTAGGGTTGCACTCCCTGCCTGGTAGTTTTTTTGGCCTGAGGTAACCCAGGGTCTGTGGTCAAGCTAATGGTGACATCCAAGAATGTTTATGCCAAAGAGAACCTTCCCTGACAGCTCCTGCCAGTCACCCGGTCCCTGCAGTGAGCCCCTGCAGACCCATGCCTCAACAGGACACCCTCCAAGCCCAGCTGGTAGTTTTGGTTCAGTTTCCTGTGGAGTCCCTGCTCCTTTCCTCTGAGTCTTGGTGCGTGCAAGATTTTGTTTATGCCCTCCAAATCTGGAGTCTCTGTTTCTCCCAGTCCTGTCTTATAATCAGATCCTGCTGGGCTTCAACGTCAGAGTCCCTGGGGATTCCCAGTCCTTTTGTCAGGTCCCCAGGCTGGGAAGCCTGAAGTAGGGTTCGGAATAGTCACAACAGTGGGAGAACTTCTTTGTATTATTGTTCTCCAGTTTGTGGAATTTGATTTTATCAGGATTGTGCCCCTCCTACCATCTCACTGCTGCTGCTTCTTTGTCTTTGGACATGGGGCATTTTTTTTTTTGGCAGGTTCCAGCATCCTCCTGTCGATGGTTGTTCAACAGCTAGTTGTGATTTTAGTCCTCTTGAAGAAGGGTATGAGCACATGTCCTTCTACCCTTCCACACCACCATCTTGAAATGGAACCCCTACTTGTAATTTTTAAGTAAAGCTTTTTAAAATTACATTGGCATACTTCAATCCCCATCAATAACATAAACTGATAAAGCAGTTCCCCTGACTATAATTGTACGTCCTTCAAATATATTTTCCATGTATCCCTAAGACTTTCCTTGATTACCAACACCCACTCTCAGGCATCCAAACTTACAATCTCCATGTTTACTGCTTGCATACAATAAACAGTAAAATAAAATCTCTGAATTTTAATTGTATGTCCAATGATCTGATTCCAACATTAAATTGTATGTTTCCCAAAGAATAAGGTTATCTGTACCCACAGCTACCACAAGATCAGAACATACTATTGCTGTTCAGTCACCAAGTCATGGCCATCTCTTTGTGACCCCATGGATTATAGCACACCAGGCCTTACTATGCCTCACCATCTGCCTGTCCCTCATCATCTCCTGGAGTTTATAGGCATTAAATAAAATTAAAAGAATAAATGAAGATATGGAGGCATAGCATGTAAATTTGGGGTCACCCTCTATTTTAGTGATTACCTATCCTCTATTCTTTTATTAAATATTTTATTAAATAATTAATATAGGAACAATTATCAAAGTTCATTCAAGGGAATGATTGCCTCAACAAATTTGATATCTCTATCTCCCACTTCGATGTTTTTTATTAGTGTCCAGGAACAAGCAGGTCCTCAGAGCACTCCCCAATGCCTGACAAACTCAATATACAATTTCCCAAGTTCGTGTATGTAATGAAAATTATTTATTGTTTGTTTCTTCTTATTATAACTCCCTCTTGATAGAACATGTATAAAATAGTTTATTCAAGTGAAAATTCAAAAATGATTGTAAAAATTAGCAAACCGAAACCTCTGAAATAAAGTTGGAAGCTAAAAGTCGGGGACTTTCACACCTACACCAAAAGCAGAGCCCAACTGTAAAGAAAAAAACTCCTCTACTTTCTTGTCAAGGACTCAGCCAATGAAAAGTCAAGGGCACTTTTTTCACTATAGCACCAGTCAAAGCTTAAAGAAAATACACAACATGAGAGTCGTAAGACAAATTTTATTTGGGATAAAATGAGGACTGTAGTCCAGGAGACAGCATTTCAGATAGCTCTGAGAAACTACTCCAAAGATGGTCAGTATATATGTGATTTTGGTGAAGCAGGAGTACATGCAATCAAGCACATATTCTTTGCAGAAGGTTTCTACTACTCACAAGCAACAGTCATCACCATGAAGGATTTTAATGCTTTTTCTAGATATGAGGAGATACAAGAATTGGGCTCATCAAATTAGCTCCTGAAAATATCAAAGTATCTTAAGACTTGTTCTGCCAGTTTTTCCCAGAGCACATAATACCTCATTTCTGCTCTCTACCCTGAACT
Source organism: Bos javanicus (assembly GCF_032452875.1). Taxonomy (NCBI): domain Eukaryota; kingdom Metazoa; phylum Chordata; class Mammalia; order Artiodactyla; family Bovidae; genus Bos; species Bos javanicus. Next base: position 60,241,101 of record NC_083872.1, read on the forward strand.
CCTTTCAGGGGTATTGAAAATCAGCAGCTATACCAGCATATGATTTAATTCTTGTAGAGGTAGATGGCAAATGCCAGTTTGTAGTTGACATGATCAATCTTTATTTTTGCTTCTTTAAAAGAATTCTTCCCTTGTCATTCAGGAACTTGCATGTATCTTGCCATGGTGGCAGACCTTGAATTGCAACTCTGTGCTTCTCCTCCATGTTTGCTGGAGAAATATCTGTCAGTCTATTTGTTTCAGGTCAACATTTCAGTGGACTCCACAGGGGCCTGAGAAGGCTCCCAACAGTTCTAGGACTGGTGTGCAAATAGGTCCAATATCCTCATTTGAGTCATTGTTGTTTACTGTTTTTCTCACCAACCCTGGGGTTTGAAGGATGTCTTACTTCTGGAACTGAGCTTTCACCCTCTTTGCATTTGAAGCTCTCCTGGCTTTATTTGGGATCTATTTAAAACTTTGCCTTTCTGGTTAAGGTGTTGCTGTTAGGCTAGTAGTTGTTTGGCACTTTGATGTGATTTGAGATCAGACTATTTCATGACTGACTAGCCTTCAGCCTGTACTCTGCAGAACAGTGGCTCCTCCTTCTAAGGTGGCTAGCCTTCAACCCATTCATTCAGGAAGAGAGGTGTTTTTTCTGTGAAACAATGTTGGGCTTTTCAGCCTTTGATCTAGTTCTTTTGAAGGGCTAAAAGATTATTCTTCTTACCTAGCAAAGTCTCAGCCAGTGAAAAGCCATGGCCTTGTACACAAGAGCTTTCCCAATTTCCTCTTCCTTCTTATAGAATTGTTCTCATTCCTTTGGCATACAGAGACTTGCATGTGGCTCACCATGAATACAGACCACAAATTGCAATTCTCTGATGATCCCGAAGTCCCAAAGTCTGCTCAGTCAAGTCCAACACTTTGGCATCTGCTGATCTCAAAGTCTGGATCCCAAAGTCTGCTCAGTCAAGTCGGACTCTTTGTGACCCCGTGCAATGTAGCATGCTAAGCTCCTCTGTCCGTGGAATTTTCCAGGCAAGAATATTAGAATGGGTAGCCATTCCCTTTTCCAGGGATCTCCATGACCCAGGGATTAAACCAAGGTCTCTTGCATTGCAGGTGGATTCTTTACCGTCTGGGCCACTAGGAGTTATGTGTAAGAGCAGGAGCCATTCCAAAGACTAAACTAGACAAAATAATTACTTAAGCACTATAATAATATATAAAAACAGTGTTCTGCAGTATGCCATAAAAATAAATAGAAATTAGTTTTTTGAAATAAAATGTTATTTGAGATTAGTATGAAGATTCATCTTGAAAAAATGTATCTGAAATGTCCAGAGCATCTCCAAAATCCAAGATATTTATGTTTGACAATGCTGCTGCTGCTCCATTGAAGACTTCAGTAAGTGATTAAGTCACTAAGTCACTTCAGTCGTGTCCGACTCTGTGCAACCCCATAGACAGCAGCCCACCAGGCTCACCCATCCCTGGGATTCTCCAAGCAGGAACACTGCAGTGGGTTGCCATTTCCTCCTCCAATGCATGAAAGTGAAAAGTAAAAGTGAATTCGCTCAGTCATGTCTCACCCTCAGTGACCCCACGGACTGCAGTCTTCCAGGCTCCTCCATCCATGGGATTTTCCAGGCAAGAGTACTGGAGTGTGGTGCCATTGCCTTCTCCGTTGACAATGCTAAATTGGGGGGAAAAACTACCATATGGAAATAATACACTACCTTTAAAAAGCTTTTGATAATATTTCTATGATACTGAGGAGAATAATTTCATTGATGACAAGAGGAGTACAAAGTAAACAGACACCACTCATTAGTGGAAGAGAAATAATAATCACAGAATAATACTTTTCTTCTCCAAAAGTTTGTTTAGAGCTTCTTTGACATCTTTGTTTCTCAAAGAGTAAATCAAAGGATTCAACATGGGAGTGAGTAGGGTATAACACAAGGAGGCCACTTTACTGAGCTCAGGAAATGTGTCAGGAGTGAGATACATAAAAAAGACAGCACCATACAGTACACTCACGACTCCCAGGTGGGAGCTGCAAGTGGAGAAGGCTTTCTTACGCCCTTCAGTGGAGGGTATCTTTAGAACTGTGGACACAATGTACAAATAAGAAACAATAATAACGATGATGGTAGGGAAGATAATGATGCCAGATAAGGTGAAAGAAACCATTCTCAGGATGAAGAGGTCAGAACAAGATAGTCTCTGAAGTGGGCGAGTGTCACAGTAAAAATGGTCAATGGCCCGAGAAGCACAAAAGGATAAAGTAAATGTCATGCTGGTCTGAAGAATTGAGCTGATACAGCCAAAAAAATAGGAACCAGCCACCAACTGAGCACAGAGATGTGTTGACATCTGGACAGTGTAGAGGAGAGGATTGCAGATGGCAATGAAGCGGTCATAAGCCATGACTGCCAGGAGAAACCCCTCGGTTACAATGAAGAGGGTGAAGAAAAAGAGCTGGGTCACACAGCCTGCATAGGAGATGGACTTGCTCACAGACCAGAAGTTGCTCATAGCCTTGGGTGCAATAACAGATGAATAGACGAGATCGATGAAGGAGAGGTTGCCTAGGAAGAAATACATTGGTGTGTCCAGCCGGGGATCAGTTATAATAATGACCATCATGCCAGCATTCCCTAGAAGGATCATGGCATAGACAAGCAGAAAAAGCAGGAAGAGGAGAATGTGGAGCTCTGGGTGGACCCTGAAGCCTACAAGAATGAAGTCAGTCACGTCTGAGTAGTTGCTTGTTCCCCTGTCACCCATGGCAGAAACCTGCAGAGAGGTACAAAGAAAAATGAGCAAATGAATTCTTGGCTGTCATCCTAGTTACAAATCACCTCTTACTGTATTAGGAGTCACAAAACTGTTCTAAAATCATTATTTATTTTCACCTTAAAAGTTACTAATTTATACGAGTGGTGAAATTAGATCTTTTCCTTCTGAATCTAATACAGTGTCTTCCCACCAAATACCTTTCACAGTGCATGTATCACTTAAGTATATATTTTGAACTCATGATTTATGCAATAAATGTAATGTCAGGAAATAGTGATTGCAAGAGAGCACAAATATTTCAATAAATGACATTTTGGAAGCAATTTTGGAGTCTGAGTTTGGAGATAAGGGCTTCAGTAGTCTACTTTAGGAAAACTTAGCTTGGCAGACATAGAGTACCAGCAGATACAAAGGAAATGATTGAATTTTAAGATACCTAAAAAGTGCAATTATTTTTTGTGGTTAATGGAAACCATGGATTCTGATATAATGTGTATAGTCACAAAGAAAAAGTTGTGCACAACCAAACACAAAAATTATCAGCACTTGTATGCTAGAATTTCTCCAAATGAGCCTCAAAATTTCTTTCATTAAAAATGATTTTCCTTCATTTCCTCAACTGACAGCTCATAGTAAAGAAAGAGACTTATTCTGTCTAGATAGAATTATTTAGAAATGGATACTGAACAAAAGATACCTAAAGAAGAAATTGTTGATTGCATTCTTATTTACCTGGAATATAACTTTTACAGTCATCATTAGTTCATTTACTCAGTCATGTCCAGCTCTTTGCGATCCCATGGACTGTAGCCTACCAGGCTCTGAGGAGCCTCTCAGTGCATGGAATCTTCCGGGCAAGAGTCCTGGAGTGGTTGCTATTTCCTTCTCCAGGGAATCTTCCCAACCCATTGATCGAACCCGGGTCTCCCGCACTGCAGGCAGACGCTTTACCGTCTGAGCCACCGGCGAAGACTCTTTTACTAGACACTTCAAATAAGATCACTCTTTTCCCCAGGGCTTTATATACATGAATCTGTGTAGACAACAATAATAATAGCAAACATTTTGTGGCATCTTTTATAGGCCACTTCTCTAAATGCTTGCATAATAGCTCATTTAACACATACAACAATAATATGAGCTGAGTGTTATTCTATTCCCCAGTTTACAGTAATGAAAATGAAGTACCAAGAAATAAAATATGTTGAAAGACACCTACTAGGGTCAGAATTGAAATCTGAAGCCAAGAAATCTGGTTCCAGAACCCATGTTCTAATCACTGTGTGATATCTATCAACTTTTTCTTTGGTAAAGAAATATGAAAGAAGTTTAATATTTTGGTGAGGAAAAGATGACTTTCAAGAAAATGGTATCATGTTGTCTTGATATCTTTTTGTTATTCACCAGATCCATCAAAAATCAAATATGAAGATAATTATATTATAAAGGGGCAAGTTTTAAATAGATCAGAGTTAGGGTCTTAGGAGTATAAATTATTTAGACAGTGAAAGGAAACCCTGTAGTAGTTGTAAAATGTTTTTTGAAAAATAATGTATCTTATTTATATTTCTTTAAAATCCTGCCTAGAACCAAGGGACCAGATTACTTGCATTTTTGAGATTTATTCCTATCAAACTCATTCTAATGTTAATAAGTTTACAGCTAAAAACACTTATATCTGGAAAACGGAGAGTGTTTTTCCCAGAGTATCCAATAGACAAGTGGTCAGTTGGTGATTTATTATTTGTCAAAAACTCACATGCTTTCAAATTTACTCTTACCTTATATTGTTTGGTAATTTATCATGTTCTGTAAAAAGAGCAGCAGAATTCTGATGCTCTGTCTTGTTATTATTTTAATTTTAGAAAGAGTAAACAAATTTAATGACTATGTTACAAAAATAATAAAAAAATCATTATGTCAAAATAAAATGAACCCCTTTCCTCTCAAAATTTCCAAGTACATGTTCATTTTCCCAGTTTCATATTCTTTGCTTAGAAAAAATAGCCTTATTTTTCTTACTGCTCTATGTAAACTACTAAACTTTCCTTTAGTAGTTGACACTGGAAAAAGTCATTGTCCTTTGTAGAAGACAAACAAGTTTATTTTCCAGTGATGCTTGGTTACTTCTGAAATGCTTGCAGGAATTATATTCTGTAGTTATGCAAAGTAAATCTGAGGAATCAATCAGTAGGATAGTCCCTCTTCTGCATTCTCTAGTGCTTGAATGCTTTTAAGAAGCAAAAATAGATTGTCTTAGACATCCTAAGTCTAAGGATGGTCCTGAGTCATCTGGAATCTCTGATAATCTGCTCAAATAACAGCAGCAGTTTTCATAATGGCTTTGGCATAACAGTATAAATTTTTATAATTGCAGCATTGAGGTTTCCTTTACCCTCTGAGATATAGTCCTCCTGGGAAAGAAAGAAGTATAAATTTATTATTAAGATGTCTAGACTCCAGAGTCAAGATCCATGAGGAACATAGGGACTCCAGAAAGGAAGAAAATGGGGGTGGGGTATGTGGAAGCAGCCTAACAGGAGTCAGCATACATAGAAGAGCTGTTTTCCTGTAAGAATCCTTTGGGAAGGACCAAAAAAAAATCTTTTTTAAAATCATCAATCCAAAAATAGACATATCTGAGTTGGAGTTCTAAAACACAACTCCTTGCATCTAAAAATGCAGCTCTACTCATTATTTTCTCTCAAACACTTTATTGAAAAATAATTAGTGTGAAATAAACTGTATTCACTGAGTATACATTTCTGTGAGTTTTGCCTATTTTATACATCAATGAAACCATCACCATATCAAGATACAGAGCATTTCAATCACCTCCAAGAGACTTGTCATGCCCTTTTTTAACTATGCCTGCTTCCAACTCCATTTTCAGCTAACCAGTGATATGATTTTTTTTGCATATAAATATGTTTGCCTATAGTATGCACCCTTTTCTCTCAGGTTTCTTTCACTGAGTAAAATGATTTTGAGATTTATTCATTTTGTAATATCTATAAGTAACTCATTCTTTTAACTGATGAGTATTCCATTTACATATGTACCAAATTTTGCTACTCTTAAATCTTGGGCAATTGAGGTGTTTTCTGATTTCAGATATTGTGAATAAAGTCAAAATAAATATTCACACACACTTATTTAATCAAGGACCCACTTCCTTCTTCTCCTCTCTCAGCACAGCATAACTTTCTTACACTCAAGCAAGTACAGGAAGAAATACAGAGATTTCTCTTCCCCTAGGTACCAGACAAAGGCTATCATATCGCCTTGAGTGTTAAGTCGCTTTATTCATGGCCACCTGTTTGCAACCCAATGGACTGTAGTCCACCAACCTCCCCTGTCCATGGGAGTCTCCAGCCAAGACTACTAGAATGGATTGCTGTGCCCTCCTCCAGGGAATCTTCCCAAGCCAGGAATTGAGCCACTCTTTTATCTCCTGCATTGGCAGATGAGTTCTTTACCACTAGCGCCACCTGGGAAGCCCATCACCTTGAGAGTATCAGGCAGCAAATATATCTTATCCCCAAGGCATAAATAATGCAGAAGGTCTATTCAAAGCAAGAGTGGCTAAAATATCTTGAAGATCTCTTTCTTTATCCAGCCTCCATTCATAGCATAGAAGCTTGATCTCTGTCATGTTACATCAAGAATACTGGAGCTCTGCTTTAAGTAGCCTCAGTTCAAAAGATGAAGTTTCTATGCCAAGAGGGATAATATCATTGGCTACTGACCATACCCAGAAACCTGCTCCTAAATCAGAGGTGTCAATCAGAGAACTGAACCACAGGTTTTGCCTAGAATGAAAAGTGTACCATAGCAGAGAGCTCCAAGTAAACTGTATTTAGAACAAAGTGTGGAAAAGTTCAAGCATAAGTGAATTCTGAAACTTAAAAATAATTTGGTGATAAGCAATGAAGTAGAGATGGTTAGCTCCATAAGAGCAAAAAGCTAGCTGTCGACCAACTAGAAGTTTACCAGAGAGAAGTAGAGGAGACAGCTAAGAAATGCCTTCTCTGGGTTTGAACAAGCATAAAAAACTAGCCTTAAAGACTTGTAAAGGAGACCAAAAACAATTTTTTTGGTATCTGTTGCATTTCAAGATATATTATTTTTTAATTTATTGTTTATTGAGGTAACACTGGTTTATATTAAGCAAGTTTCATGAATACATTATATTTCTACTTCTGTATACACTGCACAGTGCTCACCTCTGAAAATTTAGTTTCCATCACCATATAGTTGATCTCCTTAACCCATTTCTCCCTCCACTCCCCCACCTCTTTCTCTCTGATAATCACTTTTCTCTTCTCTGTATCTACATGTTTGTTTTTGATTGGTTTGGTTTGCTTACTTATTTTGATTTTTGCTTATTTGTTTTTTGTATTCCACGTATGAGTAAAGTCATATGGTATTTGTCTTTCTCTATCTAACTTATAATATCCTTGAAGTCCATCCGTGATATCACAATTGGCAAGGTTTCATCTTTTTTATGGTTGAATATAATTCTATACTATATATACACCGCATCTTCTTTATCCATCTGTCAGTGGGCCTTTAAGTTGTTTTTGTATCTTGGTTATTGTGAATAGTACTGTGATGAACATAAGGGTGCATATATCTTTTCAATTAGTACTTTCATATTCTTTGGTAAATACCAAGAAGTGGAATGACTGAATCATATGCTGGCTCTGTTCTTAATATTTTGAGAAATATCCATAAGTTTTTATACTGGCTAAGCCAATTTCTATTCTCACCAAAACTCTCTGTTTCCTTTTCTCCACATCCTCACCAATACTTGTCATTTCTTGCCTTCTTGATAATAGCCATTCTAACAGGCAGGAGGTGGTATCTCATTGTGACTTTGATTTGCATTAATTTGTGATGTTGAACATCTTTCATGAGCCTGTTGGCCGTATGTCTGTCTCCTTTGGAAAAATGTATAATCAAGTCCTTTGACCACTTTTTTTATTTCACTCGTTTATTGTTGAAACACACACTATTGTAAATGTAAAAGAAAAATCAGTGATGGAAGCAGAGAAAAAGTAAGCCCTTAAAGAGCCTACATTTTTAAAGAATTATTTTTAATTAGAGAATAATGGCTTTACAATGTTTTATTGGTTTCTGCTGTACAACAACATGAACAAGCTATAAGTACACATATATCCCCTCCTTCTAAGACCTCTCTCCCAGCCCCGCCATCCCAGCCCTCTCACTAGCTAGCTATTTTACACATGATAGAGTATATATGTCAACTCTACTCTCTCAATTTGTCTCCCTTTCCTTCATTCTCTGTGTCCACAAGTCCTTCTATATGCCTCTTTGCCCATTTTTTATTCGGGTTGTTTGGTTTTTTTTATTGTTGGCTTATATGCATCATTCATATATGTGGATATTGTCCACCAAAAGGACAACTTTAATTAGATTAGAATGTAGAATAATATATGTCCCAGAATTTGTAGAAAATGATACAACAAGAATTACTGGAGGCAATTCCTGAGTAGTGAATCTTACAGTCAACAAATGGTGTTCAGTCGCTCAGTCTGGTCCAACTCTTTGTGACCTCGTGGACTGCAGCACGCCAGGCTTCCCTGTCATTCACTATCCCCTGGATTTTGCTTAAACTCATGTCCATTGAGTCGATGATGTCATCCAACCATATCATCCTCTGTCACCTGCTTCTCCTCCTGTCTTCAATCTTTCCCAGCATCAGGGTCTTTTTCCATAAGTCAGCTTGTCGCAGTAGGTGTCCAAAGTATTGGAGCCCCAACTTCAGTATCAGTCCTTCCAATGAATATTCAGAGTTGATTTCCTTTAGGATTGGTTGGTTTGATCTCCTTGTAGTCCAAGGGACTCTCAAGAGTCTTCACCAACACCACAATTCAAAAGCATCAATTCTTCAGCACTCAGTCTTCTTTATGGTCCAACTCTCACATCCATACACGACTACTGGAAAAACCATAGCTTTGACTATATGGCCTTTTGTCAGCAAATGATGTCTCTGGTTTTTAATACATTGTCTAGATTTGTCATAGGTTTTCTTCCAAGGAACAAGACCATCTGTCAAATCAGCTGTCAGTGCCTATATGAATACATCTTACATAATACAAAATATTGTATATATTATACATATTTCTAACACTAGACATCAAAAATGAAAAAATAAAAAATATAAAAAATGAAATGATGATGAGAAAAAGAAATTCATATTTAATTACAGGTATAAGGATACTTGTATTGATAATTAAGAAGCAGCAATATGATTCAGAGAAGGCAATGGCACCCCACTCCAGTACTCTTGCCTGGAAAATCCCACGGACAGAGGAGCCTGGTAGGCTGCAGTCCATGAGGTCGCTAAGAGTCGGACATGACTGAGCGACTTCACTTTCACTTTTCACTTACATGCATTGGAGAAGGAAATGGCAACCCACTCCAGTGTTCTTGCCTGGAGAATCCCAGAACAGAGGAGCCTGGTAGGAGGCCGTCTACGGGGTCACACAGAGTTGAACGCAACTGAAGCGACTTAGTAGCAGCAGCAGCAATATGATTGCTTTATGAGAACTGTGTACTCAATTTAGTTGCTTCATGGTGGTGCCACCTACACAATTAATGAATGAATCATTATAAACTTTTATTACATAGAGTATTATAGTCATATTCACAATACAGCATTAGAAATATTGTTATTTTTTAAAAAACCCACCTACCTATGATGTTCTCATGTAGTTTCTCTAATTATTGGAGAGTGACATACACATAAAATGTGTGCATGCTCATTCACTGAGTCATGTCCAATTATTTGCAACCCCTGGACTGTCACCCGCCAAGCTCCTCCATCCATGGGATTCTCTAGGAAAGAATACTGGAGTGAGTTGCCATTCCTACTATAGGGAATATTCTCAACTGAGGGATCGAACTCGCGTCTCTTGAATCTCCTGCATTGGCAGGCAGATTCTTTACCACTGAGACACCTGGGAAGCCCACCAATACTGTACCATACTGTAATACACAGTGTATTGCATTGCCCAAAAAGTTTATTCACGTTTTCATAACAGAGTACAGAAAAACCCAAATGAATTTTTTGGTCAACCCAATAGGAGAAGGGTTCATGTCATAAAAGAAATCAAAAGCAGTCTTTAATAATTCATGTCCTTCTGCCAAATTGCCTAATGTCCCTTGTCTCTGGCACTGCTTCTTCTGTATCTCCTTCCTAGTCATCTGGCACTGATTGAGAGCCACTCATCTCCATCAAATCTTCTGTTGATTCTTTTGTTCTGGTATTTATCAGTTCGTTAATTTCTCCAACATCCATATCTTGAAACACTTAACCCACTTCACCCCCTTTTTTGTCATATCTTCAATATCTTCATGATTTCTTGATTGGCTCTGTTGTAAATCATGTGAAGTCATGCACAGCATCTTGAACCAGTTCTCCAGCAGGACTTTACTATTTCAGGATTGATGGCTTTCACAGACTTTCTATAACAATGATGACATCTTTAATGGTATAATCCTTTCAGACTTTCATGATCTCTCTATCAGGTTTCTCTTCCATATCACTGACAATCTTTCCCTAAATTATCATGTGTAATGTGCCTTAAAGATCCTTACACCCCCTGATCTAGGGGCTGAATTAGAGATGTTGTGTTCAGGGGACAAGTAGACACCTTTGGTGTTTAACTCATGGGGTTCTGGGTGGCCAGGGACATGGTCCAATATTTAAAAAAAAAAAAAAATTTAAGACAGACCTCTCCTGCAAGGTGCTTCCAAAAGCATCAGTGGAACCAAGTCAGGAGAAAGAGGTTACTTGTCTAGTCTTTCTTGCTTTACAAAAAGAGACTGGCAGCTGCAATGTATCTTTTCCCTTTAAAACTTGGGGATTAATAATTTTATAGATAAGGACATTCTTGATCATAAACCTAAACACATTTGCACAAAACAGTAGGGTAAGCCTATCCATTCCTGCCTTGAATCCTGGGACTCACTTCCTTCCCCTTCTAATAAGTATCCTCTGTGACAGTTTCTTCACAGAATAGGGCACTTTTCTTCTGCATTAAAAATTGGTTCAGCCAGATATCCTCTCTCCTCAATGATTTTCTTACTGGCATTTGGGAGCTCATCGGCTGCCTCTTGATCAGCAGAAGCTACTCCCTCAATTTTCTTGACACTTCTTAAGCCAAATCTCTTTCTAAAATTATCAAACCATCCTTTGCTTTCATCAAATTCTCCAGTTTAGTCCTTCACCTTGCTTTTGTTTTACGTTGGCATATAACTTTACTTTTTCTCAAATCATATTACAATATATAGATATGTCTTTCTCCTAGCAATCCTGCACCCAGTAAAATATGCATTGTTAATATGAGATAAAGTATTCACAAAAGTACAAAATTTTCATACCTACTGCTGTAGCCACAGCAAGCTACAGCTTCACAAATTCTTAAAAAAAAAAAAAAGTGAGTCCTTACACTGGATTCATTCATCTTAAAATGGCAGGCAACCATAGCTGTAGACCTCAATCTTCAGTAGATACCTAGCAATTCAACTTTTTCTTGTAAGATCATGACTATTCTCTGCTTCTTAGGAGCACTTCCCGAATCATTAGTGGCACTTCATAGGAGTCCTGAGATGTTGTTATTTAAGGTATTGCACTAAACATAATGAAAAACTTAAAAGAACTGGGAGAGATCACTTTTTATTGTGGTACCCAGTTTAATGGAAAGATTAATAGCTCACATAGAGATGATTAGTGTCCTGTAGTGTTTTAAGTGGATACTCACATCACTTGAGCTCACCACAATAACAACAGGAGGTAACTACAAATATATTATAGTAGTACGATATACTACAATCAATTTCCTGTAATTATTATTTAATACTCCAATGTTACATTTTTAAAATTTCTCTCAACTGAAAATGGTGCGAGGTATGGTCTAGACTAGTATCTATACATATTTTATGCATTCATGACATACCTAATTTTTCTTAATTATTTTCAATATTTCTAGGCTACATAGTTCATCTGCAAGTTTTTTTTCAAATTGTCGCAAATATTCAAAACAACTTCTAATACATTTATTAAAATCAATTTGTGTGCAAGTGAATCTGCATATTTAAAACTAGTGTTGTTCAAGTATCAACTCTATAGTCATACACTATAATACCAGGGTTAGGTCTTCAACATATTAATTCTGAAAACCAGAATTCAGCCCATAACACTTTCTTTTCTTGTCTATTGCCTTAGCTAAGACTTCAACTGTAGTTGAAGGTTGTAAACGTTTTGCAACGGGGACTTCCTTGCTTTGTTCCTAATTTTATCAGGAAAGCTTCTGCTTCTCACCTTAAATATGATCTTAGCTCTAGATTTTTGGTAGATGTTACTTTTCAAGTTAAGGAAATTCTCTATTCCTAGCTTGCTAAAGCTCCTTTACTTTTTATGTGTTTGTACCATCACCATACATATCATTCAGATTTAAAATGATGAGACACACCTTCTTTGCTGTATTGTCTCATACTAATAAGTTATTATATTCTGTGTATTTAACTTATAATTTTTATTAACTTTGCTTATTTTAAATGAAACAAAAATTAATGTTTTTAATGATAAAAGGTGCAATTCACAAAGATAGACATCATAAACCATTAGACCCCTTGACAACAAAAAAAAAAAAAACAAAGATTCATAAAGCAAATACAGGAGAAACATAAGAAAAAATAACAAAAATATATAATCATAGTGAGACATATTGGAGAAGGCAATGGCACCCTGCTCCAGTACTCTGTCTTGGAAAATCCCATGGATGGAGGAGCCTGGTGGGCTGCAGTCCATGGGGTCGCTAAGAGTCTCACTTTTCACTTTCATGCACTGGAGAAGGAAATGGCAACCCACTTCAGTGTTCTTGCCTGGGGAATCCCAGGGACAGCCCTGGTGGGCTGCCATCTATGGGCTCACACAGAGTCGGACACGACTGAAGTGACTTAGCAGTAGTAGCAGCAATGAGGCATATTAACATTTCTCTAAGAATATTTTATCAACTGTAGAAAAAACAAGAATAGGAGCATTCTGAAGGATGTCATTAATAATTTAATATAATATATATTTATGGAATTAATTTATATAATCATATCCTGCTGCTGCTGCTAAGTCGCTTCAGGCGTGTCCGACTCTGTGCGACCCCATAGATGACAGCCTACCAGGCTCCACCACCCCTGGGATTCTCCAGGCAAGAACACTGGAGTGGGTTGCCATTTCCTTCTCCAATACATGAAAGTGAAAAGTGAAAGTGAAGTCGATCAGTCGTGTCCGACTCTTCCCCACCCCGTGGACTGCGGCCTACCAGGCTCCTCCATCCATGGGTTTTTCCAGGCAAGAGTACTGGAGTAGGGTGCCACTGCCTTCTCCTAATCATATCCTCATAAATATAATTAGAATTTTGTATTTCATGTGTTATTAGAAGTCTGTAGGACATTTAGAAAACCTGGCAAAAAGATAAGCATTACTAAGTTTCAAAAAGTAAAATTCTTTTTTGTATGTGTGGTTCAGTTATACATATACAAAGATGATATTTTTCTCCATTATATGTTATTGCAAGCTATTGACTATAGTTCCCTGTGCTATACAATAAACCTTTCCTGCTTGTTTCATATCTATTTTTTTTATTTAGAAATCTAGCATTCTATTTAAGTCAAACAAATGGAATCAAAATGTCATAAAATTTTAGTTAGGCAAAAATCCATACATTTTCTAAAATATATATGTTGTACATATTATTTATATATCTGTATACAAAACTTTTCTAATACACTTGATAAACACTTGAGAAAGAACATCAATAAAAAAGGAGATGGAGAAATTGGAAAACATAACCTAAATGAAATAGGACCACTGAATATGAAATAGAAAAAGTGAAACAAGCTAGATAAAAGTAAAAGATCCTCACATACTTCAGTTGTTTTTAACATGGTTGCTCATTAGAAACATATCTGGAGCTCTGGCCAAAAATAATAATAATAATAACCAATACCTGGGTAATTGTATTTTTCAAAAAATTCCAAGATAAATCTCATATGCATCTGGATTTTAAAAAGCAATTACATATTTTTCTATTCAATGGTAGTTTTGGTGATATAGAATTTTATAATTTTTCTGTTGACCAGTCATGATACTGTGGTATTAAGTGGGTAATAGTTACATGATTGGACTTCCCTGGTGGTTCAGATGGTAAAGCATCTGTCTACAATGTGGGAGACCTGGGCTCAATCCCTGGGTCAGGACAGTAGTAAAAGATGTTGATCAGATTTCACAATCAATAACAAGACAAAAAATAAAAGATAATTAAAATTGCAAGCCATGAAGGAAACATAATCAGCCTAACAATATAAAATAATTACATACAAGTAGGTGGGCCAAGCAGAAGGATGTGGTAAGCAGAAGTGCATACATGCACATGTTTTCATCTGCCCAGCCAGTCCATGTCTTTTGATAGGTGCATTTAATCCAATTACATTTAATGTAATTATCCTATTATCTACTACCACTTTCTTAATTGTCTATGGTTTATTTTCTGTGGATAGGGCTTTCCATTTTCTTGTTTTCTGCTTAAAGAAGTTCCTTTAGCATTTGTTGTAAAGCTGATTTGGTAGTGCTGAATTATTTTAGCTTTTGCTTATCTGGAATGCTTTTGATTTCTCCATCAAATCTGAAGAAGAGTCTTGCTGTATAGAGTACTCCTGGTTGTAAGTTCCTTTCGTTTCATCACTTTAAATATGTCATGCTATTCCCATCTGGCTTGTAGAGTTTCTGGTAAGAAATCAGCCTGTGATTCATGTCAATGTATGGCAAAACCCACTATAATATTGTAAAGTAATTAGCCTTCAATTAAAATACATAAACTTTGGAAAAAAGAAAGAAAGAAATCAGCCTGATGGTTGTTCCCTTGTATGTTCTCATTTTTCCCTTGTTGCTTTTAATGTTTTATCTTTGTCTTTAATTTTTTGTGAGTTTGATTACTATGTGTCCTGGTGTGTTCTTCCTTTGGTTTATCCTGCCTGGGATTCTCTCTGCTTCCTAGACTTGATTATTTCCCTTCCCATGTTAGGAAAGTTTTCAGCTATTATCTCTTCAAATATTTTCTTAGGTCTTCTCTCTCCCTATCTTCTTTCTGGGGCCCCTATAATGCAGATGTTCATACTTTTAATGTTGTTCCAGGTCTCTCAGGCTATCTTCATATCTTTTCATTCTTTACTCTATATTCTGTTCTGTGGCAGTGATTCCACCAAACTGTCCTTCAGGTCATTTATCTCTGTTTACACCTCAGTTATTCTGCTCTGGATTTCTTCTAGTACATTATTCACTTCTGTTTACTCCTTCTTTACTTCTTGTAGATCTTTGGTAAACATTTTTTTGTGTCTTCTCAACCTTTGCCTCCATTCCTTTGCTGAGAACCTGAATCATATTCACTATCATTATTCTGAATTCTTTTTCTGGAAGGTTGCCTATCTCTACTTCATTTAGTTGTTTTTCTGGGGTTGTATCCTGTACCTTCATCTGGGAGGCAGCTTTCTGCTTTTTCATGCTGATTAACTTTCTGTAATGTGGTTTTAATGTGATATTAAGAAGAGGGAGCAAGAATACATAAAAGAATTATACAAAAAAGATCTTCATGACCCAGATAATGATGATGGTGTGATCACTCACCTAGAGCCAGACATCCTGGAATGCAAAGTCAAGTGGGCGTTAGGAAGCATCACTATGAACAAAGCTACTGGAGGTGATGGAATTCCAGTTGAGCTATTTCAAATCCTAAAAGTTGATGCTGTGAAAGTGTGGCATTCAATATGCCAGCAAATTTGGAAAACTCAAACAGTGGCCACAGGACTGGAAATGGTCAGTTTTCATTCTAATCCCAAAGAAAGGCAATGCCAAACAATGTTCAAACTACCACACAATTGCACTCATCTCACATGCTAGCAAAGTAATGCTCAAAATTCTCCAAGCCAGGCTTCAACGATACGTGAACCGTGAACTTCCAGATGTTCAAGCTGGTTTTAGGAAAAGCAGAGGAACCAGAGATCAAATTGCCAACATCTGCTGGATCATGGAAAAAGCAAGAGAGTTCCAGAAAAATACCTATTTCTGCTTTATTGACTATGCCAAATCCTTTGAATGTGTGGATACAAAAAACTGGAAAATTCTTAAAGAGATGGGAATACCAGACCACCTGACCTGCCTCCTGAAAATCTGTATGCAGGTAAAGAAACAACAGTTAGAACAGAACATGGAACGGCAGACTGATTCCAAATCAGAAAAGGAGTACGTCAAGGATGCATATTGTCACCCTGATTATTTAACTTATATGCAGAGTGCATCATGTGAAATGCTTGGCTGGTTGAAGCATAAGCTTGAATCAAGATTGCTGGGAGAAATATCAAAGATCTCAGATACACAGATGACACCACCATTATGGCAGAAAGCAAACAAGAACTAAAGAGCTTCTTGATGAAAGTGAAAGAGGAGAGTGAAAAAGTTGGCTTAAAACTCAACATTCAGAAAACGAAGATCATGGCATCTGGCCCCATCACTTCATGGCAAACAGATGGGGAAACAATGGAAACAGTGGCAGACTTCTTTTTGGGGGGCTCCAAGATCACTGCAAATGGTGACTGCAGCCAAGAAATTAAAAGATGCTTGCTCCTTGAAAGAAAAGCTCTGACCAATCTAGACAGCATATTAAAAAGCAGAGACATTACTTTTCCAACCAAGGTCTGTCTAGTCAAAGTTATGGTTTTTCCAGTAGTCATGTATGGATGTGAGAGTTGGACTATAAAGAAAGCCAAGTGAAGAATTGATGCTTTGAACTGTGGTGTTGGAGAAGACTCTTGAGAGTCCCTTGGACTGCAAGAAGATCCAACCAGTCAATCCTAAAGGAAATCAGTTCTGAATATTCCTTGGAAGAACTGATGCTGAAGCTGAAACTCCAATACTTTAGCCACCTGATGAGAAGAACTGACTCATTGGAAAAGACCCTGATGCTGGGGAAGGTTGAAGGTGGAAGAAGGAGGACAGAGAGTGAGACGGTTGCATGGTACCACTGACTTGATGGACATGAGTTTTAGTAAGCTCCAGGAGTTGGTGATGGACAGGGAAGCCTGGCATGCTGCAGTCCTTGGGGTTGCAAAGAGTCAGTAACAACTGAGCAACTGAACTGACCTACCATACAGTTAAATTGAATCATATACCCACTGAAAGCAAGAATCTGATGGACCAATAGAGTCACCGTCTGAATTGTAATTATGGCTTGGGTAATTCAAAGACTGCAACATGCTGTTAGTACTTCTGACAAATTAAAGCAAAAATTGAGCTCAGATCTTTAAATTCTATTTCTATAGGGTACTTGTCACCATAACAAGATAATGTCCTATAGTTAACAGCTGCAGAGATGAAACTGCTGAAAGCTAACCCACAGTATGAATTTTTGGCTTGCCGAACACAAAACATGTTGAATCATCCCTTCAATTTCTCTCATACAATTAACTGAGGATTCCTGGTTCGTGAAAGTGAAGATGCTCAGTCGAGTCTGACCCTTTGTGACTCCATGGACTGTAGCCTAACATACTCCTCTGTCCATGGGGTTTTCCAGGCAAGAGTCCTGGTTTGTAACATTACTCAAAACATTTGAAAATTCTGACATTTTGGAAGCTACCTCAACCACCTTTGCAGAAGGAAGCAGACCTACCTGCCTAAGAGTTATTCCCTGCTCAATTTAAGATGCTGCTACTCCTTTATCTGAAAAAGTTTCCTTGAAGGAAGAAGCCATAGTTCCCCTTTCCACTCCTCATTTTCATTCTATGAGCTCACTTATTAGTGCAAGAATATGAATACTGTCCCAAGGCAGATAGAGAATTTGTAGAAGACTGGCTTAAAATTTTGAATATTTTTTGGATACATATTGGCAAAAGTGCTTTGAGGTGAATGAATTTTAGGGCTCTTTTACTTGAGAGGGAGGGAGATACTTGACAGAATTCTTACTTAACCAAAATTTGACAATTAGTGTGTTGCTGCTGCTGCTGCTAAATCACTTCAGTCATGTCCGAATCTGTGTGACCCCATAGACGTCAGCCCACCAGGCTCCCTCATTCTCCAGGCAAGAACACTGGAGTGGGTTGCCATTTCCTTCTCCAATGCATGAAAGTGAAAAGTGAAAGTGAAGTCTCTCAGTCGTGTCAGACTCTTAGCGACCCCATGGATTACAGCCTACCAGGCTCCTCCATCCATGGGGTTTTCCAGGCAAGAGTACTAGCTAATGTAAATAAGTTGAAGTCTAATGTTTGATTGATATGACAAGTGTAATTTATTAACTAATACCAGATATTAAATGAAATTAATACACTAGAAACACTTTGGGAAAAGTATAGAAAAGGAAATTTAATATCTTTAGGAGACAGTAGTGCTAGAGTGGCACTACTGGCTAGGTGCCCCGAGGTGTTCCTTTACCAATGACAAAGCAAACAGCCAGAAATTTTAAAAGCAGCTGTGATACTTCTCTCTAAGGATGTTGGTGGCAGACATTAAGGTTAAAGTGGCCTTTCTAATATCGGTGAGAAGCGAGGAGTGAGAGTGTTCAGATTATGGCTTCTGACTGAGAGAGCAAAGAAAGATTTGGTTAACATGATAGTAGCAACTTATTAGTTCAAAAATGAATGTGGTATAGTAATCTCCACCTAGGGGTAGCTAATCATAAGTTATCTAGGAATAAAATAAGTGGACCCTCTTTAGAGAGAGCAAAAGACAGAGAGACAAAAAGAGAGAGGCATTGGATAAGATCAAAAGCTGACCTGAGCTACCACGATTCAGATAATGCCCATCTCCCAACTCTTAGACTTGAGTGAGTCACAGAGAGTCAGTGGAATGAAGATGTGAATAAGATGTGAACTGAAATCACTGAATTCACTCTTGAATAAGATGTGAACTGAAATCCTTCCAAAACCTTCCAAATATTTTGATGACTAATTTTCAAATGACTGAACACTGAAGAAAATGTTTGGAGAACACTCCAAACATTTTGTGGAGTTATAGAGCTATTTCTTGGGCTTCCCTGGTGTCTAAGTGGTAAAGAATCCACCTGCTAATGCAGGAGACATGGGTTCCATCCCTGGGTCAGGAAGATCCCTTGGAGAAGGAAATGGCAACCCACTCTACTATTTTTGCCTGGAAAATTCCATGGATAGAGGAGCCAGGAGTACTATAGTCCATGGGACCATGAAAGAGTCAAACATGACTTAGTGACTATACAACAATAACAGCAACAACAACAGAGTTATTTATTAGATCCTGTCTCAGAACTATCCAGCAGAGGAACAAAGAACTTGAAATTTTTGAAGTAAAACTTTCTAATAGTGTGACATTTGACAAGTTTGAATCCTACTTGAAGACTCTTGCCTATTTTTCACATTCTAACTTCCTAGAATGCTGCCAAGGGACTCACCCTCTCCAGCCCTCTCATTGTGTATATGCAGCTGGAGCAAAAATAAAAATAAAAAATGTATGTGTCTAATTATTTATCTTTTGCTTAAATTATCCAAAGTTCATTTATGTAGGTTGCCACTAAAGACACCCAAGTATAAGACATGCAATTGAGAAACCCAATACCAATCATCACAATGCCAAACAATGTGAGTAAATGTTTCCACACTGATAAGGAAAAAAAAAAAAAACTATTTCCAAAATCTAGAAGTCATATTCAGTAAAAGTAAGAACTATTAAAATTCAGTTCAGTTCAGTCATTTAGTCGTGTCCAACTCTTTGAGATCCCATGGACTGCAGCACACCAGGCTTCCCTGTCCATCACCAACTCCCAGAGCTTACTCATGTCCATTGAGTCGGTGATGCCATCCAACCATCTCATCCTCTGTCGTCCCCTTCTCCTTTAGCCTTCAATCTTTCCCAGCATCAAGGTCTTTTCCAATAAGTCAGTTCTTCTCATCAGGTGGCTAAAGTATTGGAGTTTCAGCTTCAGCGTCAGTTCTTCCAGTGAATATTCAGGACTGATTTCCTTTAAGATTGACTGGATCTCCTTGCTGTCCAAGGGACTCTCAAGAGTCTTCTTCAACACCACAGTTCAAAAGCATTAATTCGTTGGCATTCAGCCTTCTTTATGATACAATTCTTCCATCCATACATGACTACTGGAAAAACCATAGCTTTCACTAGATGGACCTTTTTTGGCAAAGTAATGTCTCTGCTTTTCAATATGCTGTCTAGGTTGGTCATAGCTTTTCTTCCAAGGAACAAGCATCTTTTAATTTCATGGCTGTAGTCACCATCTGCAGTGATTTTTGGAGCCCAAAAAAATAAAGTCGGTCACTGTTTCCATTGTTTCCCCAACAATTTGCCATGAAGTGATTGGGGCCAGATGCCATGATCTAGTTTTCTGAATGTCAAGTTTTAAGCCAAATTTAGTCTTTGATTAAAGTTGGGGGGGCGGCAGTTGTCTTGTTTTATTTTTTTTAACAGTATTATAATAGTTAAGAAAGGATGTTGACCTTCAGTATGTCTTGTTTGGAGAAATGTCTGTATAGGTTTTCTTTCCATTGTTTAAAATTGTATTTAATTTTTAATTGAAGGATAATTGCTTTATAGAATTTTGTTGTTTTCTGTCAAAGAGCAACAAGAATCAGCCATAGGTGTACATATGCTTCTGCCCATTTTTTGATTGGGCTGTTTGTTTCGATGATATAAAGCCACATGAGCTATCACTTATATGCTGAATCTTAAAAAAACAATAGAATGCAAATGAACTTATTTACAAAACTGAAACAGACTCACAGACTTAGAACTTATTGTCACAAGAGGGGAAGGATTAGGGAAAGAGAGTGGGAGGGATAGATTGGGAATTGGGGATGGACACACTTCTATATTTAAAACAGATAACCAACAAGGACCTACTTGTTTGGTACAGGGAACCGTGTTCAGTATTATGTAGTAACCTAAATGGGAAAATAATTTGAAAAAGAATATTTTTTAAAAAGAAAATTAAATCTGTACTTCAAGTTAAAAAGAAAAAAGAAATGATTGAAATGGATTCCTTTTTAAGTTTCAGGATACCTTGCTTCTTTCTGACCCCATCCTTTCCCTCTTCTTCCCCTCCCTCCCTGCCCAGCCCTTAACAGTAAGAAGCTTTGTCCGCAATTATATAATAGCGTTCACACACTCAAGAATTTTTATTGATTTTATGACTTATACTGGTATTATGGGATAGGATAAAGTGACATATACTCAATTCACAAGAGTAACAGTCCAATATCAATTCAAATTTCAACATTTTTGCAATATCTAATCAGTTCAGCTACTCCAATTACTACAACAATTTAAACCTCATAATAAGAGTTAAAACTATCCTAAGGAAAACAAATGGAGCATGCTTTGGGTGCTCGTCCAACAGATGTTTAATTTAGTAATTTTAACTTATATTTATGAATATTTGAATTATCATTTGAAATTATCTGAGTTGGATAATCTTAGCAGTCTGGCAATAGAAAATATTATTATAAATGTCCTCACCAAAGTTCAATGCACTAAGCATTAGGTAAACATTAGCAATCCAAAAAATTTAAAGACAAAATGTAACACATAGAATTATAGGACAATCAATATATGCGCATGTCCCAAAACTTGTAACCGGGAAGAAGAGACAGTGCATTGCGGAGGAGAGTGTTTGAGACATCTAATGCAACCTTCTGCCTCTCAAGATCATATCACTATTGAGAAACTTCTCCGTGTGAATACAGACTTAAAGTTCCCTCAAAGTAATGACTTATGATGTACATGATGGAGAATACAATTTTCAGACTCCCTTGGAATGTGACGGTGTTTCATAATCCATGCAACATTGAAAAAGGAAACACTTCGTCAATAAAGGCCAACAAAAGGTTGATACGACATCAGGTGGTTCTGATGGAATCTTGATGGCACACATAATGAGAGAGATATAAATTAGGCACTACTTTTCATATAAGGCCTGTGAAACCAGAAAAAAATTTTACCAAGAATAATGTTTATGACAATTAGAAGAAAGTAAGGGAGAGCTTAACTTAACACCTTTGAAAGCATTCTGCCTTGATTTTCATCTTTCCCAGGTTTCTTCCAACATCTGGCATGGTTTAAGCAATGCCACTTTGAAGGTTAGACATTGAAATACTGTAATGTTATAGCTGAAAAATGAAAAATATAATCCACCAGACTAAAATCTAAAGCAAATTAATCTAGGCCTTATTGTTAGTCAGTATTTTGTTGCCTTTTCCAAATAGTCTTTAATCACGCACACTTGTTAGATACATCAAAGAGTGACATTCTAGGGTATCAGATATACAGTGGAAATAAGTAAAACTGAAACCTAAAAAGGGTATTTTCCAGACTTATAATAATCAATGCCAAAGATCAGTTTCCCAAGCTGATTTGAATTCACATTTCCCTCTTAAATGATATTTTTCTGAATATCAAGGAAAATGGCAGCATCTGAACATCAAGAGAATGGTAGATTTATCAGTTTAGGGAGAAAGATAAATATAACCTTGATTTATTAAGTCACTTAGCTTCTCACTTTGTCTATTCAATAAGAATATTCATTTCTCAAATCTCTTACCCTAATCAACATTAACCCATGAAGATGTTTGCCTTTGTGCATTCATCCAAGGAGGTTTTGCTATCTTAAAAGCAGAAAACCAGAAGACCTTATCTAAGACCTATATTTTAGGTTTTCTCAATGCCAAGTGTACGGACAAAACTCATAATTATATTTTATTTCTTAGGATTAGTTCTTGCCTAGAATTTAATGTTGTCCTGACTTAGGCATTATAATTTCTTAGCTAAAGCATTACTTACATCAACTGTAAAAATGTTAACTCTGGCACAACTTTCTCTAGAACTTGGCTTCCTAAATTTAATACCTATCAAACCTGCTTTAACCCACCTTCCCTTCTCAACTGACATCGGATATTTAGAACTAATCACATTTTAAAACTACCCCATATTCAAATAACCCAAACATATTCATACACAAATACACACATGCATGCACACAAACATGTATGTACATTTACATATAACCCAACTATCTGTAGAGCTTATTATAAAGGCTTAAGATATTTTTAACTGAGATTTTCAAACTGACTTTATTTCAACTGAGTGTTTTCATTAATCATGTGTGTGCATGTGTGTGTGTGTGTGTTCAGTCACTCAGTTAAGTCTGACTCTTTGTGGCTCCATGGACTGTAACCTGCCAGGCTCCTCTGTCCATAAGATTTTCCAGGCAAGAATACTGGAATGGGTTGCCATTTCCTACTCCAGGGGATCTTCCTGACCCAGGCATCAAACCCACATCTCTTGCATCTCCTGCATTGGCAGGTGGATTCTTTACCACTAACACCATCTGGGAAGCCCCCCATCAATAGCATATTCACTACCAATAATTTGTATTACCCAAAAGATAGAGGAATGAGCTGTAAAACATCATAAATATCATAAAATATTCTCATCATATGGGAGAAAAGTAGGATGACCATGCCATTCAAGGAAAACCAAACAAATATCATAATTTAAACCAAATGAACGCAATCTTCCCATGTTCATTTTTATTTGGCCCCTATTTACTTCAACAGAAGCCACTGTTTATGTAACCTTTCCTTTTTCCTTTCATCATATACGCATGTCCTCACATCTTTGGCATGATGTTAAAAACAAAACGCAACACTAGCACTTATAGTTATTTGCATATAAAACAGTTGGGTCACACAGTTTCCAAATAAATCCTTATACTTAAATATTTTCTAAATTTTATTTAGGCATACTTGGAAGAGAAACAATAATATTTTTTTCTTCTCCATTTACATATATATTATTGCCTGGAGAGTGAAAAATATATCTCTTTGTAGAAATGCAATAAATTTTCATGGCTGTCCAAAACTTTCAGATTTAACGTTACCTTGTGGAAAAGTGAAAAGTAAATAGTGAAAAGTGAATTTGTAGAATTTTTATAGGATATTATTAATGCTGTTGAATAAAACTGTTAAGGTTTTTGGTTTTGCTTTGGTTTGAGAAACAACTTGAGCTTTAAATGCATAAGTCTAGAAGATTTGGAGAACAAAATCAAAGGATGCAAGAAAAAGTAAAAGTGGAAGCATATTTAGAGTAAAACTTTTTTCTTCCATACAACTTTTCTCATCGCATCTTTAACATCCTTATTTCTTAGAGAGTAGATTAAAGGGTTCAGCATAGGTGTGAATAAAATGTAACATACTGAGGCCACTTTACGAAGTTCCGGGTTACTTGGTGGTGTGAGATACACAAACGAGACAGTGCCATAAAGCAAACTTACAACCCCCAGATGAGAGCTGCAAGTGGAGAAGGCTTTCTTCCTTCCTTCACTGGAGCGGATCTTTAAAACTGTGGACACAATATACATGTAAGAGACTACAATAACAACTATCGTGGGCAAAATAATAAGAATAGCCAAATTAAGTGATACCATCTTATTAATAAAGACATTGGAACATGAGATCTTCTCAATTGGGTTTGAATCACAGTAGAAGTGATCAATGACTCGAGAGGCACAGAAAGACATTGAAAATGTTACACTGATTTGAAGGATGGAACTGACCCAGCCACAGAGATAAGAACCAGCCACCAGCTGGATACAGAGACTTCTTGACATGCGGACAGTATAGAGAAGTGGGTTGCAGATGGCAATGAAGCGGTCATAAGCCATGGCTGCTAAGACAAAGGCCTCTGTTACCATGAAAAGTGCATAAAGAAACAGCTGAGCCACACAACCTGCAAAGGATATGGTCTTTTTCTGAGACAGGATGTTGACCATGGCTTTGGGTACAATAACAGTGGAGTAGGAGAGGTCAATGATGGAGAGATTGCCTAGGAAGAAATACATTGGTGTGTTCAGCCGGGGATCAGTCACAATGATGCCAATCATGCTAAGGTTCCCCAGAAGGACCATCCAATAAATAATCAGGAAAAGTAGGAAAAGGAGACTGTGGAGCTCTGGACGGACCCTGATGCCTACAAGAATGAAGTCAGTCACTTCTGAATGGTTGTCTCCTCCCTTGTCACCCATGGCAAACTTCTGCTTAAAGGCATAAGAGAAAGTCAGCAAAGTTTCTACTCTTTAGCTAGTATCACAAATAACACTTTGCATCTAAAAATACTTTATAATTGACATAATATTTTCATATCCATTATTCGACTAAGCTTACACATATGGCAAAAGAAATATGAGAGAGAGTTTGAGTTGCCTGAGGTAACACAGCTGGTTAAAAATGGAATTTAGACTCAAGATGAAATATTTTGAAATCAAGCCTAGTGTTAATTTCAACACAACAGAGTTTATCAAATGAGATATTTTGTGAGAGGTCATCTGTGATTTCAAAATACTAAAATCTGATAAGCTTGTACTAAGAAAAAGACACTTCCATAAATTTTATCATTAAATATTCACTTTTATATGTAATACTTTGCCTCAATTCAGTAATAAAAGATAAATGAAGGAAAAGAAGCGAAAAGTACATTCCAAGATAATATGAACTTTCTGCACAAAAGAGCTCTTACAATTGCAAGTACATTACTAAAGAACTAAATTGCCTTACTTTGAGATCTTTTAAAATAAAATCAATCTTCAACTTCTGGAACTAGTCTAATTTAAGTTTATTTTATTTTATTTATTTATTTAACTAGTCTAATTTTATTCATTTATTTAATAAAGTAAAATGTGAGTGATACCTTTATATTTTTTATCCTGTGAAGTTTATTGATACTAGTTTTCTCTATATAAATCTGTCAAGACATTCACTTCATCTCAAACTTTTCCAAATGAGAGAAAGAACCAATCAAAAATGTTAACTCTGTAAAAGAATATATTAAATAGCAAATTTTACTGAACTCATAATATGATGGTTAGAACTCAGTAGTTTTGAGAACAAAAGTATTAATTTCCTGGAAGCATCCAAATTAACTTATTTGAATATGGGTGACCTGTTAAACGATCAAGACACTTTTTGTTAATTTTAAATATTTCTGTTATTTTTCTATGAAACAATGCACTCATTGTCATTTAGGTTGTCTAGAAATTAAGGATAATTTTACACATCTTTTCTTCTTGATGATACCTAAACCAACTGTCATTTATCTTTTCAAAGACTGGTGTGAATAATAAAAGCCAGCAAATGATCCACAAAATATTTTTACCAAAATTAAAATAAATGTATACTAACAATCAAAACCTTAGAAAATATGCTGAGTTTCATTTTGAATCTCAAGATTCCCTTAATAGTAAGAGCTTTTTTTTTTTTTTTTTTCTCACCCAGACTTAGTCCTATTTATTTTTTTTTATGGCTGAGTAGTATTCCATTTTATTTTTATTTTTATTTTTTTTTATTTTTAAAATTAAAAAAATTTCAGGTATACACGTGCTCCCCATCCTGAACCCTCCTCCCTCCCCCTCCCCATACCATCCCCCTGGGCCGTCCCAGCGCACCAGCCCCAAGCATCCAGCATCGTGCACTGAACCTGGACTGGCATCTCGTTTCATACATGACATTTCACGTGTTTCAATGCCATTCTCCCAAATGTATGGAGCAGTCTAATAGTAAGAGCTTTTATTTTGTGTTTTTTATGGTCCACAAAAAATCCCCTGGATCCTGAAACCTTCATGACTTTCTCTGCTTCTTTCATTTGTTGCTTTTCCCAATAACTTTCTCAAAAAAAAAAAAAAAAATAAGGGAATTCCCTGGTAGTCCAGTGCTTAAGACTCCATGCTTTCACTGCCAAGGGCCCAAGTTTGATCCCTGGTTGGAGAACTAAGATCCCACAGGCCACATAGTGCACAGCCAAACAAACAAAAAAAAAAGCCATGAAATTAATTCATGGGTAAATGGCTGAACAAAATAATACTATTCTCAGTCACTAGCCTCACTCTACTGCTAAACTACATGTGTGAAACCCATTCAAATAATTGTAATTTGGTTTCAATAGGATGTGACAGAATAAATTAAATTAAGTTTACAGGTTAACATCCATGAAGAAGGTTATATTTTATTCTAGAACTAATAGAATGACTCTTTTTAGGCATAAAGCTGAATGGAACATTTTCAAGCATAGGTCACCATGTGTTGGTTTGCAGTCAAAAAGAGACTCAGAAAAGAAAGTACCTTTGAAACATGCTAACATTATTTTACATGTAACTTCTTTCTGCAAAGAGTCACAGGATTAATAAACCTTACACTTTGCTCCTGTTTAAAAAGGAGGCAAAGGGGAAGAAGAAGGAGTAGAAGATGGAGGAGGAGAAGAAATTTTGTTCTTAGGCCAAGTCAAATGTTACATTTTTGATGCTATATCAATAAATGTAATATATTAATATTTCAATGATAACCTAACCTAGCATAATATAGTAGAGTAATATTATATATATCACCTTTGTACAAAATTATAGGATATGGACTATGAAAAGATTCACCTCTATTCATAGAAGAATTACAAAGAGTTCATAATAGGCAAGAAATAATCAAATTAGAGAAAATAGAGGATTTTTATAATTTTGAATTCTAAGAAATGCAACAAGAGATAAAAAGATCATAGAATACACATCATTAGTAATATATTTTAAATATCAGTTATCATATCACCAGTCTGATTTAACCATGATCTTCCTTCAAGCATTGGAATATGAATTATCAAGGTTCACTTTCATCTTGATAATCTTTCACCCATGGCACATTTTGAAATTCAAGAAAAATAAATTTTAATCATATAGAAAATGTTCTTGGATGCCTTATTATGTGGCTAAAAGAGGCGTGCTTTTTCTATAATTATTCTTACCTGAATGTATATTTCTATCTTGTGAACTTTTTCATGTAAAACTGCAGAGATGCAAATTCTTTGTATTTCAGTCTAGGAAAAAAGATGTAGTTGAAAAATAAAAACTCTCAAAGACAATATCAAAATTAATCTCAAATATTGTTTACTCCCCAATAAATTAACAACCCTCTTAACCATGGCATGACCATGTTCTTCATTAGTGGTATTGCCTATAGGTCCATAATTTTCCATTACCTATTATTAAAGTTTGCTCTTTCTTTAATACAATCTTGTTTGAAAACCTGTTGTATCTGTCTTCATGAACACTGACTGAAGATGATGAACTAGGACTCTTTTTTAGTTCTCTTAGATAATTATGGATATTTTGCTACCAAAATTGACATAGGTGACAATGAATCTATGAAATCAAACTGCATGAAAATCTCTTGCCTCCATGCTGACGTGCTTCACAGGCCTTAGAGTGAAGATGGGAGCAAAATGGAAATTTAAGACAAGCAACTGGACTCCCTGGTCCCTGATGAGCTACACAAATAGTAGCAGCCAGAATCCATGATAGTCAAAGTTTTTTCCAGTCCTATGAAACTATTTCAGAGAATTGCAGCAGAAAGTTTTTCAGAATTTTGGAGGAAGAAGTCCCTCTGAGAGGGAACTGAAAAATAAGTCAATTATAATTTTGTAACAAGGACAAACTCCAGAACCATCCCATGAGGACTACACAAGGAACACTCAGAGTGATTTCTTCACTTATAGAATACTCTTGGGACTAAGTTATTTTGGACAAGACTCTTTATTAGAAAGTTTTTTCTTTAAAGTTTGCTTCTCTGTAGCAAAATTATACCCACTTGACTATCAGAGCTTCTTTCCAAAATTCTGCTCCTGAATCAATACTCAGTATCTTTGATGTTCTAAATGGCATCTTTTTAAAATGTAAAAAGACAAATGCATTATTGTCACATACTCTTCTCATCTCTGGATGCAATGTCCTTATTTTCAAGTAGGATCTCCTTTCAGCAGCAACTGAATTATTTTTATAATACCTTGCCATGGGGTCGCAAAGAGTCGGACACGACTGAGCGACTGAACTGAACTGAACTGACTGAGTGTCCCTTGCAAAAATCCCATTGCCAATATTTGATATCAGGCTAGATATAATCTACCACCTTGAAATATCACTACCTAATTATTTGTGATATATACTTTTTTTAAGGCATATGACTGAAAGTTGCTTTGCATATTTTGTCTTATTAATCTTATAGTCAAAAAAAGATTTTGTTTTTAATTCATTGAATTCGTGTATTTTTTTATCCTAAAAGTGATTTTTGGAGTAACTTGAAACAACAGCTGTGACAAAATAATTTATTAAATTTATTGAAAACTCAAATTATGTCAAGCATTTTTCTAAGCACTTTCAAATAAACTGCATGTTTTGAACTTCAAAACAATTTTACCTACTAGCTTCAACCTCTTGTATACTATTTTTATCATTGTAGAGCTATAGAGTAATGGAAATAAAAACAATAAACTAATGAGATCTAATTAAACTTACAAACTTTTGCACAGCAAAGTAAACTATAAACATGATGAAAAGACAACCCTCAGAATGGGAGGAAATAATTGGAAATGAAACCACCAACAAAGGATTACTCTCCAAAATATACAAGCAGCTCATGCAGCTCACTACCAGAAGAGCAACCCAATCAAAAACTGGGCAAAAGATCGATACAGACATTTCTCCAAAGAAGACATAGAGATGGCTAATAAACATACAAAAAGATGCTCAACATCGCTCATTATTAGAGAAATTCAAATTAAAACTACAATGAGGTATCACCTCACACCACTCAAAATGGCTGTCATCAAAAAATCTGCAAATAATAAATGCTGGAGAGGGTGTTAAGAAAAGGGAAGCCTCTTGCACTATTGGTGGGGATGTAAATTAATATAGCCACTACAGAGAACAGGATGGAGATGCCTTTAAAAACTAGGGTCATACAGTAGTTTTATTCCTAGTTTTTTAAGGGATCTCCATACTGTTCTCCTACTACTGGGCATTACCATTCCTTTCTTCAAGTATGTCTACTTTTCTAAGCAGCACACATTTCTAAATGTCTACTTGAATATGTTAGGTATCAAAAAAAAGATCTCCAGATAACAGAAAGCATGACATTAACTTAAATTTAAAAGAAAAATAGTTCTGTTTTATATGTTTAACACTGAAATCTGATGTAACCAAAAAAAAAAAAAAAACCGTGAATTAATATAAAATAACAAAATGGAGACTTTGAAACAGCATACATACTATCTCTGGCAGATAAAAATTCATCAAATATTTATGTAATTAAAGACCCCCCCACAAATATCTTGAAATTATGCAGCTTGAACCACATCTGATGCAAAAAAAAGAAAAGAAAAGAAAGTAAAAGAAAACTAATGATAAAAAACCTATGCTGTAGGTTTTACCCTTAAATAGTAAATAATAGTGTTTGTATAGATATATACAGAAACATTAATGTTAACAGTAGATATCTCTGGGAAATAAGCTTATTTGTATATGTGCTTTATGTTTTGAATAGGAATGGCTTTGACCCAAGATGCTATTCTTTTAATAACATTACAATTAAAAGTAGTAATCATTTTAAAAGTTCAAAAATAGTCATAGACTTAGACCTGCCTTGGAAGACTTCCCATGATATTACCTATAGGTAAATGTACATCTATGGATGAAAATAAAGGAATGGTATATGACACTAGTGTAATAGGTATTTTAGCTGGAAGTACACACATGATAAACACCACATATCAAAGTATATTATACCATGAGGTAAAATTCACAAAAGAGTAGGTGAATACCATTCTCATAATTTATAACACAGCACATATAGAGAGAGTTTGCTGAAGAGAAGACTCCTGCAGCAGTAGAATAGAACCAAGCTTTAATTTCTCTTTGTCTCAGAACTCTTCTCTCCCATCTTGTGTATGTTTCATAACATTTCATAAGGAGAGGGCAGGAAGGGGAAAGAACAAAATTCTTACTTGATGGATGTGATTCATTTAATACTATTACAATTAAAAAGTACTAATTGTGTAAAAAGCTTATGAAAGTTGTAGACTTAGACCCACCTTGTAAGGGCTGTGATGAGCTACCTAATTGCTCATATGCCAGGTTGCTTGCTTACCTACTCTCTCAGCTGTGTCCAACTCTTTGCAACCCCATGGACTGTAGCCTGCCAGGCTATTTCCATGCAATTTCCAGGCAAGAATACTGGAGTGAGTTGTCATTTCCTCCTCCAAGGGATCTTCCAAACCCAGGGATCAAATCCACGTCTCCTGTGTCTCTTGCATTGCAGATGGATTCTTTACCCATTGAGCAACCTGGGACATGCCAAGTAAATCTTAGAAAAAATGACTATTTCACTTAGTTTTTGTAAGTTTTTCAGGAATGCTTTCCAATTCCTTATGTTTCTCTTGGTGAGGATAATTACTTTAAATTTTTACTAGTTATTTAGTCTGGCCTCAAACCATTCAATATCACGATAATCCAAGTCTATTCGCCAACCAGCAATGCTGAAGAAGCTGAAGTTCAGTGAATACCTACAAGACCTTGTAGAATTAACACTCAAAAAAGATGTCCTTTTCATTATAGGGGACTGGAATGCAAAAGTAGGAAGTCAAAAAGCACCTGGAGTAACAGGAAAATTTGGACTCAGAGTACAGAATGAAGCAGGGCAAAGGCTAATAGAGTTTTGGCAAGAGAACACACTGGTCACAACACAAGAGAAGAGTCTGCACATGGGCATCACCAGATGGCCAACACCAAAATCAGATTGATTATATTCTTTGCAGCCAAAGATGGAGAAGCTCTATGCAGTCAGCAAATACGAGACCAGGAGCTGACAGTGGCTCAGATCATGAACCCTTTATTGACAAATTCAAACTTAAATTGAAGAAAGTGGGGAAAACCACTAGACTGTTCAGGTATGACCTAAATCAAATCCCATATGATTATACAGTGGAAGTGAGAAATAAAGTTAAGGGACTAGATCTGATAGACAGAGTGCCTGATGAACTATGGATGGAGGTTCGTGACATTGTACAGGAGACAGGGATCAAGACCATCACCAAGAAAAAGAAATGCAAAAAAGCAAAATGGCTATCTGAGGAGGCCTTACAAATACCTGTGAAAAGAAGAGAAGCAAAAAGTAAAGGAGAAAAGAAAAGATATACCCATTTAAATGCAGAGTTCCAAAGAATGGCATAGAGGTAAGAAAGCGATCAATGCAAAGAAATAGAGGAAAACTATTATGGGAAAGACTAGAATGGGAAAGACTAGAAATCTCTTCAAGAAAATTAGAGATACCAAGGGAACATTTCATGCAAAGGTGGGCTCAGTAAAGAACAGAAATGGTATGGACCTAACAGAAGCAGAAGATATTAAGAAGAGGTGACAAGAATACACAGAAGAACTGTACAAAAAAGATCTTCATGACCCAGATAATCATGATGGTGTGATCACTCACCTAGAGCCAGACATCCTGGAATGTGAAGACAAGTGGGCCTTAGGAAGCATCATTACAAACAAAGCTACTGGAGGTGATGGAACTTCAGTTGAGCTATTTCAAATCCTAAAAGATGATGCTGTGAAAGTGCTGCACTCAATATGTCAGCAAACTTGGAAAACCCAGCAGCGGCCACAGGACTGGAAAAAGTCAGTTTTCATTCCAATCCCAAAGAAAGGCAATGCCAAAGAATGCTCAAACTACTGCACAACTCATCTCACATGTTAGTAAAATAATGCTCAAAATTCTCCAAGCCAGGTTTCAGTAATACGTGAACTGTGAACTTCCAGATGTTCAAGCTGGTTTTAGAAAAGGCAGAGGAACCAGAGATCAAATTGCTAATACCCACTGGATCATTGAAAAAGCAAGAGAGTTCCAGAAAAACATCTATTTCTGCTTTATTTACTATGCCAAAACCTTTGACTGTGGGGTTCACAATAAACTGTGAAAAATTCTGAAAGAGATGGGAATACTAGGCCACCTGACCTGCCTCTTGAAAAAGCAGTATGCAGGTCAGGAAGCAACAGTTAGAACTGGACATGGAACAACAGACTGCTTTCAAATAGGAAAAGGAGTATGTCAAGGCTGTATATTGTCACCCTGCTTATTTAACTTATATGCAGAGTACATCATGATAAATGCTGGGCTGGAAGAAGCACAAGCTGGAATCAACATTGCCAAGAGAAATCTCAATAACCTCAGATATGCAGATGACACCACCCTTATGGCAGAAAGTGAAGAACTAAAGTGCCTCTTGATGAAAGTGAAAAAGGAGAGTGAAGAAATTGGCTTAAAGCTCAACATTCAGAAAACTAAGATCATGGCATCTAATCCCATCACCTCATGGCAAATAGATGGGGACACAGTGGCTGACTTTATTATTTTGGGCTCCAAAATCACTGCAGATGGTGACTGCAACCATGAAATTAAAAGACACTTACTCCTTGGAAGGAAAGTTATGACAAAACTAGACAGCATATTAAAAAGCAGAGACATTACTTTGTCAAAAAAGGTCTGTCTACCTAAGGCTATCGTTTTTCCAGTAGTCATATAGGGATGTGAGAGTTGGACTATAAAGAAAGCTAAGCACTGAAGAATTGATGCTTTTGTACTGTGGTGTTGGAGAAGACTCTTGTGAGTCCCTTGGACTCCAAGGAGATCCAACCAGTCCATCCTAAAGGAGATCAGTCCTGGGTCTTCATTGGAAGGACTGATGTTGAAGCTGAAACTCCAATACTTTGGCTACCTGATGTAAAGAATTGACTGATTTGAAAAGACCCTGATGCTTGGAAAGATTGAGGAAAGGAGGAGAGGGGGACAACAGAGGATGAGATGGTTGGATGGCATCACCAACTCAATGGACATGAGTTTGGGTAATCTCTGGGAGTTGGTGATGGACAGGGAGGCCTGGCGTGCTGTCGTTCATGGGGTCGCAAAGAGTCAGACACGACTGAGTGACTGAACTGAACTGAACTAGCCTTGTCTCAGCATTTTGAGCACTGAATAATTGATGCTTTTGAACTGTGGTGTTGGAGAAGACTCTTGAGAGTCCCTTGGACTGCAAGGAGATCCAACCAGTCCATTCTGAAGGAGATCAGCCCTGGGATTTCTTTGGAAGGAGTGATGCTAAAGCTGAAACTCCAGTACTTTGGCCACCTCATGCGAAGAGTTGACTCATTGGAAAAGACTCTGATGCTGGGAGGGATTGGGGGCAGGAGGAGAAGGGGACAACAAAGGATGAGATGGCTGGATGGCATCACTGACTCGATGGACGTGAGTCTCAGTGAACTCCAGGAGTTGGTGAAGGACAGGGAGGCCTGGCGTGCTGCGATTCATGGGGTCGCAGAGAGTCGGACACAACTGAGCGACTGATCTGATCTGATCTGATGATATCACCAGGCTCTCTCCACTGAGATCTGTGACCCCTCTCCCCAAAGAAGCCATAGTGAACAACATCTTGGAAAGGTTGTATAACTCATGTCTAGTCTACAAGAAAAACTCACACATCTTGCCCTAAAAATTTGGAGGCAAAAGCTGCCCATTCAGTGACGTCTGTTCCTCTACCCAAAGTGTTTAGCCTACTAATTTCTTGCCCTTTTAATTTCTTGCTCTTATAAAGGGCTTATTTCTTGCCATTTTAAGTGGTGGAGTCAGAAACCTGTACACTGTATCCCACTCGTGTGAGGAAACACATATTATGCTCTCTAAGCCAACAGGACCAAACTGCAATCTTGACTTCAGCTTACCACAGAAGTACATCACACTTCAGATTCTTATGGACCAAGAGAGAGGTGCACTACACAACAGCTTTCCTCTACTTCCTTCTAAATCCTCTAGACTATTTTATATACTTACCC
Source organism: Bos javanicus (assembly GCF_032452875.1). Taxonomy (NCBI): domain Eukaryota; kingdom Metazoa; phylum Chordata; class Mammalia; order Artiodactyla; family Bovidae; genus Bos; species Bos javanicus. The sequence goes on from NC_083872.1 coordinate 60,275,690, forward strand.
AGATGAGAGGCTAAGAGTTGTGTTAGTAAGTTTTAGCCATCTCCTTTTTGAGGTTTGCAACACGTGCTAGAACTTCCCTTGGAATATAATGTTCTAATGGTATTTCACCTGAAAGTCAATTTCTACATTCTATAACACTGGTTATATTAATACATATATGTTCCTTGTCTAATTCATGAAATTAATAATCTTACAAAAAGACCGCATACAGAAAGTGAGTAAATATTTGCAAATGATGCAATTGACAAGGCCTTGATTTCCAAAATATACAAACAACTCATATAACTCAACAACAACAACAACAAAAACCCAATTGAAAAATAGAAGACCTTAATAGACATTTCATCAAAGAATACATACAGATGGCCAATATACATGTGAAAAGATGCTCAACATTACTAATTATTAGAGAAATGTAAATTGAAACTACAGTGAAGCAAAGTGACACTACAGCAAAGTGAAATTACAGTGTAGTACCATCTCACATTCTGACTCACACCAGTTAGAATGCCCATCATTAAAAACTTTGTTGTTGTTCAGTCTCTAAGTCATGTCCAACTCTTTGCAATCCCACAGACTGCAGTACTCCAGGCTTCCCTGTCCTTTACTATCTCCTGGATTTCATTCAAACTCATGTCCATTGAGTGGGTGATATCCAACCATCTCATCCTCTGTCATCCCCTTCTCCTCCCACCTTCAATCTTTCCAAGCATTAGGGTTTTTTTCCAATAAGTTGGCTCTTTGCATCAGGTGGCCAAAATATTGGAGCTTCAGCTTCAGCATCGGTCCTTTCAATGAATATTCAGGGTTGATTTCCTTTATGATTGACTGGCTTGATTTCCCTGAAGTCCAAGGAACTCTCAAGAGTCTTCTCCAGCACCACAATTCAAAAGCATCAGTTCTTCGATGCTCAGTCTTCTTTATGTTCCAACTCTCACATCCATATGTGACTTCTGGAAAACCAAGGCTTTGACTATGGACGTTTGTTACAAAGTGATGTCTCTGCTTTTTAATATACTCTCTAGGATTTTATAGTTTTCCTTCCAAGCAGAAAGCATCTTTTCCTCTGTCATCCCCTTCTCCTCCCACCTTCAATCTTTCCCAACATCCGGGTCTTTTCAAATGAGTCAGCTCTCCACATCAGGCAGCCAAAGTACTGGAATTTCAGCTTCAACATCAGTCCTCTCAAGGAACATTCAGGACTGATCTCCTTTAGGATGGACTGGTTGGCTCTCCTTGCATCCAAGGACTCTCAAGAGTCTTTTCCAACACCACAGTTCAAAAGCATCAATTATTCGATGCTCAGCTTTCTTTATAGTCCAACTCTCATATCCATACATGATTACTGGAAAAACCATAGCTTTGACTAGATGAACATTTGTTGGCAAAGTGATGTCTCTGCTTCTTTATATGTTGCATAGCTATACACGGACATCACCAGATGGTCAACACTGAAATCAGATTGATTATATTCTTTGCAGCCAAAGATGCAGAAGCTCTATACAGTCAGCAAAAACAAGACCAGGAGCTGACTGTGGCTCAGACCATGAACTCCTTATTGCCAAATTCAGGCATAAATTGAAGAATGTAGGGAAAACCACTAGACCATTCAGGTATGACCTAAATCAAATCCCTTATGATTATACAGTGGAAGTGAGAAATAGATTTAAGGGCCTAGGTCTGATAGATAGACTGCCTGATGAACTATGGAATGAGGTTCGTGACATTGTACAGGAGACAGGGATCAAGACCATTCCCATAGAAAAGAAATACAAAAAAGCAAAATGGCTGTCTGGGGAGGCCTTACAAATAGCTGTGAAAAGAAGAGAAGCGAAAAGCAAAGGAGAAAAGGAAAGATATAAACATCTGAATGCACAGTTCCAAAGAATAGCAAGAAGAGATAAGAAAGCCTTCTTCAGCGATCAATACAAAGAAATAGAGGAAAACAACAGAATGGGAAAGGCTAGGAATCTCTACAAGAAAATCAGAGATACCAAAGGAACATTTCATGCAAAGATGAGCTCAATAAAGGACAGAAATTGTATGGATCTAACAGAAGCAGAAGATATTAAGAAGAGATGGCAAGAATACACAGAACTGTACAAAAAGATCTTCACAACCCAGATAATCACGATGGTGTGATCACTGACCTAGAGCAAGACATCCTGGAATGTGAAGACAAGTGGGCCTTAGAAAGCATCACTACCAACAAAGCTAGTGGAGGTGATGGAATTCCAGTTGAGCTCTTTCAAATCCTGAAAGATGATGCTGTGAAAGTGCTGTACTCAATATGCCAGAAAATTTGGAAAACTCAGAGTGGCCACAGGACTGGAAAAAGTCAGTTTTCATTCCAATCCCAAAGAAAGGCAATGCCAAAGAATGTTCAAACTACCGCACAATTGCACTCATCTCACGCGCTAGTAAAGTAATGCTCAAAATTCTCCAAGCCAGGCTTCAGCAATATGTGAACCGTGAACTTCCTGATGTTCAAGCTGGTTTTAGAAAAGGCAGACGAACCAGAGATCAAATTGCCAACATCCGCTGGATCATAGAAAAAGCAAGAGAGTTCCAGAAAAACATCTATTTCTGCTTTATTGACTATGCCAAACCTTTGACTGTGTGGATCACAATAAACTGTGGAAAATTCTGAAAGAGATGGGAATACCAGACCACCTGATCTGCCTCTTGAGAAATTTGTATGCAGGTCAGGAAGCAACAGTTAGAACTGGACATGGAACAGACTAGTTCCAAATAGGAAAAGGAGTTCGTCAAGGCTGTATATTGTCACCCTGTTTATTTAACTTATATGCAAAGTACATCATGAGAAACGCTGGACTGGAAGAAACACAAGCTGGAATCGAGATTGCCGGGAGAAATCTCAATAACCTCAGATATGCAGATGACACCACCCTTATGGCAGAAAGTGAAGAGGAACTCAAAAGCCTCTTGATGAAAGTATAAGTGGGGAGTGAAAAAGTTGGCTTAAACCTCAACATTCAGAAAACAAAGATCATGGCATCCAGTCCCACCATTTCATGGGAAATAGATGGGGAAACAGTGGAAACGGTATCAGACTTTATTTTTCTGGGCTCCAAAATCACTACAGATGGTGACTGCAGCCATGAAATTAAAAGACGCTTACTCCTTGGAAGGAAAGTTATGACCAACCTAGATAGCATATTCAAAAACAGAGACATTACTTTGCCAACAAAGGTTCATCTAGTCAAGGCATGGTTTTTCCTGTGGTCATGTATGGATGTGAGAGTTGGACTGTAAAGAAGGCTGAGCACCGAAGAATTGATGCTTTTGAGCTGTGGTGTTGGAGAAGACTCTTGAGAGTCCCCTGGACTGCAAGGAGATCCAACCAGTCCATTCTGAAGGAGATCAGCCCTGGGATTTCTTTGGAAGGAATGATGCTGAAGCTGAAAGTCCAGTACTTTGGCCACCTCATGCGAAGAGTTGACTCATTGGAAAAGTTTCTGTTTCTGGGAGGGATTGGGGGCAGGAGGAGAAGGGGACAACAGAGGATGAGATGGCTGGATGGCATCACTGACTTGATGAACGTGAGTCTGAGTGAACTCCGGGAGTTGGTGATGGACAGGGAGGCCTGGCATGCTGTGATTCATGGGGTCGCAAAGAGTCCGACACAACTGAGTGACTGATCTGATCTGATCTGATAGCTTTTGAACTGTGGTGTTGGAGATGACTCTTGAGAGCCCCTTGGGCAGCAAGGAGGTCCAACCAGTCCATTCTAAAGGAGATCAGTCCTAAGTGTTCATTGGAAGGATGATGTTGAAGCTGAAACTCCAATATTTTGGCCACCTGATACGAAGAGCTGACTCATTCGAAAAGACCTTGATGCTGGGAAAGATTGAAGGCAGGAGAAGGGCACGACAGAGGATGAGATGGTTGGATGGCATCACCGACTCAATGGATGTGAGTTTGAGTAAACTCCCGGAGTTGGTGATGTACAGGGAGGCCTGGTGTGCTGTGGTCCATGGGATCGCAAAGACTTGGACACGACTGAGTGACTAAACTGAATTGAACTGAGGTTGGTCATAACTTTTCTTCCAAGGAACAATGGTCTTTTAATTTCATGGCTGCAATCACCATCTGCAGTGATTTTGGAGCCCAGAAAATAAAGTCTCTGTATACTGTTTCCATTGTTTCCCCATCTATTTGCCATGAAGTGATGGGACCAGATGCCATGATCTTAGTTTTCTGAATGTTGCGTTTTAAGACAACTTTTTCACTCTCCTCTTTATTTTCATCAAAAGGCACTTTAGTTCTTCTTCGCTTTCTGCCATAAGGGTGGTGTCATCTGTATATCTGAGATTATTGCTATTTCTCCCAACAATCTTGATTCAAGCTTGTGCTTCATCCAGCCCAACAATTCGCATGATATACTCTGCACATAAGTAAAATAAGCAGGGTGATAATATACAGCCTTGACATACTCCTTTCCCTATTTGGAACCAGTCTGTTGTACCATGCCTGGTTCTAACTGTTGGTTCTGACCTACATACAGATTTCGCAGGAGGTAGGTAAGGTGGTCTGGTATTCCCATCTCTTTCAGAATTTTTCAGTTTGCGGTAATCCACACAGTCAAAAGCTTTGGCATAGACAATAAAACAGAAGTAGAAATTTTTCTGGAACTCTCTTGCTTTTTCAATGATCCAATGGATGTTGGAAATTTGATCTCTGGTTCCTCTGCATTTTCTAATACCAGCTTGAACATCTCGAAGTTCATGGTTCATATATTGCTGAATCCTGGCTTGGAGAATTTTGAGCATTACTTTGCTAGCGTGTGAGATGAGTGCAATTGTGCAGTAGTTTGAGCATTCTTTGGCATTGCCTTTCTTTGGGATTGGAATGAAAACTGACCTTTTCCAGTCCTGGGGCCACTGCTGGGTTTTCCAAGTTTGTTGACATATTGAGTGCAGCACTTTCACAGCATCATCTTTTAGGATTTGAAATAACTCATCTGGAATGCCATCACCTCCACTAGCTTTCTGCATAGTGATGCTTCCTAAGAGACCACTTGACTTTGCATTCCAGGATGTCTTGCTCTAGGTCAGTGATCACACCATCATGATTATCTTGGTCATGAAGATCTTTTTTGTATAGTTCTTCATAATAAAGGACAAAAATGGTATGGACCTAACAGAAGCAGAAGATATTAAGAAGAGGTGGCAAGAATACACAGAAGAACTATACAGAGAAGAACTTGGCTGTATAGCAGAAATTAAATACAACTATGTTTCAATTTAAAAATAAAATTAAATCAATTATACTTCAATTTAAAAATTAAAAAAAGAAATTAACAGTCAACTCAGTTTAATCCACCTTTTTAAAAATTAAAAAGATAGAAAAATTTAGAGATTAGCTTAGGAACTGATTTTTTTTTCTAATTATGAAGAATAAATAATTCTCTTTGAATCTGGGATCTATTATCCACATTGAATAAATTTTTTAGAAATAATATCAGAATAGGTGACTAACGAGTCGCCAGTCCAGGTTCAATGCACGGTACTGGATGCTTGGGGCTGGTGCACTGGGATGACCCAGAGGGAGGGGAGGGGAGGGAGGAGGGTGGAGGGTTCAGGATAGGGAACGCGGCTTTACCTGTGGCAGATTCATTTCGATATTTGGCAAAACTAATACAATTATGTAAAGTTTAAAAATAAAATAAAATTAAAAAAAAAGAATAGGTGACTAAAATAAACAATTGTGTAATATATTCATTAAGTAATTTTGGTGCTAATAGATATTGTCTAGGAGTTTTTTCAGTTTCAGAAGTTGGAAGAGATGAATTAGGACAGAAAAAGTTGCTTGATGACATATGATAAATCATTTGCAATATTTGAGTTGAAACTGCATATACAGAAGAAACATGTCTCCCAATCACCAGTAATTTTACAGCTTCTCTTCTTGAAGTTTTAATATTTGTAACTATATTGCACAAAAACTTCCTTCATTACCGTCCTATCAAACAAACCTAGAATCTCCCCACTGGGATTTATTATACACAAGTAGTTTTCAGACAGAGAATAGTTTGCAATAGATTTAAATTTAATGAATTTCTGAGTAATTTTTTTCTGCTTCATTTGGCATGGTGCCTTGTAGGCCTAGTCAAGTTTTGGTAATTTTTGTCATTTTTATAAATATTGTTTCTTAATTGTCATTGTAAATGTACAAGTAAAGAATCAAAGACCATGATTTAGAAAACACTTTTTAAGAAAGACTTTTCTGTCTGACAATAACTTTTTCATGTTTTCTTTTCCACTAAGCAATTGGAAGAAAAAAAAGAATCACAATCTTTAAATAAATAGACATTTCTTTTGAACTTAGAGAACACCACGGCCATCTTATTGTTTTTTTGCTCCAGGCTAGACATGGGTAGCAAATGTTTGAGAACAGTTATATTAAGAATTTATCTGAATTTCATATATGTGTGTGTGTGTGTGTGTGTGTACAATTTCAAATAGAAAATGCTCATAGAAGACTAAACATAACATTTAAGGAAGAAAACACAGATACATAGTATGATAAAACTTAAGAATATCTATGCTATTTAGAGGGCTTCCCAGGTGGTGCTAGTGGTAAAGAACCCATCTGCTAATGAAGGAGATGTAAGAGATGCAGATTTGATCCCTGGGTCAGGAAGATCCTCTGGAGGAGGACATGGCAACCCACTCCAGTATTCTTGACTGGAGAATCCCATGAACAGAGGAGCCTGGAGGGCTATAGTCCATAGGGTCACAAAAAGTTGGACATGACTGAAGTGACAGTATGCACACATGCTATTTAGAATATAGTAATATTTAAGAACTTCTAAAGCCTCTCAGAAAGAAAAAAATAGATGACCTTAGGGGAAAAAGAGTGATATTGCCATCTGACTTTTTAAAGGCTGCACTGAGGGAATTGAGTCAAGAACTTAGGACTTAAAAATGTTTTAATTTAAATGAAAGGATTCCATAAAAATATTCTCAGATACACCAAGATTAAGAAAATTTACCACAAACAAAAAAAAACGAAACTTTTGAGAATTCTTGGAAGAAGTATCAAAAGATCATAATATAGTAAGTTACAAATAAAACTCTACCATTTAATAGTTGTATTAATTTTGATTTTTCAGAGAGAAAAAACCCATAGGATGAACAGGTGGTCAAATTACATAGATGTGTAGATAGATACATAATAGATAGCTATATAGATGACGATGATGATAGATGATAATACATAGATAGAGATATCTAGAATGAGGTTTGCTTTATGGAATTGACTCATGAGGTTACAGAGGCTAAGTCTAACAGAATGCCATCTCCAAGCTGGAGATGCAAAAAAAGCGGTGATGTAAATTCCAGTCCAAGAGGAGAGAAAGCTAGATGTTTCACTTTAACAGTCAGAGGCAGAGAGAGAGAATTCAGTCTCTTCTATTCAGGCCAACGAGCATTACAACACTGGGGAAGGCAGTCTGCTTTATGCAGGCCACCAATTCAAAAGCTAATCTCTTCCAGAAACACCCTCAGGGACACACTAGAAATAATATTTAATTAGATATCTGAGCATCCTGTGATGGTGTCAAGTTGACACATGAAATAAATTAATAATAAATTCACCCCTTGTCAACTTGGAATCCACGCACATCTCTATGAACCATAATTCAAAGTCAAAGTGTTATTCGCTCTGTCATGTCTGACTCTGTGCAACCCCATGGACTGTAGCCCACAAGGCTCCTCTGTCCATGGAACTCTCCAGGCAAGAATACTGAAGTTGGTTACCATTTCCTTCTCCATGGAATCTTCCTGACCCAGGAATTGAATGCCGGTCTTCCACCTTGAAGGCAGATTCTTTACCACGTGAGCCACCAGGAAAGCCTGAACCATATTTCAGTTCAGTTCAGTTCAGTTCAGTCGCTCAGTCGTGTCCGACTCTTTGCGACCCCATGAATCACAGCACGCCAGGCCTCCCTGTCCATCACCAACTCCCGGAGTTCACTCAGACTCACGTCCATTGAGTTAGTGATGCCATCCAGCCATCTCATCCTCTGTTGTCCCCCTCTCCTCCTGCCCTCAATCCCTCCCAGCATCAGAGTCTTTTCTAATGAGTTAACTCTTCGCATGAGGTGGCCAAAATACTGGTGTTTCAGCTTTAGCATCATTCCTTCCAAAGAAATCTCAGGGCTGATCTCCTTCAGAATGGACTGGTTGGATCTCCTTGCAGTCCAAGGGACTCTCAAGAGTCTTCTCCAACACCACAGTTCAAAAGCATCAATTCTTCGGTGCTCAGCTTTCTTCACAGTCCAACTCTCACATCCCTACATGACCACAGGAAAAACCATAGCCTTGACTAGACGAACTTTGTTGGCAAAGTAATGTCTCTGCTTTTGAATATGCTATCTAGGTTGGTCATAACTTTCCTTCCAAGGAGTAAGCGTCTTTTAATTTCATGGCTGCAGTCACCATCTGCAGTGATTTTGGAGCCCAAAAAAATAAAGTCTGACACTGTTTCCACTGTTTCCCCATCTATTTCCCAAAACAAAATACAATAAGGTCATAACTCCACCTAATATGATACAGCTAACCTACATACAACCCAAATACACTAATCACTTCCCCAAAAGAGAAGGTAAAACCCTTGAGTGATGTTTAATCTGCTCCTTTATATCCCATAACTTAAATACTATGATGTAAAATTAGTAATACTTACATCCTATAATATACACACATATATAAACATAACAAAGGTCATGTTTGATAAACCCACACCCCTGATAGCTCAGCGGTGAAGAATCTACCAGCAATACAGGAACCACAAGAGACATGGTTTCAATCCCTGAGTTGGGAAGATCCCCTGGAGGAGGTCATGGCAACCCACTCCAGTGTTCTTTCCTGGAGAATCCCATGGACAGAGGAACCTGGTGGACTCCAGTTCACGGGGTTGCAAAGATTTGTACATGACTGAAGAGACTTAGCATGCATGCGATTTTAGACTCAATAGTAAAATGTTGAAAGCTTTCCCTCTAAAATCAGAAACAAGACAGGAGTGCCTACTCCTATTAAACATAATTTTGGAAGTCCTAACCCTGCCAGAGCATTAGGCAATAAAAAGAAAAGGAATCCAAATTTGAAAGGAAGTAGCAAAATTCTCTTTTGCAGATGGCATAAATTTATATATATACAAATATATATTATATAAATAATATAATATAAATATATAATTTTATATATTTGTATTATATATAAATATATAATTTATTTATATAATATATATATATTTCTATTTACTGAAGTAACTTAGCACACACGTGTTCTTTATGTTTGCTCAATTATTTCTAGCTTTGTTCATTTGGACCTCTTTCAAGTTGATTCCTGTGTGTTTTTTTTTTTAATTTTATTTTATTTTTTAATTTTACAATATTGTATTGGTTTTGCCATATATCAAAATGAATCCACCACAGGTATACATGTGTTCCCCATCCTGAACCCTCCTCCCTCCTCCCTCCCCATACCATCCCTCTCTGGGTCGTCCCAGTGCACCAGCCCCAAGCATCCAGTATCGTGCATCAAACGTGGACTGGCGACTCGTTTCATATATGATATTATACATGTTTCAATGCCATTCTCCCAAATCATCCCACCCTCTCCCTCTCCCACAGAGTCCAAAAGACTGTTCTATACATCAGTGTCTCTTTTGCTGTCTCGTATACAGGGTTATCATTACCATCTTTCTAAATTCCATATATATGTGTTAGTATACTGTATTGGTGTTTTTCTTTCTGGCTTACTTCATTCTGTATAATAGGCTCCAGTTTTATCCACCTCATTAGAACTGATTCAAATGTATTCTTTTTAATGGCTGAGTAATACTCCATTGTGTATATGTGCCACAGCTTTCTTATCCATTCATCTGCTGATGGACATCTAGGTTGCTTCCATGTCCTGGCTATTATAAACAGTGCTGCGATGAACACCAGGGTACACGTGTCTCTTTCAATTCTGGTTTCCTTGGTGTGTATGCCCAGCAGTGGGATTGCTGGGTCGTATGGCAGTTCTATTTCCAGTTTTTTAAGGAATCTCCACACTCTTCTCCACAGTGACTGTACTAGTTTGCATTCCCACCAACAGTGAAAGAGGGTTCCCTTTTCTTGACACCCACTCCAGCATTTATTGCTTGTAGACTTTTGGATCACAGCCATTCTGACTGGTGAGAAATGGTACCTCATAGTGGTTTTGATTTGCATTTCTCTGATAGTGATGTTGAGCATCTTTTCATGTGTTTGTTAGCCATCTGTATGTCTTCTTTGGAGAAATGTCTGTTTAGTTCTTTGGCCCATTTTTTGATTGGGTCGTTTATTTTTCTGGAATTGAGCTGTAGGAGTTGCTTGTATATTTTTGAGATTAGTTGTTTGTCAGTTGCTTCATTTGCTATTATTTTCTCCCATTCCAAAGGCTGTCTTTTCACCTTGCTTAGAGTTTCCTTTGTTGTGCAGAAGCTTTTAAGTTTAATTGGGTCCCATTTGTTTATTTTTGCTTTTATTTCCAATATTCTGGGAGGTGGGTCATACAGGATCCTGCTGTGATGTATGTCAGAGAGTGTTTTGCCTATGTTCTCCTCTAGGAGTTTTATAGTTTCTGATCTTATGTTTAGATCTTTAATCCATTTTGAGTTTATTTTTGTGTATGGTGTTAGAAAGTGCTCTAGTTTCATTCTTTTACAAGTGGTTGACCAGTTTTCCCAGCACCACTTGTTAAAGAGATTGTCTTTAATCCATTGTATATTCTTGCCTCCTTTGTCAAAGATAAAGTGTCCATATGTGTGTGGATTTATCTCTGGGCTTTCTATTTTGTTCCATTGATCTATATTTCTGTCTTTGTGCCAGTACCATACTGTCCTGATGACTATGGCTTTGTAGTAGAGCCTGAAGTCAGGCAGGTTGATTCTTCCACTTCCATTCTTCTTTCTCAAGATTGCTTTGGCTATTCGAGGTTTTTTGTATTTCCATACAAATTGTGAAATTATTTGTTCTAGCTCTGTGAAGAATACCGTTGGTAGCTTGATAGGGATTGCATTGAATCTATAAATTGCTTTGGGTAGTATGCTCATTTTCACTATATTGATTCTCCCAATCCATGAACATGGTATATTTCTCCATCTATTAGCATCCTCTTTGATTTCTTTCACCAGTGTTTTATAGTTTTCTATATATAGGTCTTTAGTTTCTTTAGGTATATATCTTCCTAAGTATTTTATTCTTTCCGTTGCAATGGTGAATGGAATTGTTTCCTTAACTTCTCTATTTTCTCATTATTAGTGTATAGGAATGCAAGGGATTTCTGTGTGTTGATTTTATATCCTGCAACTTTACTATATTCATTGATTAGCTCCAGTAATTTTCTGGTGGAGTCTTTAGGGTTTTCTATTTAGAGGATCGTGTCATCTGCAAACAGTGAGAGTTTTACTTCTTCTTTTCCAATTTGGATTCCTTTTATTTCTTTTTCTGCTCTGATTGCTGTGCCCAAAACTTCCAAAACTATGTTGAATAGTAATGGTGAAAGGGGGCACCCTTGTCTTGTTCCTGACTTTAGAGGAAATGTTTCAATTTTTCACCATTGAGGATAATGTTTGCTGTGGGTTTGTCATATATAGCTTTTATTATGTTGAGGTATGTTCCTTCTATTCCTGCTTTCTGGAGAGTTTTTATCACAAATGGGCGTTGAATTTTGTCAAAGGCTTTCTCTGCATCTATTGAGATAATCATATGGTTTTTATTTTTCAATTTGTTAATGTGGTGTATTACATTGATTGATTTGTGGATATTGAAGAATCCTTGCATCCCTGGGATAAAGCCCACTTGGTCGTGGTGTATGATCTTTTTAATGTGTTGTTGGATTCTGTTTGCTATAATTTTGTTAAGGATTTTTGCATCTATGTTCATCAGTGATATTGGCCTGTAGTTTTCTTTTTTTGTGGCATCTTTGTCAGGTTTTGGTATTAGGGTGATGGTGGCCTCATAGAATGAGTTTGGAAGCTTACCTTCCTCTGAATTTTCTGGAAGAGTTTGAGTAGGAATAAGTTTTAGCTCTTCTCTAAATTTTTGGTAGAACTCAGCTGTGAAGCTGTCTGGACCTGGGCTTTTGTTTGCTGGAAAATTTTTGATTACAGTTTCAATTTCCGTGCTTATGATGGGTCTGTTAAGATTTTCTATTTCTTCCTGGTCCAGTTTTGGAAAGTTGTACTTTTCTAAGAATTTGTCCATTTCTTCCAGGTTGTCCATTTTATTGGCATATAATTGCTGATAGTAGTCTCTTATGATCCTTTGTATTTCTGTGTTGTCTGTTGTGATCTCTCCATTTTCATTTCTAATTTTATTGATTTGATTTTTCTCCCTTTGTTTCTTGATGAGTCTGGCTAATGGTTTGTCAATTTTATTTATCCTTTCAAAGAACCAGCTTTTGGCTTTGTTGATTTTTGCTATGGTCTCTTTTGTTTCTTTTGCATTTATTTCTGCCCTAATTTTTAAGATTTCTTTCCTTCTACTCACCCTGGGGTTCTTCATTGCTTCCTTTTCTAGTTGCTTTAGGTGTAGAGTTAGGTTATTTATTTGACTTTTTTCTTGTTTCTTGAGGTATGCCGGTATTGCTATGAACTTTCCCCTTAGGACTGCTTTTACAGTGTCCCACGGGTTTTGGGTTGTTGTGTTTTCATTTTCATTTGTTTCTATGCAAATTTTGATTTCTTTTTTGATTTTTTCTATGACTTGTTGGTTATTCAGCAGCGTGTTGTTCAGCCTCCATATGTTGGAATTTTTAATAGTTTTTCTCCTGTCTCTGTTATTGAGATCTAATCTTACTGCATTGCGGTCAGAAAAGATGCTTGGAATGATTTCAATTTTTTTGAATTTACCAAGGCTAGATTTATGGCCCAGGATGTGATCTATCCTGGAGAATGTTCCTTGTGCGCTTGAGAAAAAGGTGAAATTCATTGTTTGGGGATGAAATGTCCTATAGATATCAATTAGGTCTAACTGGTCTATTGTATCGTTTAAAGTTTGTGTCTCCTTGTTAATTTTCTGTTTAGTTGATCTATCCATAGGTGTGAGTGGGGTATTAAAGTCTCCCACTATTATTGTGTTATTGTTAATTTCTCCTTTCATACTTGTTAGCATTTGTCTTACATATTGCGGTGCTCCCATGTGGGTGCATATATATTTATAATTGTTATATCTTCTTCTTGGATTGATCCTTTGATCATTATGTAGTGACCTTCTTTGTCTCTTTTCACAGCCTTTGTTTTAAAATCTATTTTATCTGATATGAGTATTGCTACTCCTGCTTTCTTTTGGTCCCTATTTGCATGGAAAATCTTTTTCCAGCCCTTCACTTTCAGTCTGTATGTGTCCCCTGTTTTGAGATGGGTCTCTTGTAGACAACATATGTAGGGGTCTTGTTTTTGTATCCATTCAGCCAGTCTTTGTCTTTTGGTTGGGGCATTCAACCCATTTACGTTTAAGGTAATTATTGATAAGTATGAACCCGTTGCCATTTACTTTACTGTTTTGAGTTCGAGTTTATACACCCTTTTTGTGTTTCCTGTCTAGAGAATATCCTTTAGTATTTGTTGGAGATCTGGTTTGGTGGTGCTGAATTCTCTCAGCTTTTGCTTGTCTGTAAAGCTTTTGATTTCTCCTTCATATTTGAATGAGATCCTTGCTGGGTACAATAATCTGGGCTGTAGGTTATTTTCTTTCATCACTTTCAGTATATCATTTTGCCATTCCCTCCTGGCTTGAAGAGTTTCTATTGAAAGATCAGCTGTTATCCGTATGGGAATTCCCTTGTATGATAGTTGTTGTTTTTCCCTTGCTGCTTTTAATATTTGTTCTTTGTGTTTGCTCTTTGTTAATTTGATTAATATGTGTCTTGGGGTGTTTTGCCTTGGGTTTATCCTGTTTGGGACTCTCTGGGTTTCTTGGACTTGAGTGATTATTTCCTTCCCCATTTTAGGGAAGTTTTCAACTATTATCTCAAGTATTTTCTCATGGTCTTTCTTTTTGTCTTCTTCTTCTGGGACTCCTATCTTTCGAATGTTGTAGCGTTTAATATTGTCCTGGAGGTCTCTGAGATTGTCCTCCTTTGTTTTAATTCATTTTTCTTTTTTCCTCTCTGATTCATTTATTTCTACCACTCTATCTTCTAATTCACTAATCCTATCTTCTTCCTCTGTTATTCTACTATTTGTTGCCTCCAGAGTGTTTTTGATCTCATTTATTGCATTATTCATTATATATTGACTCTTTTTTATTTCTTCCAGGTCCTTGTTAAACCTTTCTTGCATCTTCTCAATCCTTGCCTCCAGGCTATTTATCTATGGTTCCATTTTGATTTCAAGATTTTGGATCAATTTCACTATCATTATTTGGAATTCTTTATCAGGTAGATTCCCTATCTCTTCCTCTTTTGTTTGGTTTGGTGGGCATTTATCCTGTTCCTTTACCTGCTGGGTATTCCTCTGTCTCTTCATCTTGTTTAAATCGCTGAGTTTGGGGTGTCCTTTCTGTATTCTGGCAGTTTGTGGAGTTCTCTTTATTGTGGAGTTTCCTCGCTGTGTGTGGGTTTGTACAGGTGGCTTGTCAAGGTTTCTTGGTTAGGGAAGCTTGTGTCGGTGTTCTGGTGGGTGGAGCTGGATTTCTTCTCTCTGGAGTGCAATGAAGTATCCAGTAATGAGTTATGAGATGTCTATGGTTTTGGGGTGACTTTGGGGAGCCTGGATCTTGGAGCTCAGGGCTGTGTTCTTGTGTTGCTGGAGAATTTGCTTGGTATGTCTTGCCCTGGAACTTGTTGGCCCTTGTGTGGTGCTTGGTTTCAGTGTAGGTATGGAGGCTTTTGATGAGCTCCTGTCAATTAATGCTCCCTGGAGTCAGGAGTTCCCTGGACTCAGGGTTTGGACTTAAGCCTCATGCTTCTAGTTATTGGTCTTATTTTTACAGTAGTTTCAAAACTTCTCCTTCTATACAGCACCATTGATAAAACATCTAGGTTAAAGATGAAAAGTTTCTCCACCGTGAGGGTCACCCAGAGAGGTTCACAGCGTTATATGGAGAAGAGAAGAGGGAGGAGGGAGTTAGAGGTGACCCGAATGAGATGAGGTGGAATCAATAGAGGAGACAGCAGTCTAGTCAGTAATCACTTCCTTATGTGCACTCCACAACTGGACTGCTCAGAGATGTTCACGGAGTTATACAGAGAAGACAAGAAGGAGGAAGGAGACAGAGGTGGCCAGGAGGATAAAAGTGGGGAATGAAAAGGAGAGAGACAGATCCAGCCAGTAATCAGTTCCCTAAGTGTTCTCCACCGTCTGGAACACACAGAAATTCACAGAGTTGGGTAGAGTAGAGAGGGGTTAAGGAAGAGACACAGGCGACCTGGTGGAGAAAAAGGAGAATCCAAAGGGGGAGAGAGCAGTCAAGCCAGTAATCTCGCTCCCTAGTAAAAAATGGGTACTGAAGATTGGGTTCTTAGAGGTACAAAATTGGTAACAAATACATAAAAGCAAAAATTAAAAATCTAGAGTAGAGTTTGGAATTTCAAAAATACAATGTTAAAGAAAAGAAGAAGGAAAAGAAAGCAAGAAAAAGAAAAAAAAATAAAGTCACAAAAATTATAAAGAAAATATAGGTACAAAATTGATAACAAATACCAAAAAGCAAAAGTTAAAAATCTAGAGTAGAGTTTGGAATTTCAAAAATACAATATTAAAGAAGAGAAGAAGAAAAAGAAAGAGAAGAAAAAAAAAAAACAAAGTCACAAAAATTATAAAGAAAATATAGGTACAAAATTGATAACAAATACCAAAAAGCATAAATTAAAAATCTAGAGTAGAGCTTGGAATTTCAGATATACAGTGTTAAAGAAGAGAAGAAGAGAAAGAAAGAAAGGGGGGGAAAAAGTCACAAAAATTATTAAAAAAAAAATATAGGTACAAAATTGATAACAAATACCAAAAAGCTAAAATTAAAAATCTAGAGTAGAGTTTGGAATTTCAAAAATACAATGTTAAAGAAAAGAAAAAAAAAGTCACAAAATTATGAAAAATATATATGAAGTTTGCTTTTAAAAAAAATATTCTTTTTTTTTTTTGCAAAGTAATGGTAGGTTATAAAAGTGAAAATTAAAGGAGTAATAGAGGACTTAAAAAATTTTTTTTTAATTAAAAGAAAAAGAAAGAATGATCGTAAAAATAGTAAAAACATATCTAGGACTTTCTCTGGTGTTGTTGTGGGTATTGTGGGGTCAGTTCATTTTCGTCTAGTTCCTTAGTCTGGCTTATATTTTTCAAGATCTATAGGCCCCTTCCTACGTAGTCCATACTAACCACAGGGTTTTAATCTATTGCCTGTAGTTTCCAAGGCGGTTCCCTCTGTTATAGCTTATTCTGTTTGCTGGTCTCTTCAATGTCTGATTTCCGCCCTGACACCAAGGGGGCAGTGGTGGACACCTTTTTTTTTTTTTTTTTTTTTTAGGCTCACTTGTTCAGTCGCACTGTGGGGAGGGAGGGACGCTGCAAACAAATAACACTGGTGTGTGCTTGCAGTCTCACAGCCACACTGGGCCTGCCCCCACTCACGGCGCATGTAGCCTCTCTGCCCACACTGCTCAGGCTCTAGGTTGCTCTGCCAGGAACCATCCGCAGCCGGCCCTGGGCTGCTTGCGCCTCCCAGGTCTAAGCCGCTCAGGTTCAGGCACTCAGGTAGTCCTCAGAGGCGCAGACTCGGTTGGGCCTGCATTTTGTGCCCTTCCCAGGTCCGAGCAGCTCAGGTGATGAGGTTGATGAGGTGTTTGGCAAGCACGGTTGCTGTGACTTATCGCCTCCCCACAGCTCGGTTATCTAGATATACAACCGGCGCACCTTCTCAGGCAGATGTTGACCGTCCAGAACCCCAAGAAGTTTTAGTTAGCAAAGAAGCCTGCTTACAGTTTTGTAGATAATGTCTCTCTGGGGCTGCGATTGCCCCCTTCCAGCTCTGGCTGCCTGTCACTGGAGGGGGATGGTCTGCAGCCGGCCATCTCTGTTCAGTCCTTTGTTCCATGTGCGGGTCTGGCGGTGTCTTAGGTTAGGGCTGGCTTTTCGCATGGTAAATATCCCACAGTCTGGTTTGCTAGCCCAAATTATTTTGCTCAGATAGCGCTCGGGGTATTCAGGCCAGATCCTTACTCTAAGCGATGCAGCCCGTGCTGCGCCTCCCTGCCCAGCCCCCGCTGGCTAGTGGCATGTGCAGGCCTCTGCGCTGCTTCTCCGCTGGGGGAGTTACCGTAGGGCTCGTAATCTGCGGGTTTTAATTGTTTATTTATTTTTCCTCCCTGTTATGTTGTCCTCTGTGCTTCCAAGGCTCCGCACAGATTCGGCAGTGAGGAGGTTTCCTGGTGTTTGGAAACTTCTCTCTTTTTAAGACTACTTTCCCAGGTCGGAGCTCCCAGGACGGAGCTCCGTCCCTCCCTCTTTGTCTCTTTTTTTGTCTTTTATATTTTTTCCTACCTCCTTTCAAAGACAATGGGTTGCTTTTCTGGGTGCCTGATGTCCTCTGCCGGCATTCAGAAGTTGTTTTGTGGAATTTACTCAGCGTTTAAATGTTCTTTTGATGAATTTATGGGGGAGAAAGTGTTCTCCCCGTCCTATTCCTCCGCCATCTTATCTCCTCCTCCTGTGTCTTTTTTAAATGCTTGGGGGTTTGTTGTTGTTTTTAAGCACTCCCTTACTTTCTGATATTATAGGATTCTTCAGGCTCATCTTCAATGGCCCTTACCCCATCCCTAGAATTGTTAAGACAAATTTGTGTGCCCAAAGCACAGTGAGGCCAAACAAACTAAAATGTAAGAGTTTGGAGCAGAGAAAGGTTCATTGTAAGGCCACAGAAGGAGACGGGTAACTCATGTCCTAAAAAGTCCTGAACTCCCCAAAGGGTTTCCACAAAGGAATTTTTAAAAATATTTATTTTTTATGGTAGCATGTGGATCTTTCATTGTGGGACACCAATTTCCCTCCAGCTGTGGTGTGTGGGCTCCAGAGCATGTGAGCTCTCTAGCTGAGATGCAAAGGCTTAGTAGTTGTGGTGTGCACTGACTTACTTTTTTCATCAAGGCATGTGGGATGTCAATTCCCTGACCAGGGATCGAACCCACATCCCCTCCATTGAAAGACAGATTCCTAACCACTAGACTGCCAGAGGTCTTGAAAATCATTTTTTAAATATCAGGTGAGGGAAGGGGTGTCCAAAGGTATGTGATAAGATCCTGCACAGTTCCAACTGGCTGATGATGAGGGAACAGGGTAGTGTCACAGGGGTTACTTGATAGTCCTTAGGTTCCAGGAGGCTTGGGGCTCTGTGTTTATGGTCATCAAGTAGTTAACACCTTCCATCTGATGGAGGGTTTTCACATCTGCAAAACAACTCAGGAAATTCGCATCAAATACTATTATCTAGATACTTCAGAGAGGAACTAAAGCAGAGGATTTAGTGGGGGAAATACTGTCCTGGAAAAGCCTCACAGGGTCCTCCTCAAAATCAACCATTTCTCCAATGATTCCTAGTTCCTTTTATTAGAGAATGCAATTAGTAATCGGGATTGAGTTGCCAGATGTTCTTATTGCTACTGACGTATCATTGCTTCCAGGCTCTTTCAACAAACAACTAGAATATACATGTATGTAAATGTGTATGTGTACACATTTGTTGTTTAATCACGAAGTTGTGTCTGACTCTTCTGTGATACCATGGATGGTAGCCTGCCAAGCTCCTCTGTCCATGGGATTTCCCAGGCAAGAACACTGGAATGGATTGTCATTTCCTTCTCCAGAGGATCTTCCCAACCCAGAGATCGAACTTGCATTTTCAGCTTTGGCAGTCAGATTCTTTACCACTGAGCTAGCAAGGAAGCCCATATGTGTATACATAAATAGCTATAATTTTTTCTCTATCTACCCATCTGCATATATATTAATCTTATCCCATGTCCCATGTTCATTCTAGCCTTCTCTTTTGCTAATCTATAACCTCCCATTCCAACACTGAGAAACCTTATGATCACCACCATTTGTTGTCTATTCACTTTAATTTGTTCAATGCCAGTATACATGCACAGAACTGTCACAGTTGTAAACCTGTGACATTTCTTCTGTGAGAAATGACGTTACCAAACAGAGTAGTTGGTAAAAGAATAAAAACTAAGTTTTTATTCTTTTTACCATAAAAGTCTATGAGCTTTTGAAAGGTTGTTGCTGAACAAAAAGACGCCAGGATTCTTGGCCTCTGCAGAAGAATTCAGTCCAGGGCCAGAGTTGAGGCTTGATCGCTCAGAGCTTTTGTGTAATAGTTTTATTAGTATAAAGGAGATAGAGAAAGCTTCTGACATAGACATCAGAAGGGGGCAGAAAGAGTACCCCCTGCTAGTCTTCAGCTGGGTGTTATATAGTCACTCAGTTCAGTTCAATCGCTCAGCCATGTCCGACTCTTTGCAACCCCATGAATCGCAGCATGCCAGGCCTCCCTGTCCATCACCAACTCCCAGAGTTCACTCAAACTCATGTCCATTGAGTTGGTGATGCCATCCAGCCATCTCATCCTCTGTTGTCCCCTTCTCCTCCTGCCCCCAATCCCTCCCAACATCAGAGTCTTTTCCAATGAGTCAACTCTTCGCATGAGGTGGCCAAAGTACTGGAGTTCCAGCTTTAGCATCATTCCTTCCAAAGAAATCCCAGGACGGATCTTCTTTAGAATGGACTGGTTGGATCTCCTTGCAGTCCAAGGAACTCGCAAGAGTCTTCTCCAACACCACAGTTCAAAAGCATCAATTCTTCGGCTCTCAGCTTTCTTCACAGTCCAACTCTCACATCCATACGTGACCACTGGAAAAACCATAGCCTTGACTAGATGGACCTTTGTTGGCAAAGTAATGTCTCTGCTTTTGAATATGCTATCTAGGTTGGTCATAACTTTCCTTCCAAGGAGTAAGCATCTTTTAATTTCATGGCTGCCATCACCATCTACAGTGATTTTGGAGCCCTAAAAAATAAAGTCTGATACTGTTTCCACTGTTTCCCCATCTTTTTGCCGTGAAGTGATGGGACCAGATGTCATGATCTTCGTTTTCTGAATGTTGAGCTTTAACCCAACTTTTTCACTCTCCTCTTTCACTTTCATCAAAAGCCTTCTAATTCCTCTTCACTTTCTGCCATAAGGGTGGTGTCATCTACATATCTGAGATTATTGATATTTCTCCCAAAAATCTTGATTCCAGCTTGTGCTTCTTCCAGCCCAGCATTTCTCATGATGTACTCTGAGTATAAGTTAAATAAGCAGGGTGACAACATACAGCCTTAACGTACTCCTTTTCCTATTTGGAACCAGTCTGTTGTTCCATGTTCAGTTCTAACTGTTGCCTCCTGACCTGCATATAGGTTTCTCAAGAGGCAGGTCAGGTGGTCTAGTATTCCCATCTCTTTCAGAATTTTCCACAGTGTATTGTGATCCCCACAGTCAAAGGCTTTGGCATAGTCAATAAAGCAGAAATAGATGTTTTTCTGGAACTCTCTTGCTTTTTCTATGATCCAGCGGATGTTGGCAATTTGATCTCTGATTCGTCTGCCTTTTCTAAAACCAGCTTGAACATCAGGAAGTTCACGGTTCACATATTGCTGAAGCCTGGCTTGGAGAATTTTGAGCATTACTTTACTAGCGCGTGAGATGAGTGCAATTGTGCGGTAGTTTGAGCAATCTTTATAGTCACTAGCAGTCTGTTAATGAAAGAAAGGAATGTCTTAAAACTCAGAATGGCACCAGGCCTGTCACCCATAAGATACATTTTGGAATAATCTTGGCACCAGATTATTCATCCTGGGCCATAAAGTGATTAACGTTATCTTGTAGAAGGACAGATTACCATACAAATAGTTTCATTTACATAGATTAGGGAAACAATATCCGAGTATAACATACTGGTTTGTCAAGTAGGTTCTGAGCCATTAGGCGAACCAACGTGAAGACAGAATTTGGGGTAAATGCATAGCACATTAGCATAACTTAAGACAAACTTTTCCATAAGAAAAATGCATTGGTTATCTCAAGGTTTGAGAATAGTTAACTTCAGATGAAACTAGGTGTCATTATGGCAACACAGTATTTTAAGAGAAACCTCCTTTTAAATTTGTATAGAGAAGAAAAAAATATCACTAGTTTGTTTCCTCCTGACGCTTAAGAGAAATAAAAATTTCTGACACTTGCAGGCTATTTTCTCCGTTTGGAGAACCCTGGTCTTCCTGCCTGTTACCCTCTCACTTTGACAAATGATAAAAAGTTATGTAGCCACCCAGTAAGTTTTTAAATCAGTTGGATATGTTAGGTAGCTAGAATAGGGAAAAGGAGTCCAAAATGGCCGTGGCTAAAAGACAAGGAAGGGAAAAGCCCGCGAAAATAAAACAAAAGAAGGTCCGAGGAGCAGAGTGAGGACCTCAGGTAAAACAAACAACACTCCTGGCTGGTCCACCTTACATAGGACAGGCCCAGGGGTGGGGGGTGGAACATATAAATAGAGGAGCCAAAGCTAGCTCTCTCTCTCTCTCTCCCACACGCTGGGGTGCTCTTCTCCTCGTGTCTTTGGTTCTACATGCCCTCACGACTCGAAGATGGATTTTCCTGCTATCTTCTAAATAAAATAGAGCTGTAACACTGATTTGTCTAAGAGCTATAACATGGTCCATTCGAGACCTGAGAGCTATAACACTGTCTATCCAAGACCTGAGAGCTGTGACACGCAGAGGGGGCCTTAATGTCCGTCACTCCAAATCTTTGTTGTGACGAGACAAAGAACCGAAGAACATACACTCGCATGACAGGTAAATATCTAGGAACACAAATACCAATTTGAACAGTTAGTTTATGTTTAACTTATAAGGAGCTGCCAAGCTGTCTGCTGTACCATTTCCATCTTCATGAAGATGGAAAGATATTTCCTGTTGCTCTACATCCTCATCAGTATGAAGTATTGTCAGAGTTTTGCATTTAAGCCCTTTTAATAAATGTGTCATTATGTTTTAAAGATTCAGATTTTTTTTTAATTAAATAAAGTCATAGTCAAGGGTCCAGCCATTCTCTAGTAAAGGGACAGACACATACCCAAAACCTGATCTGAATAGTACTCTGTGTGTGTGTGCTCAGTTGCTTCAGTCATGTCCAACTCTTTGTGACACCATGGACTGTAGCCTGCCAGGTGCCTCTGTTCATGGAATTCTCCAGGCAACAATACTAGAGTGGAAGACTTGCAGAAGTCCATCTTTTCTTCACAGAAAGGACTGAACCATTCAGTTCTCTACAAAGTCCTGTTAGTCTTCATCATGTCCTATTCTCTTTCTGCAAGTCACCCAGAAAGAGCGCCTTTCCTCTACCAACTCTGAGTGTGGCACTATAGATAATCCAGTGCTTGAATGTTTATTTTTCTCCATATAAGCTGAACCTTTTCCACAGAAGTTTCCTGTAGCTACTTCATATCTTCCACTAAAGTAGTAACTTGAGTCATTTTTCATAGTACATTGCTATTGTTTGGTTGGCGCTTGTTGTAAGGGGACACAGAGCCTTATTAGTGCTCGCACCCTCATACCTCTGTCCTCTTTGCCATAGACTGTCTACAGTCTCCCCAGATCTCTAACCTCCCTCCCCATTCCAGATACAGCCGATCTCTACTGCTGTTCTTTGTGACCAAATAACATGTTTGTCCCAAACCATCAACTAAGGCCTCAAGGACCTGGAAGTTGAAGACATCAGCTGAGCATGTCTTGAAAACTCAGTCCCAGGGCCCTTCCTCTCTCTTACGCTTCCCTCCTCACTCTGCTTTGGACTTTGGCCTTCTTCCATCTGACCGGATTTTCATTGTGAGCTGATCTCATGTTATAGCTCCCTCTAGGGTGCATTGATTTCATTTTGAAATTCATTTGTATACTTCCATTCTGTCAATTATAGCCTTCCAAAAGTAAAAAAAAAAAAAAAAAAGAATACTGGAGTGGGTCGCCATTCCCTTCTCCAGGGGATCTTCCCAACCTAGGGATTGAACCCAGTCTCCTGTACTGCAGGGAGATTCTTTACCATCTGAGCCACCTGAGAAGCCCATAGTATACTGTATCAGGACTTAAATTGACAGAAAAGGGTAAAAGAAGTGAGAAATGAAATATTCCTGCCATATCAGTAAACAAAGATGTCACAGTCATCAGCAATTGCAGCCACCATGGATGGTGAGCTGATGAGCCCTGAGGGAACTCAGGAAGGAAAGAATACTTGCCATCTAGCAGCCATCAAACTGCAGCCACTCCCTATCGTGAGCCACCAAGAAAATTCAGAACATGAAAAACCCAGATATTTGAGGTATGTATCAAAGGAATGATTTCAGTAAGTTCAGAGTCTTGCATCTTCTCATACACAGAAACTGCACTTCCCGCATGCTAAATTCCTTAACTTGGGATATCTGGTTTTCTTAATTTACAAAAAACATTTAAAAATTGACATTCAGACTACTTGCCTTTTGTTGCAAAACTTATATATAACCTGGCTCCTCCCTCCCTCTTCTTTGGAGAGGTTCTCTCGGGGTTCCTTGAGATGCTGCCTCCTGGACTTAAGTCCTAAAAATTTCCACTGAATAAAGCATAACTCTCAATTTTTAGGTTGCTTTTGTTTTTTTCAGTTTATAGCATCTTGAAAATTCTTGTAGTTTCCATTTTCCAGATGCGGTGTTCAATGAGACTGATTTCTGCTAGTAGACTCCTAAAACTTTTGTCTCTTTGTTTCTTGGGACTCCTTGGTTCCTACCCAATTTCAAGGCTTGTTCTTTAGGTTTTCTATTTCACATATCCTTCTAATATATTTCCCTTGGTTACTTTAGCCAAAGTAATTTTCAATGTTTTTGAAAAAAATAAACCTAATGGTTACATACACAATTAAGCAAATAAAAATGGATGTGTGTAGTTGGAGTGAAAATGATAAAATAATTGATTTATTAGAAATATTAGTAAGGAGCAAAAAATAATAATTTTTTAATTCAAGAACCACATTCAGAATAGTACAAAAAAACCTTTCATCCTTTGGGAAAATATATTGATGTAGTCTTTGGTTAGGAATTTTCTAAGTTGGAATATGTAAGAATTAGAGAAGAAGCCTATTTTTATTAATAGTATGAGAAATACCAGGGTACTCTGCTCTCCCAACTGCCATCCCTCTATACTCTACCCCTCTTTTCTAATCTCTGCAAGGGGTTGCATTCCCTCTACAATTAGTTGCATTCTCTCTACAATCACTGAGCTCTTTCAACATTGATTGACTTTACTGATACAATCTGAAGTTGTAGAAGTAGGCAAGCACACATTAAACAGTTCATCTTGTACAACATCCTCTCATTTCTGCCTTCTGCATCTTTCCATCAACAAATTTATTACCAAATGCATAAATTAAAAAGATGCAATAGATACAAAACCTTGACCATTTTCTTCAGCAATGTTTTCTGTTGATTTAAACATATCTGGACCGGTGGGCTACAGTCCATCGTGTTGCAAAGAATCCAACAAAACACGACTGAGCACACTCACACAAACGTATTTGGAGAATTGAATTGCTTACAGTTTGCATCTGAAAGCACAACCTGAATTGGAAAAATTAAAACAGCATGACAACACAGATGTTATTGAATTGCTTACAATTTTCATCTGAAAGCACAACCTGAATTGGAAAAATTAAAACAATATGACAACACAGATATTATTTTAGAAATATAAACAGCTCCATTTAAAGTATAGCACCAATAAAACAAGTGTTAGGAAAATTAAAATATCATATGTAATTAAAATACAAAACAAACAAAAATTATGTACACATAAATAGTAACTGCCATAAGGGTGGTGTCATCTGCATATCTGAGGTTACTGAGATTTCTCCCAGCAATCTTGATTCCAGCTTGTGCTTCTTCCAGCCCAACGTTTCTCATGATGTACTCTGCATATAAGTTAAATAAGCAAGGTGACAATATACAGCCCTGAGGTACTCCTTTTCCTATTTGGAACCAGTCTGTTGTTCCATGTCCACTTCTAACTGTTGCTTCGACACCACCCTTATGGCAGAAAGAGAAGAGGAACTAAAATGCCTCTTGATGAAAGTGAAAGTGGAGAATGAAAAAGTTGGCTTAGAGCTCAACATTCAGAAAATGAAGATCATGGCATCAGGTCCCATCACTTCATGGGAAATAGATGGGGAAACAGTGGAAACAGTGTCAGACTTTATTTTGGGGGGCTCCAAAATCACTGCAGATGGTGACTGCAGCCATGAAATTAAAAGACGCTTACTCCTTGGAAGGAAAGTTATGACCAACCTAGATAGCATATTCAAAAGCAGAGACATTACTTTGCCAACAAAGGTCCATGAGTCAAGACTACGGTTTTTCCAGTGGTCATGTATGGATGGGAGAGTTGGACTGTGAAGAAGGCTGAGCGCCAAAGAATTGATGCTTTTGAACTGTGGTGTTGGAGAAGACTCTTGAGAGTCCCTTGGACAGCAAAGATATCCAACCAGTCCATTCTAAAGGAGATCGGTCCTGGATGTTCTTCGGAAGGAATGATGCTAAAGCTGAAACTCCAGTACTTTGTCCACCTCATGCGAAGGGTTGACTCATTGGAAAAGACTCTGATGCTGGGAGGGATTGGGGGCAGGAGGAGAAGGGGACGACAGAGGATGAGATGGCTGGATGGCATCACCGACTCGATGCACATGAGTTTGAGTGAACTCTGGGAGTTGGTGATGGACAGGGAGGCCTGGCGTGCTGCGATTCATGGGGTTGCAAAGAGTCGGACACGACTGAGCAACTGAACTGAACTGATCTGAAACAGTAACTGGGCTTCCCTTGTGGCTCAGCTGGTAAAGAATCAGCCTGCAATGCGGGAGATCTGGGTTCAATCCCTGGGTTGGACAGATCCCCTGGAGAAGGGAAAATCTACCCACTCCAGCATTCAGGCCTGAAGAATTTCATGGACTGTATAGTCCATGGGGTCACAAAGAGTTGGACACAATTGAGCAACTTTCACTTTTCAAATAGTAATTGCCAAAGAGAACAGAGTAATCCAGTAAACTGGGATCAATGATTTAAATCTAATGTAATTTTTAACCCTTCCAGATAGGACATCAGTACTACAGACTTGTCTTTGTGGATTTGTATATCCTGTTTTTAGAAGACTGGATACAAGATACCTTTCTCCAGCTCTTTGATATGATAATAAATCAATAACAATATTTAAAATAAGTAACAACAAGATATGGGCTTCCCTGGTGGCACAGTACTAAAGAATCTGCCTGAAATGCAGGGGACGTGAGCTCTATGCCTGGGTCAGGAAGATCCCCTGGAGAAGGAACTGGCAACCCACTCCAGTATTCTTGCCTGAGAAACCCTATGGACAGAGATGCCCAGTGGGTCTACAGTCCATGGGGTTGCAAAAGAGTCTAACATGACTTAGTGACTAAACAACAATAACAAACAATAAGATACAGTAAGATACAATTACACACCAATGATTTATTGAGTTGTTCTGATAAACTCATGATGGTACAGACAAAAAGAAATCTTATACCATGATATTTATTCAAGAGCTATGGGCCCCAAATCAAGTAATTGTGAATAAATGTATTCACAGTTAAATTTCATTAAAGGATTAAATATTTACAACTCAGAATCACCCTGTCTTGGGTTGACCCTTCTTCTAAACATTATTATACATTCTGAGCTTAGCATTCTACCAAAGCACTTTTTTCTGCCCACTATCTAAAAATAGGGCCCAAAGAAAAATAACAGTAATAAAATTAAATTCTTTTTTCCTTCACTCCATAAAGTTTACCTAAAAAGAGTAAGGAGTATATTTCTGTTTATAGGATGACTGCAAATTTTACTGATGTATGAGATATACCACTGCTCTTAAGGGAGAGTGAATGATGAAGAGTGAATGATAAATTGTTACCACCCCTTCACTGAAAATAATTCATCTGCAGAATGATCAATGTAAAGGATCTTCAAGTGACTCAAGCTTGACTCCACACTGAAAGCAAATCAGGCTGAAACTATCGATGGGCCCATTAATGAGGAAATCACAAGAAAGTAGAATTAGGATAAAGATTTTTTCTTCCATAAGATTTTTCTCAAAGCTTGTTTGACATCTTTGTTTCTTAGAGAGTAAATCAGAGGGTTTAACATGGGTGTAACCAATATGTAAAATACTGAAACCACTTTACGAAGTTCAGGATTGCTTGGAGGTGTGAGATACATAAAGGAGACAGTCCCATAAAGCAAGCTTACCACCCCCAGATGGGAGCTGCAAGTGGAGAAGGCTTTCTTTCTCCCTTCACTGGAGGGGATCTTCAAGACTGTGGTTACAATATACATGTAAGATACTACAATAACAACTACTGTGGGCAAAATAATGCAGGTAGCCAAACTAAGAGATACCATCTTATTGACAAAAAGATTAGAACAGGAGATCTTCTCAATTTGGTAAGAATCACAGAAGAAGTGATCAATGACTCGGGAGGCACAGAAAGACACTGAGAATGTTACACTGACTTGGAGAATGGAACTGACCCAACCGCAGAAATAGGAACCAGCCACCAGCTGAGTGCAAAGGCGTCTTGACATATGGACACTGTAAAGAAGAGGGTTGCAGATGGCAATGAAGCGGTCATAGGCCATGGCCGCCAGGACAAACCCTTCTGTTACAATGAAGAGTGCAAAAAAGAAGAACTGGGCAGCACACCCTACAAAAGAGACAGTCTTTTTCTCAGACATGAAGTTGACCATGGCCTTAGGTGCAATAACAGTGGAGTAGAAGAGGTCGATGAAGGAGAGATTGCCTAGAAAGAAATACATTGGTGTGTTCAGCTGGGAGTCAGTCACAATGATGCCAATCATACTAATGTTCCCCAAAAGGACCATGCCATAGACAAGCAGGAATAGGAGGAAGAGGAGAATGTGGAGCTCTGGACGGACCCTGAAGCCTACAAGAATGAAGTCAGTTACATCTGAATGGTTGCCTGCTCCCTTGTCACCCATGGCAAGAACCTGCTAAGAGGTACAAGACAAGATTAAAAATAGAGACTTCTACCTATTTCCTGGTATCACAAAGTATCTTTTGCCTCTTGTATAATACATTGAAATTTGTATTATCATCTCCTTTATAAGATTCTGTTGTGTTATGTATGATTTGCTGCATCCTTTTACAGGAATTGACTCTGAAGTATATTGTAATTGCCCATCAGCACACAACATTTGAGTCGCCTAACTCATAATTTGGAGAAGGCGATGGCACCCCACTCCAGTACTCTTGCCTGGAAAATCCCATGGACAGAGGAGTCTGGTGCGCTGCAGTCCATGGGGTCGCTAGGAGTCGGACACGACTGGGCAATTTCACTTTCACTTTTCACTTTCATGCATTGGAGAAGGAAATGGCAACCCACACCAGTGTTCTTGCCTGGAGAATCCCAGGGACGGGGAGCCTGGCGGGCTGCCGTCTATGGGGTCGCACAGAGTCGGACACGACTGAAGCACTTAGCAGCAGTAGCAGCAGCAGCAACTCATAATTTTCTAGTGTGATTCTCCAATTCTAGTCCTCTTTCCATTATAAGGTACATGATTTTCACACATAAAGCATTTTCTTTTTACCTGTTTAGTGCCTCACTTGACTTACATAGTAAGTCTAACATATCTAAAGGTTTTGAGAGATAAATAATATTTGCTCTCTGTAATTTCAAATTCATTTTAATGCTTCCATTTTACAACAGAAGGATCAAATTTAAGAGGAATTTTGTTGTTGTATAGTCAGTAAGTTGAATCTGATTCTTTTGTGACCCCATAGACTGTACTGTCCATGGGATTTCTCCGCTGTCCATGGGATTTCTCAGGCAAGAATACTGGAGTAGGTTGCCGTATCCTTCTCCAGAGGATCTTCCCAGCCCAGGAATTGAACCCTTGTCTCCTGTGTCTCCTACATTGGCAGGCAGATTCTTTAGCACTGAGCCACTTGGGAAGCCCAAAAAGAGTAATTTTAAATTCCACAAATAGGCATTGGAGATTAAAACAGGTCAATAGCTAAACAGTTTGTGAGAGTTTAAAGTAGGATAGCAAGAGATTTATTTGGTTTTCCAAAACCTTCATCCAAAATGAAGGCATCTTCAGCTTCTCAAAGTGGACAAACCTCGGACATGCTACTGGAAAAATTGACAGCTCCTAAAATTTTCTGTACAAATTTGACATTAATCTATCTCTTACCTGAATATTTCTCACTTTACTTCAGTGGAGCAATTTCCTAATGGTAGAAACAAGGATTCAAAAGTTATTGTGTTTAATCCTAAAAATGGAAAAAGGAGTGTAAAACCATAGAAGAGAAATTAAAGACAATGTCAAAATTAAAATTTTACATGAGATGTAAAATCTTGTTTTGAAATATATAATTTTATTCAGTTTTTGGCTCTGCTCAGAGATTAATATCTCGTTTTTCAATTAAGAATAGCCTTTTCATTTCCTTTGTTGTGTTTTTGCCTGAAAATTCCCTATAGCTATATACCTCTTATCTCTTTCTAGAGGATAACAGAGATGACCTGGTGAGGTCTCTAACCCTGTGAACATTTCTTTATGGAAACTGAAAAGAAAATGCACCTGAACCTGAAGAATCACATTGCATGGCCATGCACGTGAGGACATATCTTACAGGCCTTAGAATGAGAACGATGAAAGCCAAATGGAATTTAAGTACAGCAAAGATAATATCACCAGTGAGGAGGAGTAGTCCCCGGTGACCTGGGGGAATAGAGCAGGAGGCAACCTGGTACCCTTAGTCATCTCTGTTGCAAATATTTCAAATAATTGCAGCATGAACTGGGTGCAAAGGTCCCTCTGAGACAGGCTAAAAATAAGGTCAATTATGGGGTGATAACAGTGCCAAGTTCCAAGTCCATCCCACGAGGGCCATATAGGAAAGAAACAAAAGAAAGAATATTATCTACTCTTCCAACTCACCTTGAACCATCCCGAGGTCTTTTGGGAAACAATTTCTTATTAGAAAAGTTTGTTTTAAGGTTGAAATATATTATCTCACATAATTTTCATTCCTCAGTTTTTTTTGCCTCCTACAATCATGCTGAATTTATCTATTGATGCTGTTACATGACAATCATCAAATGCAATGAGTGTTCCTTGACTGACTCTTGGTTTTAACAAGCCAGTCACAAAATACGTATTTTGGGAAGTCAGGGATTTTTACCTTAAGAAGAATATTAAATGACATAATGAATTATCAGTAAGCTGTTTAAGCATGTAATGAATTGGTAATGTAAGGAGAACACCTCATTTTTGGAGAAGTCTGTTAAGTACAAGGAATGAAGTATAATTGTGCTTCTTATCCTGTATAATAAAATATTGCAATATAATGCAAAATATTGCATTACAGTAGTGAGTATATAGAAGTGGATTTTACTATTTTACTATTTTATTATAGTCTGTATATTTTGAAATTTTTATAATAAATATCTTGTTTTTTAAAGACCTATATGAGACAAAATTAAAAATTTCTTCCTTTAGACAAAAATAATGAATTGATACCTGGAACTGTTGTAGCCATGATGTGACCATAAATGGTATTACTGATTTGCTGAGGATGGCAGAGCAGAAAGTAGAGAGAAACTTGTGTCTTTGATGAAGTCCTCATGCCAGTGAACCACCCTGGAATCAAGGTGTCTCCAGCAACCCTGTAATGTGAAATAATAGACCTCTTAAGGCTTAAGCTATTTTCAGTGAGTCTTTAGTTACTTGCTGCTAAAGGTATCTTATTCAATTCAATACATATGACATTACTGAAAAAAAAGATGGGAAAGAGTTATTTGAGTCTATACTCTAACAAAAATAGACTGCTTGGAGATAACTAAAGTGCTAACAAAGTCGAAACTAGAATCAATCAGTGAAGTTGCCAAAAGGGTAAACTCTCCTGCTAATAAGTGAGAGCAGCATAAATTGGGGGAATCCATACAAGATCTGAAATAGTACACACACACAAACACACACACAGACAAATACATATGCATGCACAACATTTACATTTTACATATCAATCCAACTCAGAATGCTCCCCTGTTTACCTTTAAAGCTATTAAATATAAAATAAGTTGTAAGGATGTATCGCACAACACAGGGAATGTAGCAAATACTTTATAGTAACTATAAATGGAGTATAACCTTTAAAAATTGTGAATCACTATACTGTACACCTATAATTTAAATAATATTATGCATCAAGTATGGTGGCTCAGACAGTAAAGAATCTACCTGCAATGCAGGAGATCCAGGTTCATTCTCTGGATAGGGAAGATCCCCTGGAGAAGGAAATGGCAACCCACTCCAGTATTCTTGCCTGGGAAATTCCGTGGACAGAGGAGCTACAGTTCATGGGATGGCAAAGTGCTGGACACAACTGAATGACTAAGCACACACATACATCAACTATACTTCAATAAGGAAAATTAAACACGACAATTTTCAAAGGAGTGTGGTAGGCAGTTCCTAACTGATGAACATGGAACACGGATCTGGATTTCTAGACAAGTCAACTACCTGTTAAGGGCTCTGTGTCCTAGCTTCATCAGGGCAAGTCTACACACACACCTCCTTTCTCTCCCCCACTACCTGAGCCATAAGCCAAATTCTTCTTAGTTAAAAAAAAAAAAAAAGACTTAGAGATAGCTACATGTTAAGAGGATCTCCTTGAAGCCCAACCAGGAAGAAACATGAATTTGATTATTAGTTTAGAAATCTACAGCTATGAGTTCTTTACTTAGTAAATGAGCTAAGTAAATCAGGATTAGGTTTCTATCTGGAAGACAATGATGAGTTATCAAATTTGACTATATTTAAATTGTTTTAATCTGTATGACAAAATAGACCACAAACAATATTTACAAAACAATCCAAAGGCTGGAGCAAAATACATGTAGTACCCACAGCCTCCAAAGATTTACTATTCAACACATAATTATTTAATATAAATTTATAAGAAAAAAATTTTAATAACTAAATAGATAATTGGACTAATGATAAAGTCATATAAGATAAAACAAATAAAAATTTTAAATTGCTCTCAAAGTCACTAATAATCATGTAAATGTTAAAATCCTTACTTTTTTCACACTATTCAAACTGACAAATGAGGGGAAATAAAAATGGACATTGTTATACCTGAAGTGTAAACTGGAAAAACCTATTTGGAAAGTAATTTACAAATATGTAGCAAAGTAGAAAATATTTATATATCACAGGATCCAACAATTTCATTTCTAGGCATACACTCCAAATAAGCCTTTAGACATGTGCATAGTAGACATCCACACATTTTCATTTTTAATGAAAAGAATAAAGAAACAAATCTCTAATCAATATGACATTAGATGGGCAATTTATTGATCTATATGCTATAAATATTCTAAATGAATAAACAAGATATGTATCAGTTCAGTTCAGTTCAGTCGGTCAGTCGTGTCCGACTCGGTGACCCCATGAATCGCAGCACGCCAGGCCTCCCTGTCCATCACCAACTCCTGGAGTTCACTGAGACTCACATCCATTGAGTCAATGATGCCATCCAGACATCTCATCCTCTGTTGTCCCCTTTTCCTCCTGCCCCCAATCCCTCCCAACATCAGGGTCTTTTCCAACGAGTCAACTCTTCGCATGAGGTGGCCAAAGCACTGGAGTTTCAGCTTTTGCATCACTCCTTCCAAAGAAATCCCAGGGCTGATCTCCTTCAGAATGGACTGGTTGGATCTCCTTGCAGTCCAAGGGACTCTCAAGAGTCTTCTCCAACACCACAGTTCAAAAGCATCAAACCTTCGGTGCTCAGCTTTCTTCACAGTCCAACTCTCACATGACCACTGGAAAAACCATAGCCTTGACTAGACGGACCTTTGTTGGCAAAGTAATATCTCTGCTTTTCAATATGCTATCTAGGTTGGTCATAACTTTTCTTCCAAGGAGTAAGCATCTTTTAATTTCATGGCTGCAGTCACCATCTGCAGTGATTTTGGAGCCCAGAAAAATAAAGTCTGACACTGTTTCCACTGTTTCCCCATCTATTTCCCATGAAGTGATACATATATGTATATATATCAGGTTATGTACCTCTTGCCAGCATAACACTAAATAATGAAAAGAAGTTAAATCATATATGGAAGGGCATAATTTTCATAAACTATTAATTATACTAAATATAGTATGTGTTATCTATGGATCTAAACATAAATAGTGAAGATGGCAGAGGAATAGGATGGGGAGACCACTTTCTCCCCCACAAATTCATGAGCAGAACATTTAAACGCCAAGCAAATTCCACAAAACTTCTGAATGCTGGCAGAGGACATCAGGCACCCAGAAAAGCAGCCCATTGTCTTCGAAAGGAGGTAGGAAAAAATATAAAAGACAAAAAAAGAGACAAAAGGGGGAGGGACAGAGCTCGGTCCCGGGAAGGGAGTCTTAAAAAGAGAGAAGTTTCCAAACACCAGGAAACACTCTCACTGCCGAGTCTGTGCCGAGCCTTGGAAGCACAGAGGGCAACATAACAGGGAGGAAAAATAAATAAACAATTCATACCCACAGTTTACGAGCCCAAGGGTAACTCCCCCAGCAGAGAAGCAGCGCAGAGGCCTACACCCACCACTAGCAAGCGGGGGCTGGGCAGGGAGGTGCGGGCTGCATCGCTTAGAGTAAGAATCTGGCCTGAGTGCCCCAAGCACAATCTGAGCGAACTAACTTAGGTTAGCAAACCAGACTGTGGGATAACTACCACGCGAAAAGCCAGCCCTAACCTAAGACACCCCCAGGCCTGCACGCAGAACAAAGGACTGAACAAAGATAGCCGGCTGCAGACCATCCCCCTCCGGTGACAGGCAGCCAGAGCTGGAAGGGGGCAATCGCAGCCCCAGAGAGACATTATCTACAAAACTGTAAGCAGGCTTCTTTGCTAACTAAAACTTCTTGAGGTTCTGGACGGTCAACATCCGCCTGAGAAGGTGCACCAGTTGTACACCCAGAAAACCGAGTGGCAGGGAGGCGATAAGTCGCAGCAACCGCGCTCGCCAAACACCTCATCACCTGAGCTGCTCAGACCTGGCAAGAGCACAAAACACGGGCCCAACCGAGTCTGCGCCCCTGAGGACTACCCGAGTGCCTGAACCTGAGCGGCTTAGACCTGGGAGGTGCATGCAGCCCAGGTCCAGCCTCAGATGGTTCCCAGCAGAGCAACCTAGAGCCTGAGCAGTGTGGGCAGGGAGGGTATACGCACCGTAAGCAGGGGCAGGCCCAGTATGGCTGAGGCACTGCAAGCACACACCAGTGTTATTTGCAGCGTCCCTCCCTCCCCACAGCACGACTGAACAAGTGAGCCTAAAAAAAAATGTGTCCACCACCGCCCCTTTGTGTCAGGGCGGAAATCAGACACTGAAGAGACCAGCAAACAGAAGAAGCTAAAACAGAGGGAACTGCCTTGGAAGTGACAGGTGCAACAGATTAAAACCCTGTCGTTAGTATCGACTACATAGGAAGGGGCCTATAGATCTTGAGAAATATAAGCCGGACCAAGGAACTAGCGGAAAATGAACTGACCCCACAATACCCACAACAACACCAGAGAAAGTCTTAGATATATTATTACTATTTTTACGATCATTCTTTCTTTCTTTTTTTTTCAATTTTTTTTTAAAATTTTAAGTCCTCTATTACTCCTTTAATTTTCACTTTCATAACCTACTATTACTTTGTAAAAAAAAAAAAAAGACCCTATTTTTTTAAAGCAAACTTCATATATATATATTTTATAATTTTTGTGACTTTGTGGTTTTTTTCTCTTTCTTTTTTTCTTCTTCTTTTCTTTAACATTGTATTTCTGAAATTCCAAACTCTACTCTAGATTTTTAATTTTTGCTTTTTGGTATTTGTTATCAATTTTGTACCTATATTTTCTTTATAATTTTTGTGACTTTGTTTTTTTTCTCTCTTTGTTTTTCTTCTTTTCTTTAACATTGTATTTTTGAAATTCCAAACTCTACTCTAGATTTTTAATTTTTGCTTTGTGGTATTTGTTATCAATTTTGTACCTTTAAGAACCCAATCTTTAGTACCCATTTTTACGTGGGAGCGAGATTACTGGCTTGACTGCTCTCTCCCCTTTGGACTCTCCTTTTTCTCCACCAGGTCGCCTGTGTCTCCTCTCTAACCTCTCTCTGCTCTACCCAACTCTATGAATTTCTGTGTGTTCCAGACAGTGGAGAACACTTAGGGAACTGATTACTGGCTAGATCTGTCTCTTTCCTTTTCATTCCCCACTTTTATCCTCCTGGCCACCTCTGTCCCCTTCCTTCCTCTTCTCTGTATAACTCCATGAACATCTCTGAGCAGTCCAGTTGTGGAGTGCACATAAGGAAGTGATTACTGGCTAGACTGCTGTCTCTTCTATTGATTCCACCTCATCTCATTCAGGTCACCTCTAACTCCCTCCTCCCTCTTCTCTTCTCCATGTAATTCTGTGAACCTCTCTGGGTGTCCCTCACTGTGGAGAAACTTTTCATCTTTAACATAGATGCTTTATCAATGGTGCTGTATAGAAGGAGAAGTTTTGAGACTACTGTAAAAATAAGACTGAAAACCAGAAGCAGGAGGCTTAAGACCAAACCCTGAGTCCAGGGAACTCCTGACTTCAGGGAGCATTAATTGACAGGAGCTCATCAAATGCCTCCATACCTACACTGAAACCAAGCACCACACAAGGGCCAACAAGTTCCAGAGCAAGACATACCACGCAAATTCTCCAACAACACAGGAACACAGCCCTAAGCTCCAACATACAGACTGCCCAAAGTTACTACAAAACCATAGGCATCTCATAACTCATTACTGGACACCTCAATGCACTCCAGAGAGAACAAATACAGCTCCACCCACCAGAACACCAACACAAGCTTCCCTAACCAAGAAACCTTGACAAGCCACCTGTACAAACCCACACACAACAAGGAAACTCCACAATAAAGAGAACTCCACAAACTGCCAGAATACAAAAAGAACAACCCAAAGTTAGCAATATAAACAAGATGAAGAGACAGAGGAATACCCAGCAGGTAAAGGAACAGGATAAATGCCCACCAAACCAAACAAAAGAGGAAGAGATAGGGAATCTACCTGATAAAGAATTCCGAATGATGATAGTGAAAATGATCCAAAATCTTGAAAGCAAGATGGACTCACAGATAAATAGCCTGGAGACAAGGACTGAGAAGATGCAAGAAAGGTTTAACAAGGACCTGGAAGAAATAAAAAAGAGTCTATGTATAATGAATAATGCAATAAATGAAATCAAAAACACTCTGGAGGCAACAAATAGTAGAATAACAGAGGCAGAAGATAGGATTAGTGAATTAGAAGATAGAATGGTAGAAATAAATGAATCAGAGAGGAAAAAAGAAAAACGAACTAAAAGAAATGAGGACAATCTCAGAGACCTCCAGGACAATATTAAATGCTACAACATTCGAATCATAGGAGTCCCAGAAGAAGAAGACAAAAAGAAAGACCATGAGAAAATACTTGAGGAGATAATAGTTGAAAACTTCCCTAAAATGGGGAAGGAAATAATCACTCAAGTCCAAGAAACCCAGAGAGTCCCAAACAGGATAAACCCAAGGCAAAACACCCCAAGACACATATTAATCAGATTAACAAAGATCAAACACAAAGAACAAATATTAAAAGCAGCAAGGGAAAAACAACAACTATCATACAAGGGAATTCCCATACGGATAACAGCTGATCTTTCAATAGAAGTTCTCCAAGCCAGGAGGGAATGGCAAGACATACTGAAAGTGATGAAAGAAAATAACCTGCAGCCCAGATTACTGTACCCAGCAAGGATCTCATTCAAATATGAAGGAGAAATCTAAAGCTTTACAGACAAGCAAAAGCTGAGAGAATTCAGCACCACCAAACCAGATCTCCAACAAATACTAAAGGATATTCTCTAGACAGGAAACACAAAAAGGGTGTATAAACTCGAACTCAAAACAATAAAGTAAATGGCAACAGGATCATACTTATCAATAATTACCTTAAATGTAAATGGGTTGAATGCCCCAACTAAAAGACAAAGATTGGCTGAATGGATACAAAAACAAGGCCCCTGTATATGTTGTCTACAAGAGACCCACCTCAAAACAGGGGACACATACAGACTGAAAGTGAAGGGCTGGAAAAAGATTTTCCATGCAAATAGAGACCAAAAGAAAGAAGGAGTAGCAATACCCATATCAGATAAAATAGACTTTAAACAAAGGCTGTGAAAAGAAACAAAGAAGGTCGCTACATAATGATCAAAGGATCAATCCAAGAAGAAGATATAACTATTATAAATATATATGCACCCAACATAGGAGCACCGCAATATGTAAGACAAATGCTAACAAGTATGAAAGGGGAAATTAACAATAACACAATAATAGTGGGAGACTTTAATACCCCACTCACACCTATGGATAGATCAACTAAACAGAAAATTAACAAGGAAACACAAACTTTAAACGATACAATAGACCAGTTAGACATGATTGATATCTATAGGATATTTCACCCCAAAACAATGAATTTCACCTTTTTCTCAAGCGCACACGGAACCTTCTCCAGGATAGATTACATCCTGGGCCATAAATCTAGCCTTGGTAAATTCAAAAAAATAGAAATCATTCCAAGCATCTTTTCTGACCACAATGCAGTAAGATTAGATCTCAATTACAGGAGAAAAACTATTAAAAATTCCAACATATGGAGGCTGAAAACACGCTGCTGAATAACCAAAAAATCATAGAAGAAATCAAAAAAGAAATCAAAATTTGCATAGAAACGAATGAAAATGAAAACACAACAACCCAAAACCTGTGGGACACTGTAAAAGCAGTCCTAAGGGGAAAGTTCATAGCAATACAGGCATACCTCAAGAAACAAGAAAAAAGTCAAATAAATAACCTAACTCTAATTCTAAAGCAACTAGAAAAGGAAGAAATGAAGAACCCCAGGGTGAGTAGAAGGAAAGAAATCTTTAAAATTAGGGCAGAAATAAATGCAAAAGAAACAAAAGTGACCATAGCCAAAATAAACAAAGCCAAAAGCTGGTTCTTTGAAAGGATAAATAAAATTGACAAACCATTAGCCAGACTCATCAAGAAACAAAGGGAGAAAAATCAAATCAATAAAATTAGAAATGAAAATGGAGAGATCACAACAGACAACACAGAAATACAAAGGATCATAAGAGACTATTATCAGCAATTATATGCCAATAAAATGGACAACCTGGAAGAAATGGACAAATTCTTAGAAAAGTACAACTTTCCAAAACTGGACCAGGAAGAAATAGAAAACCATAACAGACCCATCACAAGCATGGAAATTGAAACTGTAATCAGAAATCTTCCAGCAAACAAAAGCCCAGGTCCAGACGGCTTCACAGCTGAATTCTACCAAAAATTTAGAGAAGAGCTAACACCTATCCTACTCAAACTCTTCCAGAAAATTGCAGAGGAAGGTAAACTTCCAAACTCATTCTATGAGGCCACCATCACCCTAATACCAAAACCTGACAAAGATCCCACAAAAAAAGAAAACTACAGGCCAATATCACTGATGAACATAGATGCAAAAATCCTTAACAAAATTCTAGCAATCAGAATCCAACAACATATTTAAAAGATCATACACGACGACTAAGTGGTTTTTATCCCAGGGATGCAAGGATTCTTCAATATCCGCAAATCAATCAAAGTAATACACCACATTAACAAATTGAAAAATAAAAACCATATGATTATCTCGATAGATTCAGAGAAAGCCTTTGACAAAATTCAACATCCATTTATGATAAAAACTCTCCAAAAAGCAGGAATAGAAGGAACATACCTCAACATAATAAAAGCTATATATGACAAACCCACAGCAAACATTATCCTCAATGGTGAAAAATTGAAAGCATTTCCTCTAAAGTCAGGAACAAGACAAGGATGTCCACGTTCACCATTACTATTCAACATAGTTTTGGAAGTTTGGGGCACAGCAATCAGAGCAGAAAAAGAAATAAAAGGAATCCAAATTGGAAAAGAAGAAGTAAAACTCTCACTGTTTGCAGATGACATGATCCTCTACATAGAAAACCCTAAAGACGCCACCAGAAAATTACTGGAGCTAATCAATGAATATAGTAAAGTTGCAGGATATAAAATCAACACACAGAAATCCCTTGCATTCCTATACACTAATAATGAGAAAATAGAAAGAGAAATTAAGGAAATAATTCCATTCACCATTGCAACGGAAAGAATAAAATACTTAGGAATATATCTACCTAAAGAAACTAAAGACCTATATATAGAAAACTACAAAACACTGGTGAAAGAAATCAAAGAGGACACTAATAGATAAAGAAATATCATGTTCATGGGTTGGAAGAATCAATATAGCAAAAATGAGTATACTACCCAAAGCAATTTATAGATTCAATGCAATCCTTATCAAGCTACCAATGAAATTCATCACAGAGCTAGAACAAATAATTTCACAATTTGTATGGAAATACAAAAAAACCTCGAAAAGCAATCTTGAGAAAGAAGAATGGAACTGGAGGAATCAACCTGCCTGACTTCAGGCTCTACTACAAAGCCACAGTCATTAAGACAGCATGGTACTGGCACAAAGACAGAAATATAGATCAATGGAACAAAATAGAAAGCCCAGAGATAAACCCATGCACCTATGGACACCTTATCTTTGACAAAGGAAGCAAGAATATACAATGGATTAAAGACAATCTCTTTAACAAGTGGTGCTGGGAAAACTGGTCAACCACTTGTAAAAGAATGAAACTAGAACACTTTTTAACACCATACACAAAAATAAACTCAAAATGGATTAAAGATCTAAACATAAGACCAGAAACTATAAAACTCCTAGAGGAGAACATAGGCAAAACACTCTCTGACATACATCACAGCAGGATCCTCTATGACCCACCTCCCAGAATATTGGAAATAAAAGCAAAAATAAACAAATGGGACCTAAGTAACCTTAAAAGCTTCTGCACAACAAAGGAAACTATAAGCAAGGTGAAAAGACAGCCTTCAGAATGGGAGAAAATAATAGCAAATGAAGCAACTGACAAACAACTAATCTCAAAAATATACAAGCAACTCCTACAGCTCAATTCCAGAAAAATAAATGACCCAATCAAAAAATGGGCCAAAGAACTAAACAGACATTTCTCCAAAGAAGACATACAGATGGCTAACAAACACATGAAAAGATGCTCAACGTCACTCATTATCAGAGAAATGCAAATCAAAACCACTATGAGGTACCATTTCTCACCAGTCAGAATGGCTGCGATCCAAAAGTCTACAAGCAATAAATGCTGGAGAGGGTGTGGAGAAAAGGGAACCCTCTTACACTGTTGGTGGGAATGCAAACTAGTACAGCCACTATGGAGAACAGCGTGGAGATTCCTTAAAACCTGGAAATAGAACTGCCATACGACCCAGCAATCCCACTGCTGGGCATACACAACAAGGAAACCAGAATTGAAAGAGATACGTGTATCCCAATGTTCAACACAGCACTGTTTATAATAGCCAGGACATGGAAGCAACCTAGATGCCCATCAGCAGATGAATGGATGAGAAAGCTGTGGCACATATACACAATGGAATATACACTCAGCCATTAAAAAGAATACATTTGAATCAGTTCTAATGAGGTGGATGAAACTGGAGCCTATTATACAGAGTGAAGTAAGCCAGAAAGAAAAATACCAATACAGTATACTAACGCATATATATGGAATTTAGAAAGATAGTAACGATAACCCTGTATGTGAGACAGCAAAAGAGACACTGATGTATAGAACAGTCTTTTGGACTCTGTGGGAGAGGGAGAGGGTGGGATGATTTGGGAGAATGGCATTGAAACATGTATAATATCATATATGAAACAAGTCGCCAGTCCAGGTTCAATGCACGATACTGGATGCTTGGGGCTGATGCACTCGGATGACCCAGAGGGATGGTACAGGCGGGTAGGAGGGAGGAGGGTTCAGGATAGGGAACATAGGTATACCTGTGGCAGATTCGTGTTGATATATGGCAAAACCAATACAATATTGTAAAGTTAAAAAATAAAAAATAAATAAATAAATATTTTTTTTAAAGTAAGAAAACAAAGCTCACAATATATTTCCATGAATGGAAAACCCACTAAGGGGCTTAATTTCTTAGCAGAGAGAGAAAGGAAAGATCTAGAAGGAAGCGGTTGGGGGAAGCAGAGAGAAGCAGAGATTTTTACAAATCTTGTGAGCATGTCATTTTATCAGCCAATGTGAAGACAAGAATAAAGCGCTATTATGGCAAAAAAAAAAAAAAAACATAAAT
Source organism: Bos javanicus (assembly GCF_032452875.1). Taxonomy (NCBI): domain Eukaryota; kingdom Metazoa; phylum Chordata; class Mammalia; order Artiodactyla; family Bovidae; genus Bos; species Bos javanicus. The sequence goes on from NC_083872.1 coordinate 60,317,247, forward strand.
AGCAGACAAAAATCTATGCATGAGAGAGAGCATAAAATAACAGAAGTTTAGGATTTTAGTGATGATAAGCATCACTTCATTGTTTAATTTAAAAACAGAGCTTTGAAGCAAAAAATCGGAAATGTTAAATTTGCTAAATTGAGGTTGTTCCTAGATGTCCATGTATTATACTGCTTTCAGTACTTTGCATACTGTGGAAGGATTTTAGTTGTTTTAAGAATTGAAATAGAGATAAGAAGAGGTTGACTCGCAAAAGTAATGAGCACAGGCTTACTCTTTGTCCTGACTCCCTGGTCCCTGAGTGGCACGTGAACTCAGTTTTTTCTTTCTTACTACCTCCTATCCCACGTGTGATACCGGTCAGAATAAGGTGACATCAGCCAATCCCAAATTCTACCTACTGACCTAATCTCACACCCCAATACCTCTTACATCTCTCTTTGGTTTATAGTTTGAAGGAATAATTTCACCACGTGCTTGGATGAACTCTTAAGTGGCCAGTAGCTCTTCCAAACTCAAAAATCTCCCCACACATGTCCACCAACTTCCATTGCTAAAAACAGCTAGTTTTGCTCAAGATGCAGGGTTTTTTTTTTTTTTTTTTTTTTTAAAGACACAATGACTTTTATACAGAGCAAAACAACTGAGGTGTCTTTTACTCTGAATGGAGATTGAAGGTTAAAGACCAAGACTTGAAGAGGCATCTACACCATTCCATCTTCTCCAGAGCCCCACTTCAGCTTGATTAGACTTTGAAGAAGACAGGCACAAGGTAAAAGTGATACAAGGAAATGCATTTCAAAATATATTTCTGAAGCACTTAGATCTATACTTTAGTACCTGTATTTTTAAAGCAATGTTTGTAAAGTACGTAGATGGATGACAACACAAAAGCCACTAGGTACGTACTAAGTATACTAATATGTGAAGTGAAGTGAAAGTCGCTCATTCATGTCTGACTCTTTGGGACCCATAGAGAGTTCTCCAGGCCAGAATGTTGGCGTGGGTAGCCTTTCCCTTCTACAGGAGGTCTTCCCAAACCAGGAATCGAAACGGGGACTCCTGCATTGCAGGTGGATTCTTTACCAACTGAGCTATGACGGAAGCCCAAGGATACTGGAGTGGGTAGCTCCACTCCAAAGTATGGAGGTACATGCTTAGTCTGTTTATTATTGTTCATACAGTAGACTGATGAGGATGCTCACTAGTAGTAAGATACTGTCCTAGCAAATGTCTCTATATAAAGGGGCATGTGTGCATGGTACTGACAAATGAATTTTCTAAGAACTACTAGGAAAAAAATTGGCTTGTGTGGATGACATAAATACCTCCTATTGTAAGTTTAAGAAATAACTGACTTAAATCTCATATGTTCATGAAATGCATTCAACTTTTTCATCAAAAAAAAAAAATTATGTGTATAGACATGGTGCCCGATTACTTAAAGTCACTAGAAACAAGCTCAAGTATCAAATATTTCATCCTAAAACATCCAAATAGTAAGCAAATGTCTGTATTCCTTTAATAGAAACCAGTATTAAACTTCAGTATCAAATCAGACATTTTCCAAAGGAGTGAATGTAGACAACCCGAGGTACCACGAGGTGGCAGCACGTCCCCACAATAGCACTGCTCCCACACTGACTTGTTTATGCTCAGAGAGAAAACCTCAAGTGAGATGTTCCCATTCAATCCGGAGTGTTACCTTTAGGAAGAAATTCAGGATCACTTAGCCCAAGTTTCCCTTCACCTTTCAAAAAAGAAACCTAAAGTTTCTGAAAAGTTAACAAGCAGTTTTCCAAAGTCAAACAAGCAGTTCATGGACAGAACTGGAATCAGAACCTCATCTTCTAGCCCCCAGGGCACACTCCCTAGTCGTGTAAAAATCTTTCAACATGCCCTTTCCCTACCCCAAAGCCTCCGCATGATGGTGGTCGCTAAGAGAAATGATGCTTTGGAATAAAACATGAATACTAGGCAACAAGCAGCTTTTTCTTGGGTCGTGCTCCTCCTTCTCTAGTCCCAGTCCTGACCTACAGGTCTTCCTATTTTCTAATCCCTTCCCACAACAAAATGGGAGCAATTTGGGTATCAATTCTTTTTTTTTTTTTTTTGACAGGAACCTCATATGTTTACTTTAACTGCAAAATTAATGGATGTTGCTAAATTAAAGTAATATTAGACTATAAAATCTCACAACCTTGTAAAGCAACTATTCGCCAATAAAAATTAGTAATAAAAAAAGAAATAGGTAAAGCTTTAAGTTGACTTCACTAACGTTCTCCTTCAGGCTAAATGCAGTCAAGGAACTAGTTTGCCCAGGTCTGAGCAGAATGTCACATTTTTTCCTGTATGCCCTTTAGGGAAGCTCCCACACCAACCTGGTTTATTTTACAACTCCGGTAAATCAAACCAGTTTTATGCTTGTTTCTAACAAAACCTAGTTATTTTCTTAAAACTTGAATGTGTGTAACAAGAGCCTACTTTTGCCAAATGCTTGCCAGTTTTCTGGGATTCTGCCATTTGACTCATAATCACCTATTGAGAGAAAATCTTTTCTTGTTCTCATGCTTCAAACCAATGAATTGAGCTTTAAAGAAGATAAGTGACTTACTCAAGATGATAAAATTAATGGTGGAGAAACTAGGTTTCAAGCCCAAATCTGTGGGTTCTTAGAACCTGTGCCCTCATTCACTTCATGGTACCATTTCTCGTCTAGACAGGATCTTGTTCTGTCTACAACTTCCTGCGTTAGTGGAAATGTTCTATGTCTGCTCTGTCCCGTAGGGTAGCCCCTGGCAACATGGGACTGTTGAACATTTGGGATATAGCTTATGTGACTGAGAAACAGAAATTTTTACTTCATTTTAATTAATTTAAATATCAGCATGTGGCCAGTAGCTAATGTATGAGATAGCAGAAGTCTAGGTGCATGACATCCACACACAGGCAGACCTCGCGGATGTTGCAGACTTGGTTCCAGACCACCACAGTATAAGCTGAATATCACAATAAAGTGAGTCACATGAATTTTTTGGTTTTCCCGTGCATATAAAAGTTACTTGTACACTATAGCATAGTCGATTAAGTATGCAATAGCATCTTATAAAAAAACAGTATATGTACCTGAATTTAAAAATATTGCTAACAAAAATAGCTAACAACATCTGAACCTCCAGCAACCCGTAATCCTTTTACTGGTGGAGGGGTTTGCCTTGATATTGACGGCTGCTCACTGATCAGGGTGGTGGTTGCTGAAGGCTGGGGTGACTATGGCAGTTGCTCACAATAAGACAACAATGAATTTTGCCACATCAATCGACTGTCCCTTTCATGAATGGTTTCTCTGTAGTATGTAATACTATTTGATAGTTTCATACCCACAGTAGAATTTCTTTCAATTTTGGAGTCAATCTTCTCAAACGCTGTCACTGCTTTATCAATTAAGTATATGGTTTTATTCTAAATCCTTTGTTGTCACATCAGCAATCAAGTTCACCGTCTTATATGGGTGCAGTTCATGGTGCCCCAGAGCAATTGCAATAGTAACATCAAAGATCACTGATCACAGATCACCAACAGCAAGTATAATAATAATGGGAAAGTTTGAAATATTTCAAGAATTATCTAAATGTGACACAGAGACATGAAATGAACAAACGCTGCTGGAAAAATGGCTCCATTAGACCTGCTCCATTCAGGGTTGCCACAAACCTTCAATTTGTAAAAATTGCAGTATTTGAAAAGTTCATTAAAAGGAAGTGCAATAAAACAAGGTGTACCTGTTGCATAATATAAAGAGAAAGAATATTAGAATCAACTACCAGCTGTGTGAACTGGAGTGACATTTTAGCTTTAAATCTCTAATATTCAGTTGACTCCTATATAAAATGAGAATGATTATAACTATACCAGACAGTTGTTATGTTTTAATTAGATACATAAACTATTTTGAATAAATAATCACTAAACATGTTTCATCTGCCCCTTAAAGATTTAAAGTATTTAGGCAGGAAATTGCATGAGCGCTGCTTAGCACTTCTTCCAATATATGACAATTCACATCAGAAAATTTTTCAGTGTTGCTCTCCAATTTGGGTTCTTTCACTATATTCTCTCTTAAAATTATTGTTAGGTTTAAACTTTGAATGACAAATGTAAAGCACCCCACAGTTATCTCAGTGATATGGTTTCTTTTCCCCCTTACCTCCCTTAAGATTTGGAATAATTTTTCTTTTAAACCCTACTAAACATCCTTGGTGAAGAGGGTAGGAAAAGATAGGAGGAATATCCTATTTCTACTGCTCTGAGTTCAAAAGATAACTAAATTCTCACTTCAGGCTCAGGCATGTTCAAGAAACAAGTGTCATTCTATCTATACCATTGTTTGATATGTGAGTATAGTCATCCCTCTGTATCCACAAGTAATGGTTTGTCAGACCCCTCTGGATACCAAAATCCACAGATGCTCAAGTCCCTTATATAAAATGGCATAGTATTTGCGTGTAACTTACACCCATCCTCCCATATACTTTAAATCATCTCTAGACTACTTATGGCAACCCACTCCAGTACTCTTGGCTGGAAAATCCCATGGAGGAGGAGCCTGGTAGGCTACAGTCCATGGGATCACAAACAGTCAGACACGACTGAGAGAATTCAGTTTCACTAGACTACTTACAGGAGAAGGCAATGGCAACCCACTCCAGTACTCTTGCCTGGGAAATCCCATGGACCGAGGAGACTGGTAGGCCACAGTCCATGGGGTCGCTAAGAGTCAAACACGACTGAGAGACTTCACTTTCACTTTTCACTTTCATTCACTGCAGAAGGAAATGGCAACCCACTCCAGTGTTCTTGCCTGGAGAATCCCAGGGACAGGGGAGCCTGGTGGGCTGCCGTCTATGGGGTCACACAGAGTCGGACACGACTGACGTGACTTAGCAGCAGACTACTTATAATACCTGTATGCATGCTAAGTCACTTCAGTCGTGTCCAACTCTCTGCAAGCCCATGGACTGTAAGTAGCCTGCCAACTGTCCATGGAATCCTCCAGGCAAGAGTACTGGAGTGGGTTGCCACTTCCTTCTGCAGGGGGTCTTTCCAACCCAGGGATCAAACCTGAGTCTCTTACATCTACTGCAATGGCAGGTGGGTTCTTTACTACTAGCACCACCTGGGAAGCCCTTGCAGTGTAAATGCTACAGAAATAGTTGCCAGCCTGGAGTAAACTCAAGTTTTGTTTTTGGCAACTTTCTGGAATTTTTTGGAATATCTTTGATCTGCAGTTGTTTGAATCCATGGATGCAGAACCCCAAAATACATAGGGCCAGCTGTGTATATCAGAATGATTGAAAACCAGTGTGATGAGTCTAATTTTATTTTGACCCTGATTTCTTCTGTGGTCATTGTTCATGTTGTACCTCAGATTTCCCATCTAGGAAATGGGTAGAGTCACCTTAAATCATCCACCTTAAATCATCTTCAGAATACTGGAGTGGATTGCCATTTCCTCCTCCAAGGGATCTCTGGATGCAGGGATCCAACTCTTGTCTCTTAAGTCTCCTGCATTGGTAGGAGTGTTCTTCACCATTAGCACTACCTGGGAAGCCCTATATTAAATTAAGATCCTTAATTGTATAAATCCTATTAGTATAACTTACATTTTCATATCAATCATCTCTCATGACCATCTACCATAGCATTACGCATGATAAAAGTTGTAGCTTTTATAAAACATTTTCATAAACTGTAAAGCACTCGGTGATAGCCTTTCACAAAAGTAATATGATTGGTGCCTTGGAAGAATGTGCCTGAAGGAAGTGTTATAAAACACTGGACTCAGCCTAGTAAGGGTGAGATGGATGATTGGTCTCCTGGTGCCACTCCTTTGTGTTCTGTCTCCCAGCATCTTAAAGAGAGAATTAAGAAACACAGCTCTTCCAAGCTACTCTTCTTCTCTGCTGCCACTAGGTGGACACCCCGTCTAATCCCTACCGAGGTGCTGGTATAATAGGTTTAGAAAGTTGAGGATTTCCAGAATTAATGGCCCCAGAGGGAGGGCCTCTCCCCAAAGCTGCACGTGAGTGAACAGCCTGGTGATTAGACCCTGAAATTTAATCACTTGCTCAAAGATAAACTGGAAATAAAATCATAATGGACCCCTGTCCTATACATACCCTAGTCATTCCTGCCACTTCAGGGCCTTGGCCCAGGTGTTCAAATCTCAGTGGCTCCTTAACCTCCTACCAGCCCTGAAAGTTCAGTATTCTAGAACGCTAAGCTCACAGCTCAGGTGTCAGGTTAGAGCCTTAACCCTGGGCCAGAGGGAGGTGTTGACCCCTCCCCAGAACCTGGTAAATCAGAAAAAAGATCCTGTCTGAAGGTACAGAAAGAGTCTAACCAGGAAGAGATGGCAAGGACAGAGTAATCTGTGCAAAGATTTCTGAAGATGGTAGAGAAAGTGGAAAATTTAAGTTTTTACCCAAGGAAGAAGCTTTGGATTTCGTATGTGTTTCCTTAGTCCAAATTTGCCAAAACCTCTCTCTGAAACAACACTTGATATTTATATCCCCTTTGGTCTTTTCTTCTACCTCTTAAGACGACCTGACACATGCTCTTCTCAGATTCCCCTCAGTGACTCCTTCCTAAACTGTTGCTGCTACTGAGCCATCTGTCACCCCCCAGCGTCTGCAGCCCCCTCCAGAAAGCTGAGTCTCAGCAAGCTGTGACCCAGGCCTGGAGACAGGAGGCTGCAGTCACAGCAGGGTTTCTGCTAACTGGGAGGCAACAGAGAGAGGAAAGAGGCTCGATTTGAACTTCTCAAAGTAAAGACGACTCTAGACATTTGCTTTTAATTCAAATAAATATTTATGAGACAGATTCTGTAAGACACCCTTTTTAAAGGCTAGTCCCTGCCTTCCAACAATCATAAAGAATGCCCTTAATGAAGCAGTTAGGAAGCACTGTAGAATCTGCAACACTTTGTCAATCAATCAGTCATACATGTTAAAGACCATTGAATCAAACCCCTTTAACTTCACATTGCATAAATAGAGATCCAAAGTTGGAAGATGCAAAGGTATATAGTGTGTGTGTGTGTGTGTGTGTGTGTGAATTTCAGTATCTTTGCATCTTCCAACTTTATATATATAGGCATTCCAGGTGGCTCTAGTGGTAAAGAACCTGCCTGCAAATGCAGGAGACATAAGAGACATGGGTTCAATCCCTGGGTCAGGAAGATCCCCTGGAGGAGAGCATGGCAACTCACTCCAGTATTCTTGCCTGGAGAATCCCATGGACAGAGGAGCCTGGAGGGCTACAGTCCATAGGGTTGCAAAGAGTCAGACAAAACTGAAGCGATTTAGCACACACGTGCGCGCGCACACACACACACACACACATACATATATAACTTAAAATGTATATTACCTCTTCTCTAATTAGTAGGAGAGATAATGTATTTTTCAGGTATAGGGATCTGGTGGGGTGGAGATGGGGGTGAGGATAAGGGGAGGTCACCCACTACCCCAACGAGGGCCTGGACTACAGTTGTGAAATTGATATGTGGCTTTTAAAAAGTTAATACAAAAAACCTGCAAATAACATCGATGAAGTAAGAACTATTCTGAAGATTTAAATGAAGGAGCCAAATCCCATCTGACTGATTTCAAGAAATCAGCAAAAATGGGATTGTCTCAGGAGAAGTGAGGGAGGGGTAGATTATAAGAAATCCAAGCAAAAGTGCATGTAGGAGCAAAACACTGTCTAGGAAAGTCCAAAGCAGAGTCTGCACTAATAGAAAAAAAAATTTTGGCCTGTTTTTAAAAGTGTATATAAAGTTTGTAATCAGAAATATTTGGGTAAATGATTAGGGCAATAAATTTAGGCGATTGGTGGAGGCTTTGAATGACAGACTATTCTCAGTGTCACTACTTAATTGAATAAGAAATGGGGAATCTCATAATTTCTGGAAAAAGGAGGTAGGTGTGCAAATAAGAGGCTGTCAAAAACAAACACTAGGCAAACGAAACCAAAGGAAGAGGGTTATTCTGTGTCTAAGAAACAAATTTCTCAAGTCAAATCAAATCATCAAATCAAATAAAAACCTCAGCTGTCTGAGTCTGTCCATTCACTCACCCTCTGATCCAAATCCCAACCTGCATCATCCACCCATATTGCCCCCTGGGGAGAACACCTGGGCCCTGAGCCTAGCTCAACCTCTTATTTACACAAATGTCAGATTGACAGGAATATTCCTGATTTCATAATATCAAAGTTTCTCTAACAAAATACATCAATTTGGAATTTAAAAAAATAATTACACAGTAATTCATGTTTGTTTTCTTTGCAAAAATTTGGGATTGGTAGGTAGAAAGTAAGGGCCATAGACAAGGTGCAATTAATACAAATTTGAAAGTATAACAAAATGTCTAGGAGATACAGATATAAATATAAGTTAGATTAGATATAGATGGTTGTGAAGGAGTTCTAACTTAGTTAGAAAGTAATGAAGGATTATCAAAAGTCAGTACCCATACAAAGTCTAAAAATAATTGTCAAACCTGCAGATATTTTTATCTCCACAACATTAGCTTTCTGGCTCTTTGAACATCACTGGGTAACTAACCATTTTAAAAGAAAAAAAAATGCTTTTATCCAGCTCTGTCCTACAGAACAAAAATAAGCAAATGACCTGCAGCTCTAGATGATGTTGTGTTTGCTTATAGAATTCTTGGTGTAACAGAACAACTGAGGTGTCTCTTTATCCCACTTTATGATAATATCCTCATATTGTTAATATACTAACATTTAGGATAGCTGGATGTGAAGTTGCCTTTCTTGGTTTTTAGCACCCTAGAAATCTGGAGTTCTTTCCCCATCAGAAGTGTCTGTGATGCAAGCAAGCAATTCTGTTGCTCCTGCCTTACCCTTTTATACCCTAAACCATTTTCTGTCCCTTTCTCTCAGACATATGTGAAGGGCTAGAAACTGCCTTCGCCAATCCCTGTCCTTTCTGGAAGAAAATGAATATAAGAGACTAGAGCTATTCCCCCTGGGGCTCCACATGCCTGATTTCCATAGGAAACAATCAACCGGACTCTGATCCGATTGTTTGGGTGTAGAGGCTGGGTGAGAGGCGGTGGAGGTGGCCAGGAAGGGGGCTGCCCACCACTGTAATGAGAGTCAGGGCTGCAACCGGAATCATGACAGATGGGGTATGAATACCAGACTGGCACCTTGAAAAAGTTTCTCATGAGCACATAGAGGGATGGGAGAGGAGTCCAGGTCTAGGGACAGAACATCCATCGATGGGCCATCTCTGCCTCTAATCCACTCCTCATTCATCAATGAGGCCCTCAGTAATCTGTCTCCCTAAATCCGACTCAGAGAAAATATACCATACCATCCCAACAGACAACAAAAATCCCACCAGGATACGCTGGTTTGTTAAGCATACTTCTCCAAAATAAACCAATCCTAGAACCAGGATGCCAGCCACTGACTTTGAATCCTGCCACTTCTCTGTGTAAAAAATGCCAGTGTCTCCCTATCGTTGGTAAGATCAAACATAAACACTTCAGAATGGCATTACTTAGTTATGGCTTTTCTGAACTCATCCTCAACCAACCCCCTCCACACACACCACCACCCACCAATACTGCTCGGTGATCTCTTAGAACATCCCTTATTGCCAGTACACCTCAATTATTCTCAAGCTGTCTTTTGCCCTGGCATCCCCATTGCTTGGAATACTTCTCTCTACTTTTATCCTTTAATGTATAACTTAAGTGAAAGAAAGAAAATGAAGTCGCTCAGTCATGTCCAACTCTTTGTGACCCCATGGACACCAGGCTCCTCCGTCCATGGATTTTTCTAGGCAAGAGTACTGGAGTGGGTTGCCATTTCCTTCTCTAGGGAATCTTCCCGACCCAGGGATCGAACCCAGGTCTCCTGCATTGTAGACAGACGCTTTACCGTCTGAGCCACCAGGGAAATAATTGTCTTTCTAACAGTCTCTGTCTTCTCTCTATACAAATTTCCTTTCCCTGTGTCATGTAGTACTTGATCGATACTTTCATAGAGGCAAACATCATATATTTTGTGGCAGTGTAATATCTGTCTCTGCCTAGGTATCTCTGCCCTTGAAGAATGGATCAGCAACTTATGCTTTTTATCCCAACATGAAATTCTGGAGGGCATGTGTGTGTTCAGTCACTCAGTCATGTCCAGCTCTTTGCAACCCCATGGACTGTAGCCCACCAGGCTCCACTGTGGAATTCTCCATGCAAGAATACTGGAGTGGGTTGCCATGCCCTTCTCCAGGAGAGCTTCCTGACCCAGGGATCAAACCAATGTCTCCTGCATCTCCTGCATTGCAGGTGAATTCTTTACCACTGAACCAGCAGGGAAGCCTGAAGACACTTCTAAAAAACGTCTGTGAGGACTTCGTTGATGATCCTGTGGTTAAGACTCTGTGCTTCCACTGCAGGGGGTGCAGGTTTTTTTAATTTATTTATTTTTTAATTGAAAGATAATTGCTTTACAGAATTTTGTTGGTTTCTGTTTTACTTCCAACAATGTTGTCTTATCTAGTTCTGAAGCTTGCTCTGTCTCTTTAAATTGTGGTTTTTTTACCTTTTTGGTATGCCTTGCAATATTTTCTTAATAACCAGATGTATCATAATGGGTAAATGGAACTGTTACAAATAGACCTTTTGTAATGTGGTTGTGAGGTGCGTGAAGAGAAAAAGCCTCTATAGTCCTACAATCCAGGTCTCTGTCTTCTAAGGAGCCTGTGCCTCTGGACTGTGAACATCACAAGAACTTCTCAGTTTTCTCCTCTCCACCTTAGGTGACACAACAGCTAGAGATGGCTGAAATGGGGCGTTTCCCACCCCGTAGTCAGTTAGGCTCTGGCAGGCCTTGTTAAGAATAGAGTGCTTCGAAGTATTTCAAAACTACATGATACATATATGCAATGGTATTATTACTCAGCCATAAAAAAGGAACAAAACTGAGTCTTTTGTAGAGATGTGAATGGACCTACAGGCTGTAATATGGAGCAAAGTAAGTTGGAAAGAGAAAAAAATATCATATATTAACACATATATGTAGAATCTAGAAAAATGGTACAGATGAACCTATTTCCAGGGCAGAAATCAACACGCAAAGGCAGAGAACAGACATGTGGTCACAGGGTGGGAAGGAGAGGGTGCGATGAATTTGGAGATAAGACAACATAAATACACTACCGTGTGTAAAGTAGATAGCTAGTGGGAACTTGCTGTATATATAGAACAGGGAGCTCAGCTCAGTGCTCTGTGATGACCTAGATGGTGGGATGGGGAGGGGAGGTGGAAGGAAGGTCCCAGAGGGAGAGGATATATGTATACATATAGCTGATTCACTTTGTTGTACAGCAGAAACTAACACACCATTGTAAAGCAATTATACGCCAATTAAAAAACAAAAACAAAAAACTGTTTCTTTCCCTCCAACTGCCTGAAGCACCCAGTGATTTTTCTGTTATTTGCTGTGAGAATCTGGTTGAGCTCCCACAGGTAAATCACAAAACTGTGCTTCCCTGCTCCTCATGATGGGATCCCCTGGAGTTTTTAACTCTCAGAGGCGTCCGCACTGAGCCTCCAGCAATTCATGTTTACAGCACAGGTGCCTCGCCTTTAGCCGTGTCACTTGTGAGCCTCTGCTCTGGTGAACTGGATCATCTGTGTTCTCCTGTCTGTCTCTTCAATCTCGAGGATAATGGTTTGCCTTGTGTCCTCCCCTCTCTTGTGAATCCAAGAAGAGTTGTTGGTTTTTCTGTCTTCTCAGCTTTTACTTGCTAGGACAGAAAGGGAACTTCCAAACCCCTTACATGTGGAATCAGAAACTAGAATTCTGTCTATGAGCTTGCAGTTTGGGATTTCAGCCATTTCTTTAGATTATTGATGTCTTTGGGCCACAAATTCTGTTTTGTTCTCTTTCTTTTAAATTCCCTTTGTCTCCATGCCAAGTCTACAAAGTACAAGACAATTTAAGAAATATTTTTGCTTACAGACTGCTATTTGGTTGGTGCTGGCTTCCCTGGTGCTGACTCAGTTGGTAAAGAATCCACCTGCAATGCAGGAGACACTGGTTTAATTCCTGAGTTGGGAAGATCCACTGGAGAAGGGATAGGCAACCCACTCCAGTACTCTTGGGCTTCCCTTGTGGCTTAGCTGGTAAAGAATCTGCCTGCCATGTGGGAGACCTGGGTTTGATCCCTGGTTTGGGAAGATCCCCTGGAAAAGGGAAAGGCTACCCATTCCAGTATTCTGGCCTGAAGGATTGCATGTAAGTATACAGTCCATGGGGTCACAAAGAGTCAGATGTGACTGAGCAACTTTCATTTTCACTTTTTTCACTTCCATATGTCAGTTTATGTGTGTGTGTGCTCAGTCACTCAGTCATGTCTGACTCTTTGTGACCCCATGAACTGTAGCCTGCCAGGCTCCTCTGTCCATGGGATTCTTCAGGAAAGAATAATGGAGTGGGTTGCCATTTCCTCCTCTAGGGGATCTTCCTGACCGTGTCTCTTGAGTCTCCTGTGTTGGCAGGTGGATTCTTTACCACTGTACCACCTGGGAACCCTCTACACATACGGTATATAATTGAATCTTACAGAGAATCTTGCCCACTGCCACACAAGTAATAAATATTAAAAGCGTCATTAGTCTAAGAACTTCTATGCATATTATTAGCTTGAAGATTTACTAAGAAATTTGTTCTGTATGGTCTGCTGTTGTGCTTTTCATATGCCTCAGAGAAAAAGGTAGGAAATAGGAGATTTCATAGAAATATTTGATCCCTTTGGTTAATGTGTAATGCAAATTTGCAGGAGAAAATAAATGGGGACAAAATATTTCACTTTCAGATGAATCTCAGTTACTGCTGATAAGTTGTAAGAATTGCAACTTTATGAGATGTTGAAAAAAATAGTAGAGGGAAACAGAAAAATGAAATATAATTGACCCTTAAATAACATGGGTTTGAACTGTGCAGATCTAATTATACATGGATTTTTTTTTTCCCCAATGGATAAATTGGAAAACTTTTTGGGAATTGCAGCAATTTGAAAAATCTTACAAACTGCATAGCCTATAAATATAAAAAAATTAAATTATATGTGTCATGACTGCATAAAATATATGTAGATATACATAGAACCTACAAAATGTATTAGTGGACTATTTATGTTATTTATACAGCTTTCAGTCAATGGTAGGCTTTTAGCAAGTAAGTTCGGGGAAAGTAAAAAGTTATATGTGTATTTTTGACTACACCAGGGTCAGCACCCCTAACTCCAGCATTGTTCAAGGGTCAGCTATGATTGTATGTCAGGAGTATCATGAAAAGAACACTGTTATGAAAGTGAATGATCCTGGATATGGCTTTGTCATCCAATATCTAGACCTGGGGTCATGAACACCTTCCGAAATATCTCATAAATTTATCCTACTCACCAGGAAAACTGAAGAAAGTAAGCCAAATGAATTTGCAGTTAATCTAGATATATAATTCGGAGAAGGCAATGGCACCCCACTCCAGTACTCTTGCCTGGAAAATCCCATGGACGAAGGAGCCTGGAAGGCTGCAGTCCATGGGGTCGCTGAGGGTCGGACACGACTGAGCAACTTCACTTTCACTTTTCACTTTCATGCATTGGAGAAGGAAATGGCAACCCACTCCAGTGTTCTTGCCTGGAGAATCCCAGGGACGGGGGAGCCTGGTGGGCTACCATCTATGGGGTCACACAGAGTCGGACACAACTGAAGTGACTTAATAGTAGTAGTAGTAGTAGTAGATATATAATTACATTAGGTTCTAGTCTATTTTGTTCTAGTGTTCTCCATTATATTATAATGCTTTAGACAGGGAGCTTAGAAAACCCTGACTATATGTATTAAGCACTATGCAGATAAATTTTGAGAGACTAAAAGCAAAGGTAGCAATATTAACAACTGTTTCAAATACATTGAGGGGGCTAGAAAATAAGGACTTGTTTTTCTGATTCCTTTCAAACTCAAGAGGAATAAAGGAACTAGTTCCAATTAAAATATTTAAGGTTAGGCATCTAAGTGGAGAGAATGGATAAAAGGTAACTGTGCAGAAAGAACAAAAGCCCAAAAGAAGGAGAGGAAGTCTGGATTGAAGGAAAGTCAGTTTATTTCAGATTTGTCCAATACCTGTAGATGCAACGTATCTGTCCCCACCCTGGCTCTTCTGGATGAAAAAATGTCGCAGTATGAAAAGAGAGAGAAACCCCCTCACTCGTGGAGCTTTTGAAAAACAAAGATAAATAAAGGAGGTTAGATCCTCATCTGAGTCCGATTTTCTGCAAAGCTGACTACATCAAATGCTAATCCTTCAGGCCTTAGGGGGCTGCCCCACTCAGTCTATGACCCCTAATCCCCTCTTATAGGTCCCCTAGAGTAAGTGATACTGTGCTAAGTGCCCGGATGGGACCCTGGCCACATCTGGTCCCAAGACCCTCTGCTCTGCATTGAAACAGAAGGATGGATAAACAATTTGGACTTTGTCTTATTCTCTCTTTGAAGGATGCAACCTTATTACCCAAAGTGCTGAGCCCCTGACTCAATTAGTCCGCTAATGTGATTATATGCTAATCTGGGTTTTATTTTGCATCTGATTTTCATGTTATTTGCTTGATTTTAAAATAGAAGCCCTCCTGTGTGTGGTTCCCACTCCCTAATACAGTGCATGAATTCTTACTCCCTGCGTGAGTCAGGTGTTCTACGGTTCATTAGATAGATCTAATGTGAGAGCCTCTGTAAAGACATAGGTACAGCTCTCTTTTTCAACATTTTATAAATTCTCAAAATATTAACGGGTCAGTCCCTAACACAAATGTGTCCATTGAAAGATGAAATAAAAGTTTTAGCCACTTAAAAAAAATTTTCCAAAGAAATCAAGATACAGGATAATGAATTATGAGTGACTTTCATAGACTTTTTTAAAATTTTGCTTCTCAATTTTTAATAATTTTGGCTATAAAAGTAATAAACACAGCAAATATTTAATTATCACTTGCTTTACAATACAATATTTGCACAAAAGATCTTTGAGGAAGATACAATTATCATACTTGCTTTAAAAATAAGAAAACTGAGGGACAGAGTTTTGTACGCCCAATATCATAATACTAGTACAAGACAGAACTGGGATAAAGTATGCTTTTATTACTGGCTTAATTAAAGGTAAAAATAAGATATCTATATGCAAAGAATATTGTCACATTGCCTTATAGATGGATGAATATTGAAACCATCTTAAGTTCATATGGAATTTCAGGAAAGCCATATATTGTAGTGGGGCTCCACAAACTTATACTTTAAATTATAACATTTCAAGTTAGAACAATTATAATTGGGTCAAGGGACAAGGGTCTTCTCTTCCATGCTAATAGCATGAAAAAAAAACATTTTGCTTTTTAAAATTCACTGTATTTTTTAACTGGCTTGCTCAGTGTTCCCTTTGGAAAAGGAAATTAAGCTAAGCAATAAAGTAGAGTAGCAAAGAGATAAAAGAAAACACAGGAGATGATCTTTCTCAAGTTCATATTTATTCTCTCATAAGCTTGTATTTAATGAACATTATACACTAATTAACAATGGGCTCAGGGCAAAGGATATAGAGATTAGCGGAGGGGGAGTCCCTGAAATCAAAGAGATTTAGCACAGTAAAGATGATAAGAAAAATGAGTGAAAACAAGAACACAAATGTCTCTAATGCAAGGCAAAATAAAATAGATTTGCCTGGGAGAGTTGTATAGAGGAATAGAAGTTTAGGAGAGAAAAAAAGATCACATCTCTCTGAGATTCCTCTGAGGGTACACATCCTTAGGAAATGCCAGAAAGCTGTACTTTGAAAGATGGGTACAATTTTGGACTACAGAAATAAAGGAAGAATGACTATCTCTAAGGCTCTTTGGCAGAATTTTTGGATCCCAAGAGAATGAGATGTTTCCTGAAACCCAAAGGACAGGATATTCCATTGCCTAACACTTTACCATTTAGAAAAAGAGGGGAGAGGGGGAGAGGTGAGGCTCTAGGAGTCTTCGAGAGGAAAGAGTCAAAGCCATAAAGATTGGGTATGCCTGGGCTCTAGCCAAAAAATTAGGGTAAGAAAATCAAGGAAATCTTTCCTTACTCTGATCCTGTCCTGAAAAAAAGATGAAATCTAAAAATACTTTTATCCCTTTGAAAAAATAATTGGTATGAGTTCTGCTCTTCCCTCATTGTATTCAGTCAGGTTTTGCCCAGCCCCTAACGGCAGACCCTGCTTGCACAGATGGGGCCTTTCAACCTAGCCTGAGTTTCTATTCTCTGGCTAGCACCAGACTCCAGCCAACACAAAACTCCCCTCTAATTGTAATTGAATCCACACTTTTATAGTTCATTACCTCTCTGATAGATTAGATTAGATCAGGCTGAAGCTGTGGCCAGTTCAGACATTGCCCAGGTTGGAGCACAAAGAATGGAAAAGGGGAAAGGCTGAGACAGAAAGAAGGTACCTTGAGAAATGATCTATCTTTCCTCCCAGCCATTAACACATTTCTCTCCGCTCCAACCTTCCCCAGCTCATGACCCTGTCCAACATATACACACATTCACCCTTTAGGAATTAAATGTTGAGACTCTGTAAAATCAGAGCTGGAAGGAGATACATGGGACCTAAAGGTCATCTAGCCACAGCCATTTTGCTCTACAAATGAGGAAGCTGAAGCCCAGGTTGGGAAGGAAATTACTCAAGCCAAACAACAGAACCCAGGTGTAGTGGCCTTGGAAATGGGCTACTGGGATCTTCTGTAAAAGAGCCTATGGTAGTGGGCATCGCTGACCACCATGGATGCCATGTTACTTGTGTGGTGCTCCTAGTTAATGACTAAGCACAAGACAGGCCCCGCAGCATGCAGGGTTGCTCCAACAGGCCATCTGGGCTCAGAGATTCATGACTGACACAGCCAAAACTTTCTCATGATTACGCTGCACTCAGAGTCTCTTCCTGCACAACCCTGCTTCCTTCCCCTCTCCTGTCATAGGTATCAGACCTGCATTACAGTCTGAGGGATTTCTCTTCCTACATATGTTCCCTCCCCTTAATCTTTCAGAGGCATCTCTCTCTGCCCCCAACTCTCTTGCTTGTTTAATATAATATTGGCATCTGCTTTTGAAAGATTTCAAATGAACATGTGGTCTCTTGGCTTACAGTTGATTGATACTGTCTTCCCCACAGAAACATAATTATGTATTTACTCAGTGGCACTGTCATAAGAAATTTCCCCCTATCAACCTGTTTGAAAATAATCTTTTCTTATTTTATGGGTTCTTTCTTGGAGTAAAATTCTCTAGAGAGTCATGAGGGTCTTCAGTTTTTTCTCATTTTCCAGGGTCACATGAGGCATAACTGCACACAAGTCCCCCCTAGACACAGGTGGAAGGACAGTAATTGTTACACCCCTTCCACCACAGCCGCCTTAAATTATGCAAGAGCATTAATCAGAGATCTTATTGGGTTCTTTTCTGGGACTATTTCAGTCGGCCAATTCCATCCCTTTAAACTCCATATTAACACACTACCTTCCAAAGAGCACTGCCCTGATTGCAATTATTGGAGGGATTGGGCCAGAATTTAAAGAAAGGATTATTCCTGGACAAATTCTGATTAAAATGGGCTCCCTCAACCTCAGCTGAAAAGATTAATAACTGTCCAATCTCCTACAGCCAGCAAGTCTTCGTCAATAACTCCCAATCTCTCTACTGTGAGTTTATCTGCCGAGGATTAAACTGAAAGGCTGCTCCCAAAACCAGTATTAAAATTGCCACAAAATATAGCCCTCTGGTTCCTGACAGCTGTTGAGTTCAAAGTGAGGGAGCTAGAAATCTCTTTCCAGCTGGGTCTGGAGGGATGGGTGTGGGAGGAGAGGTAGGGAGGAGAGTAAAAGGGATGGTCTGAATTAGGTGTCTGGAGGGACAGAACTTGTCGTTACTTACTGGAAACAATCAGAAAGGTCAGAAAAACTCCATCTTCACATTGTTTTAAATGGAAAACATCCCAGCCTAGTGGAAAGAATAGGAACGTGCTTGCTCGATCACATCAGTCATGCCAGACTCTGCGACCCCATGGACTGTAGCCTGCCAGGTTCCTCTGTCCATGGGATTTCCCAGGAAAGAATACTGGAGAGAGTTGCCATGCCCTCCTCCAAGGGTCTTCCTGACACAGGGATCAAACCCGTGTCTTTTATGTCTCCTGCACTGGCAGGCAGGTTGTCATTATAGATTTATCTGAGTTCAAAGTCAAAATTGGCCACTTGTCACTTATGCCTAGTTTTTCATCCAAAAGGGAAATAATACCGACCATGTTACTTGTCTCACACTGAGAATAAAACATGATTCACTTGCTGTGTTTTAAGAACTGTAACCTGCTTGTGGGGAAAAATGAAATTTACCAATATCTGCTTTTCTGTCCTCACTTGGAACGTAAGGTGAAAGTGAGTGTAGAATAGCTTAGCATCCCTCACAGCTATGCATTGTTAGGAGACCAAGTTCAGGTCACTGGTGTATGTTCTCCAAAAGCAAGTTTGTGTCGAACTTTTCTTCTCTCTACACACACCCACTTCCCCATCGCCTATCCTTGCTTCTGGCTGGAATGTGACTATGATGGCAGGAGCCAGAGTAACCATCTTAGAGATGAATAAAAGCTGCACGTTTAGAGATTCACAGACATAGAGAACAGATTTGTGGTTGCCAAGGGGGAAGAGGGTGGGAGGGAGGGGGGATGGATCGAGAATTTGGGATTAGCAAGAGTACTGGAGTGGGTTGCCATATCCTTCTCCAGGGGATCTTCCCAACCCAGGAAGTGAACCCAGGTCTCCCACATCGCAGGCAGAGACTTTACCATCTCAGCCACCAGGGAAGCTTGGGATTAGCAGATGCAAACTATTAGATACATATATAACTGAATCACTTTGCTATATACTAGAAGCTAACACAATATTTTAAATCAACTACATTCAAGAAAATATTTTTTTTTTAAGTTGCTTTTTTGGATGGCAGAGAAAGGAGAGAAGGATCCTGAGTCCTTGAAACTGTATGGTTACATTACTAATCCTGGTCACATTTCCTAGACATTTTGTAAAGGAAAAATAATCTTCTATATTAAGTCACCAATATTTTGGACTTACTTGGTACAGCAAAAACTGATATCCTAACCACTATACTACTTTATAAATACAAATATTATTACTTTGTCATTACTATTCCAGTAGCTGCGTGTGAGCATGGGTATCTCAAAGCCCTCTGATCTACATGGACCTGAAGTAGAGTCCCAAGTTTTAGGCTCTAAGCTCAACATCTTCCATCAGCCAGAACTGTTTTCATTTTAATTCTAGTTTGATCCAAAGAAACCACTAACAGTATTATTTTGAAATGGCTCTGCATCCTAAGTATATTCACTTAGGTGAGGACTAAAGTGATGACTGCCAAATTCCTCCACTTCAGTCTTCCTCTTACTTAAGCTTTCCAGAGCTTCCTATTTTCACAAGTGGTTGAGCCCTTTAATTCACAAAATCCTCTTCTTTCTTCTCTCATTTAACCTCCTCCCTCTATCCTCCATTAGCAACAAGCCTTGCAAATATTTCTCCATTTTCTTCTCCCTCAATGCATTTTGTTTTAATCTGCTAAATGAATAGCCTAGGGTCTAAAACCCTAGAAAATATTTTTCAACTTTATCATCATTGTTGTTCTTACCAAAACTGCACATTCCAGAGTAGTCATGCCTACTAAATAAGAATTTAAGGTCTTAGCCCTAAATTCTGCATATTAGCAAGCTCTCCTACCCTTCCCTCCAACTCAATCACATACCAAGCAAATCTGATGTGTACTAAAATGTAAGCACTACTAAGATCTCTGAAAAATCTCCACAAAGCACTTCCCATTTTCCAGCATCTAAAAATAAATACTCTACTGAACAATCATAGGGGGAAACTGTTGCAGAATTATGGCAGGGAAGAGAATATGAGAAGAGAATACGAGAAAACAATACCAAGTGGAGAAGCAGGTTCGATTATGAACAAATTTGAAATTTTTGAGCTCATTGAGTCATATCTAATAACCCTTACAAACCTTACATAACTTTACTGACTCCTTTGGGAGATTAAACTTGTTCCTTTGCTGTAGCCATTAGAACTGACTGAGAACAACCGGTTACTCTTTGGGCCTTAAATGAGTGAAGAGTGGCTTTCAGGCCAGGGGTGCAATGGTCAGAGAGTAGGGATACCTCCTGGACCTGTCCTCAGAGGCAGATGCTATTTCCTCTGGAAGTATAGCACGTTTGCTGGCAAAGGAAATCTCCCTCCAGGGCAGGCAAGGAAGGACAATAGAGCCACGTCACCACCCACCATCTGTCGTGAAAACAGACACCAGCTGACAGAGAGGGAAGCTCAAAATCCTGCTCCCACCCCCACGCCATCGTCAGCAACCTCACTGCTTGACCTCCTAAAATGGGGGCTGGGAAAGACGAGGTAGGGATTAGCCTGCTGGGCCTGTAGGGATCAAGTTCGGGGTCACCCTGCCCAGATCACTGCAGTTCTCTCATCAGTCCCTTCAAATCATCAAATTGTCACTCTCCTCTGGGAGAGAAAGGGAAAAACCATGGCAGATAAGCAGAGATCAGTGTCCTAGAGCCCAGAAAAGCAGTCTTGTTTCTGTGTGGCCAGTCTGCCCTGTCTTTGGATATCCAAGGCCCCAGGGGGACACAGAGACATGGGAAAGGCAACCTTGGATAACTGACAACAAAAACAGCTTAACACTGTCAAAGCAGCAATCAGACAAAGAATGGAGGGGAGTATAAATAGAAGTCCCAGGGTAGAGGTGGCTTCATAGTGAGGGGGCATTCAGAGCTGCTCCTGAAGGGAAAGACTTGATTTTTCCATGAATATTTTATGCATTGTTGTGCAGTGACTAGAGCCAGGAGTCCTAGGTTCTGCTTTGACTTAGGTATGGCCAAAAGCGAGTTCCTTCTTTGTTAAAGAACTAGGTCTCCACTCTAATAAAGTTATGAGGTTGGACAAGGAAAACTCAAGGTGACTTCTCTGATTCATGAGTGACACAGGCAAAAGCTCAGGTAGAAATTTCCATAATGTAGAATATACAATTAAGGGCACTGAGATAGAGCCTCTGAGTTGCCAAATCTTAAGAAAACGGGATAATTTCAGTCCCCTCTTCCCAGGACAACAGTGCTGTGCCGTGCTTAAATCACTCAGTCGTGTCCAACTCTTTGAGACCCCATAGACTGCAGCCACCAGGCTCCTCTGTCCATGGGGATTCTCCAGGCAAGAATACTGGAGTGGGTTGTCATGCCTTCCTCCAGGGGATCTTCCCAACCCAGGGATTGAATCCAAGTCTCCCGCGTTGCAGGTGGATTCTTTACCAACTGAGCCACCAGGGAAGCATCTGTGCAACACTGTAATTTACAAAGCATTCTCTGATCCAATGAGATTAGATCCTGCACTGAGGTAGGAAATGGATGGGCTCCAGGATGGACATTTACAATCAGCCAGCCTCTTCTTTGCATTTCCTGAATCAAGAATAGGTTGGCTCCAGTTAAGGAATTTACAACCAGCCTTCTGTTTGCTCTCCAAAATGGAAGTAACAACAGAAACAGGGTAAATAGTCAGTCTTTGTCGATTGTAAACATCTCAAGGGAATAATGGCAAGGACAAAAAGAGGCAAAAACCTCTGTGAGTAAAGGATAAGGGAGACACTACACATGAGCAGAAAGACACTATGCATGTAACAGGAAAAAGAGTCCAGTAAATGTAGATAGACACGTGGGCGGACTCAGGGAGTCACTGAGTTGCACTCTCCTCCTGCATTGCAGGCATCTTCTTTACTATCAAAAGTCAGAGGATAATTCCAGGCTGTAATGAGTCCTGCTCCTTCCAGAAGCCTTCCCATCAAGATCCATCTTGGTTAAGTTGTGCGTACACACCCCAGGGGAGGCTTCTGAGATAAATTAAGGGGTGGGAGAGGGGACAAAGCAAGATGACTGGCCTAAGACCAAGACCAGGAAAAAAAAAAAATGAAGTTGCTTAGTCGTGTCCGACTCTTTGTGACCCCGTGGACTGTAGCCCACAACACTCATCTGTCCATGGGATTTTCCAGGCAAGAGTACTGGAGTGGGTTGCCATTTCCTTCTCCAGGAAAACTGCCCCCTTATAAAGGATTTAAACTTCCCAAAGGTGCTACTGTCTTTCTGAGCCCACCTGTGTGCCTTTCCACATGTACTTTTCTTTTCAATAACCTTTTTACTCTACTCTTTACCTTATGCCTCCTCGACTGAATTCATTATTGATTAGGCAGGCAAGGACTAGTAATCCCAGCCCTAATTGCTGGCCCCTGTGGTCCAGTGGTTAGGACTCCCATTCTGAGAGACAAAGACCTTGCTTCCAGCTACAGCTCACTGCTGCTTGTAGCAAGCTGCCATCTACTGCCACGTGCATCCGAAATCAGCACTAGACTTGTGAAGGAGCCGAAACAGTTATTGCTATTTTCCTCTGTCCTAATGAGCTCAGGTGGCCTCGATCCACAGCAGCTTGAAACGGGGCTTCAGTTCCTGGCCAGAGCTTGAGGTCAAGTCGTGGTAGTGAGAGCACCAAATCCTAGCCACGGGACAGCCACTTGTCAGTGACAAGGTCCTGGCCCTTCAGCTTTGCAAACAAAGAATTCCCACAAGACAGAAAGTAGTGAAACAAATAAAGTATTTATTAACAGGAAAAAAGAGTCCAGTACATGTAGATAGACACATGGGTGGACTCAGGGAGAGTCGCTGAGTTGCATTCTCCTCCTGCATTGCAGGCATCTTTACTGTCCGAGCCACCAAGGAAGCCCACACATGTATGGGGCATTTCTTCCAGATTTTTTTTGGCCCATCATTTTGATTTTCCTGGTTCAGAGTCTATATTTGATATATCTCAGGATCCTCCCAGGTGCACATGGGCATCTCTTAGCCAAGATGAATTCTACCGAAGAGGCTTATTGGTAGTGGCATCAGTTAGCATCACTCCCTTTTTCACTGCCAAGAAGCTTTGCTGTGCGTGAGTAGTGCATGTATGGTCCAGAAGGTCTTCTGACTTTGAGAATGAGAAATATGTGGTTTCTTATCATCTATCTGGGCAGGGCCCAGGATCCTCTCTCAATTGTCTTGCTATTGAATCTCCAACAGCTTTACCCTGCTGCTGCTGCTACTGCTAAGTCACTTCAGTCGTGTCTGACTCTGTGCAACCCCACAGACGGCAGCCTACCAGGCTCCTCTGTCCCTGGGATTCTCCAGGCAAGAACACTGGAGTGGGTTGCCATTTCCTTCTCCAATTCATGAGAGTGAAAAGTGAAAGTGAAGTCGCTCAGTCATGTCCAATTCTTCACGACCTCATGGACTGCAGCCCACCAGGCTCCTCCATCCATGGGATTTTCCAGGCAAGAGTACTGGAGTGGGGTGCCATTGCCTTCTCAAAAAAAAAAAAAAAATGAATTATGCAAGGTAACAAAAATGTACTGAGCTAATGCTATTATTAATTATCAGAATAAATTTGGAAAAATATGTCACCTTCCTGGGATTCAGCACTGTAATCTGTAAAATAAAGGAGTTTATAATTAGCTCCTGAGATTCCAAGAGAATTAGTATAAATACTCCCTTACTTGGTTCACCATCACTGTGAGTCATAGCAGCAGCAGATCACCAACTATCATCTGTTACACACATTAGTTAAATTAATTGCCATAATAGCCTTCTGAGAGAGGTAGTGATATTGTACCTGTTTTAAAAATGAGAAAATTGAGTCATGGAAATGTTATGTAACATGCTTAAGGTCCAAAAGGAAACAGTCAACGACAAATCTAGGATTCAGATCCAAGAGTTCTGATGCCAGAACCAATGACAGTGCTCCAAAGTTGATCTCACATAAATGAACATCCCTCTGCCCCCTAATTTTCTGGTTTTACTAGGTTTTCTGCAGGAATGTAATTGACCAAAAACATTCACAGTGAGTCTAGGATGGTCTACTTTGATGTATGTAGCATAAGATGTGCCTCATGGCTTCACCATAACAGCAGTCACACCTGATTTCACCTCCTCTATGACGTTCAGTCTTAAAGTCTGGTGTGGTCCTTTCTATTTGTCAGAGAACTTAGTTATCTGCTTCATGATTTTATGTGAGTCCTTGCCATGAAATGCATGCATATTCACACAAGCATGCGTGTGCACACATACACACACACATTTTAAAAGGGAAATACATTTTATAGAAGTGAATGTATTTCCCTTTTAAAATTAAAAGCTTCTGCACAACAAAGGAAACTATAAGCAGGGTGAAAAGACAGCCTTCAGAATGGGAGAAAATAATAGCAAATGAAGCAACTGACAAACAACTAATCTCAAAACTATACAAGCAACTCCTACAGCTCAATTCCAGAAAAATAAATGACCCAATCAAAAAATGGGCCAAAGAACTAAACAGACATTTCTCCAAAGAAGACATACAGATGGCTAACAAACACATGAAAAGATGCTCAACATCACTCATTATCAGAGAAATGCAAATCAAAACTACAATGAGGTACCATTCACACCAGTCAGAATGGCTGTGATCCAAAAGTCTACAAGCAATAAATGCTGGAGAGGGTGTGGAGAAAAGGGAACCCTCTTACACTGTTGGTGGGAATGCAAACTAGTACAGCCACTATGGAGAACAGTGTGGAGATTCCTTAAAAAACTGGAAATAAAACTGCCTTATGACCCAGCAATCCCACTGCTGGGCATACACACCGAGGAAACCAGAATTGAAAGAGACACGTGTACCCCAATGTTCATCACAGCACTGTTTATAATAGCCAGGACATGGAAGCAACCTAGATGTCCATCAGCAGATGAATGGATAAGAAAGCTGTGGCACATATACACAATGGAGTATTACTCAGCCGTTAAAAAGAATACATTTGAATCAGTTCTAATGAGGTGGATGAAACTGTAGCCTATTATACAGAGTGAAGCAAGCCAGAAAGAAAAACACCAATACAGTATGCTAACGCATATATATGGAATTTAGAAAGATAGTAACGATAACCCTGTATGTGAGACAGCAAAAGAGACACAGATGTATAGAACAGTCTGGACTCTGTGGGAGAGGGAGAGGAGGGGATGATTTGGAAGAATGGTATTGAAACATGTATAATATCATATAAGAAACAAATCGCCAGTCCAGGTTCAATGCAGGATACAGGATGCTTGGGGCTGGTGCACTGGGATGACCCAGAGGGATGGTACGGGGAGGGAGGTGGAAGGGGAGTTCAGGATCGGGAACACGTGTACACCCGTGGTGGATTCATGTTGATGTATGGCAAAACCAATACAATATTGTAAAGTAATTAGCCTCCAATTAAAATAAATAAATCTAAATTTTAAAAAAAAAGCAAAATAAAAAAAGTGAAGCATGTTGAAATTCCTAAATTAAAATATCTCATTCAAAATTTGAGAACCAAAGGTAAATGTGAGAGAAGACACCTAGCACACAGGCTCTGTTAGTAACTGTAGTGCATCCTTGCTGCCCACGATACTCAGAATCAGCAGGACCTGCATGGGAAGAGTCCTGGAACCTTCAGTCTGGACCCAGCTCTCCCACTCATAACGTCCGTGACCCTTAATTAATAAGCTCAACTCTCTGTGTCTTTTTCATCCCTAACGTATCCCCTGACCCTAAACCACTTGAGACACCCAATATATTCCCTCATGGGAACCCCTTGATGGAGATGGGAGGTGGGGTATTACGGCCTGGGGGAAGTTATTGTCATATCCGGCCTGTGACATATCAGATCTGTGGGGCAGTGGCTTGTCCATATGAGGAGAGAGATCCAGGACTGAACCCTTAGGCATGGTCAAGGAGAGCTAGAGACCAGGAAAAGATCACCAGGGGTCAGAGAGCCCAAAGTCTCCAGCCAAAGTTGAATTAGCAATCCTAAACTAGGTAAACTGACAGAAGTTAAAGGAAAATAATTATTTACAGTAGGTAAAGGGGAGAAGAGAAGAAAGATGATTATAAGTACTCATAAGACAAAAGGACTCCAAAAAACAAACAAAAGGAATCCTGAAACCATCATTAGAAACAGAGAAGTAATACAAAGTTTCCTTAAATACTAGACCATTATGTGTAAATTGCTTTTGATTTCACACACACACACACACACACACACACGTTATTGGATTATAAATTACATTGGATTGTTAAGTTTTTCTTTTTACATTGTACCTTTCTGTATTTGAACTGTTTACAATAAAGTGTAATGTCCTAGACCATAGAAGACCACACAGTTGTAAGAAAACTTTAAAATGATCTCAAATCATTACAGTATCAAAAAGAAAACAAAGTGCATGCTGTCGCTTCAGTCATGTCCAACTCTTTGCAACTGTATGGACTGTAGCCCTCCAGGCTCCTCTGTCCATCAGATTCTCCAGGCAAGAATACTGAAGTATTGCCATGCCCTCCTTCAGGGGATCTTCCCAACCCAGGGATTGAACCAACATCTCTTATGTCTCCTGTATTGGCAGGCAGATTCTTTACCACCAGTGCCATCTGGGAAACATAAAGATTGAACTGATATTCAAATGTCCAATGATTCGATCAAGATTATAGACCTAAAATGTATCATAACCAATATTAATTCTAAGGGTACAAACCTCAGTTCCACTTCTCCAGTTTTATAAAGAAATGATATAATGGTAAGAATCCTTTGAAAAATGTCAATTCAAAAGAAATACATATGTCATCTGGAATAAAGCATCTATAGTCAAGCTTGTTCAGAAAAGAATGAAGTAAAGTGAAGTGAAAGTCAGTTATATCCAACTCTTTGCGACCCCGTGAACTGTAGCCTGCCAGACTCCTCTGTCCATGGAATTCTCAGTTCCATGGACGGAGGAGAATACTGTCCTTGGGGCTAGAATACTAGGCTGAGTAGCCATTTCCTTCTCCAGGGGATCTTCCCAACCCAGGGATCAAACTCAGGTCTCCCGCATTACAGGCAGATTCTTTACTGTCTGAGCCACCAGGGAAGCCATAAATATAGACCAGGAAAGAGGAAGCTGAGAATGAAAGTTTGAGAAAGAATATAAATAGAGAAAGGTAAGCCACTGCTTGGTGAAGACATAGTAATATTGACAAGCATCAGAGAGAAAACAGAATGCCACTCCTGATGGCATGGAAAATATGGGAAAATAAAAATTTTGAAGGTAAAATTAAAGTTCATAATAGAAGAAAAGACTAAGAGAACACTGCTGCTGCTGCTAAGTCATTTCAGTCGTGTCCGACTCTGTGCAACCCCATAGACGGCAGCACACCAGGCTCCCCCATCCCTGGGATTCTCCAGGCAAGAACACTGGAGTGGGTTGCCATTTCCTTCTCCAAAGAGAGAACTAGCTTGTGTTAAATGAACTTGAGCCTCCAGACCTAGACAAATGGTCCCATTATGGAACCAAATAAAGTGTAAAATATGATTGGGGAACTGTTCTTTACCATATTTAAGGAACTTTGGCTATGAGATGATGTTACCACAGTCTTCATAAGAAGAAAAAATGTCTGCCATCCACAGCTCATGAACCTGCCTTTATTCTAGAATAATGTTGAAAAATGGACAGCACAGCTCACAGCTCCCTTTTTCTTTTACCCTGTCTGATTCAATATATTTCTTGGAGCAACAGCTGAAGAAACCATTATGCTGGATTCAAATAGGCAATAACCACTTTTTGTTTTACTAACCCACTTTTATTTCACTTCAAAGAGAATAAAATACAGCCAGGTTTCTGAGGACACTTTTCTTCCTAATAGAGAAGTCTACATAATTTAAATAGCAATGGGTCAAATTAACACAGCTTATTAAAATTTATGTATAAAAAATTCCTAAGTGAAAAAAATAATTCTTTTGATAAAATGAACAACTTACTATAGAAATAAATTGGGAGTTTGGGATTAACATAAACACATTACTGTATATAAAACATAAACAACAAGGCCTACTGTATAGCACAGGGAACTCTGTGTTCAACATCTTTTAATAACCTATAATGGAAAATAATCTGAAAAAGAATGTATATACATATATGTGTGTGTATATATGTATATGTATAACTATATCACTTTGAAACTAACACAACTCTATAAATCAACTATAACAAAAAATAAATGAACAATTTACTGTACTTTATAAACTATGAATTCATCACAAACTTTGGATGAATGTTACTTTGGCAGATATTGTTGGCTGCCTACTCAATCTTTACTCCCATTTCCCTGGTTCCCCATCATGTGAGTCGCCTCAAGGGACACAGAGGAAGAAATACAAGGGACTAGTCACTCTTCCAGCTCAGGATGAGTAAATCGTCCAGTTCAAGCCAATGAAACATAAAAGGAATTCTGCCCGGTAGATTCCTGGATAATTTTTTTTTAACTCATTAAAAGAGAAAAAGAAAAAGAAAGTAAAGAAGAGCATTGTACCCCACTGACACCCCACTGCCTTTTAGATTTTGGGTGCCAGCCACCATCTTATTAATAGCAGCAAAGTTTTGGTGAAGATGGACCATGTACCAGACATTTTCATTACTGGAGATTAGAGAAGGAGTAGGCCACAGGGATCATTAGTATCAAGGAAATGATCATTATTTGTGTATACCTAAAGCCTTATGGCACCCCACTCCAGTACTCTTGCTTGGAAAATCCCATGGAAGGAGGAGCCTGTTAGGCTGCAGTCCATGGGGTCGCTAGGAGTTGGACACGACTGGGCAACTTCACTTTCACTTTTCACTTTCATGCATTGGAGAAGGAAATGGCAACCCACTCCAGTGTTCTTGCCTGGAGAATCCCAGGGACGGGGGAGCCTGGTGGGCTGCCGTCTATGGGGTCGCACAGAGTCGGACACGACTGAAGTGACTTAGCATAAAGCCTTATAGTGTTCAGTAGATGGCTAAACATAAAAATAAAGAGCAAGTTTTGCATATGCTTCAGGGAAAAAGAATCACAACTTGTTGAGTCAGAAGTTTTCAAATCTGTCTGAAGAATAGAAGGTCTCTGTATTAAAGCACTTAGAAAAGGAGGATCTATACTGCCTTTGAGAGGACAAATGTAGCCTGTAACCCTTTCATAAGAAATTGGTTTTTCTAGTCCTTACTAAATGCTTCCCCAGAAGTTTCTCATTTATTTTTCCCCCAAAAAATGTAAATAGGAAGTAGTTTATGTCTTGTGAAATAAATGTGGACAGGATAGGAAGTCGTTTATGTCTTATAAAACAAACTCTATAAAAGCTCCACAAAGCAAATCAATAGCAAAGCTTTCTGGAGAGTAGTTCAGTCAACTGGCATGGTAATCTCTAGGGGTCACCCTCCACATTCTCTCCCTCTGCCTAGGCCATGGAAGGCAAGCCCCTCCTCTCTCCAGGGAATGAGTTTAGAAACTAGGAACATTGAGAAGAGGGCCTTTGGTGACGTGCTTCGGAGTATTCTTCCCGTGGCACACTCATTTATAGAGGATAATTTCCACTTTTTCTTTAATATTGTATTGATCTTAATATCCCTAAGTCTTCAGGAGATGGCTTTAGGAGAAAGATACTCAACAGTAGAAGAGATTGTGACACATGTGACACATATACATGCCCTTTGATATCAGTCTGGAGGAACAGCATTAGGTTGTATCCATGAGTCCATGAAATGAGAGATGCTGCATTGTAAAACTGGAATGAGCAGGGAAGAGAACATAATCCTGAGGAATAATATCTAGGAGGATGATTGAAGAAAGATGTGAAGTAATCTCCTCTGCCTTCATTCATATAAGTCTTAGAGGGAAAAAAGAAGCATTTTAGAGGGAAAAAATCTGGCACTTCAGTAATGCTATTGGTTTGATCAGCTCACACACTAAACTCTGCCATCCAGGACAGAAAAGAGGTAACTGTACCAGAAGAATCATGTACCGGGCAGTACTCAGGGCTAATAGTAGGATAGCTCATATCCATTGCTTATCTTTCAGAGTTATTATGAGGGTAAAATAAATAGAAAAAGAGAAATTATTGCATCACTGAAAAGTGTATTTGAGTGGAACTAAAAATTAACCCTACCATTCATTCAACAAAAATTATTGAGCAGCTAATAGATAGCAAATACTATAAAAGAGAATGGTAATATCATACACTGTTGTTAGTTGTTGCTTTATACTAATTAACATAGATCATAAGAAACCATCTCTTGTATGCTTAGAGATCAAAATGTAATATGAATATTATGGCTACAGGTGAGCAGGTTGTTTGGAAGCTGATAGGTGATTGGAAACAGTACCACCATCTTTTCTTTGAACCTCAGACATTTTCCCTGATCAACTAGCTGTCCATCCCAAATATAAAGATCATCCCTGACCACCTAGAAAAACATCCTTCCCCGTCTCTGGAAAAATTCACAATGATTATCAGACTACTCTTCTTTGGTTTGGAAGAACAGAGACTCAGTCCCCCACTGTCTCTATTTTCTAATATGAAAACCAAGGCATTGGGAAATGGTGTGTGTACAACCAACATCACCAATTGTTGACAACAGAATTTTTTTTAATTAGAAAGCTATGTCAGAGTAGTTACATATACACAGGTCTGTCTCATTTTAAGGAAGCCCAAAACATACAATTACTCTTGAGAAAAGAAAAAGAAGAGGAAAATAAGGAAGCCTGGCTTTAGAAGAGTCTGCATTTAAAAATTTTCCCAATATGTTAGTCACTCGAGTGACAAATTAACTGCCACTTATTAAAAACAGGTATTTGGTTTACAGAACTACAGTGAGCTGGTGCCTGAATAGGGAATATCTGTGAGGAGAGCCGTCCTTGGAGACAAGAAGCTCCTGGCTATAAAGAGGTTATGTGTCCTCTTGACCAGAATCACTAGCTTCCAGCTATTATCTATCTTTAAAAACCTATTCTCTAGCCCCAGGGATTCAACAAGTTGTCTATTTCTCAGCTCTGGGTACAATTCAAATGCAAAAGTGGAATCTGAAGATTTAATAGTGTAAGCCCCAAGTGAGGCAGCAGCCTTCCCCAGAGAACAAATTATTGAGGAATTACCCTATTAATTTGGAGAAGGCAATGGCACCCCACTCCAGTATTCTTGCCTGGAAAACCCCATGGACAGAGGAGCCTGGTGGGCTACAGTCCATGGAGTCACAAAGAGTCGGACACAACTGAGCAACTTCACTTTCACTTTTCATGCATCGGAGAAGGAAATGGCAACCCACTGCAGTGTTCTTGCCTGGAGAATCCCAGGGATGGGGGAGCCTGGTGGGCTGCTGTCTGTGGGGTCACACAGAGTCGGACATGACTGAATCGACTTAGCAGCAGCAGCAGCAGCAACCCTATTAACTGCATGGCTGCCTCCTTGAGCCAACATGAATATGAAGGTGAGACTAAGACCCCACAGTCCTCTCTGCTGGGAACTAGAGGGGAACCACCAAGCTTGATGTCTTATCTTCTTTATTTCCAGCAGAAACCTCCATTGCTCACATGCCCTATACCTTAAAGAATCAGCCAGGATGAAAGAGTGAGGCAAGGAGAAAGATGACTAGGTCTCCAGCCAAGACTCAGAGTTTACAGCTGAATTCTGACTAAAGAGCTTAACCACACACAGTGCCTTGAGGAGGCTTGGTGTTGTGTGTGCAAGCTTAGGAGTGTCTGACTCTTTGCTACCCTATAGACTATAGCCCACCAAGCTCCTCTGTCCATGAGACTTTTCAGGCAAGAATACTGGAGTGGGTTGCCATTCTCTTCTTCAGGGGATCTTCCTGACCCAGGGATCAAACCTGTGTCCCCTGCATCTCTTGAGCTACTGTGTCTTCCCAAGAAGGCTTGGGGTGAATAGCTTATAAGCCAGACCCATTCAAGGATTAAATCCATAATACTGAGTATTACTTTTGCCAAATAAGAAGGCCTATGAACTTTAAAGTGCAGGCCATAAATGGTGACATGAAGGTAGGACAAAATAAAGTTCACAGACTCTCTATTTAACCGAAAAACTCTCTTGCTGAGTATGAGCATCATTTATTATACTTGGCATTGGCATTGGTATCATTGGAGGTGAGGATTTCATAGTTATAAAGAGTTTAAATGAAGAAGTGGAAGAATTTGAAAACTGATCTTTCCATACATTTCTACTTTCTTAGATGTCTACTTAATACATGCCCACGTAAATAGTGGTTTCCTTTTCCTTTCTTGGAATTCAGGACTATAAATAGTGTTCCCTCTTACAATTTGGAAAATTCTTCCTAATATCTGAACCTCTCCATTCTCCCATTCAGTTTTTGTCCCTTGCATCTATGTTATCACTAGAACTTAACCATTAAATCAGTAAAAATTAATTGAATATTTAATGAACTTACATGTAATGAATTTTACATGTAATGTAAAATCGCAAAAACCAAGTCTTGGTTCTACCACCAATAGGCTATATACCTCTGGACAATAATAAGTGCAGAGTCTCAGTTCCCTAATCTGAAAAATGGGGATGATAATATCCTGGTAATCAGTATTGTGAGGCTCAAGCTAAATGAAGTTATGAGGGTAAGCTTCTTGAACAATAACTAGCACATAGTATTTCATTCCTAAGTGTCAATCACTGAACTAGGTTTATTGGATATACCCCAATACCACTGTCTACAGAGCTTTCCTGGTGGCTTAACAGGTAAAGAATCCTCCTGCAAAGAAGACACAAGAGACAAGGGTTCGATCCCTGGGTCAGGAAGATCCCCTGAAGCAGGAAAATGGCAACTCACTCCAGTATTCTTTCCTGGAAAAATCCATGAGAGAAGAGCCTGGAGGGCTACAGTCCATGGAGTTGCAACGAGTCAGACATGACTGACTAACAGCTCACTTCAGACTTCAGTTAATAGTAGCTAGGCTAATAGCACAGAGGAGATCTGACTGAGTACAGATATGCACAGGAGAGCAAGTAGCCCAGAGGACAGATCTGAAGTCTTCTCAGAGAAAAAACCAATCTGTTTTCTTTGGTGCAGCCTCTACCCAGCCACACCAACCATTCAGACTCTAACAGCTCCTGAGAAGGGGGGTTGGAGATGGTGGGAGGGGGCAGGGGACCTCCAGAAGAGGATGGGGGTGGTGACATCAGGCCGGCTGTCGAGTATTCCAGCACCTGCCAGGGATGCCCCAGGGACGCCAGGTCTGCCCTGCTGGGGCCCAGCTGCCACCCGGGCCCTCCTGACATTTGACAATGGGCGGTTGAGAGGTCAGGAGGGAATAGGGCAGGCATGACAATGAGATTCCGATGCTATAGAAAGAGGAACAATTGGGCCAGAGGGAGAGAGAAGCCAAGTGTTTGGGAGCTGTGCAGGATTGGGGGGTGGGGAGAGGGGAGACAAATGTGAGGATAAAATTAGAATGACTGGAATTTTATGGGGGTGTCAGAGAATGAGGAGGAGAGAGACTGTCCTTGATTATTCTGTTCAGAACAGAAAAGGTCAGCCTGTCCAGGGAACAGGTTCCCTTGCTCCTGACCTTGGGGTTGAACTGTCAGTAACACTGATCTGCTCTGCCACACGAGCTGGATCTTGTCTCCAGCTCAGTCATTTATTCTTCTGTCCACTCTATGAATATGTATTAAACCCTTGCCATATATCAAGCTCTTTGCAAGGTACTAGGGACAGAGATTTGTAATTTATCTTCCTACTATTGATGAACCAACAGTCTTCAGTGGAGATGGATTTAGGAGCACAGGAGCATAGCAGTTAGATACTCTGTAGAGGTGGGAAGAGGACATTCCTGGGGCATGAGCAGAAGAGCTATTAGCTCACAGAGCAGGGAAACCTCATCCAGCCTGGGAGATGACTGTGTGTCAGGAACAGGATCAAAAAAGGATAAGTGACATTCAAGTTGCATCTTGAGATATAAGTAGGAGTTTGGCAGCCTAAAGGCCAAGGGAAGGCAGGGGAGCTAGAAGATCATTCTACAGAAAAAGAATGAGTTAGTTAGGAATCATAGGAAAATACCTGCCAAAATAAGGCCTTGGAGTTTCCAGAGGCTTAGACTGATGCCAAGCGTAGGTTATTCAGGTGATTTCAAGGCTCAGATCAAAAATTCTAGTTTGAGATTTCTCTGGAGAGCTGTTACTTCCCTTGTGTTCACAAGAAACAGTATCCCCTTTGTCTTCTAATCTACTCATCTCTTTCTTGTGTACAAAGATACACTGTGGATGCTGGTAGAGGACTTCTTCAGCAATATATTTAGGAAAAAAGTGTTCCTTTGTCTCTATTCCTATTTGTTGATGAGAGAATAGACATCTACTGCAACAAACACTGATTTGGGTCTTTAGAGAAAACCAGTTAAACCTTGCATACATTGCAAATGATGAAAAGTGAAAGTCCCTCACTCGTGTCCAACTCTTTGTGATCCCATGGACTATACAGTCAACACAATTCTCCAGGGAATAATACTGGAGTGGGTAACCATTCCCTTCTCCAGGGAATCCTTCCAATCCAAACCCAGGTCTCCCACATTGCAGGTAGATTCTTTACCAGCTGAGCCACCAGGGAAGCCCAAAAATACTGGAGTGGGTAGCCTTTCCCTTCTCCAGAGGATATTTCCAACCCCGGAATTAGAGTCTCCTACGTTGCAGGCAACTTATTTACCAGCTGAGCTAAGAAGCCCCCCAGATTTAGGCTTAAGGGAAGGGAGAGATATGCTGTGGGTGAAAAGCAACTTGGTGGGGCTACCACTGACAATGAGGAAAAAAAACAGTGTTGCTGGAATGCAAAGAGCTGAAAAAGACACCATCTTTCCCTTCAATGCCTAAACTTTGGAGCTGTTTAGGGTCCAGAGATGAATATCACTTTCTTCTCAAATAAAGAATCTAAGTCAGCCACTGCCTAGAGTTTTGCTGTGATGAATTCTGAGGAAGGTCCAGGCTCAGTAGGAAACAGCCCTGCTTGATTAATGATGTCCATCCAGGCAGGAGGAAATGGTAGAAGTCAGTGCACCTATTTTTCATCCCCATGTGAAAACCCACAATTTTAGATGGAGAAAAATAATAACTGAAAGTGATAGAGATCTGTCTCTTTAGAAAGATAATATAAATTTTCCTATCCACTGTACAGCACCTAAGCATATGAGGCTATTTAAATTTAATTACACTTCAGTAAATTTAAAAATTTAGTACCAAGCTCAGTTCTGTGCTTTGGGGTGACCTAGATAGGTGGGAATGGCACCCCACTCCAGTACTCTTGCCTGGAAAATTCCATGGATGGAGAAGCCTGGTGGGCTACAGTCCATGGGGTCGATAAGGGTCGGACACGACTGAGCGACTTCACTTTCACTTTTCACTTTCATGCATCGGAGAAGGAAATAGCAACCTACTCCAGTGTTCTTGCCTGGAGAATCCCAGGGATGGGGGAGCCTAGTGGGCTGCCGTCTATGGGGTCACACAGAGTCGGACACGACTGAAGGGACTTAGCAGCAGCAGATAGGTGGGATGGGGTGGTGGGGGTGGGAAGGCAGTCTAAGAGGGAGGGGATATATATATACATATAACTGATTCACTTCACTGTATAGCAGAAACTAACACCAACTCATAAAGCAACAACATCCCCAGTAAAATAAATAAATAATATAGTTCCTTGGTTGCACTTGCCACATTTTAAGTGCTTGATATCATAGAACCTTTCCACCATTGCAGACAGTTCTACTGGACAGCACTGGCAGAGAGTGATGGATAAAAATGCAAGCTCGGGTGCCAAACTGTTTAGATTAAATCTCAGATCTGTCACTTGCTTGTTATGTGACACAGCGGAGCTGCTTTACCCCTCTGTGTGTCAGATTTTCATCTGTAAAATGCACTGCTAGCACCAATTCCAGAGTACCTTACTAAGAATCACATTATTTCATATATGTAAAAACTAAAAGACATTGCCTGGCACCTGGTTAGCACTCAATTAGTACTGGCTGTTATGATTATCTTCTGCCCATGTTTATGTAGCAATCTAGGAGCAGAAAGGGCTAGAAAGTTCTTGACCCCCAATCTAACGCTCTCCACTGAGCCTGCCCTCAACGCTGAGCATTATTTCACATTCAGAGCACCCTCTCCCTGCCACCCCAGGCCCCTTATTTCTGTGCAGTGGAATCTCCCATCCTGGGAACCCAGGGCATTGCACCTTGCTTGTCTCTCTCTCCCTTTTGCTTCGCCTGATGCCCGCTTTCCCTGGGAATCCACGCTGCTGAGAACAACTGCAGCTGCTATCCCTGCTTGCAGCTGCTGCTCAGAAACAGGGCAGCAGGGTTCAGTGGTGCTCCCTCTCAGGACTGCTTTTTTTTCCCACTTATCCTTGAAAATTCTGTTGGACTGTGCCAACTGTGGGCATGGTGTCAGCTGCCCCCTGTGTGTCCCTGATGCTTCTGCTTAGGGACCCTTTGTACTCGGGCTCCAGCTGAGTCACACACTCCAGACTGCAAGCCAGTAATTCCTTCTGATGGCTTCAGTCATTTTCCAATACTACTTGTACCCTCCACGGGTCCCTTTTTCTCATTTCTCTTCCTCTTCTCTGATCTCTCTTTCAATTGCATGCGTGCTATTGTTTCAGTCGTGATCAACTCTCTGCGACCCTGTGGTCTGTAGCCCTCCATGCTCCTCTGCCCATGGGATTTTCCAGGCAAGAACACTGGAGTGGGTTGCCCACTCCCTGCCCTCCTCCAGGGGATTTTCCCAACCTAGGAATCGAACCGGTATCTTATGTCTCCTGCGTTGACAGGTGGGTAATTTACCACTAGTGCCTCCTTAGAAGTCCCCCTCTCAATTAGCCCAATGGAGTTCTCATTCACATGGGAGGAAATGATGATGATGACAACGACAATGCCAAAGTACTACTTATTGATCACTAATAATGTGCAGGCCTCATAATACATGTATAGTAATCGTTATATTTAATGTCACAGAAATCCTATAAGATATTGTCATCATTTTGTTGATAAAGGTTTTAAAGTCCTAGGAATTCATAAATCACGTCCAAAGTCAATGACAATACATGGTAAACCAAGCATTCACATAGAGCTTGTGCAGATCACAAACCCAAAACAAATCAAGAGACCTCAATGGCTCTAGGAGCCAGAGAAATTGATCTGTCCACATCACTGGTAAAGCATTTTTTGTTTCCGGTACCTTTCGTTAAAGAATATATATCCAGTGACTAAATGAAACCCTTCATGT
Organism: Bos javanicus; assembly: GCF_032452875.1. NCBI lineage: Eukaryota > Metazoa > Chordata > Mammalia > Artiodactyla > Bovidae > Bos > Bos javanicus. Next base: position 60,354,578 of record NC_083872.1, read on the forward strand.
TAAGACGTAAGTCTTCTGGTGGATGGGGTGACTTGGGAGACCTATAGTCTTTGTTCTTCTCCAAAACAGTTTATGGTGGTGATATTTCTATTGCTCTGAAGACAGATAGCCAGTGATGATATTCGAGGAGGCTTGGTGGGAGCACACTGGTGCCCAGCCTTTTGTGTGGCAGTAACAAATATACGAGGCTCCTGCCTGAAACACAACAGAGGCAGCAGCTGCCTATTTCATAAAGTGTACCTACCTCTCCCCACTCCCATGGAGCCCCCAGGTCCTCTGAGACAATATCTAAAATATTTGAAATGTTGTCCCACTTGAAGAAGTTGTACCCATGCTCCTTTTATCTTGCCTTTATTCTGTTCTTTCAGTGCTCCTCTGTCTCCTTTCCTTGTCTCTCAGTCTCAGCCTTTACATCAGCCCTTTTTCTGTTCCTCTGGTTTTATTTGTTTCTAAAACTCTACTCCTTCGACAGATTCTATTTGTCTCTGTATTTAACTCTGTATTAGTTCACCCAGCCTGTATGGCTTTGTCTAAATAAATTTTTGATGGTCAACATTTCATTCTGTTGAGTAGCATAGTGGACATTGGGGAGACTCAAGAAACGCTCACTTACGGTCTTTTTCATTCATACATGTATTAGAGCAAAAATCGCTCTGACAAGTCATCACTCCCTTCTTATGAACTGAGTTGACTTGAACATTATCTGAACCTCCTTTCAGTCATCTGTAAAATGGAAAAAACTTTTTCCCAAAGTTGTATGAATTCATGGGAAGGTAAAATTAACTTTGCAATTCCCAGCACGTGTTCAAGTGCTCTGGAAAAAAAATTGCTCTGTCTTCCCCTTACTATGTGGAAAGGACTCCACTGGGAGCTGTTACTATAGAAAAAGGATAAAACAGCCTCTCTTCTCTAGCTTATAAAGAGTAGAGGAGACACAGATGGAAATAGTAACTAAACTTCTAGGATCAACTATTATGACTCCCTAAATTTCAAAATGAAGGAGGCAATAATATAAATAAAATAAACATATAAGTAAATGAATTTTTTTAAGTGATCATAATTATTCTATTATAGGATTACTCAGTAAAGACTTTAGTGAGGACAAATTTCAATTAGGCTTTGAAGGATAAATACAATTTCAGCAAGCGAAGACAGAGGAGACAGCCCTCCAGAGAAAGGCATTGCAAGGAACAAAGGCAAGGGAGCAATTTCACTTCATGTTGATTAGAGGAACTGTAACCTAGAGAAGCCATTCTAATGTACAGTGAAGTGAAAGTCGCTCAGTCGTGTCTGACTCTTTGCAACCCCATGGACTATGCAGTCCGTGGAATTCTCCAGGCCAGAATACTGGAGTGAGTAGCCTTTCCCTTCTCCAGGGGATCTTCCCAACCCAGGAATCGAACCTAGGTCTCCCACATTGCAAGTGGATTCTTTACCAGCTGAGCCACAAGGGAAGCCCATATATATATAATTAGTGATATATAAATGTAGACCAAGACCAATTATGATGATTGGATTTTAAATGTTATGCTGAAAAGTTTGGACTTCATTCCATAATAGTGGAAGAATCAGTGCAGGGTTTTGACCAAAAAAATGACGTGGTCCATGGCTTTGCTTTAAGATGGTCAATCAATCAGGATGGATTCATGAAGAAAGAAACATTGCATGCAAAAAGATGGGAAGTTTGAAAGAACACTATGACATTTGTCCAGACAGGGAGAATCTGAGGGCCTCATGCAGGGCAGTGATGGTATGCATGCCTAGGGGGAAGAGGAAGAAGAAAGAAGGGAGACCGTGAGCACGTGCACTGCTCCCTAGATCTCTGGATCTCTAACTGTCTCGATCGGCCTTCCCGGAGTTCTGACTCTCAGATTCTGTGTCTTTCCCTACCCATCTTTACTTCCTTTTCCTTATGGAAACCCAGACAGTGAGGGCCAATGCCCTTTCTCAGAGTATTTGCCAGTAGTGAGGGGAAGGTCAAGGTTCTTTCTTTCAGAGCTGCTGTTCAGGTGAGAAGACAGCTTGCCTGGGAGCTGCTTGGAGACAGGGAGACTTTAGAACCAACTTTCAAGCCTGGCCCATCCCAGAGCTTGTCTTCTCTTCTCCTCCAGTACTAAACAGTGCTGAATCCCCCTGGTCCTCCATCTGTCTGCATGTGTCCTAGATCTCCCTGGGCAGGGATTAGGTAATTGTGCCATTCCCATCAGCACGCCCAGGGGTCTGGCAGGAGGGAAGCTGCCGGCTGGCAGCAGTGGGCTGAGTAGGAGCCAGGGGAGCGTCTGCTCCAGGAGTCCCCTGAGCAGCTTGCGGCTGTGCCTGGCCCTCTGTGGGGCAGCCATGTGTCCGCCTGCCCTGGATCTGCCTCGGCTCAGAGGCCAGCTCTCAGAGGAGGAGACAGCACTTACCTTTATCTGGCTGCCTCTCCAGGTCCAGGCCAGTGAGGAACACAAGGCCCTCCCCAGGTTCCTTCCTGCCTCTGGCCTCCTTCTCCTCCTCTCTCCTCTAGCTCAGTTAGTAACATTATGATAATAAAGGAAAGAAATCAGGCTACAGACTTGCCAAAAATTAAACGATCCAAAAAGTGTTTCCATTTAACTTTAGGAGTACATTCAAATGTGTGTGTATATGTGTGTGTGCCCATTTTCAGTATGTACCAATATGTGTATGTTAAATATACATACCTTTGTAGGTGGGGATAAATTAGGAATTTGGGATTAACATGTATACACTGCTATACATAAAATCTGAGAAGGCAATGGCACCCCACTCCAGTGTTCTTGCCTGGAGAATCCCAGGGATGAGGGAGCCTGGTAGGAGGCCGTCTATGGGATCGCACAGAGTCGGACACAACTGAAGCAACTTAGCAGCAGCAGCAGCATATATAAAATAGATAAGCAGCAAGAACCTACTGTATAGCATAGGAAACTGTATTCAATATCTTCTAATCACTTATAATGGAAAAGAATATGTGTACATATATGTATATATATATATATATATAACTGAATCACTTTGCTATATACCTGAAACTAACACAACATTGTAAATCAACTATACTTCAATTAAAAAAATACATATATACATATATACACATACCTTCAAATATATACACACATATAAATCTTGGTATGCTTGTATAAATATAGATATATTAATATGTGCCTGTACCTACACCACACATACACACAACACACCAAAAACTAGGAATATAGTAACTGGCATGGAGAAACAAGCTTCATATGAAATATTTTTCATCTGTCACCTACAACCTGAATTATTCATATGGATAATAGAGAACATGTTATATTTGCAATCAAGTGAACAACATAATCAACATCTTCCTTATTGTTTCTCACTTAAGGGGAGGGGGAAGAGGAAGAGCACACTTCTAGTAATAACACGAGCCTTTTAGTTGCTAAACATGCTGCAGTGGTTGTCACTAGAGAATGAAGTTCATTGCCTAGAAAATTATGGTCTAAATTGAAAGGCACCCGGTTCCTTAGGATAACTGACTAGTAAGTATTAAACCATACCCAGCACACCCTTGATTTTAAGGTTTTGTGGTCCACTCTTTCTTCATGTATTAGCTTTTATTCAATCATCATTCACTCACTTTTTTTTCCAAAATATGTGTAATCTGTCAGAGAAAAGGGACATTTGCTGCTCATGAAAATATTAAGATGAGAGAAACTCCAAGTATATAATGGTACAACCATATGATCTTATAGATGAGAAAACAAAACTCAGTTTATGTAACTTGCCATGGTCTCATATCTATTAATACACTTCTACATAGGTTTTTATAATATCTGGAACCCTCCTTCAAATGGTTTATTTTGAAGCCTGGCTAATATTGAGAACTTAACTTTGTGAATTTTACCTGATTTAGATGCCCACTAAACAGCAATTTCCTCTTCCTTTCCTTGAGTCTTTTGCCATTATTTTCTAAAAATTTCTTCAGATCACATTTAGCAAGTTAATTCATTTACTTACACATATATGAGGTATTGACCAAACATTTTATTTTCTTGTCCATGATGACAGCCTTAATGAGATGCCTTTGATTTTATGATGAACTGCCTCCCTGGTTACTATGCATCTGAACCTGACCTTGGCCACAATTTGTTTTGCTTTATGTAATATTTACAGTAATTCATTTTAGCCATTTTAGCAGGGTGTGAAGCTTTGAAAGGGTTAATTAATTTAACCAAAGTTATTCAACCAGTAAGTTATACAGAATTGTTATAGTAATCCATTAACCTCATCCCAGAAAATGTTTTATTTAACCACAAATAAAGCAGACTTTACTCATCTGAAATAAGCAAACAAAACATTGTAACAGATAGCCTCTGACTTAACTTCTGATTAATTGCTTGACCCAGCTAATCAGTATATGTCTCTGAAAATCAGCCTTCTCCTCTGTAAAACAGTATCTATGATACTCGAACTTATTGCCTCACATTGCTGTCAATATTGAGTGATAACTAGATAGAATGCTTTATTAATTCATACTCTGTCAAACTATAAACTTACAAATCATGGTCATATATTCATTTGTCTGTTCCCAGCACTTGGCTTAGTGTCTGTCCCATAAGAAGTGTTCAGCAACTATTTGCAAAACTGAATTGAAAAGAAATATATGGTACTAAGTATTTGTGAAATAATAAGAGTTCTTTCCTACATAGTCTTAGGTCAGATGACAGCAAAAGCCACCACTAGGCTTCTTTGAGCCCCATGCCAGTTTCCAGGAAAAAAGAAAAACACAGCGCTTCCTATTTCCCAAATTCTGGAAATTTGCCATTGAGGATTCTGTTTATGGTAGGCTTCTCTGGTGGCTCAGAGGGTAAAGCATCTGCCTACAACGTGGGAGACCCAGATTCGATCCCTGGGTGGGGAAGATCCATTGGAGAAGGAAATGGCAACCCACTCCAGTACTCTTGCCTGGAAAATCCCATGGACTGAGAAGCCTGGTAGGCTACAGTCCATGGGGTCGCAAAGAGTCAGACACGACTGAGCGACTTCATTTCACTATGTAGAATAAGAAAATAGCATATTCCAACATACAGAGTACTAGTCAAAAGGCTTGGATTTTTATATCAGCCCTAGTAAATGATTAACTGTATAAATTCAAAGGATCTTAATGGCACCCCACTCCAGTACTCTTGCCTGAAAAATCCCAGGGACAGAAGAGCCTGGTGGGCTGCCGTCTATGGGGTCGCACAAAGTCGGACACGACTGAGGCGACTTAGCAGTAGCAGCAGTAAATGATTAACTGTATAATTAAATAATTATATTAATGATATATATAATGATTATATATATAATATATAATATATATAATGATATATATAATGATAAATAATGATATATAAAATGATTAACTATATAATTAAATAATTATAAAAAGTATAAATTCAAAGGATCTTCTCTGCTCTCTCATTCTCAGTTTCCTTATCTCTTCCCATACACTCCTAATAATAAAACTAACAATAATAGGGACTTCCCTGGTAGTCCAGTGGTTAAGATTTCACCTTCCAATGCAGCGGGTGAGGGTTTGATCCCTGGTCAGGGAACTAAGATCCTACATACCTCTTGGCCAGAAAACCAAAACATGAAACAGAAGCAACACTGTAACAAATTCAATAAAGACTTAAAAAAACAATAAAAATAGTAGATTACTTCCCTTGTGCCAGAACCTGAGATAATCACTTCATTGGCATTATCATCACTTCTAATTCACTTCGTATCAACTCTATGGATTTGGTGGAATTTTTGTGCCCTTTATGTCAAGAAGGAAACTGAGACATAGAGATGGTAAATAAATTGCTTCATTAGCTTTGAATTCAGCCAGTTAACTTCAAACCGAAGTCTGATTCAACTCTTAACCTAAACTCTATGTATACCCTAAGTAAGCCTGCTGTAATCACCATCAGCACTCCCCAGTAATATATTAGAGACAAAGAGAAAAGTCAATGTACGGTTAATCATAAAATGATGAATAGTAACATGGATGGTAATAAATGCCACTTCTTAAATACTATGCACTGTGGACATATTACCTCAATTAATTCCTCAGAATGACCCTGTGAGAAAGTCATGCTATTATTGCCATTAAATTTGAAGGAACTAAGGCTTTGCAGGGTTAATCAATTTAATAAAGGTTATTCAATGAGAAGGAAATGGCAACCCACTCCAGCATTCTTGCCTGGGGAATCCCATGGGCAGAGAAGCCTGGCGGGCTATGGTCCATGGGGTCGCAAAGAGTTGGTCATGACTGAGCAACTAACACACTGCATTCAACTAGAAAGCTAATAGCTAAAAGAGTACCTGTTAGATCTTGATGCCAACGCTTGCAATTAATGCATGAAGCTGTACACTGAAGATAGCTTTGTGCATTAATAGACAGAAGAAAATAATCTTGAAGATAGTCTGCTCCTATGTTGCAAACAATTTCATTATTTTAATACCTGTAATTTCTTGCTAAAACTTTTTTCTAAAATTTTAAAGGTATGTAAGCTGACCAGCCATGAAATGGATTTCAGCTGTCAGAAAGACGAAGAGTTTCAATAAACAAACCATTGATCTGTGAGCTAGCCTATATCTACATAGGCAGCATACAATTGAAAGTTGAGCATTTCTTGGTGGAAAGAGAGTCTTTCCTCAGGTTCTGTTTCAGAGCTTGGGTATGGGCCAGCCTGGGTCATAGATATAACAGGGTGCCATATGTCATACGGACAATTTGAGAAGTATCAAAAAAATCCCTCCTCTTCCACCAGCTCTAACCTTCTGCAAATATGACATCTTTATGTACCTACCAGCCAACCAGCCAAACAACCAAACCGTTTGGATAAATTATCTAGCTCAAATCCTGGCTCTACCATTCATTAGCAGTGTGAGCTTGAACAGGTTACTCTATGCCTTTGTTTACAATTTGTAAAATGATGGTGATAATAATGTCTCTGTTATAGGAATTGTTTTAGATTAAATGAATATTATACAAATCACCTAGAAAAATGACAGTACATATTAAGCATTCCTAACAGCTAGATGTGATTATCATTGATATCCGTCAATTTATTTGTATTCCTCTAGAATATTCTTTGCTAAATATTCTTTTAACAAGCAGCAAATGACAGACCATTTTATAAGACTATCTTGCACTAGTGTGTGGGTGCTCAGTCGCGACCGAGTCTTTGCAACCCCAACTGCCAGGCTCCTCTGTCCGTGGAATTTTCCAGTCAAGATCACTGGAGTGGATTGCCACTCCCTACTCCAGGGGATCTTCCCAACCCAGGGAATGAACCCATGTCTCTTGTATATTGGCAGTTGGATCCTTTACCACTACACAACTTGGGAAGCCCATCAAATGACATGTACATTATTATTCACTTAATATTGCAAAAGATTGGAAAAGTCCAAATTTTGTAACTTAATTTAATCGCATATTGCCATGAAATGTTAACCAGCTATAACAAGAAATTGAGATTTTTATGACATATGAAAGAAACGTGATATGCTACCAATAATAGAAAAAAAAGAAGAGGATAAATGAACTTAGTATTTGTACCTAATATCTGTTTACATATTCATAAAAGATCTCTGGTAACTAGTAAACTAAAAATTAAAAATTGATTTCTAGTTAGAGAGTGAGTACTGGACAGATGGAGATTGGGGGTGGGAGGATGACTTTCATTCTTTTTTGTTTCTTAAATATTTTAAACCATTTCTCTACCTTGATTAATCAATAATATTTTATTAAAGTTAATTTTTATCATCATCATTATTATTTCTTTGTCATCAGCAGTTATGCATGTAAGAAGGGACCCTGGAAAATTTTAACTGGAAAAATCTGAAAGAAAAAAATCTTGAGAAGAAGCTGTTAACAGGCAGTTGCCAAAAACATGCCTCATAATTTTTTGAAGAGTTGCTGGCCCAGCTAAATTTTGGATAATAGTTTATCTTCCTGTGGTCCACCTCTCTGTACATCATCTAAGTCATCTCTTTGATGGCTTAAAACGCTCAAAGCCATAGAGTTCTATAAATGGGGAGATTTTTTTTTTTCCTCAATTGCAGATAGTTGATTATGTGAGTGGCAGAGTGCATCTAGGCTTCTAACTACTTGGTTTAGACCTTTCAAATCTTCTGGAAAGATCAGTTGAAATATGGGATGTATAAATCCTCCAGACGGGCCAGCAGTCCTGCTGTTGCTCATAGGATTTAGAGCCCAAGAAAATTAATAGGTGAAAATACAGAAATCTTTGAAGACTGACAATGCAAACACAACACAATGTCTATTAAGACTCACAGCTTTATTTCTGCTAGAAAAAGAGGAAAAACATTTTTTTTTTTTACAAAATGTTTAAACAATTGTTTTGCATTATTGGATAAAGTCCCCAGAAGAAAAAGACCATCCAGGGTTGGAGAGTAGGTTCTTTCCAATTACACAGCATTTACAAATTTTATTCAATTATGAAATCTCTGAACAATCCCACACTGGTTCACAGATACCATAGTCCCTAAAAGCATAAACAATGAGCCAAAATGATTGGCTCATCTTAGAGTGAAGAAAAAAAATCTAAGAAATATTAACTTGCATAGCCATTCAAATTATTGCTGCTTTTTATAAAATTCTTATAGGTAACTTTGCACTAACTTTCTCCTTTGCCCTCACCCCAAAACTCAGGAATTCCTAGCAAAATTATGAGCTACTTTCCAAATGAAGTCTTGGGGAGGGTTTGCAAGCACATGTATACAACCTAAGGAATTTGCATGAAAATGAGAAATAAATTAAATAAATATCTAATAAATAACTCAGACAACATTCATTATCTACAAACTTAAATGCCACAAAATGCTAACTTCAAGGATAGCTTCCCCCACCCCCATAACTTCTCAGGAAGGTAAGAACCAGTATAGACTCAGAAAGCACCTAGGATGGCTTCATCAATCATTTTACTTGTCTATTCCCTCTAGGGCAAATCACGGTGAGGGGAGCCACTTTGGTGGCTGATGGGGTTTAGGATCTCTCTTCAAGGGTACTTTCAAGTAGATTTACAAATTAAGGGTGCAAAAAAAAGTAAGATTAGTGTTGCAAGCAAAATGGAAAGAAAATGACTTTGGCTATAAGGAGATAATAAGTTAAGGGTAAAAAAAAAAGTTGATACACAAATAGTTTGGCAGGTTTTAGGAGTTAGCTGAGCTGTAGAAAATCACATACTAATCTGCCTTATCAATTTTATTCATTGGCCCTATTTGTGTACCCTGCCTGCTTCCTAAACTTATCCTCTCTGGCAGGAGCAGGATATGATCCACTATCATGTAAACCATGTAGGCTTTTGGTTTGTTTTAAATAATTGTTCCGGCAGATTGAACAGGACAGTGAAACTTCTCAGATCACATTTCTCTGGGAAAAAATAAACTTAACAAAATGACTGCTAATATAAAGGAAAGAAGAGTTACATGAAGAAAATATAACATCCTGCAAATCAGGATAAATCTATGATGAAGACATAGATTGGTAAAAGCATTTGCTAACCTTGGATTTGATTTCTACATCCCTAAGTTTGGTCACTTGAAATGTTATCTACAATATGTAATAACATATTTTAAAAGTGAAGAAGAGGTAATGATTAGTGGGAAAGGAGATAAGGAATTATATATGTTGGAAAAATTCAAGTTTGGTCAATAAATTGACTGGTGCTTGTGCTTTGAGAAAATATGTGTGGGCAGATGTTAGTGGTTTTTAGCCATGCTTTCTTTAACCAAATGAAATTCATCTTGCCAAAGAAAACCTAGTGGTTTTCCTATGGACAGGTTAAGAGTCCCAAAATGATGGTTAGTTAGTATCCAATGGCCATTTTATTGCTCTTGAATGTGACCTGGGTTGTTTGCTGATTCCAATAGCAGTACCTGAGCTTCATCAGAATTTCCATGCCTCTCTGGTTATGAAGGTCATGAAATGATTCTCCAAGTCCTGTTGGCTTGGAAGAGTCTAAGGTTTCAGTGTCTTGCTTGCCCCACTTCGAGTACTGAGAAAAGTGCTTTTGAAATGTTATCAAGAATCAAGTTGGTATGAGATCTCTATTACGGTTCTCAAATTACTAAGGAAGATATGTTCAGCTTTCAGCCCAGTAAGAAATAGAGCTAATCTCTTAAAGAACATTATTCACAGTGACAATCAAGGTAGAATGTCAGCCTCTGGAAGCTATTTTTAGATGGATGCAAAGAAGTCCTTTCATCAAGTCTGAAGGACATGCACCTGGTGCTCCTTTGGCACTTCCATCCAATCATTCCACACATAGTGTCCATTTCCTATTACGCCTCAATCCTTCCACCGTTAAGAAGTTTGTAGGAATGACCCCCAAAGTCATAGAATTTCATAACTGTGAAGAACTTTAGAAATTATCTAAACTTAGAACAATTGCCTGATTTACCAGTAAGTAAACAGAGGCCAGAAATGAAAAACGAATTGGCATAGACCATCCAGTGAGTTTTGGCACCACTAGGATAAGACCCAGGGCTTCTGATCAATTTTCACATGATTGTAAACAATCAAATAATTTCTTGTGAGGACCCAAAATAAAGGAATCAATACAATATGAGAAATTGATGAGAAAGGAGGGTGACAGGTTAGGGAGACCCAAACAGCCTAGGACTATTGTGTTTGATATACATCTATAGGGTCCCATTAAGGTCACCGAATCCTCTGCTCAGTGACTTGAGCTATGGAAAATTTCTCCAGGCATCTTTCTCTGAAATGCTGGTCTGACTGCCCTAGTCAGTGAAGATTGTATTGAGTTGGGCCCCAATGCTGTGGTGGGGGTAAGAATCATAGGACATATCTATGGGAACATCATAGCGGGGGGTGCCAGCCTGAAAAGGAGTTGAATGCACATGCCCTGAGCTTAGACTTGCAGCAGGGTAATGTGGCATGAAACTGTAGGACTTATCCAGGTCAGGGGAGCCATCTTGCTTCAAGGAGAAGTTCCCACTGATGCTCAGGGGTGGAGTAAGTGGGCCCTCATAAGGTGGTGTACTGCAGTCAGGTGGGTGGCTCCCAAAAGATGACTCTCCCAAACTCTTGAATACTGGGGGTTTGAGATTAATAAGATGTGTTTCCATATGGCCATAAGGAGGGCTGGGGAGCCCGGGAGATTGATAGTTGAAGTTGTGGACAGAGATGGCAGAGTCACAGATCGATTTCTCCTCACGCTTTTCCAGGAGGACGGACTGAGAGCCCAATTGGAGGCACCCAGCCACCAGGTTGCTTGTAGGCTGAGAGAGCCCTTTACAGAGCATCTCCACAAAGCCCTTCCCTTCAGGTGTCTGTCCAGTTTCTAGGACCTCGGACAAAGCCCAAATATAGTTCCTGGCCAGTCTAAGAGTCTCTATCTTGGAGAGCTTTTGGGTCTTAGAGTAGCATGGCATGACCCTCCTCAGATTGTCCAGGGCATCATTCAGGCCGTGCATCCGGGTCCGTTCCCTAGCATTAGCCTTGACTCTTCGAGCCCTGAATCTCTCAAGGCGAGCTTTTGTCATCTTCTTTTTCTTGGGACCTCTTCTTTTAGGCTTCTCCCCATCTTCTTCCTCCTCTTCTTCCTCCTCAATACTGTCATGATCTTCAGCTAAGCTGCCAAGCATTCCATAAGCACCCAGTCTTCTCTCCTCCTCCTTTGCCTCATTCTGAGAGGCCAGACCTTTGTCCATCCAAGATGGTGCGTTGACCAACTCTGTCATCTCCTTGGGTTTCACATAAGCTTTTGCCATCTCCAGACTCTGGGAAGAAAAACAGCAATGGTTAGTGCCTGTGGACATTTGACTTGGTTTAAAGTTAAACTTTCTTTTTACATCTTAGATGTAAAGCACGGAATTTGTGTTGGAATTCAACTTATGATTATCTATCCCAAACCCTCAACTCTAAATAACAAATCTAAACTCAAGTAAATGCCCAGCACACTCATTGAACTGTAGTATTTATAAGAAAGTCAACTATAGAAAAAGGAAAATGACTTGATTATTCATTGCAGAGTCAACACCTAACTCTTTTTATTCTCCAGTTCTTCATCTCATGGATATTTTATTCCAAAATAGCTGATATACCACTCAAAACATGTTTTTCTTTCTTTGCAGAATCAGATCACAAAAGAAAATAGCTAAGGTGGGCATATAAATTATTGTCCAAATACAGAAACTTCTGAAAGGGAAAGAAGATGCTGAAGTAGTTATAATTAGATAATATGTAAACAATAATTGTAGTTGTTGCAAAATTTTAAAGCATATCAAGTGATAATATTAATAAATTGTTGTATATTTACATCACAAAATAAATGAGAAACTGTAGTGAGATCATTCAGAGTTTATGTTCTACAAAGGACTACTCAATCTCTATTTAGAGACATATCTCTTACATCTAACCCCAGCATCCCTTGTTTCCCACTGTCTCTGCTTGTACACCATATGATCATGAAATATTTCTCTCACCATGGCCAAAAGAGCACTTAGGTTTTTTGGTAAGCACCTTGTGGTCTGCCTAATGTTAGTGGTGTTAGAGGTATTAGTCACATGGTGTCTAGAAAGAATCAGGAAAACAGAGGAGGTTGCCATTGATTATCTTTCAAATCCACCCATATGTTAAAAGTGAGAACTCTTCATTGAACATGTATCTCACATCACCAGACAAGAAAATAGCAGCTGCTAGAATTACAAGCCAGAGTTCTACCAAACCTATTTAAGATTATCTTCATGCAACTATTATAATAAGATTTCATTAAAAATGAAAAATCTGGAACAGATTTTACACTTCACCAAACAGTGACTGCAAACATAGCAAAAGACTATTTCAGGCAAACATGCAAATAGTCTAACTATTTTAACTCACCTGCCTAACAGACACTGTTTAGTCAGAATTTTCTATGAAAAAATAGTAAAACTTATTTGAAAACCAAAAGAGACTAGTTGTTTAGTCAACATTTAGCATTCAATTCTGGAAGAGCCTGAATTGTTTTGAGATTTGTTGAGAGATTTGTAGGTATATAATTTACCAAATAAAAGTATCTGCTAAACTCCATTGGGCCATCCCAGTTCACCAGCTAGTTTTTGAGATGTTAAACCCTCCATCACCTTTGTATATCAGAAAGGGGAGAACATGATAAGTGTTTTTTGATGCTTGAGGCTTGAGCCTCAAATCAATGAATGCAGGAATTAGTATGTAGCTTTTAAAAGTATAAATATATGGTTTGATGGTTTCTGGTAATCTGAGCTTGTTTTCCTTGTAACCTCATTTACCTCCTATAAATAATTAATGCGACTGCATGGCAAAAACAGCCTAGGTTTCATGTTAATCAGCAAGGAAATCATGTCAGCTTGACTTACTCACTTAATAAGGCTTCCTGGGTAAGCAGCTTTATTGAAAACACACGTTCAAACCTATTGGTCAACTGGCTGCCCAGGCCAAATCAGAAAATCCCACTTTTAATATGGATGATGGAGCTTGTGTGCTGAGCTGCACTTCTAACGCAGGCAAATATCCAGAGGGAGGGTGAAAGACCTAATTAACTTTCTGTTAAAGTAACACAGACCTTCCAGAGGCAGGTGCACTCTGAGGCCAGAGAGGACGGAGTGGGCTTGGGAAACCAAATGTTCCACACATCACTGTAATACCGTTTGTGTAGTCTTAGAGCAAAATGTTGAGGAGTCTCTCCTTTCAGGAGACTCTGATGCTCATTTTATAGTTGAGGTCACTGCAGGTCAGGTAGATTAAGTAATGGGAATATGAAGACATAGAGCAGGTAGAGTAAGACATAGCACCAGTTCTTCTGATTCCAAATACTAGGTTTTATGCTTTTGTTCCTTTTTATTTTCATCACAGCTACCAGAAGAAACAAAGAGACTTTGACTTCAGGAGATGTGGGTCAGTAGAGCTAAGTCAATAGGAAATGATCCTCATCCAAAGGGAGGCTTATTTAAGAGTTCTCTGCTTTCTAAACTCTTATATTCCAGGATTCCTTCCTCTTCAAGCTAGATTCTTGTTGTTTTTCATTTATTCTCCCCTCCTTTTTTTAAAAAACTCTGTTTCCTTCTCCTTTGTGACTTTCTTCTCTTTCTCTCATCTCCTTTTCATTGTCATCATTAGCATTGGGTGGTACATACATGCATGAAGAGGATAGAAGGAAGATGCAGGAGAGTTTCCTCAATTGTCCTAAAACCAAATACTATCCTAGCCTCTGCATTTGAGTTTTTTTATCATTCCCACCTCTGGACACTAGCCAAGTGCTGTCTACCCTCACACCCATCACAACATGGGATTAGATCAGAACGGACTACATTTTGCCTTTAACATAATTGGATGGTTTCTGTAAGAGCTGCTTTCAAATCAGATTTACAGCAGGTATAAAGGAAAATAGCCAAAAGACTTTGACTAAAACAATTAAAAGGGCAACAAGTTTTCATCTTTGTTCTCTTACTGACCATAGAAAGGACATAGATAGCTCCAGTTTAACTTTCTCTATTCCCATAAATTCTGGTCCATAAGCTCTTAGAGAATTCCATGAATATATAGTGTGGTTTCAAAACATGGAAGCTGGAATAACACACATTCTAGTCCCAACTCTTTTAATTCCTGGTAATTGTTCCCAAACACAGTACATAAGCTCTCTGATCTTTCACTTCCTCTTTGATAAAGTGAGGATAAGATATATTCTATGTGGTTTTGCAAGACAAAAAATATGAGAAAGGATTTTGTAAACTTTTGATGATATAAAACATTGTCCATATATTTATTTGTTTTGTGTTTATTCTGGGGTTTTCTTATCAAATTCATTCACACATCTGCTTATTCAGAAATACAAATTATTCCTCATGGGTGAATAGTAAAAGGAAACTGTATTAATTACTGTGACCCTTATTATCTGGATGGAACCTCCTCTGATTGGCTCAGATCATCTGACAATTGCCTAATAACCTTCCCTTTTACCCAATATGGCTAGACAGCACAAACCCTGGAGTCAGATTGTGCATGCGTGCTCATTTACTCAGTCCCCTTTGACTCTTTGCATCCCCATGGACTATAGTATCTCCTGTGTCTCCTGCATTGGCAGGCAGAAGCTCTACCATTGAGCCACTACCTGAGTTCAGATTTCAGCTCAATTACTTACCAAATATGTGGTCTTAAGCACGTTTCATAATCTTTCTGTCCAGTCTTCTCTTTAAAATAGGAATAATCATAGGAATACCTCACTAATTTATTGTGAGCATAAATACATTTAAAGACTTCGAATAGTGCCAGATATTGTAAATGCCATGTGCTGCTGCTGCTGCTGCTAAGTCGCTTCAGTTGTGTCCGACTCTGTGCGACCCCATAGACGGCAGTCCACTAGGATCCCCCGTCCCTGGGATTCTCCAGGCAAGAACACTGGAGTGGGTTGCCATTTCCTTCTCCAATTCATGAAAGTGAAAAGTGAAAGTGAAGTCACTGAGTCATGTCCAGCTCTCAGCGACCCCATGGACTGCAGCCCACCAGGCTCCTCCATCCATGGGATTTTCCAGGCAAGAGTACTGGAGTGGGGTGCCATTGCCTTCTCCCAAATGCCATGTAGTTGTGAGGTATTTTGTTCCTAAAGTTCACCATGAATTTTTCTGGCCACATGGACAAAATAGGTGTAATTACAGTCTATGCTTAATGTTGATTTTATGCCAGCAAAAGCCAATGGCTCCATCTCAACACCAATTTCAAATACTGCCCTGATAAACCCTCTCCCCCAACCTCCTAATGAAATGAAATTTCAAAGCTCCTATTCTGTTACAAACGATGAGGGAACAGAACTCTATCCTTTGCCTCTGCTGTGTTGACTAAAACTCTTCTACCATGTTCCAGAAGGAAGTTAACCTCTTTTATCCTGTTTTATAATTCCAAGAGAGCAGTTGACTGGACTCCTCCTCAGTCACATGAATTTTCAGGGTCATAAAGTTTCTGGTGGAATAGAGACCACCCTTGGCACTTGGACATTTTTCCTTTGTCTCTGTTTAGACAATATTTGGGATAAGACTTTCCTACCAGAATCAAGGGCCAGACCACTGAGAAGAAAAATCAAGAGTCTCTTAAATAGAAATAAAAGCCAGGATTGCCCAAAGATACAGAAGAAAACCTTTCCTTTGACTTTTTCTACCTAAATATCTTTAATTCATCAGAAGGTCAGCAGGGGAAAAAAGATAAACATCCAGTTTTTTATCTGAGAGTTGAAAATGTGTGTGATGTGCTTCTGAGTTTCAATCAAGGAAACCAACTTGGCTGTGTCCAGAACAGGTAAGTAATTCTACCATGGTTCTCAGCCTGTTAATGAACCAGCTCCAAGGTATATCGAAAAAAGCATGAAATCGAAACTGTGTTCCATCACTCACTTATTATATGAGCACAAAAAATATTATAATTCTTTTACCCTTGGGGCAAAATGGACATAATATTTTTGTCTTTCATATCTCATTTAGAAGCTTTTATAAAAGCAAGTACTTTATAAAGTTATTATGCAAATGTAAAGATAAAAGCTGTATGGAAAAATCTATACCACTATTGCACAAAGTTCTGTAATACACAATTTTCAGGTTTTCCCAATTCCTAGAAAAGAAATTAGCTTTCAAAATTTACATGAAGCAGACTCAAATAAGACAAAAATCAATGAATACTGGCTTTGGAGGCACAATACAGGCTCCCCTGTATATCCAAATACATTCTGATCTTTTAAAGCTCATTTTATCTTTTAATCTTAGAATTTGGATTTCCTTATGCGTCTACACTTTATACAGAATTTTTCCCTTTCTTTAGGATTCTTCTGTGAAATTTCAAGTTTGGAAAATTCTCTCAAATTCAATTTTTTCCCTTTTTTTTTTCATTAAAAAAAAATCTGTTCTGTAAAACAAAAAGTTTTGCTTAGGCAATGATTATGATGACCTAATACTTTCATCCTTGGTGAAGGGAATGGCAACCCACTCTAGTATTCTTGCCTAGAAAATTCCATGGACAGAGCTGTCTGAAGGGCTACAGTCTATAGTATCCTAAAGAGTTGGACTGTAGGAGGAAATGGCAACCCACCCCAGTCTTCTTGCCTGGAGAATCCCATGGACAGAGGAGCCTGGCAGGCTACAGTCTATGGGGTCTCAAGAGTTGGACATGACTGAGCAAATAAGTACACACAATACTTGCATCACTGGGGCTGAGGTCTTTGGGCATTACTGTCATGTGGGACTGTCCTGGAATTCATCCTACACATTTACTATTTTTGAGTTGTAAAGAAGTTTCAGTTGATGAATAAGTGAGCAAGGAGTGCTTGCATGTGTGTCTGTAGTGATTAGGTAGTATATTTCCTCTCAAAAGCTGATTGTACTAACTTCACCTCCTGATCCTACGACTAAATCCTAACTACAAAAAGGACAGGGACTATTCAGTCCAGTTTCTTGCAAATGTAAGGATCAGAGAGACTAGACTGTCTTGCTTGGATTTACAGAGTCTTTGCACGGACAACAGAATGCAAACCAAGGTACTCATAAATCACGCTGCCTGGAAACAGCCAGTAGGCTGTTTTGCGCTCTTCCTATTCAACCTTTTGGGTTTCCCTGGTGGCTCAGATGGTAAAGAATCTGCCTGTAATGCAGGAGACCTGGGTTCAATCCCTGGGTCAGGAAGATTCTCTGGAGAAGGGAATGGCTACCCACGCCAGTCTTCTTGCCTGGAGAATTCCATGGACAGAGGATCCTGGCGGCCTACAGTCCATAGGGTTGCAAAAAGTCAGACACAACTGAGGGACTAATACTATTCAACCTTTACACACTTCCACTTTCCTTCTTGATTAATACTTGTACACACACACACACACACCCCTTATCCAGCATAGCTACATCATACTTAAGTTTTCATAGCCTCAGATCCTGATGGTGAACTTTGCCAACAGAAATTACTCAGTCCTTCAGTTTTCCCTCCTTGTTCTTCAGCATTTCATCTCTGGTCCCTCTGTCAAAATGAGGGAGGCATTTTACATATATTATTATTTTTTTGAATATATTTCTAGGGGTAAGTGAATGATAAAAGACAGAGGAGGCAAAACTATACATGGACAATCTTTCTTTTCTGATTGCCCATCTGAAAGAGCTGAGGAAGAGGAAATGTTTCCCCCCTGATGCCAACAGTCTAAGGACTTTTACCCAAGCAAAGGGGGGCCAATGGTGAAAATATATGCCTTTCTCTCCTTCCCGTTTCTATTTTCATCACTCCTACCCCATTCCCTTCACTCCTCGCATAGTAAAAAATGCTGTGAACTGAATGGTGGATTGGGTCAATTCTTTCAACATATTTGGTGACCCACCTCTTCTTTGGCCCTTTTCTTCTGCATCAATAAAATGGAAAAATAGGTTTGATAGGAATGGTGGATAATTTATAATCCCTATTTTATAAAAGTGATTGGCATATCTGAGTTTCACTTTGAGTGACAGATGCTTGGGAATTAGTGAAATTATTACAATTTTAATATCTGTCCAAAAGCGTTCTTTGCTTCTCCATTCAAGTTTCCTAAATCCTACTCCCTTCTTACTTAGCCCAGAAGAGACTTACCTCACCCTAATTGCTCCTCTAAGTCTACAGAAACTACCCACAGAAACTTCAGTAATCCCCGTACCACCCCATCGCTGGCTCACCTCTGTCAGTAGCAATCCCTGGAGTGAACTCTGTGAATCTGTGTCCCGGAGGAGACTTAGAGAAGCCAAGTCTCCCTGACCATCCAGAGCATAGGAGGAGGTGCTTTTAGCGATCCATGTTAAACCCGGCCACTGCCTCTTAGAATTGCCCCGGGTCTGGTTTCCCTGACTGCTATTCTACTCCTTCCTTGGAGTTCTATATGCTCCTTCAGGACTCCTTTAGGCTGATGCAGCTGATTTAGTCGGTCTTCAGTACCTCCTCCCCCTGGCTAGTTCCCTGGAGTGGAGCTTTCAGGACCACAGCCTCTGGGCAGCTCCTGCTCTCTGGCTGGAGCCTCAGAGTTGCAGCAGTTTTGATTGCTTTCCCAGCTGTCCAGGGAGGGGTGATGCTGCCGGCAATCTAACTCCTCCCCTTCCCCAGATGAAAGGCACGCCCTCTTCAAAGGGCTCCTCTGGTCAGGTCCAGCTGAGCCATGCATTTGTTTGTTTAAATGGGGATAGAGGTTAGTAGGAGGGGAATATGAGAGAAGAGCTGCTGAAGTTGAGAGGTAAAGAAAAAGAGGACTGGACATTTTTGTAGTTAAAAAGATAAGAAATGGGACTTGACCAAAGGGCAATACAGGGAAAGAGAATTGGTGGTAAACTTGGATAAAGGCAAATAAAATACATTGGCCCATGTCTGAAAAGTCAAAAAAAAAAAAAAAAAAACTGAGAAAGATGCATGCCCAGGGCACAGCATCAATGACTGTTATCTTACACATGTGGATTGGTGTCTTGGCTTTAAAACTTCCAAACTCTAAAAGGAGAAGAATTATCTTCCTCTCCCTTTTTTCAAACTTGTCAAACTTATTCCCATTTAAAACCTTTTCATTTTATTTAGTGAATATAGACAAAGCTATATCTATATTTACTATCCTGTTCTTTCAACTTTTCTATTTGTTTGAAATTTTAAAAACAAAAAGCAAATGAATTAAATATTTCATTCTGAGGACACTTAACTCCTCAAATTACAAAGGAGGATCCTGTATTGTAATGAATTTGGAAGGAAAGAAGGATCAAGTAATTCCTAAAATCCCTGTGGCATTTTGAAGTTAGATTAAATCACTAGAAGAGAAAAAAGAAAACTACATCTGAAAAGATTTAAAGAAAATACATGTATATGCTTTATGACAGAGAACTATCTGTGGACCAGACTACCAAGTCAAAGTGTGGAAACTTCATCGTAGAGATTGTCAAATTTGGAATACTATCTGGTGTAAAAAATTTACCAAGATCAAATAAATAATTGTGAGTTCCTTTTAAGGTATAAACAATTTTACAATCTTCTAGTCATTCTGAGGAGGAAACGGTTGCATGAACTTTAATAGTTTGACTTCATTTCTGGCATCAATTTTCACATCTGTAAAATGATCTAATCACTTAAGTGTTTTCTAGCAGTAGCAAGATAGGATTCTCAACCTCTTTTTGAAATGACTTGAAGGCAATTCTCCAGGCTTTTTGGAAATCACTTATATTACCAATGTAACAAGCACATGTTTGTGACAGAGATGAAGAGTTATGCCTTATTGTAAGGAAAAGTGCAAAAGTTTAAAAGAAAACATAAGTTTTACTGCCAATAAAGTTGAAAGAAATACCGTAGGTTTGAAATTGTTAAATTTTTTCTAATTCTAATATAGGTGTCACATGACTCTTGTCCTTCCCCAAAAGCTAGAAAATAGAAATTAATACTTTGTTTTATACAAAGTTGTTCATAGGAAAATTTCAACGCTCTTACTGATCTTTTTCACATCCCTATCCAGGAAATATCTGCTCAGTAAAATAAACTTCATTTTCAGAGTCATGAAATAACACATGCTAGGAATGGTGAGCTTCTAAAAACCGAATCAAAATCTACTCCTCAGCCAGAGGAAATTTATCCATGGAGGAATTTGTGTTTAAGAGTACAGCTGCAATGAGCACGTATAGGACGGATTGATCTCGTTTGTGTCTTCCGAGCCACCTCCTTGAATGTTTGAGAGCTGATGACACCAGTGGTGTTAGAATCCTGCCCCTGAAATGTTCAGAGGGCAGGGAGGAGATTAGCAGAAAGGTGAACATATTGAGACAAAGATGAGGGTGGGGACAGAACATTCTGTGGGGCTCCTTGCTTTAGCTGACAGATGTGAGGAACTGGACACAATAGGATTAGCGCTCAAAACACGCTTAATTGTGTGTTCGTGTGTGTGCCTGCGCGTGCAGCCTTCGTAGGGAGTCGAGGAGGGTACTGAGTTTTCTTTAAGAGCTGCCTTTTTCAGAGGGAAGGGTGGAATCTGTTTCACCAGGGTCCCCCTCATCACAGCTCTTGGACGGTTAGACACTTGGCTATTCAACTCAGAGGGAGCAGGAAGGCGGCGGTGGGGGCGGGGAGGGGGCGGGGTGGGGATGCAGTCGGGAGAGGCCAGGGGTAAGTGGCTGAATGCCGGGCAGTTGGACTCAGTCTCCTCCCCCAACACGGTTTCTGGGCCAGAGGGCCAATCCCCAGCCCTTCCTTCTTTCTCTGCTGCTTTTTGTAAAGCTCTGAGCTAACCTGTTAGAACCATCTGCTGGGCGGGGGAGAAAACGCAACCAGCGCTCAGTGGCCGGCCCACGGGCCTCGCGGCCAGGAGCCATTGAAACGGAGAGGAGGGAGGCAACAGGCAGATTTATGGGCAGCAATCTGTTACCAACCCCCGCCCCCAAGGCCCCTCTGCCAGGAGACAGCTTGATAATCCATCAAGCCCACTAATGAATTAATTAGTATTCCCAGTAATCCCGACCCCCAAAGGGAACTGGCCCGCGGGCCCCTAAGAGCCCTGGAAACTGCCTTCTTCGACCAGACACTGAAGACCAGGGACCAGTGCCTGACATCGGTCCCCAGGGTGCTGAGCTGCAAGCCGCAGAGCCTGTTGGGAAAGATCCCCAGATGTCTGCCTTCTCACCTTCCCTGGGGAGATGGCTGGCTTTTGCTGAATTAAAACCAAATGGAGTCCCAGAGCCATAAATTAGGGACTGTGGAGAGTACGACGATGAACTTCCAGAAAGTGAGAATTCCGGCTGCCCATATTCCGGGTAAAACTTGAGCAGTTACTAAAGATATTCTCCAAAGACTAGTACAGGGTTGAGGCGGGCCAGGGATGGGGGCAGAAGCTCAGCACTCCGGGCGGGAAATAATACAGGGTCAAAGATAATTATGAAACAGGTTGGAGCAAAATGACATGAATCCCTACTGAATAAGAAGACTGGAGTAACACAGAGGTGTCCAGTTGAGTTTCTGAACAGTCTGGAAACTGGGAGTTTCAATAATCCTCCCTTACAACTGCAAAGTCCTTTCTTTCACTCAGTGATGCAGTGGGGTGAGAAAAGCTTGGGAGTAAGGAAAGCTTTGATCTTAAACCTGTGTCTGCCCCTGATTGTGTGGCCA
Source organism: Bos javanicus (assembly GCF_032452875.1). Classification (NCBI taxonomy): domain Eukaryota; kingdom Metazoa; phylum Chordata; class Mammalia; order Artiodactyla; family Bovidae; genus Bos; species Bos javanicus. The sequence goes on from NC_083872.1 coordinate 60,376,695, forward strand.
TAATGAGTGATCTAAGGACTCAGGTCACCAGTCAATAACCAGGTTGGATTATGATCTCTTGGGTTCCTTCAGGCTCTACCATTCAGCAATGATGACATAGTTAAGTGTTACAGTGCCCCTTTGAGGGCGATTAACACTAGCCCATTCAAAAGCCTTCGGTCTGAGTTGCCAAGTTTGAATGGGTAGCAAATGAAGTTAGTGACAAAAAGGGATCTAGAAACTAGGTAATAGTCTTAGGTGTATCCTCTGCTTGGGAATCCCCAAATTCCTTGTCTCTTTGGGGAAGAACATTTGACTCAACCTTCTCTTGTGCCATTCACTCAAGGCCTGTACATGTGGGCATTCACTGGTCGTACAGAGTGACTCATTCCAGCTACAAAAAATACTACCACTTATTGAAATCTGTTGGGAAACGTCTGCACCTGTATTCTCTGCCTCCCGCATCATTTTCTCTACATCCTCACCAACATTTGTTATTTGTAGACTTTTTTGATAATTTCTTATTGTTGTTTTAATTTGCATTTCCCTAATAGTTAGTGATGTTGAACATCTTTTCACATACCTATTGGCCATCTGTATGTCTTCTTCAGAAAAATGTCTATTCACCTCCTCCCCCATTTCTTAATCTTTATTTATTTATTTTGTTGTTGTTGAGTTGTATAAGTTCTTGATATATTTTTGGATGTTAACCTCTTATCAGATATATCATTTACAATATCATCTCCCATTAGGTAGATTGTCTTTTTGCTTTGTTGATAGTTTCCTGTGCTGTGCAGAAGTGGTTTTTTGTTTGTTTATTTGAGTTAGTCCCATTTGTTTCCTTTTCCTTTCCCTTGCCTAAGGAGACATGAGTTAAGTTACTGCTAAGACCAATGTCAAAGAGCAGACTGTCTATGCTTCCTTCTAAGAGTTTACAGTGTTGGGTCTTATGTTCAAGTCTTTAGTCCATTCTGAGTTAATTTTTGTGTATGATGTGAGATATTGGTCTACTTTCTTTTTCTTTCTTTTCTTTTTTTTTTGCATGTCAGTTGAGTTTCAGTTGTTCAGTCGTGTCCAACTCTTTGTGACCCCATAGACTGCAGCACACAAGGCTTCCCTGTCCATCACCAGCTCCTGGAGCTTGCTCAAACTAATGTCAGTTGAGTCGGTGATGCCATCCAACCATCTCATCCTCTGTCATCCCCTTTTCCTCCTGCCTTCAATCTTTCCCAGCATTGGGGTCTTTTCCAGTGAGTCAGTTCTTCACATCAGGTGATCAAAGTATTGGAGTTTCAGCTTTAGCATCAGGCCTTCCAATGAATATTCAGGACTGATTTCCTTTAGGATTGACTGATTGGATCTCCTTGCTGTCCAAGGGACTCTCAAGACTATTCTCCAAAACCACAGTTCAAAAACATCAATTCCTCAGCACTCAGCTTTATTTATAGTCCAACTCTCACATCCATACATGACTACTGGAAAAACCATAGCTTTGACTAGACAGAGCTTTTTAGGCAAAATAATATCTCTGCTTTTTAATATGCTGTCTAGGTTGGTCATAACTTTCCTTCCAAGGAGTAAGCGTCTTTTAATTTCATGGCTGCAGTCACCATCTGCAGTGATTTTGGAGCCCAAGAAAATAAAGTCTGTCACGGTTTCCATTGTTTCCCAATGTTTTTCATGTGGCTGCTCATTTTTTCCAATACCACTTATTGAAGAGACTATCATTTCTCTATTTTATGTTTGTTGCTTCTTTGTCATAAATTAGCTGTCCATATATGTGTGGGTTTATTTCTGGGCTCTCAATTCTAAACTAAAATTTTTTAACCAACTTTCAATATCCAGAAAATCAAATTACATAAATATATATTTCAAACTTCCACTTCTTCATGTCTTTTATATATATATATATTCTACTTTTTATTTATTTTTATTCTTCTGTTATTTGGGGGGAGCTGTACCACATGGCTTGTGCTATTTTAATTTCTCATCTGGGGATTGAACCCAGGCCCTCAGTACTGAGAGGTCAGAGTCTTAACCATTGGACCACCAGGAAATCCCTCTCCATGTCTAACATAATTACGTATGCCCCATGGAAGCATGTATGGACCAAATGTGTTCATTGCAGTATTGTTTTTAATATAAAAAGTTTTTGAATATATTGCGTAACCAATGGGTTAGCCAAAGTGAAGTCACTCAGTCGTGTCTGACTCTTTGCGACCCTGTGGACTGTAGCCCAGCAGGCTCCTCTGTCCATGGGATTCTCCAGGGACTGGGGTGGGTTGCCATTTTCTTCTCCAGAGGATCTTCTCAACCCAGGGATCGAACCTGGGTCTCCCGCAGTGCAGGCAGATGCTTTAACCTCTGAGCTACCAGGGAAGACTATATATATATATATATATATATATATATATATATAATTTTACTTTTATTTATTTTTATTCTTCTATTATTTGGGGGGAGCTGTACCACATGGCTTGTGCTATTTTAATTTCTCAACTAGGGGTTAAACCCAGGCCCTCAGTACTAACATATTTATGTTAGTATGTCTAAACATAAATATGTCTAACATAATTATGTATGTGCCATGGAACCATGTATGGACCAGATGTGTTCATTGCAGTATTGTTTTTAATATAAAAATTTTTTGAATACATTGCATAACGAATGGGTTAGCCAAATAATAGAATACTTTCTGATTTGCATGAGTTGGTATATATATCCTTAAAAGAAATGTACTTTATGTATTAATATGCTGTGGGGGAAAATGTAAAATGATTTTTAGAAATACAGGTTCAACATGATACAGTTAACCTTTAATATTTACACACATACATTAAATAATAGATACACACACACAAACTGATAATAGTGAGTCTTCAGAATATCTCAGGACTGAGATATAAAGTAGATTTAGATCAGGCAGGTATTAAAAAGAGATTGTTTATATGACAAGTATCAAGTATTCATATATAAGTTTTGAAAGTAAAATTGATGATAAAACATGCTGTCCTTAAAATCTCATTCCTTACTAATAGCCAAACTTATTTTTCTGAAGGATCTTATAGCTCCTTCCAACCCCAAACTCTGGAGTATATGGTGATATGACTCCTCTATGAAAAGATTGCTTTACTAGCTCCCATTAAGTCTACCCTCATACACTCAGCCCCAGGAGCATTTGCCTGATCTTAGTAGCAAACTTTGGGTTGAATTTTAAGAGGCTTCTATCAAGCTCTGAGAAATATCTGGTAGGGATAGTGGAGGTTTCCTAAGCATCCAGCCTTAATTTATACTATTGGAAGAAAATTAGGGTAATGAGATGAATAACACCAAGTCTCCTGGGAGGACCAAGCAAAGCATTGCCCTTGGCAGTCTCAGATCACAGCCAAAGCTCAATTACTCTAAGTGGACCCTGCACCATTACAGAGACTGTTCCCTTGCAGCCATAGGAGCTTTCAGTGGTCTGCTCCACAAGGCCAGTTGCTCCAATCATGTCACCTCTCCTAAGCATTCATTGATTGAGTGAGGCAGAAGTCAATGAGAAGAAACTAATTATTAACTGTATTAATTACAGCTAGGCCCTACAGAACATTTAACATCTGTTAGAGACTAAGTGCTTTGCATGTATTATTTTTATCATCATAACAGCCTTATGATGTAAGTATTACTATTATTATCATAATCATTATTGTTACTATTATGTCTGTTTTACAAATAAATTGATCAAATACAGAAAGGTTAAAGCAATTGCCCAAGGTCACATGGGAAGTGTTGGTGTACTAAATGATGATCCTGGGATTTGGATACAAATAGCCCACTACCCCATATTGCCTTCCTAAAGCAGACAACTGGTAGTTAACTGTACAACCAGAATCTATCCACTGGATGCTCTGGGGTGGAGATGGGGCAGGGGGTGGGGGATGCAGCAGGGACGGGAACAACACAAAGTAAAATGATAAACAGTGGCCCTTCTGCTACCACAGCCTGAAGCACCTGGCAGGTTGGCATTCTCATCTGGTTCCCCATTGTTCAGAAAATGTTCAGAAGAATCATGTTTTGCCCACAATACAGTTACCTGAGATTCAATTTCAGGAGACTTTTTACCACTACAACTGATGATGCAATGTGAGGAGGTGGTCTCATTGTGGTCCCTAGAATAGCTCCTGTAGCACATGAGATACTCTCCTCTCATGTGGCCTCTCCTGAGCCCCACTCTCTCTCAGACCTCATGCTCTCAGAGAGTATTTGATGAATACAGAGCAGAGAGAATAACCTCTCTTATGAAAATAAAACATAAAACCTCTGGGCCAACCAGAGTATTGCAAGACCATTGTGGGTGCTACCTACAGCAGCAGGCTGTGTACTCACCAGCATGGAATTCATCTTCCAAATGGGGTTTTCTCCCACTAATCTAAAGGGAAAATAACAAAATAATACAAGAAACAATCACATAGCCCAGCTCCCAAACTCTGACATTCTACTTCTACAATAAACAATTTTCAACCACAAAGGTCTGGTTGAACCTCTCAGACATTCTCCCCTTCCTCCTGCTCTTCTATTCTCTCATCAAGGAAGACCTTTATTTCTTGACACCTCAATTCCTGGTATGAGCTAGGAAGACAGGGAATCAGGCAACAGAGAAGGAAAAAGTGCTCTGGCCCTTTGGGGTTCAAAGGTGAGTATTTTAAGATTCCATAATTACAGTATGGGGAAAAGGTAGGGATCAAGGAGGAAACTGATATTTGCAAGGTATTTGCACCATACAGTCACATTAATCGTCTGCATACATTATCTCCATTAGAAATACAGCCAAGTTTCCTGAATGTCCACATCGAATTCAGTTTTACCTGGGTTACTTCATTTAATTGCCACTATTCTTTAATGTAGGAGCTATTGTTATCACTTTTTTAACAAAGAAGGAAAACAAGGTCCCTTAATTCATGCCTTCAATAAATATTTGACTGCTTCTTACTTGCAACAGACCCTGGGGATATATCAGCAAACAAAACAGAAAGAACAAGGAAGTTGCCCAAGGTCACACAGCTAGGAAATGAATGCTGTACTTTGAAAGTCTGCTTACTCTTATGTTGCTTTTGTTTATTTATATTATAATTTTATCCTTTTAATACATACACATTAGGAGGATAGATTTAAATGAAAATTAAATAGGTTAATACTTCACCTCCTCCTCCCTGGGTCAGGAAAAGCCTCTGCAGAAGGAAATGGCAACCCTCTCCAGTATTCTTGCCTGGAGAATCCCATGGACAGAGGAACCTGGCGGGCTACAGTCCATGGACTTGCAAAGAATCAGACACCACTTAGCATCTAAACCACTCACCTCCTCTTAATTGGCCAAGCTCCTTCATCCATGGGATTTTCCAGGCAAGAATACTGGACTGGGTTGCCATTTCATTCTCCGGGGGATCTTCCTGACTCAGGAATCAAACCCGGGTCTTCTGCATTACAGGCAGACTCTTTACCATCTGAGCCACCAGGGAATCCCCTAAGGAGTCATACTGTTACATAAAGGGAAGTAGTTATCAGAAAGAGATTCTCTGTGACAAGTTGAATAGTTTTTGTATCCTACCCCTGTGCTCTAGTCGCTCAGTCATGTCTGACTCTGCGACCCCATGAATGGTAGACTGTCAGGCTCCTCTGTCCATGGGATTTTCCAGGCAAGAATACTGGAGTGGGTTGTCATTTCCTACTCCAGGTGATCATCCTGACAAGGGATTAAACCCACATCTCTTGCATCTCCTGCATCCATAGGCAGATTCTTTACCATTGCACCACCTGGGGAGATTTGCCCTCCCTTCAACCACACACACACACACACACACACACACACACACACACTCACACACACACATTCACATAGAGTCAATACACAGCTATAGGGTTACCTGCCAATTTATTCCTATCCAGAGTGACTAAGCTCTAGTTTTCTTAGTACAGTGGCAGTTCACACCTGATGTAGAACACCTAATGCCTGTTAATTATTTTTAAAGCCCTTTCCACTTTTAAAACTATCCCAGCTTTAATGTACATTGTTCGATCACCCTACTTACACTCTACATTGAAGCTTCAAACTTTCTCATTCCCAATTAGGACCTTAGCTCTCTCTGTTCATTTTACTTTCCTCCACCATTAAAGGGGTAAAGCCTCCCACACCCTCCCTAAGCTCAAAAGGATCATAATGAGGGGAGTTGGAGGGGTGTGGAGATATTGGAAGGTGAGGGCTTTATAAATGAACTGTGACAAGTGAATGGAGAAAGTGAGAAAAGAGAGGTTAAAAAGCAAAGACAAAGGCAAAACCTTTCTCTACCCCATCCAATAACCCCTGTGAAAAAATATTCCCACATGCAGCTCAGCCTCCTGATAGCCAGCCCCCACCCCTCCCACCTTCACCCAGATGAATCTAGGAGTTAGAAGCCCAAATCCAGCTTTAAGGGTGGGAGCTGTTTATTCCCCTAGGCTAGAAGGGATTTAACGTCTTTAAAGGCTAAATTAAGGCTCTGAATATTTTCTGTGGGTACCAGCTGAGGCCAGGCTAAAACCACTCTGCTCTCCTCTAGGAACCTCCCACAATAATTCATGGGAAGGGTTGCCACCTATTATTAAAGAAGCTGATGGAGTCTTTCTCTAGATATTGTTTCCCACCCAACAACCTACCCCAGGCAGTTACCTATTTATTGGTGGTATTGAAGATTTAGTCTTACCTAATTTTTTTTTCCTTGTGAGTTATCCATTTTACTTTCTTTAACAGCTATTGAATTAACTAATTTTTAAAACCTTTTTATTTTGTATTGGGGTATAGCTGATTAACAAACAATTTTGTGATAGTTTCAGGTAAACAGCATAGGTACTCAGCCATATATACATGAACACATGTATACATTCTCCCCACAAACTTCCCTCCCATCCGGACTGCCATATAACATTGAGCAGAGTCCCCTGTGCTATACAGTAAGTTGGTTACAAATTTTTAAATAAAGCAATGTGTACATGTCCATCCCAACTCTCTAACTATCCCTTTCCCCCACATCCCACATTTGAGAATAATTGGAATACTCATCCAAGTTCCCCAAGGTCTGGGGATATTATGAAAGTGTGACCCTCCCTGTATCTTTCCCTTTACTCCCCAGCTCTTCTGGAAAAACACTAGCCTCCCAAGATGTGGCTTCCTTTTCCTTTTTCTCTGCCTAACTAACTCTGCACTCTCTTCTTCAGGCTCTGAGGGGGTCTCCATCCCACTCTCTCAGTCACCTCTCTACTGTGTGTGCGCCCTTTTCCCCCTCCCATCTTTTCCCTTCTTTAGTGCACATGTTCCTCAATTTGATTTACTTCTGTACATTGTGTAGCTTTGCAACGGTTGGTCCTTAGAGAGCCCTCAAAGAGAGCGCTCCATCTGTCAGCCTCTCACTATCCCCTCCCTGGCCTCCAGCCATCACTCCCCTCCCCCTTCCCAGGGGCAATTTCTATGGGAGCTGTGGAAGATGTAGGCAAACTTCCCGTCCTCCACCTCTTCCCACTTCAGCCCTCACTTGAGAGTTTTCTTTTACCTGATTTTCCCCCACTCTCACTCAGTCTGACTCCTACCATTCTCTCAAGGAAAGCCTTTGAAGTCACAGAAATCAATGAGAAAGTGTAGTCCAGTGAAGTCACCTTTGCGCCCTCTCTCCTACTAGGATGCCTGATGCTGTATAATTAAGACTTGCTGATCTAACACTACATTGGGTTATCCATTGATTCAGGCTTAGGCACTTGGACAGTAGGGAGAAATGGTGCGGAAAATCCCAAACTAGAGATAATTCAAAATTATATCTCATTCAACAAATCCTTGTTCAAATCCTGGAAGGTGCTGGAGACACAAATGTGAATAAAATTGGAACACTCCAGGGATTCATAGTCCAAGGGAGGCTATTCACACATATGAATAACTTTAATCAAGGAAAAGGCCCTAGGATTCTAGAAGGTGTCTGTGGCTCAGGGAATGCTTCCAGTAGGAGGTAGAATTTGAGCTGTGCCTTGAGACAGACAGACAGACACAGCTTCTGTGTGTATTCCTATTAATGCAGCAGCAAATGGAAACTGGGCATTTGTGTGCATTTTTCTATAAATAATGTGCATTTTTCCCATAATCTTTATTTTATACTATGTATGAGTAACTGTGTATAATAATAAACTCCTCAAGGGGGTATATTTTTTAAGGTGACACCCTTAGATGTTTTGTTTTGTTTGTGACTGCTGAGGAAAATCAGCAGATTTACTTATTTTATCATTTTTGACTAGGATTGATAATTCAATTAACTTGTTTCTGGGAAATGTGTTGCATGATTGTACTAGCTTTTGAGGTTCTGACAGTTTTGAACCATAGAGAATAAATAACAAGTTCATATATACAGAGCGCTTTAGATATCTGCCTAATTTTTTCCTCCCTTGGGCAGAAAAATCTAAATTATTTTGTGCATGTTAAAAAAAAGATAAAACATCCATAGGGAGAGTGAACTTGAATGAGGTTATCCATTGAAATGGCTTGATGACGTGATGGGAGCTTATCTGAAAACAACCAAAACAAAACCAAAAGTCACTTGTGTGTTAAGATGAGACTACAATTCTTTGCTAGCATAGTTTCACCTCAAATCATCTAAACAAAACAACCTCAAATCAGAAGTATCCTTGTGTATAAGTAAATTCACCCCTGTGCTGTTTATTTAAGTTAAATTAGGAAATAACTCAATTGGGCTCAGCAGAATAATTAATTCAATTTAGGTAAATTTGTGAAATAAAACTTTGCAGCTTTTACCCTGTGTTTACCACAGATTTTGAAGACATCTAAAAATGGCAGAAAGTAAATAAAGAGCACGTGTGTGTGTGTGTGTGTGTTTTCAGTTGCTCAGTTGTGTCTGACTCTTTGTTACCCCTTGAACTGTAGCTTGCCATGCTCCTCTGTCCATCAAAATTTTCAAGCAAGAATACTGGAGTGGGTTGCCATTTTCCTCCTCCAGGGGATCATCTCTACCCCGGGATCCATCCTGAGGCAAAGGAAAATTTTGTACACAATGTGACCTCAGTTGTCTGCAATGTGTGCTAAGAACTGACAATTTTCTACCCCCATACAACTTACTGTATACATTAACCTGACTTCCCTATTCAAGAAGCTCTTGCCCAGGAGAAAAATTATTTCAAATGCTTTACTGTTTATTTTAGGAATTTTGCTGAATGAAAGGAGGAAAAAAGTTTAAATGAATATTGAATGATAGTACCAAGTGACTCCTTACCATCTAAGACTCTTCAAAATTCTCACTTCGTAATCCTTGCCTTTCTCTCTTTCTTAATCCTAAACTGTTATATCATTATCTTTATCCTGTTATCTTCACATCTCACACTGAAACACTTTTCTTAAACTACACCTTCACATTATAAATATCTGAACCCCCTCCCAGTCCCTCTAAAAAAAAAAAAAAGCAAAACACACCTAAGATTCTGACAACACAATGATCTCCCTTGCCATGGAAAGCAAATAAATATAAATAGCTTATTTTGGTAGAATTTTGGAAGAATCCAGCATTTTCAAATATTCAAAGGAAAAAAAGTAGGAAAGAAACACAACAGACTTGGGTTATTCCTCAGGCAGTAAGATATGTTTGATTTTTTTTTTAATAGTAAAATGTTGTTTTACCAGTTTAAAATAAGTTGTTAGTCAAATGTGTAAGAGTCTCTTCAGGTTTCTTGAGATACATTTCACATCACTAGGACACAGAATTTATAATCTCTCTGAAAGCAATCCAACATGGTGATTCAAAATACAGACTTTGAAATCCCAATATTTTCTAACTTCCTTCTAAAACTTACCTTTCTGAGTCTATACTAACTCTACTGATACTAATTTTCTGCATCTAACTCTTTATGATTATATTCTAAAGCCATCTTTGCCGTAAATGTTCATGCCCAAGTATGTATCTTCAGTCCAGACCACCCCCTGGATGCCAGACCCATATATTCGACAGCCAACTTGATTATCACCAAGTTATGAGTCAGAGACATCTCAAGTTAAACTTGTCTAAAGCTGAATCCTTATCTCTCCAAATCGTATCCTCCTCCAGGCTTCTACCTCTCAGTTACCACTGACAAAATCCCGCTCTCTAGGGGCTCTGGCCAAAGAGCTTGAGATCATTCCTGTGCACTCTCTTTCCCTTACTCTTCCAACCAGTCAACAAACTTTGGCTGGTCCAAACTTCCAAGTATATTCAGAACCCCACCAGTTCTGCTATGACCCTGGTCTGAGTCATCATCATTTTTACCTGGGTGATTGTCATAGTCTCCTGACTGGTCCTCTCCTTTACATCCCTAATACAAGTCTGTTCTCAGCCCAGCATTGAAGTGAGAACTATTGCCACTGTTTGCTCAAAAGCTTTTAACAGCTTCACACTTTCCTCACAAAGTCCTTCCAGTGACTTAGACATCTTTCCTTCTTCTGAGTGGACCTTGGGTCCTCTTTACCTTGCACACTCTCCTCCAGGATCCCTGGCCTCTTTGCATGTCTCAAATACCCTGATCTTCTCATGCTCCCTCCTTTGTCTCCTACAACCATTAAGTGAGTGAAGTTGCTCAGTCGTGTCTGACTCTGCGATCCCATGGACTGTAGTCTACCAGGCTTCTCTGTCCATGGGATTTTCCAGGCAAGAGTACTGGAGGGGGTTGCCATTTCCTTCTCCAGGGGATCTTCCTGACCCAGGGATCGAACCCAGGTCTCCTGCATTGCAGGCAGACGCTTTAGCCTCTGAGCCACCAGGGAAGCCCATTTACTCATATCCAAATTATATTCAGATTAGATTATTTTGCCTCCCAACAAATAATTTCTATTCTCTGTTAAAAACCCATTCATTTTTCTAGTGCATGCCACCTTTTTAATGAGCCTATCCTTCCAGTCATTTTTTTACCTCTACCGTAGCAGTACTATTATGTGCTAAATGATCACAATTTGTTCTGTTTGTTCATGTCTCCTACAGAATGAGTGCTCTCCTCATGTCAAAACTTATCTTCTTTTCAATGTCATTTCTGTAGCACAAAATGTACTATATTTATTACACGTGTTGAACCGAGCTGTGAGAGTTGATCTCAAGAATCCCACATCAGGGACTTGCCTGGAGGTCCAGTGGTTAAGAATTCACTTGCAATGCAGGAGACATAGGTTTGATCCCTAGTTGGGAAACTAAGAAGTCACATGCTATGAAGCAATTAAACCCACTCGCCACAACTATAGAGCCTGCATGCCACAACTAGAGAGTCTGTGCGCTGCAACAAAAGAGAGTCCCACATCACTGGCAGGATGACCTGGCCATCATTACATAAACTTTTTCTGAGCACCTAGTGCCCAGACAGTTTTGGGCACTAGAAATCTAGTGGAGAATTGGGTTGACAAGTTTCTTGTCAACTTTCTTTCAATAATATATGATATTATTGTTTACATTAAAATGAGAAAAATTATTTAAACACTAGAAAATTTAATTTCACAAGTGTTCTCAGGAATAATCTCCTGACATTTAAACTCAGGATATTCGATCTTGGTTTCAACCTGTCCTATTTTCCCTCTGCTGTCACAGAAATTCTATTTTTGTCTTTCAGTGAGAAGTTCTTATTGAAAATTCTTTACTCAAAACAAATATCTTTGTTCCAGGCCTCAAGGAGCTTATGCCTTTAAAATGCTTATAACACTGTATAAGTAATTGAATTAAATGTGTTGTAAAATGTCCATGTGCATGGCAAGAGTAAAGACTAACATGAGATGTTAAATGTTTGTTTTGAATGCAAAAAGGGAAAAGAAAAATGGGTCAAAATAGGGAAGAGGTGGTGAAGTAGGTCCTTCCCTCTCTGTCTTTTCTAGAAGCATTCAATCCAGTTCCCTTGGCTTATCCAGGATATTTTCCTCTCTTAGGAACCAAATTAGCCCAAGATCTAGGTATCTTTCTGGTATGTTTTCCTCTCTTAGGAACCAAATTAGTCCAAGATCTAGGTATCTCGCTAGGTATCTCTCTAGGTATCTCTCTGTATGCTCCATAACAAAAGTATGTGTGTCTGTTTGTCTTTGTGTGTGTGTGTGTATAAGAGATAGGGACAGAGACAGAAAGAGAGAATGTGTGTTTACAGAAGGACTTCGGCCTGAAAGAGTTCCTATTCCTATTCATGGAGCTTATAGGGAGTGAAACTCTTAAAGAAATGGGAATGCCAGACCATCTTACCTGTCTCCTGAGAAACCTATATGCAAGTGAAGAAGCAACAGTTAGAAACCTCCTGTGTGGAACAACTAACTGGTTCAGGATTGAGAAAGTACAATGAGGCTATTTGTTGTCACCCTATTTATTTAACTTTTACCCTGAACACATCATGAGAAATGCCAGGCTGGAAGAGTTTACAAGCTGGAACCAAGATTGGCGGGAGAAACATCAGCAACCTCAGATATGCAGATGATACCACTCTAAAGGCAGAAAGTGAAGAGAAACTAAAGAACCTCTTGATGGGGGTAAAGGAGGAAACTGAAAAAGCCAAACTAAGATCATGGCATCCAGCCCCATCACTTCATGGCAAATAGAAGGGGAAAAGGTGGAAGCAGTGACAGATTTCCTCTTCTTGGGCTCTAAATTCACTCTGAATGGTGATTGCAGCCATGAAATTAGAAGACCATTGCTTCTTGGGAGAAAAGCTATGACAAACCTAGACAGAGTGTTGAAAAGCAGAGACATCATTTTACCAACAAAGGTCTGTGTAGTCAATGCTATGATCTTTCTAGTAGTCATGTATGGTTGTGAGAGCTGAAGGCTGGCTGCTGAAAAATTTATGCTTTAAAACTGTGGTGCTGCAGAAGACTCCTGAGAGTCCCTTAGACAGCAAGGAGATCAAACTAGTCAGTCTTAAAGGAAATCAACCGTGAATACTCATTGGAAGGACTGATGCTGAAGTATAAGCTCCAATATTTAGCCTTCTGATGTGAAGAACTGACTCCATGGAAAAGACTCTGATGCTGGGAAAGATTGAGGGCAAAAGTAGAAATGGGCATCAGAAGATGAGATGGTTGGATGGCATCACTGATGCAATGGACATGAACTTGGGCAAACACCTGGAGATGGTGAGGGACAGAGAGGCCTGGCGTGCTGCAGTTCATGGGGTCATGAAGAGTCGGACACGAATGGGTGACTGAACCACAACAACAATATAGGGAGTGAGGACAGAAGCTCCTTAAAGAACAGGAATACCTTAAATTTATAAAAGAAAAGCAGAACTTCAGTAAAGTAGATTCACTCATTAATATGTATCATGCTAAATTATTAGCAGTCCCTCCTTTTCATTCTCAAAAGTGCCTCAATTTGGAAAATACACATAAGATTATCCTACTTTTCATGAAGTTTTAGAGGAATAGTAGAAGAACAGAAAGAGGCAATATTTGTTTCTAACTTAATGTTAGTCACTCAGTTGTGTCTGATTCTTTACAACTCCATGGACTGTAGCCCGTTAGGCTCCTCTGTTCATGGAATTCTCCAGGCAAGAATACTAGAGTGGATTGCCATCCCCTTCTCCAGGGCACCTTCCCAACCCAAGGACTGAACCTGGGTCTCATGCATTGCAGGCAGCTTCTTTACCATCTGATCCCCCAGGGAAGCCCAATATTTGTTTTGCTTTCCTAGCAGCCTCAATTTAATAGGAGAAATAACCAAACAAACATAGGCAAAACAGCGTGTCCACAGTTCAAATAAGAAAAAAAAAAGTACACAGGCTGGAAGGTAAATGATTTGGGTTTCAGTTCTGAATTTGTCAATAATTCACTTCATTACTTCTAGCAAATTATAACACCTCTGTGAACTCTGTGATCACTACTCTCCCATTTCAGATTTAACTTCCTAAGATCACAGTGAGATGACACTGAATAAAAACAAATATCATATGATATCACATATATGCAGAATTTAAAAATATGATACAATGATTTTTAACAATTTAAAAAAGAGAAACAGATTCATAGACGTAGAGAACAAATTTATGGTTACCAAAGGGGAAAGAGAGGTAGGAAAGGGATAAATTAAGAGCTTGGGATTAAGATATACACACTACTATATATATAAAAAAATAAGCAACAAGAGCCTACTGTATAGCACAAGGAACTATATTTAATATCTTGTGATAACCTATAATGGAAAAGAATCTGAAAAAGAATATATATGTGTGTGTGTATATATGTATATATGCATTAACTGAATCACTTTGCTGTACACAAAAACATTGTAACTCTTCAATTAAAAAATTATGAGCTGCATAATGAAGCCAGACTTCTTGGAAGAGGAGACGTGGCAGGTTTAACAACCAAGAAGGTTAACCTCCTTTTAGACTCCTCCTCCACACTGCTTGCTCCTGGCTAAGTCATTCTTTGGCTGGGGGATATGTTGAGGGGAAGCGGCTGAGAAGATCAGTGGAGGGATAAAAAGGGCCCTAACGAAGCAGCTGGTCTAGTTAACTGCAGAGGCCTACAGCAGTTCAAAATTAAGAAAAAACAAATTATGTGTTCCTCTCCCATATTCTGAAGGCACTGCCAGTTAGCTGAACACTTAATAAATTTTGTATTGTTTTGCAATTGTCTCTCAGTGTTGTTGAAGGTAGCTGCAATACTCATTAGCGCTTTGTAAGATTTTTTTCTTTAACTACTTTAGTCCGTTTATAAGCAAACTGTTGGGTGTCTCTCTGATCCAGATACTGGGAAAACAGTTACAATGAACTCTTGTGAATCATCTATGAGCTTAAGAAAATGAGAAAGAAAATTAGCATATCCCTACATGGCCCTAGTGGTAAAGAACCCACATGCCAATGCAGGAGACACAGGTTTGATCTCTGGATCAAAAAGATGCCCTGGAGGAGGGCATGGCAACCCACTCCAGTATTCTTGCCTGAAGAATCCCATGGACAGAGGAGCCTGGCAGGCTGCAGTCCATAGAGTCACAGAGTTGGACATAACTGAAGCAACTTAGCATGCATCCAGTCAATTTCGCATCATTTTTTAATTTAAAATTTGTGATGTTTAATTTTATGTGTCAACTTGACTGGGCTAAGGGATACCCAGATAACCTGCAAAACATTCCTGGGTGTGTCTGTGAGGGTGTTTCTGGGAAATGTTTGCATTTAGATAGGAGACTAAGTAAAGATCACCCTCACCAGTGCAGGTATATGTCACCCAACGTGCTGGGCCCCTGAACAGAATGAAAAGGTGTAGAAAGGGCCTACTGTGCTGATCTCAAGTCTGTGCTCCCTGCCTGAGGGACATCCATCTTCTCCTGCCCTCAGATTTGGGTGCTCCCGTTTTCTGGGCCTTTAAACTGGGACTCGGCAGGACCCTGGTCCTCAGGCCTTCAGACTTGGACTGAATTGCATTATCTTCCTTCCTGGTCTCCAGTGTGCAGTCAACAGGTTGTAGGACTTCTCGGCCTCCAAAATCAAGTGAGCCAATCCCTACAATAAATAAATACATATAATTGGTTTTGTTTCCCTGAAGAACTTTGACTGATATAATATTCCCCAAGAAACTATGAAGAAACATGATTTTGTCTTTTGCAGATAAGGACTGAATAGTTAAGAAAAAGTATATAACCAAACAATGTGTCCACCTGTTCAGTGCCATGGTGGGACTCTCACCCACACTTACCTGACTGCAAAGTTCATAATCTTTTGATCACCCAGTGTCACTGGGGAGGAAGACAAGGCCATGTGTGAAGAGAAGTATGAAAGGCAGCCTATAAAAATATGAATAAACCCATACAAGGCATGAGCTGATGAAGTGGCAGAATCCTGAAGGGCTATGAAATTTCAGACCCAGATCATCTCATTCTGATATACTCCATCGCTTACTCTGAAGAAGGGTCTTAAAAACAAGTATCTGGCGGTCCAATCATTGCCTTGGCCGAAAGTGGACATGCAAGTTGCTACCAGCTCGGATTTGTCCTTTGGCCAGCGCTACAAGTAACAGTATGTCATGTTACCCAGAGAACTTTTCAAATACCCACACCCATCTGATGTTTGAAGAAGGGTGGAGGAGACTGGGTGTCCAGAACGTCCAGGCTGGAGTCATTACATGATTCGTGAGCCAAAACCACCTGTTCTTTGGAACCACTCCTCCAGAAGATCAACTATAAAGAAGTGTATCTGGGGATAAGCAGTTGAATCCTTTTCACATTTAATGTACAAGTATATCTAAGGCAGTATTCAGTGAATACTCAAAAAATGTACAAATTATTCATCCATACCTGTGTGTGAGCTGTATTCTTCCCAGCAACAGAGCTCAGTTAAATTCAAGTAGGTTACTATTCAGTGTTCGAGATAAATTTTCTTCTAGTCAGTTTTTCTCTTCACATAAAATGGACTTAATATAAAGCCTGTTTGACTTTACCTCTTACTTTTGTTAAATAAAGTTTGTACATTGTATTTACTTTGATGTCTGGTCCACTGTGCCTTACTGAGGATGGTGGCTCATTCTCCCTGAAGTTATCATTCAGGCTTTTTTTTTTGTAAGAAAAATTTTTTATATATCTCAATTTTAAGAGTGTTTTATTTTTAAACTTTACAATATTGTATTAGTTTTGCCATATATCGAAATGAATCCGCCACAGGTATACCTGTGTTCCCCATCCTCCCTCCCCATACCCTCCCTCTGGGTCATTCAGGCTTTATCTAGAAATTGGCAGCACAACATTGGAGCTGACTGCACCCAGGGTCAGAGGCAGACCTTGTGTAGGTCATGTTTGAAGGACACACATCCCCTGTGGAGGGCCTGGGGCAAAACCCCAGGGGGACATTTCATTTTGGATATTGGTGAAGAGACCTCATCAGACCCTCTCCTGAAAGTGCAAACTTAGGACACACAGATGGTGAGTTAGAAGAGCTCAGTTTGTCTCCTTAATTATCCCTGTCTCTCTCTCTCTCTGGGCGTCACTGTCCTGGCATTCTTGGACTCAGAATAACTGAGCTCCTGCCGCCATGTGCTCCCCTGCTGTGTCACCTCCCCACGCAGCCTTATAGTGGACCTGAACTACTGAAGGCACATCTACACATACATAGACCAATCACAAGTCCCTGCTCTTCTTCAAAGCAGGAATTATGCCTTTACATACTTTCACATGGGCTTCCCTGATGGCTCAGTTGGTAAAGAATCTGCCTGCAATGCAGGAGACTCCAGGTTCAATTCTGTGGTCGGGAAGGTCTGCTGGAGAAGGGATAGGCTACCCATTCCCATATTCTTGGGCTTCCCTTGTGACTCAGCTGGTGAAGAATCCACCTGCAATGCGGGAGACCTGGGTTTGATCCCTGGGTTGGGAAGATCCCCTGAAGAAGGAAAAGGCTATCCACTCCTGTATTCGGGCCTGGAGAATTCCATGGACTGTATAGTCCATGGGGTCACAAAGAGTTGGATGTGACTGAGGAACTTTCACTTTCATACTTTCACATCTACCTCACTATGGGATGTATGGTAAGCACACAACCAATATTAATGGAATGAAATTAAGGACTGGCAAACTTTGTCTCTAGGCAATTTGAGATATCAGTTATGTTCCAGTCTTAAAGGCAAGGCTCCCCAGGTGGCTCAGCTATAAGGAACATGCCTGCTAAGGCAGGAGACATAGGAGACGTGAGTTCGATCTTGGGTTGGGAAGATCCCCTGGGGAAGGGAATGGCAACCCACTCCAGTATTCTTGCCTGGAGAATCCCATGGACAGAGGACTCTGGCAGGCTACACTACATGGGGTAGCAAAGAGTCAAACACGACTGACTAAAACAACATGAAGGCAAAGGCTGGAGGACAAGCTGTAAAACAGAATTCTGTAAGGAAAGTAGCCGTTTTCACTTGAGATAGAGGTAGAAGAAAAGACCCTGATGCCAGGAAAGATTGAGGGCAGGTGGTGAAGGGGGCAACAGAGGACGAGATGGTTTGATGACATCACCAAATCAATGGACATGAGCTTGAACAAACTCCAGGAGATAGTTAAGGACAGGAAAGGCTGGTGTGCTGCAGTCCAGGGGGTCACAGAGTTGGACACGACTTAGCAACTGAACAACACTGCAGGATAAGTGGCAATGAATATTTGGAGAAACGACTTGGGAGTTAGGAAGAGGGGAAGGGCTCACAAAAGTAGGAGTAGAATCTCAGTTTTGAGAAAGAGTTCTGTGCTATTCTTTCTTCCTTGGCCTGGTGATAGTGGCCAGGCACAGCTGGCAGAAGGATGGATGGGATTTAGGTAGGTCCTTTGAGTAAAAGTCTCTTCTCTCTTTCTGATCTAATCTAATTCCAGGGGCCCAGATTGGCTGGGGAAGACAAAACCACCCAGGCAAGAAGAGTCAAATGTCCTCAGCAAATATTGGCAGTGCTCATTTACTTCTCATAGGCCCCGTACCCTAAAGGTGGGGGAAGAAAATTCCGGGCTGAAAATATAATTAGTCAGCCTGCTGGTTTGGGCTCTAATTTAATCTGGGCAGCTGTGTCAGGAGCCTGTATTAGCATGACACTGGGAGGCGGAGAATATAATTACTGAGCAATAGAGTAGGGGAGGAGAAGTGGGATGGTGACCGGTTTGTGCTTGTGGGAGAGGATGGGGGATGGAGGGTGATGTCAATGAAAAGTGAGGATTCTCCTGGGAGAAGGCGGTAGGAAAGAGGCTTCTCTTCGTGGATGGACGGTGACTTTAATTTGGCTTTTGAGAAATGATGTGTGTGTTGTGCAGGATGTGTGCGTCTGTGTTGGTGTGAGGGGGGGCGGGGCTCGGTAGCTAGCAGCTAGTCCACTCTGCATGACAAAGGTGAGCTTGAGAGCTGATAGATGGGCCTTGTTGGCTAGTGTGGAGAAAAGGGGACAGAGGGGACAGGAGTGAAGGAGCAAGTTAGGGTTCAATTCTGAACAAATATTCTCAGATACTTTTTCAGTGGATCGAAGTGGGGAAAGAGAAGAAGAATTTTAAATGTGCATGCTTATTATCTCCTTTTTGTCTTAGGCAAAAGAAATGAGATTGGAAAAATATTTTGTAGGCAATTTCACTTAGACCAAAAAGCTACCAACTACCAATTTCACTTTGAGGATGCCTACTTTGTGCAGAGCTCTGGGTTAAGCAGCTTATACTTTAATGTCCTAAATGGTCCTTTGAAAGTTCAACAAGATACATGGTATGCTGCTGCTGCTGCTAAGTCGCTTCAGTCATGTCCGACTCTGTTCGACCCCATAGACGGCAGCCCACCAGGCTCCCCGTCCCTGGGATTCTCCAAGCAAGAACACTGGAGTGGGTTGCCATTTCCTTCTCCAAAGCATGAAAGTGAAAAGTGAAAGTGAAGTCACTAAGTCATGTCTGACTTTTAGCCACCCCATGGACTGCAGCCTACCAAGCTCCTCCGTCCATGGGATTTTCCAGGCAAGAGTACTGGAGTGGGTTGCCATTGTCTTCTCCGGATACATGGTATGATAACCCATACCATGGGTTAACAATGGAGGAAACTGAAGTTCAGAGGTGTTAATTACAATACTCAAAGTCAGACAGCTAGTAAGTTTGAAGTTATCATTTAAATCCAGGCCTATCTGACTCAAATCACTATGCTATTAACTAGCAACCCAAAAGAGGTGTTATCCTTTCCATGTATGGGGCTTCTCTGGTGGCTTAGACAGTAAAGAATCTACCTGCAGTGTGGAGTCTTGGATTCCATTCCTGGGTCAGGAAGATCCCCTGGAGAAGGGAATGGCCACCCACTCCAGTATTATTGCCTGGAGAATTCCATGGACAGAGGAGCTTGGCAGGCTACAGTCCATGGGGTCACAAAGAGTCAGACTTGACTAAGCAACTAACACTTTCACTTTCTCCATGTATATTTGGGGGAACTGAGGCTCAGAGTAGTGACATAATTTGAATTAGCTCAAAACATGACTTAGTATCACAACTGGAAACAGATCTTGGATCTCACACAATACTGTCTTTTTACGTAAAGGATATGTAGGGGAAAGAAGATATTATTTACCAAGAAAAGAACTAGATATCTTGAAAGATATACAAATACAAAAATGGTTTTCCTCACCCTCAACCCAGCACTTTTCATTATAACTAAAAAGTATGCTAACAAACAGCTAAATTTTTTGCTCATTTGTTATATACTAGGTGATATACTAAATTTTATACACCCTCTTATTTCACTCTCACAACACCAGAGATGGGCATTAGTATTGTCCCATGTTACATGAGAAGATAAGGCTTCAAGGCTACACAGCTTGCCCAAACTCACATAGCGGGTCAGTGACAAAGCAGTGATTCAAATCCTGACAGCCCGCCTCTCTCTTTATTACCACCTCCCTGTGAAACACTGTTCCTTCAAGCATCAGCCCATCCTTCCTTCAATATCCAAGATGGATCTATCAGCTTTATCTACCCTCTTAAAGTGACATAACACTTAACAAAATTCCACAGAAATCTTCCTTTATTTCAACCCTAGGCCAGTCCCACTCACATTTCAGCCTATTATTTTGGGGAGTGGGAAAACATATAGATATTTATTGGGGATCTTTTTCTTTACTCTCAGAGCTATCTTTCTCTGTAGCTTTTAACCTTTCCCCACCCAGGCAAGGCCTTGCAAATTTGTCCTCTGTCTTCTGTCCTAGGGGTCTCTGTCTTTTAAGCAAAAATCAGAGGAGAAGCCTGGTTCTTCTATTGCTTTTGTCCTTTTGAGGTTCCATCTGCCCTTTTGCTCTCTTTTTCCCAGGCAACTATCTCTCGAGGGGCCTAGAGAGCCACTGGGAGTGAGAACGTAGAGAAGTCAACTCTTGACCTCCCAAGGGAAGGGGGAGCCCGGGAGGAAGCTGTGCTCCAGGGCTTCTGGACAACCGATTAGCTGGAGGAGATGGCCCTTCATGCCTGCCTGCCTAGTCCCGCTTGCTCAGCTGCTCAGCATCTGCCCTGCCCCCAAGAGAAGAGTGGGTCTTCTCTAGGGTCCCTGCCAATCTCCTGGGCTCTGGCAAAACGAGCCAAGAAGGGCGCAGATGTGTCCTGCATCCTGAAGCCTGCAGGCACCACTGGGCGGCTCTGCAGCCCATATCTGGGAAGCCAGAAGGAGCAACGTGATTTCACAGGTCTCCCTACCCCTGAAATCCTCCACCCGCCACAGTGTTTGCTCCCTATGTCTTCCCCCTCAGGCCCCCAAATCCTCTCCTCCCTCCTCAGAAGAAAGCATAGGCTATAATTAGAAAATGCTTCTGACTGAAAGTCAAAAAGGTTACTTTCATCACTAGCCACTAAGATCCCACAAACTGAGCAGCGTGACCTAAGTAAACAAATAAAGTTGATTCAAAAGAAAGAGATTGGTTATATCAGTTACCAAGGCAATGACAAGGGTCACTCCTAGTATGGCCATCAGAATGAGTGGATTTATAAGCCAGCAGCAATGATACAGTCTTCATAATCAGACAGACCAGAGATGAAATCCTGGCCTTCTTCTGAGACTGCTGGAGCTCCTTTTCTAACGTCTAACCCAAAGTCAATCTCAGGCAACTGCAGACAAACCAACCTGGGGGACACTCTACACAACAGAAGAACGATACTCTTCCAAAACGTCAAGGTCACGAGAGAGAAAGGGAAATTGAAAAGCAATTCCAGATGAAAGGAGATAAAATAGACATGAAGTGTATGTGCTATGTGTGATTCTATACTTCATGGAGGAAAAAATTAAATTTGAATAAGATCTATCTTAGATGATAATGTTGTGTCATTGTCAGATTTCCTAATTTTGATCATTGTACTAGACTTGTGAAAATTAGTAAATTTGTTTTAAGGTGACACAACATCTGCAAATTATTCTTAAAATTCAGAAAAAGAGACTGTGTGATAATGCAAAATATTAACCATTGTCAGTCAGTGTGACAGGTGATGTGCATGTGCAGAGTCTTCTCTTGTGTTGTTGGAAGAGGGTGTTTGCTATGACCAGTGTGTTCTCTTTGCAAAACTCTATTAGCCTTTACTCTGCTTCATTCTGTACTCCAAGGCCAAATTTGCCTGTTACTCCAGGTGTTTCTTGACTTCCTACTTTTGCATTCCAGTCCCCTATAATGAGGACAGTTTTGGGGGGGTGTTCTGGACGCAAAGAGTCAGACACTACTGAGCAACTGAACTGAACTGAACTGAGACAGTTTTGTAGGTCTTCATAGAACCTTTTGAAATCCTATTCAACTTTGACTCAAATAAAAATTTACCCAATCTTAGGAATAAGCCCTCTTTTAACCCTTAAATCCAGCCAATCTCTTGAGATAATCCATCAGTTTGGGTTATGTCAACCTTTTCAACTGTGGCCTGGTAGTTGCCTCCTACTATCTTAGGCAAAGCAGAACTCAGAGAATAAGTATAGGCTTCCACCTGGTGGCCTTTAAAGAAAATTACTTGAAAAATTCATCTGTACACAGAAGTTGGCAGAATAGGAAACACCAAGACACAGAGATTCTGCTTCAAGTCTCGTTTAATTTATCTGTGGGTTATAAAGTCCACTCTATGGAAGTGAATTTTGAAGTCTAGAGTCAAGATATATTCACTGTTTTCCCCAGAGTATTTACTCAATAAATGGTAACTAGAATTACTAGAAACATAAAATGTTATACTGGAAAGAAACTTGAAGACCATTTATTTTTATCTAATCATTTTATAGTTAAGAAACCTTGGGACTTCCCTGGTGATCCAGTGGTTAAGAATCTGCCTTGAAATGCAGGGGATTAGGGTTTGATCCCTGGTCAAGGAACTAAAATCCCACATACCTCTGCCAAAAAATATTTAAAAAAAAAAAAAAAGAAGAAGAAGAAGAAGAAAAAAGAAAGAAACCTAAAATCCAGAAAAGATGCAGATCAAAGTCTAAAGGACAGGCTTTTGACTCCTTGCTTTTATCAAACCTATTTCAGAAGAAACCAGTTTATCCTGAGTGCAGCAAAATGATAGAACGTGACTACAGAACACTTGAGTTTAAATCTCATTCACACCCACCCTCTCATTTACTCCTACCTTCTAAAGTGGGCCTGGCTGCTGCCAGCTCCAAGTAGGTAAGGGTAGGAGGGGGCTCCAGAGGAGGGAACTGTCCCGTCGGTGAAGGAGGACAGCTGTGACAGGAGCAGGTGCCTGCAAGAGACGAGATGTTTTTATGAGGTCGGTCGGCCAAAGCAACTTGCCTTTTGAAGTTGGGGTGGTTTTACACTCTAGTTTTGCTTTCTCTTGTGTATGGATCACTTCCTTTCAGATTCTCTCTCTGCACTTGTCTTAGGTTCTGTTTCTCTTCTTCTCCTCCCTTCTTCCTCTTTCTTTCTCTCTAACCCTAAACAAAGAGAACTCTCCTTGGAGCTGAGAGTCCTGCACAGACCAATAGCTGGGGTGGACCCTACACCATCTCCCGCTCTGCAACTCTGCCTCTGATCAGAAGCTGACGGTTATCCCACTTCCTCTGATTAACTGACACATCACTGATAAAACTTTTTAGCATCCTTGCAGAAATCCTGGTTTGTTGTTCTCCACCCATCAGTGGGTTCTGCCCCACACCCTCTCTTGCCTCCATATCTGCTCTGCCCCCCAGGTTCTCTGGTCCACTGTGGCTGGGAAGAACAGGCTAACTTTGGTGGAATGGCCGCAGAGTTTCAGGGCTTCTCTTCTGTAGAGATGAGAGGAGAATGTAAGCTTAGAAAAGAGCCCTCCACCTCTTCCTGCAATCTGCTTCTCCTGCCCCTTCCTCATCAGAACTCAAGTTCTCATGTTCTGCCTCTAAACCCTAAACCCCACACTCAAACACTGCATTTCCCCTTATATCAGATCTAAAGCAACCTTCAAATTCTGCCTGCTGTTGTGGCTTTTAATCCCCCTCCTTTTAAAGACTTTAGAGTGCTGGACCTAAAGACCACAGCTTTAAATGTTTCCCAAGTCCATGAGGTCACTAAGTGCCTCCTGGCACTTGACGCACAGTTTCTCAAAGGTCCAACTCACCTTAGATGCTCTTTCACCCAAACATTTTGACAGCTTTTCTTTCATCCCCTCATTGTTTTCTTACCACCAGTTATACCATTGCTATCAGCGGTGACTATGTACCAACTTCCTGGTAGAGAGAGGAACCGTCCTAGAAGCCATCCTTTCTTCTAGCTAGGAAGACCAAGCTGAAAATGTTTCCACATTTCTTGTTCCTCAAGTCCACAGGGTTATCCCAGCTCCCAAAGTCCTCGAACTCCCATCCTGTGAATCCCCAGATCCCTCCTCGTTCACTGCACTTATGTTCACATCCTGTGGACCTCAGACTCTGTCCTCCTCAAAGGGCTTCTAAGACACTGAGCTTACTACATGAATCACACTTGAGACCCCATGAGGCCTCTTAGTTAAATGACATACTTCTAAATTAAACAGGCTTGATCAGAAGAAAGGTAGGACATAGGCTTACCAGACAATCTCTGTTCAAACCATCCGAGTGTGATGAAAGACCTGAGCAGTGTTTTTTAATCTAGAGAAGGCAGAACAGAAATGACTGTAGTGGAGGACAACTTTCCTATGAGTGATTTGTTTGGGATGTTCCTCAAAAAAATAAAAAAGAGAGAGAGACTAAGACATTTGGGAAATAAAAACTCCTTCTGAGAGAATCACAACTGATGTCAGCTTGCTAAAATCTTCAAGAAGTTGTGCCTTAAAGAATAAGTTTTTTCTTTTGTTAGCCATGTATTTCCTCCAAATTATTTAATCACGCAAGAGAGTAAGCCTTCTAAGGGATAGCATTTTATATTGTCTATCTTTGTATCCCCCTGGATCTAGTTTTTCTCTGGAACTTAGATGGCAGACAACTAAATTCAATTCAAATAGAATTATCACATCAGATCCCCACAGTATTGCCCTTTGCAGAGGCTGGTGACATACTGCTCTTTAGTTCTGCTGGATTTATAACAGGGAAGAGATAGCAAAACAGAACGAAGAACCTCACTGCAGTTAAACTGAGTGATTCAGAGCACTGGGTGTATTAGGAAATAATAGTAAATCCCATTTCTTTGAATCCTGTACTGCCAAGCACAGAAGCAAAGAAAAGGACAAGATGAACCTCTGCAGGTCTGAATGTCTCATGAAGTTCAAAAAACTCTTCATGAGTTGAACCCTTACTTTCTCTCCTACGGCACTACCCATGCTCTCTCCCCACTTTTTAAAAAAAATTTTGGCTATGTGGGCTCTTAGTTCCCTGACTGGGGATTGAATCTGCACCCCCTGCACTGGAAGCAGAGTCTTAACCACTGGATCACCAGGGAAGTCCCTCTCTCCCCTACTTTTGAGCCTTTGGTACAGGAAGGGGACAAACGCATTCAAACTCCCACATCAGTGATTTGCAGAAACAGACCCAGTGGAAAATGGCTGCTCGCAAACCCCACGGTCTGAAAACAGAGAAAGCTGAGAACTGAAATGGAAGCAACTAGCTTGCATCTGGGCTGGGGCAGAGGGGTCCAGCTGCTTGGCCCAGAGCAGCGGCTGTGAGCAGCAGCAGCTTGTCCATCTTGGGACAGTCTTGCTGGGCAGCTGTCCTGGCTCTGCCCCAGGTCTGGCTGGGCTGCCTGCCAACTAGCTCTCAATCTGGTAGCTTCAGAACTTTTTCCCAATCCTGCTCAGCTGTTTGATGGACACCTCAGTGCTAGGAAACTGTTCTTATTTATCAGTGTTATCAGGTTACATGTCTGGAGGACAATATCATTCAAAGGCCATTTTTACTTAGCTTTGTAATGGATAACACTTTGTTCCCTAACGCATTCTCTCTTGCCTTTCTAATGATTTCTTACCAAAGATCTCTCACTTAATATTTTCGCTTTCTGTAAGAAACCACACATAGGTACAGGAGAGAAGAGTAAAAGTATGTGTAGATTTCTAGAGCCAAGAGAACCTTACAAAATCTTTCTCTGTTTGTCGAAAAGGAAGCTGATAGCCAGAGAAACTGAGTAACCAGCATATAGCTAGTGTTAAAGCCAGATGGCTTTTTTACTCCCAGTTCAGTGTTTTTACTAAATTTCATAAAGCAAGGGAGGTCACCCTAGAATGACAAGTTGACCATGTGATAAGGCGTTAAACTACTGAATCGCATGGGCAGTAGAGAGATAACTCTACATCTCAGATAGTTTAAGAGTTTTTATTTTTAACCGGGGGTGGGGGGGGTGGTGGGAAACGAGCAGAATCTCCTAAAAACCTCCTGAAATCTTGAACTACATCTAGCAGAAAAAGGACAATTGGTCAAGGTTTCAGGAAGCCCGTGGAATATATGATGAGAAAACTTTAGAGAGTCAAAGATATAGAGGCTCCATCCCTGGGCAGGGGAGATCCCCTGGAGAAGAAAATGACCACCAACTCCAGTATTCTTCCCTGGAGAATTCCATGGAGAGAGGAGCCCGGCAGGCTACAGTCCAAGGGGTTGCAAAGAGTCGGACACAACTGAAAGACTGAACACACACACACACACACACACACACACACACACAATGTTATCAGAGGACATAGGAAGGGTAGATAAGAGGGAGAGAGAGAAATATTCTACAATTGAGGAATAAGACAAACATAGAATACTCTGGACTTCTTTGTCTTCCTAGGGATCATACAGCAGCATCTTTGTCTTTCAGCAATTGCTTTTAAAGAAGAAAACATTTATTTAAAAAAAAATCACAGACCTTTTTTTAATTAACAACAAAAAAAAAAACCTCTCAAAATTTGCTTGTGAAATGAATTTTTGTGAAATGAAAATTTGTTTCTTTAATGAGTAAGGTCACTTTGGTGGCTTCAGGGACTAGAGTTTTCCCAGAGTTTTGCAACTAGTCCTTTAGGAAGATTATCTTCATTTTGCAGATAGGAAGTTGAGGTCTGGAGGTGTTAGTTAATGTGTCCAGGGCTTCCCTGGTGGCTGAGTGGTAGAGAATCTGCGTGCAGTGCAAGAGACTCGGGTTCGATCCCTGGGTTGGGAAGACTGGAGGAGGGCATGGCAACCCACTCCAGTGTTGTTGCCTGGAGAATCCCATGGACAGAGGAGCCTGGTGGGATACAGTCCATGGGGGTCGCAAAAGAGTTGGACGTGACTCACTGACTAAACAAGAACGGACAACATAGAGGTGGTACTTTCCCTGTCCCCAGCATGTTGAAGATAACAGTTAAGGAAAGTAGTGAATTTCAGAAATGAGGTTAAAAACAATTTTAACTTCGATTAGTTAGTTGTAGTTAATTTGTACAGGGTAAAAATAAATAGTGTTAAAGAGACCAAGGGAGTGCTAGATTTGGTTTTTTACTTGTGGATTTTGAGTTAATTCTCTGAAAAATTTATATTTAGCACCTACTATATACTGGGAAAGAGGTTTAAACATTTTTATTCCTACATGTAAATGAATGTATTGTGTGTGTCTGTGTGTATTAGAGAGAGAGAGAATTATTATTTTAATCCTACTTGTCTTTGAAGAAAATAATATTTAGAGAAGTTGATTTGCTGAGCAGAAATTTAGGCTACTTTCCATGACACTATAACTATATTGTGAATATCCAATGAAGTTGTCCCACTGGCAATTGGAAATGAAATTTTGGAACATGGTAAAAAGAGATCCAGCTGTAGTTATAGCCATAAAATTGGGAAGAAAAGAATGAACACATGAAAGTCAGTTCCAGCAGTACATCAGAGGTGTGTCTCGTATGACAAATATTATGATAAATATTTGTAAGTAAATGACACAGGAAAGGAACAGAATCAGGACCTGAAGAGAGATAGGAGATAACTTGGTGCAACATCAAAGAAGAAAGAGTGTCAGGAGATGGGGTGAGGGATCGTCAAGGATACTGAATGCTGGTCAGAGGTGAAAGTGACGGAGGGATGGAAGAAAATCTAGAGTCTAATCAGTCTTCTTGAAACTGAAAGCCAGTAAATGGAAGACATCTCCAGGCTGGGACAGATTTGGGGGTGAGAAATCAATCAGTCATTTAACAAGAAATACTTTGAATTGGTTTGAGCAAAAAATAAAACATTAAGAAGTCAACACAGAGAGACAGTTGTTTACAATGGTGCAGTATTTGAAAACAAGCTTCTGGGGACTTCATGAGAGTGTGAAAGAGTTATAAAAACAGATGCACTCTGGCTTAGAGGACTCTTCAGTTTGTGATGGGGCCATAAGCATCTTCTCAGAAATAAATGTGAGATCATTTTAGGGAGAGAGCATTACCATTTTTAGACACTTCTCCTGCTGAGGACAGAAGCTTTACGTGAGGCAACGGAATTATTTGAGGCAGTTACATGGTTAGAAGACTTTTCCTGTACACATCCTTCAGTGAGCTGTACCTTCCCCTTAATAGGAAAAGGTCTCCTATTGTCTCGGAAAGAGCATTGCAGATCTTGACGGGAAGGGCTCCTTAGTGGTGAGCTGCGGGGACCTCAGATATTTTGTTCTACAGTCAGTCTGCCGAGCTAAACAGAGGATGTGGCTGGGGTAGGAGGCGGGGACTGTGCATGTGTGTGTGTGTGTATGTGTGTTTGAGCATTTTCTCATTTCCGCTTCCCCTTTCAAGCCGGCAAAAGCAGTTTCATGAAGACAGAGAGAAAGGTGCGATATGCAATATGATACCTTCTCCTTGTCCTTGCCTCCATCCCAAAACAGGGGAAGGGCAGTGCCCAGCACTGACAACTGCATTGCCTCAAACTCAGCTCTCTACCAGTGGACAGGTGAGTACAACTTCCACCTCAGTTTTAAGACTGTGCTGATTTTGAATGATGCCAGGAGATGGGGAACTTCCCTGGTGGCTCAGCAGTAAAGAATCCATATGCAATAAAGGAGACCCAGGTTCAATCCCTGAATCAGGAAGATCCCCTGGAGTAAGGGGAAATGACAACCCACTCCAGTATTTTTACCTGGAAAATTCCATGGACAGAGAAGCCTGGAGGGCTACTGTCCATGGGGTCGCAAAAGAGTCGGACATAACTTAGCGACTAAACAACAACCGAAGACAGGGCGAAACATGTCAGAGAAAATCAGGCTGCAGAGAAGAGGGAAACATCAGGAGAAAAGCTCCCACATCCCTGACTTCAACCTTAAGAAATGCATCACTGTGCCTCTTGGAACATGGTCTCTTTGCTTTTTTTTTCCTTCCTGTTATCAGAGAGGTACTCTTGGCAGGGACATAAAACATGGGTTCCTTTGATGACCTGGTTAGTATTTAGGAATTCTTTCTCGCCTGAGAAGTTCCTCTCTGTGCCCTGCTGTCCTTACTTTTGCTTCATTTCAGTCTGGTTCTAGCTTTGAAAAGTTCTCAAGGAGAAAAGTTTCTTCCCTTCATCTGCTCTAGTATTCATAACTCTGACTCTCGAGAGTACCTAGCCTAAGTCAACTTTGCTTTTTGTGGATATGGCCTCTTTCTTCAAAAGCTGCAGAAGGTTGGTGAGGAGATAAACTATAGCCATATATGCTTGGGTGAGAGAAGAGGGAGAATTTATACAACTGGACAACACTGGACCAAATTTACTGGAAAACCCAAGATCAACAACCACCTCTCAGGTTGGTGTTCAAGCCGTACATCTCAGAGACGGATTGATGAATATATTGACCCCTTAATGATCTATGTAATCCTGAGTGAGGAGGAGGTCTGCTCCTCCAACACACCTGGTCTCAGCAGTAATCAGGCTGAGCATGTCACCACCTGCATGAGTTTGGGGGAAGGTAGAGGAGTGTGCTGGGGTTTTCCCATGCCCTGCTTGCTACTGAACCCACCAGTGGGTGGAGGAGCAGAGGTGAGTCCCCAGTGCAGAACAAGGACAAGATGAAAGAGCCCCCCAGAAGGGATTTGATGAGACCAGGAGGGTTTGTAGGAGAGCCTCAGTGACTCCATCTACCACAAATGGCCCTGAATAGAGAGAAAAGAGAACTTTCTAGACTTCTAGACAGCATACAGTGGTACCCAGGATAGGAGATTGGCAGTTGCAGGATTTCAACTTTTTTGTCTAAAGTTGTTATTAGGCTTGAGTGATTAGACCTAAAGATCTGGTATAAATTTCCTATAACTTGAAGCATTATTATGAGGAGGGTAAGTCAGGTTTATTATCTGTCTCTACTGAGAATATCATCAGAGATAACTTGCTGAAGCTATGACAAGAGAGATGGAAAGGGGTTTTACAAATGGTTTTTTACTCACAGACACCCCAAGGAGTTTAGAAATTCTTTCCAACTGTACTAATAACTTTTTCTCATAACTCCTTTGCTCCACTGAAACTTAGATGGAGTTCAGTGATTAAACATAATGTAGTGGCCATGGAGACCCAACATAGTCATTTTGATTCATATTCTATTAGAAAAAGTAGAGGGAAAAAAAAAGGAGAGGAAATTTATTCTCAGCTCAGATCATGATTCACATAATAAGAGAAATAGATCCGACATCTATCTCCACTTAATAACTGCCAAATGTTTACTGCCTAAAGGACAAGACCAAGGCTGGTATTCCAGTACCCATGGTACTACTACGTGTCTGGCCCATACCTGGGCCTACTGCAAAAAGCTTGAACACAGATTTTGAGAAGATGAAGAGAGGGTATAGATATTGTGAAAGAAAAATAAGAGTAAATGTGAGTACCTGAAGGACAGAGTTTCATTACCAAGGAAATAATACTGAAGTATTAAAGATTGTAATTCACAGAACTAACTCGATGATCAAGACATCTGCTCATTCTCACTCCTGTTTCTAGACTGAACTGCCTGTAAACCAGTCCAAATGAACTGGTGCCTCTTATTCTTGATGCCTGATGATAACCCATCCAGAGGAAAGAAATTAGTGTCTCCCAACATGGACAGCACAAGATTCCTTTTTTCCAAATGTACAACTTTAGTAAAGAAGAGAGAAAAAGAGTCTGTAGATGGTCTTCTTTCAGGATGCATTCAACTAAGCTTATTTGTGGGTAAGGGGGGAAGGAGGGAATGAAAAGAGAAGGGGAAAAGAGTTATAAAAGTGAATAGGCATTTTTCTTGGTTTTATTTATCAAATAGCATCCCTCTTTTCTCCTTGAATAGATTGAACTGCTCCCTTAGACCACAAGAATTCTCGAATGCAAAAATGCAGCACTCAGGGTAAATTTTGTTCTGATGGTCTTCCAAACAGCAGTGACACGGGAAAGGGTTACAGATTGGGAAGGCATTGCCTGTCTGTGAAGGAACATGAGAGCTTGTGGCAGGTATGGAGAGCCTGGAGGTATGGAGAATGGCGGGCTGTCAGCCTGGCTTGAGGTGGAGTTTGTCCTATTCGAAAACCGAGAAATTGGCCGTCCTGGGATTTCCCACACCACCTTACAACAGTGGTGATGTCTGTCTTGGCAGTGACCGAGGATAAGATGTACCTACTGCGGAAGGTCTTACAGGCCTCATCATGGAAACTCCGTTTCCTTTTTCTCTCCTCCCACGCTTGTTTTCACTCTCAGTCCAATTCACAGGTACTGCTCGGGGTATAGGCATAATTCAGAGAGAAGAGAAGAGAGGCCTGTCTGATACGTGTCCTAGGAGGAGGCCCAGAGTGCTGAAGAGAAAACCAGGGCTGGGTCTTAGAAACCAAGAGTGGAGGAGGAGGGCTGTGCAATATAGAGGAAGAAAGCACACACCTGGGGCTCAGAACTTGTGTGTGTTCCATTGATAACAGTCGGTATTCTGTGTGACTTCAGATAAGTCTCTCTCTGTCAGTTTCCTTAACTGCAAAATGAGGGATCGGGATTATATGATCTCTCTGATCCCTCTGAGTATTAAATAAGAACAAAGAACCTATTTACTGCTTATTTTTCATCTCTTCTTAACAGCATCGTCTTACTTTCATCCTCTGGATTTGGCACACACTTCTGTACCCTGTCCCCTGGAGGAGGAAATGGCGACCCACTACAGTATTCTTGCCTGAAAACCCCATGGACAGAGGAGCCTGGCGGGCTACAGTCCATGGGGTTGCAAAGAGTCAGATATGATTGAGCACAAACATATCTCTACTCTACTAACCACTTCTTATTCCTTCTTTCCTTATTCCTGAAAATGTTCCAACTTTAGTGAATGATTTAGACTGAGGGAAAATTTACAATAATAATAACTATGTTTATTAAGCACCTCCTTTATACATCAGGGACTTAATATGCATTATCTGATTTTTAAATCCCAATAACCCAAGTCTGGTACTCTGTCTGTTTTATATATGAAAAAATTTAGGTTTAGAGGGGACAAGGAATTTCACCAAGGACACATACACAGTAAGTAGGCAGAACTGTGATTTCAAACAAGGTTTATTCTGATTCCACAGTGCACATTCTTTCTACAGTTTTCCTTCTCAAGAATTGACCATTCTTCCTAAACCCCTTCAAAACATCCCCATAGTAAGATATCTGTAACTGGAGCTGATACTTGGCAGGTTCAGATTGGTAGGCTATAATGGTTGTTAAAATATTAAAATATGTTCACATCAAATTATGATAAATATTCATTGTTTCAAGCCCTTCGAATGCCCATCACTAACTCAGCTATCCCAGTGCTTCCAACAAGACCCCCCAGATGGCACCAAAAATTCAGTGCCATGCTAGCCATAGCACTTGTGGGACCCAGGCCAAGGACTCTGACTGGTGTCACCTCTGATTTTCCTGTGCTGCTAAATGTTCTGAATGCTACCACCATCTAAAAGTAATGTGAGATTCCAGGCAAACTCTCTTCTAAAGTAGAACGTAGGGTCTTGATTGCTATTAACCAAACAAAGTCACTCTTTTTTTGCTAAGATGATAGCAAAGTTGAGCCAAAATTACTTTTGGTTTGTCTGCCTCCTCTGCACTAGATTATAAGATGGAGAGTTTATGTAGCATGATGTGGAATAGAAAATTTACTAACATCGTTTCTCCTTCTTTTTATCCTAAATTGCATTTACTGCGGACATCTACATGGTGATCTTAGGTTATTCTCATACGCTATTACCAGTGGAAAGATGATACAACTAGAGTCAGATCAATGTGAATTTAAATCTCAGTACCACAAGATCTTAAATATATGACCTTGGATCACTCACATATCACTCTGAGCTTCAGATAACAGTAGTTAGCTCCAAGGAGATTGTGGGGATTAAGTGAAGTAGTTTGTGGAGAAGTTTTATGGGTAAATATAAGGAACTCTATACATCTCAGTTATTATGAATACCTATTACTTTGACTTGCCCATGTTAATATTAAGTGAATCTCAGACTGCATTCCTTAGAAAGGAGATACTGGAAGTAAGTGATGATCTCAGTGTAGTAAAAATCACATACCCATAAAGATTTTCTCTGCTACAAAAGTTACTGCTTCTGCTGATGATTTTGGTGGGAGATATTCCTTTCAAAGTTCTTAAACAACTCCCTAGTCTTAAACCACGAATGGTGACTCTTCTTGTCTAACTCCAATCCTATCTGCTGAAATTTTTTCTTTTAACTATAACATCCTCAGAACAAAGAGAATTTACTTCTTCTCTGTTTGGTTGTAGTCAGTTTCCAGAACACTCAACAGATGATGGAGAAATATTTGGGGAGTAAATCTCTAGAGAAATGTAGGGAAGGCAAAGACAAAGGACTGAAAATAGTAGCAGAAGGGGAAATAAGATTTTGGAGTGATTTAAGCAAGTAGCAATAAAACCAGTGTGGCGTTTTTGTTGTTTTTTTTGGGGGGGGGTGGGGGGAAATATTTAATGGAAATGTCAGAGAAAATTTATCAGACATCCATCCTTACAGAAGATAGATTAAATATAACATTATAATATAAACCAGCATTAAGAAAGATGGTACTCAAATCCCAAAGGAACTTTTGAACAAGGAGTAAAAATTTACAATGGAAAATTCTGGAAGACAGTTTTTTTTCCATGTTTTTGTTTTTAGGATAGGAGGATTTGATAGTTTCAGCTTATAAATTCATTAAGACTTGTGTGGCCCTGCGTTCTAGCAACAAAGCCTTGGTGTGACTATGCCCCAAGCCTTCTTCCTCTTCATTACAAGGTATATAAAACATATACTGATACATTAGAATTTGAGACCATGTGGACCTGTCCTAGGACATAGACTAGATGAGGGTAATTTTTCAGCTCCAGTGCGATTCTTGCTTCTCTGCAGGTACAGTGTCTACTGAGCCCCTTCTGTTGTGAGGTACTGTGCAATGTCCTGAGTAAGATTTAGGGGAGAGGTTCAAGCATTGGTGGATAATGATAAGAAACGTAGGCACATATATCTTGCTGAACGTGACATAGGTACATGTGCTGGGTGCTAGAGGTGGGCAAGAGAACAGAGATGACTTGAGGAGGTCTTCAAAGGATAGATAGCATATGGTTGTGTAGAGAGGAAGGTGGATGAGCCTGTATAAACTAAGGCAAAGGATCAGAGAAGTTCAAGAAGCGCCAGGGGTCCATGAGCTCTCCTGACTGAGTCACACTCCTTTGGTCTCCTTCTTTCAGCCTTCCTCATCTAGGCTTACCACTTTCCTAGGTCACTAGGAAGTTTTAAGTCTGGAACCTCATGAAAGTGAAAGTGTTATACACTCAGTCATATCTGTCTCTTTGTTACCTCATGGACTCCCTTCTCCAGGGGATTTTCCAAACCCTGGGATCAAACCCGAGTTTCCTGCATTGGAGGCAGATTCTTTACTGTTTGAGTCACCAGGGAAGCCTTCATAAATTAGTATTAATTGAAAGTAAATTTGTTAAGTAGGAAGTAACTCCCGAGGCCACTGGACCATTTTCTAATTCTTACAGGAAAAACTACACAAATGCTTCTTTTGTACAATATTGTTCCTACAAATATTTCAAAGTCAACTAGAATAAATTCATAAATGTTACTATTAGAGGCAAACTCTACAATATTCATTGCCACTAATTCACTTTCTAGAGGACAAAGTCAATGCCCAAGTAGAAACCTGATTGACTTACCAGAAGTCAGTTAATTGGACAGCAAGTTTGGAAGAATGCCCAAGTCTCCAAACTCCCAGTAAGTGCTTTTTTCACTGCACCAAACTCCACTGTACACACAGGTGTGTGTTTTTGTATGACTTGTTTAGAGGAAATACCTCCATACCTTCTATTACAAGCCACCCCCGCCCCATACCTTCCAAGGTGCCATCCTGACAGCTGTGTGCATACATCCCTCAGTTCTAACACTCTCACTGTTGATGTGCTTGCCTGATAATCATTTGCCACTTCCTCCAGATTTCCACAAACACTCAGTTTCTTATCTTCCAGCAACATCACTTCCTTCTGCTACCACTAACCAGACAATTCTATTTCTTTCTGCCTCGGAATATTGCTGTACTTATGGTGTTCCCACACAATGCCCCATGAACCCATCTCTATAATCCAAGTGTGGCTGAGATTGGAGAAAACCAGTTAGATTCTGTTTAGGCAACAGGGATATAGCAGTGAATAACCCAGAGAAAAATCTCTGCCCTGGTGGAGCTTCTATTTTAATCAGAAGAGTAAATAATGAATTAGATTAACAAGTAAAATATAATGTTAGTGATAAGAACAATGAAGAAGGGAAGGAACTACGAGGAAGTGACTGTTTACTGGACACTGTGGAAGCCAGGCCTGGCTTCACAGAGAAATTGCTTGATAGCTGGGCTTCGCAGGTTGAGTGCGTCAAAGGCTGAGGTAGGGGGAAGACAGGGGAAAACAATGTGTGAAAAGCCAGGAGTTGAAAAAGAGATAAGCATTTTCAGGGGGCAGAGGGAAAATGAGTCTATATGAGTGTGATGTATTTTCCAAAAAGTAGGAGGAATACAGGATAGATTCACATCATGGAGGATGTTAAAACCCAAGTAGAGGCCTCCATAACTCATCTCAGGTAGTGAGATTCTGACACAGTGCTTGACTATAGCATCCTCACTGAGAAAATGAGCCCAGAGAAAGGGGATGAATTTGCCAAGGTTATACTTTTAGCAAGTGGCTGAATATGGGAATCCACGTCCCTTCCTTCTTTCCCTCCTTCCTTCACTTCTTCTTCCCTCCCTTCCCGACTTCCTTCTCTCACTTCTTTCCCTCTTTCTTTCCTTCCTCTCTGCCTGCCTTTATGACTTCCTTTTAAATTCCCCTCATCCCCAAATAAGTTCTGGTGAGCTGAAGATTTCCTGTGATTTAGGTGGGGTTCATTTGCTCTGGAAATTAAAGACAACAGACTAGTCAGAAATTAAAGACAACAGGCAAGTCAACCTTTGATATTTTCTTCCCCAGTCTGACTGATGCCAACCTATTAAATGCTTTGGATGGTGGTGCAGGACCAGGTAAATGCAGGCTAAGACGGCTTTTTAGACTCTTTCCCTAAATTCTTTACAGTGGCAGTTTCATCCTTGTTTTATCACCTCACAGCAGCTTTAGCCAAAGGACAACAAATTCTCTCTGCTATCGCTCTTTGCGGCTTCACTCTGCATCCCAGGTTTCAGTCAATCATTTAATTTCCCCTCAAAGGCACTGGCTGTGGACAAAGAGCCCAGTGTCAAGGGTTAATAAAGTTGCATAGTGCCAACTACTATCTCTCCTTGGGGGAAAATATGCCTTAGGCTGAACCTAAAGTAAAAGAATTTAGATCAGACAGCAGTAATTACGTATCCTTTTCCTCTGAATATATTTTGTCTGTAACAAACAGAAGCATCCAAAACAATTTTATTGTCTTAGGAAGGCTTTTCTATTTAGGATGTTCTTTTCAAAAATAGCTATTTTAGTGCCTAAATTAATGCTTCGCTGATGGTTTTTGTTTTTAAGAGTTTGAAAAGCAGGAGTCTCTGGAAACTGGCTCTCTTTATTTTTCCCCCTTTTATTTTTCCTAACTCTAACAGATAAAGGTGTAGGTATAAGGATGGAGTGTTTATGGCAGCTGCAGGGATGAGGGGTGGTCCCACCTCCACCTGTTCACTGTGGAAGTTGTGAGTGCAGCTGGTGGAGAAGAGGCAGGAGGACAGAGTATAAGCAAATTACAGTATATTAGCCTCAAATCTTTTAAGCTGTATTTGCACAGTTGAATGATTCATTCCCTCTGATTTCCTCTTCAAATAAGTGGCTCGTGCCATCGGAATGCATCACTTGGAAAAACACACAAGTGTTGATCAGGCAGTGTTAAATGAAACATTAGCACACTGATGAACTGGGGGATTAACTCAGAGCCGGGGGAAAACCCAAGATGACAAATTAGAAGGTGATGATTCTAAAGGTGGTAACTGCTAATTGATCCAGAAATTCCAGAAAAGAAACATCTACATCTGCTTCATCAACTGCACTAAAACATTTGACTGTGTGGATCACAAAAAACTGGAAAATTCTTAGAGATGGGAGTACCAGAACACCTTACCTGCCTCCTGAGAAACCTGTATGCAGGTCAAGAAGCAACCATTAGAACCAGACATGAAATGACTGGTTCAAAATTGGGAAAGAAGTGTGACAAGGCTGTATATTGTCACCCTTGTCACCCCGCTTATTTAACTTATATGCAGAGTACATCATGCAAGATGCTGGGCTGGATTAATCACAAGTGGGAATCAAGACTGCCAGCAGAAATATCAATAACCTCAGATATGCAGATGATACCACTATAATGGCAGAAAGTGAAGAAAAACTAAAGAGCCGCTTGATGATGGTGAAAGAGGAGAGTGAAAAAGCTGGCTTGAAATTTAACCTTAAAAAAACTAAGATCATGACATCTGGTCCCATCACTTCACGGCAAATAGAAGGGGGAAAAGTGGAAGCACTGACGGATTTTATTTCCTTGGGCTCCAAAAGCACTGCAGAAGGTGACTGCAGCCATGAAATTAAAAGATGCTTGCTCATTGGAAGGAAAGCTATGACAAACCTAGATAGTATATTAAAAAGCAGAGACACCACTTTTATGCTAACAAAGGTCCGTATAGTCAAAGCTATGGTTTTTCTAGTAGTCGTGTATGGGTGAGAGAGTTGGACCATGAAGAAGGCTGTGCAGCAATGAACTGATGCTTTTGAACCATGGTGCTGGAGAAGAGCTTTGAGAGTCCCTTGGACTTCAAGGAGATCAAACTGGTCAACATTAAATGAAATCAACCTTGAATATTCATTGAAAGAACTGATGCTGAAATTGAAGCTCCAATACTTTGGCCACTTGATGTGAAGAGCCAACTCAATAGAAAAGACCCTGATGCTGGGAAAGGTTGAAGGAAAAAGGAGAAGAGGGTGACAACAGGTGAGATAATTGGGCTGAATCAACAACTCAATGGACATGAATTTGAGCAAACTCCGGGAGACAGTGAAGGACAGGGAAGCCTGGTGTGCTACTCCATGGGGTCACAAAGAGTTGGACATGACTTAGTGACTGAGCAACAACAATAACAACAGTATCTCTGTGTTGTTTTTATTATGGGATTCTCCCACCCTCATTTCCCCCAGAGAATTCCTATTTTAAACAGGAAACAAAACACGCCCAGAATGACTGTAGTTAGAGTGACATCCTGGTTGTGAGACCTTTAGAAAATTGGTTTAACCTTTGAGATCTAATTTTTCCCCTTTCATATATCTTTATGAAGATCAAATAAAGTGAAATTTACACATTGCAAATTTAAAGATATTTTCATTTCAATGGAATATTCTGGGAGACAAAATTCTTAAGAATTAAAGAAAATGTTTTCTAATACGGCAGCTAACCTATCATGAGAGGCAGCCCTTTCTCATTGTCCCTTAAATCATACGATGTTTCAAGTTTTCAGATTTGAAGAAATCTGAAATTGCCCTGGTGTTTAGGTTGTTCAGAGCATTCCTTTTTTTTTCTTTGAAGAACCAGACATCTCCTCCCAGCTCCTGAATAGGCAGAGGGTTATGCTCCTTTGTGCAGAGCTGGGAAAATGTGGAGGCAACCCTGGGGGTGGTGGATTCTGAACACAGGATGATGGTGTATCACTGTGTTCCAACTCTCAGGATAGCATCTCTGTGGCCAGAGGCCCTGAAGTCTGAATCGGCGCCATGGAGGGCTCTGTGCTGAGCCCCACATCCTGGGAGAGACGCAGGGCCTGGCTCCGTCAGAGCCGGCACTGGCAGACCCAGGTCCTGGAGGAGGAGGCTGCAGCGGCCCTGCAGAATGTCCCAGATGCCGAGCCCTCTGGCATGGATGACGTTTTCCAGGAAGGTAAGGAGGCCAAACAGAGAGGCATATTGTCTTGAGATAGGGAATATGTGGCAGATGCCCAGGTCTGCCGTGAGGGCAGAGGGTCCCCGGTTTCTTCCCTGATAGCTTGGTTGGTAAAGAATCTGCCTGCAATGCAGGAGATCCCGGTTTGAATCCTGGGTTGGGAAGATCCCCTGAAGAAGGGAGAGGCTACCCACTCCAGTATTCTTGGGCTTCCCTTGCGACTCAGCTGGTAAAGAATCTGCCTGAAGTGAGGGAGGCCTGGGTTCGATCCTCGGGTTAGGAAGATCTCTGGAAAAGGGAAAGGCTACCCCCTCCAGTGTTCTGGCCTGGAGAATTCCACGAATTGTATAGTCCATGGAGTTGCAAAGAGTCGGACACAACTGAGCGGCTTTCACTCTCACTCCATGTGGCTCATTTTGACTGGGTTAAATGAGCTAAAGGGAAGATCATAAAGACAGTAATGTAAGGTATGAATTGTGTACAAAAGAAAGGGCATAAGATTGAGAAAGAGGAAGAGGTGCACTTTTGCGTCGTCTTGAGTAGTTGTGAGGACCCCAGGCCAGGTATCTCTGTGAATGTTTAGAGTGTTTCTATGTTGAATGTGTGACAAAGCTACACTCAATCTTGGTGCCTGGACTCTGGCTGCTGCTCAGTTGCTGATGTGACCTTTGGCAAGTCACTCACCCCTCTAGAACATACTTGTCTAATTGAAGTATTAGTACCTGAAATAGTAATATTACCTTTTCCACATGCCTCTCAAAACTTTTTGGAGGTTCAAATGATGCTACAGACATGATTGAAAAATAAAAAATAAAT
Source organism: Bos javanicus (assembly GCF_032452875.1). Lineage (NCBI taxonomy): Eukaryota > Metazoa > Chordata > Mammalia > Artiodactyla > Bovidae > Bos > Bos javanicus. Next base: position 60,416,633 of record NC_083872.1, read on the forward strand.
CTTACGTAAATATGCCTACCCTTGCTTATTTGATAGGAAACAAAAAGGACAAAAGCAAAATTGTGCTGGTTTTTCTTGTTTTTTCTTTCTTTTTTCTTTAAACAGAATAATCTACCCCTGCTCCCAAACCTTGGAGTATTCCCAAGTTTCTGGGAGAAAGGGGGCCCAGAGGCCAAGAGAAAAGAGATGTCCACTGTTTTTTTACATGGGTATATCACTCTTGTATCTTAAGGGAAAGTTTTATGGGAATAAAAAGGGTTCATGAGGTGGCTTGAATAAGGATAAATTTGTGGAACAGGGTGAGTTCCAGGGAGGAAGTCTGATATCCTTCAGTCCCCACAGTGATCCGATATCTGACTTTTCTAGGAAATCCAATCAACAAGATTGAAGACTGGCTGCAAGATTGTGGGTAAGTACCAGCAAAGTGGTGTGTTGAGCATGGTTGGTGGTTGGGTGTCCTGACTGGAGGACTCAAAGACAGGGACATGAGTTTTAATTGGGCCTAATAATTAGAAGTGATGTTGAAATGAGTGAGAGGGGTCTGTAAAGAATTGAGTGAGTGTGGGGGTTAGGGCTGTGAGTCAAGTGCCTCTCTGGGCTGAGACTAAGTTAGGGTGAAGGTCTGGAAACACAGACTGGATCTGGTCTAAAATCAAGAAGGATGGAAATTGGCAGCCATAGTGAATGACGGCTAAATTCCAGACCCCTGCTCCATTACTTTTCCCTTTGGATCAGAGTCTTACACTGTGTGACAGAAGAGGAGTTAAAAACCTAACTGTTCTTATGATCAAAGTAATTCATCATTATGAATCATTATATTGTTTACTTCTACAACAGAACACAGGAAGGGCTAAGCATTTACCCTAGTTATTCAAAGCATTGACTAAGTGGAATAGGTACTTCAAGGCAGATTGTAGTATTTCTTTCCTGAGAAACTCTTAAAATTTGAGGCCCCACACCCCCAACAGGCTGTCCCATTTTAGGCTCAGTCTACTCAGACACAGAGGGAAAGCTTCTGTGACCTGTTTAAGTGTGATCACTTGTGTGATAATGAATTCTCAGAACTTAAAATCTACTGCCTGTTCTTTATTTCCTCTCCAGAAATGTCTCTAGCTTGATATAGCCTTTCATCTAAACTCATTTATTAACATAAAAATAAGCCCATCCTGGTTGATTTGGTAGGAAATAAATAGCACTGCATAATCCAAGGTTGTTTATTTTAACTCTACCCTGGCAGGTAAGGCCAGGAAGGATTTATTTTGTTTTGTTTGTTGTTGTTGTTTATTAAACACATTGTCTTTATTGATTGTCATAATCTGGTTCAAAATTTTTTTACTTCAAAAGTCAATTAAGGGTAATCAAAATACAGGGAATTGAAGGGATGATGTTAATGGGAATGCTTGCAGGTTTGGGTGTGTAAGAACTGTCCCAGGATTTAAAATGCTTCCCACAGTTCAATACTCCTTTGTACTCTTTGTTTATGAATTCAGTATATAGAAAGAGCAGTAACTTGGCCCTTCTATGTCAGAATGAAATGATGCTAAGGGACCTTTCAATGCAAATATGGAGAGGAGCAAACTCTGGATCTAGTCTCTAGTCATTGATTTTATGTCCTAAGCAATAACTCATGAAAGGCCTGGGACTTGGATGAGGGCTGTGAAATGTCAGACCATCATTCTCAGTGAGAAGACGTCAACAGATCCAGGCTTTTGTCCATATTTCTGTTGTGTATCCCACATACACAAAGAAAAGCAAGGGTCAGCCTGAGCTGGTCCTCATATATAGACTATAGAAATGCCTACTAGAGCACAACTAGAAAATAGAAACAAAGGATGCGCACCCAACAAATCTTGTGTTACCAAATTTTGTTTTGGAAAAATAAGGAATTTTATCAGTAGGATTTTAATGTAAATTTTATTGAAGTATAGTATACACATCAGTAGAATTTTTCTTTTTAGTATAAATTGTACAACTCAATGAATATAAGTTCCAGCTATGGTAGATGAATACATTCTAGTGACCAGTGCTGTACAACGTAGTGCCTGTAGTTAACAATATGGTATTGGGCACTTCAAAATTTGTGTAGAGGGTAGATCCCATGTTAAGTGTTCTTATTTCAAAAAAAAGTCAAAGGGAAATGAAGATACCCTGGGAATTGTTGGATATGTCTGTTTCTTCGATTGGTGATGGGTGGTATCACAAGTGTTTACATATGTCCAAGCTTATCAAGTTACACATGTTAAATATGTGCTGTTTCTTGTATATCAATTGTACCTCAAAAAAAACTTGTTAAAATAAGAGCAATATAAATCATTGAAGTATAAAATATTTACTGAAAAATAAGTGAGGATTTAAGTATATGGTTCAGTGAATTTTCTCGAAGGGAATAGAGTGATGAAATCTGAAAAATCTGAAGTGAAACATTGCCCACACTCCAGAAGCCCCTTGTGTCCTGTTCCATTCACTGCCCTACTTCCAAGGGTAACCAGTACCCTGACTTGTAGCATCATAGATAAGTTTTGTACTTTTTATGCTTTATATAAAGGGAATCATACTATATGCACTTTTTTATGTGTTCTTCTTTTGTTCAGCCTTAAGTTTGCGATGTTCATCCACCCATTTTCACCCAGCAATAGGTCCTTCTTTTTAATTGTGTAGCCCTGTCCATCTATCCATCATGGAAATTATCCACTTTAAAATAACTAGAGATTTGGGAGTCTCCTGATTCTGGGTTATTATATATATTATTTCTTTTGGTGAATATATATAGTCATTTCCATTGATGGCATACCTAGCAATGCAACAATAGTATGTTTTATTGTAGTCATATTAATAGTGGGCTTTAGTAGTTGCATTACTGTGTACTGACAGCACAAGCATTAAATGGAACAGTAGATCTTGTCATTCTAGTAGTTGACTGCATTCAGATCAGATCAGTCGCTCAGTCGTGTCCGACTCTTTGCAACCCCATGAATCGCAGCACGCCAGGCCTCCCTGTCCCTCACCAACTCCCGGAGTTCACTCAGACTCACGTCCATTGAGTCAGTGATTCCATCCAGCCACCTCATCCTCTGTCGTCCCCTTCTCCTCCTGCCCCCAATGCCTCCCAGCATCAGAGTCTTCCCATGAGTCAACTCTTCGCATGAGGTGGCCAAAGGACTGGAGTTTCAGCTTTAGCATCATTCCTTCCAAAGAAATCCCAGGGCTGATCTCCTTCAGAATGGACTGGTTGGATCTCCTTGCAGTCCAAGGGACTCTCAAGAGTCTTCTCCAACACCACAGTTCAAAAGCATCAATTCTTCGGCACTCAGCCTTCTTCACAGTCCAACTCTCACATCCATACATGACCACAGGAAAAACCATAGCCTTGACTAGACAAACCTTTGTTGGCAAAGTAATGTCTCTGCTTTTGAACATGCTATCTAGGTTGGTCATAATTTTCCTTCCAAGGAATAAGCGTCTTTTAATTTCATGGCTGCAGTCACCATCTGCAGTGATTTTGGAGCCCAGAAAAATAAAGTCTGACACTGTTTCCCCATCTATTTCCCATGAAGTGGTGGGACCAGATGCCATGATCTTCGTTTTCTGAATGTTGAGCTTTAAGCCAACTTTTTCACTCTCCACTTTCACTTTCATCAAGAGGCTTTTGAGTTCCTCTTCACTTTCTGCCATAAGGGTGGTGTCATCTGCATATCTGAGGTTATTGAGATTTCTCCCGGCAATCTTGATTCCAGTTTGTGTTTCTTCCAGCCCAGCGTTTCTCATGATGTACTCTGAATATAAGTTAAATAAACAGGGTGACAATATACAGTCTTGACGAACTCCTTTTCCTATTTGGAACCAGTCTGTTGTTCCATGTCCAGTTCTAATTGTTGCTTCCTGACCTGCATACAAATTTCTCAAGAGGCAGATCAGGTGGTCTGGTATTCCCATCTCTTTCAGAATTTTCCACAGTTTATTGTGATCCACACAGTCAAAGGCTTTGGCATAGTCAATAAAGCAGAAATAGATGTTTTTCAGGAACTCTTTTGCTTTTTCTATGATCCAGCGGATGTTGGCAATTTGATCTCTGGTTCCTCTGCCTTTTCTAAAACCAGCTTGAACATCAGGAATTTCACGGTTCACGTATTGCTGAAGCCTGTCTTGGAGAATTTTGAGCATTACTTTACTAGCGTGTGAGATGAGTGCAATTGTGCGGTAGTTTGAGCATTCTTTGGCATTGTCTTTCTTTGGGATTGGAATGAAAACTGACCTTTTCCAGTCCTGTGGCCACTGCTGAGTTTTCCAAATTTGCTGGCATATTGAGTACAGCACTTTCACAGCATCATCTTTCAGGATTTGGAATAGCTCAACTGGAATTCCATCACCTCCACTAGCTTTGTTCATAGTGATGCTTTCTAAGGCCCACTTGACTTCACATCCCAGGATGTCTGGCTCTAGGTCAGTGATCACACCATCACTGAATAAAGAAGACTTATTTAAGAACAGCTCCAATGGCTGCTTTCCAGTCAGTTTCCCCATTAACTCGCTTTAGCAACTCTTTATTCCAGCCTCCATTTGAGATTATATTCAAAGCATCATGTGCAAGTTCCATTTTTTAAACTTTCAGGAAAGCCAACTATAAAACTCACAACACATCAGTGCTCAAAGTGAACTTACTGCTGCTAAGTCGCTTCAGTCGTGTCCGACTCTGTGTGACCCCATAGACAACAGCCCACCAGGCTCCCCGTCCCTGGGATTCTCCAGCCAAGAATACTGGAGTGGGTTGCCATTTCCTTCTCCAATGCATGAAGGTGAAAAGTGAAAGTGAAGTAGCTCAGTCCTGTCCAACTCTGAGCGACCCCATGGACCGCAGCCTACCGGGCTCCTCCATCCATGGGATTTTCCAGGCAAGAGTACTGGAGTAGGGTGCCATCACCTTCTCCACAAAGTGAACTTAGAAAATGATAATATCTAGGCCTCTAAATCCCCTTACTTAATATATTTGAGAACATAGCAGCAGCAAGGAGCCACGACTGGAATCCAGGTACTCTGTTCTCCATTCAAAGGTTTTTCATAGACAACTTCATTCACTTGCTTCAGACAGTGAATCTCTTCCTTGTTTAAGCTGTTTCTCACTACCGTGTATGCTGACTTCCATCTGTTCTTGTGGAGATAGTGAATGTTTGATAAAGCACATATCTCAAAATGTAGAAACATAATCTTTAACCAAAATGCTGTTCCGACTGCTTCCTGAAAGACATGATATTCACCAAGAAAGGAGCTCAGAGGAAATGAAGGAGAGGTGGGTAAATAAGATGATCTCCTAAAAGATTTTTTCTTAGTCTCAATATTTGCATTTGTAATGGAAAGTTTATGGCACTCAAACCCCTGCTTCTGTAAATAGATTTATCCAGTTTTGTTTCCATATTCTTTCTTTCCTAGCTTCTGAAGAATTATTGCTAAGCTGACTTGGGGCACTGTGGTCAGCATGATGGCTGCTGCTGCTGCTGCTAAGTTGCTTCAGTCACTTCCGACTCTGTGCAACCCCATAGATGGCAGCCCAATTTAAAATATGGGGCCCGCTGACTACCACTATGGATTTGTCAGTCAAATCATCACTCTCCATTTTCTTCAACATAAAAGTGATTTAAATACTACTGACTCTCATTAGAAAATTATACAAACTTGTGGGAGATATTTGAAGAAAAGCCCCTTTGAAAACATAGTGATTTCAACCTGTGTTTCTTTTTGGTTTTTAGATACTCTGAAGAAGGGTTTTTTGAGGAAGCAGGACAGTTGAACTACAATGGTAAGTAGAGGCTCTATTCTTTCTTCTGTTCATCCACCTTAGACAGTGACATCACTGTGTGTGTGTACATGCACATGCATATGAGTGCATAAGATGCTATCTTTTCACTGCCTGCAGAACACCTATTAATAGTCATAAGGCAATCCAGGAGGCCCAGAAGATAGTGTTGGCTGAGAGCCCACAGGCTGACTAGTCCTCAAAGGTTATCTTCTGTTAGTGGTTGCTCAGCTAATAATCAGAGAAGGCAATGGCAATCCACTCCAGTACTCTTGCCTGGAAAATCCCATGGACGGAGGAGCCTGGTAGGCTAACAGTCCATGGGGTCGCGAAGAGTCAGACACGACGGACCGACTTCACTTTCACTTTTTACTTTCATGCATTGGAGAAGGAAATGGCAACCCACTCCAGTGTTCTTGCCTGGAGAATCCCAGGGACGAGGGAGCCTGGTGGGCTGCTGTCTCTGGGGTCTCACAGAGTCGGACACGACTGAAGCAACTTAGCAACAGCAGCAGCAGCTAATAATCACTGCTATGGAAAAAGAGCTTTGTAAAATGTGTGTGTCTGTGTATGTATGTTTATGTATCTGAGTGCATACCTCCATGTGCTAATTCTTTGATAAAGGACTGTGTACTTGACTATGTGATTTGGGAACATATTAATTATAGGTAATTTTACAAAACAAAAAAATTTTTACATGATTATTTTTAATCAGAATTATGAATGTGATTTCTGTATATGTATGGCTGGGGTTGTTTTGCAAATGTGTGGATGTGTGATGTGATTGTGTGGTTGTAGATGTGTATATAAGTGTGTAAGCATGTGTGTGAGTCCAAGCCTGATTTTCTGCAGCCCTTGCCTCATTATTTGATAGGGTGCCCCAGCCATGGAACCAGCTTTGAAGATGACTTGAGCCTTGGAGCAGAGGGTAAGTGGCACAGCTCTCTCAGGTTGGGATTGAAGAAGCGGCTATCCACTGGATAAATGAAGATAGACTGGAAAGGGAGAACTGCAGAAAGAAGCAGCCCATCCCTGGCATCTTCTCTGCAGGGAAAGAGCAATCCCATATGATCTAATGGAAAACTCAGAAAGCATCACATGCCCAGAACTGTCTGCTCACCATCCTATCAAGACATTTACTGGTTCATCATTGGAGCTTTCCTTTGGCCCCTAGGAAGATAATACATAAAATCACCCTAGAGTTGGCTGCCCAGACATCTTTGAAATGGTTTTCTATATAGAAGACCCAAGCAGCCTGAGTACTGGGTGTAAGAGAGAGATTACATTGGAGGAAGATAAAGGCTAAAATGAAGGATGGAGGTACATCAACCCACCTGTGTCTTCTGGGACCCTTAGAGACCCATGTGGTGAGATAGGAACACTAGCCTGGGGGCCTGAATGACTCTGTCCTCCTCAGGACAGAGAAACTCTTGTCTGGACACCAGGCATGGTTCAGAAGTTTGGAGGCATGGGGCCAGTTTTTCTCTGCCATGTCTGTCCCCCTTCCAGGTCTATGTTTGATAATCTTCATATACTTTCCTAAAGAACAGGGTTCATAGGGTTTATGGGCCTGTAGTAGTAGCAGAGAGGAACAGAAGGGGCCGAGGTTTCAGTTCAGAGGGGCAGCTCAGATGATTTTCCTTTCCCCTTCTAACTTTGTCTTTCTGTTACTTGTCCAGCCACACTGTTGGCCGCCAGCAGCAAACTCTACTCCAGGTAAGTGTTAGTTTCAGCCAGGCTGAGTGATATCTCCTTCAGGAGCTACTGAACTGGGGTGGGTGTCAGAGTCCAAGAGATTAAAAACAAAGAGCTGCAGTTTCACAATAGAGAGTGAAATTTCCAACCAGAAATGAGACCATAGATCCAGTTTTTACAGTAGATGTTTCAAACATACCCAGCAGGGAGTGACTGTGCCCTGCGGGGCATGTCTAGAAGCCAGAGTACAGACTGATTGCTCACAAGATTAGTGTGTCTTAGCATTGATCCCTGCAGGAGCTTCCTGGAGACATCCCGGCCCGGACAGCTACTAGATCTTGGCTGCAGTTTGGCTTCCAGCAGCATGACTGGTGGGACCAACAAGACTAGTTCAAGGTAGGTACCAAGTTTGGCAGGGTTATAAGGTCAGGGAAGATGAGAGGCAGAAGAGACTGGAACTTAGAACCATTGCCAGTTTTTTTCTGGGATATATTATTACTAGCGCTTTTATGCAGTCACATACTTGACAAGGGTGACAGCATGCTTCAAGAATAGCAGGGATGCACAAATATCTACTACTCAGAGCTGGTTGCTGTGTGTAAAATACAGGTGTCTCCTCCCCTGAACTTTGTACCCCAGGAAGTGTAATATTGGTCCAATCACATTTCCAGGACTTATAATAAGTTCTCAGTAAACAATCAGTTGGATATCAATTTCAGCAAACTCTCAGAGATAGTGAAGGACAGGGAAACCTGGCATGCTGCAGTCCGTGGGTTGCAAAGAGTTGGACATGACTTAGTGACTGAACAACAACAAAACAATCAATAAGTGTATCCATTAATTGATTGATCAATTGATGTAATAAAATATTGATTCATTCAAGCAATTTTGTATCTCCAAATTCAGGCCAGGCAATGACTGTATGGAATTTGAAAATCAAGTAGATAAAAAGTTTGCCTGAAGGAGCTCAACAATTCTATAGGGTGAAAAAAAAATACACACCAATAACTCTAAAACAAGGTGGAAAATGATGAGAACTAGTGTGCTATTATAAAAATTGTTTGGAATTTGGAGTCAAAGTTTGAATCTCAAACCTGGTTCGCAGACTTATTAGCTTATTTACTATTTTTAGTGATTTGTACTCACTGAGCCTTACACCCCAATTCAGTTAACATAGAATCTCTGGGGGTGAGACTCAAATGTCTGCATTTAAAAGAAAACTTTTTTTGAAGTACATTTGATTTACAATGCTTCAAATGTACCGCAAAGTGATTCAAATATATATATATTATATATATATATATATATATATATATATATATATATATTCTTATTCAGATTCTTAGGTGATTACAAGATATTGAGTATAGTGTCCTATGTTGTACAGTAGGTCCTTATTGTTTACCCATTGTATATATAGTAGCATATATGTGTTAATCCCAAACTCCTAACTTATCTCTCATCCCTTGCTATCCCCTTTGGTAACCATAAGCTTGTTTTCTATGTCTGTGAGTCTATTTCTATTTTGTAAATAAGTTCATTTGTATCATTTTTTTGGATTCCACATGTAAGAAATATCATATGATATTTATCTTTCTCTGACTTACTTCACTTAGTATAATAATTTCTAGATCTGTGTTGCTGCAAATGGTTTTATTTCAATCTTTTTTATGGCTGATATATACCACATCATTTTTCCCTTGATTTTCTGGTTTTTAATTTATTCATTCTTAATCAGAGAATAATTGCTTTACAATATTGTGTTGGTTCCTGCCACACATCAGCATGAATCGGCCATTGGTATATGTCCCCGCCCCTTGAACCTCCCTCCCACCTCCTACCTGATCCCACCCCTCTAAGTTGTCACAGGGCGCCAGGTTTGAGCTCCTTTTGATTTAGAGCAAATTCTCATTGGCTGTTTTACTTATGGTAACGCACGTATTTCCATGCTACTCCCTCAGTTCGTTCCACCCTCTCCTTGCCCTGTGTCCACAAATTTGTTCTCTATGTCTACATCTCCATTGCTGCTCTGCCAATAGGTTCCATATATGTGTGTGTGTGTGCATGTGTGTGTGTGTTAATATATTATTTTTCTCTTTCTGACTTACTTCATTCTGTATAATAGGCTTCAGGTTCATCCACTTCATTAGAACTGACTCAAATGCATTCCTTTTATGGCTTAGTAATATTCCACTATATATATATATATATATATATATATATATATATATATATATATATGCCACAACTAGCCTATAGTTGTTAGGGTTAGAGTTAGAGTTAGGGTTAGGGTATCTCTATATATACCACAACTTCTTTACCCATTCGTCTGTTGATGGACATCTAGGTTGCTTCCATGTCCTAGCTATTGTAAACAGTGCTGCAATGAGCCTTTGGGTACATGTGTCTTTTTCAACTATGATTTCCTCAGGATAAATGCCGAGTAGCAGATTGTTGGGTCATATGATAATTTTATTCCTAGCTTTTTAAGGAATCTCCATACTGTTCTCTATAGTGGTTGTGTTCATTTATATTCCCACCAACAGTGCGAGAAAGTTCCTTTTTCTCCATACCCTCTCCAGCATGTATTGTTTGTAGACTTTTTGATGATGGCCATTCTGATCAGTGTGAGGTGTAGTTTTGATTTTTATTTTTCTAATCATTAGCAATGATGAACATCTTTTCGTGCCTATTGGCCATCCATATGTCTTCTTTGGGAAAATATCTATTCAGGTCTTCTGCCCATTTTCTAATTAGGTTCTTTAATTTTTTGATATGAGTTGTATGAGCTGTATATTCATTTTATATTAACTCATTATCAGTCATATCATTTGAAAATATTTTCTCCCATTCAGTAGGTTTTCTTTTCATTTTGTAAATGATTTCCTTTGCTGTGCAAAATGTTTTCAGTTTAATCAGGTCCCATTTGTTCTTTTTTGCTTTTGTTTCCTTTGCCTTATAAGACAGATCAAAAAAAAACTTTGCTGTGATTTATGTTCAAGAGTGTTCTGCCTGTGTTTTCTTCTAGGAGTTTTATGGTTTCTGTTCTTATGGAACTGTCTTTATCCATTTTGAGTTTATTTTTTATATGGGGTAGGAAAATGTTCTAATTTCATTCTTTTACATGCAGCTGTCCAGTTTTCCCAGCAGCATTTGCTGAAGAAACTGTCTTTTTTCCCATTGTATATTCTTTCCCCCTTTATCATAGATTACTAGACTATACTTGCATGGGTGTATTTCTGGGCTCTGTTCTGTTCCATTGATCTGTATGTCTGTTTTTGTGCCAGTAGCATACTGCTTTGATGACTAGCTTTATAAAAGAGCTGTATCTGAAATGAGCACAAGTCACATCTTCCCCCAGAGTGTGCTGGGAACTATCACCTTAGTGGAAAGTGCAGCTAGAGATCAGGGGTGAGGGCGTTGGCTAGAGCCAAAGTTAGGTGTGAGCCAGGGCTTCTGTGCTCAGTGACTGACAGTTCCCTATCCAGGGCAGGATTGTGTCCTAAGTTTTTGGACAGGATTCCTGAGGGTCAGGTCTGAGCTGGTTCCCTTCTCTTTTAGTGTGTGGTCTCCCCCATCCCAGCTTTGGTACCTGTGCCCTGGAGGGGAACAGTGCTAGAGCCAGAAGGGCCAGAGCAGGTACCCAATGCAAGCTAGGGCACACTCTGGAGAAATTCTGGCACATTCAGTTAGAGTTTCAGCCCGTTCTTGATCCGCCTCCTCTGGGAGCAACAGTAATGGCTGCCATCACCCCTTTCAGATGTAGTGCCAGGTCCAAGCCAGCTCCATCCCCCACAGCTACACACTGTCTTCACAAATAGTGGCCTCCACCCTAGTGGAGCACTGCACTAGCAAGTGAGAAGAGCTGGAGTGATGCTCGGTGTAGGTTTCAGGAAGCTGGCCAGAGCCCCAGACACATTGAATCTGCTTCCTCATCCCTGTTTCAGGAGTAAGCAAGTGTGTGCATAATCTTTGCAAGCACAGTTCTTACTGCCCTCCTGTTAGTCCTACTGGTTTTCAAGCTAGCGAATGGGACTCCTCTGCCCAGCATCAGACTCGAGGGCTCTGGTGCCCAATTTGTGGTTTGAACCATCCATTCCCCAGGGAGGATCTCTGAGCCTCTGGGACCTCCCTCCTCCTCTGTGTCCCTTCCTAGGGATACAGATCCTGACCTGATCGTTTCTCTTCTCTTCCTACCCACTTCCATGTAGATCATTCTTTATAGCCTTAGTTGTTGAAGAGTCTTTCTGCCAGTCTCCATCCAGTTTGTTTTCAGCAAGAACTGCTCCTCGTGTGGATATATGTTTTGGTGTGTTCACTGAGGGCAATAAGCTCAGCATCTTCCTTCTCTGCCGCCTTGATCTCCTTCCTCCTCAGGGATCTAGTCTTATGAAGACAATTCAGATAAGGAAACTCGGGATCATGGAGATGAAATTAGCAGTTAGGAGGAACGCACAAGAATAGAGCCAGGGATTCCAATTATCCAGCTTTTACTTAAACAAGATGATTTCAGTTTGGAACACCGGCATCCTTTCTGAAGAGATTAACAGTGATTAGTCAAAGCCTCAAATAATTCACAGCTCCCCTACTCTCACTGATGTTTGGAATGTAGTGTTAGTGAGCTCTTGTGTCACCAGCCTGGTACTGCAACGATTTGCACAGAGATGGATGTTGGAGAAAGTGTTTGATCTACAGATGCAGGGATTCTATCCTGAAATTGTGCTACAAACAGGCCTACCTAACACAGCTGTATTGATAAAATTTTATCCTCAGGGTGAGAATAAAATGAGTTCTATGTTGCTTACACACTTATTGCCTGGTTGTTCCACCAACCACTGGTGCAAGCTGGTAAGCAAGTGACAAAGCATGTGGCAAAAGCCAGCTATATCTTATAGCAAATGGAAACTGACTGGTTAATAACACAACCACAGATCATTTTGCAACTATACTGATTTTGGTTTTTCAGATCCCTCTCATAGCAAATTTTCATTCATCTGTAATCATTTTAATCAGTCATTTGAAGTACTCTAATAGAATCATGTTCAATTTTTAAACCAAGGCCAGATTGTAATTCCCAGGTTTCAGACAGAGAATTTAGATTCAGAGAAGTGAAAGCTTTTCTGGGTTGCAGTGGTAGATAGAGAAATGGCCAGAAAGATATCTCAGTGTCCTGACACTTTTATTAGATAGTCTGGATTATCCTGCTTCTCAAAGCTTCCTGTGTTTACCCAAACCCCCACTTTTCAGCATCTCAGAGATTCTGGACAAGGTGCAAGAAGATGCGGAAGATGTTCTTTTCAGCCTGGGCTTTGGTCAGGAGGACCACAAAGACACTTCTCGAATTCCTGCTCGATTTTTCACCACCCCCTCTCAAGCCAAAGGCATTGATTTCCAGCTCTTCCTGAAGTCCCAGGTGCGGAGGATTGAGATGGAAGACCCTTGCCTCATGCTGGCCAGTGAGTGTTAGCACAGACCCGTGCTCTACTTCTCTCTCAACCTCCAGACAGTCATAACAGGGATCAATGGCTCTAAATCCTACTTTCTCTTGGTTAGCTTCTCTTCACCCTTTGTCTCTTGTGTCTGTTTCTTCCTTGTTGTCTTCAGTGAATGGAGAACTTCGAGTTCTGCTTCTCTCTCTTGAAGAGTTTTCAAGAGACCTGGTATCACAGTGACTTTCTTTTAGATCTTCTCTCTTTTTGCTGACTCAAATTGGACTGGTATCTTTAAATCTTATCACCATTTTCTATTTCTCAGTTGGAATTAGTGAATGTTCCCCATTTATAGCCATTACGTTAATACAATTTCCATTTAGGACAGAAGTTCTGTTAATTATGTTAAATTGTGCAGGAGTTTATAAAGCATTCATATTCTTTGGCTTTTCTTCCACAGAAGGAAGGGCTCAGAAATATTTAAGTAAGCACACCAGTGATCCTTATGTATAATCTTACCACATCTAGGGAAACAATGACTTAAGGTGTCCCAATTCCATACTGAAGAAAGATATGAGAGGGCTTCTCTACTTTGATGAGGGATGAAAGACTCTATTTTATTCTTTGTGTTAGAATATATTTCAAATAATATTCTTTTACAGCCCACCCCCTCCCATCATAATGGTGTTCCTGATAGTGTTGTTTCAGATCTTTTGTATCAGATTCAACTTCAAAATTTGGTAAAACTATACTCCTGAGCTCCACTTGCTGAAATAAGGATTTTCAGTGGAAGTATTTCACAAGCACTTTATATGACTCTTATGCACCCTAAAGATTGAGGATGTTTTTGTTGAATGTATTTTATGTGCCAGGTACAGATGTTAAATTCTGGAAGAACAGCAGCTAGGCAAGAGGAACATGATCTTGCCTTTAGGACACTTATAGTTTAATGGGTAAATGGTTTATCACATGCTTTTCAAACATGGATGTGCATATGAATTATGAAAGGATATTGTTAAGATGCATGGGATACAGTCTGAGATTCTGTATTTACATAAGTTCCCAAGTAATGCCAATGCTACTGAACTACTGATCACACGTTGAGAAGCAAAGTCTGTTAGAAATAATATAGTCCATCTAGATTTCTCTACCCTTGTCCATTGCCTACTAATTGCTATCTCTCAAATTTGCTTCTATCAAAGAAGATTTCCATAACCCTAAATTTTTCTTACTAAGAACACAATGTTAGTTTTGCCTTTTTTAGTCATGTTTGTCATCTAAAGCAGGGGTCCCCAACCTCTGGGATCTAATGCCTGATGATCTAAGGTGGAGTTAATGTAATAACAATAAAAACAAAGTGCACAATAAACGTTATGCACTTGAATCATCCTGAAGCCATCCCTCTACCCCAAGTCCGTGGGAAAAAATTGTCTTCCATGGAACTGGTCTCTGGTCCCAAAAAGGCTGGGGACTGCTGAAGCAAACATAGTGATAGAGGCCATTGTATACTGACAGCAGAAAGGATATGCTAAATCAAGATATGGAAAGGTTTCTCATCCTGTATAGAATTAATTTCTAGACTACTGGGGATAAAGAGTCAAAAAGTCAAGAAAGGGAATCCTAGGTCTAAGAAATCTAAATGGGAGAGATATTGGTAGAGAAACTGGCATCTTCTTTCTGAACTTTGAGTTTTAGGAAAGCTATTGAAGGGAAAAATTCAAGAAGTAATTTTCTGATGATTCCTAGACTCATCATCTTCATTCCTTGCACTCAGGCAGGTTTAAGCAAGTGCAAACACTGGCTGTCACTGCAGATGCCTTCTTCTGTCTCTACTCCTACGTGTCTAAGACACCTGTCCAAAAGTTCACACCATCCCACATGTTCTGGAATTGCAACCCAACTGATGTGCCATCCATCAAGATTCTGTCCCCAGAGCCTGAACCTCACTCACCCAGAGAGCGCCTCCGGAAAGCCATCTCCAAAATGTGCCTGTACACATGCCCACGAGATAGGCTCTCACCACCCGACCATACTCCCAAAAGAAACAGTTTAGACCAGGTGGTGTGGGAAGTGATGGACAGAGTGAGAGGAGAGAAGTTGGTCCTCCAGCAAGACTCTGGGTTTGGACCAGGCCCACAGGGAGATCCCGTGCCTCCTTTCAAGGGTACAAAACTGCCTACTTCTTCCTGTCCATGTGTCCTCTGCCTTAAAGAAGAAACACAGCAGGGGATGTCCACATGGCAAGAACCTTCAGAAACTATGGATTCTGACCTCAAAATACCATGTTGCTCACGTTCTCTGCCCAGAGCAGATATACAGTGGAACACAGACTCTGCACAGGTAAAGAGAGAGCTATGGGGGCTACAGGCGACCAGTAAGGAAGCCCATTCAGTCAAGGATGATGCCTTCTGGATAAGAAAGAGCAGAGCAAGAAGGAGTCTGTTTCAGAAGAATCCCATGGGCAAGAAGGTTAAATCACTGGATTTGTCCATCATCCAACAGAAATGGAAACAGAGTCAAGAGAGAACAGAAATGCACCGATCTCTAACTGAGCAGTGGCAGGACACTTTGGACTTGGAGGTGAGTGGGTTGAAAGTGAAGGAGAGGTTGGCATTCCTGCCCATGAATTCTGGATTCCTGCCCTTGGGTTAAAATATATCTTCCTTGTCAGATATACCAAGTCTTGAATTACATTCAGAAACCTTTGAAAGTGGATTCCCTGGTGGCTCAGATGGTAAAGAGTCTGCCTGCAATGCTGGAGTCCCGGGTTTGATCCATAGGTCGGGAAAATCCCCTGGAGAAGGGAATGGCTACCCACTCCAGTATTCTTGCATGGAGAATTCCATGGGCAGAGGAGCCTGGTGGGCTATAGTCCATGGAGCTGCAGAGTCGGATACAACTGATCAACCAACATTAATATAGAAGGAAGGGGAAAGAGAAATAGACCCAGTTTCTTAAGAGCACCCAGTTTTTGTCACTATTTTTCTAATTCCTCTTCCAGGCTGATCTTCACTAAAATTTCCCATCAAACACACCTACCCCTATCATCTGTGGGATACACACAAGAGTAAAGATAAGGTCAGTTACACACTAGACTAAACACGATTATATAAAATCTCTTCTACCTTGGCAAGTATATAACCATGAAGACCTAGAAGTTCAGATTCAAATCTAGAATTCTCACTCTTAGGACTTCAGTGCTAGAACATGGCAGCGTGGGCAGAGCCATCCCAGCCCTGGCCTATCTCTTTCTCTTCCCATACCTATGTCTGTCCTGCACCATAAGGGATTTTGCACACCATGTGTGAACACCCCAGCTGGCATATTCAAATGCCACAAAACCCTTGCATGTGTGCATGCACGCTAAGTCACTTCAGTCATGTCCGACTCTTTGTGACCCTATGGACTGTAGCCTACCAGGCTCCTCTGTCCATGGGATTCTCTAGGCAAGAATGCTGGAGTGGGTTGCCACGCCCTCCTCCAGGGGATCTTCCTGACCTGCGGCTTGAACCTGCATCTCTCACATCTCCTGCATTGGCAGCTGGGTTCTTTACCACTAGCGCCACCTGGGAAGCCCCCACAACCCCCCTACCAATGCATATAACCATCTACCAGTTATCATTCAGGCCTAGAAGTGCATACCCTAGGAAAAAGGCCAGTCTAGAGAGAACAGACACCAGGCGAAACCAATGCATTTCCCTGAAATAGGCTTGGGGCCATTGAGTTGCATTTGGGGAGGGGATTGTGGGCATCCAGAGCATGGTCTAGAAGTGGTAGTGCAATATCAAAGTGGACACATTCTCTCGGTCCACTGATTCTTCAGCCCATGAGCTCTCTAAAACTCGGGATTCCTCTTGCCTGGGTCTATAGACAGTGCTATGATCAAGTGCCAGAGTCTCAAGGAAAATCCCTCAAACCCTTGCCACAAAGAGAAGCGTGGTGATTTGCAGTCCTGTTTGCATGTGTGTCACCTCTCACTGAATGTAGAGCTGGCCCTGCCTTCCTCACTGCCAGGCTCCTACCACAAGAGAAGAGCCCAGGTTTCTCAAGTACACTCAGCCTCTTTCCCCTATAGTCGCCTGCTGTCCTGCACTTTCCCCTGCCACTGGTACTGACTGAGTTCTGCAGGGATCTTGGTTACAGGTGCAAAGCAACAGTGAGGAGGAGGAGAGCCACTGGCCCAGCAGACCTGGACATCACCACCTCTGCCAGACTTCTGCTGGCGAAGACTCCAGAAGTAAGTGAAGTGGATCTCTCGTCTCTCTCTGTCTCTCTTGGTTCTCAAACTGGGCCGCACATTGCAAGCACATGTTGAAATTTTTACAAATACTCATAATGAAGTGTCCCACATCCTGCCTTCTAATTTAATTGATATGGAGCCCAGGGACTGATTTTTTTATTGTTAAGCTCTTAGGTAGGGTGATTCTATTATGGCTGGATAAATACTTCTCTAAATCAGTGACTCTCAGACTTTAGCATCAAAATCCCCTGGAAAGCTTGAGGCACTACAGATGCCTGGGTCCTCACTGCCAGAGTTTCTGATTGAATAGGTCTGGACAGGGCCTGGGAATCTGCATCTCTAACATGTTCTCAAGTGATGTTGATGTGGTTGGTTTGGTGATTACAGTCTGAAAACTGTTGTCCGGGGAGAAAATTCTGTATTACCCTAATATTCAAATATAGTCTACAGAATAGCAGTTTTAGCATCACTTGGGATATTGTTAGAAATGTGGGATCCCAGCCCTTCCCCATCTTAGATCTGATGAATCGAATTTTACTGAGACCCTTAGGTGATTTGCTTGCACACTGAAGTTTAAGAAGCATTATAGTTTTGCAGCAGGTGAAAACCAACCATGGAGATTTATACCCTCACACCTGCTTTTAGCTGCTTTCTAATCAGCCTAAATCATAGGACTGAGGCAAAATTCCTTAATGTGTTCATTTAAGCTATGAGGTCCATCCTGCAGCTCGGGTTAGGTATACATAAGCTTTCCTTCCCTCCTCAAAGAAGGACCATTAATATTATATAGGTAGTTACTGCAGCTAAAATGTCTTTCCTCTAGATGTGAATTTCAAGCATTAATTCTTTCAGAGGTATTTTTTATTCTTTTTAATTTTAGCTAAAGATTTGTATTTAAACTAAGCAGAAATTAGTCTCCTGGTGCTACAACTGCCTGTCCCCTAGGACCACAGAGAATATGGCAAGAGTAAGAACTGAAATCTTTCTTGAATTAAGTAAATGAATCATCTTGCTTGGGGTTCCCTCCATTTTGGATGTTTTATTACTATTTACTGTACTTCCTAGTCTGATAATAATCAAATTGTTGATTATTAACCAGTTGTTAACCAAAATTTTGATTAACACTGAAATTTCATTGTTACTGGTCCTGAATCACAAAAGTCTTTATGAGACTAACTCCTTTAATTCTTATTATCTGTGGTTTTAGGGCCCTAGTCACTTTATTTTCTCTTGTGCCCATTACCTTTATCTCCAGGTACATAACTAGTAGCTATCAGTCACTCACAAAAGAAGTAAATATCAGAAGCAGCAATATACTATGTGCAGTTGAAAAAATTTAGGATATGAAGTCAAATAACCTACCTCATACTAGCTCAGTAATCTTGCAGAAATCAACTTTTGTTTGTTCCTATGAAACCTTTCAAGGAGTATGTGAAAGAAATGTGATTTATTGGAGTAACAGTTTTGATGTTGCTGCTGTAGATGATGATGATATTTTAGGAAAAAGTAATTATGGGCATAAAATATTTAGATCAGTGATTCCCAATCTTGCAAGCTTTTTTAAAAATATATATTTTATTTCCTGGATTCCACCTAATAGAATTAAATATAAATCTCTTAGATTTGAACTTGGGCATTATTATTGTTTATTCTTCTTTAAAAGTTTTCCTAGTGATATCAATCATCTATTGTTGTATAATAAACCACCCAAAATGTAGTGACTTAAAGAAAAACTTACTTATTATTTCTATTTTGTGGGTTTGCTGGGTGGATTCTTCTGCTTGTCTCATCTGATTTCACTTATGCAACTGCTTTTGGCTAGTTGACTGGGCTGGATCTGGTCAAAAGTGGGCTCGCCCTAATGGTGCTGACCTTGGACCGAATCTTGGTGCTCACTGTCAGCCAGGTACTCTCTCCACGGGAGTTGAGTCATTCTTCAGTAGTCTTAACGGAAGAATGTTCAGCAAAAACTGAAGTTGCAATGCCTCTTTTTAAGGATATGTTGTAAGTTGTACAATGCCCCTTCAACCACATGTTATTGCTCAAATTAAATTGCAAAGCCAATCTAGATTCAAAAGGAAGGAAAACATGCTTTACTTTTTTAATAGGAGTGGCAAAGTCACACTGTGAAAAGGCATGTGGAATGGGAGGGTTGTTGTGGCCATGTTTATAAACAGTCTATCACAGACAGTGATTCTGGCACCCGGTGAGGGTTAAGAACAACTAGTTTAATTAAAGGGCTTTATCCTCACATATTAAAGATACCCCAAGGGCAAGCTCTCATTCTAAAGCTCACTGAGACTCAGCCACAGCATACAAAATTTGAAAAGAAAATTAACTGCCAAACTTACCAAATTCAAATAGAAAACATGGAGTATATGCACCACAGCTAAGCTTCACTGCCAAAAATTTTAATTTACTCTAAAATACAAAATTCTGATCAAGTGTTATTTGTCCAGCAGATGTCAGCCTCACACAAGCAAAAAATAATGCCAAGATGTCCAGCAAAGCAGGCTGTGCAGAATCTATATGACTATACTTTTCTACACAATTCATGAAATACCCAGCACATCAGTTCCTCTCTCAAACATGTCCCATCTTTGGCTAGAAGTCAGGTATACAGAAAGATTGGAATTGCTTTGCCAGAGAAGAAGTTTTCAGGAGTTACACATTTCAAATAAGTAATAGATTCTATTTTCTGCTAGGGTAATAGGATTTCATTATAGGAGGAGTTATTGTGGTTAGAGATGCTGTATTTCACTTATTCTAAGATGTACATTTTTCTGTATTTGAATATGTCTGAAATAGAATGGGTCTAACAATTGGCATTGTTAACCAATGTAATTGTAAGATATACAGTTTTGTCCTACACACACACACACACACATATACTTGCCTCCTTGAAAATAATTATAAGCCTTACAAACAATAGCTTATCAGATTCAGTGAAACACAGTAACTTTAGAAAGGAAATCAACCCTGAATATTCATTGGAAGGACTGATGCTGAAGCTGAAACTCCAATACTTTGGCCACCTGATGCAAAGAGCCAACTCATTAGAAAAGACCCTGATGCTGGGAAAGATTGAAGGCAGGAGGAGAAGGGGACGACAGAGGATGAGATGGTTGGATGGCATCACCGACTTACTGGACATGAGTTTGAGCAAGCTCTAGGAGATAGTGAAGGACAGGGAAGCCTGGCGTGCTGCAGTCCATAGGGCCACAAAACGTTGGACATGACTGAGCGACTGAAACAACAACAACAAAAATAATGTTTCGAGAAGGGGGTGTAGTGTTCAGTAACATATGTCATAAAATATCTAGTAGGAAAGACAGTGCAACGATACCACTAGATTTTCCACTAGAAAATGATTAGGAAACTTGATAAGAGTATTTTTATTTGTGTGACAGGGCTTTATAATATTAATGTGAAAAATGAATAGGAAACTATGCAAGCAAAGTAGATAAAAGGGTCAAGAGTCTCTAAGGAGTGTTTTGTGTTTTTTTTCCCTAGGATGATGAAGTTTTAAGCATGTATATTTGCTGGAGGAAAAGAATCAATAGAGTGTGGGGGACCATGGTTCAGGAGGGTAGGGAAATGATGATGTGAGATCAGTAGAGAGTGGTAATGAGCTGAGATCCAAAGCACTTTTGAAGGGTTCAGCCAGGGACTAAGATACAGATCTTTGAGATGAGAGGAAATGAAAAAGGACAGGCGTGACTAGTTACATTGGAGAGGAGGTCAAGAAATGTATGCTTACTCTTTTCTCCCTTTTTCCTGTCAGGTCAGCAATAAAATTGTGAGGCAGGAAATCTGAGGAAGATCATAAAGGTTTGAGATCACCACTATGGAGAAAGGACAAGAATAATAGAAACATATATTAGTAGTTGAATTGGTGAATAACGTTGGGGCTCAGCTCAAGTTGCAGAACATGGATTGGCAATGGTTTTGTCATTTTCTCCAGCAGTGCTCAGTAATCTATACAAAAGAATAAGAATGAAAGTATAGGTAATCGTTTTATAACTCTAAACATTGAGTTCAATAGAAAGTCTACATCACATGACTCTTTGATGTCTCTGCTGCTGCTGCTGCAAATAACTTTAAAGATCACTTGTAGTAGCAAGAAACATTTCCCCAGGTAGGGTATGGAAGTTTCTACCAACCCAGTGCCTACAGTTGTCTCAAAGATGCATGATGTGACAAACAACCCAATCAAAAATGAGCAGAAGACCTAAATAGACATTTCTCCAAAGACATAAAAAGCTGCTCAACATTGCTAATTATTAGGGAAGTGCAAATCAAAACCACAGTGAGATATCACCTCACATGGGTCAGAATGGCCACCATCAAAAAGTACAAATAAATGCTGTAGAGGGTGTGGATAAGAGGTAACCCTCCTATACTGTTGGTGGGAATGCAAATTGGTGCAGCTGCTATGGAAAACACTAAGGAGGTTCCTTTAAAAACTAAAAATAGTATTACCATATGATCAAGCAATCCTACCTCTGGGCATATACCCAGAGAAAACTCTAATTCAAGACAATTCATGCACCCCAATGGCACTACTTAAAATAGTCAAAACATGCATACCTGCTAAGTCACTTCAGTTGTGTCTGACTCTGCAATTCTACGCACCATAGCCAGGCTCCTCTGTCCATGGGATTCTCCAGGCAAGAATACTGGAGTGTGTTGCCATTTCCTTCTCCAGGGGATCTTCCTGACCCGGGGATTGAACCTGCATCTTTTATGTCTCCTGCAGTGACAGGCAGGTTCTTTACCACTAGTGCCACATGGGAAGCCAAAACATGAAAGCAGCCTAAATATCCATGGACAGATGAACAAATAAAAAAGATATGGTATATATACACAGTGAAATATCACTCAGCCATTAAGAAGAATGAAATAATGACATTTGCAGCAACATGGATGGATCTAGAAATTATCATACTAATTGAAATAAGTCAGAAAGAGAAAGACAAGTATCATATGATACCACTTATATGTGGAATCTTAAAAATGATACAAAAAAACTTACTTACAAAACAGAAAAAAACTCACAGATATAGAAAGCAATCTTATGGTTACCAAAGGGAGTAATGAAGGAGCAGGAGAGGTAATTTAGGAGTCTAGGATTAACAGATACACACTATGTGTGTATGCTCAGTTGCTCAGTTGTATTTGACTTTGCAGCCTCATGGACTGTAGCCCGCCAAGTTCATCTGTCTATGGAATTTTCCAGGCAAGAATACTGGAATGGGTTGTCATTTCCTACTCCAAGGGATCTTCCCGACCCAGGAACTGAACCAGTTCTTGTGTCTCCTGCATTGGCAGGCAAATTCTTTACCACTAGCACCACCTGGGAAGCCCAATACACACTACACTATACATAAAATGGATAAACAACAAGGTCTTGTTGTATAGCACAGAGAAATATATTCAATATCTTGTAATAACCTATAATGTAAAAGAATAAAAAGAATTCATCTGTGTGGGCTTCCCTGGTGAGTCAGTGGTAAAGAATCCTCCTGCAATGCAGGAGACCTGGGTTTGATTCCTGGGTTGGGAAGATTCCCTGGTGGAGGGCATAGCAACCCACTCCAGTATTCTTGCCGGGAGAATCCCCATGAATAGATAGAGGAGCCTGGTGGGCTACAATCCATGGTGTTGCAAAGAGTCATACACAACTAAGCAACTAAGCGCAGTTATATAATTGCATTACTCTGCTGTACACCTGAGGCTAACACAACATTTGTAAATTAGCTATACTTCAGTTTTTTTTTTAAAAAGCATGATGTGTTTCTTTTACATTTCCATTGCAGGCTTTCACCACAACCACAGCACATTCTCTGACAGCAGTGACTTCACAGAAAAGCCTAATTCCCACCTCTTCTCACAGGAGGCTCTACAGCCTCCAACATCCAGCTCCTGCTCCCTGGCCCTGCAAACTCCTGACCTCAATAAGAGAAAAGCAAGATGGTACACCAGACAGAAGACCAGAGTGAGAGACTTGGAATCTCCTCCTGATGCTGTCATGAACAGCATGCACAGAGATAGAACTTAAACAGTCGCTTCATTTCTCTGCACTTTGGTTTTTCTATGTGGGTATTAGAATACATGATCTATATGATATGAACAGTGGTAACCTGGACAAAGAATTTTCTCTCAAGCTTTGACACTGCCTAGGGCAGTTAGTAGATTTAAGGATAACCAAATCTGAGAAACAAGGGTGCTACTGGAATACTCTCAAAAGGCTCAAGCTAAATAAGGAAAGACAATTCCCACTTTCAGGCTCTGAAACCTTGGTGCAATCTACAGTGGGATTCCCTCAGACCCTCTACTCATCCCTCCGTGCTCCCAGTTAAATTCCAGGAAGTCTTCCACCATACCAATGTCCTGTTTTTCTTCTTTTTTATTTTTAGTTTATTTAATTGGAGGATAATTGCTTCACATTGTTGTGGTGTTCTCCGCCGTACATCAATGAAAATTAGTCATAATTTTATATATATATCCCCTCCCTCTTAATCCTCCCCCACTCCATTCTACTCCTCTAGGTCATCACAGAGCACCAGGCTGGGCTCCCTATATTAAACAGCAGCTTCCCGCTAGTTATCTATTTCACACACGATAGTGTGTATATGTATATACATATATATGCATATGTATATATGCTACTTTCTCAATTTGTCCTGCCTTGCCCTTCCCTGTGTCCACCAGCCCATTCTCTATTCTGCATCTCCATTTGTTCTCTGTAAATATGTTCATCAGTACTATTCTTCTAGATTCCATATATACATGTTAATATACTGTATTTGTTTTTCTCTTTCTGATTTAATTCACTCTTTATAAGAGGCTCTAGGTTCATCCACTTCACTACAACTGACTCAAATTTGTTCCTTTTATGGCTGAGTAATATTTCATTGCAGAGAAGGCAATGGCACCCCACTCCAGTACTCTTGCCTGGAAAATCCCATGGATGGAGGAGCCTGGTGGCTGCAGTCCATGGGGTCGCTAAGAGTCAGGCACGACTGAGTGACTTCACTTTCACTTTTCACTTTCATGCTTTGGAGAAGGAAATGGCAACCCAATCCAGTGTTCTTGCCTGGAGAATCCCAGGGACGGCGGAGCCTGATGGGCTGCCGTCTATGGGGTCGCAAAGAGTCGGACACGACTGAAGCGACTTAGCAGCAGCAGCAGCAGCAGCAGCAATACTCCATTGTAAATACATACCACATATATCTTCTTTATCCATTCACCTGTCAATGGGACATCTAGGTTGCTTTCATGTCCTGGCTATTGTAAATAGTGCTGCAGTGAACACTGGGGTACATGTATCTTTTTTAGTTGTGGTTTTCTCAGGTATATGCACAGTAGTGGGATTCCTGGGTCATATGGTTGTTTTATTCCTATTTTGTTTTTCTTCTTAAGGCCCCATCTGAGGAGATCTGCTTGGAGCCTTCCCCCGCCCAAAAACCAGCTTCCACCTGTATCCCAAATTTTGGATCTTCATAGGAAAAGAGATGAGTGGGATTCAGAATCCCTCCTCTTGGCCATTGCAAAAAATGTGCAGTATTTTTTGCTGGCAGAAAACGATACAAATAAAAATGTTTATTTTTTCAATTGGAGTATAGTTGCTTTACAATGTTGTGTTAGTCTCTACTGTACAGTAGATCGGCTACATGTAGACATATATCCCCTCCCTCTTGAACCTCCCTCCCACCCCACCCCCACCATCTCACCCCTCTAGGTCACTACATAGCTCCCTGTGCTATATAGCAGGTTCCCACTAGCTATCTGTTTTACACCTGCCAGTGCACATGGCAATCCCGACCTCCCAATTCATGGCACTGCCCCTCCCTGCCTTGTGTCTACATGTCCATTCTCTATGACTGTGACTCTACTCCTACACTATAAATGGGTTCATCTGTACCATTTTTCTAGATTCCACATACATGCATTACTATAGGATATTTGTTTTTCTCTTTTGTTAAAAGATATTTATTTGTTGCATTGGTCTTTGTTGCTACACTTGGGCTTTCTCTTGTTGTGGCAAGTGGGGCTACTCTCTAGTTTTGGTGTGTGGGCTTCTCATTGTGGTGGCTTCTCTTGTTGCAGAGCATAGGGTCTAGGATACGTGGGCTTCAGTAGTTGTGACTCACAGGTTTAGTTGCCTCTCAGCATGTGGGATCTTCCTGGACCAGGGATCTAACCATATCTCCAGCATTGGCAGGCGGATTCTTAACCACTGGACTACTGGGGAAGTCCCCTGTTTTTCTCTTTCTGACTTACTTCACATACCGAGTAAAGTAAGTAAAAATATGTTTTTTAAACCTTGGCATTTTTAAAAGAGAATTAACAGTTGTGGTTTATATAAGACATAAAGTGTTTCGTCAGTAAACAGCCTGAGCACTGACAGGGCTCTCCCAGGCAATATACGGTAGAGAGTTTTCTTCCCAAAGAAAATTTCAGTCTAGTGAGACAGGTCTCACACACACACACACACACAGAGAGGTTTACAGTGATGTATCACTTGATTGCCTAATACACCGCAAGATAACAAAGACCAGGAAAGAGGGATTCAAAAGAAAACATAACCATGAGTGTTAAAGGAAAAAAATCATACCAGATATGACAAGCAAACAGAGCTCTATTTTATTTAGATACTATTGCTGGTAATAGACCAGTCTCGTTGCCCAGCTAGGTGGAAACAAAGGGCTGAAGACTTTTAAGAGCTGGAGTGGCAGGCATCTTAGACCATCAGTGTTTGCTAATTGGCCTTCCCCAAAGGAAAAGTCCCCTGGAGAAGCAGATGGCAACCCGCTCCAGTATTCTTGCCTGGAGAATGCCATGGACAGAGGAGCCTGGCAGGCTACAATCCATGGGATTGCAAAGAGTCAGACACGACTGAGCAACTAACACACTACACTATACACTAAAGGAAAAGTAAACTTTCTGGTATCTTCTTGAAGGAGGTAGTTTTGCAACTTGGAACTAGCCTTCCTCCCCCTCACCCCTAAGTCAGGATCTTACCCTCCCGGAAACTGGGTGATATTTTCCTCAATATTTACATTTCAGAGAAATGACTCTTTGGTCATAGAGACAGACTTTCCAGGGCTGTAAAAGTGGAATGAAGCTGAGAGAAGATTTACATCTCAAATGGACAGAGATAAGATTTACAATAGCAAGCTTTCTAAAATAAATGCTCAAAGAAAAGAGAAGTCAGAACCTAGAGTCTGGAAGATACCCATCCAAAGTTGAGTCAACCTGTAGGAAGGCCCAGTGGTTTAGTCATGTCCAACTCTGTTACCCCACGGATGTAGCTTACCAGGCTCCTCTGTCCATGGGATTTTCCAGGCAAGAATACTAGAGCAGGTTGCCATTTTCTACTCCAGGGGATCTTCCTGACCCAGGGATCCAACTGGCATCTCTTGCATCTCCTACATTGGCAGGCAGATTGTTTACCACTGCACCAAAGCTGAGGGGAACTTTAAAGCCATTGTGATCAAGGAGACCGGAAGTATCTGAGATTATTTCATTTAAAGAGTTTGAGAGGCTAACAGCCTATACGACCCCATCATGGAAGGAATAACTTGGGACTGCAGAACCAGACAACCCACTATTAGACGCAGGAATGAAAGTGAAAATGAAAGTCACTCAGTCGTGTCTGACTCTTTGTGACCCCATGGACTTAGTTCATGGAATTCTCCAGGCCAGAATACTGGAGTGGGTAGCCTTTCCCTTCTCCAGGGGATCTTCCCAACTCAGGGATCAAACCCAGGTCTCCCACTTGCAGGCGCATTCTTTACCAGTTGAGCCACAATGGAAGCCCAAGAATACTGGAGTGGGTAGCCTATCCCTTCTCCAGGGGATCCGCCCAACCCAGGAATCGAACCGGGGTCTCCTGCGTTGCAGGTGGATTCTTTACCAGCTGAACTATGAGGGAAGCCCCAATTAATAACAAGACTTTTAGAGAGCTCATCTGGAGGGAGGTGGGGACAGGATTCTGGAGGCAGGGTATGCAGGGATAAGCTTCTCTGTTCCCTAACTGCTTCCTGGGGTGCTGTTCCCTCAGGCCAGGGAGCTTGGAATAACCCATGGATCTGTACCAGAGGCAATATCGGAGAGGGAGGAAAAGTAGTCTGTCTCCCTTTTCCCTCCCTGGCAAGATTCTGAAGAACTGGGAAGGTGAATCAGTCATTTGTGGAAGATTCTATTATTAGCCCTGGGAACAAAAGCTTCCTCTGGTCTCTATCCTCCCCTTATTTCTGCCAGCATCTGTCTGGGCTCCACCTGCTCAACCTCCTGAGTGGTTAGAGGGGCAGGGTGTGGAAGGCAGAACCAGTACAGCATTTCGGAAAAAGGGATTAAAGGTGTGGTAATTCCGTGGCTTGTTAACTGGAGTTCAGCCACTGGAGTCCCACAATGCTCCCAGATCCCAGTTGTGCTCATCTATACAAGCTGTTCCACCCATCAGAAATCCCAGCTGCTACATCCTTGTGGGCCCAGGGGAAAAGGGGTTAATATCTCCACTCTCACTGAGAAAACTGAGTCATGGAATATCACAGTTTGAAGGAACTAGTCTAGTCAGTTGTCTGACTGTAAAAAAAAAAGAATGAAAGGAAAGGATTGTGTGTCCAAAATCACATACTGGCAGCCAGTGCTAGAATTTAGATCCTCTGATAGTTAGTAGGGGGTACTTTTTTCTATTAAATCCATTTTCTGTATTGTCCATGCATTTTCACACAATCCTGTTTAACCAACACCCTTTTTAAATGTATTTTTACAAAACTTTTACTAGAGTATAGTTGATTTACAATGTTGTGTTAGTTTCAGATATACAGCAAAAAAAAAATCAATTATACATACATCCATTTTTTTAGACTCTTTTCCCTTATAGGTCATTACAGAGTATTGAGTAGAATTCCCTGTGGTATACAGTAGGTCTTTATTAGTCTTTCTGAAAGTGTGAAAGTTGGTCAGTCATGTCCAACTCTTTGTGACCCCATGGACTGTAGCCCGCCAGGCTCCTCTGTCCATGAAATTCTCCAGGCACGAATACTGGAGTGGGTAGCCATTTTGTTCTCCAGGGGATCTTCCCCACTCAGGGATTGATCCCAGGTCTCCTCCATTGCAGGCTCAGGCCAATTCAGATCACATTCTCCTGTTCTTCATGTTGGAGAACAGTGGACAATTAACCCACAATTTATATAAACCCATGACAGAGAATTCATGTTCTCTAATATCGTGTGAGAAATAAGCAGATTTTCAATATTCACCATGGACAATGCAATCAGGAATATGGCTTTCTCAGGCTTGTGCTCAGGATTCCTTATAACCTCTCCCCCAGTGGAAGTTTTGATATGAGGCAGGGATAGAAACAGTCATTGCAGGAAGGAGATGAAGTGCAAGTGCAGACTCATCAGGAGAGGTGTCAGGTGGAGCAGCTGTTGTATCACGTGAAAGAGAAAAATGAAATAGAGGATATGAGCTGAACAACAGTTTGGGTGCAAAGAGAAGAATATGGACAACGATGCAGGTTTCCACAGATAAATAACTTTAGTCTTTGGTGCACACATTGAGGGAGGAAAGATGCACAGATAATATAAAACCTGACAAAAACATATGTGATAATTTGCTTTCCTGAATAAACTTCTGATTTACATTCTTAAACAGATTCTGAAGCTGGGTTCAGAACTGACTAAAGATCTAATCATAAGGAATTCAAGTTCACGGACCTGGCCTGAAAGTCGTAAAGTCGTATTTCTATGCTAATCTTACAACCCCACCCCCACCCCCGTTACTCGCAGTATTTGACAATTAAGGCTTAAAATGGTGAAAGGTACTTGAGGATAAAGCTGCTCTTTAAAAACTTATTTTTTAACTTCAGAATTAAGACTGCAAAAAATTATCCAGTTACCCGAAGAATTAACAACTCAAACTTGCAGTTTAAACAATTACCATGTTTCACTTTCTTTTTTTATTGCGGGGGTAGGGGGAGAGAGCGAGTCCTGTCTCTTAAACTTGAGCAGTCATTTTTTTCTTCCTATGTTACACGTTTCTTTACGCGTCCCAAGTAAGTTTAGCTATTAGCAGTCCTTCCCCGAAGGCCAGCGGGAAAGGTTTAAGAAGCTGGTATTTAAAAGTCGTTTAAGTGTCTCTAAATGGCAGCAGGTGCTGGCAAGTGCCGGGACGGATCAATGCAGGGAAGGCAAGACATTCCTTATAAAAGGAGGACTAGAACGGCCCTTCCAAAGCATGTCAGAGGCGCTTCGAGCATCACCTGGCGGCAATCAAAGCCAGGAGCAGGATGCGGCTTTATCTCGAGAGCGCCAGCTCCGCAGAGGGAGCCACAGGCATCAGAGACGCGATCATTTGCGAGTACATCTCCACGCTGCATCTCCCTCAAGTCCCCATTTCTCTGCTTCTCCCAACTCGCCCAAGGCCCAGTCCTCGCCAGAGCGGCCATCTTAGCGCTCCTCCCGCGCCCTCCTCCCTACCTGCTCCCCCAACCCCCTCGCTCACCGGTACCACGGCGGCGGCCTGATGAGGCGGTGACGTCAGTGGTGACGCCGCGGCCGACCCCGCCCCCACCCTGCCTAGCCGTTCGAGCGCCGGAGGAGAGCCGGCCCCTCGGCGCGGCGACCATGGACCTGTGGCTTGGCGGCCTGAGGGAAAAACCCGGCGCCCGGGCTCCACCTGGGAACCCGGGGTATGGATGTTCCTCTGCTCCGCCTGTGGCTCAGCGGGGACGGCAGAAGCTCCTCCTGGGCGGGTTTCGCAGTTGTTGTAGCTTTCGGGGCCTGGGAGGGGGCATCCAGTGTTAACTCCAAGCAACTGAGATGCAAAATATTCCCCGGACGTCCTTACCCCTTCATAGAATTTCTGCCACTCAGCGTCGAATGGGTTGACAGAAACGTGCGCCTATCTCGTTATCTTCAGAATCTGCCCGTATTGACTGGCGTAGAAAGTTTTCCAGAAAACATTTCCTTTCTGAGGAGGCAGCCAGGTGTGAGCTCAGGTGGCAGTGAGTGCTTTGAATTTGGCTTCCTCAGACAGCAAATAAGTTTCCAGAATGGGAAACAAGATGTAAGGGAAACGAAAGTCGCTTCTGTTCAAAATTACTTTACCTGAAACTGCCAATTTAAGGTAATGAAGTAGTTTCCGGAAAGAAACGGAAGGAAGAGACTCGGGGAGAAAAATCTAGAGAAAAGTCAAGCCTACAGGTACGGAAAGATTAATCCACTAGTATTTATTGAGTTTTTATTTATACTTTGCGTTCGACTCTGAGCCATTTGTGCTCTGTTTCCCCGTGGGGAAGATGGAAAATGAAAAGAACCAGCGAGACAGACGTGCAAAGTTAATAACATGTCAGTGGAGTACAGTATCTTGCAATATATAAGACAAGTAATACAATTGTTCATATCTTTTAAAACAACAGTTCCACTTTGGGAAATACCTTTCAATGGCCTGACTTTTAAAAAATGAATGCACTAAGGTACTCATGCGGTATTATCCAAAATTATCCCAACAACAAAAATTTGAAGGGAGAAAAAAATTCTAACTAAAAGGGAAAGGCTAATTAACTTCTGGCATACTGACCTTGGGAATTCTTGGCGCAGATCACAAAATGGCAATAGCCTTATCGATTAATAGTTGACAAATACCAAAATGTACCTGCAGGCTCAACTGCGTAAAATGTAGTTATGCATATAAAGATTAAAGATGAGTGAATTTGGATAGCTTAATATGCCTTTCATTCCTTTTTCAGTATATTTGAGTGCATAATAACTTTCCAATTCAAGTCCATCTCCAGTGCGTTCCTCCTCCTCAGAACACAAACTGCTGTATTGTAATCCCTACCACCTTCATTCCTAAAATGTACTAAATTCATTACATGAGAGCATCTCTTAAAAGCAAATATTTCTTCTAATTACGTAGTTCTAGCATATGGTATAGATGTCCCTGTGGTTCCTAAAAAGCAAAATATAACAAATTAAAATCGTTGCTCCTATTTTAATGTCATAAAACCCTTGGAAGTTCATCTGGCAAACACTATCAAGAGTGCCACCTCTGATGTAGTAATTCAACTTTTAGAAATCAAGAGTTTTTACTTGAGGCTCATGCAATTTAGCAGGCTATTCATCTCACTGTTATTTATAATAGTGGAAATCAGAAACATGCTAACTGTTCATCACTGTTGGAACAGCTAGGTACATCTGGAACATTTACAGGACAGAAAATTATATAGTCGTCAAAAATCTTATTTTCAAAAAGTAAGAAATGAAGGAATATAGATCAAGACAACTGTGTCTGCCATTCCCTTTCCTCTAAGAGGTTTCGTCTTCATAAGTTCTGTTATGGTAGACATGACTCTTTCTCCCTCTTTGCAATATTTTGTGGACCGGCATGGACACTAGACCCAAGTGTAATAGGTCTGTTGGAAATTTGTTAAAGCTCTACCCAAACACTGTAAGGAGAAAGAGAGGCTGAGGTGGTTTGAAAAATGGCTTAAAGGCATTGAGTATGCAAGTGGTGGATGCCAGACAGCAAAAACCACAGGGAGCAGAAGTCACGAATAATCAGAGGTTACAGAGAATACAGGCTGAGTTACAGAGAGGCAGAAGAAGCAAGATTCTGAGTAGAACCACTTGAATTCTAGGAGCCTCCAAAATAATTATGGAAGTGAAAACTAAAAGCAAGATGCAAAGATGTTTATACTGAAAGGGAAGGGACATATGTATACCTATGGTTGATTCATGTCGATGTATGATAGAAACCAAGACAACATTGTAAAGCAACTATCCTCACACTAAAAATAAGTTAAAAGGTCTAGGCCTAAAATATGGCATGTCTAGCTTGTCTACTGAGCTCCAGGATCTTTATATTGCAGTCTGATATTTTAACTGTGTTTTAAAATATGTGAAAATTATTCACATTTTACAATATTTGGAAGGAATGCATTAGTATTTTAATAATGGTGGCAAGATTACAAGTTATTTTTATTTTCTACAACAATCATGATTTTTTAAAACTTGAGCATTAACTAGCATGAATACCATCAGCAGTCAAAAATTCTAATAATTTTGAAAATAAGTTCTATGTTGTCATTGTGTGGTTAAAGTGACTAGCAGACAGAATTTCAGAGAATTTTCTGAGATTATTAATGCCTTAAGGTCTTATAAGGACTAAAATCATTTGACTAAATGACAGGAGGAGGTGAAATGGAAAGAAGATGAAGTAAAGGCAGGCATAGGTGGAGAGTACTAAAAAGGATGTCTTGAATAAAATGTCTTTGATACAAAAATGTAAACTAGGGAGAGGTGCTCCATGGGAAGGGGGGACTGGAGATAAATTATCTGGAGATAATTGTTAATTAGGTTAATAATTAAAGAATAGGAATGGGATGAGCTTCCCTGCTAGTTCAGGTGGTAAAGAATCCGCCTGCAATGTGGAAGAACTGGGTTTGATCCCTGGGTTAGGAAGATTCCCCTGGCAGAGGACATGGCAACCCACTCCACTATTCTTGGCTGGAGAACCCCGAGGGACAGAGGAGCCTGGCGGGCTATAGTCCATGGGTAGCAAAAAGTCGGACACAACTGAGGAACTAAGCACAATAGGAATGGGATAGTGTGTAGCATAGCCTTTTCTTTATTATTTTTATCTTAATTCAACTTGGAAATTTCCTCAGCTACCATTTTATTTCAGGTCTTAACAACCTAGGCCTAAAATATAGCATGTCTAGCTTGTCTACTGAGCTCCAAGACCTCTCTATTGCAATCTGGTTTTTACATAACTATCATAAAAATCATTCTTCTCAGGTAATTTCCCTATTTGCTTTTTACCCACCATATAAAATCTAAGCTTTTAAATAACAACCACAACAAAAATCTCCATCCCTTCCCCTCTTTATCACCTGACTTCCCCAAACTTACCAATTGCATTCTCAAAATCAGTCAGTTCAGTCGCTCAGTGATGTCCGACTCTCTGCAGCATGCCAGGCCTCCCTGTCCATCACCAACTCCCAGAGCTTACTCAAACTCATGTCCATTGAGTCGGTGATACCATCCAACCATCTCATCTTCTGTCATCCCTTTCTCCTCTCGCCTTCAGTTTTTTCCAGCATCAGAGTCTTTTCAAATGAGTCAGTTCTTCAGATTAGGTGGCCAAAGTATTGAAGTTTCAGCTTTAGCATCAGTCCTTCCAATGAATATTCGGGATGATTTCCTTTAGGATGAGATAATCTCACTTTCTTGGTTATGGAAAGTCTGGTTGGATCTCCTTGCAGTCCAAGGGACTCTCAAGAGTCTTCTCCAACACCACAGTTCAAAAGCACCAATTCTTTGGCGCTCAGCTTTCTTCACAGTCCAACTGTCCCATACATGACTACTGGAAAAACCATAGCTTTGACTAGACAGACCTTTGTTGGCAAAGTAATGTCTCTGCTTTTTGATATGCTATCTAGGTTGGTCATAACTTTCCTTCCAAGGAGTAAGCGTCTTTTAATTTCATGGCTGCAATCACCATCTGCAGCGATTTAGGAGCCCAGAAAAATAAAGTCTGACACTGTTTCCACTGTTTCCCCATCTATTTCCCATGAAGTGATGGGACCAGATGCCATGATCTTAGTTTCTGAATGTTGAGCTTTAAGCCAACTTTTTCACTTTCCTCTTTCACTTTCATCAAGAGGCTCTTTAGTTCCTCTTCACTTTCTGCCATAAGGGTGGTGTCATCTGCATATCTGAGGTTATTGATATTTCTCCTGGCAATCTTGATTCCAGCTTGTGCTTCTTCCAGCCCAGTGTTTCTCATGCTCTACTCTGCATATAAGTTAAATAAGCAGGGTGATAATATACAGCCTTGACATACTCCTTTTCCTATCTAAATGAATACAATTCCCAGATTTTCCAACCCAGACTTCTGTTAACTTCTGACCCCATATATCTATCTGCCTATTCAGTGTCTCTGCATGGATGTTGAATAGATAGCTGAACTTGACATTTGCAAAACTGAATTCAAACTCTTCAAGTCTGCTCTGTTGTTGTTCAGTCACTAGGTCATGTCTGACTCTTTGTTACCCCATAGACTGCAGCACACCAGGCTTCCTAGTCCTTCACTGTCTCCCATAGTTTGCTCAAGTTTGTGTCCATTGGATTGGTGATGCTATCCAACCATCTAGTCCTCTGCCACCCCCTTATCCTTTTGCCTTCAATCTTTCCCAGCATCAGGGTCCTTTCCAATGAGTCATCTCTTTGCATCAGGTGGCCAAAGTATTGGAGCTTCAGCTTCAGCATCAGTCCTTCCAATGAATATTCAAAGTTGATTTCCTTTAGGACTGATTGGTTTGATCTTCTTGGTGCCCAAGGGACTCTCAAAAGTCTTCACCACAGTTCAGAAGCCTCGATTCTCAGTGTTCAGTCTTTTTTATGGCCCGACTCTCACATCTGTACATGACTACTGGAAAAACTGTAGCCTTAACTATATGGACCTTTGATGGCTTTTTCTGATGTTTAACATAAGATCATAGAGATTTATTCTTAACATACAGAACATTTAAAAAGTCTAAATAATGGGTTAAAAAATAACAGGAGACAGAAGTTACATGTGAGTATCCTGTCATGCTAAATTAATATAAACATTTGCTTGGTTCAGAATTATTGATTCATGTCCTGTCTTTCCAACGGCAGCAAGAACCCTCCAGAGAACCATATTTATAGCTGTAGTCATTCACCATCTTAACAATAAGGATCAATGATCCTGTTCAGTCAATAACAAGTCAGAGGGTATTCATAACATGAATGGGCTCTGAAGCTGGCATCCAAGATGAGTTCAGAGATTAATGGGTGTGAATGGTTTAATGAAAGATGACATGTCACAGAATACTTCAAGTCCAGCTGGTGGTATAAGAATCCATCTGGGAATTAAGCTTATCAGGAGTATAAAAACCGGGTCTATTTAGGTTTGCCATGATTGAATGAAGCTAAAGTTTAGAGTTCTATGTTCTTCTAACATGAAAAAATTAATTTTTGAAGTAGTAAATGAATCTACTTATAAAGTGAACTGAGACTATTCTTTTGAGTGCCAGGGGGATTTCTAATTTCCCATCGAAAAAGGAGAGAAGATCTTAAGAGTGGAAAATCAGTATTTGTTTATGTTGAATATTTAAAGCACTTGACTTTTCCTGTTGAAACCCTTTCCTTAGTGAATTTAGCCATAAGGGGGTGCCCTGGGATAATACTGTTCAGCAAAGCCGCTGTCTTTTCTACTTGGTTACCTGAAAAAAAGCAAACTTGTAGATTTGGTAATTCTACTTCTCATCCAGACTCATTAACCTTTGAAAGGTGTCAGCTTAAATTAAAACAATCAAAACTAGTGAAAACTATTTAAAATAACAAGTGTCATTTTGTTAGACCTTTGTTTCCTTTTCAAAGAAATAACAAACATAATAAGCCAAAGTTACACTTGAATTCTGTTGACTTGGGAGCTAAATCCATATCTTGAGGAACTAGTAGTTACTCTTTTCCTTTAGTTCCTTTTTGTGGCATTACTTTCACTATGTCATTGTTTTTGGCCAATGCTTTGGGGGTGCATTGTAGTTGAAACTGCTTTCTTACGAAGTTTCACCAGTGTTTCTGTAACCGCTACTGTTAACCTCTGCCACATTTATTGACAAATTCTTGCCTCCCTAAGTGTTGCAAGTGACACAGTGAGAAGGAAACTGAATTCTCTTTTTATGGCCTGGAAGGGAGAATGAGAGGCAGTCATAGTATTCCAGACACAGAATGCCGTGAAGGACAACTAACTAGTCAAATCACTAACAGGACAGTCAGTGAGATGGCTACAACATCTGATGGCTAGAACAGAGGGTCCTCATTGTTTTGGGCACAAGAACTCACTAGGTTCTACCACAGGATGTGTGACGGTGTTGGCTCCTTAATTGCCTGGCAAATAGCCCTAGTATTTAGTAGAGGGATAGAGAGAAATGTTATACCTTTGCTTATAAAAGACCAAGTCTCTCTCTATATTTCCTAAACTCATCTCCTCAGGCATAACTCGGTGAGACTTCTTTAGTCACCCCTATATACAAGAGGGAAATTTGACTGAGGATTTATATAATGTAATTTGGGAGGTTTTTTTTTTTTTATGATTGGTGTATAGCTACTTTACAATGTTGTGTTAGTTTCTACTGTACAGCAAAGTGAATCAGCTACACATATACATATATCCCCACCTCCTTGGATTTCCTTCCCATTTAGGTCACCACAGAGCATTGAGTTCCTTGTGCTCCACAGTCATTTCTCATCAGTTATCTATTTTATATATAGTAATGGATATATGCCAATCCAACTTGGGGGACTTGTAGAATAATGTATGTTCATCCATCTATAGTGTCCTTTTTTCCATGGCATTAACTTAAAAAATAAGATATATCCATATCAATATCTATATTTGAAAAATACATTTTTCTTAAATATATGTTGGGTTCCACTTCTTAGAATTGGTTACCTTTAAGCTTTTTTTTTTTAAGAGGTGATGCAGAGAAATGAGGGTGAGAAAGAGTTATGGGTAAAGGAAAATGTATATAAATTTTTTCCTCCTTATTTTTAAGGTTTAAACTAGTATTTTCCTGTTCTTTCCACTTGTGGTGGAAAAATCCAAACTTTTATTAGATTCCTAGAATCTAGTATTAGAAACCCTAAGAGTTTATCAAATGTCAAAGAACTAAAACAAAGAAAGAAAATGTTCTCTGTTTTTTCTTGCTGCTTTCCTATCCATTTAAGATGAGAACTTTAAAAAGATTTTTAAATAAGCCACAAACTGCACATGTCTGATAGTTGCCTCAAGGATTTTGTGGGCTGATCAAGCATCAGAAGGGAGATGTACAGTTACTAAACTGGCTCCTGACCTGCACACACATTTTTTTCTCATTAATCCTTTGCACAGAACAGATGCTCTGGGTGTAGCTTTAGGCCAGAAGAATGTCCAAGATATGTGGGTGTGAATTTGGCCAAAGGGTTAGCTGAATGTGGAGCTCAGATACCAACCTGGTAACAGGCCACATTTTAATGAAAAACGCACAATCAGCATGGCATTGTGTTTTTCAAAGAGGTAATTCCCAGCCATGGAGATTACAAGGGAGAAACAGGCAATCATGTGGAACTGCTTTAAA
Source organism: Bos javanicus (assembly GCF_032452875.1). Lineage (NCBI taxonomy): Eukaryota > Metazoa > Chordata > Mammalia > Artiodactyla > Bovidae > Bos > Bos javanicus. The sequence goes on from NC_083872.1 coordinate 60,453,949, forward strand.
ACAAAGTTCTTGTGTATCCTGGCTGGTGGGGCAGGGCTCTCTAGTAGCCCCTGGGAAATTAGATGATGGAATTTTGCTAGGCATAATTGAGTTTTTTTTGATCATCAGTCATAACTCTTCAAAAAGAAAAACCCTCTACAATTGAATAAAGAAAAGACTTCAAAATTATAATTGGTTATGGTAGAAAAAACTTTCTAAGAGGGGCAAAGATGTTGTGTCATTCACAAGCTGAGAACTGTGAATAAGCACAGGAACAGAATTTTCCTTGTTCCACTTAAGAAAAGAAAAAAAAATAGTGAAGAAAACAAAGTGACCAAAAACTCTTTACCTGTACATAAAGAGTGAAATTCTTGTGCTTCCCTGTGTCTCAGCTGGTAAAGAATCTGCCTGCCATGCAGGAGACCTGAGTTCAATCCCTGGGTTGGGAAGATCCCCTTGGAGAAGGGAAAGGCTACTCCAGTATTCTGGCCTAGAGAATTCCATGAACTATATAGTCCATGGGGTCACAAAGAGTCAGGCATGACTGAGCAGCTTTCACTTCACTTCAAAGAGTGAAATATAAGTCTCTTAGATACATGTTGTACTAGAAATGGTTCTGTTTCCTCTCAAGAAGCATGTATGTGTTTTAAACCATGTGGTATCATCTGTAAGTACATAAGCGGCTTCCCAGATGGCACTGGTGGTAAAGAACCTGCCTGCCACTGAAGGAGATGTAAGAGACATGGGTTTGATCCCTGGGTCAGGAAGATTCCCTGGAAGAGGGCATGGCAACCCAATCCAGTATTCTTGCCTGGAGAATCCAATGGACAGAGGAGCCTGGAGGGCTACAGTTCGTAGCATTGCAGAGTTGGACATGACTAAATCAACTTGCACACACACACATAAGTACATAAGAAACATAACTGAGGTTATCTTTTAAGAATGAGAGAAATGTAGAAACAGTAGACTCATTCACTTTTAAAAAACTTATTTACTTACTTATTTTGGCCCACCATGTGGCCTATGGGATCTTAATTCCCTGTCCAGGGGTTGAGTCCATGCCCTCTGCAGCAGAAGCATGAAGTCTTAACCCACTGGACCTCCAGGGATGTTCCAGTCATGTTTTAAATAGGAACATAATGCTATTTGATAGTGTTGACAAATAACGATTTAATTTTATGTCACTGTTATGGCTAGTTGTATGCAGCATACAAAAACAGCAATAGAAAGTGGCTTCGGAAAAGGAAACACATTAATAAAGGTATTATGTGTGAAGTAAAGAAGGTGAGAGTTTATTCTACATTCTGCTAGTCAATTTTATGTTCAGAACCTTCCTTCAGAAGAGCTAAGGTGCTGAGGGGAGATGACATTAGGACAGCAAGGAAAAGTGAAAGAATCTTAGTGTTGGCAAGACTAGAAGAGTCAAGAGGAGGAAGAAAGATCAGACTTCTTCTGGAAGGACCTTATCATGTTGAATTTTGTTCAGTGAATGGAAAAAGTAGGTATTGGTCAAATTTTGGTTTAGTAGTGAGCTCTTCAGGGGCCTCCCAGGTGGTGCTGGTGGTAAAGAACCCACCTGCCAATGCAGCAGATAAGAGAGGATGGCTTGATCCCTAGGCTGGCAAAATCCCCTGGAGGAGGGCATGACAGCCCACCCCAGTATTCTTGCCTGGAGAATCCCATGGACAGAGGAGCCTGGCAGGCTACAGTCCTTAGGATCACAAAGAGTTGGACACGACTGAAGCAACCTAGCATGCACGCACGCATGCAAATGATTACAACTAACAATATAAAGAAAACTCTTTTGAGTTTTAACAACTATTGAAATAAGTTGAACCCCTTCTTGTTACCTTCTCTGTGATATGAAAGTGGTTGTCAAGGGCTGGAGATTTCCTACACTTGGATTCAAAGAAAAGAAAAACAACTCAGAAGACTCTCTTCTTGTTCTGGAAGATCAGTGCTGGAACAGTTGAGTGTCTTTATGGGAAAAAGAGAAATAGACTTCTACCTCACACCATAGACATGCAACCTCAATGCATGAAGCAGGGCACCCAAAGCCAGTGCTCTGGGACAACCCAGAGGGATAGGGTGGAGAGGGAGGTGGGAGGGGGGTTCAGGATCGGGGGGACACATGTATACCCATGGCTGATTCATGTTGACATATGGTAAAAACACCACAATATTGTAAAGTAATTATCCTCCAATTAAAATTAATTAATTAATTAAAAAATCAATACCAGGTAGATTTATGACTTCAATATGAAAGTCAAAACTATAAAGCTATTAGGAGAAATATAGGAAAATACCTCAAGGTTTAAGTGACATTAAACAAGTTACAAAAATCACTAAACATAAAGGGAAAAATTGACTATATTAAAATTATGTCAAAAGACGACTTAAAAAGACAGAAAAGAAATGACAGAAAATGGAAGACTTTTGCAACCTGTAGGATCAATCAAGTATTTATTAGTACTCAGAATAAAGAACTCCTTTTAAAAAAAAAAAAAAACAATCTATAGCAACAGCAAAACATGTGAGGGATTTTTCACCACTTCACAATAAAGGATATCCAGATGGCTGGTAAAATTTATGAAAAAGGTACTCAACCTCCTTTCTAATCAAGGCTATGTAGATTAGTGGGATACCTTTACACACCCAGCAGATTTGCAAAAATTAGTACATCTGACAATATCAAGAGTTGTCCAGGATAAAAAGCAGCTGGAGCTCATAGATTTCTAGTTGCAGTTAATTAGGCACAATTGCTTTGGAAATTAGTTTGCATTATCAGGTAAAATTGAAGATATTCATATCCTGTGACATAAGAATTCCAGTCTTAGGAATACACTGTGCGCTTATGTTTATCACAGTTCATGTTTAACAGCATTCATAGCACTGTTATTGTTAGTAGTCCTCAAATTGAAACATCATAAATGTTTATTAGCTGTACAATGGAGAAATAAAAGGATATTTAGAAATGGAAAATTAGGCAGAAGTAAAAATGAAGAAGTATAGCCATAAGCAACAATATGGAGCAAAAGAGAATACATATAGTATGATTCAACTTTTATGAATTTCAAAAATAGGCAAAACTAAATTATATTATTTAAGGATACATATATGGGTGGTGAAACTAAAGGAAGCAAGGACAAGACTATGATAAAAGTAAAGGTAATGATTAAGGGGATCGGAGAATAACAGAAGATCCATTCTCCAGAGTTAGTAAGTATAGATGATTTCTAGAAGGAACAAGGTATAGAAAGTTCGTGAGTTGAAAAGAAAGTGTGTCTAAAAGAGCTATCTATAAATAAGGTATCATCTAATTTTGAAATATCTTAGAAGATAAATTCACATCCAAACCTAACTAAGTTAATATGGGCTTATTTTACCTGAAATCTTATGAGGGTAGATTATTGGTAAAATTGTAGAATAGGCCAAAAATTTTCTTTGGCTGTCTGGTGAACTCGTTTCATCTCATTTCTAAGTTATTTAATGAAGATGATAACTGCCCTCTTGGCTTAAGGGATTAACTCTCCCAGGAATTTGTATTTTAAGAGATTTTTTTTAAGAAGACTGAAAGGTTTTTAAAGACTTCTAATAAAATCTCAGAGAGTGGAATTTAAACTATTTTTTTTAATGTGGAGCAATTTTTCACAAGAGGACTCACTTATAAGGTTTTGCAAGTAACAATCAGTCTCTGCTTATAGAAGGCCCACCAAAAGAGAGCCCTGTCTAACTTGGCAGTTGATTACTTTTGAAATCAGCAAAGATTTAAAACACTTTACCTGAAGCTTTTGCTTCGTAAGAGGTGAAATCTCTACTAACTCAACGATTTGTAAGTAGAGATGCACATTTTAGTTGTTCATATATGAGATGGCTTTTTTCAGTTCAGTGAAATGAAATATAACCAGCCACCAAAGTATGAAACGTATATCCTTTATAAAAGAAACTGAAAGCTTATACTCTTGGTTAGAATGGAATGAATTTCTTTGATTTATAAAGTATAAATTGTTAAGATCATTGGTTTGGCAAAATTAAAAAGGATGTATTACTATGCATGAGTTTAAGACTTCTGTTGAATTTGAAATGCATTCTTTAAATAATTATCCCCAAGACTGAATCAACTCTCAGGATAGAAGCAATCATCAGAAAGTACTAAATTTCTAACTGATCAAGTAGATAATTTGTGGAGCTGTGCTTGCAATGAACAAAAGAATTTAAATAAGTTGGACTATATCCTAACTGTTGAATACCCCCAAATTCATTGAGTGGCAATAATTGCTAATTCAACTCAAAATTGTAGGTGAAAATATTCCTGTATTGGTTTAAATGTTAGCTCAATAATATAAAGAGTACAGTACAGTTGACCCTTGAACAGCAATACATTTGAACTGCTCAGGTGCACTTATCTGTGGATTTTTTCAATAGTAAAATAATACAGTACTGTATGACCCAAGGTTCGTTGAACCCTCAGATGCTGAACCATGGGTACAGAGGAACTTAGGATATTGAGGGATTACTCAAATTTATATGCAACTTTTCTACGCTCAGAGAGTGCGTTGTTCAAGGGTCAACACACACTAACACACACACACACACACACTTGAGAATTTCATTAGATTCTTGTCTGAGTAGTCAAGGATACCTGTAATAGATTTCAAAATGGATAAATATCCTGATGCATCTTTGTTTCAGAGTAGCCAATCTAGTTGCCACAGTTAAAATTTTATTTTCTACTTCCATTACCTGATTTTCATGAAAATCTCACAGATGCACAAGGATATATATATGTATATATACTTATATATATAAGTATATAATGTTCTCCCCCAAAACATTTTTTAAGTTTAATTTTTATTTTATATTAGAGTGTAGCTGATTTACAATGTTGTGTTAATTTTAGATGTACAAAAAAAGTGATTCAGTTATACATATATCCATCCTCTTTCAGATTCTTTTCCCATATAGATTATTACAGAATACTGACTAGAGTTCCCTGTGCTATATAGTAAGTCCTTGTTGATTACTCTATATATAGTATTGTATATCTGTTAATCCGAAGCTTCTAATTTATCCTTCCCTCAGCCTTTTCCCTTTAGTAACTATAAATTTGTTTTCTATGTCTGTGAATCTCTGTTTTGTGAATAAGTTCATTTGTATCATTTTTTTAGATTCCATATATAAATGATATCATATAGCATTTGCATTTTTATACACTAACAATGAAAGATCAGAAAGGGATATTCCATTTACCATTGCATAAAAAGCAATAAAACACCAGACTTCCCTAGTGGTCCAGTGGTTAAGAATCTGCCTGCCAATGCAGGAGACATGAGTTCAATCACTGGCCTGGGAGGATTCCGCATGCCACGTGGCAACCAAGCCCATGAACCACAGCTACTGAAGCCTACACTAGAGCCCGTACTTTGCAACAGGAGAAGCTGCTGCAATGAGAAGCCTTCACACTATAACTAGTGAGTAGTCCCCACTAGAAACTAGAGAAAGCCTGTGCACAGCAACAAAGAACCAGTGCAGCCAAAAAAAAAAAAAAAAAAGAATAAAATACCTACCTAGGAATAAACCTACCTAAGGGAAAAAAAAAATCTATTTCTGCTTTATTGACTGTGCCAAAGCCTTTGACTAAGTGGATCACAATAAACTGTGGAAAATTCTGAAAGAGGTGGGAATACCAGACCACCTGATCTGCCTCTTGAGAAATTTGTATGCAGGTCAGGAAGCAACAGTTAGAACTGGACATGGAACAACAGACTGGTTCCAAATAGGAAAAGGAGTTTGTCAAGGCTGTATATTGTCACCCTGCTTATTTAACTTATATGCAGAGTACATCATGAGAAACGCTGGACTGGAAGAAACACTAGCTGGAATCAAGATTGCCGGGAGAAATCTCAATAACCTCAGATATGCAGATGACACCACCCTTATGGCAGAAAGTGAAGAGGAACTCAAAAGCCTCTTGATGAAAGTGAAAGTGGAGAGTGAAAAAGTTGGCTTAAAGCTCAACATTCAGAAAACAAAGATCATGGCATCTGGTCCCTTCACTTCATGGGAAATAGATGGGGAAACAGTGCAAACAGTGTCAGACTTTATTTTTCTGGGCTCCAAAATCACTGCAGATGGTGACTGCAGCCATGAAATTAAAAGAGCTTACTCCTTGGAAGGAAAGTTATGACCAGCCTAGATAGCATATTCAAAAGCAGAGACATTACTTTGCCAACAAAGGTTCGTCTAGTCAAGGCTATGGTTTTTCCTGTGGTCATGTATGGATGTGAGAGTTGGACTGTGAAAAAGGCTGAGCGCTGAAGAATTGATGCTTTTGAACTGTGGTGTTGGAGAAGACTCTTGAGAGTCCCTTGGACTGCAAGGAGATCCAACCAGTCCATTCTGAAGGAGATCAGCCCTGGGATTTCTTTGGAAGGAATGATGCTAAAGCTGAAACTCCAGTCCTTTGGCCACCTCATGCGAAGAGTTGACTCATTGGAAAAGACTCTGATGCTGGGAGGGATTGGGGGCAGGAGGAGAAGGGGATGACAGAGGATGAGATGGCTGGATGGCAAACTGACTCGATGGACGTGAGTCTGGGTGAACTCCAGGAGTTGGTGATGGATAGGGAGGCCTGGCATGCTGCAATTCATGGGGTCGCAAAGAGTCAGACACGACTGAGCGACTGAACTGAACTGAACTGAAGGAGGAAAAAACCCGGTACTCTGAAAATTATGTGATGCTGATAAAATAAATTAAATACACAAACAGATGAAAAGATAAAATGTCATGTTCTTGGATTGGAAGAATCAATATTGTAAAAATGACTGTACTACTTAAGGCAATCTACGAATTCAATGCAGTCCCTACTAAATTCCCTGGAACATTTTAAAGGGAGAAAAAAAAAATTGAAGACAAGCTATAAGCTCATTATAGTGGAATAGTTGTATTATGGTACAATGATAAAAATGAATGAGCTAGATTTATAGTATAAATGTAAAAGGATTCCTGCTCCTGAAATATTAGCTTCTTTCTCCCAACCTGTGCCTGTGGCCTCATTGGGAGTTGCCTGCAATCAGTTGATAGGGGAAGACAAATCTTAGGCCTGGTTTATAGATGATTCTGTGCAACATGCAGACACTACTTGAAAATGGACAGCTATAGTACTACAACCCCTTTCTGGGACATCTCTGAAGGATGGTGATGAAAGGAAGTCCTCCCAGTGGGCAGAATGTCAGGCAGCACACCTGCTTGCTCATTTTTCTTGGAAGGGAAAATGACCAGCTGTGTGATTATATACTGATTCATGGGCTGTGGCCAATAGTTTGGCTGGCAGGTCAGACACTTGGAAGAAGCATGACTGGAAAACTGGAAACAAAGAAATTTGGGGAAGAAGTACATGAATACACCTCTCTGAATGAGTGAAAATGTGAAGTTATTTGTGTCTCATGTGAGTGTTCACAAAAGTATGTCCTCAATAGGGGAGGAGTTTAATAATCAAGTGGATAGGATGACCCATTCTGGGGATACCAGTCAGCCTCTTTGCTCAGCCACCTCTGTCATTGCTCAATGGGCTCATGAACAAAGTGGCCATAGTGGCAGGGCTGGAGTCTATGCCTGGGCTCAGTGAAATGGACTCGTACTCACCACAGCTGACCTGGTTGTGGCCACTGCTGAGTGCTCAGTCTGCTATCTACACTGAGTCCCCAAAAAGGCATCCTTCCCCAGGGTGATCAGCCAACTACCAGCCGACATGTTGATTACATTGGACCACTTCCATAATGGAGGGGGCAGCATTTTCTTTTTATTGGAATAGACACTCTAGATATGAATTTACCTTCCCTGCACACAGTGCTTCAGCCAAAAATACCATTTGTAGACAAATAGAATGCTTTATCCGCTATTAGGGTATTCCAGCATTACTTCTGATCAGGGAACTCAATTTACAACAAATAAAGTGTGACTATGGACTATGTTCAGGGAACTTGTTGGTCTTACCATGTCTCCCATCATGCAGACATCTGGCTTCATAGAATGGTGGAAAGGCCTTTCAAAGACTCATTTATAATGCCACCTAGGTGGCAATTTTGAGCATTAGTTTACTAGCGTGTGAGATGAATGCAATTGTGCGGTAGTTTGAGCATTCTTTGACATTGCCTTTCTTTGGGATTGGAATGAAAACACCTTTTCCAGTCCTCTGGCCACTGCTGAGTTCTCCAAATTTGCTGGCATATTGAGTGTAGCACTTTCACAGCATCATCTTTCAGGATTTGAAATAGCTCAACTGGAATTCCATCACCTCCACTAGCTTTGTTCGTAGTGTGCTTTCTAAGGTCCACTTGACTTCACATTCCAGGATTCACTTCACTGGCTCTAGGTGAGTGATCACACCATCGTGATTATCTTGGTTGTGAAGCTCTTTTTTATACAGTTCTTCTGTGTATTCTTGCCACCTCTTCTTAGTATCTTCTGCTTCTGTTAAGTCCATACCATTTCTGTCCTTTATCGAGCCCATCTTTGCATGAAAGTTTCCCTTGGTATCTCTAATTTTCTTGAAGAGATCTCTAGTCTTTCCCATTCTGTTGTTTTCTTCTATTTCTTTGTGTTGATCACTGAGGAAGGCTTTCTTATCTCTTTTTACTATTCTTTGGAACTCTGCATTCAGATGCTTATATCTTTCCTTTTCTCCTTTGCTTTTTGCTTCTCTTCTTTTCACAGCTATTTGTAAGGCCTCCCCAGACAGCCATTTTGCATTTTTGCATTTCTTTTCCATGGGGATGGTCTTGATCCCTGTCTTCTGTACAATGTCATGAACCTCAGTCCATAGTTCATCAGACACTCTATCTATCAGATCTAGTCCCTTAAATCTCACATGCTAGTAAAGTAATGCTCAAAATTCTCCAAGCCAGGCTTCAGCAATACGTGAACCGTGAACTTCCAGATGTTCAAGCTGGCTTTAGAAAAGGCAGAGGAACCAGAGATCAAATTGCCGACATCTGCTGGATCATGGAAAAAGCAAGAGAGTTCCAGAAAAACATCTATTTCTGCTTTATTGACTATGCCAAAGCCTTTGACTATGTGGATCACAATAAACTGTGGAAAATTCTGAAAGAGATGGGAATACCAGACCACCTGACCTGCCTCTTGGGAAACCTATATGCAGGTCAGGAAGCAACAGTTAGAACTGGACATGGAACAACAGACTGGTTCCAAATAGGAAAAGGAGTATGTCAAGGCTGTATATTGTCACTCTGCTTATTAAACTTATATGCAGAGTACATCATGAGAAACGCTGAGCTGGAAGAAGCACAAGCTGGAATCAAGATTGCCGGGAGAAATATCAATAACCTCAGCTATTCTGATGACACCACCCTTATGGCAGAAAGTGAAGAGGAACTAAAAAACCTCTGATGAAAGTGAAAGAGGAGAGTGAAAAAGTTGGCTTAAAGCTCAACATTCAGAAAACAAAGATCATGGCATCTGATCCCATCACTTCATGGGAAATAGATGGGGAAACAGTGGAAACAGTGTCAGACTTTATTTTGGGGGGCTCCAAAATCACTGCAGATGGTGAATGCAGCCATGAAATTAAAAGACGCTTACTCCTTGGAAAGTTATGACCAACCTAGATAGCATATTGAAAAGGAGAGACGTTACTTTGCCAACAAAGGTCCGTCTAGTCAAGGCTATAGTTTTTCCAGTAGTCATGTATGGATGTAAGAGTTGGACTGTGAAGAAAGCTGAGCACCAAAGAATTGATGCTTTTGAACTGTGGTGTTGGAGAAGACTCTTGAGAGTCCCTTGGACTGCAAGGAGATCCAACCAGTCCATTCTAAAGAAGATCAGCCATGGGATTTCTTTGGAAGGACTGATACTAAAGCTGAAACTCCAGTCCTTTGGCCACCTCACATGAAGAATTGACTCATTGGAAAAGACTCTGATGCTGGGAGGGATTGGGGGCAGGGGGAAAAGGGGATGACAGAGGATGAGATGGCTGTCTGGCATCACCAACTCAATGGACATGAGTTTGAGTGAACTCCAGGAGTTGGTGATGGACAGGGAGGCCTGATGTGCTGCAATTCATGGGGTTGCAGAGTCGGACATGACTGAGCGACTGAACTGAACTGAGGTGGCAATATCTTGTAGGAGTAGGACAAGATTGGCCAGGAGGTTTTATGTACTCTGTACTTTCTGCTGTTCTCCCGTAGCCAGGATTCATGAGTCCAGGAATTAAATGGTGGAAATGGGAGCAGCACCATTCACTATTTTCCCTAGTAATCCACTATCAAATTTTTTTCTTTCTGTCCTCATAAACTCATATTCTGCTGGCCTAAAGATCTTAGTGTTAAATGAAAGAATGCCTTTTTCCAGGAGGCACAAAACAGATTGGAAGTTAAGACTGCCACCCCACCACTTTGGGCTCCTCATACCCCTAAACAGACAAAGAATAGAGTTACTATGTTGGCTGGGATGACTGATCTTGATAACCAAGGGGAAATTGGTCTACTACTTCACAGTGGAGGTAAGGAAGGGCATGTCTCTTAGGGTGTCTCTTTATTATTACCATGCCCTGAAATCAAAGTGAAAGTGAAAGTGAAGTCACTCAGTTGTGTCCGACTCTTTGCGACCCCATAGACTGTAGCCCACCAGGCTTCTCTGTCCATGGGATTCTCCAGGCAAGAGTACTGGAGTGGGTTGCCATTTCCTTCTCCAGAGGATCTTCCCAACCCAGGGATCGAACCCAGGTCTCCCACATTGCGGGCAGACGCTTTAACCTCTGAGCCACCAGGCAAGTCAAAGATGATGGAAAGTTACAACAACCCAATTCAGGCAGGACTAGAAATAACCTAGACCTTCCAGGAATGAAAGTTTGAGTTATTTACGTGGTAAAGAACCACAACCAGCAGAGGTGCTTGCTGAGCGAAAGGGGAAATACAGAATATGGAGTGGAAGAATGTATTCTAAATACCAGCTGTGACTGTATGACCAGTAGTAATAACTGTTGGTGAGGGACAGGTAAGCCTAGCATGTTAAGGTCCATGGGGTCGCAAAGAGACGGACACAACTGAGCAACTGAACTGTACTGTAACAACTGTAATTATCATGAGCATTTCATACTTATTTTATTATGAATGTCTGTATGTGTGTATTCCTAGCAAGTATCTTTGTTTTCTTCTTTTTTGATCCTCTTATATAACATAAGATGTATTAGTTTTATAATATTTAAGTTGTATGGTAAGAAGAGTGAACATCACCCAAGAACTTTGCATCTTCTTTTGGAGAAAGGGTTAGTGCTTTTTCAGTTGTACAAAGGATAGTTGTACCATATTAGATGGAAATATAATCTTATTGTTATGGATGGAATGTTTGTGTCCTTCCAAAATTAATATGTTGAAACTCCACCCCTACAGTGTTATGGTATTAAGAGATGGGGTCTTTAGGATTAGGATAAGATGGGGTCATGATGATAAAACCCTCAGGAATGGGATTAATGCCCTTATCAAGCCTACAAGAGAGCTTCCTGTCCCTTCCTGCTTTCTGCCATGTAATACAAGAAATCAGCAGTCAGTAACTGGAAGAGTTTCTAGAAGAACTTGTCCAGAACTTGACGATGCTGGCACCCTGACCTCTGACTTCCAAGCTTTAGAAAAATACATTTCTGTTACTTATAAGCCACCCAGTCTGTGGTACTTCACTATATAGCCTGAACTAAGACACTTGTTATCTTTATTTAGATATTAAGTATGATTTTAAAAGTACCAAATTGACAAAGGGTGTACTGTGATGATTAATCCTGAATGTGTCAACTTGGCTTGTCTGTGGTGCCCAGATGTTTGGTTAAATTCCAATTTAGATGTTGTCAAGGTAATTTTTAGATATGATTAACATTTAAATCAGTAGTTTGAGTAAAGCAGATTATCTTCTATAATGTGGGTTGCTGAGAAGCACATAGAGTAAATTCCATTTTTATTAAAAATTCATATTCAAACATATGCACACCTATAAATAAGTAGTCATAGAAAAAGCTCTGGCAATAATGCACATCCAACCAACAGCGATTACCTCTGGGGAATGGGACAGGGGTTGAGGTGAGGAAAGAGGTGGATCATTCCTTTTTGATCTTATAAAATTTCTGTAATTAAAAGTTCACCAATCAGAATATATTTCTTACATTTGTACTATATTCCATAAGAAGATTCTACTTTTCTTTATTTAGTTTTTATTTTGGTTAAGAGGATCAGTTATCAGACTGACAAACTTGGTTCCCCGAGATTCACCTACAGCTATCTGCTGGAACTAGCGCTATGTCCAAAGCACAGCCACACCATGACCATCCTCCCTCCACCCTGCAGGCTGTATAAATGTGCATAATAAGACAAGGAATACTGTAACTTGTTTGAGATTCCATTTTTTTTCAATAACTACATTTAGTGTCATGAAGTATTAAAAATGTGAGATATTTTGTGGGAGAAAAGATGGCCTTTTTTTGGTAATGTACTTGCAGTGTTGCAAGTTGGGTTTCCCAGGCAGCAGACTCTGAGACACAGCTTAGCGTGCAGGATGTTTATTAAGCAGTGCCCTTGGAATTAAAACTTGTTGAAACATGGGGAAGGAAGTAAAGGGATAAATCCAGCTGTGATGCACACCAACCACTGTCTCCGCTGACCCTACAAAGAGCTCTGAAGCTAGAATGGCCATTTGGGGTTGTCCTAAGTTGGCCCTAGATGGCTAAGTCTTTATACTTCCACATCAACCAGTCATTGGATAGGGGCCACCCTGGAAAGGGCATGGTTTGGGGCAAGGTTTCCCATCATAGCTCAGTCAGTAAAGAATCTGCCTGCAATGCAGGAGACACCGGTTTGATTCCTGGGTCAGGCAGATTCCCTGGAGAAGGGATAGGCTACCTACTCCAGTATTCTTGGGCTCCCCTTGTGGCTCAGCTGGTAAAGAATCCACCTGTAATGCGGGAGACCTGGGTTCAGTCCCTGGGTTGGGAAGATTCCCTGGAGAAGGGAAAGGCTACTCACTCCAGTATTCTGACCTGGAGAATTCCATGGATTGTATAGTCCATAGGGTCGCAAAGAGTCGGACACAACTGAGCGACTTTCACACACACTTCAGGCAAAAGTCTCTGCTTCTGAGGCAGTCCTGGAAGGGGCTGGCTGACGGCAGAAACCTGATTAAGATAGTTCCTGAAAGGTGTTAACGTAGGGCAAGACTGTCTGCCAACAATGTTCTTAGCTGAGGCAACGTCTGTCAATGAAGAGGAATCTGGGCAGTGCAACACAATATCTACCTCATGCACCCTTCTTAGTCTTAGGATCAACTTCTCAAAACCATTCAATGTCTTTTTTTGTATGTAATTATATAATCATAGCAGTATGATAACTCAATGAGATAAGTCATGTGAAATATTTATGATGCCTATTAAGTGCTCTTATTTTCATAATTATTAATACAATTGTTATTATTCTCACCTAGTTGGCAGATGTCTTGGAAAAAAGAAAACAGTATAGTTTACCAAGCTGTTTTTTTATTAAGCATGGAAAAGAGCTAGTATAAGTGGAAAGGAAAATTATAACATTTCTGTTGAGCATACATTATATTGTTTATCCTAAAAAAGTTTCAAATTTTAGGTTGTTTTCTTGTGGTGTGAGTGCTAATTCCTTTCACATGACAAAGGGAATTTTATTCTTCCCTTTTTATTTTATAAGATATACTTTAGTGTTATTCAATGATTCCTAAGGAATTCTCTTTCCTGGTTTATTAAGAAAAGAGTTAGGCCCAGATTTTAAAGTCATTCCCTTGACAAATGTAATCCCATCATAAATCACCATAAATTAAAAGCTGGCTTTTGCTCTTGGAAAAAAATAGTCATGTGAGACTATTGTGTTAATGCATTGACATTTGGTTTTTTACATTTGACTGCTATGCTGATGAAAAATACTTGTTAACCAGGGGGAAAAAAGAAGCTCACACTTACTGAGTACTCTTCTAAGTATTTTACCTGCTTTATTTCATATGTCAATCTTCTGAGGTAGATACTAGTATTGTCTCTTTTACAGATGATGAAAGTGAGGTTTGATTAAGGTCAAACATGTACTTAGAGGCAGCACAGGAATTAGGGCCTAGGATTTTTGGACTGTAAGATTCATATCATTCCTCTTTACTAACATTAAGGACTGATTTGGGTTCATTTCTCTGTTAATTAATTGTTTATTGAAAACATACTGTGAGCCCAGCACAGCCCAGGATTGGAAAGATTTCAAGAAAATCAAGGGAAGTGTTCCCTACACCTTAATTATTCATTTACTATTTTTCTTTGTTGTCATGTGGTCCACATGAAGTATTACTTCCCCCTCTCTGAACACTTTTGTTTCCAAAACTTGACTTGTAAACTCAATTCTCCCAACTGTGTTTAAAAAAAAACCTCAACCAAAGAAATAGTTATTCTTTTATCTTTTGTATTTTCTTGAAAGGTAATTCAATACTTTGTTTAGGACAATAAGAAACTGAAGAGTGATGTAATAGTGGTGATTTATTTTACTATTGCAAATACTTCTGGTAATTTAATAATTCTATTTTCTTATTATCTTATTCTTTGAAAATCATAGTTGAGAATAATTGGTAAGTATTGATGAGCCAATTTCAAGGATGATGGCATAGCAAAATAATTGAATATATGAGAAAAATAAGGTCACTAAAATCTCATATGTTAGATTTTGAAGAGTTCATTGGACCTGTATGGCAATTACAAGATAATAACAGTTTAAGCCTAAAAAATAAAAACACAAAATTTCTCTTTGTTTTTTTACAATCTCTAAAATAAGTCAATCTTCTCAGATGAAGACCTCTATGAAAAGTTAATCTTTACAAATAGAGCTGCTCAAAATAGAAATTCAATAATCAAAAAGGAGTCTAGTGGACACTGACATTATACCAAGGTTACATTTTGAAACAATTTTATGAGATAGATTCTATTATTTCCATTTTACAGATCAAAATATTCAGTGTTTAAGAAACTTGCAGTCAGTCCAGCCTTACAACCTGTGCTCATATATATGCTTACTATTCTATAATAATTCTCCTAACCTCTCATGTCATCCTTTAGTTTTCCTTCAAAAACTATACATACATACAGCTTCTCACTGTAAGGACAGAAAGTATGTTTTGCTGACCTAAGTTTATCACTGCTTACAGTAGTGCCTGGCACAGAATCAATGCACAGTTAATATCAATAAAATTGAATAAAGAAGAGACAATTATTTAGTCATTGTGCTTAGCACCTAATCAGTTAACATGGGCAAAGGTATCTAAACACTTTATATATTAAACACATATTCTCTTAAGAGCAAGTTGTAGACTCTGGAAAAAGAAGATCAAGACATAATCCCTGTTCTCAAGGAACCTTTGATATAGATGGGATGTAGGGCAGGGAGCAAAGACAGAGGGATAAAAGGGTTAATAATAATGCAGGAGGGAAGGTATAGACAATTAGTCTATATAGAGCATCACCCTCCCTAGGAGCTTCTCAGCTTCACATGACGGAGTCATCATGAGGGTTCCATTTTGTCCAGGACAGAGGAAACTAACCCATATAAAAAGAGAAACGTATGCCTCCTTTTTCTAATCCATGGTCTCTTCCAGGACGTTATTTCAACCTATATCTTATATGCTCAGTTTAAACAGACATCCTCTTTTCCTCTTCTTAGAGATAGGAACTAGTGGTGAATGTTTATATGCAGACTTTGAGGATCATTTACTAAGTCACTCTCCAGTCTTCTTTTCTCCAGGCATATAATTTTTAGAAGTTTCATCCTAAGTTTTATTTTCCTACCCTCCAATTATAATTATGGCTTCCCTTAGACTTACGTGCAAATTTTCCAGGTTTATTTTAAGTTGTGAAGTTGAGATTTGAACATGGCCCTTATAGTCACTTCAGTTCAGTTGCTCAGTCATGTCCGACTCTTTGTGATCCCATGGACTGCAGCACTCCAGGAGGCTTCCCTGTCCATCGCCAACTCCCAGAGCCTACTCAAACTCATGTCCGTTGAGTCAGTGATGCCATCCAACCATCTCAACCATCCCCTTCTCCTCCCGCCTTCAATCTTTTCCAGAATCAGGGTCTTTTCCAGTGAGATGGTTCTTCGCATCAGGTGGCCAAAGTATTGGAGTTTCAGCTTCAACATCAGTCCTTCCAGTGAATACTCAGGACTGATCTCCTTTAGGATGGACTGGTTGGATCTCCTTGCAGTCCAAGGGACTCTCAAGAGTCTTCTCCAACACCACAATTCAAAAGCATCAATTCTTCGGCACTCAGCTTTCCTTATAGTCCAACTCTCACATCCATACATGACTATTGGAAAAACCATAGCCCTTATAGTAGAATCATTATTTACCTGTTTCTGCATATTTTCCTCTTCTTCTTTTCTTTTTCTTTTTTTCCTGTGTTGGCAATGCCAAACAGTACTTTTTTTCCCCCACTATGTTTTATTATACAGACATATTAGAGTCAAATTTTACTGATAATAGCATACTGTTAACTTTACCCAAGCCACAGCTCCTCTGTGGTAAATTGAACTATGCCTTCTGTTATTCAGGCCCCTGTGTTATGTTCTCCTCTTGACTGTGGGCTGGCCCTGAGACCTGCTGTAACTAACAGAATACTGAGAAAGTGACACTGTGCTCATTCCAGACTTAAGCCTCAAGAAGACCTAGTAGCTTTCTGGAGTAAAGACAGCCACTGTGTAACATTTCCACCCTAAGACTGCCATGCCGTGAGCAGTTGTGCTCCACATCACCTCTCCACGAGCCCAAACTAGCCACATGGAGAGGCCATGTAGAGAAGACCAACCCCTGGCCAACGGCCCTTGCTGATCTAACTGACCATGCCAACTACACCAGCTTGACTTCCCACCAGTGAGGCCATCTTGTAAGTAGATGGAATTCTCTAATCATAGACATGGCACCCCATCTGAAGCCATGTGGAGTGATGACAAACTATCCTTGCCCATCCTTACCCAAATTACAGAATTAGAGGCAAACAAATGGCTTTTTAAAGCCACTATCTTTCAGGTTAATTTGTTAAATAGCAAGAGAATTGAAACACACTCTCTGTGCAAGATGTTTTTCATCTGTAAGATGAATTAGTCGGACAAGATAATTTCCATATAGCATAAACTCCCAGAAGTTGCTACTCAACTTCTGTCTGCAGCCTTATGTTGGTCCTACAGATTCTTCATATCAATTTGTGACTGATCTTGTTAAAATTTTTTCTTTTCTTTTTTAAATTTTAGACACAAGTCTCTAACTTGCCAAAGTCATTCTCGGTACTGATTTTTATCCTCCAGTATGCTAATGCCTCTCTCAGCTTCTTGGTGTGTCCATTTTATGACCTTACTTTCTACTTCATCGTTTCCTTCAGCAATCTCACAGCTGCATTCTCACAGCTGGACTGGCTGATTCACTGTCTTTCTTGGCCCTCAGAAAATCTTACTGGCATAGTTTCTAGGATTCAGAACCCTGCAACTCAACCTTCCCACCATTTTGCTGTTTCTGGCTCAAGAATACTCCTAAATGGGTCACTTTTCCAAGACATAGCATGTCCATTCCTGTGAATTTCTTATGAGTAATATGTGCTATTAGAAAGTTAATGAGAAAAATACTTCCCTTTTTTGGTGGTGTCTTGGCTCAGAATATTTCTGAAGCAATCGTCAATTAATTATGCCTCAGGACTTCTGTGATATTGATGTGAAACAAGTAATTTTTTCTCACATCATGTCTCAGAATATTACAGCACATCTGCTCTCCTTGAGCCGAATTCTTTCCAGAAAGAACATGTTTCTCAGTAAATATCATCCAGTCATTTCTGAAGGACCTTTAAGCTTAGAGAGTATTAAAGTAATTGATTCTCAGCATTTCTAAAACTACTTTCAATTTTAGCCACTGCCGACTATCTGTTTATTCACTTAAGAAAGAGTTCCAAACATAGCCTAGAGTCATCATGAGTAATCTTAACAGGCTCACTGGAGCATATGCTATAACCCCCATCTTCCCAGGATTTCAAAGTGCTTTAGAAAAAAAACTGCATGCCATGTTAGGATCCACTTATGCTGTCTCACAGATGATATACTCAGAATATCTAGGAACTAAACACATTAACTGAGGTAAAAACAAAATAGAAGAGTTGATCTATGGGACAACTGTAAGGTTGTAAGGTTAACTCGACACATATTCCCATGATGTTAGGTTACTAGTTCCAGGGCAGAAGATTGCTGCTTTCCCTCCTCACTAAACCTTTCAACTTGGAAAGCACCAATTGCCATAGACTCCTTAAATACATGCATAAAAATGTTCTGGAGTAATACGATTTACCAGACATTCAGCTTTCCTACTGCACTGGACTCTCTCTCTTTTTTTTTTTTTTTTTGTCCTATCCAGCATCCTTTCTTTATGGGAACTGCCTCTCCTCTACTTCCTGTGACTCTTATTGGCTGCATTTCCCAGGGTCTCACTCATTTGGCAACAGTAAAGGCACATGAACCAGGCTTGGCCATTCATAGTAACCTCTTCTTCTAAACATAGTTATTGGCTCAGGAGTGGGCATTGATCTAAGCAAGACCAGTCTGAGACTTTCACTGAACTGATGGAAGGTGGTAAAAAGGATTCCTTCTGCAAAGCTGCCAGATTAGGATATAGGATGAAGCCTCACAGAGTAATCCTCCCAGGCCTCATGGAGTCTGTCTTATACTAAGAGGAAATTAACACACAGGAGCAGAGTGGAGAAACATAGAGAAAATGAAAGGTGCCGATATTGGTCTGGTTCCTGGATATACTTGTATTTAAACTTTTCCAGACAACCTAGTCATTTGCTCTTTTTCTTAAACGCATCTAAGTTGTGTTTGTCTCATTTTTAATTGAGTTATAATTAATAACAATCTATTCTTTAAGGATCTTCTAGAAGTGACACCAAAACAGATGTCCTTTTCATCATAGGGGAATGGAATGGAAAAGTAGGAAGTCAAGAGATACCTGGAGTAACAGGCAAGTTTGGCCTTGGAATACAAAATGAAGCAGGACAATGGCCAACTGAGTTTTGCCAAGAGAACGCACTGGTCATAGCAAACACCCTCTTCCAACAACACAGGAGACAACTCTACACATGGACATCACCAGATGGTCAATACTGAAATCAGATTGATTATATTCTTTGCAGCTGGAGATGAAGAAGCTCTATACAGTCAGCAAAAAAAAAGACCCGGAGCTGATGGTAGGTCAGATCATGAGCTCCTTATTGCAAAATTCAGACTTAAATTCAAGAAAGTAGGGAAAACCACTAAGCCATTCAGGTATGACCTTAATCAAATCCCTTACAATTATACACTGAAAGTGACAAATAGATTCAAGGGGTTAGATCTGATAGACAGAGTGCCTGAAGAACTGTGGACAGAGGTTTGTAACACTATACAGGAGTCAGTGATCAAAACCATCCCCAAGAAAAAGAAATGCAAAAAGGCAAAATGGCTGTCTGAGGAGGCCTTACAAATAGCTGTGAAAAGCAGAGACACTAAAGGCAGAGGAGAAAAGGAAAGATATACCTATCTGAATACAGAGTTCCAAATAGAAAGGAGAGATAAGAAAGCCTTCCTAAGTGAACAATGCAAAGAAATAGAGGAAAACAATAGAATGGGAAAGACTAGAGGTCTATTCAAGAAAATTAGAGATACTGAGGGAACATTTCATGCAAAGAAAAGCACAATAAAGGACAGAAATGGTATGGACCTAACAGAAGCAGAAGATATTTAGAGGGGGCAAAATTCATTGAACCACTACACACACACACACACACACACACACAAGATCTTAATGACCTGGATAACTCTGATGGCGTGATCACTCACCTGGAGCCAGACATCCAGGAGACATCCAGGAGTGTAAAGTTAAGTGGGCTTTAGGAAGCATCACTATGAACAAAGCTAGTGGAGGTGATGGAATTCCAGCTGAGCTATCTCAATCCTAAAAGATGATGCTGTGAAAGTACTGCACTCAATATGCCAGCAAATCTGGAAAACTCAGCAGTGGAAAAGGTCAGTTTTCATTCCAATCCCAAAGAAGGGCAATGCCACAGAATGTTCAAACTACCATACAATTGCACTCATTTCTCATACTAACAAGGTCATGCTCAAAATCCTCCAAGCCAGGCTTCAACAGTATGTGAACTGTGAACTTCCAGGTGTACAAGCTGTACTTAGAAAAGGTAGAGGAACCAGAAATCAAATTGCCAACATCCATTGGATCATCGAAAAAGCAAGAGAATTCCAGAAAAACATCTACTTTCTCTTCATTGACTACACTAAAGCCTTTGACTATGTGGATGACAGCAAATTGTGGAAAATTCTTCAAGAGATGGGACTACCAGACCACCTTACCTGCCTCATTAGAAACCTGTGTGCAGCTCAAAAAGCAATGGTTAGAACCAAACATGGAACAATAGACTGGCTCAAAATTGAGAAAGGAGTGCATCAAGGCTGTATATTGTCACCCTGTTTATTTAACTTACATGCAGAGTACATCATGGTAAATGTCAGGCTGGATGAAGCACAAGCTAGAATCAAGATTTCTGGGAGAAATATCAATAACCTCAGATATGCAGATGACACAACCCTTATGTAAGAAAGGGAAGAGGAACTAAAGAGTCTCTAGATGAAGGTGAAAAAGGAAAGTGAAAACACTGGCTTAAAATTCAACTTTAAAAAAATGAAGATCATAGCATCTTGTCCCATCGTTTCATGGCAAACAGATGGGGAAACAATGGAAACAGTGACAGACTTTATTTTCTTGGGCTCCAAAATCAGAGGAGGTGGTGAGTGCAGCCATGAAATTAAAAGACGCTTGTTCCTTGGAAGAAAAGCTTTGACAAATCTAGACAGTGTATTAAAAAGCATAGACATTACTTTGCTGACACAGTTCCATCTAGTCAAAGCTATGGTTTTTGCAGTAGTCATGTGTGGATGTGAGAGTTGGACCATAAAGAAATCTGAGCATTGAAGAATTGTCGCTTTTGAACTGTACTGTTGGAGAAGACTCTGGAGAGTCCCTTGGACCTCAAGGAGATTCAACCAGTCAATCCTAAAGGAAATCAACCCTGAATATTCATTGGAAGGACTGATACTGAAGCTGCAGCTCCAATACTTTGGCCACCTGATGTGAACAGCTGACTCATTTGAAAAGACCCTGATGCTGGGAAAGATGGAAGGCAGGAGGAGAAGGGGACAATGAAGGAGGAGATTGTTGGATGGCATCACTGACTCAACAGACATGAGTTTGAGCAAGCTCCGGGAGATGGTGATGGACAGGGAAGCCTGGCATGCTGAGGTCCATGGGATCATGAAGAGTCAGACATGACTGAGCAACTGAACAATAAAATTCTTTAAGGAAAGTCTATGCAACCTTAAAAGTTGCTTTCCTATCCAGTAATCCCGCTTTTTGGTATATATAGTCAAAGGAAACGCAGCCATTATCTTGAAGCAATATCTGTACTCTTATGTTCATTGCAACACTATTCACAATAGCCATGGTATGGAAACAACCTAAGTGTCCATAAGGGCATCCCAGGTAGCACTGGCAAGAACCTGCCTGCCAATGCAGGTGACATTAAGACACCAGGGTTTGATCCTTGGGTGGGGAAGATCTGCTGGAGGAGGCCATAGCAACCCAATCCAGTATTCTTGCCTGGAGAATCCCATGGAGAGAGGAGCCTGATGGGCTACCATCCATAGGGTCACAAAGAGTTGGACACAACTGAAGCAACTTAGCATGCATGCATCCATTAACAGATGACTGGATCAAAAAAATCTCATCTGTCTGCACACACAGACACCAACACACACACAGGAATATTAGTCAGCCTTAAAAAAGAAGGAAATCCTGTCATTTGGGACAATGTGGCTGAACCCGGAGGGAATTATGCTAGGTGAAAGAAGCCAGACAGAAAAGACAAATACTACCTGGTTGGGCTACAGTCCATAGGGTCACAACGAGTCAGACACAACGGAAGTGACTTAGCACACACACACACACTATGTACCTGTGGAATCTTAAAAAAAAAGTTCAAACTCAAAGTAACAGAGCAGACTGGTAGCTACCAGAGTCTAGAAGATGGGGGAAAAGGGGAGATATTAATCAAACCGTACAAACATTCAGTTATAAGATGATTAATTTCTGGAGACCTAGTGTACAGCATGATGACTGTAGCTAGTAGTAATGTATTGCATACTTGAAATTTGCTAAAAGACTGTATCTCAGGTGTTCTTACCACACACACACATACACGCTACATACAAGGTAACTATGGGAGGTGATGGATATGTGAATTACTTTGATTGTGGTAATCATTCCATCATATATTTATACATATTACATATGTGTGTGTTTATATATATATATATATATATATATATATATATATATATATCAGAACATCATGTACACCTTAAGTACATACAATTTTTATCTGTCATACATAAAAATTCAGACACAGTTTAAACTGAAAATTACTAATCAAAGTGAACAGACAAAATTCCAGTTAAAAAAAAACAAATGGGAAGGGAAGAAGTAGAAGGGAAGAGGCATTCTTTAACTTGGAAAATCTTAGAGGATTATGCCAGTTTTCTTTATAAAGATAAAAACATTTAATTACAAAGATAGCAGTTAAGGTGAAATAAAAAGTTTACTGATCATCTTTGCTTAGAAGTGTCCTTTTCCATCTCCTGATACATCCATCAGAAAATACTTATGTTCAGTGGACTCTGCATCATGATCACATCTTGAAATCAGTACCCCCTGCCCCCCATCCCTAAGGAGGCACATGCCAGAGTTCCTTAATTCCGATTATTTCTCTGGGTTCTCAGTTTCTAATATTTCAGGCTAAAGAGATGCTGCAACTATATTTCTTGGGCTAAAACCTCCCAGTAGGTAAAAATACATTTTTTTGAAAGAAAATTAGGATGGAGAATCTTATAAAATAAGGCTCTACCTGCCTGGATTAAGGATGCCACTTCTAGCCCTGGTACTCTTGCCTTCTGAAAAATTATCATATTATATGAAAATTCTGTTCTAAAATTTTAACACCTGTCATTTACATTTCCAAAAAGAAGGCTAGTATTTATTTTGGCCATGTGGCTTGCAGGATCCTAGCTCCCCAACCAGGAATTGAACTCCATGTTTCTATGAATTATACATTTTATAGTGGAATTGACAGTTGCTGTAAACCAGTGACTACTGCGTATTTCCCATTTTTCCCTTTTCTGACTTGGAGTTTTTATTGTGGTTATCTTGTGTTTGTCATACTACATATTGGAATGGAACATGTATAAACATTATATATATATATATATATACATACACACACACACACACACCACATTTTCTGTATTTTTCTTTATCCATTCATCTGTTGAGGGATACTGAAATGGTCTCCATACCTTGGCTATTATGAATAATACTGCATTAAATATGGGAGTAAAGATATCTGTTAAAGATGTAACTTTATTTCCTTTAGATATGTACCCAGAAGTGGGATTGATGAATCTTATGGTATTTCTATTTTTAATTTTTTTGAGGAACCTCCAAACAATTTACCATAATGGCACACGGGTTCCCTATCTACACATCCTCATATACAAGCAACTCCTGCAGCTCAATTCCAAAAAAATAAATGACCCAATCAAAAAATGGGCCAAAAAACTAAACAGACATTTCTCCAAAGAAGACATACAGATGGCTAACAAACACATGAAAAGATGCTCAACATCACTCATTATAAGAGAAATGCAAATCAAAACCACAATGAGGTACCATTTCACGCCAGTCAGAATGGCTGTGATCCAAAAGTCTACAAGCAATAAATGCTGGAGAGGGTGTGGAGAAAAGGGAACCCTCTTACACTGTTGGTGGGAATGCAAACTAGTACAGCCACTGTGAAGAACAGTGTGGAGATTCCTTAAAAAACTGGAAATAGAACTGCCATACGACCCAGCAATCCCACTGCTGGGCATACACAACAAGGAAACCAGAATTGAAAGAGACACGTGTACCCCAGTGTTCATGGCAGCACTGTTTATAATAGCCAGGACATGGAAGCAACCTAGATGTCCATAAGCAGATGGATAAGAAAGCTGTGGTACATATACACAATGGAGTATTACTCAGCCATTAAAAAGAATACATTTGAATCAGTTCTAATGAGGTGAATGAAACTGGAGCCTATTATACAGAGTGAAGTAAGCCAGAAAGAAAAACACCAATACAGTATGCTAATGCATATATATGGAATTTAGAAAGATGGTAACAACAACCCTGTATGTGAGACAGCAAAAGAGACACAGATATATAGAACAGTCTTTTGGACTCTGTGGGAGAGGGAGAGGGAGGATGATTTGGGAGAATGTCATTAAAACATGTATAATATCATATAAGAAACGAATCGCCAGTCCAGGTTCGATGCAGGATACAGGAAGCTTGGGGCTGGTGCACTGGGATGATCCAGAGGGATGGTATGGGGAGGGAGGTGGGAGGGGTGTTCAGAATGGGGAACACGTGTACACCCGTGGCGGATGCATGTTGATGTATGGCAAAACCAATACAATATTGTAAAGTTAAAAAAAAAAAATAATAATACACATCCTCACCAACAAGTGATACCTTTTGACTTTTTTAATAGTAGCCATTCTAACAGGTTTGAAGTGATATCTCCCATATTGTGGTTTTGATTTGCATTTCCCTGATAATTAGTGATGTCGAGCATCTTTCATATAACTGTTGGCCATTTTTATGTCTTCTTTGGAAAAATGCCTATCCAAGTGTGTTTGTATTTTATATTTATAGTACCTTAAACACATTTTCAGAGAAGGCAATGGCACCCCACTCCAATGCTCTTGCTTGGAGAATCCCATGGATGGAGGAGCCTGGTGGGCTGCAGTCCATGGGGTCATGGAGAGTCAGACACAACTGAGCGACTTCCCTTTCACTTTTCACTTTCCTGTATTGGAGAAGGAAATGGCAACTCACTCCAGCGTTCTTGCCTGGGGAATCCCAGGGACGGCGGAGCCTGGTGGGCTTCTGTCTATGGGGTCGCACAGAGTCAGACACGACTGAAGTGACTTAGCAGCAGCAGCAGCAAACACATTTTAGAAGTATAATAAATACACATATATACATACAAAATAAGGCTAGAGACTTCTGGCAAGATTGGAGGAAATAGTAATAAAAACGTACTTTGAATTTAGACTCAATATTATCCTCTAAAAAATTAACAAGCACACTAGAGAACCTAGCAAAAATGATAATTTTGATAAGTACTTAAGCTGAAGTAATCAAATATTTTTGAACACCCATGTACAAGAAATCATGCCAAATACTGAGAATGAGAAGATGGAAATGATTTAATTCTTCACCCTTAGGAATTTAGTAAGGGGGATAGATTTGATTTCCCAAAGAAGCCGGACTAATACTTCTTCCATTAGGCTCTTATTGTAACTATCTCTATTACAGCATATATTATAATTATTTCTTTAAGTATCCATGTACTTTTTTTTAAAATTTTGGTTATGCTGGGTCTTCACTGTGGCACTCAGGCTCTTTGTTGTAGCCTGCAGACTTCTCTAGATGCAGTGCATGGGCTTCTCTAATTACAGTGTGCAGGCTTAGATGCCCCGAGCCATGTGGGATCTTAGTTTTCTAACCAAGAATTGAACCCACATCCCCTGCTTTTAAAGGATGGATTCTTAATCACTGGACCGTGTCCCTTCATGTCCTCTTTTAGAATAAAAATTCTCCAGTGGACCAGTTGACTGTCTTCATTTTTATTCTTTCAGTGTTAAAATCTTTTAACACTTAAAAAGTATCTGTACAGTAGATACTTAACAAAAACTTGATGATGCAACTAACTTATGTTAACTTATGTTAGTTCACATAAGGAGAACTCCAGTGGTAGGGTGGATCCAGCAGTCCCAATATGTCATCAAAGACAAAGGGTCATTCTGTTGCTGTGTTCTGTTTCAGTCTGCAGACAGATTTCTTTTGGTGTTGAAGGATGGTTACTAGAACAATTAGGGTGCAGGCAAACTTGGCATGTGACAGGATAGAGAGAGATAGAGACCGAGAAGGAGGAAGTCACACACACACACACATATACACACGCACACACACACTCCTAAGCTTCTTTCTTAAGAGACATGAGCAGTTTTCCCAGAGCATCTAGAAAACCTCTTCTAGTTGGTTGGACTTGGGTC
Organism: Bos javanicus; assembly: GCF_032452875.1. NCBI lineage: Eukaryota > Metazoa > Chordata > Mammalia > Artiodactyla > Bovidae > Bos > Bos javanicus. The sequence continues at coordinate 60,480,216 of NC_083872.1, forward strand.
ACATCATCATTCCTTCTCATCAGAGGGATGGGATTAGGGCTTCTCAGCCTTGACACCGTCGGCATTGGGCTGGGTCAGTCTTTGTTGTGGGGGACTGTCCTGTGCATTTTAGGTTATTTGGCAGCACCCCAGCTTTTACCCACTAGATGCCAGGAGCATCCCCCAGCCAGTTGCAACAACCAGAATATCTCTAGATGTTGCCAAATGTCCCCTAGAGGCAAAATCACCCTGAATGAAAACCACTGATTTAGATAATTCAGGATTACTCCAGAAGCTGACGGTAGATCAGCTTTGTGTAAAGCAGATGGGAACACAGACTTAAACTCATCAGGGTACTGTCAGGAAGGTAATGGATCTGCTTAGGTAACTGACTGACAATGTGCACTATGCTTGTTGGACACAGAGACCAATTTAAAATTGGTATCCAATTTAAAATTTTAGTTTTCTTCCATCTCTTATGTCCTCAAAACCAATTTCTGCACAGTTTAGTGAAATTAAACATGAAAAAATGAATTTGTGTTAGAATGATTATTGTCTCTAAGCAGTTTCTTACAAAAGTAAAATTGAGTCAGGGCACTTTAAGTTGGAAGTTACAGAAACACAATCCAAACTGTTTATGCAAAAATGGAACTCACTGGCTCATAATAATAATCACAGCCAAATTTTATCAAGTGCTTCTCCTTAACAAGAATTGTTCTAAATGCTTTCCATGTGTCAACAGATCTAATTCTCATAATAATTCTGTAAAATCTTTGCTATTGTTTCCATAAGAAAACCAAAGCACAGGGAAGGTAAGTAACCAGTAACTAGCCAGTAAATGATCACAATTTTTAAGTGCTGTTGGAGCCCTAAGGAGGAATTGATTGATTCTGACCTGGGTATACTAAGGAGATCTTATAGAGAAGGGGCATTTTTACTTTGCTTGAAAGCAAGAGTAAACTATTTATATGGTTAGGATGACATTGTGTTGAAGGTTGAATAGAGAGGAGAAAATGTTCCCCACTACTGTGTAATGCTCACTCAGGGGTGTACTTTGGCAAAAACTCTGGATCCTAAAAGGTAGAGTTCTGCTCAGTTTACAAGTCCCCACTATTTCCTGCATAGGCACACTCAGAGCTCTGATGTGGTTGCTTCAGATGGGTTCTGATATTAACTGCGAAGTACTTAGAAGCAGCACTCTTTCAACCCTTCTTGGGAAGCCTGGCTCATAAGTCTAGACTCCTGTCTTCACAATGAGTGTCTTCTAAAGGATTCCTTGCCCTTTCCTGTAATCTGACCTCACTCAGGATTGGGGCTATCACAGCCTTGCAGTTTGTGTGCTATACAATTCCAGGTGTGTCACTCACAGAAAACTATTAAATGTTTGCAAGAAACCATAAACCTATGCTTTTTCATACCCCAGTACAACCCTGGGGCCCACACCAGCAGGAAACAGACTGAGAAAATTTCAAGTATCCAAGAAGGACATAGTTTCTAATACCAACTTCAGATGTGGTTACAGAGGATATTGGTGAAAGAACCCCCATAGAGCAGAACTGGGGTGATCAGAAGTGCCAACCAAGGGACTTAGTCTTTGCTGCGGCAGGGAATCTTTGCAGTTTTTGATCATTAGGAATTGACAGTTGCTGTGTACTAGTGACTATGACCGTATTTCCCATTTTTCCCTTTTCTGACTTGGAGTTTTTATTGTGGTTATCTTGCCTTTGTCATACCACTACATATTGGCGGTCTTATGAAAAGAAGCCACATCCAGATATGATGGAAAAGATTGCTTAATGCTCACAGAACTTGGACTCCAAGATGGATGTGGTAACTGGGTGGGATGTTGGATGGGTTCCCATGGGAAGGAAGTGGATGTGCTCTTATGTATCAGAAGGGTATGTGTCAATACTAGGGTGGCCAGAGAGGTGGTCTGTAGGAAAGCCTACTAATTGACCTCTGATAATTATTCTGTCAGTCTTTTATTTTTTTAATTAATAGAAGTTCCAGTTTTTAGTTGGGAAAACGACTATCAAGCTAGAAACAACATTTTCCAGCTTTCTCTGAATGTAGGCCATGTAACTAAGTTCTGGCCAATGGGATGTGAAAGGGATTGTCACACTTAAGGAAATATCTTTAGTTCTCTTTTTACTCTTTCACACAAGCTGCAGTGTGGTGGTAAACCAGCTTTGACTTTGCAGTAGAGAACTTCATTTAGTATATTTCTTTGCAGAGGTTGGCAAATTTTCTTAAAGGACCTGATAGGAGATATTTTGACTTATAGGCCATAGGGTCTTTGTCACAACTCAGTTCTGCTGTCATAGATTAAAAGCAGCCATAGCCAATACTTACACACTTGGGCATGGCTATATTCTAATAAAACTCTTTTTTTTTTTTTTTTTTACAAAAGTAAGCGATCACCCTACTGACTATAGTTTCTCTACCCCTGCTCTTGTGGAACAATAACATAGGTGAAATCTGGGTTCTTGGGTGACTTCATGGAAGAAAGCCACCCTACACTCCACATCATCTACCAGCTCAGACTTTTATGTGAAGGAGAAATAATTCTTTATTCTTATTTAAGTCACTGTTATGTTGGATTCTGTTAAGGTATTCAAACCAATGTCTTAATGCAGCCATATCTTATTGTGAGAAATTCCTAAATATATGTAATCATAATCCACTAGAAGTATTATTGCTTTATTTTAATCACTAATCTATTTCTAGAAAAAAGAGCATTGATTTGGGAATGACTTTCTCAAAATCCCATGGCAAGTCTGTGATAGTACTGAGAAATGCTCTCATTTCCCTTGATTTTGAAGATGTCAATCAGGCATAGCAACTAAAGTTTTTTGGTTTTGTTTTTAACTTGAAATCATTGTGAAAGTGCTTGGAAAATGTCAAATGACCTCTGAGCCACTTATTTATTGGTAAGGATATAACAAATAACTTTTCATTAAATGCACATTAGTTGCATGTTCTTACATGAAATTCTGGTTAAACATATGTATTTTAAAGATAGCATGTTGGTAAAGGAAATTCCAATATGATGCATTAAATTTACATTTTATCCATCATTCAAGGCCTTGTATGCACTATTAACTTCTCTAACCACTCTCTTTATTCATAATGAATATAAAATTGAAAGGAACTTCCTCTCCTGTTGTTGATAGCTTGATGTTTTCTGAAGAGCAAGATAATCAAAACAAAAGAATAGGTCACATTGAAAAAAAATTTACTGAATGAAGCAGGTAGTTGGAGGGAAGGGGTTATAATTATTGTTGAGAAAAGTTGCATAGATTGTTCATTTTAAAAGATCTTCAGAGTATTCTTTTTATTTTTCCTTTTTAGTGAAGGCATAAGTGTATGCTGTTTAATGTTCTCTTCTCTATAGTAAATAGCACATTCATTCACTTACCTAAAATTTTATCTTTTGGCTCCATAGTTTTAAAAGTGCAAAGTGATATTTATATTACCATTTTGGATTTTTGCAGTAGTAGGTGTGGTTGCCTTATAAAAAGCTCTTTTATTTGGTATAGTGAATGTCATGTTCCTTATTTGTGTGTTATTTGCTAAACATATTCAAGGCAGCACCCCCTGAGACAGCTGTGACAATAATGCCCCACCATGACAACAGAGGAACAGTGCCAAAGCTCAGCAAAACAAAATTTACTTGGCAGGGAAGAGAGAGTAGAGGCTTTCACTGCTCTTTGTAAATGCTAATAAGGTCTCAACCTTGAACCATGCTCATTTTTTATCTTGGAAACCCTTTCCAGTTATGATACAATCTGTATAAGTAGAAGGAAGAGATTCCAAGTTGGGAGTTTATGCAACAGCAGATTGATGAGAAGGGTTAGTCCAAAATCCAGGTGCTCTCATCTGGGAGAAGGTATACATGGGGCCATTTTAAAGTCCATAATCAACTTCTTTGGTCCCTTAAAACTTGAGTCTCCAGCTTGGCAGGCATCATCACCAGGGCTGGCATTGTGTTAAAATGGATGAAATACATTTGTGTTGTGTAAACAGTTGACTCAGAGCTCAGATTTTGTTCTGATGAATAGCTCTTTTAAGCTTACCTGCCCATTTTGTCCTACATTGCATAGTTGAAGAAAAATATTATTATTTCATGGCTGAATTTAAAGATCCACACTAAACCAACTAAACTCAGCCTTCATACTCACATATTCCCTCCAATATATGGCAGTAATCTTTTAAGTAAGCGATCGGAGGAATACTGTTTTATGGGTGTATGAAAACTGGTCACTCTGTTATGTCTCAACAACTCATGGAAGCTTGAAGCTGGGTTGCTGGATGAAAACTTTCCCTTTTCTTTCTCTGCTGTATGCTCTTTGGAATAATTAGAAGGATGGTGCTTTCCTTCTGTGATTTATCTGTGTTTTCAATGACATAAATCCCATGAAGAGATGGGCTATTAAGAATTACAAAAGTCAATACATTTAAATATCTGTTTGAAATTTGTATTTCTTTTTTACTGTTTCTAAAAGACTAAGAATCTTGATAAATAAGCTATAACTCTCTTGTTGATCATTTTTAGTAATTTAAAGCCCCCACCCAATTATATAAACTGACACTGTTTGCAGAAGGAAATGGCAACCCACTCCAGTATTCTTGCCTGGAAAATCCCATGGACAGAGGAGCCTGGTGGGCTACAATCCAGGCGGTAGCAAAGAGTCAGACACGACTCAGCAACTTCACTTTCACTTTAGTATAAAAACAGATAATACAGGATCATGGGAAATCCAAGTTGTATCATTGCAGATCAAAAGTCAACAATTAGTTATGATTAACTGTCTTAAAATTTATCTCTTCCTACAGAAAAAACAGTATTATTATTAACAGGCCCTTTTGGATCCTTATTGTTATTTTTCTTTAGTACTGGATGTCTGGTAATATTTTTCTCTGTATTTTCATGCATGCTTTAATAAGTGACTTCCTTGGTGGCTCAGATGGTAAAGAATATTCCTCCAACTCAGGAGACCCAGGTTCGATCCCTCTAGGGAAGATCTCCTGGAGAAGGGAACGGCAGCCCACTACACTATTCTTGCCTGGTAAATTTCATGGACAGAGGAACTTGGTGGTCTGTAGTCCATGAGGTCATAAAGAGTCGGACATGACTAAGTGACTAACACACACACATACTTTAATAAGAAAAGCAGATGAGATAAAAACAACATAGGAATATTATGTCTATGTAAATGAATAAGGCTTAAGTAAGTATTTTATGGCAATTAAATTAGTAATATGAATAATAATATGTGATCACTGAGTGGTCTCCATAATAAAATGTTGGAAGTTATATTTACAGTAGTTTTCAAATTAAGATGAGTCAATGGCACCCCACTCCAGTACTCTCGCCTGGAAAATCCCATGGATGGAGGAGCCTGGAAGGCTGCAGTCCATGGGGTCGCTGAGGGTCAGACACGACTGAGCGACTTAACTTTCACTTTTCACTTTCATGCATTGGAGAAGGCAATGGCAACCCACTCCAGTGTTCTTGCCTGGAGAATCCCAGGGACAGGGGAGCCTGGTGGGCTGCCGTCTATGGAGTCACACAGAGTCGGAAACAACTGAAGTGACTTAGCAACAGCTGCAGGGACCAAAGCATACTTTCATAATAAAATAATTTTTCAGTGTTACTACAAACCAAACTATATGTGTATATCTGTATGTAAGAAAAGAATGCTTGTAGAAAATTTGGAAAAACTTCATCTAAGATTTTAAAAGAGATAAAAACAAATACTCTGTTATATCTATCTAGTCTTTTTCAAAAAATGGACACAAGCATTTTCTCTTTTACAAAATTGAAATAAAAATCTGTATACATCTAACAGTGCTTCACTATCTGCTTTTGCTTTCACCATGTGATATTTTATACATTTTACTATTTCTTTCAATTTATTTGGTAACATGACTTTAAAGCTTAATCAGGTAAACACCACAATTTATTTAACAAAATAATGTTGGTCATTTAGATTGGGCTCAATTTTTTCCTTTTTATGGTAACATTCAGCATAATACCACTGAACATAAATCTTTGGATGCATCTCGATTATTTCTTAGGATAAGTTCCTAAGTTTAACCTTAGTGACTCCAAAGTTACGGTCACCTCAGTTTTAACGGGCGAAATAATTTTAAAAGTTATTTTCAAGTCAATAGTTTCCTTTAATTTCTATATGTGAGAAATAAGTTCTCTAACAAAATAAACTTTTTCCTTTTAAAGGTAAGGATAGTTTGGCTTATCCAACAAATGAAATTTTATGTCAGTGTATATGTGATTTTGTAAGCATTATAAAATATATTTGGGGAACAAATTGCCTTGGAGCCCCCCCTTCTGCATGAGTGCCCCATTGCTTCATTTATAGCAATCCATTTGCAGCTGTTATTACCACCCCGGTCATTTGGGAGGGTGGAGGTAGAGACAAAGACTGATGATCAAAGATGGATTAGGAATTAATACCAAATCAGACAAGAAGGACATAAGTAAATGGTGAGAACTGGTCAGATAGTTCTAGAACCAGAGTAAATAATTTAATCTATTTTGATGAATGCTAATCAGCTGGCTTAGTGACAATCTTGTCTTAATATACAAAAATACAATGGCTTATGCAAACATTTGAGTATTGGATACAGTTTAGTTATTAATATGTGGCCCTAGGAACAGATTACACAGTTGGATTCTTCCTCAATCATTTTCCGTTCCCGAACATGCCCCAAAATGCAGCTGTGGGAATCAAAACAACTATTAAAAAATATTTATTTCAGAAGTATAGTATTTTGAGTGAAAATGTAGTTCAAAGGTTATAGACAAGAAATAATTAATTTTTTATAAATAATTTTTATTCATGGAACAAAGCCAGAAGGTTTGAAAGCTATTTTGTGGTTGCACTGCTACTATGAAACAGTGAGGAACTTTCTTTATAGGAGTAGAGGACCAGCCGCCCAGGAAAATTGTTGCTACCTGGGATAGTCTTCATTCCATCTAAAACTAAAGAGCAAGCATAAATTATCCCTCCTTCCAAATTAAAGCAGAGGTAAGAGGGATAATTGAAATCCTGTGAGTCAGAATTTATCAGAGAGATGAGATGGTCAAACAGGGAGAGGTGATGTTAGAAATAAACAGATGTAATCACTGTTGTCACTGAGACTGTGTCCTCTGGCCAGGGTTGGATCTCTTAGAGCTGTGGTTTCCACATCTGAGCATCAGCTATAACTGAGGCATTGACATGTTCTAACTCAGAACCTTTGGAGGGAGGGGGCTTGAGATTCTATCTTGTAAAAAAGTTTCCAAATCTGTCAGGCTAGGAGCTACTGTCTTGAAGCTTTATCATTTTAAAATGTGACTGTGGGCTCTGGCCATCAGACCTAGTAAGAGTTTCTTAAAGTTATAGAGTCTCCAAAGTAGGAATGTTGGAAAAAATATTAGAAATATCTTTATTTTTAAAATCTCATTTAAAACATTGTACATTTTTCATGCATTATGAAATATATGATACAGGAGTATGTATTATATAATATGATTTATAACTCAGGTGGCTCAGTGGCCACAGGAGACATGGGTTTGATCCCTGGGTCAGGAAGATCCCCTCCAGGAGGATGTGGCAACCCACTCCAATATTCTTGCCTAAAAAATCCCATAGACAGAGGAGCCTGGTGGGCCACAGTCCATGGGGTCACAAAGAGTTGGATACCACTGAGTGACTGAGCACAAACATGCATACAGTGGAACTTGTGCTCAAACTGGCAAGAGTTGAGTAGTCAAAACAGAATTTGGCAACCACTGTCTTTAGATAACCGAGAAAATTAAAACTTATGTTTAAGGGGCAGATATGTATCCAGAAAGATTATTTGGCCTTCAGAAGCAGGTATAATGGACACCACATTTCTAGCGTCACTGTAGCATAGAAAATGAATGATCCAGACAGGACAAGGGTAAAATACCAGGACAAGGAGAAACCAGGGCAGGAACTGCAGTTCTGACCACTGACAGTTCCAGATGGGGCATGACATAGCAAAAAAAGGGTAGACTTAGGAGTCAGCGGGTCTGACTGAAACTTTGAGTTCTGCCACTTCACAGCTGTGGAAGTCAGTGTTTGATGTCACATATCATGCTGTCTATAAGAAGTGATTTGGAAGTTTATAAATTTAAAAAGTCTCAGACTTTTGTAATATATAATAAAGTAGAATAATTAAATGGATAAATATATATTATTTGTCAATGAGTAAAACATTTTTGTGTACATTTAAAACATTGTTCCATTCTCATGCCCTTTTACATATACAGATTTTCAATGCTACATTAAAATGTAATCTTGAAATTATTTTAAGTGACATTAAATATAAATTTAAATATTTATGAGAGTATGCAAGTAACTGATAAAACCTGCATTATACTGATGTTCTGTCTGAGAATTGATGGCATTTTAGAATCAAATAATTTGAAATTTCTCTTTTCTAGGTATAGATCAAGACTCCTCTGTCTGTTACCTCTTTTTCTTGGGGAGATCTGTTGTATTCTAGTTAAGCAAGATTAATCACATAGTCCAATCCAGGACCAAGAGAACTCCAGGAAAGGGATATAGGCACTATCTTTATCTTAGAACAGAGGAGAGACTATAAAAAGAGCTGTACTGGACTTGGTGAAGTCAGCTTGGACTGTTAATGCCTGAGCTCTGGTGTTATTTGGAAAAGGAATGACCCTGGGCTTTTGGAAGTATATTGAAGTGATTATCTTTGAGACTCTCAGAGTAAGACCACACTTTGGTGAGTTTTGGATGGTGGTTTTCATGATGACAGTGGAAATTTGTGATCTTGGCAACTCAGTCATCTTGAAAGAAGCACTTCCTGGGACTGGAAATAAAATAGAACTTGGGTGAGCCTTAGACCAGATGAGAGAACTCTTTTGTCTCACTAGACTTTTTGGCATTTTGCCTGGGTTTTGCTACATGGACATTCCAGTACACTAGTAGTGGTGGGGCTGAGCCAATGTCTACCACATGAATGCAGGTTGAAAATTAGACATGGATGTGCCCTGAGGGTTCCTCATATTGGCTGCTGGTCTTATGGGCTCTGAAAGAAGTCACATCTTATAGCAGTTGTAAATTACTTCCCATGCCAGTCAGTCAAATATTGGTGTGCATGTATATACCTTCTGGGGAGATTATTATCATATCTGAGTCCCACTTCCAGAAATTCTAATCAAGGGCAAAGTGGGGCCCTTAACCTTGTTTGTTAACAAGCACTTCAGATAATTCTAATGTATGTAGTTTAGAGTTTAGCAGATAATCTTAGGGTCTCTTCCAGTTTGTTACTTTTGAGCCTTTGTTGAAGCCTTGTTATGGGTGATATAGTCTGCCTTGATGAATTATTAGAAAGGCCTGTTGCATGCTTGAAAAGATGTGGCAAAGAGAAGAATGATGCCACATCTCTAGGGCCAGAGAAGTGGGAGCAGCGGTGGTGACCAAGCTGAAGAAAGCTATGCTTAATAAAGTAACTACCTCACCAGGGACATCGTGATAGGGAGCAGCCTTACTCAGGCTGCTGGGGAGGTGGCAAGGTTGAAGCTTGCAAGGATTTCTCAGGGGAAGAAATAAGAGGAAGTAATTTGGAGTCAAGGATCTAGCTAATTTAGATAAAAGGGCTCAAAATTATAGAGTAGTTTCCAAAAGAAGAAAAGGCCACCCTTTCTCCCCGATATTCCACCCTCAGATATATGTATAGCCAGGAAAGGCTGACTTCAGTTTCCCTCAAGGGTGACAAACAGGAAGAGAAGACAGAGTTCGACACTACTGCTCCCTGGAACCGTTCTTATCAGCTGGGCTTCACTGAAGCTCCCAATGGTACTGCTATTCTTGGGGACTTCCTCCAGTTTGTGTGTTTGATAACTAACCTGTGTGTGTGTGTGTGTGTGTGTGTGTGTGTGTGTGTGTTCAGTCTCTCAGTCTTGTCCACCTCTATGCAACCTATGGACTGTAGTCCGCCAGGCTCCTCTGTCCATGGAATTCTCCATGCAAGAATACTGGTGCGGGTTGCCATTTCTTCCTCCAGGGGATCTTCCCGATCCAGGGCTTGAACCCGCCTCTCCTGCATTGCAGGCGGATTCTTTACCGCTGAGTCAATGGAGGAAGCCCGGAGAAGTCCTGGTGGTGGTGGTTTAGTCACTAAGCCAAGTCCGACTTTTGCGACCGACCCCATGGACTGTAGCTAGCCAGGCTCCTCTGCCCATAGAATTCTCCAGGCAAGAATACTGGAGTGGGGAGAAGCCCTGACCCCTTCCCAAATATCCTTAGGCCACGCAGTGACTAGAAACCGCAGTATCGCCTCTAGAGGGCGCCTGGATCTATCCCAAAGCCGTCAGTGGCCTGACTAATCTGAGATTTCCACTCATCTTTTAAGAAATTCCTTTTTTAAGGTTATACAAGAGAGAGAGGCCTGTGGGGTCCTAATCGATGTCCCGTGTTCTCTATCTTCTTCAGTGCCACGCTGGGGGGCAGGTTCCTCTCTCTGCCCTGGCTAAGGACACATTCTTAAATTTTCCGTTAGGTACCCTCTTCCCAATGCTCCTCCTGCACGGCAGGGTGTTGATGCCAGATCCATTCTCAGGAGTTTTGTGGTCTTGGCAACAGCCCTAATGACCTCCTTCTGTGTTGCCCCAAGTAGGGTGTAGGACCACAGAGGCAGACTGGGCTCAGGTACTGCTAGAGGAACTGATCACAGAGAACCCTAAGGTAGATTTGCAAGCTAAACTTTGAAAATCAGCCCCAGGAAGCACTGATCGGTATCAATTTCCAGGCAAGAACAAGTGAAAAGAAGTTCTCCTCTGTCAACCCCAAAGAAAAGCAGTTTTGACCTCTTTGTCCTCAATAGATTGTTTGCTCACAGTAAAAAATGTTCACATGGAATAGCTGCCATTAATATGGGTGACCTAAAGGTTAATATAGCCCAGGGAATGCTTTTCATTGTTCTGTATTGTTTGTTTCCCTTTTGTGAACTTGTGGCCAGGGAACTGCATCATTCCAGTATGTGGCCCAGTAGCACATTACTAATTGCATTCTTTAAAATACAGATTATGTTGATTTGTTTGGCCATACCAGGAGAGAAACCAGTGCAGGGGGTTATAAAGCGTCAAGGTTATAAACTTTATGGGGCTTTCAGGCAAATGAGGAATTTTTATTAATTCTTTAAATGCAAATGTCTAGTAATGTCCTCACTTGTCACACCCCTGCAGCGCTCCAGTTAGGAAAGGATTGCAACCTGCTCAGTTGGGGGCCAAGTGGAGGAAGAAAATCTGATTATTCATCAGATATTATTCAGGGGCTCTCCGTTGTTGAAGTGTATAACTGAATTAAAAAACTCCCCTTCTCCTCTGTCTCCTCTCCTAAAAAACCATGTGTCACATACAAATGCAAAACAGAGGAATCCCTCTCTTTTGTAGCCCCTGGAAGGACACATTTTAGAATGAAATCAGCAAGTACTTTGGCAGGCACCCAAGGTATCAGGTAAATTGTTAACTATCTGACTGTTCTTTTACAACCCCCAAACTGAGTGTGATGTTAAAGCAAAACCTCTTTATTTTAAACTAGTTGTTCATGATCCTATTTTAGATGTCCCTAAATAATCCTTCATAAGAACTTTTTAAAAGTGTGCTTTTTTTTTTCCCTTTCATACTACAGCAACGAAAGTCCAACCTTAGAATAACAAATCAACATGTATCAATCACCTTCATATTCCTGTCAAGGGCATATTGGGTTACCATGAAAAAGACCCTAAACCTATCTTCTTGTTCCCAAGTTAGCATGGGATGAACTTTTCACACTTCAACATATTATTATCTGTAGCCACATGTTATTGCTGACCTGTGTTTTTGTTTATAATGCATACAGTAGAGATTTGATGGTTAAAGAAGGAGGAGATTGCTTTATACCAGTAGTTCTCAACATGTAAAAGTGGGGAATTAGAGACAGGGTTCTCTAATCAGCTGTGACACAGCACTGTCTATGGATCATAAATAACAAATCTTGGGATGGGGTGGGAGATAGGAGGAAGGTTGAAGAGGGAGGGGACATATGTATACTTTTGACTGATTCATGCTGATGTATGGCAGAAACCAACACAATATTGTAAAGCAATTATTCTTCAATTAAAAATGAATTAATTTTTTAATGTCTTACATATATATGTATGTGCTTTATGAAATCAGGTGCCATATTGGTTTTTACTCACTTCTGTATCTTCAGTGCCTGCCTTGGTACCTGGGATATATTATGCATTCCATAAACAGACAACTATAGGAAATAATGAACATGGTTCTCCTAACATATGTAAATGCCATAAAAATACAAATTTTTTTAGTTTTTTTAATTTTTTTTTAATTGAAGGATAATTGCTTTACAGAATTTTGTTGTTTAAAAGCATCACTAAATTCATATTTCGTCATCCTGATTTTTTTATTGTAGTAAACTACTCATAACATTAAATTTACCATTTTAACCACTTGTAACTGGATAATTCTATGGCATTAGTCAACATGGTTTCTTAATACCAGGAATTTAAATACTAACCTGATGAATTCAAAGGGGACCTTATACTTACAAACGTTGGAGACCACTTGTATTCAATTTTACTGATAGCAAGTCATCCAATGTTGACTATTTCCAGTATCATAGATCTCATCCTTTTGAAGGGGTGGCATGTTTCATGACTGGGCCATAAAAGTGTTAAAAATTTATCATTTGTATTGAATTGAAATCTGTCTCTCAGCATTTTCCCATCCGTCTTATTGATCCTAGCTGGAAGAAACAGCATCAATATACATTATGCTTTCTTCCAAGGAACAGCCCTTATTGGATGCCAGCTTTTAATTTTTTTTTTCCTTTTAAAGCAACTTGTTATAAAATCTTGATTAAATCTAACCAAAATTCCTCCCATTTAAATTTAAAGACTTTAAAAATTTTCTGCTTTCTATCAATTCTGGTTAGTAATATAAAAAGCATATGTAGTTTGGGTAGGCCAGGTATGTCGCTCTCACACCTCAGAGACCAAGCCCTGGTAGGACAGCTCAAGTTTTCGCCTGCGAAGGGAAGGCCTTGTCCAAGACAGAGCCTCACTTGTCTTCTTTTTGTTATTAGTGATGAACCACACAGTGGGCTACGCTTGACCTCTCCTGCTCTTCCCCACAGCCAATCCAGCACAGAAGAGACTTGATGTTTCCCTTCCACAATCCTATATGTGCCAGCTTTAATAACATCTTTGAATCCAAAGTTATTACTTTCTTTTCCCGCATCATCAGATGTTTGGGTATATATTTTTTAGAAATGTTCTTTCTTTCTGCTGTCTATTTTCTTCTCCTGTCATTCTGTTTTCTCTCCGCTATTCTGCCTTGTGTCCTATAGACCACTGCTTTCCTTCTGTGATTTGTTTGGCAACAATAATCTCTGAGTTATTCATCTCAATTAAGAGTAAATGTCAGTGTCAAACCAGACTCCTGGCTTCACGTTTTGATGAAGAGTTACTACACTCAGAAAACTGTGGGTCTAGTGCTAGGTCACACTCCAGTGAATGTTGAAGGAAGGTTGACTACTGAGTGAAAGATGAAATAACAAAACAAGCTAGTTGGAGCTGCCAGTCTGTACTTGGCTGCCTCTTGTGTTTCCCTGATTACCAGAGCCAAAATTAGCTATGAGTGGGAGATCATGCTTTCTTTTTCCAACTCCCACCCCATGTTGACTCACATGGACATTTCAAAGGATCCTCAAGTCCAAAATAATTTGTCACGAGTACAAATACTTCATTTCTAATTCTGGCCTTTAATTAAGGTCTATAAAGGAAGTTTGTACCTGATGGTTAAATAAAGTGTATGGGAACCAATATCTAAATTTAGGTTTTTTACTTCCTTCTAGAAGTCAGTTCCTGGACAAGTTCTTGACAGTTTAGCTTCTTGGTAGTTATTTCCACAAGTCAGCCTTTGTCAAAACTTATATAATATGATATGGAATCAATAGGGGCTACCTTTACCTGGTTTTCTTTTCTCCCAGCTGAAAAAACCACTTATGCTCAGTCAAAATTTTTCAGCACCCCTTTAATTCTTTTGGTGTTCTAGAGAATTACTTGAAAGAACTAGTGAAAGTCAGCTAGGTCTAGCTATGATTTCAGGATTGAATTTAGCTAAGCCAACCCAATCGGACCATAAGTTCTAAGAGCAATATAGGCCTTCCGTGGTATTAACTGACCTGTTCTCTTTTCAACTAGGACAGGAAGTAATCTTGTCATTTCTTCCCAACAAGGAAAACTTCTGATTGCTCTTTAATGTAAAACAGAAATTCTGTTAGTCATTATCCCATGGTGATCCTCTGAATACATATGTAATGATGGGTTTCAGAGGATTCTAGGACTGGAAGGAAGCCCTCGGTAATATGATACATTTCCACAATAATCCTTTATGTCCATGTTAAAGAGCCTAAGTCGGCTCTTGGTCATTTCCTCACCATGTTAAATGACATTATCTCTACGAGATTTGCTAGTGTCGATTTCCTCTCTTGGAAGAAGAAAACATACCTTTTTCTGTCTGAAAGCATTTGTCATGTGTCTACAGTACAATACAGTATAGGTTTTTTATCCTTTGCATATGGAGGAAACATTGTTAACATGCCATTATTAGAGCATATTCTTTAAGTGACAGTTTCTTCAAAAACAAATGTCATGCGGTAAAAAAAGAAGAAGGAGGTACCATTACAAATAAAAGGAAAGTTGAGGGCCATATCAGTTAACCAAAATCTATGGGCCTAGTTTAGATCCTGATTTGACCAAAACTATTGTAAAAACGATACTTTTGACACAGTTGGGAAATTTGATCATGGAATGCATACTAGATGATACTAAGCAAAAATTGTTTTAAGAAAGAAATGATTGCTAGCTTTGTTAGATATGATCATTGTATTGAAGTTATGTTAAAAAGAAGTTCTTTTCTGATAGGGATTCAAACTGAAATATTTATAGTTGAAATTATAATATATTTGGTATTAGCTTTAAAACATTCTGGAAAAATAAGATAAAACAATTTAGAAAATAAAAATAAAACAATCTAGAAAAATAAGATGAAATAAGATTGAATAAATGCTAATTTTTGATACTGTGTAAATGGAGATTCATTAGATTAGTTGCTTTAATTTTGTATATGTTTCGAAATTTCCCAAAATAGAAGGGGTTTTTTTGAGGGAGAAAGAGCAATTCCTTTATTTTTCCAACTATTAATTTGTTATTGTTATTATTCTAGAAGCAGATAAAAAATATTATTCAATCTGGGTCTTACCTATATTATTTGTACTAATGATAAAAGAATCCAAAACTTAGTTACTAAATTAAATAGCTACACTGGCTGTTTTTTTGTTTTGTTTTGTTTTGTTTTTTAGAGTTAACCACTATATTTCAAGTGCTTTATAAATATTTAATTAATTGCTCTGTAGTAGATTATGTTATTCTTTTACAGTTGAGGAAACTGCACTTCAGAGAGCTTAAATAATGTAGGGTTAATAAAGTAACAGATGATTGAGCCTAAGGTCTGGACCCAGAGCTATCTCATTCCAAAGCCCATGCTCTTTGCACTACCACCCTACCTCTCATTCTATGTGCAGTTTGAGACCTTGTTGACTAGAGGAAGCCACATCAGCAGGTTAATTAAGAGTGATTCTCCTAAAACATAATCCAGAGTATGTCATTCCTCAGCTAAAAACCTCCCAAAGAATTTCCATCTCACATAGTGAAATTCAGAACGTTTTCAGAATCTACAAGGATCCTAGTCATCTCCCCCCCTGCCACCCATTCCACCTCATCTCTTTGCACTCTCGCCTTTGCTTACTCTGCTGTAGCCACACTGGCGACATCAGTGTTTTTCCTAAAATGTATAAAACATCCTCTTGTACAAGGCCCTTCACTTGGTGTGCCTTCTGCCTGGAATGCTCTTTCCATGGATATCCCATGGTTCACTTTCTTCTCCCTTCCCTCTGTTCCTTCAGTCTGCTCAGACGTCTTCTTATGAGAGAGGACTTCCCTGGCCATCTAAATTGAATAGCACCCCCACTGAAGTTTTCTCTTTTCCTCTTTAACCTTCTTTATTTTTCTTCATAGTGCTTATCCCTACTTGACATCATTATGTACTTAGTTGTCTGTTTCCCCTTGCATATTCAGTCACTTCAGTCATGTCCAATTCTTTTTGACCCCATGGACCATAGCCCGGCAGGCTCCTCTATCCACGGGATTCTCCTGGCAAGAATACTGGAGTAGATTGCCATGCCCTCCTCCAGGGGATCTTCCCAACCCACGGATCAAACCCGAGGCTCCACCATCTCCATCATTGCAGGCAGATTCTTAACTGCTGGGAAGCCCTGTTTCCCTTTATTAGAATGTAAACCCAGCGAGGACAGGGACTTTGTCTGTTGATTCACTGCTGTTTCTCTTATACCTAGAACAGAGCCTGGCACACAGTAATTTCTCAACAATATTGGTTACAACTGAGTGGCTGTGGGCCTCATCAGCACTGTGATCTGAGTCATCAGTCATATACATCATTGCTCAGTAACCAGGCAATGTGTGGGACTAACATGGGATCACTGATAGAGACCAGCACCACCCTCTGATGTTCTGTTTTATGATGTGGACATTGTGGAAAGATTATCATTCCAGATCTGTCATTTCCCAGCTGCCTATAAGTATATTTCTTAACTCGTTTTAGTCTTACATCTTTAAATGAGATAATAATGTAAAAAATGAGATAATAATTATTAATTACATGATTATCAGATACTCATGTAGAATACTGAGCAAGTTGTACAGTCCAAACCTTCTCTTTATGGTATATCAGACGGTCCTCCTTTAGCTCCAAACACTTTCTTTCATAGACCTAGACATCTGGTCAGGCAGCCAAGAGCTCTGAAAGGCCTTTGGCTGGAAACTGAGGATTTACTAAAGCCCATGTGCTCTCCCTCTTGTTTGAGCATGTAGATAACATGGAATAACCCCTCTGATTTATTGAATTGGCTTTTCCAGGGTTGTTTGTATTGCCAGATGATCACTTCCCATTTTGATAAAGCTCACTTCATAAGGGGGATTAGATAGTGCAAAAATGACAGTGGTCTCTGCCGGATCTGTCAGTCTTTTTTTTTTAACCAAAAATCTTCAGCATGCCAAAACTTTGCACAAAGACTTATTGTTGTACAAGTTTCCAGGACTTAATAAATTACCCATTGTTATGAGATAACCTCAAAACATTAAAAGATCCTGGCTAGGAGGCAATAAAATAATTAAAAATGGAGTAGAAGTATGGATGCATCAGTTAAAAAAAAAAGCTTTAATCCCAGATATTATATTTTTTTTCCAAGTTTGAGTGGAAAGTAGTATAATCATAGGAATGTACATTAACAAAAAAATAAGCTAATTAAATAACACAAATGTTTTATTGTCTGGGTATTAATGCTTAAAGGTCGTGTCTTAGTTTACAATGGCGAAGGGAATTTATTAAGGGAAGGTTATTTGACAGGAATCTTTTTGTCCTACAAGTTATGTGGAGGTTAAGATAATCAACAGTTCTTTCTTATTTATTTTTTCCTATGAGTTGGAATCACAGAGAAGAGAAGTCTCTGCAACATACATGTCTTATTTGTTACATTATGGTGTTTGGCTCACAGGATCTTGGGAAGAGGAGAAGTAAAAAGAGGAGAGGAGAGGAGAAAACTCTTGTTGGGCATAAAGCTGGGGGCTAGTGTTCTAGTCAGCTGGCCATAGTAAGAGGCACTGAGTCTTGCACAAGTTTCTGGGATTTAATACCTAACAGAGCAGGAAGCAAATGAGCACTGAGCAATGTGGCACCATTTTCCTGTCATCTCTAAACAAAGAGAGCAAACGTCCAAAAGCACAAAGGTGGGTCTGGCACATGGAGCTGGGTTTCCTGGTGCCTTTATCTCTGTCTTGGCATTTGGTCTGTGTTTACAATCTGAGTAACAGATATGAGGTAATGAAGCAAAGGAGGGAAGTGCTAAATAATGACCGTAACACAGAGGTACTGTTTGCTCGGAGCCTTTTGGAGGGTAGAGGAGGGCTGGAAAACTCAGCTATACTTGAGTCTGTCTGCGGTCCGTCTGTGGCCCAGGCTTGCTCCATTCAATAGTCCACCATCACTCAGGATCACACCAGAGCTCCTGGAGGGCAGTGAGGGCTGTGAAAAGCATGTGACATAATGACGCTTTCAGAGAAAACTGTTGGTTCTAGCGACAATAACTGGGTGCCAAGAACTTCTTGGTGCTAGGCATAAAGAAGGTTCTCAATAAATATTTGAGGTGACTTGACCCTGACACAGGCTCTAGTAAGAGACTCCTTTCCTTTACTAGGATAACCTAGGCTGTTGTAGGTCTGTGTAGGGAAACTAAGAAATACCCCAGGCTTGTTTTGCTCAGGTGTCCCTATTTCACCTGGGAGTGGTAGAAGGGCTGGTAATCATGGAAGAAGGGCCAAGGATACACTCAAAGACATGGGCTAAAAGAGAGTCAGTGGGTCCATGTCTTTCCTCAGAGACTTAAATGTTAGTCAAGAGGCAGTTTTGAGTATGACTGCGGTGTGTTCCCTTAGCTTCCCTACTCTAATTTTTTAGGGCCGTATGCAAGTTTGATTCAAAAAGGGTTTGGGGGACGAACTAGGAGACATGATCTTTGCAAGCAATATATTCAGTGGAGAGATTGCTCTGAGCCCCTCTTTGACAAAGGTATTACAGAGTCCCTTTAAGAAGTGTAACTGGAACTTCCCTGGTGGTCCAAAGACAAAGACTGTCTTCCATTGCAGCGGCATGGGTCGGATCCCTGGTTGGAGAACTAACGTCCCTCATGCTGCAGGGATGCAGTCAAAAACAAACAAAAAAGAAAGTGTAACCAACTTCTGAGGCAACAAGGGGCATCAGCGTGTGCAGGAACTTTGCCACTAGGGGGAGCCATGGCTGAAGAGAGTAACAAGGAGCCTGAGACAAAAAGAGACTGGTCCCCACCAGACAAAAGTAATTCAGTCTGGGTATGACAAACTCTGAAGTAAATCAAATAATGAAATAGTCTTAAAGCAGAGACCAGAATTAAAGCTGCTTTTGAAGATGCCTGAAAAAATGTGATAACGGGCACCTCTGAGAGTCTCTGTCATCAGGTGGGCAGCATAGTTACTCCACCTTATTCGCAGGGCAAAGAATGAAGGAAGAGGCAGAGACCACAAAATGATTTTGTGGCAAGATGTAACTAGAACCCAGGAGTGGTGAAATCTGAGAGAGTTTCATGGGTCACTGGAAATTTCCCAGTAAGCACCAGGGCCAGATGAAGTACTGTTGAGTTCAGGGAAATAAATTTTCACTAAATGACAGTGATCAAGCAGAGTTAGCAGTTTTGAGCCTTGCCAAATTCAATGCTTTGTTAACACCGCGAACCAGAATTAAAGCAGAACACAGCTGGCCCTGCCTGTCTGTGGTTTCTGTGTCTGTGGATTCAACCGAGGATCAAAAATGTTAGAAAAATAAGTTTCAAAAAGCAAAACTTGTATTTGCTGTAAACTGGCAACTGTCTACATAGCATTTACATTGTATTTACAATTTACATAGCATTTACTTTGTATTAGGTATATGAGTAATCTAGAGATGATTTAAAATATACAGGAGGATGGGAAGATATCCATAGGTTTTGTGCAAACACCATGCCACTTTATGTAAGAGACTTGAGCATCTGTGGATTTTGGTATCTGGAGGGGGAGGGGGTTTCCTGGAACTAGTCCCTGCATATACCAAAGGACTATGGTATTTGTTTCCATATTGTCTTTTGTGATTTGAACACTGATGTCATTACTTCCTAATCTCCAGTTTTATGGTTTTCTCCATACCTCACTAGGACCAGTCAGTGAAAGAATATTTAGCTGCCAGACAACAGGAAAATACCATGCATAGCACCTGAAGATGTATGAGTTTAGAAAAACATGAGGGCCTCAGAAAATCAACAAGGATAATCCTAGCATATATCCAATAATGACTTATTTTAAACTATAGCTCATTTCAAGTAATCCTTCTGTTCCAGGAAAAAAGCACCTGTTCACTGCAATTCCTGGCATGAGACTATAGGAAAAGTTCTCCAAGCCAAATTACTACATAATACAAATAATAATATTTCATTATGTGAGATATTTGTTGGTGCCTTTTAGGCTTCTTGGAAAATGCTGCAGATTACGCCATGTAAAAGACAGAATGGCTGCTCTTCAGGATCATTACTTGCTCACACTCCCTTCCCACCTCAACCCTCTGCTAAGAGTCCCTAGGACAGACAAGTGGGACTTGAAGTAAAGAAAGCATTTGTACAAGGTCGAAATCCTTAAGATGTCAAGCCTGAGGTGAGGAGGACTAGAAGAGAAAGACTAGAGCCTGTGCAAGCAAGATGAGGGCCATCACCATGTTCTGAACTCCATGAGCTTTCGGTGTGTGGTGAGCTGTCTGGGAAGACAGACAGGGCTGGGCTTGGGGAAGGAAAGCAGCAGGGACTGGGGGGATGTCTGAACAGCAGCCTAAAATTGTGAACCTGGCCTACCCACCATTCTACTCTCTATTTTTATGAGTTTGGCTTTTTTAGATTACACAGATGATATAAAATGTTTGTCTTTGGATTATCTCACTAAGCCTAATGCTCTCAAGGTCCATCTGTGTTGTGCAAGTTCCTTCTTTCTCATGGCTGAATAATATTTCACTATTTATAATAGAATATTAAATATATATGTACATATCATATCTTCTTTATCCATTCATCCACTGATGGGCATTTAGGTTGTTTCTGCATCTTGGCTACTGTGAATATAGTAAACATGGGAGTGCAGATATTTTTTTCTCATTCTGTTTCTATTTCCTGGGACTTTCTCAAGGCCTTGCATGTTCCTTCTTGTTCTCTTGAGTCTCTGCCACTATCTTTGCCTGGCTGGCCTGCTGGTCCTAGGAGGATGAGAGACATAGAGTGTAGCTACCTGTCTGACCCACAGACCTGCAGATAACAGCAGAGATGCTTATATTAAACCACAGACAATTTAGAGATGGGAGCAAAAATATATTATTGTTGTTTTATGCCACTGAGTATTGGGAATCGTCATGTGCCAATAACCTCCCAGGTAGTGCTAATGGTAGAGAATCTCCTACCAGTGCAGGAGATGCAAGAGATGTGAGTTTGATCCCTGGGTCAGGAAGAAAAGGTTACCTTGAGAAGGAAATGGTACCCCAGTCCAGTATTCTTGCCTGGAAAATTCCATGGGCAAAGGAGCCTCATGGGGCTATAGGCCATGGAGCTGCAGAGAGTCGGTCACGACTGAGTAAGCACACACATGTGGCAATAGCAGCATTTGTTTACCTTTCCAAATATGAATCTTTAGCCTTTGGTGTCTCTTCTTTTGTGCTCTAGACTTTTATATCCAACTGACTACTTGACATCTCCACTGTGTCTAGGGGGCATCTCAAATGAAAAAATCCAAAATAGACTCTTTATTTTCAACCCCAAATCTGCCTTTTACCATCTCAGTGGATACCACCATCCTTCCAGTCGTTCAAGCCAAAAGAACTAGGAGTCATTCTT
Organism: Bos javanicus; assembly: GCF_032452875.1. NCBI lineage: Eukaryota > Metazoa > Chordata > Mammalia > Artiodactyla > Bovidae > Bos > Bos javanicus. The sequence continues at coordinate 60,501,827 of NC_083872.1, forward strand.
GAGTCTCTTTTTCACTTTCCACATTTAATCCTTTAACAACCATGTGGGGTTTCCTGCAGAGTCGTGCATGTAAATACAGCCACTTTTCTCATGTTCATCAACATACCAGATGCTGCTGCTGCTGCTAAGTCGCTTCAGTCGTGTCCGACTCTGTAAGACCCCATAGACGGCAGCCCACTAGGCTCCCCAGCCCCTGGGATTCTCCAGGCAAGAATACTGGAGTGGGTTGCCATTGCCTTCTCCAATGCATGAAAGTGAAAAGTGAACGTGAAGCTGCTCAGTCGTGTCTGACTCTTAGCGACCCCATGGACTGCGGCCTACCAGGCTCCCCCGTCCATGGGATTTTCCAGGTAAGAGTACTGGAGTGGGGTGCCATTGCCTTCTCTACAACATACCAGCACTTGTTAGGAAAACTTCAATAACCTTTTAATTGGTCTTTCTGCCTTCACTTGTATTCTTTCTTTAATCTATTCCCAAAATACCAGCCAGAGGGATCTTTTTAAAAAGTAAAACAGATCCTGCCTCTTTCCTCCAATTGCTCCTCATCATTATCTAGAATAAAATCCAAACTCTTCCAAGGTTCTCATACTCCGGCCCCTGCCTGCCTCTTCAGATCTCATTTTATACCACTCTCCACCCGGACTGGCTGTTTGAACTTTGAACACTCCCAACTTGTTCTGTCCTGGGGGACACTATTCTATTTCCTTTAATAAGAATGCTTTCTCCTCTCTACTTTATGGCTGCCACTTCCTCACTGTAGAGTTACCAGCTTAAACATTACCTCCTCAAAGAGGCCTTCCATGACCACATTTTCAGGCAGTGACCCGTCCCTTCCATCATGTCTTCTAGGTGGAATGCGTACTGGGTGCTGTCCTGTCTCCCTTCAGTGGCAGCGGGCAGTCTTCAGCTGTCAGCCCCTTTAGGAACTTCTTCAGCTGCAGAGATCATGGTCATGACCCTTCCTCAGGTAGCCCCCATCCAAAGAGGTATCTAAAAGCCTGTTTACCTCAGCCCCACTCAGGACAGCCCTGAAGGTTCACTCTGCTCCAGCTGTCCTCGTGGCGTGGGCTGGGGCTACGGTTGGGCCTGCTTTGCTGTGCAGTTTCTCCTCTGATTACTTCTGTTTCCATCTCCTCCCTTCCACGGAGGTTGACCTCTCCTTAGTAAACATTCTAAATCCCACCTCAGTGCTCATTTTGCAGGTGGCACTAGTGATAAAGAACCTGCCCGCCAATGCAGGAGATGTAAGAGACACAGGTTCCATCCCTGCGTCTGGAAGATCCCCGGGAAGAGGGCATGGCAACTCACTCCAGTATTCTTGCCTGGAGAATCCCACGGACAGAGGAGCCTGGCGGGCTACAGTCCATGGGATCGCACAGAGTTGGACACAAATGAAGCGACTTAGCACACACACACACTCATTTCTCAACACCAGGAAAGTGTCATTTCCTTCATAGTGTTTAAAACTATTTGAAATTGTTTCACTGACTGGTTTGTAAGTTTACTGTTTGTTTCTCCCACTAGAATGTAAGTTATATGTACACAGGGACCTATCTGACTTTTTCACTAATGTACCCCCGGTGCCCTGAAGCTTCGAACACCATCATCATCTTCATCATAGCAAACACCTACTGTTTATTATATGCCAGGTGCTGTTTTATTTATTGATTTATTGGCTGCATCACTTGACATGCAGGATCTTAGTTCCCTGGGATTAAACCCATGACCCCGTATTGGGAACATAGATTCTTAACCACTGGACCACCAGGTAAATCCCAGGTGCTGTTCTAAGCACTTTACCTATGTTAATTCACTTCTTCCTTACAACAATCCAAGGGTAGGTGGGTGCTATTACTTGCCCCATTTTACAGATTGGGAATATAAAATACGGAAAGGTTAGTTGGTTAGCCCAGGTCCACATAGCTGATAAGCGACAGAACCAATATTTGAATCTAGGCAATCAGTTTACATTCTGTGTTCTTAAACACTCCATTAAGCCATTTCTTTTAGTAACTGCTGTTCAATTAATTTTGAGTAATTAAATATATAAAGAAAAGGGAACAGTTGAATATGTTTTGGGAGATATCACCTATTTATTCATTGACAAATATTTTCTGAATACCTGCTATATGCCAGGCACTCTGGTATGCATAGGGGATATAATGTGAAGAAAATAGATATAGTGAGTCCCCTACATATGAACCTTCAAGTTGTGAGCTTTCAAAGATGCGAACCCTGAAAGGAGTGAAGACTTCTTACAAAAGCCATAAGTAGTCATAGATGTGGATTTCCAAAGCTTAAGGAAAAACTACTCTGCAAAAATCAGATCACAATGTCTTAGTGCTCTGGAATAGCAATGCTTTATGTTAAAAATCTTCAAAGCTCTGAAATGTCATTGCCCAAAGCCAAAGGATAATTCACCAAATCCCAGATTGACCTCCCTATAAAATCAGCTTGTGGTTCATGATAAAAAACAGCAGGGAGAGAATCTATAGAGTTAATGACTAAACTTTGGTCTATTAAATGTACAAAGCATACGAGGATGGTGCTGAAACTTTGACGTAAGTGGAGGAATTTGAATTCTTTTGCAGCTGGAATGTGCTGGAACTTCCCAACAGCTTGAAAGAATGCCTAGTATTTCTTTTTCTATTATGATCACTGTTATTTCTCACAGGGGCAAGTGAATCTTCCCAAACTCTCATGACTGGAGTTGATGAGACCCCAGTAAGCTTGTGTGGGGAGCAAAGCCAGCCAGTACACCAAGGCTTGGGCACCTGGAATCCCTGTTTCTCATGCATGAGTGTCGCACAGAGCTGTTGTAAATCTTTGAAGCCAACAGGAAAATTAATGAGCACCACACAGAGCAGGACCTTGTCAGTTCCATAACGGGTGGTGGGAGGAAAAATTCTGCTGCTTCTCGCCTCCCCCCCACCCCACCCCAGGCATTTAGTGTAACTCAAAAATGCCTGCTTTGTGACCATTAGCCAATTTTAACAGCTTTCCATTCTGAAGAATTTAATCATTTATTGCTTTCAGTTCATCTGGGAGAAAATAGTGTTCAATGCAACCAAGATGACAGGGTTCATTGCATTAGATTTTCCCTTTAGTGATGAAAAGAGGATATTCCTCTTAAATCATTTAGGGCCAGGGAGCACTCCATAAATAATCCTTGCAGTGTGGATAAAGAGTAGGGCTTATTATATGTATCTTATGAAAGGCCTCTCCCAATACAGTGTAAGCTCCATGAGAGTAGGGATTTTATTTCATTGACCTCTGTATCCCCAGGACCCAGAACAATGCCCACTGCACAGGAAGGTCATTAGAAATACCTGTATTCAAGATGTTGTTTTGAGGATCAATTGAGATGAAAATTGTGATGAAGTTTGACACTCTGAAAATGCTGATTCTACCCCTGCCTCCCATAAATCATGTTGTTTCAGTCAGGAATTTACATAATGGATGACCTACTCAATGGGAGACTAAGCGAGTCAAGCATCTCTTTACTGCCTTAAAAATCGATATTAAAGAACTCTTCATGTTGCAGGGTACTTACTCTTCTTTTGTTTTTTTTTTTAATGTGTTATTTTCTTTTCTACTTGCAAATGGAAAGCACATTTTGTAAAGATACTGAATCAGAATCCTGAAAAATCAACCATGGCCTATACGAGGCTTTAAAACACCATTTCTCAAATAGCTTTTACCTAATCCAAGTTGGATAACATTTAGGGTCAAGCAAAAGCTTGGAGGGATCTTTCCTAAAGTTAGCTTTCTTTCCTGAGACTTGTAAAACTTGTAAAATTCTGGAGGATGCGAATTAAGTATACTTGTAAATACTGCATTAAAACAATGTATTCACTGTGTTTTTGCTTCAAACTACTTAGTACAACATTTATCAAAGGCAGAGAACACTGATAAAAATATCCAGTTGTGTATTCTCAATTATTATAAAAAGCTCTCAAGGTTGCTAAGGTCACTGCTGGCCAACTCTCTATGTGTAAGAGGTTGGAGCTTGTATGTGTATATAACAAGTATTACTGAAGTTAAGGAATTCTATTTTCTGTGATACAAGTTGTGTACATTTTCTTGATTTTTCTGCCCATGTGTATCAAGGAAAATGTTATCCTAGATTTTACTTCTCATTTACAGGAATGAGAAAGAAAAATGTGAAGTCTGTGCAGACTATTATTTGTGGCATGAATCCTTATTTCTGACAGAGGGTAAGTTAGATGGCTCTCAATGCTTTCCTTTCCCAATGTCACTGCTTTTTATATTTCTCCTTACTTCTTAAGCTTCTGAGTGGGTAGCTTACACTCACAATTGAGTGTATGAATAGGACTGGCGCTGCCTAAAGGGAAATTAGGAAGCTGCCTAAGCCGCCTGATTTATGAGGCATTGAAAAGCACAACTGACCAAAAATATCTCCTCCACTGGCCTGCCATCAGTGCCTGAAATTCCTATGATAAGAATCACCCATTAAAAGTTTTCTGCAGACACGCATGGTTTATTTGGGTCAATAAAACATTGTGTTCGGGAAAAAGAAGAAAGTGGGAAAATGGGAAGGTGTCTCATTATGATGGCTTATTTTACCTTATCAGTTTGTGAATCTCTTAGTAAAGAGCCGCATCTTGACAGGTAGGTACAGTATACAGTTAAGGCTGGAGGGAAAGTTGAGAGTCCAGAGTTTCATGTAGCATCTTCATGTAGACTCTCAGCAGTATGAAGGCAATAAGCGCTTGGGAGAAGATTGCCCAAAATGGACCAAGGAGCAAATTTAAATATTTCACAGTTCTGTTTCAGGCAAGGTTAAGAAGTAGGGTACATAATAGTTGGAGGAATCTCCTTTCAATTCCCTTTTCCACTATCTTTGTTGTTGTTGTTCAGTGCAACCCCATGAACTGCAGCACACCAGGCTTCCCTGTCCTTCACTATCTCCCTGAATTTGGGCAAACTCATGTCCATTGAGTCAGTGATGCCATCCAACCATTTCATCCTCTGTTGCCCCCTTCTCACTATTAGTTCTTGGGTAACCATAACAGGACTAATGATTTGGTTATTCATAAAATTAATATTCATGATGAAGGCCAAGTGGATTTATGATCAGAGGGAGATACATTTGTAGAAGCAGAACTAATGATCATTCTGACTTTGTTGAGACTATTCTGTAAAAGTGTCTAGGGCAGTTGTATCTGAATCACCACACAGATTTAATTGCCTCTCCCCGGTTCCCACCCAGAGTCTCTGAAACAGATGTTCTGAGATGGGGGTCTGGGACTCTGCATTTTAACAAATATGTCTGTTGATTCTTATGCACATTATTTGAGAATTATTGGTTTGGAGGTTTCAGTAGATTATAGAGGTTAAAAATATGGGTTCTAAAGGTAGGTAGGTCAGGGTTCACATCCCACCTCAGCTGCTTGCTTGTTTGGTGACCTTGGACAAGCAACCATCTAGCCCTCAGTTCCTGCCTAATAAGAATACCAACTTCACAAGATTTTTAAGTGAGGTCCAAGGAGCTAAGTTGTATGAAGTTTAGCACAGCATCTGGCACTTAATAAGGGCAAAAGTGATATCATTATTAAGATGAGTATATTTATTGGAAAAGACTCAGGCAGGACTAATATTAGATATTAAATATTTTGATGACCATGTACTTTATAAAAGATGATTTCAAAATTCTATTGCAATATATGGTAAAACCAATTGGTTTCCTAATTATTGTTCCCTAAGGTTTTTCTGTTGCTGTATCTTCTTTAGCTTTTCTGACTTCTCAAACATATCTAATAGCAAAAGAGTTGGATGGAATATTTTGTAATAAAAATTTGGAACAATCTCACTTAAATCATGGTATCTAGCAATGGAAGAATTGATTATGTTATACTTTGAAATATTTTGCATATTCTTACTAGAACAGACCACCTGGTTTCTTTTCCAGCTGTCACTTTCCTTTTCTTCTCTTATATCTTTACCCTTTGTTTCTTACCTTTTGCTCTCTCTCCTTGGTCAACATAGTGCCTACATTCTCTATTTTCTTCTGTTTCCTTGTCTCTCTGGTGTAATTCCTTCTCATTCATCTTGCAAGCAGAATTGCTCTACATAGCAAAATTTAAAGCTGAGAGAACCGATTGAAATTCTGTTAAATTGCATAGTAACTTATTCAGGGTCACTACTGATAAATGCGAAAGTGGACCTTTTACCTAAATAGAGCTCAGAAAATCAAACCAAGAGGAAAAGAGCAAAGATAAAAATGGACTCATTGTTTCATCCTAGTGTAAACTATGGTAAACAGTTTTATGCTAATGGAAATGTAATAATAAGAAATAAAATTATGTAATCACAGAATAATGGGATACATTATAATTTGGAGGATAGAGAAGGAAAACTGGGATTCAACTGCAATCCAAAAGAAACAGCATGTGAAATCTAAAATATCACACAAATGAACTTATCTACAGAACAGAAACACTCACAGACATAGAAAACAGACTTGTGGTTGCCAAGGAGGAAGGTGGAGTTAGGAAGGGTTGGAGCTGAAGTCTGGGGACTAGCAGATGCAAACTATCATATATAGAATGGACAACAACAAAGTTCTATTGTATAGCCACAGGGGGCTATATTCAGCATCCTGTAATAAACCATAATGGAAAATAATATGAAAAAAAATATATATATATAAATGAGTCACTTTGCTGTGATCAGAAACTAACACAACATTGTAAATCAACTATACTTCAATGAATAAATAAATAAAAGAAACAGCCTATGAAAAAAATGGTGCTGTTGGCATCATCTCACATGAATTCCCCTCTGAATACTAGGATCCCCTTTTAGTGGTTGAAATATGAACTCTGGCAGTTAGAATGCTTGGGTTCAAACACAGGCTCCACAATTATTGGCTGAGTGTCCTTGGACAATTTAGTCTCACTGTGCCTCAGTTTCCTTGTCTGGGAATGTAGATAATAACAGCATGTCCTTTAAGGGTGCTTAGGAGGATCAAATGAGAATAACATGTGTAAAGCACTGAGAGAAGTGCCTTCTTTGTGGCAAACTCTTAAGTACTGATTGCTATTGATGTATTATCTTTCTTATTTTTCATTCACCAAGTTTGAAATCCTCAGTGATGTCCTGAGTGAGGAGGAAGTATTCAGGGAGTTTCTGGACAGACCATTTTGCTCACATTGTGAAAATTTGCTGACAGTGGTTATTTTTCTTTCTGGGAAGCAAGTTTCCTTGCCTGGCTGCCATTCCCCTTTATTCAGATAAATGCACTATGATTTGATCACCCCCAATAAACCTTGGATAGTTTTAGATTTATAAATTAACTTGTTATTAATGATCACACTTTGGGATATAATCACCCATCTTGACCACATATTAAAAAACTAGAGGTGTATTCAGTATTTACTAAAACTCTCTCTTAACAGAACATGCATCTTAATTCTGGAAATATCTATTTGACCCAGTGCATATATCTTTCTCGCTCGTAACTAATACTGCTTTTTTTGTCTTTCAGCATATATAAAGACTAATAATAAAGCTGAGAATTTGTCTTTTAAAATATTGTAGGTCTCAAACACAGTAATGTTAAAAAAGTAGAGAAATGTTCAAATCTCTTTGGCAGAAGTGTAGGAAAGCAGGAACAAGGGCATCATTTTTCAGAAAGTATTCTCAGACAAATCATTCTCTGAGAGATTAAAAAAAAATCAGTCATGCAAGGCACACCCCTTTGCTTCTATTCCATTTTTATCATGGCAATCTCCCCTACAAAATTGAGGTTGTTCGTAAATATTTTCCTTCCAAACTGTGGGAAATAAATCATGAGTAACTTTGGATCTTTGATAAAGTTAGGTTAGGGGACTGCTTATCATTGAAACAATGAACACAAAGGCAATTCAGTCCTGGGGCCTCTGACAAAACTCTCAACAGCTGAGGCGGTACTCACGCTCCTTTTTCTCAAGCATTCCAGGGGAGTGGCAAAGGGACAGACAGCACAAGGAATTTTCAAGGTTCTTTTTCCCACCCTTCAGAGTTGATAAGTCTCTAATCATTTAGAAAGGGATTTGTTCTGCAAGAAGCCAAAGTATCCCAAAGAACTATATTTACCCATAACAGGCCTTGCTCTCTGTTTAATCTAGCCAGATGGACACTGCTTTTTGGACTCACAATCATATCCCTACAGATTTGACCTCATTTAGCAGACACTATTAAAAGATTATCCTATGATTGAGAATTTCCATTGCATCAAATACTAAATATTAGTAACATTCCTCTATGGGGAAAGTGATGTAATAAAAGGGCATAGACTGAGTTGACCTCAGACAAATTATACAGAGAAGTATGTGAAGATTATGCAACTAATCTGCTGGCCAATAAAGCCCAGCGGTACAGGGAGTAAAGCTCTGGGGGCAGACTTTCCCACTAGCTCTCGAAGGAAGTGTTCATGTTCATCTGCAGCCATAGATGGAAGCTGTATGTGATTCTGTTGCCTTGGTACCGTGACGGTTATTTTGAAAGATGCCAAGGGTGAGAAAGTATACAGAAGTGTGGCAGAATGATGGAATGGTGGGATGGGAGTGGGGTCAGGAGGCAGCTTCCTCACATTTCATTTTGTTATTTACTTTTACAAATGGGGAGCATGAGGTTTCTTTTCTTTTTTTTTTTCCCCTTTGGAAGCCAACAATGCTCACAGGAAATTAAAACTGCAGTGAAGGGGCTAAAAATGATATGAAAATCAAGGCATTAAGAAATGATCATAAGAGGGGCCTTTTTTTTAGAATATTGCCAGAAAAGGTGTTGAAAGAGTACCTAGTGAAGATTCGAATCATAAGGACTGGATTCTGATCAAAAGACATGTTTTTTAAGTTGCTTGTAAATGGAAAGCCATATGGGGGCCCCAGCAATGTGGTAAACTAGCTAAATTAAATTTTTGCTATGATTTTGCTTGAACATACTTTAAAAACAATTGATTAACAGTTATTTAAAAAATGTTACAAAACCAGTACATAATCAAGGAAAGAAAGTCAAGCAATGCCGACATATGTAAAATAAAACGTGAACGCCTCCCTCCTTCTTTCCCCTGCAGGGGCAAATATTACTACTATATAATCTATCTGTCAGAACTTTTGAAATGCTGTATATTTTATACATGTGTTTTAGGAGTGGGAGCTAATACTGTACATATTGTTCTGTCATTTTCTTTTACTGAATAATATATTATTAGCATCTTTGTACTCTTTTAAAAAATAGATATTATTTATATTCTTCTTTTTAAGGGGTTATTTTATGTAAAGTGAAATGGAAACAAAGGCAACCTGGCAATTCTGAAACTTAAGAAAGTCATATATTTGATATACTTTTATTTTTATTGATATGATGTACTTACCACTATGTTGTATAAGTTGTTTGTAAATTATGCCTGCTAGATAGCATTCCATCTACCAGGATAAGACAGGAATAGAGAAGAAACTGAGACCTATGCTACAGGTTATAAAAGCAGATTTCCTAATAGTATGTATAGTATAATTCCAGTTCTATAAAAGGTATGTATATGCATAGAAAGCAGTCTAGCAACGTCTACACTGAAATGCTAATAGTTATTATCACAGGATTGTTGGAGTATAGCCATATTTTTCTCTCATTATGGTTTTCTGTATTTTCAACAATGAAATTTTATTGCTTTTAAAAAACACAATGCATCTGATGAAAAAAGTTCACATCCAACAGCTACAGAAAGTAAACCCTTCTGAATTAGCTTCCACTCCATTCCCAAACCCCACGATATTTTATTTTCTTAATTTAAGGGATTAGAGTTGAGCTCCTACATTGAGAGAAAGCAATCTTTAATATCAGTGAAAGAGCTGATCAGAAAATGAGGCAAAAGTAAGGAGATCATATTTCTTTATTACATATATGAAGTATAAAAAACTTAACAGAGCAATATATATAAATTTTTTGCTAGTCCACAGGACCTCAGGAAAAAAATATGTTCTGAATGTGAAGTTAATCTTATGGCACTGTGGTTCACGATTTATATATTCAAGTACAGAAGAAATGGTATATATAGTGGTTATGATGGATACAGAAGATGAATAATAATGAAAAACTGTAATTCGGTGAACTATCACATACATTGCATCCAAAAATGAGTGAACAGAATGACCATATACTGTTAATAAAGACAAGGAGGAAACTGTCTCAATATTCAGGTTTAAATACTAAACACAAAAAACAAATTCTGTGTCTACAATAATCTTTGAAGTGTATACAAGTGCATTGCAAATAAATGGGCTTTTTACAATTTAAAGTCCATTTCCTCTTTATCCAAGCATTTTCTATACTTAGGACTCCTTTCTCTTATTTTAGAATCTCTTCTTGTTTAGTTTTTTTTATTTTTCAAAGTTTGACCATTGCTGGTATCTGTGGAATCTAACCTCTAGCCCAAAGCTGAGACTTCATGCAAACATATTCTCCTTTCAGGTTGCATCTTCACATAGTTTCTCTAAGTGTTCAAGGTTAAAGAGTACAACTTTCTGTATGTGGTCACTTTTTTCCACACATGGTGGCAGTGCTTCTGTTTCAGCAAGTTTTCATACACACCTTTTTCTCTTTTTTTCCTGTCAACAGCAGTCTCCAAACTTTCACAACACAAGTGGTAGGTAGTAAAGTGCTTTATACAATGAAATACTATATACATGTGGAGAGGATCCATTTAACACTCCACAGACCAAAGTTCACACACATCACGCAAGAGAAGGCTCTTTTTAAGAAACACCTTTTCTGATAGTAGGGTTGGGAATTCCTTAAAATCTCATTAATTACTTCAAGTAGCACAAATGTAAGTAACATATCTGAAGATGGGAAGAGTCCTTGTTAGGTGCATTGGGCTTAATAGATTACTGCTAAATATCATATTGCTATTAAAATATCCTTAATAGTTATGAATTTCAGAATCAGTCTCATAGAAAATAGGTATCAGTATTAGGACTTTTCATTCTTCTTTATGAAACAAACTGCATTTAAACATGGGCCCAAAAGAGATACATTAAATAAGGTCCATGCATTGGAACATTTCTATATATTTTGGCACTTAAAAAAGTTTCCAGTTTCATTTTTGAGGTCTCCTTTCCATTAAGTTTGTCTTTTGTACATAGAGACGTGCCATTAAGTGCTATAAACCTTTACTGTTACTTGCACTCTCTTCTCAAAATATCCATGACTTTTCTTCCAAGAGATGGTTTCCAGTGCTGGACAAAACTTTTCATATTCACGACTAGTTTGCCTGTTCTTACATCCTCGTGTCCTGCTACGAGGTACTCCAAACCTAAAAGAGAACAATATTAGGGGATATGCAGTATCATAATTTATGGAAGGGAAAGATATGATTTTAGCAGTTTTATATATACATGGTTCAAGGTTTTATCAATTCACAGTTGAAATAGGGAGTCACAGGCAATAATTTGGTAAATATTCGTTAAGTGCCAAATGCTTTAAATGGATTATCTTATTTAACCTTAAAAATAATCCTTTGAAGTAGGTATCACTTTTCTTCTTTCCTCATTTTACAAATAAGGACACTGAGGCTTGGCAAGATTAAGAAACAGTGTTTCCCAGTAAGCAGTAGCTCTTTGACTCAAGCTTAGCCCTGTCTGATGGTAGAAGTTTTACTCTTTGCTATATACCACTCTCCATGGTGAAGAAGTGAGGATTCTGTGGGTACTTAACATGCTGCTATAAACCAATAGTTCTTGGGGACTCACTATATATGGTAGTGTACATTAAGGAGGATATTATAAAAGTGAAACAACCATTTGGGAAAACATATTGAAAGAAAGAGAAGCCCCGGTGGCTCAGCAGTAAAGAATCCACCTGTAACGCAAGAGATGCGTGCAGATGTGTGTTCAATCCCTTGGTTGGGAAGATTCCCTGGAGAAGGAAATGGCAACCCATTCCAGTATTCTTGCCTGGAAAATCTCATGGACAGAGAGGAGCCTGGTGGGGTACAGTCCATGGGATCACAGAGTCAGACACGACTGAGCAACTGAACAACAACAACACTGGAAGAGAAGTATGGATTATACAAAACAGCACATATCTCCTAGATAAAGTGTTTTTGGAATATAGAATGTTTGTTTGTTATACTTTTAAAAAATGATGAGACTTGACAAGACCTACTGCTGATTTTATAATAAAAGAATTTTATAAAATTCCTTTCAGGCTTCAAATAAAATTTTTGGGCTAACATAAAAAAACCGAAAGGACAATCTCATATCTATACATTAGTAAATAGAAATATGATAATCTCCCTCAGTAGATGTCTTTAGTAATATCAATATTGGTATTTTGAAACAGTTTTCTGTAATATTATAGGGTAAAACAAATAAGTAATTACATTTATAAAATAAAACTGTCCAATATAAGATAAAGAGACATATACTTTAAAACTCAAGGGAAAACATGAGATATTAAAATTCAATTGAAAATATCAATTTAAAGTCTTGATTTTATATATATATATATATATATATATATAGTCTTGTTCATTCACTGGAGTGAAAGTAAAAGTGCTAGTCTCTCAGTCCTGTCTGGCTCTTAGCGACCCCATGGACTGTAACCCACCAGGCTCCTTTGTCCATGAATTCTCCAGACAAGAATACTATAGTGGGTTGCCATTTCCTTCTCCCCGGGATATTCCCAACCCAGGGATTGAACTCAGGTCTCCTGCATGGCAGGAAGATTCTTTACTGTCTGAGCCACCAGGGAAGCCCCATTTCATTTTCTGAAATGGTTTTAAAAAATGTCATTCTAATGGTAAGGATTACCCATTACAAACATAACGTGGTCTCTAATAACAGGTATCACCAAAAACAACACAAAACAAAGCTTCTTGAAGAAATGTTTTTTCTAGTTCCAAGGCAGAAAGATACAGGTACGCATGGGACTTATTATGCTAAAAAGGCTCATAGGAATCATTTTAAAAGGGCACAGTAAAGGAATCAGTAAAGGAGGGTTATAACTTGTCAAAGTTATGATAATTTGAGCACCAAGAGCATAGTAATTGTGTGCTAACATACTGAATCAACAAAAATCCATAATTCCAAAGTGATACTCAAAAAGTATCAGAGAGAAATTAACTTGCCATCTTGAGACAGTTGTTAAAACCATTCCTTACTTTGGAAATTGCTGATTAAAGGAAACAATTTAGCCTTTATCCTGCTTTTATAATAGGAACTATATTTCATAGTAACCTAATAGCCCACCATGGGAGAGAAAGTCCTCTTACAGAATAATGTCATGTAATAAATGAAGGGAATTAGACAAAATTAGAAAAAAACGTTTCTCAAACTAATTAAATTATTCATCCAAGAAGGGATTGCCAGTTGGGTGACAAAATCACTAAGTGAATAGTTGATGGGAACTGGATGTTTGCATAGTGGCTAAATAACTCACACTCATTGTTTCCTAGTCTCAAAAGGGAAAACAAAACTCTCCAATGGAGAGATCAGACTGTTCAGTTTGAGCAACCCAGATGTTTAGATCCGCGATGGTGGGTCATCCAGGTACTGTATATCTTGTGATGTGATTTAACATGAAACAACACAACAATATCTATAATAAGTGCTAGCCAAAATGCTTATCTTGAGCCTATCAAGATAAACTGTAGAGATTACAAGAAAAATAGGAAGTAGAGAGACAAGCTAAATGACACTACAAAGAACCAACCAAATACAGAAGGCAGGATAATTTACAGAACACCTGGCCTATTTTTTTCAACAATAATTTCTAATGCACTAAAAAGAAACTCATCATAAATCTAAGATATTTGAGGGACTTAAAAACTAGATACAATTTGTGATTTTGGATTGAATAGTTGGATTCAATAGTTTGGATTGAATACTGTCAAGGACAAGCCCTAAAGAGCATTTTGGGATCAGTTGGGAAATTGGAATATGATCTCAGTATTAGAGTATATGAAAATAAACGAAAATTTAAGGTAAAGAGCATTAACTGAATAAAGTAGGTTGCAGAATGAAGTGTATATTATGATTTCATTTTGGTTAAAATATAATGTATACATATATAGAGAAATATCTGGAAGGATTCACACTAGGATGTTAACAGAAATGATCTTTGGAGGACACAAGTGTAAAATTTAAAAATTTCCCCTAAATTTCTATAATGTACATGTGTTGTTTCTATAATAATAAAAAAGGTTATTTAAATTATTAAAAGAAATCAAGATTATTAAAAGAAATTAAGTCTAGGACTTAAAAGCTTTAAGTCCTAAACTTAAAAATAGCTATGATGATATTTTCAACAAAAAAAGGAGAGAGACAAAAGAAAAAGGAAAATAATGACATAAGTTTCAAACACTGGAGAGCATAAATGTAAGGTGAATTATAAGGTATTTAAATTCTTTAAAGGGTAACCTTAGCTTCTCCATGAAAAAGAATCCCAGTATTTAATCAACAAACTAGTTGAAACATAATGGTTGTGATATTATTTGTATCATCCCTAAAATAATAAAACCCTCTTTAAAAATACAATGAATAATTTTTAGGAAACTTTCAGTGTTAAGTCTAGTATTTAGATGAATTTACCTTGAAAGTATAAATAAAACAAATATTATAAGAGTTTGCCATTATGTCAAAGTATAAATATAAATTAAACTAATGAAAGTGATGCTGAATAAATCTGTAAATTATGGAACAGCATCATACCAAAAGTTAGCATGAAAAATAACTTTATCTGTTGTATCACTTATTAGCATTTACATTTAATTTTGATATCTCTTTGCTTTTGACATCTACTTTGCTGAAAGGTTGAGGGCACAAAGCTCACTTTTTATCCACAGAAAAAGAAAATACAATATTTTAGTGCTAGTCTTGACATTCTAAAATATTCAATAGATGAATGAGCAAATATATGCATGAAAGTAAGAATGAATGAATTTTTAGGGATGCCAACTAGATTACTACTTTTCAAAAGTAGCAAAGGAAACAGGTTGGCGTGTAAGATTTCAGTGTTTTCTTATCAGCTTTCTTTGGCCTTAGCTATTAAACTTGTAAAAATGGAAAACAAAGTGAAAGAGTGTCTGGTTTTGCTTTGGCAAAGTCTTTTTATCAAAGTGAATAAACATGTTTTCAAGAATTCTTTGAATAATTGTGCTTATGTTTTCAATTGTGATGAACTCAGTTGGTTCTTTTACTCTGTTTGGCAGAAACCTGATTAGGAAGTATAGTTCACTTCCTGGAGGGTGGTGCAGATGGTCAAAGCTTTTGTTTTTAATGTCTTACTAAAAAACTGAGTAGATTTCTTTTTTTTTTTTTCATTTGCCAGTTTAGTCAAAAGTGCTTATAGAAAGAGCCCCTATGCAGAGATCACTGGGAAACAGAACTTAATGACTCAGTCTCCAGTATTCAAAACCCAAGATTCTGATTAGTTCGTTCTTTGGAAACATATTTTAAAATGTCTTTTAAATTTTCCTTATTAAAATTATACAGAGTGAAGTAAGCCAGAAAGAAAAACACCAATACAGTATACTAACGCATATATATGGAATTTAGAAAGATGGTAACAATAACCCTGTGTACGAGACAGCAAAAGAGACACTGATGTATAGAACAGTCTTTTGGACTCTGTGGGAGAGGGTGGGATGATTTGGGAGAATGGCATTGAAATACGTATAATATCATATATGAAATGAGTCGCCAGTCCAGGTTCGATGCACGATACTGGATGCTTAGGGCTGGTGCACTGGGACGACCCAGATGGAGGGTATGGGGAGGGAGGAGGGAGGAGGGTTCAGGATGGGGAACACATGTATACCTGTGGTGGATTCATTTCAATATTTGGCAAAACCAATACAATATTGTGAAGTTTTAAAATACAATAAAATTTTTAAAAAAGAAAGTGAAAAAATAAAATAAAAAATAAATAAATAAAATTTAGATTAAATAAAATATGAAGAGCTACAAAAAGGGTATGAGAGGTTAGTCAACAAAGTCAACAGTTATATCATTGTTTAGATTGTTTAGGTTGGGGGATATTTTATTGATAGCTTTTCTCTCTCTCTTACTCAGTTATCTGCTTCTCTCAAATTTATTAACCAAAGACCATAAATGACTTCTTAATGTAACTGTGCTTTCCTGGACTTAACTTTGAAAAGAATTAGATCCAGAACACAAAGTATGCACCTGTTTCAGCAGTGTCATTAAGACACAAATGGCAACTTTGTAAACAGGGAAGTACAGAAGATTTAAAAAATATATTATTTGTTTTGCTAGAATTCATTATTTGTGTACTGCAGTACTATTATCTTGGAAATAATGGTAGATCCTGGAGACAGTATGGTCAAAAATCTAAATCCCATCCTCAAATTTAGTGAGAGAGAGAGAGAAATAAGCAGATTATGACACAATGTAAAGAGTGTGCTTATAAGGTAAACAGATCAGAATCCCATGCTTACTGGCTTGCCTCTGTGTCTGTCATATTATTTTAAGGTGTAAATTTCCCTCCATTCCAAGTTTCTCTAAGATTCTGTAGTTTTGCTGCTGTTTATTTTTACTGTTCTTGATTTGAAACCAGAATGATCATTTAATGAAAAAGAAGATGATGACAACTTGAGAGTTGTTTTCTATCCAGAAGAAACAGATGCTTCCCATGCAATAGAAAAAATGAATTCAATATTATTTGCACAGATGGAATTTTGCCTTTGAAATTCCTTTGGGAGCAAGTTCTAACCAGGGCATTGTAATAGGACCTAGCTTTCCAGTACAGTATTAGTGGCAGAGGAATTCATGAAAATGTTTTCCTTGCTACTGCCACTGGAACCAATCTGAGACTTCTCTTCAAGACAGAAAATATTAAATTGCTGGATTTTAAAATATTTTACTTTCATAGAGCATGTGAAGAATTCCGTTTGGACTTTCCCCAGAATTCAGGTGGTGAAAAGGAGAGATGCTCTTGCTGAGTTTATTTAGATTGTGATTCAGACAATGTAAGACAAGCAGCAAATCAGCAGAGACAAGGTAGGGATCAAGCTAGTAACGTCTAATGCTCACCAGGATTGAGGATTGGACAAGTGCAGCCTCTGTTAGTCCATGATTCTGGATACAGTGTTCGCTTTCCTCGTAAAATTTTCAGTTTGGTGGATTTTAAGACTTTTTTAATCTTCACGTTGACCTCAGCATGAGATCCTTTATCATGAGCCGATAAGATCTTTATTTTTAGCACTGTAGGAACACAATTCCAAAAGTAAAAATGAATAGAATTTCATACTACTCTTTGAACTTTGAACAACTTAGATATGCATTTCAGAGTATAATGGAAAAGTGAACTAGTGATTATAATGTGGAAATATGCTTTAAAAATCATTAGGGATTAAGAGGTACACATTTCTATGTATAAAATAAACAAGTTACAAGGATGTATTTACAACACAGGGAATATAGCCAATATTTTATAATAACTGTAAATGGAATATAACCTTTAAAATTGTGAATCACTAGTTATACTCCTGAAACATATAATATTATATATTAACTATACATCTCAATAAAAGAAAATCATTAGGCTCATTGATTTTACACTAACTTCATCCAATCTATCTATATTAACTATCCTCTTCCTTCTTAGACATTTTCAAATGTTACTTCTTTCCATATCATTATGTTAAGAGAATATCAACCATTTGTCTACTGCAAATAAATCTTAAGCACATTCAGCTATCAAATCTAAAAAGAAAAAAGATGCACAGGAAGTAGAATTGTTATCCTGGCTTTTATTTAGATTCTGACTATATTATACTCTATGGCTGGCTTTGTGTAATGTTATGACAAGGAGCAAAACGTTATTGCCAGGACATATTTTACATAGTCTAAAGAGATTAAATATTATTGGTTACTTTTCTTCCCTGGTGTAAAATTCAAGCTGACTGGGATTAGGAAGCTGTCCTGTGTGATGGCAGAGCTCCAGTTTCATGATTCTATTATACTCTTCCATTTATGAAATGGATGTGGATAGGGATTATGTATATTTTGGGCTGTATAAGTTATGGAATAATAAAAGACTCAGACACTAGTCAATGATATGTCGGCAAGATAAGGCATCTTTAATATATTGAAAGTGAAAGTGTTAGTTGCTCAATCATGTCCAATTCTTTGCAACCCATGGACTGTAGGAACTGTAGCCCACCAGGCTCCTTTATGCATGGAATTCTCCAGGCAAGAATACTGGAGCAGGTTGCCTTTTCCTTCTCCAGGGGATCTTCCCAACCCAGAGATTGAACCAGGGTCTCTGGCATCGTGGGCCTATTCTTTACCACCTGAGCTACCTATACTTAAGAATAAAGCCATTTAGAATTTAAAAATAGTAACAGTCTTTACTTAGGGCAATGACATTTTCCTTTGTCCATACACTTTATCTTCTGGATATTTGAAAGGTAGAGGAGTAGACAGAGATGGCAGGGAAGAGAGTCAGGCAGAGAGCTAGTCTCAATGCCTTTCCAGTATATTTCTCCTTCCCTCCTACTACTTACTGAGCATCTAGTATGTGCAAGGAAATGTGCTGTGTGGTTTTCAAAAATCTCATTTCATGGGGAAGATGGCATCATCCCTGTTTTACAGATGAAGAAGTTTGGAGATGTTAAGCTGCTGCTGCTGCTGCTGCTGCTAAGTCGCTTCAGTCGTGTCCAACTCTGTGCAACCCCATAGATGGCAGCCCACCAGGCTCCCCGTCCCTGGGATTCTCCAGTCAAGATGTTAAGGTACCCACCCAATAAACCAGAAATAAAACACACATAGGTCTGAATCCAAAGCCTGAGCTTTTAATCACTGTGAATACACTGCTTTAAACTGATTTCTACTTAGTAGTACTACTGGCCAAGGAGTCATTTAAATGGCTAGAGACTTTCCTTTTAGATTAATAAAATAAGAATCATTCATAGGAAAGGATTATATGTCAAGATTTTGTTGTTGTTGTTGTTGTCTGCCTCTTTTCCACATACTAGGATAACCTTGCTTTTGCTCTAAAAGCCTCCTACTCTCACTAAGACATTCAAAACCATCTCTATTAGGAAAATCTAGGTCAAGACCAGAATACTGTATTTACTACTGTTACATAAGACTAATGCTTTGATTTACTGAGAATGTCATAAACCAGGCCACTCATTTCCTTCAAAACTCTTTGTACAGGTAGTTTGAATAGATCCTTGGAAGCACTCATGGACTTCAGACTCACCATATGAGTATTTCATTCCACAGAATGCCTTGGAGTTTCCTAACACCTGTTCCTTACATTCACATTTACCTAAAGAAAGTAAATGAACATGGTGTTAGTAATTTGGAAACAAAGTAAAAAAAAAAAAATCAGCAAGTAAATCCAAGTGTCATAACCTTTTAAGACTTGAGTGATTTGTACAATACAATCCATAAGAAACCATGAAAAGTCACTTAAAAGAAAACTATTTTAATTGAATTAGTTATCATCCAACAAAGTATTGATCTAAGAAAAATATAGAAAAGTAGAAACAATGATATATTTTAATGCTTGTAACTGATGTATGTAGATACAAAGATGTAGGAAACATTGACATATTGGTTCTAGCTAAAGTTTCTTGAGAAATCAGAGCACAAGATTTGCAAGTTGAAAATCATAATGGGATTAAATAATGGGAAAGATAAATCAAAAGTGCTTAAAACGAACTATTGTGATTTGTTCAATAATACTGCTTATCATCCAAACAAAGCAGAGGATTGCTCCTGCAGAAATTGTAGCAACCTGAGTGGATACCTCATGGCCTTTGATGATTCTACCAAAGCAGGAGAGTATGGTAACTACCATGTTAATTGAAATCCAAATGCTAAATGAGCTACAAAAGCCTAATTGAACTCCAAATGCTAAATGAACTCCAAAACCTATTTGAACTCCAAATCGCATATCTTTAAAAATTTATTTATTTATTTGGCTGTACTGGGTCTTTTTCACAGTTGGCTTAAATCTCAACATTCAGAAAACTAAGATCATGGCATCTGGTCCCATCACTTCATGGCAAATAGATGGGAAACAATGGAAACAGTGACCGACTATTTTGGGGGGCTCCAAAATCATTGCAGATGGTGACCGCAGCCATGAAATTAAAAGACGCTTGCTCCTTGGAAGAAAAGCTATGACCAACCTAGACAGCATATTAAAAAGCAGAGACATTACTTTGCCAACTAAGGTCCATCTAGTCAAAGCTATGGTTTTTCCAGTAGTCATGTATGGGAGAGTTGGACTATAAAGAAAGCTGAGCGCCAAAGAATTGATGCTTTTGAACTGTGGTGTTAGAGAAGACTCTTGAAAATCCCTTGGACTGCAAGAAGATCCAACCAGTCCATCCTAAAGGAAATCTGTCCTGAATATTCATTGGAAAGACCGATGCTGAAGCTGAAACTCCAGTACTTTGGCCACCTGATGCAAAGAACTGACTCATTTGAAAAAACCCTGAGGCTGGGAAAGACTGAAGGCAGGAGGAGAAGCGAACGACAGAGGATGAGATGGTTGGATGGCATCACCAACTCAATGGACGTGAGTTTGAGTAAACTCTGGGAGTTGGTGATGGACAGGGAGGCCTGGCATACTAGGGTCCATGGGGTCACAAAAGTCGGACACAACTGAGCAACTGAACTGAACTGCGTTTAGTTGCAACACATAAGATCTTTGCTGGGGCATGTGGGATCTTTCAGTTACGGCATGTAGACTCTTAGTTGTGGCATGTGGGACCTGGTTCCCTGACCAGGGATCAAACCTGGGCCCACTGCATTGGGAGCACAGACCCTCAGCCACTGGACCACCAGGGAAGTGCCCTCCCCGCCACCAATGGCATATCTTATTCCTGAATGTAATGCTCTTCTCTTTAGTCCTTCAGCCTATAACATGAGTAGGGAGGGACAACATAGGGGTAGGGGAGTGGGAGGTACAACCTATTGAGTGTTAGAGAGGCTCAAAGATGTATTGTACAACATGGGGAATATAGTGAATATTTTGTAATAATTGTGAATGGAAAGTAACCTTTAAAAATTGTATGAAAATAAAAAAGGGGAAAAAAGAAAAAAATTTTTTTAAAGAACAAGAATAGGTCTGTTATTTGAAAACCTTTTCTTGGCTGCTTTCCAGTACTCCCTTTTCATATGCTAAGAAATCAGACCTTAAAATTTGAATAAATCTTTCTTGATTAGGCCTCAGCCCAGATGCATTTTCTTAATAGAAATCTGGAAGAGGAGGAAAACCTATTTAGTTATACTGGGTTGTTAGAATATTTCATTAAAGAAGTATTATTTATAGTTCTGGTGTACTAGTTAAAGCCAGTTAAGTGAAATTTTCATCTGATATTCTCCATCTCACAAGACGTGGTAGAAATTAAGAGTATCTTCATGTAATGCATTATATTCCTAGTTATGGAAACATGGCAGGTAAATAGGTAAACAAAGTTGGAGAATTTGAAAAACCATTAGAAAAATAGAAGAAATCTTTCAAAAGCAATTGTTCAAACATAGAATTCAGACTAAGTAGCATTAAGGCACAAAATTAATGGGAAAGATTTTTCCTTTTCAAATGCTAAAAAGATAGATACAACAACTTCATATTATCTAATCTTTCCTACCTTCTTGCCTGTTGTAAATTAAAGTAACACCAGTTAAGAAAATGATCTTAAGATTGTTAAGTGAAAAAAAATCATGATACAAAATTGCTGATATCGAGTGTTTCTCTTATTTGAGTTCTTGATTCTTGAAAGGTCCATAATTCTCTAGGAGAATGCATTAAAACTGTGGTTTCTTAACTCTGCTCCAGCCACACTTGCCTCCTTGCTGTTTCTTAAATAAACCAGGCCTAGCTTTCATGCGTTGGAGAAGGAAATGGCAACCCACTCCAGTGTTCTTGCCTGGAGAATCCCAGGGACAGGGGAGCCTGGTGGGCTGCCGTCTATGGGGTCGCACAGAGTCGGACACGACTGAAGCGACTTAGCAGCAGCAGCAGCAGCAGGCTTCCCAGGTGGCGCTAGTGGAAAAGAACTACCTGCGAATGCAGGAGACATAAGAAACTTGGGTTTGATCCCTGAGTTGGGAAGATCCCCTGGAGGAGGGCATGGCACTCCAGCATTCTTGCCTGGAGAAATCCCATCGACAGAGGAGCCTGGTGGGCTACAGTCCCTAGAGTTGCGACACTGAAGTGACTAAGCTGGCACGCACACACAGTCTCACCTCAGGGCTGCTGTGTTTGCTTTATCTCCTGCCTAAACTCCTTCCTCTTTTATCTGTATAGTTCATTCCCTTACCTTCTTCAGGTCTTTTTCCCTCAAAAGTCCTTTCATAGGACTTTTCTGATCACCCTACTTAGAAGCATGTCCCTCTCAAGTCCTTCTTTTCCTCCATCCCTGCTTTATTTCTCTATTATACTAAACATCATTAAATATTTAATTTATTTATTAGCTGTCTTCCTCTGCATGAATGTAAGCTCCTAAGATACTGAGATTTTTGTCTGTTCAATTACTCTATTTGCAGCACTGGCACATAGCATAGGCTACTCAATAAGTATCTGCTAAAAGAATGAGTTTATAAAGAACACTTACAAATTAGTAAGAAAATTACAAATAGGAAATTCACAGAAAAAGAAGCCTGAATGTCCCAGAAGTCATGAAAAATTACTAATCAGGAAAATGAAATTAAAATGGCAAGCTCCCATTTCACACCCTTCAGATTAGCAAAAATTTAGGTTTGATAACATTAATTTTAGAAGTCCAATAAATATTAACTGAGTTAAACTGCCTGAATGAATGAGTTATGATAGTGCTTGGCCCTTTGTATATGCTACATAGATATTTGCAAAATACAAAGTATTAGTGAGGATGAACAACAGGATGTCATATTTTGCTGGTGGAATGCAAATGAATACAACCACTTGAGAGAGCTATTTGGCAGTAAATGATAAATTTGACAGTAAGCACTCTTGCGACCCAACAAAATTCCAGTTGAGCTATTTCAAATCCTAGAAGATGATGCTGTGAAAGTGCTACACTCAATATGCCAGCAAATCTGGAAAACTCAGCAGTGGCCACAGGACTGGAAAAGGTCAGTTTTCATTCCAATCCCAAAGAAAGGCAATGCCAAAGAATGCTCAAACTACTGCGCAACTGCACTCATCTCACACACTAGAAAAGTAATGCTCAAAATTCTCCAAGCCAGGCTTTAACAGTACCTGAACTGTGAAGTTCCAGATGTTCAAGCTGGTTTTAGAAAAGGCAGAGGAACCAGAGAGCAAATTCCCAACATCCGCTGGATCATGGAAAAAGCAAGACAGTTCCAGAAAAACATCTATTTCTGCTTTATTGACTACACCAATGCCTTTGACTGTTTGGATCACAACAAACTGTGGAAAATTCTTAAAGAAATGGGAATACCAGACCACCAGACCTGCCTCTTGAGAAATCTATATGCAGGTCAGGAAGCAACAGTTAGAACTGGACATGGAACAACAGACTGGTTCCAAATTGGGAAAGGAGGACGTCAAGGCTGTATGTTGTCACCCTGCTTTTTTAACTTACATGCAGAGTACATCAGAAGAAATGCTGGGCTGGATGAAGCACAAGCTGGAATCAAGACTGCCAGGAAAAATATCAATAACCTCAGATATGCAGATGACACCACCCTTATGGCAGAAAGTGAAGAACTAAAGAGCCTCTTGATGAAAGTGAAAGAGGAAAGTGAAAAAGTTGGCTTAAAACTCAACATTCAGAAAACTAAGATCTGGTCCACCACTTCATAGCAAATAGATAGGGAAAGAGTGGAAACAGTGAGAGATTTTATTTTGGGGGGCTCCAAAATCACTGCAGATGGTGAGTGCCACCATGATATTAAAAGACACTTGCTCCTTGGAAGAAAACGCAGAGACATTACTTTGCCAACAAAGGTCTGTCTAGTCAAAGCTTTGGTTTTTCCTTTAGTCATGAATGGATGTGAGAGTTGGACCATAAAGAAGGCTGAGCATTGAAGAATTGATGCTTTTGAACTGTGGTGTTGGAGAAGACTCTTGAGAGTCCCTTGGACTTCAAGGAGATCCAACCAGTCCATCCTAAAGGAAATCTGTCCTGAATATTCATTGGAAGGACTGATACTGAAGCTGAAATTCCAATACTTTGGCCACCTGATGCAAAGAACTGATTCATTTGAAAAGACCCTGATGCTGGGAAAGATTGAAGGCGGAGGAGAAGGGGATGACAGAGGGTGAGATGGTTGGATGGCATCATCGACTCAATGGACATGAGTTTGACTGAACTATGGCAATTGGTGATGGACAGGGAGGCCTGGCAAGCTGCAGTCCATGGGGTTACAAAGAGTCAGCCATAGCTGAGCGACTGAATTGAACACTTGAGACTCAACAAAATGAGGTTGTATCCTAGAACAGGGATCAGATAATAAACATTATAGACTTTGTGAGCCACAGGGAAAAATTAAGGATTTTATGTAGGTATTTATGTAACCACTTAAAGTGTAACTGTTTAAACCTTAGAGCAGTTAGCTTTCAGTTCAGTTCAGTCGCTCAGTTGTCTCTGACTCTTTCGACCCTATGAATTGCAGCATGCCAGCCCTCCCTATCCATCACCAACTCCCGGAGTTCACTCAGACTCATGTCCATTGAGTCAGTGATGCCATCCAGCCATCTCATCCTCTGTTGTCTCCTTCTCCTCCTGCCCCCAATCCCTTCCAGCATCAGAGTCTTTTCCAATGAGTCAACTCTTCTAATGAGGTGGCCAAAGTCCTGGAGTTTCAGCTTTAGCATCATTCCTTCCAAAGAACACCCAGGACTGATCTCCTTTAGAATGGACTGGTTGGATCTCCTTGCAGTCCAAGGGACTCTCAAGAGTCTTCTCCAACACCACAGCTCAAAAGCATCAATTCTTCGGTGCTCAGCTTTCTTCACAGTCTAACTTGCACATCCATACATGACCACAGGAAAAACCATAGCCTTGACTAGATGGACCTTTGTTGGCAAAGTAATGTCTCTGCTTTTGAATATGCTATCTAGGTTGGTCATAACTTTCCTTCCAAGGAGTAAGCATCTTTTAATTTCATGGCTGCAATCACCAAAAATAAAGTCTGAAAAAAAACTGTTTCCACTGTTTCCCCATCTATTTCCCATGAAGTGATGAAACTTTAGCCTGCAGAAAAGTATAAGGCAGGCCAGATTTGGCCTGAGGGCTGTAGTTTGCCTGATCTAGTGAAACTCCTTCTCAAGTACACAATATAACATATGTAGGAAAATATTCATGGTAGCACTGTATGTAATAGTGGAAAACTGGAAATTGGAGATAACCTAAATGGCAAACAATGGGAGAATAAAAATGGATAAATCTAAAAAAAAGTACACATTTAAGTAAAAATAATTTTAAGGGGTAGGTAAGTTATCATGTACATAAGATTTTTAAAATATTATATATTATACTAATTATATACTATTTACTATGAAAGTGAATAGGAAAAGGAGTTCATCAAGGCTGTATATTGTCACCCTGTTTATTTAACTTATATGCAGAGTACATCATGAGAAATGCTGGGCTGGAAGAAACACAAGCTGGAATCAAGATCGCTGGGAGAAATATCAATAACCTCATATATGCAGATAACACCACCCTTATGGCAGAAAGTGAGGAGGAACTCAAAAGCCTCTTGATGAAAGTGAAAGTGGAGAGTGAAAAAGTTGGCTTAAAGCTCAACATTCAGAAAACGAAGATCATGGCATCTGGTCCCATCACTTCATGGGAAATAGATGGGGAAACAGTGGAAACAGTGTCGGACTTTATTTTTCTGGGCTCCAAAATCACTACAGATGGTGACTGCAGCCATGAAATTAAAAGACGCTTACTCCTTGGAAGGAAAGTTATGACCAACCTAGATAGCATATTCAAAAGCAGAGACGTTACTTTGCCAACAAAGTTTCGTCTAGTCAAGACTATGGTTTTTCCTGTGGTCATGTATGGATGTGAGAGTTGGACTGTGAAGAAGGCTGAGCACCAAAGAATTGATGCTTTTGAACTGTGGTGTTGGAGAAGACTCTTGAGAGTCCCTTGGACTGCAAGGAGATCCAACCAGTCCATTCTGAAGGAGATCAGCCCTGGGATTTCTTTGGAAGGAATGATGCTAAAGCTGAAACTCCAGTACTTTGGCCACCTCATGCGAAGAGTTGACTCATTGGAAAAGACTCTGATGCTGGGAGGGTTTGGGGGCAGGAGGAGAAGGGGACGACAGAGGATGAGATGGCTGGATGGCATCACTGACTCGATGGACGTGAGTCTGAGTGAACTCTGGGAGTTGGTGATGGACAGGGAGGCCTGGCCTGCTGTGATTCATGGGGTTGCAAAGAGTCGGACATGACTGAGTGACTGATCTGATCTGATCTGATGAAAGTGAAAGTGAAAGTGAGGTCGCTCAGTTGTATCCGACTCTTTGCGACCCCATGGACTGTAGCCTAACAGGCTCCTCAGTCCATGGAATTTTCCAGGTAGGAGTACTGGAGTGGGTTGCCATTTCCTTCTCCATGGGATCTTCCCAACCCAGGGATCAAACTCGAGTCTCCTGCATTGCAGGCAGACGCTTTACCGTCTAAGCCACCAGGGAAGCTCACTATTTACTATATGTATAGTAAAATAGTAAAAATATGAAAGTGTATGGTGAACACCAAAATTCAGGTTAGTGGTTATTCTATGGCATAAGGAAGGCTAATTGAGTTTGTAGATTGGTACACCTAGGGCTTCAAATGTATCTGTAATATCTTATAATTTAAATGAAAATATGGCTTCCCAGGTGGCACTAGTGGTAAAGAACCCATTTGCCAATCCAGAAGACACAAGAGATGTGGGTTCAATCCCTAAATCAGGAAGATCCCCTGGAGGAGGACATGGCAGCCCACTCTAGTATTCTTGCCTGGAGAATCCCTGGTGGGCTAAGTCTATAGGGTCACAAAGAGTCGGACACAACTGAAGTGACTTAGCACGTGAGATAATCATTGCAAAATTAAGATTTGATAGCATTACAAGGTGTTCATATGGGTGTTCATATCATAGTTTTGGTGTTTGTAATGTTTAATAATAAAAATATTTTAAAACTTATTTTAAGTTTTATTTGGATGATTTGGTGATCACTTTATAGCCAAATGCTGACAAGATTATTTGTCCACATTTGTATTTTTGATAAGAGTAAGTTGGTGCTAAATAGAAACACTTGATTTTCTATGAGAAAAGAATACAGACAGGATAAACCCAGAAATTATGTATTCACACCAATATTACAGCATGCTCCTCAAATGACAGAGCAGATAAATATAACAGCAAAACTGAATCAGAAGAAATAGTATAGACTTGATAAGCTCAAAGAATCATCTTTATATAGTAAACAGTGTTTTGACTTCAGTAAAAATCATGTTTCATATTCAATTAATGTTGTTAACATGAATTTTATTAGTTTTATTTAGCTTATATTTAGTCTATAAAATTACTTTTAGAGTTGTAACAAAGCTATAAACATAAGGCGTGCGTTCACAGCTAGTTTTTGCTTTGTACATACTGAGTTACACTCGGTCTATAAGAATATTTTTCTTTTAAATGGATCTGTACATTTCCATCAAAACAGTATATTTTAGAGAGAAGGAAACATACCAAAGTACTAAGAGTGGGATAGTGAGATTTGGGTATTTTTTTTACTTGATATTTTGTGTTTTCCAATTTTTTACTCTAACTCTACGTTATTCTACCAATAAGAAAATTTAAAAAGCTTGTTTTATATTTAATAGTTTTATACTTATGGGGTTCACTACCTGGTTAACCTCAGAACTAAAGCATTCCCCTTATAAGATTTAAAATCTGTTCTCTGGTTTGTCATGGATCACTGCTACTCGAGACCAGACCCAGAAATATCATCTCTAATTATACCTCTTGTCCCACCTGAATGTCGAAGTGCAGAAAATCCTTGCTCATCCTTCCAATCCCAGGTTGGCTCACTCTTATTGTGTATGGAATGGAAGTCAGGAACTTCATGATACCAGTCTATGTCTGTGCTGCTAATAAAATAGAAAACGATGAAGAACCTATTAAGGAATCTCTTAGAACTTAAATTAAATGAATGTATTTATAGGGATTTAAACCTTGTCAGCTATCTTCTTTTCTTTTCACTTTTCAGAAATAAATAGTATCATAAAGGGCCTATTGTTAAAAAGAATAATTCATCTTGCAAAATGAACCAGACCATCTCTAGAATCTTGCAAGCACAATTTCCTTGATTCTGCAATTTGACAAAAACTCTTTAAAGAGATGTGAAACTACATCTTTGCTCCTCCAGTGGCATGTAAGGTTTTCCAGATCACCATCAGATCTTCAAAAGAATGTGAAAGACACAGAGATGAGAGCAAGAGCCATGCTTATTCACCTGCTGAGGCAGTCTCCTGTATGAGGGTCGCAGTTCCCCGCACAGTCACAAGGCCGGCAGCCGTAGTCTCCGAAGCCCCAGTACCCCACCATACACCTCTCACAATGTGGCCCTGCCACCCCAGGCTTGCACGGGCAGTCACCATTGCTGGGGTCACAGAAGGTCACCGAGCTGAAAGGAAGGACAGCTGATCCAACTGGATGACAGGAACACGCTACAACAGAGAAGACACAGAAGCACCAATGAGTCAACCGGTTATCTGCAAAGATTGGTCCCCAGCTGTTTCCTCTCACCACACAGCACATCTCTGAGGCTCCTCCTTTACCCACTTAATGTATGCTCAGCGAGTGAAAGCTAATTAAACTGCAGATAAGAAGACATCATCAGAAAAGCACATCTGCTGCTAAACCACCTAATTTATCATTAAATTAAAGGCATTAATATGAACGGCTTTTTGTCTGGGGTGATGAGGATGAATAAGCAAAGAAGACAAAGAAGAAGCAGTTAGTGAGAAAGAAAAAAAATCATGAGTGCATGGTGTTCTGGAAGCCGAAGCTCCAAGGAGGTGGGCAACATCAACTGTGTTAAATGCTGTAAGTCCAAGCAGATGAGGGGCAGGAATGGATCAATGCACCTGACAGCATGAAGACCACTGGTGTCCATGACAGGAACAGTTTCAGTGTAATAGTGAGTAGTGAACCTCATTGAAGAAAACTCAGGAGAGAATAGGAGTAGAGGAATTTGAGCATGAAAACAGACAGCGCTATTGAGAGCTTTTCTATAAGGGCACAGAAATGTAGTGGTAGCTTAAATTGGAGATAGGAACTGAAGTGAAGGTTTCAGTTTTTGTCTGTTGTGTTTGTTTTAAGCTGGGGGAAATTACAGCATGCTTGATGTTGCTGGAAAAGATCCAGTAGAAAGGGGAAAACTGATGAGTGAAAGAGAGATGGGAGAATTTTAAAAGGGATATTTGGGCATACTTGGGTAAGGACAAAAGGATGGGATTTGGTGTAGAAGAGGAGGTGTTGGCCTTGGGTAAAAGCATAATTAATTCATAGTAATAAGATGGAAGGCAGAGCATGTGGATACAAATGCAGGGAAGTGGATAAATGCCATGGTGGGAGCTGGGACTTTTCTTCTGACTGCTTGTTTTCTGGATGAAATAGAAAACTATGTCATCAGGTGAGAAAGATGACAAAGAATGGGAGTGGGAAAGTGACTGAGAGACTTAGGAAGTGAAGTATAATTGCCAGCAGCATAAAGGGCACCTTTTGAGATTAGTAGTCATGAATTCATAGTGACTTCAGATAAAATGATTGGTTGTTTCTTCAGTTCTATACAACTAGGAGAGTTCAGATGTGGCACAGGAAGAAAGCTTGATTTGATTTGCTGAATGTTTGTGTCCTTCCCACTGCATTTGCATGTTGGAGCCTAATCCCCACCGTGATGGTATTAAGAGGTGGGAAGCCTTTGGGAGGTTTGGATACAGTTTAGGGGAGATGATATTGGTACCCTTATAAGGGAAAAAGAGCGCAGAGCTCTCTTCCTTGAGAAGGATGTGAGGCAACAACAGAAGTTGGCAGTCTGCAACCCGGAAGAGAGCTCTCACCAGAACCGGGCCATTGCTGGCATCATATTGCAGACTTAAACCTTCAGAACTGTGAGAAATAAATGTTTATGTTTAAGCCACCTGCCTGCCTGTCTGCTAAGTTGCTTCAGTTGTATCCAACTCTTTGCAACCCTGCGGACTGTAGCCTGCCAGACTCCTCTCTCCCTGAGATTCTCCAGGCAAGAATACTGGAGTGTGTTGCCATTTCCTCCTCCAGGGGATCTTCCCAGGGACTGAACATGCATACCCTGTGGCTCCTGCTTTGGCAGACGGATTCTTTACCACTGAGCCATCTGGAAAGCCCTTAAGCCACCTAGTCTATGATATTTTGTTATAACAGCCTGCATAGGCTAAGACAGCTCCTCAGACTAGAATCTATAATCACCATTTCTGCAAGTTCTTTATATTAATCAAGAGTCCTTCTCCTCAGCCCTATGGACAGAGAAGCCTGGTGGGCGCAACTTAGTACATATGCAACAGCTGACTAACAATGCTGTGACAGTTTCAGCCTCCTTCATGCCTTCGAGATAGTTAACCACTCTTTCTTCTACACTGCCTCTGTTCTTTGTATGTATTTCTATTTTGTGTGTATCACAGTGCATCATTATTATTTGTTTATGTGCCTGTCTCCCTTATTACTAGACTCTGAACTCATTGACAGAAGCGTCTTTATCTTCTTATTTTGGCTTTCTATACTCCAGAACAGAGTCCAGAATATAGTAGATGCCCAAATAAGAATTTATGGAATTGACCTGAAGGTCATTCCAGGCTGTGCGAGTCGTATGTGAAAGGGCCTATTTGGGGAATGTGAGAAGTTTAGTGTGTGTAGAGTGTACATTTAGGGGAAAGCAGTTGGAACTGATACCATTGTTGTTGTTTAGTCACTAAGTCATGTCTCCATGGACTATAGCCCACCAGGCTTCTCTGTCCATGGGATTTTTCCAGGCAAGAATACTGGAGTGGGTTGTCATTTCCTTCTCCAGGGGATCTTCCCAACTGATGAGGCAGAAGAAAAAGTGTTGAGTTAGGTTTGGAGCCAGACCATGGCAGAACCTAACCTAAGAAGTTGAATTTTGTCTTATGGGTATAAAGAATCATAGGAAGGAAATTGTTTTTTTTAAAAAAAAAAAGAGCAGAATTATGACATGGTTAGAATTTAATTTTGACAGTTACTTTGGTGACATCATAAAGAGACTACAGTAGGGAGAGGCTAATGTCAGGGAAACCAAACAAATGAGAGAAAACAAGGAATTGAACTAAGACAGCAGATGAAGGAACAGGAGAAAAGGTTGGATGTGAAAAACTTTTAAAATATTGAATTGATAGGATTCAGGGGCTGGATGATGAGGAAGAATGCACTGTTGAGGGACAATAGAAACTGAGGAAGATTTTAAGGTTTCTAGTTTATGAAAGTGAATAGAGCAGGTTGGGGTAGGTGAATCCATGTTGGGGTGGAGATAAGGAAGAGAAGGAGAAAAAGATGAGTTCAGGGTTAGACATATTGAGATGTCTGAAGAATACACTAAGTTATACTGTGTATGTATGTGCTTAGCTGCTCAGTCATGTCCAAATCTTTGCGATCCCGTGGACTATAGCCCACCAGGCTCCTCTGTTCATGGGTATTCTCTAGGCAAGAATACTGGAGTGAATTGCCATGGGCGATTCAGGGCATCTTCCCAACTCAGTGATCAAACCCAGGTCTCCTGTATTGCAGGTGGAATCTTCACCATTTGAGCCACCAGGGAAGCCCAATAAGTTATACCAAGCAACTGGAAATAATAATCTGAAGTGTAATAGAAGGTTGGAGTAACAAATACAGTTTTGAGAATTGTCAGAAGATGAGAATTGAAACTAGGACTACTGGATGAGATTTCCCAGAGATAGTATACAAAGTAAGAAGATAACCAAAGTGGAACACTGGTGAACACCCACATAGTCCAGGCAGTGGAGGAGCAGTAACTTGTGAAGCAGATAAGGACCAGATAGAAAGGGAGAAGAATCAAGTAGGTGTTATGGAAACCAAAGGATGAGAAAGTTTCAAGTGATTAACAATGTCAAACAAAGCAGAATGTGTAAGTCACATAAGATATATAATAGGACAGTAATGTTGTCACATAGGAGGGCATTGGTGACTTGGAAGAGCAGGATCTGAAGAAATGGAGGTATTAATGGCATAGTATTCTGTTCAGCGGAGAAGGCAATGGCAACCCACTCCAGTACTCTTGCCTGGAAAATCCCACTGATGGAGGAGCCTTGTAGGCTGCAGTGCATGGGGTCGCTAAGAGTCCAACACGACTGAGCAACTTCACTTTCACTTTTCACTTTCATGCATTGGGGAAGGAAATAGCAACCCACTCCAGTGTTCTTGCCTGGAGATGTCCCAGGGACAGGGGAGCCTGGTGGGCTGCCGTCTATGGGGTCGCACAGAGTTGGACACAACTGAAGCGACTTAGCAGTAGCAGCAGCAGCATTCTGTTTAGATCTCCCTCATTTTGTTAAGCCTATAATCATTAGGGTAGTAGTTTTCAAACCAGCAGGAATGTGAGAAGTCTACAAAAATTCTATACTTGTTGTATCTGTGAAACATACCCTTCCTTTCCTCTCTTATGCTCTCCTTGGTTGAGAACCACTAAAATAAGAACATGGAATATTGCCCTTTTTAAAAACAAAAGGTATAAATTATCTTCTTGGGACTATTCATTTACTTGCTCACTCAACCAACATGTGTTAGTTAATAATTCTAATGTGTATGAAGCATTTGTAGTTTACAAAACACAACTACTCCTTAGTCAAATATTTAATGTCCTTCATATTATGGCCCTAGCCCACTTTCCTACTTTAACTTCTCATTACTCTCTTGCGTACAGCCCTTATTCTAATTGAATGAGATGAATTCTTGCAGTTAGCCTTTATTCTAATTAAGTGGAACCCCAATCTTTCCTGCTCTTTATGAATCCCAATAGGGAAATCTTTTCTCCTACATCTATCTTTCAAAATTCTACACATCCTTTAAGATCTATTCAAGTGTCAACCCTAAAGGTTGTCTCTGGAAGGCCATGGTCAAAATGATTCAACGATTTGGAATAGTGGAAGTGCTCATGGTAGAAGCCTTGTTTGCATCTTTCTTATAAGACAGAACCTCACAGTTGAAATTCAGTGATATTCAGAAAAGATGCAGCACCCTTCCCACTGCAACCCCCTCCCACCCCACCAAGTATGAAGCGCAAAGCAGCCATTCCATTTATCCATCTAATGGGCAAGTTTACCTTAGAAATCATTCCCTATTTCAACATAGTTGAATATGATTTCATCCTTTATTTGAAACTTCTTGGTGCTTTAAAAATAGCATTTCTTGTTATAGCTCTGCTCACTTCTACTTTGCATTTCAGACAGTCAGGCGTCTACTTTTCTCTGACCAACCAGTATGTAAATTCCTTGAAGGTGAGCATGGGTTTCACTCACCTACCTCCGGAAGTCTTCAGTGGAGAGACTTGGGTTCAACTCCAAGCTAAATGTTTTTATCTTTATGAGCCTCACGTTTCTATTTTACCAGGTTGTATTAAGAATTAAATGAGTCATAGTGTATGTCCCTTGGAGAAGGAAATGGCAACCCACTCCAGTGTTCTTGCCTGGAGAATCCCAGGGATGGGGGAGCCTGGTAGGCTGCCGTCTATGGAGTCGCACAGAGTCAGACACGACTGAAGCGACTTAGTAGCAGCAGCAGCAGCAGTGTATGTCCCTAGGACTTAACAGGCAGCTAGCAAATAGCAGATTCTGGCTACTCAATAAAAGATGGTTTATTTGAATTAAAAGGCAGTGATGAAAAAGCTATTTACAAAGGGCAGCAGAGGAAAATACCATAATTGACATTGCTTGAAAAGATAAATGTGTGTGTTTGTTTAAGGCAGCATTTATTTATCTGTTCACTTATTCAATAGACATTTAATGAGCACTTACTGTGTGTTAAATACTGAACAGACTTCCAGGCACCGATTTGATATTTTTGGCTCTTAAAGATATCCAGAATTTAGAAGAATAATTATTAGAAGATTAAAAAAACTTATTTAATGCAAGGAGAAAAGTAAACATTCTGCCTCTAAAACACTGAGTTTTTCAGGAGACCAACTTTATTTCGGTTCATACAGTTATGGTGATTGCTGACATTAAATCCCCTGATTTTTTTTTCTTTTGGTTGGGTTTTGTTATGAAAACATTCAGCATTTCTTCTTGATAGCAAAGTATTTTTGATTTTTCATTTGTTTTTAATTAAATAATTTGGAGAGATTATACAGTATGTAACATGAATGTATCAAAATGCTATGTGAAGATGTTTTAATTAAATTAAGTCCCATAATCCAATAGAAACTTTTCATCATTTTGAGGTAACTAAACCAATAGTTACCGTATCACTCAGTTAAGTCAACTTAGTTCTTGACAGCAGACAGGGGACCAGAAGAAAGACAAGGTAGGACTCATCTATTGTATTATATGGTATTCCACCACTACCACTGCTATCTTTTACTCTTATGGAAAAATCCAGTCCTTTCTACGATTTGACCTCTCTGTACTGCCATATATTTTAAAACCTACACACATTTCAGGAATGGCCAGAGAAGAATGTGATTCTATTACATGTGCTAGTGGATTTCTGTCAATGTGACTTTTCACATAATTAAAAGATAAAAATACCATTAGGAAACTATGCAGAATTAGCTCCAGGCAAAAGCTCCTGACACCTTTCATGGCATACTTTTTCAGAATGCACACTGAGGCTCGCCTTGCATACCTATCTCCTGAAGTTTCCATGGCAAGCAATATCTATTACATACATAATCTACATTTCTTATTTTCTTCCAAAATGGAAGTATATTTTCTCCTTGTTTGGGAGGAGGAGGGCAGGTTCTTCTTAGATTCCAGTTCAGGTTATGATCTTCCAACATAAATAGTAAGTGCTTGGGTTGAATTTTAGAATCAATAATTTACTAATTGTGTAAATCAATAACTTACTAATTGTTGACTCTAAAATTCAACCCAAACACTTACATTTTATACATTCATTATGGTGAATATCAAATTAAAACCAAGGGGGCTTTCCTGGTGGTTCGGTGGTAAAGAATCCACCTGCCAATGCTGAAGACATGTGTTTGATCACTGGTCTGGGAAGACCCCACGTGCTGCAACTAGGAGTTCACATGCCACAACTAAAGACCCCGTAATGCCGCAGCTAAGACCTGGAGCAGCCAAATAAATACATTTAAAAAAAAATTAGAACCCAGAGTGACATAAACCCTTGACTTCAGTTTTGTCTTCTCCTTGTTAGACACAAAACCCAATAGTAGAGATTGAACTGACACCATATACTATTATTCTAAACTTAATTATTAGTTTCATTATCATTTGGGGGGGGTATTCAGCTGTGGTAAATTGTTCCCGACAGCCAAATTGTTGGTAAATTGTTCCCGACAGTGCTTTGAGTAGTAACCAGATATACTGGGTTGGCCAAAAAGTTCGTTCAGGTTTTTCTGTAACATCTTATACAAAACCCTGAATGAACTTTTTGGCCAACCCAATATTTAGAGGCTATGTGGTCTATCTAGGAAGCAAATTATTACTGGAGTAATTATTAATACCACTACCTCCCAAAAGAAAGCTCACCCTAGGCTGCTCTCATACAACCATACTGACAAAGCAAAATTATTTTTTAAATGTCATTTTAATTCCTCATTATTGTCACAAGATTTCATTAATAATGAAACAACTTATTTTAAACAGTATGTTCTGTCTGGTATGTCCTGTTATAAGAAAACATGACACAGTAACACAAAACTTCCAGAACAGATGAGATAGAGGAAACGAGTACGTCACAAAAGATTTCACAACAATTTTCCTTCAAATAATGAATTTAAATAATTGCTAAATGTTGTACAGATCTTATTTACAGATACGTATTAGTAGCACCACATCTATTTTGTGATGTATTGTCCCTCCACAGAGCATGTACAGACAAGAGTGAGGACAAAGGCGGTTTTTTCCTTAGAAAAGGTAACTACAAATAGAACAATAGATGAAGACTTTTAAAATAACCTTGTGTATATATAAGGCTCTGAAACTAATATCTGTTTCAATCACAAAGGCTGACGATAAATACAACTGTTTGGAAAGTACCTGTAATGTCTCAGGAAGACATAACCTACAATACAAAGACAATCTAATAGAGTTGGTAATGGCAAAAACTTAAAGAGTCAGACTAAGAGTTCAAATTCTGGTTATGTGGCTTACTCCTTATATAACTGTGAAATTAACCCCCTCAAGTCTCAATTTTCTCACTCATGAAAGAAGAGTAATAATACCTATGCTACAGAATTGTTTCTTTGAGGACTAAATGAGATAATGTATATATGTAGCAATGTTTCAGACATTAGTGGCACCTTATGTAAGGGGACGCCAGAGGATGAGATGGCTGGATGGCATCACTGACTCGATGGATTTGAGTCTGAGTGAACTCCGGGAGTTGGTGATGGACAGGGAGGCCTGGCAGTGCTGCGATTCATGGGGTCGCAAAGAGTCGGACACGACTGAGCCACTGAACTGAACTGAACTATGCTTAGATAATCACTGTTATTGTTATCTGCATGAAACATACCAGCTTTAAATGTCCACCATTTATTCATTTATTCATCAAACCTTTACCAAAGAGTTATTGAGCTTTGGTGTTAACATGAACTATGCTAGGAGATGAAGATACAAAGACAAATAGAGAGTCATATCTCTTCGAGAGATATGTAAATAAATTGTTGTTGCTAAGTCGCTAAGTCGTGTCCGACTTTGAGACCCCATGGGCTGTAGCCCTCCAGGCTCCTCTGTCCGTGGGATTTCCAGAACAAGAATACTGGAGTGGGTTGCCAATTCCTTCTCCAGGGATCTTCCCATGTCTCCTGCACTACAGGTGGCTTCTTTACCACTGAGCCACCAGGGCAGTAAGTGTTAGAACAGAGGTAGACCAGGGTGCATGGAAGCACAGAGGAAAGAATAAAAACTGCCTCATTAAAGATATGAGTTTTTTTAAGGAAATTAATTATCTAACTAGCTTTCAAAACAGGCTGAAATTCCTTGCTTTGTACCTGGAAGGAACCGGTGGCAAACAGCTTTCTTGACTAATCTAAGTCCTCTAGGTTACTCGCCCTGTTACATGTTCCCTTCTCTGCTTAAAAGAAAATTAATCAGCTATCACTCTTATTTTGTGGGTCAAAGTATGTTGAGAAAAAGTAGGGTATTATCCATGGTCCTGCTGCTTATAGGGAGATACCCTGCAATGGAATGTAGGACAAGAGTCACAGCTGTCAATCTGCATGAACATAATAAGCATGTCAACATGGATACAGAATGGCCAGGAATATAATGGAAGAGCTATGGCTTCCTTTATTCTGATGGGATTGCTAAAGCCTTTGGTGGTAGAGACCATTGCTGCCTTTTCACCTTTATTCCCACCTTCACTGCAGCTCAATGAGTCTGAGTATCATTCACTCAAAGAGTGATCCAGGATGCCAAGTGTGGGAACCACCTTGGGAACCACAGAAACCACCTGCTGAGTTTAGCATCTCACTATTTTTTAAATTGTCAGGACTTCTTAGTATTACCTGATGGCTCTAGCTTTTGCCACTTTGTTAGTAAAAGCTATACTGGGAGCAAAATACCCTGGAAGTATTTGCTTCTGATTTAGCTTTTCTAAAAACAGAACTCCAAGGTCACGGCTCTCAGATGGGAAAGAAGCTGCTCGTGAAGCTTTTTCACCACTGCTCAGCAACCATGCCTTCAGCAGCACCTTCCAGCCTCCCAACATTGTTTTCTCCTGAAAAGGCCAAGGCCCTACAAAATTTCTGATGGGGAATTTCTAATACCAAAGCCATTTCAAAAGTTGCCCAGCTTCCTGCCAAGGTTCTTAGAAGGAACAGGAAATGACTTTCAGATGCAGCTCCAAACAGGAGACAGTATGAACTGTCATTACTATATTAAGTGTGAAGTTAAGCGTTAGATAAAATGAAGTTGTCTATTTTTTTGACATTATTTTCTCCTTTCCTTCTACTATCAACTATTTTTTTTGCTAGTGGATGGATAGCTATAAAAAATAAACAAAAAATTTGTACATGAATTCTACTCAAATAAAATATGTTTTACCCCTTTATTCTCCTAAGGAGCATGTTTCTATTCACTTTTTAAGTGTTATACACATTGTATTCAAAGATAGCTAGTTCCACAATATTCAAGGTATATATTCCTTTAAAAAAACTACACTAGAATAAACTTAATAAGAAAATAATCTAAATTAAGATTGCCTATAAGTTACTAAAATGCAATGTCTCCTGAATTGTACATCCCACACAAAGATAGAGATTCATTTATGCCTGATATCTATCC
The DNA here is from genome assembly GCF_032452875.1 of Bos javanicus. Lineage (NCBI taxonomy): Eukaryota > Metazoa > Chordata > Mammalia > Artiodactyla > Bovidae > Bos > Bos javanicus. The sequence continues at coordinate 60,540,299 of NC_083872.1, forward strand.
ATTCTTGCCTCTATTGAATAGTTTTTAAAAATAAATGGAAGGTATTTAAGTATATTTCCTATCTGTCTTCTATAAGCTTTTAAATGAGTAATGCAAATAAATACAAAAGTCATGCCCTTTATTTATTTATTTTTGGAATTGAATTGTTTGGATATAATCCCACTGAATTCTTATTTTATTTATTTATTTATTTATGTATTTATTTTTGGCCATGCTGTGCAGTATTCAGGATCTTAGTTCCCCCACCAAGGGACAGTCCATACCCCTTGTAATGTCCCCTGCAGAATCTTAACCACTGGATTGCCAGAGAAGTCCCCAGGCTGTTTATTTTTAATGCTTTACTATATGACCACTGCTCAGACCCTCAGCTTGATCTCTATATCATTCCTTTCCTGTTTACTAGTTGTAACTGAGCCAGTTCCTATTTATTTCTGGGTATATGTAAGAGATCTTAGAGAACTAAATAGCTGATTTTTATATTCCTGGGTTGCTACTTTAGTTAAAATTGAAGGAAGTACTTTTGGGTGTATAGACAAATTTTACTACGGCAAAACTTTTTGGTACAGTTTTGGACACTGTATTTGGAGAATTTGGTTAGATTATACACCATTGTCTTTTTGTTAAAGCCAGCCTTCTGTATTCCCAGTCCACTCAGGTACCATCCACTTAGTCATCTCTAACTCCTTTTTCCTTTGAAGAAAGAACCCCTATGGACTCCATTTATAGCCCCTGCTAGACTGTCATGGTACCCCTTCCTTCTTAATACTTAATGTAGTTTTTTTTTTTCCTTAATGCCGTTTTTAATTTACACATTTACTTGGGTAAATTTATTTATAGCTTGTTCACATGGAGTTAGGGACTCTTGCTGTTTGTACCATGAATAGGATAGACCAGTCACATGATAGGCACTGGGTAAATCTGTGTTGAGTTTTTTAAAACTGGGTTAATTACAGTCAGTTAATAAATGTTTCCTAATGATTGATGGTCTTCTGGCCTCCAGTGTAATTTCATCATGATTTTTCACCTCACTGCCATCTCTATAGGATATTGTGAAGGCCTAGAAGGTAGAGGCCTTGTCTTTTCATCTCTGTATTCCCCAAAACCTAGGACCATCACTGATCCATTTTTAGGACTTACTCAATCTCTATTGAGCAACAACCAGGAAATTATTTTATGTTTTCAAGAACTTCCTAAAAGGCTCATACTATTTCTTTTACAGGTTTTTAGTAACACTAAGATACTAGAAACAGAACAAGCAGAACAAATTCATAAAAAATGGAAATGGCCAAATAGAAGAGAATATTCTGAATCTTCCTAGAGCAAGGCTGTTCCCTGCATTAGTGCAAGACTGCTTCCTACATTTAATGAGCTACTCGGTCAAATAATATTATTTATTATTTGTAAAAAAAAGTTCTTTATTCTAACTCTGTGGGAGACATTCCCCACCCATAAATCCTCTCACTGGCAGCAAAATATTTTTTTCACATTAATCAATCTGAAATTCCTTTCCTCACTTTCAAACCAATTATATCTAATTATGACTCTTTGTTCTAGGAAATTCAGTTCTTTTTTTGCCACTCCATTTGTAAGCTGGTAAAGAGTCCACCTGTAATGTGGGAGACCTGGGTTTGATCCCTGGGCTTGGAAGATCCCCTGGAGAAGGGAAAGGCTACCCACTCTAGTATTCTGGCCTGGAGAATTCCATGGACTATATAGCCATGGGGTTGCAAAGAGTCCGGACACAACTGAGCAACTTGCACTTATGTACCCTTATACCTTTCAAGTATATGTAAAAAGTTGTATTCTCCCTGAGCAGTTTCCTCATTGATCTGAGAATATTTATTCTCTTCCATGTTTATTTATTAGTATCTCTTTTCCTGATTCTTTTGTTGGTCTATTCGAAGCTCTCTCCATTTACCTTCACCTTTGTTATACTAAGTTTAAGATAAATGCAGTTCTTAAGGCCCAAGAATATAAGTATACATATATAATTTCTGATTCTATCTGCCTTTGTTTACTCCTTTTGTTTTCATCAACTAGGTCACAATGTGGTGTGGAATCAAATTCTTTGGATCTTAACAGGTCTTTGGATCAAAGTCTTTGGGAACAGATAAACCTGAGTTCAAATCTCTGTGCTGATCAGTTGTGTGAACTTGGACAAATTATATAGTCAATTTAAGCCTTGATATCCTCATTTATGAAATACAATAGATACCACCCAACTCATAAAAACTGCTAAATGGGAAAACTTATGTAAACTGCCCAGCACAGTGTCTGACCTATAGTAGCCACTCAACAAATGCTAGCTCTCTTCTTTATAGCCTGTCTAATTTTGTCTAGGTTTTCTGAGAGTTTAAATATTTTATCATTGTTTGTTTGATTATTTAATGCTTCTTCTCATCAAATGCAAAATAGCATATTATTTATTTATTCAGTGAATTGTCCTAGAGACATTTTAGAGAACAACGGACTGGTTCCAAAAGCAAAAGTTAGAACTGGACATGGAACAACAGACTGGTTTCAAATCGGGAAAGGAGTACATAAAGGCTGTATATTGTCACCCTGTTTATTTAACTTATATGCAGAGTACATCATGCAAAATGCTGGACTGGATGAAGCACAAGCTGGACTCAAGATTGCCAGGAGAAATATCAATAACCTTAGATATGTAGATGAAACCACCCTTATGACAGAAAGCGAAGAACTAAAGAGCCTCGTGATGAAGGTGAAAGAGGAGAGTGAAAAAGCTGGCTTAAAACTCAACACTCAAAAAACTAAGATAATGGCATCTGGTCCCATCATTTCACAGCAAATAGATGAGGAAACAATGAAAACAGTGACAGACTTTATTTTCTTGGGCTCCAAAATCACTACAGATGGTGACTGTAGCCAGGAAATTAAAAGACACTTGCTCCTTGGGGGGGAGGAGCCAAGATGGCGGAGGAGTAGGACGGGGAGAACACTTTCTCCCCCACAAATTCATCAAAAGAGCATTTAAACGTCGAGTAAATTCCACAAAACAACTTCTGAATGCCGGCAGAGGACATCAGGCACCCAGAAAAGCAACCCAACTCTTCGAAAGGAGGTAGGAAAAAATATTAAAAACAAAAAAAAAGAGACAAAAGAGGGAGGGACGGAGTTCCGTCCCGGGAAGGGAATCTTAAAAAGAGAGAAGTTTCCAAACATCAGGAAACCTTCTCACTGCCGAATCTGTGCCGAGCTTTGGAAGCACAGAGGGCAACATAACAGGGAGAAAAAATAGATAAACAATTTAAAACTCGCAGATTGCGAGCCCTACGGTAACTCCCCCAGCAGAGAAGCAGCGCAGACGCCTGCATCCGCCATTAGCGAATCGGGGCTGGGCAGGGAGGCGCGGCGTGGGCTGCATCGCTGAGAGTAAGAATCTGGCCTGAATACCCTGAGCGCTATCTGAGCGAAATAATTTGGGCTAGCAAACCAGACTGTGGGATACCTACCACGTGAAAAGCCAGCCCTAACCTAAGACCGCCAGGCCCGCGCACGGAACAAAGGACTGAACAGAGATAGCCGGCTGCAGATCTTCCCCTCCGGTGACAGGCAGCCAGAGCCGGAAGGGGGCAATCGCAGCCCCAGAGAGACATTATCTATAAAATTGTAAGCAGGCTTCTTTGCTAACTAAAACTTCTTGGGGGTCTGGACGGTCAACATCTGCCTGAGAAGGTGCGCCGGTTTTACATCCAGATAACCGAGTGGCGGGGAGGCGATAAGTCGCAGCATTGGCGCTCGCCTGGGAAGAGCAAATTGGCGCTCGGACCTGGGAAGAGTACAAAACGCAGGCCCAACTGAGTCTGCGCCTCTGAGGACTACCCGAGTGCCTGAACCTGAGCGGCTTGGACCTGGGAGGTGCATGCAGCCCAGGGCCAGCCTCGGATTGTTCCCGGCGGAACAACCTAGAGTCCGAGCAGTGTGGACAGGGAGGCTACACGCGCCGTGAGCGGGGGCAGACCCAGGGTGGCTGAGGCACTGCGAGCCCACGCCAGTGTTATTTGTTTGCACCCTCCCTCCCTCCCTCCCCACAGCGCGACTGAACAAGTAAGCCTAAAAAAAAAAAAAAAAGTGTCCTCCACCGTGCCCTTTGAGTCAGGGCGGAAACCAGATACTGAAGAGACTAGCAAACAGAAGAAGATATAACAGAGGGAAACGCCTTGGAAGCTACAGGCAATAGATCAAAACCCTGTGGTTACTACGGACTACATAGGAAGGGGCCTATAGATCTTGAGAAATATAAATCTGACCAAGGAACTAGCCAAAAATGAACTGAACCCACAACACCCACAAAAAAAGAAACAAAAAAGTCCTAGATATATTTTTATTATTTTTACGATCATTCTTTCTTTTTTTTTTTAATTAAAAAAAAAATTTTTAAGTCCCCTATTGTTCCTTTAATTTTCACTTTTATAACCTATTACTCTGCAAAAAAAAAAAAAAAAGACCCTATTTTTTTCTTCTTCAGCAAACTTCATATATATATATTCTATAATTTTTTGACCTTGTTGTTTTTTGTTGTTGTTGTTGGTTTTTGTTTTTTTCTTCTTTTCTTTAACATTGTATTTTTGAAATTCCAAACTCTACTCTAGATTTTTAATTTTCGCTTTTTGGTATATGTTATCAATTTTGTACCTATAGTTTTTTTTTATATAATTTCTGTGATTTTTTTTTTTTCTTCTTCTTCTCTGTTTCCTTCTCTTCTTCTTTTATATAACATTGTATATCTGAAATTCCAAACTTTACTCTAGATTTTCAATTTATGCTTTTTGGTATTTGATATCAATTTTGTACCTGTATTTTCTTTATAATTTTTGTGACATTGTTCGTATTTGTTTGTTTGTTTTCTCTCTTTATTTTTCTTCTTCTTCTTTTTTTTTTTTTTTTTAACATTGTATTTTTGAAATTCCAAGCTCTACTCTAGATTTTTAATTTTTGCTTTCTGGTATTAGTTATCAATTTTGTACCTGTACTTTCTTTATAATTTTCGCGACCTTGTTTGTTTTTGTTTGTTCATTTTTTCTCTCTTTCTTTTCCTTCTTCTTTTCTTTAACATCGTATTTTTGAAATTCCAAACTCTACTCTAGATTTTTAATTTTCGCTCTCTGGTATTAGTTATCAATTTTGTACCTGTACTTTCTTTATAATTTTCGCGACCTTGTTTGTTTTTGTTTGTTCGTTCTTTCTCTCTGTCTTTTCCTTCTTCTTTTCTTTAACATCGTATTTTTGAAATTCCAAACTCTACTCTAGATTTTTAATTTTCGCTTTCTGGTATTAGTTATCAATTTTGTACCTGTACTTTCTTTATAATTTTCGCGACCTTGTTTGTTTTTGTTTGTTCGTTCTTTCTCTCTTTCTTTTCCTTCTTCTTTTCTTTAACATCGTATTTTTGAAATTCCAAACTCTACTCTAGATTTTTAATTTTTGCTTTTATGTATTTGTTACCAATTTTGTACCTTTAAGGACCCAATCTTCAGGACCCATTTTTCACTAGGGAGTGAGATTACTGGCTTGACTGCTCTCTCTCCCTTTGGACCCTCCTTTTTCTCCACCAGGTCGCCTGTGTCTCCTCCCTAACCCCTCTCTACTCTACCCAACTCTGTGAATTTCTGTGTGTTCCAGACGGTGGAGAACACTTAGGGAACTGATTACTGGCTGGATCTGTCTCCCTCCTTTTCATTCCCCCTTTTATCCTTCTGGCCACCTCTGTTACCTTCCTCCTTCTTCTCTTCTCTGTATAACCCCGTGAACATCTCTGAGTGGTCCAGTTGTGGAGTGCACATAAGGAAGTGACTACTGGCTAGCCCACTCTCTCCACTATTGATTCACCTCATCTCATTTGGGTCACCTCTAACTCCCTCCTCCCTCTTCTCTTCTCCATGTAACCCTGTGAACCTCTCTGAGTGACCCTCACTGTAGAGAAACTTATCATTTTTAATGTAGATGTTTTATCAATGGTGCTGTATAGAAGGAGAAGTTTTGAAACTACTGTAAAAATAAGACCGATAATCGGAAGCAGGAGACTTAAGTCCAAACCCTGACTCCAGGGAACTCCTGACTCCAAGGAACATTCATTGACAGGAGCTCATCAAATGCCTCCATACCGACACTGAAACCAAGCACCACACAAGGGCCAATAAGTTCCAGGGCAAGACATACCAAGCAAATTCTCCAGCAACAAAGGAACACAGTCCTGAGCTTCAAGATACAGGCTGCCCAAAGTCACCCCAAAACTATAGACATCTCATAACTCATTACTGGACATTTCATTGCACTCCAGAGAGAAGAAATACAGCTCCACCCACCAGAACACCGACACAAGCTTCCCTAACGAGGAAACCTTGACAAGCCACCTGTACAAACCCACACACAGTGAGGAAACGCCACAATAAAGAGAACTCCACAAACTGCCAGAATACAGAAAGGACACCCCAAACTCAGCAATTTAAACAAGATGAAGAGACAGAGGAATACTCAGCAGATAAAGGAACAGGATAAATGCCCACCAAACCAAACAAAAGAGGAAGAGATAGGGAATCTACCTGATAAAGAATTCCGAATAATGATAGTGAAATTGATCCAAAATCTTGAAACTAAAATGGAATCACAGATAAATAGCCTGGAGACAAGGATTGAGAAGATGCAAGAAAGGTTTAACAAGGACCTAGAAGAAATAAAAAAGAGTCAATATATAATGAATAATGCAATAAGTGAAATTAAAAACACTCTAGAGGCAACAAATAGTAGAATAACAGAGGCAGAAGACAGGATTAGTGAATTAGAAGATAGAATGGTAGAAATAAATGAATCAGAGAGGATAAAAGAAAAACGAATTAAAAGAAATGAGGACAATCTCAGAGACCTCCAGGACAATATTAAACGCTACAACATTCGAATCATAGGGGTTCCAGAAGAAGAAGACAAAAAGAAAGACCATGAGAAAATACTTGAGGAGATAATAGTGGAAAACTTCCCTAAAATGGGGAAGGAAATAATCACCCAAGTCCAAGAAACCCAGAGAGTCCCAAACAGGATAAACCCAAGGAGAAACACCCCAAGACACATATTAATCAAATTAACAAAGATCAAACACAAAGAACAAATATTAAAAGCAGCAAGGGAAAAACAACAAATAACACACAAGGGAATCCCCATAAGGATAACAGCTGATCTTTCAATAGAAACTCTTCAAGCCAGGAGGGAATGGCAAGACATACTTAAAATGATGAAAGAAAATAACCTACAGCCCAGATTATTGTACCCAGCAAGGATCTCATTCAAGTATGAAGGAGAAATCAAAAGCTTTTCAGACAAGCAAAAGCTGAGAGAATTCTGCACCACCAAACCAGCTCTCCAACAAATACTAAAGGATATTCTCTAGACAGGAAACACAAAAACGGTGTATAAACTCGAACCCAAAACAATAAAGTAAATGGCAACGGGAACATACTTATCAGTAATTACCTTAAATGTGAATGGGTTGAATGCCCCAACCAAAAGACAAAGACTGGCTGAATGGATACAAAAACAAGACCCCTACATATGTTGTCTACAAGAGACCCACCTCAAAACAGGGGACACATACAGACTGAAAGTGAAGGGCTGGAAAAAGATTTTCCATGCAAATAGGGACCAAAAGAAAGCAGGAGTAGCAATACTCATATCAGATAAAATAGACTTTAAAACAAAGGCGGTGAAAAGAGACAAAGAAGGTCACTACATAATGATCAAAGGATCAATCCAAGAAGAAGATATAACAATTATAAACATATATGCACCCAACACGGGAGCACCACAGTACGTAAGACAAATGCTAACAAGTATGAAAGGAGAAATTAACAATAACACAATAATAGTGGGAGACTTTAATACCCCACTTACACCTATGGATAGATCAACTAAACAGAAAATTAACAAGGAAACACAAACTTTAAACGATACAATAGACCAGTTAGACCTAATTGATATCTATAGGTCATTTCATCCCAAAACAATGAATTTCACCTTTTTCTCAAGCGCACATGGAACCTTCTCCAGGATAGATCACATCCTGGGCCATAAAGCTAGCCTTGGTAAATTCAAAAAAATAGAAATCATTCCAAGCATTTTTTCTGACCACAATGCAGTAAGATTAGATCTCAATTACAGGAGAAAAACTATTAAAAATTCCAACATATGGAGGCTGAACAACACGCTGCTGAATAACCAACAAATCACAGAAGAAATCAAAAAAGAAATCAAAATTTGCATAGAAACGAATGAAAATGAAAACACAACAGCCCAAAACCTGTGGGACACGGTAAAAGCAGTCCTAAGGGGAAAGTTCATAGCAATACAGGCACACCTCAAGAAACAAGAAAAAAGTCAAATAAATAACCTAACTCTACACCTAAAGCAACTAGAAAAGGAAGAAATGAAGAACCCCAGGGTTAGTAGAAGGAAAGAAATCTTAAAAATTAGAGCAGAAATAAATGCAAAAGAAACAAAAGAGACCATAGCAAAAATCAACAAAACCAAAAGCTGGTTCTTTGAAAGGATAAATAAAATTGACAAACCATTAGCCAGACTCATCAAGAAACAAAGGGAGAAAAATCAAATCAACAAAATTAGAAACGAAAATGGAGAGATCACAACAGACAACACAGAAATACAAAGGATCATAAGAGACTACTATCAACAATTATATGCCAATAAAATGGACAACGTGGAAGAAATGGACAAATTCTTAGAAAAGTACAACTTTCCAAAACTGGACCAGGAAGAAATAGAAAATCTTAACAGACCCATCACAAGCATGGAAATTGAAACTGTAATCAAAAATCTTCCAGCAAACAAAAGCCCAGGTCCAGACGGCTTCACAGCTGAATTCTACCAAAAATTTAGAGAAGAGCTAACACCTATCCTGCTCAAACTCTTCCAGAAAATTGCAGAGGAAGGTAAACTTCCAAACTCATTCTATGAGGCCACCATCACCCTAATACCAAAACCTGACAAAGATCCCACAAAAAAAGAAAACTACAGGCCAATATCACTGATGAACATAGATGCAAAAATCCTTAACAAAATTCTAGCAATCAGAATCCAACAACACATTAAAAAGATCATACACCATGATCAAGTGGGCTTTATCCCAGGGATGCAAGGATTCTTCAATATCCGCAAATCAATCAATGTAATACACCACATTAACAAATTGAAAAATAAAAACCATATGATTATCTCAATAGATGCAGAGAAAGCCTTTGACAAAATTCAACATCCATTTATGATAAAAACTCTCCAGAAAGCAGGAATAGAAGGAACATACCTCAACATAATAAAAGCTATATATGACAAACCCACTGCAAACATTATCCTCAATGGTGAAAAATTGAAAGCATTTCCTCTAAAGTCAGGAACAAGACAAGGGTGCCCACTTTCACCATTACTATTCAACATAGTTTTGGAAGTTTTGGCCACAGCAATCAGAGCAGAAAAAGAAATAAAAGGAATCCAAATTGGAAAAGAAGAAGTAAAACTCTCACTATTTGCAGATGACATGATCCTCTACATAGAAAACCCTAAAGAGTCCACCAGAAAATTACTAGAAATAATCAATGACTACAGTAAAGTTGCAGGATATAAAATCAACACACAGAAATCCCTTGCATTCCTATACACTAATAATGAGAAAACAGAAAGAGAAATTAAGGAAACAATTCCATTCACCATTGCAACGGAAAGAATAAAATACTTAGGAATATATCTACCTAAAGAAACTAAACACCTATATATAGAAAACTATAAAACACTGGTGAAAGAAATCAAAGAGGACACTAATAGATGGAGAAATATACCATGTTCATGGATTGGAAGAATCAATATAGTGAAAATGAGTATACTACCCAAAGCAATTTATAGATTCAACGCAATCCCTATCAAGCTACCAACAGTATTCTTCACAGAGCTAGAACAAATAATTTCACAATTTGTATGGAAATACAAAAAACCTCGAATAGCCAAAGCGATCTTGAGAAAGAAGAATGGAACTGGAGGAATCAACTTACCTGACTTCAGGCTCTACTACAAAGCCACAGTTATCAAGACAGTATGGTACTGGCACAAAGACAGAAATATTGATCAATGGAATAAAATAGAAAGCCCAGAGATAAATCCACGCACATATGGACACCTTATCTTCGACAAAGGAGGCAAGAATATACAATGGATTAAAGACAATCTCTTTAACAAGTGGTGCTGGGAAATCTGGTCAACCACTTGTAAAAGAATGAAACTGGACCACTTTCTAACACCATACACAAAAATAAACTCAAAATGGATTAAAGATCTAAACGTAAGACCAGAAACTATAAAACTCCTAGAGGAGAACATAGGCAAAACACTCTCTGACATACATCACAGCAGGATCCTCTATGACCCACCTCCCAGAATATTAGAAATAAAAGCAAAAATAAACAAATGGGACCTAATTAACCTTAAAAGCTTCTGCACATCAAAGGAAACTATTAGCAAGGTGAAAAGACAGCCTTCAGAATGGGAGAAAATAATAGCAAATGAAGCAACCGACAAACAACTAATCTCAAAAATATACAAGCAACTCCTACAGCTCAACTCCAGAAAAATAAACGACCCAATCAAAAAATGGGCCAAAGAACTAAATAGACATTTCTCCAAAAAAGACATACAGATGGCTAACAAACACATGAAAAGATGCTCAACATCACTCATTATCAGAGAAATGCAAATCAAAACCACTATGAGGTACCATTTCACACCAGTCAGAATGGCTGCGATCCAAAAGTCTACAAATAATAAATGCTGGAGAGGGTGTGGAGAAAAGGGAACCCTCTTACACTGTTGGTGGGAATGCAAACTAGTACAGCCACTATGGAGAACAGTGTGGAGATTCCTTAAAAAACTGGAAATAGAACTGCCTTATGATCCAGCAACCCCACTGCTGGGCATACACACTGAGGAAACCAGAAGGGAAAGAGACACGTGTACCCCAATGTTCATCGCAGCACTGTTTATAATAGCCAAGACGTGGAAGCAACCTAGATGTCCATCAGCAGATGAATGGATAAGAAAGCTGTGGTACATATACACAATGGAGTATTACTCAGCCATTAAAAAGAATACATTTGAATCAGTTCTAATGAGGTGGATGAAACTGGAGCCTATTATACAGAGTGAAGTAAGCCAGAAGGAAAAACATAAATACAGTATACTAATGCATATATATGGAATTTAGAAAGATGGTAACAATAACCCGGTGTACGAGACAGCAAAAGAGACACTGATGTATAGAACAGTCTTATGGACTCTGTGGGAGAGGGAGAGGGTGGGAAGATGTGGGAGAATGGCAATGAAACATGTAAAATATCATGTAGGAAACGAGTTGCCAGTCCAGTTTCGATGCATGATGCTGGATGCTTGGGGCTGGTGCACTGGGACGACCCAGAGGGATGGTATGGGGAGGGAGGAGGGAGGAGGGTTCGGGATGGGGAACACATGTATACCTGTGGCGGATTCATTTTGATATTTGGCAAAACTAATACAATTATGTAAAGTTTAAAAATAAAATAAAATTGTAATAATAAAAAAAAATAAAAAAATTAAAAAAAAAAAAAAAGAAAAAGAAAAAAAAAAAAATAAATAAAAGACACTTGCTCCTTGGAAGAAAAGCTATGGTAAACCTAGACAGCATATTAAAACACAGAGACATTACTTTGCCAACAAAGGTCCATCTAGTCAAAGCTATGGTTTTTCCATTAGTCATGGATGGATGTGAGAATTGGACCATAAAGAAGGCTAAGCATTGAAGAATTGATGCTTTTGAACTGTAGTGCTGGAGAAGATTCTTGAGAGTCCCTTGGACAGCAAGGAAATCAAACCAGTCCATCCTAAAGGAAATCAGTCCTGAATGTTCATTGGAAGGACTGATGCTGAAGCTGAAGCTCCAATACTTTGGCCACCTGATGCTAAGAGCTGACTCATTAGGAAAGACCCTGAGGCTGGGAAAGATTGAAGGCAGGAGGAGAAGGGAATGACAGAGGATGAGATGGTTGGATGGCATCACCAACTTGATGTACATGGGTTTGAGCAAGCTCTGGGTGATGGTGTGAAGAACAGCAAAGCTTGGTGTGCTGCAGTCCATGGGGTCGCAAAGAGTTGGACCTGACTAAGTGACTGAACAGGAACAAATGACCTCTCCCATTTCTCTGCCCAAATTTCACTGACTTTTATATTTATCAGTTCATAAAATATCTCCTTTTGACAGTGAATTTTAATGTTATTTAATCTTTTAAAGGACAGTCCTAGTATGATTATTACAATATATATATATGCATTTTATCTATCTCTTTGACTACTTAACATTCTGGTTTTACATCCTAGATTTTTTTTAAACTGAGATTAAAGTTTCCCAACTCTTATTGCCAAGTCACTGTTCTATTTAAAGTTCCGTTTTCAAAAACAGTTACTTCATATTGATTCTATGCTAGAATCATTCACAGTTACTTCCAAAATAAAACAAAATGTCTGTGTTGTTTATACAACATAAGATAAACTCATGTGGCTTTGCTAAAACTACAGTTTCAAAGAAAAAACCCACTAAGCTACTCCTGGAATCCATGTCAATACCCTTGGGGAACAATTCTTTTCTGAGATGGACTGGAATACAGGTACAAGAATGAAAAATGGAAGGTAATACTGTGGTAAGGCAGTCTGGATTTGATTAACAATTTTACTTCAAAGACAATTTGAAGGTAAAGAATAACTATGCCAGGGGTAGAATGAAATACTTGTTAAATAGGAGTACGAGCAGAGAGTGATTCTTGTGAATCTTCTTGGAACCATGATGAGAAGGTGATGTCTGAATAGGACTGTGAAGGATGGAAAGAGGGTCTGTAGCAAAATAGTTCCCATTCAAGGCACTTGTATTTCTATCAGCTGAACAGTTTTCATCTAAGCCAGAAAGAAGAAAGAAAAAGAAAAAAAAAAGGCAAGAAGACACAAAAGAGATTTGAATGGATGATAAAACTCATTCTTTACAAAGATAGTTGGCTACATAGGGTAATGGTAACCAAGTAACCAGACAGTATCTTGGTAAACATTTGGTTTGGGGTTTAGGGCAGAGGGACTAAGTTTGTTTTTATTCACTCTCTGCTAAAGGCAGTTGACTACATTTATTTTGTCCCACCAGGGAGGAAGGAAGGGCATGTCAGTTTTTCAAGCGGTTGTTTAGTTTGACAGAGAATGAGTTCTACTTTCTTTTCCATTCGCTGATTTTTCTTTAAAGGTGGAAAGAGAGTGTGCAATAGGTAAAAATATATCTTGACATAAAAGTCAATTCATTTATTGTAAAGTAACTGTTTCCCAAAAAGAGAACTAATGCTGTTCTACAAAGCATTTCTTCAAACATCTATTTTAAACCACAAGTCCCACTAAAGTAAGGGAAATTTTCTATAGAAAAATGTCACAGACTAGCTGTCTATATTCCACATGCAATCAATTTCCCACCCATCAAACATTTAACACATCTTGTGGTGTTAAAAGAACAGAGAAGGGGGAAGGATGGGACTTCATGAAGTACTGGATTCAATAATCATTTAAATACCAACATAACGTAATAGTTTAATGCTACTTCTGGAATATGTAATATAGAAGTAAAGTAAATTGTCAATGTGGTGGTAAACTAATTTTATTATAAATTCCAGTCTCACTACAATAATTCACTTTAAAGTACGAGGTATTTATGGTAAATAAATCTGTATACTATGAATGGGGGTGTGTGTCTCTGAATGGAATTGCTAGGTATTTATTTTGAAATTGTTATATGAAAAACAGACATCTTAGAATTCTGCCAGAAATTTTGTTGCAGAAAGGCAGAGATTCTGAGTGAGACATTCTTAAGTGGGAGAAGATAACTGAACGAGTGCTTATCAACATTCACATCTATCATTGAGTTAGGAAAACATGTCTAGCCAGAGTTTTAGTAATCCTTTAGAATTTTCCACCAGAGATATGGCTAATTCAGTAAGTAGACTAAGTTATAGATGATAATTAGCTCAAAACCTTTGGTCCAAGAATGAAAGTGAACAGAGTTCATCCTGGAAATAGGAATAGCATGTGTAGTGCTATCATATGCTAACCTGGAGACCAGAAGCCTGAATAAGAATCACCAATGATGCTACAAATTTCTGTCGCCACTTCTGTTGGAGATTCTGATTCAATAGACCTAGGGCAGGACTCTGGGATTTCATATTTCAACAAGCCTTCCCAAATGATTCTTTTTTTTAATTTTTTGATTAATTTTTGTTGGGGTATATAGTTGCTTTGGGAGAAGGCAATGGCACCCCACTCCAGTACTCTTGCCTGGAAAATCCCATGGGCGGAGGAGCCTGGTAGGCTGCAGTCCATGGGGTCGCTAAGAGTAGGACACGACTGAGCGACTTCACTTTCACTTTTCACTTTCATGCACTGGAGAAGGAAATGACAACCCACTCCAGTGTTCTTGCCTGGAGAATCCCAGGGACGGGGGAGCCTGGTGGGCTGCCGTCTATGGGGTCGCACAGAGTCAGACACGACTGAAGCGACTTAGCTTAGCTTAGCTATAGTTGCTTTACAATGCTGTGTTAGTTTCTACTGTACAGCAAAATGAATCAGCTCTAAAGTATACATATATCTCCTTCCTCCCATACCTCCTGCCAAGTGATTCTGATCTGCATACAGGTTTGGGAACCAATGACTAGATAGCAACAGTGCTTGAGATAAAATAAGGGTACTGTGAAAGTGGAGGCAAGACTTTGTTCAAAGGAAAGAAACCATCCTACTTTTCATTTAGAATCTGAGTTTCTGACTTTAAAAAAAAAGCCTGGTAGCTTGAAATTGGTCATGCTGGAAACATTTAAATAATAGAACTGACCAGTGCTGCAAATCAGGGCTTCCTCCCCACTAAAAAGCCAGCACACCACTGTCTAGTAGGGTTATTCTCATATTTTTAAAAGGCCTGCCATAGGAAAATCTATCGAGGTTACAGGCTACCAAAGGCACATAAGTGACTTTAAGGATTTCAAGTGAGTTACTCTAGAAGAAACTGCTGTTTTAGAACAAAGACAGAATTCCTTCACCATGGCTCAGGACACAGTGATAGATTTCTCCTGTATCTTAACAACTAGTTTGTGCCTCCATTTTGTTCTCAACCCTAAATTCAGCTGGAGAGATTCACAATGTCCCTTGTGTTTACAGACCTTAAATGCACTGTCCTTAAATAAATTTTTTTTCTAAGTTGTAGAAATAAATTCAGTTTCAATGATCCCTTCTAGTTTAAAAAAAAACAAACAACATCTCTAAAATCCTCAAAAGTGATTTCTTGGCTATGAAAATATGTAGTTGATTATTTGGGTCCCACAGGTGACTCTAGTTAATGCTAAAATAAAGAGGAAGTGAGAATAGAGATGATTTAATTTCTCACAGGAATAAATCTATTGGCTAGTAGAGTTGACTCGGGGCCCTGTTTATTCAGGTTTGGTGAATTTATGGCCAGTAACTAAAAGTTTACACACAAGGACCATAGTATTTAGCATGGTGTTTGTTAGGAGGGAAAAAAACCCTAGAACATCCATGGGACCAATAAGTCCTTGGCTTGTCTGGCAGAGAGCTAGTTACCTAACTGTGAATAGAGTCCCAAGAGCAATGTTATTACTATTTATTGAATGAACTAATGTGCCCAGGTAAATATTCTATTAAATGTACAGTAGATTCGGCAAGGAGGAATAACATCAATTCATTCCCTTTCCCAGATCACCTCATCAAAGGCAATAGAGGCAATCATTGATTAGAAAGTAGGACAAACTTTGTGTTTTGGCACTTTAAGAGGGAAAAATAAAAACAGTCACCAAAGAAATATTGAAGACATCTCTTCAAGGAAGTCTCCCCTTATGCCCTCACACCACCCTCAAACTCTCCTTAAGGCACTTCGTGTATCACTTTCATTGCACTTTCTTCATATAATAGGGGACAATAATATTACCTACATGAAAGTGCTTTTGTGAAAGATAAATGAGTTAATACCTATACAACCCTTTGAACAGTGAACAGAAAAGAGCAGGCACTCAATAAATGTCAGCCACTACTATTACACCATCACCACACCACAGTGTATTGAAATGATCTATTACAATAAATTTCTCCCCATCGAGGATATAAGATCCTTTAGGGAAGACCTCTTCATCTTTACAGATCCAGTGCTTACCACAGTGCCTACTGTAGGGGAGACACTCAATGAGTGTTTCTTTGGCTAAACTGCACTTTGATTTTTACACTTCTAATAAACTTTGGACTGCTGTTTCAGGTTTTCCAATAGTTCCAACTCCTGAAAAGACATAAGCTAGGAAATAAAGGAGAGAAGGATTTTGATACATCATTGATGGCCATCCAATAGATTATAATTGCCCAGGCCTATTTAATATTAGAGAGCAATACCGTATAGGAACCTGGAATGTTAGGTCCATGAATCAAGGCAAACTGGACGTGGTCAAACAGGAGATGGCAAGAGTGACCATCAACATTTTAGGAATCAGCAAACTAAAATGGACTGGAATGGGTAAGTTTAACTCAGATGACCATTATATCTACTACCGTGGGCAAGAATTCCTTAGAAGAAATGGAGTAGCCATCATAGTCAACAAAAGAGTCCGAAATGCAGTACTTGGATGCAATCTCAAAAAGGACAGAATGATCTCTGTTCATTTCCAAGGCAAACCTTTCAATATCATAGTAATCCAAGTCTATGCCCCAACCAGTAATGCTGAAGAAGCAGAAGTTGAATACTTTTATGAAGACCTACAAGACCTTTTAGAACTAACACCCAAAAAAGATGTCCTTTTCATAATAGGGGACTGGAATGCAAAAATAGGAAATCAAGAGATATCTGGAGTAACAGGCAAATTTGGCCTTTGAGTACAGAATGAAGCAGGGCAAAGGCTAGTAGAGTTTTGCCAAGAGAATGCATTGGTCATAGCAAACACCCTCTCCCAACAACACAAGAGAAGACTCTACATATAGACATCACCAGATGGTCAATACAGAAATCAGATTGATTACATTCTTTGCAGCCAAATATGGAGAAGCCCTGTAGAGTCAGCAAAAACATGACTGGGAGCTGACTGTGGCACAAATCATGAACTGTTTATTGCCAAATTCAGACTTAAATTGACAGAAATAGGGAAAACCACTAGACCATTCAGGTATGACCTAAATCAAACCCCTTAAGATTACACAGTGGAAGTGACAAATAGATTCAAGAGATTAGATGTGATAGAGTGCCTGAAGAACTATGGACAGAGGTTCATGACATTGTAAGGAGGCAGTGATCAAGACCATCCTCAAGAAAAAGAAATGCAAAAAGGTGAAATGGTTGTCTGAGGAGGCCTTACAAATAGCTGAGAAAAGAAGAGAAGCTAAAAGCAAAGGAGAAAAGGAAAGATATACCCATTTGAATGGAGAGTTCCAAAGAATAGCAAGGAAAGATAAGAAAGCCTTGCTCAGTGATCAGTGCAAAGAAATAAAGGAAAACAACAGAATGAGAAAGACTAGAGATCCCTTCAAGAAAATTAGAGATGCCAAGGGAACATTTTATGCAAAGATGGGCTCAATAAAGGATAGAAATGGCAAGGACCTAACAGAAACAGAAGAGATTAAGAAGAGGTGGTAAGAATTCACAGAAGAACTATACAAAAAGGTCTTAATGACCCAGATAATCATGATGGTGTGATCACTCACCTAGAGAAAGACATCCTGGAATGTGAGGTCAAGTGGGCATTAGAAAGCATCACTATGAACAAAGCTAGTGGTGGTAATGGAATTCCAGTTGAGCTATTTCAAATCCTAAAAGATGATGCTGTGAAAGTGCTGCACTCAATATGCCAGCAAATCTGGAAAACTCAGCAGTGGCCACAGGACTGGAAAAGGTCAGTTTTCATTCCAATCCCAAAGAAAGGCAATGCCAAAGAATGCTCAAATTACCACACAATTGCACTCATCTCACACACTAGCAAAGTGATGCTCAAAATTCTCCAAGCCAGACTTCAACAGTACATGAACTGTGAACTTCCAGCTGTTCAACCTGGATTTAGAAAAGGCAGAGGAACCAGAGATCAAATTGCCAAAATCCATCAGATCATCGAAAAAGCAAGAGAGTTCCAGAAAAACATCTATTTCTGCTTTATTGACTACACCAAAGCCTTTGACTGTATGGATCACAACAAACTGTGGAAAATTCTTAAAGAAATGGGAATACCAGACCACCTGACCTGCCTCTTGAGAAATCTGTATGCAGGTCAGGAAGCAGCAGTTAGAACTGGACATGGAACAACAGACTGGTTCCAAATCAGGAAAGGAGGATGTCAAGGCTGTATGTTGTCACCCTCTTATTTAACTTATATGCAGAGTACATCATGAGAAATGCTGGACTGGATGAAGCACAAGCTGGAATCAAGATTGCCAGGAAAAATATCAATAACCTCAGATATGCAGATGATACCACACTTATGGCAGAAAGTGAAGAATAAAGAGCCTCTTGATGAAGTGAGAGAGGAGAGTGGAAAGGTTGGCTTAAAACTCAACATTCAGAAAACTAAGATCATGGCATCTGGTCCCATCACTTCATGGGAAATAGATGGGGAAACAGTGGAAACTGAGAGACTTTATTTTGGGGGGGTCCAAAATCACTGCAGATGGTGGCTGCAGCCATAAAATTAAAAGATGCTTACTCCTTGCAAGAAAAGTTATGACCAACCTAGACAGCATATTAAAAAGCAGAGACATTACTTTGCCAACAAAGGTCCATCTAGAGTCAAGGCTATGGTTTTTCCAGTAGTCATGTATGGATATGAGAGTTGAACTATAAAGAAAGCTGACCACCAAAGAATTGATGCTTTTGAACTGTGGTGTTGGAGAAGACTCTCGAGAGTCCCTTGGACTGCAAGGAGATCCAACAGTCCATCCTAAAGGAAATCAGTCCTAAATATTCACTGGAAGGACTGATGCTAAAGGGAGGAGGGTTCAGGATGGGGAACACGTGTATACCTGTAGTGGATTCATGTTGATATATGGCAAAACTATGCTCGCTTCGGCAGCACATATACTAAAATTGGAACGATACAGAGAAGATTAGCATGGCCCCTGCGCAAGGATGACACGCAAATTCGTGAAGCGTTCCATATTTTTTTTTATCAATGGTGCTGTATAGAAGGAGAAGTTTTGAAACTACTGTAAAAATAAGACCAGTAACTGGAAGCAGGAGGCTTAAATCCAAACCCTGACTCCAGGGAACTCCTGACTCCAGGGAACATTAATTGACAGGAGCTCATCAAACGCCTCCACACCGATACTGAAACCAAGCACCACACAAGGACCAACAAGTTCCAGGGCAAGACATACCAAGCAAATTCTCCAGCAACAAAGGAACACAGCCCTGAGCTTCAAGATACAGGCTGCCCAAAGTCACCCCAAAACCATAGACATCTCATAACTCATTACTGGACACTTCATTGCACTCCAGAGAGAAGAAATACAGCTCCACCCACCAGAACACCAACACAAGCTTCCCTAACCAGGAAACCTTGACAAGCCACCTGTACAAACCCACACACAGCGAGGAAACGCCACAATAAAGAGAACTCCACAAACTGCCAGAATACAGAAAGGACACCCCAAAACCAGCAATTTAAACAAGATGAAGAAACAGAGGAATACCCAGCAGATAAAAGATATATGGCAAAACCAATACAATATTGTAAAGTTAAAAAATAAAATAAAATATTTTAAAAAAATAAAGCTGAAACTCCAGTACTTTGGCCACCTGATGCGAAGAATTGACTCATTTGAAAAGACCCTGATGCTGGGAAAGATTGAAGGTGGGAGGAGAAGGGGACAACAGAGGATGAGATGGTTGGATGGCATCATGGACTCAATGGACATGAGTTGGTGATGGACAGGAAGGCCTGGCGTTCTGCAGTCCATGGGGTCTCAAAGAGTCAGACACAACTGAGCAGCTGAACTGAACTGAACTGTGATCATTTCACTGCTAGAAATATAAAGTTTATTTTCTCCTTAATATACAGGTGTAGGCTCTGGCTGTAGCACTTGAAAATGAGGAACAAACATATAGAAGGAATCTTCTAGGATATGTCTTTGTAAGTGACTCTTCATATAGGTAAGGCCACTATACAATGCAATATTTCCAGTGTGTTCTATGGAACACTAGTCCTGAAAGAGACTCCATAAGAAAAGCATTCTCTGGTTAAATTTGGGAGTCATACTTCAAAACTATATAGGAGTTTTATCATGAACACTGTTATTTAAAAGCTCTGAGAAATCTTTAAGTAAAGAAACCTTTGACTAATTTATCATTTCCTGAATCTGAAGGCTATAGAAAAACTCCCGTATATCTAATTTCTATTAATATCTTATGGAGTTAGTGTTCCATGAATCAAACTTTGGAAAACACCAAATCATAGAAACACATGTATCCAGATTTCCATCCTTTTCATCAGATTTCCATCCTTTTCATCTACGTAATTCATTAAAAATCTAAGTCTATATGCATACAAAGAGAGATGCAAGCTTTGGTTAATTTGAATGCTCAGGAATCGTAGGTTATTCTGTCTGGCTAACTAAAAAAAAAAATTAACTGTAGAATAAGTGCTAAATGAATTTAACCCTTGATGAAAAGTATTCTGCCCACTCTCAAACTTTAAATATAATCACCTGAGAGTTTTGGTAAAGTGCATGTTGGCTTCAGCAGGTGTTGGGTGGGGATCAGAGGTTCATCAGTAACTGAATGATCTTAATGCAGCTGGTCTTTGGACCACACACTGAGCATCAGGTTACTTTTCTGCCTTGGAAAGCACAGTAGAATAAATACATTGTTATTTTGAATAACATTATACATGTTGATGAAGCCACACACTGAGATAGTTTAATTTTTTTTTTCAAACGTCCACTTGTTTTCTTGATATGACCTTCCTCATATAAAAGTAAAGTGGGACCCAATGGGCAGAAAAGTTGTAGCCATAACGATTCTCTATCAGCACTTAGCATGAAATATGGTGCACTGTGCTGTGTGTGCTAAGTCCCTTCAGTCG
This sequence comes from Bos javanicus, assembly GCF_032452875.1. Taxonomy (NCBI): domain Eukaryota; kingdom Metazoa; phylum Chordata; class Mammalia; order Artiodactyla; family Bovidae; genus Bos; species Bos javanicus. The sequence goes on from NC_083872.1 coordinate 60,561,472, forward strand.
TGTCTGACTTTTTGTGACCCCATGGACTGTAGCCGTCCAGGCTCCTCTGTCCATAGGATTCTCCAGACAAGAATACTGGAGTGGGTTGTGCCCTCCTTCAGGGGATCTTCCCAACTCAGGGATCAAACTTGTGTCTCTTATGTCTCCTGCATTCACAGGCAGGTTCTTTACCACTAGAGCCACTTGGGAAGCTTGTGGTGCACTGTAGGTACTTGATAAATGTTAAGTACATTAACATATTTTTCATAAGCTTAATTCTCAGCCTTGGTAAATCTAAAGGTGATATAGAGACACATCTGCTAAAGAGGGAGTTAATAATATGAAATATTACTAAATAAAAATGAAAACATTGCCAAACATGTTGCCAACCAAACAGCATGTTATGGAAAATACTTGAAAGAGAGAAAAATAGGATGTGCTAATAAGTGGTGGAGTCTACTCCTGACTCAGAAAAGGGAAAGGAAGAACTAGAGTCATAACCTGGAATAAGGTGCCAGTTAAGAAAAGCCATGCTTGGGAAGTCACACAGGCATCTGTGTCCCAAACGTGCTGGAACTGTCATAACATGAATGGAGATATGCCTTTCTCAGGCAGTCTACCCAGAATCGAAGGCATGTCTGGAGAAGAAAAAAAGGAAATATAGATCTTCCATACTAATCCATTTACCTCCTACAAATTATACTAAAAGGACTAAATTGGTACCAGTTATTTTCATAATTCCCCTATTTGTTGCACCATACTTATAAGGTGTAAATATTTTGAATTAGGAGTGGTTCGCATTATGAATTATTGGTGGTAGTTTCTAGCTTCAAGTCATTCAGGATTCCAGATGTAAGGGAATACTATGATAATTTAAGGGGTTCAGAAACTAATCCAGAAAAGTGTGTTACAATTATCTTACAATGTTTTGTTTTGTTCTAGAATGTCATTACTGTGCTGTTCATGGACTTTTCATTGAAATAGCTTTGGTACCTTTAGTACCAGTTTGACATTGCCTATAAATATCTTTTGGTAGGGTCCAGTAATATTAAATGGTACTTATTGACTGACTATCACCTGCTTGTGGGATAGTTCAACCCACAGCATCTCACTGATGGAAGTATCCAAGATGAGGGCACCTCCAGCCAACCACCCATCTTCTCTACTTCTCTCACCCTCATACTCCTCTACCATGCTCCCCCCTTTTTTTCCCTCTGTAAGGTCTGTCTTGGAGAAGGCAATGGCACCCCACTCGAGTACTTTTGCCTAGAAAATCCCATGGACGGAGGAGCCTGGTAGGCTGCAGTCCGTGGAGTCGCTAGAGTCGGACACGACTGAGCGACTTGACTTTAACTTTTCACTTTCATGCATTGGAGAAGGAAATGGCAACCCACTCCAGTGTTCTTGCCTGGAAAATCCCAGGGACGGGGAAGCCTGGTAGGCTGCAGTCTATGGGGTCGAACAGAGTTGGACACAACTGAAGCGACTTAGCAGCAGCAAGGTCTGTCTAGTCAAGGCTATGGTTTTTCCAGTGGTCATGTATGGATGTGAGAGTTGGACTATAAAGAAAACTGAGTGCTGAAGAATTGACGCTTTTGAACTGTGGGGTTGGAGAAGACTCTTGAGAGTCCCTTGGACTGCAAGGAGATCCAACCAGTCCATCCTCAAGGAGATCAGTCCTGGGTGTTCATTGGAAGGACTGATGTTGGAGCTGAAACTCCAGTGAAGAACGGACTCATTGGAAAAGACCCTGATGCTGGGAAAGATTGAGGGCAGGAGAAGATGACGACAGAGGATGAGATGGCTGGATCGCATCACTGACTCAATGGACATGGGTTTGAGTAAACTCTGGGAGTTGGTGATGGACAGGGAGGCCTGGCATGCTGCGGTTCATGGGGTCGCAAAGAGTTGGACACGACTGAGCGACTGAACTGAACTGAACTGAACTGTTCTAAAATTTTTCCAGTTCTTTGAATATGCTATAGTCTTTCTTCCTTCTGTTCCTTTTTAGCACTGGTTGTTCTCACTGCTGGGAATATCCTTTATCCATATCATGTTGATTCCTATTAAACTTCAGGTCTTAGATCTTAAGTCGAAAAATCAACTCTTGTTCATTGCCCCTCCTATGATCTCTCCTGTATACTCTAAATAGTACTGGTCATACTGGTGTGATTTAACACACACATATATATCACTAGTTGCCTATACACACACACACACACATACATATATATATTTATTCACACACATACATATATATATTTATTCACACACACATACATATATATATTTATTCACACATAAAAAGACTGTGTCTCAAAAAAAAAAAAAAAGACTGTCTCTCTTGTTCACTGTTATAATTCCCAGAAATGAGCACACTTAGTACACAGTAAAATTCAATAAGAATTTGTTGAATGAAAGGGAAAGTTTTTAAAACGTTCTAATTTTGTTTCAACTCTATTGACCTTGGAAATCAAACAGTATATTATGGAAAATATTGTCTCTATAGACATTTTCATGGACTAAAAAATAATAAAAAGTTATGTGTTTTGTAGTTTTAGCTACATTCTCACATTTTGCTGATGTTTTTATAGAACTGTAATTTGGAGACCAAAACCTATAAAGCCTTTTCGGCAAAGGTCCCCAGAAGAGCTACATTAAGTAGTGGGATAACTTTTTAAATAATCTCCTCTTTCATGATCTTTTTATAAAACTCTGAAACCATGAGCCCTCTAGTATTTAAAGAGCTAGAGCTGACACAACCTTTTTACATTTTGTAAGAATATGAGCAGTAGCTTGAACACAGAACAGTAACAAAACAAAAGGTGTTTATTTTGGCTCCAAGTCAGCCAATAAACCTTTTATATTTCTCTTTTTATTGGTAAGACTTAGACATTAAAAAAAATTATCTCTGTTTCAATCTTTTATACATTTACTCATCTTGCAGTTTTGAAAAGCTGAAGAATTTAAATGTTGACTAGTAAAGTAAAATGGAATGAAAAATATGCAGTGCTTTCAAATTAATCTGAATATTATATTAGTAAAATATATTTGAAATATATGAAACTTTCCAGATTAATCACTGCAATGGCTCCCAGCACCCTAGAAAATTAATACCAAAAAATTTTAGGCTAGCATACAAGGCCCTCTAAAATCTAGTCCTAATCAATGTTTCAAAGTTTTCTTTCTCTCTTCTTACAGATCTTCTGCTTGTTACTCTAATGAAAGTGACCAGCCATTTGCTATACCAGAACATGTGCATGCATGCTCACTCGGTTGTGTCTGATTCTTTGTGACGCCATGGACTGTAGCCCACCAGGCTTCTATGTCCACGGAATTTTCCAGGCAAGAATACTGGAGTGGGTTGCCATCCCCTACTCCAGGAGAATCTTCCCAACCCAGGAATCAAACTCGTGTCTCCTGTGTCTCTTGCATTGACAGATGGATTCTTAACCACTGCGCCACGTGGGAAGCCATATTAGAACAGTGAAAGTGAAAGTGAAGTCGCTCAGTCATGTCTGACTCTTTGTGACCCCATGGACGGTAGCCTACCAGGCTCCGTGGTCCATGGGATTTTCCAGGCAAGAATACTGGAGTGGGCTGCCATTTCCTTCTCCAGGGGATCAGAGTAGATGCTTAAATGTTAGTTAGATATCAGAAACTAGGTTTGTATTAATCAATGTAAGTAAAATTTGCAGAGTCTTAATCTAGACCAGTGTTTCTCAAACTGCTTGCATCAGAATCACCTGGCAGGCTTGTAAAATTCAGATTTCTGGGCTCCACCCCAAAATCTGGTGCAGCTGGTTTGGGTTGCAGTCTGAAAACTTGCATTTCTAACACATTCCCAGATGATGCTGATGGTCCAGGAACCAGACATTTTGAGAATCACTGGTTTGCTTGTTGACTGCAACTAAACTTGAATTGAGCTGCCTTTGTTCAACACAAGAATGAATCTTTGAAAAGTAAGTCAGATTATACCACTTTTCTGTTCAAATATCTATGCTGGTTCATCATTTCACTTCAGGTAAAATGTGCTGTGCTTTCAGTGGCTTACAGGCCCACATTATTTGCCTCATACCTCTGGTCTCATCACCTGTTCCCCCCAAATCCCATTCTGATGCAGCCACGCTGACCTCCTTGTTTTCATTTTGACACATTAAGCACCTTCATGTCTGAGGACATTCGCTCTGGGTGTTCCATCTGCTTAGATTTTCTTAAATATTTGGCCAACTTTTTTACTATCTTCGGTTCTTTGCTCAAGTCTCACCTTCTTAGTGATGAAGCCTATCCTCATTCAATACTGCATCTTGTCTATGTTCTCACTTGTATCAGTGAGAAGCTAAAAAACCAAACTTACAGGAATAGAGAACAGATTGGTGGTTTCCATAGGTGGGGAATGAGGGGTTGTTAGGGCAAAATAGGTGAAGATGGTAAAAACAACAACAACAACAACAACAACAAACTTCCAGTTATAAGATAAATAAGTTTTGGAGATATAATGTACAGCATGATAAGTACAGTTAATACCATACTGTGTATGTGAAAGTTCCTAAGAGAGTAGATTATAAAAGTTTTCATCATAAGGAAAAAACTATAATTATGTGAGGTGATAGATGTTAACTAAACTTATTGTGATCATTTCACAATTATATATACATATACCAAATGATTATGCTGTACATCTTAAACTCATATAGTGCTATATGCCAATTATTAAATAACGAAAGTGAAAAATAATACTGCATCTTGTCACTCATCTTCTCATTCCAAACCCCTGGCACCTCGGATCCTTCTTAACTTGTTTGATTTATACTTCTTTGGTGATGTTATTAATAGCACTTACCATCTTCTAACATATTTACTATATACTTCATTTATTAATTTTATTTATTGGTTTTTATTAGTTTTTATTGGAGCATAGTTGCTTTCCAATGTTATGTTAGTTTCTGCTATACAGCAAAGTGAATCAGCTATACGTATACATAGCCCCTCTTTTTTTGGATTTCCTCCCCATTTAGGTCACCACAGAGCACTGAGTAGAGTTCCCTGTGCTATAAAATGTTCTCATTATTTGTGTATTTTATATATAGTATTACTAGTGTATATATGTCTGACCCAACCTCCCAGTTCATCCCACCCTCTTCCCTGTTCGGAATCCATGCATTCGTTCAAGGCTATGGTTTTTCCTGTGGTCATGTATGGATGTTAGAGTTGGACTGTGAAGAAGGCTGAGCGCCAAAAAATTGATGCTTTTGAACTGTGTATTGGAGAAGACTCTTGAGAGTCCCTTGCACTGCGAGGAGATCCAACCAGTCCATTCTGAAGGAGATCAGCCCTGGGATTTCTTTGGAAGGAATGATGCTAAAGCTGAAACTCCAGTACTTTGGCCACCTCATACGAAGAGTTGACTCATTGGAAAAGACTCTGATGCTGGGAGGGATTGGGGGCAAGAGGAGAAGGGGACGACAGAGGATGAGAAGGCTGGATGGCATCACTGACTCGATGGACTTGAGTCTCAGTGAACTCCGGGAGTTGGTGATGGACAGGGAGGCCTGGTGTGCTGCGATTCATGGGGTCGCAAAGAGTCGGACACAACTGAGCGACTGATCTTATCTGATCTGATGTCTCTATTTCTGCTTTGCAAATAAGATCATCTATACCATTTTTCTAGATTCCACATATATGTGTTAATATACAGTATCTGCTTTTCTCTCACCGACTTACTTCACTCTATATGACACTCTCTAGGTCCATCCACATCTCTCCAAATGACCCAATTTCATTCCTTTTATGACTGAGCAACATTTCATTGTATATATGTACCACATCTCCTTTATCCATTCCTCTGTTGATAGATATTTGGGTTGTTTCCATGTCCTGGCTATTGTGAATAGTGCTGCAGTGAACTTGGGGGTGCCTGTGTCTTTTAGACTTATGGTTTTCTTTGGGTATATGACCAGGAGTAGAACTGCTGGGTCATATGGAAGTTCTATGTTTAGTTTTGTAAGGAACCTTCATAATGTTCTTCATAGTGACTGTATCAATTTACATTCCCACCAATAGTTCAAAAAGCTATACAAATGAGAAAATAAGTAAAAATGTCAGTGTTTGCAGATAACATGATACTATACATAGAAAATCCTAAAGTTACTACCAGAAAACTACTAGAGCTAATTAATGAATCTGGTAAAGCAGGATACAAAATTAATGCACAGAAATCTGTTGCATTCCTACATACTAACAGTAAAAGATCACAAAGAGAAATTAAGGAAATAATCTCATTTATCATTCCATCAAAAAGAATAAAATACCTAGGAATAAACGTACCTAAAGAAGTAAAGGACCTGTACTCAGAAAACTATAAGACACTGGTGAAAGAAACCAAAGATGACACAGAAGGTGTTTTTGGATGGGAAGAATCAATATTGTGAAAATGACTGTACTACCGAAAGCAATCTACATATTCAATACAATCCCTATAACAGTATCTTTCTGAAAATGTTGCCCATTGCCATGCAAGGTAGTAAACTAATTTCCTGTTTTATCTGCTTGTTAGTGCATATATTCTTTCTTTTAGACATTTTTACTAGTGGTCTGAAGATGTGAAATACCCCCATACACATATATATTTAAATATATCCTGTACAAAATGGTGCTGGGGCTGAATATGTTTCAGGTTGAAAAATTTCATAAGCAGACCCTTCACTGAGCACACAGAGTTAAGGAAACTACATGTTAGTCCCTAAGGTACTATGGATTTTAAAGGAGAAATTATTTTTGTTATAAGGTATTTTTAATCAATAAAGAGTAGATCTTATAGGACAACAGTTTATACTAGTTTTTCATTTCTTTAGGACTTACTATACAAGAAACCTGCTAAACACTCCACATATTTTAGGTTATATAGTTCTCATTACAACCTTGTGAGTAGAAAGACATTGGTGTCCAAAGACCTTCAACAGTTGGCATTGGGTTACACAACTGTAAGGGGCAGGGTAAGTTTCTGTTCTAGATCTGTTTGAATTCTACTAAAATGAAAGTCTGATGGTTGGGGCATGTAGAAGGGAGGCTCAAGTATATGTGTATCAGTTCAGTTCAGTCGTTCAGTCATGTCCGACTCTTTGCGACCCCATGAATCACAGCACGCCAGGCCGCTCTGTTCATCACCAACTCCCAGAGTTCACCCAAACTCATGTCCATCGAGTTGGTGATACCATCCAGCCATCTCATTCTCTGTTGTCCCCTTCTCCTCCTGCCCCAATCCCTCCCAGCATCAGGGTCTTTGCCAATGGGTCAACTCTTCGCATGAGGTGGCCAAAGTACTGGAGTTTCAGATTCAGCATCAGTCCTTCCAATGAACACCCAGGACTGATCTCCTTTAGCATGGACTTGTTGGATCTCCTTGCAGTCCAAGGGACTCTCAAGAGTCTTCTCCAACACCACAGTTCAAAAGCATCAATTCTTCGGCTCTCAGCTTTCGTCACAGTCCAACTCTCACATCCATACATGACCACTGGAAAAACCATAGCCTTGACTAGATGGACCTTTGTTGGCAAAATAATATCTCTGCTTTTCAATATAATATCTAGGTTGGTCATAAATTTCTTTCCAAGGAGTAAGTGTCTTTTAATTTCATGGCTGTAATCAACATCTGCAGTGATTTTGGAGCCCCCAAAAATAAAGTCTGACACTGTTTCCACTGTTTCCCCATCTACTTCCCATGAAGTGATGGGACCAGATGCCATGATCTTCATTTTCTGAATGTTGAGCTTTAAGCCAACTTTTTCACTCTCCACTTTCACTTTCATCAAAGGGCTTTTTAGTTCCTCTTCACTTTCTGCCATAAGTGTGGTGTCATCTGCATATCTAAGGTGATTGATCTTTCTCCCAGCAATCTTGATTACAGCTTGTACTTCTTCCAGCCCAGCATTTCTCATGATGTGCTCTGCATATAAGTTAAATAAGCAGGGTGACAATATACAGCCTTGACGAACTCCTTTTCTTATTTGGAACCAGTCTGTTGTTCCATGTCCAGTTCTAACTGTTGCTTCCTGACCTGCATATAGGTTTCTCAAGAGGCAGGTCAGGTGGTCTGGTATTCCCATCTCTTTCAGAATTTCTCACAGTTTCTTGTGATCCACACAGTCAAAGGCTTTGGCATAGTCAATAAAGCAGAAATAGATGTTTTGCTGGAACTCTGTTGCTTTTTCCATGATCCAGCGAATGTTGGCAATTTGATCTATGGTTCTTCTGCCTTTTCTAAAACCAGCTTGAATATCTGGAATTTCACGGTTCACGTATTGCTGAAGCCTGGCTTGGAGAATTTTGAGCATTACTTTACTAGCGTGTGAGATGAGTACAATTGTGTGGTAGTTTGAGCATTGTTTGGCTTTGCCTTTCTTTGGGATTGGAATGAAAACTGACCTTTTCCAGTCCTGTGGCCATTCTGAGTTTTCCAAATTTGCTGACATCTTGAGTGCAGCACTTTCACAGCATCATCTTTCAGGATTTGAAAGAGCTCAACTGGAATTCCATCACCTCCACTAGCTTTGTTTGTAGAGATACTTTCTAAGGCCCACTTGACTTCACATTCCAGGATGTCTGGCTCTAGGTCAGTGATCACACCATAGTGATTATCTTGGTTGTAAAGATCTTTTTTGTACAGTTCTTCTGGGTATTCTTGCCACCTCTTCTTAATATCTTCTGCTTCTGTTAGGTCCATACCATTTCTGTCCTTTATCAAGCCCATCTTTGCATGAAATGTTCCCTTGGTATCTCTAATTTTCTTGAAGAGATCTCTAGTCTTTCCCATTCTGTTGTTTTCCTCTATTTCTTTGCATTGATCGCTGAGCAAGGCTTTCTTATCTCTCCTTGTTATTCTTTGGAACTCTGCATTCAGATACTTATATCTTTCCTTTTCTCCTCTGCTTTTCACTTCTCTTCTTTTCACAGCTATTTTTAAGGCCTCCTCAGGCAGCCATTTTGCTTTTTTGCATTTCTTTTCCATGGGGATGGTCTTGATCCCTGTCTCCTGTACAGCATTTCTTTTCCATGGGGATGGTCTGGATCCCTGTCTCCTATCAGACACTCTGTCCATCAGATCTAGTCCCTTAAATCTATTTCTCACTTCCACTGTATAATCATAAGGGATTTGATTTAGGTCATACCTGAATGGTCTAGTGGTTTTCCCCACTTTCTTCAATTTAAGTCTGAATTTGCTAATTCACTATGTTACAGCAGAAACAAACACAATGTTGTACAGCAATTATCCTCCAAATAAAATTAAAAAATTAAAGTCTGAATACAGAAATAGCATTTAGAATCAAATCGCATACTGGCCAGAGAAGCTCAGAGGGCTCAAACATACCTTGTACACACCAGGACTGGAGACCCCACAGAGACTGAGACAGAACTGTGTTTGGGTGTCTCCAGAGGAGGTACAGGTCAGAAATGGATTGCTTCAGGGGCAGGGGCTCTGGGTGCACTAGACCTGGGTATGGCATAAGCCCTTTGGGAGGAGGCTGCCATTAACCCACCATAGAGTCGCTAGATCTTACACACGACTGGGGAAACAGACACTCAAAGGGCACAAACAGAATCTTGTATGTACCAGGACCCAGGAGAAAGGAGCAGTGACCCCACAAGAGACTAACCCAGACTTGCCCATAAGTGTCCAGGAGTCTCTGGTGGAGGCGTGGGTCGGCGGTGGCCTGCTGCAGGATTGGGGACACTGAGTATAGCAGTGCGTGCATGGGACCTTTTCATTACCTCCACCATAGTTTGGCCTCAGGTCAAATAATACCAACAAAGGTCCGTCTAGTCAAGGCTATGGTTTTTCCAGTTGTCATGTGTGGATGTGAGAGTTGGACTGTAAAGAAAGCTGAGCACTGATGTTTTTGAACTGTGGTGTTGGAAAAGACTCTTGAGAGTCCCTTGGACTGCAAGGAGATCCAACCAGTCCATCCTAAAGCAAATCAGTCCTGAATATTCACTGGAAGGACTGATGCTAAAGCTGAAACTCCAATACTTTGACCACCTGATGTGAAGAACTGACTCATTTGAAAAGACCCTGATGCTGGGAAAGATTGAAGGCGGGACGAGAAAGTGACAACAGAGGATGAGATGGTTGGATGGCATCACCGACTCAAGGAACATGAATTTCAGTAAATTCCAGGAGTTTGTGAGGGACAGGGAAGCCTGGCATGCTGCAGTCCATGGGGTCTCAAAGAGTCGGACATGACTGAGTGACTGAACTGAACTGAACTGAGTACAGAAAAAAAACAGGAGTAAAACAATTCTTGGAGAAATATTGTGACGTAAATCAAAGTTTGGGGCTTAGTGTTGAAAGTGAGCTGTTCCACATTCTATCTTCAACAATATAAGAGAAAAAAGCCTGTTAACAAGCCCACTCATATTTCATGTAAATACCTCTTGCCTTATGTCAAAACTGTTTTTTCAAGAGCAACAGAATTTTTCCTTTAAATTAAAAACAAACTCAAGATTTTAAATGATTGTTTCCCATTGTATTGTTCCTTTCCTGTCTCTGTTTTTTGACCTAGCGTAGAGTCCTTAGTGGGAAAAGGAAGGGCATGATCATTCATCTCCATTAACAGTCTTGAGTGGTTTCTGTGATCTAATCATCTGAGTCAAGAGACATGTAAATGCTCATGTAGTTAGAGGAACTATTCATCCACACTGGACTTTTACTTAAGCTCTGTCTACATCCTTCATAGTCATGTTTCAGAGAATGTCTCATTAACTGGGCAGATCTTTGAGAATTATACTCTTTCTTTGGAAAAAAACCTCTTATTGGATTTATGCCAACAAAAAGCAGAACCCATTCTTTAATAGTTTAGTATTTGGAGGGAATGTAAGGAATTACTGTTATGTTCTAAATTCATTTATGATACCATGGTACCTTACAGCAGAGTCAACCAGATTGCATTCACAGTGGAACCAAAATCTGTCATTTTTCAGATGTTCAAGTTCACTGCAGACATGAAAACAAGAATGACCCAAGTGCAGATAACCACTCTTTATTTCATCAGTTTGAGTCCATTATTGTCTGTGTCCTACTCATATATTTGGTCTTAAGAAAATTTGAGCACTGCAGAATTAATGCTTTTGAACTGTAGTGGTGGAGAAGCCTCTTGAGAGTCCCTTGGACTGCAAGGAGATCTAACTAGTCAATTCTAAAGACAATCAACCCTGAATATTCATTGGAAGGACTGATGCTGAAGCTGAAACTCCAATACTTTGGCCACCTAGTGAGAAGAGCTGACTCATTGGAAAAGACCCTGATGCTGGGAAAGATTGAAGGCAGGAGAAGGGGATGACAGAGGATGAGATAGTTGGATGGCATCACCAACTTGATGGACAGAAGTTTGAGCAAGCTCTGGGAGTTGGTGATGGACAGGGAAACCTGGCGTGCTGCAGTTCATGGGGTTGCAAAGAGTTGGACATGACTGACCGACTGAACTGAGCTGAAGATAATCTTAAATATATCTTCCTTTTGATCATTCTTTTTTCCCTGTTATTAGTCATCTTGTTTTCCAAAATATGGTGCTATAGGAGACAATTTTATTTCATGGAGAGTGAGTAAGGAGATTGTTTTTATGACTATCGTACTGTGCCCACCTGACAATTTTTACCCCTTATCAATGAAGTTAACTGAAGTGTATGAGTGGATTGTCTGAGAATTTCATGACCTCTCTCCCTTGGGTGAGCAAATGAAGGATGCAGTGTCATCTCTTTTGTAAGAATCAAACTTTTCCCCCCATAACCATGAGTTCACTTACATTTGCAAGCATCTGGGGCAGAGAAAGGTCTTCGGAGGTCCCAGTAGAAGCCTGGCTTACATCGCTGGCAGTGTTGACCTTCTGTGTTGTGCTGACAGTCATTGCAGACGCCGCCACTACGATTCCCTGATGCCTCCCACACATTAATGTCAAAGTGACAGGCGTCAGCATGTCCATTGCACTTGCAGGCTGGGGGAAAGAAGAATCAGAGGAAAACAAAGAATTAAAAATAAAATGACAGTTTCTCTAGTATTCAGTTACAAGTAGGGCAAATTGACTGCTAAATTTTTTTAAAAATTAGTTTTTTCAGATTCATAAGTAGAAAACAGACTTGTGGTTGCCAAGAGGGTGCGAGGATGGGGAAAGAATAGAGTAGGAGTTTGGGGTTAGCAGATGCAAACTATTACATATAGAATGGATAAACAATGAGGTTCTACTGTAATAGCACAGGGAACTACATTCAATAAACTGTGATAAACCATAATAGAAAAGAATATGGAAAAAAGAATACATGTGTGGTGTGTGTGTGTGTGTGTGTGTGTGTGTGTGTGTGTGTGTCAAGTTGCTTCAGTCGTGTCCGACTCTTTCGTCCCTTAAAGACTGTAGCCCGCCAGGTTCCTCTGCCCATGGGATTCCCCAAGTAAGAATACCAGGATCGGTTGCCATTCCCTCCTCCAGGGATCAAACCTGTGTCTCTTATGCACTGGCAGGCGAGTTCTTTACCACTAATGCCACCTGGGAAGCCTTATGTATGTAAAATTGAATCACTCTGCAGAAATTAACACAACATTGTAAATCAATTGTACTTCATTTTTTTTTAATTTAGTTTTTTGAATAGTATACATTTTCACAATACAGGAGTCAAAACAGTGTAAGCAGGTTTATATATTAAGAACTCTAGTCTCCCCATCCCTATTCACCCTGTTTCCTCTGGCCCTCAGTAGTTTCTTTCCTTTCTTCCTTCCTTCTCTTTCATCCTTCTCTCCCTCCCACCTTCCTTCAAACCTAGAAGGAAACCTCTGGTGCACAGGGGTTAGTAACTTGGCAGATAGATTGATTTGCCTTTCATGAAGTACTGTTCTTCAGTTATTGTACTGGTGAGTATGAGGTGGTCTCCTAAAGAGGCCTTAATTTTCTTATGGGAGAGGCTTGCAAGTTTCTTATGTAACAGATTCTCAAAGTCATTTCTAAGATTATAGTAAGTAGCACCAAGTGACAAGTCTCTGTGTTCTATATGTATTTAGACACGCAGCTGGTTTCTGTGGAAAGGGTCATAATGGCACTCTAGGAATTCGGAAGAAATTCTTTAGATTCTCTTGATTGATTTAGAATAAGGATCTGAACTTTTTCCTGGAGGTCAGCTGTATTTGAAAATGTTTTTGCTATTGTTTTTCATTGTTTCCTTGATGTGTTATGATATTTTGACCAGATTCATAGTCTTTAAAAAGCATACTATAAGATAATTTAAGATTTATGCTTAGAGGAAATCCTGTACATTTCCGTGAAACTAAAATAAATCAGTTATGATTCCAAATTACCTATGGGAAGAGACTTCCCACAATTTTACCCACTGTATTTGCCTTTAAATCCTAGTAAAGTTGAAGTTTGTTAGTGTAAACATTGTTATGGGCACGTGCATTTCTCGGTGCCTGTATATTCATGTGTGCTTCATTTTTAATTGCAAAGAAAAAAATGGTTCACATTCCCATATTTTTTACTCTTCTATCTAATCTCAAACCTCAAACCCAAAGTCAGCCATGACAGTGTTAGTCTCATTCTTGATGAACTGGCATAGTTTCAAATCTAATTTGTTTTTAAAAGTATAAGTGAAGAGACAGGCATTATGGTATTCTAGAAAAAAGTATTTAATTTGGAGTCTGAAAACTAGGGATCAAGTCCTGACTCTATCATTTACTAACTTTGGCAAGATACTTAAAATTTTATTGGACCTCAGTTTACTGATCTCTAATATGGGATTAGGAGAAGGTGATGGCACCCCACTCCAGTACTCTTGCCTGGAAAATCCCATGGATGGAGGAGCCCTGTAGGCTGCAGTCCATGGGGTCGCTCAGAGTCGGACATGATTGAGTGACTTCACTTTCACTTTTCACCTTCATGCATTGGAGAAAGAAATGGCAACCCACTCCAGTATTCTTGCCTGGAGAATCCCAGGGACAGGGGAGCCTGGTGGGCTGCTGTCTATGGGGTCGCACAGAGTCAGACACGACTGAAGCGACTTAGCAGCAGCAGCAGCAATATGGGATTAACACCACCTACTTTATAGGATTGTTTTGAGAACTGAATTCAAGATACCTATTTTCATTATTATAATTCAGTATCTGTGAACTCTAAACCTCAGTTGCTCTGTGTCTGGCCATGTTTTTATTATGTCAAACTCTCAAGAAGGGTGCTCAGGTTCAACATAGAGTCCCAGCAAATAAGCAACACATTTTTGGCAAAACAGTCATACCAGCGACTTTGCAAGCAGTAATTGTTTCCTGAGCACTGAAGAATTGATGCTTTTGAACTGTGGTGTTGGAGAAGACTCTTGAGAGTCCCTTGGACTGCAAGGAGATCCAACCAGTCCATTCTGAAGGAGATCAGCCCTGGGATTTCTTTGGAAGGAATGATGCTGAAGCTGAAACTCCAGTACTTTGGCCACCTCATGCGAAGAGTTGACTCATTGGAAAAGACTCTGATGCTGGGAGGGATTGGGGGCAGGAGGAGAAGGGGACGACAGAGGATGAGATGGCTGGATGGTATCACTGACTCGATGGACATGAGTCTGAGTGAATTCTGGGAGTTGGTGATGGACAGGGAGGCCTGGCCTGCTGCGATTCATGGGGTCGCAAAGAGTCAGACACGACTGAGTGACTGAACTGAACTGAACTGAACTGAATTGTTTCCAATGGCTGAAGTCACAGTGGGCAGTGATATGGGCTATGTTTGTGTAGGTTAGCATCTGTAACCTACCACTTAATATTGTGTTTCTCAAGACAACAAACGAGAAGTCTACAGATGTTTACTTAACAAAGAAGACTTCTGAGTCTGTGGACTTGGTACTTACTTCTGCACTCATTTGGAGACCCTGTTTTTCCATCAGCTGCCTCCCAGGGGCGGTCGTTATATAAAGGTGCACAGTGTTGGCAGTGGGTGCCCGCTGTGTTGTGCTTACATATACACTTTCCATGGACCTGCAAAGAAAAGTAAGAGCTAAGAGCACAAACAACGCTAGGAAAGAACATTCTTCCCACAAGCTCATCTCGTTCATTGGCTTTAGCCATATGCCATTCATTCACTTGAAGATATTAATCATCAAGATGAGAGATCCTTTCTTTGGTTTGTCTTTGCTGTTAATTCAAAAAACTACAAAATATATATTTTCTTGACAGCAGGATACATGACCCAAATAAGCAATTCTGAGATAATTGCTAGGCATTTACTTAAATTTTTAATACTTCAAATTTTTTTTTATTCTTTACACAAAAGTGATACATCTTCAATACAGAAAATGTAGACCTTTCCATGTCATTAAATGTTTTTGTACAACACCCATTTAATGATTTCCTTGTACAATATACAGTTTATTTGACCAATCACCTATTTTTGGTTATTTAGGTTTTCATATATTTTTATACAGTATATTTTAATTCTATAATTAATATCCTTGTAGCTATTGTGTACATCTTCATTTATTTGGAATGTGTTTTCTAGAAGTAAAGTCAAACAGTCATCATCTGTATATTTTTAAGGCTTTGAAGACATTTTGTCATAATACTGGGCATTTTCTTTTAATCCCATAATTCAGAGTAGCTGAGGGTTTTAAAAATAGTATTTCTCACAAGGAAAAATATTTTAGTGGAATTGTTGCAGGAAGGGGGACCCCTTCCAGGGCCCGAAACTGGGCTCTTGTCTAACACTCGGAAAAGAATTGTCCAAGGAGACACATGTGCTGACAAAACAAGAGATTTTATTGAGAAAGGGCACTCGGGTGGAGAGCAGTAGGGTAAGGGAACCCAGGAGAACAGCTCTGCCACATGGCTTTTATGGTGATAGTTTATGGGGTTTTATGGGTTTTATGGGTTTTTATATGGTTTTATTGGGTTTTATGGTGATGGGATTAGTTTCCAGATTGTCTTTAGCCAATCATTCTGACTCAAGAGTCCTTCTTGGTGGTGCACGCCTTGTTCAGCCAAAATGGATGCCAGAGAGAAGGATTCTGGGAGGTGGTCGGACCTGTGGTGTCTCCTTTTGACCTTTCCCGAACTCTTCTGGTTGGTGGAGGCTTATTAGTTCTCTGTTCTTTACCAGGACCTCCTGTCGTAAAACAACTTATGCAAATGGTTACTATGGTGCCTGGCCAGGGTGGAAGGTTTCAATCAGTGTGCTGCCCCTAACAGAATTATTTGGGATCTGAGCATTTTATGAGAATTTTAATATTTTGTATTATCTCATCAATAACTTCTAAAAATTAGTATTTGGGATCATCTGGAATACTTCCTAATAACTAAGTTTGCCATGAATTCCAGTACCACAATGAATTTATTGACACATGATATCATGACTGTACAAACGAACGTTTTTTGAAGTAGCTCAGAGACAGAGTCCCAAACTTGGATCTATGAAGTATTGTTTGTTTTTTCTTGAGAAACAGTATAAAAAATAAATCAATGCAGAGGTAATAAGTTATATCAACCATTTATAATTATTTAATGAATACCTACTAGAGAAAGTTGCTATATTAGGCAATGTTTGATACACAAAGCGTTACAAAACATGATTTCTGTCTTTAAGCAAAGTACAATGTAGCTGGATAAAAAAGATTTACATAAAAAAATTATGCATAAACAAGACAATAAATAAATACCTAAGAAAGAAAATTATGTTGGAGTTCAAAAGATGCAGAAATCACAGTAGATTAACAGTGACTAAGGACTTTATGAGACAGACGGGCGTTGAAGTTGGGCAGTATTTCTGACAGGCAGAAGGGAAGAGACTTTCCAGGAAGAGGAAACAAAATTAACGAAGCTGTGGTTCTGGGAGGTTACAGAAAATCTATGAACAAAGTTTATTTCAATATATCTGAAATATTCTGACTGCGATGATAAAGGAACTACTAAAAATGAGACGTACTTAGACTGGCCAGAAATAAAATTAATCTTAGGGTTCAACAAATGTGGAAATAGCTACAACCAATACATTGAGGTATTACTGCTTGACCTAACTTAACACTTGAGAAAGTTGCGTTGTCTACCCAAAGTCTCCTTTCTCTTTTCATTCTCTTGGAATATATTTCTTTGGTTCCACTGGTAGAGGCGCTCTGGGAATAGCATATGCATTATCCAAGTGTGTTATGTGACTACTGTGGACCTTTATGTACACATAAAATTCAAGTGCAGGAATTATTCAGGGCTTGGAAGTCCACAGGCTACTTGTGAATGAATCACATGATACCTAAGAGCCATCTTGCTAAATTTAGTTTCTATGTATTATAAACAAAGGTTTTTGTGCTTAATGAAAATGAACTATAGCTGTCCTTTTAGTTCTTAGGGATTAGCTAGGATATAGATTTTTTAAATGGTAGAATTGACTCAGAGTGCAATATGTTACAAAAATTTTTGTTGATTTTCTTTATAGAAACTCAGCTAATATTATAGATTCAATGTATTGGTTTTGTTCTTGGAATGCCCAAGCATGAGATGAATTATAGTTACCTTTTTTCTTGGGCTTTTCTTTGTGAAAAGACTTGTTTATACAACAAAGCTAGGACTTGTTTATACATAAAGTCCCATGGAGTTGTTAGGAGTTTACTATACATAACTATTCACACATCCAGCTAAGAGCTAAAGACAACTTTGCACTTAAATTTGGAGAGCTGCAGGAATTCAATGTTCACTACTCTATAAGAATGAGGTGTTTTCATCCTAGCTCCTGAATATCTAATTTTTCATATATTCTGGTAGAAATGTTCTAGTCCAACTGCTTTTTATTAAATCTTTTAAATTCAACATTCTTATCATCATGAAAAAAAAAATTCTATCAAATAACTCCTACAAGGTAAGATTCTTTTTCTTAATTGAAATATAGTTGATTTACAATGTTGTATTACTTTCTGCTATACAGCAAAGTAGTTCAGTTATGCATATTCATATTCTTTTCCATTATGATTTATCACAGGACCATGAATATAGTGCCCAGTGCTATAAAGTAGCTTGCTGTTTATCCACCCTGTATATAATAGCTCGTATCTGCTAGCCCCAAACTCTCACTCCTTCCCTCCCCCACACCCCCATGGCATCCCAAGTGTGTTCTCTCTATGAGTCTGTTTCTGTTTCATACATAAGTTCATTTACGTCATATTTTTTTAACTAAAAATTTTTTACTGGAGTATAGTTGATTTACAACATTGTGTTCCAGGTATACAGCAAAATGAATCAGTTATATATAGGTGTGTGTATATATATATATCCAGCATATATATATATATATATACCTCCAGCACTGCAAGCGGATTCTGCTGCAAATTATTGCTATTTTTCTTTAGAGAAACTAAACTATCATTATAAGTCAGTTTATCAGGTTTGGTCTTGGAATGCCCCAGGGCTGTATGTAATTTCACCCAACTCTGGTTAGTCCTGGTCCACAAATTCCAGAACTCAGGAGACCAAAGACACTTAGGGAACCTCATCAAACATTCACGTGCATCACAAGATGATGTGGACCGGTCAGTTCCCTCTGGAGTAAGGATCTCAGAGCACTTCCTTGCACCCACATGCAAGGATTGGGATGAACCTCCCGGGGTCTGAAAGATGCCAGCCCAGCAAATATTTCTGCACACAGAAAAAGTCAAGGAACTGTCATTTTGAGAATTACTAAAAATAGTTGTAAATCATTACCTAGACCATTTGAAACAAGAAATCCTTTCTCAGCGATACAACTGTTACTGTTCAAGCTTGAAAGATCACCCACTATTTGATGCTTGTGAAAAATGTGCAAGTGAAACTAGGTCTTCACTGGGGAAAAAAAAAACAGAAAAAGGAAACTTTAGTAACAAGTTAAACAAAGCTCTTGTTTGGTACACAAACATAAACTAGATAAAGAGCAGGAAAATGGGATTATGTATTTAAGGCTTAGTTGAAAAAGAGAGGTGTCTGGCTGTGTAACTGGGAAATGAGAATTCATCTTTAACAACAAATCTACAACCCTAATTATACAAGAGTTATACCTTGGCATTTTTGATAGTCTATGAATTTCATAAACCCCTCCATTATACTGAGAGTACATTTCTCCATTGATGTCAAAAGTTTCTTACTATATCCCATACAGGGAGGGAATCATACAAACTTTGAATAAGAAATTTAAGGGATTACTAGAACAGCTTGCTCATGAATACCTGTCTACTTTGGTGACAAATATGATATATTAGAGGTAAATAGACACAGAAGAGAAAATACTGCTCCTTCATATGTAAGGCTCTAAGAATCTATGTGGGAACAAAATGAGGAAATTATTATCTTTCAAATTTGTCATTGTAAGATAACCCATCTTGCTTAGAAAAGCTCATTTTTAATTGTTCTTTGGGGGCAGAAGGCCCTCTAGTAGTCAGCAAACATAGACTTGAAGAAATTGTCCATGGCAGGAGGTTGTGAGAATCTGGCCATTGGCAATGTTAAGCATAAGGGTTGGACAATCGCTTATCAAGATAGTGTAGAATATTTAAACATTAAATGGAAGATTGGCTTTGACAACTTTTAAGGTCCTTTTAGTCTTAAGGTGATCAGTCCTGGGTGTTCTTTGGAAGGAATGATTCTAAAGCTGAAACTCCAGTACTTTGGCCACCGCATGCGAAGAGTTGACTCATTGGAAAAGACTCTGATGCTGGGAGGGGTTGGGGACAGGAGGAAAAGGGGATGACAGAGGATGAGATGGCTGGATGGCATCACCGACTCAATGGATGTAAGTTTGAGTGAACTCCGGGAGTTGGTGATGGACAGGGAGGCCTGGCATGCTGCAATTCATGGGGTCGCAAAGAGTCGGACACGACTGAGTGACTGAACTGAACTGAACTGAGTCTTGCTGCTGCTGCTGCTAAGTCGCTTCAGTCATTTCTGACTCTGTGTGACCCCATAGACAGCAGCCCATCAGGCTCTGCCGTCCCTGGGATTCTCCAGGCAAGAACACTGGAGTGGGTTGCCATTTCCTTCTCCAATGCATGAAAGTGAAAAGTCAAAGTGAAGTTGCTCATTCATGTCCAACTCTTAGCGACCCCATGGACTGCAGCCTACCAGGCTCCTCCATCCATGGGATTTTCTAGGCAAGAGTACTGGAGTGGCTTGAGGTTCTATGATTCTAAGGCCTGCCTCTGTGTATTGTGAATACTGCCTGGTTGAAGGCAACTACCCATAATCCTTTCTAAGCTACCAAATAAGCCTTAAATGTCATATGGCAGGTCCTATTACCATTTCACCAAGAGTGTTTCCAAATAATGTGAAAGTCAAATAAGGGAGAGTTAGGAGAATATCTCTCCTTTTTAGCAGGCACTACCTGATGTGGCAGAAATGAAAAAGTAAATGTTAATAGTCTCTGAAGATGGATTTGCATATGTCGATAATGAGTATACCAAAACTAAAATAAGTTTCATTCTTTCTGATTTTTCTCTTACTGTTTTCCTCCTTCTGTACTGCATTTTCCCCATTGCTTATGAGAAAAGTAATCAGACTGTCATTCTAGCACCTGCCTTCCAAATAAAGGTATATTTTATCATCAACAGACATTCATTATAATGGAAATACCAAAGCAAATAATAAATATGGTTAAAGCTTTGGAAGACTCAAATTAACTGAATTCTTTTATCAATGTCTGATAAAATTTGCTTCCCAGCTGCTCTCCAAGAAAGAAAGAACCAACTATTGTTCAAGTCCTACTACAATTTATAATGAAAGTTAGTGGGAAAAAAAAGATTTTACAGCCAAGTATTCAGAAATTCTTCAATTTCATCAATTGGGTACTTTCCTTGGGCTCCTGTGCCATTATTGTTTTTATATACATGATTTTATTTTCTTTCTTTACCATTCAACTTTGAATTTCAATGGAAAATGAATATCCTTTCATACCATCATTGGAACTTTAAAAAATGTTTGTGAAAAGAGAACACAAACAGTGCCCATTCTATGATCCTAAGAAAATTGCCCTCTTAAAGGCAGCTATGGCAATTCACAGACCTTCATTTAGCGCTGATAAATGATTTACAAAAGTGGAACAGTGCTTTGCAGCAACTTTAGAAAAGATGTAAAGGCAAAAAAACTGATTTAATTTCTAAAGAGATAGTATGTCCCTTTTAGAGAAAAGGATTAGCTTCCAAATGAATGAACTTCTTATGTATGAAAAGAGATAAATTCTAACAATGGGCTAGCCTGTTAGAACCTGCTCCTCTTAAGCAGGACAAAAACAGTCACCACAATGCTACAGCACAAACCCTTGACTAGAAAGCACTGTGAGGAAAACATTCTTTTCATTAACAAATAAAATCTTTCTCTACCTCTATTAAAGGTATGCATATTTCAATTTAACAGAAGTGGGAGTTCTATGGTGAACATGTAGCACAATAATTGAGTTTGGTAAAAGGAGGCTTGAAACATAGTGTTAGAATGGAGTAAAATGAAGACTGAATATTTCAAACCCTTGCCCAATAATATATATATCGCAGGATTGTAAGCAGTGGAAAAGCTCTACAATCTATTCTTTGGTCTATACTTGAACACTAGAGAAAACAGGTCTTGTAAGAAAGCATGAGCAATAAAATAGGTATAGAGCAGAAACAATTATGATTAAAGAATGAAAATCAGCCACAGGAGACTTCTCTCTTCCCAGTCAGCCTGTTGCCTGAAATTCTTCCTATCAGAACTCATTCCTTTAGGCCCTGAATATCGTTTTAGGTTCAAGAGCTCCCTACAAAAAGGGACTTAAGCTCAGAAACCGAAAATCCTTAAATTATTAGCAGCAAACATATCAGCAGGGATTATAACCATCTGTTCTCAATTTTAGAACTGTACTCAGAGTTGCCTAAAGAAGGAAGTAGCTTTCTGGTGGAGGGAAAGGGAATGTCTAAAGAGAGGGAAGGAGCCAAAGATAAACTGTCCCTACTGCACTAAGGTGCCAAGTAACTGGCTGACAAACCTGGAAAAAATGCATGGGGCCAATGCAAATTTCATAACAAAACTGCATTTAAGTACACTGTATGGTAATCATGTGTTTATATACATCTCTCTGATAGATTGTAAGCTCTTGCAGGGAAGAAACTATGGCTTAAATTTCTTTGAATCCTTATTAACTGGCATATAATAGGTTTTCAATTGATATGTGTTAATTTTTTTCATTCAGCCAATATATATTCAATGGAACATGGAGAACCTTAGTTATTGAGTTTAAGTCCATTTTCAAAACTTCCCAAGAAGAAAGGGTGCTAATTATTCATTTGAAGTGGGAATGGGGTACTTTTGTTTGTCACCAAGCAGGATTTGGGACAGAACAGGGTTGAAAGATATTTAGCTTTGTCCAGAGCACTTTTGGACAAGTCACACTGGTAAATATGATGCTATGTAGAGAGTTACTGTAAGCCTAAGGCATAAGGTTAATCAGGGAGGGAAATGAGAATAAAGATGAAGATGATGATGATAAATAATCAAAATAATAGTAGTAGTTAATATTGATTAGCACTTACTATGTACCAGGTGCTGTTCTAGGCACTGTATAAATATTAATTCATTGGATTTACACAAGAACCCATAGTATTTTAGTTGCTAAATCGTGTCCAACTCTTGCAAGCCCATGGACTATAGCCCTCCAGGATCCTCTGTCTGTGGGATTTCCCAGGCAAGAATACTGGAGTGGGTTGCCATTTCCTTCTCCAGGGGATCTTCCCAACCCAGAGACTGAACCCAGGTCTCCTATATTACAGGCAGCCTCCTGCATTGCATGTGGATTCTTTACCAACTGTGCCACCAGGGAAGCCCCATAAGAACCCTATAAGGTAGGTATAACTATTGCTGTCATTTTACAAATTAGAAAACTGAAGCTTAAGTAATTTACCCAAGAATTCTATAGCAGTCTGACTCCAGAGTCACCATCCTAACCCTTAAATGACCCTGGGGAGTAGGATTTTTGAGAGATCTACTTTGGCCAAATATCTTCAGTGTGTTAAATAATATTGATGTTTCAAACCAATTTGTCTGTCCTTGAAGAGTTCCTCAGGATGAAGGTTGGTATGGACTCAAAGTGAGTCATTTCAAGGGTATTCTGTTCTTGAATGGATTATTTGTCCTCTTCCTCTGAGAAGCCTAGCAGTTTTGGCAATGGGTGAATATAGGAAGATTGGCCCCATTTCCCACGCCTGGCATCAATAAGTTCAGGGCATGTAGGAGTAGAGAATATTTTTAGATTCTTATTGGTGCAATGTAAAATCTATCTGTACCTTGGAAATTCTGATGCCTCCTAGGGGCATTTGTGGGCCACTGCAGGTGTTAACAAGTCTTAGAAGTAAAAGTCAATCAGTCCTGTCCAACTCTTTGTGACTCCATGGGCTATAGTCCATGGAATTCTCCAGGCCAGAATTCTGGAGTGGGTAGCCTTTCCCTTCTCCAGGAGATCTTCCCAACCCAGAGATTGAACCCAGGTCTCCCACATTGCAGGCGGATTCTTTACTAGCTGAGCTACAAGGGAAGCCCAAGAATACAGGAGTGGGTAGCCTATCCCTTCTCCAGGGGATATTCCCGACCCAGGAATCGAACCTAGGGTCTCCTGCATTACAGGCAGATTCTTTACTGCCTTAACTTAGAAACTCCCCTGAATAAATTTGCAAATGGAGATAACAGGAAAGTATGTAAATACATTCTAATTAAAGATTTGCTCTTTGTGAATAGCCTCCCTTTTGTTATCTGTTCTCCCTAATTGATATGATCTGGTAAGGATAGATAGTAATACTGTGTAATGTGATGGCTTTTACAGTTAGTTTTAATTTATAAGAATGGTAAGTCAAACATTGTACATAACCTAATGATTCAAGTCAAAGTTAAGATTCAGGCTGTTGGCTTATTTCCATTTTTTTAATGTACAAAACTTTGTATGCCCCAAAGCTTTGATTTGTATATCTAAATGGCAGTTTTTCTGTGCCATTGTGCATGCTATTTATCAGAAGAAATCAGTAGCTGAGGTACTATTCGGAAGCATGAATTCACATACACAGAATTTCCAAATGCTACTAGATCTATGTATTCCCAACTGTGGACATTAATTTTAAGATTTCTTAAAGATGTATTTCAGTAGACCTTTGTTTTGTAGTATGACAGCTAGAACTGAGAACTAACTAAAATCAAGTTCTGTGGTTTATCTTTCAACATACCACATGGCCCTTGCTGAGAAATTAGATGATTGGTCAAAACAAAGCAAAACATACAAAATCAAACCTTCCAAACCCAGTATCTGCAGAAAAAAAGGCAGAAACTTCTCCAGGACAGAGAAAAGCTTTTTGGACCTTCCAAATCAAGTTCAAAATACTTTTGAGTTAAAAAATGTTAATAAAGTAACCTATTTTAAAAGCCAAGTGAAATATTTTAAAATATTCCCATTGTTTTAAAATGTACTATTAGCTCAACTGTGTTTTGTTAAGTGAGCACTTTAGTTTAAATTTTGGGTTCTTCAGTAAATTTTAGGTACAATTTCCTCTTAGCTTTCAGAGTGATGATTTCCTAGAATAAAGAAAATCTCTCTTTGTGAGTCCAGGGATAAGGACTACTTTTATTTATAACCATGGGCAGGATCAATGCAGGATCTTTTGGAAAACCACGTTATCAGAATACTTTTCTTTGCATTTTTCTCTAATTAACAAATAATATTCTTTCTATTGGATAAAATTGTGATAAACTTTGAAATGCACCCACCCCCCATAAAGAGAGACTAAGTGTTCTGGCTAACATACTTTTCTAGATTATATCTGCTTTTTTTTCTTTTTAATTGAAGTATAGTTGCTTTACAATGTTGTATTCATTTCAGGTGTACACCAAAGTGATTCAATTATATATAAATATATATATATATATTCTTTTTCAAATTATTTTCCATTATAGGTTATTACAAGATATTAGATATAGTTCCCTGTGCTATACAGGAGGTTCTTGTTGTTTATCTGTTTTATATATAGAATTTGTATCTGTTAGCCCAAAACTCCTAATCTATCCCTCCTCTACTTTTCCTTTGGTAACTATAACTCATATGTCTGTGAGTCTGTTTCTGTTTTGTAATAAGTTCTTTTGTATCTTTTTTTATATTCCACATATAAGCAATATTATATTGTATTTGTCTTTTTCTGACTTATTTCACTTAGTATGATAATCTCTAGGTCCATCCATGTTGCTGCAAATGGCATCATTTTATTCTTTTTTATGAGTAATCAGATCAGATCAGATCAGTCGCTCAGTCGTGTCTGACTCTTTGCCACCCCATGAATCGCAGCACGCCAGGCCTCCCTGTCCATCACCAACTCCCAGAGTTCACTCAGACTCACATCCATCAAGTCAGTGATGCCATCCAGCCATCTCATCCTCTGTCGTCCCCTTCTCTTCCTGCCCCCAATCCCTCCCAGCATCAGAGTTTTTTCCAATGAGTCAATGTTTCGCATGAAGTGGCCAAAGGACTGGAGTTTCAGCTTTAGCATCATTCCTTCCAAAGAAATCCCAGGGCTGATCTCCTTCAGAATGCACTGGCTGGATCTCCTTGCAGTCCAAGGGACTCTCAAGAGTCTTCTCCAACACCACAGTTCAAAAGCATCAATTCTTCGGCACTCAGCCTTCTTCACAGTCCAACTCTCACATCCATACATGACCACAGGAAAATCCATAGCCTTGACTAGACGAACCTTTGTTGGCAAAGTAATGTCTCTGCTTTTGAATATGCTATCTAGGTTGGTCATAACTTTCCTTCCAAGGAGTAAGCGTCTTTTAATTTCATGGCTGCAGTCACCATCTGCAGTGATTTTGGAGCCCAGAAAAATAAAGTCTGACACTGTTCCCACTGTTTCCCCATCTATTTCCCATGAAGTGATGGGACCAGATGCCATGATCTTCATTTTCTGAATGTTGAGCTTTAAGCCAACTTTTTCACTCTCCACTTTCACTCTCATCAAGAGGCTGTTTAGTTCCTCTTCACTTTCTGCCATAAGGGTGGTGTTATCTGCATATCTGAGGTTATTGATATTTCTCCCAGCAATCTTGATTCCAGCTTGTGTTTCTTCCAGTCCAGCATTTCTCATGATGTACTCTGCATATAAGTTAAATAAGCAGGGTGACAATATACAGCCTTGACGAACTCCTTTTCCTATTTGGAACCAGTCTGTTGTTCCATGTCCAGTTCTAATTGTTGCTTCCTGACCTGCATACAAATTTCTCAAGAGGCAGGTCAGGTGGTCTGGTATGCCCATCTTTTTCAGAATTTTCCACAGTTTATTGTGATCCACACAGTCAGAGGCTTTGGCATAGTCAATAAAGCAGAAATAGATGTTTTTCTGGAACTGTCTTGCTTTTTCCATGATCCAGCAGATGTTGGCAATTTGATCTCTGGTTCCTCTGCCTTTTCTAAAACCAGCTTGAACATCAGGAATTTCACGGTTCACATATTGCTGAAGCCTGGCTTGGAGAATTTTGAGCATTACTTTACCAGCATGTGAGATGAGTGCAATTGTGTGGTAGTTTGAGCATTCTTTGGCATTGACTGAGTAATATTCCATTGCATATGTATATTTATATATACATATACACACCACATCTTCTTTATCCATTCATCTGTTGATGGACATTTAGATTGCTTCCATCTCTTGACTGTTGTAAATACTGCAGCTATGAATACTGGGGTGCATGTATCTTTTTGAATTAGAGTTTTCATCTTTTTTGGATATATGCCCAGAAGTGGGATTACTGGTTCATATGGTAAGTATATCTTTAGTTTTTTAATGAACCTCCATACAGTTTTCTATAGTAGCTGCACCAATTTACATTCCCACCAACAGTGTAGGAGGGTTCCCATTTCTCCACATCCTCTCCAGCATTTATTGTAGACATTTTAATGATGGCCATTCTAACTGCTGTGAGGTAATACCTCATTGCGGTTTGATTTGCATTCTCTAATAATTACTGATGCTGAACATCTTTTCACGTGCCTGTTGGCTATCTGTATGTTTCTTTGGAGAAATGTCTACTTAGGTCTTCTGTCCATATCTGCATTTTATTATCACTGAACTATTTCACAACTCCATAAGCTGTAGAAAATTAACGATAATGCAAATAGTTCTTCTCCACAGAAATGCAAGTCAGTTGTGTCTGACAGTGCAGTTGAACAATTCTTATCATATTGACCTGTTTTGCACCTCTTTGTAAATCTATTTATTTGCCAATGTATGTGTGGTTTTTTAAATTTTTCTTTGAAGCAGTAGTAAGGTCTTACTGTCCCCTTATTAATTACTGAGTTAAATAAAATTGTTGACATGTATTTATTTTATATCTGTGTGAATCATGACTTTACTCTTTAAAAGAATATCCTTAAATATTGCCATTTCTTATCCTCCACATGTTACCTAAAGTTCTTCCATGTAGACTACTTAAGAGTATACTTCTAAAAGTGGAATTTCAACATGCTATATGTAGTTAAATGGGTTTTGAATGTCTCATATCTTTACAAGATTAATTCTACTAACTTTGTTTTTTTCCGTTTCATCAGGCACTTCATCTCTCCTGTGGAAACTGTAATAAATATTTCAGCCATAAAAGTGTAAATAGCATTAAACTAAAAACTATGATGCCTAGGAGGCTTATGAAGATTACATTTAGATAAAATCAAACTATTACCAATTTAGGTGATTTTTTTTCTATCCTTACTTCATTACATAGAACCATCTCTTATTTGCTTTTCGTTTTCAATGAGCTTTACGTATTATTTCTGACTACAGGGTTTTAAAAATGATGTCTGTCCAACAGACTTACTTATTTGGATAAATCCTACAAATGAATACTTAGGTTACATGCATAATCTGGTTTCAGATTTGCATGTGTACAATGGAAATAAAGCAAGGCACTCTGATTTTAAGACATTTATTTTGGTGTATCTATGGAATTACCTCAAAATGTCAAGTTAGCTCCTTTTCTACAGTTACAATTTCTTCAAGGTACAGAGCAAGAGAAGACTGACAAATACCATTAGATTCTTGCTGCCGTTCTTGTTTATAGGCAGACTTTGATTTTACTTAAAGACTATATATGAAACTACCTTAGTATACAGATTCGACATGTGAAATCTGTTTCAAGCCAGATTGCTACCTGGTTACTGTGTTGAGTTACTGAAACAGTTGCTACATAGCCATGTGATCCACTTCATCTCTGTTCTTCATTTGATCTCAGTTAAGTCTTGTTTTCATAAGTTAACTTTGCACTTATCTTTTTATATTTAAGCTTTTCCAGGGTCACAAGGCAAGCCAGTGGCAAAACAGGGAACAAAACTCCCAAGAGAATCCAAAAATATTAGAGGCTTCCATCTTGGAACAGTGATGTCATCAGGAAGATTTTTTTTTTTTCCTTCCCACAAACACCTAAAATAACTTCTTAGGATAAACTTTCTTGAGGGGTAAAAAGGATAATTTCAAATTTTTATCTAGTTAATTTGAATAATTTTAGAAAGAAAGAGCGAAAGTGGAGTTAACAGTATATAACTTCTATGCTGTTAAAACTATTAACACAACAATTGTCAGACAAGAACCTGAGAAATTAAGTGAAGGGAAATACTAGAACTCATTTTGTGAGCAACTTATCTGTCAAGCAGCATTTGACACAAGAATGAAGGAAGGTCTTGTGGGGTTTTGTTCAGTGTCTTTTAGGATTTAGATGGGTTTTTATAATTAGTAGAAGACCAGGTAAATTCTATTAGAAATGCTGTGGGGGATTATTAAGTACTTTTCACTTGCTCAATGTGTTCACATAGCTTCTGGTTATTTTAAAGAAAATTCCTTGTCGCAGACTATTTTGCATTCTCTTACAATTTTAATTCATTCTACTTCACATTTCTCACTGTTTTTCCTCTTTTCTTGACAGTTCTGTTTAACTGTCACTCAGTATTCTATACAGTGCAGAGGGTGTTACAAAAGTTGACTTGTTTAAGATAAATGAGCCCCTGATTGTCGTACAAGAAGCCAATTGCTAGGGCATGTTTTCTTCCATAGTTTTTGTTTTTTTTTTTTTTCGTTAAATTAATTCATTCAGATGCTTCTTTTCACATAGGAAAATTGCTTGTTTCTAGGTGAACCATGTAAAACGTAGTCTTCATTACTGAATATGTTCATGTGAATGATCAAGGTGGAAATACTGATATATTAAAACTTATGCTTATTGGATAACTCTATCAGAATGTCATTACCAAATCTGTGGTCATTTGTACACATCCAGAAACAACAACTGCAGCTACTGAAAGAACTGGTTTGCCTCAATACCCATCCATCCAAAGCTAGTGCTTTTTAAAACAGTCCCAGCTAATGACTGGGACTTGAAAAGAAATATATTCATTTTGTAAAGTTCCTTTATAACCAGCCATAGGTTGGTTTGTTTTTCAGCTTTTGATTTTTTCCTACTGAGATTATATTCACACAGCATAAAATGTATCATTTTAACTATTTTAAAGTATACAATTCAGTAGTTTCTAGTATATCCAAAAAAAATTATGCAGTCATTGCCATTATCTCATTCCAAGGCATTCCCATTACTCCAAAAAGAAAATCTGTGTCCATTAAGCAGTTACTGCCCATTCCTCCCTAAGCTCCAACTCCTAGCAACCACTAACCTACTTTGTCTTTATGGATTTGTCTCTCCTGGACATTTCATATAAAAGGAATAATACAGTACGGGGCCTTTTGTGTCTGGCTTCTCTCACTCAGCTAATGTTTTCAAGGTTCATTCTTGTTGTAGCATGTATCAGTACTGCATTCCTTTTTATGGTTGGATAATACTCTGTTGTATGGATATACCACATTTTGTTTATTCATTCATCAGTTGATAAACACTGGGTTGTTTCCACCTTTTGGCAAGAATAAAGCAACTATGAATATTCAGGTACAAGGTTTTGTGTAGACATTTGTTTTCCATTCACTTGGGCAGATACTAAAGAGTAGAACTGCTGGGTCATAAAATAATTCTGTTAAACTATTTGAGGACCTGCCAGACAGCAGCAGCACCATTTTACATTCCTACCAGCAGGGTGTGAGGGTTCCAATTTCTCTGCATCCTCATCAAAACTTGTTATTATTTGTGTTTTTCATTATAGTCATTCTAATAGATGTGAAGAAGTATTTCATTGTAGTTTTGATTTGCATTTTCCTAATGACTAAGAATTTCAAACATCTTTTCATGGGCTTATTAGGCATTTTCATATCTTCTTTGGAAAAAATACCTGTTTAAACCTTTGCCCATTTTTAAATTGGGTTCTTTTCTTAGCATTATGTGGATAAATATGACATAAAGAGAATAAACTTTGGAATTAGATACATGGGGTTTCCAATCCCTGCTCTCAGTAACCTTGGATAAATTCCTTAATAACAAGCCACAGTGTCCTACCTATAAATAGTACTGGCTCCATGTATTTGAGAATTAAAAGAGAAAATGCGTGTAGATGTGTGACACAATCAATCAAGAGCAGTCATTATTATTGATTTTTAACATTATCTGAAATAAATCCCTTATTTTTAAAATTCTATTGATTAATTCATTCATATATTAACTGGTGATATTTTGAACCCACTATGTGTTTGATATTTTGATTATTCCATCATCTGCCTTTAAAGAATCAGAGAGTTTAGCAGATAGGAAAAGCTGAATATGTATGCAAATGATACAGTGAGGTAAATATTTTAATTGCGAGAGGTACAGGGAACTCTTGGAGGTCTGAGGAATGACTGGGGCTTTGTGTCTAGGCCACTAATAACCTATTTGTTTGAAAAAATAGGTTGTAATTCTTTACTTCACATGTTAGTGAAGTTAAGTGCCAAAACAGAACCCACAGAGTGAAATTCCCTTTTTATTAACTATGAGAACTGGCAAATGAGAATTAGCGGCTAAATATACTACAATTATGATCTTTAGCCCTTATTCAGAATAATGGAAATACTAGGATCCCATGTTTTCTTTAATCTTAATGCCTACTCAGGCCTTATAGGGGAAACAATGAAACCAATGCCCTTCAGGAATTCTGAGAGCTGACTGAGCCAGCTAAATTACATGCCTGGTATTAATGCCCTTAGAGATGCAAAAATAGAAGGCCAAGGACACTTGGTCATTGTTTACTTTTATAAATTTAATAACTGTATCTATAAAATATTTACTAGTGGAAAAATAATCATTTTTCCATTTCCACATATATTGTAGTTTTTGAAACTACAATATATTGTAGTTTTTGAAACTACAATATATTGTAGTTTTTGAAGCCATAATTTTCTCTGCTTTTTCTATCTAGATAGCTAGAGCAAAGAGTTTTAAAGATACCAAAATTTCACCTTATTAAGAATTAACTAATACTATACTGTTTCTATGGAGAAGGCAATGGCACCCCACTCCAGTACTCTTGTCTGGAAAATCCCATGGACGGAGGAGCCTGGAAGGCTGCAGTCCATGGAGTCGCTGAGGGTCGGATATGATTGAGCGACCTCACTTTCACTTTTCACTTTCATGCATTGGAGAAGGAAATGGCAACCCACTCCAGTGTTCTTGCCTGGAGAATCCCAGGGATGGGGGAGCCTGGTGGGCTGCCGTCTATGGGGTCACACAGAGTCGGACACAACTGAAGTGACTTAGCAGCATACTGTTTCTATACCCCCACATGTGTACTATTTCATTCCATTAAATATTTACATTGCTAAGATATAATATGACTGTAGTTCCAGTTATAGTATTAAGGTTTTGAATGCTAAGACTTAGACACTTTGCTGTTCTCACTATTTGAAATGACTCTGAAGTTTCTCCACCTTGTGGAATAATTATTATATATATTATATCATATATTGTACATATTCATATATTATATATTCATATATTATATATATGAATATATATATACATATACATACACACACGTGTGTATGTGTGTGTATTTTAACTTTGTATGTTTGGTCACTAAAATTCACCTCATAAGAGGGAACAGGACTTAAATTACAACTTATCTTCCACTGAATGTAATTGTTTTAAGACAAATTGAAGTACATTTCCAGCTCTTACAAAATTGGCAAGACACAAGTGAAATACCACAGAGATACGAGACCTGGGGTTGTGAACCAGAAGTCAGATATCTGTAACTTCAGCTTCTTTCCATGTAGCTTCACCCTCCACTCACTCCATTATACTAACAATTGAACAGGGAGACTAGGCTTTCCAGACACACAGATCTGATCTAGGCTTCCAACTATCTATGAGATGGACCTTCCAAATGCTACAGCACTGAAAAGGAATTAGTCTTAAGAAAATTTGCAAAGTGATATGTTAAACTCATTTTTGTACCTTTACAATACTCAAAATTTGACCTAAATATACATGTGATTCATTTTCTTCAAAGCATATTCATGAAAAGTTGAATGTACAAAATATAGTATTTGGAGAATCAACCTTATTTTCCTATTGGCTTGTATTTTATTTTCAGAGATGTCAGCTCTCACACTAACATCTTAGCCTTCCAGTATTTTTATCCTTTAACCTCTCTGTTAAGCAGTCCAAAGCCCATAAACAAATACTTAAATGTTCTGGGGAACCTTTGAAAGGAACTTCACAGGGAATTGCTTTCCTGAGTGCAAAAATTATTTTGTAACACTTCTAGTTCTTAAGTCTTCTGGTTTCCTAATCGTCAAATAAAAAGAGTAATCTTAGGCAACGTTTGCCATTAAAATAGAGTATGTCTTACTGTTTAGAGGGAAAATAAGGCTAGATTCATTTGCTCTTATGGTCAAAACACCAACAATTTCCAACCATGAACATATTTTCCTGACTTGTCCTGCTACTAGGAAACACAAGGTAGGAATGAAGTATAAAGAACATTCTGTACACCTTCTATTATTCTATCTGTAGTTACTCATTGCCAAGGGACTACTGGCAAAGCTATATCATACTAACATAGGAACACTGAAATAAGAACATTAAGATTTTGAAATGAGTTGAGAATAGTCTCACACTAACTGTGTCAAGTTGGCAGTTTCTATTTTGTTAATTTTAGGAACAACATTGTGTCCCCGTTGGTGATAGGATTACCCATTCCTCCATGTGACGCATCAAGGGTGTGAGGTTGCTGCTGCCTTTCATTAGCTGTGAAAATGATTTAGGGCTGGAGATGGAAGTAAAGAATGGTAGGTCCAGAAATCCCTCTTTCTAGTAAAACCAAAGATACTCAACAAAGATGAGTCACACACTCCAAAAGATAGGTACTTCTAAATTATTTTCTTTGTAGATTTTCCAGACTTGTTTTTACTCTTTCTTGCCTTTGGACCATTTCACTAATGAATAGAAGAGAAGAGAGAACCAATGATAATTTCAGATTCAACATTAAAATGCAGATGACTTGGATAGATTACCTATTCCTATGAAAAGAGTCTCTTTAGTGAAAGCTTTTTCCTTGGTAGCATATTGAGGGTAGAGGTGGGGTACAGTAAAAAGAACTCTGAATGTAGAAATTACTACCACTGTGACGATAAGCAGGTAAATTAATCTCTCTGTACCTCAGTTTCCCTTATCTGTGAAACAGTATTGACAATGCTCATCTTCCAGAATTGTAGTAAGGATCAAGGGGGAAAAAATGCATGGGAACGGGCTTTATAAAATGTAAAAATTAAGAGCTTTTGGTGGTGGAAATAGTCTTCGCTCTCTTATGTCATTGCTCAGTTTATTTATTTATTTTTTATTTTTTAGCCATGCCACACTGACCTGCATCTTCTGCGATAAAAGCACAGAGTCCTAACCACTAGACCACCAGAGAATTCCCTTTGCTTGGTTTAGATTCCATGATCCATGATGATTATTAATTACTTGAGTCTACCTCCACCTCTCTTGCCCTCATGTCCTGTCTATGCTCTTTTTTACTCTGTTCTTGACATATTATCAACCCTGTATAGATTAAATTTTTACAGTACAAAAACAACAAAAAAGGATGGACGATGAATTTAACCTGAGCTCTACTCTTCATTAACCTTTGGGAAGTCAGTTAACATTTCCAAGCCTCAGTTCCTCATCTAAGAAACAAAGTGATGACGACACTCCACCCAGTTATTGTGAAGATTAAATTCAATAACACCTGTAACATGACAGCACGAAACCCGGCACACAGTAAGTGGTAACTGTTAGTAGTAGTGTTTATAATCCATGATAATTATTTTTTTCTCTGCTGAGAACTCAGACCTGACACTAATTTACAAATGTTCATTTCCAAATATACATGTATGTTTGCTATACAAATATGTTAACATTTTGAATATTCTTATTTAATAACCTTATTGTTTTTAAAACCTATGTTCTTTGCCTTAATATCTTGAAGAGCCAAGAGCTTTCAAATTAATACATATTCACAGTACGGCAAAGAATTTTTAAAAAGAATATAAAACTATGGCCTTAAATCTGTCCTGAATTTATAAAATATGACATATAAGAGATACAAATATAAATATGTGAATAAAAGTCTTCAGATTCAGAGGGAGAACAATGTTTGTAATGACGTTATATGAATGATTCTGCTACCTGACTTACATAGCTAGTAGCTAAGTAATATCTTTCTCAAACCTCACTCTATGGTTCCACAAGTTTTGATGTTTACCTTCAGATTTAGAACACATTAGTCAAAACTCTTATAAAAAAGAGTTTCTGGTTACAAAAGAAAAATTCACCTTAACCTTAGTGTAACTCAAGGCATTTAAACAATTCTCCACAGCATTCTAAGGCCTGTGTGTTATCCAATGAATGGTATTTTAGTAAAACAATGAAACATTCCATGTTCCTTCTTATTACCATCCATCATCCCACAGCTGTAAAATCGCCAACTGCTAGGAAAAAGGGAACTAAATCAGTCCTCCCCAGCTGCACAGAGAAAAAGCTTAAGATCTCCCTGCCACATCATTTCTGGGATCCCAGCAGGCTGGAATCAAAGTACCATTTTCCGTGACATAACACCCCTGCTGCTGCTGCTGCTAAGTTGCATCAGCAGCAGTGTCCAACTCTGTGCGACCCCATAGACAGCAGCCCACCAGGCTCCCCCGCCCCTGGGATTCTCCAAGCAAGAACACTGGAATGGGTTGCCATTGCCTTCTCCAATGCATGAAAGTGAAAAGGAAGTCGCTCAGTTGTGTCCGACTCTTAGCGACCCCATGGACTACAGCCTACGAGGCTCCTCCATCCATGGGATTTTCCAGGGAAGAGTACTGGAGTGGGGTGCCATTGC
The DNA here is from genome assembly GCF_032452875.1 of Bos javanicus. NCBI lineage: Eukaryota > Metazoa > Chordata > Mammalia > Artiodactyla > Bovidae > Bos > Bos javanicus. The sequence goes on from NC_083872.1 coordinate 60,596,733, forward strand.
CTTCTCTGCAAAAAGCACCTACTCTATGATTTATTCTTGTTGTTATTGGGAAAGAAGTGTCTGTAAGAGAAGTGGTAGAAAAGACAATACAAGATAACAATAGTGATGTAAATAGTGGCTACCGAATGTCAGGCACTGGCTACCCCGTTTTTAAGCCTCACAATAACTGTGTAAGGTAGACACTGATCTCATTTCCTTAAGGAAAATTTTCTTGCTGCAGTGGCAGCAGACTCGCTGTTTTTCATAGAACATGATTTCTATAATATGATCTATTAATAAAACCCCTCAGCTATAGGAGGACAAACAGGCTGACCATTAATGTCAGAACTAGGGCTTCTCACGAAGCCTCTAATACAGGCCACAAAGGAACCCCCAACACCATAGAGTGCTTCCTTTAAAGTTTCCAAAATATTACAGTGGAGTGATGGGCAGGTTTTGGGGGGCTCCGACTTTCTTACACATGTAAATTCTTAAGAGAAAAGCTGTAAATATAAAGATGGGGAAGAATTTAGTTTAGAGCCACAAAGCCACCAATGTTTCTGCCCCATTTCACTATACGTTCTTTTTTGAGAAACACTGCTGAGTGTTAGCACTGTGGTTGAAAGAAATGATTCACTTACCACCATCCACCCTCCTTTATCCTCCTTGTGAATCTCATGAGCTCAGAGGCTGAAGACAAGGTTTTCTCTGTTTTCTCTCATCAGGGAACTCACTGAGTGACCTGGTGGCTGTCATGAGAGAGGCAGCCTAGTTGCCTGTGTCCCTTGCCACAGAGATGTGGCTGACTTTGTCATGTAGATGGAGAATTCCTTGGTTGGCCACTCCACCTACTTAGGTGGGTGTTAGACCTGTGAAATGAAACTTGCCAGTTTGGTCAGGGATGTGCCGCCCATTGTGTGAGAAGCCCTCTTTCTTGAGGCTGGAGGCAAGTTGAATCTGAGTGCTAATGACACAGTTGGCCATGCCTTTAATTTCTTGCAACCATTGTTTTTTGCAAATCTGGGCTGGTCTCAGGGATTAAGGCAATCAGGACTCCACTGAGAATACACAGGATGGATCAAGATCTTCAAGTGCAATTCCACCCTTTTGGCTCCATCGGCATCTTTGTCGAATCATAGTGAAGGCTCCCACATGCTCACATATAAGCATAGGACTTACATAGGCATAGGACTATGTAACGTTCTTGGCATAGGACTGGCAGAGATAAACACGAATGCCCTCTTTCATGAAGTGCTGCACAGCCCAGACATCCTTGTTACCATCACCACTGGCAAAGCCCTTGATCATCTGGCTGAAGATTATATAGAATGGTTGTACTTTAAGACTTCTGCCATCAGCAGACCAGGTCAGAAAGGGGCACTGAGGTGGCTCTGCCTTGCTGCTGGTACCGATAACATCTTACTTCAAATCTGGATATTGAGGCCTGCAGTGGCTCTGGGGCAGCAGTGGCTGAGGCTGAAGCACTGGGAATTGATGATGTGTCCCTACCGGCTAGTGTATAAAGATGCTTGCTTTTATTGAGGGGCCACAGCTAGGCCTGGCTGTCCTTGCCCTCAGAAGCACAGAGGGATCCCTCTGGAGAGATAGTCACAGTGGTCAGGTAGTCTGGGGGGCTGATATGATTGGTCTTCAGTTTGCAGTTTACCAGGCTTCGTATCTTGACCAGCTGGTCCCAGGCACAGGAGACAGTGATGGGATTGCTGCTATTGAGTGAGAAGCATATGCAAGACACCCCTCTCAGTGGCTCTCAGTGGCTCTCACTCTAGACAGTGTACTTGCAAATACCCAGAATATATAATAAAAACTTCCAGGATTTTCTCTACAGCCTTAGAAAATGTTGCTAGAATTGGCATAGGATTGGCAGAGATAATCTGCCAACTTGAAAGTTTATATTCAGAAGATTTACTTTAAAAAAAAAAGAAAGAAAGAAGCTATTGCTTTTAAATGCATACCCATGAATGCTTTATAAGGCTCTTGAGAACTCTAGTAATTTAGTTTGGTTGATCAGAGTCATTCAGGTTGTCTCATAGGTCATGAGACAAATCAAATGTGGCCTATTCTGTGCCATTCATGTTTTGGGGGCCTCTAAGCTTGTATCCGTCCTCAGGACTCTACCCTGAAATTATCCTGTAAGGCTCAGGTTACAAGAGACAGTTGAAACAAGAGGCCAGTGTCGTAGTCTGTTTGGGCTGCTAGAAGCAAGTACTATAGACTGGGTGGATTATAAAAGACAGAGATTTACTTCTCAGAGTTTTGAAGGCTGAACGTCTGAGACCCAGGTGTCAGGTGAAAGCTTTCTTCCAAGTTGCAGACTGTTCACTGTGTCCTCACAGGACAGAAGGAGAAGCTAGCAAGCTGTCTGGCTTCTTCTTCTCAGGGCACTAGTCCCATTCATGAGGGCTCCACTCTCATGACCTAATCACTTCTCAGAGGCTCCATCTCTATGTACCATCACACTAGAACTAAGGGCTCAACAGAATTTGGGGGTGGGGACACAAACACCCAATACATTGCAGCCTGCAGGCTCTCCTTTCACTAATGCACCTAAATATAATGGCAGAAAGTTACTAACATCTTACCTCATACAGACCTGTTTTCAGTCTGGTTGACACGTCTCTAGAATATCTAGGTTACTTTCTATTTGACTAATACCTGAACCCAATTAACTTAGGTATAAAAAATTATTTCATCATTTATTTGAAACAATATTGATTCAAAAACCCATTAATGAGTAGAAACTAGTACATGTTTGTTGAATGAATATTGTACTTTCTTCCACTTGGGAACCCTAGATTCACTTCGAAGTAATAGCATTATTTCTATTCTTGTTACTTCCTGGCTGCTGTCCTAATCATTTCAGTTACCCCAGTGCTACTCTGCACCCTGCCAACTCAGCCCAGCTAACAAGATAATCAGGCTGGCTAACTGGTTCATGGTCTCTTGTGGCCCTATCCTATATCAGGGCTGGTAGAAAGAAGACAAATGAGTACGTCAATGCTTTAGGTAACAAAGTAAGGATATTCTGAAGCCTTTTATTTTTGATTTGGTTTGATTAGAAGTATCAGAAGAAAATATAAAATTAAAGAATTAGAATGCTCTCCTATTTCCCTATTCTCCATTCATGCCTCCACATGAATCCCAAATGGTACTTGCTGTCTGAGACACTCTGTGTCTTTTTTGGAAGAAGATGAGGTGAGGACAAATGGTGACAGTAATTTACATCCTCTCCCTATTCCTATGGTGCTATCATTCAACCAAATACCTGCTGAACACCTTCTTCTGGCTCAGGTAACACAATAGATCCTGAGAATACAAAGATCACACAGTGCCTGTCCTCCTAGGAGAGGCAAACAAGTAAAAGTTCACAGGAAAGTGCAATGAGAAGTGTGAGCCTAGAGGAAAGAGCATTTAAGTCTGCCTTAGGGTGAGAGGCCACTCTTAAGAGAGGAAAGTTATTATTCATTCTACTGGCTGGCAAGCAGAAGATACCAGGAGTTAAACTAAGGTTCTTATTTTTTACACTCTAAAATCCATTTAACAATAGTACCCATTTACTGTCAAAGCTGGTTTCCATGTGATAATGCCACAAATATGATTATGTTAACCTCTCCTACTGCTCACCTTACGCTTTATATCTGAAGGTCATAGTACTAAAATCTGGCATGAATGTTTTCCAAGGAATCTGGTTATCATGCTTGACTATTTATAATTCAAAAATGGAAGATTAAAAAAAAAAAAAACAAGTTAATAGGCACATCCTGGGATGACCATGGAGTTGGAGGAGTGAATCATCAGAGGAAGAAAGAAGAAGCACTATGCAAGCATAGACTCACTGTAAGAGAATTTAGACTAAGGATTTTTTTCATAAGTGAGGACTTGTTTTACATACCACGTGGAATGCTCCAGGGGCCTTGACAGGTCTGAAGCCATCAATAGGTATGCACTGGTCAGCATGGCCGTTACAGAAGCAGCTGCCCTTAACAATGAAATCATAGATTGCATAGTGGGTAAAATGTTGAGGCTCTGCATTCAAGTGGTTTCTCTGACAGGGACAAGACTGTCGTTTTAGCAGCTGCACACGGAGGTTGGTGATCTTCAGCTGCTCCTGCACCTTGGCACCGTAAGGGTTCTCCATATCATTCGGTGGTGACAAAGCTCTGAAAATAACCTGTAAAGAAAAAGAAAACGCGGTGCATATACAGGACTGTGTGCAAACCCTGAACTCTCCCGCCCCGTGTAGTCCTGCTTTGCTTTATACCTTTCATCATCTACAAATGATAAGATAAGAGGGTTTCAGACCTTGATCCCATCTGGGGAAGAGCTGCCCTATTATTTCAAGGAACAGATGTGCTGCCTGTTTGGATGCAGAAGTATAAACTGAGTAACAGCAGAAACCTGACTCTTGGGATAAAGGCAGCCATACAAAGATCTTGAGAGAAGAGCCTTCCAGGCAGAAGGAACAGCCAGTTTAAAGACCTTTAAGTAGAATCAAGCTTGGCTTATTCAAGGAAGAACAACAAGATCAGTGTGACCAGAGTCCAGGGGACAAGGGGACAGTGTTCGGAGAGGAGGAGAGAGCCCTTGTATGACAGATTATGAATACAGTGCCCTTTAAAGGCCATGGTAGAGTCATTCTAACTGTAGTGGGAAGCCACTGGAAGGTAATAGGCAGAGAAGCGATGTGATCTGATTTGCATTTTTAAGAAAGGGAACTTACTTTTGTGAGGAGGGTGGATTACAAAGAGTAAAGAACAGAAGCAAGAAGACCAGTTAGGGAGAGACTGCAAGATAATAAAGATCCAGGTACTTATATTTGTAAATGAGGTATGACCTTTTCAAAGGCTCATCAGTTATTAACTGAGGCCACTTCCACTAGAAATATTTTTGGTCCTCCTTTTCTGGATCTGCCTGGCAAGCCTGTGGCATATATTTGGAATATTTTTGTGTGTTAGTCACTCAGTCATGTCCAACTCTGCAACCCCATGGACTGTAGTCCACCAAGCTTCTCTGTGCATGGAATTCTCCAGGCAAGAATATTGGAGTAAGTTGCCATTTCCTTTTCCAGGGAATCTTCCCAACTCAGGGATTGAACTCAGGTCTCCTGCATTGCAGGCAGATGCTTTACCATCTGAGCTACCAGGGAAGCCCAAAAGTGAAGTCACTCAGTTGTGTCTGACTCTCTATGATTTCATGGATTGTAGCCTTCCAGGCTCCTCTGTCCATGGGATTTTCCAAGCAAGAATACTGGAGTGGGTTGCCATTTCTTTCTCCAGGGAATCTTCCCAACCCAGGGATCAAACCCAGGTCTCCCCTCATTGCAGGCAGACTCTTTACCGTCTAAGCTACCAGGGAAGCCACAATATTTTTACTGGCAGTAAATATACAACCCTTTGAGAATGGATCTGATTTCTGAAGTTAGTCAAAAGTCATTTAAATACAGAGGAGGCAATGACAACCCATTCCAGTACTCTTGTCTGGAAAATCCCATGGAGAGAGGAGCCTGGTAGGCTACAGTCCTTGGGGTCGCTAGGAATTGGACACGACTGAGGAACTTCACTTTCACTTTTCACTTTCATGCATTGGAGAAGGAAATGGCAATGCACTCCAGTATTCTTGCCTGGAGAATCCCAGGGACGGGGGAGCCTGGTGGGCTGCCGTCTATGGGGTCTCACAGAGTCGGACACAACTGAAGTGACTTAGCAGCAGCATTTAAATCCAATGCAGTAAGTAATAAACCTGATTGAGTTAGTTAACAGCACTTTTGGTGAAAAGCAAGGTATAATTAAGCAATGATTTTTTTTATTGTTTAGGTTATAGATAGGTTATAGATTCTATAGGCAATTTAAGGTGTTAGGAGGGAGGGAGGAAAACCAGAGGGAGGAAGGCTCAGAAGGGCATGCGAAGGAGTCTATACCTTATATAGGGGTAATAACATGGGCCTTGGGGTGGGGTGGTGTAAAATTCTCTAGTGGACCTGTTACTTTGGAGTAGAGACTGGTGGAGAAGGAAATCACTGCCTGTTGAAACTAGTGAATATAAATATAATGTAACATGAAGGATTATTAGAAGGAAGGCAACACTCATGCATGAGTTGCCTCAACACTCATGATGAGTTACACCTCATCATGCAGTTAAACAAAACAGACAAAACCTCAATCAATCTCATTGATTTATATAGTAAGAAACACAAAGCTCCTCTGAAAAATTCTTAAACATCTCTTGGCTTTAAAAAAAAAATGTCAAAACCTTATTTACAAAAAAACAGAAATATTTTGATAACCACATACAGCCATCCCTTGGTATTCAGGAGGACTGGTTCCAGCACTGCCCCCGCCCCAATACCAAATTTTGCAAATGCTCAAATCCCTTAGTTGGTCCTCCAAATCCACAGATATGAAGCCTGTGGATACAGAGAGCTGACTATACTATGAAATAAATTATTAAAAAGTAAACTTTGGATAAACTCCCATTTAGAAAGAATGTATGTAAAAGTGACTTTCCAGGGGAAAAAATTTTTTTCTTTAAGGAATACTTTGGATAGAAAAATTTCATTTTACAAATCAATTTTGCATGGAAAGTATGAAAAGATAAGACTCTACTGTGTAGGATCAGATTTCCAGATCTACTGGTACAGAGTTGTCCTCAGTGAAATATAACTTAAGGTAAGGTGTTAATTCAATGGACTAGACTAGACCTCCTCTAGCCAATTCTCCATCCAGCAGCCAGAGTGATTCTTCACTAACAGAAATTGGACCATGTCCTTTGCTTAAATCCACACCCACCCAAAGACCTCCCATTCTCTCAGAATAAAATACAAAGTCCTTATAATGGCCCTGCTTTATTTTTTATCTTAGTGCTATTACTACCTGCACATTATAGTTGTAGTTGTTTAATGTTTTACTAGTAGTCTTTTCAATATAGAATATAAACTTGTTTTTTTTTTTTTTTTTTGGCTGCACCACAAGACATACAGAATTTTAGTTCCCTGACCAGGGATCAAACCCATGCCCCCTGCAGTGGCATCGTGGAGTCTTAACCACTGGACTGCCAGGGAATTCCAGTTCCCTAGAATGTGAACTTCTTGAGGAGAGTCACTGATGTATCTCAGGACAGTGCCTGGCACAGAACAAGGCCTGGTATTCAATAAATTTTTGGTAAATAAATTGATTAATTATAACATTGTTCTCAGCATTCAAATAACAGATGAGAATTTCAAATAACTTCCTTCTATAGGGTCTTAAACAAATTCACATACTGAATTCATGTCACAGCACCAGAAGGGAACAGGTAAGTTATATTAAAGCAATAGTTATAATGAATTAGTAACCAGTATGTAGCTAATTTTGAACTTGCAAAACTTAAGAAAGCTGTGTCTTAAACAATAGTCTGTCCCCTTCATTCACATGTAAGGTGGCAGAAAGCAACACATTATCAACTAAAGTTTTCCAACAAATAATATGTCACCTATTTGAAAGTCAATATAAAACTAATGTCTTTTGAGACTTCCCTAGGGGTCTAGTGGGTAAGACGTGCTCCCAGTGAATGGGGCCTGGGTTCCCTTCCTGATCAGGGAATAGGATCCCATGTGCCGCAACTAAGACCAGGCTCAGCCAAGTAAACAAATATTTTTTTAAAAGAATGAATGTCGTTTTCTTTGAACAACAGACTAAACATAACACGGTTTTATATTTCCAATCATTAAAAAAATTTTAAAAAACAGTGACTTCATTGTGAGATTTACATAGGGTTTATTTTCCATATGACTCTCAAACACTGGCATTATGTTAGACACTTGTGAAGAACTCTTGCTCTAAATAAGATCAGTGATGTGGCTGCCTCCCAATTTATTAACCAGTGGTGCAAGGACATGGAAAAGGGTAACCAATGCTAAGTAAATGTGTTCCACTGAAAAGTCTTTGCATACTACACTGTCACCCACCCATCCTTTTCCTGAACATTGGTGGCAACTGTGTTTGCTCTCTCTGCTCCTGGCACATTTTCACCCTTGACATTTACCCTAGTTCCCTCTCTTTCCCTCCCCGTGAGAATTGTTCAGCACATGCAAGACTACAGGAAGATCTGTCAAGGTTTGTAGGAACTCAGAGGCTATTTTGCTTCCTGAACCCAGACTGTGGAAGCTGAATGGTGGCTCTGTGCTTGGTGTGCATGACACCACAGTTGGCACGCTGATATCAGCAGGGAACGGGCATTGTGACCCCCGAGGCTGCATGCTGGAAAGGAGACAGCAGAGTGCCACAGACACAAAAGTGAACGGGAATTTAAACCATGAAATCTTTTTTTCTAGAAAGGAGACGCCTTAATCTGATACCCTGGGAAATGGATCTACCCTGCACCAGGAAACAGAGAGTGTGCCAATCCAGATGCTTCAAACTTCTGGCAGGTCGCCTTTTGGGTCCCACCCAGTTTTTCTTCAAACATCCACAGAAGAAGCTTGTATGGCACTACTAAAATGAAGGAAGAAAAAGTGTAGAAGCTCTCCATATAACATCAGCCTCTTGTGTCTTTGTTCCCATCAGGAACTGGATGTATACACAGGGGCCATCGCTGTTCCTCTGTCTGTGATTGCTTCTGAAGATGCACTCCTAACAAGACATCGTTAAAAAGCCAGAGGGGGATGAGGATCCAGCCCAATTCAATGTTTCCAGCTTGTTAGTGCTATTGGCCAGGACTTCATGATCTTAGGCTTCCCAGGTGACTCAGATGGTAAAGAATCTGCCTGCAATGCAGGAGACCCTGGTTCAATCCCTGGGTTGGGAAGATCCCCTGGAGAAGGGAATGGCTACCACTCCAGTATTTTTTCCTGGAGAATTCCATGGACAAAGGAGCCTGGCCAGTTACAGTCCATGGGGTTACAAAGAGTTGACACAACTGAGCAACTATCACTCATGATCTTATCTTTTTAACTAAGAAATTTGATTATGTTTTAGTGATTATACTATGCTCATTACAGGAAAATCTGTCACTCAAAGTGTAGAAAACATTAAAAACCTACAATCTGATCCACGTGGAAGACAACCAGGGATGCCAGCTTGATAATATTTTTCCATCTGAACTTCTATATGTATACATACAGAGTATAATGTAAAAACTTTGGTTCAAATTTGCAAAACCTTGTGAATATTCTTCCAAATCATTAAAAATAACTCTACATCAGTTGTTCTCAAAGTGTGGCCTCCTAGACCACTATCATCAGTAACAACCTGGGAACTTGTTCAAAATGCAAATTCGTGGGCCCTACACCAGACTGACAAATCAAAAACTCTGGAGATGGAGCCCAGCAATCTGTGTTTCAACAAGCCTTCCAGGTGGTTTTGAAGCACAATAACATTTGAGAATCACTGCCACATAATTTTAAAAACTGCTTAGCGTTCCATTGTGTGACTATGACACAATTTATTCAGCCAGGCTGGTATCATTGTTTCCAGCTTTTCAGTATAACTCATTACAAAGTACAATGTTATAGCTAGAATATGGGAGTTTATAATAATATCTTGACACATTTCCAAATGTGAAAATCAAGAGTTATAGTTTCAAAACCTATCAGAGCTTCTTGAATGAATCATGTACCCTTTCTTACCTAATCTTTGGAATCTTGACATTTCTCAGTCTTGCCTCACTTCTCTAAACCTGGAATGCCTCAAACTTTGCCTAAGGATCTGGATTCTTGGCTTAGGCTCTGCCATTTCTCATGCTCTACTAAAACAAAGAGATCTTCTGAACAGGGTAGAATCACCTACATGTTCTTTCTTTTCTAGAATACTTACAAAAAACTCTAAATAATACTGAGAATTAGTTTAAAAATGGCATTCTATACATTTACATAGCATTCTATTTATACTCAGAAATTTCAACAGAGTACCAACACAGTGTGGACAAAATAAGTAGTAGAGTAATATTAGGTATATAATAGTCAAGGAATTCTTTCCATTCTGAACTCATAATTTACATACTGTTTTATACCTAAAATTGTATTGCCTGTGTAGAATAATACTTCAAGAAACTTAGTTATCACATTAAAAAAAAAAAAAAAAAAACTTTTTAGCTGCTAGTTTGAGGAATATTTCAGGTCCAAGCTGATTACCCATTCCATGGACTCCTCTGGCACTTGTTCTTCCCATGATGGCATTTTTACACTAGTACATTGTTATTGCTTATTTACTTGTCTGTATCCCACATTAGACTCTGCTCAGTGGGCAAGGATCTTGTTTGTCTGGTTAACAGCTGTGTCCCCCAGCATGTCCCACAGTCTTTGGCAAATTGTAGCATTTCATAATTAAGTTGAATGAATAAATGAATGACTGATTTCTCCAAATAGCATTTTTTAAAAAGGAGAAGCCAAATAGGGAATAGGGTTTAGAAAAATAAAGAAAGCAAGATGGTCTTACCACAAGTTCTGCACTCCTGATGAGGAGTATGTGAACACACATATTTGTATAAATACCTATGTAAAAATATAGGTAGTACATTTCAAGTGGTTTCATAGATTCTTTCCCTTCAGTAGCACACAAGATCTTTCATGTTCTTCAGAAAACAAATCAGGCAGGCATGAGCAAGGACCCAAACACATACAAATACTAGATATTTCCCATGGTTTCTGGTCTAGTTTTTTTTATTTACCAAAAATAGAAGCTTCAGGATCATAACTGCAATTGTTATTTAATGGTTTTTGAAAACCTAGATAGCTTCATGTTCTCAAAAGAGCTTTTGGTTTCAATGATTTTCTCTATTTCTATATTTCGCTTTTGCTTTTTAAAAACAAAAAAAAATTTTTTTAAATTTATTTTTGGCTGTGCTGGGGCTTCATTGCTGCTCGGGCTTTTCTCTAGTTGTGGCGAGCGGGCGCTACTCTTTAGTTGCTGTGGCTTCTCTTGCTGTGAAGCATGGGCTCTAGGTTGGGCAGGTTTCAGGAGTTGCAGCACATGGGCTTTGTAGTTGTGGCTCCCAGGCTCTAGGACACAGACAGGCTCAATAGTTGTGGTGCTTGGGCTTAGTTGCTCCAAGGCATGTGGGATCTTCCCAGATCAGGGATCCAACCCATACCTTCTGCACTGACAGGTGGATCAGATCAGATCAGATCAGTTGCTCAGTTGTGTCCAACTCTTTGCGACCCCATGAATCGCAGCACACCAGGCCTCCCTGTCCATCACCAACTCCCGGAGTTCACCCAAACTCATGTCCATTGAGTCGGTGATGAAATCCAACCATCTCATCCTCTGTCGTCCCCTTCTCCTCCTGCCCCCAATCCCTCCCAGCATCAGAGTCTTTTCCAATGAGTCAACTCTTCGCATGAGGTGGCCAAAGGACTGGAGTTTCAGCTTTAGCATCATTCCTTCCAAGGACATCCCAGGGCTGATCTCCTTCAGAATGGACTGGTTGGATCTCCTTGTAGTCCAAGGGACTCTCAAGAGTCTTCTCCAACACCACAGTTCAAAAGCATCAATTCTTCGGCGCTCTGCCTTCTTCAAGTCCAACTCTCACATCCATACATGACAACAGGAAAAACCATAGCCTTGACTAGACGGACCTTTGTTGACAAAGCAATGTCTCTGCTTTTGAATATGCTGTCTAGGTTGGTCATAACTTTCCTTCCAAGGAGCAAGTGTCTTTTAATTGCATGGCTGCAGTCACCATCTGCAGTGATTTTGGAGCCCCAAAAATAAAGTCTGACACTGTTTCCACTGTTTCCCCATATATTTCCCATGAAGTGATGTGACAGGTGGATACTTTACCACTAAACCACCAGGGAATCCCCTTAGTTTTGCTTTTACCTTTATTACTTTTTTCTGCTTCCTTTGGGTTTCATTTTCTTTTACTAGTTTCTTGATAGAACTGTAGATCATTGTTTTGAGACCTTTTCCCCTAAGTGCTTCATTAGTTGCAGCTCATAAATTTTTCTATGCTGTATTTCCATTTATAATTCAGCAGAAATGCTTTATAATTTTCCTTTCTATGTCTTCTTTGACCCATGGGTTATTCAAAAATGTGTAATTTCCAAATATTTGGGGATTTCCAAGATACCTTCCTATAATTGATTTCTAAGTAATTCCTTTGTGATCAGAGAATAAACTTTGTATGATTTAAATATTTTTATATCTCTTGGCACCTGTCTTATGACCCAGTATATGACTTATCTTGATAAATGCCCTTGAAAAGATTTATATTCTACTGTTGTTGTTGAAGTGTTACATAAATGTTAATTACATCAAGTTGGTTGATAATGTAATTCAAATCATCTATATTCTTTTCCCTACTTGTTATATCATGATTTTCTCTACTTATTATATCAATTTCAGTGAGAAAGTTGTAGAAGTCTCCAACTATAATGATCAGTTTATCTATTCCTTCTTGCAATGTTTGCCACACTCATTTGAAGCCTTTTTATTAGGTGCATAAACATTTAGGGTTGTTATGTTCTCTTGATGAACTGGCTCCTTAATCAGTATGAAATGTCTCTCTTTATCCCTGGCAATATTCTTTGATCTGAAATTTACTTTGTCTGATAATAATATAGCCACTATCAGAAGCTTTTGATTAGTCTCAGCACTTATCTTTTTCCACTCTTCTCCCTTTAAATTATTTACATCTTAATATTTAAAATGGATTTCATATAAGCAGCATGATTGTGTCTTTTGAAAATCTATATTCAATTTCATAATCTCTGCCTTTAATTGGAGTGTTTAAGCCTTTTAAATGTAATATGATACACATTGTGTTTAATCTACCATCTTGGTTTTTGCTTTATATTCTGTCCCCCTTCTTTTTATATTTTCCATTAGATTGAACATTTTAGGGTCCTTTTATAATTTCCATTTTTATTAGTTATAACTCTTTTTTAAAAAATAGTAATTGCCTTAGGATTTATAGTATACATCTTTAACTTAGCACAGTCTATCTTTAAGTAATATTTACTACCTCACAAACAGTATAAGAAATATAATAGTGTACTCCCTTTCCTCCCTTCAACCTGTGTCACTGTGGTCATGCATCTGACTTCTATATATATTATAATCTCCACCACATACTGGTAATACTTTTCCTCTAAAAAGTCAATTATCTTTTAAAGAGATTTTAAAAATAAGAAAAAAGTATTTTACATGTAGCCACCTATTTTCCCTTTTTGATGACCTGCATTCTTTACTATTCCTTTATCTAGATATCCTTCTGCCTGAAGGATTTCTTTTTAAAATTTCCTGTAATGCAGGTCTGCTGGTTGCCTTTTCATGCCTGAAGAAGTCTATTTCTTCTTCATTTTTGAAAGATATTTTTGCCGGGCATAGAAGTTTAGGTTAACTTTTTTTTTTTTTTCCTGTCAATACTTTCAGGATTCTGCTTAACTATCTTTTGGCTTGTATTGTTTCTGTACAAAAGCTGCCATTCTTGTATTCGTTCTTTTGTACATAAATGTGTTATTTTTTGGTCCCCCTCTGGCTGCTTTTAAGTTTTTCTCTTTGCTATTCATCGTTAAACTACTTGATTATGATGTGCCCTGGGGCAGTTTTCTTCCATTTCATGTGTCTAAGGTTTGTTATACTTGTTTGTTTAAGGTTTGTTGGATCTATGGATTTATAGTACAATCAAATTTAGAAAAACTTCATCCATTATTCCTTAAATTGTTTTCTGTTCCTCTCCTCTCCTTCATGGATACCAACTTATTCATGTACGACAGCTCCCTGATTTATTTATTTTTTTAAATTGCTGAGTTATTTATTTTTCTGCTTTTTGAAGTTGTTCCACAGCTCACTGATTTATTTATTTAAACTGATGATTTATTTATTTATCTGCGTTTTTTCTCCCTGTGTTTCATACTGGACCATTGCTACTGCCATGTATGAACTTCACAAATCTACTTATCTGTAGGTCTAACCTACTAATCCCATTCCATGTATTTTTCATCTGAGACATTGTGTTTTTCAACAGTTGATGTTGAACTGGGATTTCTGCCATATTTTCCATGCTCCACTTAACATGGTCAGTCTTTCCTCTACATTCTTAAACATAAGGAATATAGTTATAATCGTATTAATGTCCATTTAATGTCCATGACTACTACCCCTATCATTTATTTGTGTCACTTCTGGATCTGTTTCTGTTTACTTTTCTACTCATCATAGGTTGTATTTTCCTGCTTTTTTGCATGGCTTCATTGGCTGCCAGACATTGTGAATTTTACCTTATTGATGGCTGGATTTTTTTTTTTCTTTTTAATTCTTGAGCTCTTTTCTGGGATGCAATTACTTGGAAATAGCTTGAAGTTTAAATAGCTTTTAAGTTTTGTTAGGTGGGACCACTGCATTTTTTAGTATCAGGCTAGTTCTGTCCTTTCATTCAGGCAATACCCTTCTAATTATTCTACTGATGCATTACAAGGTTGAATTATAAAGTTTTCCACTGTGGCTGACTAATCCTGGTCCTGTGTGATCTCTAAGGATTTGTTCCCTCTGTCCTTTAAGGTGGTTCCTTCTCTGCCCTCAAGTAGGTTTCTTAAACACATGTGTTGATTGGTACTCTGCTGAAGACTTGAGGGGGACCATTTGTAGATCCCTGGAAGTCTCCCCCAGTGCAGCCGTTTTTGTTGTTGTTGTTGTTTCTGGTGCTCCACTCTGCAAACTCTGCCTCCTTGGTCTTCTCAAACTCTCAGCTCTTTAATTCAGGAAATCTATTAGGCTTCTCCTCAGTTCCTCTTTCCTGTGCCCCAGCCTGGAAACTCTAGGCAATAAGCTAGGGCAATCATAGAGTTCACCTCATTTGCTACTGCTCTCTTCAGGGATCACTGGGATGTCCAATACCATCAGGGATCTGCTGCTTGATGTCCAATACCTGAAAACATTTGTGTCATATATTTTGTCCATTTTTTTAGTTGTTTCAGGCAGCAGGATTAGTCTGATTCTTGTCATTGCATCTTAGCTGTGAGCTGAAGTCTAAAGAACCAAGAGAGTTTAATTGTATAAAATATAATTTAAAAAATGATAATTGAACTAAGTCCTTAGTTTTGTATAAAGCTATCATGGAAATTATACATTGAAATTTTAGAAGTGTGGGAACCATACTTGGAACATTTAGTAGATAAAAAGGCTTGAAAACTTGTTTTTTTATGGGACGTATCAAACTAAGAAATACAAAGAATTGAAAACATAAGCATCTGAACTTTGTAAGTTTATTCAGTAAATCTGTTTTGGTAATTTGTATATTTTAAAAGACAGGAAAATCCTCATTATAACATTCTTTACAGTTTATGTGACTTATTATAATCTTCTACTTTATATTTTTAAGTTTATATCATGCTTTGATGCATCTTTGTATTCCCATCTAATACTGTCTGACAGATTAATAATACTACTGAAAGAGTGTGTTAATTAGGATCATGTTAAAGCAGGCTTAAATTTTCTGATTTAAGAATAATAATATAGATATAAAAATTTTATTTATATAATGTGAATTTTATTCATAAAAGAACATACTAAGCACATAGTACTTCACAAGAAAGTTTATCATCTTAAAAATATCTTAGTTGTTTGTTAGTCTTACACTACCTAAAATTTTTACCTTATTAAAAAAAGGATTCACTATAATCAATATTAAAATACTTTCTGAGTGCCAAATTTGAATAATGTATTTTCAGTAATAAATTTACATCAACTGCAAGAATGACAACACATTTAGAAAGGGAATCCCTGGTACTTTTGCCTAACATAATTTAATAAAAAGATAAAACACCTCTACCATAAAAACTAACTGTATATATATATTAGAAAAATAATCACACTTCTTCCCAGCTCTACAGAATGACATCTATGTGGAGAGATATTTCCAATTGCATTATAAAGCATTTGTTTCGTGTGTTTCAGGTCATTTTTTTTCATGTGTTTGCTTCAAGTTGTTTGTTTCATGTTTACCAGTTCTTTAGAAATTGCATCTGGTTAATTCATTTGAATCTCATTACTACACATTGACAACTGTTCTGTTTATTGTTAGGTTGATGACACACCTTAAGATCTAAACATAGAAACTAATATATCTGTCTTCATTTTTACTGTTCCTCAAGCGAGATTGCAAACTCTCCTACTTAAAAAGTTCCTAAAATTTAGTGGGATTCACACACTCTAGTTTTGTATTGTCACCACACAAACAAGGAAGGCTTTATGTCACCTGGCTTCTGAAACTAGTTGCTGGCACCGTGTAAGCTGACATTTTAGGAATCTGAGATGGAAAGCTGAAAGATTCTTTGAGTACCTGTACCCTAATATATTTTTGAAACCAGCTCTCTGTTGTCCTGGGTAGGTAATCTTTGGGAAAGTATGTGAAGTTTCAGGCCTCTTAAGGGTTGCAGTGAGTGGAGTTCTGGTTTCAAGGGGAAAGAAGGCTGGACAAGGAGCAGACAGCATAATTAACAGGTGGGTGTCTGTGGCACAGCAGCTGGTTGGGTTAATTTTAGAACATTTGTCCTTGACTGTGCCACTTTAAGTGGAGCACCTACTTGTGTTAGAGAAGTGTGTCTGTCTTTGGGCAGTGCCAAAATCCTTTTGCTTACACTCTGGAGCATTAAGCACCCTGTTTCATCAGATAGCCCACCTTTTAAAGTGGGAGAGTTTTATCTACTCAACTAGTTCTTCTAAGATAGGACAATATAACCTAATAAACCTCTCAGTGGAGCAAGCTGAGGAATGCAGTGCACTCAAGTGACTTACTTGTACGATAATAACCTCGATTTGTAAGTACACAAAAGGCTCTTTGCATGTTTCAAGGACATATTTACAGTTTTAAAATGATGAAAAGGCAGCTTCTTAAATATCTTCAGGGGGAAGGGAAATGACAGAACTGCAAGGAGAAACAAGAAACAAGACAGAAGATCAAAATAAAAATAAAGACTGGGGCTAAAAATAAATTTTAAAACATTCTCCAATACATTTGGAATGCTAGCTTTTCCTTTGCCCTCAGTAGTTGGAGTCTTGGGATCTGAGTGTCAGGAGAGTCCTTAGCAACAGATGATCTAGTCTGATGAGAGGAAATCGAGGTGCAGACTGCTTAAAGTGATTTACCAAAGGTCAGTAAACAGGTTTATGACCAAGCTAAAACTAGCACCCAGTTTCCTGATTCTAATCTCATGAGTTTTCCAATATATCCCACTTTATACTTGTTTGGCAGCCAGCCATTCCTGAATTAAAGTTAAATTTTAAATGCAAGATTAAGGAGAATTTTATATATGATTTATCCCACTTGTCATCCTCATAATGGATGGGACTAACTGTGCCACCTTTTTTTTAATGGATATGACTAACTATACCCTTCATAAAAGTAACAATACTTACTCTTGATTGGCTCACAGGGATGCAGGGAAGATGTTTTAAAAGATATCAGATATAGAAACATTTTGAAAAATCACTGCTCTTTATAAATAAAATTGATTGGTGAATAGCTTTTTATTAGGGACCTGCCTTGTTTTTGTCAATCTACCTTCTTTGGGACTGAGCAGCCCAGTGGCTAGGATTCATGATAGGCCCTTCAGATGAGGGCTGTATGTCAACCTGAGTAACTTCCCAGTCTTTCCCTTCTGTTTCCTGGCAACACAGTCAGTCTACAGTCTGGAATACCCTCTGCCTCATCTCGGGTCATCAATGCCTTCTGTTTGCCTCATCTATGCTGGAAATTGCATATGTGACCTCTCTGCTTTCACTGCCTGTCCCTTCCAACTCTTGCTCCCTCTTTGTACTCAGTTTTGTATACGCCAATCATATTGAACTCCTTTCTGTTCCTAGAGAGCCCCATGGTCTCTCTCCCTTCCCCTTCCCAGACTTGGCCCATAATATTTCACTGCCTGGAATCCTTTTTACTTTTTTTTTTTTTTTTTTTTGGCCACTGTCACCCACTGCTTGACTCCCCTTCCTTCCTTGGCCAACTGGTTACCTATCTTTTAGGTACCATCTTCCGCATCTTTCTTCACCATTCCTCTCCACTGTAAGTTTAGATGAGATGTTTTCATATGCTACTTCAAGCACCTGTTATTTCTTGCAGACTTCACACTACTGTGTCTATTTTAATTGCTTATATTCCTCTCTAGACTGTGAGCCCCATGAGTGCAGAGGGCCGTGTTTGCTTCTCCACCAGTTCATAGCCGATGCTTGCCACATATAAGTCGCTTAGTCATGTCCGACTCTTTGTGACCCCATGGACTGTAGCCTGCCAGGCACTGCTTCCCATGGAATTTTCCAGGCAAGAATACTGGAGTGGATAACCATTTCCTTCTCCAGGGGACCTTCCCAACCCAGGGATCAAACCTGGATCTCTCACATTGTAGGCATTTTATTTACCTTTTAAGCTACCAGAGTCCAAAGAGTTAACACATATTTTTAGAAAGATGATACTCATACTTAATAATAATTCACATGTCACACACTGCTTTCACCTTTATTTACCTCACTTCATCCTTGCAGTAAACCTATGGTTGGTATTATTGATTGCCATTTTTCAGACATAGAAATTCACCTAGCTAGAAGTGGCAGAGCCAGTATTTGAACCCAGGTTGTTGGATTCCAAGTTCAATGTTATTACTATTACAACAAACTTTGTTTGGTTATAGAATAATTAAAAGTCTTAAGTAGGTGACCAAGGGAGAGACATAATTGGAGCTTCTCTACTGCTGCTGCTGCTGCTGCTAAGTCGCTTCAGTCGTGTCCGACTCTGTGCGACCCCATAGACGGCAGCCCACCAGGCTCCCCCGTCCCTGGGATTCTCCAGGCAAGAATACTGGAGTGGGTTGCCATTTCCTTCTCCAATGCATGAAAGTGAAAAGTGAAAGTGAAGTCCCTCAGTCGTGTCCTACTCCTAGCAACCCCATGGACTGCAACCTACCAGGATCCTTCATCCATGGGATTTTCCAGGCAAGAGTACTGGAGTGGGTTGCCATTGCCCTCTCCAGAACTTCTCTACAGAAGAATAAATCTGGCAAAGAAAAGCGTCTGAACCATAGTGGAGGCAGTGAGGAAAGGGTAGGGCAGACAACCCATAGATAAAAGGCAAAAAAAAAAAAAAAAAGATTAGAACAAAAACTAAGAACTAAAGGCTAAGCTTTAGGAGCCACTTTTAGTTAAAGGCAGAAGAAAGGAGATGAGCCAGAAATAATACAAAAGAAGGGTCAGTGAGCAATGTAGGAAAATATTAAAAATTCATTTTCCTAGAAGCCAAAGGAAGTGAGAATGAAAATAAAGAAAATTAGCTATTAGTGGTGAGCTGAATACAGGAGGCAAGAAAGAAGACTGAGGAAAAAAAAGGGGTGGGGGGGGGTGGCTGACTGACAGAAGACTTTTGAGAGCCTAGATGGAATAAGGGATGGTTTATAAAAATTTCAAGAAAGAATAAGGGACAAAGAAGTGGAAGCAAAAAAGAAGTGACTGCAGAATTTTGGCAGTTTGTTTATTCATTAATTAGTTGATAGACATTTGGGTTGTTTACAGATTTTGGCTATTATGAATAAAAGTGCTATGACATTCACACAAAAGTAATTGTGAGAGTCACAATAAACTGTGGAAAATTCTGAAAGAGATGGGAATACCAGACAACCTGATCTGCCTCTTGAGAAATTTGTATGCAGGTCAGGAAGCAACAGTTAGAACTGGACATGGAACAAGAGACTGGTTCCAAATAGGAAACGGAGTTCGTCAAGGCTGTATATTGTCACCCTGCTTATTTAACTTATATGCAGAGTACATCATGAGAAACGCTGGACTGGAAGAAACACAAGCTGGAATCAAGATTGCCGGGAGAAATATCAATAACCTCAGATATGCAGATGACACCACCCTTATGGCAGAAAGTGAAGAGGAACTCAAAAGCCTCTTGATGAAAGTGAAAGTGGAGAGTGAAAAAGTTGGCTTAAAGCTCAACAGTCAGAAAACGGAGATCATGGCATCCGGTCCCATCACTTCATGGGAAATAGATGGGGAAACAGTGGAAACAGTGTCAGACTTTATTTTTCTGGGCTCCAAAATCACTGCAGATGGTCACTGCAGCCATGAAATTAAAAGATGCTTACTCCTTGGAAGGAAAGTTATGACCAACCTAGATAGCATATTCAAAAGCAGAGACATTACTTTGCCAACAAAGGTCTGTCTAGTCAAGGCTATGGTTTTTCCTGTGGTCATGTATGGATGTGAGAGTTGGACTGTGAAGAAGGCTGAGTGCCGAAGAATTGATGCTTTTGAACTGTGGTGTTGGAGAAGACTCTTGAGAGTCCCTTGGACTGCAAGGAGATCCAACCAGTCCCTTCTGAAGGAGATCAGCCCTGGGATTTCTTTGGAAGGAATGATGCTAAAGCTGAAACTCCAGTCCTTTGGCCACCTCATGCGAAGAGCTGACTCATTGGAAAAGACTCTGATGCTGGGAGGGATTGGGGGCAGGAGGAGAAGGGGATGACAGAGGATGAGGTGGCTGGATGGCATCACTGACTCGATGGACGTGAGTCTGAGTGAACTCTGGGAGTTGGTGATGGACAGGAAGGCCTGGCATGCTGCGATTCATGGGGTCTCAAAGAGTAGGACACGACTGAGCGACTGATCTGATCTGATCTGAACTCATTTTTCCTGGGTATTTAGAAGAGGAATTCTTAGGTGGTGTGATAAGAGTGTGTTTAATTTTATTGGGAACTGAGGGTCTGTTTTCTAAGGTAATTATACTATTTTCCATTTCTCCTAGCAATATATGATGAAACTTTTAGTAGCTACACATTCTCACCAACACATGGTATTGTCAGTCTTCTCAACTTTAGCTTTGATAGTGAATATGAATAGTCTCTCACTGTGGTTTTAATGTACATTTCCCTGATGACTAATGGTGTTGGGCATCATTTCATGTGTTTATTTGCTATACATCGTCTTTGGTGAAGTAGCTTTTCAAATCTCTTGCCCATTTTTATTCTTGTTGTTTTCCTTCTTGTAGACTTGAGTTCTTTATAAATTCTGATATATAATATATATGTGGTAAAGAATCCGCCTGCCAGTGCAGGATATGCGATTCAATCCTTGGGTGGGGAAGATCCCCTTGAGAAGGAAATGGCAACCCACTCCAGTATTCTTGCCTGGGAAATCCCATGGACAAAATAGACTGGCGGGCTACAGTCCAAGGGGTCACAAAGAGTCAGACACAACTGAGCATGCATGCATGCATATTCAGATATATTACTGGCACGTATTTTTTTCCAGTCTGTGGTTTGTCTCTTCATTTTCTTAATAGTATCTTAAAAGCAAAAATTTTTAATTTTATGAAATTGAACTATGGTGTTGGAGAAGACTCTTGAGAGTCCCTTGGACTGCAAGGAGATCCAACCAGTCCAACCTAAAGGAGATCAGTCCTGTTCATTGGAAGGTCTGATGTTGAACCTGAAACTCCAATACTTTGGCCACCTGATGCAAAGAACTGACTCATTTGAAAAGACCCTGATGCTGGGAAAGATGGAAGGCGGGAGGAGGAGGGGATGACAGAGGATGAGATGGTTGGAAGGCATCACCGACTCAGTGGACATGAATTTGAGTAAACTCCGGGAGTTGGCGATGGACGGGGAGGCCTGGTGTGCTGCAGTCCATGGGATCGCAAAGAGTCGGACACAACTGAGCGACTGAACTGAACTGAACTGAATGAAATTGAATTATCAATATTTTCATTTTATGATTTGTGGTTTTTTTGTCCCACCTAAGAAATTTTTGAGTAACTCAAGCTTATAAATATTTTCTCCTATGTTTTCTTCTAGAAGTTTTATAGTTTTAGCTGTTACATTTAGGTATACAGTCCATTTCAGGTTAATTTTCTCTATGGTGTGAACTCTGTGTTAAGAACTAAGTTTTTGTTTCTTTCTTCTCCTTCTCCTTCTTTTTTGCATGTGGATATCCAATTACTCCAGCACTGCTTGTTGAAAACACTACCTTTTCTTTATTGCATCACCTTGATAACTTTGGTATATAGTTTTCTTTATGTTTCTTTTGCTTGAAGTTTACTGATATTATTAGAGCTGTGGATTTATAGTTCCCATCAAGTTAGAAAAGATTTGCCTGTTATTCCTTAAAAATACATATTTTTTGGTCCTCTGCTTCTCCTGTTTAAAAAATATTATCTATTCGTTAAATTTTTTAGTCATACCACACAGCATGCAGGATAGATCCCCAATCAGGGATTGAACCCATGCCCCATGCAGTGGAAGCACAGGCTTAACCACTGGACCGCCATGGAAGTCCCTGCTTCTCCTTTTAGACACCAGCTATATGAATGTCAGAGAAGGCAATGGCACCCCACTCCAGTACTCTTGCCTGGAAAATCCCATGGATGGAGGAGCCTGGTGGGCTGCAGTCCATGGGGTCTCAAAGAGTCAGACACGACTGAGCGACTTCACTTTCACTTTTCTCTTTCATGCATTGGAGAAGGAAATGGCAACCCACTCCAGTATTCTTTTTTTTTTTTTTTTTTAACTTTACAATATTGTATTAGTTTTGCCAAATATCGAAATGAATCCGCCACAGGTATACCTGTGTTCCCTATCCTGAACCCTCCTCCCTCCTCCCTCCCCATACCCTCCCTCTGGGTCATCCCAGTGCATCAGCCCCAAGCATCCAGTATCGTGCATCAAACCTGGACTGGCGACTCGTTTCATACATGATATTATACATGTTTCAATGCCATTCTCCAAAATCTCCCCACCCTCTCCCTCTCTCAGAGAGTCCATAAGACTGATCTATACATCAGTGTCTCTTTTGCTGTCTCGTACAGGGTTATTGTTACCATCTTTCTAAATTCCATATATATGCGTTAGTATACTGTATTGGTGTTTTTCTTTCTGGCTTACTTCACTCTGTATAATAGGTTCCAGTTTCATCCATCTCATTAGAACTGATTCAAATGTATTCTTTTTAATGGCTGAGTAATACTCCATTGTGTATATGTACCACAGCTGTGATCCATAAGTCTACAAGCAATAAATGCTGGAGAGGGTGTGGAGAAAAGGGAACTCTCTTACACTGTTGGTGGGAATGCAAACTAGTACAGCCACTATGGAGAACAGTGTGGAGATTCCTTAAAAAACTGGAAATAGAACTGCCTTATGATCCAGCAATCCCACTGCTGGGCATACACACTGAGGAAACCACTCCAGTATTCTTGCCTGGAGAATCCCAGGGACGGGGGAGCCTGGTGGGCTGCCATCTATGGGGTCGCACAGAGTCGGACACGACTAAAGCGACTTAGCATATGAATGTAGATCACCTCAGTATTGTCACACAGTTCACTGACATTCTTCTCATTCAATTCTCTTTTTTCTCTATGCTTCATTAATTTATAGTTTTCACTGCTATGCTCTCGGGTTCACCAGTCTTTTCTTCTGCACTATCTACTCTACTGTTAATCCTTTACAGTATATTTCCATTTCATATATTGCATTTTTCATCTTTAGAAGTTCCATTTGGATCTTCTTTATATCTTCTATCTCTGTATTCAATGTGTTTTCTGTATTCAATGTCTCAAACATACAGAGTATACTTATAATAGCTGCTTTAATGCCTTTGTCTGCTCATTCTATCAGCTGTGTCATTTCTGGGTGTGTTTCTATTAACTGATTTTTCTTCTAGTCAGGAGTTATTTTCTCACGATTGTTAAATTTTTTTATTTTTTAAAAACTTTCTATTGGAGTAGAGTTTATTTACAATGTTGTGTTACTTTCTGCTGTACAGCAAAGTGAATCAGCTATACATATACATATACTCTTTACTCTTTTTTTGGGGGGGTGGGGGTGCTTCCCTGGTGGCTCAGATGGTAAAACGTCTGCCTTGCAATGCGGGAAACCCAGGT
Source organism: Bos javanicus (assembly GCF_032452875.1). Lineage (NCBI taxonomy): Eukaryota > Metazoa > Chordata > Mammalia > Artiodactyla > Bovidae > Bos > Bos javanicus. Next base: position 60,620,574 of record NC_083872.1, read on the forward strand.
TCAATCCCTGGATTGGGAAGATCCCCTGAAGAAGGAAATGGCAACCCACTCCAGTACTCTTGCCTGGAAAATTCCATGGACAGAGGAGCCTGGTAGGCTGCAGTCCATGGGGTTGCAAAGAGTCAGACATAACTGATCGACTTCACTTATACTGTTTTTTACATTCTTTTCCCATGTGGGTCATTACAGAGTATTGAGAAGAGTTCCCTGTGTTATACAGTAGGTCCTTATTAGTTATCTATTTTATATATAGTAGTGTGTCATGTTTGTTAATTTTATCTATTTTTGGCTGTGCTGTGTCTTCATTGCTGCACAGGCTTTTCTCTACTTGCAGTGAGCAGGGCCTACTCTCTAGTCGGGTGCAGGCTTCTAATTGCAGAGGCTTCTCTTGTTGCAGAGCATGGACTCTAGGGCATGAGGGCTTCAGCAGTTGCAGCACGTGGGTTCAGTCGTTGCGGCACAGGGGCTTAGTTGGTCTGCAGCATGTCGGATCTTCCTAGATCAGGAAGTGAACCCATGTCTCCTGCACTGGCAGGAGGATTCTTTACCAATGAGCCACCTGGGAAGCCCAAGTTTGTTCATTTTGATTGAACATTAACATTGTAAACATTATGCTGCTGGTTGCTGGATTTTGACGTACCTTTCTAAGAATGGTTAGACTTTGTTCTGCAGTCAATATACTTGAAGTCAATTTAATCTTTTTAAAAATGAAAAGTGTTAGTTGCTCGGTCATGTCTGACTCTTTGCGACCCTGTGGACTGTAGCCCGCCAGGCTCCTCTCTCCATGGAATTCTCCAGGCAAGGATACTAGAATGGGTAGTCTTTCCCTTTTTCAGTGTATCTTCCCAAGCCAGGGATCAAACCTGGGTTTCCTGAATTGCATGCAGATTATTTACTCTCTAAGCCACCAGGGAAGCCCAATCTTTTTGAGGTTTATTTTAATTTTTGTTAGGGTGAATGCAGTCTAGTCTTTATTCTCAAGCTAATTTAGCCCCACTATTAAGGCCATCTGAGAACCCTTCCAGGTACCTGTGAGTTATGAGGTCTTTCCACTTTGGATGGTAGGACCATAAACCATTCTCAGCCTTGTGTGAATACTAGGGATTGTGCAGCTAGCCTCTACATTCTACTGGTTCTTTCTCTACTCTCATAGAGTTTAGTTCACACATAAGCAGCTCAGTATTCAGCCAAAGATTTGGGGGGACCTTTGGACAGATCTCTGGACTTCTCCATGAAGCTTCCTCTTCTTCAGGGTTCTTCCTCACAAACTGTAGCTGTCTTGGCCTCCTTGAGCACTGATCTCCTGAAGTCAGTAAGATAACTGGACTTCAGGTTCCCCTTCACCATGCCTTAGAAATGCCCCCTCAGTAACCTGGACAGTCACAGGGCTTGTCATGTTTTGTTTTCCCTCTCAGATCAGTTTTATGCTACCTGTTGGCCAATGTCTGAAATAATTGTACCACATATTTTTTCCTGGTTTTCTAGTTTTTTAATGTAGGAAGGTAATTCCTACAGCAGCTAATTCTTCACAAACAGAAATTCCATTTCAAATTGCTAATTTTTAAGATGCTATAGGGCTTCCCAGGTGGTACTAGTGGTAAAGAACCTACCTGCTAATGCAGGAGATGCAAGAGATGCAGGTTTGATCCCTGGGTCAGGAAGATCCCCTGGAGGAGGGCATGGCAACCCTCTCCAGTATTACTGCCTGGAGAATTCCATGGACAGAGGAGCCTGATGGGTTACAGTCCATAGGGTCACAAAGAGTCGGACACAACTGAAGTGACTTAGCACATACACACACACAAGATGTAACTTCTGGAGTGTCAGAAGACAAAAGGGAAAGCCTATATGATTTAATACTTAAATGTAATTATTCTTTCTTTCTTATTTCTTCCCTACCCATATCCCTTTCCCTCCCTAAAAGATAGAGGATTCTACTTGAGATTTTTCCCTTGAACAAATGAAACTTGCAAATGAAGTTGCTTTCTATAATTTGTTGTATTTGGAGGTATACTCAGTATTTAAGAAGCAGAAACCATAGCGTTGCAGATACTTTCTTTTTCAAAGTAGATGGTATTACAATAGCTCTGGGTTGCTATTTCACTTACTGAATTAACAGTTCCTAGGATTTCACTTTGGCCCTGCTATCATTCAGCATGATCAGAACAAAGCTATTTACAGCCTTCTATGCCTCCTCAGTCACTTAATTGTAATGCTGCTGCTGCTGCTAAGTCGCTTCAGTCGTGTCCGATTCTGTGCGACCCCATAGATGGCAGCCCACCAGGCTCCTCCGTCCCTGGGATTCTCCAAGCAAGAACACTGGAGTGGGTCGCCATTGCCTTCTCCAATGCATGAAAGTGAAAAGTGAAAGTGAAGTCGCTCAGTCGTGTCTGACTTTTAGCGACCCCATGGACTGTAGCCCACCAGGCTCCTCCATCCATGGGATTTTCCAGGCAAGAGTACTGGAGTGGGGTGCCATTGCCTTCTCTGCTTAATTGTAATATCAAGTACTTTAACACAGAATGTAAATTGTGCACATGGCAAAAGTGAATTTTCCTGCATCACAGTAATTGAGATATCCCTTTAAATGAAGTGACCTAAGAGGCATCCTTGGATCTCCAGTGTACTTGAAAAACAGCCACATTTAAAAAAGATAAACCATGAACACTCAGTTATTAACATCCAGAAGAATTCTCTAAGTCTACAATACCTGCTGCTGCTGCTGCTAAGTCGCTTCAGTCGTGTCCGACTCTGTGCGACCCCATAGACGGCAGCCCACCAGGCTCCCCCGTCCCTGGGATTCTCCAGGCAAGAACACTGGAGTGAGTTGCCATTTCCTTCCCCAATGCATGAAATTGAAAAGTGAAAGTGAAGTCGTTCAGTCGTGTCTGACTCTCCTCAGCCCCATGGACTGCAGCCTACCAGGTTCCGTCCATGGATTTTCTAGGCAAGAGTACTGGAGTGGGTTGCCATTGCCTTCTCCGATACTAAACCTACATTTCTATAAATACATCCTCCTCTTAAGAGTAAGACAACTCTTAAACACTAACAGGACCAAATGCCAGTAAAATTGTCCACTGTAGCAAAATTTTCAGCCATTTTTTCATGTTAAAGGCTTTAAAAATTTTATTCCTCTTTGTGCCCTCAATTAATCTTCCTTATAAAAATGCATATATATATATATATATATAAGTTAAAAATAAACACTTTCCCTAACTGGCTACCATAGAAAACCACAGTTAGCAATTAGTTTGACTTTAAAACTAGCTTTCTTGTTGAACATCTGTGTGCCTATTGGAGGTTTTCCATAATGCAAACCTTTGCTAGAATGTGCTTTCAACTTTTCATTCAAGAGACTTAATCAGGAGCAACCAAAATATCCTGCTTAGGGTTTAAAACATATATCAAACTTTAAACACTGTTACTCTGGTGGGGAGATCCTGGCTACCAAACAAATAGACTTCAAAGGGACTCCCTGGGTTTCCCGAAGCCACAGACAAATATTTGCTATTATATTACTGTGGTAATAGATAGCATATGGCCACTTTGTCCTTCACCTGCCGGAGATCTTGAAGATAGCTGTTGATCACCACAATGAAGTTTTCCCAGTAGAGATGAATCTCATATACCTTCTCCCATTAAGTTCTAGTCTGACATACAATGACTAGTTGCAAGAGCTTAATTAAGGAAGAGAGCTGAGAACTTAAATAGAAGGATAAATTTGCAGAAATAAACGCCCCACTCCGGTGTTCTTGCCTGGAGAATCCCAGGGACGGGGGAGCCTGGTGGGCTGCCGTCTATCGGGTCGCACAGAGTTGGACATGTCTGAAGCGACTTAGCAGCAGCAGCAGCAGCAGCAACCTGGCTTAAAGATAAAAAAGATACTATTTCTCTACTTCGACCTACATATAGTGAAGTACAAGCAGTTCAACTGAAAGACTGGTATCCCTCATTTATATGATTTGTAAAGACAGAAAACAATAAACACTATAAAATTAGTGTAAATTTGCTTCTGCTCCAGAGTAGAGATTTACAGAGAAGAACTAGAAGTATACAATTTTCAGAATGTTTAAGCCATTGAGCTTATAGAACAGGAAAGCCCATAGAAGAAATTCTGACCTCCAAAGAGAAGTAAGTTAAATCTCATTTCCTGGTGTCTCAGACAGTAAAGAATCTGCCTGCCAATGCAGGAGACTCAGGTTTGATCCTTGGGTCAGGAAGATACCCTGGAGAAGGGACTAGCTACCCATTCCAGTATTCTTGCCTTGAAAATTGCATAGACAAAGAAACCTGGCGGGTTATAGTCCACGGGGTTGCAAAGAGTTGGACATGACTGAGCGACTAACACTTTCACTTTCAGTTTCTAAAAATGTTTCTCTCATACTTTAGGTAAGAAAAAGACATTTCCAACCTGGATATATTTCAAGCTTGGCTAATATAAATCCCAATTGTGACTCTTATCAGCAGTGTCATTTCTGAGTGATGACAGAGCTGTGATTAAATAAGATAAAATCCCAGGTCTATGTGACATTAAGCCTTTTTATAGAAGAAGCATTTACTTATTCATTCAATCATTATTTATTGAGGAGTACTTTTTATCAGGCACTGTGCCAGGTACTCTGGATACAGAATTGAATAAGAAAAATCAATCATACATAGGATTTCAGTTATTCCACAATTCTTGAAAATTGAGTGAACTCTGTCAAAAGTGATTTATATGACCTAGAGGGGTGGGATGGGGGGAAGGAGAGGGAGGCTCAACAGGGAGGAGATATACATATAATTATGATTGATTCACGTTGTTGTATGGCAGAAACAACACAACATTGTAAAGCAATTTTCCATCAACTAAAAAATAATTCTTTTTTTTAAAATGGTGTTAGAAAACAGCTCAAAACATACATATTTTTTTAAATCAGAAGGGCACATAAGGCCATTTAATCGAATTTCTCAATGCTGGAAGTTCCTCTAGAATGGCTAATACTCTATTAGAGTATTAGCTACTCTAATAGAGTATTAGCTCCATTCTCTACTAGATCCCACAACCTCATCAGGCAGCATGCTTCATTTTTAATGATTCTAATTATCAAAAAGTTCCCTTATGTTAAGCTAGGATCTGTCCTCTGTAACTTCTAATACTGATCTTGGAGCTACACAAAATAAGTCTATTTTATCTTCAACAGGAAGTCCTTCAGATACTTAAGGGCAGCCACCAACTTCACTTGCATTCTCTAGGTAAAATATTGACAGTGTCTCATATCACATAGTTTTAAGATCATTTTCTACCACTCTGGCTAGGGAGCAAAAGACCTCTGTTTTATTTACATATGTAAGCTACCAATGACACTCTTTTCCTCACATTTTCCCCTCTAAGATTTCAAAAAAAATTCTAATCTCTACTGGTGGATATTTTTTTTCCCAATTCTTTTTCAGTCCAAATGCATTTCAAAGGTTTTTCTGTAACCTAAGGAATATTCATAGGTTTTTTTTTTCTTTTTGTATTATTGTATTTTTGTTTTTGTAGGAGAAGGAAAGAACAGCTTTATTACAGGCAAAGGGGGAAGACAGTAGGCTAGTGCCTCAAGAACTGTGCCTGCCCCCGCCCAGAAATATTCAGATTTGTTTAAAAGACCTATAGTATGTCAATACAGCTATTTGGGAAGAAATGGAGTTGATGACTGGAGACAGTGGTATTAAAGTGAATTCATGATGAGAATATTGTTTATGTGGCCTCCTGAGCACTCACCTACAATCATGGTCAAATAGGGAGGCAAGACTGCAGTAACGTCATTATTTTGGGAGGTGGGGAAGGGAAGGAAAGTCACTCCTGTATATGAATAGAATGTTGTGATATTATCTGCATATTTCCATAGCATTCCAATGATATATCTGTCATTGTATTATTTAGTTCTTGAGAAAATAATATTTCTGGTTATATGCCAATGAAACCGATAGGAAAGCTGGCAGGTAAAGCTAAAGTAACAAAGGTGGGTTGGGAGAGGTGGCAGCAGTCTAAATATTCAGTAACTACATATGAACAAATTGGTTCCCCCTGTCTCCAGAAGTAGCTGAAGTGATGAAGGTGACTGGTTGGAAACTGACCAGGAGATTAAAATGGCCTTTGAGGATGAAAGTACCAGGGGCCAGCTCCACAAGTAAACATCCTTCTGGTTATACTTACAGCACCTGCTGGGTCACCCAGAAGCAGCTAAATGCTTCCTCAAGTGGGCTTTTTTTAAAAAAGGAGAACTAAAAAGGAGCAGAAATAAATACATCACTGAACTCCTGGCCCATGAAGCTGGTACATATTTCATAAAGTTCTTGGAAAACAGGCATTTTCCACCTGTTCTGGTGACAGTATTTCAAATTGATAATCTTTTGAACATAACTCCCTAACTTGAAAAGGACTTCAAGAAAGACTTTTTCAAGCATATTGTTTTAAAAGACCATTAATTTTAGCGACAAACCAACAAAGTCATGAAGAGTATCTAATCTTAACCAAAGCATTAAGGCAAGTCCAAATACAGAATCCAGGCCAGGGCCAGGAACTGAACTTTGCTCACTCACTCTGAGTTCACTACAGAGCAACCTCTTACTAGAATCACTTGAAAATTCCTCCTTGAGTCTGAAATATCAACAAGGTGTAGGCAGATACTTTTCAGTTTTGATAAGAACTTTTACTTTAAGCTCATACTTGTGTCTTAACATAACTTTGCCATCTAAAAATATCTTTAAAAACGTAGTTCCTTATCTTGTACTTGACATTCATAATATACTTTTAAAAGAATTTGTAGCATCACAATAGATATGTAGAACTAAATATGGAATGACGAGACATGAAATGTTCTTTGTACGTGTGATGTGTTCATTTTTCTCTCACTCTAACTCCTTCTACTCTATTTTGCCTGTTTGTGAAGATGACTGGGCTAGTACTTTAATAAAAAGTATATAATTCTTTATATTCACTTTATTTTCTATAAAATGACTAAGACACATGTGTTCTCTAAACTAAATACCTGTCCAAATTAAGAAAGAAATGTACACCCTTGATGCTCTTGAAAAACTTTGACAGTTAACCAATGTTAGTACAGAATGTCCTGAATTTGCAAGTGACTTGTGTTCTAAAAATTTATTTGTAAGGTCAGTTACTTGGGCTTTATTTTTGTTTACTACTGTATCCCTAGAGCCTGGGATAGGGCTAGACACACAATGGGCATCCAAATATTTGCTGATTGACTGATTGAACTGGCCTAGAGTGGATTTCACTAATGATACAGTTGAATTATATTATAATAATAGTTAGCATTTATATAGTACTTAGAATTTATAGAACACATTTATATGAGCCATATTTTACCCTTTCTCACATTGATTCAATTTACAAATGTAGCATCTAAGCTGCACAATGCAAAGAAATAGAGGAAAACAACAGAATGGGAAAGACTAGGGATCTCTTCAAGAAAATTAGAGATACCAAGGGAACATTTCATGCAAAGATGGGCTCGATAAAGGACAGAAATGGTATGGACCTAACAGAAGCAGAAGATATTAAGAAGAGATGGCAAGAATACACAGAAAAACTGTACAAAAAAATCTTCATGACCCAGATAATCACGATGCTGTGATGACTGACCTAGAGCCAGACATCCTGGAATGTGAAGTCACGTGGGCCTTAGAAAGCATTACTACGAACAAAGCTAGTGGAGGTGATGAAATTCCAGTTGAGCTATTTCAAATGCTGAAGGATGATGCTGTGAAAGTGCTGCACTCAATATGCCAGCAAATTTGGAAAACTCAGCAGTGGCCACAGGACTGGAAAAGGTCAGTTTTCATTACGATCCCAAAGAAAGGCAATGCCAAAGAATGCTCAAACTACCGCACAATTGCACTCATCTCACAGGCTAGTAAAAGTAATGCTCAAAATTCTCCAAGCCAGGCTTCAGCAATATGTGAACCATGAACTTCCAGATGTTCAAGCTGGTTTTAGAAAAGGCAGAGGAACCAGAGATCAAATTGCCAACATCCGCTGGATCATGGAAAAAGCAAGAGAGTTCCAGCAAAATATCTATTTCTGCTTTATTGACTATACCAAAGCCTTTGACTGTGTGGATCACAAGAAACTGTGGGAAATTCTGAAAGAGATGGGAATACCAGACCACCTGACCTGCCTCTTCAGAAATCTGTATGCAGGTCAGGAAGCAACACTTAGAACTGGACATGGAACAACAGACTGGTTCCAAATCGGGAAAGGAGGACGTCAAGGCTGTATATTGTCACCCTGTTTATTTAACTTATATGCAGAGTACATCATGAGAAACACTGGACTGGAAGAAACACAAGCTGGAATCAAGATTGCCGGGAGAAATATCAATAACCTCAGATATGCAGATGACACCACCCTTATGGCAGAAAGTGAAGAGGAACTAAAAAGCCTCTTGACGAAAGTGAAAGAGGAGAGTGAAAAAGTTGGCTTAAAGCTCAACATTCAGACAACGAAGATCATGGCATCCGGTCCCATCACTTCATGGGAAATAGATGGGGAAATAGTGGAAACAGTGTCAGACTTTATTTATTTGGGCTCCAAAACCACTGCAGATGGTGACTGCAGCCATGAAATTAAAAGACGCTTACTCCTTGGAAGGAAAGTTATGTCCAACCTAGATAGCATATTCAAAAGCAGAGACATTACTTTGCCAACAAAGGTTCGTCTAGTCAAGGCTATGGATTTTCCTGTGGTCATGTATGGATGTGAGAGTTGGACTGGGAAGAAGGCTGAGTGCCGAAGAATTGATGTTTTGAACTGTGGTGTTGGAGAAGACTCTTGAGTGTCTTGGACTGCAAGGAGATCCAACCAGTCCATTCTGAAGGAGATCAGCCCTGGGATTTCTTTGAAAGAAATGATGCTAAAGCTGAAACTCCAGTACTTTGGCCACCTCATGTGAAGAGTTGACTCATTGGAAAAGACTCTGATGCTGGGAGGGATTGGGGGCAGGAGGAGAAGGGGATGACAGAGGATGAGATGGCTGGATGGCATCACTGATTCAATGGATGTGAGTCTGAGTGAACTCCGGGAGTTAGTGATGGACAGGGAGGCCTGGAGTGCTGCGATTCATAGGGTTTCAAAGAGTAGGACACGACTGAGCGACTGAACTGAACTGAATTGAAGCCCTGCAAATTTTTTTTAACTTCTCATTTAGGATTTATTGTTAAAGTTGACTTGGATTATCATAAGTATTACAATGGTTTGAGCTAAGTGGTATCCAACTCTTTGCAACCCCATGGGCTGAAGCACACCAAGCTCTTCTGTCCGCCACTATCTCCTGGAGTTTGCTCAAGTTCATGTCCATTGAGTCAGTGACACTATCTAACCATCTTATCCTCTGGTACCTCCTTCTCCTTTGGCCTTCAATCTTTCCCAGCATGAGGGTCTTTTCCAGTGAGTTGGCTCTTCCCACTAGGTGGCCAAAGTACTGGAGCTTCAACTTCACCATCAGTCCTTTAGTGAATATTCAGGGTTGATTTCCTTTAGGATTGACTGATTTGATCTCCTTGCAGTCCAAGAGACTCTCAAGAGTCTTCTCTAGCACCATAATTTGAAAACATCAGCACTCAGCCTTCTTTATGGTCCACCTCTCATATCCATACTTGACTACTAGAAGAACCATAGCTTTGACTATAGGGACCTTTGTTGGCAAAGTGATGGCTCTGCTTTTTAATATGCTATCTAGGTTTGTCATAGCTTTCTTTCCAAGGAGCAAGCATCTTTTAATTTCAGGGCTGCAGGCACCATCCACAGTGATTTTGGAGCCCATGACAATAAAATCTGTCACTGCTTCCACTCTTCCCCCTTCTATTTGCCATAAAGTGATGTGATCAGATGCCATGGTCTTAGTTTTTTGAATGCTGAGTTTTAAGTCAGCTTTTTCAGTCTTCTCTTTCACTCTCATCTAGAGGCTCCTTAGTTCCTCTTAACTTTCTGCCATTAGAGTGGTATCATCTGCATATCTGAGGTTGCTGATATTTCTCCCAGCAATCTTAATTCCAGTTTGTGATTCATTCTGCCTGGCATTTTGCATGATGAGCTCTGCATGTAAGTTAAATAAGCAGGGTGACGATATACAGCCTTGTTGTACTCCTTTCCCTTTGGAACCCAGTCAGTGTTCCATATCCGGTTCTAACTGTTGCTTCTTGACCCACATGCAGGTTTATTAGGAAACAGGTAAGATGGTATGGTACTCCCATCTCTTGAAGAATTTTCAACAGTTTGTTGTGATCCACATAGTCAAAGGCTTTTACATAGTCAATGGAGTACAAGTAGATGTTTTTCTGGAACTCTCTTGTTTTCTCTATGATCCAATGAATGTTATCAATTTGATCTCTGGTTCCTCTGCCTCTTCAAAATCCAGCTTATACATCTGGAAGATTTCAGTTCACATATTGCTGAAGCCTAGCTCAATAAAGTGTTGTCAAGAAACTGTAGGCATGATAGCCACACTCAACATAACCCAAGGCTGCTCATAAGACCCCTAAATTAAAGAGAGAGCCATTTAAGTTACTTGAGAGGATTGGGTGTGAGATGACGGAGCTTGAATCAACATGGTGACAGTGGAGGTGAGAACCAACTTAGAGACAGAAACACCAGAGCCTGGTGATGGACCTCATATAGGCTCCAACTCCTACACGTATGGTACCACATTGCATCTAATAGTGTAAGCTGTAGATAAAATATCATCTCCTCATACAAAATAGAGACTCGGAGAATAGAGACTCATTTCTTTTTCTCCTGTCACCCTTTTCTTTAGCAGTTAAGTGAGATCCTTATGTTCAGTGATTGAGAAGGACCCTCTCACTTCGAAAGAAAAGAGATATCCCCAAAAAGATTAGAACAAAATTGAAGGCTCCTGTCTAGCTAGCAGGAAGACTGATGTGATTAGCTAAGCAGTCTGAACCTAAGACCCCTGCTATTGGAGTAGTTTGAATGTAAAGAATTTACTCACTCTATGGTATAACCCTTGTATTCAGAGGTGGGTGAGACATTAAGGGGTCCTGAGACAAATCTTCAAATCTGCACACAAATCCTCTCCATAACATCTCTCACAGAGGCTCATTCAGGTCTTGCTGAAACACTTCATGGGATGAGAAACTCAAGGGGCCTCACTTTGTCTTTTGGATACATCCAGTTTTTAAGAAAATCTTTCTTTGGTCAAACTCTTGCTTTCTGAAAAGCATCAGAGTCCATTTAATCCCTCTTCAAATATCTGAAGAATGCTAGCAATTCCTGAACATCCATAAATCCTCTCTCATAGGCAAAATATCCCAAGTTAATTGTTCATTATATAATGAGGTTTCTAATTGATCTCACAAGTTCTGCTCAGCCTTCTCTAAATAGGAATATCTTGACCTGAACATAATATTCGAGCTATGCTTTGACTAGAGAACACAACAGAAGGACTATTCTCTTTTGTTTGGAGCATTATTCTCCTATTAATGCAGCCTAAGATTGCATTAGCTTTTTTGGCAGTCATGACGTACTGTTGACTCACACTGAGATTACACTCAACTGAAACCCTCAGGTCTTTTTCACATGAATGGCTGATAAGTCACACCTCTTTGGTAGTAGTACAGCTGAGTTTTTAAAAGAGGAATTTACCACAATTAAGTTTAATGTCATAAATTTTACTCAAGACTCTTTCACACTGTTCCCTGAGCTGTTTTTCTTAAACAGCTCTGATAATGTTATCCTTACTCAGAACTGTTGATTGATCTCTGCTACCTATAGGATCAAATCCAAAATACTTTGCATACTGCTGCTGCTGCTGCTAAGTCACTTCAGCAGTGTCCGACTCTGTGCAACCCCATAGACAGCAGCCCATCAGGCTCTGCCATCCCTGGGATTCTCCAGGCAAGAACACTGGAGTGGGTTGCCATTTCCTTCTCCATTGCGTGAAAGTGAAAAGTGAAAGTGAAGTCACTCAGTCGAGTCCAACTGGTAGCGACCCCGTGGACTGCAGCCTACCAGGCTCCTCCATGGGATTTTCTAGGCAAGAGTACTAGAGTGGCTTGCCATTGCCTTCTCCAACTTTGCATACTAGACCCTGTATAATCCAACCTGAGCCTTCAGGGTCAGCCTCATCTCCCCTCAGCTCTCTCTCCTCTCCACACCATACCATACCAGACTCTCCAGTCATTCTAAGGGTTGACTTTCTTCATACATGTGCACTTTTCCATGCAATTCCCTTCTCCGCCTTGTAATTATTACTTCTACTTTTAAGAGACAATTTAAAAGTCCCAATTAGGATGTGAACTTCCTGAAGGCAGGAATATACTACATGAAAGTTCAGGTAATAGAAAATAGGAGCTTCCCAGGTGGCGCTAGAGGTAAAGAACCCACCTGCCAATGCAGGAGACACAGGTTTGATCACTGGATCAGGGAGATCCTCTGAGGAGGGCATAGCAACCCACTCCAGCATTCTTGCCTGGAGAATACCCGTGGACAGAGGAGCCTGGTGGACTACAGTCCATGGATTACTAAGAGTTGAATACAACTGAAGCAGCTTAATTTACAAGTTTTATATTTTTACTTTTTTTTTTAAGAAAATAATATTTAAACCTCTTTTTCCTTGTAAACTAAGCTGCTTCAGTTGTCTTCAACTCTAGAAATCCAGGTGAGAGGCATTTAGCTTACTTGAAACAGTAATTCTTAGGGAGAGGAAGTAACAAGCTTGGCAGTTTACCCGAGTGAACCACATAGCTGCACAGGTTTGTCAAGAGGCAGTGTATTATTGTGATTATTTTCCAGAATCACACACACACAAAAAAACCACCTTTGCACCCAGTACAACACTGTGAAAAGAAATCCAGTTGGAAGCACTGCAGAAGCAATCATTTCCAGTGATATTGATGAAAAACTAAACAAAATCTCCCTGTTAACCTTTTCCTACCCCTTCCATTGTGTTCCAAGAGATGTTGATGGATTTGTATCTTTCAGTCTAAACTGCTTTGTGTCAGGACTTTGCAGATTAGAAATAGAGCCTGTTGTTTGGGTTTGTAAAGGGATAGAGGCTAAGACATTGTTCTTGTTCAGGAATTGTACTAGTCAACTATCTGCCTTAGAATCTGTCATCCTAAATGGCTAATTTAACAGGTATTTAGCAAGTCATCTCTCAAACAGACTGTTTAGTGTACCTGCACACCAGGTGAAAGTGAAAGTGTAATCATTCAGTCATGTTTGACTCTTTGTCTGCCATAAAGATGCTTTAAACAACTAAAGGTAATAAATAGTCATTACCAATAATACTGGGCTTCCCAGGTGGCACTAGTGGTAAAGAATTGCCTGCCAATGCAGGAGACCTAAGAAACACAGGTTCGATTCTTGGGTCAGAAAGATCCCCTGTGGGAGGACATGGAAACCCACTCTAGTATTCTTGTCTGAGAAACCCCACAGACAGAGGAGCCTGGCAGGCCACAGTCCATAGAGTCACAAAGAGTTGGACACTACTGAAGCAACTAAGCATGCCCACATGCATGCACCAATAATATTAACAATGATAATGCCTCAGAACCAGAGATCAAATTGCAAACATCTGTTGGATCATCAAAAAAGCAAGAGAGTTCCAGAAAAACATCTACTTCCGCTTTATTGACTAGACCAAAGCCTTTGACTATTTGGATCACAACAAACTGTGGAAAATTATTAAAGAGATGGGAATACCAGACAACCTGATCTGCCTCCTGAGAAATCTATATGCAGGTCAAGAAGCAACAGTTAGAACTGGACATGAAACAACAGACTGGCTCCAAATAGGGAAAGGAGTACATCAAGGTTGTATATTGTCATCCTGCTTATTTAACTTATATGCAGAGTACATCATGCAAAATGCTGGACTGGATGAAGCACAAGCTGGAATCAAGATTGCCGGGAAAAATATCAATAACCACAGATATGCAGATGACACCACACTTATGGCAGAAAGCGAAGAAGAACTAAAGAGCTTCTTGATGAAAGTGAAAGAGAAGAGTGAAAAAGTTGGCTGAAAACTCAACATTTAGAAAACTAAGATCATGGCATCTGGTCCCATCACTTCATGGCAAATAGATGGGGAAACAGTAGAAACAGTGAGAGACTTTATTTTGGGGGGCTCCAAAATCACTGTAGATGGTGACTGCAGCCACAAAATTAAAAGACCCTTGCTCCTTGGAAGAAAAGTTATAACTAACCTAGACAGCATTTTAAAAAGTAGAGACATTACTTTGCCAACAAAGGTCTGTCTAGTCAAGGCTATGGTTTTTCCAGTAGTCATGTATGGATGTGAGAGTTGGACTATAAAGAAAGCTGAGAGGCAAAGAATTGATGCTTTTGAACTGTGGTGTTGGAGAAGACTCTTGAGAGTCCCTTGTACAGCTAGGAGATCCAACCAGTCCATCCTAAAGGAAATCAGTCCTGAATAACATTCACTGGAAGGACTGATGCTGAAGCTGAAACTCCAATATTTTGGCCACCTGATGCAAAGAACTGACTCATTTGACAAGACCCTGATGCTGGGAAAGATTGAAGGCGGGAGGAGAAGGGGGCAACGAGGATAAGATGGTTGGATGACATCACCAACTCAATGGACATGAGTTTGAGTAAACTCTGGGAGTTGCTGATAGACAGGGAGGCCTGGCATGCTACGGTCCAAGGGGTCGCAAAGAGTCGGACATGACTGAGCGACTAAACTGAATGCCTCAGAATCCATGTATTTGATAAACAACTATTTATCAGGCAACATGTTAGAGGCAAGGGTAGTGTTTCTCATACTGTGGTCTGGACTATCTTAAGGAACTCACAAAACAATGTGATGAAAGCCATAACAGAGGTGAATGTGTACCAAGAGTGCACATGTGTGATGCACATACATCATGCACCTAACCCACAATTTGGGAAAGAGGTGAAGATTAAGCCAAGTCCTTAAGGATGAGTAGGAATTATCTATTCTTTTATCTATCTGTCTCCCCAAAATATATGAGTGACAACTTAGCTAAATGGATAGAGGTAGGACTCAAGAAGAGGAGCATCTCAGGAACTGGAAGCATGTGTGCAAGCGTCAGGGGATGAGAAAGAGCATGGCACCTTGGGGTAAAACAAGCAGTTCCACATGTAGAGCTGGAGGCTGGGGAGTAAGAGGCAGTGAGGAGGCTGAGGCAGCAGACATTCAGAAAGGGCATGGCATTAAACAGTGTGGACAATGTGTGAGGAAACTGGAGAGTCAGTGAAGGGTTTTAAGCAAAGAAGTGACATTTTGGATTTCACAAAGATCCTTCAGAGTACGATATAGAGAATAGATTGGGGAGCAAGCAAGACCCAACAGAGTGAACTCTCAGGTAGAGGGGACGTTCCTATAAGGCATAGAAATGGTCTGCACCACCACTGGTAGCTTAGGGGTGGAGAGAAGCATATGGACTCAAAAGAGACTCCAGTAGCAGAATGGGACAGGCCCTGGTGAATGTCTAAGGCTAGTGAAGGAGAGAAAGGATGGAATATGGGTCTCAGTTTTTGTCTTGATGGGCCTTTCTGAGTTAGACAGTAATACCATTCATTTCAGTTTTTATTTTCTCAGTGAGACAAGAGGCAAGCTCTGTGGCTGAGAGCAAGCAATGAGTGTAAGGAGGGGTCTTAGGGACAGGAGAAGACACTTTGAAAGAATCACTACAGGAATGGAGAAGAGTTAAGGGAAAAAAAGGATTTCCAGGGTAATTTAAGGGCCACATTCAGAGTGGGAAAAAAAATTTGTAGAGGCATCTCTAAGCACAATTGTGTTATTATTTTACCATTAGAGTTCAGCTCTTTAGCTGAAGGAAGAAGGTGAACAGTAGAATTGATTAGCACTGGGCTGAGATGGACAGACAAGAGGGCAATGGAGTTGAGCAGACTCATAGAAGATTCAAGAGAAAATCATGGGAACAAGCTAGGTATCATGCCCACTTTTGCAGACAAATAGCTATGTGGGGGCCAGAGAGGAGAGAAAATAAGTGGTCTAATGTGGCATAACTAGATTATTAAAAAGAAGAAATAAAAATTAGAAAAATGGCCAAAAGTAACAAATAGGAATTGATAAGGAAAGGAAGGGAGCTAGGGATTTGCAGAGGAGGAGTTGACAATTACCTGTTTGTTCTTACAAACTACACTTCTTCACTACACCCTCTGTTCTAGGAAGGATCCCCTAGTGGACCTCAGTTCTTCTGAACTTTGATAATCATCAGAGAGGGAGCTATTGTTCCAACAGGGTGACTGCAGTGTCCTACCCCTTTAGATGTGCTGGGAGGGGAAACATGGGTTGTTGGAGATGAGGTGCCTAGTTCTCCTGGAAGAGCCAGAGCACTGGTCCACGTGACCTCCATTTATCTTTGCTTCTTATCTGGAGGTAGGGGTGGAGTCAGAGGGCTATGCACTGGGATACAGGATATGAGAAAACTATAGGAATCAATTACAAAAGGAACTGATGGAAAACCTCAGAAACCTCAGAAAGGTCAGGTTGACTGCCATAAAAAGAAACATAAATTCTTAATGGAGATTAAATAGTATAAGAGAGTGATTAAATTTTATCTTTTCAATTTAATTTTAAAACACCCAAACCTTTCTAGTAGCTGCTGAAAGATAGTGTTAGCACAGATGATGTCACCCAGAAAGCATCTGAATGTTTTTCATAATTTTTTTTGTTTTGTTTTAGGAACTATGTGATTATGAAGTGTAAAGTAACGTCTGCAAACATAGCAGAGGCCTTGAAAGACTTCTGCTTCTCTCTGTTACAGACAGGAAAGTTAGGAAGAGAAGTGAAATATGACACAGAAAGAGGATTAGTGTTTTCTTTTTGTTTGTTAATAAGACAAACCATCCAGGAAAAGAGCTTGTTTCTTAAAGTGAGATGTATACAAAATGCCCAACAGAGAAACTGGCACATTTTACTGTGATCTCTAAATGATACTTTTCTCTTCTCCTCCTCAAGAGAACAATTAAACATTCATTAAAACAGTAACATTTTCTGAGATTGTGAAAATGTAAATACTTTTACATAAATGGGATTAATTGCATAGCACCCTTGCCTTAAGTAGATGTTCTCCATCACATTCTGCAAATTAAATTTCACAACTCGTTAAGCAGAAAAAATGTGTACAATGCTCTATTTTAATTTCATTTCCAATGCTGTGACAGCTCATGGATATTAAAAATGACTTCTAAAAAATCATCCTGTCAAATTTCTCCTATAGCTGGAATTTAGGGTCAAAAAAGGATTAAAAGTTAAATAAGTCAAGATAAAATGGAACGTGAGGCCCTTAAAATCTGAAAGCCCCTAAAATCAGCATTTCTCTTTCAGCATGTTTTCAAAGATGTCTTTCTCCTTCAATACTGTTCCCTCTCCCTTTCCTATCATCATTATCTGACCAGTCTTTCCTGTCTCCCTATTTATTTTAGTTCATCTTTTGAAAATCTAAAGTGGCAAATTTCACGCCTTCCCTCTCACTTTTCATTTTAGAATTTGTACCGACTGTATTGACAGTGGCAAGTCAATGTTATTCAAATTCATGATGTTGCTTAATTAAACAGCCATTGAATCTGCAGGTTGGTAAGACTGGTCCTTGTATATGCCTGGGCAGTTGCAAGTGTTTTTGGTAATGGCAGAGTCAGTGGAATAACTTTGATCCTCCCCTGGACTCCATTCTTGGACATTCCTCTTTTCTGTCCACACCCACTCCCTTGATGATCTCATCCAGTTTCATGGCATTAAATATCATCTCTGTGCAAATGACTCCCAAATGTATATATTTAGTTCAGATCTCCCCTTTGAACTTTAAACTCCCAGAACCAACTGCCTACTCAGTATTTCCACTTGGATGTGTCACAGGCAACTTATACCTAATGTGTCCACATATGAGTTCCTGACATTCGTTTCCAAATCTACTCCTTCTAGAGTCTTCTCCACCTCAGTAACTGGCTGTCCCATTCTTCAGGTACTCAGGCTAGAAACATCCTTATCTGTTTCTTTCTCTCATACCTGCACCCAACCTGCCAACAAATGCTGTTGACTTTATCCATAACATTGATCCAGAACTCAACTACTTTTCATCATTTCCACTGCAACCTTCTGTTTCTGCGCCATCAGATCTAGCCTGAAATTACCGGCAATAGCATTCTAGCTGGTCTCCCTGCTTCCCTCTTTGGTCTTTCCTTACCCATAAACCAGAGAAATCATATTAACAATAAATTGATCATATTATCCCTCTGCTTAAAGCTCCAATGGCTTCAAGTATCATTCAGAGTAAAACTCAATGACTTTATAAAAATTTATTGTCCAGATTGGGACCTCTTTGAGAGTGAAAGGGAATGCTATTAATAGTTTAAGTGATCTCGGTGTAAATTTGGGCCATCCTAGACACCCGCTTATAAGGATCTGCATAATTTCCCACACCTTGCCATTATCTCTCTGGCCTCTGGTATAGTGTAACATACCTCAACCCTTCTGCCTCAGCACCAGCCTCTTCACTGTCCTGACGGCAGGAGGCAGACTTTCTCAGGACCTTTGCCCTTCCCCTAGACATATCCATAACTCATTTCTGCTTCCCTTCAGGTCCTTATTCAAAAATCCCATTAAGGTGTTCCCTGGAAGCTGTCTAAATATTTAAAACCCCCTTTCTACTACCTAGTCCCCTTCCTTGCTTCTTTATTTTTTTTATAAAATTTATACTTATTACTATCAAACATCCCATATATTTTATTTACTTAACTTGTTTAGCACCTTACACTTAGAATGTAATCTCAAGGGCAGGAATTTTTGACTTTTTGTTCTGTACCCCCCATTCCTAAAATAGTTGGAACATAGGAGACAGTATGTAAATATTTGTAAGAAGAATGAATGAATTATGATTAGTTTGAAAGGATACACAGGAGTTGTGTAACATCCGACACATTTAATAAATAGTATTATCATTTCACAGTTATTTTCATAGAATTCAATTCAGCACCAGCCTCCTTGCTGTCCTGAAGTACTGTCTGAATGTATTTGGACATTTATGGCTTCTGGGGATATATGATAGATGCAGAAGTTGGGGGTCTAGGAGCCACAGAGCGAATACAATGAGAAAAGAGGCAAAGTTCTTCAAGAAGTGAACACTGTAGGAGTAGAAGAGATAAAGGACATGATATTATAGTTGCATGTGAGTGACACAGAGTGCATGGGTGTGCAGAAGAGACGCAGTTTATATTCAATGACTTTTCAGACACTTCTGATTACTGATCAGAAGCAATAACTTCCATATTCTCTGGAATGACTCATTTTCCTCATCTTCCAAGGTGCCCAACCCCTGCTGCTGCTGAAGAATCCCCATTCTGGTTTGCGTTCTCCATCCCTTAGTAGGAAGCTACCTTGTATGCCCTACCTGACCTTCAGCTGTCTGTTCCTCATTGTCTTAATTTTTCAACATGAATCATCGGTTACTAACTCGGCATTTTGCAATCTGATCTCTCAAAGTTTCCACAATATTACAATGAAATACTGGCAAATATGAAGCAAACAGATGCTAAACAGATTTTTTTAATAGCCACAAAGAAAGTATTTGCAGAGGAAAAATCCACCCATTGAAACCAATCAATCAAAGTTTATTGATTTAATCTCTGGGTTTGTTCTAATTTTTAATGTAGTTTCTTTGAATAATTTTAATTGATAACCATCCTGTGGGTTTTCCTTAAACTAAAGGCAATTTTTTAAAATGTGCTTTTATAAGTCTCCTGCCCCACCCCTACAGGAAGGGAGTAGCCTAACCCCAGGGTGTGGATAATCAAAGCACTCTAAACAAACAGATAAAACATTTATTTTCCAAAAAATTCAACAAAATTATAGCTGAGAACATGCTTCAAAGTATAACATTAATAACTTAGAAAAATTACTTAAAGCAGTTACCAACTAGATAAAAAGTATTTCCTTCACCCGCCCCCCCCCAACAAACAAACCAATCAATAAAAAGTATGCTAAATGGCACTGAAGAACTGTTAATACTCATTACCATATGGTTTATGCTAAACGATCTTGTGTTAGTCGCTTAGTCATGTCAGACTCTTAGTGATCCCGTGGACGATAGCCCGCCACGCACCTCTGTCCATGAAATTCTCCAGGTAAGAATACTGGAGTAGATTGTTATTCCCTTCTCCAGGGGATCCTCCTGACCCAGGACTCAAACCCAGGTCTTCCACATGGCAGGCAGATTCTTTACCATCATCTTGGGTAACATTAAATGCAAAGAGTCTTTGCCTATTATTTTTCTATCTAATGTAAAAAAAATTAACTTTGTTATACAAAGTTTTCATGCATGCATGCTAAGTTGCTTCAGTCGTGTCTGACTCTTTGCAACCCCATGGACCATAGCCCACCAGGTTCCTCTGTCCATGGGATTCTCCAGCTGAGAATTCCATGGTGGGTTGCCATGCTTTCCTCCAACCAGGAATTGTCTCTTATGCCTACCTGCAATGGCAGGCTGGTTCTTTACCACTAGTGCCACCTTGGAAGCCCAAAGTTCACATAGCCATATTACAAATGATCAATTAAACTGTAAGTTTTATAGTTTAATAATTACCAGAGCAATTTAATTTTGTTTTTAATTTTTGAGTTATAATAAAACCTAATCATATAAATAATTTTAAGGCAATCTAGTCATCCCAGTTCCAGCATTGATTACTTCCTCTGACAAAGTTACCCTGACTCACTAAGTCTCAAGGACTTTATCTGTAAAATAGGGTTGATACTGAAACCCAACTAACAACATTCTTTTGAAAATAAGGGATGTAGAGAACTCTACAGAATGCCTGGGATATGGGAAAGCTTCAGTATATAAGAGCTGCCACCATGACTCTCATGACTGATACTGCTGCAAAAACAGGCACAAGCATATTTCAATGACTGAAGAAAACAAGTAGCTAACCAGAGTAGTGTCTCCAAAGTATTCCTACTTGTGTATTACTTTATCTTTACAGTTTAAAAATCCTAAATATTGCTGAGCACCTTATACATGTAAATACCTATAAAACCCTGATTAATGTATCATTTTCTGCACATTTGTGCCACACTGACTTTATCACAATGTACTGAAATGTAATCCTCTTCAATAGCCTAAAGAGACAAACACTCAAATCTTAAAAAGCATTGGACTTGCACAGCATACTGGGGGAATTAATCATGCACTGTCTCATATTATTTAATAAATCAGTCCATAAATGATATTTAATCTCTTACACACTAGACTGTAAGGACTACAAAGGAAAAGCAATGTATGTAGTTTTTGCATCTTTCACACTACACAGCTTGACACAAAGGAATTTCAAATGATTGGGCTGCCCAAAAAGTTCGTTCATGTTTTTCCGTAAGATGTTACAGAAAAACCACAAACAAATTTTTTAGCCAAGCCAATAGTACAGTGGAGTTAGCACTAGGAGAGAAGTCAGGAAATACAAACTTCAGCTGAGTAATTGTAGACAAGACATTAATTCTCTTCAGGCTTCAGATTACTCATCAGTCATGTGCTTTTCCATCTATGACATTGAGGTTCCTTTTCAAATGCTCTCATTCTAAAAAACACTAGCAAGAGGGATTTTTACCAGTGTCTGTTATTTTAATACACTTCATTTTTCCATATCAAAAGATTGAAGGAAGCCTTAATTATAGATTTTGTTCACTCATGAAATCTTGCCAGGAACTCAGAGTTCTTATCACTGTCTGTTTCATCCAACACAAATCCTTCAATCTGTTATAAGAACAGCAACCCCTCCACTGCCAGCATTCCCACTGTCTGTGTGTTAGTCACTCAGTCGAGTCCAATTCTTTGCAACCCCATAGACTATACAGCCTGCCAGGCTCTGCTGTCCTCTATCCATGGGATTCTCCAGGCAAGAATACTGGAGTGGGTAGCCATTCCCTTCTCCAGTGATCTTCCTGACCCAGGGATCGAACCCAGGTCTCCTGCGTTGCGGGTAGATCATCTGAGCCACCAGGGGAGCCTCCCCACATCCTCTATTCTGTTTTATTTTCACCTTAGAAGTCATCACACTCTGGCATACTGTATAACTTAGCTAATTTGTTTTGTCTTCCCCACCCCACTCTCACTACTGTGCCAAGCACCAGGCCCATCTGTGCCTTTAAAAAAAAAAATGGAGGTATATTTGGAAATTAAGAATTATATGTATTTAAGGTTTACAATTTGATGATTTGTTACACATAAATATTGTCAAATAATCACCACATTCAAGCTAATTAACATTTCTGTCACTTCAGATAGTCACCACTTTTCAGCACACGTGGTGAGAATACTTAAGATACAGCCTCCTGGCAAATTTCAAGTACACAATAAAGTGTTGTTAACTGTAGTCATGAATGCATGCATGTTTAGTCACTCAGTCATGTCCGACTCTTTGCGACCCCATGGACTATAGTCTTCCAGGCTCTTCTGTCCATGGGATTCTCCAGGCAAGAATACTGGAGTGGGTTGCCATGCCCTCTCCAACTATAGTCATACTATTGTACATTAGTTCTCCAGAACTTGTTTATCTTTCATAACTGAAACTTTGTGCCCCATGAACAATATCTCCTCCTGTTTGCATCTTTCACCAGGATTTTGGGAGCACTTAATACCTCACCCCAGCATTTCCCAAATTATGCTCTGAGGATCTCTAGAGTTCTAAAAGATAGGAATTGGAGTTCTGCAAAGACAGGATTGCATGGGCTAATAAGTTTGGGAATGTCCCATCCTATACCTCCCATTTGAAGATACAGGACACATAATGAGAATATTTATGTGTTTATAAATGTCTCATTTTGTTAAACCCAATCAGTGTCTCCCAACCTAGTTTGGCTATGGAAACTTTTATTCCCAGAACACCATCGACATCTCAGAGGACACTTCTGCTTAGGAGAAAACTGTTTGGCAAATTCTTTTTTACCTTCATGTCACATCCAAATGAACAGCAAATGTGAGAGAGTGAGCAAGGGTAAAGGCAGACATCTCTTTGCTATCAACTCTTAGAGGTCAGTAATGGTGAGAGAACATGGTTTTATGAAACAAATACTATACTTAAAGTCTTTGTGATTTAGTCCAAGCTCTGTCACATAACTAACTGTATGAAAGTGTTAGTCGCTCAATCCTGTCAGACTCTTTGCAATCCCATGGGCTATAGCCCTCCAGGCTCCTCATCCATGGGATTCTCCAGGCAAGAATACTGGAGTGGGTACCCATTCCCTTCTCTAGGGTATCTTCCTGACCCAGGGATTGAACCCAGGTCTCCTGCATTGTAGGCAGATTCTTTACCATCTGAGCCACCAGGGAAGTCCAACTAATTGTAAGCTGAGCAAATCACCTTATCTCTGAGCCTCAATCTCCTCTCCTATAATGAGACACATTGTAAGATAATCATATCCTGTTCTTTGAAACTGCTGACCAGCTTAGAACGTTTTGTGTAAACTTAAACTTATATTTAAAAAGTATTCTTCTGTGTGGATTTTTGAGGCCTGTATTTTTAAAGTCCTCTTTCAGATGACTGGTGCCTTCCACTCTGAAGATGGACATATCTGATTTCTTAGACATGAAACGACAGGATTCTCTAAGGCCCTAAAAAGCCCAAAGAAGTATTTCAGAATCGACAATGGAAACAAATTTAAAGACTGGGATATATTTACGTTAGCCTACGTAGTAGGATAATACCTAGAGAAGGCCTGAGAAATCTTATGTAGAATGGAGGAACATATAGGTCTACAGTATTATAAATAAGGAATAAATGAAATCTGAGCCTGCTTATTTGATGCTAGATTAATTGGATTATTTTTCTGCTCAGTTTTCAAAAGTAGTGACTGATGCTACAGAGTTGTACTGAAAAATTAATTTGTAGCTCAGCACTAATTTATATTCCAAAGCAACAAAGGAGCGGTAGATAATGATCGCTTCCAAGGAGGCTTCCTCTGGTCCTTATCTTTGAGGAAGATTCTCTTCTAACTCAGGAGGGAAAGATTCATTCCCAAACCTGTCTCTAAGGGAAAGAAATTCTATGATGGTTTAACATATACTTGCAAGTAATGCTCTAGAGAGGACTAGATGGCATTTAATGTTTTTCTTGCCATTGAAATATGTCTGCTGAAATAACTACAATAAAAAATTTTTTAACTAGATATAAAAGGTGACTGCACACTGAAAGATCGATCTACCATAAGTTTTAGTCTCTACCTGCTTGAAATTTGATATAAGCACTGATGACAATAAGTAGTTTGGCTTTAAAGAAAACAAGATTTTTGCTCTGCAGTGGAGAAGGCAATGGCAACCCACTCCAGTACTCTTGCCTGGAAAATCCCATGGGCAGAGGAGCCTGGTAGGCTGCAGTCCATGGGGACGCTAAGAGTCGGGCACGACTGAGCGACTTCACTTTCACTTTTCACTTTCATGCATTGGAGAAGGAAATGGCAACCCACTCCAGTATCCTTGCCTGGAGAATCCCAGGGACGGAGGAGCCTGGTGGGCTGCTGTCTATGGGGTTGCATAGAGTCGGACACGACTGAAGTGACTTAGCAGCAGCAGCAGAGTAAATAAATGTTTAGTCATTACTTTAGTCATCTCTAAGTAATTTCTGGGCCATTGAAATACATTTAATATGATATTTGCTAAGCAAGCATGCCTACCATCTGGTTACTGAAACTCTTATTTTTGCTACTTCATAAATAACATGACCCAGTAGCACTGAGATGGAGGGAACTGATATGAGCCTGTGGATCAATTCCAAAGCAATCTGAGAGTTCAAGCCATTCATTTGTTTGCAACACAAAGTGTTCTCCACAGAAGAAAACAAAGAGTCTAACTTATCTGTCTCTTTCCTGTCCTGGTATCTGGAAAAATGTCCATCGTGACAGGGTGCACACAGGTTTACAATACTAAGCCAACTTAAGGAAGAATGGAACGAAGAATAAGAATGGAACACCATCTGCGTGCTGCTTGGGCTGTATCCTCCTTGGTTCTGGTGCCAGCAACACTGTTCCAGGTCTGCAGAGCACACACAGAAACAGCAGCAGCTGGATAACATGGCAAAAGTCCACATGTCTATGGGAGTAGGGCAGAGAAGTACCCAAACCAATCTTTCCATCAGTCCCTGGCAAGTACCCCTGTGCACCAAACCAAAGACAGAATTTGTAGCACTGCCTGACACATAGTAGGGACTCAAATATTTACTAAATATAATCATCTGGGAAGTCTATGAATAGTAATATAAACACTGCTGGAAGAATGATTAACTTAATGTCTGGATGTATGCTTAACACTTGGTCCAGACGTTCACAACTTTGACACTATTAACATTTTGAGCAAATAATTCTTTTCTGGGAACCAAAATGGGAGGAGTGTTATCTTGCGCACTGTAGAAGGCCGAGCAACCTCCCCAGTCTCCATCTACTAGACACCAACCGTGTCACCCCCACCCTCAGCAAAAGTGTCTCCAGACACTGCCAAATAGCCCCTGAAGGGTGATGTTAACAAAATCACCTCTAGTTGGGAACCACTTATCTACTCTCTGTGTCACGTGCTAGAACTAGAAATACTATATTCTCTTCTCTTTTTTTTTCTATGTTGATATTTCTTGATCTATATATTGAAGGTACTTTATTCTCTAAATCTGCTTTCACCCAATTGTCTCTAAACTCCATGTTTTCATACATCTCAGTGGGGGGAGGGCTTTCTAGGTACATCCATACAAATTAAAAGAAAAAAAAAAGTCTCCCCCTTGAGCAATGGGAAATATGAAGCAAAGAGTAAACATTCTGGCTGTTTTGCAGAGTGATATTGAGAAGGTCTTGCACCCAGGATAGACCCAGGAGCCTGAGCTGCAACTGATGTGTGTGTGTGTGTGTGTGCCCAGAAAGAATTCCTGCGTCTAAAAAGAAACTAGCTTCATTTGTTTGCTATGCAGTCTCTTAATCTTAACAATAAAACTCCTCTGTTATACAAAAGTATCCTTCTGACAAACATAGTATTTTCCTCCCTTGGCTTTGTTTTTATTTACTTCCTATTTATGTTAAGGTTGCAGAAAGATAGGCATGGGCTCCAGGAACAGGCAGTCTCAGTAAGGCTTGCCCCTGCAGAGGCACAGTAAGCAGTCCTGCTGTCTGAAGACACCAGTAGTCTTTTAAACCTCTAAGGTAAACTGATAATGTTGCCTATCTACTCTTCCTTTAAATGAAAAAAAAATTAAAATCTTAGAATTCTGATTTAAACCTAGCCAGTGGGCAACCCGCTTGAAAATGATTCCACATGCATGTCTCAGGGTGAGAAATAATTTATGACAAATAAAGCTCATGAAAAATTCTAATTTCATTCATGTTGCTACAAGTATACCTTCATGCTTTAAAAAAAAATGTGGGCTGGTAACATTTTTCTACCTTACTTACAGTGTAGAGTTAAACCTGTGCCCTTACCTCTCCTCCAGTGCAGGGAAAAGGATTGGAGTATCTAGAAGTGCAAATAGCTCCCTTCTTGACAACATCGTCTTCCAGGCCAAATGTAGCTGAGCAGTTAGTTGCAAAGTACTTGTAAGGCTTCCATGTTTTTCCAAAGTCCTGGGACCGGTCCAGCACCATGGCTGCCGGCCGGGGAGACTTGAACACCATAATTAGATGAGTGAAGTAGAATTCAGCTTCCAGGTCTAGCTGGATCTTTTCTCTGTGTACATCCTCAGCAGACTGCCACCACGTGCGAGGATACCTGAAGGAGGAGTCTGCCATGGCAGCTGGTAGGTGAGCCAGGTGAGGCTGGGCAGCATTGCATTTGTCACATTTGGGCTGCTGACAAGTCAGATCAGTGTTCTCACTGTAGAAGCAGTACAGTTCAGTGGCGTTCTGACCACAGGTGGTGTCTGTCCAGAGTTTTCTCCCTAAAGCCAAATTTCCCATCCGAGGGTTACAGGCTTTTTCACAGCGGGAACTCACTCCAGCCACTCCACTCAGTCCTAGAGATGGGAAAGCATATGTTATTCAAGACAAACCCATCTGGAAAGCTCTTCTGTCCACCCAGTCCATCTTCAGCAGTCCCCATGTTGCCCTGAGACTTTCAGTAAAGAGGAAATTCTACCAAATGCAAATATGGAAGTGTGTGAATGTGCATGAGTGTATGAGGGTGTGCCTGCATGCGTGTTTCGTGTTCAGATGTACAATTCACATAAAAGAAAATAAAATCACTTTAGGTAAAGGGTGAGAGGAAGGAAAGTGTTAACACTGGGAAAAGATAATGGGCCTAAACCTTTTCAAATATTTTTAAACAGTCTCTATTTTTGAAACACACTCATTTGCTTTTGAAGCCATGACATAAATAATACTAAAAACCAACAACGTTTTTAAGATCACTCAGTTTAGTCTTTCAAATATAATTTGAGTCCTTGGCATTATCTAATATGTGTATGAGAATGCACTACAGAGGGAATATAGAATTCTACCATATTTTTAAGACAAAAATATGAAGGGACAAATTCTCTAGGAAAATCAATATGAGATATTGGTGTACAATGGGATCTCATTTAGGGAACTAAGATGTGCAATATCTGTTTTTAGTACTGCATAAATGTAACTAAGAAAAAACCCTCTAAACTACCAGATGACAGAAAAGCTTATTTGATGTGCTCTCTCCCTCTTGAGTGCTTCTCCCTATGACAGGTTATATAGTAGTCACCTGTTTGCCTAACAGGAGAATGGTTACAGTCTGGCAGCCACTAACAGCACCTTTAAACATAATCTGTGAACTAAAACACCTTCTTAAAGAAACATGTGCTTCCACCCAAACAAAGGCCCAGCAGACTTTAATGTTTCAAAATTACTTAAAATGATAAACATTATCCACCCATTAACATTCTGACTACATAATACAATCCTTTAATTTGGGCTTGTCATTTTAATTATGAATACCTTAAACAAAATTATCTATTTTAAAAGTTAAAACAGAGAGGGAAAGAAGGAAAAGGAAGCCAAACCCCAAATTCTAGCTAATTGAACATTTCTGCTTCTTAAGAGGGTGCACCTCTGAATTGTTATCACTATAAGCCAAATGACAACTTAGACCAAAAGAGAGACATTTCACACACTGACTACCACGAGCCTCACATAGTCTTTGCAACCTTAAGAAAGGGCTTCCTTAGGCATAGTTTTTAAATGTCAGATTCAAGTGTGCCTTATGTCTGGACTCTGCTTGCCACTTTTCTGATTAGCTGGGGCATCAGCTGCTTGTGGCCAACATCACACGAACACACAATGTGCTATGACTCACCTGTAAAGCATTTCAGGGAAAATCATATACTGCCCGTACAAGTATTTTTGACTTGAAACACTTGCCTTGTGATATTTATTTACAACCTTTTGATTGCTTGCATGTTTTTGCCATAACATGGTTTGAAAGGTTTATTAAAGTTCACTTTGTGGTTGGGGGAGCATACATAAGTGCACACAGGGATGCTTAAGTAGCAGGAATTAAAATAAAAGCTTAGACCCTTTAACAGTTCCTTGGGAAACGTTCTGAGTAATTTTAGAGCTCCCCCTGCCCCCCGCCAAAAAAAAAACTAAGAAGCAATCCAGAGAAGACTGGAGTTAGATAAATAATCGATGGACACAATACTTAGAGATCCCTAAAGAAGTGACCATCCAAATATAGCAAGGATGCCCCTAACAGTTCGACTGGGGTTTGGGATGCAGATTCTAAAGCCTGGCTTTTCTTCATGCTGGCATCTCTGGGGGCAGAGTAGATGAAACCGAAGGGACGGGAGAAGTGTGCCAATGCTCCCTCTCCACCCGTCAGTCCCTCCAGCCCACACTCTCCTTTCTGGAGCAAGTGAGATGCTTTGAAAGACCAAGAGGCCAAATAGTTACTCACTGTCTTTCCCCCTTACACCCTGAACTGCACTTGAGCCTAACTGGAAACCAGGTGACCTACAAGAGGAGAGAGAGGAACAGAAGGGGCTCCCAAATTTAGAAAGAGCAAGCTAGGACTGGTGGCCAAGGGCAGCCCAAGGCAGCCCGGGTGGGAGTGCAAGGGCGAGCGCATCTGACGACGCCGCTGCCCGGCGTCCAGTTACCCAGACAGGAAGCAGACCCGCCTCCGACCTCCCGCGGAGCCTCCGCCAGGGTACCAATTCCCCAGGGCGGCAAACCAGCTCCTTGCAACCTAGGGTGATCACCACCTACCTTCCCAGGCCGGGGTCTGAGTTCTAGCCACTGTCCCGGTGAGAGAGCCCTCACCCCGCCCCAGGTGTCCCTACCTGGCTCCCAAGTACCCAGCAAGAGTTCGGGGACGACGGCGATCGCTCTCAACAAGAGAGCGGCCCCGGCCCACGCGCGCCCAGGGTCGCTGGGCCACCCCTCCCCGTCATTCCTCAGGCCATGTAGTGCCGGGGGATGGCGAGCCTGGTCCTTTGTTCCCTCACAAAGTGGAAAGGCAGTTTTTTACTAGTCCAAACCGAGGAAAAAACCAAGGTCGCACTATCTCAGGCAGGGCGCACCCAGGATATCGGGTTATCCAAGGGCATGTGTATCGCAGATGCAAAAAAAAAAAAAAAAAAATCAATAATATTTTAAACTGCGGAGACCCGGGGAAAAGGAGGCGGAACATGGCCACTCATTTCATCCTTGGGCGCTGAGCTCGGCGCTCTCAGCCTGCGCACCCCTGTATCCCCGAGTCCCGAGATGGGGAACACAAGAGCGAAGGAAGGGGGGTGGGGGCCCGGCAGCGTCACCACCCACCTGCGGCCACCGCGGAGCAGCCCCAGAGCAGTAGCAGCCGCGCGCAGCTCCCCATGGCCGGGAGAAGCCGGGAGGACCCGGGCCGGGCGCGCGGGAGGGAGTCGAGCCCTCGCGGCTGTGGGATGAAGCGCCAACAAGTCCTCGGGAGGAACCAGGGCTCTTTTATTTCTTCGTCCTCCTGGGGTGCCTGGTTCGGTCAGTGGGCGGGGGCGCCGGGAAGCCGCGGGCTGGGGCCGCGCTGGGAGGTGGGGTGACCCTCGCGCACCGGCCTGGAGGGGCCCGGGCACCTCGGGGGCGGCAGAAGCCCCGGGACCATAACCTGCCCGGCCGCGCTGCCCAGCGGAGCAGTCCGCGGGCTCCTCCGCGGCTAGTCCGGGGCTCGGCGCCCGCAGCAGCCGCTGAACTTTGCGAGACCTTTCACTTCCCGGCCGCCGCCGCCGCCTCCTGGGCGTCCTCCTCCGCTTTTACCACCTCCTCTGGCTGCGGCGTCTCCGTCCTCTGCTTCTCCATGGGCAGTTCCATGGGATGCATTTTTATTGCACCGACACCGCGGCGCTCCGGTGCCAGCCCTCCTCCCCTCGCACCTCCACCCCTTCCTCCCTCCCGCCCCCCGCGCTCGCTTTGACAGCCGGGGCGCTGTAGCCTGTGAGGGCGAATTGCCGCCGCAGCTCGGGGAGGGACGCCCCCCACCCCACCCCCCACAGCCAGACCAGCCGCCCCGATGCCTCGCTGCCAGCTTGACCCGCCCGCCTCCGCCCCTCCGCGCGCCTTTCACCTCGGGCCCCCAGCTTCGACCGTGCCCCTCCCGGCTCTCGCCCTGCATGTCCCTGCGTGACCCCCCTGGTGCCCTCCAGCACCCACAGGCCTCCTTTAGAAGCAGTCTCCCACCTTCTCCCGGAACATTCCACAGAGCAGTTGACTCCTTCTTGATCAGGTCAGGGCATGCCAAGGGGCTTAAAAAACCGCGAAATAGGCTAGCGCCTACTTCCAACATCCCCCCAGCAAAAACAAACCCTCCCTCTTCTCCCGCCACCCCTTCTCCCAGAGTTTCACGACCCAGGGATAGAACCCCACACACACACGCCCACCCAATCGGGGTCATGGGCAAGAGAGAGCTCATTAACTGCATTCGCCGCTTCTCTGCTGACCCTCAGGGGAGTGGAGGAGGGAATCTTGGCTAAACAATCAATGCTTACTTTATCCGAGGTGTATCCTTTTTGATATAAAAAGTATTCCCTAATTCAAACTCAGGGTGCTAAAAGAAAAGGGGCACAGGATTAGCCAGTGCCCAGTTTAAGAACATCCTTGCTAGAGGCAGGGGCACGACAAAGAGAACCTCTTTGGTCCTTCCAAGCACTGTCCTTCCAGTTGTGCTGCGAAACAGTGAAGTTGTGAAATAACCTAAGGGAGAAGATTTAGTAGCAGCCAAAAGCAGCTAATTGTCCATAGCATTGTGCCGGGCTGCTGATTATGGAAGCCGGTTATGGAGCACTTGAATCTGGGGCTTTCTCAAGTTCTGTGAAAATCAAGTTCTATGTACACATCCAGGGAAACTGGCAAAGTTAAGTAGAAAGTAGTTTTTGATTGCAATGTTCATTTTGTGCCTTTAAATATTTTCCTGAAAAGTAACTGTTTTACAGATACAATTCAGTTGTGTGTGTTGCTGATGATGACAATTTAGATGCCTCGGAGCACAAGTAGGTATTATTTATGACTCAGCTGAGGCTATAGAAGAAGTTTATATCTCACAGGAGGGACTGGGACGTGGTCAGCATCATCCATTTGGGGACATTAAAATTATTCTGGCCAGCACTGGAAAGTGGCAAAAGATGTGGAATAGCAATTTATATAACATTTCAGAAAATAAACCCTTTAAATTTTCAAATATTGGCAATTTGGGGGCTTTCTTCATATCTTATAGACATGCTTCCAACTGAGTCAATTGAACATCTCTCCATATTATTCTTACCAAATAAATGACAGGAAATAATAACAATCCAAGGGCTCTTAACACCAATATTTAACCTAATTATCAAAGCAAACTTTTAAAAAAGAAAAAAAATGCACATTTATTATTAACTTCTGATTCTACCCTATTGAGGCAGAACTACTCCATTTCCCATTACAAATATTAAGGGCATTACTATCTGCACCAATCCTGCCTTGATAATGTACTTCTTTGATTGCTCTGTAACTGGTTCCTACTTCCTTTAAGGAGACAGTGAGTTCCTTAATGGTCAAGCAGTCTGTTATACTTAGTCTGAACAAAACATTATTATCATTTTCTTTTATTCTTAACTGAAAACACCTGCTAGATATAAAACAAATTTTCATTAAACATTTTTGACTGGGTTATGTTAAAAAGCGATTGCAGTATACCAAAGACCAGGGATTAAGAAGAAAACCAGTGAAATCAGAATGATTCCCCATATTCTAAAGAAATCTGTATGTTTATACCAATATTTTATATATGAAGCAGCTCAGAAGAGAATAGTAATTAGCTTTCTAATCAATTTCATTTGGTTGCATAGTCTAATTTAGTTATAAATTCTGTTTTCATCATTGAAAATTTTTTTGTTACTTTTTTTTCTATTTTCATTTTGAAGATGCTATACAAGGAAAGTTTGCCTACCTAAGGAAATTCTTGCTCAGTGATAATCAAGGGCATACACTGCCTGTGATTAAGTGTTTTTGAAAATTTCAATAATGAATTTAGAATTTTTTTAAAATTTATGTTAGTAGGAAGCTTAGCAAACCTATGGAATTTTGATAACAAGTTTCCAGACACCACATAATTGACAGATCTAGAATACTCCTGAGAATTTGAAAGAAAGCTAAAAAATGCCTTCAAGAACTAAAATTGATGGCAAAAAGTCCATATACCAAAGACCTTATTTACAGGTGAGGTCTTTAGGTCTTCACTTAAATTATCCACGCAGTGTTAATAAGTTTGGTTATGCTGTTATCCTAGACGACAGCATATTTAGAAGCAAGAAAGTAGAATGAAGCAGGAGGTTGTTAAAACAAGGAATGAGTTGAGGCAACCTG
This sequence comes from Bos javanicus, assembly GCF_032452875.1. Classification (NCBI taxonomy): domain Eukaryota; kingdom Metazoa; phylum Chordata; class Mammalia; order Artiodactyla; family Bovidae; genus Bos; species Bos javanicus. The sequence continues at coordinate 60,653,387 of NC_083872.1, forward strand.
GTAATAAAGAGGATGCATGTTGTGCATGCTAAGTCGCTTCAGTAGTGACCGACTCTGTAAACCTGTAGCCTGTAGCCTGCCAGGCTCCTCTGTCCATGGGATTCTTCAGGCAAGAATACTGGAGTGGGTTGCCATTTCCTCCTCCAGGGAATCTTCCTGACCCAGGGATCGAACCCCCCGTCTCTTTTGTCTCCTGCATTGGCAGGTGGGTTCTTTACCAATAGCGCCACCTGGGAAGCATAAAGGGGATGGTAGAACTATGAAAAGCAGCATAAGGACCAAAAACCCCATAGCAATCTGAGGCCTTTAATTCAGAGGCAAAGCATCAAAAAGCTGCAAAGGTGTCACCCTATTATAACTTAGTACAGTAAGTGATGTTTCTATTGGATCATGGAGTTATTTAGCATCAAAAGGGACCTTGGGGTCCTTGAGGGCAACTTCTTACCTCATCAGATCCTCTCCCCAGAATCTCTGTCCAAAGGTCACCCAGATTCTGTTCTAGAAATCTCAGTAAACAAAAGCCTCAAAAGCAGCCCTTTTCATTTTGGGTACTATTGTAATCTTTCTCCTTAAAATTCTACCTGTGTTTATAGTTTAATTGTCTGAACAATATAGAATAGGTCCAATCTTTTTCCGATAGGTAATTGAAGGTCTGAAGTAAAGTTTTATTGCTCCTCCTATTTTCTTCTCCAAGTGTTTAATTGCCCGTATAGCATGATTTCCAAACCTTTAACCATCTTATTCACCCCTTTTCAGATATACTACAGTTTTGTCAACATTGCTTTTATACTGTGTACCTAGAACTCAACTCTAGGTTTGTCTGAATTGGTGTAGAATAAAACTGAACTAATAGTTCACTTCACTTAGGTCTAGGGCTTATATTTCATTACCCTAAAAGTGTATTAAAAGTTTTATGATGTCAACTGATATTATGCTTGAAGAAAATTAAAATCCCCTTTTTTATGCTGATGTCTTAAGGACTCCTTAATAAAAGGTAAACGTATTTTGTTTAACCAGAAGGAAAGAGTTCCACTAAAATACATTGCAGATAGAAAGCATTTGATAAATATTAAGGAAAAAATCCACAAATGCAAATTGTTAATTTTTGAAAATGATTAAATTTTTAAAGGAAACTATTAGTTCTGAATGGGGTAAGTATTTTCTGAAAAAATAATCACTTTTATGGAAAATTTGATTCTTTAACAACACTGTATTCTGCTGCTGCTGCTGCTAAGTCGCTTCAGTTGTGTCCAATTCTGTGAGACCCCATGGACGGCAGTCCACCAGGCTTCTCTGTCCCTGGGATTCTCCAGGCAAGAATACTGGAGTAGGTTGCCAGTTCCTTCTCCTTAACAACACTGTATACATTGATATTATTATACATTTCCAAGAAAATGAGGAACTTTGAAATAGTGATTTTAGTACACTTAGTATCTTCCCTCCACAGAACTGTAAACACTATCTCAGTTATCCCGGAAGCATCAACATGTGGGAAGGAACAGGAAAAGTTTTTCACATTTTCTGAGAGAGAAAGTGATATGAAAGACATAAATGCCAAAGTTAGATCATCCAATAAATATATACTAGAGATAGGACATGGATTTCCAGATTTGTTTGTGTTTTAACCATTGCTTATCCATCAGTTTTCCATGAGTACAATCTTCTCTTTTTGAACTAGAAAACCATTAGGATAAAATGAAATGGAGAATTGTTTCCATTCAAATAATCCTATATCTTGTTGTCTACCTGGTCTATTCCCTTTGAATGCCGTTTAAAAACACCATCTTGGGAATTTCCTTATGCTTTCATCTAAGCCTCTTACCACTGGCACTGTATTTCTTATTTCATCTGCTTCCTGGCTATAACTGTTCATTCCTAGGAAGGGAGCAGGAACCTTTGAAAATATATTTGCTCTTCCAGGAAGGTAAGCAGTACGTTTCTTTAAAAAAAAAAAAAGCATGCTCTCTCATGTTCAGATTAATTATATGGAATCTAGAAAGTTCAAACAAACAAGAACAGTTCTGTTGTTACAGAGATAGCTCCTCTGGACAGCACTATACTGACACAAATTTTAAACAATTTCTCTTCAGAATACTTGTTAGCTAAAACTTTCTATACATATTGCTATTTCTGACACTAATGAAAAGATGCTGAGACAAACAACTATTTTTTTAATGTAGGAAAATAGATAAAGAAATAGCTACCAAAGGCCTCATAAGGATGAAAGAATAGTGAGCAATGTGAGTAATTTCTCTTATTTATTTATGTCTTTTATATAGAAGTATAGTAATTAGGGGAGGAGGAAATGGCAACCCACTCCAGTATTCTTGCCTGGAGAATCCTATGGACAGAGAAGTATAGTGGGCTACAGTCCATGGGGTTGCAAAGAGTCAGATACGACTGAAGCATTTTAGCACACACACATGCATAGTAATTAGGAGCATGGACTATGGGATCTGTTTCCACAGATTTGAAGCCTGGCTCTGCCATCTGCTAGCTGTGTGACTATGGGCAAGTTACTTAACCTATTGATTCAATCATTTCCTTATTTGCTGTATGGGAATAATAACAGTATCTAATTAGTAAGGTTATTATGCACATGAAATGAGTTAATATTTATGAAAGGTTAGAAAAGAGCAAGATACATTGGAAGCACTTTGTTTTGTTGTGAAAGTTGCTTAGTCATGTCCAACTCTTTGCAACCCCATGGACTATACAGTCCATGGAATTCTCCAGGCCAAAATACTGGAGTGGGCAGCCTTTTCCTTCTCCAGGGGATCTTACCAACCCAGGGATCGAACCCAGGTCTTCTGCATTGCAGGCGATTCTTTTGTTAAATACCTAAAATAGTAATACAAAAATCCATCAATTACATACAATCTCCTTTGACCTGCCCTAGAATTCCATCTTCAAGTTATTGGTTGACGAAAAAGTTCTTTTGGGGTTATCTGCAAAATGTTGTGGAAATATATATGGGTATTTAAAAGGCAGAAATAAAAGAGTTGCCCTGACTTAATTTTACATGCAGTTTTAGCTGTATTAAAAGTTGCTACACAGGAGATGAAAGTATGAAGCAACAAATCTTTTCTAACTAGAGGGAGAAGAGAATGGCACTGATGGAGCAACTATAATTTACCAGGCACAATATTGAATAGTTTATAATACTCATAACAACTCTAAAGCTAGGTTGTTGACCGCTTGTTGAAAAAACTGAAGCTCAGAGAAGTTAAATATCTGAGCCAAGTTCACACAGCTAAGTAAACTGACAAGGCAGGATTTGAACTGCGGCATGTCTGACTTTAAGCACAGTATTCTTTCCATTCCTCTTTCAAGAGAAATGACATAGGAAGGCAATTAAAGAAAGGGTTCAAGACTAGATTGCCAACTTTCTCATTGGCAAAGACACCCATAGAATAGTTTCTACTTTGACAATGTCAGTTTAACCCATTGAGCTGTGGATTTATCCACCACCCTACTTTGTTTATTCCCAAATGTCACTCATGAGCTTCAAGGTCATCAATGGACAGCTCCACTTAGACATCTTTAATTCAACACATTTAAATCTAAACTCACTATCTTTCTCTTCTATCATGTTACTCCTCCTATAGTAGAATGTCATAACTAAATCCATCTACTGGATCAACACAAGTAGTATTTTCCAAACTTCTACAGAATACTCTTGCTCAGTGAGCTATACGAAGTGTTCTGAGGAAAAACAGCTCTGTAGTCAGATGACATCAATATTAGATTAAACAAGGTTAAATAGGACTTCTCAAAATCTTTCATATGTTAAGTCATTGCAAATCATTAAGAAGTGGACATAATATTAGATAGGATTGTATTCAATTGCATGGACTCAACTCAGTAGCTTAACCAAATCAAGACTGATTTTCTTCCCATGGCAAAGAGGCAGGAGGTAGACAGTCCAGAACAAGAAAGTCATTAGGACCTATGTGGTTTTCTTTCTCATGGTTGCAAGATGGCTGTGCCACCTCTAGGACTTGTATCTCCCTTCTAGGCAAGAGAAATGGAAAAGAGAGAAGGGGAAAAGATATATGCCAGCTGAGTCTTTAAAAGCTTCCCCAGCAGCCCCACACATCTGCTTATATCTAACTGGCCTGAACTGGATTATGTGGCCTCTTCAGACCATGAGGATGTCTGAGGAGGTGAATATTTTAACTGGGCACATTGCCACCCTTAAAAAATGAAACCTTTTCTATTAGAAAGAAGAGTAGGCTGAGTGTAAGTAGACATACTGTGTATGTCATCAAATGTTAATAATTTCACCAGTGTATCTGGCCCAAGCACCCAGTAACATATTTCATGGCTCCCCGTCATTGACAGATGGAATTCATGCTGCTTGGCTTGGCACCCAGACCCGCCATGTACCAGTTCCTGCCACAGGGTCTTTGGCTCCACCCACAGTGAATTTCCTGCAGTCTCTGAGCTAACAATGGGCTTCAAGCTCCTTGTTTCTGCACACTCTCTCCCTCTGTCTCCTCTTCTCTTCTGCTTCTGGCTAGCTCTGGCAGATACTTGGAAATTCAATTCAGACATAACTGCTGTGACATCTTTCTTACTCTCTACTCTTCCAATAGTGTTATTTGCCCCTCTGTCATCCCATAGATCACTTCATTATCCTCAATTACAGTTTTTTTCTTATATATTGAGTGGGGGCAAAACATGAAGCAAAATTGTATCTATACCTTAGTTATCTATACCTATGGAAAACATACATATTAAAAAGGCATACAATATATTAAAATACTAGAGATGACCGTTTCTCTAGCTTTGAAATTTTCAGCAATACCATATAATTGTTATGATCACATTTTTATTGTGAAATTGTAACAACTTAAGGCTGAATATGATAAAAACAGTATCTGATTAATGACATATTGGTAGGTGATGAGTAGCAGGTGGAACACTGTGGGCTCAGAAGATTAGAAGAGCTATCCAGAGGATGTGGACATATCTGACCCCTAACATTTGAATTGGTTTAGATGGATTGGTGGCCAATGTGGGTCAGCCTTGCTTGTAATGAACAGGAGTGAATATACAAGGTGCCTCCCAGGAGAGCGAGTGGTATCTAATAGGAGAGGGGTCAGCATGAGATGGGGAAAAAGTAGACTAGGGACAAATAGTTAATGCTTTGGTGAGTCCAGCTGATCTGTGTTGAAAAGCTACATGATTACAGCTGTTATTATCTAGATGTGACCCATAGTAGGGCTTCCCCAGTGGCTCAGTGGTAAAGAATCCACCTGCAATTCAGGAGCCACAGGAGATGTGGGTCTGATTCCTGGGTTAGGAAGATCCCCTGGAAGAAGGCATGGCAATCCACTCCAGTGTTCTTGCCTGGAGAATCACATGGACAGAGGAGCCTGTCAGGCTACAGTCCACAGGGTCGCAAAGAGTTGGACATGATTGAAGTGACTTAGCACACACACAAGACCTATAATAAATTAGAAAAAAGAAGACCTAGAAGGAGAGTTGAGAGCTACTTTATGAGGAGACTTGGATATAAACCAAGGTGATGTTAGAGAAGATGGAGAGAGAGGAATTGAAGGAAAAACAGGGGATTGACAGGACTTTGTAAATGATCATGGTATTGACAAAGAAAGAAGTTAGAATGTTAGAAGAAAGTTAGAAGTTAGAACCTGGTGGCTCTGAATCTGGTTAGTTGAAAAAAAATGATAGCTTATTTTATCAAAATAGAAGAGTCAGAAAATTCAGTTGCTTTAGGAGGTGGGGCTATAGGAGATGGCCTTGAACAGGTTGAACTAAAGAGAATAGCTGAGCAGTCAAGTGTCCAGACACAGGTTTAGGAATCATTTACATAAAAATACAGTTGAAGGACTTTCCTGGCAGTTCAGTGGTTAGGACTCAGTGCTTTCACTGCCATGGCCCAGGATCAATCCCTGGTTGGGAAACTAAGATCTCACAAGCTGTAGGATATAGCCGCCCCCAAAAAAGATACAGTTGAAATAATAAGCAATAAACAATAAGTTTAAATCCCCCTGAAAAGTGGGTAATTTTAAGAACATTTGCCATCTGTACTGTAACTATCTATTTTGTAATTTTCACAATTTAATATTGGCATAGGAAAAGACTTTGGAAATTATTAGGCCAACCGCTTTTTATGGCATGAGAAAACTGAAGTCTGCTGAGACTATACATTTAAAACCTTTTATTCCATGAGCCCCAGTCTACTCAGGGTTATATAGCTAGTTAGGACAAGTGACTAAGTTGGGGTTGAGCCTTCTCTGTGCCCAGTACTCCTAAATCGTCAATTTGGAGCACAAAGGAGACTCCTGAGAGTCCCTTGGACTGCAAGGAGATCCAACCAGTCCATCCTAAAGGAGATCAGTCCTGGATATTCATTGGAAGGACTTATGTTGAAGCTGAAACTCCAATACTTTGGCCACTTGATGCGAAGAGCTGACTCATTTGAAAAGACCCTGATGCTGGGAAAGATTGAAGGCAAAGAAGAAGGGGACGACAGAGGATGAAATGGTTGGATGGCATCACCGACTCAATGGAGATGAGTTTGAGTAAACCCCGGGAGTTGGTGATGGACAGGGAGGCCTGGTGTGCTGTGGTCCACGGGGTCAGAAGAGTCAGACACGACTGAGTGACTGAACTGAACTGAACTGAGAGCACAAAGGTTCTACTCAGTTTTTCTAGCTCTTCAGCTTAAAATCAAATAAACTATCCCCCAGTACACACAGCTTAGAAACCCAACTCTAAAATGCCCATAGTCTCCTAAAGCAGCAATTTTTAAAAATTTTATTCACGTTTAGTTGATTTACAATGGTGTGTAAATTTCTGCTTACAGAAAAATGTATTCTTTTCCATTTTGGTTTATCACGGTTTATTGAATATAGTTCCCTGTGCTATACAGTAGGACTTTGTTACTTATCCATTCGATATATAATAGTTTGCTTCCTAAAGCAACAATTTGATATTAAAAAAAAACTTTGCAAGTGGGATTTCAAGATAAATAATATAGGACAATATATTCAAGCTGCTAATTAAGCTAGGTGTGCTCCTAGTTCGGTTTTACCTACAGATCATAATTTCACTGGATAATTTTTAATCCTAAACTTGGGCTGTGATTTCAGACACAAGCGCTTTTCTCAATGTTTTCATTTCAGGTCTCACAAGATTACAATGCAATTTAGCAGGTAAATCTGTGACATAATTTGCTCTAACCCTAAATTGAGTATAATAGACCTCATTGTAGAACACAGATTCAGTTACCAGGAACATCAGAGAACCTCATTAAATAATGTCAAACCATACACCATCTTCAGAGATCAGGATAACAGCTTCAGAGTATTAATACACTTTGAAAGTCTATCAGCTGAGTGGTAAAGAAAATGGAAGGCCTTAGCCACCCAAGGTTACAATAATAATAATTTCATTTATGTTCCTGCAAAATTCAAAATGGCCCCTCCCATGTTCTACCTTAAACTTTCTGTACTTATAAATGCTATTTACTCACAGAAATATTGCCTACTAAACTTTAGGAATAAGGGCCTTAAATCCAAAGTTAATACAAAATTATTATGAAAATAGTCCTAACTCTGATGAAGTCTAAGCACTTTTTCATGAATGCAGTTAGTTTCTCTAACATAACTATAGAAGATTCCTTCATCATAAAGGAATAATATAGCATTTTCCCACTTTCTTCCTTCCTTCAGGAATGTTTGAATGAAGGCAAGTTTTATTACAAACAGAAAAGAAGGAATCCTTTTTAAAATGATTGATTATTGTTAGAATACATAATATCCTTATTATGGGGAGAACTCTTTTTGGGAATGAAAGCATATATTACTTTTAAAGCAGTATTAGAATTTATATTAGAAAAAATTCCAAATAAGTAGGAGATTTCTCAGTCTACTAATGATGCTTTAGGGCACTTTAGGGGAAAGTCCCTGTAGCTCAAATGGTAAAGAATCTGCCTGCGAGGCAGGAAACCAGGGTTCAATCCCTGGGTTGGGAAGTTCCTCTGGCGAAGGTAATGGCAATCCAATCCACTCCAGTATTCTTGCCTGTAGAATTCCGTGGACAGAGAAGCTTGGTGGGCTACAGTCCATGGGATTGCAAAGAGTTGGGCACTACTGAGCGACTAACACACACACGCACACTAATGACCGTGTAGGAAGTTTGCTCTGTAAAACTATCATTTTCTCTGGCTTCCTACCCATCCAACAGGGAGAAAGAAGGAGGCTCAGATTACTGTCTCTTACTCTGGGAAAAAAAAAAGGTCAAACCTGCAGACTTGAAGTAATAAGTAGCTAAATTCACTAGCTTTGAATTCTTTTCAGTCTCACTGGTGTGGTCCTGGGTTATAATACTTTTAAATACACAAAGAGAGTCCAATACACTTGTAATTTTCTAGTATGTGTTCTTTTTTGTATACAAAAGTATTTTTAATCACCCCTCTATGGACTCAGAATATTCTGCACTTAGTAAACAAATATCTTGGATATGATGAAATCCAAAGGGATCAGTAAAAATAAAAACCCCCTTTGAAAATTTGGGATGAACCTCTTCCTAATGTGCTTACTCTCAATAGGACTTTAAAAAAAAAAAAAAACTACTGTAACCAGTAACAATAGCTACTGTTTATTAGAGACTTACAGTGTGGCAGACTCTGTGCTAAACCTGTGACAGGTATCACCTTCAGTCCTCACAGCCACAGCAGAGAGAGACCTTCAGTCATCATCTCATTTGACAAATGGGAACTGAGACTCCCACAGCAGGGTGGAGACAGTAACCCAAACCCCTGTTCTCTAAAACCCATGATCAAAGCCTCTATGTCCATCATGGTCTTTGGGAAATATGGAAAAGCAGTAGAAAGAGCAAACCCATTGTAATGAAAGGGCAAATCAGCCAAGATGGCATGCTCAGGCTCTCTCGCCCCACGGCCTCTCACTCTTCCCCGCGTTTTGTAAATAATGATCACTAACAGCTGAGATCACTGATAGCACTGTGCGTGAGCATCACAAGGAACTCACTTGGTCACGGACTACTTTGTGAGGTACACCTGTATGAGCTTTACCATGAAAGCCCTGGCTGCTGCTGCATTGGGGCTACATTGGAGCGACTTCATGATTATGTTATATGAGGTTATGTTATGGCTCTGTTACGGTTGTGTTGTGGCTGCTGCCACAGCTGCTGCATCAGGCAGGAGAGAGGCTGTGTTCTGGCTGCCATGCCAGCCAGGAGAGAATAAATGTGTCTGCAGTTCCTATGGCTCCTCAAGACTCCTTCCAGCCTCTTAGTTTGCACCTTGCCCACCCTGGGTTCAGCGAACAGTGTGGACAGCATGAATAGCAAGACAATTGGCATCACGAACAGGATGAACAACAATACACCCATCATACCAAGAAAGCAGTTTACATTTTGGCATATACTTTTCTGATTGTATTTCTAGCCATACGATTTTGGTTTCATACTCTGACTTCTTATTATCGAGTTATTACAAATTATTTCAAAATAACATCACCATGGCCAACAACTATTCCAGTGACTGGATACTCCTTGTTCAACTTAATGCCACACTTGTTTGGACATTTGGGCCATTTTCAGGTTTTTGCTGTAAATAATACTTGCATAGCTATTTATGGGAGTTAAATATTTTCTTAATCTGAGATTATTTACAATCATTAAAATGGAAATACATTTAAAAGCCACATTAATTACATTTAAGGTCACATTGCAAACTTCTTTTCAAAAAGGGTTATTTCAGTTTGTACAACTACTTCTAATATACTGACTATTTTACCTCACTCATACCAGGACTGGGTATTATACTTTAGAAATATAAATTTCCTAATTCAGTATGTGAAAAGTGATTCTTCTTAATTTGCATTTCTTTTCCTGGATTGTATGTAAAATTGAACATTTATTGTAAAATTTTCTATGCTTGCTAATCAGTTTGTTTTTTTTTTTTTAATTTTTCATTTATTTTGGCTGCGTTGGGGTCTTTGTTGCTGTGAGCAGGCTTTCTCTAGCGGCGGCCAGCAGGGGCTTCTCTCTGCTCGCAGAACATGAGCTTCTCAGTGCAGTGGCTTCTCTCGTTGCGGAGAACAGACTGTAGCTCACCAGCTCAGTAGTCCTGACACACTGGCTTAGTAACGCTGCGGCCTGCAGTATCTTCCCAGACCAGGGATCAAACCCATGTCTCTGCATTAGCAGGCAGATTCTTAAGCCCTTGGGCCACCAGGGAAGCCCGCTAATTGGTTTTATTTCACCCTTTTTATTAGATTCCCAAGGTGGAAGCTTATTGACTTTAGTTCTTTTCTAACATATGCATTTAATTCTATAAACTTTCCTCTAAGCAAATTGATTTTGCTGCATCCCACAAATTTTAACAAGTTGTACTTTTATTTTTCTTTAATTCAAAAAATCTTTAAATTCCTCTTGAGATTACTTCTTTGGCTTGAGTTATTTAGAGGTATGTTGTTTAATTTCCAGATATTTTGGGATTTTCCAATTATCTTTCTGTTATTTGCTTCTACTTAATTCACTGTGGTCTGAGAACATACCATGCTTGATTTCTATTCTTTCAAGTTTATTAACATGTGTTTTATGGCCCAGTATATGGTCTACCTTGGTATATATTTCTTGTGTGTCTACCGTTGTTGTATAGAGTATTCTATAAATGTCAACTTGATCAAATTGACTGATCTGTTCAGGTCATCTATACCCTTACTGTTTTCACCTTTTTCAAATTATGCTCATTTTTTACAACTAGTGAACAAAACAACAGAAAAGTAAATAAAAAACTTAATTACACTTAAAGTTTATAATGCAGGAAACAGATTTCCATGCATGCTTTTCGTGAAGTTTTTCACTTTTGCCTGTTACCTCATTCTAACAATGAAAAGGATGTATGAAAGGAAAAGGTGGGTGAGAGGGTAAGCCAGAAACACAGAAGAAAGTGTTGAAAGGAAACACCAGTTACGTCACTAGCCTGAGATTTTTCCATATTCTAAATGATGCTTTCACACCTATTTTTTTAAAAAAGCTTATTTTCTCTTTGTCTTCTTGAGAATTTGTAATTTTTAATTAAAAAGTGATATTATAACTCTTAAAAAGAACATCTATAATCTTGTGATTTGAACTGACCTTGTTTTCACTGTAAAATATCACAAAATCACAGTTATAGAGTTGTAAAGGTAACTGTAATACCGAAAGTCTGGCTGATAACATAGTATTATAGTTTTAAGAGCTCCTTCAAAAGCAATCAGACTAGTTGGAAAACCGTTTTCATAATAAATGTCTTCTTCCTTTAAAATGTAATCACTGAGCCAATCTCAGAAGCAAACACTGACTGCATACTTGTAGCAAGCCGATTGTTGTATTTTAGTTAGAACAATCCAAAAACGTGAACCATAGGTTTACTTTTTAACTCCAACCCTGTTCAAAGATCACTTATTGGCCTCTGAAGGAACAGGTGGCATGTCTGTTATAGTTTAACAAATGGCCTTTGGGTGAGGTATAGTCACTCAGATACCTCTGGATGCTTTGGACGCTCTCATGTGTGGCAGGCTGCACTTGCTAAAACATTCTCCTTTCTAGAACTGGAAACCCAGAGTCTGTGTCTTAGGCATTAAGCTGGTATTCCAGACTTCCCTTCTGAGTCATAGATGAAAAATGCCATCTTGCAACTGAGGCAGCAATTCCTTTGCTAAGAAACCACATTCCTAATTTCCCAATGTTGACATTAATGTCCAATTCTTGGTATATAAGAGAACTGTTGTGTTTGCAGTATACATATATCTGAGCATTCATCTTTCTGATAGCAAACTTCTCAAGGATTTTTTTCTCCTATTAGAGGTAACTTTAATTATATTAGACTCCCCCCAAATTCCAGATTCACTTTAGGTACCAGCAACTCAATTATATTCCACTACTCATAGCTATTGAGTTGTGTTTAACTGGAATTGTATTATATATTCAAAGTTAATTTTAAGGTTATTTACTTTCTTCAGAAATTGAGTTCACATTTTTATGAATATGGTATAACTCTTTATGTATTTAGGTCCTCTTTAAGATATTTCAATAGACTTTCCTATTTTCTTCATAAAAATATTGTCAATCTTTAGATTTATTCCTAGACACTATCTTTCTAAGTGTCTTTTTAAAAATAGCATTTTAAAAATCATTGTTGTTGGCATATTGGGACATAATTGATTTTTTTGTGTATTGATCTTATATCTAGCAACCTTACTAAATTCTTAGTTCTGATCATTTTTAGTTTTTTGGACTTTTCTGTATAGACAGTCTTATCATATGTGTATACCTATGGTTTATTTCCAGTCCTTTTAAGTTTTATTTGTTTTTCCTTGATAATTACACTGGCTAGAACACTTAGTACATTTTGAATAGTCACAATACTGGATGACTGATGAACTCATTTTGTGAGGTAAGCAAAATGTGCGTGTGTGTGTGTGTATGTGTGTGTGTGTGTGCATGTATATGTGTGTGTTTTGGCCAGCTCCAGCTTGTAGGATCTTAGTCCTCTGACCAGGGATCAGACCAGGGCCCCCTGCCATGAAAGGGAGGAGTCCTAACCAATGGATTGCCAGAGAATTCTAAACAAAGTGTTTTAAAGTTTTGTTTTGTTTTTTTAACCCAGCACTAGGTGTTTTGTACTGAGAGAAATCAAATTGTCTAATCTGCCCTATTGCTAGAGTCATAGCCTACCTTTCTTTAATCATTTCCCATACTTTTACCTACCTTTTCTACTAGGTAAATTGCTCTTTATACATTTTCTGAGTCCATGTTTCAAATTCACTTTTCTCATTTCCAATGGTGTATTTTTGTGAAATTGAATATTGATTGTGAAATCAAAACCCTAGTGAGAAACTGTCTTTCTCTTTACATTCCAGTTATTCATACTTCTTAATATTCATGGCTTCTAGGAAAAACTTAATTAAAAATGAATGTACTTTCAAAGACAATGAGATGACTATGGGTCTACCTAGCACATCAGTGTTCTCTGTATCTTCCTACAGTTTTTCTAGTGCTTCCAACATGCAGCTTGCTTTGTTGCACAACATCAGAGGCACCATTTACATTACTGTCTCTGTGAATGGCACTCCCTGAAATTCTGCAGCACACAACTTGCAAGGCTGCTGTGGTGGCCTTGCCTGCCTATTTCACTTTTCTGTCTAATTAGGACTCTGGGGTCTCTCTCAAGCAAGTAGTGATAATCTGCAAATGTCTGACTCCAGAAATAACCCTAAATGTGTTTCAAAAAGATTCTTTGGCTACAAGTAGAAAAATGCTGTCTAGGAGACATGTTGTCATTATAATGTAGCTATAGTAGAGTAGCCTCCTTCTTCCACTCCAAATCAGTGTTGATTCAATGTTCTTTAACTTTAGTACTATGTAATTAAGTAAATTGTCACTCCTGTTTGTATAAACATATGATTAAGATGAGGTGGAAAAATGGAAAGAATTAAATGTATTGCTTGGGGGAAAGAGTCAATGTAAAACTATTAAATTACAAATCTCACCAGTAGTAATAATAATATCTGTGATTAAATAATGGTAAGGTGCTAATGATAATAATGAGTCCTAGTTGTTTGGTTTAGTTTCATTTTTTTAACTCTTTTTTCTTAACTGAGGTATAGTTGATTTACAGTGTGGTGCCAAATGTCTGCTATACAGCAAAATGACTCAGTTATACACAAATAGACACTTTTTAATCTTTTTTCCATTATGGTTTATTACAGAATATCAAATATAGCTTCCTGTTCTGCACAGTAGGACCTTGTTGTCTATCCTTCCTATATATAATGATTTACATCTGCTAATCCCAAATTCCCAGTCCTTCCCTCTCTTACCCTCCCTCTCCTTGGCAACAAGTCTGTTTTCTATGTCTATGAGTCTGTTTCTGTTTTGTAAATAGATTCATTTGTGCCATATTTTAGATTCCACTTGTAAGTGGTATCATATGATTTTGATATCACTTTGATATCTCTTTCTAATTTACTTTACTTAGCATGATAATCTCTAGTTGTATCCATGTTGCTGCAAATGACATTATTTTGTTCTTTTTAATGGCTGAGCAGTATTTCATTGTATATATGTACCACACCTTTATCCATTCATCTGTCGATGGACATGTAGATTGTCTTGGCTATTGTGAATAGTGCTGCTATGAACATAAGGGTGCATGTATCTTTTTGAATGATAATTTTGCCCAGGTATATGTCTAGGAGTGGGATTGTTGGATTGTATGGGAATTCAATTTTTTAACTTTCTGAGGAACCTCCATACTGTTTTCCATAGCAGCTGTACAACTTACATTCTCATCAACAGTGGAGGAGGGCTCCCTTTTCTCCATACTCTCTCCAGCATTTGTTACTTGTAGACTTGGCTTAGTTGCAAATTCAAATTGCTTTGGGGCTTCAGTTCAGTTCAGTTCAGTTCAGTCACTCAGTCATATCCGACTCTTTGCGACCCCATGAATTGCAGCACACCAGGCCTCCCTGTCCATCACCAACTCCCGGAGTTCACCCAGACTCATGTCCATCGAGTCAGTGATGCTTAGTTTCTGCCATAAAAAATCCTTAAGACAGAGGATTATATACCATAGTTGCTACCTTCTCACTAAGAAATGTCAGTGTTAATGACATATGCCAGACATACAATGACACCAGATTTCCAATTTTTGGAACTCTCATCTTGTGCCCAAGCAATGTCAAAGTTAATTTTATCTGACTGAACCCATAAAGTTATCTTTAGAAAGACAGATCTTCAGTTTTAGACTAAAAGGGGGCAAAACTTATAGCCAATTCATCTTTGTACCTGTACATCCGTAGCTTTGAGTTACATATATTTCATTGATTCATTCACTATTGTGTAGCAGTTTTAGACCTCACAGAAGATAATACCACAAAGGAAATAATATGTGCTGAGTACAAAGTTGTTGCTGTTCAATAGCTAAGTTGTGTCTGACTCTTTACGACCCCATGGACTACAGCTCACCAGGTTTCTCTGTCCTTCATTGTCTCCCAGAGTTTGCTCAAACTCATGCCAATTGAATTGGTGATGCTATCTAACCATCTTATCTTCTGCTGCCCCCTTCTCCTTCTGCCCTCAATCTTTCCCAGTATCAAGGTCTTTTCCAATGAGTCTGCTCTTTGCATCAGGGCCAAAGTATTGGAGCTTCAGCTTCAGCATCAGTCCTCTCAGTGAATATTCAGGGTTGATTTCCTTCAGGATTGACTGGTTTGATCTCCTTGCTATTCAAGGGACTCTCAAGAGTCTCCAGCAGCATAATTCAAAAGCATCAGTTCTTCAGTGCTCAGCCTTCTTTATGGTCTAATTCTCACATCTGTACATAACTACTGGAAAATCCATAGCTTTGACTATATGGACCTTTATCAGCAAAGTGACGTCTCTGCTTTTTAAAATACTGTCTTGGTTTGTCATAGTTTTTCTTCCAAAGAGCGTCTTTTAATTTCGTAGCTGCAGTCACTGTCTACAGTGATTCTGGAGCCCAAGAAAATAAAATGTGTCACTGCTTCCACATTTTCCCCTTTTATTTGCCATGAAGTGATGGGAATGGATGCCATATTAGTTTTTTGAATGTTGAGTTTTAAGCCAACTTTTTCACTCTCCTCTTTCACTCTCATCAAAAGGCTCTTTACTTCCTCTTTACCTTCTGCCATTAGAATGGTATCATCTGCATATTTGAGGTTGATATTTCTCCCGGTAGTCTTTATTCCAGCTTGTGATTTATCTAGCCTGGCATGTCACATGAAGTACTCTGCATATAAGCTAAATAAGCAAGGTGACAATATACAGCCTTGTCATATTCCTTTGTCAATTTTGAACCAGTCTGTTGCTTCATGTCTGATTCTAACTGTTGCTTCTTGACCTGCATACAGGTCGCAGTAAGGGTTTGCAACCAATTTGCACTGTCAGAAGAAAAGCACTGGATGGAGCCGAAAGAGGAGTGTAGGTCAGTCGTGACCTCGATATAAAAGGACAAAATTTGGATGCTTGGACGTATTTGCTAATAATGATGCTAGCAGAGGAACTAAACAGAAGGCAAAAAGAGAGACCACAGGTTATATAAAAAAGTTACGATTAGTCAAGAGTTGGAAAAAAGTTAAAAAAAAATAAAAGCAGTCTGCCCTGCCAATGTATAAAGTATAGTACGCTTGTCACTACTATAACAAAGGTCAGCATAGTCAAAGCCATGGTTTTCCTAGCAGTCAAGTACGGATGTGAGAATTGGACCATAAAAAAGGCTGAGCACTAAAAAATTGTTGCTTTTGAATTACAGTGCTGGAGACTCTTGAGAGTCCCTTGGACAGCAAGGAAATCAAACCCTAAAGGATATCAATCCTGAATGTTTATTGGAAGGACTGATGCTGAAGCTCCAAAACTCTGACCACCTGATGAGAAGAGCTGACTCATTAGAAAAGACCCTAATGCCAGGAAAGATTGAGGGCAAAAGGAGAAGGCAGCGGGAGAGGATACGATGGTTAGATAGTATCACCAACTCAATAGACATGAGTTTAAACAAACTCTGGGAGATGGTGAAGGACAGAGAGCCTGGCATGCTGCAATCCATGGGGTCTCAAAGAGTCAGACACCACTGAATGACTGAACAACATTACTCTGAGGTGGCCAGGGACAGTAACTGTATTACTTCATCCTTATATCCCCAATCCTGGGCACAGAATAAGCTCTCAATAAATACATGTTGAAAACTGAAGAAGGATGATCAATTAGATAGATATGTGATTTAATTTAAAATATCCCAACTCACAAATGTCACATGTTATTAAAGGAAATCTGTTTCTGATTTGTTTTGTGGGTGTGGTTCACCCAGCATTGGTGACACATCGGGAAAGATAACAAACAGACTGAGAACAAGCTGCAAAAAGTGATCTCACTGTAAACAGCATGGGTGGGCCCGGTAGGTCAGTTCTCATACAAGCACAGTCATCATAGAAAGCTGTCATATGACTAAGAACTGCGAACAGAAATCAAAGAGATTTCATCATTAAACAAATAGGAAACATCAAATAGGTAATGGAAAATGCTGAATGAGGATAGGAAGAAACATTTTTAGTTATTTTTATAACTTTCTGCCCTTTCAATCCTTTTCACATATTGACCTCTCTCTCTTCCTATTCCCCTTGCCCTCTTCCATCCCTACCTTACAAGGCAGGGATGTTTCCCTCTGATCCATTCAAGAGCACCATCTCTGGAGGTTAAGTAACTTGCCCAAGATCACCTAAGAAGAGACAGAGCCAAGATTTGAAAAATTGGACACCAGAGCTGGTGGCTATTACCATTCTACTAAACTAGATGATGCAGTAGTTACGTGGCAGGATGAAAGCAAATGCCTTGAAGTTGCCGTGGGTTTTTTCGCTATTCTGTCACTAAGCAGCATTATCCTTCAACTAAAAGATTCCAAGATGTCAACCTTCCTCACCAGAAAAAGCCCCCTAAATGTTTCCAAAATATTCAAAGAAATTTGAAACAAGAAAACACCAAAGATCCAGGAATCTCCAGGAATAAAGAATAGAGGTGGGAGGGGAGAGGGTGAGCATTTTACCCACCCACTTAACCTCATTCATAAAATGGGAATAATAATGATGTGTATTTTGTAGGTTTCCACAGAATTGAATAAGTTCATTAAAACACTTAGAATAATGTTTGGCACACTATAAGCATTTAATAACAAGTTAACTATCATTTATCTTTTTTCTATCAGGGATAGTGGATTGTTTTCTTTTCTGATATTTTTTCTAAAAAATATTTCAATACATCTACATGTTTTCAATTCCTGTCACCCAAAAATGTGATTTCTAGCATGTACTTACATTTTTTAAAACTCTATAGAACTTATTTGGATATTCCATGTTGTAAAACAACACAGCTCACCTCACTCTTTTAACTAGGAATTTATATTGCTTTAACAAAAATGAATTAAAAGATTATCGATCTTGTTGCAAAGGCAGAATAGTGAGATGCTTAAAAGCTCAGACTCTGGCATTCTAACTCTAGAAGAATCCCAGTTCTTCCACTCACTAGCAGAGTGACTTTGGGCAAATTATCTACCCTCTGTATACCTCAGTTTTCTCACCTATAAATTAGGATACTAAAAATAGTATCTACTTCATAGACTTCTTATGAGGACTAAAAAGTCATTTCAAGTAAAGTTCTAGGAATATACCTTGTACATAGCATGCACTTATATGAGTTTTTATTTCTCCTATATTTTGTCCATATAGTTGGAAAATGTATTTTGCCAATTGATTTTTTAACATTTAGCAGCAAAATGTCCATAGGGAAACATTCAAATTCCCCTACTCTAAATGCCTAAAATATATTTAACAGGTGGTTGAAATTCAGACCTTTCTAACTATCTGCCTAATTTTAGTATATTATAATTATTGCTTTAATTCTATTTTAATCCTCAGATACTTTGTTCAGGGTAGTTGCCGTTTACTGTCTCAGCCTGTTACTTTTCCTAAAACTCATGCTCAAGTTTAAATTTGTTTATATAATTTTATATTAAGCCCCTTTCTATCAAAGCAAACTCTTAAGGTATAGTAAATGGTAATAAATGCTTAGAATATTTTATCTGTTTGTACAGACTCTGCTAAACATCATAAGGCTTAGAGCTCAAAAATTAAAATACATGTATATATTTTTAAATTTTATGCTTAACCACTGTTTATGAGTGTTGAAGTTAGCAACAGTCTCAAATCAAGCAGAGAAATATGCTTGTGACTCATCACATTTTCATGCTGCTTAATTTTTAGGCTTCCTGTGTGAATTAGCTAAGAGATACAGCAATTTAAATAATAATGACTAAAACCTTTTCTATTTCCTGTTTAATTTCTTTCTGAAGGAAAGTATTGGTGTTTGAATGGTTCTCAGATGTTCTCTATATAAAGAAAACCAGGGAATTAGAATTCTCTTAACAAGCATATTTTCTAGACCTAAGAATTTTAGATGAAGGAAAAAAGTTAATAGAAAAAAATATTTTTATTTATTTAGAAATAATAGGTCTATGTAGCTCTAGAGTTTAAAAAGTTCAATCAAATATTGTCAGTTTCATTTTGATAGAATGTTATTTTGTGAATTCTCCAGTCTTGTCCCAATGTCTGACTTCATTCACACACCTGCACACCAGGTACTGGTGGCAGTAAGACAGCACAGTGATCACCTCCCCTTGGAAGAAAGATGAATAAAGAATATTTGCCATTTGGTTCACTCCTTGGAAAATATTAGAAGCATAATAGGAAAAACAATTAAAATTATAAAGAAATTTTAAAAAAATTATTAAGAAGTCAGAGTGATCAGTTTTCTTATTTATAAGGATGGAAAACATTTTATTCACATTACTAAGGGTGTAGATAAGGCTTTCTTTAACTACACCATGTCCTCTCATAGAACTGAATATTTAAAAATATAATGTACAAAATTTAAAAACTCTCCTGGTCCAAAATCAGTTGACTATTCAAAAACCTGTGTCTTCCTCTGCTTCCAGTTCATGATTTATAAAGAATTAGCTTCAGCACTCTTTTTAGAGCATAGGTTGAAAAGGCATTTTAATTTCCATCTCAGGGTAATTTTAAAACCACATCAATTATTTTTCATGTGCAGCTGTTTTTATCCACAAATTATTGCTCTAGGCATTTTTACTTTACCACACATTTCAGAAGAGAAGGAATGAAGGGAAACCAGCTAATCTACAAATATTTCACCAACAGTAGATCAGACCACATAAAAGTGAAGGGGGAGTTATAAACCAACATTTCTTTAGGAATAAAAACTACTCATTAATAGTCTGAACCTGGATATATAATCCACTTTGGTGGTGCTGGTTTAGTCACTTCAGTTGTGTCCAACTCTGCGACCCTATGGACTATAGCCTGCCAGGCTCCTCTGTCCATGGAATTTTCCAGGCAAGAATACTGGAGTGGGTTGCCATGCCCTCCTAGGGGATCCCCCCAATCCATGGATCAAACACGTGTCTCTTAGGTCTGCTGCATTGGCAGGTGAGTTATTTACCATTAGCACCACCTAGGAAGCCCATAATCCCTTTTACTTGCATTTAATTTTCACTAAATAGATGAGGAAGCAGTGGAAACAGTGTTAGACTTTATTTTTGGGGGCTCCAAAATCACTGCAGATGGTCACTGCAGCCATGAAATTAAAAGACGCTTACTCCTTGGAAGGAAAGTTATGACCAACCTAGATAGCATATTCAAAAGCAGAGACATTACTTTGCCAACAAAGGTCCGTCTAGTCAAGGCTATGGTTTTTCCAGTGGTCATGTATGGATGTGAGAGTTGGACTGTGAAGAAGGCTGAGTGCTGAAGAATTGATGCTTTTGAACTGTGGTGTTGGAGAAGACTCTTGAGAGTCCCTTGGACTGCAAGGAGATCCAACCAGTCCATTCTGAAGGAGATCAGCCCTGGGATTTCTTTGGAAGGAATGATGCTAAAGCTGAAACTCCAGTACTTTGGCCACCTCATGTGAAGAGTTGACTCATTGGAAAAGACTCTGATGCTGGGAGGGATTGGGGGCAGGAGGAGAAGGGGATGACAGAGGATGAGATGGCTGGATGGCATCACTGACTCGATGCGTGTGGGTCTGAGTGAACTCCGGGAGTTGGTGATGGACAGGGAGGCCTGGAGTGCTGCGACTCATGGGGTCTCAAAGAGTTGGACACGACTGAGCAACGGAACTGAACTGAACTGAAAGAGTTGATTCCTGATTTACTTTCCCCCTACCATTTACTCATTTAATAAATATTTATCTATGTGCTTGGAAACATAAGTAAACCCTAAGAATGTTCTCAACCAGCTTACAATCTGATTAGGAATATAAATGCCACTGCTGCTAAGTCACTTCAGTCATGTCCGACTCTGTGTGACCCCATAGATGGCAGCCCACCAGGCTCCCCCGTCCCTGGGATTCTCCAGGGAAGAACACTGGAGTGGGTTGCCATTTCCTTCTCCAATGCATGAAAGTGAAAAGTGAAAGTGAAGTTGCTCAATCATATCCGACCCTCAGTGACCCCATGGACTGCAGCTTTCCAGGCTCCTCCATCCATGGGATTTTCCAGGCAAGAGTACTGGAGTGGGGTGCCATTGCCTTCTCCGAGGAATACAAATAATTGTACACAAAACAAATAGAGAATACTATAATCCAATAAAACACACTAGAGACCGGGATGCCCAGAAGAGGAAGGAGAAGAAGAAGAAAAGAAGAAAAGCAGCAGCAGCTGATGGAGATGATAAGCTAAAGAAAGGCAGGAAAGACATTCTCCAAAGGCATGAGTGAAGGTTTAAAGTGAATAAGGAACGTTTGGATACACTGGGTAGGCAAGTCAGAGGAGCAAGGTTCACAAAGGCCAGTAGAATAATAGAATTTAGCTCTGGAATGGAGCTTAGATGTCATCTTTCTGAAGGTGCAAAAAAATCTCTTTTATAGCATCTCTGGATGATAGCCATTTAACACCTACTGTTATGTGTTTCTTGTTTGTTTAGCAAAACACTAATTATGCTCCAGGTTCTACTCTGAAGACTTCACCATTAACTCGAGTGGTCTCATAACAGTCTTGTGATAGAAGTATAATTGTTATCCCTACTATACAGATGAGGAAGTGAGGCAAGGAGAAGATAGGTCATTGGCCTCAGGTCACGTTGCTGAAAGTGACTGATCCAGGATCCTTATGCAGAGTCCACACTCTGACCAGGTGTTTACCCCTTTCGAGGGTAGAGATGACCCTTCCACTTTTGGCCAGATCAGGTAATTAGACATGAGGTCGGAAAACTTCTAAAATTTTTCCTATATTTCAGCATTATTTGTGATGTAGATTTGCCTCATAATAATGCAGATTTCAAGCAAAGTATACTGTAGAACTCTAAAAATTTGAGTGAAAATCTTCCCTGACTTACAGTGGTTACATTCTAGTAACCGCACTGTAAACCGAAGGCATCATAAATCAAAAATGCCCTTAACCTACCGAACATCACAGTTTAGCCCAGCCTACCTTAAACGTGCTCAGAACACTTACATTAGCCTACAGTTGGGCAAAATCATCTAAAACACAAA
The DNA here is from genome assembly GCF_032452875.1 of Bos javanicus. Classification (NCBI taxonomy): domain Eukaryota; kingdom Metazoa; phylum Chordata; class Mammalia; order Artiodactyla; family Bovidae; genus Bos; species Bos javanicus. Next base: position 60,675,509 of record NC_083872.1, read on the forward strand.
GTCTGTTTATAATAAAGTGTTGAGTGTTTCATGTAATTTACTGAATACTGTGCTGAAAGTGAACAACAGAATAGTTGTATCAGTGGTTTACCCACATTCTTGTGTGCCTGACTGGAGCTGCAGCTCACTGCCACTGCCCAGCATCATGAGAAACTGTATCACCAGCTCAGGAAAAGTGCAGAGTTCAGAATTCACAGTACAGGCTCAGCTGTATGTGAATCACTTTGGCATCATCAATATAAATTGAACCAGAAAGAAAGTACTTTTCCAAGGAGCATGAGAAAGCGGAGCTCCCTTTGAGGAACACCTGGGTCAGATGCTACCTCCCAGCAGCTTTTAACTCCTCTCCAGGCTGAGAAATTCTAAATTTTAAAACATCCTAATAATTTTTAAAGTATCGATAATGATGGTAAAATAAACACTCAAATTTAGTATGTGGTATTATCATATAAAACAAAGTATTTTATCATAGAACCAGAAACTGACACAAGGCTCAAATATTATTACAAGATTTTGGCTATAGAACCAGAAATACCAGTATTTAAGCCATGACTCATATAGGATGATTTTCTCCAAGGAAAAGGTTGATCATTCAATTAAGCACTTAGTATAATAGTGTTTATGAAGAAAAGTTCAGATGTTTCTAAATTCTAAGGCCAGAGAGAAAAAGTTAAATCAGTGACTGAAAATTTACAGATTTTATTGAATAAATGATAAAATACTTGGTTGTAAAAATATGTTTTTCTCCCTAGAGTTACAAAATTTATATCATTCTTTAAGAAAACATCCTAGGAACATCATCAATTATAAAGAAGGATCAGAATTCAGGCTTTTTGCTTTAAGGAAAAGGAACTCCGAATATTTCTTTAATTGCCTGAATAAAACAGCTGTAACACAGCCTTTTATACCTCTGATACAAGCCATATGCTCTTTGATCTATTCAAGTTGTGAAAGTTTTTGGTGGACAAATAATTAGAACCCAAGATAGATTCTGTTCTCTTATAGCAGGTTCCATTTTCTACATGTAAGTTCACAATGGATGCTATAACCCACTAGGTCTATACACAGTCATTGCACCAAATTAGGACTTGAAAATATTCTTAGTTTACTTTACCAAGGCTTTGCACATGTATCAGGGTTGCATGTGTGTGTGTGTTAATCACTCATTCACGTCCGACTCTTTGACCCCATGGACTGTAGCCAGCCAGGCTTCTCTGTCCATGGAATTCTCCAGGCAAGAATACTGGAGTGGGTTGCCATTTCCTTCTCCAGGGGATCTTCCTGACCTAGGGATCAAACCTGGGTCTCCCGCATTGCAGGCAGATTCTTTACCATCTGAGCCACCAATAGGATTGCATAATAAGAGAAAAATAAACCCTGGTACAATTTTCATAGCATTGACATGATCTCTGTTGAGTAAAACCACAATTAAAAAACAAAAAACAAAACGGCCCAGTATACTATCGTAACTATGGCCTTAAGTTGTTTAAATAAAAAGAATTGTCATGTTAAAGAAAAATTCTGTTTGATATTCAACACCTGATATTGGTAGATTGAGACTGTGACCAACAGAACTGAGAGTTCCTGAAAAGAGGAGGCCTTTTAAATAAGGAAAGAATCTGAAACAAAGACAATAAACAGATTTCAAATTTACTTGGTTTTAAGCGTCTTTACATGATGTAGTGAAATTTCATTGATTTGCATTCATAACATCAACTAATGTCACCTAGCTAGTGCCAAAGGTTACTTTTGAAGTATTTATGATGCAAGAAAATCAATAATAAAAATTTAAAATAGTTCTTTCCATTTAGAATGCATAAAATGAAAATATTTGGACAAGGTGGCTCAAGGAAATATTTTTAATTTGTAGAGCAATTCCTGGGATTTAGTTTGCTCTGCAGGGAAGAACAAGCTTCCAATAAATATTTTTCCAAATAAATGTTATTACATTTTTTTCTTAAGTAGTCTAATAGGAAAAATATATATGTAAATACTTTGATTGGTATATATAAATCAAATATTTCCAAAGTAGATATTGCCCACATTTGCCTATACCTGAATTTACAGGGTTTGTCTCTATTTTCATTCACACGATCAAATCATTAAGCCACCATCATGGATGCAGGCATCAGCCGTACATTCTAGTTATTGCCGGAGTGAAAGTGGAAGTCAAGAGGTTTAGGAAAAGCGACTAGGTAAGTGCTTTTGCCTGTCTCAAGAAGGGGATTCCAATCTGGGGCCCATGAATGAGCTTTAATGAGGTCTGCAAATCTGCAGAAACTGCATGAAAATTTTTGTTTATATGAACATTTTCAGAGAGTCCATAGTTTTCATGATCATCAAAGGTCCTTGCTGCTGCTACTGCTAAATCGCTTCAGTCGTGTCCGACTCTGTGCGGCCCCACAGACGGCAGCTCACCAGGCTCCGCCGTCCCTGGGATTCTCCAGGCAAGAACACTGGAGTGGGTTGCCATTTCCTTCTCCAATGCATGAAGGTGAAAAGTGAAAGTGAAGTCACTCAGTAAGTGCCGACTCTTCGTGACCCCATGGACTAGAGCCTACCAGGCTCCTCCATCCATGGGATTTTCCAGGCAAGAGTACTGGAGTGGGTTGCCATTGCCTTCTCCTCAAAGGTCCTTATCCCCCTAAAAAGTTAATAATTGTTGATTTAAGGAGTCTTTGTTCATGGAAAATCCAGTGTGCCAATAAAATGCAATACGACTTTGAATTAAAAGATTTGGGAGAATGGCATTGAAACATGTAAAATATCATGTATGAAACGAGATGCCAGTCCAGGTTCAATGCACGATACTGGATGCTTGGGCCTAGTGCACTAGGATGACCCAGAGGGATGGTATGGGGAGGGAGGTGGGAGGAGGGTTCAGGATGGGGAACACATGTATACCTGTGGCGGATTCATTTTGATATTTGGCAAAACTAATACAATTATGTAAAGTTTAAAAATAAAATAAAATTAAAAAAAAAAAAAAGATCTGAAATGGGAATTCGATGGCAGTCTAGTGGTTAGGACTCAGTGCTTTGACTGCTGGGGCCTGGGTTCAATCCTGGGAAGTAAGATCACCTAAGCCTTGTGCAGTGTGGCAAAAAAAAAAGATCTGAAATGATGTCCCGTCCCCACTGACCATAAACTGAGCTTTGAGATTAGAGTCACAAGTTTATCCTGAAAAACACTTCAAATACCTAGCTGCCATTTGAAAGAAAAACTATTCTAAATGTAATGTTATACACTTTGGTAATATTAAACAGTTTTCTGTTAAAGTCTCTTGTATCCCTTCTTCAGTTAACAATATTTTGGCAACAGTATTACATGCAGTAGATGTTGAGAATAAAAACCAGGAACCAAAACAGATATGCCCCTCACCTTACAGAATGTTATATATAGCAGAAAACATTCTCAGTTTTCCTCCTTCTTTACATCAACTGGAGAGGGAAACAAATGTCTAAGACATACTCAAGTTCATCTAATCTCAACTCAAAGCACTCACATTTAACTGAATTAATGAAGTAAAGTGACATCTAGTGTTGGTTAAGCGGCAGTGAACCATGTATAAGTACACTGAGGCTTTAGCTTATTCTCTGGAAATAATGTTAAACTTGACCAATTCTTGAAAGCATAGTTTTGTTTTCATTTTTAAAGATATTCTGGAGTATTTTGAAATAATCTGAATTTAAATGTTGATATTGTTTTTACTTTCATAAAAAAAACTCAAAGTGCAGAAAGAAGTATCATATAGACACTCAAGTATCTATCACCCAATTTTGGCATTTTACTGTATTTTCATCAGATAGCTTAAAAGTAAAACACAGGAGACACATATGTGCCCTTTGAACTCTCTCCTGGCTTCATTTGCATCTTTTTCTCCTCAGAAGTAACCACTATCTGGCTTACTATTTCTGTGCCTGTTTTTATATTTTTATTACATATTTGTGTGCCTATAAAATTTATAAAATAATACTTTTTATGCTTGATTTATTGATAAATAATACCACACTGAATAAATCCTCTGCAGCTTGCTCTTTCTATCTCAATACTATACTTGTCAGATTTATTCATATAGATATTTAGTCATTTATTTTAACTGCTGTATGGTAGTAATCCATTGACTGAATTATAGAATGATTTATTTATGAACATTTAGATTGTTTCCAGGATCTTGTTCTTTTAAACCATGCTACAGTGAACATGGAAACTGGAAAAGGTCAGTTTTCATTCCAATCCCAAAGAAAGGCATTGTCAAAGAATGCTCAAACTACCACATAATTGCACTCATCTCACACGCTAGTAAAGTAATGCTCAAAATTCTCCAAGCCAGACTTCAGCAGTACATGAACCGTGAACCTCCAGATGTTCAAGCTGGTTTTAGAAAAGGCAGAGGAACCAGAGATCAAATTGCCAACATCCGCTGGATCATGGAAAAAGCAAGAGAGTTCCAGAAAAACATTTATTTCTGCTTTATTGACTATGCCAAAGCCTTTGACTGTGTGGATCACAATAAACTGTGGAAAATTCTGAAAAAGATGGGCATACCAGACCACCTGACCTGCCTCTTGAGAAACCTATATGCAGGTCAGGAAGCAACAGTTAGAACTGGACATGGAACAACAGACTGGTTCCAAATAGGAAAAGGAGTACATCAAGGCTGTATGTTGTCACCCTGCTTATTTAACTTATATGCAGAGTACATCATGAGAAACGCTGGGCTGGAAGAAGCACAAGCTGGAATGAAGATTGCTGGGAGAAATATCAATAACCTCAGATAAGCAGATGACACCACCCTTATGGCAGAAAGTGAAGAGGAACTCAAAAGCCTCTCGATGAAAGTGAAAGAGGAGAGTGAAAAAGTTGACTTAAAACTCAACATTCAGAAAAATAAGATCATGGCATCTGGTCCCATCACTTCATGGGAAATAGATGGGGAAACAGTGCAAACAGTGGCAGACTTTATTTTGGGGGGCTCCAAACTCACTGCAGATGGTGACTGCAGCCATGAAATTTAAAGACGCTTACTCCTTGGAAGGAAAGTTATGACCAACCTGGATAGCACATTGAAAAGAAGAGACAATACTTTGTCAACAAAGGTCCGTCTAGTCAAGGCTATGGTTTTTCCTGTGGTCATGTACGGATGCGAGAGTTGGACTGTGAAGAAAGCTAAGCGCCGAAGAATTGATGCTTTTGAACTGTGGTGTTGGAGAAGACTCTTGAGAGTCCCTTGGACTGCAAGGAGATCCAACTAGTCCATTCTGAAGGAGATCAGCCCTGGGTGTTCTTTGGAAGGAATGATGCTAAAGCTGAAACTCCAGTCCTTTGGCCACCTCATGTGAAAAGTTGACTCACTGGAAAAGACTCTGATGCTGGGAGGGAATGGGGGCAGGAGGAGAAGGGGATGACAGAGGACGAGGTGGCTGGATGGTATCACTGACTTGATGGACATGAGTTTGAGTGAACTCCGGGAGTTGGGGATGGACAGGGAGGCCTAGCGTGCTGCGATTCATGGGGTCGCAAAGAGTCGGACACGACTGAGCGACTGAACTGAACTGAACTGAACAGTGAACATTCTTGTATGTGACACCTGTGCACACCTTTGAGAATTTCTCTAGGCTGTATGCCAAAAAGTAGTACTCAGGTATATACTTTAAAAAAAAAACTATAGATATTGAGAAATCGCTTTCCACAGTGATTGGACCAATTTACACCCTCATCAGCAATGAACAACAATGGTGTAAGAAAATTTCTATTTCCTCACTATCTCACCAACACTTGACATTGTCAGGTGTTTAAATTTCTAACTATCTGCTTGGTACAGAATATTATTTCATTGTTATTCAGTAAGTGTTTCCCTGATTAGCAGTAAAACGGAGTTTCTTTAAAAAGTGTTTTTACCATCCAAGGGTCTACTGTGAATCGCCTATACCTCTCCTGTGTCTATTGGATTACTGGCTATTATCCTTACTGAATTGTTGGAGTTCTTTACATACTCTTTACATACTCTTGATATAAGTACTGTGTAGGTTCAACATTGCAAATATTTTATTGTTCCCCAGTTTACAGTTTGGCTCTTCACTATGTTAATAGAATCTTTAATTTTTGATTGAACCAATTTTAGCTATCTTGCCCTTTCTCCCTTTATGGTGCTAAGTTGCTTCAGTTGTGTCCAACTCTTAGCAACCCTGGACTGTAGCTGACCAGGCTCCTCTGTCCATGGGATTCTCCAGGCAAGAATACTAGAGTGGGTTTCCACGCCCTTCTCCAGGGGATCATCCCAACCCGGGGATCAAACTCACGTCTCTTACATCTCCTGCCTTGGCCGGCAGGTTCTTTACCACTAGTGCCACCTGGAAAGCTCCATTCCCTCTTTATAGCTCAAGAAATTCTTTCATGAGCTTTTCTCCTAGAATGTTTGAAGTCTTGATTTTCATATTTAGTTTTCTATATTGCTAACTTATGTGTATTATGTGAGGTAGGAAATTCGTTTTCTTTTTTCCTATGAATAGTAATTGTTCCAGCATTATTCACTGAAGAAACTATCTCTTCCTTACTGTTCACAGTAAAAGTTGTGCCAAATTTCTCTTGTGTAGCACTACTTGAATAGGACCTTTAGTTTCCCTCTACTGAATCAAGCGTATCTCCTGACACAATGCATCTGTGGGCTTTTCCGTACTCACTGAAATGCTGGACCTGGTTTGCCATCTGCCCGAGAAACACTGGGCAATCTCAGGACCATTCTTTCTAATGTTCTGAGACAGTGTCTGTGTTCTCACCAGTTCTTGCAATCCATATCCTTGTTTGTGTTCCTATTCTGGGTTCTGAGTTAAGGTGACAAGCCATCCAGGTTTGCCCAGGAGAGAAGTCTCCCAAAAGCAGGACTTTAAGTGCAAAAAATGGGACAGTCCCCAGCAGATTGGAGTGGGCCAGGTGGTTACCTTAGTTCCTTCACCTCCAGTTTTAGCTTCCTCCCATGTTGAGTCCTTTACTGTTTAAAGTTGGTGCTATCTCCGTGTTCATCAATCATCTTTATATTGAACTCATGTTTGTTGAGCACCTACTTTATCAGAGGCTGTGTGAAGCATTTTCACATAGGGTATCTCACTAAATAGTTGCAACAGAGTTACGTGTCTTCTTTTTATACATGAGAACTGTATTAATAATTGGCAAGAATCACAAAATTACTGACATAAAAGACAAAATATTTTATTTCTACTAAACTTGCTATCATCCCATCTGTAGCAAAACACTGATGTAATTTCATATATGGGATCCACCCTTATATGAACTTAAGTACTAACTGAACTTCTGGGTGGAATTCCGTTATGTCTAGCTTCTTGCTGTCCATACAATTTTGGTCAAATGTTATTCCTGGTACATTTGACAGTACATGAAGTCAGCTTTATTTATTATAAAGCAAAAATCACAATTCCATTTGTTATGCAACAGTACAAACATCTCAATGACTCATTAGGATAAAAAACAAGAAGAAAAACATGAATATTATAGCATGGCGCATCACACTGCCATGTCAGACTGTATTCCTCCAGTCAAAATGTTACTGCATGGATGTGAGATCCTTTCATCTTACTTCATCCACTTTATCAATCTTTTCCTTTTTATAGCTTATTTAAGAAATCTTTCATTGTGGTCTCTACTTTCTCCAAACCCCAAATCTTATGTATAAATTGTTAATACAAAAGCCATTTGTATAATATTAGTTCCCCAAATATTAACAGGACTTAGATGGGAAAAAGAGAATCCAATTAGTTTGGAAAACAAATTTCTTTGTTCCATAACTTTTCAATCTTTATTTTGTCAGTTTGCTTTGTTACTTCCCAACATAGAGATAGCGTAGCATCTTTTGAATGATTGGACCTTGGAACATTTTTGTTTGTTTTCTTTTCATAACTTATCCAGTGCTTTGGAATATACAAAGAGAAATTCTGCTTTCATCCATCACAGCAGAATATCCTCCAGAGGGCAGCAGATTCCCTTGGCATATGGCCAATTACCTGTTCATTGAATAGGTTGACAAGGGTCCTGGAACATATTCTATGATTATTCAGTTCATAGATGGAAAATTTTAGTTCCTATAGCAGGAATAGGCATTGAAATCTAGCTGGAAATAAATGTGTGGCTGAAAATAAATGTTCAGTACTAAGATATAATACTGAAAAATAAACCAATGGAGTCTCTCATTAAACACAAGTACATCGTTGGATTATATAGTTCAGATAACAGATCACATCTTTTCCTTCTTCATTCTTCAAACTACAAATATGAACCAAATGTTCTATACAGAATAAAATGAAGTATTAGAATCAAGATTGGGAAATAATTTAGATAAGGCAGCATGTTAGCTCAGTGACTTTCATTCCTGGATGTGATTTAGAATCACAATAATAATGCCCAAGTACCACCTCAGAACAATTAAATTTGAACCTCTGTATTTTAGTGTCAGGCATGGCATTAAAAAAATACTCTCAGATGATTTAATGAGCTGCCAGGGTTGAAAACCACTATATTATGATAATCAAATAATGCTTTAGGGAAGCAGTTTCTGACCCTTTCAAAGAAAAGCAGAAATTTAGGCTTTTCCCCCACAGGAAATGTTTTAAAAGTGTGTGCATGCACACTCAGTTGCTCAGTCATGTCCAAGTCTTTGTGACCCCATGGACTGTCACACACCAGGTTCCCCGGTCTGTAGAATTTTTCAGGCAAGAATACTGGAGTGGGTTGCCATTTCCTATTCCAGGTGTTTTAAATGTGGAAGAATACAGAAAGGAAAAGTCATTCTTACAGCTTCTATCTATAGTTAACCTATGTCAACATCTTTATTCTTTCTTTTGGTCATCATCAGAATTGCATACAACAAAATCAAACAATAACTCCACATTTTATAGTTCCTAATGGCATCCGGTCCCATCAATTCATGGCAAATAGAGGGGGAAACATCTATTTTATTTTTTTGACTGACTTTACTTGGCTGACTTTATTTTTTGGGCTCCAAAATCACTGCAGATGGTGACTGCAGCCATGAAATTAAAAGATGCTTACTCCTTGGAAGGAAAGTTATGACCAACCTAGACAGCATATTCAAAAGCAAAGACATTACTTTGTCAACAAAGGTCTGTCTAGTCAAGGCTATGGTTTTTCCAGTAGTCATGTATGGATGTGAGAGTTGGACTATAAAGAAAGCTGAGTGCAGAAGAATTGATGCTTTTGAACTGTGGTGTTGGAGAAGACTCTTGAGAGTCCCTTGGACTGCAAGGAGATCCAACCAGTCCATTCTGAAGGAGATCAGCCCTGGGATTTCTTTGGAAGGAATGATGCCAAAGCTGAAACTCCAGTACTTTGGCCACCTCATGTGAAGAGTTGACTCACTGGAAAGGACTCTGATGCTGGGAGGGATTGGGGGCAAGAGGAGAAGGGGACGAAAGAGGATGAGATGGTTGGATGGCATCACTGACTCAATGGACATGAGTATGGGTAAACTCCAGGAGTTGGTGATGGACAGGGAGGCCTGGCGTGTTAAATTCATGGGGTCGCAAAGAGTCATGACTAAGCGACTGAACTGAAACTTCTCAGGAAACATTTCCTAGACTTAGAGCAAAAGATATCATTTTTTGCCTCCAAAACTTTATTATCACTCACCTTAACAAGTAGCCTATCTCATTACAAGTTGATCCACCGGACCCATAAGGGCCTCATCTGACAAAAATGAATTCTGTTCACTTGTCACCTGAATAGAGCTAAGACGATTATTTGTGCAAAAACTAACCTGTGAGACAGAGGAGGATGGAGAAAAAGATCAAGAAAATATGAATGAATATACATCTTCCCTGGATGGCTAGAATGAGAAGTGTAGGCTGTAGTTACGGATCAGAGGTTTTCTTCATGCAAAATTAACAGATTTACAGTGGGAAGTGAATGCATGGAAATGTGTCTCATTAACATCATATTCTTACCTTGAGCTCAGTTAGTGTCAATAACCTGATAGGATGGCCATTTTTAGGGCATCATAAAACTGGAGCCCTCCTGAAGACAATGATAAGTCTTTGAACTAAAAGATGGTATTTGAAAATAAAATTCAGGCAGAAATACGAATGCAGGTCCTCTGACAGCTGATAGAGATTTTAAGCAAGGAAACAAATCAATCTTTTGTAAAAGACTTTAGAAATCAAACTAAAAATGCCTAGCTAGGTCTAATAAAGTGTACTTCGAGTGATCCAAAGGAATATATTATTATTATCCATATTTTATGGATGAATTGGAGAAATTAAATAATTTCCCCATGACTGCAAGCAAATAAGAAACAGACAGGCTTCAAAGTCTGCATGCTTGACTACTACGCTGTATTGCCTCAGAACTTGCAGAAAAAATTTCACGTTGCAATACAGAACACACATATTTACGCATAACACATGTATTTCCTGTTGTAAGACACTTAATTTAACATCTCTAAAACTGGGATATTACCAAAAATCAATGGGGTCTACAATCATAATTACCTATACTGATACATAAGTGATACCTATAACTATAACAGATACATAACTGATAATATAAAACAATGCTGTGTCTTTGAAATACAGTAAAATAAATCTCATAGGCACTTATAGTTTTTCCTTCCTATAGAAAGATGTTCGTAAAATCAGAAATTTTTTTTTTTTTAAGAAAAGTGATTAAATAAATACAAATTTCTGCAAATGAAAGTTCACTTACTCTTTTAGCCACCAACCATTCATTGAGTTTGGTGATCAAAGTAGCAAAAACTCTGAAATCAGACAGACTTAATGTTAAATACTAGTCAAACCATTTTCAAGCTGTGTGACCTTGAACAAGTTACCTAATCTCTCCAAACCTCAGTCAGATGAAGATGTTAATAGTAACTCTTAAAGTTATCATGAGGATTCAATGTAATAATTCATTTAAGGGACCAGCACAATGTTTAGCACACTGATAAGTGTTATCCACTATTATCACTATTAATTTTAAAATCTTTTACATACCTCTGTTGTGCTACACAGTGTTCTAAGGTTAGGTAATACCCCAGTGTTCATCACAGCACTGTTTATAATAGCCAAGACATGGAAGCAACCTAGATGTCCATCAGCAGATGAATGGACAAGAAAACTGTGGTACATATACACAATGGAATATTACTCAGCCATTAAAAAGAAAACATTTGAATCAGTTCTAATGAGGTGGATGAAACTGGAACTTATTATACAGAGTGAAGTAAGCCAGAAAGAAAAACACCAAAACAGTATACTAATACATATATTTGGAATTTAGAAAGAAGGTAATGATAACCCTGTATGCGAGACAGCAAAAGAGACACAGATGTATTGAACAGTCTTTTGGACTCTGTGGGAGAGGGAGAGGGTGGGATGATTTGGGAGAATGACATTGAAACATGTAAAATATCATATGTGAAATGAATCACCAGTCCAGGTTTGATGCATGATACAGGGTGCTCGGGGCTGGTACACTGGGATGACTCAGAGGGATGGGATGGGGAAGGAGGTGGGAGGGGGGTTCAGGATGGGGAACACATGTACACCCATGGCAGATTCAAGTCAATGTATGGCAAAACCAATACAATATTGTAAAGTAAAATTAATTAATTAAAATAATAATTTAAAATTAAATAAAAATTTAAAAATAAGGTTAGATAGCATATTAAAAAGCAGAGACATTACTTTGCCAACAAAGGTCCGTCTAGTCAAGGCTATGGTTTTTCCAGTGGTCACGTATGGATGTGAGTTGGACTATGAAGAAAGCTGAGCACCGAAGAATTGATGCTTTTTGAACTGTGGTGTTGGAGAAGACTCTTGAGAGTCCCTTGGACTGCAAGGAAATCCAACCTGTCCATTCTAAAGGAGATCAGTCCTGGGTGTTCTTTGGAAGGACTGATGCTAAAGCTGAAACTCCAGTACTTTGGCCACCTCATGCGAAGAGTTGACATTAGAAAAGACTCTGATGCTGGGAGGGATTGGGGGCAGAAGGAGAAGGGGACAACAGAGGATGAGATTGCTGGATGGCATCACTGGCTCGATGGACATGAGTTTGAGTGAACTCTGGGAGTTGGTGATGGACAGGGAGGCCTGGCGTGCTGCAATTCATGAGGTCACAAAAATTCGGACACGACTGAGCAACTGAACTGAACTGAACCGAATGACTTTAAAACAATGAAATAACGAAAAGATTTAGTTGTCATAAAGCTTATATATATCCTAGTAGAAAGGGACAAAATTATTAATATATATACTTTGTGGTCAGCACCAGGCAAATCACTTAGGGTTTAAGATGTGAGTTACATATAGTAATAACAAAGTAATGCTCAAAATCCTCCAAGCCAGACTTCAACAATATGTGAACCATGAACTTCCAGATGTTCAAGCTGGTTTTAGAAAAGGCAGAGGAACCAAAGATCAAATTGCCAACATCCGCTGGATCATCGAAAAAGCTAGAGAGTTTCAGAAAAACATCTATTTCTGCTTTATTGACTATGCCAAAGTCTTTGACTGTGTGGATCACAACAAACTGTGGAAAATTCTGAAAGAGATGGGAATACCAGACCACCTGACCTGCCTCTTGAGAAATCTGTATGCAGGTCAGGAAGCAACAGTTAGAACTAGACATGGAACAACAGACTGGTTCCAAATAGGAAAAGGAGTATGTCAAGGCTGTATACTGTCACACTGCTTTTTTAACTTATATGCAGAGTACATCATGAGAAACGCTGGGCTGGAAGAAGCACAAGCTGGAATGAAGATTGCTGGGAGAAATATCAAGAACCTCAGATAAGCAGATGACACCACCCTTATGGCAGAAAGTGAAGAAGAACTAAAGAGCTTCTTGATGTAAGCAAAAGAAGAGAGTGAAAAAGCTGGCTTAAAGCTCAACATTCAGAAAACAAAGATTATGGCACCTGGTCCCATCACTTCATGGCAAATAGATGGGGAAACAATGGAAACAGTGTCAGACTTTATTTTTGGGGTTCCACACTCACTGCAGATGGTGACTGCAGCCATGAAATAAAAAGACGCTTACTCCTTGGAAGAAAAGCCATGACCAACCTAGACCAACCTAGCATATTAAAAAGCAAAGACATTACTTTGTAAACAAAGATCCATCTAGTCATGGCTATGGTTTTTCCAGTGGTCATGTATGGATGTGAGAGTTGGACTATAAAGAAAGCTGAGCACAGAAGAATTGATGCTTTTGAACTGTGGTGTTGGAGAAGACTCTTAGAGAGTCACTTAGACTGCAAGGAGATTCAACCAGTCCATCCTAAAGGACATCAGTCCTGAATGTTCATTGGAAGGACTGATGTTGAAGCTGAAACTCCAATACTTTGGCCACCTGATGCGAAAAGCTGACTCATTTGAAGATCCTGATGCTGGGCAAGATTGAGGGTAGGAGAAGGGGATGACAGAGGATGAGATGGTTGGATGGCATCACCAACTTAGTGGATGTGAGTATGGGTAAACTCCAGGAGTTGGTGATGGACAGGGAGGCCTGGCGTGCTGCAGTCCATGGGGTCGCAGAGTCGGACATGACTGAGCGACTAAACTGAACTGAACATATAGTAACCTAGTAAGCTAATTGTTGGGCTTCCCTGGTGGCTCAGTGGTAAAGAACCTGCCTGTCAATGCAGTAGACACGTATTCGATCCCTGGTCAAGGAAGATCCCCTAGAAAATGAGATGGAACCCACTCCAGTATTCTCACCTAGGAAATCCCATTGACAGAGGAGCCTGGCAGGCTCAGTCCATGCGGTCACAAAAGAGTCAGACATGACTTAGTGACTAAACAACAACAAACTAATCATTAACACCTAATTGTAGAAAGTCCCTTTGAAAGTAGTTATGTCCTTAACAAGGACAATCAAGACCTTTCTACTTATGGCCTAGTAAGAGATTCAAACTAGTTAATCCAAAAATATTTGTTGAATCAAATTAGGCTGCCTATCTCTTCATTCTAGTTTGCTGTGAGCCAGGAAACTACAAGGGGCCTTCTTCCAGACAGTTTTTTTAAAAACCAGTTTCCCTCTAAAAATGCTACTATAGAATCACAGGAAATTTTAAAATGTTGAATATTTTCAATTACACATTTTAATTACAATTACACAGGTAATTAATTACAGTTACTTCCAGTTACACATTCAAATACTTCCAATTATACATTCAGATGTTTCACGCATTGCTATGTGTCATTCTGACATATTAACTAAGTTGTCCTTCATCACTAGGGTGATTATTTTTTATCATCAACGATATGCTGAGTCACCAAAAATTCAATCCACCACATAAGATGAGTTCGGCCCCAATGACTAATTCTTCATGATCTTTTACATGACTCCAACCATCTTTACCTTTATATAAGATGCGAACTAGAGCAGGTGAGATGGTTTAGTGGCTAATTTTCTTTGTATCAGATGAGAACTAGAGAAATCACACTGGTTTCATGACTCTTACCTCAAGGCTCAGGAAAAAGCATCTGAGCCAGTACAGTTTCCCGGTTCCAGTCTAAGAATGTTCCATATAATATTCCTGGTCTCAATTTAGGAACTGAAAGAGATTTTCTTAAGTATTTTTTTGTGAATATGAAAGTAACATACATACTGGTTTCTGAATATTTGGTAAAAAGAGACGTATATAAATATAACACAATCTTATCACCCAGAGAGAGCCAAATATTAACATTTTTACATATTTCTCTCTAGAAAAAGGAAAACAGTAAAAGAGGTGAATACATATATATACAGATTCAGTTCAGTTCAGTTCAGTCGCTCAGTCGTGTCCGACTCTTTGCGACCCCATGAATCGCAGCACACCAGGCCTCCCTGTCCATCACCAACTCCCAGAGTTCACTCAGACTCACGTCCATCGAGTCAGTGATGCCATCCAGTCATCTCATCCTCTGTCGTCCCCTTCTCCTCAGGATATAAACAAATGTATAGGTGAAATCAACAAGTAGAGTACTTTATGAAAATAAATAAAAAGATGTGAGTGATTCTTAGAAAACTATAAATTACATTAATTGACTCAAGAATAAGAAGTTTTTGTTGTTTAGTCACTAAGGTATGTCTGACTCTTTTGTAATCCCGCCAACTACAGCCTGCCAGGCTTCTCTGTCCATAGGATTTCCCAGACCAGAATAGTGGCGTGAGTTGTCATTTCTTTCTCCAGGGGATATTCCTAGACCAGTGATCAAATCTACGTATCCTTCATTGGCAGGAGGATTATTTATCACTGAGCCACCAGGAAAGTCCCCAAGAATAAACAGTAGAAAACCTAAACAGATCTTCAACTATGAATGAAACAGAAAAAATTTGCAGAAATATACCTCCATGAGGTAGATACCATTATAACCCCCATTTTACAAAATGAAGAAGTTACACGTCAAAGAACTAGCAGAACTGGGACTTGTCAGTGGTTTCCATGATTGTAATCACCATACTCTATGTAGGTCTGGACCCCAATGAGGAAAGATTCTTCCTATGGTAGACAAGCTATTTAACAATCAGTAACCCAGCACCTTTTCTGTGCTAAGCATTGCTATGGATGCTGGGGACACAAAGATGAATAAGTACACCATGGTCTCTGTGTTCAAGAAGCTTCAAGTTGAGTCAAGACCAACAAATAATTATACAGACTATATTGCAACATATCAATTGTATTGCCAGAGCCTAGAGGAAGGAGTGATGCCATGGGAGATAGGGAAGGGATCATATTGAAAATACCATCTGGGCTGTCTCTGGAAAGTTTGGCAGAGAAGGGAGAGGCAGGCATTCCATGCAGAGGGAACAGCACGGGCCAAGGCAGAACACTATAGATAATCTACAAGTTGATGTGTCATTAAATCTCTCTTTAAAACAGTGCAAAGAGACATTACGCTGCTTTTGACAGAAGGCAGCAGTTCTCAGCAGCTTCTTCTTCCATCATGACAAAAACTGCTCTCAGTTCACTTTAAGGGGGTAGTGATATTTGGCAGAAATCTACTGTATTTCTTCCTTAATGAGTTGTCAGAGATTCTGCCATGCCATTTGTCTTCTAGGCAAGTTATTATGAAGGCTGTCAGTAAAGAGTAAAAATGAGGATAAGCAATATATTCACCAGTCAGCAGGGGGCTGAGAATCTGTTCATTCAGAAGCAGCAGGGGGCTGTGGGAAAATGTCTATCCTTTAAGCAAGCCTATGAAGGACAACCATTCAAAAGAGAGGGCAGATTTGTAAGAAGCTAAGAATGTCTTTCTCTAATTTAAACTCCCAGGAGCTTTCTTTGGTTCCTATATCTGCTTACAGACAGAGAATAGAATAAAGAATAGCAGACTTTCTGATATAAGAGTGATCTTAATTTTGACCACACATCAAAACCTAATTTGGAGACTGACGGACGAGTCTGATACTATACGGAAGGTTATGTGTATGGGTAATTAAGTGGACAATCACATATGTCAAAATAAATCACATTCAGTCTGCAGTACAGAAATTTCACTAACTTAGGCTATTAACTATATGTAGAATTAAGATAGATTGTGTTTGTTTGTTTTCCCTGGGCTTCATACAGTTTGCATTAGAAGTGCTAAGGAGCAAAGTTGGAGAAAGATCCTGGCTCTGAGGTTTAATCCTTGTGGGATTTTCTGCAAGTTACTTAACAACTCTAGCTAATAATAGCTGCCTCACAGAGTTGCTGTAAGGATTAAATGAGATGATATATGTAAAGTGTTGACACATAAGTGCTCAATAAATGGCAGTCATAATGATGCTGCTGTTGACTTAAATATTATTATTATTATACAGATCTGAAAACAGTCTAGACTTTCCCCCAAGCATAGCAAGTTCCTATAAGGAGAAGAAAACTTTTATTGTCTAAATAATTATGGATAAATAAATTACATTATGAATAAAAATAGTCTGCTGAATAAATTTAATCTTGTGTCAGTTATAAAAATCTAATTTGTCATCTATAATTGGATAGAAGCAGAATCAGCTTTAGTTTCCCTTCTAAATTATTACATTTCTAATTGCTCTATTAGACTATGGGAATCAAGATACAGATGTTTAACAGCATCATTGCAAAATCTCATTTTACAGTGTATGGTTTTAAAAGAATCATATTTTCTTGCCTAACACTCTGAACATACATGGAAAACTGAAAGGCTTAATCTGTAAGAAACACTGTTACTCAAACTGAAAATCTATTCTGTCTTTTATTTGGGAGTATGAAGGATTAGTCTCATATAATTGAGACCATGGTTACAATTCAAGTTACAACAATAGTTACAACTATATCAAAATAGGTATTTCCTATTTTAATCTTCAATTTATTCCAGTTATTAATTTAAACTATCAGAGAAAATGATTTATTTCAATCCCTTAATTTGACTAATGCAAAACTAAGGCCTAGAGAGGTCAACGGACTTCACCAAATATCTATGGGATCAAGTGTAGAACTAAAAAACTTCTTTGTTTTCAGAATCGCAGCAACCATAAATAAAATAAGTTGATAACTGCTAGAAATAAATAGAACTAGTTTGGTATGGAATAAACCTGACTTTTAAAATCTTAACTGGTTCTCACACCTAAGGATAAATATCAACTATTTGGAACAATGTAAATAACATTAAGTGCCTCATTTCTACAGTTCTTTACACAATAGCCCACTATATTTCTACAACACATGGACAGGTTCTTCAGTGCTTTAAAAGTCAAAATGCTACTCAAATTCCATCATTTTAGACATTGGCTAGCAATGGATGTAGCATCATGTTTGGCTTTGGGAAATTTCACTTTCTTGGTGTATAACTAATACATTCCTCAAATATTTGTCTATATTGTATTATTCACTGTAATTACTGTATATATTGGCCAACAAGATCAAATAATTTTTTAACAAAAGATACTCTCTGTGTTTGAGAATAACAGAGAATGGCTATTTTTTTACAAGCTAGTTGATGTTACTCTATAAAATATACAGTAATTATGATTAAAAAAAACTAAATAGACTTCTTAACCTTATACGTCAACAATTTTTCACTCATTCACATTCAGTCATGCATGCAAAGCTGTCATTTCCAATCTAGACTATTTCTGGTTAGTCTCTGCTGTTCTGAAGCAATGCCAATCAGAGTGATTATGTTATCACTGTTGTGGCAATTAAATGCTCTATTTTTTTTTACTACTGAAAGCATGACTGATCTGATACATAGTCAAATCATAAATAGTTCTGTGTCTGATATTAATGAATGCCCATAATGCATTTTTCCAAAGTTATTTCTTCACAGTTAAAATAACTCTATTTACAATGAAAATCCTTCCTATTTTAATCAGTGGTTCTCAGCCAGGGGCAACTTTGTCTCCCAGGGACATTTGGTAATATCTAGGGAAATTTTTTCACAACAAACTATGGAAAATTCTGAATTAGATGGGAATACCAAACCACTTGATCTGCCTCTTGAGAAATCTGTATGCAGGTCAGGAAGCAACAGTTAGAGCTGGACATGGAACAACAGACTGGTTCCAAATAGGAAAAGGAGTATGTCAAGGCTGTATGTTGTCACCCTGCTTATTTAACTTATATGCAAAGTACATCATGAGAAATGCTGGGCTGGAGGAAGCACAAGCTGGAATCAAGATTGCCGGGAGAAATATCAATAACCTCTAATATACAGATAAAACCACCCTTATAGCAGAAAATGAAGAAGAACTAAAGAGCCTCTTGATGAAAGTGAAAGAGGAGAGTGAAAAAGTTGGCTTAAAGCTCAACATTCAGAAAACTAAGATCTTGGCATCCGGTCCCATCACTTCATGGCAAATAGATGGAGAAACAGTGGAAACAGTGGCAGACTTTATTTTGGGGGGTTCCAAACTCACTGCAGATGGTGACTGCAGCCATGAAATTAAAAGACACTTACTCCTTGGAAGGAAAGTTATGACCAACCTAGACAGCATATTAAAAAGCAGAGACATTACTTTGTCAACAAAGGTCCGTCTAGTTATGGCTATGGTTTTTCCAGTAGTCATGTATGGATGTGAGAGTTAGACTATAAAGAAAGCTGAGCGCAGAAGAATTGATGCTTTTGAACTATGGTGTTGGAGAAGACTCTTGAGAGTCCCTTGGACTGCAAGGAGATCCAACCAGTCCATCCTAAAGGAAATCAGTCCTGAATGTTCATTGGAAGGACTGATGTTGAAGCTGAAACTTCAATACTTTGGTCACCTGATGCGAAGAGCTGACTCATTTGAAAAGACCCTGATGCTGGGCAAGATTGAAAGAGGGAGGAGAAGGAGATGACAGAGGACGAGATGGTTGGATGGCATCACTATCTCAACAGACAAGAGTTTGAGTAAGCTCCAGGAGTTGGTGATGGATAGGGAAGCCTTGTGCGCTGCAGACCATGGGGTCACAAAGAGTCAGACACAATTAAGCAACTGAACTGACTGAATTTTTAAATGTACTATTTGTTATTGTTTTATTTTTGAATAATAAAAAAGTTTGCAAAGCCTTAATACTACCTGCAAAGTGAGCCAAGTCTGTGGCCTGTGTTCGTAAACCATTGATCTAATCCAGAAGTTTTCAATGCGGAACAACTGTGCCATCCAGAGGATGCTGGGTAATATCTGGAGACATTTTTGGTTGTGACAACCTGGAGGGAACGGGTTGCAACTGGCATCTAGTTGGTAGAGGCTGAGGATGCTGCTGCAATATATTCATTCTACAATAAAAGGGCAAACCCCACAGCAAGAATTGTTTGGCCAAAAATGTCACTAGTAGTGAGGTTGAAAACTGTGATCTAGTCCCAAACTGTATAAATGAAGAAAACAAGACCCAGAATAATTAAGTGACTTTTCCTTGTATTTTAAAAAACTTAGTCTGATTTTAAATTAGACAATTCATTCAAGGATTCCAGAAATAGAACCTATAACTTGAACAGACATTTATCCAAAAATATACAAGTAGCCAATAAGCACATGAAAAGATGCTCAACATCATTAGTCATTCAGTTCAGTTCAGTTCAGTCGCTCAGTTGTGTCCGACTCTTCGTGACCCCATGAGTCGCAGCATGCCAGGCCTCCCTGTCCATCACCAACTCCCGGAGTTCACTCAAACTCACGTCCATCGAGTCGGTGATGCCATCCAGCCATCTTATCCTCTGTCATCCCCTTTTCCTCCTGCCCCCAATACCTCCCAGCATCAGAGTCTTTTCCAATGAGTCAACTCTTCGCATGAGGCAGCCAAAGTACTGGAGTTTCAGCTTTAGCATCATTCCTTCCAAGGAACAACCAGGGCTGATCTCCTTCAGAATGGACTGGTTGGATCTCCTTGCAGTCCAAGGGTCTGCAAGTCAAGAGTCTTCTCCAACACCACAGTTCAAAAGCATCAATTATTCAGCGCTCAGCTTTCTTCACAGTCCAACTCTCACATCCATATATGACCACTGGAAAAACCACAGCCTTGACTAAACGGACCTTTGTTGGCAAAGTAATGTATCTGCTTTTCAATGTGCTATCTAGGTTGGTCATAACTTTTCTTCCAAGGAGTAAGTGTCTTTTAATTTCATGGCTGCAGTTACCATCTGCAGTGATTTTGGAGCCCAAAAAGATAAAGTCTGACACTGTTTCCACTGTTTTAGGGAAATGCAAATCAAAGCCACAATGAGATGGTTTATTAGGATTAGGATTACTATGATAACTATTGGAGAAGGAAAACAGCAACCCACTCCAGTATTCTTGCCTGGAAAATCCCATGTACAAAAGAATCTAGGGCTACTGTCCTTGGGGTCGCAAGAGTTGGACACAACCGAAGTGACTTAGCACATGGGATAACCATGATTTTTTTTTTTTTAACGGTAAGTGTTGGTGAGATAGTGGAGAAGTTAGAAATCTCATACATTGCTAGTGGGAACATAAAATGGTGCAGGCATTGTGGAAAGCAGTCCGGTACAAAAATTCAAGTACAGAATTACCATATGACACAACAATTCCATTGTACATTAAAAGGATTAATCCGCGATAGCATGAATATCCTCCACCTCAAATACAAATGCAGTATAAAGACCGTTGCGGACCTCTGTCCACAAGGCAGAAGAAAGAGATGGGCAGGAAGACCACCACGCCATATTCTAGACTTCATCTGAAATATATTCTGTACTTGATCTTCTGTGAGTTTCAGCTCCCTTAAGTCTATCCAGTCTTGCTTCTAACTCCAGAGACCCAAACTCGTTCTCCCAAGTGTACAAGGACTAAGGAAACCCCCAATAGCTAGAAGTAGAAAGTAGAACGTGAAGTCCCTCAGTCGTGTCAGACTCTTTGCGACCCCATGGACTGTAGCCCGCCAGGCTGCTCCGTCCATGGGATTTTCCAGGCAAGAATACTGGAGTGGGTTGCCATTTCCTTCTGCAGAGGATCTTCCCAAACCGGGGATGGAACCAGGATCTCCCGCACTGCAGGCAGGCTCTTTACCGTCTGAGCCACTAAGGAAACCCCCACTAGCCAAGCTGGCGAGAAATCACGATCCCTCTACAGGGTACGCAACAAACCCTTGAGGAAGACGAGCATCTCACTGCCTATGCTGCGTCGCAGGTACTCATTCTTCCGGCAGAGCGAAGTAGCTCGTTTTCCAATGGCCGCGCGCTACCAAGAAGGTACGCACCCGTTGGCTCCTGTGGTTGCCCGGAGACAGGCCACCCACTTCCTCCAATCAGCATGCATCTCTTTGAGCCCAATCACAGAAGCCAGAAGAGCGGCAGTCTGAGGTGAAAGGTCATGCTGCTATTTGGCGGCCATTTCTCTTAAAGGCCTGTGTGGTTACTTCAGTCCCGAGGGTCGCACGAGAGTTGCGTCGGCGGCGAGTATCCTGCAGCATTTCCCCACTACCGCAGCAGCAGTCGCGATGGTAAGGAGAAAGAGAACGACCAGAGTTGCGCGTGAGAGAGAGGGAGACTTGCCGGGCCTGGTGGTTGTTTCGCGCGTTTCCCATTCATCCGCGTGAGGCGCCGCGGGCCCGGTGGCCGGCCCCTTTCTCCCCGCCCTGGTTGTCTGAGGCGCGCCCTCCTTCCGAAGCCCTGTCTTTCCCTCCCTAGGAGTGCTCCTGCCTCCTTCCTCTTCGTTTGAATCCGAGCCTGAGGTGTTCTTGCTGCGTGGGGCCCGGGGTTGGGGTAAAGATAAAGCGACTTTTCACGTTCCACTTTACACACTCCAAAATCCTGTTTCGTCCAGTGATATTGAGAGGCCCGACAGCCCTTTGGAATACTGAGCCCAGCCTTTGAGTATTCTCAAGTAAATTTGTTCATTTAGCAAATGTTTACTGAGCGCCTGCTACCTGCCAGGGCCTGGGCCAGGTAAAGTTCTAGGTGCTCGGAATATAGGGTGAAAAGTATTAATGCGGACCATGCTCTAGGTTAACTCAGTCGGTATGGGAGAAAGACATTAATCAAATAACGATAAATGTGTACTTTCAAGTAATGTTAAGTGCTGAGAAGGGCGCAAACAGGGTGCTGTGAAGGCCTGCCATGGTACGTTAGAAGAGTGGTTACGGTGTGCATCTCTTGGAGGAGGGATTTAACCTGAAACCTAAGCGTTATGAGAAAACAGCTCCTTAAAGAGCAGGAAGAAGTGTATGAAGGCCCAGCTCAGGGATCAGGAGCACAGGCCCTAAGGCCGAGAGGAAAACCTGACCAGTTGAAAGAACTGAGAGCAGACTGCAGCCGCTTGCAAGGATAGAGGTTCTGAGATAATAGGGTCGGGCAAGACTTCTTAGGCCTTATGAGGGATTCTGGATTCAACTCCCAAGTGCATTGGGAAGCCATTGAAGCATTTGAAGCAGAGATAAGATAAAAGTAATACTTGCCTTGTGGCTGGTAAGTTGGAGAAAGACAAGAGTGAAAATTGGAGACCCACCTGAGATCACTCCGGATATGTTTATTCTAGAGGAGTTCAGTAGCCAGGTTTCTTGGTTCTTTTCCTTCTTTGAGCTGATGAGTGAGCAGATGAGGAAAGGAAATAAAGTCTGAATTGACTGGGAATACTATTGGTTTGCTGAATAAACAAGTTTAGGGATTGCCTATAGGTAGGAGACCCTGCAAGTCAAAGAAGAGCCAATCCTATCTCCTGGAATTCTAAGTGAAAAGCTGTGGAGCGTGATCTGCCCCCTGCCTCCTCCTGTGGCCTCACACAGAACTAACTCCTATGTCCCAGAGATCACCTTATTGATTCACTATTCCCTCCTTTTACATAGGTAGCCCAGCCTGCCTAGATCTGCCCTTTTCCCTCTGGAAATACCTCTCATCCTTTAAAACAAAGGCACTACTTATTTCAGGCAATCCTCCCTTTGCTTTTAACCTGAGATTGTTTGGTATCCTTGTACGCAGCATATATCCTCTTACTACATTGCAAAATAATTGTCTGTTTGTATGTTTTGACCCTCCCACTGTGGGCTTCATGAGAACAGGGACTATCAGCTGCTCTTTTTCCTTTTCCTTTTTTGCCTTTACCTTTGTTTTTTTGTGGCCTTGGGACAGTGAGTGATGTATATTAGGTATTCAGTGTTTCTTAAGTCGACAGTGAATACTTCTGTAAGTTTTAATGGGTTGAAGATGAAATTGGCTGACTAGGTATTTTAATTTCTCTGAAGCTCTTCAACAGAAGTGAAAATTATGTAATAAAATGAAAGGAAATCAAGAGTTTGCTTCATTTGGACACCATATAGTATTGATGGTTTAATAAAGAAGAGAATTAATCAAATTGGGTTCTTTTTTTTGTTGTTCTTTATGCAGAGTTTGCCCCTCAACCCCAAACCTTTCCTCAACGGGTTAACAGGAAAGCCAGTAATGGTGAAGCTTAAATGGGGAATGGAGTACAAGGGCTACCTGGTGTCTGTAGATGGCTATATGAACATGCAGGTGAGCTGAAGAGTTATAAAGATCATTAAGTTGTATTTATTTTTCTTCCCCTGACTCCTCAGAGGTTTAGTGTGACTTACAAAGATATAATTCGTATAACTGACAAACATAAAATTCAGGAATAAAGTCAAGGCCAGGAAGGATGCTGTAACTGTGATCACTACATGTGAGATTGGGCACAGATTTCACTCCTAGTGTTTACAAGTAAGAAGAGCTCAGACATTTGGTTCACAGTGCCATAAGACAAATACACTAGAGTGTACAGAAAAAGCACAAATTTTTGCAGCACTTAGCTCTGAGAGAAACTTTTCAAGTGAAGTCTTTTGATAAATGCTAAATGTATAACATCGAAGTAATTTGATAAAAGCAATTCTTGAGGGAGAAAACAGACCGTGATGAACTGACTATGTGTCTGTTAAATTGGCTACTGTAAATGTTTCGGCCAGGCTTTATACTTTGTGTTTAATTGTGATTTTAAAATGTATAATGTAAAATTTACCATTTTAATCATTTTGAAGTGTGCAACTCAGTGGCATTAACTACATTCACACTTTTGTGCATCCATCACCATTATCCATTTCAAGAGCTTTTTCATCATCCCAAAGTGAAACTCTATGCCCATCAAACAAGAACTCGCCATTCCCTCTGCCTCCTGGTAAACACTATTCTTTTTGTCTTTATTCGAGGTACCTCATATGAGTGGAATCTTAAAATATTTGTCCTTTCGTGTCAGGCTTATTTCATTCAGCATGGTGTTTCCAGGGTCCATCCATGTTGTAGCATGTATCAGAATTTCAGCCCTTTTTATGGTTGAAGTAATGTTCCGTTGTGTGTAGCAGTCCCTTAGTATCCTTGGGGCGTTGGTTCCAGGACCTGCCTGCTGTGCTGAACTCCACAGATGCTTGGAGTCCATAGTTGGTTCTCCATATCGTGGTTCTGCATCAACTTGTCCATGCAGTTCAAACCTGTATTGTTCAAGGGTTGACTGTATATACCTCATTTTACTCATTCTTCTGTTGTTGAATATTTGAATTGTTTCCACCTTTTGACTATTTGTGAATAATGCAGTGAACATAGGTGCACATGAATCAGTTAAGGGTCTCTACTTTCAGTCTTTTTGTGTCTTATATCCAGAAGTGGAATTGCTGGATGGTACAGTGATTCTTTAATTTTTTTGAGGAACTGCCAGACTGTTTTCCATAGCAGCTGCACCATTTTACATTCCACCAGCAATGTATGAGGGATCCAATTTCTTAATATCACCAACACTTGTTTTCTGTTTTTATAATAATAGTCATCTAATAATGTGAAGTAGTATCTCATTGTTTTGATTTGCATCTCCTTAATGATTAGTGATGTTGAGACCTATTTATGTGCTTACTGGTTATTTACATATCTTGCGGAAAATGCCTATTCATGTCCTTTGGCCATTTTTAAATTTTTGTTGCTTAATTCTAGTAGTTTTCAGCCACTTTTTTGAAGAAAATATTTGAGGTTATATTTTCCTGAAGCACAGGTATTTACGTGACTGATTAATGACTGATGAATGAATTTTAAAGGGAACCTAGATAGGTGGTCAATCATGACTCCATGTATTCTATACTGGTTATGTTTTTAGGTGAATACTAATAGGTGCACTTATAGGCTCAAAGCTGAGATTTTCCTTACTTTAGAGTTTACCACCTGAACAGACCATGCTCAGGTGCCCAGAGTTCCTGGAAAATTATCTAAGCAGTAATCGTTTGCCAGGGCTATAGAAAAATTTGAAGACTATACCCATTGTGCTAAAAATGTTCTAGACATAGTGGTGATTAATTACACAAGTTTGTGAATATACTAAACATCACCAACTTGTACACTTGAAGCGAATTTTATGGTATAAGAATGATATCTCATTAAAAGAAGGGAATAAAAAAAATAACCCACCAAATATTTGGTTTTAGAAGTAATGTAGCTTTCTAATGAGCCAGCAAGAGTTAGTATCTCTGAGTAACTAACCACATTGGTGATGCTTTTTTGAGTTTGTTCACTGGCACGGAATATACCGGTGAACAAAAGTTGCTGTGCTCAAGAAGTTTATGCTTTAGTGATGGAAGATGGTTTTATAGTGTGATATCAGGTAATGGTAGATGCTTTGAAGAAAAGGAAAGCAGAAATGGAATGGAGTGAAAGAGTGTACAGTATTAGAAGGGATAGCCAGGGAAAGCCTCTCTGAGAAAGTAAATTTAAGCAGAGACCAGAATTGACTGAGTGAGTGAAGAATATCTGGTGAAAGTGAAAATCACTCGGTCGTGTCCAACTCTTTGTGACCCCATGGACTATAGGCCATGGAATTCTCTTAGCCAAGATACTGGAATGGGTGGCCTTTCCCTTCTCCAAGGGATCTTCCCAACCCAGGGATCGAACCCAGGTTTACCCACATTGCAGATGGATTCTTTACCAGCTGAGCCACAAGGGAAGCTCAAGATACTGTAGTGGGTAGCCTATTCTTTTTCCAGCAGATCTTCCCGATCCAGGAATCGAACTGAGATCTCCTACATTGCAGGTGGATTCTTTCCCAACTGAGCTGTCAGGGAAGCCCTTTCTTGGGAAAGAGCATCCCAATTTGAGGGAACAGCAAATTGCAAAGGCTATGTAACAGAAACATGCTTTTTCTGTTCAAGGCTTGGCAAGAAGGCCAAGGCAGAGTTAATAAGGGAAGTATGATAGAGAAGTTGGAGTGGTAGTCATGGAACGCCTTTTAAGTGATAGTAAGACTTTTGGATTTAATTAAAATATGATAATATACAAACAGCTCATACAGCTCAATTAAAAAAAAAAAAAAATGGGCAGAAGACCTAGACATTTCTCCAGAGAAAACATACAGATGGCTAACAGGCACATGAAAAGATACTCAGCATCACTAATTATTAGAGAAATGCAAATCAGAACTACAATGAGGTATCACCTCACACTGGTCAGAAAGGCCATCATTTAAAAGTCTACAAATGATAAGTGCTGGAGAGGGTGTAGAGAAAAGGGAAGCTTCCTACACTGTTGGTCAGTATGTAAATTGGTACATCTTCTATAGAGAATAGTATGGAGGGTCCTTAAAAAGCTAAAATATAGAGTTAACATATGATCCAGTATTCCCACTCCTGGGCATATATCCAGAGAAAACTAATTCAAAAAGATACATGCACCCCAGGGTTAAGTCTTAAAGAGGAAAATGTAGAATCTAAAAAAATGATACAAATGAACATGTTTACATAACAGACTCAGAGACATGGAAAACATCTTTGGTTACTAAAGGGAAGGATGGAGAGGGATAAATTGGGAATTTGGGATTAACAGATACACACTACTATATGTAAAATAGATAAACAAGGATTTCATGTATAGCACAGGGAACTAAAACTACCCTGTATCTTGTAACCTATAACGGAAAAGAATCTGAAAAACGTAACTGAATCATCTTGCTGTACACTCAAAACTAGCCCAGTAATGTAAATCAGCTGTAATTCAACTAAAAAAAAAAAATGTCGTAGAAGGCCTTTGAAGCATCATTGTATAATTTAGAAACCAGTTAAATGTTGGTGAACAACTGCTGCAAATAATCACTTCAAAAAAAAAAAAGCTGGTTGATCTTTTGCATACAAAACTAATTGTCGGCAGTAATTTCAGGCAAAACCATATCCTCTACGAGATTATTTTTGTTGTCTAGGAGAAGGAATAGTATCCAGTAGCATTATTAATTCATTAACATGTTTTAATTACTTTATCTAACATCCGTTCTAAGCCCTGTTTTTCTTTCCCTTTGCCCACTTACCTAGTTAGTGATGGAAATTTGCCTGTTTCCTTTCCTGTTCATTTCTTTTCTGAGTCCCAGTAGCACTGATTGTGATTTTAATTCACAAGTAAAGTTTATTAACTGTATGTAGAAGGAAAGCTAAACATTTTGATGTAAAGTTAGAAATAATAGAGTTCTCTAAAGTAACCATAAGGGTCACTCTTAATTACTTAACCTCTTAAGAACTTTTTTTTTCCTGTTTGTTAGCACATTATTTTTTAAAAATCCTTATTCATTTCTTTAGTTTGGTTGTTGAATAAGAGTATTTGGCATTTTAATCATAGCTTTTATACCCATTGGGATCCTCAGTATGATTGATACAATGTTGTTAGTCCAAGAAAAGTTACTGTCTAGTTCTTCAGAATTATTCAAGCTTATTCATAAATTGGAGACTTCCTAACATGTTAATGTTTAATAGAAAGAAATATACATTACTGAGAGATTTTAAAAATTGTGTTGAAACAAGCTTTATTATATATTAGTTCCACATCCATCAATGTTAACTTTACTTAATGTTTTACATGAAACCAAAAAGGACTACAGTAGTATTGGAAAGCTAATCTAATTATTGTAGATAAATGTACATCATTGGTACAGAAAGGTCTCGGTTAATAAGTTCTCTCACCAGTATTAGGTATATAATACTGTTTTCCTCTGGTATGATAATACATTTTTTTCTTATTTAAAGCTTGCAAACACAGAAGAATACATAGATGGAGCATTGTCTGGACATCTGGGTGAAGTTTTAATAAGGTAACAATGTCAGTAGTATATATAAGGAGTTGGTGATGAGCATTAGAAATACATGTTTAAATGAACTATTGGTGCCTCAATCTCAGACTTATGTTTTTTTCTAACTACTATTAATTTAGAATAATATGCTACAGCTAGACTTCGAGAGTCTTGAAATTGTTAAACTTGTCAAAGCAGATTTAAATACTTCGGAGCTGTTCATTCTTAAGGTTTTCCTAGTGTGGCTATTAAACTTTGTAGCTCTTAACTGTGCCTTTTTCAGTGGTTTTAGTTGCAAGAACTTGATTTTTGGGTGGGTCTGTCTGCTGTTAGGTATTTGTATTATACTTACTTTCTAGAACTAGCTTCACACCTCTAAATTCTAGTCATTTTTACAACCACATTGTATAAAAGTAATACCGTGTGCTCTATAACAACCAAAGGTAAATTTTTTTAAAAGAGAAATGATGTGTTGTAACTTTAGCATTAATATTTTTGTAATGAAAAAAATCTAGTAATAGTAATAATTCAGATCTTACATGGGTTCTTGTTGAAACAACAAAATGGTGTCTTTCTGTTTACAGGTGTAATAATGTCCTTTATATCAGGGGTGTTGAAGAAGAAGAAGAAGATGGGGAAATGAGAGAATAGCATCTTTGGGGGGGAATTTTTTATATATATTTGTATACAATAAAAATCTGTTTGGTTTTCAGTTTGACTGTGAGCGGCTATTCATATTCAGATACTTACTTGCATATTCAGATGAAACAGTTCAAAGATTATTCACAGAACTAATACTTTAAAAGCCACCCAACTTTATTCAAGTTTGTTTTCATGTAAACCCAGTGCTGTATTTTTTTTTCCTATGAGAGAAATGTATTTATATGCTTTATAAATGTTTGTGAAAGTGAATTTCAGCCCTTGAAATTGTATATTAACCGAGACCTTTTAAAGTTATTTTTGAGCCACTTTTGACATATATAAAGTTAAATATTTTCTTAGAATTCATATAGATTGTGTTATTTTACTCAGTCAATAAATTACATGTTAACACTATATCAGCGTACGCTAAATGATACATACATTACAGCTAAAATTGAAACACCACCTGAAAATTAAAATAGTTTTGAGTATAGAACACAACAGAAATTGTGAAATCAAATGTAGGCTAAAGGCATATGGTTTGTTCACTTAAGAGAATTAAATTTTCTGAACAGAACACCTTAACGTGAATTAGAAATCAGTCTCAAGGTTGGTTATGTTCAGACCACATAATCTAGTGGTTTTAAGTTTTAAACTCCTCAAAATCAGTGTTTTAGAGCTGTACATTGTTAAAATGTATACCTCATGGTGATAAAACGTATATTATGAACTTTCCTGTGGATCAGTTGAAAAAAATTATTTAAAGTCTCAGGTTGTCAGAATGCCATTATTGCTCTTAAAAGGTCATTCGCCATAAAGTTATACTAACAAAGTAGCTGTGGATGTGTATCCCCAACTGGGACAACAGAAGGAATAAATGTTTAGCTGTATACAGTAATGGTTAGGATATGGATAATAAAAGTCTTCAACAAAATAATGTAACTCTCATTTCCAATCATAAGAGTCTTTTAGAATAAGGGCCTGTCTTCTGAAATTGGTTAGGCCTGTATGTGTGGCAGAATATTGCCATGACTGAAAAGCAAAATCTACAGAATATGCCTAAGGCATTCTGGTAATAAATGTCTTACTGCTCCTGTTCAAGTGAAAAAATACTCTTCCTCCAGGGATTTCGTTCTTGTATCCTTGACTAAAAGTAGTTCATGTTTGTTACCAGATGGAGGTTTTGAACGGTAGATA
Source organism: Bos javanicus (assembly GCF_032452875.1). Classification (NCBI taxonomy): domain Eukaryota; kingdom Metazoa; phylum Chordata; class Mammalia; order Artiodactyla; family Bovidae; genus Bos; species Bos javanicus. The sequence continues at coordinate 60,705,827 of NC_083872.1, forward strand.
AGTTGTCTTCCCTGCTGAAACAAAAGAGAAAAATAATATTTTTCATAACCATTATCTATTGAAGTATAACCCAGAATACTAATTATTAACTTGATTTTCCCAAAGAATAATATAGTTTAAAATAATCCAGTTACAAAGAGATTGATGACTAATGGATGTCCAAACGCAGGCAGAGTTAAGTAGCAAATGGAGTACCATGGTATGCAGAAGACAGAGCAGTTAGGTGTTATGGGGAAATGGGAGGGTATAGATAAAGTCATGTGTTTCAGAAATGGTAAGCCATGTTTGAGGCCAACACTTCATTTCTCAGTAACCACCAGTAGGAGGAGTAGCTAGTTTCTCTGGTTAGAAGTGATACTTTGCTCTGCTGAGCAACAGTTCCTAGCATTTAAAACCCTGTTAAACAATAACTTGAGAAAACCACCTATTATCTTCTTGAGCACTCACAATCCTGTTGGCTTTTGGAGGTGTTCCAACCAGGAGAGGCTTAGGGACACCCTGAATCATACCTGTTTATTCTCTCTGGGGCATACACTCAACTTATGTCATACTAATTTTTCTCTTTGAATCTTTTCTCTCCCTTTTGTTTATTTTTGTTTTGCCTTTATATCTGAATGTGTGTAAATTAAAAGGATAAAAAACTATTTTGTTGGACATGAAATGTGATGGGACATCTCCATTGTGTCTCAAAAGAGGCAGCAACCCTGTGTGTGACCATACCTGCATTGCAGTATATTCGACGTTCCTGGCTCCAGGGAACTAAATAGCACTGGCAGTCCTCCCCTTCATTATAACAACAAAAATGTCCTTAGAGGACCAGAATCCTTGAATTCCTTTTCTAACGTCAGATTTCCCCCACCTCCCCACCCTGCACCAATCTCCTTTGATAACCTTTGTTATTAATTTCTGCCTGAGAAAATTGCCAGCAATGAAGTGTTCTGAGTAAAAACCTCTTTCAGAGGTCTTCATATATTGTTGACTTAGCAGCATTTTTTTTTTTTTTTCAGTTTTCTTCCAGAGTCAGTTTGCATTCTCATTTTTAGTCTGTTAACTCAGTAAGCATTTATTGACTGTCCATTGTGTGCCAGGCATTGGGGATACAAAGGTCATAAAACTCATTATTGGTCACTTGGTGGGCTGAGTAAATAATAATTTATACATGTAGCAGGGTGTTAACTGGCTAATTATCTCTTGGAAGAAGAGGACAAGTCAGATCTTCATAGGCAGAGTTGAACTAGGTAAGTACAGATCCTTTTAAAAAATAAACACTAATTTATATAAAAATCATTACTTTTTTAACATAGTACATATTAACAGTTACCAGTTACCATACTTCACAACTTTTAAGTACTTCAGTGGCTGGTTGTGAGGTGCATAATATGCGTTAGCTATGACTATGGTTAGAATCAGTGTCCACATTAATTCTGCAGATAACTATGAAATTGCCTCCCTGCAATATGATTTCAGACTCAAACTCAGAGCAGGAAGAGAGGCATATAGAAACAAAAGGCCCTTCATACCCAGGGGGAGTAATAGACCACATGTACTTGGAGACTGCCCCATCCTGAACTTCTTATTGAACAGGTAATCTTGGAATATGAAGAACCTTGGCTTCTGCTTAGATTCTGCTGCTAAATCTGAAGTGACTCTGGGTAAATTATTTTAACTTCAGCTGTAAATCTCATTATTTTCACAATGTGAGGATTAAAAGACCCTTCCAATTATATATAATACACTATTATTTTTGTATTTCTGTAGTTTCATGTACCCAGAGCTAAAGAGGCAAGGGAGAACTTTCTTTTACTAAAAAGTGAGTTTAATGGAAAACTGTAGACCCAATAGTTTAAATTATTCTAAAAATAACAAGGAACCAGAGAGATCAGTTGAACTGTCAGCGGACTTACTGAAGTTTAACCTGAATAAATGAGATGAGTTAGGTATTTTGTTTTTACATTACAGAAGCCCTCACACATTGATGTAGCTGGACCTATTAATATTAACAATAAAACACAGACCTTCTTTTTCTTTGGTTGTGCTACTGCTCTTTCCAGGGCAGCTTTTAGCCTTTCCTCCTGGTGTTTCTGTTTCTCTCTCATTTTCTCTTCACGCAACCTGTCAAAAGAGGAAGACAGGAGGAGCCAAGATGGCGGAGGAGTAGGACGGGGAGAACACTTTCTCCCCCACAAATTCATCAAAAGAGCATTTAAACGTCGAGTAAATTCCACAAAACAACTTCTGAATGCCGGCAGAGGACATCAGGCACCCAGAAAAGCAACCCAACTCTTCGAAAGGAGGTAGGAAAAAATATTAAAAACAAAAAAAAAGAGACAAAAGAGGGAGGGACGGAGTTCCGTCCCGGGAAGGGAATCTTAAAAAGAGAGAAGTTTCCAAACATCAGGAAACCTTCTCACTGCCGAATCTGTGCCGAGCTTTGGAAGCACAGAGGGCAACATAACAGGGAGAAAAAATAAATAAACAATTTAAAACTCGCAGATTGCGAGCCCTACGGTAACTCCCCCAGCAGAGAAGCAGCGCAGACGCCTGCATCCGCCATTAGCGAATCGGGGCTGGGCAGGGAGGCGCGGCGTGGGCTGCATTGCTGAGAGTAAGAATCTGGCCTGAATACTCTGAGCGCTATCTGAGCGAAATAATTTGGGCTAGCAAACCAGACTGTGGGATATCTACCATGCGAAAAGCCAGCCCTAACCTAAGACCGCCAGGCCCGCGCACGGAACAAAGGACTGAACAGAGATAGCCGGCTGCAGACCTTCCCCCTCCGGTGACAGGCAGCCAGAGCCGGAAGGGGGCAATCGCAGCCCCAGAGAGACATTATCTATAAAATTGTAAGCAGGCTTCTTTGCTAACTAAAACTTCTTGGGGGTCTGGACGGTCAACATCTGCCTGAGAAGGTGCGCCGGTTTTACATCCAGATAACCGAGTGGCGGGGAGGCGATAAGTCGCAGCATTGGCGCTCGCCTGGGAAGAGCAAATTGGCGCTCGGACCTGGGAAGAGTACAAAACGCAGGCCCAATTGAGTCTGCACCTCTGAGGACTACCCGAGTGCCTGAACCTGAGCGGCTTGGACCTGGGAGGTGCATGCAGCCCAGGGCCAGCCTCGGATTGTTCCCGGCGGAACAACCTAGAGTCCGAGCAGTGTGGACAGGGAGGCTACACGCGCCGTGAGCGGGGGCAGACCCAGGGTGGCTGAGGCACTGCGAGCCCACGCCAGTGTTATTTGTTTGCACCCTCCCTCCCTCCCTCCCCACAGCGCGACTGAACAAGTAAGCCTAAAAAAAAAAAAAAAAAAGTGTCCTCCACCGTGCCCTTTGAGTCAGGGCGGAAACCAGATACTGAAGAGACTAGCAAACAGAAGAAGATATAACAGAGAGAAACGCCTTGGAAGCTACAGGCAATAGATCAAAACCCTGTGGTTACTACGGACTACATAGGAAGGGGCCTATAGATCTTGAGAAATATAAATCTGACCAAGGAACTAGCCAAAAATGAACTGAACCCACAACACCCACAAAAAAAAGAAACAAAAAAAGTCCTAGATATATTTTTATTATTTTTACGATCATTCTTTCTTTTTTTTTTTAATTAAAAAAAAAATTTTAAGTCCTCTATTGTTCCTTTAATTTTCACTTTTATAACCTATTACTTTGCAAAAAAAAAAAAAGACCCTATTTTTTTCTTCTTCAGCAAACTTCATATATGTATATTTTATAATTTTTTGACCTTGTTGTTTTTTTTTTGTTGTTGTTGGTTTTTGTTTTTTTCTTCTTTTCTTTAACATTGTATTTTTGAAATTCCAAACTCTACTCTAGATTTTTAATTTTTGCTTTTTGGTATATGTTATCAATTTTGTACCTATAGTTTTTTTTTTATATAATTTCTGTGATTTTTTTTTTCTTCTTCTTCTCTGTTTCTTTCTCTTCTTCTTTTATATAACATTGTATAGCTGAAATTCCAAACTTTACTCTAGATTTTCAATTTATGCTTTTTGGTATTTGATATCAATTTTGTACCTGTATTTTCTTTATAATTTTTGTGACATTGTTCGTATTTGTTTGTTTGTTTTCTCTCTTTATTTTTCTTCTTCTTTTTTTTTTTTTTTTTTTTAACATTGTATTTTTGAAATTCCAAACTCTACTCTAGATTTTTAATTTTTGCTTTCTGGTATTAGTTATCAATTTTGTACCTGTACTTTCTTTATAATTTTCACGACCTTGTTTGTTTTTGTTTGTTCATTTTTTCTCTCTTTCTTTTCCTTCTTCTTTTCTTTAACATCGTATTTTTGAAATTCCAAACTCTACTCTAGATTTTTAATTTTCGCTCTCTGGTATTAGTTATCAATTTTGTACCTGTACTTTCTTTATAATTTTCGCGACCTTGTTTGTTTTTGTTTGTTCGTTCTTTCTCTCTTTCTTTTCCTTTTTCTTTTCTTTAACATCATATTTTTGAAATTCCAAACTCTACTCTAGATTTTTAATTTTCGCTTTCTGGTATTAGTTATCAATTTTGTACCTATACTTTCTTTATAATTTTCGCGACCTTGTTTGTTTTTGATTGTTCGTTCTTTCTCTCTTTCTTTTCCTTCTTCTTTTCTTTAACATCGTATTTTTGAAATTCCAAACTCTACTCTAGATTTTTAATTTTTGCTTTTATGTATTTGTTACCAATTTTGTACCTTTAAGGACCCAATCTTCAGGACCCATTTTTCACTAGGGAGTGAGATTACTGGCTTAACTGCTCTCTCTCCCTTTGGACCCTCCTTTTTCTCCACCAGGTCGCCTGTGTCTCCTCCCTAACCCCTCTCTACTCTACCCAACTCTGTGAATTTCTGTGTGTTCCAGACGGTGGAGAACACTTAGGGAACTGATTACTGGCTGGATCTGTCTCCCTCCTTTTCATTCCCCCCTTTTATCCTTCTGGCCACCTCTGTTACCTTCCTCCTTCTTCTCTTCTCTGTATAACCCCGTGAACATCTCTGAGTGGTCCAGTTGTGGAGTGCACATAAGGAAGTGACTACTGGCTAGCCCACTCTCTCCACTATTGATTCACCTCATCTCATTTGGGTCACCTCTAACTCCCTCCTCCCTCTTCTCTTCTCCATGTAACCCTGTGAACCTCTCTGAGTGACCCTCACTGTAGAGAAACTTATCATCTTTAATGTAGATGTTTTATCAATGGTGCTGTATAGAAGGAGAAGTTTTGAAACTACTGTAAAAAATAAGACCGATAATTGGAAGCAGGAGACTTAAGTCCAAACCCTGACTCCAGGGAACTCCTGACTCCAAGGAACATTCATTGACAGGAGCTCATCAAATGCCTCCATACCGACACTGAAACCAAGCACCACACAAGGGCCAATAAGTTCCAGGGCAAGACATACCAAGCAAATTCTCCAGCAACAAAGGAATACAGTCCTGAGCTTCAAGATACAGGCTGCCCAAAGTCACCCCAAAACTATAGACATCTCATAACTCATTACTGGACATTTCATTGCACTCCAGAGAGAAGAAATACAGCTCCACCCACCAGAACACCGACACAAGCTTCCCTAACCAGGAAACCTCGACAAGCCACCTGTACAAACCCACACACAGTGAGGAAACGCCATAATAAAGAGAACTCCACAAACTGCCAGAATACAGAAAGGATACCCCAAACTCAGCAATTTTAACAAGATGAAGAGACAGAGGAATACTCAGCAGATAAAGGAACAGGATAAATGCCCACCAAACCAAACAAAAGAGGAAGAGATAGGGAATCTACCTGATAAAGAATTCCGAATAATGATAGTGAAATTGATCCAAAATCTTGAAACTAAAATGGAATCACAGATAAATAGCCTGGAGACAAGGATTGAGAAGATGCAAGAAAGGTTTAACAAGGACCTAGAAGAAATAAAAAAGAGTCAATATATAATGAATAATGCAATAAGTGAAATTAAAAACACTCTGGAGGCAACAAATAGTAGAATAACAGAGGCAGAAGACAGGATTAGTGAATTAGAAGATAGAATGGTAGAAATAAATGAATCAGAGAGGATAAAAGAAAAACGAATTAAAAGAAATGAGGACAATCTCAGAGACCTCCAGGACAATATTAAACGCTACAACATTCGAATCATAGGGGTTCCAGAAGAAGAAGACAAAAAGAAAGACCATGAGAAAATACTTGAGGAGATAATAGTGGAAAACTTCCCTAAAATGGGGAAGGAAATAATCACCCAAGTCCAAGAAACCCAGAGAGTACCAAACAGGATAAACCCAAGGAGAAACACCCCAAGACACATATTAATCAAATTAACAAAGATCAAACACAAAGAACAAATATTAAAAGCAGCAAGGGAAAAACAACAAATAACACACAAGGGAATTCCCATAAGGATAACAGCTGATCTTTCAATAGAAACTCTTCAAGCCAGGAGGGAATGGCAAGACATACTTAAAATGATGAAAGAAAATAACCTACAGCCCAGATTATTGTACCCAGCAAGGATCTCATTCAAGTATGAAGGAGAAATCGAAAGCTTTTCAGACAAGCAAAAGCTGAGAGAATTCTGCACCACCAAACCAGCTCTCCAACAAATACTAAAGGATATTCTCTAGACAGGAAACACAAAAACTGTGTATAAACTCGAACCCAAAACAATAAAGTAAATGGCAACGGGAACATACTTATCAGTAATTACCTTAAATGTAAATGGGTTGAATGCCCCAACCAAAAGACAAAGACTGGCTGAATGGATACAAAAACAAGACCCCTACATATGTTGTCTACAAGAGACCCACCTCAAAACAGGGGACACATACAGACTGAAAGTGAAGGGCTGGAAAAAGATTTTCCATGCAAATAGGGACCAAAAGAAAGCAGGAGTAGCAATACTCATATCAGATAAAATAGACTTTAAAACAAAGGCGGTGAAAAGAGACAAAGATGGTCACTACATAATGATCAAAGGATCAATCCAAGAAGAAGATATAACAATTATAAACATATATGCACCCAACACGGGAGCACCACAGTACGTAAGACAAATGCTAACAAGTATGAAAGGAGAAATTAACAATAACACAATAATAGTGGGAGACTTTAATACCCCACTTACACCTATGGATAGATCAACTAAACAGAAAATTAACAAGGAAACACAAACTTTAAACGATACAATAGACCAGTTAGACCTAATTGATATCTATAGGTCATTTCATCCCAAAACAATGAATTTCACCTTTTTCTCAAGCGCACATGGAACCTTCTCCAGGATAGATCACATCCTGGGCCATAAAGCTAGCCTTGGTAAATTCAAAAAAATAGAAATCATTCCAAGCATTTTTTCTGACCACAACGCAGTAAGATTAGATCTCAATTACATGAGAAAAACTATTAAAAATTCCAACATATGGAGGCTGAACAACACGCTGCTGAATAACCAACAAATCACAGAAGAAATCAAAAAAGAAATCAAAATTTGCATAGAAACGAATGAAAATGAAAACACAACAACCCAAAACCTGTGGGACACGGTAAAAGCAGTCCTAAGGGGAAAGTTCATAGCAATACAGGCACACCTCAAGAAACAAGAAAAAAGTCAAATAAATAACCTAACTCTACACCTAAAGCAACTAGAAAAGGAAGAAATGAAGAACCCCAGGGTTAGTAGAAGGAAAGAAATCTTAAAAATTAGAGCAGAAATAAATGCAAAAGAAACAAAAGAGACCATAGCAAAAATCAACAAAACCAAAAGCTGGTTCTTTGAAAGGATAAATAAAATTGACAAACCATTAGCCAGACTCATCAAGAAACAAAGGGAGAAAAATCAAATCAACAAAATTAGAAACGAAAATGGAGAGATCACAACAGACAACACAGAAATACAAAGGATCATAAGAGACTACTATCAACAATTATATGCCAATAAAATGGACAACGTGGAAGAAATGGACAAATTCTTAGAAAAGTACAACTTTCCAAAACTGGACCAGGAAGAAATAGAAAATCTTAACAGACCCATCACAAGCATGGAAATTGAAACTGTAATCAAAAATCTTCCAGCAAACAAAAGCCCCGGTCCAGACGGCTTCACAGCTGAATTCTACCAAAAATTTAGAGAAGAGCTAACACCTATCCTGCTCAAACTCTTCCAGAAAATTGCAGAGGAAGGTAAACTTCCAAACTCATTCTATGAGGCCACCATCACCCTAATACCAAAACCTGACAAAGATCCCACAAAAAAAGAAAACTACAGGCCAATATCACTGATGAACATAGATGCAAAAATCCTTAACAAAATTCTAGCAATCAGAATCCAACAACACATTAAAAAGATCATACACCATGACCAAGTGGGCTTTATCCCAGGGATGCAAGGATTCTTCAATATCCGCAAATCAATCAATGTAATACACCACATTAACAAATTGAAAAATAAAAACCATATGATTATCTCAATAGATGCAGAGAAAGCCTTTGACAAAATTCAACATCCATTTATGATAAAAACTCTCCAGAAAGCAGGAATAGAAGGAACATACCTCAACATAATAAAAGCTATATATGACAAACCCACTGCAAACATTATCCTCAATGGTGAAAAATTGAAAGCATTTCCTCTAAAGTCAGGAACAAGACAAGGGTGCCCACTTTCACCATTACTATTCAACATAGTTTTGGAAGTTTTGGCCACAGCAATCAGAGCAGAAAAAGAAATAAAAGGAATCCAAATTGGAAAAGAAGAAGTAAAACTCTCACTATTTGCAGATGACATGATCCTCTACATAGAAAACCCTAAAGAGTCCACCAGAAAATTACTAGAAATAATCAATGACTACAGTAAAGTTGCAGGATATAAAATCAACACACAGAAATCCCTTGCATTCCTATACACTAATAATGAGAAAACAGAAAGAGAAATTAAGGAAACAATTCCATTCACCATTGCAACGGAAAGAATAAAATACTTAGGAATATATCTACCTAAAGAAACTAAAGACCTATATACAGAAAACTATAAAACACTGGTGAAAGAAATCAAAGAGGACACTAATAGATGGAGAAATATACCATGTTCATGGATTGGAAGAATCAATATAGTGAAAATGAGTATACTACCCAAAGCAATTTATAGATTCAACGCAATCCCTATCAAGCTACCAACAGTATTCTTCACAGAGCTAGAACAAATAATTTCACAATTTGTATGGAAATACAAAAAACCTCGAATAGCCAAAGCGATCTTGAGAAAGAAGAATGGAACTGGAGGAATCAACTTACCTGACTTCAGGCTCTACTACAAAGCCACAGTTATCAAGACAGTATGGTACTGGCACAAAGACAGAAATATTGATCAATGGAATAAAATAGAAAGCCCAGAGATAAATCCACGCACATATGGACACCTTATCTTCGACAAAGGAGGCAAGAATATACAATGGATTAAAGACAATCTCTTTAACAAGTGGTGCTGGGAAATCTGGTCAGCCACTTGTAAAAGAATGAAACTGGACCACTTTCTAACACCATACACAAAAATAAACTCAAAATGGATTAAAGATCTAAACGTAAGACCAGAAACTATAAAACTCCTAGAGGAGAACATAGGCAAAACACTCTCCGACATACATCACAGCAGGATCCTCTATGACCCACCTCCCAGAATATTGGAAATAAAAGCAAAAATAAACAAATGGGACCTAATTAACCTTAAAAGCTTCTGCACATCAAAGGAAACTATTAGCAAGGTGAAAAGACAGCCTTCAGAATGGGAGAAAATAATAGCAAATGAAGCAACCGACAAACAACTAATCTCAAAAATATACAAGCAACTCCTACAGCTCAACTCCAGAAAAATAAACGACCCAATCAAAAAATGGGCCAAAGAACTAAATAGACATTTCTCCAAAAAAGACATACAGATGGCTAACAAACACATGAAAAGATGCTCAACATCACTCATTATCAGAGAAATGCAAATCAAAACCACTATGAGGTACCATTTCACACCAGTCAGAATGGCTGCGATCCAAAAGTCTACAAATAATAAATGCTGGAGAGGGTGTGGAGAAAAGGGAACCCTCTTACACTGTTGGTGGGAATGCAAACTAGTCCAGCCACTATGGAGAACAGTGTGGAGATTCCTTAAAAAACTGGAAATAGAACTGCCTTATGATCCAGCAACCCCACTGCTGGGCATACACACTGAGGAAACCAGAAGGGAAAGAGACACGTGTACCCCAATGTTCATCGCAGCACTGTTTATAATAGCCAAGACGTGGAAGCAACCTAGATGTCCATCAGCAGATGAATGGATAAGAAAGCTGTGGTACATATACACAATGGAGTATTACTCTGCCATTAAAAAGAATACATTTGAATCAGTTCTAATGAGGTGGATGAAACTGGAGCCTATTATACAGAGTGAAGTAAGCCAGAAGGAAAAACATAAATACAGTATACTAACGCATATATATGGAATTTAGAAAGATGGTAACAATAACCCGGTGTACGAGACAGCAAAAGAGACACTGATGTATAGAACAGTGTTATGGACTCTGTGGGAGAGGGAGAGGGTGGGAAGATGTGGGAGAATGGCAATGAAACATGTAAAATATCATGTAGGAAACGAGTTGCCAGTCCAGGTTCGATGCATGATGCTGGATGCTTGGGGCTGGTCCACTGGGACGGCCCAGAGGGATGGTATGGGGAGGGAGGAGGGAGGAGGGTTCGGGATGGGGAACACATGTATACCTGTGGCGGATTCATTTTGATATTTGGCAAAACTAATACAATTATGTAAAGTTTAAAAATAAAATAAAATTGGAAGAATAAAAAAAAAAAAAAATTCTGATTAGAAAAAACAAAAAAAAAAAAAAAAAAGAGGAAGACATTGTTCTAGCTATAAATCCCAGTCAAAAAGATCTACATCAATACTATTTGATAAAGAATTACCTAAATATTGTTAAGTCTCCTTTAAGGCTAAATGAAAATAATACTTCATCTTCCCCCATAATTGTGGGTTTTGAATATTCAGGTGAAATTTCAACAACAAACCCTGTTTATGTTGAAATGGGAAGAAAGTGCATGTCACTGTTGTGGAAGAAGCAAAATCTACCCAGATCTCGGTCCAAAACAAGCACCTCAACAGAGCCCTCTCGTCGTTTCATTTACAGTTCAGTACTTTATATTAGTCTATATGATGGCCACTTGAATTATTGATAGTTTCCAGTTATTTTCCCCTCTTTTTAAACCTTTTTATTGAAGTACAACATGCAGAAAACTACACAAGTCACAAGTGTATAGTTCAATTGATAACCACAAAAGTATATTTTCCAATAAATCTCTTTGAATGTTATCCTCAAATTAAGGCCAAGAAATACTATTTGTCTTTGTTCTCTTTAGAGTTGTTGTGAGGATAAAATTAAATGAGATATGCACACTGTCTAGTCCACTGCCTATTGCAGAATAACCACTTGCCAAGTGACTATTTTATGGATGTATATAATTATCAATGTAACATTCACTGAACATTTTTTATGCAAAATTAGGTATTATGTTAGGTGCCTCCGAACCATGGGAAAACATCCACTAAAATTTTTTTGATCAAAATGATAATTGGGATTAGATTCATATATTAATCTCACTGTTAGAAATAGTTAGAAATAGTAATTACACTTTAGTCAGAATATATTTTCTACTGTAAAAAATGCAGATGTTCTTAGTGTAAGTGAAAGGTCATCTTGTGGAAGGAGTGATTTCTCATAATTTCTTTAAAATGTGCTTCATATTCAACAAAATCCCATCAGGATCACCTTAGTATATTCTAGTCTTTGTTTTTATATGGGTGGAACAATATCCCCAACACCCCAGTAAAGTGGTAAGCAATAACAACGTCTGCTATTAGAGTACTTACTGTACGCCAAGCATGCTTTAGTGCTTTTACATAGATTTTTCTTTTTAATTTTATTTTATTTTTAAACTTTACATAATTGTATTAGTTTTGCCAAATATCAAAATGAATCCGCCACAGGTATACATGTGCTCCCCACCCTGAACCCTCCTCCCTCCTCCCTCCCCATACCATCCCTCTGGGTTGTCCCAGTGCACCAGCCCCAAGCATCCAGTATCGTGCATCAAACCTGGACTGGCATCTCGTTTCATACATGATATTTTACTACATAGATTATTTAATTCAGTCCTCACAACAACCATATGAGATAAGTGTCATTATTGCCATTTTACAGGTAAGGAAACTTAGCTGTTGGCAGTTAGGAACCAAGGAAAAACCCTCATTATCTAGCTCTTTCAAACAGTTCCTTCACAGATTAAATCTCCCTGTAGTTTTCCAATTAAGGAAATTCTAGTCTTAAACCCTTTCACCACAAGTATTCTCCTTCCACATGATAATCCTTTGCATATTATAAGTAGGGAATATTCACTCTGAAAATTCACTTTTTTTCAGACTGGAGGGACCCCTTGCCCATCTGAAACTATGTCATTTGTCCCTGGTGAACTCTTTGCTTCACAGTGCTCATTTTATCCTTGGTAATGACATTTATTTCCTAAGAATATTGAATATATCTCCATACTAAATAATAGCTCTATGAGGACAGCAGATCTGAGTTTGATTCTAGTGTCAATATGGCATATAATGAGACTTGCCATATAACAGACTTGCCTAATGTTTAAGTGTTTTATTATATGTATATCATAAGACAGTGACTGTACCTTTGCCGTCGTTCTTTCTGTTTCATCCTCTCAATTGCCTCCACATTTTCTTTAGGAATGGAGTCAATGAGATCACTCAATTCTACCAGGCGAGACTCTACTTTTACCAGCTTTTGAACTGGGTTGAGGCTTCCAACCTCAGCATCTCCAATGCAGACTTTGTATACTTGGTTAATTTTTTTACTAAGAGAGTCTATCAGTTTTTCCTGAGATTAAAAAGAAAAGGAGAGCAGAAAACATCTCATTACTGTTTGCTTGTTCATTCAATAAATGTAAAATTCCCTTTTACTATATTGTAATAGGCTTTTATTAATATGTTCTACTAAATACTTTTTTAAAAGAAAAACTTTAATACAACATTAGAACAGTGAAAAAAAATGCAGCAGTCAATTTATGTCATAATTTATAGTCAGAGCAGGCTTCCATGGTGGTTCAGGGAAAGAACTCGCCACAGTGTGGGAGACCTGGGTTCAATCCCTGGGTCTGGAAGATCCCCTGGAGGAGGGCATGGCAGCCCTCTCTAGTATTCTTGCATGGAGAATCCCAGTGAACAGAGGAGCCTGGTGGGCTGCAATCCATGGGGTCGCAAAGAGTCAGTCACAACTGACCGACTAAGCACAGCACATAGAGCATTACTATAATAACATCCTGGATTATTTCTTTAAAAATATTTCAGTCTAGGTATAAAATAATTTAGTAGGACGCTTGAATGTTTTTGTGTATCATTCCCATTCAAGTAGACACTACATAAACATTTAAATCCTTTTTTCTCCCCACTCCAGTGCATTTCCTAGCAGCAGTATGTGAACTCCTTTTTTGTGCTTGCTACTCTAATTACTGGCTTCCCTGGTGGCTCAGAGGTTAAAGCGTCTGCCTGCAATGTGGGAGATGTGGGTTCAATCCCTGGGTTGGGAAGATCCCCTGGAGAAGGAAATGGCAACCCACTCCAATATTCTTGCCTGGAGAATCCCATGGACAGAGGAGCCTGGTGGGCTACAGTCCAAGGGGTCGCAAAAAGTAACTACTAACACTATAATCCTGTCTGACAGTTATTTGCATACATGTCTTATTGTCCCTTATAGACTGTAAGCACCTGGAAGGCAGGAGCTATTTCTTATGTTTATACTTATATCTAAAGTAGCCCCTTGCATGTAACTGTGCACTTAATAAATGTTTGCTGAATAAATGAATGCATTTTTTCATAGGGAAAAAAAGTTACAAGCAAACAGCTTCCCAGGCTGGCCTACAAAACATTTTGAGTTTTCATTCTCTCCATCTGGAAGTCATTCCAGTATTCTACTCTAAGCGGAGGCTTAGGCCACACCTTGCTGATCCCTGTACCTGGCCACTGTGCCGTTTTAACTGTTGGTAGAGATGTTCAAACTTGTAGGTAACATTTTTCGAGACTGTAAGAAAGCTCTGTTTCTGTGTTTCCACTGTATACCCGGCATTCGCAGATAAAAGGATCTCAATAAACTTCTGGGCAAAGTAAATCGTTCTCCTGGTAGAATCCTGCCCCCATTCCTGCTTCTGCTCAAGAAGATGAGAATCACCATAAAACCACAGACAAATAATACTCAAGATAGATGTGGCTCCAGGAGCCATGGGAAACCCCTCCTGAAACCACAGACTCATTACAGAGCTACCAACACTTAATTACAAATCAAGATCTGTTACCAGTAGCTTACTTCAAACAGCTTGTCTCTCCCACCTAGTTTAACAAGCTTTCTGATGGTCCTATTTACTATAAAGCCCCCTCTCTTTCCTCCTACAGTAACACTTACTGTAGTACCTATTTATATTTAAAATGATTTTAGGAAGTTTGGAGAAATACCTATAAAATAAAAGGAAAAAAGAAAAAAAAAAAAGTCCTGTTTGACGTAAAGCTCCTTTTTGCTACCCCTGGGTCAGGAAGATCTCCTGGAGAAGGAAATGGCAACCCACTCCAGTATTCTTACATGGGAAAGAAAGTATGGACAAAGAAAGGATCCTGGCAGGCTACAGTCCATGGGATCGCAAAAAGAGTAGTGACTAAACAAGACAGACGCTGGTCGGAGAATAGGGAATTATTGTTTAATGGGTACAGAGTTTCTGTTTGGGATGATGGAAAAGTCCTATAAATAGTGGTGATGATTATGCAGCATTGCAAATATAATTAATGCCACTGAATTGTACATTTGAAATGGTTAAATGGTCAATTTTATGATATGTATATTTTTTACCACAATTTTTTTTTAAGGTGTAAAAAAGACAGCATTGAAGAGCTGAAAGGTAGCTTTCAGCTCTAGCAGTGCACAACCCCATCCCTCCCTTCCTTGGTGTTACACCACATAAGAAATGTGGATTGTGACTGGAGCCATAAACAGGTTTGTTTTTGTAACCCTGCCTGCTTATATGGGTAAGGGAGCACAGTGATCTTCTGATAAGAGTCCCTTTAAATCTACTGTTTGAAAGTCAAGTTCATAACTATAATTGTGATATTAGTTTCACATACGAGTTTTGAATTTTTATTTCCTTCAAGATTTTACAAAGAAACCAATGCTAGCTGGAGTTTATTGTGGATCTTAAAACTAGCCTGATTATTCATTCAACAAACATTTATGGAGCACCTGCTTTATGACGTTGCTAAACTGAGCTGAATAGAAGGGTAAGACAAGCCTTGCCCTAGGGTTTGCATCCAGCTGGGAGAGACCTGCATGCAAACAGATAAGCACACTAGTCTATGTCACAGGTGCTCTGGTGATAGAACTCTGCAGACCCCAAAGGGGCCACAACCTATTACAAGCTCAGTGTTGGGAAGATACTCCATTCAGTGCTGATTCAGTGCTTCCTGTCTTCATTATTTGCCCTTGAAATTAATACCAAAATGATCACAGCAATGAACTACTTCATATGTATAGTCGTGTGTATACTGACTAAAACAAATGTATTTATAGGTGGGGAAATCTCAGCATCATACTTGGTAACCTTTTAAGAGAGTACCGATGATAATTGAATGTTTTCTATCTACTGTGTAAGTTGGCTATACATATTGACAAGGTAATTTCCAAGCAGGTTTTCAGCCTCTGTCATCAACCTGGGACTTGTGGTTTGCTTTAATCCTCTTATTCCAATGCTTAAGACACAGGGAATGCAGATTCTTATTACCATGAGCCAAAATAAAATTACTGCAGGCAAAGAATGATTACCTGAGCATCTGAGTTATATTGTCCAAAACTAAATAGCCTGGACCTTAATTCCAACTCTGCTGCTTTTTCTTCTTCTCTTACACAGTTGGCCTTGAGCAATGCCTTGTGTTCCAAAAGAAACTCTATGTTGGTATTTCTATTGCAAAGAAGAAAGAGACCCTTATCTGTAATTTATGATTCAGTGAAATAAATCATCAGTCAGGAGCTTCAACACTCTCTAGATCATGTGTCAACATCCTATGTCTAGTAAGCCAAATAGAAGTTTATATTTTAAGATATTGACAAAGTACCTGCAACTTTTCAGGTTAAAATAAGAAAAATAAATGCACAGATGCTTTTCAATGTCTATTGGGAAGTATTTTCTCACCCCTCTACTTCTGTGGCTCCCCTGAGTCCCCCAAATAGAAAAAGCAGTAGAATTGAGGTATTGGAAACCCAAGCTGGGTGACCTAGGATGTCACTGTTCTCAAACCTGACTGATAATCAGAATACCTGGGGAGCCACTGGGAAAAGTAGAGACTCCTGACTCCTTACATAGAGCTTCAGATATAAATACCCTTTTCCTGCCCAACCATACACACCCCATCCCCTCATATCATAGTGTCATGGTGGGGGCACCATATACTGAGGACTGGAAGTGAGGAGACAAGGATTAAAAGGAGACAGTAGTTAACTGGGTGGCTATAAGATTATGGTTTTAAATTCTTCTAATATGTCCCAAAGTTCAGTGCAATTTGACAACTATTTTAAAAGATTGACATCTGGTGCAAATGAGTCTTCCAAAAAAGGTTCTGCACATTTTTACAAGAAGTATTAAGAGTAGAAAGGAATTTTTTGAGTCATCAAATCCAGCCCCCTTCCCAACAGAAGTCCCTTTTATAATAGCCCTGATATTGATAATGTACATTATAAAATGATACAATATTTAAGCCATGAAAAAACTTTTGCTGAGAGTCACAGCCAAGGAAAATGAGTTTATTAGCATCATCATCCAAAGCATGATTTGGTCAGCCAGATGACAGTGTAAAACTGCATTGAACAAAGAGTAAGGCAGTAGGTGACATTTTGATTCTTTATAACCTTCTATATTGTCTTTTATTCTTGCTAGCTAGGAAAATATTTTGACAAGTGAAAGGAATTAGGGACTAAAACTAAAACCAGTCTATTCTGTATAAATATAATTCCTACTTTTCCATTCTGCAGTGTAAACTATTATTAATAAAAATTCTTCCCTAAATCCAGGGAAACCACAAGGAAGGGCCACGCATAAATGAAGGTGGACTTCGTCTCTGATTAGAAACTGGTTAATAGAATGTCTGCTTGTTTTTTATGACTTACATTTTATCCTGTATAACTTTTTCTCTTTTATTTACATCTTCAAGATTTTCATCTACATCTTGGGAATATTGTACCAAAGTAAGATTCTGCTCTTCCAGCTCTGTGAGGACTTGAAGTAACTCTTCAGGTTCTTTGAAATAAAGTTCAGGCTCCTAATCAATAATGAAGAATATAATTAACTCACTTAACATGCTACCTGTGCATATGTGACTTATCTAGGAAAAAACAGTGGGGTAAAGGAATACTGTTTCGATTATAAGGGAGATAATGGGCAGAGTGACGACAGCCTATTTCCATGTGAGAGCTGGCCTTAGGGAAGAGAACACTTTTGGTGTTGGGGAGGAGATGAAGTTTATTAGAGAAGGTGAAAAGGAAGAAGAGAGTGAGGAAAAGAAAAAGGAGAGGGATGGGGCAGAGGAGGAGGCAAAAGCAGGAAAAAAGGAAAGGCAAGTTTCTAGGGAAAGACGAGAGAAGAAGTAGAATGAGAAAAGACAGAGGACTAAGTGAAGGTCATTTTCTCCCTACATTTTAATAATTTTCTATTTTCTAAAATTTTAAGTATAAGTTTATATCACTTTGAATTAATTTATAGCAAGATGACTTGGATATTTGCATCCCCACGTTCATCAAATTTACTGTAGCAAGAAGTGGAAGCAACCTAAATGTTCATCAATGGACTGATGGATGGATAAAGAAAATGTGGTCTATCCATCCTTAAAAAATAAGGAAACCCTGTCATTTGCTACAATATGGATGAACCCGAAGAACATAAGGACATGAGACTAAATGAAATAAGCCACTCATGAAAAGACATACTGCTTCCACTTTTACGAGGTATGTAAAGTAATCTAACTCTTAGAAATATAAAGTAGAATGTGGTTGCTAGGGGCTAGAGGGAGTAGGCATAGGGGAGTTGTTCAGTTGATGTATAGTTTCCATTGTGCAAGATGAAAAAGTTCCAATGGTCTGTTACATCAGCATGTTAATAGTTAATGCTGCAGGATCATATACTTACTAGTTAAGATGATAAGTTGTGCTTTTTCCACACACACACACACAAAAATGATTTGGATAAGGTATGTTATATGTAGTATACAGTTAATGCTTTTAAGTGTTTTGTTCCTTTTCTGTGAGTTTCTGTGGTTGTATTTAGGGTGAGATTAGTTCACAATCAGACCTGTAGCCACAAAGAACTGTTTTGTTGAAGCTCAATTTATCTCACAGTCCAGCTACCCAATATATCTCAAGCCCCAATAAAATGATAAATAATCAGAAGGTGGTTATGTTCACAGGAAGATTGTAGATAATATATATCTCCTAAATTGTTACCTTCTAAAGGACACATTTATTTACTTATAATTTTTAAAAAATCTTTTGGCTGTGCCTCACAGCATCCAGGATCTTAGTTCCCCCAACCAGGATGGAGCCCACATCCCTTGCAGTGGAAGTGTAGAGTCTTAACCACTAAACCGCCAGGGAAGTCTTGACATTTATTTTTCATTAAATGTCTGATGACAAACATGAACTATATATACAACTAGAGAACAGTAGCAAAATCATATTTGGGGGGATTTCCCTGGTGGTCCAGTGGCTAAGGCTCCATGCTGCCAGTGCAGAGGGCCCAGGTTCGTTCCCTGATCAGGGAACTAGATCCCACATGCCACAACTAAAGATCCCACATGCTGCAACTAAGACCTGGTGCAAACAAATTTTAAAAAATCATATTTTCTTCTGAAAGGTTGTGGAATATTTGGAACAGGACATTTTAATTTCAGAAGAAGAAATGAGCATCTATACTTTTCATCAAACAATATTTAAGTCAAGACAAATAGTCCGGTTACCAGATCGTAGTCCATATCATCATCTAAAAAGAATTCCAAACTGTCTTCTGAACTGATACTCTCAGTTTGGCTGTAAAAGGAAAAGAAAATGCCTGATTTCTGAGCCATTTTCTATCAACAGATTTGCTTTCATGACTAAGTTATTTTTGGAACCTAAATGTAGTTCTAGTTCTTTTCAATAGCCTGTTTAGCCTTTTAGGGAATTGCAGGAATCAATGGATTCCACAAGTATGCAAAAGAAAATCATTCATTCCCAGACAAGGGTGACATATGCAAACAAAGAGACCATAAGGAAGAGTTGTACCATGTGGTACCAATTATTTGAGGTGCATCTGTAAAATATCTTCTGATCAGGCTGGGGAAATGTTGGTTGGGGAGTGGGGTGGGTGATGAGATACATACTTAAAGAATAGTTATGTGGCTTGCAAGGTGGCTCTGAAAGAATCCTTTAAGAACGATAAATTGAAAATGATTGGAATGTTAAAAGGGCAGGGGCTAAGGAAGGAGTAAAGCAGCTGTTGGTGTGACCTAGGTAAGTAATGTTTGTAGTGATGGTGGAAAACAAGTCAGTGGTTGGGGTTGGGAGGAGAATCTAGAGACACAGGAAAGAAAGAATTCATGGGAACCAAGAATAGAAAGAGCTCCTGGGGCACAAAGAGAAGAGACCAGATGACTTCAGCGTTTGTAGTCAGTAAGCCTGGAGTAGTGGAGGTCATGCTAACAGGAAGGAGAACAGCTTTAAGGATAGGATAAGGACAAGATTGGGCTTCCCTGGTAGCTCAGCTAGTAAAGAATCTGCCCCCCGCCCCACCCCCACCGCGATGCAGGAGACCCAGGTTCGATTCCTGAGTCAGAAAGTTCCCCTGGAGAAGGGCATGGCAACCCACTCCAGTATTCTTGCCTGGAGAATCCCCATGGACAGAGGAACCTGGTAGGCTAACAGTCCTTGGATCACAAAGAGTCGGACACGACTGAACGACTAAGCATAGCACAAGGACAAGATTAACATTTGCTTTGTTCATGCTGAGTTTGAAGGGACAAAATAACCTGCTTGGAGCTGCCCTTTAGCAATGGGAAATATGTTGTAGGGAAATTGAGAGGGCCATAGAAGTCAAGGGATACTTGGGAAACATCCACAGTTCAGTCCACTGTTAGTGGATTCAGTAATATCATTTTCAAATCAGTCTTCTCCCACCTCTCTGATACTATGTTACTTTTTGGTTCCTTTTCTTTGAGTCTGTTTCCTCAGCCTTCTTCCCTTTCTTTCTACCCATCCTCTGGGGCTGATCCTCTCTTATAGATTCAACCACTACTAACATACTGACTCCCACATCTCTGTCTGTCTTGAGCTCTGGACTTCAGTGTCCAGCTTCCAGCTGAACATCAGTATCCACTTGGGTGTCCCATAGAGAGCTCAGATGAATGCATCCAAAATCACACTCCTTATTTTCCTCTCAGGCCTGCTCCCCTTGCTGTGTTCCTAATACCTTTGAATGACAACACCACACATCCAGTTGCCACATGAGAAATTTGGGAGTTATCTGTGGCCACTCTTTTTATTGGGGGAATTCCCTAGGTAGCATTTCCCTGATGTGTCCCACAGCCTCTCCTTCTTGTTCCAGCTGCCACTGGCTGGCTGGGGGAGTTCATTATCTCTCATCTAATGAATTGTGACCACAGGTTCCTAACTGGCTCCTCTACATCCAGTTTTTTCCCTGTCCATTCTGTTCTCTAAAATACTACCATCTCCAATTTTCTAAAATGTAAGTCTGATTTGAGCCTCTGTCACATTCTTGCTAAAACCTTCAGTGACTCCCAGGGCACTTGGAACAAAACACAGACACCTTTGGGATGACCCCACTGCCTCCTTACTCATGAGACAATACCTAGTTACCCCTCCAGTCTTGTCCATTTACACCCTGCAGCCCAGCCATTCTGAACAGACCCAAACACTGCCACCCTTGTGCCAGCAGGCCCCTCCCTCTTCACTGACCCCTCGTCCTCTCACCAGACACAGCTTAGATGCCATCTGATCTGGAGGGTGTCCACTGATCCCGCCCTTGCTTCTCCAGTCCCTCACCTCTCCTCTGGGCTGAGAGTCCTTCCTTTGCAGGCCTGAGGCACCCTGATTGTCCTTCCAATGGCCTCATCATGGTATAATGTAACTGATGAACTCCTTGTCTGTCTTCCTCACTAGACAGTAGGCTTGTTGAGAGCAAAGACTGTCTTTTTTTTCATTCTGGCCCTATAGGGCACTCAGTAAATACGTGCTGAGTAAATGAAAGAAACTAAGAAGCAGTGAACTTTCTGAGAAAGTGAATGTGACATCTGCGTATTACTTTGTGCTTCAACATGGAAAATCCTTATGATGTTCTGTTTTTGATTGTATCTTGACTGTACTGATGTCAATATCCTGTTCGTGCTATTATACTACAATTTTGCAATAGTTGTTACTATTGGGGGAAACTGGGTAAAGTATAGTGAGACTTCTCTGTATTTTTTCTTGTAACCGCATGTGAATCTATAATTCTCTCCAAGTGAAAATGTAATTAAAACACAACAAAACAGTGACTCTAAAATGCCACAGAAGTAGAATGACTGTGAGGCCCCTGAAATTCAGAGCACAGTGTTGACTTTTATCATGGATAATACACTGCTGGCCCAGATACTTCCTTTGGGGTCAAAGTATCCATCCTGGACATCAATATATTTTCTTACAGCTCCTCTAGGGTAGCTGGGGGCTTCCCTGATAGCTCATTTGGTAAAGAATCTGCCTGCAATGCAGGAGACCCCAGTTCAACTCCTGGGTCAGGAAGATCCACTGGAAAAGGGATAGGCTACCCACTCCAGTATGGTTGGGCTTCCCTTGTGGCTCAACTGGTAGAGAATCTTCCCGCAATGTGGGAGACCTGGGTTTGATCCCTGGGTTGGGAAGATCCCCTGGAGAAGGGAAAGGTTACCCACTCCATTACTTTGGCCTGGAGAATTCCATGGACTATACAGTCCATGGAGTCGCAAAGAGTCGGACATGACTGAGCAACTTTCACTTCACTTCAGGGTAGCTAGGATGGAGAACTACCACTTTCTGAAATAATGAATATAAATGAGTCAATAATCAAGTAAGGGAAGAAACAAACAAAAAGTGCTTTCTAGTCCTATAGTGGAGAAGGCAATGGCACCCCACTCCAGTACTCTTGCCTGGAAAACACCATGGATGGAGGAGCCTGGCGGGCTGCAGTCCATGGGGTCGCTAAGAGTCAGACACAATTGAGCGACTTCACTTTCACTTTTCACTTTCATGCACTGGAGAAGGAAATGGCAACCCACTCCAGTATTTTTGCCTGGAGAATCCCAGGGACGTGGTAGCCTGGTGGGCTGCTGTCTATGGGGTCGCACAGAGTCGGACACGACTGAAGCTGCTTAGCACAGCAGCAGTCCTATAGCAGCAATTTTGAATGCCATGGTAAATTTGTAAACACATGAGTCAGCAGAGTAGATCAAAAACAACTGGGCAGTGGATTCTGAGAGGCAAAGAGCCAAGAGGCAGGGTGTGGGTGGTTTCTGCAAATAGCAGATGTAGGCCCTCATCAAAGGATACAGGAAGACCTGTGAGAACTTGGTCACCTGCCGAGCACATAGAAATGGCAACCACTACCTCCAGCATCTCCTATGGTGGGTATGGATACGTGGCACATATGTTGAAGAAAGGCTAAAAGAGATATTTGCTTATAAAAAAATACACCATTTCCAAGAGAGGTAATCAATATGTACTGTACTTTGATAAGGATGATTTCTTATCCTCTAGGTTGGGAGTGGTCCTCCTGCGTGATCTTGCTATTCAGAATGTCCAGGTGAAGTCCACATCATTGGTGATGGTGGAGGTAAAAAGAACATGTAATTAGGAATGAGTGCTTGCTATTTGGTGAGCGGGATTCATTTTTCTGTACTGATATGCCCATTACTTAAAAAAAAAAATTATTAGAAACAGTCATATAGAAAATGGTGCTGTTTTATTCTACTGACTTTTGGTTCCAAGCATAAAATCAGAAATCGCTGTTTGGGGTGGTGTTTTTATTGTCTAAAACATGGCACAAATCAGGGACATAAATGGTGAATATAAATCACAGTTCTCTTGTTACCTAATCATATACATTTTTAATCACAGATTTTAAAAGATCAAGATATAAAAATGGTGGACTTTATTTATTACCAATGTCTGGGTCTGACCATGGTCTGAAACTCAGAGGTGGGCAACTGGTCTTGGATCTCTGCATCCACTGGCCCCCAGGTCATGCTTCGTCATGCCCGAGCTTTTGTGGCTTCCAACCACCCTTCCTGCTATTCCGTCTTGAAACTACAGCAGGTCTCACTCCCCGATCCCTCTACCTGGAAAGTCCCACTTATTCTTCAAAATCCAGCTCAGATGTCACTTCCTCTTAAAGACTTTTCTGAATGCTTTAGGGAGAGATCACATTTTTGATTTTTGCCCCCAGACCCCTCACCATCACTGCTGTATCATTTGTCCCATTACATTGTATTTGTATAGTGCAGTATGCAGAACTGTATCTTACTCATCTTTGTGTACTTGGAGTCTCGAAAAGTTGCTGATACATAGTATTCCTCCAGTATATCCAAGGTGAGTGGGGGAAGGAAAGAAAATGGACAAAGAACCAGTGGATTGTAGCACCACCGTAAATGAGCATCTTAAATTTTTAAGCTGATACTGGAACACATATTACTAAAAATGTCTTGGGAAGGGATGCTATTCAAACTGAGTGACTCCTATATTCAAGATTTTAAAGAGAAGAAAATATGGACCCCACCACCTACTTCCTCTACACCCCCTCCCCTGCACCCTACTCCAGATCCTCTAACAGACAAAGTAGTATGTCTTAAATAATTTGGGTCCAAATTGGCCTCACACTCTGAAAGAATCCAC
Source organism: Bos javanicus (assembly GCF_032452875.1). Taxonomy (NCBI): domain Eukaryota; kingdom Metazoa; phylum Chordata; class Mammalia; order Artiodactyla; family Bovidae; genus Bos; species Bos javanicus. The sequence continues at coordinate 60,729,865 of NC_083872.1, forward strand.
CTTTTCAATCAGCTGGCCAAGTGCACTTATGCCAGGGTTGTTTCTGGGCAGGCGAATTGTATGGTTGAGCTTTACCCCTACCACTAAATACCTCTGATGGTTGGCAGCAGGATAAAGGAGAAAGAGAGTCCCTGGAAGTCAGCTTGCCTGTGTGTGTTGAATGACTACAGGGCAGGGGTTGGGCAGGGGTTGAGGCTGAAGGTATCCTTAGAGTTGATTATGAGCATGGTAGAGCTTCCTCAGTCTTCCCAGTTACTTCCCTGAGTCACCTGCCAATGACAGTCACCTGGTTGCTGTTGGCCTGGATTGTTGGGCCCTGGGAATTGGTCCACCAACACCAGAGGGCAGGCTTGAACCAGAGGAATGAGGAGGCCCAGCTGAGAAGGACCTCAGAGGATGTGCTAGTCAGCCAGGGACAACTTGTACAAGATCCTCTGCCCCTGACTTCTCTGCCGGTTCTATTCATTCCCCCACCTCTCTGAGTTTCGTAATAATGTCTGGAGAGACAGAAACAGAACACCTAGCTCCCCAGGATTAAGGGTGATGTGGACACTAGGCTCTGTTTTTCAGTTTATAGGTCCTGCATCTCCACTTTGAGATGGGCACCTTCTCTGACTTTACTTTTGTGGGTGAAGTGCCAAAGATCCAGTGTTACCTTGGCTACTTCTTCCCAGAGAAGAATCTTCCGAAAATGATGTCCTTCTGGACTCGTCAGTGGTCTCTCTTCTCCTTGCACTTAATTCTAGAATGGAAAATAAACAAGTTGGGGTGGGGAAACTTTTGAGAATGAGAGCTTTGTTTCAGGGTGAAGGCCAAGTTATTGTGAAAATTTCCAGGGACAGAAATGTAAGATGGGGACATGGTAACCAGCATATGTATTATGCAGATGGCCAGGGCTGGTCTCTGGAGAAGGCAGGATGGATGAGAACTAACCTAGAGGGCCTGAAGAAGTCTCTTTCCCATGTCAGTCTATCAGAACTTCTAAATTCCTGGTGTTAACCATTCAACCCTCTGGACTGAGACTCAGCGCTTTCTAAGCATCCTTGAGTTACAGGACAAGTCTAGGAGCACTGAATCCTAAGCTGTTAAATGTAAATACTTCTCAGTTTTCCTTCCCATGTGTTTTCTCTCTTGTCAAACATCACATAATGAGTTTAACCCAACGTCATTACTGTGCTTGACACTTTATACACATGATCTCATCTAAGCACACGCAGCAACCATGAGAGACACAAGGGAGCTAAGCAGAGGAGTCACCCCTGGTGTGCTAATTAAGGCTTAATAACCAGCTCTCAGGGGAAAGATTCTCCCTGATTTGTAATGTGCTGATTTCAGTGGTATAAGTGCTCTCACCCCTAAGGCTCAGGATGAGCTCTCAGCTGACGAGTCGAGAACCCTCTTTCTGTGTGGCTTTCTCCCCTCCAGTACTCTGCTCCGGGGACTCCAGCCACCATGGCCTCCCTACCCCCAGCTCTGTCTTCTCCATCCACAGAGCCTGCTGAGGCCTCCCTCTGCCTCACTGAGTCCTGGAAGTGTTCTCCAGGCAGCACCCTGAGGCCAGCACAGGGCTCAACTCATGTGTTTCCCTTCTCTCGGGGATTACTTTGTTTTGCTTCTTGATGTCTGATGTCTTAAAACTGTTGTTTCCTATGTTTTTCAGGCAGGAGGATGTGTCTGGTTCTTGTTACCCCAATGTTGCTGGAAGTCTGTCTTCATCTTTGATTTGTGACCCTACATTCATCACTTACATATGAAATTCTTACCTATAATAGGATCTATTCCTGTTCCACTGAGCTTCTTAATGCCAGTACCATACAGTTTTCATTTTTGAGACTGTGATAATATAACATCTTAAAGGATAAGTAACACACCCACCCTCACCTTCTTAGTTCGGAAGTATTTGTGTATCTTTCTAGATGAACCTCAGAATCATCGTGCAAAAATCTACCTAACCCAACTCTCTGAGGAATTTTTGGTAACATTATTATTATACTTCCATAAAGCTTATACATGAATTTCAGAAAAATTGGCAACTTTACAAAATCAATCTTCCTGTCTGATAACATATTTCTCATTTGTCAAATCTCCTGGTCACACATTGAAGGTTATTATTGCTTTCTTGAATTTAACTTCCTTGTATATTTTCTAATTAATAAAGTTAACCTATTTAGCTTAATATAATAGGTTAATAAGGAGAAGGCACTGGCAACCCACTCCAGTACTCTTGCCTGGAAAATCCCAGGGGCAGAGGAGCCTGGTAGGCTGCCATCTATGGGGTCACACAGAGTCGGACACGACTGAAACGACTTAGCAGCAGCAGCAGCAGTAGGTTAATAAAGTATAATTGACTTTGTGTCCAATTACTCTACAGAATGTTTTAACAAGTCAAATTGTATTTCAGGGTTTTTATTGGGGAGAGGTTTGTAGCTATGCTATTCTCACTATCTACAAATAAAATATTTTCTATTTTTCCATGTATATATTTTTATTGCTTCATATTTGAAATTAACCTGAATTTCCAAATTAATAATTTATAATATCAGAGTTAGTGGGATTGTTCAGGGTCTGCCTACAATAAAAATTCTAACTAATAACAAACACTGAAGCAGAATATTTTAGAATTAGGATATGTACTTAATTGAATATGGGACTTACTTGTTATTATACTTGGAAGCATGACATTCACATTTTCTTTACTCCTTGACACCCTTTTCATTGCTTGCTGGATCTGCCATTGTTTTGGAGACAGTTTCAGCAGAAAAAACCCATATTTCACGTACTCTCTAAGGAGGAATTCTGTTTTTGCTATTTCACTACTCAAAAGAAAAATAGATATGGTTAGATATACCCATGTGAAAGCATGTTCATTTTTTAAATAGGTTTTAAAAAAGTCATTCTCTTGATCATGTATTTGAATAATAATTTGCTTAACAAATATTGTAAATATGGCCATAAAAATAAGGACTTCAATAAGATATGACACAAGAGGCAAGAAACCTGTAGGAATGTTATTTGAACCAAAATGCCCAAGGCTAGGCAGCTGACCCTCAGAACCAGCACTGAGGCAGAAAGTACATTGAGGGGGCCAGGATCGAGTGTGCCCAGGTGTTCCCTATAAAGGAGCAGCATGTGCTCTGGGCCCCAGATTGGCAAACCCTGGTGCTTTCCATCATCTCCCATGAACGCGAGGGTTTTCCAGGTGCAGCCAGCATTGCAGCATCCCATGGACCCCAAGCCTCTTGTAAGACTGACATCTGGGCCAATCCATGGAGGCCGGGAAAAGGCAGCAGGCATTTGCTCACAGCAGCTGTTCCAGGCTCTTCCATGTTTTTTCTGGCCAAGAAGCAAAGTGCTTCGAGCACAATGATGGGAGACAATGCAGTCAGCCAGCGGCAGAGCTCCAACTTCACTGGGGGCTTGTTTTCCCCCAGAGAACAGGCTCCCACATGGAGTAGTCCTGGCTGTCCCACCATCAGCTCTGCCTCGCACTGTGAATATCAACTTTCCTCAGATCAAGAGAAAGCAGGTAGAAGACATTTGACTGGCTTTTCTAACTTACTTTGCATTTTTTTCAGCAGCAAAACCATATTGGGTCTTTATGTCAGAATAAGAATTTTTAGAACAGATGTAAAATTACAGTTCAAGGTAAGATTCAGAAGAAGCCTGTCTTGCCTGAAGTCAGAGCCTAATGATGATCTTGACTTACTACATTTGGCTCCTCCTTGGGTACCCAGTGTTTTCCTCTTAAAAAAAAAAAATTTATTGAAGTATAATTGATTTACATGTTGTTAATTGCTACTGTACAGCAAAGTGATTCAGTTATATATACATTCTTTTTCATATTCATTTTCATTATCACAGGACATTGAATATAGTTCCCTGTGCTGTATAGTAGGAAATTATTCATTCTGTATATGAGTTTGTATCTGCTAATTCCAAACTCCAGTCCTTCTCCCATACCCTGCCCCTTGGCAATCACTACTTTGTTCTCTATGAGTCTATTTCTATTTCAGAGATAAGGTCATTTGTGTCATGTTTTAGATTCCACATATAGGTGATATATGATATTTGTCTTATTCTGACCGACTTGATAATCTCTAGGGCCATCCATGTTGCTGTAAATGGCATTATTTCATGCATTTTTATGGCTGAGTAGTATTCCATTGTGTATATATACCACATCTTCTTTGTCCATTCATCTGTCAATGGACACTGAGGTTGTTCCCATGTCTTGGCTACTGTAAATAGTGCTGCAGTGAACACTGGGGTGCATTTGTCTCTTCAAATGGCAGTTTTCTCTAGATTTATGCCCAGGAGTAGGATTTCAGGATCACTGGGCAGTTCTGTTTTAGTTTTATGAGGAAACTCCATACTGTTTCCTACAATGGCTGCACCAATTTACATTCCCACTAACTGTGCAGACTCCACACCCTTTCCGGCATATATTATTTGTAGACTTTTTAATGACAGCCATTCTGACCAGTGTGAGGTAATACTTCGTACTTTTGATTTGCATTTCTCTAATAATTAATGATGTTGGCCATCTTTTCATGTGCCTGTTGGCCATTCTGCATGTCTTCTTCTAAATGTCTATTTAGGTCTTCTGCCCATGTTTGACTGGATTGTTTTTTGTTATTGAGTTGTATGAGCTATTTGTATATTTTAGAAATTAGGCCCTTGTTGATTGCATCATTTGGTTCCATTTGTTTATTTTTGCTTTTAGTTCTATTGCCTTGGGAAACTGACCTAAGAAAATATTGGTACATAAAATCCTTGTTTTAATATCAATGTTAATTTCAACCAAGTGTAAGTACAAATATAAAAAATACTGCCAATTATAATTGTAAGATAATTATAAAAATATTAAAAGCATCCTAAATTCAGAGATGTTAAAATGGGGGACGGGAAGAACAGTGCCTTAGAATGAAGAAAAAAGAACATTTAGGAAATAATTTGCTTACCTCTAACATTGGTTTCCTTCTTTTCAACTAGTATCTTGTAATGACAAGTTAGAGAAACTTTTCAGCCAGAGGTCACTGTCTCCTGGTCTCCAGGTAGACACAATCGTTGATCAACAAATTACTTATTTTTAAAATGTGTTCATACTTATGAAATCACCAACTGATCAGGATTAGTCCCCCTGAGGTCTTGCCAGGCACCAGTAGGTTTCAGTGGGGGCAGGGACAAATGATGGGTAGAAGACAGGCCCAGCCTTACCTTTTCACAGACTGGATCTCCAAACTCGCCTTCTTGAGTTCCGCCGTCATTTGCAGTTTGTTTATAGTTTCCTGAGCTGCACTGAAAAGGAACAGATTTGTTAGTCTGTTTTGTATTGGGCTGTGTTCTGAAAAACTAAAAAGAAGAAAGAAGAGGGTAAAAAGCGATTTGGCCAAAGCGGGGGGGCGGTGGGCAGTAGGGGGAAACGAACATTTTGAGAGCATCTACAGATCTCTGGTCATTTTCTCGGAGGAACTCCTCAAAGGCTATTGCATCATCTTCGAGCTTTTTTTCTGCTTTCATGAGTTGCCTTTCCTTCATTGCTGTCTGTTTTTCAAACCTTTGAATGGTGTTTCTTTTGGTTGACAGAGTATACTGAGAATGTTGAAAACACAAGTGCATCAAGAACATGACTCCACATTTCTAGCACATTTCAAAGGTTTCATAACAAAGGGGGAAAATAACCTGCCTGGTTATTTTTGTATATCTGTGATCATTTGTATTAGAAATAATAGCATGTGAACCTTGGGGCTGTGGCCTTCATTTCATGAAGGAATTCTATTTTCAGGATAGGTAGAAGGGAGACTAATGCCTCTCTCTGACTTTTATGAAGAGGCTTGATATTGCTCCAAAATAGCCCCACAAATAAAAATAGCTATGTGTCTCCTCAGGCTGTATCCTAAAAAGGGGGGGAGGGGCATGTTCCATATTTCTCCAAAAAGCAGGTCCACTTAGTGTTACCCACACTCTGGTACTTTCTGGGCCTTGGGAAATTGGATTGTCTGCAATCACAAAGGCTCTTCCTATAGGAAGTACCATGGGAGAGTCAGGGTCCAACAGTTCCTCCAAGCCAGCCCCAGGGTCAAGGGGAGCGCGGGGTGGGGGAGTGTTTAGCCAGCCTCAAAGCACCCTGTTTAGATCCTCCAACGCAACTTTGATAGCTAGATTCTGTTTTGTTTTGTTTTGTTTTAACTACATAATGGAAGAATCTACTTGTATTTTTAATGCCATGCATGAACAATAAAGTATAAACAAAGCCACAAACATTATAATATGAATGGATTCAAATGTGGAAATGAGATAACTTTAAATAAACAACAGCCAGGACTTCACTGGTGGTGCAGTGGATAAGAATCCACCTGCGAGTGCAGGAGACACAGGTTAGCTCCTGGGTCCGGGAAGATCCCACATGCCTCAGACAACAAAGCCTGTGCTCCACAACAAGATAAGCCACCATGGTGAGAAGCCCGGGCACTACAACAATGACCCAGGGCAGCCAAAAATAAGTAATCAATGAATTGATTTTTTTTTTAAATACAGTATTTCTAAATATGAATGGATGTAAAATAAAAGATTAAAGGAAAAGAAAAAAACCAAAAGTTAGATACTCCACGTGTATAACCCCCAAATATTTATTACTTCATTTGCCAAGCAGTTACTGTGTGCTTACTGTGCACCAGTTCTGTTTTAATCATCCTTTTGGAGCAGTGAACAGAATAAAATGGATTGCTTTTGTGAGATGTTAATTCTAGCAGAGGGAGATGTCGATTAAAGGGGAATAAGTGGTCCAGTGGGCAAGGGCAGGAGATTAACACCATGTTTAGCCCAGGAAAGACTCCCTGATACAGTGAAAACTTAACAGAGACTGAAAGGAAGTAGGGAGCAAATCATGTAGCTATCTCAAAGAGGAATCTTCTTCCCAGAAGGAAAAGCCTCCTGTGCAAAGGTCCTGAGGGAGAGAGAGTATGACTGGTGTGTCCTGGGAACAGCAAGGAGGCCAGCGTGGCTGAAGCAGAGTGCGCAACGCACAGGGTGGAAGGAAGGAGGTCAGAGAGTGAGCAGAGCTGGGGACCAGAAAAGTCAGCTCTTCAGCAGAGCAGGGGCAGGGGACAGACTGACTACAGGGAGCAAAAGTGGAAGCAGGAAACTAGTGCTCAGAAGTTATAATAATAATCATGCAAGACCTACTGGTGACATAAACTACAGTGGCAGCAGAGGAGGTCGTGAAAAGTAGGGTGATTACAGATATATTTGGGAAAAAATATATCCCAAAGGGTATTTGGATGTGGGTTGTAAAGGAGTTGAGGATAACCCCAATATTTTGGGTCAAAGTAACTGGAAAAATGGAATTGCTGTTGACAGAGATAGGAAACACTGCCTGAGATTCAGATTTGCAGACACAGGAGAAAGGATAACAAGGGAAGTTTTGGAAATGTGAAGTCTGACATCCCTGTGGAGCATCTTAAGTAGAGATGTTAAGAACTACGGGTATAGTTGTTGGGTCTGAGTGTACTGGTGAGTCTAGAGTTCAGGAAGGAAAATCAGAAGTAAATTTGGAAGCTCTTAATAGGATGGTAGGATTTAAAGCCTCCAGCCTGGAGGAGAGTGGATAGAGTGTAGGGTGAAGTGTGAGCCCTGGGGTATACTAGCATTTTAAGATCAGGGCACAGAGGAACAAGAAAACTGTGAAGGAGGGAGCTGTCAGTGCTGTGGAAGAACCAGGACATAGAGGGTCCTGGAAACTAGCTGAAGAAGTGTTTCAGGTAAGGATGATCACCTGGGCCAACAGATGCTAGAAGTAAGTAGAAGGAAGATTGAAATGACTGAATTGGGCAATGGAAGTGGTGTTGGTGGAATGATGAGAACAAAAGCCTGATTGAAGTGGGTCTGGAAGAGGCTGGGTCTTTAGGGTAGGAGGGGCAATGGAGCTGGGGCCTGTCATGGGAAAGGAAAACGTCCAGGTGAAAATGTGGCAGTGCCATTCAGGAAGTCTTCAATTCAGCTAACAGGAGAAAGAAATTATTTTAACTACCTCGAGCATAAACCTGTCTCTCTGGTCACTAATAAATTCATGGATGGTCCTTTTTGTGTCTGCACCTTTAAAGAAAATTGAAATAGACTTAAGTTTGGTTCATTATCCCTCAGAGATGTTATATAAAATAAAAGCTATGTAATTAAATTATTGCATACAATATCTGAGTTTTAAAAATACTATACTTTTAGAAAAACTTTTTTCCTAGCCACTGAAAAGTGACTTTAACAATATTATAACTGTCATTTATTTTATGTCCATATTCCAGGAACTTCACTAGATTCTTTACATCCATAATTTAACTTAATTCCATTAATACCTCCAATAAGGTTCTTGTTACTATCCCCATCCTGTGTGTGAGATCCTGAAGCTCAGAGATGTCACAAAGCTTGTCCAAGATCACACAGCTCACAAGTGGCAGAAGCTATAATCACTGGTATATCACTATATTACCAGCATTTGCCTCTTTTTCATACAGTTACCTGACATTAATAGTAAATATTCAAAATGATATTCTTAAACAAACAGTAATTTAGACTTACCTTCTGTTAATCTGAGAATAAGAGTGGGATCTAGCCCCAGTCGTTCAACTGAGGCACCACCTGCGTCGGCAAAGATTGCTATTTGGCCCAGGTGTGAACGATTCTTCATTCGTGATGAAAAAGTAGACTTTTGGTAGACTTTCATATTACGGTTCAGAAACTTTTCCTGCCCAAGTGAAAAAGTTTAACAGAATTTCTAATGTACCAAAATAATGTTGTCTTAAAATAGTGATCATATATAAATATCATTTGCAACAAGTCCTTTTCTCAGTACTAATTCGTTAAACAAGCAACTTCAAGTTCTCATGTCTGAAAGGTTTTGCTTGGTTTTCAATCCCTTCTCGTAGGAAGCTGAGCACAAAGAAAGAACATTCAAACTTGATTAAACATGAACTTCACAAACAGAAGATTAGAAAGTGATCTGGTTTTAATTTCACAGTTTCATCCAGCTCAGAATGCAGGTCACTTGGAGATTCCACTGATTGAAAAGGATTGGTTCTGTCGAATTGAAAACTTAGAACAAATAGACCTCCCAAGTAGACATTCAAAAAAAAAAAAAAATCACACAGTGATGTGGGGTCTCATCATACAAGCAGGAAAATTAACTGCAAGGTATAGTTAGGAAGTTGGCCATAGTTTCATACCAGCTCATTCTAAAATGACACCTCTTCCTCCACTTTTATTCCATCTTCCTCCCCAGTACATACATATGCATTCTCTTATTTGCATCTGCCTAGCAAATTCTGACTTGTTTTTAATGATTCAGTTCTTATTATCTCCTCAGTAGTCTCTGCACACATACCCCATCATGGCTCCCACCACCCTCTCTTCCCTCTTTTCACTGACAAATACAAGTGTCCCTTTCTCTCTGCATGCTTCTGTTACTGTATTTCAACTCTAAGGTGCCATCTGTAAGATGCACTATTATTTTATGCGGTGCCAGTGCTGTATGGCATCCCATCTATGTAGCTGAGCCCCAATTTCAGAAATGTGAAAATGCGAGAAAACGTGGGCATCAGAATCGACGGATAGGGTATACTGTACCTGTCATACCAGATTGTAGTGCTGTGCCTGTATTCTCCGGTAGGCAGTGATCGCTAGCTCCCTACCACGGCTGGACGCTGTCCTAAAACAGCGATTACACCAGCTCCTGGCATAATGGGAGACACGCAACCTGACATCTGACTCTATGTCTCAACCCAGCAAAGTTCATAAAAGTGATGGCTAAGAGAGTATGATTCTAACATTAATTGCAGTTGTGGTTTATCTTACCCTTTTCTTTGCTGCCATTTCATTTTCTTTGTAAAGAAAGAGATCTTTAAAAAAGATCTTATATGGCCTGTCCTTTTTGATTGTCTCATCTTTTTCTTTCTCTGTTAAAAAAAAAAAAAAAAAAGGAAACAAAAAACTTCTGTCAATCCTCCTGTTGACCAGAACAGCAAGGCTCCCACCATACAGGGGAGAGTAAGTGAGGGCACCTGCATCTCTGAGGAGGAGGATCCATGCAGCCTTGCCCCCAACAAGGCGGGGATGTAGGGCCTGGATCATAGGGGCAGGAGCCACAGTTCCTCTGTTTCCCAGGGGAGAAGGAAGGAGCCACTGCCCTAAGCAGTACAAGGTAGCTGAACACACAACACTGGACTGATGAGACTGGCAGCAATTTAATTAGTCACATAGGCCCCAGTGTAGGAGGATGCCATGGGCCATGCAGGGCCATACCACATCACACGTGCACTCAGGAGCAGAGTGAACCAGGAGCTGCAGGAGGCAAGCTTTGTCATAACAAGAGGGTTGAATGACCTCTGGCTTCTACAGGAGGATGTGACTGACTTGTTTGAATAGTTTCACAGGCTGGCAGGAAAATAAAACCCGTTATGTTGAAGAGCAATGGAGCGTAGCTGGTCCTGCTGATAGAGGAATTAGCTTCATGGGGAACATTTCCCACTTGGTGGATGTCATATCTGCCAATAACAGGAGGACTTACAGTTAAGCCTTTAGAGCTCTCTGAGGCTCAAAGATGTCAAAGCAGAACATGAAATTTTAGGTCTTGTAATAAATTAGCAGAGACAGTTGAGAGTGGGTCCAGGCAGCTGGGCTTGGAGATGGGAGTGTGGATGAGAGTAGGCAACAGGCTTGATGGCTGCCCCAGGTAAGGGAAGGTAAGGTATGGGGTGCAAAGTATTGTCAAGATCCTAACTTTTGTGGGTTCTTGTGGGTTCAGAGGGTCATATAATGTTATTAATATGTAGTTTTATTAATTTATAAGAAGGTCATGGGCTCAGGTAACTGGTCCCAAAAATGTTGTTCATTGCTCTGTGAGTGATAAAATGCTTTCACTATGACCCAGGAGTTTTGTATCCAAGCAACTGTGGCAAGCAAACTTATTAGTTTGTAAATAGAGGAACATCCTAGATACCTCATAGTTCTTGACAAAGTAATACAAAACTTTTAGGAAAGGAGGGATCATCTAATACATACTATTCTATTATTCTGCATCTTGGTTTTTATCAGTTGGCAATATACTTAGAGTTCTTTCTATATCAGCACATATATATTTAGCTCATTTTTAAAAAAAGCTATCTAGTAGCCAATTCTTTGGATGTATTATACTTAATACAACAAATCCCATATCAATGGACATGATGGTTGATCCCCGTCTTTTGCTATTATAAATAATGCTGCACTGAATATTCTTATACGCATATCTTTAATCACTTGTTCAAATGTATCTGTAGAAGAAATTTCCAATATGGTCCTATTTAAATGCTTTTTAAAGTTTAATAGTGGAGCAGAGGCTACTAATGGTTCTCCGATACCCATTCTCCATTATTCTAAGAAAGAGAGCCTTCAACTCTAACTTGGCACACGGGCACCCAGAGTTAAGACTACGTGTCTCAACCTCCCATGGAGCTAGACATAGCCATGTAAGTAAGTTCTGGCCAAGGGGATGTCAGGAGAAGTGGTGAGTGCAGCTTCTAGGAAGTGTCCTAAAAAGAAGGAGTGTGCACCTCCCTTCCTTCTTCTCCCCCTTGCTGGGAGGAATATAGGTGTTATCGCTGGTGCGGAAGTAGCCATCTTGGATAGAGTACAGACCGGCAATAAACTAAAAGAAGCCTGGGCCCCTGATGTGAGCTCTCATAGGAGCCGTGGAAAGCTTCTATCCGGAGTTTGTTACTTAAGAGAGAAATAAACTTGTGTCATGTTTAAGTCACTGTTGTTTTATATTTTCTGTCAAGTGCAGCTAAACCTTTTAATTCTAAACACAGATAGGGCTATGTGTTTTTTTTTTTTCAAAGAGAATGCCTCTGGAGCACCTGTTATCCACAGCACATTCTTGGTGTTGTCCAATTTTTAAATCTTTGTCAAATTTATAAGTGATAAAAAGTTATTTTTGTATGTAGACCAATACAAATTCCTTGTCCATTTGTAAAGCGGAAAAATGAGATAAAGGATGATAAAAGAAAGAAGACAGATTTTGTTAAAGGGTAGTTTTTATGTCCTTTATTATGATGAATAATTGAGCTAATTATTTTATATCATGAAGGACTCTAAGAATGTAGCTAACTGTGATCATTTAATGCCCCTCTGATTTGAAGATTTTTCTTTTCAGTATTAATAAATAGAAGGGAACTTTCTCAGCAGGCAGTTCATAAACTCTTTACATAGAGACACTAAGCCTGATCTTATCATGCAGTCATGCAGTATTCTCCTTTTCTTATTGCCCAATCCATCATGGAGACTAACTGTAACTGGCTACAAAGTAAGAACCCAGTAATTGATTTCTTCTTTACCTGCAGGAGTCACTGGTGATAGTGACAAAAACTGGGATGACATTTTGTGTCTTGGCCCTGTCCAAAGAAAAGGAAATATATTTTAAAAACTCTATAAACATTACATAATACATAGCACATGTAAAGGGAATCAATAGTCTCTAGAAGTTATTCTACATCTGTATTTTCATATGTATTAATCCCTTTGTTGATCAGTTAAGGGCTGGTGATGAACATAAGGGAGAAGAAGACAGCCAGCTATTCTTAGAAATTATAAAGTTCCCAAACTAAACCAATATGATATACCAACCAGGGAAAATAAGTCAAAGTCAGTGGATGTTTTTGTTGTACAAAATAGAAATAGCAGGATGACTAATGGGTTTCCCTAGTGGTTTAGATGGTAAAGCCTGCAGTGTGGGACACCTAGGTTCAATCCCTGGGTTGGGAAGATCCCCTGGAGGAGGGCATGGCAACTCACTCCAGTATTCTTGCCTAGAGAATCCCATGGACAGAAGAGCCTGGCAGGCTATAGTCCATGGGGTTGCAAAGAGTCAGACACGACTGAGCAACTAAACACAGCACTCCCAAATGAGAGGGAAAATGTTGTCAGGTTGCATAGCAGATGCCCGCAAATTCACATCTGAAATACATGTACAAACCCAACTTCCAATGGAAGAAAAAGAAAGTTGGAAAACCAGGGATTGAAAATGGTGGTGTTTGATTGCAAGCCATCATTTTTAGAGGAAACGCAAGCTTGTGATTAAGAGCCTGGACTCTCATTATGCTTCTTCATCCTTACCCCTCAATTTTCCCATCTTTCAAAAGGAAGGGTAAGAATAGTACCTACCTCCTGAAATTGTTACAGGAGTTAGCATATGTCTTGCCCTTTGGACAGCATCAGAAGCATAGTAAGTGTCATATAAGTGTAAGCTCATGGAGAAAATACTCTAAGAATGGAAGATACTTGGTGTGTTTGAGAACAGCAAGAGACTAGTGGAGCTTAACCAGTGAATAAAGGGGAGAGTGACAGCCAAGGTCAAAGAGACAACAAGACCTTATAGGTCATTTACTAATTGGAATAAAGATCATTAAATGAATCACTCTGAGTGCTGAGCTGAGAAGAGACTACAGAAGAGGTTGAAGGTCAGGTAGGGAGATCTGATGGGATGCTACAGCTATGGAGAGGCAAGAGCTTACGGGTTCTCTTAGGATAGTAGCAGAAGTGGTGATATATTTGGAAAGTAGAGACTATAGGACTGGGCGATGGTTTGAATATGGGGTATGAGATGAAGAGCCCAGGAAATAAAGGATGAAATTGCCATCAATGGGGACAGAGAAGACTGTGGGGAAAGGGGAGGTTGGGAAGAACAAAGGTTCAGTTTGGAATATGATAAATTTGAGATATCTATTAGACCTCCAAGGGGACTAATATAAATACACTAATATAAATACTATTCCAGGTGAACACCATGCTGTTTGGTTTAATTAATTCTCACATTCTTCTAACATTATGCAATCACATGTGGTCACTGCATTATATAAAAGTCAGGTCCTTTGATGCGTATCGTCGTAGGGTAGCATGAATGCCACTGTGGAAAGACCCTAGCCTTTGGGGACAGGCATGTTTGAATCTGGTTTCTGACTCTTCTCGGCTCGCTCTCTTAGGCCTACCCGATTAAATTCAGTGCATCTAAACTGCTTCTTCCAAGTATGGATACTAATTTTCTTTCAGCCTTTCTTACAGCCTTGTTGTAATTTCCAAACACAGATAATGTATGCAAAGTGCTTACTCATGATAGACGGATAGGGAAATAATTGCTTATACTTTCTTCAAAATAGATATCCAGATCTGTCTTCTTTCTAGTCCACTCTGTCTTATGAACAACCACAGTACTCGTAAAGAATAGGAGGGGTAACTGACAACCACTTTCATAAGAAACCCTGAATTAAAGTTCTTGAAACCAGGTTGTTTGAGAGGAGTAGACCACAAATATTGATACAAATTTAGGGAATCTGACCTACCTTATTGGGTTTCCCAAGTGGCGCTACTGGTAAAGAACCCACCTGCCAATGCAGGAGACATAAGAGATGATGCAGGTTTGATCCCTGGGTTGGGAAGATCCCCTGAAGGAGAGCATGGCAATCTACTCCAGTATTCTTGCCTGGAGAAACATGTGGACAGAGAAGCCTGGTGGGTTATAGTCCACAGAGTCCCAGAGAGACCCACCTTAGCACAGAGTCTTAATATTCCAAGCTTTGTGAAAGAGGTGGGGTTTTACATAACAATATCTAAACCTACAGTCCTAGAGCAACTTTAAATGAATTCCCAATAACAGTATCTAGCAGATGTTATTTGAAGCAGTTTGTGTTTGGTTTTCTCAACAATTCTCTCTATAATTCAATGGAAGTGGATTTGCAGATTCTTTCATCAGGAGATAGAAAGCTTTGTCTCTGAAATGCAAACAAAGATTTGGACAGGTTCTCTCAGACCCAATGCCTTTCGACTTTTTCCCACCTTCTTCCCTCCCACTTGGACAAATACTCGGAGAAAGGGCTGTGAACTGTGTCCTTGGATGGTGTAGAGACACCAGCGCAAGCAATCTTTTTTTTATTTACCAGAAAGCTGGGAGCCACTAGGTCCTTGGCCTGCTCCGTGACCTGCCTCTCTCGATTAGGTCAGAAGCAGAGCATGGTGATGAGGAAATTACCTTCAGCTTGACCTTAGAGTCCCTGCTGGCGTCAAACTAGCTCTTTTGTACGGACTTTTCTGTTGACATTTCTGACTGTACCTTTTGCAAACTGAAAAATAACTGCAGGTCCAGAAGAAGGAAGAGTAGGGGAAAGAAACTGGCCAATGTGAGTCCCATGATGTGGAAAGTACTTTGTAAACTAAAGATCTGCAGAGATGCTGGTTATTTCTTGAGGCTAAATGTGTTATCATCACCCCTCTATAATTATTTAACAATGACTGGAGGAGAGAAGTCTGCTCTTAACCTTCTTAACTTCTGCAAACTTGTTTGCAGGGGCTTTTTTAGCAATGTTGTCTATGTGGACTGTAATCGAATACACTCAGTTCACCCACAGATATAAATCCTCGTGAAGAAAAAGGACAACTTCTTTTAGACTTACAAAGAACTTGTAAGCTTTAAATACATGGTATGTGCTTTGAAGGACTATCGGTTGAAATCAAATCTTTAATTGACCAGCAAGACAAATAACAGGATTAAAATAAACTAACAGTAATAATCAGTAATAATAGTATTACTTCTTTAGAGCTAAGCACTGGGCTAAGTGATTTACACACCATCTTATTTAAAGCTCAGGTAAGTCCATAAAGTAGAAACAATCATCCCCATGATATAGATGAGAAAATGGGAGGCTTAGGGAAATTAAGCAAACTCCCAAGGTCAAACAGTTCAAAAGTAACAGAAGTGGGATTAAGATAAGTTTATCAAACCCCAAAGGCTTTTATATTCCTATAATTTCATCCCATCCTTTATACCTAGAATTGCATGTATCTGCAAATATGCCTATAAATGCAAAATGTAACTGATTTAGCAGAAATTTTCTAAACAAAATGTTAACATTTCTCTATAAATTAGTGACTTTATGTGTCTCTATTTTCCACTGTTTCTACTTCTATTATTTCTCTGCATATATTATACTTTTCTTTTTAAAACTGTGAAAGACACCTCTGTTTGTGATTGTGTGTCTGAGCTGTGGGTAATCTATAGATTTCTTTTCTTCTCCTTTAGTGTCTCTTATTTACATTATCTACTTAATTCTTTCCCATTTTTCCCTTCTCTTTCTTACCTGACTGATCTCTTTTTTATGGCCGTAATATGAAACTTAAGTATATTCTTACCTATTGTGTTCATTTAAAGGAGTTCTTGCTTTCTGTTCTTTGTTATAAATGGTTTATAATGACACAAAATTGACTTTTAGACTTTGTGGTTTTGCCAGCCTCAGCTTTCTTTGATCATATGTTATTTGCATCCATTAAGTGTCTTCCTTTTGACTGTAAAGTCTTTGCTGGGAAGAAAAGGGGCCTTCCTATCTTTGAATGTCCTACAAGGCCTAACAGAGAGCTTCTAATAAGTGTATAAACAAAACGAAATATTTAGAAAGCTCAAAATCCTGTGCCTGCCAGTGTATTCACAGCAACTGACAGGCAGGAAGAGATGTGGCTAAGAATTACAGACCATCTTCCTTTTACTTGAAAGTGAAAGAAAATGAAATCGCTCATTGATGTCTGACTCTTTGGGACCCCATGGACTGTGGCCTCCCAGGATCCTCTGTCCATGGGGTTTTCCAGGTAAGAATATTGGAGTGGGTTGCCATTTCCTTATCCAGGAGATCTTCCTCCCAGGGATTGAACCCGGGTCTCCCACATTGTAGGCAGACGCTTTATCCTCTGAGCTACCAGGTAAGTCTCCTTATTCTTGAGGTGGTCTCCAATCTTGGTGGCTAATTGAGGGCAGGCCCCGTTGTGTACAGTTGGGATGGGGGACATCAAGCTGAAACCAGTTTTACCTCAACAAGTTGGGATCCAGGAGCGTTTCCAACCTATCCTTCAGTAAGGGGTTAGGGGAAGCTGGGTGAAGGCGCCAATCGATTCTGCAGTCTCGGCTCTATCCTCTCCCACTCCGGTAGTAGGGGATCCGGGAGTGCAGCTGGCCAACCGAAAAGTGTGAGGCACCCGTCACCGTGCTCGGCCGCGCGGACCCTGGAGCAACTCCACCCGCAACGCCCCACCACCGACGCCTCCCACCCCCACCCATCCCCAGGTTCCCTTTGCAGGTGGCCCCTGCGTCCCAGGCTGCCGCTCCAGCCCCCCTGGGCAGAGGTTTCTCCAAACTCTGTCCCTTCCCGGGGCTCCCTCCCAGGTTCTTTCCCCCACCTCCCCATTTTAACTCCTCTGGGGGTACCCTAGTCCTCGGTGACGCCCTTCCGCCAGGTCGCGTGATCTTCGTAGCCCACCTTTCTCTCCCTTCCCACCACTGAGCTGCAGTTTTCTCATCTGTGAAGTAGGGACAGTAATTCCTACCGCATTTACCCAGAACGTGACAAAGTGACCAGGAAAGAGGAGAGTCCATTATAACATGTATTACTAATCAGCATTTTTGTCTTTGTACTCTCACTGCCCTCGCGATCGATCGTGGAGGGGAGGCCCGCATCCCTGGCAGTCAGGAAACTCCAAGGCGAGGAGCCCCTGCCCCGCCCCGCCCTCGGGACTGGTGGCTACACCCCTGCGGACCTGCCCCCTCCAGTGCTGGCTGAGCTCAGCGCAAGCCCAGCAGCCTCCCTTAGACTCAGGGTGCCTGGCGACATGGCCGGCGGCCACCGCCTCCTGCTGGAGAACGCGCGGCAAGTGGTGCTGGTGTGCGCCCGCGGCGAGCGCTTCCTAACCCGGGACGCGCTGCGCAGCCTGGAGGTGCTGGAGGGCGCCAGCCTGGTGGTGGGCACGTAAGTGGCCGCGCCGTCTGGGCTGCGGGCGCCGCGGGTCGCTTGCTGAGGGGGACTAGTCAGCCAAGTACTCGTTCTGTAACTTGTGCGCTGTGGAGGAAAAGGCGGTAACAGCTTTCCTGCACCCAGGGAGATGGTTGCACGCCTCCTTTTCAGGCGCCTATTGCTAACGTGTTTGGCTGCTTCGGGTTGTCATTCACTTGGAAAAGAAAAGCACTCTCAAGCTGCACAACCCACTGAGCCGCATCAGGATTGCGCCTCTGCTGATAAAATATGATTGCAGCAATCAGAAGGGGTAGGGGTTCTCTCCAATGCTTCCTGAAGTGTGGACAGGAGCCACCTGCCTCAGATGGCCTGAGTTTGTTTTTTTTTTTTAAAGACAGATTTCTGATCCCTCCCCACCCCCTTATCCTCAGATCTACCCCCCCCCACCAAGTTTTATTGAGATATAATAGGCATACAGCACTGTGTAGATTTAAGGTGAACAGCATAATGAATTG
This sequence comes from Bos javanicus, assembly GCF_032452875.1. Classification (NCBI taxonomy): domain Eukaryota; kingdom Metazoa; phylum Chordata; class Mammalia; order Artiodactyla; family Bovidae; genus Bos; species Bos javanicus. The sequence continues at coordinate 60,748,172 of NC_083872.1, forward strand.
ACTGACATACATCGTGAAATGATTACCAGTAAGTATAGTGAGCATCCATCCTTTCATACAAAGTCAAAGAAATAGAAAAAAAATTTTTTTCTTTGTGACCAGGACTCTTAGGACTTACTCTCTTAACAACTTTAATGTATAACATGTAGCAGTGTTCATTATATTTATCGTGCTGTGCATTAGATCCCTAGTACTTATGTATCTTATAACTGGAAGTTTGTACATTTTGATTACTTTCATCCAGTCCCTGCCACCCACTCCGTACCTATCCTCAGGTCTTTTGAATCAAGATCTCTATGGGTGGAGTTCTGAGATCTGAATTTTTACAAAGCGTATCTCCCACCTGCTTCTGCTGTACCCCCAAAACTTGAAACCCACAGAAGCCCTTTATGTGGTGATAGTTTGGGGTGATATTAAAATTCAGCCACCAGAAACAGGACATTTTTCAATTATTTTCATTTAACCTTCTGAGAGTAAAAGAACAGCCGAAGCTTGGAAGGCAGACTTGGAGTGGGCCTAGGGGTTGGATTCCCATCTGAATCGAAGAACCGGTGACACTGAAATTACACAAGTTTCATCCCTTATCTGAGGCTGCTTAGGGTTGTGTAAGAGCCCAGTTTTTAGGGACTCTCTGTGTGTTTAATTAACAAAGGAATAAAAATATTCCCAGTGTTATGGTCAAAAATTTGTTAAAATCAGTTAATAAGAATTGCATGGATGTAGGAACCTAGGGTCAGTTGATAGCCATACTCCATGGAGTTCCAAGGATCTAGACCCCTACCTTCTTGCTCAGCTGAGCACCCCAGTCTTCCTCACACTCACTCCATCATCCAAGATGGTTGTGCCTTCTCTCATTATGGTGTCTACATTCCAGCGGGTAGGAAGTAGGAAGAGAAGAGAATCCTATTGGCTAGAACTTAGTCACATGGCCTCACCTGGCTGATGGGAGACTTAGAAATGAAGTCTTTATTCTGGATGGTCAAGATTTCAGCTAAAATTTAGCAATCTAGCACTGTGGGAAAAGGAAACATTGATCTTGGGGAACAACTAGCAATCTCTGCTACACATGACTTTTTGCCTTGGTGTGTCTGGAGTCAGTTTCCAAAGACAAAAGCTCAAGAAGGAAATACAGTAAATATTGATTGACTGAAAGTAACTTCATTATACTTACTGGTAATCATTTCATAGTTTAAATCATTGGTCAAATTTTTCACAATACTTCTTCCAAATTTTGTGATAATTTCTTGATTTTTCTTCAGAGATGGTTTCATAAAAGCCATCGGTCCTGCTGATGCTATCCAAAAACAGTTTTCAGAAGAAACATTTGAAGAAAGAATTGACTGTTCTGGGAAATGCATCTTGCCAGGTATTAACCCCTTTTGCAATAAAGGCCTGAAAGCAGTTTTAATAAAGAGGAATAGTAGTACCTTGTTTTAAATAAGGTCTCACAATATATGAAAATATAATATCTGCCATTTATTGAATTTCTACTAGTAAATGTCTAGCTGCTTTACCGACACATTTTCTTGTTGAATGACACTGAACTGCCTTGTAAGTATCATTGTCTACACATCATAGATTAGAACACTGATATTTACATGTGAAATATCTTACCCAAGATCTCTAAACAGGTAAAGGACCAACTGGAATCAAACTCATTCAATCCACTTCTTTCCACTCCCCTGCTGAAAAGAAACCAGCTGTGTTGGGTTTGGATTCAAAAACTGTCCAAAGAACTTTATTAATCCATTGCATAGGGGAGGCAAATAGGGAAGCTGCTCTCTCTAATTCTAGAATAGACTCTAAATTTGTATAGAGTATGAAACAAAGGACCCATCTCCAGGCAGAAGAAACATAAGCCAAAGATCCCTAGAGATTTCACCAAAGTTCATTTTTATCTTTAGTGATTGACAACAGAATCAGTTTATTAGCCACCATGTCCTAAATTATCCATGTTTTATGGCTTCCCTGGTGGCTCAGATGGTAAAGAATCTGCCTCCAATGCAGGAAACCCGAGTTGGATCCCTGGGTTGGGAAGATCCCCTGGAAAAGGAAATGGCAACCCACTCCAGGATTCTTGCCTGGAAAATCCCATGGACAGAGGAGCCTGGTGGGCTACAGTGCATGGGGTCACAAAGAGTCAGACATGACTGAGCACTAACACTTCACTCCATCATGGCTTTTATGTAATCATCTGAAACAAAGTTCACACAAATTTTGAGTTTTGTGCAGACATTGAGGCTAGGGTTTATACCTTAAAAATGTGTAGTCTGTATATCTGACAGAACTTCTACTATCTGGCTCTTGGGGGTCAGGAGAGAAACTCAGGGTGAAATCTCAGGAGAAAGAACAGAATGTGGTAGAGAAAGCAATCCAAATAGGGACTTTTGGTTTTACTCTAATCAAAGCCACTAATGAATCATTTAATCCATAAGGAACTTAAATGCTCTGGAAAGACATAGTTTACCAAATTGTACCTGCATAAACAAAAGTTCCAAGTGGTTGCTTTATAGTTTCTCTTTAATTAAAACACATTTCTTTCTTGAAGAAAGATTCATCTTGATGATTTCATATTTTGCCTTCTCAGAGTGGAGGGTAGGGATTGTATTATTCTTTTTCACACCTAGATTATTCTTTGGTGATAAAGTCCTTGGTTTTGCTCAACTAGTAGGTTTGACATTCTGTTCTAAAAGCTTGTTTGGAGAGCATGGATTTATTGGGCAAAAGGAGCTGTGTTTTCATCATGTTGAGTCAGTATTCCATTAGAGCCTTCTAGACCAACCATGGAGAGTCTTCTTGGAACCACACAGACACATTCTTCCTCCTTCACCCTCCAAGATGGCTATCACCATCATGCTTTCCCAAGAACCATGTTAGAGTCTGCCTACTGTCCAAGTGCTTTTGATTTCATAACTTTAAACATGATGTGATTTGTTGATTACAGGTTTGGTGGATGCACACACACATCCAGTATGGGCTGGCGAAAGAGTTCACGAGTTTGCAATGAAGGTAACTGTAGTAAACAATGGCAAATCAAAATAAAGCACAAATATATACAAAACTTTTTCTAGAGTTTGTAGGCTGTTAGACTTTACAACAAATGTCTATGTGTCTATTTAATGGATTTTTTTTTTTTTTACTAGCTTCGACTATGGAGATAAGTTACTACAAAGTTAACTAATTTATGACTTGGTGCCAAATCTTTATGTTGTGCACAGGGCTATCAATAGTTTGAAGTATAATAGTTTTCAAGATATTTTAGCTGCCAAGTGCTCCTTTTAAAATAGAGCTTTACCTGGTTTGCTCACTAATTTCCCCCTTTTTCCCCCATTCCATTCCCTGGTAGCCTTTGAAGGGACTCCAGGAAGCAGTTTGAAAATCGCCACTAATTGGGGTCAAAGTTGGAAAAATGTATTATTAATCACAAAATAAGCTTTATATTGTTCCTACATAAAAATTAGACATTAAGAAACATAAATTATAGTCCTTTTAATAAGTCATTAATTAGCCACAGTTAACCCTCATATCCCTGGTTTGAGCCATTTTCACACTTTTTATTTGCTTGTTTTTAGTAGACTTTTTTAGAGCGGTTTTAGGTTCACAGCACAATTATATTAAAGGTTCTGAGATTTCCCATATGCCACTGGCCCCCAACTTCTGTCCAAAGCACAGCCTTTTCCGTTTCAACATCCCTGACCAGAGATGTACATTTGTCAGCATGGATGAACCTACACTGGCACATTATTATCACCCAGAGTCCGTAGTTCTTGTTACTGTTGACTCTTGCTGTTGTGCATTCTCTGGGTTTGAGGAAATGTCTACTGACATGCATCCACTATTGTAATATCATACAGGGTAATCTTACTGCCCCCCCGAAATCCTCTGTGCTATGCCTATTCTCTCCTCCTAAAAACTGGCAACTGCGGATCTTTTTACTGTTGCCATAGTTTTGCTTTTTCCAGAATGGTTGGAATCCTACAGTATGTAGCCTTTTCAGATTGAGTTTCCTTCATATTTTTTCTTCACACTGTTTTTTAAAAAACTGTACATCCTAACAGCCAAATTGCATGATTTCAGAAAAAAAATTTTTTTATTCAAGTATTGTCTACCTTTCTCAACAATCTAGAGCTGTTTTTTAAGACTTTATTAAACCACTGAATTTCAGAGCCAAAAATTTAGAGGTTTGCAGTCCAATTCTCTAATTATCTGATACAGAAAGGGCCGAACCCACCAGGTTTTTGTGAACATGAAATCCTTGAAGATAATTTATTATAAAACCATTGAATTTTTCTTAAAAGCTCTAGTTTGCAATAACTTGAATGTGACAGAATTAAGAACAAAGGAAAGGGTGTAGCAAAGAGAGCCCCCCAGGATGGCACATTTCGTCTGCACCACCCTCCTTGCAGCTCTGAATAACAGGAGCTCAGCAGGATCTCAGAAAGAGCCTTTTTATTTTCTTGAGTGACAGAGATCAGGCCTGAAACTCTAGGTGGCCCAATACTGAGGGGTGGGAATGCTCTGGGCCTCTTGGTGGAGACTCAGGTAACGACAGTGGGATCCCCTGATCGCCTAAGCTTCACTTTCTCATAGGTGCTGAGCAGTAGACTGAGATTAGCTGGTATGCACTGGGACTAACTGGATTGTTGAAATACTTTTGTACCTGTTGGTAAACTGTCACTACCCTAAGACCCCACGTCCCTACCACGTCTCCCATCTCTGCTACCCTGGTCCCTTCCTGGCACACCTCTGACCCCCACAACTCCTCACCACCCTGGCAGAGTAGGGACTTCTAGAACTGTGTGTCCCAGCATCCTTTCTGATTGGCTATGGTGCCTATGCCATATCAGTTGTCAATCATGTTGAATATCATCCCTGGACATAGGTTCTGCAGACCTGCCTGCAGCCTCCCTTTATTTTCCAGACCTAAGGGTGAGCCTGTGTGTTCAGTTGGCAGGAGCCACATACATGGACATTCATCAGGCTGGAGGAGGGATCAACTTCACAGTGGAGCGCACCCGCCAGGCCTCTGAGGAGGAGCTGTATAGCTCCTTCCAGCAGCGGCTTGGGTGCATGATGCGGGCAGGGACCACGCTGGTGGAGTGCAAGAGTGGATATGGCCTCAGCCTGGAGACGGAGCTCAAGATGCTGCGGGTGATTGAGCGCGCCCAGCGGGAGTTGGACATCGGCATCTCGGCCACCTACTGCGGAGCCCACTCCGTGCCAAAGTAACCTCAACAGAAGGGACTGGAGTTTAATTCGGGCAGTTGAAAACCAGAAGGGGTCATGTGGGGATGTCTAAGTGGGGGCTATGTTCTCCAGGGGGTGAAGGTGCACCAGCAGTTGAGCTCTTGCAGAGGAACCAGTAGAGCCTTTGGAAAGGTGTTCTGATTTTAAAGGTCAGTCATCTCACACACATGGTTTTAGGAAGGTGGTCTCCATCAGACCCACCCATTTGCAAGTCTCTTCATGGTGAAGGAAAAACAGACGTTCACAACTTTTTTTTTGGTCAACAAAAAGAAATTGCCCTGATAGGTCCTTTAAAATGACAGATACTCATTTAAGTAGTTTCCCATGACAGTGATCACAAAGGCACCTTAGAGATTAACAGCCTGTAGAGGTATCTGACGTCAAGATAACTCATGCTGGTTTTTTTGTTGTTGTTGTTCATCTGTTTGCTTGTTTAGCAGCAAGCATTTTTGTTTTATTGTTGTAAATGTGTTTTTCAGCTTTTCTCTTTATCTAAAAAGTTTCTCCCGTGTGGGATTTGCCATAGAGAATTCTCTCCCCTTCTGTTCCTGCATCTTGTCTGTCCTGGAATTACTACTTCAGAAGGCCCACAGTTCCAGAACCAAAAGATCCAAAAGAAATCCAGGACTGCAGAATTCACAGGGCGTTGCCTGTAAAGTTTTAAGTTGTGGTTCAGTTTAGTTCAGTCGCTCAGTTGTGTCCAACTCTTTGCAACCCCATGAACTGCAGCACGCCAGGCCTCCCTGTCCATCACCAATTCCCAAAGTTCACTCAAACTCAAGTCTGAGTCAGTGATTGCCATCCAGCCATCTCATCCTCTGTCGTCCCCTTCTCCTCCTGCCCCCAATCCCTCCCAGCATCAGAGTCTTTTCCAATGAGTCAACTCTTGGCGTGAGGTAACTTAGATAATAAATGCCTCAGGCTTACCAAAATGGTTTAATTATTTAAATAGCCCATTTAATTAAATAATATTCAAAATTAATAATTAAATCATTTCAGGTTTAATTAAATTTTTTACACTTATTTAGTTTTGTGAACTTTGAAAAATAGAAATTTTAATGTTAATATTTGTTTACCATCCTCAATCAGAGGAACCAAAAAAATTAACATTGAAAATTATTGTGAAAAATTTACAAAATGAATTAAGTAGAAAGAAACATAAATATTGAATATTTACAATGATGTTTTTTGTATGTATTTGCCATTTATACTTCTGAAATTATTAAGACTTGAAACTGCACTAAGACTTCTGGGGTATCCTGTCTATGATAGTCTGTTTTTTGTTATTTTTTTCAATTGAAAAGACAATGTGACATGGTAGAAAAGTCTCAGACTTTGGAGAGACCTCAGACCTGGGTTTGAATCAAGCTTAGCTCTGTCCAACTGGTTGATTTTAAGTTTTGATCATTAATTTTTCTGAACATGAATTGTTCATTTGTAAATCAGCAAAATAACACCTTTCCTATATGGTTGTCTGAAAAATAGAAACAACATATATAAGTACCTGTCTCCTCATAGTCCACATCTGTCTACCCACCCAGGCAGTTTTTGCTGAGTGAGAGTTTTCTGTGTGCCAAATACAAGGCTGATGTTTTACAGAAAAATTCTCCATCTGCCACTGAGCCTGTGAGGTCTCCTCTTCATCCCCAAAGATAAAGGCCCAGAGGATACCACATGACGTCTGCATCATGTGTCCAAAGTTATACAGCCAGCAAAGTGGTGGAGCTCTGGGGCTCTCTGACTCCAAAAGCCCAGCCCATTCTCAGATATAACTACCCAGGAATTTTAGAATTTCAAGGTCTCCTTCTTCCCCTATGTCTGATGAGACAGAACTCCTTAGGCAGATGCCTCTAGAAACTGTGGAGGAAGAAAAAGTCAGGATGATAGCTGGACCCAGGTAAGGGGCCCACAGTTGGGTGTCAGGGAAGCATCCAGGATGTCCTCTAAGTGTCCTTGACAAGAAGATTCAGGTTTTCAGCCAGGTGGCCTTGCTGACTTCCCCAAAGGCAACCCCAGTATGCCAGAATGGGTGAGCCATCTGTCTCGCTGCCTCTACGGCCAGTGTATACAGAAGTCTTGTCAATACCTCTGTTAGGCAGGTTTGTCCCAATTGTTAAGAGTCCTGAGTTATAGCTTTGATTCTTTCTTTACCTTTTTGAGGTTCAGGGTCACATATCTATAGTTTCTCAGGTTCTCCAAGTACCAAAGACTCCTTTCTCCAATAATTTTTTTTTTTTTTAACTTGCCTTTGGTGATCTCCTTTTCTTCTCTCAGAGGAAAAACTGCTTCTGAGGCTGCTGATGACATCATCAAAAACCACCTCCCAAGGCTGAAGGAACTTGGCAGAAATGGGGAAATACACGTTGACAATATAGATGTGTTCTGTGAAAAGGGTGTCTTTGATCTTGATTCCACCAGAAGAATTCTTCAAAGTGGGAAAGATATAGGGTTACAGATTAACTTCCATGGGGATGAACTCCACCCCATGAAGGCTGCTGAGGTATGGCTGTTCTTTTGCTCTTCTTTTGTCAGCACTCGTGCTATGGAAAATTCAGTGAGTTTGTTCAAAGGAAGGAATGACTTTCTGAAAAGATAGAGAATGGGGAAATTTGTTAGAAATATGTGCAGGTTGGTCTGGTTGAGCTTTGAAATCCTTTTTTGCTGATCATTTACTTTTATTATTTCCTCCTGGTGATACTAGTAGGAAAAAAAATACCTTTGTGATCTCATTTACTAAATTCACAACCTGTTTTGATTGTCACTCAAAGTCACCCTAGCACAGTCTCTTAATTTCACATGAAGAGTTTTTCTGTGGCAGCATTCAGACAAATTTTAGTGGAGCATGCCTTAATAGTGACAGGATGATTTTCAAATTGTTAAGTCTTTCCCAGATTCATTTATTCATACATGGAAGAGATTCAAAATCCCCTCCAGGTTTCATCTGAGTGACTACTTCTCTGGGATCCTTCCCAAACCTCTCCAACAGTGGGTTATAGCCTCTCCCTGTCCTTGTTCCACTGTTTAAAATCTCCTCTGTGATCCCTACTGGACATGAACACATTGAGGACCACACCCATGTCTTCTTGTGTGTGTGTGTCTGTGTGTGTGCCCACGCTTAGTTGCTCAGTCATGTCCAACCTTACCCAGCCTTATTTCCTGGAGGTTAACACAGTGCCTAGAGTGCAAATGGTCTTTAGAAAGTAAATATTTGTTAAATGAATGAGAACTGGGTGGTCAACAAGACACTTTGGGCTGTAGAGAGTGACTGTGAATTAAATGTGAATTAAATCAATAGAAGTTGATAATTCCCTGAATGAGCAAATCAAGTTTCGAAAAGTTGAGGAAGATGCTAAGATCAAAAGGGAACCTGCCTTGGGGAGCATCGTCTGCGCTGTCCACAAGCCCCCAGAGCCCCGATCCCAGTGCTCGTCTACCTGAGCCAGATGCTGGTGGGGGGCTCTTCTTCCCTGCCCTGGTGTGGGCATCGCAGCCTCCCTGGCTCACAGTGGAATGCCAGCAGCTATCAGTCTTCTTTCCTTGAGATGCTCATCATGTCACCTTTCAGCCTGGGGCACTTTGCATGTGCGCACATGTGTCAAAATTTGTCAAGTTGAGAAATAATCTACTTTAATACATTCTTATCCAAGCATTATCTCTTCTTGAGAAATAATCCACTTTAATACATTCTTATCTGAGCATTACCTCTTCTTAGTTGTCTTCCTAACAACCTAGCATAAACTTTTCATCTGGAGGAAAACCAAGTTCAAGAAGATAATCTAGGGACTTCCCTGGTGGTCCAGTGGATAAGTCTCTACGTGTCCACTCCCAGGGGCCCAAGTTAGGCCCAGGAATTAAGACCCCTAAAGCTGTGAAGTGTGGCTAAAAAAAAGAAGATATTTTCAAATTACACAAATGATTCCACATTCCTGAAGTCTGTTTTCTCACCTGATCTGTTTTCTCTGAGTGCAATGGCATTCCAGGTACCTTTCTTGTATTTTTATGATATTTAACAATCAGATTTTACTACCAGAATTAGTCAATGTTTTATTCTGATTCATAAGATTCGTAAAAATTTTAACAAATGTTTGAAGATCTTGGTAAGCATTTGTGTGTAAGAATAGTTTTTGAAGTAGCATGCTAGCTAAATTTTCAAATGAATGTCCACCATAAACCCTTTACCCACTTGGAGGCTTGTGCTTACAAGAGGTAGTTGACAATAATAGAGTATTATTTATTTTTGTAGGAAAAACTGTATACAGGCACTTTATTGATTTGTTGTTGCTATGCGTGAAACCTCTCTTTCTCTGTCCATTCTGCTTAGCTTGGGGCAGAACTGGGAGCCCAGGCCATCAGTCATCTGGAAGAAGTGAGTGATGAAGGCATCGCTGCCATGGCGTCAGCCAGGTGCTCTGCTGTTCTCCTGCCCACCACGGCCTACATGCTGAGGTGAGGTTGTTTTCCACCTCCACGCAGGAGCTAGCTGCAAGTACAAGCTGTAAAGGCACAGACTTCCCAGATGCCCAAATATTACTTCATCACCCTTACAGATCCCCTTTAAAATGCAGATCAGGAAAACTTAGCTCATGGAAGATGCCAACTGTATGGTGTGATGTATGATGTGATGTTCGTAATGAATGACCCCAAGGAAGGAGCTTAGACCCGAATTTCATTTGAGTAATGGGATTACTGGGGAGCATGGAGCTTTATTTTACTTTCTTCCTCATTTCTGGAATTTTCCAATTAAAAAATCAATATACATTACTTTTATAATTAGAAAAGAGGCTTTATACTTTAAAAAACACACATAAGATGGTAGGAATATTCTGAATCCGAATGAGTTGCTTTCCAAGATGATGCAAGTGAGGACCATTATCCTCATAATTCCTACAAGTAAGAGGAAAAAGGAGATGTGATGTCTAAGTATATTTTGTGGCATCTCCCCAGGGATTTAGCCATATGCCTTCCGTGGATTGAATCTTTTTCTAGTGGTAAGCAGGGACTATTCTTCGTTGCAGTGCACAGGCCTCTCGTTGCAGTGAGAGGCCCCTTGTTGCAGAGCACAGGCTCTAGGTGCATGGGCTTTAGTATTTGGAGCACATGGGCTCAGTAATTGTGGCTTGAGGGCTCTAGACACAGGCTCAGAAGTTGTGACACACAGGCTTAGTTGCCCCGCAGCATGTGAAATCGTGCCAGACCAGGGCTTGGACTGGTGTCCCCTGCATTGGCAGGTAGGCTCCCATCCACTGAGCCACCAGAGAAGTCCTTCATTCATCCTTTTAAAACATCCAGTTACCCTGCAAAAAACAAAGTTCAGTTCACACTGGACTCTTCTCTTTTGCAATAGTTATTACTGAATTAAATCTCTCCTCACCATATTAACTAGTGTCCAGCTTTGTTTATCTTTGACATAACTTTTGAGCCATGTCCTAAAGACTAAATTGTATTTGGTCAAGGAGATCAGGGAAATACCCAGTCCAGGAATAAGCACAAACACTGTACATCTTAGATTATTGGACCTTCAGATGAATTTTAAAGAACCTACAAAAATGTTTGAGACCCCCACCTTCCAAAAAGGAGAGGGAGAGATATGAATTTTAAAATTGCAAAATGAAAGTTAACTTTAAAAGCATTATTTAAACCTTGTTGTTTATATTTGGGAATTCCAAAAAATGTATTATGTTTGAAAACAATTTTCAGTTATACTTTTCCTTCTTCACAAGAATCTCTCAATGTAGTGATTGTCATGATAATCCCCAATTAAAGAAGTTAGTCATACCCAAGTGATTTCAAAAGCAGGATGATAAAAATCAGGAGTCCTGGGGTTATGCTAGATCCCACCACTAATCACTTAATCTTGAATTTCTGTTTCTTCTTCCGGAACACAGAGGAGTTGGATACCTTATTGTTGTTATTCAGTTGCTAAGTAGTGTCCGACTCTTTGTGACCCCATGAACCGCAGCATGCCAGTATATCTTAAGTCTGCTTTAATTCTGAACACCTATTCTTCAAAATTTCCACTTCTCAAGACTGATATCTTTCTTCCCCCTTCTCTTTAGACTGAAGCAACCTCGAGCCAGGAAAATGTTAGATGAAGGAGTAATAGTCGCCCTGGGCAGCGATTTTAACCCTAATGCGTATTGTTTTTCAATGGTAATTATTTTTAACATGCCTTTCTGAGCAGACTGAAACTTCTCCCAAGCATATAAATAATTTAAAACTATTTCACTAACTGGTAAAATGTATCAAAGATCTAAAAATGTCTTCCAGTGAAACCGGAAAAAGAATGTGTAGACAGCAGTATAATTGCGTATTTCTGTGCCTCTTGAATGCCTCCAGGTTTAGGGAGAGGAGAGAAGGGTCTATTATGCTTTGATGCAGCCTTAGGCATTGTGGTTTTACAATAACCTATTCTCCCCCTCAGAACTGAATAATCTCAAAGAAGTTTTAGTAAGTAAACATGGAGGTGAGCTTCCTATGACAGGAAGTGACCTTGAAAAGTAGTGTTTGTGCTCGCGTTCGACTCTTTCTGTGACCCCATGGACTGTAGCCTACCAGGCTCCTCTGTCCATGAAATTTTCCAGGGAGGAATACTGGAGGGCATTGCCATTTCCTTCTCCAGGGGGTCTTCCTGACCCAGGGATCAAACCCAAATCTCCTGCATTGATAGGCGGATTCTTCACCACTGAGGCACCAGGGAAGACCCTTGAAAAGCAATAAATAAATATTAAATACATATGGGGTGGGTGGTAAGTAATCTCTGTAATAAATCTTTCCCAAAGCATAAGAATCTTTACATTTAAATTTAAAATTTTTCCCATGTTAATTCAGCCTGCTCCACTTGGGCATTTATCTGTCATTATTTGTTGTGCTTTGTTGAGAAATGTTCTAGGTGGCAGTTGTCTCGTTCCTTTTCTCCGATGCTTTTCTCTTCCCATCTTAGCCAATGGTCATGCATCTGGCGTGTGTGAACATGAGAATGTCCATGCCCGAGGCCTTGGCCGCTGCCACCATCAATGCCGCTTATGCCCTGGGAAAATCTCACACACAGGGATCTTTGGAAGTTGGCAAGCAGGGAGATCTCATTATCATCAATTCACCCAGGTGAGTGTTCTCCCAAGTAAACCATTTTATTGTATGAAAATAAAAGTGTTAGTAGCTTAGTCGTATCCAACTCTTTGCGACCCCGTGGACTGTAGCCCACCAGACTCCTCTGTCCGTGGGATTCTCCAGGCAAGAATACTGGAGTGGGTCACCATTCCCTTCTCCAGGGGATCTTCCTGACCAGGGATTGAACCCAGGTCTCCTGCATCGCAGGCAGATTCTTTACTGTCTGAGCCACTGGGGAAGCCCCATTTTATTGTATGCCCACTGTCATATGGAGACTTGGTTAAAACCTTTTTCCACTGATGATTCGTGTCAGGCTCTGTGTAAGCTCAGAGAAGCTACCCAGTCTTATTGTCACCCTTTTCTAAGCAAAAAGTCTCCCTCAAGGTCCTAAACTTCAGGGTAGACCGACTTTTCTGGTCTCTTCACCTGTCTTACATCTTTCCTAGATCTCTGGGTTTCTGCTCTGTTTACCTGGACCTTGGACTTGTGCTGCTCTTTGACATGTGTTTTTGTTTTTCTTCTTGTGTTCTGACCTTTTCTGCTTGCGCTGAGCCATGCAGGTCACAACTCTAGCTTGTCACCCTGCTTCTAATTCATTACCTCTCTGACTTCTCATTCCTACTGCATCCCAAAAGCTTTGCTTCAGTTATTCTGCCTCTGGTTTTGTACTATTCACCCACAGTCTGCTGCCTCGTGGACCTCCAATGTAACAATTTGAGTCTTATTGTTATAAATCTTAAAGTTGTGAATTCTATGGTGTCTGGACACTAGCAAGTCTCTCCCAGCTCTTGGACCTCATGTTCAACCAAAGAGGGTGGCTCCATAATTCTACTCTTGAGGATCATAAGCCATTGTCTCATGGAAAATAATGCTAATGTTACCATTTATGCATCATTTAACTGAACCAAATATTTTAAGATCAGATATTTAATATCATTAAACAATATTTGATATATCATAGACTGATTATCATGGTACTCTGTCATTTTTTTAAAAGCCCAAATATTAACTACTAAGTATACATAAATTTTTAGAGAATGTATTTTGAAATTAACATTTATTGAAAAAGTAATCATTTTGACTTGTATGCATTAATGTTTGATTTCTTTCTAGATGGGAGCATTTGATTTACCAGTTTGGAGGCCATCATGAATTAATTGATTATGTTATAGCTAAAGGAAAAGTCATCTATAAAAAATGATAGATCTATAAGGAAAGAGGAGACTCTTCGACTGCATAAGTCAATACAGTTATATTAAGAGTTAAAATACCTTAGTGGTTTAGCAGAATGATGTCACTTAAATGTAATTCAATATTTTGTTAATCCAGTTGAAAAACCAAAGGGATTCACTTATTTTAACATGTGCATATACACATATAATCAGGTAAACAATTTGTGGTGATAGTCTCAAACATTAACTTCACAAAGGTTTGTTATAAATATTCTGCAGATTAATTCATTAGTGTCCTCTGAGGGGAGGGTGTTCTTCTATTTCTAATTTCTTCTCAACCCTTACAGTAGAGCTTCATGGCAGAGTTCAAGACTTGTCATTTTATACACAAGTACAGGGACCTTCTTGTAATGGATGTATTTTGATCAAATCCAATAATACAATTTTTTAAATTGTTTTTAAGTTTTTGATTCTTCACATTAATTACAAATGTCTGAAAATTTTATAGCTCTTAATAAATATTTGCTGTCCCTATTATTGTCGTTCTTTACAGCAACACGAGAAACCAGTCAGTTCTGTTGTCTATTAGAGCTTTTAAGGAAGTGAACAAATTACAGAAGAAAGTGGATTACATACAGAAAAAGTGGATGATTATATAAATGGGTGTCTCTAAAGCCTTATGAGTTTATTTGAAATCCTTTAAAATGCTTTCATCATCTTAATTATCACAGCTTCATGATCAAACTATGTTCTGTTTAGGAAGAAATGACTAGACAAATAAGTTCAGTCAGTTCAGTCGCTCAATCATGTCCGACTCTTTGTGACCCCATGAACCACAGCACGCCAGGCCTCCCTGTCCATCACCAACTCCCAGAGTCAACCCAAACCCATGTTCATTGAGTCGGTGATGCCATCCAACCATCTCATCCTCTGTCGTCCCCTTCTTCTCCTGCCCTCAATCTTTCCCAGCATCTGGGTGTTTTCCAATGAGTCAGCTCTTCACATCAGGTGGACAAAGTATTGGAGTTTCAGCTTCAACATCAGTCCTTCCAATGAACCCCCAGGACTGATCTCCTTTAGGATGGACTGGTTGGATCTCCTTGCAGTCCAAGGGACTCTCGAGTCTTCTCCAACACCGCAGTTCAAAAGCATCAATTCTTCTGCACTCAGCTTTCTTTATAGTTCAACTCTCACATCCATACATGACCACTGAAAAAACCATAGCCTTGACTAGACGGACCCTTGTTGGCAAAGTAATGTCTCTGCTTTTTAATATGCTGTCTAGGTTGGTCATAACTTTGCTTCCAAGGAATAAGCATCTTTTAATTTCATGGCTGCAGTCACCATCTGCAGTGATTTTGGAGTCCAGAAAAACAAAGTCAGCTACTGTTTCCACTGTTTCCCCATCTATTTCCCATGAAGTGATGGGACCGGATGCCAAGATCTTCGTTTTCTGAATGTTGAGCTTTAAGCCAACTTTTTCACTCTCCTCTTTCACTCTCATCAAGAGGCTGTTTAGTTCCTCTTCACTTTCTGCCATAAGGTTGGTGTCATCTGCATATCTGAGGTTATTGCTATTTCTCCCAGCACTCTTGATTCCAGCTGTGCTTCCTCCAGCCCAGCGTTTCTCATAAAGTACTCTGCATATACGTTAAATAAGCAGGGTGACAATATACAGCCTTGACATATTCCTTTTCCTATTTGGAACCAGTCTGTTGTTCCATGTCCAGTTCTAACTGTTGCTTCCTGACCTGCATACAGATTTCTCAGGAGGCAGGTCAGGTGTCAGGTCAGAATTTTCCAGTTTATTGTGATCCACACGGTCAAAGGCTTTGACATGGTCAATAAAGCAGAAATAGATGTTTTTCTGGAACTCTCTTGCTTTTTCAATGATCCAGCGGATGTTGGCAATTTGATCTCTGGTTCCTCTGCCTTTTCTAAAACCAGCTTGAACATCTGGAAGTTCACAGTTCACGTATTGTTGAAGGCTGTTATCACCCATTTCAAGTGCATAGAGCCTGAATCAATGAGTCTTTACTGTATTCAGTATAGATCAAATCAAGAGATCCCTTGTCAGAAGGCTAAAGGTAACAGTGCCCGTCGCTATCACTGGCTAGTAGCGCAGAGTCTCTGCAGCTCAGCTCCTCACCTGCTTGGTGAAGAAGCTGAAAGGGGGTGTGGGAAGCGCATGGTTGCTGTGGGTGATACCTCGCCTGTGACTGGTCTCCTAGTTAACAGTGGGAGTCTGGGGTGCAGGAGATAGCTAGAAAGGCCAACACTAAAGATTAGGTCTGTCCTAGAATCCAAGCCTGGAGAAGGAAATGGCAACCCACTCCAGTATTCTTGCCTGGATAATTCCAGGGACAGGGGAACCTGGTGGGCTGCCGTCTTTGGGGTCGCGCAGAGTCGGACACGACTGATGTGACTTAGCAGCAGCAGCAGCAGCAGAATCCAAGCCATGCAGAAGTATATCCTTACACTTAGGAATAAGCAAGTTAAGCTCTTCTTATTTTCCTTCTGTGTGTGCTTAGTTGCTCAGTCATGTCCAACTCTTTGTGACCCCATGGACTGCAGCCCGCCAGACTCCTCTGTCCATGGGGATTCTCCAGGCAAGAATACTGGAGTGGGTTGCCATGCCCTTCTCCAGGGGATCTTCCCAACCCAGGGATCGAGCCCAGGTCTCCCATATTGCAGGCAAATTCTTTACCATCTGAGCCACTAGGGAAGCCCATTTTCCTTCTAGGAAACATTAACTCTAAATAAGTAGTATTCTTGCCTTTTTTGAAAGAAACCAGAAGAGGATGTCCACCTGAAACTGCCACATTCCTCCCAGACCAGTGTCCTACAAGCCCCTTGCAACTCATGGAAACTGGCTAGGAACGCAGAACCTCAGCCCCACTCCACATCTGCTGAATCAGAATCTGGTCTTAACAAATCCACAGGTGATTTGTCTGCCCCCTTGAGTCTGAGAAGGGCTGCGGTCTAGACCCTAACCACACATGGTGCCTCAAAACCTCCATTTGCTTTTGCTGTTGCAGACCTCGCAGCACCTTTTCCTGTACCTAGAGTGCTTTCCCTTCTTAATGTGGGAAATCGGAGCTAGTCCCTCCCCATGCCCACCGTGCTCCCATTCCTCTGTGAGTGCCTCTAGAGCATTGCAGCTGAATTGTCTTTCTCTTTAAACTGTGTGTTAGGAGAGGAAAGGGCCTGGTCATGTTCCCCTGATCTAGTACAGTGACTGGTTTATAGGAGGTGATCAATGAATGAAGTAATGAATGGCTGCACAAGCATACAGATGGTCATAGTGGAAAGTACTTATTAAAATACACTCAGCAGGCCAACCCAGGAATGAAGTATTAAAGAAAGTACTTGTTCCACATATTGGAAAGAGCATATGAATTCCTTAATGTAATGTCATTTCTGTAATGTAATGTCATCACTGCAGATGGTCATTACAGCCATGAAATTAAAAGATGCTTATTCCTTGGAAGCAAAGTTATGACCAAACTAGACAGCATATTAAAAAGCAGAGACATTACTTTGCCAACAAGGGTCCGTCTAGTCAAGGCTATGGTTTTTTCAGTGGTCATGTATGGATGTGAGAGTTGAACTATAAAGAAAGCTGAGTGCAGAAGAATTGATGCTTTTGAACTGCGGTGTTGGAGAAGACTCGAGAGTCCCTTGGACTGCAAGGAGATCCAACCAGTCCATCCTAAAGGAGATCAGTCCTGGGGGTTCATTGGAAGGACTGATGTTGAAGCTGAAACTCCAGTACTTTGTCCACCTGATGCAGAGAGCTGACTCATTTGAAAAGACCCAGTTGCTGGGAAAGATTGAGGGCGGGAGGAGAAGGGGACGACAGAGGATGTGATGGTTGGATGGCATCACCAACACAATGGACATGGGTTTGGGTTGACTCTGGGAGTTGGTGATGGACAGGGAGGCCTGGCGTGCTGTGGTTCATGGGGTCGCAAAGAGTTGGACACGACTGAGCAACTGAACTGACTGGATGTGATGTTAAAAGATGATGCTTATGGGGAAGTAAAGATAAAACGTAACAAGAAACAGTGTCATGATTGGGTGGAAAGGGGCGTTGCCATCCTTGGGAGCTTGGAAGGATTTTGATATGAAGGAAAGGCTCCAAGTTGGGGGATCATGAGGGTGTTCAGGAGGGGGGCAGGTCTGAGTCCTCCTAGAGTGGGGATACTGGGACTCTAATGTTGACTCAGGTTTCACGAGACTTGGCATGTCAGGCTCACTCATTGGAACTTCATTCTTAAAGTCATGGGAGGCCACTGCAAGTTTTTGAACAGGTTAGGACCAGGACAAGTTTTTGTTGTAGAAAGAAGAATCTGGTTTTAGTCAACACAGTCAGATATGTGCTGTGTGAGTGGACTCTGGAAAGACACCTTAACCAAGTCCTTTGGTGGAAAGAGTAGGAGGTATCAGGTGCTAGAAGTCTGGATGAAAGCTCTCGAAATGGCACAGTGAAATATGAACACCCCCTACCTGACCATGGCTTGAAAAACAAGGAAGCTTATTAGCTCCCCTTGGAAACTCATAAGAAGGACAGGCTTCAGGACTGCTTATCCAGCAGTTCAGGACCCCTGAAGACCCAGAGTCCTTCCCCCGCTCCTGCTCTGTCCTACAGTGTTGGGGACACCCCAAGTCTAGGTCCCCCCGGGGTGGCAGTCTAGCAACAGTCAGAGGGGCTGTACCTCCTCATTCAGGTCAAGCAGGACAGGGAGAAAGCCTGCTCTCAGGAGAGAAAGAGTTTTCTAGAAGCCTCTGTTACTGACCAGAGTTCTTGGCCTCCTTAGCCGATGGAAATTGACCAGAGGCCAGACAAGAAATTCAGGCAGGGTTTTACTAGGGCTCCTGTTGCAGCAGGGGCTGCGGGGAGGGGGAGGGCGAGAACAATCAGCAGGGTCCCTTGTTCACTGGCTCCCTGAGGGGTGGGGGGAATTTGTTCCTTATATGGAGTGAGGGTAGGGGTGTGTCCAGAGGTTGGCCAGAGGAGTGGCTTAGGTGGTGGTGGGTGCAGGGGACATGCCCAGTACCCTGCTTTGGCTCGCAACCTCCTTCTTTTGCTCCAGGCTCTTTAAAAGTTGCAGTTGGGTTTTTTTAAATCTTTTTGCAGCTTTTGTCCAGAATTTGTCCCAACTGACTATGCACATGGTTCATTTTAGTCCCATATAGTTTCTTTGTATTTTGTTGTTCAAGAAAAGGTGTGTCCAGGTATAAGCATTGCAGCACTGCCACAAAGGGTCCCAGGACCCAGGCCTGTCTCACCTCCAGTAAAATTCTTCTGTTTCATTGGTCCAAGCTGTACCCCCCTAATATCTCTTGAACTAATCACCCAGTAGAGGGAACGGGACCATCTTGAGACAAACCAGGCCTGTGCCCTGAGCTGAAATGAGTTTCCTCCAACTTTTTTTTTTTGGTATAATGTTAATGTTAACATTAAATGTTTACATTTAATAAATGAGTACCTTCAACCAAAGTAAACTCCCAAGTGTAAAATGATCATGCTATTCATGAGATAATTAGAAGCTTTAATAAAAAATAACTCAATGACCAGGTTCAGAAATGAGACACAGCTTTAAGTAATAATGAAAAGTAGCTTCTTTGGAATTTTTCAGGTTATGCATGGAGTTTCATGTATGTGGTAGGTTGTTATAGCAACAGCCCCAAATCACATGCCCTCATGTGTTACTCTCCCAAACCGATGTGGGCTTGACACATGACTTGCTTTGGCCAACTGGACATTAGCAAATGTGGCACAAAAGGAGCTTGAAAAGCCCTTGTGCTTTCGGTTTTTTTCTCTGGCTGCCCTAAGAGATCAGGTAAAGAAGCCCAGGTGAGCTCACCTGCATGAAAATCATGATGCCTCCAGCTCTTCCGGGCTCCTCAGTGGGAAAGAGAGAGAAAGAATGTCTACCAAATCAATCACATTGTCTAAAGACACTCTGTACTGTGTGAACATTCAGTGACAAAAATCTTACACAAATGTAATTAACTGCAATTTGAATAACCTTTCCCTGGTGAGGTGACATACATTGTTATAAAAATCTAAGAATACAGCAATGACATAAGACAGTAAGACTTAGTTTATTCCACATTTACCTTGAAATTCCCTTGAGGGCACAGTTACAGATCTGTATAGAAAACTCAATAACGAAGGGTCCCAGAGGACCAGCCCTGGCAACCAGCACACCCCACAGCAAAGTGACAAACAGCCATCAAAACACTGGGTTCACTTGCTCCACTGCAACTTGTGGATAAGAATGAATAAACTTCATTCCTGTGTCCACATTTCAGCAAAGAACAGCATCAAGAACCACCTTTCTACAGGTCTACAGGTTCCTCAGCACATTTTGGTTTGTACCTCTCTCTCCACCTTTCCTGTGGACAGGTTGCAATTAGGAAAAACTGCTGTGAAATACATGTTGGACACATTTTAGGCTGTCATCAGGTAGGAAAGCGGGCAAGCATGTCTGCCCTTTCCTTGACCAACTGCAGTGGTTAGAGCCATGGTTTCACTGCACTTGGAAAGTGCTTTGCTCCTGTTTGCACGGAAGGGTGCAGAGTCATAGCCTCAGGGAGTCAAGAAGTCTTTGGATTCATCCTTCATTTGGACAATTAGACTTAAGCCTTCCCAAGAGGTCCTTTATCTTCTTCAGTGGGGAGGGAACAGACTGAGTAACATCCTGAGGCCCATCTGATCTCTGTCAACAGGGCCTTGTTTTAATGATTACCATCACAGAGAGGGGGTTCATTAACTTCTAAACATCAGATTCCTTACCTGTGAAATGAGGAGGCTTCTTAAGCTAGGTTATTACAAGAACATGAACAAAGTACTAACACGTAATAAGGCAGCAATAACACTAACCTCCTACTACAGTTTAAGCATCTGAATCCTTTCTTTGATATGCATAGTGACATCTGATAAATATGAAACAGTTAATTGAGAACCACTCTAATAGCAATCTTTCTATTCATTCCTTAACTCCTTGATGCAGAATCTCTTGTTGACCAATTGACTATTCTTTACTACAATTCAACTAATAAAACAAAAAGCAGCTTGAGAACAAATTATGACTTAAAAAGTATTGTTTACAAAGACATATTAAGGAACATTTATCATATCATGGCTTAGTATAATCCACCAGAGTTAACTAGAACTTGTCAAAGCAAAAACAAAACAACCAAAAACCAAAAACCAAAACAAAAGAAAGATTCACAGAAGTCTAATGTTTTTGGAAAAGAATGCCATCAATCTGTTTCAAGATTTGAGTTCATCTAATGTCCAGAGTCAAACATCCACACAATTGTGGTTACTCTTCTCACCCTTAGGAATGAGTGACCTGTAGATATTGTAAGAAATAATTAAAGTGCTATAACCTGGAAACACTGTTTACATCTCTAACTCAGGTCAACAAGAACACACTAAATTTAGTAAATGTAATATTATCACCAGCCTAACCAGAACAGGTATTATAAGACCCAAACTATATAATAGATTGATCCGCCTGAGAAAGTTCTCAGGTCTCTCCTTCAGCATAGTACTATTTGCTATAAAATTAAGTACTATCTAATCTTCTAATTCATGACAAAAAGCATTAAAGATCCTCAGACTCTGGGATCTTGGTAGATTTCTTGTGCAGAAATTCCAGTGAAAATGCTGTTGGAGAAACAGGTCTTGATTCCGGAATATGCTCCATTCTGTATTTTTCAATGTATGGTGCAGCTACTTCCCAAACCTGAGATGCAAGGACAGAGCAAAGTATTGACAACATTGTTTTCACATGCATAAACAACTTCATCTGAAGTCAAAGCATTATCTCTACCTGACTAGATACATAGCAACTGTTTGCTCGCTTTTATCATAAGCCATTTGACACTTGACCTGTCAATTCGTTTTTGGTTGCTTTAACAGCTTTTAAAATACAAAGTTCAGAATGTTTCTAAAGTGACATTAAGGTTTTCAGCTGTTTGCTCTTCTAAAGCAAAACAAGCCAGTGAACAAACAAAACCTAGAGGATTCAGTATGGGTGGAATTAAGGAAAGTTACCCAAGGGTGGAACTGTGTTTTCTGAGGCAAGCCTTCAATGATAAAAGGCAGTGGATCTCCTCTTTGCCCCAGTTCTGCACCAGTGCACTCTGTTCTTTGGACCCTTGTTCCTCAGAGCATGGCCCCTGCACCAGCAGCATCACCTGGGACGAGTCAGAATGTCAGCCCTACTGCAGACCTGCTGAATCTGAATCTGCATCTTAACAAGGTCCCTGGGAAAACCACGTGCTCTTTACAGTTCAAGAAGCACAGCTTCATAGCCTTGTTCAGGGTTTACCCCCACCGGCCAACCTATTCCCTTTCAAGCATAACACCTTCTCAAATGAAGATCCAGTTTTTAGTTTATATTATAGCTGCTTTTTATTCGGTTGCCCCTGATAGGAAAGGAGCATTTCCTATTTGTCTGTATTACCTTAGAAAATGTATTCCTTCGAAAGCAACCCTAGGGACTGTAGCCCTCCAGGCTCCTCTGTCCATGGAATTTCCAGGCAAGAATACTGGAATGAGATGCCATTTCCTTCTCCAGTTTCAAAAGCTAACCTCCTTGAAAAGATATCTGCACTTCCAAGTTCACTCACGTGTTATTTACAATAGCCAAGGCAAGGAAGCAACCTAAGTGTTCACCATCAAATGAATGGATAAAAAACTGTGATACACACACACACACACACACACACACAGGGGAATATTATTCAGCCATAAGAAGTAAGGAGCTGTTGCCATTTGCAACAACACAGATGGACCTTGAGGTCATCATAAGTGAAATGTCAGACAAATATATGATCTCACTTGTATTTGGAATCTAAAATAAAATAAAATAGCTCATAGATACAGAGAAGAGGTTGGTGATTGCCAGAAGCAGAGGGTGGAGGAGTGGGTAAGGAAATGATTTGACAGTAGTCAGAAGGTACAAACTTCTGCTTATAAAATCAATAAATCCTGGAGATGCAATGTACAGCTTGGTGACTATAGTTAATAATACTGTATTGTATATTTGGAATTTGCTAAAAGAACAGATCTTAAAAAGTTCCTATCACAAGAAAAAAATAACTGTGTGGTAATATTAAAAGACGCTTACTACTTGGAAGAAAAGTTATGACCAACCTAGATAGCATATTGAAAAGCAGAGACATTACTTTACCAACAAAGGTCCATCTAGTCAAGGCTATGGTTTTTCCAGTGGTCATGTATGGATGTGAGAGTTGGACCGTGAAGAAAGCTGAGTGCAGAAGAATTGATGCTTTTGAACTGTGGTGTTGGAGAAGACTCTTAGGAGTCCCTTGGACTGCAAGGAGATCCAACCAGTCCATCCTAAAGGAGATCAGTCCTGGGATTTCTTTGGAAGGAATGATGCTAAAGCTGAAACTCCAGTACTTTGGCCACCTCATGTGAAGAGTTGACTCATTGGAAAAGACTCTGATGTTGGGAGGGATTGGGGGCAGGAGGAGAAGGGGATGACAGAAGATGAGATGGCTGGATGGCATCACCGACTTGATGGACATGAGTCTGAGTGAACTCTAGGAGTTGGTGATAGACAGGGAGGCCTGCTGCTACTGCTGCTGCTAAGTTGCTTCAGTCGTGTCCGACCCTGTGCGACACCATAGATGGCAGCCCATCAGGCTCCCCCGTCCCTGGGATTCTCCAGGCAAGAACACTGGAGTGAGTTGCCAGTTCCTTCTCCAATGCATGAAAGTGAAAAGTGAAAGTGAAGTCGCTCAGTCGTTTCCGACTCTTAGCGACCCCATGAACTGCAGCCCACCAGGCTCCTCTGTCCATGGGATTTTCCAGGCAAGAGTACTAGAGTGCGGTGCCATCGCCTTTCCGAGACAGGGAGGCCTGGCATGCTGCAATTCATGGGGTCGCAAAGAGTCAGACACGACTGAGGGACTGAACTGAACTGAACTGAATGGAGGTTAACTAACTGTAATAACCATTTTGCAATGTATAGAGAGATCAAAACATGTTGTACACTAATATAATGACATATGTCAAGCATATTTCAATTGAAAAAAGGCTGAGCTCTCGCCTACCTCTCTTCTAGCACCAAAGCTGGCAGCCAAGCAAGGGAATTCCCCCTCAAAGGGTATGGGGAACACTTACAAATGACAGGAGTGAAGGTCAAATGAAAAAATTGTTCTCAAGAGCAGGGCAATAGTTCCAAAGGAAGTCAAGCAACTCTAAGGGACATGATAGCTACAAATTACTGCAGAAGGTTTAAAGAACTTTTAAAAATATATTTTAAAAATAAGTCTGCATTCTAGGCATCTGTCTCAATTAGACAAGTCTGTAGTCAATGGAACCAGAGGGAAGAAGCAGTAAAGAGAACCCGTATCTCACCCAGCCTGATGGGGAGGACACACCAGCGCAGGAGGTAGACCCAGAGCCCTTTGAATAAAAACTCGGGAAGTTTGTTTTCCCTTCAGGTCTGTGCAGTTGCTGGACCAGGTGGGGGCAGCATTACAGAAAAAGAGTGTGCTTTTGAATAAAAGAGAACCTTCTTGGTGAGGAGGAATCTATGAACTTTTATCTTATTTTCTCCCCATGAATACTTGTCCCAAAATTCTATTTAAAATTCATTTCAGCTCCTAATCCTTAGACAGTCAATGTTTGGATGCAACATGGGGCACTTGTGAGTTTGTCAAATAGCTTCTTAGTGGCCTTAAAAGTTGCACGAGTACCTTTTGGTTCACTTCCAAGAAACAGCCAGGAAACAGAAGAATAAGAGAATGTTTCTCTACTCCCCACCCCCACCCTGCTTCCCCTTGTGGTGGGGTGATTTAGTCACAAAGTCATCTCTGACTCTTGTAACCCCATGGACTGTAGCCCACCAGGCTCCTCTGTCCACGGGATTTCCAGGCAAGAATACTGGCATGGGTGGCCATTTCCTTCTCCAGGAGAATCTTCCCAACCCAGGGACTGAACATGGGTCTCCTGTATTGCAGGTGGATTCTTTACCAACTGAGCCACCAGGGAAGCCCTGCTCCCTCTTAAAGACCCCAAACTAAAAAACAAGGCAGGCAGCCCACTTACCTTCTGCTCTACGAGCAGCCTGTGCGCTGCCTCGATGTCTGGGGCCATGAAGCGATCTTTTATCCAGGGCCTGCAGAGAAAGCACGTCACACCGTCAGCCAACGTTAACCACTGCCAGGGTCCACAGTTCTGAAGTGGTGTCACTTTCCAGGGATCTGTTTGGTTTTACCTCACAACAGAGCGCACCAGGTCATAGACCTTCTCCAGTGGAGTGGTGGTTTTCAAGGGGCGGAGGAACTCTATGCCCTGGCAGGCTGCAAGAAGCTCGATGGCCAACACTGAAACAAGGACAGGGGATGGCTGGTTAGACTGTGACTCCAAGCTTGAGGGGTATAAACCCCACGCAAGCTGCCAGCCAACTAAAGGATAGTTGGTTTTCAGTCTATCGGTAGAATGACGCTGCCTTGGTATTTGTATACCATTTTAAATCTACTTTTCTAACCCCTCGGCTGCATCTTTAATGCTGAGAAGCGGAGGACTACCCAGGTAAATCAGCTTTCTCCTTCTCCCTTCAGCTGATCAAGATGGATAACCTCTGTTTCCTATTTCCACCCTTGTGTAAATTTCCATTTGTCTTCAGTCTTGCTGTTCCCTATGGCCTGAAATACCTGGCACATACACCATCATCAAAAGACTGAAGGAGTCAGTGAATGAGCAGATAAGTCTTTGGTTGCCACGGAACTGTTTCTCTAATGTCTATTTTAAACCTTCAATTTCAAAGGCTCCCAACAAGACCACATAGAGAGGATGAGAGAGTGATGGATAAAGGGTGCAAGGTTTCTTTCTGGAATGATGAAAATGTTATAATGTTGACTGTGGTGTCGACTCACAACTCTGAGTATATTCACAACTCTACTAAAACCCACTGGAAAAAAAATAAATAAATAAAACCCACTGAATTGTACAAGTTAGATGTGTGAATTGTATAGTATATGAATTATACCTCAATAGAACTGTTGCCTGCCCCCCCAAAAAGGATACTCAACTCTCTTACATTTATCTTAAGATAATGCTATTTTGTCAGCCAATTGCTTCCAGTACAGTTGCAAAGATTGAGGAATTTAGAGAACAATGCCTAAAGGAAGGCAGTTTCTCTTTAAGAAACAAACAAGCAGTGATTAAGAAGGCTGGAATACTTTGACCCAACATTGCCCCACCTGTGAACTATCTTTGCCAAAAAATGCTGGAGCTAAATCTTGTCAAGTCTTTAGGACCAACTGCAACCCACAAGAAACAGGACAGACCAAACATACCACCACAAGCACGCTCACAGGTAAATCAAGAATGTCAGTCTCTCAGAAAACTAAGCTGGTTTTCAAACTAGTCAATGACATGAATTTTTTTTTAAAAAGGGGGAGTAAATGAAAAGAAGCTTAAAACCTTGACCACTAAATTTAAAGAGTGGGTCTTGAATCTTGGTTTGAACAAACACTGGAAAGACACTGAAATAATTGGGAAAATTTGAATACGTACTCGATGATACCAAGACTTATTGTTGATTTTTGTTGGATGTGATAATGGCAGTGGGTAAGAAAGCAAACGTTTGTACTTGAGAGAGAAAGTGTGCAGGAAGAAAACGTGATGACAGGGATCTGCTTGAAAATGATTGAGAAATTTTTTTAAGAAATGAAGTATAATGTATTAACTGTTGAATTAGAGTGAGGTGTATATGAAGGTTTATGGTACTATCTCTCCACTTCTGAATGTTTTAAAATTATTTCATTTTTTTTAAAAAGCCAACTGATGAACTGGCTTAGCCAGAAAGTATGGATTCTTAATCTTCAGCCAGCATCAAAATCACCTATAGGGCTTGTTAAGTCCAGATTGTTCTGTTCTCAGAGTTTCTGATGCAGCAAGTCTGGGGCAGGCCCTGGGTTCCCAGGTGATACTGATGTCCTGATGGGGATTCCATTCTGAGGACCAGTGGCATAGAGGTCATCGGTGAGGCCTGCATTCCAGCTGGCTGGGGTTACCTTGCTCCACATGCTCAATGACCCTGAGGGCCTTCCTTGCTGCCCATCCTCCCATGGAGACGTGATCCTCCGTGGCAGCGCTGGTGGAGAGAGAATCCACAGACGAGGGGTGGCACAGAGCCTTGTTCTCAGAAACTGCAAGAGGCCAGAAACTAAGTTAGGAACGTATTTTTGTTCCTAATAGAAAAATGTGCCAATGACACATGGCTCCCCAAAGTGCTCCTCAGTGCGGGATACCCTCTCCAGGAGTTCATGGTCATTATCAAAGAACTAGATGTTCCAAAGTTACTTTGGGAAAAGGAAGTCATGTGGGTTTCCCACCCCCGCCCCAAAGTAAGAAGGACTCTTAAAATTGTAGGGAGTTCTGAGATGGGACTGGGAAGGGAACCCTCATATTACAAAGCAAAGCTGAAAACACTGCAAGCATTTGGCATGCCAGGGAGACTAAGGGGAAAAGGAAGTGATGGTCATTTCCAGGACTTGGAGGAGAATCTGGTTATGACAGCAGATGAGGTGGGATGGCATTTGCAGGTTGAGGCTGGACCCACAGACCTTGAGCAAGAAGATTTAAAATTGAAACTGTCCAATGATGACATAGTGGATGTACTCAGTTTAAGCAAGGGCTCGATGACAGCTGGGGATGTCTTGGAGATGTGGGGGGACGTCTAGAGTTGGGCCTAGGTTGCTGTCTTTCAAACTTTATTGCGTGTGAGTCACTCAGCCTTGTTAAAGTGCGAATGTTGCGTTTCAGGTGGGGCCTGAATCTGCTGTTCTAACAAATTCCCAGGTGATGGCTGTATTTTTGGCCAGGGGACTATAACTTAAGCACCAAGGACCTAGAATACAGAGTTCCTTCTCCCCAACTTCAGAAGCCAGGAAATGTCCAAGTCAAGAGTTTTTCCCCCACTTTTCTTTTTGACCTATGAGAGCAGCTTTGTGTTCTTTTCTATGCTATGGGGTATCCAGGGATAATCCAGTACAAACTACGGTGATTCACTCATCCTATTTTGCCCAGAACTTTCAGGTTTCAGCACTGCAATATGAATCACCTGGTTTGGTGGCGCTTGTTTAGAAAGGTAACTTACAAGTGGCCAGAAAAAAAAAAAAAAAAGAAAACCACTAGTTTAATTATAATGAGAGCAAGCCAAGCAACTTCAAACAGCTAAGGCAGCGAAACACATTCAAAGGAGACGCCCCAACTTCACAACATTCTCTAAAAATCAATGACCACCCCACCATGCTAATGTGGGGCTTCCCAGGTGGCACTAGTGGTAAAGAACCTGCCTGCCAATGCAGGATACATAAGAGATGAAGGTTCAATCCCCAGATCAGGAAGATTCCCTAGAGAATGGCATAGCAACCCACCCCAGTGTACTTGCCTGGAGAATCCCATGGACAGAAAAGCCTGGCAGGCTGCAGTCCATAGGGTCTCAAAGAGTTGGCCATGGCCGAAGCGACTTAGCATGCATGCGTGTTAATATGAAAGGTCACTGCCTTTTAAAGGGATTTTTTTAGTAAGGAAGTAAGTGAGCGGATAGAAGATACTGGACAGAAGATGAATTCAGTGGCTCTTTGTTAGCTGTGTTGAGTCTAAGTGTGAGACTTAACTGAAAAAGTGGTGAGGAATAATAGTAACTACTAATATTTAGTGCTTACGGTATGCCAGATATAGTTCCAAGGCTTTCTATGCATTAATTCATTTACTCCTCAGAACAGCCCTATTAGGTAGGTTTTTCACCCCCATTTTACACAGGAGTAAACTAAGGGTCAACAGGATTAAGAGACTTGCTCCATATCAAATTGCTGATAAATGGGTGGAGACAGGATTCAGACCCAGAGGCTATGCTCTTACTGAACTGCCATGCTGGGTAGCCCCGTTGGGTAGGCTTGCCAAAAAAATTGCAGATGCTTAGTTAAATTTGAATTTCAGATAAAAAAATAATTTTTATTAACAAATAATGTGCTGAATAATTCAAATTTAACTTCAATAAATTTATATTAGTGCATCCTGCATTTCTGTTTGTTAAATTTGGCAACGATATTATAGGATTAAGTATTGATCAAAATGAAATCCTCATTAATTGAAGTCTGAGCATAGATTTGGGAGCCAAAATTCGTGGGTTTGAACTCTGCCTTATTTCTTAGTAGCTGTGCAATATTGGGTACGTTCTTTACCTTCTTGGATCTTCAAATATCCATCTGTGAAAGAGGAAATAATAGTACCTGCCTCTTGGTATTGTTTGACAATTAAGGGAGTAAATATAAGTAAAGCCCTTTGTGCCAGGTCCTGTTCTGATGTTATTTCTCTGTCCCTTACAGTCTTGAATCAGAAGTCTGCTATTTTCCAGCTCAGTTTTCATAGAGGGCATCTTGTTTCTTATAAGCATTTTTGTGTGTTTAATCACATCCTTATGTTTTTAGTGAAAGATTCACCAGTAGCTATAATCATCTTTGTCTTTTTCCTTCTGATATTCTTCAACTTGAGATTAGGGGAAAAGCCACAAAAAGGAAGTTCACATGTGATGTCACATTGCTTCCTACAGAGAAATCATGAAAACCTCCCTATTTACAACCTCATTAGTGTATTATTACACTTCAGTATAATGTTGCTTAGGTTTTATTTTATATTTTTTCTTGAAACATGCTTTTGTATTGAGAGAGGTAGGATGCACATAGAGGTGGTGGAAAAGTTAGATCTCATTCAAAGACAGAATGTGATACTTTTAGGTAAAATGGAAAGACCCATAAATGGATGGACTTGAATTCTGGTCAAAAGGCAGGGTCCTTACCCAGGGCTGCAGCAGTGCAGTGGGCTATCATGAATCCAGAATTCAGACCACCTTCAGCCACCAGGAAGGCAGGCAGCTCGCTGAGGGAGGGGTTGCAGAGCCTTTCAATTCTTCTTTCACTAATTGAGGCAAGTTCATGGACACCAATGGCCAAATAGTCCAGGGCCTGAAAGAGTGTCTCAATTAGGTTGGCCTATACTGGGATAGGGGCTTCCCAGGTGGCGCTAGTGGTAAAGAAGCTGCTGCCAATACAGGAGACATAAGAGATGCAGGTTTGATTCCTGGTCGGGAAGATCCCCAGATGAAGGAAATGGCAACCCACCCAGTATTCTTGGCTGGAGAATTCCATGGACAGAGGAGCCTGGCAGGGTACAGTCCATGGGGTCGCAAAGAGTTGGACGTGACTGAGGGAGTGACTAATGCTTTCACGCATGATGGGATATGCTTTCAGGGTCAGGTCAGGAGCAATTCTAAAAAGCTTACTTTGGCTGGATATTCACCATGGAAGTTTCCTCCAGAAATAGTCTCTCCCCTGCTGGCAAAGACCATCTTTCAAAATCGGTTAAGGCTTCTGCATAACACTTGCTGAAAACTTGGAGCATAAGTCTCTCCCTAATCGCTCATTTTTAACATTGAGGTGGCAGCCCTTGTAAAAAGGCAGGGTGGAGAGAAGGAGAGTCTTTGCACAAGTAGGTGTTGACATACAGGGATACAAAGGTACACGAAACAAAACAGAACCCAGCCTGAAGTAAGCATGTCGGAGAAGCCACACTGAACAGGTCTAGTGAGAAGCCTCACACAACTGCTGTCTGCTAGCCCGGGCTGTGCACGGCTCTCAGGGCTGCTCATCAGTACTTTCTCCAATGTTAAGAACTGAGGCAGACGTGAGGGAGACGAAATAGATTCCTAAGGGGTTGGATGGTCTTTAAAGGCAGTACTGATTCTGTGATGACTTTGCCAGTATGACTCCTGACTGCTCACATCAAATTATAAGGAACTAAGTCAACACAGAACATTTTGTAGCAAAAACAAGGTGGCGGTGAGAAACCCATACTGTGAAGGAAAGGAGCGCTCCATCCTTAAGAGATGGAGGCATCCTTCCTCTTCTCTGTACAAACATGGGAACACTGATTTGAGTAAAGTAGCACTAGTGGTAAAGAACCGGCCTTCCAATGCAGGAGACATAAGACATGTGGCTTCTTCGTGGGTCAGGAAGATCCCCTGGAGGAGGGCATGGCAACCCTCTCCGGTATTCTTGCCTGGAGAATCCCATGGACAGCCTCGTGGGCTATAATCCATTGGGTCGCAAAGAGTCAGACACAACTGAAGTGACTTAGCACTCACTCACCACATCAGAAATAAACTCAGGATGGGGAAAGTCATAACTCTGATCAATACTTAGGTAAATGTTAAAAGGCTTCTGTGTAGTACACCAAAGTATCACTGAACCCCAGAAAGGCTTCTATAAATGCCATGGTACTCAGGGTTGCCACAATCACACTTGTGATATAGGTCTTCATCCTTCTACCAACAACCTCAGCAATGGATTTTAGGGCAAATGCCTTCGTGAAACCCTTCAGCTGATGCTGGAAATATCCCCTTTAATCTTTCATCCATCAGTTTTGGAAGCACAGCCTGTTAGACTCCAAACCTGAGGCAAGATTCACAGACCTGTTTCTGCCACTTATCAGCTCAGATCTACAGCTGATAGAGGCATTTAACCTCAGGGCCCAGGCATTTAGTCTATGAAATGGAGAACCAGAGTGGTTATACAATTTTAAGATCTTCGTCAGATTTTAAAATTACCATCTGAAATTCTGTAATTACAGCTTAGTAAGCAGTTAAAAGATACAGGGTTATCTGTTGCACTGTTAATTTCCGTGGTTATGATGTTCTTCACAAATGCTATTGTGTCATTCACCACACCATGGACCTAAAAGACAATATCAGATGAGTTAATTCATGGAAGACACTGAGTCTGGTGCCTGTCACATAGTCTGATATTCTTATTAGAACAGTAAGAACATTTAAACTGGAATTTATTCTTACTGTAGAGCTCATATGTCAATCATTCCCCACAGACATTTTTCAGTCTAGCTGAGCTAGAACCGAACTTGCTGAGAAGAAGGAAAAGAGCATAAAATGAAATGAAAATAAAAAATTAAGTTTCATTAAATCATGTTCATTTAATTTATTCTATGGAGGATTCTTTAGTACACTATGGCTTGGAACTTGGTACAGCCTGAAATACTGTCTCACTCTTGAGATGAGGTTAGCTCCTTATCCTAGTAATTTCTATTTGCAAATGAATTATAACATCTGCAATACACATTGCCTCACTACAGTTTAAAGTTAAGACTCACAGGTTCATTTACAATGGTTTATGTCTGCCTGTTAAGTGCAGATAGATCTAATCATGGATATGCCCTCGAATTGTGGTTGGATTTTCCGATATATCCCTGGCAGTTCTAATAGGGAGAACCAGTAAAACTCCATTGACTGGTTAGGATGATATTATTAATAAGAATTTTTTAGAATTTTTTAAACTTAGGGCACTAAACCTAAACAACAAGCTGTCTGTTGAACTTCTCTACAGGGGGGTTGAGCAAAGCAATTCAAAGGGAAACAAGCAACTTACCATAGAGAACAGAAACTTCATAATAATTGGACAAATGGGGGTATATATGATATACATCATTTTTAATAGAGGCCGTAAAGAAATCTGGATTACCATTAACATTACACAACTTCCTGACACCTTCCTCTCTTTCTATCGCTATCTCAAATTGGGAGAAAGAAGAGAGACTTGTCGGGTTTTTGTCTACCTGTGGACAGCAGCGCAAGGTGTATGCATCTTGAACACGATCGCAGAACCTGTGACTTTCTATGGAAAAGGTAGAGGGGATGGCAAGGGGCATGTTAGCAATTCTTTGCAATTATTTTCAAAAGCAAATAAGTTCAAGTAGGCATGCCCAGACCTGCTATTTCAGATGGGTGGTGATCCGAGTCCAAGAGGGACCGAAACCGAAAAGCAACTTCAACTTGCCCACGATGAGGGCGAACAGCGTGAATGTCTAGAATTGATGAAGGAGGAAAAGTCTGAGCAGTTCTTACATTGAGTGAACTACCATCACTGGCACAGGACCGTCCACTGTGCTGACCTGGTCCTGAAAAGCCCCAGGGCTCCTTAACCATTGCTCAGAATTAGAAACTTAACTCCAAAAGCAAGATTTTCTATATTGACTTTATTCTTTCTACTTTAAAAATCTGAATGCAAACTATGAGTTGAGCCCATAGGGAACTCAACTCAAGACACTGGCCCTACCCTGAAAAGATTTAGGCTCATAACAGAAGGGAGCTCAGTGGCCTAGTTTAATTAAGTCATTTTTAGGCAGGTTTTTTTTTTTTTTTTTTGGTCCTTCTACATATAAGAGTGGAGAGTCCTTCAAAGTCTAGAAAAGCTATCACTTGTACAATTTTTCTCTCCCAATTTTCTAATGGGCACTAGCTGTAATTCCACGCCAATTCTCAAATCCTGCCAACAGATCCTTAAGACAACAAGTAGTTTGATGGGAATCAGAGCTGGTGGTCTGGGGCAGGTCACGTAACTCTCTGGGTCAACATTTGTCTGTGAAACGTGGTTGTTTCAAGGATCAAGTGTGGCATAACTGAGATGAAACTGCAGCAGTCCTGCAAATCCACAGGCACTTGGATTTTCTTCTTCCCCACCATCTACCCCCGCCACCCCCATGTCCAAAGACCTTGACCATCCCATCCCACCCCCCACCCAGCTCTGGCTGAATGAATAGCAAACAAACAGCAGAACCATGCTGACCAGTATCGAAGGCTTTGGTGGTGCCCTTGAGAACCTCGAGGGTCAAGGCCGCCACTATGTCAGCTTGCCGAGCGATGGCACTGGCTCTCTCCACAGCCTCACAGCCGAGGGAGGTGATCATCTGTGTCCCATTGATGAGTGCCAGACCCTTCAGGTGATGCAAGAGACATTTCCTAATGCTTTTTGTTGTAATAAGCACTGCTTTCGCTTTCCTATGATGAAAATTTGCCTTCAGCTGAATGATGTTGATTCATGGTTTCTAAAGTGCAGGGCAGTGATGCTTGTTTAACTACTCAAGGATGAGTGTCATCATATAAAATTTGGCAAATGGAATAGCTTTGAATAGTTTCCCTGTCATGAAGCAGCAGAGAAGTTCCAATGTAGACGGCATATAAAACCTTTAGCTCTTCATTATGCTATATTTCAAGTTCTCATCATTACAGATAAGACACCTTGAAAAATTTCTGATCTGAGGCTCTTAACTTAGAGCATCCTAAGTGATGTTGGTTTACAGTATCATTCAGGGATCCTTAGAGATCCTGATTAGAAGTTTAAGTTCTCCTGTAAAAGAATCCCTGAGCATCTCTGCACTGGAGAGGCTTTTCAGTAAATAAGGGAGAGCCCTTTCTTCAGTGACCAACTTAAGCAACTGCTGCTGCTGCTAAGTCACTTCAGTTGTGTCCGAATCTGTGCCACCCCATAGACGGCAGCCCACCAGGCTCCCCTGTCCCTGGGATTCTCCAGGCAAGAACACTGGAGTGGGTTGCCATTTCCTTCTCCAATGCATGAAAGTGATAAGTGAAACTGAAGTCGCTCAGTCATGTCTGACTCTTAGCGACTCCATGGAGTGCAGCCTACCAGGCTCCTCCATCCATGGGATTTTCCAGGCAAGAGTACTGGAGTGGGATGCCATTGCCTTCTCCGAACTTAAGCAAACATGGATGCTATGTTTAAGAAACCAGGGAGGCTGATATTGAGACTAAAAGTAGTGCATAATGATTTGTTAAAAGGAACAACTTTTCCTTGAGTCTCTTACCTCTTTTGGTTTCAAAACAATTGGCTTCAATCCATGAGCTGCGAGGACCTGTAGAATGATTTAAACAGTGAAAATGGGTATCAAATGAAATACCAGCATATTTCTAATTTCATGTAGAATCTAATAAAAGTAAGCTCAAAGGTCTGTCTTCTAAAAGATTAGACCTACGTAAATTCGCTCTGTTCATCTTCGCTGATCTATTCTCTAGTTCTTTTCTTTAGTCTGCAAGCAGACTTAGCTTTCGAATAACTTTTGTACCTAAAATTGTCAGAGGCTAGTGTATACAAAATCAATCCTGAATATTGGGTTCTAGGCCCTTTGCATTCAGTTTGCACTTTAGTGATTCACTTTTTTTTTTTTTTAACTGCTGCTTCTGAGCACATGTGCACATCCAGATGCAGATGCTCCAAGGCTGGGCTGCTAACTCTGCCCACATTCCCTGGCCTCTAGAGCTTGGCCTAAAGTCCTCCACCCTCATCCTACTTATCTTAACACCAGCAGAACCTCACGCTATCAGAGCAGGGCTTCTCACTTGTATGGCATATGTGTGACCACCAGTGAAGAGCGGAGTGTATGGCCTAAGAGATAGACACAAAATCCTCAGAGGAAATGGGCAGAATTATCTTCCTCTGAAATAAAAGAAGTGAAAGCAGTCACTAGGTTAAGATTCTTCTGGGGAAGGAGCAGCAGGAAAGAAGGAAGACAGAGGTAGCACAATCATTTTCACAGCTTATTAAAATACCAGTCACATGTCTAATTCTGTCCTGGATGTGGGTCTGAGGGTAGGAAAAATGGAGACAGACAAGTTCAAGGGCAAACACAGTCATAGGTTAAATACAGTCTTAGGCAAATACAGTCATAGCACATAGGTTAAGTGCTCCAGGAGGTAGGAAGTGGGTAAGGTCCAGTGGAAAATAGTCACATAAGATGCTGGGGGAGCACAAAGGAGGGGCAAAAGGAACTTGGCAGTGGTGGGGTGTAGGGAAAAGAAGCAGAACAGCAGAGAAGGAAGTTTCTCAGAGGGCTTAGCAGAAACAGGAAAAGAAGGGTGGACATGACTGGCCCCTCCACCTCAGACACAGCACGCTCCAGCTGCAGGGCACCTCTAGCTTCTGTGATGTGCAGTGTTGGTGGGGAAGGATTCGGGTGGCTGGGGGTGTGGCAATATGGCAATAATATGTCAAGACTCTTGTAGGCCACTTTCATTTTAAGCGTTATCCTAAGGACAATGAGAAAAATGACAAGTTTGGGCCAGGACATGGTCAGAATTGCTATGTGAAGGTGGTTGAGGGGGATACTGGACATAGAGAAATAATCAAGATTAGTCTGTAAAGAAGGAAGGTGATCTGGAACTCAAACTCTTAGAAGGACCACCTGTTCTCTTGACTTCTTCCTCCTTGGGCTTCTGTCCCTGGACTCAGTGTTAGAGGACCTCCCAGCAAAAGGTCAGAGATGACACGTCAAACAATTATTTGGGCTGCTCTGACAACCTAGGGACCAAACCCACATCTCCCACATTGCTGGCAATTTCTTTACCATCTGAGCTAGCAGGAAAGCCTCAATGAATGTGTAGATGAATAAAGAAAATTTTAAAGCTTTGTCAAACCCAGGCCCTTCTGACTGACCACCAGGATGACAGCTTGGGTGTGGGGGGATATGGAGTCTCCTTTCCAGGGGCCTTATATCAGGGCCATGATCCACAGCTCTGTACACATTAGACCAGCAACTAGCTAAACCTCCAACAATGTGTGACCTCCTGGATAGGCACTGGGAGTGCATTAGGTGCAGAAGAAGTTCCTGCAGTGAACACTAGCAGCTTTGCCTTTTTACCAAGGTGATCACCAAGGCCAGGAGGCTGACGGTTGTGTAGAGAAGCTAAGAGTATAGCTTAGTTGGACGCCTGTAGTGCACTAAGGGGCTTCCCTCATGGCTCAGGTGGTAAAGAATCTACCTGCGGTGCGGGAGACCGGGGTTCAATCCTTGGGTTGGGAAGATCCCCTAGAGGAGGGCATGGCACCCACTCCAGTATTCTTGTCTGGAGAACCCCCATGGACAGAGGAGCCTGGCGGGTTACAGGCCATGGAGTCACAAAGAGTCAGACACAACTGAATGACTAAGCACGCACACACGCACTGCACTAAGGCTGGGCTCCTGACTCAGTCTATACTTCTAAGCTTCAGTTATCACAACCATAGAGTGGGAATGCTTTGTCATCAGGCTGCTGAAAAGATGAAGTGCTAGAAAACACGGAAGTCTACCTGATGTCCATCCTGGGGAAATGACTGCCACGGAAGCTATTATTAGTCTTACGTATTTAGCATCGGCCCAGCCGCTCTTTGGAGACCACATCTTCCCTTCTCCAATCAGCCCAAGAGCAAGATGAGAGAGTGGGGCAAGGTCTCCACTGGCACCAACAGTTCCTTTCTCTGGAACATATGGCAGGCAGGAGGCTGGGAGAAAAGGAGACACTGGTTACTTCAAGAGTACTTCATTCTAGCCAGCCTCGCTTTGACACTGAGACCAACCTATCCCAAAAGATCTAGTATCACAAATGGCATAGACACCCAGGGAAAGACAGGTAATACTTAAGGGACCTGGCTGAGCTGCTGTAGAAAGAAAGAGGTGAGAGAGAGAAAGAAGATGGGAAAGCAGACCCTCCTGGGAGCAAAGCCTTCTCCATAAGCCACTTTAAGTTTAGACTCTATTCTAAGGACAATGGGAAGGATGACAGGTTTTGGCCAGGACATGCTCAGATGTGCTGTATGAAGAGGTCAGGAGAACGCTATACATAAGGAATTAAGATCAGAATGCCTAGAAGAAAGGTGATTTGAAATATGTATCCCACAATGACCATCTCTTCCCTTCTTCCTTCTCTGCCCCTGGGTCCTCTGCCCCTTTGTTTACTGTTACTGTACATCTTCTAATCTGACCTAGAAATTTCTGGAATATTTAACAATGTATCTTAAAGATGTGATCAGGAACTAGCTGTTGTTCATTGCCACCTTATTTCTAGGAGCAAAAAGTAAAAAATGTGCTATAGAGGAAGCTAAGAGAATTCCATTGAACCAAATGGTGTGTGTAGCCATTAAAACCTATTGGAGACTATTTGAAATCAAGTAAATGTTTATGGACATGAGTTTGAGCAAGCTTCTTGAATTGGTGATGGACAGGAAAGCCTGGTGTGCTGCAGTCCATGGGGTCGCAAAGAGTCAGACATGACTGAGCAACTGAGCTGAACTGAAATGTTTATTACATTAAAAAAGTAATACAGAATTTCCCTGGTGGTCCAGTGGTTAAGAATTTGCCTGCCAATGCAGGGGACATAGGATTGGTCTCTGGTCCAGGAAGATTCCACATGCAACAGAGCAATTAAGCCCATGAGCCCCAACTTCTGAGCCCACGTGCTGCAACTACTGAAGCCAGTGTGCCTAGAGCCTGTGCTCTGCAACAAGAGAAGCCACCACGTCTTCAACAGGGGAAAGCCCGTGCACTGTAACTGGAGAGTAGCCCCCACTCCCTGCAACTAGAAAAAGCCCACTGAAAGCAACCAAGTCCCAATGCCACCAAAAATAAATAAAATTTTAAAATTGTTTTACAAATTGTTGATAAAGTGTACCAGGGTATTAACAGGGGTTCTTTGGGGAAGGTAAAGTCATGGGCAACTTAATCTCTGCTTTTCTGCCTGATTCCTGGTCACCTAGTCAACCAGCTTACCACCACTTCTAAATGCACATGTATTGTTTTAGATGAAATTCCCATTGGTGGTGGTTTAGTCGCTAAGTCGTGTCTGTCTCTTGTCACCCCATGGACTGTAGCCCACCAGGCTCCTCTGTCCATGGGATTTTCCAGGCAAGAATATTGGAGTGGATTGCCATTTCCTTCTCCAGGGGATCTTCCCGACCCAGGATCGAACCCTGGTCTCCTGCATTGCAGGCAGATTCTTTACCGACTGAGCTATGAGGGAACCCCCATTAAAAGGGAAATTCCCATTAATTTACTAAGACAAACAAACAAAAAGGCTATATTTCCAAGGTAAGTTCAGACTACTGATAGCAATTGTTTTTACAACTGCTAAGTGATGTCAGTGGGATGAAGCCGTGCCATCCGTAGGTCAGCTTCCAGGCCATAGTTCACCCTGGGGAATTCTCAGAATTCTAGGACCCAGAGGTGCCTTAGACTCACCCATAAAGCATAGGTGGGTTCACGGCTGAAGCTGGACTATCTGGGATTTTAGGCTTAGAGTCGGGAGTAGAAATAGGTGTTGAAATCACTGCTGGTCTCTTCAGCACAGCCTTATATGCTATAGATTGTTCATTCAAATTACTGTTCACTGTTGGCATTTATAGGTCACTTGTGCCTATAGCATGGGAAATCTCTCACGCCCTTTGTGCTATGTGACTGCCCTGCCCTGCTTCTGCGCCCACTCCTTCACCCTACAGGTCCCTGAGCCTCCACTGACCTAGAATGCTTATCCTTATCTGTGGGAAGGAACAGGCTTGGCCTCCCAAGCATGTCACATCTTGTCTCCACATTGGAATTTTCCCAAGAACAAGCCCCGAAAAGTCGAATTGATTTTTCTCTTATCACTAGACCACTACATGATCACAAGCGAGCCTTTCATCTCTATATTTCTGTTATACCTTTGGAAGAGGCTGAATTTCAGTTATTTTTAAGTCTGGTGATCCCACCACTTGGGGAGCATGAAGAGTTCAGATTCCCAGGCACCAACCAGAAGTACTGAATTGGTCTTTGGGATGGACATCCAGGAATCATCGTGTTTCCCAGATGATCTGAATAACTTCTCTAACCACATTTGAGCATCACTGAATCAAGGGTTCTCTCCAGCTCTGAATTTAAGGCCAGACTTAAGCGGTTTGTTCTGATAGAGAAGGATGAAAGTTGACAGGAGTAAAAGTCTCTGCCCCTGCCCGCCCCCCACCTTCTGCCCCATATAGCTATCTTCCTTCTTGCCAAGCCCACTTCCCACTCATCTTCATTAGTTTATGTCTTATCTCACCAATATCTCACCACCCTGTCAATCAAGTCTGCCTGTGGTACCCACCCAGCCTGCATGGAGGGTCATTTGGGGATCCATTGCATTACCATTAAATACTTCGATAACTTGTTTGAGGGTCTCCAGGGAAATGCCACTGTATCCTTTGGCTAAGACATTGATCCTTAAAGCCAAGAGCATCCGGCATCTCTCAGGGCTTAGTGGTTTTCCAACGCCTACAAAACAGAACTGATGTTATCTCTAAGATAAACAAAATCCTCCTCCTCCCAGCCACCTCCACCTCAAATTGCTCTCCAGGTCTTGGTTCAGGTAGTTGCCCTGCCTTCCCTTCTGATTGTCCCACTTCTTCAAGTCTCATCTTCCAGTCAAATGTGAGACTCCAGTTTTGCCTCCCCAGTTCTCTTCCTTGGAAGCTTCAGTGAGCCTGAGCCCTCCCCAACACCTTTGGAATGGTGTCCAGTCTTCTCATACAACGTCTCTTGCAGTCTGATGGGAGGCAATTCTTGACAGTTTCCCTTCTCACCACATCCAGATCCACTCATCCCTGAGTTCCAGCTGTAATTTTGTCCCCTGACTGCACCACTCTTTGGCATGACTGTATTCATGCTCCTCATCCCAATTCTATCCTTCCGTCTAGCCCATTCCTTTTTCTGGGATTCAGTTGAAAGGATATCATGTCTGATGCTCTTCTTCCCTCCTTGGCAGCAGAAATAGCACCTACTCTTTGGAAGGTGCTAGCTGCTGGTGGCTGATACAGGATGTCTGATACTGTGCTGCATGGTCACCCCCAGGTATCCCTGCAGGGTTCCAGCCCCGCCCCTCCCCTCAGCTCCTCCCACCCCCTGCCCCCTTATGTAAAGCGACATAGTACAGTCTGCCCTTAGCACCTGTAGATTCCTTATCTGTGAATTCAACCGACAACTGAGACTAGTTGAATCATCCAACTTGCAAATGTAGGAACCTAGAGATACTGAGGGCTGACTGCATTTCATTCATCAAATCAAACAAAACCTGGGCGGCACTGGACGTTTGGAATGAGTTACCTGAAGAATGTGAACGTACTAGGTTGAACTGGAGCTCCCTAGAAGAGAAAGTGAAGAAACCCCTCTCAGCTGGGAAAATGAAGGGAAAATAGTCAAATCTTTGGAGGGACAGATTAAGGCATGATAGAGCAATGGAAGAAACCAGCAAGTCTGTATTCTCTACATCAACTCGTGTGTGTTAACCTGAGCCTCACCCTCCTTGTCTGTAAATTGGAGCAAGTATTAATTATTTCCATTGTTGAAAGGAGTCTCTAAGATGAGAGTTTGTGTGTGTTTGGTGGGGAGTGAATCGAATTTATGTGAATGTGTGTGTCTTTGGTGGGGAGTGAATCAAACTTACTCGAGTTTACTGACGGGAATTACAGTTCTGGCAAATTTCCCAAAACCCGTAGTAATGCCGTAAACAACTAGAATAAAAAACAGACATCATACAATTGGACGCAGGCTGCATTTTTTAAGTCTGTAAAAAGAAATATGTAACACAAAGAGAAAAAGATACCAGTTTTTTCTTCCACGATTCTGTCTATGACTTCCCTGGATTTTTGCACCCTCTTTTCAGCAGTGGGGGTAAGCTAGGAAGACATTGGGCAGAGCTGAACATGTTGAAGACTTACATGGGCAGCAAGAAAGGTTAGGACATCATCCCCCTCTATTCAGTATACCTTGATTTTGTAGTGTCCCTTGCCCAAGCTGACCAGGTCCTCTGTGGTCAGACTGTCCCCATCTAAGGCGATGTACTGCACAAAAAGAAGGGGATCTCTGTGAGCATGAACAGCTTAATTGCTCAAACAAAAGAGCAGGGAAGCATCGAGGAGAATCAAGCTGTGGCACTTCAGAGGTTTTATCACTACTATGAAACATGAATATGGTAGTTGAAAAGACAGCTTGCTGAAGAGGAGGTTAAGGAAGAAAAATTAGAAATGGAAAAGCAGGACTTCCATGGTTTTCCAGAGGTTAGGAATCCACCTGCTAATGCAGGGGACAAAGGTTCAATCCCTGGTCTGGGAAGATTCCACTCCCATAGGTCGACTAAATCCACCTGCCACAACTACTAAAGCCCGCGTGCCTAGAGCCATGCTCTGCAGCAAGAGAAGCCACCACAATGAGAAGACCCTGCTCACTGCAACTAGACAAAGCCCTGTGCAGCAATGAAGATCCAGCACAGCCAAAAATAAATAGGTTAAAAATAATAAATGGAAAAGCAAAATGTCTTTCCCTGTTACACAAAGCTGGATAATGCCCTGTCCTCATGGGTTATGTTTTGCTCATGAATTTTGCTAGCCCTCCCCCACTTAAATGAGG
This sequence comes from Bos javanicus, assembly GCF_032452875.1. Taxonomy (NCBI): domain Eukaryota; kingdom Metazoa; phylum Chordata; class Mammalia; order Artiodactyla; family Bovidae; genus Bos; species Bos javanicus. Next base: position 60,789,794 of record NC_083872.1, read on the forward strand.
AGAGGGAGGGACTTAATTTTCTTAACAGAAAGGAAGTGGTTTGAAACTTACCTTCTCAGGCTCCCGGTATTTGCTGTATCTGAAGTCAGGTAAAGGATAATACTGGGGAATATGGAAAAGCCCCCAGCCCCATCACTGGTGGGAGGGGCCCCCAGAGCAGACCAAGGAGCCTGCAGGAAAGGATACAAGTAAACTCCTTCTGGCTGCGAGGGAATGAAGTCGGGAGACATAGCATCTCCTTCTATAACTGAAACAAGAGTGCAAGAGATACTCTTATGAATCACAACCCAGAATCACATTTGGCATTACCGGTAAACTAAGAAAAGAGCTCTTCAATTACCTTCAAGTTCTATAGAAATGACCGCTTTAAAACAACTTCAGATGCTTTCAGACAGCAAAAAGTCAGAGATGTAAACATGCATGAAAAGGTTTAAGTGAAAGTTCAAGATTCAGTCTCCACTTCCATTTTGTTTTAAATCTTTTGTTTATTTTGTTTTAAATCTATTGTTTCAATATATAATACTTTTAATATTTAGTATTTGCAATGCATTTAATAGATTTAATATTTAAACCTATTTATCTTAGTGTTTGACAGTTTTGTTAAACAAAATTGATTTAACTTGGTTTTAAAATGATGCTACTGGCCTCCTGTCTGGTAGGTTCTTTTGAAGAGCAAAGGGACTTTGAAAATGATCCAGTAAGCAAAGGTCTTTAGCCCTGCAGTCGAGTTCAGATCTAGTTTTTGCTATTAGTAAGTAACTCTCCTCCTTTCTGAGTCTGCTACCTCATTGTAAAAGGTAGATAAGAATACTGCCTTCCTCACAAGGGTGTTTGAGAATTCAAGATGCTCAGGCAGCATGCATTTTCACCAGAGTAGATCCTCTGGAAGAGGGCATGGCAACCCACTCCAGTATTCGTGTCTGGAGAATCCTATGGACAGAGGAAACTGGCGGGCTACAGTCCATGGGGTTGCAAAGAGTCAGACACGACTGAGTGACTGAGCACACACCGCCTATACACAGGAAGGACAGGGACCGTCTCTCCCGACGATGCCCGGCTGCATGCTTTGCGTCCCCTCCCCTCCAGCCACTCACCCACTTCCACGAACTCATTGTCCTCCAGGGCCACGTCCAGTGGGTCCTCATTGTCCAGCAGGCCCAGGCCTTTGCAGCGGCGCACGAGGAAGCGGGCGTCGTCCACCGAGGCGAAGCCACCATTGTCGGGCTTGTTCTTGATGTACCGCCGCACAGCCTCCCGGCCCAGCCAGCCCACCGTGAGCTGCGCGTCCTGGCAGGGCACGGCCAGCCACTCTCCGCGAACGTGCACCGTGTACCTGGGCATGGCTCCTCTGCCTGTGACAGTCACCGTGCGGGCGGGGAGAGCTTTATTGGGAGTCACTGCCGAGGTGTGGTCCACAGACCTAGGATGGACTTTCAAACACGCCCCCCTCCTTTCTCTGACTCATTCCCACAGGGGATAAATATTTATTGAGGGCCCCACGGTGTCCATTTGAGTTTTTGCCACTGAGCGAGGAGCAAGAGTGAGGGTTGCCGCTGCCGGCTACCTGCCCTCCACGTCTGCTACCAGACAGGCCTGCGGTCTCCAGCCTGGGGGTCCTGGCACCTGTGGGCCCTGCTGCTGACCTCTCTCTGCAGGGGCTCTGATTCCTCCCTCCCCTGGTTTCTGTCTGTGTCCCTTCATTGCCGGCCGCTTATAAACACCATGTTCCTGTGTTTATCTGGAATTACTCAACTGTAAAATGCTCTCCACACCAGGAAGTGTGGCAATCCTCATCCATTTGTTTATTCCCCAAATACCTGTTGAGCAACTTTGCCCTTACCACAACTAAGGTTTTCTGAAGCTGTCCCTCTAGAGATCATCTTCACAACTCAAGGTCACCATCTGGGTGACAAGCCGCTGTGGACTGGAGGTGAACAGCTCAGACAGCCATAGGTGGGGTGCGGCTCCACCACTTATCATCCTGGAGCAGTAAGTTATTGACCAGCCTGTGTTTCCTCATCCAAAAGCAAAGGGACTTGTTGGGGGCCAGAGTGAGGTACTCCACCCGTGACAAAGGTCATGAGGAAGGAGACTCGACATACACAAAGGCGGGATCGAGCCTCAGGAGTCCCCCTGGAAATCCTCGAGCATCTACCCCCATAACCAGACCCTGCCTACTTTACTACTTTGTGCTCATCTACACCTCTGACTTTACGGGGGGCTGTCCCCCACCACCTCTTTCGGAGAAGGAGTTAATTTAGAGCTCCAGTTAATAAAAACTCCTGGGCGTGACAAGAGTGTTTTAACCTACAAACTCCTCTGAAGGTTCTCTGGCCTGCCTGACAGGCTTGTCCGGCCACATGTGATTGCTCACAGCCTCCCAACTGTGAGAGGCACGAGATGCTTTAAACCTTCTAAAAACAGGTTCCTTAGAAAAGTTAGAAAACCATCAGTATAAGTATAGTGGGCTGATTAGAAATTGTATTGGTGAAGGGTTTTTCATTTGTTGAGCCAATGTTTGCTGCTAAGACTCCACATCCCCTGCCCTTACACACATTAATGAATATATAGAAGAAATAAGTATTAACCTTTGATATAAATCACATTAGACCTTAAGCTAAGTAAATTCTTTCCTTAACTAAAACCCACTACACCCTCACCCTATAGGAATGTAACTTTATTTGGGTGGCATCTGTTTTAAGAATAATCACCCTTGGAGAAAAAACTGTTCTGGTTGACTGACCACTGTCACAAGGAGAGGGTCATAAATTGTCATCAGGCCCCCCTGGCCAGAAGATGATGTAACACCCCTAAGACCTCTGTATACATTTGTATGAAGCACCTGACTTTAATAAAAGTCAGGACTGCTGTCCCCGCGTGACTTTTGTATAACATCTCAGTGTATAAAAACAGACTCTGGAAAATAAAGAATTGGGATCAGTTCCTCAAAAGACTGGTCTCCCCATGTCTCTCTCTCTCTCACTCTGGCTGAGTCTCCATCTGGAGCGCGGAACCCGCCATGCTTACTAATTATGCCTGGGCTTCTAAGATCCGACCAGGGAGGCCTCAGTGTCTCTCCTTCAGGAGAATGGAAGGACGCCTGTGGCCTACGTAAGTGGTGCAAGCCTCTTGTCTTGAAGTTTTATTGGTCTCCCGCGTAAACCAGGCTACTCAGCCTCTTTTCTCCACTGAATTTTCCTACTGAGCTATCCTCATTCTATTACTCTTTATATCTTTGATGAATATTTAAATAGTCGCCGAAGCCATCTCCCCTTCGAATACCCTGGATCAGCCGGGGCAGGACCCCGGCAGGACTAATTTCCTCACTGCAGTGTTTGCAGTATCTATGCCTTGTATGTGCTAAGTTGCTGTGGCTGTGTCTGACTCTTTGTGACCCCATGGAGCCCACCAGGCTCCTCTGTCCATGGGATTCTTCAGGCAAGAATACTGGGGTGCATTGCCATTTCCTACTGCAGGGGATCTTCCCAACCCAGGGATAGAACCTGGGTCTCACATTTCCTATATTGTCAGGCAGGTTCTTTACCACCAGCGCCACCTGGGAATCCCTACCCATGCTCAAATCCTGGCCCCGCCATTTCCTGACTGTGTGACCTCTGGGCAAGTTACTTGACTTCTCTGGGCCTCAGTTTCTTCACCTACAAAATGAAGATGATAGTAGTACCTATTTCAAAGGGCTTTTGGGAGGACTAAATGAGTTTATACATGTAAAGCTCTTAGAGCAGCACCTGGTACAATGGAAATGCTACAAAATTGTGATGACTATCATTGAGACTTTTTAAAAGTTTTTTAAAACAATATATTAAAAAAATATTTGGCTGCATTGTGTCTTACCTGAGGCACACGAGATCTTCATTGCATCATGAGTGATCTTTCTTTGCTTGGCTGCTGCTGCTGCTGCTGCTAAGTCGCTTCAGTCGTGTCCGACTCTGTGCAACCCCATAGACGGCAGCCCACCAGGCTCCTCTGTCCATGGGATTTTCCAGGCAAGAGTACTGGAGTAGATATTATTTCTTCAATCTCATTTTAGGCCTTCTCTTCTCCAGGAAGCATCCTCTAAACCCTTCTGCTAAACTGCTGCTGCTAAGTCGCTTCAGTCATGTCCGACTCTGTGCGACCCCATAGACGGCAGCCCCTCCATCCCTGGGATTCTCCAGGCAAGACCACTGGAGTGGGTTAACATTTCCTTCTCCTAAAACCTTCAGTGGGGGTAAATGGCCCTTTTCTAGGCTGCTTTCCTTCTTCTTTACCATTATAAAGAAGTTATTTTTTTTTCATTGAAGGATAGTTGATTTACAGTGTTAATTATCGCTGTACAGCAACCATGATTCAGTTGTATATACATATATACATTCTTTTTAAAATAGTCTTTTCCATTATGGTTTATCACATTATATTGACTATAGTTCCCTGTGCTATACATGAGGACCTTGTTTATCCATACTATATGTAACAGCTTACATCTGCCAACCACAGCCCCCCACTCCCTCTCTCCCCCAGCCACCTCCCCAGTAGCAACCACCAGTCTATACTCTATGTCTGTGATTCTGTTTGTTTCATGGATAGGTTCATTTGTATCATATTTTAGATTCCACGTGTAAGTGACATAATATAGTATTCATCTTTCTCTTTTGGACTTACTTCACTTAGTATGATAATCTCTAGGTGCATCCCTGCTGTTGCAAATGGCATTATTTTGTTCTTTTTTATGGCTAAGTAGTATTCTACTATATATATATGTGAAAGAAAGAAAGTGAAAGTTTGCTCAGTTGTGTCTGACTTTTTGTGACCCCATGGACTGTAGCCTGCCAGGCTCCTCTGTCCATGGAATTCTCCAGGCAAGAATACTGGAGTGGGTGGCCGTTCCCTTCTCCAGGGGATCTTCCCAACCCAGGGATCAAACCCATGTCTCCTGCACTGTAGGCAGATTCTTTACCGACCGAGCCAGCAGGGAAGTGCCTGTATATATGTACACATCTTTATCTTTTCATCTGTCGATGGACATCAGATTGTTTCCATGTCTTGGCTACTGTGAACAGTGCTGCTGTGAACACAGGGGTGCATGTATCTTTTTGAATAGTTTTGTCTGGATATATACCCAGGAGTGAGATTGCAGGATCATGTGGAAGTTCTTAGTTTTCTGAGGAGCCTCCATACTGTTCTCCACAGTGGCTACACCAATGTACATTCCCACGTTGGATGATTCTCTTTTCTCCACACACACAGTCGGACACGACTAAGCGACTTCACTTTCACTTTTCATTTTCATGCATTGGAGAAGGAAATGGCAACCCACTCCAGCGTTCTTGCCTGGAGAATCCCAGGGACAGGGGAGCCTGGTGGGCTGCCGTCTATGGGGTCGCACAGAGTTGGACACGACTGAAGCGACTTAGCAGCAGTAGCAGCAGAAATTACTTATTTTTGTTCACTCAGAAATTATGTGTGAACCTAGCCTGGCACAAAGACATTCAACGTACACTTATTAGCTGAGTAAGGGTATGTTGAGCTGAGTAAGTGTATTTGCTGAGTACGAAGACATTCTACATACACTTATTGCTGCCGCTGCTGCTAAGTGGCTTCAGTCATGTCCAACTCTGTGCGACCCCATAGACGGCAGCCCACCAGGCTCCTCTGTCCCTGGGATTCTCCAGGCAAGAATACTGGAGTGGATTGCCATATACTTATTAGCTGAGTTAAATGTACATTGAGCTGAGTAAGTGTATTAGCTGAATAAGCGTAGCTGCCACTGAACTGGCTCCAGGTAAATCCCTATGAACATTTGTCTTTAGCGCCCTCTACCTCCTCCATCCCATCCTTCAAGACCACCCTCATGTATCCCTGACCCCAATTCATGTTCAGTATCACTAATCAATGACATTAGCTTAAAGTATGGGGTATGCTTATAGATCAAGGGAAGACTCCTAAAGCATCACCTGTGTCCATGGATTTGCTCAAGTCCAATCACTTAGGGCTTCCCAGGTGGCCCAATGGTAAAGAATCTGCCTGCCAAAGCAGGAGATGCATGTTCTATCCCTGGGGTTGGGAAGACCCCTTGGAGGAGGAAATGGCAACTCCAGTATTCCTGCCTGGAGAATCCCATGGACAGAGGAGCCTGGCAGGCTATAGTCCATGGTGTTGCAAAGAGTCAAACACAGCTGAGTGACTGAGCATGCACACAATCACATAGAATGTGATTATATCCCATGAATTTGAGCTGAACTCTGTCCTCTGATAGTCCCGGCATGGAGATGAGTGAGAGCAGAAGCTTGAAAAACAATTGCACTGCAGTGTAGAAACATGCCCAAAGGGAGAGAACTGTTTGGGACAGTGAAAGCAGGGAAGTCTGAGGACTACAAGAAGGGTCAAGGTGTTTGCTTCAATTTAAGACCTTCCCCCTCTTTTTACTACATTAGCACTTTTGGAGGGTATTTAACGATGATACACCCCAACCACATTTATCCTTCAAGATACCATTCCTCTTTGCTAGAGTTTACTTGGCCATGGGTGGATCAAAGCTGGGTCAGAGTCTGACCTATGGGAATTTTGAATTAGGACAGTCTCTCCACATGGTAAGAACTATCTGCAACAGTAAAGTTAGGGGTGGCCAGACTATACAAGGTGGGCCAGTTCAGTTCAGTCACTCAGTCGTGTCCAACTGTTTGCAAATAGAAATGGAAGATAAGAGTATTGATGTCTCTCCTGTCCTGGTGTCAGGGCCCTTCTGTCCGTCCTCAGATGCTGATAACCTCCCCTTACCCTGTGTTCTTAAAATAATCCTCTTCTCTTTCTGAACTCTAGTCATCGGGGTTGCTATCACTTACGATCAAAGCATCCTAACTAATGGAACAGTGGTTTCCAAGCTCTGTGCTGAGGCACCCTAGGGCACTTCATTACATTCATGGGGGTACGTTGTTACTCTCTCACTTGGATCAAGTTGTTGTATTGTTTTTAATTCTTTCTTCCTCTGTGTTGTATGCTGTTTGTTGGTGGAGAATGTTTGCTGATCACTAAGGAGATGAGGCAGGTTGAATAGATTGTCAGGTATACCTGAGGGAAGAAGCAGGGTATTCAGGTTGACCATCTGACCCTGACAGGAGAACAGGCCAGCAGGGGATCCAGGTATGGGGAGCAGAGTGCTCCCCCCAGTTTATACACTTTTGGTAAGGGAGTTGATCCTATGTCCACCAGCTGGGTGATGAGCAAATCTAACCAAGTATTCATGTGTAAGTTTATTTAAAAAGAAAAATCTTAATTATGCTGAATTTTTGGTGTGCAGAAGACTCAAATTAGAGAGCTTAAAAAAGAGGTAAATAATAATATGCTGACATGTCTATCTTGTGACCATGCTGCTGCTGCTGCTGCTAAGTTGCTTCATATAGGGAGAAAATGAATATGAAATAATTGAAAAACCTGACATTTATAAATCAAAAGGTTAAGCTTTGCCAAAATTCACTGTACAAAGAACACGCCACCAGGGCTGCAGCAGGGGGAGGTAGCTCAGCTTTATTTATGAAAAAAAAAATCACTGACAAAACAATAAAAAGCCAAAACTAAAAAGACAGTTTTAGTTACAATGTGAGCTGAAGCGTTGTATTTTTTTATGAATTTGATTTTAAAAAGAGAAATATCTGACATCAGCAATGGGCAGGTCCTTAATCCACTTTTAAATCTTTCCCCACAAGCATGGCAGTCACAGGGTGCATGGATGCCTTGTGCTCCTTGTAGGTACGGATGGCTTGATCATGGGATTTGTCAAAGGCAGCAAGGTCCCTGCGTTGAGAAAAAAAAAAAAGATAATGACTTGTCGACTTGTTTTGGCAAATTTTATTATGGCTTGCAAAGCAAACAGATTAATAATAAGTATGCCAGGTTATATTTTTTCAGAATTCCTGTCAAATTCATAGTCAAAATAATTTCACTGAGGTATTTTTAAATTGTATCTTGTGGCCACAATAACAACTTTTTTCAATTTTACCAAGCATTCCTTTATTAAATGTCAAGCAACCTACTCTTCTACCTAATTGCAACATTTGAATTAAACAGGTTTGGCTTTACCTGCTTGATCCTTCTTGCATTTAACTTCAGACACTTTTTTCTTGTGCTTCCCTACTCACCAATGATCTTCTACTTGATTTTAAAGATCTTCCTGTGTATATAAGATTGCCTTCAATTTATTTCCTTTTCAGCAGCATCTAATCCTATTTGGCTGGCCCGTAACAGATAATCTTCTTAAAAAGCTAACGAAATCATCTCAAATTTAAAACATTTAGAAGTGTTAACTCCTATTCCAAAACTATATAATCTTTAACAAATTTTAAAATATTATTTTTAGATTGCACTTTACAAAGTATTATAGCAACAACAAAAATATCTGTTTAAGATTTTTCTTTCCCATTCTTAATGTAAAGTCAAAGCACAGGGAGACTTGGTTCTTACTTGAATAAGGGCCGTGTAAACTTCATCCTTCCTTGTTCAGTTGCCATTTTTAGAGCCAAAGGAATTGCTTCCTCCCATTTCGATTGAATGCAGAGTCGTAACCATCTAAAAGGAGGATTTTAGGTGGTATGGGGTGGGAAATGAAGTGGGAACAGGATATGACAGGCACATCTGAAAACTTCTGTAATGACAAATAATCCCATTATAGCTGCACTGCACACCACTTTATATTATGTCCTTATTCTGAGAATCTCAAATCCTTATATATATCGTTCAATAATTGGAGAAGAGAAGGAAGAAAAGTGTGTTCTTGAAAAATATCATGTTTTAGAATTTGGATTATGTAGTTGCTCATGGGCCTAACATATGCAATTTCTGAAGGAATTAAACTTTGATTCAGGCTTATACTACCAAATTTAAACTAAGAAAGATGGACAGAATCAAAGATTTCTGACTGTTCCCATTTCAGAGCCCATTTGGTTAGTTGTGGAAGAGTGCTGATTTACCACGGGATCCTTAATTCTAATTTTTTTAAAGGCAAGAGAAGCTTACAGAGAATTCTAACAAAAACTAATATGATCATATTACAGACACTGCAACTATTCCTTAAAGACCACTATAACTCTGTATATAGATGCAGTGAATTTAACAAGGATTTCTCGAGACTCAAGTATGTCTCACATGCTGCTTCCCCTTTCTCTATCTGTTAAACTAGTTTTCCACTTTCTTCCACAGAGACAAGTTAAAATGATGTACCTGAATCGTATTTCAGAATTGTTAATGGCATTGAAGTTGTACACCTCTTGCATTCGCTTTATGTGCCCCAATGGAAGAGGTGCCTAGAGCAAAATAAAGAAGTATAATGTATCATTTCAACAGGATTCCTTGGAAGAAAGGAGTGGGAGAGAAATTCTTAGCCAGATTAAAATCCTCAAGTGTATAATATAGCAATTAGTTAGATAAAAATAAACAAATGCACACTAAGATAAATTTTGTGCAAACTTATTCTGAATATGGATGTCCTGCTAGGAGGCAAAGTGTTAGTCACTCAGTCGTGTCCAGCTCTTTGCGACCGCACGGACTGTAGCCCACCAGCCTCCATAGATTTCTCCAGGCAAGAATACTGGAGTGGGTAGCCATTTCCTTCTCCAGGGGATCTTCCTCACCCAGGTCTCCTGCACTGTAGGCAGATCCTTTACCGTCTGAGCCACCAGGGAAGCACTATGAGCCAAGGGTTAATTTAATTTGCAAGATACATGGAGAGTTAAATGAGAAGTACTCTCTTGAGACTTTTGGATGTGTATAAATACTAACTTTCAGACCCTTTCCAGAATCTTCCAAGTTCTTCCTTATACTTTACATATCTTAAATTTATTCTATTCTCCAGATTCAATCACAGTTAATTTTTTTCCCTCACTGAGTTCCCCCAGTGTTATCTTTGTATGTTTCCTCTGAAATCCCTTTTAAATTATCTATATCCCTACAAAATAGCAGTTTTTAAATTTTTATCTTACAGACCCTTTTCAGAATCTGATGACTAATATGTACCCTTTCCTTAAGGGGAAAGTACATATATAAACACGAACTTATGTGTATGGTTTCAGGGGTTCATCAACTCTTGTGACCAAGTTGTGTGTGTGAGAGAGTGCTCAGTCATGTCTGACTCTTTGCAACCTCACAGACTATAGCCCACTGGGCTCCTCTGTCTGTGGAATTTTCCAGGCAAGAATACTGGAACGGGTTGCCCTTTCCTACTCCAGGGAATCTTCCCAACCCAGGGATCGAACCCACATCTCTTCCATTTCCTGCACTGGCAGGTGGATTCTTTACCACTGTGCCATCTAGGAAGCCTCTGTGCCCAGGTTAACCCGCCCTAAAGGGAGAACAAGTTTGGGTGAAGGAGAGAAAGAAGAGTTCAGTTTGGTCAAGCGGAGAGTCTGTGGTGCCTGCATGATGCAGGCTGAGGAACCACGAGGCAGTCGGTAACTCTCTGCTCCAGCCATGACTTTTTCTTACAGAACCTCACTCCCACTCATTAACCATCTCTGCTCTCACTGACTGCGAGACCCTTCCCAAATCGTTTCAGTTCAACTCAGCTCCAAGTCAAGCCAGGCTGGCCAGCTGGTTATGGTCTCGTCCTCAGTGCCCTTCCTCTCCAGTGTTTGATGTGCCTGCTCCCCAGTCACCCCATCATTTCTCTTTTCGCAGTTCCAGGAGACAGGGCAGGAGGGGCTACAGAAGTGTGTGATGATGGCTTCATGCACTAAAAAATACTCTAAAGCCCCTGTTGCTGTAAAATGCTATTCCTCATCTTGTATCAATTCCACAGGAAATTCTGTTCAAAAGCCTCCATCCCTCTCAAGGTCCTTAGACCTAAGTTCTTAGGTCTAAGGACCTGTCTTACAATAAGAAAGACCTCACTGTGTCCCACTCAACATACAGCATCTCCTCTCAGCTGTGCATATTCATTTAATCCCCTGGCTTTGAAACCTTCAAATCTGCTTGGACTTCTTCCTGTTAACCCCTAATCCAGTGAGTCCCCAAACCCCTCGCTCCATCCTGTGATCTCCTTCTCCTGTTCTTTCCCTTCCCACCAGCTCCCTCCCTCCTGTCCTGGGCTCCTTCGAGTCTCCCAACTAACTTCACTGCCAGCATTCCTCATTCCATCCAGCCTCCCCAGCATCAGAGGAATAGTCGTCATAATCACCATTGCATCAGATGAAAGTGAAAGTTAAGTCGCTCAGTCGTGTCTGACTCTTTGCGACCCCATGGACTGTAGCCTATCAGGCTCCTCCGTCCATGGGATTTTCCAGGCAAGAGTGCTGGAGTGGACTGCCATTTCCTTCTCCATGGGATCTTCCCAACCCAGGAATCAAACCCGTGTCTCCTGCATTGCGGGCAGACGCTTTACCGTCTGAGCCACCAGATGACTCATCGTTAAAAATGTGAAATCCTTTGCTCCTATCTAGAATCACATCTAACATTTCTAGCTTGACATTCAAGACTTGTCACATCGGGTCCCAGCAGTCTTTCTTGTGTTCTCTCCATTAACCTCTTTCTCAAACCCACAGTTTCCTCCTCTTGCAACACCGGCCACGCTCTGTCATGTTCTGCTCTGTCCGACTTGAATTTGTACCTCCCTGCTGATTCTGTTCTGCTCAGATCAATCCCCAGTTCCCCCAAATCCTTCCTGATTACCCCGGTTGGAAGGGAATCCTTCTTCCCTTTTTTCACAAATGACACCTAAAATTCCTTTTACTGCTAAATTTTGCATGTGTGACCGTTCCTAGTAGCTTATAAACTTTTTGAGGACATGGGATATTTCTTTCTTACATACTTTTATATTCAACACTGTATTAAACATAGCAGGCATTCAATCAACAAATGTTTTTAAGTAAACAAATGAATTTTAACAAATCATTTTTTTCTGTTAGTTTCTACATTAATACTTTTCCAATGCTATGCCTTTATGCCCATTTTAATTTCTAATATTTTGAGCTAGTACTTACATTCTGGAGCATCTGTGCTAAAAATTCATTCACTTGATGGGAAGAGAAGTCTTTTAGGTCTGCTGAGCTGAATGAATTTAAATCATCATCTTTGGCCTGAAATAAATGTTGCCTGATTATTTACATTCATGTACAACTCAACAAAATGTATTGGTTTATCTGACATAAAAGTTAAGAAAGAGAAATACAAGGATACATAAGATTATAAAAAAATTAAATTAAGCATTAGCTATAAATCATTCTGAGATGGCATCAGTGTAAGTTAAAGAGCTGATATGATTCCTAGATCTATATTACTTAAGAAAAATTAGACTGTTAAGAGTGGAGGAAACTTTTGACATCCTCTGCCATTTGCATTATGTAGATTTCCAAAGTAAAGAAACACTGCAAAATACACGGCAGGTAATTTACAGGCCAATTCAAAAATGTGGGTAAAAAATCATATTGCATATTCTTTAAAATACCACACTAAGGAACACATAAGTCCACAAACAGATCTCTCCCTTCATCTCCACATATTCTATTTTCCCCTGCTTAAATCTTGGAAATTGTCTAAGGAAAAAAAAGTGCTTCTGTACTTTTCAATTTAGGATTTACTGTGATTTATCTTTGAGGAAATGATTAAGGAATATTAATAAAGCTTATCAAAATGGGTATTTTTAGAATCTTTTAAAATAGTTTCAAATTATTTTAAACTAGGGTTTCTTTTAAAAGAAATATATGCATGGGGAACACATGTATACCTGTGGTGGATTCATTTTGATATTTGGCAAAACTAATACAATTTTGTAAAGTTTAAAAAATATATATATATATATATGCAAAGGTTTGAAAAAAAAATCAAATAGGACCAAATGAAAAATTCCTCTGCTTTTGCTCCCTGTCTCTAAGTCCCACTCCTCAGAAACCTATATTAATAGTTCCTTGTATATCCCTCCAGAAAATTTAATGTATGCATATACATCTTTGAATAGAAACATTATTTTACAGCCTCCTCCCCTTCAAAATGCCCTTAATATCAGAACTTCTTCCCTTTTTAGAAACTGACCTCAATATTAGAAGTTACAGATCTCATTCTTTGCTTAAAAACATGCAAATTTAAACTATCGAGGATATACTTATTAGTGGTAAGATCATAAAGAGCAGGGAAAAGATAAAACCACAATTCATGGTCACGGTTACATGGCAGGGCCAGGTGGGTGGAGAGAAGAACGAGACGGGGAGGGCCAAGTACCGACAGAGGAGGTACATATGTGTACAGCCAGCCCACTGCTCTAACAGGAAACTGTTGAATTTTGTATTTTCTTATGTTCATATTTTATTTAAAACCAGAGTATCTTTGTCATGGTTTCCCGTTCTGTTTTCCTGATTTGCCTTACTCCTGATTTGGTTTCTTTTCCTTTTGCTGGCTTTCCCTTGGTTCTCCTAATACCTGGAGATTTCTACTCCTCTCTTACACTCCAGTCCCAGACTTTGGGGGAAACTGTGCCTCCCTATCTCTTCTTCTAAGGGCCCCTATATTCATCGTTCCCAAAAATCATTTCCTCTCCCCTAAGAGGCCTATATTTCCCTTTCCCTTTTAAGATCAAGAAAAATTAGAACCAATACCATCAACATCCATTTGTTTTCCCCTCAAATTTAACTTTACACACTGGGGGCTGGTATATGTTATTTTGGACAAACCAGACTGAATGAATAGCCTTTCCGAGCACATGAGTTCATAAGTAAAGCACCACTCTCCCACTTCATTGAGTAGAGACATATTTGTACAATTCAAAAAGGAGGCAAAAACCATACATTACTACTCACAGTGATCCATCTTTGACTCAAGGAAATGCAAGCATTTGTCAGGGTCATATCATAACTGCAACAATGAAAAAATATTAGAGCTTATATTTTATACAAAGCCACATGCTTTTGCATCAATGCCATTCTGAAATTATAGAACATTCTTAAATCTCAGAGTTCTTTTGAAAATAACCCCAGAGTGATGGCAATAGGAAATCTTCTACCTGATTTAAATATGACTGATATCCTCTAAGAACACAGAAATCCAAGTAGATACCAAGTTCATGAAACACTGGATTATTTTGTTTTTTATTATTGTCTGTGCTGGGCCTTTGTTGCTACGTGAGGGCTTGCTCTCACTGTAGCGAGCATGGGCTACTCTTCACTGCTGTGTGCGGTCTTCTCACTGCGGTATGCAGGCTTCTCAGTGTAGCGGCTTCTCTCGTTGTGGAGCACAAGCTCTAGAACTTGGGTTCAGTAGTTGTGGCGACTGGCTTACTTGCCCTGAGGCGTGTGGGGTCAAACCGTTGTCCCTTGCCCTGCCAGGCGGATTCTTAACCACTGGACCACCAGGGAAGCCCCACACTGGATTATGCATTGGAGAGAATGCCAAAACCTCGTAGCAGAGACTGTCACACGCTTCAGCAATATGTGCTGAAGGGGCTGGGCTGAGCATATGCAGTGTTTTCTGATGGCAGGAGCAGTTGCGGGTACACAGGACAACCTGGCAACCACCACAAGGTCCTTGCCTTCGTGGATTTTACCTCCCATGGTTCCACCCATCTAATCATCCACCAGATCTGCCAGTAACTGCTGTGTGATAGGCACTGTCCTAGATGATGGGGAAATAATGGTGAAACCCTTGGGAGACTCCAAAATCTTGTGATTTTGTTCCTCTCTCTTCAGAAGAAAGCAGAATTAACGAACCCTGATCATTAAGCAAAGCAACTTATGTTAAGGTTTATGAGTTCTCAGCTTGGAAAACAAATCATGCATTTTGCAACAATGAAAAAGACCATGTAATGTGTGTGAACTTCTTGTAAAACATCTCTCTTTGTCTGTAAGTCATGCTTGCTTGATGTGAAATGTTTCTGTTAGAACACAGAGGGGTACCTGTCCTGCAGGGCCTAAATGAGGTAAGTTTGATTATAAGTGACCACAGAACTTGCTTTCAGACTTTGTGCCATGGGGCAAGATAATAAAAGGGTCAAAGCAGTGACCTTTTTGTTTGCATTTTGTTTTGTGGCCCCATGGCTTGTGGGATTTTAATTTCCTGACGAGGGATTGAACCTGGGCCCTTAGCAGTGAGGGCATGGAGTCTTAACCACTGTGCCACCAGAGAGTTCCCAGCAGTGATCTTTTCTGAATTAAGCTGCCAGTTTATTTTCATGAAGTAGTCAGGCTGTGGGCAGTGGGCAGGACCTTTTGACTGCCCTCGAGTCCAAAGTGGGACCAGAGGTCCTTGACTGCTCAGAATGTAAATTACCTTCAATTAGAACATGACTTCGGAGAAGGCAATGGCACCCCACTCCAGTACTCTTGCCTGGAAAATCCCATGGATGGAGGAGCCTGGCAGGCTGCAGTCCATGGGGGTCACAGAGTTGGACACGACTGAGCGACTTCACTTTGACTTTTCACTTTCATGCATTGGAGAAGGAAATGGCAACCCACTCCAGTGTTCTTGCCTGGAGAATCCCAGGGACGGGGGAGCCGGGTGGGCTGCCGTCTATGGGGTCGCACAGAGTCGGACACAACTGAAGTGACTTAGCAGCAGCAGCAGAACATGACTTAGTACTGATTTCATAAGAAACAGCAGGACAGTAAAAAAAAAAAAAAAAATCTTCAGCTGGTCTGTTTCTTGGTGCCTGAAACTTCCTTCTCAATGTCAAAAAAAAAATTAAATAAGGATTAGCCCAGGCAGGCAAAGCAATCCTTTCTTAAGGCAAGGTCCTAAGAAAAGTAACGAGTGACCCAGGTATAAGGCCTGTTCTCCTGGTGCTTCAGTGGAGTGAAGGAGAAAGACTTAATAATTACACAAATAGGGGAGGACGGGGACGCAGGGACGCGGTTTGAGCTCAGGCTCCCCTCGACCCGCGTCCCGCCGTAAAAAAAAAAAAAAATAATTACACAAATAAATTTAAGATTACAGTCGTGGCAACAACTGTGAAGAAGTGATCTACAGCACCGAGAAACCCAAATTGGGAGACTTGACCTAGTTAGAGAGGTCAAGGAGTGCTCCCATGAGAAAGTGGTTCTTGAGTTGAGACTGGAATTAACTGGGTAAAGAGTACTCAGGTAGAGGGAACAGCAAGCTCCTGGCCGCAACACGGAACAGTCAGCATCTCTGAACAGGACTCTTGGAAGACCAGGGTTCAGGCCCCTGCTTTAAGGAGTGTGCTTTGTGTAAAAGGCAGTATAATGGGTTGATGGCAATCAAAGTTTAAATCTCAACTCTCATTATCTCCTGTGCAACCTTTGACAAGACCCTTTACTCTAGCTAAGCCTAATATACCTCCTCTGGAAGTGGGGATGGTAATTTATGAAACTGTTGTAATAATGAACATAAGGCTCTTGTGTTATTTTTCTTACTACAAAGGTTTTCAAGAAAAGGGTAATATCTTATTCTTTTCTGTATCTCTCACCGTCTTTGTGCAGAAAGGAGGCACAGTTGCTGTGTCAGGTCCGACTCTTTGCGACTCCATAGACTGTAGCCTGACAGGCTCCTCTGTCCATGGGATTTCCCAGGCAAGAATACTGGAGTGGGTTGCCATTTCCTTCTCCAGGGGAATCTTCCCGACCCAGGGATCAAACCCGCATCTCCTGCATTGGCAGGCAGGTTCTTTACCACTGAGACACCAGAGAAGGCCTCTCAGTAAATACCTGCAAGGACTTTAACTAATTTATATTTATAATATTACGGAAATTACTTTTTTGACCCCAGGGTTAAGGTTCTAACACCTAAGAACTCAACTCTTATTACAAACTAGTAATAGCTTAAGGAAGGCATAAAACTCTCTCAGATACTTTGAGGAGCTCTAGGATTTCAGAGAATGAGAAAGAAAGCTTTAGAATGTAAGCATTTACTTGGGTTTTACAGGGGGCAGTCCAGGAGAGTACAGCCAGGTGTTCCAATCCACTTGATTGAGAATATCAACCTGAGAAGAGAAGGCACACGCAGTTTACTACAGAACAGTCTTTTCTATTGGAAAAAAAAATCTAAAACAGATTTTTAGGTCCTCAAATGTATAATTCTGTCTACACTGATGCGCAAGATAATTTTTAAGTCTCTCTGAAATAAATGTATATTAATCGGCAGTATTCTTTTAAATAAATAGGAAAATCAAGTACACACACAAATCTCTGAACATATTATTGCAAGTTGCTCTGATATAGGAAAATTCTACACATTAGTTCATCCTGTTGAGACCACATTTTAAATAGGAAAACATTCAATGAAAGACTGAGTCTTAAATTCTTGGCCAGTACCACTATCAGGCAACTCAAATCGGCCTAACAAATAGCTATTAAATAAAGACAGATTAGGCATGCAAAATAAGAAAACTCTTAAAATCCAACCTTATCTTTAAAGTGGGAATACAAGAAATCCTTCCAGTTATCAGTAGTTATGCTCTTGTAGGAAAATTTCTCAACATAAGCCTTTAAGAATCCTAGGAAAACCTCTAAGGTTTTTTAAAAAGAAGAAAAAAAAGTCAATTAATAGATAAATAATTAATATATTTTTTTGGCACATTGTACCAAACAGCAGAGAACATTCAGAGAAAAGGAAAAGCAGAGAGGGCTACAAGGATAGAATAATGTCAAAATGTTCAAAAGTAGAGGTAGAATTTAAGTTGTACCTTGAAGAACATATGTAATTTGGTGGAAGGGAGAAGAGAAATCCTAATTAGAGATAAGAGGATGACATAAGACACAGAAAAGGAATACACAACATAAATTCTAAAAGCAATGATCCGAGTATGACTAGAGAGGAGGAAAATCAAATTGGACAGGCAGGATGGATCCAGATGAGGAAGGGCTTTCAAAGTCTATCAAGTCAAAGTCCAAAAGAGAGTACAGTTATTTATTTATCTAACCATAAGTTTTTATTTTTTTAATTGAGGTATCATTGATTTACAATGTATTAGTTTTAGGTATACAGCAAAGTGATTCAATTACACATATCTGTGTGTGTATACATATATTTTTTTTCATATTCTTTTTCAAAAGAGAGTACTTTTAAATGCTCATCAATGGAGAAGGTTACATAAACTCCATACAATTGGTATTAAAAAGCATAAGCTAGATTTGTAAATTCTGTTATGGAAAGATATATGTGAACCATTGTTGAATTAAAAAACAAATGTAAAAAAATATAGAACAAATACATAATATGATCCATTTTCTGTATTTAAAATAAGTATATGTACTTATATGTCTGTTCATTTACACTGAGAAAAAGATCTGGAGCCATATACACTAAACTGAGGGACTCACTTGTTACCCCTATAACCTTCTATACCACATTAAGTGTTTTCAATGAGCACAAGCTATTTTCCTAATTTTTAAAATATTGAAGAGGTTTTTTTTTCCTTTGAAGTGAAGCAGTACAATTCAGAATGTAGGGGCTATTCAAGGTTTCAAATAGAGAGGTAATGTCAGAAAATGATATAGATTTCTTTAGCAGCTACATAAAGAATGAACTGGAAGGATAAGACAGAGAAAAAACAATAGTTAAAAACTTTATTACTCTTGAAAAAAAATCAGAAAACGCCAACTACTTGCCTGGTCCTCCAAGAAGCTGTTCAAGGTAAAAGAGTAAAGCAAAGCCCTTCTCATAGGGAACTGAAGAATATGCCACGTCAGGGTCTGTGTTCGTCAGGTCAACCACGAGTTTGGTGAAAGGATGGGTCTCCCCAAAAGTCTTTATCTGTGGGACACAGAGAAAAGTTCAAATATGAAGTCTGGTTACCACCTTGCAGACAAGCCAGTAAGGAAGTGTTACTTTACTTAGTGTCATAACTTTAGGGGAATCTAAATTTTAGGAGAATTTAGAGAGTGGTAATTATAGGATATGTTAGCACACATTTCTGGAAATCAATTAATGGAATGGCTACTAGTGTAAGATTCTGTAATATTTCTTGCCTAGACTAGAACAATGTTTCAGTGCCTGGTTAGCAAATTCAGCTTTCAGGAGACAGCATTTAAACATGACATAAATATGCCAAATAAAATTCAAACTCATTGAATATATTCATTGCAAAGCCCAGTAAGCTCCGACTAGTCATGAACACCACCATACACAGGATAAGGATTAACATGTAACAAGAGAACATAATACCAGCATCCGCTTGCTTTCCCACACTAGTAAAAATGACTTTCTTATTGCCATTTAGTACAGTGTAAAGTAAAGCTGCCTTACAAACTGAATCTTTGAGTTTGACTTACACAACCTGGGATGGATGCTTTTAGAAGTATGACTTATTTACCGAATTCTGGAGTTCTCCCCATCCGCCCAGAGCGTGAAAATGTCTAAACTTTTCACCAAACAGTCGTCCACAAATGTGGCGTTCCAAGTATACGGTATGTCCTTCATTTAACCTGAAAAAAATTGAAGAATAAAAACACTGGCACAGCTGAGGAAAAAAGGCATGTGATCAACAAGATCTTTTCTTTTTGGTGTTTCTACAGAGCAAAGCAATTGTAAAGTGTGAATACTCCACTCTAAGCAGACTGCTCTGCGTGGCTTCCTTGCATTCAGTTCAGAGCAATGGGAAGCCCAGCCCAGAAGGTGGCAGTGTGGGAAGTTAAGCTGTGGCTCTGGTCCTATGCGTCCCTGTGTTAAAATGTGACCACACCACGAACTAAATAGCATCAGCTGAAAACTTCTTTTCTATCTGACACTGTGCCGAATATTACAGAATTAAAGAAAAAAACCCTGTAAAGAGATGATAACAAAGATATACACACAATCCAGAGACGTGGAAGGCAGGGAAAGAAATAAAATCAAGAACCAATAAAGAAGGAATAATAATAAATCTTACCAAAAGTGATCCCAAGTTTTGTTGGTCACTAGATTTCCTGTCCAACTATGAGATATTTCATGTGCTATAACCTAAAGGAAATAGAGGAAGTGATTATCTAAGTCTAAAATAATTTATTATGTAAGCATTCTACTTTTTTCAATTCCATGTTGTTCAATTCATTTCATTTTTTCCCCACATTTTCAGTTTTTTTAACATTAGCTGAGATATTCAAGGAATTATTCAGTTCAGCAAAAAAACAAAAAACACAATTTAGCCAAACATAAAGTATTGTAGAGTTTAAAAAATGGAAATTCAACATTATTTTAAAAATACTAAATAGATACATCACTCCATTAAATAATATTTCATAAATATATCAAGAGATCAAACCATAAAATGTTCTTAAATCTAAGGCAATTAAGAGCGTAGTATATGGCTGATACATGTTGAGGTTTGACAGAAAACGACAAAATTCTGTAAATAAATTATCCTTCAATTAAAAAATAAATTAATTAAAAAAATAAAGTTGGATGGGTTCAGAAAAAAAAACAACAATGTAGTAATGTCTTGCAACAAGATAATACATTTTAACTTACATTGGAGAGTGACTTGTCACCAGCCTAAAAAAATAAAGAAAATTACCTTAGTATTTCAGAAGTCAAATTCAGACTATATCTAAACGACAGCCTATGTCAAGACATACGTCTGCCATTTATGGTTCACTGTACTTCTGCTATTGTACTCCAAATAGTTCAAAAGCAACATGTATTGAGGAAATTTTTTAAAAATGCAGGACTAAAAAATAGCATTATTCTTTCTCTCCTTAATCTAGGGAATTTTCCCAATACCAAGAGGCCAGTATACTTGTCTCTAATTTCCCAGAAACATTTCTCCTCTTCCATTTTTTTTAATGTACCCTAATTTTCTTTCATTCTCTCCTTAAAACCCACAGTATATTTAAGAAAATTTTGTAGTGTCCTGTGTCTACTATGGTGTATTTTATTTATTTAGTTGCCAATCCATTACTCACTTGGTTTTAGGAAGGATTTAAAGTAGCTTACAAAGGCATATAAAATATAGCTATATACTATGGGCTAATTCTTCCCTAGTCATGGTAAATGGAGTTTTGTTTTGCCTTTAACCAGAACCTACATGCCAACTGTAAATGTTTCTTTCTCTGGATACACAATCCATCAATAGACTGTTATTACACAACCTTCCAGTCCCAGCATCCCAAAGCACCTTGAACCTATATTATTTTCTCCCAAACGGCCAAGTTAGAAGTTGATATGATGATAGTAACTACAAGAAACAATAAAATCAGAAACAAAGATTACATAAATAAAAGACTTTAAAAAAATTATTAGGAGCTGAAGTTTCTTCTTATCTAGGTGTATGTCTGAAGCAAATTCAACTTTAGATGAAGAAACATTTACACTTACCAGCAGAGTAGGAGTTACAAAAGTGAGGCAAGGGTTCTCCATGCCGCCATAGGGAAAGGATGGCGGCAGGACCAATAGGTCATACTGCCCCCAAATATATGGGCCTCCCAGATCTTCTGCAATTTTAAGCATAGATTCAGTCTGGAAAATGAATGCATATATATTTGTACATCTTAATCATTGCCATCATAAATTTCTTAAAAGTACACA
This sequence comes from Bos javanicus, assembly GCF_032452875.1. NCBI lineage: Eukaryota > Metazoa > Chordata > Mammalia > Artiodactyla > Bovidae > Bos > Bos javanicus. The sequence continues at coordinate 60,811,220 of NC_083872.1, forward strand.
TTGCTTTCTACGAAGGCTATGAGTTAATGATGCTATTTTAAATGAAAATGATACCCCAAAAACGCATCAACTGCAAACTCATATAAAATAAGATACACTATTTGACTCTTTTACCACATTACTTAAAACCATTCGTTTCATACTCAAAATCTTAAATCTACTTTCTATCACTATTATTTTAAAAAGTGTAACTTTATGACCAACCTCAGAAAATTCGTAAGCAGACTTTTCCACCTGCTCTTTCTCAGACCATACCAATGTCCTTGGGCCAATCTGCCTGCAAAATGAAAAGGCTCAATAAAAATGAAATTCAGGGCAAATTACTCACCTGGTTCTAGGAAAGATTTAAAGTGTCTGCACACAAATCCTGACAGGAGTATGATTTACCACATGCTTATGGGGAGGAGGTGAGGCTAAGTGGTTTTTCTGAGGTACAAACCTCCTGTTGTACATGCGGCAGTAAATCTGCTTGTCTATAAAGGGGAGCAGCTTGAGCCACATGAAAACCTAGACGTTACGTGCCCCCAAAGGTTAGCTCACTGGCTCAAGTAAGACCCTTAGGGATCTAGTTTTTTCTTCCCTCAATGTTACAACTGTAGAAACCCAGTCATGGCTCAATAAGAGATTATTCTAGAATAGAAGTGGATGTAAACTCTGTTATGCACTTAAAGGTTGATCGCTTTTATAGAAGAATAAACAAACAGAAAGAGAAGGAAATTCTGTCAAATGCTGTAACATGGTGCAATAAGGCAGTTACTGATGGACACATACTCTCTGATTATCTATGAGTCAAACTCAGTGTCAAACTCAGTGAAACAGAAAACAGAACAGTGGTTATAGAGGTGGAAATGGAGCTGTTGTATAAAGGGTACAGAGGTTCAATTTTTCAAGATGAAAAAGTTTTAGAGATTTGTTTCAATAATGACACAAGTGACTACTGAACTATATATTACAGCTAGTTATTATAATTTTGTGTTTCTCTTTTAAAACCACAATTTAAATACAAGGAAGAAACAAATATAACTATATATCACATATAGGACTATAACTCAAACATTTATTTAATCTAAATTTCATCTTGAAAATTGTATGCAATGCAAATACCAAACAATAAGACTTTGCCTTGATATTCTTCCCCAGAAAGGCAGTGGACTCTAGGGCAATGCCTCTAAACATCAACGTGCTTACAGTTATTTGGAGAGCTTGTGCAAATACAAAGTTTGATGTAGTAGGTCTGGGATAGGACCCAAGGACTGGTCTTTCTTATTCCTTTTTAAAAATATTTATTTATTTGGCTGTGCCAGGTCATAGTTGCAACATGTAGGATCTAGTTCCTCAACCAGGGATTGAACCCAGGCCCCCTGCATTGGGAAAATGGAGTCTTAGCCACTGGACCATCAGGGAAGTTCTTGCCTTTCTAACTAACTCCCAGGAGATGCCAAAGCTATTGGTCTGTAGACCACTGTGAGTAGAAATGGTAACCAGGGCTATGTAATATAAATTAATGACAGCTGCAAATGTGAGCTACGTGTGTAATTTTAAATTGTCTAGTAGCCACATTTAAAAAAAAAACAGCAAAATGAAGAGGGTGAAATCGGTTTTAATACTATATTTTGTTTAACCCAATATACCAAAAATATTATCATTTTGACATGTAATCAGCATAAAAGATTATTAGTAAAATATTTTGCATTCTTTTTTTTCATATTAAGTCTTTAGAAATCCAGTGTGTGGTTTACATTTATAGCACATCAAGCCTCATGTGGTTAGTGGCTGCTCCTCCAGACAGCAGAGTTCTAAGCTACAGGGGCTCCAACATCAGATGGCCTAGGATGGGTCCCAGCTCTGATACTTTCTAGCTATGCTACTCTGACCCAGTTATTTAAACTCACTGAGTTTTTTTTATTGGTAAAATGAGAAAGAGTAATTGTATTCATTTCACAGAGGTGTGAGGATTCAAGAGGATGATGCTCTGGAAAGTGAAAATGAAAGTCGCTGAGTCGTGTCTGACTCTTTGTGATCCCATGGACAACACAGTCCATGGAATTCTCCAGGTCAGAACACTGGAGGGGGTAGCCTTTCCCTCCTCCAGGGGATCTTCCCAGCCCAGGGATTGAACCCAGCTCTCCCGCATTGCAGGCAGATTCTTTACCAGCTGAGCCACAAGGGAAGCCTGATGCATTGGAGCTGGTACCTAATGAGACCTGCTAATTGGCAACTGCTAAGACAATGATGACAATTATTTAGTGAGTGCCGCTGAGTCGTGTCTGACTCTTTGTGATCCCATGGACAACACAGTCCATGGAATTCTCCAGGTCAGAACACTGGAGCGGGTAGCCTTTCCCTCCTCCAGGGGATCTTCCCAGCCCAGGGATTGAACCCAGCTCTCCCGCATTGCAGGCAGATTCTTTACCAGCTGAGCCACAAGAGAAGCCTGATGCATTGGAGCTGGTACCTAATGAGACCTGCTAATTGGCAACTGCTATGACAATGATGACAATTATTTAGTGAGTGCCTCCTATACGTCAGGAGCTTTACTTATGTTGGGTCTATCAATCCTCACAAAAATCTTTTGAAGTACATATGATTATTTCTAGGTTTTAGGTGACGAAGATAAAACCCCAAAACCTTCAGCATCCTCTGAAGTGAGATGTGGGTATGTCTTGGTGAGTGTTCATCCTGATGCTCACAGATGCTCATCCTGAGAAGTGAGCTACCCTGGGATGTTCATAGTTAACTTCAAGAGCTGGACCAGAAGCTGTGTTTGTCTGACATGTCCACCACGTCCACATTTCTGGCAATTTAAAGAATGTGATTACTATACAGCCATTCTTAGTTTTCAGTTGTTTAGAAATAGGAACAAACAAGAAATTAAGAAAAGGGCACTCTAGCTGCTGGTACGGAGAAGGCAATGGCACCCCACTCCAGTACTCTTGCCTGGAAAATCCCATGGATGGAGGAGCCTGGTAGGCTGCAATCCATGGAGTCGCTAAGAGTCAAACACGACTGAGCGACTTCACTTTCCCTTTTCACTTTCACGCATTGGAGAAGGAAATGGCAACCCACTCCAGTGTCCTTGCCTGGAGAATCCCAGGGACGGGGAGCCTGGTGGGCTGCCGTCTATGGGGCACACAGAGTCAGACACGACTGAAGCGACTTAGCAGCAGCAGCAGCTGCTGGTAAAACTTTAACAAAATATCTTATATTTCTGTAATATTCATAGGCTTCCAAGTGCTTTAAAATACTTTATCTCATTTATTGCACATAATCACCCAATGAGGTAGGAAGGGGGATGTCGTAATTTGAAGGATGAAAAAACAGAGGTTATGAGGATTGACTTGTTTAAACTTGTTTTAGACTCCAGATTAACAGTAAGAGTATGCTCATTCTCTAATACTTGGAAAGTCCAAGGGGTGACTGGTAAAGATCTTTTAATTTAAAATTAATTTGTGATTCACATTTCATGATTAGATTTGAATATTTCTAGAGCTGTCAGCTTATTATCTTGAGAAACACAAAAGTGATCTAACAATAAATCCTGACAGAGGGTCAAAACACCTAAGGTTTGATCTTTGTGTATACTTCAAAATTTGTTCAAAAGCTCACCTGCTTTCTAAAGCTCCAACAACCAAAGCAATCAGGTAGCAGGGGATTGGAACCTGAAGGGGCAAACAAGACACACAGTACATGCTCGAATTAGTGATTAGGAATGTTAACAGAATAAGACAATTCATATTCAAAAGAAAGTTTCCTTTCAAATCTCCAAACATTAGTGTAGATTACTTTCTTTTGGTACTTCTCAAATGGTTCCCATTTTTGAGGGGTCTAGCAGTTCAAAATTGTAATATAAAAACTTTCAAAACATCTATTTTCCTTTTATCCTATTAGGAAGGAAAGCTTCTGAAATGTGAAAAATACGACTGCACAGTATTACAAGGTACCTCTTAAGCATTTCACAAAAATTAACATATAAGAAGGCAACTGTGCTTTCCTCTTTGTTTTGTCCTTTCTTCTTGAATTAAAAAATTTCGTTTTAAATTGCTTTTTTGAAATCACTCCTGGCATATTTGAGAGACACAAAATAATCCAGCAATGAAAGGATGCTAAAGGTTTTAGAATCCCAGAAGCTGGTGTGGGGACAGAATTGTCCACTGTGATTCAATGACAAGTTCTGCTAAGGAGGATGATTTTAAAAAGCATTAATGTACACACACACACAGACAACAGACACAATTCATTAAAAGTCAAAGAAAGAAGTCAAACTACCAGCTACCTAGGAATTGTAACTTAAAGGACTGAAACTGTTTTTTGGTCTAAGCGCTCTTCCATCTGTGAAGACTACGCCAATACATACCCATAGTTCGGTACCAGGGCAGGTCAAAGTAACTTAGGAACAAGAAACCTGCTACTGACTGAGATGAGCAAAAATGCATCAGGCACACCCCCTACCATACCTACCCAGCAGCTTCCTTCTTCAATACAACGTTGCAAGCAGAATTAAATATTTCAAAAGAGCAAGAGATAGAGAAAAAAAGCAGAAGCTGCATTCTAAATTCTGAAATATTTCAAAAGCCATTTTGCTTTCCAAATGGGAAGAAGCTATTTAGAGTTCACCACCAACTAAAACACAAAATCTAGACCCTAAGATCTTACTTTTTGGCTGAATCTGTAAATTTTCCTGTTCGGGTCTTCTGGGTCAGGTGCTTCTCCATCACGAATGGCACTCATAAGTGCCACCAGTTCTTTGGGGACAGACACCTAATGGAGAAGAAAAGTCATTACCAGTTATAAATAAAATGTTCTACATAAAATAACCTCTTCCGCCTTCTTGACTCTTGATCCAGTAGACTATGAACTCAGTACAGTCATACGTATCAGTTTTATAAACAGAATTAGCGTATGTAAAACTGGCTTCTTTAAAAATGAATGTGAAATATCAACATTTTCATTCACCTATTCATACTGAAAGCATCTGGTAGAAACTAGATTAAAATCCCAGCTCCGCCATTTACTAACTGCATGGACTTGGGTAAATAACCCTCCTGAGCCTCCATTTCCTAAATCAAATGAGGGTCATACTTCATAGAATTGTTGTGAGGAATAAATAACCTAAATTTATGTTACTTATAAAGAACGTACATTATTTATTTTAATCATTTATTTTTATTATGTTAATATTTTTATCACACCTGGCAATGGTAGTCACCAGGCCTGATCCCCTCTATACCCTCAGGAGAGATTCAAAAGGATGCTATACTCACTTTAGAACAGAGAATACAACTCTGAAAATTTAAATATTTAAAACATAAGAGTTACAACATTCTACTTTTAAAATATCTAAAGTTTAAAAATAAAATAAAATTTAAAAAAATAAAATAAAATAAAATATCTTAATTTATGTATTTTTGGCTGTGCTAGGCTTTCTCGAGTTATGTCAAGTAGGGGCTACTCTCTAGTTGCAGTGTGCAGGATTCTCACTGCAGTGGCTTCTCGTTGCACAGCACAGGCTCCAGGCAGGCAGGCTTTCGCAGCTGCAGCATGCAGGCTCAGTAGCTGTGGCACAAGCTTAGCTGCTGCGTGGCACATGGAATCTTCCCTGACCAGAGACTGAACCCGTGTCTCCTGCACTGACAGGTGGATTCTTATCCATTGTGTCACCAGGGAAGTCCCAAATTCTACTTTTTAAGGGTCTTGAGTGTGAGGAACTTAAGCTTATTGCTGAGAAAGGTGAAATAATCTTCTCTGGAACCTTGTATGAGGAAGATCCTTATGGAGCAAACCTATGGTCATTGGTGTGTGTACCCCAGCTCCATGATTCTGAAAGTGTTACTTCTAATGAATGCCAGGATAAAGGACCATCCCCTGAGTATTAGTGACTTAGCAAGCATCCATCCCAACAATTGTGGACTTTCCTGTTCTGTCTGCACGTAGTAATGTTAGTTGCTCAGTTGTGTCCGACTCTTTGTGACCCTGTGAACTGTAGCCCACCAGCCTTCTCTGTCCATAGGATTCTCCAGGCAAGAATGGTGGAGTGGGTTGCCATCCCCTTTTTCAGAGGATCTTCCCAATCCAGGGATTGAACCCTGGCCCAGCCCTCAAAGCTGTTACTGCGACAAGCACAGAATCAGGAGCTCCAGAACCAGCGCTGCTATAGCCACAGATCCTGGAGCTAAAAGCCTAGAGACTACTGTGGTTCCACTTCCTCCCTTCATTTAGGCAGTGATACATCATCCAGATGAGAAAGCTGAGGTGGTGAGGTCACAAGACTTGCCGAAGATCATGCAGTTATTCAGTGGTGGAGAAGATCCCAGATCCTGGGATTCTTGGCCTCCAACTGTAGTTTTTGCAGCGTTATGCTCAGGGTGGTTTGGTGGTGGGACAATGTGGGAATCAAGATGTTTCCATAAATACCAGATGGTCCTCAGTTCCATTTGCCTGGTATGAGTAAGTCTAGCCTCTGGACTAGACTTATTAATTATAGTCCACCTTTTATTAATTATAGTCCACCTTTTCGTAAAAGGGTTAGCAGTACCTACAACAAGAATACGTTGGAAATGCATACAAATAAGTCTGTAATATACACCCATTAGGATACCTAGATAGATATTTATATGGCTAGTTCCCAGGTGGTGCTAGTGGTAAAGAATTCACCAGCAATGCAGGAGACAGAAGGGATGTGGGTTTGATCCCTGGGTTGGGAAAACCCCTGGAGGAGGAAATGGCAACCCATTCCAGTATTCTTCCCTGGGAAATCCCACAGACAGAGGAGCCTGGTGGGCTATGGTCCATGGGGTTGCAAAGAGTAGGACACGACTGAAACGATATGCACAAAGTGCATTTATAGAGCATTTAATCCTAGAAATTTTTTCAAAGTTAAAAAGAGTTGCTCCCAAATTCTTGATTTTAGGTCTAGAATTCTTTTTTTGTGTATGTTATTTTATTTATTTTTGGCTGCACTTGGTCTTGGTTGCTGCATAGGTTTTTTTCTCTAGTTGCAGCAAGCAGGGGTTACTGTTCGTTGCAGTGTGCGAGCTTTTCACTGCCGTGGCTTCTCTTGCTGCAGAGCATTGGTCTAGTTGCGGCTCCCAGCTCTAGAGACAGGCTCAATAGTTGTGGCACACGGGCCTAGGTGCTCTGCGGCATGCAGGATCTCCCGGGAGCAGGGATCGAACCCTGTACTGGCAGGTGGATTCTTCACCACTGATCCACCAGGAAAGCCTCTGAATTCTTTTTAAAATCAGAATGACACTCATTTCCCTTTTTTACATTTATGTTTGAAACTGCCTTTGGAACAGAGGTTCAAAATGAGATCCATTTTTCTAACATATTTCAGGCAGAATTTAATAAGTAAACTATTGCTAGCTAAAAAAAACATTATTATCTCTGCTTATCATTATTGACTTATTTGATTCATTTTGGAAACACAATCTGTGTTCATGGCTTGGAAGAATTAATATTGCTAAAACATCCATACTACCCAAAGCAATCTATAGATTTAATGTAGTCCCTATAAAAATACTCATACAGAACAATTCAGCTAATAATTTCAGTAATAGTTACCTCTGCGCTGTAGGTTAATTTCACGGAAGGAGTGTCCTGGCAAGGAAGAATAGCTCTACAGTGGATAGCCTGGGAGAGAGAGGGAAAAAAGAAACAGCTGTTTCCCTGACTCATAAATCAAGTCATTAAGAAGTCATTACAATTGCAGCATTGTTCTTAGATACGTTCTTTTAAAAGTAAAAATGTCTCACATTTCTTCAGTTCTTTTCAAGTAGCAAAAGTAGATGTGTGGATAAAAAAATCTAATTTCCCCTTTTAATGTATGCCCCACCCTCACATTTCAGTTGGAGCATGAAGCAAGGTTAAACAATGATTCCTGAGCAACAGTAGCGCCCAATGAGAAGTTGTTAAGAACCCTGTCAAAAAAGGCTCTTTAGTGAAGTAAATTTGAGAGCCATGGCATGTTACATGCCTGTCTGGGAGAGTCACCAGGAACATTAGCTTTCTGAAGGCTCTGAAGAAACCTGTTCAAATTCTTATACTTATTTCAACACAAAACCCACTTTCTTTTGGTTAATTATTAAAGTCTAATGGGACGCCAGTTTTCTGAGAAACACAGCTTGGACAATGCGGTTAAGGTCTTGACATTTTGATCTTGTGGCAAACCTTGAAAGTAAACACTAGGAAGACAGGAGGGAGAAAGAAAAGTCTCTTTTAACACCATCTAGACATATGCATTCACCTAACAGGTAGAACGTTTCTTTGCTTCCACATCCATCTGTCATAATGATCAATTCCGTCAAGAAGAATGACCAGAGTACCTACAATTTCATACCCTGGCCTGTTGTCAGATAAGTCTGCATCTATTGCTGGTGAGCAAAGGGAACCCAACCTCACTGAGCTAGAAGGAACATTGACACTCACCTCTCTCTCTGAGGTTGTTATAAATCCCAGACACACTTCACACCTCTGCAAACTTCCTCCTATCCTCCAGACACCAGCTCTTTTCACTTCAGATCTAATAGATTCTCCAAAGATACAGGAGTCCAAGTGACCTCACTTCTAGTTGGATTAAGTTGAACTAGAAGAACCAGATAGTCTGCTCTCCCCAAACAAGGTTCTAAGACCATGCATTTAGGGTTCCTTAAAGGTTCATGGTTATGTGACTCCGCAATGCCAGGGGTGAGGTTTATGTGTATTTCACTGGATAAGACCAAACCCAGGAAAATATGCATAGAGAACAGCTATAAGCAAACTCATCAAACAAAACATGTCTATGTGCTTCCTATCAACTGTAGTAATTTAACTGAAATCGCTTTCCTCCATTTTGAAAACTGCTGCCAACAAGAAATGGAATAAAATGTTCAAAATTCACATTCTTGTGACTCACAGATCTTGCATTTCTTGCTAGCTTTAGTTTATGGACATTCCATAATAATTACTGATGAAAATCAAATAAGAGATGGAGTGTATAATTGGTATATTCTTGCCTAGATCATGGTATCTCTTCCAGATTAGTGAACTGAGGGTTTCTTGACAAAAAATAAAACTTCATTTGGCAATAAAAAGTAAACATTGCCAGCATTGCTTCTTTTCTGATAGACTTGTTTTCAAATGTGAGCCTACCATAGTGTCTTACACAGAGGAATATTTAAAGGATTAAATATGCAGAGTACCTTACACAATGCTTGGAAATATAGTCAATGTTTAATGAAATAAATTCTTTTAATTGTAAACTATTTGATTGCTAAAAGAATTAGTTTTGTTTCTTTCAGGAGTTTGACACGTATTATTCTTGTGACAGACTATCTCTAAGTATGTTCTTTATTTTTAGTTTTTAAACAGAAAATAGATGTAGTCTAAATCATATCATCTTAATGGTACATTAATATATATACATAATGTGTACATGTGTAAATGTGTAAGAAAAATCTGGAAAGGCTACCGACCAACTCAGTTGTTATCTCTGGACAAGGGTGTCTGGAGAGGAATGGGAAATCTGGTCCTTCCCTTTATTGTTAAGCAGTTTTCATAACCAGTACATATTTTGTTTAACAGTGTTTTCCTTTCATTTTAAGACTGTTTACTGAGTGCCCACTCTATGCCAAGTTCTATGGTAGGTGCTGAGGATATGAATATATTAATAAATATGACCTAGATAGTCCAGCCTAGGTAGACATGTTTCAAATGAAAGGGAGTTTCTTTTTAAAAGTAATATATGAATGTATTAATGGTGACAGATATAAATGAAAATGTATGTAGTCTTTATAAGATAAATACTATCTTAGGTAAGATCCCAGTATCCGTAAGGCCACTGTCCACTTTGCTTCATTCAGTTGCATGAGCTGGGAATAAACCATCCCAAGTCCTTTTTACCTGGCACTGACTAAAGAGATAGGGGTGCTCTTTCCCAGAAGTTTGTTCAGGAGTGAGCCACTGAAGAGCAGAAGATTTTGGAGATGTCTCGAAAGAAATCTCTATAACAATTTCTTGATTTCTGTATGAAAGGAACAAATACATTAGTAGTATACAATTCAATCTAACTAAAATTTTAATTCATAATACATAAACAACATGATATACACCAAATAATATAAACAGAATTTTATGAGCTGTCATTACTGCTTGAGAGTAAGTTCTAGGAATGTTTGCCTTGCACGCTCTTACCTGAGTGTCAGCCTATGAGTCTTTTTTTCTACATGGTAACTGCTTATGAAGATGTAAGAGGAAATAATATTAGGTGAACACCCCAGCTTTTTTTCTGTGATACCAGGTAATCTTTTACAGTGGTGGGAAGGTAGAAGAAATAACTTTGGAATGCTGACGACCACTGCAGGGGTGGCAGAGCATAACACAGGGCAGTGCTAGTTTGCAAACTGTTTCTGGAAGAGTTAAGTCAAGAACTTGAGAGTAAATGTTCATGTCTGTTAAATCTATGATAAAAGCATATGTGTTTGTATTTAATCTCTTCTTCCTAGTAATTAGTTTTTACTGCATTTTACAAAAGTATTAGCCTGTGGTGGACTGGAACTAACAAAAACTGGGTCCTTCACCCAGATAGATTGAGCAGCATTGTTAATGAAGAAACAGCAAGAGCCCTGGAGACCAGTGGCTGTGCTTGAGTCCTGACTCTACCACTGACTGTGAACTTGGCTGTGCTGTGAACTTGAGCAAATTATTTGACCTTCCTATGCCATAGTTGCTTCATCTGTGGAATATGGTTAATGATATACCTCACAAATTATGTGTGTTTCCTTTCTTTTTCTTAAATGGGAAGAGAAGATATGAAAACACTGGCTGGTACAAGGTGGGATTAGATTGACTTTGCTCTAGGTCAGTGGTTTTCCACCATTTATTCCCTCCCCAATATACCAAGGAGTGGGATATACTCCCAACATGACACCTCTGGCTAACTTTCTTGAACAAGTTACCTTCTGTCTCGGAGGTTCCCTTCCCTCATTTGTCACTTGTATTAATCGAATAACAACGACAAACACATAACCATTTCACCTAACCATTTCTACATACTAATCTTGGGATAAGCGCTGTAGATGTAGTCTTTAATCCTTATAGTGCGTGCATGCTATGTTACTTCAGTCATGCCCCTTTGTGACCCATGGACTGTAGCCCACCAGGCTCCTCTGACCATGGGATTCTCCAAGCAAGAATACTGGAGTGGGTTGCCATGCCCTCTTCCAGGGGATCTTTTCATCCCAGGGATCGAACCTGCCTCTCTTACATCTCCTGCATTAGCAGGCAGGTTCTTTACCAGTAGGGCCACCTGGGAAGCCCAAACCCTTATAGTAACCCTTTGTAAAATGTAGATCACGCCACAAAGGGTTACTATAGGGATTAGAAGAAAGAATACATCTACAGCACTTATCCCAAGCACTTATGTTTGTCATTGTTATTCCATTAATAAAACTGGCCAGCCTCTGGCGAGGAGGTGAAAAATACACAGCTTGTAAGAGCTTCCCAGGTGACCCAGAAATGCTTCCTTAAGGCATTCCCACCATCACTCTAGGTATTACTAACATGATGAGTGAAGAAGTAACAGTTATCAAGTCCTATTTTTGAGTATTTTATACAGTAAATTTCTTTACTATTTTAGGAATATATAATTTTCACTATAAGCTTCGATCTGAACCGCAGATTGGTAGAAGGAGTGTACCAATTACTACATACACACAAACTAAAAATAGGAAATGAAAAAAGAAACTAAAATAAAAATATATATTCCCCTTATTTAGCCATAAAAGAGAAAGATGAGAATATCCATACTTGCACAGAGCAATAGGAAGAGAGATTTCGATTGGTGATCCTTTGTAACTTTGTCTTTCTCCAAGAGTATAGTTGACTTCTTGTCCATTGATGACCACTTTTTCTATTGTGAGGTCCTTTGTATCCAGAATCTAGAAATAAATCAGTATTTTTAGATGATAAGAAAATTGTTTTATGCACTGGGAAAAACTAAATGATAGTCAGTCTTACTACAATTTCAGATTAGAACTAGTTGCTTTAAGATAGAGTAAGATACAGAGTGAAAGACAGGAATTAGAGGAGTTGACAGTTAGCATAGGTCCCAATCCACATTCTCTAAACTTCCCCTCTACTGTCTGAGCTACCAGGGAAGCCCTGGCTTTAAGTAAAAGTCAGATCTAAATGAAAATGCCTTTGCTTCTGTCTCCTAAAACTTAACTTCTCTACTATGAAAAAGCTCATCCATAACTTGTCTTTCATCATGACTCCTCAATATATATTACCTTGTATTTCTTCCTACAATTCATATAGTCCTACTGCTCTGTATTAATTTCACAGACCCCAAAATTAAAACAAATCTTGGTGCTAATCAGGCAAATAAGCAGACTGTACTGCTTTGTGTATCTAGAGAACGTCCAACCTGGTTACAGCAACTCTGATCAAATGGCCCTACAGAGCAGCGGTCCCCAACCTTCTTGGCACCAGGGACTGGTTTCACAGAAGACAATTTTTCCACGGACCAGGGGGGTTGGGGGGATGGTTTCAGGATGATTCATCCACATCACATTTATTGTGTACTTTATTATTATTACATCAGCTCCATCACAGATTATCAGGCATTAGACCCTGGAAGTTGGGGACCCCTGCTACCGGGAGATTGGGAGTGCATATCTACTTGCCAGGCAGATTATCTGCTTTGGGCAGGAAGGGAGTGGCAACAAGTGTCTGAGGATTTTCCATCCCAATGTTCCTCTATGTAAGCCCTAGAACCCATACCCTTTCATTATCTCTCAACTAATCTCTTGTCCTAGAATCTTCAACCTTCCTATTCCACAAGCCTGTTTCCAAACAACTTAAAGTTTCCAGCTTCCTATATTAATTTTAAAACTTCACTCAATCCTTCTGCCCGCTCTGATAACTATTCTACTTTTCTCCTTCCTTTCTTAAACTCCAAGGGTTATCTCTGGCTGCTATTTCCACTTCCTCATCAATCTATCCTCCCTTTCTCCTCTTCAGTCTGACTTCTAGTTTCTGTGCCACAGGAAGGGCAGTCCTCCTGATCAATAGGTCTTTTCTGTTCAGTAACCTGGACCTCTGCTGCTAATGGCCCCAGTGGACCATAATATCTGTTTGAAGGCTTTTCCTTGGCTGCACACATCAATGATGTGTGAAGTCACACATCTTTGTCTAATACTTTTTTCCTCCCCCTCCTATCTAACTACAAAATCTAGATATGTCCCCATGCACTAACTAGCCTTGGGCTTTCAGTTTACTTACCATATTCAATCCCTAGTTTTGCTCATTCTCACATCTTCACCTGGAACCTCTGTGCAGGTGACTACCCATCTCTTTCGCAGCTGCCTCCCCTCCCCAGGACTTCAGCAGGTATCTCTAACTGTGTGGTTAACATTTCCATGGGAAATAGCATCTCATATTCAATAGGCTCCTGAAGATTTTAAAAACAAAGCCACCCTTCTGTACCCCAAGTTTGCTCTCTCTCCTGTTGTCTCTATTCCACTGATGGAACTCCTCAACTTACCTAAGATTTGAAATATTCAAATAATCCACAATTGGTCCCACTTCCCAATCCCACATAGCCAAGTAACAAAGTTTTCTTTCACACTGTCCTCATAGTTTTTTTTTTCCTTCCACCACCACCCTAGGTCAGGCCCTGTGAACTTTCAGAACTGCTCACTATCTAACCTTCCTACCTCTGACATCTTTCCCTTGAAATCTGGCCTAGAATAGCATGGGGAGTTAGACAGCCAAGAAACAGTCACTTTTCAGTCCCCTCTCTTTTGGATCAGTTAACTGGGTGATAAGTTGAGGAAATTTCAACAATTTTATTCTTATCTAGAGTCTAGAGTTTTTGGCTGGGAAGAAATTTCCATCCTGGTTTTATTATCTTTTCCCTTTCTCTTTGTTTTTTAAGAGCAGCCAAATTTGTTATGAGTATCATCAGTTTTCCTTCCAAAGGGCAATTATTATTTCTTTTGGAGTACTCCTCTTTTTGGGAAGTCCCTCAATGGTTGCCCTTACTCTAAATTAAATTATCTTCCCACTCTTGCACATTCAGAAATACTGGATTTTATAGCTTAAGAATAATAAAGGTACTCCTTTGCTCATATTCCAGTACTTGTTTCTGAATATCTGATTTGCTGTAAAAACCTGATGGGAGTATCTTCTGTATATAAACTACTTATGTTTATACTACTTTTATAACCATAAGGGTTTCCCTGGTGGCTCAGCTGGTAAAGAATCTGCCTGCAATGTGGGAGACCTGGGTTCAAGCCCTGGGTTGGGAAGATCCCCTGGAGAAGGGAAAGGCTACCCCCTCCAGTATTCTGGGCTGGAGAATTCCATGGACTATACAGTCCATGTGGTCACAAAGAGTGGAACATGACTGAGTGACTTTCACTTCACTAAAACCATAAGGGTGAATCATTTGGGTCATTTCCCAGTGGAACATTTTCTATTTTTTGTATTGCCTAAACTTTTCAAACCTGTTCTGTATCAGAAAACTGTTTTAACTGTTTTTCTGTGAAACCTTTTCCCTATCTTCTGTGTTTGTTACAGCAGCTGGCCCAGCTTTCTCCAGCAGCACTTACTGTGCCACATTACAAGGATTTGTTTTATCCATTAGACTGAGGGCTCTTCAAAAGAAAAAGAATGTTACTTAGGCTTGCATTCCCAGAATTTCACACAGTGCCAGAGAAACAGTAGATGCCAATTAATGCATGAAACAAGTCCTGGACCAAGAGAAAATAGGAAATGCAATGTTTAAGCTGTGTATCTCAAGTCCTAACCTCAGCTAGCACTCCCAAATTACTTAAGAAATTCCCCTTCAAATTTCACTGATAAATGTTATTAAGCAATTGATCAAAAATAGAAATGAGAAGGAAAAACCAAGGAAACTGGATAGTTGGCTAGTTGGAATTAGCAATTTAAAAATCTTCTCTTGAAATTTGCAGAATGCAAAAAAACAGGCAAGTTTTTAGACTGGAACTTTGAACAGACATAAAATTTAAGCGTCCTAACTCTAGCTTACTCATGGAACAGAGGTAAAGGTTTAATTTTTATAAATAGGAGTGCAAGGTCACATTAAGCAGTGACAAACTATCAAAATTCACTTTCTTTTACTAAAAGGAGAGATTGCATTGAAAGAGGACTTCAGTTCAGCCAATCCTACCTGGGCAAAGCTGTCTGCAATAATAAATGATAGCCTGGCATTTCAAGCAGACAAAGTGCAGCCTATAAGGAAATAGTTGTGATCTTGCTAATACTACTTTGATTTATTTATTTCCTTATAGTACTTCTGGGGACTACAAATCAATACATAGAGGAGTCCACCAATTTTTCAAACCAGAATTAGTCTAGGAAAATGTTAAATAACAAAGTAAGGAGGTTAGGTGCTTCATTGGTTCATATCAATGAACTCAAAATACAGGTCTATTACTCAAGCAGGCAAAAGTCATAAAAGCCAGCAACTCTTATCTAAACTTATTAATACGCCCAATCAGTGGATCCCACTGATTCACCCCATCAAGCTTACAATATACTTTCTCTATTGCTTATTGCTGGGCTGTAGTAGCCATCACCACACTATGCAATATATATGGCTAGTTTTCTTGTTCCTCTTATTTGTAAAAATCCTTATCTTTGAAATTCAAATATTATCAGACAGTTTGAGTAAGAACACTGGAAATAGGCTATGTTGTACAGATAAAATAATAACACTTCACAAAGCCAAACAAGTTTTTCATCATTCTGGTGGCTAGAGAGCTTGGAGAAGTCCTTATTTTCTAAGAAAGTGCAATATTACTTGCTGCTGGGAACCAACTATTAATCAGTTGTATTGAGACATCCTTAGAAAGCTTAAATGTCCCACCCCTCCTTAAATTATTCTCAGAGAAGGGTGATAAGCAAAGGTAGGAAAAACCATGAATCCGGAGACAGCTGCACCTGGAGTTATAAAGCAGAGACTGAAAGTATTACAGCGGGGCTCGGAATTCTAGGGGGTTTTAGAACTGGCAGGGAGATGGTGATCCGGTCGTATCCTGTAGATCTGCAGGTTGAAATAAAGGGGCCTGGGAGGGAGAGGTGGGACTGAGAATCTGCAGGACAGAGGGCCTGAGACTTAGCTAAGAGTGTGGACTGAGGAAAGTGGGCTGGGGACTGGAAGAATTCTGGGGCCTGAGGAGGGAGTTCTGGGCTGCAGGCTGAGGAAATGGGGAGACTACAGGGGGCGGCTTTAGCGCTGGGAGCTAGGATTAGCGGGGAAAGGAGAATTCCTGCTAAGATGAAACTTGAGGGCTGGGTGAGGAGCGGGGCGTAGAATGGGCACCAGGATGTGTCCAGGAACTGCGAAGGAGGCTTTGGGGGAAAGGAGTGGAGGAGAAGGCAGGTATACATAGTGGGTAAAGAAGGAATGCAGAGACTCCAGTTGGACTGGGAGGGATCGATATGGGATGCGTAGGGGGCTGAAGACGGGGCACTGAGAAATGAGTTGAGGCTGAAGAGGAGGTGCAGAACAAGGGTTGTGGGCTGAGGAGGAGCATCTATGGATGCGTGAAGCAGGCGGAGGGCAGGCATCAGGAAGGGGCCGAAGCGGGGTGAGAGACGGGAGACGGGTGGCCAGGGAGAGGCGGGCACCCGGGAGCATGTCCCACCGTACCAGGCTGCGCAGATTGTCCTCCTGGGACTGGATGGTGAGCGCGGCGGTCCCGCTCAGTACCCGGCGAGTAAAGTCGATGCTGCAACGCAGGTGCAGGTGTTTGGTCTGGCAGACGGACGCCGGGGAGGCCAAGGAGCACGTATCCACTACCTCGGGCATGGCTGTGAGGAGTCCCGATGCACACGATCTGCACCCCAGCTCTCAGCAACCAGACTACTCCGCTGAACGCGAGAGAAAGGGGGAGTGAGGTAAAGACAGGAGGAGGAATTCGCGGCGTCCGCTGGGAAAGGAAGTTCTTTAAAGTCAGTAAAGAGTAGGGTGTGGCATTGATGGAACTACAAGTCCCATGGTGCAGTGCGACAAGGCGTGCGCTTTGCTCTCTGGGAGAGTGTGTATGTATGTGTGTGTCGAGGGGTGTAGAAGTGGATCGATATTTCTCCCAAAGTGGGAGGAGGGGAGAAAAGGAGGGGAATGGAAGTTAGAGGAAGGGTAAGCAGATGGAAATAAGTGAAGGCTTTTATTTTAGTTCCATTCAACTTCGATGGAAGTTGCAATAGCAGTAGAAGTGTCAGGCCTACTGATGATTGTGGGTCATGAGAAGGGCGGGGTAAAAAGAGATAAGAGAATTGTCAGAAGAGCGTTTGTCGTGCAGTTCCTCGTTAGTATAGTGGTGAGTATCCCCGCCTGTCACGCGGGAGACCGGGGTTCGATTCCCCGACGGGGAGGCACTGAAGAAGGTTTTTTTTTTCCTTGCAGGGTTCATGTAAGCATTTCAAAAGCTACTGTGAAAGAGAGTCAACATCAAGGTTTATATTTTAAAACCGTTTTGTGTCTGCTTTCCACGTCGGCAACCCAGTATGTACATTTCCAGGCCCTAGAGATCAAAACGAAAATAAACCACATTCTCATCTTAGAAACTTAGAACGATTACCTCAGTATACTGTAGTGAGAGAATTTTATGATAAAAGTGTGCAGTGGGTGCAAGGGGAATGCAGACCTGGGGCATACTGGATGTGAGGAGGGGTTGAAGGATGACTTACCTAAAAAATGGAACCTCAGAGTTGAAACTGGGAAAATTGGAGAAGAATGTGTCTCGAAGGACTTTGAACAGCTGGACATTTAATCTTGAATGCTTAAAGGAACACTGGTAGCATTCAGAGAATGACTGTGTGTGTGTTAGTCTCCATCTGACTCTTTACGACCCCATGAACTGTAGCCCCTCAGACTCCTCTGTCCATGGGATTGTCCAGGTAAGAATACTGGAGTGGGTTGCCATGCCTTTCGCCAGGGGGTCTTCCCTACCCATGGGTCGAACCTGGACCTCCTGCATTTCAGGTAGAGTCCTTACAGTCAGAGCCACCAGGGAAGCCCCAGAAAATTGGTATGAGGTATCAAAACCAGAGTTAGGAGATTTGGAAACTGCCAGGCTTCCCTGGTGGCTCAGATGGTAAAGAACTCACCTGCAATGTGGGAGATCTGGGTTCAATCCCAGAGTTGGGAAGATCCCCTGGAGAAGGGCGTGGCAACCCACTCCAGTATTCCTGCCTGGAGAATTCAGACAAAGGAACCTGGGGGGTTACAGTCCGTGGGATCACAAAATGTGGAACACCACTGAGTGACTTTCACTTCACTTCCACTGCTAAAATAAATAGTCCAGGAAGAAGATGCTGGGGGCCATACATAGGTATCTAATAAGTAGAGATGGAGAGGAAAGAATGGAAGGAATACTTAAGAGATAAGTGGTGTCACATTAAGAAGGAGCAGAAGATGATTTGTTAGATTCTAGGCTTCAGTGGTTGGTTAGTCTAGTCTAACCAGAAGTAGAGACTATGTGAAGAGGACAGACTTAAGTGGGAAAGATCTAAGTTTAACTTGGGGCAAATGGAGTTTGAGAATGTATGGGAGTCAGAGTGGAGGCATCCTTGAAACATTCTGGGGAAGGTTCAGGTAGATATGTGAGTATCATCATGCGGTGAGTCAAACTATGACAGTGAGTAAACTCAGCCCAGGGATCATGTGCAAAAAGAGCAGTGAAAACAGCTGGGAAGCTTGGAGCATGCCAGAATTTAAGAAAACAAAGCTAGAGGATGGGAGGAATCCTTTTACCGTGTGTATGTATACCAAATCACCACGCGCACACTTTCAATATCTTAACATTTTATTTCTCAATTCTACTTCAATAAAGTTGCATTTTTTAAAAGGTGGGGGATGGTGGTGCTAGAGTAAAAGAAACTCATGAAATAAACTAAAAAGAGCCAACCAGCAATGTCAAATACAGCCTAGAGGGCCATTACAATAAGAAGTAAAAAGTCTTCCTTGAATTTGGCAATGGGATGGAGGTGGGAAGATAGTGGTTTTGTTGACCTTTGTGGTTTAGTCGAAGGTGGATGACAGAGAACAGCAATTGAGCAATAAAAAGAGTAGAGGGGAAATAGAACAGAGGCTGCTTTCTCAAGACCTGTGGCCAATGTGAGAAGGGAAGAAAAATGAGGAATAGGGAGGAGTATAGGAGTATGGTGCTGAGAAAACGTTGTCTTTAGAGAGAGGGAAACTTTAACATGTTTAAAGGTGAAAGGATTTCTAGAGAAGCTGAATTGAGCAGTTGGAGAGCACTACATCTCTCCGTTTTGTTTCAAAGTTATCTAGCAATTAAATTTGGCCCCAGCCACAGATAGAGAGGCTATTCAGTAGGGTATCCTTGTGTTGGCCCCTGCAAGCCAAAGGAGAACAAAATGAAACCTCTCAAACTATGAATTCCAATACCTTACACATGCATAAATCCTAACTCCATAGAGCCTAAGAATCTATGACATGATTGGCATTTGCAAACACATTTTGAGGCCTAAAAAGTGTTCCTGGTGTCACCAAATCTAGGGTAACAAATATGATGCACTATAATTTATTTAGCAAAAGAATATACAATCAAATTATCTTCCTAGTGGAGAAAGGATAGTTTGTTTTATTAAGAGAATGTCAATATCATCATCTTCCATTATTAATCACCAGGAACCCATAGAGTTTATGCCTCTGTGTTAAAGAAGAGATATCCACAGACAAACACATATGAATCCCTCAAACAGATTAATAGATTAATCAAAAGACAAATATACAATAGGAATTGTTTTCTATGATACCACGGACACCCCAAAATAAGTGTACAATAATAGCAATTCACAAATAGGAGTGTCATTCATATCTAAAGGTGGATTGAGTTTTTTAAATGAAGCTTTCCATTGCTTTTCTAAAATGAAGATTCTATGAGGGTGTATATGCAACAGGAGATTTATATTTTATATATTTTTTTTTTTTAAGATTTATTTTTTGACTATGGGAGGTGTTTGTTGCTGCATACAAGCTTTCTCCAGTTGAAGTGAGCAGGGGCTGCTGTTCATTGCAGTGTCCAGGCTTCTCATTGTGGTGGCTTCTCTTGTTGCAGAGCACAGGTTCTAAGCAAGGAGACTTCAGTAGTTGTGGCACTCAGGCTCTGGAGCACAGGCTTAATAGTTGTGGCACCTGGACTTAGTTGCTCTGCAGCATGTGGGGTCTTCCCAGATCAGGGATTGTATCAGTATCGCTTGCATTGCAAGGCAGATTCTTAACCCCTGAACCACCAGGGAAGCCCTAATTTTATATTTTTTAAATTGTATTGAAGTCATCTGGTCCCATCACTTCATGGCAAATAGATGGGGAAACAGTGGAAACAGTGTCAGACTTTATTTTTATGGGCTCCAGAATCACTGCAGATGGTAACTGCAGCCATGAAATTAAAAGACGCTTACTCCTTGGAAGGAAAGTTATGACCAACCTAGACAGCATATTAAAAAGCAGAGACATTACTTTGCCAACAAAGGTCCATCTAGTCAAGGCTATGGTTTTTCCAGTAGTCATGTATGGATGTGAGAGATGGACTATAAAGAAAGCTGAGCACGGAAGAATTGATGCTTTTGAATTGTGGTGTTGGAGAAGACTCTTGACAGTCCCTTGAACTGCAAGGAGATCCAACGAGTCCATCCTAAAGGAGATCAGTCCTGGGTGTTCATTGGAAGGACTGATATTGAAGCTGAAACTCCAATATTTTGGCTACCTGATGCGAAGAGCTGACTCATTTGAAAAGACCCTGATGCTGGGAAAGATTGAGGACAGGAGGAGAAGGGGACGACAGAGAATGAGATGATTAGATATCATCACCAACTCAATGGACATGAGTTTGGGTAAACTCCGGGAGTTGGTGATGGACAGGCAGGCCTAGCATGCCTCAAAGAGTCAGACATAACTGAGCGACTGGACTGAACTGAACTGAACTGACAGTTGATTAACAATGTTGTGTTAATTTCTTCTGTACAGCAAAGTGACTCAGTTATATGTATACACCCACACATATATATGCGTATATATGTGTATATATATGTATTTTTTCATATTCTTCTCCATTATGATTTGTCACAGGATATTGGATATAGTTCCCTGTGCTAAACAATAGGCCTTTGTTGTTTATCCATCTTACATATAATAGTTTGCCTCTGCTAATTCCAAACTCCCATCAAAAGGAGATTTTACTAAGGATGAAAAAGATGATTTACGTAAAGTTCTATGAAAAGAAATGTACATATATTTACAGGGCATTATGAACAGTAGGCATTTCAGCTCTACTGCTCTATGACTCTACCTGGTTGTTGTTGTTTAGTCGCTAAATTGGGACCACATGAACTATAGCACGCCAGGCTTCCCTGTCCTTCACTATCTCCCTGAGTTTGCTCAAACTCATGTCCACTGAGTCAGTGGTGCTATCTAACCATCTCATCCTCTGCCATCCTCTTCTCCTGCCCTCAATCTTTCCCAGCCGCAGGGTCTTTTCCAATGAGTCAGCTGTTTGCATCAGGTGGCCAAAGTACCAAAAAGAACAATTCTGGGAGTAGAGAATTCTCAAGCTCAATTCAGTGCTGCACACACTCCTTAACAGTTTGCCTTGCTTTCCTCTCAAGATTATATATCTGACACATAGAGAACATTAACTATTCCCCAATATATATATTTCTTTTCATCTCTAAGTAGTAAAACCCTCAATGTTTATCTGGACACATGGCCTCTCAGTAGACTGCATTTTCCAGCCTTCTTTGAAGTCATGGCCATGTAACTAAGTTCTGGCAGAATTGTCAGTTATGACTTTTAGAAAGTGTCCTTAAGAGAGACTTTTAAAAAACACTTTTAAAATTCTGTTATGTGGAATGCAGACTTGATGTCTGGCACTCTGTCATATTGTATCATGAGGTTGGAGCAGTTCTTGAAGGTGGTGGAGCTGCAGCATAGAAGGGGTTGGAAGTATGGGCTGTAAGTAGCCAGTTGTCTGGTGATCATGGAAGGCCCCTGTGGACTAGATTCTTTTCCTTGAGAGAGAAATA
Source organism: Bos javanicus (assembly GCF_032452875.1). Classification (NCBI taxonomy): domain Eukaryota; kingdom Metazoa; phylum Chordata; class Mammalia; order Artiodactyla; family Bovidae; genus Bos; species Bos javanicus. The sequence continues at coordinate 60,833,273 of NC_083872.1, forward strand.
AAATTCTGCTTCAAGACAGTTATTTTGGGTTTTCTGTCATCTCCTGGGAATTCAGTCTTTACCAGGACACCTTGTTTCAGTTGGGTGAGTTTTTCAGTTTTGCCCCAGACTGATACCCTTGTCCATCCATTTGTTACCACTTATTTTGAGCTATTACATAAGTTTGAAAAAAGTGATCAAGGTAGGCTTTCTTCCCTCTATCTTGTGTTTTCTGCTGCAGCATTTTTTCTAATCATCTCACTACCCTGTTTAAAAGCCTTCAAGTTCCCATCAGTGTCTGCTCTAGATGTTCTCTACTTTTTGGTAGATGTGGCCTGGGTATGGTTTAGTGAAGACTGAGCAAGGAACAGACATAAGAGGTGTGAGAGACCATGAAACAGCAGAAACAGGGGACTGGAGTTCCTGGGGGGCCACGGGCAGTTGAAATCAAAGTTCATAGCTGAAAAGATAAGGGTTTGGGTGTGGACAGGGAGTCTGACAGAATACGATTATGGATGACTGCCTCTTTTTGTATAAAAGGGGAAGGAGAATATATACAAAATTTGCTCATATTCTGGAAGGATCTCAAAAAACTCATGGCATGGTTTGGTACGAGGAAGGGAAGTGAGGTGGCTAAAAAACAGAAGAGAGAGGTAGGTATTTCAAACAAGTAACCTGTTAAAGTGAAATCGCTCAGTCGTGTCTAACTCTTTGTGACACCATGGACTAGCCTGCCAGGCTCCTCTGTCCATGGAATTCTCCAGGCCAGAATATTGGAGTGGGTAGCTGTTCTCTTTTCCAGGGAATCTTCCCAACTCAGGGATTGAACCCAGGTCTCCTACATTGCAGCTGGATTCTTTACCATCTGAGCCACCAGGGAAGCCCAAGTAACCAGTTAAGCCTTTGAATTTTGATATATGTGAACATGCTACCTATTTATTCAAAAATATTATTTGTAGATATTTTAATATCTATATTATCACCAGAACTCAGATATGCAAAAAGAACCAGGAATAGCCTTCTGTGACTTTTGTTTATATGAAGCTCCCTAGCACGGGAGCCCTGCAGTCTCACCTCCACCTGCTCTGCTTCAGCAGTGCTGAATACACCTTGCTGGAGACCTCTACTCTCCCTGGAGCTGGAGGCCGCTACCCCACCCCCACCCCTACCCCCTCTACCTCCAACCCACCCACCTCCATTGCAGGGGCTCCATGGCAGGGCCCTTATTTTGGGAGCTAAAGGTGGCTGAAATCATTTCCTCAATTTTCTCACTCACTGGCAGGATGTGAAGGGCATCACATACACCTGTTCCATTGTTATTGTTCAGTCGCTCAGTTGTATCCAGACTCTTTGCGACCCCATAGACTGCAGCATGACAGGCTTCCCTGTCCTTCACTATCTCCCAGAATTTGCTCAAACTCATGTCCATTGAGCCGGTGATGCCATCCAACCATCTCATCCTCTGTTGCCTGCTTCTCCTCCTTCCTCAATCTTTCCCAGCATCAAGTCTTTTCCTTTGAGTCAGCTGTTTGCATCAAGTGGCCAAAATATTGGTGCTTCAGCTTCAGTCCTTCCAATGAATATTCGGGGTTGGTTTCCTTTAGGATTGACCGGTTCCTTAAGGCAAAGAGATTCCCCTAGACTCCTGCCCAGACCCAGACTGGAGGGAAAAGAGGAAGAGTCCTGGGGGGCAGAGGAGGGCCCTCACATGGCTGACTGGCAGGCAGGGTCTGGAGAACCTCAGCAGGGAGCTGGTCTCCCACCTAGATCCGTCTTTTGTTTCTCTGCTTGTGCCCTCAGAGGGACCAGCCTGAAAAAGACAGATTGTCAAGCTGTGCCTGGGCTCGAGCTGGAGAATCACTGCTGGTCACTCTCCTAACTCACACAGAGTGGTTCCAGCACCAACAGACCTCAGCCACCACCCCACCTCCCCACAACACACCGACACCCAGACTCCCACCTACAGGATGAGAATTTGCATCTCACAAGATTCCCCAGGTGATTCATGTGCATATTACAGGCTCAAAGGATACTTTGGAAGTCAAGGAAGTTCATTTCCAGAGTTAATCAAACTTGGCAAGACCCCTCCTCTTGGAGTTGACAGCCCTGGACCCTCCAGTCGATACTCCCTTCACACCCTATTGTCACCCCCAGCACAGCACCTCCCACTTTGTGTATAACTGTCTGTTTACTTAAGTCCCAGATGGTATATTTTCTCTCTCTGAGCATGTGTGTAGTTGGAATAAATACCTGTGTGAATGAATGAATGAATGAGATTTTGTATGAGGCTCCAGGCATCCTTGTACTCAGTGTGTTGATCTGTTGACTCTGGAGCAAAGAGGGCCCTCTGAGCCCTTCCTTGTCCTGTGATATCACCAGGCAGAGTGTTTGCTTGCAACAGGAAATGCCCTTACCACCCTCTTGCTAATGGTAAACACTTCAAAAACACTTTTCTTAAAGCAAACTCTCCATTCTTAAAAGCGCACCTCTCATAAGCATATTATTCTCTGAGTAGCACCGACATACGTACACTATATGTTCAGGTGTAAAATAAACAGCTGGTAGGGAGCTGCTGTATAACACAAAGAGCTCAACTCAGTGCTCTGTGATGACCCAGAGAGGTGGCAGGGGTGGGTGGGAGGGAGGCTCAAGAGAGAGGGGATATATAATATATAGTTGGTTCTTGTTTTTGTACAGCAGAAACTAACACAGTGTTGTAAAGCAATTAGACTTCAATTAAGAAAATAAGTACATTACCCTCTGAACTTGAACTGAACACACCCAGTGCAAACAGCAGCTAGATTAGACACAGAGCCTGACCACCATCACCCCTCCCCCGCCACCAGCTGCCTTGTCAAATTCCCTTCCAGTCTCTATAAATCTCACTCCCCAGGGGTAACTGCTGCCTGAATTGCAATAACTCATTCCTTCTACTGTTGAGCTCTTTATATTTCCTTTTGTTGTTTAGTTGATAAGTCGTGTCTGACTCTTTTGTGACCCTGGGGACTGCCAGGCTCCACTGTCCATGGGATTTCCCAGGCAAGAATACTGGAGTGGGTTGCCATTTCCCTCTCCAGGGACTCTTCCCAACCCAGGGATCAAACCTGCATCTCCTATATTGGCACGCGTATTCTTTACCACTGAGCCAAATGGAAATGTGCAGGAGAGGTCCTCTTAAGCCTGACTTCTGCAGCTCATATTTGCGGACCCTCCACACTGTTGTGCATTCTCATTGCTGTGTGGTATGACACGTGTGGACAGACCATGATTTACTTATCCATTCTACTATGGATGCACATTAGAGTGATTTTCAGTTCTGGGACTTATACTGCTTGGGACAATTCCAGAACATGTCTCTGGTGAGCACATTATAGCTAAGTTTTGATGTGCTGCTTTTAAGTTTGGACAGCATTTTTCCAGAAATTTCCTGTGGGACCCTTGCACCAAGCCAAAAATCAGTCATTGGGGCAACCCAGGACCTCAAGCCATGGATCAGGCATGGGGGGAAGGTGTTTTCCAGTTATAAGAAAAAGATTGCTTTGCAAGTGAGACAGGTTGGAACCTGGGACCCTTTGCTGCAATGCTGCAAAGCTTGCACCTGTACATACCTCTCCTTGAGCTACAAAATACAGAGAAACTGTAGGGGACAAAATTAACTCTGTGCACACAGTTGAGGCAAATTCTGGAGCAAAAGATACAAAGACATTTCTGAAGATCAGGGTACAAAATATGGGTACTGTGAATGTCCCCCCTGCATACAATACTACCTAAGGGGTGGGCAAACCAGCTAAGCCACCCCTCCAGCCCGAAAGCCTTGCCTGAATTTCTTGTCTGGCCTCTAGCCAATTTCTATTGATTGGAGAAGGCCAAGAACAGTGGTTGATATCACAAGTACTGGATCAGATCATACTTCACTGTCCCCTCAGTCACTTCTGTTTCTTTTCTGGGTGTGACTGATCGCAAAGTTCAGCTCTACTGGAATTTTTCCTGACTCAGAGATTCCAGGTCTAGTTATACTTTTCCGACAAAGTAGCCAGTGGTATTTCATCAGAACAGGTATTTCCACCTTTTGTTCTAAAGAATGAGTGGGATTTGACAAGTGTCTACAGGGTCGTGTTTTCAAAAGCATTTTCAAAAGCATACTTTCAAAAGTATTTCTGCCTCTTATGGGTTGACTTTGAGCCCATTCTCTCTTGCTTTGCCAACAGAGCAGGTTATTACTACCTGCTGGTGTTGAGCAAAGACCTTCCCCCATCCTCCCAGAGGCTTTCTCCTAAACATTTTTCTTATCTACAAATCTGTGTTTGAGGAAGTAACTCTTATTTTGTCATCTCTTTTGAAAGGCCTCTCTTACTTAGTATTTGGAGTTGAGCAACTCAAGTAAGCTCCCATAGTTGACTTGCTTTTTACCTTCTCCAGCAGAGGTGGCTCGGTTATTTCTCAAGCTGAGGCATGGACTTCCTCCATCTGGTTCCCACCACCCTTCCAAGCCACTTCCTCTTGGCTCCTAGACACACCTCACTATGCTTAGCTGTCCCCATCAGGTTCCTAGAATATCCCCTTTTCTCATTTCTCTTCACCAACCCCTTCCTCCATGAATATTTTCCCAAAGTATTTTCCTTTCTCTTTGGGTCCTTACATTTTCTCAATGCAAGTTTTACACACACACACACACACACACATGCATGCACGCACACACACACACTCACATAGTGAACCCTCATTAGTGGCAGATTTCATGTTTCTGAATTTGTCTACTCACTAGAATTTATTTTTTACCCACAAATCAACACTTGTGGTCATCTCTGTGTGCCCAGAGCTGTGGAAATTTCCAATTGTGCAGCTAAGGTTGAGCTTAGCCTTCTTGCTTCTGTTGCTGTACTGTGAACACGTGTCGGTTTCGTGGTCTATTTAATGACACGTTTTTCACATTTTCATGCATTTTGTTGGTGATTTCACTGTTAAAAATGTCCTCCAAGCCCACGCTGGGGTGATGCCTAGTGTGCCTATACATGAAAAAGCTGTGATGTGCCCCACGGGCAATGTACACGGGTTAGCTTCACTCAGGCCTTCGCTCAGCACAGTTCACATGCTGTCAGCTGTTAGTTCAGTGTTAATGAAGCTGTATGGTATTTGTAGGAGTACAGGTGCCTTTAGACAAAAACACACATAAAGCAAGCTTACCTATTGACTGACTGATGAAAATGTTATGGTCCGAGGCTCTCGGGGCCCTGCTGTATTTCTCCTGGGAGCCAGGGACCAGGATTCACTAATTCAGTACTTGAGGTGACTTTATGAAATGTAATTGCTACAAATAAGGGGAATCAACCGTATATATTTCTTGTCCTTCAGTTAGTTTGCATTTGTTTCTTTCAACCTCTCTCCCTCTGTTCCTAAAGTAATTAAGGTGGCAAGTTTCTTCCAAGCCTACCTTAACTGTCTTGAAACACCAGCTCAGTACAAAACAGCATGCTGTGTCCTCAGCAGGTGTGGACTGAGTAACAGAAGCGAGGGTATAGGCGTTAGGATGGAGGGATGACGAGGAACAAGGAGAATGGCAGAAACAAAAGCCCCAGTCATAGAAGCAGAGGTGATTGCTTTCTCTAAAATGGTTTGGGTTCCCAGAATTTTTCAATCTCTCAGTCCTCGAATGCTTCCTCTTTATTTCTGAGCAGAACATTAAACTAGAATAATATAAAATTAGAAATTAAGTGTTATTCTGTGATAGATTTGATGTATGGAAGTCTTAAAGCTATCCTTTTCTGTTCCTTAAGGAATCAAACAGAGCAGAGCATCCAGATTCTTTTGCTGTTTTTCCATTTTCCATCTCCTCACTCCCTCCCCCTAGGGCTTCCCAAGAGGCTCTTGTGGTAAAGAATCTGCCTGCCTGCCAATGCAGGAGACTTAAGAGACTCAGTTTAGATCCCTGGGTTAGGAAGATACCCTGGAATAGGAAATGGCAACCCACTCCAGGATTTTGGCTTGAAGAATCCCATGGACAGAGGAGCCCGGTGGGCTACAGTCCACGGGGCTGCAGAGAGTTAAACATGACTGACTCAGTCAGTCGCTCAGTCTGAGCATGCACACACACCTCACCCCAACATCTTGGTCTTCACTTGGAGAGAGATAATCACAGAACTCCTAAACTTGGGCACTCACAGCAGGCACAACCACAACATGGCAGCATCATCAGACACCTTTCATGAGTATCAAGCCTCATGGATGCTGCCTGTGCCTGGGAAGTTAGTAAACCTATTGGGAAAATGGAGATGATGAAGTGAAACCGCCAAAGATCAGTGTGGGAGACTGACTAATTAAAGGGCACTCAGATGGACCAGTCTGCAAATGCTGTAGAATTCAATAGAAGGATCAGTGGGCATCTTCCTGGAAGCAGTGAGGCTTGCATTGAACCATAAAGCAGGGATCTCTAAATTTTTAAATTACTAATAACAATAAAAATTTGGGACACACCTTCAGTAAATATTTATAACTTCTCTACATGTGTTAATATAATTAATGAATATTTGGGCTCCAAAATCACTGCAGATGGTGACTGCAGCCATGAAATTAAAAGAGGCTTCCTGCTTGGAAGAAAAGTTATGACCAACCTAGATAGCATATTGAAAAGCAGAGACATTACTTTGCCAACAAAGGTCTGTCTAGTCAAGGCTATGGTTTTTCCAATGGTCATGTATGGATGTGAGAGTTGGACTGTGAAGAAGGCTGAGCGATGAAGAATTGATGCTTTTGAACTATGGTGTTGGAGAAGAATCCTGAGAGTTCCTTGGACTGCAAGGAGATCCAACCAGTCCATTCTGAAGGAGATCAGCCCTGGGATTTCTTTGGAAGGAATGATGCTATAGCTGAAGCTCCAGTACTTTGGCCACCTCATGTGAAGAGTTGACTCATTGGGAAAGACTCTGATGCTGGGAGGGATTGGGGGCAGGAGGAAAAGGGGACGATAGAGGATGAGATGGCTGGATGGCATCACCAACTCTATGGACGTGAGTTTGAGTGAACTCCAGGAGTTGGTGATGGACAGGGAGGCCTGGCATGCTGCAATTCATGGGGTCACAAAGAGTTGGACACGACTGAGCGACTGAACTGAACTGAACTGAAGGCACAAAATGAGGCTTCCCAGGTGGCTTAGTAGTAAAGAATCGGCTTGCCAATGCAGGAGAGTATGTTTGATCCCTGGGTTGGGAAGATCCCCTGGAGAAGGAAAAGGCTACCCATTCCAGTATTCTTGCTTGGAGAATCCCCATGGACACAGGAGCCTGGCGGGCTACTGTCTGTGGGGTTTCAAAAGAGTCAGACATGACGTAGTAACTAAAAAAACAACAAAGGCACAAAATACATCAAGGGCAAGGTTCATTGTTAATGACCATGAATATAAATAAAATAGCCATCTTAATAATGTTGATTTGGCATGGTAGGGGGCTACCTTCTTATCTGACTTATCATCATTGTTTTGTTCATCAGATCAACATGCCCACTTTATCCTGGAGTAGGAGAATCTTTAGTTCTGTCATTTTCCTGGTGCGCATTTATTCTACATGCTACCTTCTACATTGAGGTTGCAATTCGTGAAATGTGATTCTAGAACTCTGAGTGACTTGAGTGTCTAGAAAAGTCATGAGCCTGCAGGAGGTTTTAACAGGGGTGATACTACCCACTGAAAGAAGTTACAGGAAGAGTAGAAGAACAGAATATAATTGCTTATGATCATATCTCAGAAGTCATGCCTGTGAAACAGAGCAAATACATAAATAATATTCGAGATTTACTATCTTATGCCTGAACGCACATGATTGCTGTGTGCATGTGTCCAGCCCACTCTGGAAACCCCTTCCTGGATGAATGTATCAAGTTTGGAAGGGAGATTGAAAGGGAAAGAACTCCCAGTGAGGTTGGTGGTTAAGAGCAAAATCAGATACCAAAGGCAATTTCAGAAAAATAACTCACATTTCTTGAACCCCTAGATGTATTTCCAAAGAATGAGTCCACTGCATTTTACACAAGATGCCTGTGTGCCCTGGGATGGTCCACTCCACTCTGGTCTGATGACCGAGGCAGGGACTCATTGAGGTTTCCTGTCCCTTAGAGGAAGAGAAATTAGCAGCTACTGGACAGCCATCTCCCTAGCTTTAAGCTAGCATCGTTGAGCCTTGAAGTGACATACCACCACTTTGCAATGTTCGATTGGTCATATAGAAAACCCTGATACGATGGAGGGAACCGCACAAAGCCGCAAAAGCAGGAGGTGGGGGTTGTTGGGGACTGGCTACTACCATGAGGTCAGCATTATTATCGCCCCTGTTTATAGAGGAGTAAACGAGGCTCTGAGAAATAATTTGCTCAAGTCACTCAGTTTGGAACAGGCAGAGCTGGGGCTCAAACCCAGGCAGTGTGACCCCAGAGCAATCTTTTTTGAGCACTGCCCTGTACCCTGGCTATACCACAAGCTTTTTTCTGACTTCCTTTCTTTCCCCCACTGCACCAAGCCTTGCAAATAAGGTATATTTCCTTTTGCTTAGACCATTTGGAAGGTCTTTGTTTCTTCAGGGTGGAGCTTGGAGAGTTTCCAAAGAAAGAAATATAATGAGAACATCTGGCCAAAGTCCCTAATGTGTACACATTTATTAATTAGTTAAGACAACACAGAGACTACAAATAACAAGACCACTGACCCAATTTCAGAGCCTGAAATTTACAAGCCATACCCAGGCAGAGTGGGTTGTATGTACATTCTGTTAAGTTGCTTTTCTTTGTGGTTGCTTGGGTCAGATTGTGGTCTCATGAGGTTGGGTGGGCTCCGCTGAGCAACATTTTGCTGAAACAAGTCTGCAAGATTAGATCTTAGGAAACAAAAGCCGGATCGAGAAACTACATTTCCTATAAAATGCGTAACCGTGGGATAACACATTTGACAAGGGTGTGACTGGATAGAGGCCAATTCATTTATGAGAAGGAATGGGATTATGTATGATATATAATGTCATCTGTATAAGTGATCACATGAAAGATAAAGCTTTATTTTGTTGTTGTTGTTGTGTTTTTTTTAAAACCAAATTTTTGCTGCATTAGACATCCCCGTCATAAGCCCAAAGCTGCCGGCAGCCTTCTTGTCATCATGCTATGTTTGAGAATGACACCAAAATAAAGAAAGTAAGAAAGGAATGCAAGAGAAGAGGTCTGCTGGTGACATTGTTTGACCTTCTGGATCACACCCACTGAAATCCAAGATATACTCATGGACTTCATGTGCCAATGAGTCCCTTTTCATATTATGCCAGTTGGAGTTTTCTATCATTTGCAACCAAAGGAACACTAACCAACAGATATATTTCACTATATATCTACATGTCTATATCTATTTCATTATATGAATATGTCTCCCTACTTGACCATGATTTTTTGAGGGCAGTACATGCTCAGTATTTGTTGAATGAATTTAGTTGAAAAGTGTCTTGAAGGGGACTGAGCCTAGAGCAGGGACATCTTTTTTTTTTTTTTTTTTAATTGAAGTGTAGTTGTTTTACATATGTATATATTCTTCTTCAGATTCTTTTCCATTATTGGCTGTTATGAAATACTGAATATAGCTCTAGAGCAGGGCCATCTTTAGGGAAGATAATGAACTTGGTGCAAGATATGATCAAGGGACTCAGGTTGGAGTGGGATTGAAAGAGAAGGGACAGATGCCAAACGAGGAATTAGTGAGGCAATGATGCAGAGTGGGGCAGAGCAATAGTTGGCTTAGGTGCTACAAAATTCTGTGTGTTTGTGTCTGTGTTGTTTTAGTAAGGTTCTCTCTAGACTAAATTAAAACTGGATTTTACCAGCCTGTCTGAATCATCCATCTCCACCAGTTTATCACAAGTGGGGAAATTCACATTGGAGAATCAGAGGCTCACATATGGGCAAATAAGCATGATGGTCACACAAAAAAAGAGTTGTTCCTAAATAAGCACCGTCAGATCTTCATAAGGGCATGCCCAGAGCTTAGAGACCTAAACAGCTCAGTTTGCAATGACAAGCAGCTTCTGGACAATTTAATGGAGTACCGACTGCAAGCAAAGGCCCCCGAGTGAAGTGGAGATTGGGAGGCGAGGTTTCACTTACCTTCTAGATCCGCCAGCCAAGAAGACTTGTGGAAGGGATGAACAACAGACCCACCAACCAGCTCCAGGACCCAGTGGAAGGGTCCCTCTCTTTCTTCCATCCCATCACCTTAAAAAAGAGTTCTATTGAGATCTGACATCTTCATTTTCAGCCCATGCCTGGGAGGGTCAGGAGGAGGAGGGGCATTGTCTGTTTTGCTTTGAGATTATTGCTCTTCTGTTCTCCGACTTGGTCACCGATCTACAGGCTCCCAGCTGTGAGGTCTCTGTGTGACCCACACTCAGGTCATCCTTGGGGAAGAACCCACTCTCCAGGATAAGGAATCTGCAGCGTAACTGTCCAGTGAAATTTTCTGTGATGATGGCAATGTTCTGTACTTATGCAATCCGTGATGGTAGCCACATGTGGTAACATCAGCCACATGTGGCTATTGAGCACCTGAGATGCATTGAGTATAACAGAAACTGAATTTTTAATTCAATCTAATTTAATTAGCTAAACTTTAAGCAGTGACTAGTGGCTGCCCTGTTAGATAATTCAGCTCTCCAGTTTCTTTCTCTCTCTCCCTCCCCTCTCCTGCTCTGCCTTCTACTTATCTCTTGACCCATCCCGCTCCCTCTTGCTAAAATAGCTCCTGTGGAATGTGGACTTTCTATTTTTTAAAACTCTTCCTGTCTGGACCAGTGCCCTAAGCCAGTGGATACACAATGAGTCAGTTGAATGTGACAAGGAAGATTCTTGACAGTGAAACAACAATAGAATCTATGAAGAATAAAACAGTATGCGGATATTTTTTATTCTAAAAATTTATGTTGTTGCTGTTGTTGTGTTGTTCAGTCACTAAGTTGTGTCTGACTTTTTGTGACCCATAGAATGCAGCATGCCAGGTTTCCCTGTCCTTCACTATCTCCCAGAGTTTTCTCAAATTCATGCCCCTTGAGTCGGTGATGCCATCCAACCATCTCATCCTCTGCCGCCCTATCTCCTTTTACCTTCAATCTTTCCCAGCATCAGGGTCTTTTCTAATGAGTCAGCTCTTCACATCAGGTGGCCAAAGTACTGGAGTTTCAGCTTCAGCATCAGTCCAGTGAAGGACTGACTTCCTTTAGGATTGACTGGTTTGATCTCCTTGCTATCCAAGAGACTCTCAAAAGTCTTCTCCAGCACCACAATTCAAAAGCATCAATTCTTCAACACTCAGACTTCTTTATGGTCCAATCTCACATCCATACATGACTAGTGGAAAAATCATAGCTTTGACTATATGGACCTTTGTTGGGAAAGTGATTGCTCAGCTTTTTAATATGCTGTCTAGGTTCATCATAACTTTCCTTCCAAGGAGCAAGCGTCTTTTAATTTCGTGGCTGCAGTCACTGTCCACAGTGATTTTGGAGCCAAGAAAATAGAATCCGTCACTGTTTCCACTTTTTCCCCTTCTATTTGCCATAAAGTAATGAGACCGGAGAAGGCAATGGCAACCCACTCCAATACTCTTGCCTGCGGAATCCCACGGAGCAGGAGCCTGGTAGGCTACAGTCCATGGGGTTGCTGGGAGTCAGACACGACTGAGCGACTTCACTTTCACTTTTCACTTTCATGCATTGGAGAACGAAATGGCAACCCACTCCAGTGTTCTTGCCTGAAGAATCCTGGGGATGGGGGAGCCTGTCGGGCTGCCGTCTGTGGGGTCGCACAGAGTCGGACACGACTGATGTGACTTAGCAGCAGCAGCAGCAATGAGACCAGATGCCATGATCTTAGTTTTACAAATGTTGAGTCTTAAGCCAGCTTTTTCATTCTCCTTTTCACCTTCAAGTGGCTCTTTAATTCCTCTTCACTTTCTGCCATTAGAATGGTATCATCTACATATCTGAGGTTTTTGATATTTCTCCTGGTAATCTTGATTCCAGCTTGTGCTTCATCCAGCCCAGCGTTTCACATGATGTACTCTGCATAGAAGTTAAATAAGCAGAATGACAATATACAGCCTTGATGTATTCCTTTCCCAATTTGGAACCAGTTCATTTTTCCATGTCCGGTTCTGTTACTTCTTGACCCGCATACAGATTTCTCAGGAGGCAGGTAAGGTGGTCTGGTATTCCCATCTCTTTAAGAATTTTCCAGTTTGTTGTGATTCACACAGTCAAAGGATTTCATGTAGTCAATGAAGCAGAAGTAGCTGTTTTTCTGAAATTCCCTTGCTTTCTCTATGATCCAATGAATGCTGGCAATTTGATATCTAGTTCCTCTGCCTTTTCTAGACTGTTTATCTCTTAATAAGAAAAAACTGTAACAGCCAAGAACATGTCTATAAAGAGTTCTGGAGCCAGACTCCCAGGCTCAAGATGACGGTCTCACTTATTAGCTAAAGTCTCTTGGGCAAGTTACTGAATTTCTCAGTATTTCAGTTTCCTCCGCCTGGAAAGAGATAACAGTACCCAAAGGGTTGTGGTGAAGCTTAAATAATTTTTCTTTGCAAAGCAATGAGACAGAGCTTAGCACATAGTAGGTGTTAATCCGTATTTACTCATATTCTCTTGTCACAGAAGGGGCTCAACAGAAATTAGCTGAATGAATGACTGGATTAAGTATGTGGCCACAGGGTGGCAGTAGTGCCTTACTAATAGAGACTGAACCAAAACCCAGGGACTGTGCTTTATAGGAGATTCCCTGAACCTCCCTCCTGAAGTCCCAGATGCACAGTATGAAGAACTGAGCCTCTTCTCTCTCCTGCCCCTCCTTTTTCTCTCATCTCTGCCCTCTCTCTACTGTGATGACCCTTTTCTCATTTTCCTACTGTATTGCTCTGCTCAGGCTACCGTAACAAAAGACTGGGTGGCTTAGTGACAGACATCTATTTTCTCATAGTTCTAGAGGCTAGAAATTCAAGGTCAGGGTGTCTACAGGGTTGGTTTCCAGTGGGGCCTTTCGCTTGGTTTGCAGATTGCTTCTTCTCTGCATGCACACAGAGAAAGATCTTTGGGATCTCTTCCTCTTCTTATAAAGTCACTAGTTACATTAGATTTGGGTTCCACCCTTTTGACCTGATTTAACCATAATCATAATTTAATCATAATCCCTAAGGGCCATATCTTCAAATACAGTCAACATACAAATTTTGGGGAGACAGGGACACAATTCAGTCCATCAGTTCAGTTCAGTCGCTCAGTCGTGTCCGACTCTTTGCGACCTCATGGACTGCAGCACACTAGGCCTCCCTGTCCATCACCAACTCCCGGAGTTTACCCAAACTCATGTCCCTCAAGTTGGTGACGCCATCCAAACATCTCATCCTCTGTCGTCCCCTTCTCCTCCTGTCCTCAATCTTTCCCAGCATCAGGATCTTTTCAAATGAGTCAGCTCTTCACATCAGGTGGCAAAAGTATTGGAGTTTCAGCTTCAACATCAGTCCTTCCAATGAACACCCAGGACTGATCTCCTTTAGGATGGACTCGTTGGATCTCCTTGCAGTCCAAGGGACTCTCAAGAGTCTTCTCCAACATCACAGTTCAAAAGCATCAATTCTTCAGCACTCAGCTTTCTTTATAGACCAACTCTCACATCCATACATGACTACTGGAAAAACCATAGCCTTGACTAGATGGACCTTTGTTGGCAAAGTAATGTCTCTGCTTTTTAATATGCTGTCTAGGTTGGTCATAACTTTCCTTCCGAGAAGTAAGCATCTTTTAATTTCATGGCTACAGTCACCATCTGCAATGATTTTGGAGCCCCCCAAAATAAAGTTTGCCACTGTTTCCCTATCTATTTGCTATGAAGTGACAGGACCAGATGCCATAATCTTAGTTTTCTGAATGTTGAGCTTTAAGCCAACTTTTTCCCTCTCCTCTTTTACTTTCATCAAGAGGCTCTTTAGTTCTTCTTCACTTTCTGCCATATCATCACATTTATTTCTAATCTCTATTCTTGTACATATATGCTCATTCGTGTCCAACTTTTTGCAACCCCATGGACTGTAGCACACCAGGCTCGTCTGTCCATGGGATTTTCCAGGTGAGAATACCGGAGTGCATTGACATTTCCTCTATTCTTGTATTTGTTACCAATGTGACTTTCCTTTCTTATTTCCTATCCTCACCCCTGCCCTCCCTCAAGCTTTGCATGGCTTTTCTAGGATTGGTTGTACAGGTTGTAAACTGAATACCTCTAGGGGGGGCACCATTCATATCATATTTAACATATATTCATATATTATGACTATGCTGAGACAAATGGAAGGAAAGTTATGACCAACCTAGACAGCATATTAAAAAGCAGAGACATTACTTTGTCAACAAAGGTCCGTCTAGTCAAGGCTATGGTTTTTCCAGTAGTCATGTATGGATGTGAGAGTTGGACTATAAAGAAAGCTGACCGCCAAAGAATTGATGCTTTTGAACTGTGGTGTTGGAGAAGACTCTTGAGAGTCCCTTGGACTGCAAGGAGATCCAACGAGTTCATCCTAAAGGAGATCAGTCCTGGGTATTCATTGGAAGGACTGATGTTGAAGCTGAAACTCCAATACTTTGGCAACCTGATGCAAAGAGCTGACTCATTTGAAAAGTCCCTGATGCTGGGAGGGATTGGGGGCAGGAGGAGAAGGGGATGACAGAGGATGAGATGGTTGGATGGCATCACCGACTCAATGGACATGGGTTTGGGTGGGCTCTGGGAGTTGGTGATGGACAGGGAGGCCTGATGTGCTGCGGTCCATAGGGTTGCAAAGAGTCGGACACGACTAAGCGACTGAACTGAACTGAGACAAATGGTGTAACGTAGACAGGGGAGTCCTTTTCTAATTCACACAAAGGGTTGGCTTTCCTCATTTTCATCCATTGTCTTCCTTTCCTTCTCAGTGTCATTCTCTTTCTTTGTCTTCCCTCCTTCCCTGCTCTCCTCTTCAGGCTGAACCTGCTCCGTGTTCATAAAGAGATGATGAAATTCATCACAGCACACGTTTGTTCAGTACCTTGGGGGAGCTGGGCTCTCTGTGAGTGCCAGATGATGCACCCTGCCCTGGTACCTTTAAACCAGCCAGTCCTTCCACATCCAAGAGACTGTTACCCCATGGAATGAGCCTCCAACATCCTTGGATCATTCAAGGCCTTCTATTACCTTGGAGCAGACATTAGGACCAAACATGGGCTGGGAGGGAGGCATATAGTATTATGATATGAACTAGCATTTGCTAAACACATGCCATGTGCTGCAGACAGTTCTGGACCCTCTCTATGTATTAGGTTTAACATTAAAGCCATGCTCTTATTTTGTAGATGAGAAAACTGAGCTGCAGAGAACATGGCAGAGACTTCTGATTTCCAGCGTCTCTTTCTTGAAATAATAGAACCCAGGAATTTTGGCTGGGCCCAGGGCTCCCCAAGAATAGTCTCATTTCTCAGCCTCCTGTGCAGTTTGATGTGGTCATATGACTCAATTCTGGCCACTTAGATGTGAATAGAAATGACATCTGCAGGTTCAGGGTTCCCATTCTTGAAAGGAAGCTTCTTGCTGTCTGTGTCCTCCTTTCTCTGTCCTCAGGCTTAGACAAGGGTGGGGCAGTAGTAAGGCAGCTTTGACTATAAGAACAAGACTGTGATGAACAGAAAAGGAACCTAGGTCCCTGGATGAGTTTATGGGACAAAGGCACATGCCTGCCCTAAATCTACCTTCAGATTATTATGTGAATAAGAACTAACCTCCTATCTTGCTTGAACCAATGTATTTTGGGATGTCTTCATTACAGCAGCATAGCCTGTGTTGTAACTAATATGAAGAGGTTAAATAACATGCCCAAGACCACACAGATAATAAATGGTAATAAGAGGATTTAAACTCAGGCAGGATTTGAATCCAGAGCCCAGACTCCCAGCCAGTAATTGGATAATAATGTCTTACTCCTGCAGAAGTTTATCATCTCCAGGAAGACAACATCCTGTGCTGAGCTTTGAAGGACAGTCAAGTGGACTCTAAAACACCATTTGTATAGCCTCCTCACCGAGTATCTGAAAGCCCTATTATTATCATTCTCTTCTTTGAGGCATTAGCAATCAGGTTAAAATGTAAACACGAGGCGCAAGCAGCACAGAAAGCTATTATCAGTCCTATCCAACTCATTTTGATCCTGTGGACTGTAGCCCACCAGGCTCTTCTGTCCATGGGATTCTGTAGGCAAGAATACTGGAGTGGGTAGCCATTCCCTTCCTTCTCTAGGTAATCTTCCTGACCCATGGATTGAACCCAAGTCTCCTGCGTTGCAGGCAGATTCTTTACTGTCTGAGCCATCAGGGAAGCCCCTTAGGCCATTTGGTACTAGTTAATTCCTCATACTTTCTAGTCTCCCAGAGTTGAAATAAAGTAAGACACGGGACAGATGAAATTTAATGGAATGCTGTGAGGGAGATAGGTATCACTAAAATGGAGTATAGGGGAATAGAGTATAGGAAAGAAAAACAGAGGGACCCTTTGCCTTAAAGGAAGATGTGGTACAGAGAATAATATTTTTTCGGCTCCAGTGATGTCCACGTCTTAATCCCTGGAACTGTGAATATGCTAACTTGCAGATTAAGGATCTTGAGATGAGGTGATTATCCTGGATTATTTGGACAGGCTCAACCTAATCTCTGGAAGCCTTACTGTCAACAGCAGAACAGCAAGTCCTTGGTTCTTGTCTTTTCAAAGAGAAATAATTCAATTGAGAGATATGGAGCGGCTTTAAGCAGCAAGAGTTTCATTAAGCAGAGCTAAAGTAGACTCCTGAGAAAGGATGAGAGTGAGCTGTCTGGAAACCAGAAGCAGCCTTGCAACGGGGTGGGGCTGGGTTTTGTAGAGTGGTGGCCACTCCATGTCCTGCATCATTTGACTGACTGACTGATTGACAGTTTTAGGTTGTACAGCTTTTCTCCTGCTGCACAGGCACTCACCATAAACACCCAAGCAAAACCCATGGGGAGGGGGGTACAAAACCACACTGCTAATGTATTATAATTATGGCACAAAGAACCAACCCCAGGTTACTTTGAGTTACCTTTTAGGTCTTGGTGCCTTTGTGCCAACCTGTGCTGGTGGTTTTATCTTGCTTGGTCTTGATATGGCTGGACACCTAGTGGGTGGTCCTTGGCTACAAGAGGGAGGGTCTCTGGGTATGTTCTGATCACCAGTGTCTGGGGGCGGGGAGATGACCCCATCCAGGACAGGGCAGGGACCCACTCATGTCTGACTAGCTAGCTAATGTTATAAGGGAAAGAGGGAAGCAAGATAGAGTCAGAGAAGGCAATATGACAGCAGAAGCAGAAGTCAAGAGAGAGAGGAAGAGAAATATGAATATGCTACACTGCTGGCTTTGAAAAGGGAGGAATGGGCATGAGACAAGGAATGTGGGCAGTCTCTGGAAGCTGGAAAAGGCAAGGAAATGGATTTTTCTCTTAGATTCTCCAGAAGAATGAAGCCCTGCTGACACCTTGATTTTAACTCAGTCAAACTCATTTTGGACTTTGGACCTCCAAAGCTGTAAGATAATAAATACTATCAACTTTGCAGTTGTGATAATTGCAATTTACAGGGAAAAATTTATTTGGTCACTCATATCACCAAAATATATTTCTTATATACATTTGGTCTTCCTCCACAGTTCCTGGCTCACAGCTCCTCAAATCCTATGAATTTCCGAAGTGCGGCAATAAAGGTATCTTTTGTTATGTGAATGAGTGACTTTTGGAAAGTACCTGAGGATGACCCAGTGGAACCAACCTTGTGATCAGAGGATGGGAACTTTCAGTCCTATAGGGAGCGGGGAGGAGCTGGAGGGTGAATCAGTCACCAGTGGCCTAATCAATCATGACTATAAAGTCCAAAAGGATTTTATAGTCATGATTTAGAATGTTTCTGGGTTAGTGGGCATTTGGGAAACTGGGGAGGGTGGGGCCTGTAGAGAGCATGGAAGCTCCGTCCCCTTTCCTCATGCCTGGATCTATGCATCTCTTCCTGCTGGTTGTTTCTGGGTTATATCTTTTTATAATAAACCTGTGATGTAGGGACTTCCTGGCTGTCCAGTGGTTAGGAATCTGTGCTTCCACCCAACGAGCTATGGGTTTGATCCCTGGTTGGGGAACTAAGACCCTATATGCTTTATGGTGTGGCCAAAAAACAAACAAACCAAAAAACCTGTGATGTAGTAAGAAAACTGTTTCTCTGAGTTCTGTGAGCTTCCCTAGCAAATTAATCAAATCTAAGGAGGGGATCATGGGGAACCACTAATTTGTAGCCAGTTGGTCAGAACCCCAGGTGATAACCCAGGCTTGTCACTGGCATCTGAAGTTGGGTGGTCAGTCTTGTGGGACTGAGCCCTTAACCTGTGGGACTTGATTCTATTTCTGCTTAGGTAGTGTCAGAATTGAGTTGAATGGTAGGACATTCAGCGGCTGTCTGGAGACTTGCTTGTTGGTGTAGGGAAACCACCTTCCCTCTAGTATACACACATTGAAATTGGATCTAGGAACAAGCAGAGACATTACTTTGTCAACAAAGGTCCGTCTAGTCTATGGTTTTTCCAGTAGTCATGTATGGATGTGAGAGTTGGACTATAAAGAAAGCTGAGCACCGAAGAATTGATGCTTTTGAACTGAGGTGTTGGAAAAGACTCTTGAGAGTCCCTTGGACTGCAAGGAGATCCATCCAGTCCATCCTAAAGGAGATCAGTCCTGGGTGTTCATTGGAAGGACTGATGTTGAAGCTGAAACTCCAATACTTTGGCCACCTGATACGAAGAGCTGACTCATTTGAAAAGACCCTGATGCTGGAAAAGATGGAGGGCAGGAGGAGAAGGGGATGACAGAGGATGAGATGGTTGGATGGCATCACCGACTCAATGGACATGGGTTTGGGTGGACTCCGGGAGTTGGTGATGGACAGGGAGGCCTGGCGTGCTGCGGTTCATGGGGTCTCAAAGAGTCGGACACAACTGAGCAACTGAATTGAACACATAAGTGGGAATTTGTTAGAATATCAATAGGAAATAGTACAAGGAATGTGGTTGTCAGAGTCCCTGCTGGAAACAAGAGGCATGCATATAGGGCTTAAGTATCAAGAGTTTAATAGATTATGTCTTATGCAGGTATGGACAGGTTTAAGAGCACAAAAAAGAGTGAGGAGGCTTTAAGCAATTAACAGTAGAGGGGAGCTGATCCCATCATGAGGCCTGAAGAACAAGGTGTCACTGGGGACCAGTGAAAGCTATGGTCACAAAGAAGATGCCCAACAGAAGCTGTGGCCACAAAGATGGGGCTCTGGGTGGCAGATCTCCCAAAATTTTCCATTATGTATAATAAACTCCATCAGTGAAGAATTCTTCATAAAAGACTTTTGTTCCAGAGATTTATAATGAATTCCTCGCTCATCCTGTGAGGCCAAACCAGACGATGTAAACAGTTGACTTAATGAGGAAGAAACTCCATTAGACCTGCTTATTTGTGTAACTTAACTCTTGTACTAGCTTTTACTTTGTTTTGAATATGTAAAAATGCTCTTAGTGATTATGATTTATGCTCCTTACTTCAACAGATCTTTTAATGGAAAAAACATATCAGTGAAGCTTAGGGTACAAAGGAAATGCAGTTATCCACCCATGCAAAAGCTCATCTAATTGGCAGAAGCTATAAACTGAGTACCACTGTGCATCTGGGGGCAGTGACCCATATTTCAGGCAAAGCAAGAAGGGGAAAATGTAAAGTTCCTCTAGTTTTAATATAGTAGTGGTTACCCTAATCTCACAAATCATACCCAGAATCAACTGGGAGAATGTGCAAGGGGAATGGGTACTTTGATCTTTTCATAGTTTCCTTCTCGGTAAATAAACTTGTATTTTCAAGCCAAATCTCATCTTGCAATTTCCTGCCAACTTCAGTTCTCTGTGTAGCTTACCTTTGCTTTTTCCACTTCTGGCCTCTGGCATTCAACAAACACTTTGTTTTTTTTTTTTTTTCCCCAGATTTAAATTAAATGTTTTAGAGAAATGAGGCATGTGATAACAGTCCCTGCAGCTCTCCTCTATAGTATGACATTAATTTGGGCCTCTGTTTTCTCTCAAACTTTCTATTGCCCCCTGACTTATATTAAATACAGCTACACTGGAAGATTTAGAGGTAAGTTAAGTGGAAACAGCTTGAGTCTCTAAAAAAAATACATATTGTAAAAGTCAGAATAAAATAATTACAAGCAAATTGGAAGAACAGACTCAATTTTGTCACCAATAATTTTGAGAATTTGTTAGATTGTCACTTGTTATTACTCTGTTTCCACTTCTTCAGCCAAAACAAGTTCTAACAAACCTGACTATTTTTGTAGATGAATTCAATAATTTCACATAACTTGAAAGAAATTGCAGAACAGTTACATAATGGAATCCAGTTCACTTGGATCCTACCTATATTTGCCATGATTTGGATATGAATTTGTTCAGAGTTTACTTTTCCTGTCCACGGGGCGGGGGGGTGGGGGGAAGAGTTTACTAGGAAAATACTGTAAATAAGATTTCAATGTATTTAAGTCAAATGGCTTCCAAGTACTTGAAGAAACTTTGAGAGTGTTAATTTGCATATAAATCAACTGTTTTGATAATGACTAATGATTATCAACGTCCCTGACTTCATTGACATTTAATTTGAATTTGTAGTTCAAAACATTTTTGTGAATCAGAATTTTTATTCTCACTGTATAGAGACATTCATTCAACAAATATTTTATTGGGCATCTAGTGTGATGCCAGGCTTTCCCTATATGGGCTTCCCCATAAGTCATACACAATAAGGTATGGGCTTCCTTCGGCTCAGAGGGTAAAATATCCTCTTGCAAAGCAGGAGCTGCAGGAGACATGGGTTCAATCCCTGGATCAGGAAGATACCCTGGAGAAGGAAATAGCAACCCACTCCAGTATTCTTGCCAGAAAAATCCCATGGACAGAGGAGTCTGATGGGCTACAGTCCAAAGGGTCTCAAAGGGTTGGACACGACTGAGTGACTAAGCATACATTCAAGCATGGTGCTAGGCATTGATCAAAAGCTGAAAAGAAAACTGTAGACCTAAACCAGAACTTGCGCCTAGGTTATATTCATCTTCCCACTCACCACTCCCACCCCAGCACCACTCCACTAAATATTGAACTTGCCCCTTTAAGGACAGAGTATATGTCTTAATTATCTAGCTCTCCAGAATGCCCAACATGTAGAACTGAGCTTGGCACATGCTGCTGCTGCTGCTAAGTCGCTTCAGTTGTGTCCGACTGTGTGACCCCATAGACGGCAGCCCACCAGGCTCCCCGTCCCTGGGATTCTCCAGGCAACAACACTGGAGTGGGTTGCCATTTCCTTCTCCAATGCATGAAAGTGAAAATTTGGCACATAGTATATGCTCAATGAATGTTCATTGAATGAAAAACTTCTGACTCCCAGTCCAGTGCTCTTTTGTTGTAACACAGCTAATACTTATTTAGAGACAATTATGTGTTTGGTGCTTGGCTAAGGAGTATACCTCATTCCTCAAAATAACCCCGAGAAGTAGATAGGTAGACAGTACTAATAGTTTCACTTAATAGATAAGAAAAATGAAACTCAGAGGGTTGAAAGTATCTTGCCCAGTGTTGCATACCTAGAAAGTGACATAACCAGCATTTGGATCATCCCAGATCATGGGGTGCCTACCAGGTGTCTAACACCAATTATTTCCTCCTACTTTGCTGCCACTAAAGCCACACCCACAGCCCTTGGTTGCACTGCCGGGACACTCCCTGAAGCCACTAAGCTCATACTAACAGGTTTTCGAGGTGGGCAAGCTTCCCTGGTGGCTCAGATGATAAAGAATCTGCCTGCAATGCAGGAGACCTGGGTTAGATCTCTGGGTCAGGAAGATCCCCTGAAGGAGGGAATGGCATCCCACTCCATTATTCTTGCCTGGAGAATTCCATGGACAGAGGAACCTAGTGGGCTACAGTCCATGGGATCCCAAAAGAATTGGACATGACTGAGCAACTAACAAACTCCTTAGATGATCTTAAAAGGAGAGCTAGGACTGTTCTCTGGAGGTGATGGCAAATCCTTTTGTTCCTCTCTGGGCAGACAATTTAGAGAAAGGCCTCTGCTCTCTCCCTAGGGCTTCTGCTTTCTACCATCCATGCACCAATCCCTGAAGGGCAAGTGTGGGGGTGAAGTTCCATTCACTTCCTTCCAGATTCCCACTCCTCCTAGACTCCTCTTGAATTCTTTGCCAGACCAGCCCAATTAGTCCCCTCACCCTTCCTGAAGCTTTTCAGGGAAGCAATATTACAACATGGACTCCCTCATTATCTCACTCCTTCTAAACTCTATGATTCTAAGAGCCACCCCCACCCGCCAGGGGTGGGGGGTGGGGGTGGGGTGGGGGGTGGGGGGGTGGGGGTGGGGGGTGGGGGGGGGGGGGGGGGGGGGGTGGGAGGGCAGAAGCTAATTAGCATGACTCTTTAACCCTTCCTTGAAAGACTTCTACTACACACACACACACACACACACACACACACACACACCCCAAAACAAGGTGAGAGGAGGGGGTATTCAAGAATGCATTTAAAAGTGAGACAGAATTTCAGACGGATTGTAAGTAAAAGAAAACACAGTTCTATTCAAGTACAATGTGAAAAAGTAAAGCACAATGCCTGTGTTTCCTAATTCTCACCACAGGATGCAATGACGACTTTTCTAATTTACGGGTTTGTTAGTATGAAAGAAATCTCATGAGCATAAAATCAAACAGTTAACAAATTATCTTATTATAAAGGAGTATAATTACGTTGTGGGATCTTTCATCCCCCTCAAACACTGGGGGAAAGGTTACTTCCAGGCTGGGCCAGTTCTATTCATGGAAGCACAACCTTCTGATTTGTACTAGGGTTTTTCACCTTTTCATCTGCTGATGTCCAAAGTAGATGTACTTGTTCAGGATATCCATTTAAATGCTGTGTCTTCTCTGATGTCTCAGCAAAATGTCCAGAGCATAGGCTGGAGGGAGTGGACAGATGCTCCAACTCTGTGGACCCTGGGAGTATTCAGATGTGTTTGGAGAGTGGAGGTTTCTGTGGGGCAAGCTCTGTGCACAGAGGGGTAAGCGTATTTGTGTTCCTCCACTTCTCTGCTGTCGTGACCGCGACTTCTTTGCATTCTGTGATTACTGTTTATGCAGGAGAGTGAAGGAAGGGGTTTGAATCCTCACTGATGGTTATATTACCAGGCAGGGATTCATGTACTGGGAGACACAGAAAACTAAACTCTGATGAGTGTTTGAAGGGCTCCAAGCTCATGCTTCAAAGACCCAAACTTCTTGATGATTTTTTTTTAATTTATTTAATTGAAGGATAATTACAGTATTGTGTTGGTTTCTGCCATACATCAACATGGATCAGCCATAGGTATACATATGTCCCCTGCACCTTGAGCCTTTCTCCCACCTCCCACCCCATCCCACACCTCTAGATTGTCACAGGGCCCTGGTTTGAGATCCAGAGTCATACAGCAAATTCCCACTGGCTATCCATTTTACATATGTTAGTGTATACAGGCGAGCCTTTTTAAAGACTGTCAGGATGAGTGATCAGCTCATGGGCTTTCTTCTGACTGGTTAGTGGTGAGGTCATAAAGTGTTGTTTTTGGGAATCTAGGTCGTCATCCTTCTGGTTCCTACCAATCTGGGGTCCACATGCTTGTGGTCAGCATGTAGTCACCCTCCTCCACCTGGGTGAAGATCTTAGTTTCTGCAGAACAACTCAAAGATACATAAGATTGCCTTTCTGTATCCCATCAGGAGGAACTAGGAGTCCTGTGACTTCTGTCCTAATCATTAGCTGCTTGAGCCTGCTCTTTGGGAAGGCCTAGGAGACTAAAGCCCTTTCTTTTCTATCAACAAGAAATGGGGAGCACGGAGGAGCTTTTGTACCCAGGAAGTGCCTGCAGGACCCTGTCGGGTTTCAAACCTCCCGCTTTTCTTTGATACATCTCAATTTTGAGGGGAACAGGGCCAGGACAAGAAAGGAAATACAGTTTGGGATAGAGAGATTAATCATAAATTCAGCAAGAGTACTTGGTTTTGTTTTGTTTTTTGGCTGCTCCACATGGCATCAGGATCTTGATTTCCTGACCAGGGATGAAACCCACATCCTCTGCAGTTGAAGTGTGGAGTCTTAATCACTGAACCACCAGGGAAGTTGAGAACTCAGTTTTAGGGGGACTCAGCTTCATTTGGGGTGGTGGACAAGGCCTGGCCCCAGGAGGAACCATGTTATAGGCAAGCTCATTTTAACAGAAATAATCACAGGACGGTGGTACTTCAATGAGTTAGTAAAAGTGAAGCAACCTGAACCGTGCCTGGTACACAGGATACCATACCCAAAGTTCAGCGGTTACCCCTGCTCACTGCGTGTTTGTTGAATGAGTGACTGTTACACTCTGTGCCACCCTGGCAGCTCCAGCAGTCTCAGGATGATCCTCCTCCTGGCTGTTCTTTTTCTTGCATCCTCTACAAAAAAGGGCATGAGCTCACTACCTGACCTCTACATCATGAACAAAGGGGCCAACCCTCCCACCTCTGCTCAAAGCTGGAAAGCTTCTGGTTTTGCAGTGAGCAAGGGACCCCTGTTGGCAGTGAAAGAATAAAGGAAGCAAGACCCAGGTGGGTAATAAAACTGCTGCAAGTCACTGCAGGAAAGAGCAGTTGTCTCCAAAAAAAAGCAGTTGCACCAGATTTTCTAAACAATAAGAAGGGTCAGTCCCTCTCAAGAGGAAAGAGTCAAGGGTTCCTCTGAGAAGGAACTAACTCCCTCAGTAAATCAGGAAACCTCAAAGCACTCACTGGCCAAGGGGAGGCCCAGCACCTCCCCTGAGTGATTCACTTGTTCCCACTGAACCCGGAAGCTCAAGACCAGTTGGGCCCCTTCCTGGGAACCCTTTGCTCCCTCTTCTCCCCAAGAAGCAGGTTTGCACCTTTCACAAGACATCCTTCTATGCCCAGTGACTCCCTTCCCCATTGATTCACAGCTGGCAGCTCCTGACCCCTCCCTGGCGAACCTGGGCCTAGCAGGCACCCTCTTCCTTCACCTAGAGCCACATTTGGCCTAATACTTGTCCCTCAGGAGCCTTTTTAATTGTGAAGCCTCCCATTTCATAAGCCAATGAAAGGTGCTGTGAGGCTCGTACTTGTAAACAGGTCCTGTGCATGGACTCCATGGAGAGTCCCTGCTGCCTTTTTCCTCCTTCCGTTCACCCTGGCCTCTCGAGGGAAGCGCACCATTTTGAAGAGATCAAAAGTAAGTTGCTGGGGTGGTTTCACCGGTTTGGGGCTCTCTTTGGGGTGATGAAATGCTTTGGAACTGGATCGAGGTGGTGGTTGCTGAGTATAAACTAAATGCCACTTTAAAAGGGCTAGTTTTATGCTGCTGCTGCTGCTAATTTGCTTCAGTCATGTCCGGCTCTGTGCGACCCCATAGACGGCAGCCCACCAGGCTCTCCCGTCCCTAGGATTCTCCAGGCAAGAGCACTGGAGTGGGTTGCCATTTCCTTGCTAGCCCTCAATAAAAAATTAAATTGCTTTTACCACCAAATATTGGCCCAGATTCTCAGGCAAATGGGTTTAGGGGAAATACTGTAAATGAAAGAATGGGGAGCTACTTCGGAGAGAGCAAGGGAGGCTTGCCTTTCTCAGGCTCCAAGGCAGAGGCTAATAGGGTAAGGAAAACAGAAAACACAGTCGGCTGCCCTGCATATGCATTCCCTGAGGTGTAGAAAGGGCTGGGCTGGGCATCACTAAGGCATCAGTTTGCCCTCAAGATAATGTTACTTGAAGGTTTAAATTTTTTTCCTATTTTCTTTTTAAATTTACTTTTTAACTGGAGGATAATTGCTTTACAATGTTGTGTTAGTTTCTTCTGTACAACAGTATGAATCAACTTTTGTTCAGTGGCTCAGTTGTGTCTGACCCTGTGGATTGCAGCATGCCGGGCTTCCCTGTCCTTCACCATCTCCTGGAGCTTGCTCAAACTCATGTCCATTGAGCCAGTGATGCCATCCAACCATCTCATCCTCTGTCATCCCCTTCTCCTCCTGCCCTCAATCCTTCCCAGCATCAGGGTCTTTTCAAATGAGTCGTCTCTTTGCATCAGATAGCCAAAGTATTGGAACTTCAGCTTCAACGTCAGTCCTTCCAATGAATATTCAGGATGATTTCCTTTAGGATGGACTGGTTTGATCTCCTTGCTGTCCAAAGGACTCTCAAGAGTCTTCTCCAGCACCACAGTTCAAAAGCATTGATTCTTAGGTGCTCAGCCTTCTTTATAATCCAACTCTCTCATCCATGAATCAACTATATGTATACATATATCCCCTCCCTCCTGAACGCCTCTCTCCCCACCCCTACCCCTCCAGGTCATTACAGAGCACCAAGCTGAGTTCCCTGAGTTCTGCAGTAACTTCCCATTAGCTCCATATCTTATACGTTGTAGTGTATATGTTGATGCTACTCTATCAATTCATCCCATCCTTCCCTTCCTCCCAGTGTCCACAAGTCTGTTCTCAACATCTGTAATTTCATTATTATAGGACAACAACATTTCTTTTTTGTGAAGAGTCCCTTTGACTGAGTTAGTGATAATTGGTCATTTGAGTTTCCTATACTAAATCACTCATCCCTTAAACAAACATTTCTTGAGTCTGAGAACCAACTCCTAGAAGAGTTCAAAGGCTAAACTATTAAATAAGGAAGGCAGACTTCACAGAAGGATTGCCTTCCACTTCTGCCTTCAGTAGAAGCTTCTGGAGGCATCCTGTACCTGGGTTCAAGTTGCCAGAGAAAATATTAATACAAGGTGCCCATCAAATTTGAATTTCAGATCAAGAAAAAATACTTTTTAAGCCTAAGTATCTCCAGTGCTGTATGCTGTATTTGGCCTATAATTATACTAAAAAAAGAAGTGTTCATTATTTATTTGAATTTCAAATTTCTGCATTTTTATGTGCTAAATCTGCTAAATCCGATTTCTAGAATTATAGATGACCCAGGCTGCGAGTTTGGAGAATGTATGGTCTCCTCTAGGACATAAGGTCCCCCACTTTAGTCTTCTTCCCTCGGAACATTCAGGCTCCCCAAATGATTGTGCAGCTTCAACTACCATGAGCCTGAAATTTGTAACAAATGACCAGTGGCTAGTTTTGTTTGTTAATACCCTGCCGGTGGCCACAGTAGCCCTTATAATTTGCACCAGCAGCATCAAACCTTCCAAATGGAGACAAGTTGTTTGTGATCAGATGGAACATGAAAAGGGTGGAGCTCAACCCACTGAAGCAGCAACCTAGCTCCATTAAGAAGTGCTATGTCTTGGCCTCACCCATTTCTGGTGGAAAACTTCCTGGGGAGTTGCTTCAAGGTGGGCCCGCTGGATTTTGTCATTCTCCTCCTGCTTCTGTTCTCCTGTGTTAAGCTTAGGCCATGAGGGCTAGGTAATGGGAGGAAGAGGCCTAGCCACAGTGTGAAGTTCTTGTAGATAGGAACTCAATACAGCTTAGTGATGGTCCCCTGCTGAAAGCTGGACAGCCATTCTGAAAGCCTGTTTGCCTCAGTTCAGACTTGGACCCCGGGACAGTAAAACAGAAAGAGATCACTGTCGACTGCAAATAGTTGACAAGATTGGTAATAGACAGCACCCTCCCACATCATCAAGCCCACCATTCAGCTCCAGTGCTTCACTTGCTTGAAGATTGAAGGAGGAAAAAAAAAAGGTTTGGCTCTCTTGATGGAACTCACCCCCGAGCACATCCACCCCTGCAAAGTTCAAACAAATCTCCAGGCTGGGGCGGCGGTCTTGTCATGGAAGTCTCCCTCTTGGAGGCAGTTGGCCAGACCCCCTGAAACACACAATGCTTTGGCCCCGGCTCAAAAAACACCAACATTCATTGCCGACAACATTCCCACCTACCACCCGTCCCCACCCACCCCTTCCTGGAAAGTGTGATGCAGGGTGGTGGTAGGGGGGGCGACTCCAACACCACCACCTGGGTCTCCTGAGCAGACCTGGATGCCGGCCCGGAAGCAGCCCTGGCCGGCTGGGTGCACAGACAGCTTCTCCGGGCTGTGCAGGGGGGCGGCCCAGCCTTATTCTCACAGTTTTCACTTCCTGCGGGGCTGTGCAGTCACGTCTGTTGGCTTGGGTCTCTGTGACCTCGGATGATATGGGAAATGGGGGGCTGGTGGGTGAAATTGGGAGGCCGGGCTGTGATATGCCACCATCCGGCTTAGGGTGGGACGCTTTGTCCCCGAAGAGGGAGGGTGACTTCCCACCACACCCAGGCCCAGCACAGCCTTTCCAGGGTCACCGGCCGTCCCCTTCTCTCCATGCAGCCCTGAAAACACCGGCCACAGGCTATGGCCCAGTCGCCGTCGGAGGTAATCCGAACCTGGTGGAGCGGCTAACACTCAGTGCTTTGTCTACTGCTGCAGGAAGTCTTAACTCCCTTTAGGATAGCTGAGTTTTGGAGGCCTGTGGAGGAGGGGTGTGGAAAGTATAAAAGCATACTTTCAGAAGTTTGCTCACAAAACAGTGTCGTGCTGAAAACTTCCAGTGATTCCAACAGCACTGACTGAAATCCTACACTCCCATCGATTTCCACTAATCCAGACATCTCATCAATATGACATGTTTTTCTCAAATGTTTCAAACTGGAAATAGATAGATAGACTCTGTCACATCTGCTCAGTCAGACACAGCACCCGGTGGCCTCAGCCAGATCCCAAAGGGAGAAGAGTATAGATGAAATCTGACTCACTCAACGGGGTCCTGGAAAAGAGGACACAAAATGATCGCTCACATAGTAGGAGAACCTGATGATAAGACAGACCTTTCTTCTTTCAGACGCTGAGGAGTCACTGAATTTCCTACTCAACACAATTCAGATTACTGAAGTGATGCAGAGACTATTCTCAGGTTTTCTCCAGCCAGCCTTTGTGGAGGGTCTTTTATGTGCGTGCATGCTAAATCACTTCAGTTGTATCTGACTCTTTGCGACTCTAAGAACTGTAACCCACCAGGCTCCTCTGTGCATGGGATTCTCCAGGCAAGGATACTGGAGTGGGTTGTCTTGCCCTCCTCCAAGGGATCTTCCCGACCCAGGGATCAAACCCATTTCTCCTATATCTCCATTGGCAGGCGAGTTCTTTACCACTATCGCCATCTGAGAAGCCTCTTGTATGTGTCTCTTATCGGGTTTCTCCTCAGCTTGGGGCTCCCTATCTGTCATCCCCTGCCTAGGAATGCTCCAGCCTGGAGGATTTTCAAACCTCAGTGTATCTGTCCCTTCCTCAGAAATGTTTCCTAACCACCTCTTTCAACCTTAGCTTAGCTTCTCCCATTTGAATTTGTTATTCTTCTTGTTACTGTTAGAGCACTTAGCACAAATGGTATTTTCATATTTAATTGTGTGATGATATATTTACCATAGAACTCCTTCCTAAGCTAAAATCTCTGTAAAAGCAATGTTATGGGTTGAGTTGTGTTATTGTTATTATCATTGTCATTATTATTATTACGGGTTGAGCAATGGCCCCCCAAATATGTTCTGTCCGATTTCTTGGAACATGTGAGCATTACCTGACAAAAGGAACTTTGTAGACATGATTAGTGGGAAAAAAGTGAAAGTGTTAGTTGCTCAGTCGTGTCTAACTCTTTGCAACTCCATGGACTGTAGCCCACCATATTTCTTTGTTCATGGAATTCTCCAGGCAAGAATATTGGAGTGGATAGCCATGCCCTTCTGCAAGGGATTCCTGATCCAGGGAACAAACCAGGTCTCCTGCACTGCAGGTGATTTCTTTACTACCTGAGCCATTAAAGATCTTGCAATGGGCAGATTTTCCTGGGTTATCTGGTTTGGCTCAATGTTTTCACAAGGATTCATATAAGTCAAAGAGGAGAGGCAGGGTCAGATGTGATAATGGAAACAGAGGTTGGCATGCTGGGATTGCTGGCATTGAACATGAAGAAAGGGGCCGCAAGCCAGGGGATGCAGGTGACCTCTTAAAGGATTGGTGACACATTCGCCCCTGGAGCCTCCAGAGGGAACATAGCCCTATGTCTACCCTGACTTTAGCCCAGTGACATTCATGTCTGATTTCTGACCTATAGAACTGCAAGAGAATATATCTGGGTTGTTTTAAACCACTAATTTGACTTATGTGGTAATTTGTTGTAGCTGCAATAGGAGACCAATACACTTATTATTATTTAACATTTGTACGCTATTGAATCCAAACCTTGACCTGAGGAGGTTATGGACTTCATTCAGTCTTGTCTGGAAACCCAACCTCATCACCTGCCCTTTCACTTACTTTAGGTCTTATCTCTTCCTTAAACTTCTTCAGGCTTCAATTTGCCATTCCTTTTGGTTGAAATGCTCTTCCCCCAGCTCTTCACATGGCTTATTTGAAGCATTTGGGTCTAGAAATAAATGTCACCTCCTCAGAGACTTTCTCTGACCATCCTTCTAAACTTTCCCTCTCCACTCTTCTCTCTCTCATTACCCTATTTTATTTACTTTATAGCCTTCATTACTTTAAAAGAAGACTTAATTTTTTAGGATAGCTTTAGATTTACAGAAAAATTCCAAAGATAGTACGAAGAGATCCCGTGCACTCTGCTCCTGGCCCCAGTTCCTGTATTATTAACAGCTTACACTAGTGTAGAACATTTGTCATGATAAATGGACCAGTATCGATATATCTTAACCTAATGTCCCTTTTCTGTTCCAGGATTCCATCCAGGACACCACAGTACATTTAGTTTTCTCTTCTTGGCTGCGATAATGTTTTTGATGACCTTGACAGTTTTGAGGAGTACATGTCAGGTATTATGTAGAATGCTCCTCCATTGAGATCTCTCTGATCTTTCTCATGATTATTCTGGGATTCTGGATTTTGGAGGAGAAAGACCACAGAGGTAAGTGCCATTTTTGTCACATTATGACTTACGATCTGGTTTGATTTATGCCCAAACATTTTTTTAAATATTTTAAAATTTTATTTATGGCTGCACTGGGTCTTTGTTGCTTTGCTCTGGCTTTCTGTTGCAGCGAGCGGTTGCAGTGCATGAACTTCTTACTGCCGTGGCTTCTCGTTGTGGAGCATGGGCTCTAGGCACACAGGCTTCAGTAGTTGTGGTGCGTGGGCTTACTTGCTCCAGTGGATGCCAGACCAGGAATTGAACCCATGTCTCCTGCATTGGCAGGTGGATCTTAGCTACTACGCCACCGGGGTAGATCTGGTTTGATTTGTGAATGTTGACATTGACCTTGGTCACCTGGCTGATGTAGTGCTTGTCAAGTTCTCTATAAAATTATTCATTTCCCTTCATTTTGATAGGAATGGAAGGAAGTCAACACACACAGTCCACACTGAAGGAATGGAGAGTCAAGCCCTTGTTATTTTTTAAGTTGTTGTATTTATTTGTTCAATTATGTGTTTTGGATGACTCCATTTCTGGGCTAATTCATAGTCACTCTCAGCTGCCTCTTTAACTTGCTGCTTCCAGGCAGATGTAGGAATGTCAGAGGCCTATTTTCCTGTCTCCCTCCTCACAATGAAACAGAAGGAAGTCTGGTATGTTTGGGGGGAAGGCATTTGCTTTCCTCACAGGAGAGATAGACACAGTTGTTCTATTGTTTCCTTCTTTCTGCCTTGAAAGTGGAATCCTGGAGTTGCCGTGGCCGTCTTGTGACTGAATGACAGGCATGGTGGCAAAGTCAACATGCTAAAGATGCCAGAGCGGAGAAATAGAAAAAGCTTGGGCCTTGGATGACAACTGATGCCAACCACTGCTTATCTTTGGATTTCCTGTTATGTGAGGGGAGTTTAAGCCACACCTAGTGGGGTTTCCAATTATTGTTCAAAATGTTCTTAACTGATAAGGTAATTCTTTCATATCTTTTTCTAAAGGTGAAGTTCTTTAAGGGAGGACAGAAACCTTGTCTGTCTTACTCATCTTTATGTTTCCAGGGGTTGAATTAGGGTAGATCCTCAGTGTCTTTGGGCTGCATGAAAAGATGATGATAGTTTAGGGGAGAGGTAGGATCTCAGGAGATATTTCTTTTAAGAATTAGGGAGACTGGAAAATAGTTGTAGGATAATGAGAAGGCACCAGAAGAGAGAGGGAAATGGAAGGTATAAAGGAGAGAGAAGGAGAAGATAACTTGTAAAGGATGGTCTCAGAAAAGGGAGAGGGATGGGATGCCATTCCCTGATGAAAGTGTGTTGGATTACGAAAGGTCAAAAAAAAAAAAAAATCAGAGAGAGGCTCTTAATCTCTTCAACGTGGGTGCATTTGAGAATCAGCCAGGAAGCTATGGAGACTCTCCCTGCAAAAAAGCATGTAGTCATACGGACATCATTTTACATTTATTTTCATGAGGTTCATGGATGCTATCCCCCCATTCACCCATGGCTTCCTCACTTGAATTTCAGTACCAGTGAAATTAAAAATAAAATGAGAAAAATTGACATCAGGTTATCAACTTTTGGGGGCTTCCCAGGTTGTGCTAGAGGTAAAGAGCCTACCTACCTCCTACATGCAGGGGACTTAAGAGATGTGAGTTTTATCCCTGGGTCAGGAAGATCCCCTAGAGGAGGGCATGGCAACCCACTCCAGTATTCTTGCCTGAAGAACCCCATGGACAGAGGAACCTGGTGGGCTACAGTCCACAGAGTCACAGAGTCAGATACCACTGAAGCAACTTAGCACAGCACACATCAACTTTTTAGATTTAATTAATTTAATTTTGGCTGTGCTGGTTCTTCATTGCTGCACACTGGCTTTCTCTAGTTGCTGAGAGCGAGCGGGAGCTACTCTCTAGTTGCAGTGTACAAGTTTCTCATTGTCATGGCTTCTCTTGTTGCAGAGCATGGGCTCTAGAGCCCATGGGCTTTTAGTTGCCCTGTGGCATATGGAAATTTCCCAGACCAATGTCCCCTGCATTGGCAGGCAGATTCTTACTACCAGGAAAGTCCCAGGTTGTATGTGCTTATGCTCAATCATATTCAATTCTTTGTTACCCCATGGACTGTAGCCCGCCAGGCTCCTCTGTCCATGGGATTTTTCAGACAAGAATACTGGAGTGTGTTGCCATTTCCTTCTCCAGGGGATCCTCCTGACCCAGGGATTGAACCCATATCTCCTGAGCCATCAGGGACATTCTAGGTTATCAACTTTTAATTTTCCTAACTAAAGATATTAAAAAATGAAACAGTTGCAATCTCTGTCTTTTCATTAAAGAGTGGTTTTTTTAGGTTCAAAAAGGCAGGAAGGAGCTGATCTCAAATAGTATAGTACTTATTATTTATATTGAATAAGTTTAACATCACAGATAACTTACTGCATTTTCCTTAATAGAACCATAATGCAGGTTTATAGTTAAACAATCTGAGCTCAGCCCTGCCTCTTATGTGTTGCATGATTTTGGGGAAGTTTCTAAACCCCTCTAAGCTTTGATTTCTTTAGCAGCAAAAGAGGAGAAAATAGTACCTAACTCATAGGGTTGTGGTGAGAATTAAATAAGATCATGTCAGTGAACCCATCCTAACACCCAGGGATAGCCAGTTAGCTTTTAGGGAAGGATCCTTCTAAATATGGGTGTGAAAATGATTATATTAATATATATAACTAGAAACATACATAACCACACACACAAACCAGATGCTTGTGTGTATCTCTTTGTACTCTGCTTTCTCCCCCTCTTAAGAATAGACCATAAACATCTTTCTGGTCACTGCATATTCTATGACATTATTCTAAGTGGTTACATGGTAGTCTATAAAATGATGTAGCTTCATTTATCTATCTGATCTTGTTGGACATTTAATTAGTAGGAATGCTTTGTTTTATATTGCTTTGCTTTATTGAGCATCACAGATTTGCTTTTTTTTTTTTTTTCAAATTAAAGTTTTTTGGCAACCCTGCATCAAAGTTGATCAATGCCATTTTTCCAACAGCATTTGCTCATGTCCTGTCTCTATGTTATGTTTGGTAATTCTCACAATATTTGAAAATTTTTCATTGCTTTATTTGTTATGGTGATCTGTGATTAGTGTTCTTTGTTTCTATTGCAAAAAGGTATCTTGCTAAAGGCTCAGATGATGGCTAGAAATTTTTAGCAATAAGATGTTTTCTAATTAAAGTATGTACATTGGTTTTTACAACACAGTGCTGTTGCACATGTAATAGACTACAGTACAGTGCAAACATAGCTTTTATATGCACTGGGAAACCAAAAAATTCATGTGACTTACTTTATTGCAATATTTGCTTTATTGTGGTGGTCTGGAACTGACCCTGCAATAATGAGATGTGCCTTTATTTCCAACTTTTAGCAAATATAAACAACTCTGCAGTAACCCTCTTTCTAACTAAAGTTTCTCATAGCCGTGATTGTTTCCTAGAAAACAATTACTAGGTTAAAAAATGTTATGTCAAAGATATATGCTGTTTAAATTCATTTGCTTTTTAAAGCCATATTGACTTCTAAAAATTTTGTGCTAATCTAAAATTGAAGAAATTAGGGAAAACCACTAGAGCATTCAGGTATGACCTAAATCAAATCCCTTACAATTATACAGTGGAAGTGACAAATAGATTCAAGGGATTAGATATGATAGACAGATAGATTAGATCTGATAGATCTAATCAGGCACTTCAGTTCTAGAGCGCCTGAAGAACTATGAACAGAGGTTTGTAACATGTACAGGAGGCAGGGATCAAAACCATCCCCAAGAAAAAGAAATGAAAAAAGGCAAAATGATTGTCTGAGGAGGCCTTACAAATAGCTGAGAAAAGAAGAGAAGTGAAAGGCAAAGGAGAAAAGGAAAGATACACCCATCTGAATGCAGAGTTCCAAAGAATAGCAAAGAGAGAAAAGAAAGCCCTCCTCAGTGATCAATGCAAAGAAATAGAGGAAAACAGTAGAATGGGAAAGACTAGAGATCTCTTCAAGAAAATTAGAGATACCAAGGGAACATTATATGCAAAGATGAGCACAATAAAGGACAGAAATGGCACGGACCTAACAGAAACAGAAGATATTAAGAAGAGGTGGCAAGAATACACAGAAGAACTACACAAAAAAGATCTTCATGACCAGACAACCATGATAGTGTGATCACTCACCTAGAGCCAGGCATCCTGGAATGCAAAGTCAAGTGGGCCTTAGGAAGCATCATTATGGACAAAGCTAGTGGAGGTGATGGAATTCCAGTTGAGCTATTTCAAATCCTAAAAGATGATGCTGTGAAAGTGCTGCACTCAATATTCCAGCAGTGGCCACAGGACTGGAAAAGGTCAGTTTTCATTCCAACATTACTTTACTAACAAAGGTCCGTCTAGTCAAAGCTATAGTTTTTCCAGTAGTCATGTATGGATGTGAGAGTTGGACTATAAAGAAAGTTGAGCACCAAAGAATTGATGCTTTTGAATTGTGGTGTTGAAGACTCTTGAAAGTCCCTTGGACTGCAAGGGGAGCCAACCAGTCCATCCTAAAGGAAATCAGTCCTAAATATTCATTGGAAGGACTGATGCTGAAGCTGAAACTCCAATACTTTGGCCACCTGATGCGAAGAACCCACTCATTTGAAAAAACTCTGATACTGTGAAAGATTGAAGGCGGGAGGAGAAGGGGACGACAGAGGAAGATATAATTGGATGGCATCACTGACTCAATGGGAGTTGGTGATGGACAGGGAGGCCTGGCATGCTGCAATCCATGGGGTCGCAAAGAGTTGGACATGACTGAGCGACTGAACTGAACTGATACTTATAACAATCTGTAAAAGTGCCTATTTCTGAACTCCCTCGTAGTACTATATATTTTCCTCTTCTAAATTTTTTCTTTTTTTGAGAGAAGAAATATCGTATCTGTTTTTTTAACTTATATTAACGTGATTACCAGTAAAAATCAATTTTTTCAAACGTTTATTGACTGTTAATTGTTTTGTGAATTTGCTATTGTATCTTTTACATATTTTAGGAATATTTTCATTTTCTTATTGACTAGTAGAAATTCTTTACATAATAATGCTAATCTTTTGTCATTCAATTATATGGCAAAGGACTGGGTCATTTATGTTCCTGAAACCTAAAGAGAATACAATGAATGACTTTGACCATTACCTGGGACTTTGAATTGGGAAGGGGAGCTTGGTGGAAAGTCAAGGGGTTATGACCTTCTGAAGTGGTGCTCATCTCTGACCTTGAAATTCTAACTGTAGAGGGCAGTGAATAAACCAGATCAGAGCTGATGACTGGGTGAATTGGGAGAGGTTGCCCAAAGACCTAAAGATGGCTTTGGGTGCTGACAATAATCTTGTCCTTTCATAGAACTGGAATCTTTAAGTCAATTCCTTGGGGTCTGATCAAAGAATTTTAGATCCACAAACAGCTGTCATTGACTGATAAGACCACAGGACTTTAACATTGCTCTTGTTTCTTATGTCAGTAACATCTTCCTTCTGTAATGGTTCCCTTTCTGCTTATTCACATGGTACAATATTCCTTATATCCCTAGGAAGCATATTGGCTATTAGAAACAATATATTCTGTAATTATGACCTTTTGCAGAAATGCATAAAAACAACAATGCATGTGCCAGGCCCTTAATTAGTATTTGTCACACTGAATTAAATGAAACTTCTCAAAATATCACAAAGCTACAATTCTGATATGAAATAAAGTTTTTCTTAAAAAAAAAAAAACTTGTTTCAGAATGTAGGCAAAATGTGTCAATAATTGACTTTACTTTTAGAATGTGGTCTAAGAAGTTATGGCATGCTTTATCTTTTCTCTTTCCTTCTTTTTTAAACCTTAGGTTGGTAAGGGACCAAACTCAGCAAGTTCAGCAGCTCTGGATAGAAATGGGTTTCCACTTTGTGCTGCAGTGGCAGGCAGTATTGGAAGTATTTACCTTTCTTTCAGTTTTATGAAGCTAAGTGTTTTAAGTTACCTGGATATTTGCATAACACACATTGTCCTGGGTTTGTTTGAGGGATTGTAAAGTTAATAGTTTTTTTGGCTTTAAACTTACGTGGCACTAAAGATGTGGAAAGTAGGGTTGGCTCAGGAGACAGATTAGACTAGGTATTATAAATACCCAAGTATGTCCCTGCAGTAGGGTCTGCTATTATAGACTTCAAGGCTTTCTGGTTAAAGCTAGGAATACTATGCTGAATTATGTTGCTTTCCATTGGTGCTGCTGCTTTCTGCCAAGCCATAGTTCATGACAAACTTTTGCCTGTTCTCAAACTGATGAGAGGAGCCAAGACTTATAGAATACCTGTTTTCATATATTTGGTCCCAGGCGCCACTTTTCGTATTAACTCACTCAATCATTATAACAAAACAATAAGATAGGTTGTATGAGGACAGTGAGAGTTGCTGTAACAAAGAAACCCTAACATTTTATTGGCTTAATCTAAGAGATGGTTATTTCTTATCCCATAAACTCATCTACAGGTATTTGATAAGGAGGTTCAGGGACCCAAACTTCTTTACTCTAATAACTTTCCAATACCATGCTGCTGCTGCTGCTAAGTTGCTTCAGTCGTGTCTGACTCTGTGCAACCCCATAGACGGCAGCCCACCAGGCTCCCCCATCCCTGGGATTCTCCAGGCAAGAATACTGGAGTGCGTTGCCATTTCCTTCTCCAATGCATGAAAGTGAAAGTGAAGTCGCTCAGTCGTGTATGACTCCCTGTGACCCCATCATGGACTGCAGCCCACCAGGCTCCTCCACCCATGGGATTTTCCAGGCAAGAGTACTGGAGTGGGTTGCTATAGACTTCTCCAATACCCTAAGAGCCGCCAAATCCTTCTCTTTTCAGCTAGCAACTGGAGAACAAAAAAGGAGAAATTTTTTTAATTGATGAGGCCTGA
Source organism: Bos javanicus (assembly GCF_032452875.1). Taxonomy (NCBI): domain Eukaryota; kingdom Metazoa; phylum Chordata; class Mammalia; order Artiodactyla; family Bovidae; genus Bos; species Bos javanicus. Next base: position 60,871,338 of record NC_083872.1, read on the forward strand.
AGCAGTGCACATTTTCTGCTATGACATTTGCCAGAGCTCAGACATATGGCCTCATCTAACTGCCAATGTTTAAGAAATATGGTCTAGCTGGATTTCCAGGTAAAAGAGGAAATGGTCTTGGAGAACTATGTATCTGCCACAGCCTGTCCTTTGGTTACCAAATAACCTTACTCACCTAACCCCTTTGCCCACACAGATGACACACTCGTCCCCTCCTCAGAGGAGATGACCCAATGTCCTTTACAGTCATTACATTCAGCTAAAACCTCAGGATTTCTGGGTGGAATGGGGACTTTTCCCACCAAGATGGAGTGTTTGCCTCCTTGTCCATCAACCTCTGACTTGAAAGGACAAGCTGCTGTCTCTGCCCCATTCATATGCCATATAAAGTGTTGGGTGAGAATGAGATAAAGTGATACACATGCCCATTTGGAAAGGAAAGAGTGGGAGACGCACAGCACACACCCCTGGTGATGGTGGAGTCCTGACGTGAGCACGTTGTGTGGTGGCCCCGTCCTGGGTGTAAGAGTAAGTTCCTTGGCTGCACCCTTCTTATCATACCCTTCCCTGTCCTTTGCTCTCTGTGGTCCACCTCTGCTCTCTGGAAGGCTCTTCCTCAACTGTTATCCTCCATGGCCAACTAATAGGAACCTATGGGATATTGGGGGACCCATCCTCTTTGAGGATGGCTTTTGAAGCCCACTTCCTGTTTGAACAAGTTTGGAGACTCAAGGATTGCTTCAAGGCCCTCACTGTCAAAGACCTTTAAATCTAGGCTCATTTTTCATTGACACTGTAATTCCCTAAAAACATAGAAACCTCCAATCTTTGCTTCTCAATAATTCCATGATCAGAAGTTCATACAAAAGTTTTTTCCCATATAGAATTTTTCAAGTTTCATCTGTTTCTTTGCTTCCTCATTAATGCCATTCCCTTGAGTGGCCTGATGGACCAGGCCTGGCATGCTGCAATTCATGGGGTCGCAAAGAGTCAGACACGACTGAGCGACTGAACTGAACTGAACTTGAGTGGCTATCTTGAGAGTATCTCAGATAATGGGCAAATGGGAAAAATCACACTCTTACTCAGATCTTTGTCAGTAGGTGTGAGTCACAAAGGGCCTTTGCCTCTCAGATAATCTTACTATATGGAATCCAAACGTAGTAGGCTTTTATATCCCTTGGGATCCTGTGTTTCTGGATTCTCAAGCCTCTTTCTCTTCTTTCAAAAATTAGCCAATCATTCCTGAATATACCTCTTTCTTGTAATTCATTGTTAAGAGCAGAGTTGTGCAAGTAGCTGCCACCTTAATCTTGGGCCCTGGATGCCTCACTCACCTCATCCTGGTCCCTGCCCTGGGAAGAGTCAACACACCCTATTACTCTGACTCTTCCCAACCACCTCCCCTGAAACTAAAGGCTTAGCAGACATGCTGTCTGCCACTGAAGGCAGCATTTTATAAAACACGTCTCCTTTCCAGCCTATTATGTCACTTTCCTCACCAATTGCCACTCAACTGCTAAGTTAATATGGTATTTTAGGTTTTTGTTGTGGTAGTACTCCACTTCTAGGTACCAATGGTGCCTTGCTTGGCACAGCTCTAGATGCGATAACAAGCCTTGGCATTTCAGTAGCTTAATCCAATAAAAGTTATTTCTTCTCACAGTCAAGCCAGTGTAGGTATCCTCTACATGATGCTTCATGGCCTCAGGCTACTGCCAAGAGTCCTGCTATGCCCTGGGGGCAAGGAATCCTCAGCTTCCAGGCAGTAGATCAGTAGAGACACAGAGGATCATCCATGGGAGGGTTTTAATGTCCAATCCTGGGAGTTCAATTCTGTCCACATTCCGCCAGATAGAACTCAGTCATGTCTGCATCTAATACCAAGGGAGCTGAGGGATATCATCTGTAGTCGTATGCTCAGTAAGAAGGACCAGGCTTTGATGAACACAGAACAAACACATACAGCACCGGAACTGAGCCTCCAACCAGGTCGTCCTTTGTGTCTTCATGGCATGGTGATCTCCATAAAGTACAGATGTGTCCTTACAGAGGTCCAAGTGCTCGACCACACCGGAGAGTGAGCGTACAGAGGAAGGTTTTATGTATGTGTGTGTGTGTTTTGTTTAATGGTAATTTACTGCAACCATTTCTTAGGGGCAGTTTCTATAAAGATAGAGGCTAAGGTAAACTTGACATGCACCTTCTGCCTCCACTTTTTGTCTCTGAAGATGGCTCAAGGATTTCTCCCCCCACCATTGATGTGTCTGATGCCAGGGAGCTGGGGCTGAAGACCATAGGGAAGGTGTGTCTGGATGGGAGCATATCAAACTAAGGGGTCGGGCAGCCATCCCTTTAGAAATGCTGAGTGGTGGTGGTTTCCCCCAAAGCAGGGCTTGAGTAGATGTAGTTTGGAGGAATGATCCATAAGGCACAATCAAGGAAGTAGGAGAGGTAAGTCAGGGCAGAGAGAAATCCCCAAAGCAGATTACAGTCAGGGAAAAAGGCACTCAGTTCCAGTGGGGACCTTCTGAGAAACAAGATGGAACAAGCTCAGCACTGTACCCCTGAAATCAAGGAGGCTGGGGCATTTCCCCAGTAAGTCCCATTTGTGTCACTGACAGTTGGCCCCAGAGCACTAAGCATCCTCTCCCCCATCTATGGGTTGTGTGTACAAACAGTCTAGTGAGCTCCTGTGACGGGCATGAACAAAGACCTCTCTAGGCACTTGAGAGGCAAAGTGGTCGGCTGGCCCCAGAGCTGTCCACAGCTGAAGGGGGACTCAGTTGGGCCAGGGAAACTGGGGCACCTGCTACAGGTGGGAAGAGGCACAAGCAGTTAGAAGTAAGGACCCTGACATACCACAGCCTCTGAAAACCCGCCTAGCAGATGTCAAATACTATATCTCTCTTTTGGGTGGAACCAAACTCCACCTCCCTCATGTACTAACTCGTATTAGCAGCCAGCACTGACTGAATATTCATCAGGTGCCAGGAACTATAAAAGGGCTTGATGTAAGTCATCTCATTTTAATATTGATCGACCATCTTCCATGTTCCATAGGAGAAGCAAGAGCAAGTAAGACTTAACTCCCTGCCCCTAATTTAAACTCTGGCAGGAAGGCAAATCTTGGCAAAACCCAAGATTTTGCACAGCAAAGGCTATAACGACAGCTGCTGCTGCTAAGTTGCTTCAGTCACGTCTGACTCTGTGCAACCCCAGAGACAGTAGCCCACCAGGCTCCCCAGTCCCTGGGATTCTCCAGGCAAGAACACTGGAGTGGCTTGCCATTTCCTTCTCCAATGCATGAAAGTGAAAGTGAAGTGACTCCCAGCGACCCCATGGACTGCAGCCTCCCAGGCTCCTCCGTCCATGGGATTTTCCAGGCAAGAGTACTGGAGTGGGTTGCCATTGTCTTCTGCATAACGACAGCAGAAGGGTTACAAATAATGAGGAAATTTATGAAGCATGAAACTAACTTCTGAATGGTGGATCAGGGGTTCTTGAGGAAGAAAGAGGCATTTGCCTACCCTGGAAGGATGGGCATATTCGGGGAAGTACATCTGTAGACAAAGCTACAGAGTGTTTGGGAAGGTGGAGGGTTAGGAGCCAGGATGAAGGGTGAAAAGGAGGACAATACGGGCATTGCCAGGAAGCTGTCACAATACAATCATACCCAGGAGTGAGACAAATCCCTAATCCAGATGTGATGTGAAGGTTGGAGGAAGCCAGATCAAGCGTGAAACTGGCGGACAGAGAACATATCCAGTGGAAAGCATGTGGGAGAGGAGAAGTTTGGGGGAGGAGGGAGATACAGTAGGGTGGAGCGAAGTGATTCATTCAGGAACAGTGCTGTTATTGCTAAGTGTCTGTAGCAATCCATTCAGTTGCTCACTACCCTTCATTCATTGTTTTCATGTATTCAACAAGTATTTATTGAACACCCACTGTTTCAGATACCCGTTTAAATAATGGGGATACAGTAAAAAAACCTCTGACATCATGGAGCAGACACAGACAATATCATAGAAATGAAATATCTAGCATGTCAGGCCATAGGTGGTATGGAGACTAACTTAGAGGAAGCAGGTGGGCAACAGGAGTGCTATCTGGAGAGAAAGATTGGTGTTTTAGAAAGAGTGGTCAGGGGTGATCTCCATAGGAAGTGAGACATTTGAACAAAGACCTGAAAGAAAGGGAGTGAGCCATGTGGCTCCCTGAAGAAAGACTGCAAGGGCAAAGACCGCAGGTGGGAATACGCCTTACGTGGCCTGGAAACAGTAGGGAGAACAAGTAAGGCTGAGCAGAGTGAGTGAAGTACATAATGGTGTTGAGGTCAGAGAGAAGAAGGCAGACCAGATGGTAAAGGTCACTGGTCTTCAGTGGGGTAGGACCATCTCATAATTAATGTTTTTTGAAATTCATGGAGATGTTTTTGACTTACAGTGTAGTTGCGCCTGAATGTTAAAATACGTATTTTCTTACAGAGTACTTTCTCTGAATTTGTGCTTTATTTATTTACAGTGAAAAATACTTGACATATGATATTATGTGAGTTTAAGGTGTACTTATAAGTGATTGGATATTTACATACATTATGAAATACTTTCTGTGTTAAGTCTAGTAACCATATGAAGTCTGCAACTCCATACAAAATTCTTACAATATTATCGACCATATTCCTTATGGTTTATTCCAATTCCTAAGGCTTATTTACCTTATAACTGGAAGTTTGTACCTCTTAATCCCCTTCTCCTATTTAATCCTCACACCATCTCTCTGGCTGGCAACCACTAATCTTTTTCTCTTCATCGACAAGTCTGTTCTTGTTTTCTTTGTTTTGTGTTTTAGATTCCACTTACGAGTGAGTCCGTATGGTATCTATCTTTCTCCAGCTGCCTTATTTCACCTAGAGTAGTACCCTCTAGGTCCATTCATGTTATTGCAAATAGCAAGATTATTTTTACAGTTGAGTGATATTTCATTTTGTGTTTGTGTGTGTATGTACAAAATATCAAGTCAAAATGGAATAAAAGTTCACCCTTATTAGCAACCATAAAATTATTAGAGTAACTATTCAGATCTTAAACAGGGATTTCTTCTAGTCCAGCCTAAGTATTCTTAAAAGACTGTAGCATCTCTAGGTCAAACAGTATGTTTAACCTTTGAATCTGTAGGGCATTACATCTAGGAGGTATTTGCAGAATGAATATTAGTTAAATGAATACATTCTAGTATGTTTTTTAGGATATTTTTATTAGGTATATTTTTAATGTGGTGTAATCACATATCCATTTCATTTATTTCCTAATTTTTACTTACTATTTTATAATTATATATATATATATATATATATATACTTCATTAACTATCATTTTATGACTGCATTATCTACTATATGGATGAACTGCTGTTCTATTTTCTACTCCTCATTATTCAACATTAAGACTCTTTCAGTCTATCAAAATAATAAGTAAAACATCAATGAACTTTTTTTCTTAACGAGCTCTTTAACTGTTTTAGATTATTCCAGTGGGGTGATAAGATTTCTTGATCAAAGGTTATGATAGATAGTCAAAATATATACCCATATCTGTTTCTCTACTTCTTTTGCACAAGTAGGAAACCTCATTTCTTAGCCTACTTGCCATTGGGTAGGAGTAACTAGTTCTGGCCAATGAAATGTGAAGGGAAGTGACAGTGATAAATACTACCTCACTACCAATCCGAGATCAGTAAGTTGAGTGAGTAAGATGTAAACCTTTGTTATGATAATCTACTGGGATTGTAGAGTTAATTTGTTATCACAGCTAACCTAGTTTATCCTGATGATTACGTAGACTTTGAACCTTATTATGGATTAGAGTGTACATTGGAAAATTGCACAATGGTGTAGGTACCAGGATGAAGCAGGGCAAGGCTAATAGAGTTTTGCCAAGAGAACGCACTGGTCATAGAAAACACCCTCTTCCAACAACACAGGAGACAACTCTACACATGGACACCACCAGATGGTCAACACCAAAATCAGATTGATTATATTCTTTGCAGCCAAAGATGGAGAAGCTCTATACAGTCAGGAAAAACAAGACTGGGAGCCGACTGTGGCTCAGACCATGAACTCCTTATTGCCAAATTCAGACTTAAATTGAAGAAAGTAGGGGAAACCACTAGACCATTCAGGTATGACCTAAATCAAATCCCTTATGATTATACAGTGGAAGTGAGAAATAGATTTAAGGGGCTAGATCTGATAGACAGAGTGCCTGATGAACTATGGACAGAGGTTCGTGGCATTGTAAAGGAGACAGGGATCAAGACCATCCCCATGGAAAAGAAATGCAAAAAAGCAAAATGGCTGTCTGGGGAGGCCTTACAAATAGCTGTGAAAAGAAGAGAAGTGAAAAGCAAAGGAGAAAAAGAATGATATTCCCATTTGAATGTACAGTTCCAAAGAATAGCAAGGAGAAATAAGAAAGCCTTCCTCAGCAATCAATGCAAAGAAATAGAGGAAAACAACAGAATGGGAAAGACTAGAGATCTCTTCAAGAAAATTAGAGATACCAAGGGAACATTTCATGCAAAGATGGGCTCGATAAAGGACAGAAATGGTATGGACCTAACATAAGCAGAAGATATTGAGGAGAGGTGGCAAGAATACACAGAACTGTACAAAAAAGATCTTCACGACCCAGATAATCATGATGGTGTGATCACTGACCTAGAGCCAGACATACTGGAATGTGAAGTCAAGTGGGCATTAGAAAGCATCACTACGAACAAAGCTAGTGGAGGTGATGGAATTCCAGTTGAGCTATTTCAAATCCTGAAAGATGATGCTGTGAAAGTGCTGCACTCAATATGCCAGCAAATCTGGAAAACTCAGCAGTGGCCACAGGACTGGAAAAGGTCAGTTTTCATTCCAATCCCAAAGAAAGGCAATGCCAAAGAATGTTCAAACTACCGCACAATTGCACTCATCTCACATGCTAGTAAAGTAATGCTTAAAATTCTCCAAGCCAGGCTTCAGCAATACGTGAGCCATGAACTTCCAGATGTTCAAGCTGGTTTTAGAAAAGGCAGAAGAACCAGAGATCAAATTGCCAACATCCGCTGGATCATGGAAAAAGCAAGAGAGTTCCAGAAAAACATCTATTTCTGCTTTATTGACTATGCCAAAGCCTTTGACTGTGTGGATCACAATAAACTGTGGAAAATTCTGAAAGAGATGGGAATACCAGATCACCTGACCTGCCTTTTGAGAAACCTATATGCAGGTCAGGAAGCAACAGTTAGAACTGGACATGGAACAACAGACTGGTTCCAAATAGGAAAAGGAGTACGTCAAGGCTCTATATTGTCACCCTGCTTATTTAACTTATGTGCAGAGTACATCATGAGAAATGCTGGGCTGGAAGAAGCACAAGCTGGAATCAAGATTGCCGGGAGAAATATCAGTAATCTTAGATATGCAGATGACGCCACCCTGATGGCAGAAAGTGAAGAGGAACTAAGAAGCCTCTTGATGAAAGTGAAAGTGGAGAGTGAAAAAGTTGGCTTAAAGCTCAGCATTCAGAAAACAAAGATCATGGCATCTGGTCCCATCACTTCATGGGAAATAGATGGGAAAACAGTGGAAACAGTGTCAGACTTTATTTTTGGGGGCTCCAAAATCACTGCAGATGGTTAGTGCAGCCATGAAATTAAAAGACGCCTACTCCTTGGAAGGAAAGTCATGACTAACCTAGATAGCATATTCAAAAGCAGAGACATTACTTTGCCAACAAAGGTCCATCTAGTCAAGGCTATGGTTTTTCCAGTGGTCATGTATGGATGTGAGAGTTGGACTGTGAAGAAAGCTGAGCACCAAAGAATTGATGCTTTTGAACTGTGGTGTTGGAGAAGACTCTTAAGAGTCCCTTGGACTGCAAGGAGATCCAACCAGTCCATTCTGAAGGAGATCAGTCCTGGGTGTTCATTGGAAGGAATGATGCTGAGGCTGAAACTCCAGTACTTTAGTCACCTCATGCAAAGAGTTAACTCATTTGAAAAGACCCTCCCTGGTGCTAGGAGGGATTGGGGGCAGGAGGAGAAGGGGATGACAGAGGATGAGATGGCTCGATGGCATCACTGACTCAATGGACGTGAGTCTGAGTGAACTCCAGGAGTTGTTGATGGACAGGGAGGCCTGGCGTGCTGCGATTCATGGGGTTGCAAAGAGTCAGACACAACTGAGTGACTGAACTGACTGACTGAAATGTAGGTACCTAATAGATATCCATTAAATAAATCAACGAGATTAATAATATGTGAAAATACCAGTTCCACTGTTTTATCAACAGCAATGAATTTACTATTTGATTTTTCTTGCCAATCTAGTAGGCAAAAATATCATCTTGGCCAACAAGAAATTTGCCAATTTCTTTGCTTATTGAAAAGGTTGAACATTTTTTTCATTTCTTAGCCATTTCCTCTTTTGAGCCTTATTTGTTTAAAAATCTTTCATTCATTTTTCAATAACTATTCATTGAATGCCTTCACCATTCTGGATATTGGGGCTATCATGGTGAATAGCATTGCTATCATAGAACTTTTATTCTAGAGGGGAGAAAAATGACATGTAAACAAATGCTTACCTATTTGGGGGAATGGTAAGTGCTGTGAAAAATAAAGCAAGGTCAGTAGCTTAAAGAGAGACTAGGCATGTTTTCCCATAAGGTACTCATGCAGCATCTTTCTGATAATATCACTTGTGAACCAAGGGGATGAACTAGGAAGATATTGGGAAGAGGGGTGTTGCAGGCTTCGGGAACAGCACATGCTGTTGCTGCTGCTAAGTCGCTTCAGTTGTGTCCGACTCACAAGAGACTTAAAGGCAGGGACATAACCTGGTACTTTGAGGATGTAGCAGGAAGCCAGTCTTGCTGAAGCAGAGTGAGTGAGGGGAGAGCAGCAGGACATGAGATTGAAGAGGTAACAAGCTGGACCATGTAGGGTCACCTAGGCAATTGTTAGGCCTTTTGACTTTTCTCTGGAGTGATACAGGAACCACTGGAGGGTTTTGAGTTGAGGAATGACATGGCATGACTTACTGTTTAAAAAAGATTGCTCTGGCTTCTCTGTGGATGAAGTGATCGGAGGCAAGTAGGAGGAGACCAAGTAGGAGACTATTGCAATATTTTTATGGAAGATGATGATAACTTAGCCCAGGGTAACATCGAGAATAAAGTGAGAAGGAGTCAGATTCTAGATACATTTTGTGGTAGAGCTAATAGGGCTTGATGATTGATTGGAAGTAGGACTGAGTGAGGGAAATGAAGCAGTCAAGGATGATTGCAAGGTTCTGATTTGAAAAAATAGAAGGATGCAGTCTACTGTGTTCTTTATTCCTCTTTGGAGCCATATTTGGTATTTTAAATGACTCCAGAAAAAGTCATGTCAGAAATTAAAGGAACAGTGTACTGGTGTGGGTGTGGTGCTCACTTCCCAGATGTAGGCGGAGGTTGATTGAAAGTGATCATGGTCTTGAGTTAGCTCCCTTCAGCAGTGCAGGGCTCCCATCTTCTCTGGCTCACCTTGCCATATCCCTCTCTCTTCTGGAAACATGGCCTCCTGTGTGGCTGTCTCTGATGGCAGCATCAGGGACTTTTTGACATGCAGGTGAACAAGCCATTGAGGTGAAGAACCACAAGAAAGTGGTGCTTTTATTTCTGAGTAAGCACAAGAAGATCCTCTGGGAGGAGGGCCAGGAGATCCTGGTAGGTAATGTAGACCAGGCTGATGATGACTACTTGCCCACTTAGGCAGGGCACCACCGGAGGAGGGCTGCCACTACATCCTCTATGATGCAAACTAGAAGACCAAGGGGAGTGAAAAGAGGATCTGGTACTTATCTTCTGGACCCCTGAGTCTGCATTCGTTAAGAGCAGAATGATCTATGCCAGCTCCAAGGACCCCATCAAGAAGAAGCTGAAGGGGATCAAGCATGAATTATGAGCAAACTGGTATGAGGAAGTCAAGGACTACTCTACCCTAGCAGAGAAACTGGTGGTGGTGGGGGGAACAGTTCTGTTTCTCTCTGGAGGGCAGCCTTGGTGAGCCCCCTCCAGCTCCCTGCCTGGAGTAGAGGGCAGCCCCAGACCTACCCACTGGGGTTGCAGGCTGCCCGCTTCCTAACCTGAGAGATCTGGGGGATTCCAACTGGGGGAAAGCAATCTCTTTATTTAGTCACCAGACAGCCCCCTACCTCGTGGACTTTCCTCTTCCTCCCTCCATCCCTGATGGCCTGGCCTTCCTAAACCACTTTTAATCTTCTGATTCCTCCTGAGGTAAAGCAGACCAAGTGCCTCCTTAGTACTGCAGTTCAGGGAGGGTCTGTATGTTTTCAGAGACACTCTCCTACTCCCCACTTATTTCTCCTCCTTCCCATACTACCACCTTCTAACCACAATAGCGAGGCTGTGCTCATCTCTTTAGTTCTGTGTGTAAAGGGAAAGTCGAAGAGATGACCTCACCCCTTGTCTCATGGTTGCAGCCATTCATGGAAGCAGGACCAGTAAGGAACTTTCCGTTAAAACACTCATATGTACATGAGTGAGCACACACACAATTTTTTTTTTTTCCCTCAAATGTGATCTGTTTATTGACCATGGCCACAGTGATTGGTTCGGGGTTGGGCATGTGACCTTTGATGATTCAATCAGAGACCCAGGACTTTCACTGAATGATTTGGGATGGCTGTTCCTGCTAGAAATGAACAAGGAAGCAAGCTTGGCTCCCTGAGGCTTATAATAGTTCTCTGGTTCCTTTGATAGAAACCAGCCTTAGAATGAACTTGACATCGTGGAAAGGAGAGAAAAGAGATAAAAAGAAAGGTTATTTCTTTGTGTGTTTGACATGGTTGAGTCACTATATCCATCCTCCCCTGAAATCTGTCCAGAGATGTTCAGTTACAGGAGCCAACAAGCTCCCCTCTCTCGTGTACATCAGTATGGGCTGTGTTTTCTGTTACTTGCCACCAGGCACCTCCTGCCTGCTTGGAGCGGCTTTCCATGTACATGCTGTCCATAGCTCTCAGGCAGAATGCTCTCACCACCTGGTATCTCAGAACACAGGAAACAGTCACCCCAGAAAATCTGCAAACCATTTGAGGCTTAGGTTCAGAGAGTTACATCATGTTCTGAGAGAGGAAAGACCACCTTTGGAGAGTACGCCATCCAAAATCCTGGAGGAATGGATCCCAGGAACTGTCAGAGCCAAGAACATCACCTGGCATCAGTTGATCTCAGCTGTTCCCCGAGCAGTGAGGGCTGGGCATCCTTCCTGAAACGGAGGGTCTTTGGCAACTTGCTTCTGGATAGTGATGTGTTTACGGTCATATCCACCAATTGCCGAAAGTGTGGGGTGGAAACTGATTCTGAATGCACAGTCTCCTTGAATACCAACATCCTGCTTCATTATTTGTTTCTGAAAACCTTTACCAGTTTGTGCTCCTTTCAGGAAAGTTTGGGATCATGATGAACAGGACTACCTGGGCTTCTTCTCTCCTCACTTCCCTGGGGCTGTTGAACCCCAAGGGGTCCCAGGGCCGAGTTCAGCTGGCAGGTAAGGGCCTTACATTCCAGTCCCAGTAAATCCTCTGCTAGGCACTTGAGATCTTCCAGGATTGCTATAGGGTGGGCTTCCCAGAGCCTGTCTCCCCAGTTGTCTTGATTATCATCAGTTTGAAAGGAATTCTAGTCTAGTGACCATAAGCATCAACAGCCTGCTGCCAGACTGTTGAGATTTGCATCTTAGATCCACCACCAAGGACTGTGCAAATGACCTTACCTCTCCCTGCTTCAGCTTCCTCCTCTGCAAAATGGAGATAATAAAACCAAACAAAAACACAACTATCTCCATCGCCTAGACTTACTTGGAGGAGACATGAGTTACTACAGTCTTTGAACAGTGTCTGGCATCAGTGAATATTAGCTGTTAGGCTGCCTGTAACTTGCTACTAAATAATGATACAGAAACACCAAAGCAAAAATGAGTTGGGAGAGAAGAAACAGAAATGCCTAGAAGCAAAGACTACCGCTGAATGTCTGACAAAAAAGAGACTGGTCAGGGTGCCTTTCAACAAGGCTCAGTCTCCTCTCTCCAGCCAGGGTGGAGTCTCTGGGCTGGAACCAACAAGAAGGAAGGGGAAGCCCAGCCACCTCCTTCCTGTTGCTGTGGCCAGCAGCCCCTGTGGCTTCTTTTTTTTTTTAATACTGCATTAATATTCCTCCTCATAATAACTACCACTCCTCACTTTAACATTGAAGTTTGCAGAGCTCTTTCATACCTCTCTTTATTCCCCTTCCAAAATGATACTCAGAACCAGGTAGAATCTATTGTTTTCCTATCTCACCAATGGGGAGAAAAGGTCTTAGGCTTGCCGTCCAGTTTCAGTAATATTCAGAATATGCAAATATTGTGGATTCTCTCTCTGTGTGTGTGTGTGTGTATATGTGTATATATATGTGTGTGTACATATAGATGTAGTGTCCTAGGGCACAGTTTGCAAACAACACGCCTACTTCATTTCTTGGAGCTGACTTTTCTGCCTGGTCATTATAAACGTGTTTGATGGATGCCCTCATTGACTGAGAACCTGGGAAATTTATGAAGTTTACTTAGAGGTATACTTTGTGTCAAGTGAAAGTGAGAGCATTAATCACTCAGTCTTGTCCGATTCTTTCTGACCCTATGGACTGTAGCCTGCCAGACTCTTCTTTCCATGGGATTTCCCAGGCAAGAATACTGGAATGGGTTGTCATTACCTTTTCCAGGGGATCTGCCTGACCCAGGGATTGAACCTGGGTCTCTTGCATTGCAGGCAGATTCTTTACCTGCTGAGCCACCAGGGAATTCCTGTGTCAAAGTCACAGTCATATAAAAACAAAGTACTAAACCTCATATCTTAGCCCCTAAAAATATTGATAACAGTAAACTGGATAAATGGATACCTGTTAGCTGCTCCTCAATCAAATTTCCAGAGTACAGACCTCTGTACACACACTGACCCTAAATATCACGTGTCTCTTTCTGCCAGGGTTTCTTACTCGCAAGTATTATATTTTTTATTTTAGAAATTTTCTGCAATTAAAAACTGCATTGCTCTTCTTTTGTTTTAATAATAATAATGGGTAATTCATACCGAACATCACATGTGCCAGGTATTGCCTTAAGAACTTTATTAAATCATTTACTTCTCACAGAAATTCAGTTAGGTAGTCACTATTACTTTTCTCCCTTTACACATACAATTACTGAGGCACAGTTTGCTGCTGCTGCTGCTGCTAAGTCACTTCAGTCGTGTCCGACTCTGTGTGACCCCATAGACAGCAGCCCACCAGGCTCCCCCGTCCCTGGGATTCTCCAGGCAAGAACACTGGAGTGGGTTGCCATTTCCTTCTCCAATGCATGAAAGTGAAAAGTGAAAGTGAAGTCACTCAGTCATGTCCGACCCGTAGTGACCCCATGGACTGCAGCCTACCAGGCTCCTCCGTCCATGGGATTTTCCAGGCAACAGTACTGGAGTGGGGTGCCATTGCCTTCTCCAGAGGCACAGTTTACCTGCCTCTATTAGGTTTAAACTCAGGTAGTTTGGTTTCAAAACCAACACACTTAACTACTATATTAGTCTACCTGACCGAGGTAGAATTTTAATAACACGAGCAAAGCTAAAAAGTGGGGGAAAAAAAGTTGAAGTATAATTCTAACACTCAGATATAACTACTGTTAACATCTGATGTATATTAAGGACTATAAATCAGGCAGGTGGTGAGGTGGAGGGGAAGCATATACCAGAATTATTTGGGGAGTTTTTTAAAAAACACATATGCTTAAAGTTGTCTCCCCAAGGAGGAAGGGCAAGCATGAGGATTTGGTGGAAAAAATTAGGTGTTACTAAAATAAACAGCCTCCCCTTTTCCCTTCCACGTTCCAAATACCATCCTCCATCCCAATTGAAAGCCACTGGTGTTTCTTTGCAATCTTTTTTCTCTGCACAGCTACATTTGTATACACAAAAATACACACTTATGAGGGACAAGTCAAAAACAAATGGTTGTAAAAAAAAAATGCCAGGGCAAGCAAGAGATGCTGGCTCATAGTAAGATAACATTCCTAATTGGCCTGGATTCTTACTGTACCTCCAGGGCACATCAGTGAGACAGAGTTTCCAGGTTGGAACCTGGTAGGCTTTTCGGCATTAATCGCTCTTCCTGTGAATTTGTTGTTTTGTGATTTGGCCGGTGGAAGCAGCCAAGTTATTTTTCTGCCCAGGTTCTCCCAGGGGCCTAGTACCCTGGGCTGATTTGTGCTTCACCATTTTCCAGACACAGCTCCATGCCAGGGCCCTGGATGGCTGCCTGGGCGCAGAGCATTCCCTGTGCAGGCGAGCCTGAGAGCCTGGGGAGAAGAGGCAGGGCGAAGCCAGCAGAATGCCTGGTGTGTTTAGGAAGGAGTGAGAACCTGAGCCCCTAGGGAGAGCCGGAATGCGGTGCTTCCTGTCTCGGCTGTGTGACAGCCCACTGTCACCCCTGTGACCCTACGCCCTGGTATCAATTTACTCTCCCGTCCCCTTAGTGGACTGGGTGCTCCTTACGGCAGGAGGCAGGTCAGTTATTTTGTCTTTCTTCCTCTTTGTATCCTGACTGCCTGGAATGGCACCTGGAACAGAGTAGGAGCAGCAGCTCCTTGTAGGAATGAATTATAGGTGTGACCACAGCCAACATCCAGGGCTGCTCTGTGCCTCAAAGGCAGCTTAACAAGACAGTTTCCCATCCAATCTTCATAACAGCTCCATAGGGGAGAGTCTAGAGCCTATTAACTAGGCAGAGAGAATTTGAGTAACTTGCCCAAGGTCACACAGATCCGTGGCTGGCTGCAAGGAAACCCAGGAAGCTGAGCTCCAGAATTCATATTCTCTCTCTCTCTTTTTAAAAATGTATTTATTTGGCTGTGCCAGGTCTTATTTGCCACACGTGGGATTTTTAGCTGTGGCACATTGGATCTAGTTGCCTGACCAGGGATCAGTTGCCTGACCTTGCATTGGGAGCGTGGAGTCTTAGCCACTGGACCACCAGGGAAGTCCCCTGAGTTCAGGTTCTTAATCCCTACCCTGTGCTGCTTTCCCCATGCTTCCCTCTCCTTCAGCTCATTGGCCAGCTGTGAACTGTGCATGTGTGCTCAGTCATGTCTGACTCTTTGCGACCCCATGGACTATAGCCCGCCAGTTTCCTCTGTCCATGGGATTTTTTCTAGGTAAGAATACTAGAGTGGGTTGCCATTTCCTTCTCCAGGGGAATCTTGCTGACCCAGGGATTGAACCCATGTCTTCTGTGTCTCCTATATTGGTGGCTGGACTCTACCACTGAGCCACCTGGGAAGCCCAGAGTGATCACCTAAAGTTTCACTGTAGCCCATCACTCTCCTGACCAAGAACCTTCAAGGCCGGCCTCCCCAGGGTCGGGTATAGGCTATCTCCTATTGTTCCTAGTCACCTCACCATATCAGAGGCAGTAGGAATTTGATCCCAGTTCTATTTACTTGCCGCGTAACCTTGGACATGTCACTTGACCTCTCCCTACCTCATGCTCCTCAACACACAGGAGGGCAGTTACAGTACCAATTTCATGCTATGCTCATGAGGGCTTAATAATCATCTGCTGTGGGAACTGCTTGGGCCCTGGGTTTGCAAACTTTTTCTGCAGAAGGCCAGATGGTAAATGTTTTCAGGTTTCTGGCCATACGGTCTCTGTCACAACTACTCAACTCCACCACTGTTGTGCAAAAGCAGCCAGACAATAGGAAAAAGAGTGTGGCTGGGTGCCCGTCAAACCTTATTTATGGCCTCTGAAATTTGAATTTCAAATAATTTTTTGTGTCATGAAATATCCCTCTTAAATCCCCCACCCCCTACAACCATTTAAAAAAAAAAGTAAAAACCTTTCTTAGCTCAGGGAGAGGACAAAAACAGGTGTTGGTCTAGATGTGGTTGCTAACTCCTTCTTTGGAACATTGATACAGAGGATGTGCTCAGTAAGTCCAAGAGAAACACTGTGAAATAGGAGCACAAAGGAGGAGTTTGTTAAGTGCTGAGGCCTTTGACTTGGTGGGGAGGTGTGGATGGAAGAGACAGGCCAAATGTCAGAGGCTGAATCAAGGAATTGACATCTGCTAAGCACCCAGTCTGGCCAGGTACCACTTTCTATGTATCTTCCCACTCTGTCTTCGTGCCGACACTAACCTTCCATCCTATTTACAGAGGAGATGAGTGAGGCTCAGTGAGGTTAAGTAACATGTCCAGAGTTGCACAGTTTTAAATATTAGAATTAGGATCTGAACCTGGTTTTTACAGGATACCATAGACTCTGCTTTTTCTTCTACACCATTATGTACTGCACACACACTGAGAATCTATCACGTGTAAGGTGCTGTGCCAGGTCTGGGAACACAGGGCATAAAGGATTTCACTCTGTCCAGATGGAACGTATGGTGTAGTAGGAGAAAGTGAAAGTGAAGTCGCTCAGTTGTGTCCGACTCTTTACGACCCCTTGGACTGTAGCCCACCAGGCTCCTCCATCCATGGGATTTCCCAGGCAAGAATACTGGAGTGGGTTGCCATTTCCTTCTCCAGGGGATCTTCCCTAACCAGGGATCGAACCCAGGTCTCCTGCATTGCAGGAGCCACCAGGGAAGCCCATAGTAGGAGACCAGAGATCTAAATAAGTTATAACTCAGGGTGAAAACGCCGATGAGAACACATGGGAGGGGATCAGAGCTGAAGATTCTAACCCACATCTGGGAAATCAGAGTGGGCTTCCTGAAGGAAGTGATGTCAAAACTGAGACTGCAGGTCAGCAAGGAAAGACCCAGGGAATAATAACACTGAGTTCCAGTTTCTTGTCTGCTCAACCAGGTTGTCAGTGGGCACTCCCTACCCCTGAGAAACCTGGTTCTAAGATTCATGGCCTTTGAGATTCACGGCCTTTGATGGTCCCTTCCCAAGATGGCCCCTGAGTCCTCTGTCCTGAGGTGTTCTCTGCCTCTACCTCGCTCATCCTGAAATGCTATTATGATTTTGCCCCACAGCTCTCCAGAGATAAGACTCAGCCCCTTCTCTATTTTCCTCATTACTTACTTCAGTATCGCATGAATTGGTGAACCTGACTTAAGATTTTGGTGGAGGGAGGCAGGCATCGTGGGGAGGGTCCCTTTCGGAGCACAGGGTTTCCGCCCTCTCCTGGCCCCCCACTTCCTCCCTGGAGCTGCAAGCAAAATCCTCTCTTTGTCTTGCTGGGAGCGGCCCGCCTACCTCCGTCCCCAAGGATCTCGGTTTTTACTTCTAGCAAAGGATTTTCTCAACAAACACAGCTCTACCTTCCTAAGATGAATTCTGATGAATAAAACGCTCTTCTCTTTACACGTGCATTGTCTCATCTGATCCTCCTAGCAAATCTCCAACAGAGCCATCATTGTGCCCATTTTACAGATGGGGAAACTGAGTAGCCAGGTGGTGGCACTGAGAGTAAAGAGTAGGACTGTCCATTCTCAGCTACTCTATCCTGCTTTCCAGTACCACTTGGATTGGATCTGAGGAAGAGAGGGGTTGGGAGGGAGGACAAGGAAGATGATTAGATATCAGAAGCTGGGTCCATAGAAAAATATGAATTTCACCAGCGATGCTAGTCTGCAGTGACTTACATCTCCACAACCTTAGGGCAATTATTTCTCACTCTTGTATTTTTTTTTCTTTTTGGAGCGGGAGAATCAGACCTGATTGGCAAAAGTCACCAACACCCTCAAACAGACAAGGCTCCTTTATTAGAGGATTAGAATTGCCCTAACAGGTCAGGGTGATCGTGCTCAGCCAGCTGTGGCCTGGCTGTGGACACCCCAAAATGCTCAGGCCTGGGGCTCATTCCACCGGCTGGGCCTGAGGACCCTCCTGAAAGTAGTGCTGTTTTTTCCTTATCAGGGAGCAGATGCTAGGGAGACAGGGAGAAGAGGAAACAGGAAATGAGAGAGAAAAGGAAGTGGAGGGGGGGACAGTTCTATATGAATACAAACCATGTTAGGTTTACAGTGAATCCTGATGCTGAAGCCAGAAACGCTAGACCCATTCACACAGGTGGAGGTTTGGGGCCAGCTCTTCTGAGAGCTTGGTTCCAAGTCTGGAAAATGAAGTTATTATGAAGCCAGTGTCTCAACCCAGGAATCAAGGCCTCATTTCCAGCTAACAGAAGACTTTGGAGACTAGCAACACCCGGGTGCTAGAAGCTTTGAACCTCGCCCACGTGTGGGTATGTGAGAGCCGTGTGCCCAGAGGAAAGCCTGACGTGCAGCAGAGAACAGGGAGCCCCGCCTTCAGGAAGTCTTGAGAGAGGAGCAGCAAAAATGTGCTTCCTCTTCCCTCCTCTCTCCAGCCCCGAAGGTCACTGTGGGCTGACAAGCTCTCCCCCTACACCCTGTGACTTGAACCTGGCTCCCCTCGCCCCACCCCTGCCCTCACTGTCCCCCTCTGCTGCATTGGGCCCTTCTTTATACTTGTCTCTGTCCTGGCTGGGCTGTCCAGTCTTTGCACCTTTGCTCTGAAAGACAATGGGAACCAAAGGCCACTGTCACCATGGCATATGCGCATTGGCCCCAGTAGGTCTGCATCTTTTAATGGTGGGTGGCAGTGGGTGGTACACTGGGAGGCCCAGGAAGTAGGAAATCCTCTTCAGCATCCAGGGGAAATATGCTCAGAACAGCGTCCGGTCTGTGGTAACTACAGGGGAGCTGTTAGGTGTCATCCTTGCCCCCAGCCCAGCTCTGAGGTATGTGAGAGTGAGTGGACAAATGAATGAGGTGGGGATGGAGGGGACCTTGAAGGTTAAACACTTGAGGCTGCTTGGGGCAAGTGCGTGTACAAAGGCCCAGCAGTAGGAATTAGCAAGGTGTCTTGATAGAAATGTGAGTGGACCAGAGGAAGACAGTGGAGCGGTCACAGTAGAGGGATCAGGTTACAAATCCTCAGATTGCTTAGGGCTCTTGATTGCCAGCCTAGGCTATTTGAATTTTATCCTGTAGGCAATGGGGAGTTGGCTAATTTGACATGATTTTGCTATCACAGATTTAGACTTGGTACTTAATTGAGCTCTCACAAAGTTCAAAAGTACAAGGTTCAATTTGGTACCAACTTGAGCTCTTGCTTTGTATTTGAGTTCTGTGTTTTTTCCTTCTTTCCTTTCTCCCTCCCTCTCTTCCTCCCTCCTTCCCTCCTTCCCTCCCTCTCTCTTCCCCTTCCTCTCTCCCTGCCCATCTCCCCTCTCACTCTCACTTTCTCTCCTTGCATTTCCCCTATTCAAAAATTTTATGCATTATATTTTTTGTGTCGTTGGTAACTAATTACCATCTCCTGGGAATCTTCATGTCAATTGCTGAGAAGTTTGGAAATGTCACACGTTCTTTTTTTTCTTTATTCAGCAGGATTAACCAGCTAGTTGTACAGTCTGCACAGAAGGGAGGGCATCTCACTTGTCACCTCTGAGGTTGTCTGATCCTGTCTTGTTGCACCAGACACTTAATTTATGCTATTAGGGTTATCATATGCAACTCTCATTTGAGTTACCAGGGGGTCTCACTCTCCGCAGTCCTAATAGACAAATGGTTTTCAACCAGGGACCATTTTGACCCTCAGGAGACATTTGACAATGTATGGAGACATTTTTAATTTTCATAGCCTGGGTGTGTGTGTGTGTAGGGGGCGGGGGTGATTTAGTGGGACATTTAGTGGGAGGGGGCCAAAGATGTTCCTAAACATTCTACTATGCACAGGATAGCACCCACAATTCTTTGGATAACAGAGAATTATCCAGCCCAAATATCAATAGTGCTGAGGTTGAGAGATCCTGGATTAGACTGGAACCTCTGACCAAGAGAGGAGAGTG
Source organism: Bos javanicus (assembly GCF_032452875.1). Classification (NCBI taxonomy): domain Eukaryota; kingdom Metazoa; phylum Chordata; class Mammalia; order Artiodactyla; family Bovidae; genus Bos; species Bos javanicus. Next base: position 60,891,302 of record NC_083872.1, read on the forward strand.
AAATAAACTGAGGGTCTGTGTGGACAGGATCGGGATGAGGAATGATCTGAGGAAAAGATCCACCAGAACCAACTGTGCTGAGAAGGACTAGGCAGCAAACAAAACCCAGAAATTTAAAAAAAATGTTTTTTATGAGCCAGTGCAATTCATCTCTTCTTGATTGACTCTATGGAGATAATAAATTGCATTTTTTGGTTCTGAAGGGCTCCCAGCAAGAGTAGCTACAGTTGTGTTGGGCATTGCAGTGTTGCCAGTAACAGCCTTTGAAGCCCCTCATAGCTTCGACTTTAAGGAAATACAGGTAATAGTCTTAGAAGGGAGCAGGCGCTAGACATCTGTTTTGATGGGAGAAATAAAGCATCGAAAGTATTTTTCTAGCCCAAGTGGTAAGACACTGACCCTGATCCTCTTAGAAAGAAAGTAGTTATTAACTCCGTGTGAAGGATTCGGGACTCTGATCCTGGTGGTTCCCTGAATCAATAATCCTGCTCACAGATCTGATGTCCAGGATCTCTGTACAGTAAGCTCTGTGTGCCTGGCTCAGTCCTCAGTCTGGTCCCTCTCCCGTGTCCGTACTCATTGCCACGTGCTCTCATCCACTCCCGAGGCTTTCATCCTCTCCGGGGTCCTTCACACTAAAGAGCAATCCCACTGCATCTCCCCAGTCCTTTAACTCTCCTGATTTCCGTGGAGGACCATTTCACATCTTCCTTCTGCTTGAATTTCCAACATCCCCTTCCCCATCACTCAGCACTGATGACCTGACTTCCTGTTTCCCTGAGGAAACAAGTAATCAGAAGCCACTCCCACGTATTTCATCACATGTACCAACCTCTGTCCTTTTGTCCTTTTCTTCCATTTCTATGGTCCAACTTTAGATTCTGCCCCATCTGCCGCCAGACAGACGTTGCTGCTTCTTTCTCCTGGATTCATGCTCCCCCTATGCCCTCAACTGGATTATTACTGTCAAACTTACTTAGAATATATTCTATATTTTGAAAATATCTTCTTTGACCTTGCAGTTTCCTTCAGCTGTGGCCCCAGCCTCCAGTTACCATAACAGCAAAAGAGAACTGCCTCCTTATCCCCTCCTCCTCCTCTGTCCTGAACACTTTTTTTTTTTTAAACTCTCACTCATCGAATCACCAGCAAATCCTACTCGTTTCAAGGTCACTGTGACCTCCACCTGGCCAAATTCCATGGTTAATTTTCAGTCTTTATTGAGACATTCATCAGCATCCATCACAAGGCTCATTCTCCCTCTCGACTCTCCCGTGACAGCCCAGGAGAGCATGGTGGTTTCCTTAGCTGTGAAATGCCTTCAACACAGGGAACGCTTGGAGATGATGAAGTCAATCACATCCATAGCAGGAAGTTTTTTAATGTGAAGTTTGGAAATAACCTTGCATTTGATATTTTAAGTGTGTGTGATGTTTAAACAAATTTGGTATATTGGAGAACCATTTGCTACATGAAAAGACTTTTGTAAAGAGTAATCAATTATATCAGTTTGTAATCAATTATGGAACATGTAAAAGAATTTTGAACCTGTTATACTACATTTATAAGTGTAATTTTATTAGTTTAACAAGAATGACTGAAGTAGTCAGGATTCTTTTTCTTTTTTTTAGTAGATTAATTCTGAGTTAGTTAATTAACACAGGCTAAAAGTCAAAACCTGGATTCTAAAGCCAAACTGTATGGTTCACAAAGTAATTCAGATATTGTTAGCTACGTAACCTGTTGAAAATTACTCTCTGTACCTCAGTTTCCCTACATTTGAAACAGAGGTGATAATACTTTAAGATATCTGGTTGAATTGCTGTGAGAATTAAATGAGTTAACAATGTAAATTGCTCAGAAAGGTTTCTGAGCCTAGTCAGGGCTGTCAGTGTTAGCTGTCCTTGAAAAGCAAATCACATATATTATATTAATAGATGCAGTTAAACATCTTTAAATTTGTTTAATTAACTAAGTCTAAGTGGAACCAACCCCTTAATAAAGTCTCCCAGAAAGTAAGTTAAGATTTTGCATGATAAATAGCACAATTGGCTTTGTAAAAGGGGGTTTAAAAGTTTAAAGGAAGGTGGTGGTGGTTTAGTCACTAAGTCGGACTCTTGCAACCCCATGGATTATAGCCTGCCAGGCTCCTCTGTCCGTGGGATTCTCCTGGAGTGGGTTGCCACTTCTTTCTCCAGGGGATCTTCCCAACCCAGGAATCGAACCCACGTCTCCTGAATTGCAGGCAGATTCTTTACCAACTGAGCTACACGGGAAGCCCCACTTAAAGGAAGGAGTTGAATCCTAATTTGTTACTCCAATAAATCAAATATGGCTTACTGAGAGAAAAAAAAAAACCTGTGGTCTCAAAACAGTCTTTTTCTGTACAACAGAGTTGTCCTCTGGGATTAGCTAACTTTGTAAATTCACAAAGGCAAAACTAATCTCCAAGGAGCCTTGGCATCTTCTAGTTGCCTCTGGATTTCTGAGGGGCCTGTGGTGTGAGAGGGAGGCTCATTCAGTGGGCTAACCCTGAGGCCAGCCCCCTCCCACCCACCCTAAGCCTTAGCGACTCCACTTAGATCAGTGCACTAGGAGGGGTTTCTGCCTCAGACTTCAGGGAGTGAGAGTTTGGGCTCCAGTGAAGTTCTAAAATATCATTGTTTTATTTGGATGATGACCTCATCTTCTTTAAGCTTAAATTTTTAGAGGCTCCTGAGAAGCATTATTCCAAAGGTAATACGTCTTTTAACCAAAGTCATGCTATTGAACTCCATACAGCCCAGGAAGAGGAAAGTCAGAGTGTGAATTCCAACAGTGAGGGTCTGTTATAGACTCAAGGGCTGGAGCTGGACAGGGCTCTCTCTTACCACACAGTGGTTGCAAACCAAGAAGCTGCTCACTTCTTGGAGTGGCGAGAATCTGGCATCAAATGAAATCGCAGAGTCACTGAGTAGCACTTGCCAGTGTCTGGTGCATAGAAAGAGTGCCTTGACTATGTAATTTGCTTTGAGGCTGAATTCTCATCAATTCCTAAATTTTTCATTTTTTAAGAAGAGGGATCTGTAAACTTCGAAGGTAAAAGGACAGAGAATAAACATTTTAGAATTTGCAAGTCTAATGACCTCTGTCACTGCTGCTCAGTTCTGCCAATGTGTCACAAAAGTTGCCATACGTAAATAAATGGGCATGACCCTCTTCCAATAAAACTTTATTTAAAAAAAAAAACAGGTGGAGGGTCAGATTTGGCCTGTTTTAGAGCAGTGCTTCTCAAACTCTTTCCACTATGACTGTTGGGTTTGTGTTCAACAGTTTCGTTCAATAGATTATCGTTCCTTGCCTCCTTGATCCTGGACTCTGTCGTGTGACTGACTTCTGTCAACAGGATTGTGCCGTCCACTATATGTTGCCTTTCACCCAGGGGAATGTTAGGACATGAGGCAAGCAGAGGATTGAACTGTGCTTATGGGATGAGGCTTGCTCTTTTGTGCTTTTAACATTATGATGAGAAGAACTATTCCCAGGCAACTGCTGCCCCTTTAACCTGGACCCCAGTGACCATGGTGGGACAGATCTGGATCCAGCAGGGAGTGGCCAAGCTTGGTAGGACCTGCAGTTTGAAGTAAAGCTGCCCAGGTGAGCCCAGCCTAGATTAGCCAATCTTCAAGTGACCCACAGGTGAGTGAGCATATACTTTATGTATATATGCTCATGTAATACTTACACTAACTCTATGAAGTATGTAGGTATTATTATTCAGGTAAGGAGACTGAGGAATGGATGAGTTCAGTAACTTGTCCAGGGCCGCAGAGCTCGTACATGGCTACATGGTAGAGATTCGCAGTCGACAGGCCTGGCTCCAGAGTTCATGGTTAACTATACCTAGATATTGTCTATTCCACTATAATCCATTACATTTTTTTTAATTACATTAAAAAAATTGATGGTTGTAGCCCACTACATGGACTTCATGACCTATGATTTTTAACCTCCTCCAAGGAATTATTCTGTGACAAGAACCAAAAGCCAAATTCTCACTCGAGAATCTTAAAAACAAAATTTCCATAGTTGAATTATGTTCCTAGAGCCTGTCATCGCTGTGTTCCTTGCTGACCCCCAAGAAAAGTGCTTTGAACATGCTCGTCTGTGCCTTAGTGTTGAGGAGCTCAGCAGATAGAATAACTTGGGCCAGACATCCCCTCCCCCTCGCTCACCCACTTCCCTCCAACTCCCAGGTGCTGCAGAATCAACAGGAATTGGCAACTTCCTGACGAGAAAGAATGTCACCAGCATTTCAGGGAAAGCAAATGGCTGCCTCCTAGTGCTGTTGGGGGCTCTTGGAGCTTTGGTCTCAGGAAGAAGAGCCTGAGTCTGAACAGGAAGGTAAAGTGTGATTCAAGGACAGGAGTTTCTGAGGGGTCCAGACCACCCACTGGGTCAGGGCAGGGCAAACCTCTGACAATTTTAGGATTTGATTGAAATGGAGGGTAGAATTGGATCATTATAGATATGACATGGAAATGAAAGTAGTTGTACCCTTAGATCCACTGTGGAGAGAATGCATAAGACCAACCTTGGGTAATAGCACAGCTGCTTGATTTTTTTTTTTTCTTTTTACACAATAGAAAAAAAGTCATTTAATTGAGAAATAACAGACATACCTCACTGAATGAGTTGAAGGTATACAGCCTGATGGTTTGAGTTACATATATTACAAAATGACCATCATAATAAGTTTAGTTATCATCTATCATCTCACTTAAATACAATAAAAAAGTCTTCCTTAGGATGAGAACTTTGGGGATCTGCTCTTTTAACAACTTTCCTATGTATTATACAGCTGTATAAACTAGTCATCATGTTGTACATTCTGTCCCTGATACTTATTCATTTTATAACTGGAAGTTCACAGCGTTTGGCTGCCTTCATTCAATTTTCCCTTCCTGGACCCCATGCCTCTGGTAACCACAAGTCTGACCTCTTTTTTCATATGAATTTGATGGAGTTTTGTTTGTTTGTTTGTATTAGATTCCACATATAAGTGAGATCATACAGTATTTGTGTTTCTCTGCTTGACTTATTCACTTAGCAACATGCCTTCAAGGTCCATCCATGAGAAAAATATTTGTATAATATGTAATTAACAAGTTTCACATGAAAAGGAAATAGAAATACAATGTTCAGATATTTAGGAGCCTCAACTCAAAACTAATATTAGAGTATTGATTTAGGGGGGAAAGAAAGCTAAATGAAGGCAACTAGAAGTATGTAGAAAATGTTATTTATAGAATGACCTTTAAAATTTTCTGATGTTATTTGAATATTTTAAGTAAGAGTAACATTTGAAACTCTGCCCCATTGCATCTTACCTCACAGGAGTGGTTTTCAGAGAGTCTTTAAGGCAGTGAATTAAAATCTTGCTATTGTCAAGGAACTAACAAAAACTTCCATGCTATATGTGATTCTTTTTCTGTTTTTTTTTTTTTTACTTATCAAAAGAAAAACCCAGAAAGATATGTCAGGTTTGTGTAAATGAGGTATTCAGAAAGAGGGGCCAGTTTTGTTTTATGATCTTATGAAGGAAAATGTGTGTGTGTGTGTGTATACATATATGTACATATATATCTTGAACTAACAATGGGACTTCCTTTATATTGCAAATTATATCTTAATTTTTTCTTAAAAAGGATTTTTAAATGCAAAATGCAGCTGCTGCTGCTAAGTCATTTCAGTCGTGTCCGACTCTGTGCGACCCCATAGATGGCAGCCCGCCAGGCTCCCCTGTTCCTGGGATTCTCCAGGCAAGAACACTGGAGTGGGTTGCTATTTCCTTCTCCAAAGCATGAAAGTGAAAAGTGAAAGTGAAGTCGCTCAGTTTTTTGGTGTTAACCATACCTAGAGTCTGTAATCAACAGTACTGAATTTCAGGGTCTCATGCTGTCCTATATTCTTGGCTGCCTTTTCATTCTCGCTCACAGCACCCTCTGGGCTGTGCTTCAGTTTTACACCAGTTGTATCAACTACACTAGAGGAAGGGCTGGTCTGCTGGTGGAGATCCTTCAGTTCCAACCTACAGTCAACTACTGACCAGATTTTGCTTCCTTCTTGTTCCTTGGACAATCTTTGTTTGTACCAGGGTCTAAGTTTATAAATTAAAAATTGTAGCTGGTTTATAAAAAATCCCATAAGACTCAAAAGAGAACAAGTAAAGCACTCTAATTGCCAATCAACGAATCATCAACCCATTTTTACCAAATAATCATAAGTCTTCCAAGACCTATGGAAGATTTCTATCTGGGATATCCACAGTGGAGATTCCTATATGGGATTTAGGAAACATGAGGTACCCATCTTCTTTTCTAGTTTTGGAAATTTTTATTTTGAAATCATTTTAGACATATAAAAGTTGCAAAAATACACTGAACTCCTATATGCTCTTCATTCAAAAACCCTGATTATTAACAATTACCTAATTGTTTTTTTGTCATTCTGTCATTGTGTGTGTGTATTATTTTTTCCGAGCCATTGGAGTATAAGTTCAGACATGATGCCCATTCACTCCTATACACTTCAATGTGTGTTTCCCAAGAATGGTGGAAATTCTCTCACAGTGTGACTACAGTTCAATTTTCATATTAGGGAATTAAGATTGACACAATATTAGCTTTTAATTTATAGTCCTTATTTGAATTTCACTAATCTGCCTCCTGAGAAACCTATATGCAGGTCAGGAAGCAACAGTTAGACCCGGACATGGAACAACAGACTGGTTCCAAATAGGAAAAGGAGTACGTCAAGGCTCTATATTGTCACCCTGCTTATTTAACTTCTATGCAGAGTACATCATGAGAAACACTGGGCTGGAAGAAGCACAAGCTGGAATCAAGATTGCTGAGAGAAATGTCAATAACCTCAGATATGCAGATGACACCACCCTTCTGGCAGAAAGTGAAGAGGAGCTAAAAAGCCTCTTTTTTTTTTTAATTTTATTTTATTTTTAAACTTTACATAATTGTATTAGTTTTGCCAAATATCAAAATGAATCTGCCACAGGTATACATGTGATCCTCTTGATGAAAGTGAAAGAGGAGAGTGAAAAAGTTGGCTTAAAGCTCAACATTCAGAAAACTAAGATCATGGCATCTGGTCCCATCACTTCATGGCAAATAGATGGGGAAACAGTGGAAACAGTGTCAGACTTTATTTTTGGGGGCTCCAAAATCACCGCAGATGGTGATTGCAGCCATGAAATTAAAAGACGCTTACTCCTTGGAAGGAAAGTTATGACCAACCTAGATAGCATATTAAAAGGCAGAGATATTACTTTCAATAAAGGTCCGTCTAGTCAAGGCTATGGTTTTTCTAGTGGTCATGTTTGGGTGTGAGAGTTGGACTGTGAAGAAAGCTGAGCGTCGAAGAATTGTGAGTCCCTTGAACTGCAAGGAGATCCAACCAGTCCATCCTAAAGGAGACTAGTCCAGGGTGTTCATTGGAAGGACTGATGCTGAGGCTGAAACTCCAATACTTTGGCCACCTCATGCGAAGAACTGACTCATTGGAAAAGACCTGATGCTGGGAGGGATTGGGGGCAGGAGGAGAAGGAAACGACAGAGGATGAGATGGCTGGATGGCATCACCGACTCGATGCACATGAGTTTGGGTGAACTCTGGGAGTTGGTGATGGACAGGGAGGCCTGGCGTGCTGAGATTCATGGGGTCGCAAAGAGTCGGACAGGACTGAGTGACTGAACTGAACTGACTGAATTGTTTTAATAATTTCCTTTGTATCAAAAACAATTTCTATTTCTGGCCCAGGATCCAGTCAAGGGCCACATTTTGCATTCTCATCTCCTCTGTAAACAGAGTTCTTCAGAATCTGTTTCATGACCTTGACATTTTTTAGAAATACTGACTGATTACTTTGTAAAATGTTTCTCAGTTTTGGTTCCTCTGAACTTTCCTCCTGGAAAGGTATTTTGGGCAGGAATACCACAGAACTGATGTTGTTTCTTTTCAGTATCATGAGATACACCATGTCAGTTTGTTCCATTCCTGGTGATATTAACTTTGATCATTAAGATGGTGTCTGCCAGCTTTCTCTACTGAAAAATAACTAATTTTCTCTTTGTAATTAATAAGTAATTTGTGACAGGTACTTCCTCATCAAATTTCTACTAATTTTAGAATCCAATTGATGATGCTTTCTGAATCAAGTATGACATTGACTAAAGGATGACTCTCCTACCCACTGCAGGTTTATTGAGGTTTGATTGACAACCAGAAGTTGTATACATTATATACAGTTGTACATATTGTAAAAAGTGTACAACTTGCCATTTTGGTATAGATATACATTGTGAAATGGTTACCACAGTTAGGCTAATTAACATCTGTCACCTCACATAGTTACCTTTCTTTTTATATGTGTGTCGAGAGCATTTGAGATCTACTCTCTCAGCAAATTTCAAGTATATAATACATTATTATGAACTATAATCACCATGCTGTATGTTAGGTCTCCAGAACTTATTCACTCATCGTTAACTGAAAATTATACCTTTTGATCAACATCTTTCCATCCCATTCCTACCCTGCTGCCCAGCCCCTGGTAACCGTTATTATTCTATTCTCTGTTCTGTGAGTGCAACATTTTTAATTTTTTATGATTCCTTAGCTAAGTGAGATCCCCACTCCAGTACCCTTGCCTGGAAAATCCTATGGATGGAGGAGCCTGGAAGGCTGCAGTCCATGGGGTCGCTGAGGGTTGGACACGACTGAGCGACTTCACTTTCACTTTTCACTTTCATGCATTGGAGGAGGAAATGGCAACCCACTCCAGTGTTCTTGCCTGGAGAGTCCCAGGGACGGGGAGGCTGGTGGGCTTCCATCTGTGGGGTCGCACAGAGTCAGACATGACTGAAGTGACTCAGCAGCAGCAGCAGCAGCTAAATGAGATCATGCAGTAGTTGTCTTTCTGTGACTGACATATTTCACTTAGAATAATGTCCTCCAGTGTCATTCATGCTATCCAAAATAACAGTTTTCCTTCTTTTTCAAGGCTGAATAATATTCTGTTTATATTTTGTATATTAACCCTTTATTGAGTATGTGGTGTGTAAATATTTTCTCCCATTCCATAGATTGCTTTTTGTTTCGCTGACTGATTCCTTTCCTGTACAGAAAATGTGTAGTTTGATTTAGTTCCACATGTTTATTTGGGCTTATGTTGCCTATGCTTTTGGTGTCAGTCTGAAAAATTATTGCCTAGACTAATGTGTAGGAATAGCTCTTCAATTCTGATGTTCACCCAGACTGCCCTGGAACTTACCCATTCCTTTCTCACTCTTATCCACAGGTCCTCCTCTCAATCACACACCCTCACCCCCACTCCCAAACACATACAACAGTTACATGAATCCTTTGTTTCTAAATTATTCTATTATCTACTCCTGGACCATCTTGACTTGAAAATCTATCCACTTAAAGGATTTAAAGAACTCTATTAAAAAAATTAGATATGAAAAAAAAATTTAAAAAAAATTAAAAAAATTAGATATGTTCAGGCAATGTTAAGTACTAAGAATTAAATGAAATAAGGATGGAAGTGTTGAAGGGAGGTGGGACTGCTTTAGACACTGTGTTCAGGATTAGCCTTTTAAAATGAGACCTGCAGCATGAGAAGGAATCAGCCAGTGAAAATCAGGGAAAGAGGGTTCAACACTAAGGAAACTAATGGCTCAAAGACCTTGAGGCAAGAATCTGATTGTCTGAGGAAGCAGAAAGAATATGGCTAAGGATATTAAGACAATTTAGTGGAGAAAGAAGCGTCATCTTTTCAACACATGGAGCCAGAGAACTGGATAGCCACATGTAAAAGAATGAAACTGGACCCCACTTATACTATATTTAAAAATTAGCTCAAGTCATAGCCCTGAGTGTAAGTTCAGTTCAGTTCAGTCACTCAGTCGTGTCCGACTCTTTGCGACCCCATGAATCTCAGCACGCCAGGCCTCCCTGTCCATCACCAACTCCCGGAGTTCACCCAAACTCATGTCCATTGAGTCGGTGATGCCATCCAGCCATCTCATCCTCTGTCGTTTCCTTCTCCTCCTGCCCCCAAACCCTCCCAGCATCAGGGTCTTTTCAAATGAGTCAACTCTTCGCATGAGGTGGCCAAAGTATTGGAGTTTCAGCCTCAGCATCAGTCCTTCTGATGAACACCCAGGACTGATCACCTTTAAGATGGACTGGTTGGATCTCCTTGCAGTCCAAGGGACTCACAAGAATCTTCTCCAACATCACAGTTCAAAAGCATCAATTCTTCGGTGCTCAGCTTTCTTTACAGTCCAACTCTCAAATCTGTACATGACTACTGGAAAAACCATAGCCTTGACTAGATGGACCTTTGTTGGCAAAGTAATGTCTCTGCTTTTTAATATTGCTGTCTAGGTTTGTCTTAACTTTCCTTCCAAGGAGTAAGCGTCAAAGAGCCAAAACAATAAAACTCTTCAAGGAAAATATAGGAGTTTATCTCCATGACATTAAATTACACAAAGCCTCTTTAGATAGGATGCCAAAAACATAAGCAGAGAAAGAAAAAATAGATAAATTGCAGTTCATAAAAAATTTAAACTTCTGTACTTCAATGGAGAAAAAGTGGAAAAAACTGAAATGTCTATCAATTGATGAATGATTAAAGAAAATGTCTATATCCAAAATATCTTAATATTATATTAGTAGAATACTATTCATCTGTAAAAAGGAACAAAGTGTTGATATAATCTACAACATAAATGAGCCTTGAAAACATTGTGCTTAGTGAGTGAAGCCACATATAATGATCAGATAGTGTAGGATTTCATTTATATGAAAATTCCAGAATATGAAAATCTATAAAGATAGAAACTAGATTAGTAGTTGCTTAGGGCTGCAGATGGGCTTCCCTGGTAGCTCAGCTGGTAAAGAATCTGCCTACAATGCGGGAGACCTGGGTTTGATCCCTGGGTTGGGAAGATCCCTTGGAGGAGGGCATGGCAACCCACTCTAGTATTCTTGCCTGGAGAATTCCCATGGATAGAGGAGCCTGGTGGCCTACAGTCCATGGGTTGCAAAGAATTGGACATAACTGAACAAATAAGCACAGCACAGCATGGGGCTTCAGGGCAAACGGGGAGTGAGTACAATAGGTACAGTTTCTTTACAGAGTGATGAAAATGTTCTGAATTCATTCTGGTACTGGTTTATAACTGTAAATATACTAAAAACTATTGAGTTGTATAGTTAACTTGGGTGAATTGTATGTATGTAAATGATATCTCAGTAAAGCTGCTATATAAAAAGAGAAAGAGAGAGGAGGGAGTAAGGGAAAGGAGATCCAATGAGGCAGACAGAGGGCTATGGCGCTATATAAACATTCACTGCTAATTTTTAAGCTTCTTTTAGAAATCAACGTACAAAAATATATTGATACAGTAGTTCAGATAGTACCTGAAGCATGTGCATAAACAAAGAGTAGGACAAACTATTAAGGGCCTCAAAGTTAGAAGCAAACATCATGGGTCAGATATCTTAAATGAGACCAAGGGCAAAACATACAAGAAGATAGAGAGCAGTGTAGAAGCATTTGCTAGACATGTTTCCTTAGCATTATCACTGGCCATTAGTGAAGAGGAACTAATAATAGAGGTGAATGTTTATTCAGTGTTTAGTATGCACCAGGCACATTCTAAGTACTTTTCCAGTATAAGCTCACATAATCCTCACCACATGCTAAAGAAATAGAAACAATTACTAGTCTTTTGTACAGATGGGAAAACCTGGACACTCAGTGAGGTTAAGCCTGGTCCTCCTTCACCTGAGCTGAATGGCTCCTGAGCATGTGCTCTTTACCACCTCCCCAGAAGGCTCCTTATCATTTCTTCTCTGTCCGTTAGTTCTTTATATAGAAAAACAGGAAGCAAGCTGTAAATGGCTTACATTATAGAGTGTGGGGTGAATACAATCAATTCTTTGTTGATCTTCACTAAGTCCCTAGTAAGTCTCAAATATTATTGTGTGTGTGTGCATGTACATGTGTGTGTATTGTTTCTCTATCTCCCTATCTTAATATATATATATATTCTAATGAATGAAAAAATACTTACAAAAGTTAAACTTCTGGTACCCAACAGGTATTGTGAAAGCACTGTATTCAATATGCCAGCAAATTTGGAAAACTCAGAAGTGGCCACAGGACTGGAAAAGGTCAGTTTTCATTCCAATCCCAAAGAAAGGCAATGCCAAAGAATGCTCAAACTACCACACAATTGCACTCATCCACACGCTAGTAAAGTAATGCTCAAAATTCTCCAAGCCAGGCTTCAGCAATATGTGAACCATGAACTTCCAGATGTTCAAGCTGGACTTAGAAAAGGCAGAGGAACCATATATCAAATTGCCAGTATCTGTTGGATCATCAAAAAAGTAAGATGTTCCAGAAAAACATCTACTTCTGCTTTATTGACTATGCCAAGGCCTTTGTGTGGATGGGAACAAACTGTGGAAAATTCTTCAAGAGATGGGAATATCAGACCACCTTACCTGCCTTCTGAGAAATCTGCATGCAAGTCAAGAAGCAACAGTTAGAGCAGGACATGGAACAACAGACTGGTTCCAAATAGGAAAAGGAGTACGTCAAGGCTGTATATTGTCACCCGGCTTATTTAACTTATATGCGAAGTACATCATAAGGAATGCTGGACTGGATGAAGCACAAGCTGGACTCAAGATTGCCAGGAGAAATATCAATAACCTCAGATATGCAGATGGTACTTCATGGGAAATAGATGGGGAAACAGTGGAAACAGTGTCAGACTTTATTTTTTTGGGCTCCAAAATCACTGCAGATGGTGACTGCAGCCATGAAATTAAAAGACGCTTACTCCTTGGAAGGAAAGTTATGACCAACCTAGATAGCATATTGAAAAGCAGAGACATTACTTTGCCAACAAAGATTCGTCTAGTCAAGGCTATGGTTTTCCAGAGGTCGTGTATGGATGTGAGAGTTGGACTGTGAAGAAGGCTGAGTGATGAAGAATTGTTGTTTTGAACTGTGGTGTTGGAGAAGACCCTTGAGAGTCCCTTGGACTGCAAGGAGATCCAACCAGTCCATTCTGAAGGAGATCAGCCCTGGGATTTCTTTGAAAGGACTGATGCTAAAGCTGAAACTCCAGTACTTTGGCCACCTCATGCGAAGAGTTGACTCACTGGAAAAGACTCTGATGCTGGGAGGGATTGGGGGCAGGAGGAGAAGGGGACGACAGAGGATGAGATGGCTGGATGGCATCACTGACTCGATGGACGTGAGTCTGGGTGAACTCCGGGTGTTGGTGATGGACAGGGAGGCCTGGCGTGCTGTGATTCATGGGGTTGCAAAGAGTCGACATGACTGAGCGACTGAACCAAACTGAACTGAACCACCCTTATGGCAGAAAGTGAGAAGAACTAAAGAGCCTCTTGATGAAAGTGAAAGTGGAGAGTGAAAAAGTTGGCTTAAAGCTCAACATTCAGAAAACTAAGATCATGGCATCTGGTCCCATCACCTCATGGCAAATAGATGGGAAAACAATGGAAACAGTGAGAGACTTTATATTTTTGGGTTCCAAAATCACTGCAAATGGTGACTTCAGCCATGAAATTAAAAGACGCTTACTCCTTGGAAGAAAAGCTATGACCAACCTAAACAGCATATTAAAAAGTAGAGACATTACTTTGCCAACAAAGGTCTGTCTAGTCAAAGCTATGGTTTTTCCAGTAGTCATGTATGGATGTGAGTGTTGGACTATAAAGAAAGCTAAGTGCTGAAGAACTGATGGTTTTGAACTGTGGTGTTAGAAAAGATTCTTGAGAGTCCCTTGGACTGCAAGGAGATCTAACCAGTCCATGCTAAGGGAAATCAGTCCTGAATATTCATTGGAAGGACTGATGCTGAAGCTGAAACTCCAATACCTTGGCCACCTGAAGCAAAGAACAGACTCATCTGAAAAGACCCTGATGCTGGGAAAGATTAAATGAAGGAGGAGAAGGGGATGACAGAGGGTGAGATAGTTGAATGGCATCACCGACTCAATAGACATGAGTTTGAGTGAGCTTTGGGAGTTGGTGATGGACAGGGAAACCTGGCATAATGCAGTCCATGGGATTGCAGAGTTGGACACGACTGAGCAATTGAACTGAACTGAACTGGTCCAACAGGTTAGGATTTTAGTTAGGATACTAGTTCGACTACTGTTAAAAAAGTCAAAATAACAATAGCTTAAACAAATAGAAGTTTATTTTTCTGTCCTGTAATAGTCGAAGCATAAATAATACAAGGCTAATGTAATGACATCATGGTAATAGAAACCCAAGTTTCTTCCATCTTGACTCTCTGTTATCCTCAACAAAGGACTTCTGTCTCATGGTTGAAAGTGGTTGCTCCAGATCCTGCCATCATGTCTGCCTCCCAGCCTATAGAAAGGGGAGATGGAAGAAGTAGAGGCTTATTTTTTCCCTGTAAGGTCACAGACCAGAAATGGCACAAATCACTTCTGCTGACATCTCATCAGTGAAAATTTATTCCTTTCCACACCTAAGTGCAAATAATGCTGAAAAATGTATTTTTTAATGAAACAGTCACTGGTTTGGCTAAAAGTCAGAGACTGAATCGTCAAAGGAAGAAGGAAGGATTGGCTGTTAGGGGACACCCAGCAATCCTGCCACTGGGTAAAACCAGGTCAATAGACCCTTGTATAGAATCCTGCCTTGAGAAGGCTTATTTCATATTGAATACACACCATTTTGTAGTCACAAACTATTTTACTGCTTTTCTGTACCTTTTAAGAATACAATGGAACTACTGATGACTGGCACCTCTAATGTGAACATTTGCAGAGGAACGTTTTTTAGCGGAGAAGCTAAAAACTCAAAGGACGACAAAATCAGTCTACATTCCTACTCCCACTTAGGGTGAAAGCATAAAAAGTTAAAGTAGATGCATAAGAGAACCAAAGGAAACCCACTAGCTTGATGTTCCCACATGATGTGTACACAATGTGAGGTACTCAGTAGATTGGGTACTTTTCTATCAGCAGTTTAGTCAATTCACTTGGAAATGGAATGGATTCACTTCTGCACAATGCTAGAAACAGCAGGATCACATCTTTTTTTCCCAAACCCCCACCTGCCACATTTAGACTCAGATTCTGGCTTCGGTGTGAATACAATAGGCAATTCCCCGGCGGTCCAGTGGTTAGGACCTTGCGATTTCACTGCGGACAGCCCAGGTTCAGTCCCTGGTTGGGGAACTAAGATCCTGCAAGCCATGTGGTGCAGCCAAAAAAACAAACAAACAAACCAAAAAACCCATGAACCCAGTAATACACTGTGGACACAGAGAGCATACCCATGGAACACATTGATAGCCTGGAGCCATTTCCTCACCTTGTTTACTCTGGTCTGAAAGACTGGTTCAGATTACATCAAAGTATGTATCAGTATCAGCGAAAACCCATGTCTCATAGAACTGAGCTGCTAAACATTATGATCAATACAAGGGTGACTTGATGACCCACAAGCATAATATAAGTTATAGGTTCATGTCTAAGTTCAAGGAGTAAGACAAATAATATAAAATTACAGGCTCTGTCAAATGACTAAAACCACCAGTCAATTTAATAATAACAGTCAATGAAAATCCATCAGATGGGTTATTTAGGAAACTTGCTTATATAGGCCATACAGTAAAACAACTGAATTTTTCACTCATCAGCAAATTACCTGTGCCTTGTGAAGACACGAGCTAAGAGAATGATAAAACCAAGGGACTCTAGAAGTCATCATATCCAGTCCTCCGTCTGTGGTCAGGTCAATACTTAACCTATTTTTAGCAAACTTGAGTAATGGGAATTGAACTGTCTTCCTCTGAAGTCTGTTCCAGGGTCCAATTAGGAAATGCTTTCGTATTCATAACCACCATTGTGCTGTAATCTCAGCCCATTTCCTATAATTTGCTCCTCCATGGAGATGGAAAACAGCTGGCCATTTTTTTTCTTGTGATAATCTTTTTTTTTTTTTCCCCCAAATCCACGCACACTCTGTTCTTGCCTTTCCATGTTAAAACACCCAAACTTCTTTAGCCTGTTTCTGGAAACTTCTTTATTTTCTAGCGCTTATTGTTCCAACTCTGGTTCTGTGAATTTCTCTGTATATCTTTTAAAAATACGAAGTCCTGAGCAGTTTAAAATGGCCTTGCTCAGTTCAGAAACGCTGAAGGAGTCTGTCTCAGCCTTGGTATCTCACAGTCTCGACTGTGGTCTCTGTTTAAATTTTAGTCCTCTGTGACCTTCAGGTCATTTTCATGACCTGAGAGCTCCACCAATTTTTCCCCCATTCAGCTTTTGGAAAACGACTTCTTTTGTTGGTCAAGGTGGCTTAGGACATGATTTCCCTCCTTCAAAACGTTTAACATGTCCCCAAACCTGATGTCCTCTGTGACCAATAAACACAATTTAAATGAATTCCTCCAGCAGCAGACGAAGATAGCTACAGCCCTAAACTAGCATGTGTGAGTCACAGGAATATTTCCCCTCACTGGATGCTTCAGAGCACAAACCTCCACAGACACAGTTGGGTTCACTTGACATATTGACTAAATACTGTGGAAGGTACAGTGAAGACCCAGGTTTAGGCCAGGCCAGGGTTTCTCCATCTTGGCACTCTCAATATTTGGAACCTGAGAATTCTTTATTCTAAGAGGCTGACCTGTGCATTGTAGAGTGTTTACCAGCATCCTTGACCTCTGCCCTCTAGATTCCAGTAGTAATTTTCTGCCCAGGGATGAGAGTCAAAAATGTCCTCAGACATGGCCACAAATCCCCGCTCCAGAGTGGAGCACAATCAACCCCCAAGTTGAGAAACCACTCTTCCAAATGTATGACTTCCTTTTCCAGGAAGTGAATTGGTTCAAGAAAATTTGCTTACGGCAGGTTCTCATTCTGTGCTTCCCAGCCTCCCAGGACCTGTTGGACTGATCATGCATTGTATGCTAAGGTGCTTTTCCCATCTTCTCTAATCCCATCCTTTGAGATCAACATGATCCCCTTTATTTTATCAATATTGAGTGGTTGAACTGAGTTATGTATGGATGTGAGAGTTGGACCATAAAGAAAGCTGAGTACCGAAGAATTGATGTTTTTGAACTGCGGTGTTAGAGAAGACTCTTGAGAGTCCCTTGGATTGCAGCTCCAATACTTTGGCCACCTGATGTGAAGAACTGACTCATTTGAAAAGGCCCTGATGCTGGGAAAAATCGAAGGCAGGAGGAGAAGGGGACGACAGAGGATGAGATGGTTGGATGGCATCACTGACTCAGTGGACATGAGTTTGAGCAAGTTCCAGGAGTTGGTGGTGGACAGGAAAGTCTGGGTTGCGGCAGTCCACGGGGTTGCAAAGAGTCAGTCATGACTGACTGAACTGAACTGAATTAAGAATGAAGTACCACTCACCTACCAAGGGATGTATTTGAACCCAGATCAGGCAGGATATAATGGCTCTGTTTTTCCATCATCTAATACAGCCTCTTCTCTCGATGGTTGGTGATTTGTAATTACTGGGGTCATCCTCTCCCTTTGAACACGTTGCAGATCTCATCCTATAAGAATGCTGCAGTCTTCTTTAAGTAAAACCCACACTGTTTCACTGAGGTGGTAAAGAAGGAAACCCCAGTGGAGAATCCCCTGCTGGCGTGGACCTTGACAAATCTGGGTTTACTTCATTAGTTGAGATGGCGGTTTCCTTGTGCATCTTTAAAAAGCTGTTTCTTCTCACCCAACCCCTACACACACCCTGCCCTCAGAGTTTCACTTCCCCTTGGTATCGTCTGCTCTCACCATCCACACATCCAGACCCTTTTGGCCTGTTCAGTTGTGCAGGGACTGTTTCAGTCTCCTTTATCACCTTTCCCCACTGTCAGCGGGGTTGGGTTACATTTGCCTAAGACTTTGTAATTCCCAAAGCACTTTCCCATGTGCGGTCACATTTGATTCCTGCCCCATCTATGAGGGAGCCTGGGCAGTGGGATTACCAAGATGAAGAAAACAGAGGTCCATGCAGGTTCTGGATGGCAGGGGAAGGCTTGGAAGTAGGGTCAGGCCTCCTGACTTCACCTTGAAAGCACATTCAAGGGACATCTGTTTGGTTAGATGGCAGTAAGAGCTCTTTCTGCAAAAGCTGTGCTTTGGTGGCTGTTCACACTCCCCTTTTTTCTGCGAGGACTGGTTCCATTCCCTGGGTCCTCTCTTTTTATCTAATAGACAGAAAGAATGGTTTTTAACTTTGTGATCACATCAACCTTTAATAATGGCATCATTTTCTGCCTTCCATTGTCCCCTCGTGGTCTACCTTCATGCAGACAATCCAGGGTCTAAGAAATCTGTTTCGGCTGCATCCTTTCCATGCACATGATCTCTTCTGCCAGGCAGCACCCGAGTCTCCTTGCTTTCCCCTGTTGGCTGCAGCCTCTAGGGAATTCATTCTTTTTTCTGTGCCTCATATCTCATCCCCTTCCCCTTGCTCCCTGCAGCTCAGTGCCAGCACCTTCTGAAGTCCCCAAAGCCAGGCCTCACCCACTTGGTCTCACCCATGTCTATCTCACTGGACTGAAGTGAAAATTGGATGAAACGCTGCCTGTGAGCTACATAATATACACAAGAAGGGCATTATGACGAATTTAGTATATGATGTGAAAAGGGCATCCTGTTCCCTCAGACCCTTTGTCCCTCAGATTTCGTTCCCATTAGCTTTTCTTGCCAAAACCCTGAGCTTGAAGAAATGCACCTTCCTGCAGCCTGTTTTCTTTATCTCGCTGATTTCTCTCCTTCCTTCCTTAGAACCCTGAATGTTATCATTTTGTAGTCATTTCCACTGAAGTCCCCGAGCACTTTTCTCCAAAGATGGGAGAAATGTGGATATGTTTAGAGGCTGAGCAGGACTCGGGAGAGAGGGGAAAGTTAAAGACATAGAAGACCGGAAGAATTATTGAAGCAACAGAGTCCTGGATGAGATGAGTCCCTAGAATAGGAGCAAGGACTTTCTGAGGTAGGAAGCACAGAAATGAGATGGGTGCAGATAAGTTGGAGGGGGGTTGAGGGACATTTTAAGGTCTTAGACTTAGTGCAGTAGGGGCTTCGTGAAGATGGGCGTGGTGTGAGGCGTTGGTTGACTTGGCAGAGCCCAGTGACCCAGCATAGGGTGGAGGGGGGCGTTACTGGTTTAGAGAAGGCTGGACAGTTTGGAGGATGGGCTTTGGAAGAGAACGTTGTGAAGGAGCAGAACACACATGTTCAAACTGATAACTGGTGGAATCCAGGCTGGGCAGGAAGCAAGTGAAGCAAAGAGGGTTAATAGACTTGGATTGTGTCCTCAACAAGAGAGCTGAAAGGCTAGACGTTGGAGGTCTGAAGCCTCGAGATTAGAATTTAAGATTTCTGGCAGAGAACACCTCTGGGTGATGACAAGACCCCAGATGTGGTAACATAAGCGGCTGCCCAAGAACAGTGGAGGTGAGGGCTGACCCACACGACTGTGTGGACACTGCTCCCATGACCTTGCCAGCGTCCCATAGAACAGGGAAGACCTCATGAGCCCCGTCCCTGGAGTAAGTTCTGCCTGATCTGATCTGTGCCTGCCCCTTCCTGTCCGCACCGACCCTCAGTGATCAGTTTCACCAGTGTTGTCTTTGCTTGGCCTCTCTCCTCTGATTTCTTCCATGTTTTCCACCTCACACGCAAGTAATGACTTTGGCTATTCCCAACAATGACCCCAACTCTCCCTCCTGGACTTCAGAGCCCTTCAGGGTACTCTCTCCCCAAGGACCCTCCTTCTCAGGCACCACCCAGAGAAGATTACTTTCACCCAGCTGCCCTTGGCCTCAGGTGGAGTGTGGACAGGACTCCTCGACACTGAAATCACCAGAGGACAGCAACCATCTGGGGAGAGGGGAAGATTCTAAGGCAGGTTCTAAGTGACAGTGAGGAGCTAAGGGCATATAATATTTTTGCTCTGCTAGGACTCAAATTCCTATAGGAGCCAAGCAGGTAAATAAACCAGTGATGCCACCCAATGTCGTGTGATGGAAACCAGTGCGGCCCACGGCCACCTGGCAGACACATGTTCTATCTGTGTGGAGCAAGAGTACTCAGCTCCCAAATTGTTGCCATACAGGAATGTGGGCTCAGCGCTGCCAAAGCTTTTCATCAATCAAGAGAAGCCAGAAATCTAGGTTTGTACATAGAATCTCCTGGTTTTCAAATGATTACAACTCACTCAAAAGAACATTTTAAGCAACTTGTTAGCCAGACCATCTCTGATGATTGAATATCACCTGAGGGTCGCCAGTGTGCCTGAGTAATGGTGTGACCACACCAAAGACAAGTAAAGAGAAAGCTTGTTTTCCATCCTGGGAACTAGGGACAGCCCTGGTGTTGGGGTGTGCCAGTGAAGGGATTTCCTATGAAGGGTATAATTTTTCCTCCTGCTAAGACTCAAGAAACAGAGTTGACAATGAATTTTAAGCTTTTTTCTCTCAACACTTTTTTTTTGTTACTTTTAACCCTTTGGAAAAGTCAGTTAAAGACACACAACCTTGATTGGTGGCATGTTGGAAAACTGAGAGGTTAGCAATAAAAAGAAGTAAAACTTCCCTGCGCAAGCCCTCCTTTTGGGTTGTTGTTGTCAGCCGTGTCCAACTCTTGGTGACCACATGAACTGCAGCATGCCAGCTTCCCTGTCTGTCACAATCTCCCAGAGTTTGCTCAAGCTCACATCCATTGAGTCAGTGATGCCATCATCCAACCATCTCATCCTCTATGGTCCCCTTCTCCTCCTGCCTTCAGTCTTTCCCAGCATCGGAGTCTTTTCTAGTGAGTCGGCTCTTCTCATCAGGTGGTCAAAGTATTGGAGCTTCAGCCTCAGCATCAGTCCTTCCGATGAATATTCAGGGTTGATTTCCTTTGGAGTAGCTTAGCTGTATTACATTGTACGGGGTGGAGGATGGGCACCTGGAGGATGGAGAACCAGGAAGGCAGCAGCAGGTGAGCCAGCAGAGGGACCAGGAACAGCTGGGAGGGTGAGAAAAAGCAGGAAATGTAAACAAACAGCTGAAACCAGGACTGACTCTGCTGAGACCCAGGATAAATCACCAAGGAGGATGGCCATGTTCCCCAAGGTTGGTGGGGGCTGACATGGAAAGATCTTTGCCATATGTGGCTAGGTGGAAAAGCAAATCCTAAGAGAACATTACAGAATGGTCCATTTTGTAAGAAACACATGAATATTTAGATGATATGTGCATGGAAAAAGGTTGGAAGAATATAAATGAAATATTAAATGTGGCTTTTATTGGAGAGTAGGGTGGTAGGTGAATGGTATGTTTGTACAATTCACAGAGATTGCTTTTGTAGTATAGTAGAAATGGGTCTGGCATTGCTTTTTTTTTTAAGTATCATAGAGTTTATCTCTTAATTTTACTATTTCTTAGCCACACTGCCTGGCATGACAGGTGTTAGTTCCCCAACCAGGGATCGAACGCACACCCCCTGCAGCGGAAATGCCAAGTCTTGACCACTGGACCACCAGGGAAGTCCCTGTTACCGCTTTTTAAAAACTTTGCACGTGTTAATGGGTTTGACCCTCACTACAGCCTTCTGAAGGCAGTACTGTTATTATCCCCCGTTTTATTATTGAGAAGTAAAAGAAGGTGAGGAAAGCTAATAACTTGCCCGTGCTCATACAGTTGGAAGCAGTACAGTGGTATTAATATTAAAAATGTTACAATTGTTGTTTTTATAAAGAAGAAATTATCTCCACATGTGAGCACTTATTTGAAAATCTGTGTTGTGCAGTATTTTTTTTTCCAGCTGATAATTTTGGGGGTTCAAAACTTCTTGCCTGTTCCTAAACTAAAACAAACCAAAAGTTTTCTTGGTTATTGGATCGCCATCTTCTTTCATCTTGGTCACTGATGGTCCAGAGCCTATTCTTAGGCTTTACTTCTTCCCCATATGTTTATTGAATGCATTTTTATTACATGTGTAGAATCTGTGTTTACCACTCTCCTGCTTTTATCCCTTCACTGTTTTTCTCAATGAAAGTGAAAGTGAAAGTTGAGACCCCATGGACTATACAGCCCATGGAATTCTTCAGGCCAGAATACTGGTGTGGATAGCCTTTTCCTTCTCCAGGGGATCTTCCCAACCCAGGTTTCCTACATCACAGGTGGATTCTTTACCAGCTGAGCCACAAGGGTTTTCCTCAATATATATTTTATTATGAAAAATAATGGGTTAAGACTGAGTTCTTTCTGAGGCTTCCCTGGTGACCCAGTGGTTAGGACTCCACGCTTCATTGTGGAGGGCCAGGCTTCAATCCCTGGTCAGGGAACTACAATGCCACACAGTACAGTTAAAAAAAAAAAATTGAGTTCTTACTATGTGTCAAGCACTATATTAGCCGCTTTCAGAATATATATTTAATTCTCACACCACCTTATCAATAAGGTGCTCTGATTGGGCCACAGATGAAGACTGTGAAGTACAGAGAAGTTAAGTAACTCTGCCAAAGGCACACAGATAGCAAATGGCAGAGCCAGGATTTGAACTCCAGTTCTGTCTGATTCCATAGTTTATGCCTTTAAGGGCTACACTCTACTGCTAGCCCTACTCACTGTATAGTAAGGGAGTGAACAAGACTCCTTTGTCCTGGACCTCAGGGTATACACGGACATCCTTGAGGCATAAGGCCTCCTGCTTCCCCTGCCTGGCTCTGTTACTTTTGGCTAAAAATCATGGCAACCTGGAATAACCCAGGCCCCTCCGGCCCACATTCTTGGCATGTTTGCCAGGCCACTGTGTCTCACTTGTGCTGATGACATCATTACCCTGGTCCTGAGCTGAGAAGTCAGAAGCTCCTTCTCTTCACATTTATGTATGACCCTTTTCAGTCGGTCCATCTGTCAACATGAGTTTTCCTCTTGCTTTCTTTTCCCTTGGCTCCATTCTGGCTCTCTTCTAACTTACCATGTCTCTACAGGGGCTTGATTTCCCTTCAGGCTTGGAAAACCCAGGCTGTCTTTGACTTAAACCCTCTGCTCCCTTGGCCCTCCAGCCTGTTCCCAAAGACACTCTCCCTTTACTAAGGATACAGTCCCCTGCTCTCAGATCACACTCCTGTAGAAAATTGAAAACGTTCCTCCAAATCACTTGTACAGGGAGTCTTGTGGGTCATGCGCACTCCTTCTCCTTTCTGCTCAAATATCTAAAGTTCCTCCTGGCATGCTTGTCCTAGTTGAGGCTGGTCAATATCATTTCAGCCAAATCAGTACAGAACGTAGTTAGTACTCTGGAGAAATGCTTAGTAATAATATGGAGCTGGGTGTTCAGTGGGTAGCCACCTTCCAGATTCACTGAGTGATTGGATGACCTGTTTCTCTCCCCAGACCCTCTCATTTTCTGTTCCTCTTTTCTGGTAGGAAAAGGTATGCTCTTAGAAAGCCTCCTTTTAATGGACCAAGAGCATTTCTTTTTAGCCACGCTGTTCTAGATCCTAAAGACCCCTTCCTTAAAATGAGAACAACTTGGTGCAAGGGGAAGAGTGATGATCAGAAGATCAAGGTTGTAGAACTGGTTCTGTTAGTTAATTGTGTGTTTTGAGCAGTCACTTGAGCCCCCAGAGCCTGATTCTCTCTCTCTTTAATATTTATTTACTATTTGTCTGCACTGGGCCTTTCTTGCAGCATGTAGGATCTTTCGTTGTGGCACACAGACTCTCTAGTTGTGGCATGAAGGCTCCGGAGTGCTCGACCTTCAGTAGTTGTGGCATGCGGGCTTGGTTTCTCCATGGCATGCAGGATCTCAGTTCCCCGACCAGGGATTGAACCCACGTCCCCTGCATTGTGAGGCAAAGTCTTAACCACTGGACCTCCAAGGGAAGTCCCCTGAATCTCTTTTTATGTGAAATGCTAGTGATCATCCATCCAGTGTCAGAAGGTAAAGAGGTTAAGACAGCTTTGATGACAATGCAGACATAAAGTCACATTATTCCTTCAAGTTTTCTCTCTTGGAGGCCCATGCTGTAAAACTATCAAAACTTCTACCTCGACTTCTAAGAGGAAAGTTGAAATCCTTAGGTGATTGGTTTTAAGGATAGAAGGTATAGTAATGACAAGGTATGGAGGTGCCTGGGGCTGCCTTGGCCCCTCCTAGTCTATGATATGGACAGTCGCCGCTTCTCAGCCTTAAAGGTGCAATGCAAATGCAGTTTCAAGACCTCATCCCTACTTCCCATTTAATTGGCACGTTTAAGTCCCTTCTGTATAGAAATCCTAAAATCATATCAGATTGCTGTCTATTAATTTGTAATGTGAAATTGAACAAAAATTAGATAACATATATTTGTATATGAACTATCTATTTGAATAGCCACTGTATTTTTAAGTAAATACTCATATTGTTCATCTTATAAGAAGTAGACATGTATAGTAAAGAGGGTTTCTAACAGAATACAGTGCATTTTTAGGCTTTTCCTTAGACATACTTTCACATCAATGCTCAGTAGAACCTCTATTACTTACTAAGAAATAGAAGCATCTCTAACATTTACTCCTTGGCAAATCCAAGGAGTAAAAGTTAAGATCAAGAAGAAGTTGTTTGTCATAGGTCTATCAGGTAGGAATGCTTTTGACTGCAATTTGCAAAAAGAGCCCAACAATAGTTAAAACCATGTGTATATCTATTATTTACTTAAGAAATCTAGGGTTGATTTCTGTATTTCAAGAATGAAATCAGTCAAGGAACCAGGCCTTTACATTGTCCTACTCAGCCATCTTCTGCATGACACCCTTACATTTATCACCTCATATTTGTAAGACGGCTGCCATTGCTCCAAGTATCATATCCCTTTATGATAGCATTCCCATCAAGAAGGAAGGAAGGAAGAAAGAGAAAGTACGACAAACCTTTTTCTTCATGCGACTCATCAGGGAGGAAAATCATTCCTGAAGTTCCCAGTAAACTTTGCGTTATTTTTCATAGCTCAGATTTAGGTTACATGTCATCTTCAGTCCTATCACAGGCAAGGGAGCAAGAGGCTTCGGTTGTGATTCATCCCTCAGGCTGAGTGAATTGCAGCCCTGAGTGGCTGTTGGGTAGACAACAGTATTAGCCACAACAAAGTAATCCAAATGTGGGCTTACAGAAAATGAAGAATTTGGGTTAAGTGAAAGCACACACATTTCTCAAATGTAAAGTAGCTGTATGTTTTATTCATGAGCTAGAAAATAAGAAACAAATGTACAAAAAGATGTGCTGGGTTATGCCAGGCAGAGAGTATATAGATCTGGTCTGCAGAGTGAGTGTGTCTACCTGTATTAAGCAGGTGAGAATGTTGAGTGGATGAGACCCACTTGGCTGGAACCCATGGAGATAAGCAAAGTGACAGCAGGCAAACAAGCTTCTATATAGGTATCTCTAGGAAAAAGAATTGCTATATCCAACTGAGAAGTCTCTTAGAAGAGTGATCACTCTGCGTTGGATGTCTACCGGCTATCCATGTCTTGGGGGATCACAACCCCAAGACTCCAACATCACAGCCCCTCCAGTGGGCCTGTGATCTTCATTTGAACTGGTTGAATCCTCCATCCTCGGCTTGGGAACCTGGAGCAGAAACACAGAGGGACAAATATAGTTGGAATTAAGTCATCCTATGGCAACGCCTACAAAGAGGGTTCAGAAGTTCCTGCTACTGGTCATCCCTGTCTCCTGTCACCCATTCCCAGGGCTTAATTTTTCAGCTCCTCCTTTCTACTGATTGATTATTTTTTGGAGGGGGTTGCTACACTGGATCTTCGCTGCCATGTGTGGGCTTTCTCTAGTTGCAGTGCGTGGGCTTCTTGTTGTGATGGCTTCTCTTGTTGCAGAGCATGGGCTCAAGGTGCTCGGACTCAGTATTTGTGGCACATGGGCTTAGTTGCCCCATGACAAATGAGATCTTCCCATGTCAGGGATTGAATCTGTGTGGCCTGCATTGCAAGGCAGATTCTTAACCACTGGACCACCAGGGAAGCCCTCTACTCAATGATTGATCCCACAAATATTGGTGTGCATACTGTGTGTGCTGGGCCCTGTTCTAGGGTCTGGAGTACAAACAAGAATGACAATGTCCCTGCTGTCATGGAATGAGCAGTCTCATAAGGGAGACTGATGACAGAACAGTAAAGAAGATCATTACCCACTAGACAAGTCCTATGAAAGAGATAGGGTGTTGGTGTATTAGAGATCAACAGAAGAGGTCACTACAGATAGGATGGTCAGGGAAAACTTCCATGAGCTGCCCACGAGCCTCCAAATAACCCTTCTTTCTTGCTCTGTGTAACCAGGGTCAGTTTTAGTTGCTTGCTGTCGAACATTTCTGACAGACACATGGAACCAAAGGGAATTCATGAGACCCTATCACAGGTGATGCTACTGGTAAAGAACCTGCCTGCCAATGCAGGAGACATAAGAGATGCAGTTCTATCCCTAGGTCGAGAAGATCCCTGGAGGAGGGCATGGCAACCCAGTCTAGTATTCTTGTCCCCTGGCTACAGTCCAAGGGGTCACAAAGAGTAGAACATGACTCAAGTGACTTAGCACTAACATAGACAGGAAATATCAGCCTATGGATCACAAGCCCTTCTTTCTCTGAATCCATATACCCAAATCATCTTTTTGGGTATCAAATCAAATTTTGATAACTAACTTAACTTACTAAGAAAAAAAATCTAGGTAGTATATTAATACACATATACCATTAATGTAGGGAAAAGGTGTTCTGGAGAGCAGATGGAGGTCTTCTTGCTACTACATATTCATAAAGAAGCTTTCTGGGACAAATCTGACTTGTCTGAGTCTGGGGAGTATGAATCAGTTCTCCCAGGGTCTGATCTTATCTCTGAATGAGGTGATGGCTTCAGGTGGTCAGCACTGAGAGTTAGTACCTGGATAACTCAGTAAAGTACCACAGCCCATGAAGTCTGGCTGCAAGAGTCTGTGGATCTTACCCATCATCTTTAATACTGAGGGTAGTTTTGAAGCCATCTTGACCTCACAGTATTCATGAGGAAACCTAGGCTAGGACCCAGATCGATCACTCAGGGCAACCATGCCTCAGCACTTCTCTGGGTCAGGAGTCATTGTACTTTCAGTCTGGAGCCCTGAGTGTGAACCGCAGCTGCCTCGATCATGGAACAAAACATCTTAACACAAAGAATTTTGTATTCAGTGCATGGCGATGGAGGACCCGTGGTGAGACACGCGGCTTGAAGAGTAAGTTGGAGCCCGATGGTGTAGGGCTGACTTGCCCTTAGGAATAGGGAGACACAGAACACTTTTAAGTAAGGGAAATGGTGAAATCAGATCTGGGTTTTAGAGAATCAGGTCTGATGAGAAAGGGGAGGAAGGTACTAGCACAGGATTAGGAAGGATGAAAACAGTTCAGGTGAAGTCTTGAAGTAAGGCAGTGGGAACAGAGAGAAAGGAAAAACATTTGCAAGACCTTACAGAGATATCAATAGGCCTTGGGGGGAAGAAGAGAGGGAGGGATCTAGTCTGAGCGGATCCAGGCAGAGGAGGAAGAAGAGGGCCAGAGAAGTCACAAGCGGGAGTGAGAGGAATTCGGGGTGGTTATGATGAATTTAGTTTTAGCTTAGTTAGAAACATTTACCTAGAGGTGTAACCCCCAGAGTCAGCTAAACCACCATTTTGTAAAGTAGCCACTGATACTACCCATGGGGAGGAGGTGCTTTGGTAGAAAATCCTAAGAATAAAGGGTAGAAATGAAAGAAGTGGGGACAAATGTGGGTTTAAAAAGAGAAATGATTGGGAGCGATGGCTGAGGGAGAGCAGAGGAAGGAGGAAGGAAGCAACAAGAATTGCAGGAGCGAGCCAGAAATAGACCAGGGGCAGGAGCAACCACACAGGAAGGAGGGGGAAAGATGTGAACATTTGGGTGGAAGGGGGAGAAAATAGGTGGGAAGTAGAGGATGTGAGTGTGGAAAGGACATCTCCATTGGAAGGTGGAGGACACAACTCTCTTCACAGTTGCTTCCCCCATCCCCATCTCTCTCTCTTCCAGCTACTTGCCTTAGTAGTATCTGTGCAAAAAAGGATTTTATGACGAGAAGCCTGCCCAGATCAGACCTACGGGGGTGTCTTCTGAATCAGAGGGTGTTCATCAGCAGTCTTTAAAAAGACCTCCTCTTCCTTAAGAATTTTTGTTGGCAAAACATGGAAGGTATATATGAGATACAGATATCAGACGCCCCTGGGATTCTTCTTTATCGTCTTCCTCCTCACCTTCCTCTTGGTTTCCCAGGTCAAAAGGGCAGAACTTCCTGTCGGAATTTTAAAGCCTCTGTCGCCTTGATTTTGTTCCTGGCTCAATGGAGATGAATTCCAAGTTGAAGACAAACAATTGTGCCTTGTGAACAGTCGTCCATGTGTTGAAAAGACTCTAAGAGTGTTTTTTTTTTTTTTTCCAAACCTGTCTCAGGGAAAATTCCCCATGGGGGAGGAAGGGAGAGTAAAATCCATGCTAGAAAGAGCAACTTCTGATGACTCTGAGAATGTGATTTTCTAAATAAATTCATGAAAGTCAAAAGTGTCTAATAATAAGAGATGTGGGGTTGACTGTAAAGAGAGAAATAGCATTCCACAGAACAAAACCTCCCTGAGCAGCCGTAAGTCTTGAGGTTGGAAAAGTTGCTTGCACACTCTCAGCCTGCTGCTGGGCACTTTACACCTATGATGGCTGGCTGCCCAAAGTTACCATCTCCTCTGAATCACAGAAGCTGCAAATTAAGAGCTTTCTGGGTAGGTGGACACACAGTGCTGTGCAGACATCCTGCACGCCCAGTCTTGTACCGCTTGCCTGGGTAGAACCACCTCAACTTTCACTCTTCTGATTTTCAAATTACTGCAGAAAAAGCAGAAGTCCTGGATCTAGGAAAGGAGTAAAAAAGTCTCTGAAATTCCATTCTCAGGATAAAGTTTACCGCTACTCATACAAGGACTGATGCTCAACAAGAAACATTTAAGCAGTATCAGTCATGTGAAGACCAGCCCTCCGAGTCCTTGTCACCAAGTCTTTGCAAAAATTATTTTCTAGAAACTGTGATCCTCTCCTCTCCTCTGTTCTTGCCCAAAACAGATGCAAAATATTGTATTTATCATCAGAAATCTGTATGCAGGTCAGGAAGCAACAGTTAGAACTGGACATGGAACAACAGACTGGTTTCAAATAGGAAAAGGAGTACGTCAAGGCTCTATATTGTCACCCTGCTTATTTAACTTCTATGCAGAGTACATCATGAGAAACGCTGGGCTAGAGGAAGCACAAGCTGGAATCAAGATTGCCAGGAGAAATCTCAATAACCTCAGATATGCAGATGACACCACCCTTATGGCAGAAAGTGAAGAGGAACTAAAAAGCCTCTTGATGAAAGTGAAAATGAAGAGTGAAAAAGTTGGCTTAAAGCTCAACATTCAGAAAAAGAAGATCATGGCATCCGGTCCCGCCACTTCATGGGAAATAGATGGGGAAACAGTGGAAACAGTGTCAGATTTTATTTTTTTTGGGCTCCAAAATCACCACAGGTGGTGACTGCAGCCATGAAATTAAAGGACACTTACTCCTTGGAAGGAAAGTTATGGCCAACCCAGATAGCATATTCAAAAGCAGAGACATTACTTTGCCAACAAAGGTCCGTCTAGTCAAGGCTATGGTTTTTCCTGTGGTCATGTATGGATGTGAGAGTTGGACTGTGAAGAAGGCTGAGCGCTGAAGAATTGATGCTTTTGAACTGTGGTGTTGGAGAAGACTCTTGAGAGTCCCTTGGACTGCAAGGAGATCCAACCAGTCCATTCTGAAGGAGATCAGCCCTGGGATGTCCTTGGAAGGAATGATGCTAAAGCTGAAACTCCAGTACTTTGGCCACCTCATGCAAAGAGTTGACTCATTGGAAAAGACTCTGATGCTGGGAGGGATTGGGGGCAGGAGGAGAAGGGGACGACAGAGGATGAGATGGCTGGATGGCATCACTGACTCGATGGACATGAGTCTGAGTGAACTCCAGGAGTTGGTGATGGACAGGGAGGCCTGGCGTGCTGCGATTCATGGGGTCGCAAAGAGTCGGACACGACTGAGCGACTGAACTGAACTGAACTGAACAAGTGTGTAGTTGCTGCCTATTGTATGCCATCCGATTGTGCTAACCACTGATGTGAAGTTATATTAAAAAGCCAAAGTGATTCAAAATTAATTTTTCTAAATCTTTTAAAACATCTAGAAATGTTGTAAATTCAAGGTGAGGTGTCCCTGTCACAGGGAGATATTTTTTTACTTTTTAAAGTAAAAATGTTTTAAGAGTTCCCTCTTCACAATATTATCTTTGGAATCTTCTGTTAAAATACTTATTTACTTAATTCATCCAATAAGTAATTGAAGGGTGTACTAGGTGTCAGGCACTAATCTAAATGCTGAATAATTTAGTAGTAAATAATAATAATTATAGTTTGTATATGTTGAGTACTTTCTGTGTACTCATTGTGTTAAGCATTATGTGAAAAGTGTGAAAAGTGTTAATACCCACTCTAGTATTCTTGCCTGGAGAATCCCATGGACAGAGGAGCTTGGTGGGCTACAGTCTATAGCGTTGCACAGAGTCAGACACAACTGAAGTGATTTAGGTTCAACACCTCATCAAAGCATTTCACCTTTTGAGATTCAGATTTCTCATCTTTACATTGAAGATAATCACCTATAAAGGATTGTGAAAGTGAAATGAAAGTGTTAGCTGCTCAGTCATATCCAACTCTTTGAGACCTCATGGACAGTAGTCTGTCAGGCTCCTCTGTCCATGGAATTCTTCAGGCAAGAATACCAGAATGGGTTGCCATTCTCTTCTCCAGGGGATCTTCCCAACCCAGGGATCAAATCCAGGTCTCCTGCACTGCAGGCAGATTCTTTACTGTCTGAGCCACCAGGGATGGTATCATTCATTAATACCTTCTGTCTGTGAGGTTGCCTGTAATGCTGTTGATCAGCTTGGGTGCTGCTGGTGATGTGGAGACTCACTACAGAGGGTTAGAGTAGTGAGAACAGCCCCAGCTCTTTCATCTAAGCTTTAGCCGTTTGAGTATAGAAGACATACAGCAGTTTCCTGCTCCCATGGAATGTTTTCAAGTGAGAAGAGAAGTTAAGTTCAAAGATGCTCAAAATTTAAAGTAATTAGAGCTGAGCAGTCAGGTTTAACCTAGTTGACATCTGTGTTAGCAATAAATGATCTACAGATCAGTATAAAGCTGAAAAACGTTAGAAAGTATCACACGGAACTAGGAAGTGTTTCTATCAGTATTAACAGTATGAGATTCACTGTAAATGGTAGGAATAATGCTTGTCACATATTAAAAAAGACTTAGAAGGTAGAGAATCTTTAAAAATCTATTAATCTTTATTCACAAAATTTTACAAATTAATCCTTATTTTCCTTTTTGTAGTTGTAAGGCTTGGACAAATTACACACTCCCTGAGCCTCAGATTTCTCATCTGTGAAATGGGAAAGTTATTACATTGCAAAATTGTTAGGAAGATTTGAGATAACACATGTTATATTAGTTCTGGCTGTTATAACAAAATACTCACAGAGTGGTTTAACCAACATTTATTCCTCACATCTTTGGAGTCTGGGAATTCCAAGATCAAAGTACTGGCAGATTCAATTCTTTTTTTTTTCTTCAAACTTACTTTGCTGCATTGGATCTTAGTTGTGGCACAAGGAATATTCATTGTGCCATGCTGGCGTCAGCAGTTGCAGCATGCAGCCTCTCGCTAATTGTGGCTCATGGGCTTCAGAGCATGCGGGCTTCAGTAGTTGGGGTGCACAGGCTTCGTTGCTCTGAGGCATGTGAGATCCTAGTTCCCTGACCAGGAATCAAATCCTCTTCCCCTGCATTGCAAGCTGGACTTTTAACCAGTGGACCATCAGGGAAGTCTCTCGCAGATTCAGCTCAGGTTCCTTTTCTTGGCTTGTGGGAGGCTACCTTCTTGCTGTGTCATCACATGGCTAAGAGAGAGAGTGGGAGCCAGATCTCCGCTGTGTCTTCTTATAAGGTTGCTGCTGCTGCTGCTGCTAAGTCACTTCAGTCGTGTTAGATTCTGTGCGACCCCTTAGACGGCAGCCCACCAGGTTCCCTGTCCCTGGGATTCTCCAGGCAAGAACACTGGGGTGGGTTGCCATTTCCTTCTC
The DNA here is from genome assembly GCF_032452875.1 of Bos javanicus. Classification (NCBI taxonomy): domain Eukaryota; kingdom Metazoa; phylum Chordata; class Mammalia; order Artiodactyla; family Bovidae; genus Bos; species Bos javanicus. The sequence goes on from NC_083872.1 coordinate 60,923,655, forward strand.
CAATGCATGAAAGTGAAAAGTGAAAGTGAAGTTGCTCAGTCGTGTCCAACTCTTAATAATCCCATAATAGGGGCTTCCCTTGTGGCTCAGCTGGTAAAGAATCTGCCTGCAATGCAGGAGACCTGGGTTTGATCCCTGGGTTGGGAAGATCCTTTGGAGAAGGGAATGGCAACCCACCCCAGGATTCTGGCCTGGAGAATTCCATGGACTGAGTGGCAAAGAATTGGACATGACTGAACGACTTTCACTTTCACTTTTCAATCCTATGAGGACCCCACCCTCAGCACCTCGTCTAAACCTAATTACCTCTCAAAGGCCCCATCTCCAAACAGGAGCACACTGTGGTTAAGGGTTTAACATGGGATTCTGGAGGGACATGATTCTGTCCATAGCACATGTAAAACCTCAGTACAGTGACTAATAGGAGCTCAATAAGTAATAACTATTTCCAGCTTTGGAAGAGGAAAATCAAGAGTTTCCTTCCCCCCTAGACACATCTGTACTTATGTCTGTGTTGCCTCTATTGGGTTCCTCCTGTAAGCTGTTCATTCCAGAGTTTGTAGCATATTTATAGTACAAGCATTTCCTATACTTGACTAATGCCTGGGCATATTTTAAAGTAAAAAAACCATTATAGGTTGATTTCAATTGTGTTTTATCCCAAACTATAGAAGCATAAAATTATATCTAATCTCCTATGCAACTATAAAACCAAACTGAATATAAGAGCCCAAACTTACACAATCAGTATAATTCAGAATAGCAATATTAGCATGAGAGATGGTATTTGCATTAGCATAAATTATTGAACACGAGGAGACTATGGCTCTGACTTCTCGGTGCCAGGTCTTTTGTGTGGGCCCCGCCCCCACTTTTCTTGTTTGTACAGTGTTCCTTGATGTCACTTGGTTTTCAAGGTATCACTCAGGAATTAGGTCCATCCATGCTCCTTTCTCATTAACCCAAGGTAATTACAGTGCTACTGCTTTCTGCCGAGATGACGACAAACACACAGACTTGGGAAAATAGTCCCTGTATATGGGATCGGTGACCCAGAATATGTTCATATTAAATCTTTAAGACGACATTTGATATTAGTACACAAAAATCGCAATTTTTTATTTTAATTTTTTATTTATCCTTAAAATTTTGTAAAATATTTATTTGGCCGCACCAGGTCTTAGTTGCAGCGTGTGAACCCTTAGTTATGGCATGTGCAACCTAGTTCCCTGACCAGGAATCAAACCCATGCTCCCATCTCAGGGAAGTCCCTAAAGCACAAAATTTTAGAATCATCAGGGCAAACTCTTAGACCTATAGGGACCTACAGACCTTGGTTGAGGAACGTTGATGTGATCCTTAGATCTGTGAGCTTTGCCCTCAGGGAGTCTAGGTTTAAATCCTGCTCTACCACGTGGTACTTATGGAATCTTAGAGGAGTTCACTCTTTTAGCCATTCAACAAACACACAATGAGCATCTACTATGTTCCAGGCACATTTTTAGGCCCTGGGGGTATAATGGGATACAAGACAAACAAGGTCACTGCCTTTGTGGAGCGTACATTCTAGAATCTCATGGGACAAATCATTTAAACTCCTCCCCAAGCCTAAGCTTCTGTATTTATAAAATGTGAATAATAATGGGGCCTACCTCTGGTGAGGATGAGATGGTTGGATCACCAACTTGATGGACACTAGCTTGAGTAAGCCCTGGGAGTTGGTGACGGACAGGGAAGCCTGGTGTACTGCAGTCCATGGGGTCGCAGAGTTGCACACAACTGAGCGACTCACCTGACCTCTGGCAAATCTCTGGCCACCTAGATAAACTGACACATACTTAAAAATGTAGGCTGGATTTCCCTGTTTGGTCTAGTTTCACTCTTCATCCTTATCCTGCTCTGTGCTTCTGGTTGGGCTCAGCTACACCAACTCTCACAGCGAAGGGCAGAGGATGGAGAGTAGGGTTGGGGTACTTATTCCCTAGGCTCCTTGCCTGCCAGGCTTCCTGTAGACAGCTCCTGCTTCAGCCTCATATGTGAAACAGGAATCTCATTTCACAAACCTATATGTGCAAGAATGGTCATGTAATGTATTTTCGTTGAAAAGAATTAAATTTGCCTCCAATCTCCCATTCCACTGGGTCGGCAGGAAATGCCATGGCATTTCTCTCCTAAGGGTCATGCAGGTCGCGTCTCCTTCTAAAGAGGTTCTGTTCACAACAGAGATCTATACTTAAGTTTGTGAGACTGTGAGGGTGGGTGTGTAGAGTCCAGGCCTGTACCTGAGTCTTGGAACAGCAAGGTCCGCTGAGCTCTGCACACATCCTGTAGATCACAAACATGCACACTCACTGGCACGTGGGACCGTGCCCTGCCCCACCTCATGCCAGCAGCTGCTGCTTCCTCCTGACCACAGGCCTCAGAGACCCTGTTCCTATTCTCCCCTCCCTCTACACTCGACAGGCTTTCTTCACCTGTCCACATGTACAGCGTGTGTGTGAACAGGAGTGAGCTCACTGTCAGGACCCCTTCGGCACAGGCTCCACAAAGACTAACCAGGGAGAGTTGGTCAGACAGCATGAGAACTGTATTCATCTCCTGGGGCCATAACAAAGTAGCCCAGGCTGGGTGGCTTACACAACAGGAATTTATTTTCTCACAATTCTGGAGGCTGGAAGTCCAAGATCAAAGTGCTGGCAGGACTGGTTGCCTCTGTGGTTTCTCTCCCTCTGGCTTGCAAATGGCCATCCCGTTGTTGCTTCCTGCCATGATCTCTCTGCTCATGCGGCCTCCTATGGTCTTTTTGTGCATGTGGGTTTCTGTGGTCTCTCCGTGTGTCCAAATTTCCTCTTCCTCTAAGGACATTGGTCAGATTGGATTAGGGCCCACCCTGAAGCCTCATTTGAACTTAATCATCTCCTTAGAAACCCATCTCCAAATACAGTCACTTTCTGAAGTACTAGGGGTTATGGCTTCAACATACAAATTTGGTGTGGGGAGGGGATGGTCACAATTCAGCCCATATCAGTAAAATAGTAACTTTATTTTATATGAGGAAGAAGATTGCCTTTCTCTAATTAACACAGAGGCACATAAAGCTTCCCTGATAGCTCAGTTGGTAAAGAATCCACCTGCAATGCAGGAGACCCTTGTTCAATTCCTGGGTTGGGAAGATCCACTGGAGAAGGGAATAGCAAACCTCTCCAGTATTCTGGCCTGGAGAATTCCATGGACTGTATAGTTCACGGGGTCACAAAGAGTCAGACACAACTGAGTGACTTTCATTTCACCACATGGACTAGTGGTGGCCCAGCTGGTGATCCTTTAAAGTTCAGTGATTCCAGGGCTTCCGTGTCATGTTTGGGGTGTAGAAATCTTTGCAAGGGCTGGGAACCTAGGGCCTGAGTCCAGCCTTCCCAGGACAGATGACCATTCCTCTCTGGGAGCCTTAGCAGCAGCACAGTTCCAAGGAGTGGGGTTTGGTTTCCATTGCCAAAGGACTTTCTGACCTTTGCCCTCCTTTTAGTCTGGGGGACTTGCTCCATTCTCCTCCTCTCCTGCTTCTTCCTCCCCTTGCTGCTCTCCCTAGCCATGAGATCCAACACTATCTCCTCCATGAGTTTAGCTTTTTTTTTTGCCAAAGAGAAGGAGATATGTTATATTCAGCTGACTTTGATTCTTGGTTCTTCAACAGCAACTTCTCCTTGGTCACTTCTTTCTTGGATTTTTGGATGGGGAGAGAGAAAGAAGGCAATGATGAAAAAATTAACTTCTCACTAAATTAACCTGCCACATATGGAACACTTTAGCCCAGTGCCTGGCAAAACCAGCCCATCCTCATCATTATTAATGTAATTGCTATTCTTACCACAACACTATATGAAGCAGCGCTCAGAGTCTATGGTCTGAGCAAAGGGCACCAAGAAGCTAGTGTCTAAAAGAGCACTGTCCAATAGAACTTTCTGCTGCGATGGAAATGGCCTTCATCTGCACTGTCCAATGAAGCAGCCATCAGCTGCTTATGGCTTCTGAGCACTTGAAATGTGGCTAGTGCAAGTTTAACTTCAAATACAACACAGCTGGCTGCTACCCTGTTGGGCCGTACAGATTTATAAGATTTTCGTAGCAGCTGACAATAGAGAATGTTTGAGCATTTTCAGTCCAAAAATAGAACAATTTCAATTTCATTTCCCAGCCATGCCCTGAGCCCCATTTTGCCTCTTTGCCCACTACAAAGAGGAGGGCTGCCCCCCTACAGATTTGACAAACAAGCCAGAAAGCCAACAACAACATTTGGAAGCCTCGGGGGATATTTCCATGTTGAAACTTTGACCTTCCCAGTTCATTCTGCATAGCAGGAGTGTCACAGAGCGATGCCATCCTTTCCTGACTTCAGTTTATGACATCCCCTTCCCCAGGTTTTATGTGGCATCTGAAAAAAAAGAAAATCAAAGTGGAATTCAAATGAGTTTTGCTTTCCTGCATTGGTGCTGTCTTTTCACACTGCCTCTCAAGACCCTCCAAGATGCTACGAGGCTTCGCTCAGCCAGGCCTGGGAGACGCACATTCCAAGCCAGTCCAAGCTGCCAAGCTCCATGAAAACCCTCTGAGCACAATTAGGAGTTTTTACTAGATGCCTTAATGGTGTGCCCACTGCAAATGTGTACCTTGGCATAGCCAGTCCTCCAGGCTCCCATCACCTTCTTACTGCAACTGGAATTGGCATCGCAGCCCCTGGAAAATGGGCACCTCTCTTCCCGACCTTCTGCATGAATCGCTCTGTTCTGTGTAGGAGCAGAGCTCGCCTCAGACGCCTGCAGACAAAACAGACGGGCTGCTTTTCCTGCGTCGGACTTTTCCCGGGGGCTGGAAGGGAGCCGAGGAGCTCTCCTTGAGCTGCTGTAATTTTTCCTCTCTTCCTTCCCTGCCTTTTCCAAATTATATAATTTCCTTGGAGCCACATGTTTTTAAAAAGTCTCTCATTCACACACCTTCACAAACACTCTCAAATAATGTTCATGCATCTGGGTGTGTCTTAAAGGGACACACTTGACAAATGCATAGAGTTGAAGGAAATCCGATGGTGTCACCCCCTGGGAAGCACTCCTCTGACTCCCCATCACTTACAGAATGTAGTACAAGCTTGTTAATTACAGTAAATGAGGCCTTTTACGATCTGGGGCTGGCTTATGTTGACAGGCTCATCTCCCTCTGTTGTTACACTGGCTCCAGCAATTCTAAGCAGCCTATGCTTCCTCAGACAAACTTTGCTATTTTGCTCCTGTGAGTATTAGCCTATGCTGTTCCACCTGCCCTGCAACCCCTCCTTGTCCACCAGGGAACTGTCCTTCCCTGATTCTTAGGCCAGCAGGCACCTGCTCTGGGAAGTTCTCTCCTCTTGCACTCTCTCTGAGTGTTCCTTTCTCCCTCTGCATTGTTTCTGTGCCCTGCATCTTACATTTACCCGTGTTTCACTTGTCTCTTTTTATTATCTTGTTTCCTTGCCCATCTTTCTCCTTTCTTGGACTGTGAGATCATTGAAGTTTAACTTTGTGTCTTTTTCCTTTTCGTTTTCTTTATTATTTATTTATTTGGCTGCATCAGGTCTCAGTTGCAACATGCAGGCTCTTCACTGCAGCGCGCAGGCTCCAGAATGTGTGGGCTCAGTAGTTGCGGTGCGTGGGCTTAGTTCCCTGACCCAGGATCTTAGTTCCTTGACCAGGGATTGAATCTGCATCCCCTGCATTGGAAGATGAATTCTTAATCACTGGACCACCAGGGAAGTCCCTCTGTCTTTTTCACCGGAACTGCCACAACCAATCATAGTGCCTGGCTCATAACTGCCAATCACAACCCATTGTTGCAATGAGCTGAAATGAACAGAAAGAACATCTGATGTGAGAAGTTGTGCATTCTCTTCGGAATGCAGTTTTGTTGAATTCATTTGAATTGGCTTTGGTTGTAATTATCATCTGTGCCTTTAAAGAAAAAGATGTGAATTACTATGGAAATAATCTTTTGCCAAAAAATGAAGGAGATAACAAGGGAGAGACAGGAAAAATATGTATGTGTGGAAGCATTCATTCAGGCCTGTCCTGTGGGCTTCAACTCCAAAGGCAATGTGAATCTGCCTGCATCTCTCTACTGAGTTACATCCACCGTGGTCCAGGCCCAGCCATCTCTCACCTGGATCTCTGCTGCCACCTCCTCTCACTGTTGCCACCTGCCCTGCTATGAACTGCATGTTTGTGTCTCTCCAAAAGCCATGTGTTGAAGCTCTAACCCCCAATGCCTTGGGAGGGTAATTAGATTTAAATGAGGTCATGAGAGTGGAGCCCTCATGATGGGATTAGTGTCCTTATAAGAAGAGGAAGAGAGACCAGAGCTTTCTGTCATGTGAGGACACAAAGAAAAGATGGCCATTTATAAGCCAAGAAGCAGGTCTGCTGTCACCATGATCTTCCCAGCATCCAGAACTGTGAGAAACAAATGTCTATTGTTTAAGTCTATGGCATTTTATTGTAGCAGCCAGGGCTAACTAGCACATTTCCCTCCTCACTCCATGCTCCACCCAACAGCTAGAGTCAGCTTTTCCCAACATAGGTCAGTTCAAGTCATACTTAACCACCCCATTCACTTCCAATCCCACTTGAACACAACCACTCTCCTCTCTCCGGACTACCAAGACTTTCCATGGTCTGGCTACTACCTCCTTTCTAGAATGCTGTCTTAGCTTCTCCCCCTTGTTCACACTCCAGCCACATCACCTTCTTTTATTCCTCCCAGGCTCAGCCCATGTGTGCTCTGCCCAAAGGACATTCCTGCAGCCAGTTGGATGACTGACCCTTCAAAGAAAGACTTCCTGTCACTAGATCTCCCCTGACTACAGTATCTGAAGTCATTTCACCGTCACTTTCCACCATGTCACCTGTTTCATTTCCTTCATAGCTCTTTCTGGGACCTGACACACCTTCTTGTTTATTTCCTCATTCATTTTCTGCCTTTCCCAGCTGGGCTCCTGGAGGACAGAAGCCTCACCTGCTTTGCTTGCTGCCCTATTCCCTGCACCTAGAACAGAGCCTGGCCCAAGCGGTGTCAGAAATGACTGGTTACCCAGACACTGGTAGGTGCTTGGTGCTGTGCTGGACACTTCCACAGACAGTACTCCATGTAATCATGTCCAGGAGGGTGTTTTACAAAAGTTAGCAGGGAATGGCCCATGATTTTCAGTGTTTTGACATATCTGAGGTGGATTCATTTATAATTTGTTTCTTTGAAGTAGAAGTGAGTCAGAGAGAGTGACTTCATACCCAAATCTATCCACATCAAAGCATTTATGGATGAATGCCAGGGCAGCAAAATTAATGTGACATAAAAATGGAAGGTTCAACCTTAGCAATGTGGTGGGTGGTGGCAGCACCCCACTGGAGTCTACAGCGCAGCACTTGATCACTCCAGCTCTGAGGCACCCATAAATTGTGATAAGGTTGGCTCGCTTTAAAAGCAGGTTCAGTTCTACCTCTCTATCCCTTTAGAAGAGATGAGTGCAGTTTCTGAAACACTGAGTTTCTCAGAAGCAAAGTTGACTATGAAGGTTAAGTTTCATTTTTAGGAGAGCTCTGTCGTGGAGAACCACAAAATTTGAGTTCAGATTATATTGCTTGGGAGCTCCTCAGCTTTAGGCAGTTCACCTAACCTCACGTGATCAATTTTTCCCTCTATAAAAAGAAGTACTTGCTCTATCTGCCTCAAGAGTCCATTCTAAAGGTCAGAATTAAATGGAATGGTGCTCTGGAGGAAAATGTAAAATGGTAAAGTGCCATGCATTGGAGTGTGTTACTCTAATTATCATCACAATCTACTTCCTACAGAATCAGAGAATGACAGAATACTAGAAATTATTCATTCAAACCCTTTTACGTGATATATGTGTGCACGTGTGTTTAAATGTTACATAGGTCATAGAAACATGCTTTTGGTGACTTCCTGTCTACTTGAGAACACTAATACATGTAAGAAATTCTGACAATAGAATAAATGATCAAATATGCACTTTGTGTGAGTTTGGGGTGGTGGCCTGGAATATTGTGATGGTGTCCTAACCATCCTTCCTGCCCCTTAAGGCTCTCTCCTCCCCCAAGCTACCCCCAAGTATTGGCACAAGAGAGATTTCTCCAACAAAATGTAGTATAATAAAGTGGTTAAAGGTGCAAACTTTGGACCCAGACTGTTTGGGTTCAAATCCCAGTTGTGCAGCTCAACTAGTCAGTTATTTCAGCTCTTTATAAAAATAGGAAAGTGTCAGTAATTTCCTCTTAGGGTTATTCTGAGGATTTAATGAATTACTGGGGCTTCCCTCCTCTTAGGGTTATTCTGAGGATTTAATGAATTACTAGGGCTTCCCTGATAGCTCAGTTGGTAAAGAATCTGCCTGCAATGCAGGAGACCCAGATTTGATTCCTGAGTTGGGATGATCCGCTGGAGAAGGGGCAGGCTACCCATACCAGTATTCTTGGGCTTCTCTTGTGACTCAGCTGGTAAAATATCTGCCTGCAATGTGGGAGACCTGGGTTCAATCCCTGGGTTGGGAAGATCCCCTGGAGAAGGGAAGTGCTACCCACTCCAGTATTCTGGCCTGGAGAATTTCATGAGCTGTATAGTCCATGGGGTCATCAAGAGTTGGACATGACTAAGCGACTTTTCACATCACTTCACAAAAAGTTACTATCTGTGAATATTTAGCATCTGTCTAACACTTGATAAACATTTGCTATTGTCATTCACTTGCTCTCTGATTCTATCACTGAACTACTACAGATTTTCTCATGGGGTCTTATTTCTCTCTAAACAAAAGTCATACCCCTGAGCATGATGTCAAGACCTTCCTCTCCCCATCTCTGCAGCTTTGACTGTTACTCTCTTCACTTCCTTTTCTCGACATCCTTCTTGCCTTCAAGGCTTGTCTCTGCTTCCAGGTTGGAAGCGCCTGTTCTTTTACTCTGAGCTCTTAGAGAATCTTGTCTCTGTCTCTTAGCACTTGCCATTCTAGTTTCTGAAGTCACTTTCTCTTCCCCTACTAGACTGTAAGCTCTTCAGTAGCAGGAATTATGGTTTATTTGACTTATATATTCTGCAATATCCCAAACAGACCCTTTGACCATTGTAAGTATTTAGTCAAGGGTTGTTGAATGAATGAATGAATGAATGGCCTGAGGTGATCAGAGGTCGCATCACAGAAATGAGAGTTGAACTATATCCTAAAAGAAGAACAGGTTTTTAAAAATTATTTATTTGTATTATAATTTAGTGATTAAGATCAGACAATATGGAGCTAAACTCTCTAGGTTCAAATCCTGATTCTGACATTTGCTAGCTCTGGGTGAGTTGCTTCACTTCTCTGTTCCTCGGGTTTCTCATCCTTTGAATAAGGATAACAAAACACCTTTCTTCCTGGCATCACATTTTGAGGATTATCACATGAATTTAGTGGCATCTTGGCATGTTGTCCTTACACAACAATAGCTGTTATTACTGTTGCCATAAAAGTAATAAATGATTCTTGTAAGAGGTCCAGGAATACAGTGAAAAGTGCAGGGGTTCCCTACTCCACTCCAGCAGTCTCACCCCACAGATGTCGCCATTGCTATTGGTTTAGTAAGTATCTTTTCAGGACTTTTATGAATATGAAATGTATTCAGCAACATATATGAAATCATACCACATATAGAGTTCTTCAAGTTTTTCTTTACATAACCATATATCATGCTTGTCTATTTATGTCAATACATATTGCTCCATCCCTTTTAACACTTGCTCAGAATATCAGTTTATGGATTCATGGCAATTAATTTAGTAAGCGCCATATTGGTGGCCACTGAGGCTTTCCCAGTTTCTCACCATGATGAACACCATGCAGTGACTATTTTAGAGGTGCAATTTTACACACTTGTGATAGAAGATCCTGGCTGTAACACCATGGCCAATGAAGACTATTTCTGCAGATGTGCAAGAACATCAGTTGTACATTACAGTCCTTGGTCCTTCTCATGTTTCATTATTAGACCTTGCATGGCCCTCTTGTATTTTATTTGTTGGTCTATATTTGATGATAATGAACACAATAACCATGTGCTAAAGTTTCATAATCATTTTCCAGTTGTTCTCTGGAAAGATAGTAACAGTTACACTCAAAGGAGAGGATTTAAACAGGCAGAGAACAGTAGAGCTGCTCTTATTAGGGAAACAGTTTGTACTTGGGGAGGTAGTACTAAATAAGTCTTGTTGAGGTTCCATGACAAAGAGTTCAGTCTTCATTGAGAATGTTTCTTTACTGAAGTTGTGGGACAGAAAGTCAAATGTGGGACTGAGATGCAAAGCCAGGGAGCTAAGATCTCACACCAGACTGCAAGATGAATCATATAATCCAAGAGGTATTTTACAAAGATATGCCTGGGGACAGTAGTCAGGATGGACTTTCACTCTTATATTAGTAATTCACTTTTTCAGTGTACAAGTAGCTTTTTATGCTGAAGAAGCCTATATCCGTCACAAGAGATTAGGTTATGTTGCAATAACAAACAGCTGAAATCCCCTAAACAGCTGCTTTCAACAATAAGTCTCTTTATCTCTCATGCTACCTGTTCACTGGAGATTGGTCAGAAGAGGAGTGGGAATGAGGTGGTTCTGCTCATCATTGATCAGTCATGAAGAAATGAGGCTGATGAATAGTCACAGCCTCCAAAGCTGCCGGCTTTCAAGCCAGAGAGAAGGAGAGGATTGATGGGTGCTGCATTGGCTATTAAATACTTCAGCCTGGAAGGGACACACCTCACTGCTTCTCACAACTCATTGGCAGGAACTAGCCCGTTGATCCCATCCAATGCCCCAAAGGGGACCAGACATATAATCCTATCATGTGCCCAGCAGAAGGGTTGGAAATAACCGACAAATGTTATTACTACCCATCTCCTTTCTGATACCAACCAGAGTCCTTGCCCTTCTCCACTCAATAGAAATTGACTAGAGGCCAGACAAGAAATTTAGGTAAGGCTTTATTGGGGCTTCTGCACCAGCTGCAGGAGGGAATGAAAACAAGTAACAGGCTTTCTGCACCCCACTCCAGGTTGGGAGCAAGTGGAAGTCTGTCCAGGCATTAGGCTGGAGGGGTGGCTTAGGCAGTTTGCCCTCCCTTTAGGTGGTGGTATGTGCAGTACCCTGATTTTGCTCCTGACACCCAGTTTTTGCTCCCAGCTCTTCAGAAATGGTTGTTGAGTTTTTTGGTTTTTTTGTATCTTTTGGCCCAGAATTTGCCCCAACTGTGCATGCACTCAGTGATTTTTAGTCTCCTACAGTTTCTTTGTATTTTGTAGCTCAAGGAGAAGTGTGTCTACATGTGAGCTTTGCAGCACTGCAGCAAGGGCCCCAGGTTCCAGCCTGTCTCATTTCCATTATCTAAAATATCCTTTTCAGATAATCTCATGACAACTGAGAGAGAAGGGTCAAATAATGCTGTTGTGTCCAATGTTACTTCAAAATACTAGGCTCCAAACAGGCCTTGACTATGCTTGGAAACAATTTGCTTCTATAGGCCAAATACTATTTTGATAATGGCTTAAAATGAGGCAGAATAGCATGAAAAAGCCATTGGAATAGGTGAAAACTTATCCAAGCAAATCTTCATAGCAGATCTACAGTCCTTTCACTTTGAATCTTTCCTTCTCCATTTTTTCTTCCCTGGGTTCTTAGGCCTTCTTTGGGGCCTTTATAAGACCTATTTCAGTCTCCAATAGATTCTCTGTCCAAGGGCAGAGTACAATCACAGCAATGATAATCGTAATAATGGTAGTAACTCCTTTAGTATTATTTTCCATACCAGTGCTTTTTATCTATTAATTCATTTTTCCTCACACCAACTTTATAAGGTCAACATTTTCCCCTTTCTAGAAATGAGGAAATTGAGGCACAAAAAGGTTAAATGACTGCACTCACCAAAGATGAGAAATCAGGTAGTGTATGACTGCTAGGGCAATTGCTGTAAGAAATGTTCTAGAACATTCCCCTCCCCCAACCACAAACTCCTAGCTACCATAATTTACCACAAACATTTCTGTGTTTTATTAAAAGCTTTCCACCCCTAACCCATGCCCCATTAATTTCAGCCAGCATTCAATGCAGAGAAATGGTACCACAATGAAAGTTCATGGAGCTGACAGATTCTTTAATAGACTTGACCTGAAAAATCTTATATAAAAATCAGTTATGCTGTCACCTTGGTGAAGGACCTACTTTGTTCTTGTTAACTAGTTTGCTTTCATGGTCACCCATAATCCCTTGATGTTTGTTGTTTGCCTCTTTCCTTTTTTTTTTCACTCTGAATACTTTTATAATTTCACCATGAAAAATCTTCTTTCATGGGGCATGTCTTCCCCTTGGGTAGTAGGAACTTTGAAACATATACCAATATTCCTTTACCTTTAAATTTAGTTAATACTCACTTGACTTCAGGCTAATTAGGGTCAGTAATGGTACGCATTCTTGCAGTTTTATAAGAACGTTCATCTGAGACCTGTAGAACACTTTATCTACCTTAATTAATCCTTCACCTCTGTGAAGCAGGGATGGGCAGGGGAAAGTGCAAAGATGAAAAGAAACCATGTGCTAAGTATGTGACATAAGCCAGAGATGTTCCTTCCACTTTATGTTTTTTTGTGTGTGTGTTCATCTTTTCAGCATAGGCATGATCAGAAAACTTTATTATTGAAGAATTATCTGGTTGGCCTGCACCTTTTTTTCTCTAGTGTAAAACCTCAGCTATTGGTACTTGCCCACAGGCTCATTCTGTGGCCCTTTGGACCTTACCCCTGGATTATAGGCGAATCCTTTCCTTAGGGTCTGGGAGCCACCCTTCTACCCTCCCCCTAGTGAAGTGGAACATATGCTTAGTCTAGGATGGATGATCTGACCATACCAGCCACATGGGAGGAAAGAGAGTGAAGAAGGAATTCCACATTGATAAGAGGGAATCCAGGCCAGCCACTGGCCCAACCTGGTTCTGTTAGTATAGTACCTTGACTCATCCCAGGTATGACCACCACTTTATGCTACTTACGGTATGACCTGAGGACTCGGTTTTGTCAGCAACTCGCTCTGTCTTAGGGAAGATGAGGTGTGGTGGAGTTGCGGTCATAGAAGTTAGGGAACATCTAGGTGTGTGACTGATGTGCCCATGACAAGAAAATGTTGCTGGCATTGAGCCTGACACCCCAGTGAAGTGGAAGAGATGAAAACTGCACACACCCTGGCCTGGGAACTGGGAGGGCAGGCTTCTGTGGTGAGAGCTGTGAGAACCCGGAAAACCAGGCAGTTATCCCGGATCAAGGTCAAGATTAGCGCAGAGACGTGGAATGGAAGACAGAGTAGAATCATCCAAATAGACCACTGGACCAGCTCTGTGGGAAACAGCCCAAAATTCTTCAACATGAAAGAGCAACATGGTTCCCTTTCGAAGAACTAGAGAGTCATGTAGTTGAGAGGACTTGAGAGGCTTAACCATGGTTTTTGCTCAGGGAAAATCTTGAGCTGTATTCCTTCAGCCTTCAGTTGTAGACACAAGGGACTTTTCATCCCATAGAGAGACCTTGTCAGGTACCCGAGGGCTCCATCCTCCTTGGGGACTTCAAAGTACCCTGAGATATTGTGTGTTAGGTTGATCATATGGCCTAAGTCCAACCGCAACAACACAGCCAAGTTTGGGGGCATAGTCCATTGTTATTCCTGCTAAAAAGTCAGCAAAACATTCTCACTGGAAGCCAAAGGACAAAGTAACTAGTGTAGCCCCAGACATGGGTGATACATAGGGTCATGTGAGTGGACAATGGGTGGTCTGTGGAGTCTGTTTCTTTTCATGCCTACAGAGTCCCTTCAGATCTGGTGCTCTTGTGCCAGACCCCACCAATTTTTCTTTCTCATTGGGTTCTCCCCAGTTCTTAAACCTCATTGGGTAGGGCTGGGGAGGAATTTTGTTCTCATTCACAGTACTTCTGCCAATGTTTGTCCTTTCTGTGCATCTTTTCCATTTCCCTAACGGCCTACATAAACTTTTGAAACTCCAAAGTCAGGAACAATCTTTTCCCTGGCTCTTTTTCCATTGTAACATCTTTTCTCTGAGGCAGTCAACACAGAAGAGCCCAACTGCTTCAAAGGGAGTAGGGACATGAGAGAAGCACCAAGGAGAGAGAGGAAATGTGGGGATTGAGGAAAAGTATTGGTCAAAACAATACAAGGATATTAAGTATTTTTCTCCCACAAATCTAATTCCTTGGAGGCTGATCTAAAGTTGCTTGCCTCATTTGGATAGAAAAACTACCTGGGGTAACTCTGGGCAGATCAATTGGACTTCTGTGTCTGAAACAAAAGTTGGGGATTCCAGGATGAGCACTGCCCCGTGGGTCACCTGGGACCCACAGGAAGAGAGTCAGGAAAGTTCCTCCTTACCTGCAAATATCTTCACATAGCAGAAGGTGGTTGAGTTGCTCAGTCATGTCTGACTCTCTGAGACTTCATGGACTGTAGCCCACCAGGCTGCTCTGTCCATGGGATTTTCCAGGCAAGAATACTGGAGTGGGTTGCCATTTCCTTCTCCAGGGGATCTTTCCCACCCAGGGATTGAACCTGGGTCTCCTGCACTGCAGGTGGATTCTTTACCAACTTCACCAGGGAAGCCCCACATAGCAGAAGAGGAGCCACAAACAACTGTCAGGGTGAGCAGTGGGTAGGAGGAGCTGGGAGTTCCAGGACAAGACTGACTGAGGCCAGAATCTCTTTGGTCAGAAGTAGAGCTCTGGATAGGGATGATGTGGAATCAAATTGCCTTTTCTGGTTTCTGTTCTCTTGAGAGGAGTTAAACCTGATTGTTTCATGATTCCATCTAGTAACTGTTGAAGTTCTGAGTCTCAGCACCAAGGTGAAAAGTTGACATTGAAAGGAAAGATTCTCCTGTTTATGCAATACTGTGGTTTATAATTCCTATGTTTAAAGTTTATAGGCAGTAAAACAACCAATTCCCTCAAAATATAATTATCTGAGGTTGATTTTATAGGAAATGAAGCATCTAGATGAATCTTGAATCTTATCCAGATTGACCAAATTGATTGAACTGGGTTAAATGGAAAATACTGGGTCAGTTACAAAGATACCTTGATTCTTAAGAAACTGACTAATCTTCTGTCTGAATTCTATGTCAACCACTGTGTCATGCATGAACTATTTTAACTGACGTGAAACCCTGTATGAAGGATTTCAGTTCTTTTAGTGTCTATGGCATTCATGGTACACACACACACACACACACACACACACACACACACACACACACACACACACACACACACGTCCGTCAAGGTCCACAGCCCCAGAAGTCACTTCATCAAAGGAGAGATGAGAAAATAAAATGAATCTGAGATTCTGGGAGGCAATTTGTGGCAACCATCAAGCCCAAAACTCCCCATGGAAGTGTGATTCCTTTTCAGTTTTGAAAGATGTCATTCGTGTAAAGGACACATTCTTTTGGGGGTGAGCGGAAATGTCCCCGATTTCTGGTGGTAGCGGATACATCTGAAAAATGGAATCGAATCAATTTTGCTCCCCAGAGGGACAGGTAGAGGACTCCCATTTCCTGCCAATTCAGTTGAAAACAATGAGGAGAGAGAAAAAAAAAAAAATGGAGCCCTCCCTTCTCTTTCTGGCCTTAGACATGAACTCTCGATAAGATCCTGGAAAACAAGCCGCGTTTTTTAACAGCAGTTTGCCCTCTTCAGCTGAGAAAACAGCAGGAGCCAAAACTAGGAACTGGGGCCACCTCTATTGTGAACGTGGCCAGGCTGACTTATTGTCGCCAAAGAGCAAATCACAAAATGACTGAGATAAGGCATATAATCACATTTTCACATGAACCTTACATTCTTACCTCTTCTATAGGAGAGGATATCCCTCCAGGAAGGAGGAAGGTGGGGCCCCGCCCGTGTCCTACAGGAGCGCTGGGACTGCATTGTCCCAGCCTTTTGTAGGGACACAGGAAGAGGGTACGGAAGTTTCTACAGGAAAACAGAGAAAAGTTCAAACATAAACAGCATCCCAAAAAATTTACCAATAGTGAACTAGGTTTCCTCTCTGGGCCTTCCATGCTTCCACGCACCACTGGGCTGGCAGATTTTAATCTCAGATTCTGTTCACCTTGGTAACCTCCAGCATGTGTGATTGTGCTGTTTCCCTACTTAATAAGTAAGAGGATGTGTTTTCTATGGCACTGGAGACAAAAACAACCTCTTTCCAGAGACTGTATCCTGGCCTGGCTGGAGTCTGTTCTGTCTTTTCCATTTGTCATTTCTGGGGAGGGCACGGCTTCCCTGAAGTCCCGTGTGGGACAGGGCGGCTCCCTTTTAGGAGGCTTTGAACAAAAGTTGAAAGTGGCCAAATTGTTGCTTCCCATGACAAGGCAAGGGCTTGGGTTCGGCTCCGGGTTTTGGCCAGAGACGTGCCTGAAGAAACACAGTCCTAAAGGATGTGAGAAGAGTTGTGCCCCCACGGCAGTGAGGGCTGAAATTTTCCCTCCCTACCCACTACCAGGGCTCAGAGCTATAAGAATCTCTGAACCCAACCTGAGGCCACACGGCTCTCTCTCTGGCTTTAGGCTTGAGTTATGAAAACCACAGCTCGAACAGAAGGAGTGATTTCATTCTTAAATCTGAAAGAAAAGGGCCATGGTGAAAAGAGAGAGCAACTTTTGGGAGTCTCTTCCCCTATTCTAGTCTCTGTGTGTGAAATCCCTGTGTGAAATCAAAATGGCTGCCCTTCACCTCAAACTACAGAGATGGGTGACAAGTAATGAAGTCAACTTCTGAAGTGTAAGGAGTGTCTCTCTTTTTTTTCTCACTGATTGAAGAAATGCCTTCAACTTGGCCAGGAATTGTGGAAGTCACTTCCAAACTGGCTCTAATGGGGGCTGCCAGACTCTTAAAAGGAGCATTCATTACTTCTCAGACAGAGCCAATCACACATTGAAGAAGCAAATGGTTACAGTGAGCAGACAGACTTCCTAGAAGATGCCATTATGGGAAATTAAAGCACCCCTAGTCTCCCCCAGCCCCCAATAGCTCTTAAGCCCAGGTATCTTTCATAGCCCGTCAGAGGAGAGAGTTCTGAGTGGACTACTCTAGCGTTTTAGGTGATATGTTTTTCTGAATTGCTTTTTCCAGAACAAATGACTTTCATTATGTTCAGCCAGGGACCAATTCTTCACTTAAGTATGTAAAGCAAAATATGGCTTGTGTTCCAGATGTGTTACTCACAACAGAAAGCTTTTCTGACAGTTGCCTGGATAGGTGATTGAAGTGTGTTATATAAAAGCTCAGGTGCAAGTATGAGGGTGACCTTGACTTCTGAAAGCAGTTGAAAATGCTGGCTAAGATGTACTCAAGACTGCTCTGCTGCTTGGAAGGAATACCTTTATTTTCAGAAAACGGTTGATGGACATAATGCCACACAGATTTCTGGAACAACTGTTACTAACATCCTCCCATTCATTCATTCACTCATGTATTTGTTCATATGTAGAATAAGGTACCATGCATTGGGTTACATTTCAAGGACAATCCAGGGTGGTTTTCAATACATTTCAGAGCAAGGCATTGACTTTGGACATTCTGCTGGAGGTCTCCCACCCCTCTGCCAGGTATTAACCCTTTAGCTGCTTAGTGCATTTCAGTATTTTAGTAACCACCACAGCTGTGCCAGTGCATGAAAGGCTAAGCAACAGTCCTGATACGATGATGTACAGAGCACAGTCTCCCATCTCAGAAACCAACAGTCTGGGGCCTGCTGTTCTAAATTAGTAGCAACTTAGAGAGAGACAAGGTCCAAGGCTCTTTGAGTCTCAACTGACCAGAGCCTAAAACCCCAGATAGGCCCTAGGAGGGTCTTAAATCGCACAGAAGGGAAGCAGTGGGAATAGGGAGGGCCCTTCTAATCAGGGACAGGGAATGATTTGGGGCTGGAAGCAGCAAGGATGCTGCTAAGGGTGATGAATCAGGAGGGAGACTGACAGTGCTTTGTTCCCCACCTGGCCCAGCAGGGGCGCAGGGAAATCAGCCCCGCTGCACTCCTGGACTAGAGGTACCCCAGCCCAGGCCTCCCCTAGCTCTCTTGTTCTGCCTTCTCCCCAGTCTTCATTCATGCATTCAGCATACTTCACTGATGAGGATACAGCAGTGGCCAAAATGGACATGATCCTGCCCTCAGGGGGTTAATAGTCCAGCCAAATATCAGAAAGGTGTCAACTTATACTTGAATCTCTTGAAAAGTTCTTCTTAATCATATTTAAACAGGCTATTTAGAAGCTGATATTCCAGTCTGGTGAGATAATAGATTTTTCCCATCCTTTTAATCATCCAAATGGCTTCTACTGTGTCTATATGCTTCTAGAATCTATAATAATAAACCAAGTAGAATTTTATTAATATTAGTCATATTTAATTGGATTAAGATTTTTGCACATATAGAGTTATAAATTCAAACACCTTGAATTTAGCAAGCCCATCTGAGCCAGATCAAGTCTTCCCGAGGATAAAAGGGATTCAAGGCACAACCTTCTTGTTAGAGTACTTAAATTAACACCCAGAGTAGCATTTATGGGTGTGTGTGTGTGTGTGCTATGATTCAGGCCCTTTGCTAAGCATTTTACATGGATTCTTGTATTTATCACAACAATTTAAGAAATAATTACTAATATTATCCCTATTTCACTGACAAGGAAACCAAGGCTCAGAAAGGTTAAATAACAAGTTTTAGGAGAACAAAACTTATAATGATCAGATCTGCAACTCATTTAGCTTTGCTGCACTCAAGGACAGAGATGGTGAGCAAACTATTTCACAACTGATATGCTGTGGGTACTAACTGATCAGAACAGATGCCAGGAGATGGAGTGAAAGCAGTGTCCTGGGAGAGAGGTTGAGTTTGCCGGGGTAGCCAAGTCATAGGTGCAACTGGCTAGGACAGCACCTATTTATGGACCAGTAAGAAATTGTTTCAATATGTTAACAACTTCAGTTCAGTTCAGTTCAGTCGCTCAGTCATGTCCGACTCTTTGTGACCCCATGAATTGCAGCACGCCAGGCCTCCCTGTCCATTACCATCTCCCAGAGTTCACTCAAACTCACGTCCATCGAGTCGGTGATGCCATCCAGCCATCTCATCCTCTGTCGTCCCCTTTTCCTCCTGCCCCCAATCCCTCCCAGCATGAGTCTTTTCCAATGAGTCAACTCTTTGCATGAGGTGGCCAAAGTACTGGACTTTCAGCTTTAGCATCATTCCTTCCAAAGAAATCCCAGGGCTGATCTCCTTCAGAATGGACTGGTTGGATCTCCTTGCAGTCCAAGGGACTCTCAAGAGTCTTCTCCAACACCGCAGTTCAAAAGCATCAATTCTTCGGTGCTAAGCTTTCTTCACAGTCCAACTCTCACACCCATACATGACCACTCAAAAAACCATAGCCTTGACTAGACGGACCTTTGTTGGCAAAGTAATGTCTTTACTTTTCAATATGCTATCTAGGTTGGTCATAACTTTTCTTCCAAGGAGTAAGAGTCTTTTAATTTCATGGCTGCAGTCACCATCTGTAGTGATTTTGGAGCCCATAAAAATAAAGTCTGACACTGTTTCCACTGTTTCCCCATCTATTTCCCATAAAGTGATGGGAACAATTTAGCCTTATCTATAGAGCCTGCCCAAGTGAAATGGAAAGGTCAGCCCCCCACCACCTCCTCTGGGTCAGCTGAGTGACTACTGTTCAATTGTGTTCACCAGCAAATTGGAGAGTTACTAAGGGTCAGATTGACACTGACAGCCTATTCCAAACAAAGATTTAGTGTATGCTAAGATGGTGAGTATAATTTTGTATGAACTGTCTTAAGTTACCAAAGATTTCTTTCCTGATTCTAGACCAGAACTCCCAAATTGAAAGTCTATGGGTCACATTCAGCCTGCAGATATGGTTTATTCAGCTCATACAATGACTTCTCATTTTAAATAGTAAAAGCTAACATTTCTGGAGCCCTGACTACACACCAGGTATACATGTGCTTTATTAACTCACTTAATCTTTACCTTAAAACTATTATGACCACCCCCATTTTACAGATGAGAAAACCAAGGCACAGAGAGGCTGAGTAACTTGACTAAAGTGGCACAGTTAATTACTAAAGGACAAAGGTGGAATTTGAACCCAAGCCGTCTGGCTCCAGAGCGAGAGTTTTTGACCGATACGCTCCTCTGCCTCTCTGGTATGCTTGAATTATTAGCTGACATTTAAAAATCAAGAGAGATAAGATAAAAACCCAGATTTCCAGCTTGTCAGAATTAAAAATCAGAGCTTATACTCCCCCATGGCAAAAATCTGCCTCTTTTCCATGGGAATGTGGCTTTCTCCAGTCCTCATCACTCTCTATGGCCTTTCAACGCTGAGGTTCATCATCATTTGCCATTTGTCATCAGGCTGACACTGTTGTTTTCTTACAGACAGCCCTCTTCAGTCCTCTTCACTCATTTATGTGACCTGCTTGGCCCCTCAACTAGACTCTTCCTAAAGACGGGATGTACTTTTGCTCTGATAACACGTATATCATGGTATGCAGAAGTACCAGTGGAGCTTACTCCTCTTGAGAATTGTTACTAAGTACCAGAAAGATAACAGGTGAGGAAAGAAATGAAGCAATGATGGGCAAATGTAAAGCAACTACTGGAAAGAAAATCCTTGATCCCCTCAAGCCAAAACCATGTAAGACCTCAAATTTCTACTTAAAAACAACCTGATTATTAAGCTAAATTCCGTGCAACTACAAATAGCTTTCCATAAAAATCCAGTATTTTACAACATATTACTGTAAACCAATATGATTGTCTTTTTAAACTCATTTACTGGAATTTTTACATTCAGATGCAAACCTGCTAACTGATCCCCTTGGAAGATTGGCCCCCTTTCCTGTGATGTCCCTGCCAAAAACATTTTGGGATTCCCCAGGGGGGCTAATCTTCAAGGCAGTTTATGAGCCACACAGTAAAAGTCAGTCTCATTGTTTCATATTCACATCTTGTTTTTGATCCAGAACAGTAACACCCACTTTTTTCACTGTTATTCAAATAATTTTTCTGTTCCAAAGTAAAATCCATTAAAGAATGAATATTTGTTTATACTGGAGATAAAATAATTAGCAACAATCTTGGAAAGCAATTCCATAAGTGTATTAGCAACAATAACATCTTTGAAATCAGAGCATAGCCTCCCAAGGTGACCTCTTTGAATGGCTCATTACTTTTTAAAATATGCTTTGATATGTTTAAAGAATCTGATAAGAGAAAAATAAATATCTATTTTTATGTAGTGTATATATGTACAAACAGAAAGCATATTCACTGAGGCATATATACTGAATAATCATTTCTGGGTAGCACAATTACACATGGTCTTTATTTTCTTCATTAATATTCATTCAACAAGATTTCAGCACTTACTGGCACTATGTTAATGCTAGGAACACAGCATAAAGATTTCCTTACAGTTTTGCATTATAATGAGAAGATCTGATTTTTGCAATCATAAAACTGTAAACTATTTCCATTCTGAAAATGACATATCTATGTATCTATCTGCCAGATGAAGAAAGCTAGAAGGGGAAAGAGGGTTTGTCTTTATAAACTTGTTAGTTAGGACAACTAGCTCTTTATGAAATTATATAAATTTGGCTTAGGAGACAGAGGCAAATGAAATCTCATGCAAAGCCAGTGGGTGAATTAGAAAACTAATAGATTGGTGTAGAAAAATTAGACATTCAAGACCCATACCTGACATTATTGTGTGACTTTAATGGCCTTAAGTTTTTTCTCCAAATATAATGATATTGGATTAAATGATCTGTATGGTCCCTGACAACTTTGACATTTTATGACTATTCTAAAGTTAAACCATTCAGTTAAATCACACAATAAAATATGCTAGTCACATTGACATGCGTTAGTCACAAAGAAAACAGGGCTGAGTAAAGAGATAGACCTGCAGCAAAGAATCACACAAACTACTATAATAGGAAGTTATTTTTCAAAACATTAAGCTAAAAACCATGTAGCCCCTGCCTATGAATAGATAAATTCAGAAAGGGTGGCTGCCAGTTAGGAGAAAGAAGTCAGTGCCCAGGCTTGCGAGTCACATTTGATTTATATGTGTGGTTTTTTTTTTTTTTAAGTTTTTGTTTTTGATTGGAGCATAGTCAGTTAGCAATGTTTTGTTAGTTTCAGGTGTATAGTTAAGTGATTCAGTTATACATATACATGTATCTATTCTTTTTCAAATTCTTTTCCCATTTAGGTTATTATAGAACACTAAGCAGTTCCCTGTGCTATACAGTAGGTCCTTGTTGGTTATCTATTTTAAATGTAGCAGTGTGTACATGTCAGTCCCAAACTCCCAGTCTGACCCTCCACATCACCTTTCCCCCCAATCCCCATAACCATAAATTCGTTCTTTAAGTCTGTGTGTTTTATAAATAAGTTTATTTGTATAATTTTTTTAGATTCCACATATAAGCAAGTGATATTTGTTTTTCTCTGACTTGCTTCACTTAGTGTGATAATCTCAAGGTCCATCCATGTTGGCGCAAATGACATTATTTCATTCTTTTTAATGACTGAGTAATATTCCATCTAGTCAAGGCTATGGCTTTTCTAGTAGTCATGTATGGATGTAAGAGTTGGACTATAAAGAAAGCTGAGCACTGAAGGATTGATGCTTTTGAACTGTGGTGTTGGAGAAGACTCTTGAGAGTCCCTTGGACTGCAAGGAGATCCAACCAGTCCATCCTAAAGGAGATCAATCCTGGGGGTTCATTGGAAAGACTAATGTTGAAGCTGAAACTTCAATACTTTGGCCACCTGATGCAAAGTGCTGACTCATTTGAAAAGCCCCTGATGCTGGGAAAGATTGAGGGCAGGAGGAGAAGGGGACGACAAATGATGAGATGGTTGGATGGTATCACCGACTCAATGGACATGGGTTTGGGTAGACTCTGGGAGTTGGTGATGGACAGGGAGGCCTGGTGTGCTGCAGTTCATGGGGTTGCAAAGAGTCAGACATGACTGAGTGACTGTACTGATGAACTGACTGAATATTCCGTTATGTGTATGTACCACATCTTCTTTATCCATTCATCCCTCAAAAGACATTTAGATTGCTTTCAAGTCTTGGCTATTGTAAACAATGCTTCAGGGAACACTGGGGTGCATGCATCCTTTCAAATCATGTTTTTTTCCCTCCAGATATATACCCAGGAGTGAGACTGCTGGATCATAAGATGCTCTATTTTTAGCATCTTAGGGAACCTCCATACTGTTCTTCATAGTGGCAATACCAATTTACATTTCCACCAACAGTGGAGGAGGGTTCCCTTTTCTCTGTACTCTCTCCAGCATTTATTGTTTGAATTTTTTTGATGATGACCATTCTGACTGGTGTGAGATGATACCTCATTGTAGACGCTCAATTTTTAGATCCACAAGACAATAATCCTAAAAGGCAGGCTTTGTGGGAGAAAAGAAAAGTTTAAGTTGGGATGCAGGTATGCGTGTGTGTGAGGGGGCAGGAGGTGATGGTTAATTTCCAAAGCTTGCCTTTACACACAGAGAGGCAGACCTGGATCATGAGATTTGTGGACACATGCTGTGAGTCCACAGAGGCCATATCCTGGAGCCTAGGATCCAATAAGAGTGGAAGACCAGGGAGAAGCTCTTACACACTAGGAAGAGGAGGGTAGAGGGGGGAAAAGACTTGGGTACCTTGCTGTCCCTCAGATGCTCCAACTCTTTGTGACCCCATGGACTGCAGCACACCAGGTTTCCCTATCCTTCACTGTACCCCTGGAGTTTGCTCAAACTCATGTCCAATAAGTCTGTGATGCCATCCAACCATCTCATCCTCTGTCACCCCCTTCTCATCTTCAATCTTTCCCAGCATCAGGGTCTTTTCCAATGAGTCCACTCTTCCCATCAAGTGGCCAAAGTATTTGAGCTTCAGCTTCAGCATCAGTCCCTCCAGTGAATATTCAGGGCTGATTTCTTTTAGGATTGCCTGGTTTGATCTCCTTGCTGTCTAAGGACTCTCAAGAGTCTTCTCCAACACCACAATTTGAAAGCATCAACTCCTGAACAAACATCCAGGCAGGGATAAGGACAGTACAGGTGGTAGAGGGGATTCAGATCAGAGAAGACTGGGCTCTGCTTTCTGCTCAGAACTTGGAGAAAACTCTCTCTTCAGGCTCCTCATCACAGCAGAGTCAAAATGGTGATGGGTGGGCTTCTGCCAAGTGGGGCCCGAGACTGTTCCCCACTTCCCCTTGGCCTGCTGTGGCATGTAAGGGAAATAGAAGTTCCTCAAGACACACTCCCAAGACAGCTGAGGATGTCAGACTGTAAGCTTTCATAGCAAACCAAGACAGGGACTCGAAACCGAGGGCTGGAGGGTGGACCTGAGCCCCCAAATGGCAGACATGGAGGCACTGGGGATGTCCAAGGTACAAAAGGTGTCCTGGAGGTATCCAGGGCCAGCAGGAGCTGAGCTGGGTGTGTGGTGGGCAGGAGATCCCTGGCGTCTCCCAAAGCAGGATCTGTGCAAGGCCAACATCAGAGATGATGCCCAGGAGGGGAGGGGTCCTCCTCAGCCCAGGGCAGCCCACCTGGGCCCTGAGGCCCCAGATTCTTCCTTCCCTGCATCCAGACCCCATCTTGGGAAGGAGGACCAGCAGGGCAAGGATTTGAGAGGAAAGGGAGAACCCCTGATAGGACGTGTCAACCTTGAATTAACCAATTGTTAGAGGGAACCAGATGGTTTTGAACCAGATGGTTTTAAACCAGAAGGGGCTGTTCCCTTCCTTTGGCAAGTTGAAGGTTTTTTTCCCTTCCCCACCATCAGCAGGAATGGGAGACTAGTTATAAAATTAATCATTAAACCTACCTTTAAGAAAAGAAAGAAAAGAGAGCCTGAACTGTCATGTGTATATTTCCACCCTGCTGGGTAAGTATGTAATTATAATTACTGTGAGTCCTGTGAAAAGTCCCTAGTGCTTTGAATGCATTTAATCAGGGCACAGAGACTGGCAGGCAGCCCTCAGGGACGGCCTCAAGAAGGAAGTGATATTAGAGCTGAGATTTAAAGGAGGAGTTAGGTGAGCAGGGGAGAGTACTAGGCCCCCAGGAGGAATGAGGCTAGTTCCCAGAGGTGCTGGGAGGATGGGGTGAAGTGGTGACAGGTGAAAAGGTTGAGGCCAGTGGCACTGGGCACCTTTTAACAGCTCTTAACAGTTGGCAGGTGCACTTTGACTGAGCTTAATTGATTTAAATGCTTCTCTATTTTGTGGGGGAAAACAGCATTAACGAACTGTGTTTTAGCAATTAGGGCAGCGGGGATGCATTTAGAGATAGTCTAAGAATAAGTCAAGATAGCAGCCTAGGAAAGTGGATCTGCAGCTTGGGCGGCTGGTAGAAACCCAGACCACCACCACGGCCACCCACACCTGCCAAAGCCCACAGCCGTCTCAGCTCTCAGGCATTCCTGTGCCCTGCCAGTCTCTCCAGACCTCTGAAGGGCTGGCACAGGGGCTCTCCTTCTTGTGGGATTGAGCCAGAAAAAAGAGGGCCAAGGAGACACAGACTAAAGGACGCGAGCTTCTGGCCAACTCTGGGTACCTCTCACCCACCTCGTAGGGATTTCTCCTGGGCCCTGGGCATGCAGCAGCATCACCGAGAAGCCTCCTGGCTGGGTGGATGGTTCCCAGAAGTAGTAAGAGCAGACAGACTCTAGCCTGGAGTGTGTAGGGGGCATCTTCTCTCTCTCAGTGGGGCTCACGCCTGCTCTCACCACCAGTAAACTTGGACCATTGTGGCCATCTTGTAATTGGTCTCTCTGCTCTTACTCTGTCCTGCCTACATTTTTCTTTCTTCTTTTTTTTTTTTTTAGAGAACTGTTTTTACAAAACAAATCAGATTGCATCTCTCCATACAAAATCCCTTACTAGTTCTTCATTGTTTTTTTTCTTTTAATAAAATCAACAGTCCTTCTGAGCCCGCAGGACTCTGGACGCTCTGGCCCCTGCTCACCTGCATCGTGCTCCACATGTTCATTCCACACAGGGCGCCTTGAACTCCGTTCAGCTTCTCGATCTGCCGTTTTCTCTGCCTGTATTAGGACTTTTGCCCTCCCTACTCCGCACCCCACCCCCGTGGATCTCTTCCGGACCTCTTTGTGCCTTCTACTCAAAATGCCACCCTTCCCTCCTGTTCACATTTTACCTTATCTCCCTATTTAGTCCCTTCATAGCATTTATCGGTCTGATATTTCCTTGTTTACTTATTTGCTTGTTTATTATTCATGTCCTCCACTAAAATTTAAATTTCTTGAGGGTGGGGTTTGCCTTGAGTAATGCTTGGCTCAGATAAGACCCTCAATTAGCGCTTGTTAAATAAGTGCACAAACACATGACCATATAGGTGAATTAACAAATGAACTTTGAGCAAGGTTGGACCAAGGCAACGGAATGATTCTGGACCATGAACATTCTCATTATATGGCTGGTCCTGGAGGGTAGTGGTGGACAAAAGGCAAATAAAATGTGCAAAGAGATTGCTGGCAATCCCATCACTGAGACAGGCACACTCAGCTAACCCTAACAGAATTCCTAAAGGAAGTGTTGTGGTCCCATTAAAAAGCACTGCCTTCAACTGGGAAATTTAAAAAGTTTCCTAGATCCAATTGAGTTCAGCAGTTCAAGAAACAGTATTTGGGCTTTCACTTGATACTGGGAAAGATTAAGGGCAGGAGGAGAAGGGGGTGACAGAAGATGAGATGGTTGGATGGTATCACAAACTCAGTGGACATAAGTTTGAGCAAACTCCGTGAGATGGTGAAGGACAGGGAAGTCTGGCGGGCTGCAGTCCATGGGGTCGCAGAGTCAGACATGACTTAGTGACTGAACAACTGCTCTGCAAAACATGGAGCATGTAGATGAACGAGTCCCAGACTCTGCCTTCAGGGAATATGCAGTCTAATGGAGGAGACAGACACAGACGAAGCTATTTATTCTATTGTATAAGGTGATAGGTATGGAGTTGTTGTTCAGTCACTCAGTTGTATGGGAGTAGCCAGGGGGACTGTCTGGAGTGGGGTGGCTGTGAGCTGTGCCCTAAAGGTGAATGGGATTTTAATTGGCTGAAAAGTCTGGGGTGGATGAAGGAAGAACTAAAATGATCAGTTAGGAGTTATGAATGACAGAGGCATGATTCTGAATGTGTTAATCTTGTAGGGACCTGGAACACTGATGTGACTGGAGAGCTAGTTTGGGAATCCTCAGTAGCTGTTGGAACCACAAGCTTTTAGGAAAGCTCCCAGGGAAAGTGTTTGAAGCCAGAAGGGGAGGAGGCAAACTCCAAACCCTGGCAATCAGCAAAGGAACGATCAGAGGAATAGGAACTAGAATCTGGAGAGATGCAAATCCCAGAAACCAGGAGGGAAGAGACTCACCTTTCAGAGTCCTTCCCCAGGTCCTTCTTCATAACACCCATCTCGCAGGCTGCTACTTGGTGAATGCCTGTCCATTCCCACTAGAAATAAAGGTTTGTGAGGGCAAGAAATGTTTGTCTTGCTTATTGCAATATTGCCTACACCTGGACTGGTGACGATTATCACCTAATTGAATGAATGAATGATTATTTTCAAGTTACTCAGAGTTTAAAAGTCTAAAAGTTGCAAATAAGACTTTCGATTTGGCAACTGGACATGAGGGTGACATTTGAGAGACCAGCTTTAGGAATGGGGTTAGCACTAATACCTATGTAATGTGGTAGTTATGAGAATTAAATGAGTGAATACATGTAAATGCTGAGCCCAGTGCCTGGATGTAGTTAAAGCTCAGAAACAATAGATGGTTATTATTTCTTCTAGTCTTCACTTTCAGAAACAATTCTGGTGAATTAATTCTTGATAGCTGTATTGCATCTATCAGATTGGTTTACAACGCTTCCAAGATATACTCGAGACATATTGCCTTAAAAACTACCACAACAGAGCACTGTCTTATCAAATGACTGTAACAGAACCCAGTGAAATTAGATTTTGCTGTCAAACCTGGCTATGGCCTGGGAGCCTGGCAAGCTCCCAAGAGGTCAGAAGATAGAATGAAGTCTCCTTTCCTATTAAGGAGACCTGTGGAACAAAGGCTTACCTAGTGGCTCGGTGGTAAAAAAATCTGTCTGCAATGCAGGAAACACAGGAGATGCAGGTTTGATCCCTGAGCTGGGATGATCCCCTGGAGAAGGGCACAGCAACCCACTCCACTATTCTTTCCTGGAGAATCCCATGGAAAGAGGAGCCTGGCAGGCTACATCTATAGGGTCTCAAAGAATCAGATATGACTGAAATGACTGAGCATGCACTCACACATGCATGTAGCCAGGTTTTGGTTTCTAAATGTGTGATTGTACCAGTCAGTTAATCCAGAGGATGAAGCCTGAGAAGTGGGATGGCTCCAAAGACTGGCTCTGTCACTAGGTTTGGCTAAAGAAGAGAGAGGCTGCAGGTGGAAGAGGTCTTTGAAGTATGAACTGAAACAAAGGAGACCTGGGTTCCCATTCTGGATGTGCCACTAACTCTCAGAACTTGACCAAGTCACTTAGACTGCTTGTGGGTGAGTCTTCTCATTTGTATAATGAGAGGCCTACATGAACCTCGAAATCTCTACAGTAGATGGTTTGCAAAGATGGCCACAATTTCTCCCATCTCTATCTGTTCGCCTCCTTTGCAGCATAACTTCACTTTTTCTCCTATCAAGAGGTAGAGTCTATTTCCTCTCCCCTTGAATCTGGGCTAGCCTTGTGACTTTCTTTAATAGAAGGGAGTACAAGTGACATTCTGTTTGCGTCTAAGCATTAAGAGGTCTTGCAACTTCTACTGTCACTCTCTTGGAATGATGCTGTGGCCGTGTGAGCAAACCTAGGCCCGCCTCCTTGAGTAAAGCTGACGTGGAGTGGATTGGCCAGCATCCGGCACCAACTACCACACAGTGTGAAATCGGCCGTCTTGGACCATTCCACCGCCAGAAGAACGGTCACATGAGCTGTCCCAGACAAGACTAGCAGAGGAGCCACTGCGCTGAGCCCCACCAAAATCGCTGACCCACACAACTGTGAGCAAATATAATGGTTGTTGCTTTAACCAACTAAGTGGTGGTTTGTTACACAGAACCAGATAGCTGATACAGCCCCTTTTATAAAAGCTGACATTCTAGAGACCAGTTTTATTGCTATGAAACAGAAATCATGCTGTATGATCTTTCAGTTTCACATTAGAGTTGGCTGCAAAAAACTCAAAGGTTAAGGGACTGTTTCATTTCCTCCCCTCCTCCCCCAATCCCTGACCCTGAAGGTCTTTGCTTTGCAACATCATTGCATATGGAACCACTAGAGCTTAAGCACTTTGCCATCTTCCCACCATGGAAGACACTGAGCAAGACAGGAAGTGGCTTGGTGACTCAGTGGTCCTTTCTTCTGAGTCACTGAGTTGTCACTTCCCCTCTGCGTGGTTCCAGAGAACATTCCTTCATTCAGCCGATACCTTGTAAACAGCTGCCCTGTGCCAGGCCCAGCCTGGGAAGCAGTGTGGTGAAGGACGATCTGGCCATGGAGTGGATGGGTCACAGGATCTGCGTGGTTCTGATGGAGAGGGCTCACCCAACACTCCCTTCTCAGATGCTTTCATTTAGCATTCATGCACATGCTCTGGGCTTCCTGAAGTGGCTCCGTCCTAAAAGGCATGGAATTTCAGAGCTGGGCAACTTTTAAGGCCCAGTCAGTTCAAGCTTTTATTTCTTATACTTATGAAGTAATGAAGGTCTGAGACTTAAATAATAGAGGTAGCTTGTGGCAAAATTAGGCCTAGAATTCAGACCTCTTGCTCCAAATCCAGAAATCTTTCTATTGCATTAAAAGGCCTCTCAGAGCTCAGATTCTCCTTCCTTCTCATTCCTGAGTTTCCCACACATTTTTCTCAGTTTTGTATTTTAGGCATGAAGTTAGTTCCCTCTTTTGGCTCAAGATTCATACCTTACCTGTGGAAGATAAATTCCAGCCACCAAATGACGATGATAATTATAATAACATAAACTGAAAACATATTTTTCACGTACCTGTTATATGCCAGGTACAGCCTCAGTTTTGGGGATATAGTGAATTAGAGACACAAGGAATCTACCTCTGGGGAATTTACATTCTTGAGGGAGGTAGAGCAGACAATATACAAGATAAAAAGAATTGGGCGGGGGGTGGGGTGGGGGGGTGGTATAAAAGTAAACAAGAAAATGTGATAGAGGGAACCAAACTGGGAGATGTATGGCCAGGAAAGGCCTCTTTGACAATGTGGCATTTGAGCTGATAGCTGATTGGTGAGAAACCAATAACTCTTTAGAAAATGCAGAGAGCAAAGACCCCAAAGTGTGAACAAACTTTCCTTATTTGAAAACAGAGAGGAGGCATGTGGTCTCTTGAGGGGAAGAATGAGGGGCTAGGAAGGAGACAGAGCAAGAAGGAGGCAGAGGCAAGATGATGCTGGGCCCACAGGCCACAATACAGAGTCAGGAATCTATGTATTTGTGGGGGCACATGGGAGGGTACTAAGTAATATGACATGATTTACATTTTTAAGAGATGGATCTGCCTGCTTGGATGAAGAATGTATGTTAAAGATTAAGAGTGAAATTGGGAGGATAGTTTATTTATATTATGTGTGGGATACTTTGTATATTTTATCTCTGGTCCTCCCACACTTCAAATCAGGTCTTATTATGCCCATCTTGTGGACAAAGAAATGGAGACTGGAAAAGATAAGGGAACATATTCAAGGCCATGGAACTGAACTTGAACCAAAGATCATCTGACTGCACTGTGGGAGACCTTCCTATGTAGCATGTGGCTTTACTAAGATGGTTGACCACCCTGGGCTAATTAAATTTTCTGATTATCATTGTATTTTGAAGTGCAAGATTTTAGAGCTGTAAGTTACAGATTGAGGCAATAATCATATATTACTTATCTTGCCATTTATAATAGTTGTGACTCAATCCCTGACACACAGAAGGTACTAATTCATATATGATGGATGAATGAATGAATGGGTTTCAGTAATGAGAGGTTTTCTGAACCACCTCCCACCTCAGGCCTACCATTTCCAGAAGTATAAGTATCTTTCACAAAATCATATTACAGGGCTGGAATGAGAGTCTAAGCTGCTGAATCATGGTTCTTTCCACTAAACAATGCTAGCTCCAATTTATCTGTTTAGGACAGATTTCTTGGTTTAACCTAAATTTTAGTTTGATAAATCCTCAAGGTCAGGCAGTGTCTACTTTGTACCATGCACGTTGGGAGTGTGTGGAGTCTACAGAGAGGCTCACCCTGGGGCTTGGAAGTAAGTTTTCTCTCAGAAAATTAAACAAAAAAGGTTAAATCCACAAATGATGGGGAAAAAACAGACACCTTCAGGTTTCCTGGAATAGCTACTTTGCTGGAGTTTAATGTCTAAAGAAAGGATGTTCAGACAGAGCAGAGTGTGACTGGGAATGGAGCACAAAGAGAAAGGCCATCTTGGCTTGATCATCCAGCAGAATGTAGTATAAGGACAATGTACGTGAGGGATGGGAGCTCTGTGGTTTCCAGAGATGACCTTTCTTGATAAGAAATTCACCTCATGTTTTTTCACTGTTGACCACCAAGCAACACATACTGTTCATGGGGTCCTTGAGGGAAGAATACTGAAGTGGTTTACCATTCCCTTCTCCAGTGGACCACATTTTGTCAGCGCAATACTTGGGTGCAATCTCAAAAACAACATTTCCAGTTTCCGGTTCATTTCCAAGGCAAACCATTCAATATCACAGTAATCCAAGTCTATGCCCCAACCACTAATACTGAAGAAGCTGAAACTGAATGGTTCTATGAAGACTTACAAGACCTTCTAGAACTAATACCCCAAAAAGATGTCCTTTTCATCACAGGAGATTGGAATGCAAAAGTAGGAAGTCAAGAGATACCTGGAGTAACAGGCAAGTTTGGCCTTAGAGTACAAAAAGAAGAAGGGCAAAGGCTAACAGAGTTTTGCCAAGAGAATGTGCTGGTCATAGAAAACACCCTCTTCCAACAACACAAGAGATGACTCTACACATGGACATCAGTTGGTCAATACCAAAATCAGATTGATTATATTATTTGCAGCTGAAGATGGAGAAGCTCTATACAGTCAGCAAAACCAAGACCTGGATCTGACAGTGGCTAAGGTAATGAGATCCTTATTGCAAAATTCAGGCTTAAGTTGAAGCAAGTAGGGAAAACCACTAGACCTTTCAGGTATGACCTAAATCAAATCCCTTATGACTATACAGTAGAGGTGACAAATAGACTCAAGGGATTAGATCTGGTAGAAAGAATCCCTGAAGAACTATGGACAGAAGTTCATAACATTGTACAGGAGGGAGTGACCAAAACCACCCCCAAGAAAAAGAAATGCAAAAAGGCAAAGTGGTTGTCTGAGGAGGGCTTACAAACAGCTGAGAAAAAAGAGAAGCAAAAGGCAAAGGAGAAAGGGAAAGATATACCCAACTGAATGCAGAGTTCTAAAGAATAGCAAGGAGAGATAAGAAAGCCTTTCTCAGTGATCAATGCAAAGAAATAGAGGAAAAAATATAATGGGAAAGACTAGTGATCTCTTCAAGAAAACTAGACACCAAGGGAACATTTCGTGCAAAAATGGATACAAAAAGGACAGAAACCGAAAGGACCTAACAGAAGCATTAGAAATTAAGAAGAGGTGGCAAGAATACATAGAAGAACTATACAAAAAAGGTCTTAATGACCCGGATAACCATGATGGTGTGGTCACCGAGAGCCAGACATCCTGGAGTGTGATGTCAAGTAGGGCTTAGGAAGCATTACTATGAACAAAGCTAGTGGAGGTGATGGAATTCCAGCTGAGATATTTCAAATCCTGAAAGATGATGCTGTGAAAGTGCTGCACTCAACATGCCAGCAAGTCTGGAAAACTCAG
The DNA here is from genome assembly GCF_032452875.1 of Bos javanicus. Lineage (NCBI taxonomy): Eukaryota > Metazoa > Chordata > Mammalia > Artiodactyla > Bovidae > Bos > Bos javanicus. The sequence continues at coordinate 60,956,836 of NC_083872.1, forward strand.
CAGTGGCCACAGGACTGGAAAAGGTTCGTTTTCATTCCAATCCCAAAGAAAGGCAATGCCACAGAATGTTCAAATTACTGTACAGTTGCACTCATTTCATATGCTAGCAAGCTAATGCTCAAAATTCTCCAAGGTAGGCAGCAGCAGGACATGAACTGAGAACTTCCAGATGCAGAAGCTGGATTTAGAGAAGGCAGAGGAACCAGAGATCAAATTGCCAACATCTGCTGGATCATAGAAAAAGCAAGGGAATTTAAAAAAAAAATGTACTTCTGCTTCATTGACTATGCTAAAGTCTTTGACTATGTGGATCACAACAAACTGTGGAAAATTTTTCAAGAGATGGGAATACAGATCACCTTACCTGACTCCTGAAAAGCCCGTATGCAGGTCAAGAAGCAACAGTTAGAACCAGACATGGAACAATGGACTGGTTCAAAATTGGGAAAAGAGTACGTCAAGGCTGTATATCGTCACCCTGGTTATTTAATTTCTATGCAGAGTACATCATGTGAAATGCCAGGCTGGATGACTTGCAAGCTGGAATCAAGATTGCCAAGAGAAATATCAACAACCTCAGATATGCAGATGACACCACTGTAATGGCAGAAAGTGAACAGGAAATACAGAGCCTCTTGATGAAAGTGAAAGAGAAGAGTGAAAAAGCTGGTTTAAAACTCGACATTCAAAAAACTAAGATTATGGCATCCAGTTCCATCTCTTCATGGCAAATAGATGGGGAAAAACTGAAATAGTGACAGACTATTTTCTTGGGCTCCAAAATCACCACTGACTGTGACTGCAGCCATGAAATTAAAACATGCTTGCTCCTTGGAAGAAAAACTATGACAAACCTAGACAGCATATTAAAAATCACAGACATCATTTTGCTGACAAAGGTCCATATAATCAAAGCTATGGTTTTTCCAGTAGTCAATCAGAAGTGAGAGTTAGACCATAATGACGGCTGAGCACCAAAGAATTGATACTTTCGAATTGTGGTGCTGGAGAAGATTCTTGAGAGTCACTTGGACAGCAAGGAGATCAAACCTGTCCATCCTAAAGGAAATCAACACAATATTCATTGGAAGGACTGATGCTGAAGCTGAAACTCCAATACTTTGTCCACTTGATGTGAAGAGCTGATTCACTGGAAAAGACCCTGATGCTGGGAAAGATTGAGGGCAAGAGGAGAAGGGGGCGACAGAGGATGAGATGGTTGGATGGCATCATGGACTCAAAGGGCATGGGTTTGAGCAAACTCCAGGAGATAGTGAAGGACAAGAAAGCCTGGCATGCTGCAGTCCATGGGGTTGACTTAGCAATTGAACAACAAAGCAACAAATCCTCAAATGATGTGGGAACAAAACTGGGTCATTTGTAGTGATATGGATAAACTTAGATTCATATAGAATTAAATGTCAGAAAAAGGAAAACAGATATTAACGCATATATATGGAATCTACAAAAATGGTACTGATGAACCTATTTGCAGGGCATGAACAGAGATGCAGACATAGAAAACAGACTTGTAGACGCAGTGGGGGAAGGTGAGGGTGAGATGAATTGGGAGAGTAGCATTGACACGTATACACTACCACGTGTAAAACAGATGGCTAGTGAAAAACTGCCATATAACACAGGAAGCCCAGTCCGGCACTCTGTGATGATATACGGGGGTAGGATGGGTGGGGGAAGGAGGAGATATATGTGTGTATATATATTATACATATATATATATATATATATATATATATATATATATATATATAGCTGATTCACATTATTGTACAGCAGAAACCAACATTGTAAAGCTATTATACTCAAGTTTTTTGAAAATGTTGATTTGGCTTGGTTATGTAAGGGGTCCTCTGAACAGTAGAGGCAAGCATTTTAGTCACTTTGAAAAAGGAATGCTCTTCATTACAAGCAAATTCACTTGTCAGTGTTTCAATAAAACCATATCACTGAGAATATAGTTTTCCCTGGGGGTGGTGCCTCTCCAAGTTGGGAATGGCATAGACCATTGCCATTTGTTGAAGTTCTAGGTATATTAAAAACTGAACAAATGCAAACGAAGGGTATAGAACTTGTGATTGATTGTCACATTTTTACATTTTAATTGTTAACATATAAAACACAATGCAATGTTATTGTACTGGTGACAATATAATTAGGGGCCTACAAAAATATTAGTTCTTAGTGCATTTTAAGCAGTGGTTGGAGGATGGGATGTACATATAAGGATTTGTGATGAATGCCTTCTACTTTCAACTTTGTCAGGCTGTCTGCACTTACATAAATGAGATCCTTGGGCAACAATGTTAGAGCTAGAGCTAAACATGAAGCCTTGACTGGTGAGGCCATGCTCAGAGTGTATTTCTACTCTCTGTACCTGTCAGCTCAGGCTTAGACTGTCACCAAGGTGGTGCCATCCACGGACCATCAGCCAAACCAGCCTTCCCATGGTGACATCTGGGTCTTGTTGTGTGCACCCTCACCACCACCCTGCTAAAATATCACTTGTCTCACCACGGTAAGCACAATTGTCCATTAGTATTCGCATCATATTTACATATAACTTATGCACATTCTCCCATATGTGTTTTTAAATCAGCTTTTGAACTTTGCTTTTTGATTGATTGGTTTACTTATTAATTGAAGTATAGTTGCTTTACTAACACTATAACAGTTGTATTAGTTTCAGGTGTATAGTAAAATGATTATATGTATATATTCTTTTTTCGATTCCTTTCCATTCTACACTATTACAAGATATCGAATCTAGTGCCCTGTGCTATACTGAGGGATTCTGTCATTTATCTGCTTTATATATATGGTAGTATGTATGTGTTAATACAACATTCCTGATTTATCCCTCTCCCTGTTTCCCCTTTGGTAACTCTAAGTTTGTTTTCTATGTTTGTGAGTCTGTAGCTGTTTTGTAAATAAGTTCATTTGTACTACTTTTTTAGATTCTACATATAAGTGATATCACATTATTGTCTTTTCTGACTTCACTTAGTATGATAATCTCTGTATCTGTCCATGTTACTGCAAATGGCACCATTTCATTCTTTTTTATAGCTTAGTAATATTCCATTGTATCTCCCGTATACTTTAAATCATCTCTGCTGCTGCTAAGTCGCTTCAGTCGTGTCCGACTCTGTGCAACCGCATAGATGGCAGCCCACCAGGCTCCTCTGTCCCTGGGATTCTCCAGGCAAGAACACTGGAGTGGGTTGCCATTTCCTCTCCAATGCATGAAAGTGAAAAGTGAAGTCGCTCAGTCGTGTCCGACTCCTATCGACCCCATGGACTGCAGCCTACCAGGCTCCTCCGTCCAGGGGATTTTCCAGGCAAGAGTACTGGAGTGGGGTGCCATTGCCTTCTCCATAAATCATCTCTAGATTACTTCTAATATCTAATACAATATAAATGCCATGTAAGTAGTTGTAACTAAAATGTAAATACTATATACCTAGTTGCTGGGTACACAGCAAATTCAAGCTTTGCTTTTTTGAACTTTCTAGAATTTTCACCCCAAATATTTTCAATCTATGTTTGGTTGAAACTGCAATTGTGGTACCCACAGATACTGAAGACCAGCTGTATAGCAGCCAGCTACAAACACAGTGAATGTTCCTCAAGAAACATGTTGACTGATGGGTTGATAAATCAAAAAAGTGATAAACAAAGCTAGGACATCCAGAAGTATCTCTTAAATACTGCATTTGGGGAAGACAGCTTCAAGACAGAGCTGGGAACGTGCTTGGTGAGATGGCAGACAGTGTGAAAGTGTGGGGGGGATGTTTAGAAGGACACTGACTCATACACAAACAGAAAAATACTCTCCCTTTTATATTAAGCCACTTCTCCCAGTGGACTTCATCTGGCTTCTGTGATCCCATTTTCACATGGTCTGCCTTACCACTACAGCACCCCACTCCAGTACTCTTGCCTGGAAAATCCCATGGACGGAGGAGCCTGGTAGGCTGCAGTCCATGGGGTTGCTAAGACTCGGACACGACTGAACGACTTCACTTTCACTTTTCACTTTCATGCATTGGAGAAGGAAATGGCGACCCACTCCAGTATTCTTGCCTGGAGAATCCCAGGGACGGGGGAGCCTGGTGGGCTGCCGTCTATGGGGTTGCACAGAGTCGGACATGACTGAAGCGACTTAGCAGCAGCAGCCTTACCACTAACCCTCACTTTTCAGCTTTCTAAGCTGCTCCTCTCAAACCATTCAGGGATCTTGAAGTCAAACTGATGGGCTGCAACTGACATTTTCTAAGCAAATAAAAAGGGATCAGATCAGATTAGTTGCTCAGGCGTGTCTGACTCTTTGCGACCCCATGAGTCGCAGCACGCCAGGCCTCCCTGTCCATCACCAACTCCCGGAATTCACTCAGACTCACGTCCATTGAGTCAGTGATGCCATCCAGCCATCTCATCCTCTGTCGTCCCCTTCTCCTCCTGCCCCCAATCCCTCCCAGCATCAGAGTCTTTTCCAATGAGTCAACTCTTCGCGTAAGGTAGCCAAAGGACTGGAGTTTCAGCTTTAGCATCATTCATTCCAAAGAAATCCCAGGGCTGATCTCCTTCAGAATGGACTGGTTGGATCTCCTTGCAGTCCAAGGTACTCTCAAGAGTCTTCTCCAACACCACAGTTCAAAAGCATCAATTCTTTGGTGCTCAGCCTTCTTCGAAGTCCAACTCTCACATCCATACATGACCACTGGAAAAACCATAGCCTTGACTAGATGAACCTTTGTTGGCAAAGTAATGTCTCTGCTTTTCAATATGCTATCTAGGTTGGTCATAACTTTCCTTCCAAGGAGTAAGCGTCTTTTAATTTCATGGCTGCAGTCACCATCTGCAGTGATTTTGGAGCCCAGGAAAATAAAGTCTGACACTGTTTCCACTGTTTCCCCATCTATTCCCATGAAGTGATGGGACCGGATGCCATGATCTTTGTTTTCTGAATGTTGAGCTTTAAGCCAACTTTTTCACTCTCCACTTTCACTTTCATCAAGAGGCTTTTTAGTTCCTCTTCACTTTCTGCCATAAGGGTGGTGTCATCTGCATGTCTGAGGTTATTGATATTTCTCCCGGCAATCTTGATTCCAGCTTGTGTTTTATATCAAAATACATCACACATAATAAACATTATAAAAAAATCTATTGTGAAACCTGTTTCAATCCTTTATACGTGTGTATAGGACTTAGATGTAAACTGCATTTTCTCCTGTGGGTTAGAATTAAAGTTTTCAACCTGCTGCTCCAGGGGGCAGACTAAAATGCCCCAGCCTTCTGCTGTGCAGACTCTGCGACCAGGGGTTTCTTAGGCATAACTGCTGTGAATAACTACAGTGGGAGATGAGGTCTCAGACACTCTCTGGTCCAGTGTCCTCAGTTTATAGTTTGATGGGGGAAGACGCTGAGTCTAAGCAAGGCGATATGACAAGTTAGTGGTAGAAACTTTACTCCCAGCAGTTCCCCAGCCTCTCCATTCTGGGTTTCTCCTCTTTACCTTGTGGTGGTGTTCAGTCACTCAGTTGTGTCCCACTCTGCAACCTCATGGACTGCAGCACCCCAGGCTTCCCTGTCCTTCACTATCTCTGGCAGTTAACTCAAATTCACATCTATTGATTCGGTGATGCCATCCAACCATCTCATCCTCTGTCATCCCCTTGTTTTACTGCCTACAATCTTTTGCAGCGTCAGGGTCTTTTTCAATAAGTCAGCTGTTTCCATCAGGTGGCCAAAGTATTGGAACTTCAGCTTCAGCATCAGTCCTTTAAATGAATTTTCAGGGTTGATTTCCTTTAGGATTGACTGGTTTGATCTCCTTGCTGTCCATGGGATTCTCAAGAGTCTTGTCTAGCACCACGGTTCAAAAGCATCAGTTCAGCACTCAGCCTTCCTTATGATCCAACTCTCACATCCATCTATGGCTACTGGAAAAACCAAAGCTCTGACTATACAGACCTTTGTTGACAAAGTGATGTCTCTGATTTTAAATGAGCTATCTAGGTTTGCCAGATTTTCTTCCAGGGAGCAATCGTCTTTTAATTTCATGGCTGCAGTCACAGTCTGCAGTGATTTTGGAGCTCAAGAAAATAAAGTTTGCCACTGTTTCCACTTTTTCCCCATCTATTTGCCATGAAGTGATCAGACTGGATGCCATGATCTTAGGTTTTTCACCTTGTGTAGTCCTCTATTAGAACTCAGTAAAGAGTACCAGAAAGGATTTGGGGTTTGGTCCAGAAACCTGAACTTTAGTCCCAACCCCATCACTTACTGTCAGAGAAGGCAATGGCAACCCACTCCAGTATTCTTGCCTGGAAAATCCCATGGATGGAGGAGCCTGGGAGGCTGCAGTCCATGGGGTCACGAAGAGTCAGACATGACTAAGCAACTTCACTTTCACTTTTCACTTTCATGCATTGGGGAAGGAAATGGCAACCCACTCCAGTGTTCTTGCCTTTAGAAATCCCAGGGACAGCGGGGCCTGGTGGGCTGCCGTCTATGGGGTCACACAGAGTCAGACACGACTGAAGCGACTTAGCAGCAGCAGCATCACTTACTGTATGACCCTTATCCCACAAATCAATATCTCCACTCTTCAGTTGTATCAAATGTAAAATAGGATTCATAATATTAGAGACTGATTGAGTTCATCTATTTAATTGTACTTTTTAAAGTGTGAGGCATTATACACATTTTCTAGTTGTTTTTGCTCTTTGAGTATCTATCACATTTATTCAAGAAATGTGTATTGCTGTGGACATGAAGCAGGGGGTGGGGGATGAATGTAATATTACCAAGTCTCACCCCCTCTTAAGAGTATCCATTGATACTTTGTGGGGAGGGAGATACTGCTTCCATACATTTTACCTCAGCATCTGCTTTTGTCCTCAGAGCTCTCGCCGGAGCCTACAGAAATCCTAGTTAATTTAAAGCTAGTTCAAAAACGTGCCATCGCCCCAGCTTCCTTTACATCCAAACCCTGGTGCCTGGTTTCTGACAGCAGCCTGTAGGTGGCATTTCTCTTCTCCTCCATCGTGGGTTCCATCTGTAGCGTCAGCAGCCTGGGGGAGACACGAGGCCCTAGGACCATGGATGTTCCACTAATGACATCGTTGGCCATCTGCCTGCTCTGGGGGGGACTCAGTACTGCACCTCTGCTCCGCCTAAACCCAGTCTTCTCCAGTTATTTCTCAGATTCCAATTGCGATGTCTTACATGAGGTGACTGGGTAAACCCTCAGTCCACTAAGAGCCTGTTGTATAGCACAGGGAATTCTACTTGATGCTGTGGTGACCTAGATAAGAGGGGAATCCAGAAGGGAGAGGATATGTGTATGCATATGGCTGGTTCACTTTGCTGTGTAGCAGAAACTAACACAATGTTGTGAAGTTACTATACACCAAGAAATTTAAAACAGAGAAAGTGTCCTATTTTCTTGTTCTACACATTTAAAATCCAAAGTAGTTGTTTATACAGGAACTCTAGGCAAGGCATCACTAAAAGAAAAAAGAACCAAGACCATTTGTACCTTTTTGGACAAATCAGATTTCTATTATGTAGGAAGTGATTTTGACCGTAGCTGCTCAGAATAGTTTCTCAGTTGTATTCACCTGGAGAGTACAGCAGATTATTTTATTTATATATATATATATATATATACACACACACACACACACACACACACACACACACACACATATATATCTGTACAATCTACAGAGATAATAGAAAGGAAAATCTCCTTTCCTTTCTAATGATATAGTGTGGTTTGGGGGTGAGTGTGGATATATAAAATATTCATAAGTTTCAATCAATTGAGAATCAAAAAAAATCTAAAGCTTGGAATCATTGTTTATTCCTTCCAAATGTCATCAATTGTTCTCCCTTCTAGTGATTGTTCATGTGTCTGAGTTAGTAATGTACATCATTTATAGAACTTGTATATCAATCCTTTTATTATTGATGAATTGATTTATTAAAAAATTTGTTAGCAACTTTTTTGGTAGGCATTAGGGATAATGCTAAGTGGTAAAGTTCAAACCCTGTATGATGGGGATGCAGGAGAAATGGGCCATGGACTTCATCTGGTGGATCTTGAAAGACTTCTTGGAGGAGGTGGAGTTCGAGCTTAGTCAAAAGGATGAGTAAGACATTTACAAGGCTTTCATGAGCAGAGAGGTCATCTGGGTGGAGCTCTGAAGATACAGAGATTCTTGGATTCAAGGTCAGAATCTCAGGGGTGAGGCCCTGGCATTTGTGGTTCCAGTGTGTAAACAGGACTGGGAACTCAGGTTTGTTCAGAGACCAGAGAAAAGTTTGAAAGGCTATCTCCAGGGCTAGGAGAGTCCAAACCAGCTATTCCCCACCTCAGCAGAAGACCAAATAAGAGGAATTAAATGAAGTCCAACAACTTGGTTTCCTTTGAGGAAGTTTCTGGATGTGAAGTTTGTTAAAGATATTAAGATTTTAACCCCATATGAGAGAGAACAGTCTTCTTCAGAATCAGAAAGAAAATGCAGCTAAAACAAAAACAAAAAATAGGGCAAAACTTGATGGCCTATACCAGGGGTTGATAAACTTTTTCTGTAAAGAGTCAGAAAGTAAATATTTTTGCTTTATAGGCTGTACCAGTCTCTGTCACAACTATTAAACTATGCCACTGTAGCATAAAAGCACATTAGGTAACCTGTGAGTGAGTTAGGGTGGCTCTGTTCCAACAAAGACTTATTTATGGACACTGAAATTTGAATTTCATATAATTTTTACATGTTACAAAATATTATTCTTCCTTTGATTTGTTTTCAACCATTTAAACACATAAATTCTTATCATTCACTAGAGCCAGGAGGTAGAAGCAACCCAAATGTGCATAAGCAGATGAATGGTTAAAAAAAATGTAGCATGTGTACACAACTGAATATTACTCAGCCTTGAAGAGGAAGGAACTCCTGTCACATGATATACCATGGGTGAAGCTTGAGGACACTATGCTAAGTGAAATAAGCCAATCACAAAAATGATAAATACTGTATAATCCCACTTATGAAAAGAAGTGAAAGTGTTAGTGACTCAGTTGTGTCCAACTCTTTGTGACCCCATGGACTGTGGCCCACCAGGCTCCTCTGTCCATGAGATTCTCCAGGCAAGAACACTGGAGTGGGTAGCCATTCCCTTCTCCAGGGGATCTTCCCGACCCAGGGATCAAACTCAGGTCTCCTTCATTGCAGGCAGATTCTTTACTGTCTGAGCCACCAGGGAAACCCAATCCCACTTATATGCGGTACCTAAAGTAGTTGCATTCATAGAAATTGAAAGTAGAATGGTGGTTGCCAGGGGCTGGAGTAAGAGAGAATGGAGCATTGTGTTTAATGGATAGAAAGTTTCAGTTTTGCAAGATAAAATGGCTCTACAGATCAGTAGTACCACAATGTGAATAGGCTCTACACCCTACTATACTAAACACTTAAAAACAATTAAGATGATAAATTTTATGTTATGGTTTTTACCAAAATTAAACTTTTTTTTTTAAAGAAAAAGTTAATTCTTACCTTGAAAGTCATAAACAGGCAGTGGGTCTTGTAGACTACAGTTTGCCAACCTCTGGCCCATGGATGGCCAGTCTGAGGGCAAAAACGATGGTCCAAATCAGTGCTTCTCAAAGGTCCCCATTGACAGACCTCTAATAATGCAAAAAGGAGAAGGCAGACTCTCAATGGGTCTGCCTGCAGGTCTATACAATTATTTTAAATATTCATTCAAATGCAGTTCATGAAAAATGTCAAATCCTGGTTCATAGCACATGTTGTTTTAATGTAAAATTGGCATTCAATGTAAAATTCAGTGAAAACTGATGTTCATGCAGGCTCAGAGAGGGTGAGTGACTTAGTCAAGGTCACAGAGCTGAATAAGTCAGTGTGGGACTGGATCCCCAAATTCCTGATTCCATTTTTCTACTTGCCACCTGCGTGCCACCTTTTCATCAGGCTTTGGCTGTCTATTTCCAACTCCCATCCACATCCCCGCCCATACTGAGGCAGTCTCCAAAGTAGTGAAGCAAACCACTTTTAAGTTTCTACCAAAATTCACTGATTCATAAGTTTAATACCATCAATTCATATGTTTCATATATTATTTGTTCTATGTTCTAGAATATTTTAGTCTGATATATTCTAAAACTCACTTTTTCTTGTCCTATCTAATTATACTTCCTCATCCATCTGTATTTTTTAAAATTGTTCACAGCATCCCATTCTGTTACACATTGTGCAATGTTAAATTATGAGGGAACCAAGAGATTTGCTGTTTTTGAATACCCAGCATCCATCTTCTCTTATGGTAGATTATTTGTTCATATTTCTCTCATCTTTCCTCTTTGTCCTTCTCCCTGTTCCATTGACTTTATTTTTTTATTTATTTATCTCATTGTGCAGGTCTTAGTTGTGGCACAGAGGATCTTTCAGTTACAGCGTGCAAACTCAGTGGTGGCATCTCAGATCTAGTTCCCTGCCCAGGGATTGAATCTTAGGCACTGGACCATCAGGGAAGTCTTCCCATTGACTTTAATTTTTAAAAAGCACTTTATTTTTATAATTTTATTTATTTATTTTTGGCTGTGCTGAGTTTTCGTGGCTGCGTGGGCTTTTCCTTAGTTGCGGCAAGTGGGAGCTACTCTCTAGTCGGAGTGAGCTGGCTTCTCATCACGGTGGCTTCTCTTGTTGCAGAGAACAGGCTGTAGGGCACATGGGCTTCAGTAGTTGGGGTTCCTGGGCTCTAGAGCTCAGACTCAATAGTTGTGGCTCATGGAATTAGTTGCTCCATGGCATGTGGGATCTTTGGGATCAGGGATTGAACCTGTGCCTCCTGCATTGACAGGTGGATTCTTCACCACTGAGCCACCAGGGAAGAGCCAACCCAATCTCTTCCCCCGACCCCATTGACTTTAGCTTTGGCCACATGACTCACTTTCCCCTCTGGGTTATGAGTTGACCTGAGGGTGTGCTAGTCCTAAGCAGAGGTGTTAAGAGGCTCCATGTGTCTTCACTCACTTCTCTTGAGCTCCTGTCCTTCTAGAAAGTCACAAGTCCTGTGTTGAGCCTGTTCCTTCAGCCTGGGTCCCAGAATAAGAAAAACATGTGAAGCAAACCTGAACCCAGACAACTGAGACCCACTTGTTGTTGTAAGCCACTGGGTGTTGGGGCTGTTTGCTACATACTATTATCCCAGCAAAAGCTGACCAATACACCAAGGTTTTGATTTTCTTCGAGAGACACCCCTCCCCTGACCCCCACTCTCCATCCATAAGGTTTACTTGAACTGATCCTCCTCCATCCTGCCCCAAGCATCCTCGAACTCATCACACTGACTAACTCCAATCTCTGGTAAGATCTGTTGTTCTTTTCAAAGCTGAGAGAGCCTCATTCTCTCTTGGCTGGCATTCATTATGAGTTCCTGTCATAGAGGGTTTCTGAAGAAATTACTCATCATCCATATAATCCAAACTCCTATCTGTTTTATAACAGAAGCATAAAAAGAATGTGATCATACAATACTAGATGCTACATCTTTTGGCCACTTTTTGATAGTGAGAAGGAAAGCATAGGAAACCAATAGCAGTTGTGAACTAAATGTTCCATGTCTCTCCTAAATTCACATGGAAACGAATAACCCCTAGTGTGATTGTATTAGGAGGCTGGGCCTTTGGGAAGTAATTGGGTTTAACTGAGGTCATGAGGGTGGAGCTCCTGTAATGAGATTAGTGCCCTTTATGATAGGAGACACCAAAGAGTTTGCTTCCTCTGTCTCCTTCTACATGTGTGTATTGAGGAAAGGCCATGTGGGGACACAACAAGAGGTGGCCCTCACCAAGAACCAAATCTGCTGGCACCTCGACCTTGGCATTTATTACAGCAGCCTGAGTTAAGGCCTGCTGACACCTCCCTGCACCTTGAGGAAGAGCTGTGTCAGCTCTGAGTTATTCATTTTAAGCAGAAGCTTGGACTAGTGATATGGACAACCTAAATAAAACACCAGGAAAACTTAAGGAGGTCTTCATTTGGTCTGGGAAACTCCAGGACTGCCCATGAGTGTTTCAGAAGTGCCTTAGACAAATAAGCATTTCTTCAAAACAAAGCCTAATAAAATCATGTAAATCTCTTGCTTACATAATAGGATTCAACAAAGATTTTTTTATGAAGATATATAATAAAAAAGCATGAAAGCCACTAGTTTAAGATACACTCATGCTTTGCTTTGGCATACACTTTTTAGATAACATAGTGCTCTGAATTGTATGTCTGAGATTGTTTCTCTGAGAAGGATAGAAAATGAACATTCCCCTGGTCCCCAGCTGGATCATTCAGAGGTACAGAGTAAGCTCTACTGAGTGATAGAAGCCCACTAGGGATTAAAGCAATAATCTCTAGAGTGGAAAATTATCTGTGGAAAATCAGGGGTTGATAAATAGCCCTCTTCCGCATACCCTCTCCTTCTTCTTTACTCTCCTACCTTCCCCCAAGCCCCGAACTCCTCACGTTTTCCCACCTCTCTCGGAGGTCTGGTGGGCTACAGCCCCACTTCTCAGTGAACTATCCACGCCAGCCCCAAAGCAAAGGCTGAGGAACCGGACCGTCCTATGGTCAGGTGCTCTGATTGACACTTGGGGGTGGGATCTGGTACTAACTAGAGTAAAATACAACCCTGCCCTTAGAAGCCCACAGTTAGTAAGAGTGAGAGATTCATAAACAAATAGACTTCAGAAAGATTGCAAAAATTAGAAACAAGCAAGTAGGGGAACTCTTAGAAAGCCACCCTTTGGAAAGCACACAGGCCCTGCCACCAGGAAATCTGACTTAATTGGTTTGGGCTGTGCATAGAGATCAATAGTGTTCAAAACAATCCCCAGGTGATTCTAACTTTAGCCTGGGCTGAGAACCATCCCAGACCTTTAGAATCAGGAACTTCTGTGGTGAAGTTAAAACCCGTTTTAACAAGCCCCCTACGTGATGCACACTCTTAAATTTAGGAGACGCGGGTCCGCGCTGCTCAGGAGGGAGAGGCGTGGACAAGGAAGGGGCCAGAAGCTGAGCAGTTGGGGCTGGAGCCCAGGACTGGGGTGGGGGATCCTTCCACCGGCCCCCTCTTCTAAGCCTCAGGGCAGTGGATGAGCTCTCTCGTCAGAGCCTGGCCTGAGCCCTTCGAGGCGGGTGTCCTTATGGGGGAATAGTGTGGTGTGGGGTCCAGTTTTGAGACCACGGAGCCTCCCTCCGAAGCCTCAGTCACTGGGCCCCTGGTCGCTGCTCATTTCCCTCTTAAGTCCCCTTAGCAGGCAGGAAAGGTCGGGCCCGGGGTAGGCCATAGCGAACGGCCAGACAGGGCTCTTCTGGAGAATCCTGGCTTCCAGTTTGTGGCTTCTCATCCTTTTCCCCCAAAGTGGGCCCCCTACTCTGAGCGCTGGCTTTTTTTTTTTTCTCAGACAAAACCCGCGCCTCCTTTTCTGCACATGCAACAAACATCTTCTCCTCCTTAGCAATCACGCCCCCACCCACGATCAAAGTAGCCCTTTAGCCCAGAGCACCGAGACCCCACTCCCGATGCCCCTCGGCCCCACCGCTCTTCCATCCCAGCTGACATTAAACAGCAAGTCCAGCCGCCTCCCCACTTGGGGCCTCCGCGTCCAGACCAACCGGGCAGGGCAAGCCCCTACAGCGGCGCGCAGCGCAGTACCCAGCCCAGGGACCCCCGGTTGGGCGGCGGGGGGAGGTGGTTAGAGGGTGGAGAAGAGGGACCCCCCAGGCCCCGGCCGCCACCCAAGGTCAGCCCCTGAGCGCGCCGGGGCAGCTCCTCCGGGTTTCTGGCCGACTTGCCCGCCCCCCCGTGGGGAGGGGCTGCGGCCACTCGGAGTCGCCAGGGGTCCGGAGGCTCCTCCCCGGGGGTGGCCGAGCAGGAAGCGGGGAGCGCGGCGGGCGGGGGCGCGGGCGCGGTGCGGGGCCCGGGGCGGCGGAGTATGCGCGGGCCTCGGCGGCCAGCCCCGGCGCACAGCCGCGGCCGGGGCGCGCGGCGCGGGGCGGAAAAGCCTGTTTACACAGACTGCACACCGCCTGGGGAATAATGCAGTAAAGGAAGTGAGCCGGCTCGGCCTGACTGCTCCAACTTCCTGCTCTCACACACACCAGAGGGGGAAAAAAAAAAAAAGAGGAGCGAGAGAAAGAAAAAAAAAGGGGGGGAAATCAGGATCTCATTACAAGAGCAACAGACCGTCTGCAGACGCCTGTCAGCATGGAAAGTCGGGGGCTTTCGCCCGGTTCCTCCTAGAAATTCCCCCGAAGAAGGATCTTGAAAGCTCCCCCACATCTGGGTAGGTAGTAGGGTTCGTGCCTGTTGCTCGGACACTTGCAAAGTTTCGTGGGGGTTGGTTTGGGTTTTTTTTTCTTTTCTTTCCTTTCTTCTGTGTGGTTTGGTGGGGGTGGGGCGGGTGGGCACCGCGTAGGAGGCTGCAGGCCGGGGGGCTGCTAGAAGGCCGCGGGGAGTGGGCGCCGCGGGATGTTCCTGCGCCTGGGTCCGCGCGTCGGCCCCGGGGGCTGCGGCCACCCGGCGCGGGCACACCCCGCCCTGGGCTGCGCTGTGAGCCCGGAGGAGGGGGCGCGCCGGAGGAGCGGGGGACGGTGAGACTTGGGGTCCCCGGGAGGATCGGTGACTGGAGCAGGCTGCGTGCCTGGAGACTGGACCACCGCTGACCTTCGAGGGGGGCTGGGACTTCCTCGGGGTTGCAGTGGGTACGGATGCTCGGATTCAGGGAGAACAGGGGTGGGGAGGGAAGAGGAGGGCGTGGGGAGCCGAGCGGCGGGGCTGGGGGCCGCGTCCCCTCTGGCTCGGCAGGTGACCCCCAGCCCGGGTCGGCGCCCCAGGCGCACGCCCAACTGGACCTTATAAAGCTGGCAGAGTCATTACTGGACACGGTTTGGGAGGAGGACCCGGCAGGCCGGCGATGGTCTTGGAGCCCGCAGCAGTTTGGGATGGGGCTCTTCAACTTGCAACTGAATGTTGGCCTGTAATGCTACTGTAACTTTAGGGGGTAGCAATCACAATTTTGGACGGTTAAAAGAAAAATCGGAGGTCTGGATTTTTGTTACGTTTTCTGAACCGAATCATCTTGAGGACAAGCTGCAGTTAGGCGGCGGGTGGGGGTGGGAGAAAGAAATGTTATTTCAGAAACTGCAAAAGGGGCTTTTTAGAAGAAGAAGAAAAAAAAAAAAAAAACGAGTGTCGGGAGAGTTTCTGGCTTGTCTGGAAACGGCAAGACTAATTGCCATGCGCTTCCGCTTTGAAACTGGCAGCAGACAGCATCTTGAAAATGACTCACTAGAGGAGCTCACAAAGAAACTGTGGTTTGCTCCTTCTCAGGTTTATGTATTTGTGCCTTTTACAGTTTCCTTTGTAGTGTTCGAGGGGTCACCCGCCCCTTCCCCGCCGGCCCCCTCCCACCCTCCCGCTTTTGGAAGCCCCTGGCGGGTCTTTAACTCCCCCAGCACCCCAGCCGGGAGGTGGGGGACGCCGGGGGAGGCTGAGTTGTTTTTGGAGTTGGCTGGGGAGAGGGTTAAAGGGATTCTGCTGCTGCAGGGGGAAAAAGTTCCCTGAATTTTCCACTGGCTGCTGCAGGAAGAGAGCCCCTTTAGTCATTGCTAAGTAATGTCTGCACACACACCAACTAATCTCATTAGGAGTTTCCGCTGCTCAGCACAGGAGGGGTTTTGTGCAGCCACTGTCAGCCGGGGGAGCCCTGCGCTGGAGACCGAGACAAGTTATGGCTTTATTTACTTAGAGGGACAAGTCGCCCAACGAACCTTTTCAGGGTAGCATCTTAAACTTTGAAGTCATTTTGGATTTTGGGCTTACAAGGTTTTTCTCTCCTAGCTGTCCGTGCGCGCGCGCGCGCGTGTGCGTGTGCGTGTGTGTGTGTGCGTGCGTGCGTGTGTGCGTGCGTGTGTGTGTGTGAAGTTTCTGTTACCCAAGCAGCTCAAACACACCCATCCTCTCTCATCTGTGCTTCAGTTGGAGGGGGAGAGGGGGGGTGCGGCGGAGGTGATGAGAAACCGAGCGTGTTCCAGGCAACTGTTAATGAGCTCAAATTGATTTCTGAGTCTTATTGGCAAACAGAATACCCTCTGATCTCTCTCCCTTCTCTCTCTCTGTGTGATACACTTTTATTTGGGAAAGGTCAGTTATGAGTTTCAATTTATGGGGATTATAAAATTACAAATTGTGTTAGGAGGGCTCGCGGGTCAGACAGTTAAGAAGACTGTCCCTAAATGTTTTTAGGGTTTCCAGTAATGATCCTCCCTGCAAAAACCCCTGATGGTCATTCTATGCCAAATATAGCCAAGGCCTTCTGGGCTCTTTTTTTTTTTTTTTAACCTTTCAATGTTGGAAATGTGTAGAGTTACTAAAAAGGGTAAATAATTTTAAGGAACCTGATTGCAATTGTGGATCTCCTTTATTGACAAGGACATGCTGCTCTCTTGAGGAGTTTTTAAGGTGTCAGTGTTTCTTTTCTGGTGGCAAAGCATGTCCTGAAAACAACCCAACCAGCCCCACCAGGGTGTGAGTCAGTGGACATGAGTACAGGATGTCCCCAACACTGCACCTGGCACAGAGTAGATGCTCAATAAATTGTTGCATTGAAAGCTGTAAGTAGGATAACAGAACTTACAATAAACAGATAAGGAAAAAAGCTTTCCAAAGGCAGCATCATTCTGCAGGATCTATCTTAAGGATAAAGGTTGTAAATATTCTCCTCTGTAGACTACATTTCCTTCAAAACAAAAAGGAGGTCAAGTTCTTTATTCTGATAAGTTATTATTTGGAATGCATGATGTTCATTTATATCAGTCCTCAACTAAGAGTAATTTTGCTTCCCAAGGGATATTTGACAATATCCAGGGACATTTTGGTTGTCATAATCAGAGGGGATACTACTGGCATCTACTGAATAGAGGTTAGGGATGCTGCTGAACATCCAACAATGCCCAGGATAGCCCATCACAAAGAATTTTCTAGCCCAAAATGTCAGGAGTACCCAGACTGAGAAACTCTTGTTTACGTTAATGATGAAGATGATAACTTTCATATGAATTCATTCAACAAATAGGACATATAAAAATCATCATTGGCACTTTTCTGTCATGTTGAATAACAAAGTAGGCAAGAATTTTCTCTCCCTTTCTCTTTTTGGTTAGTAGTATGTGTGGAACGACATGTAAATAATGATAGTGTGATGGCGTACCTTTGTGAGCTGAGCTAGACCCTCTCTGAAGCTGACTTACCTGGTACTAATGTTGTCTAGACCAGAATGGCAGTAGCCCAGATGGGGGAGAGCAGTGGTTTTTTTTTTTTTCAGCCCTATTTTAATTTTGATGTTTGCTAAACATTTATGAAAGACCTTCTCTTATTTAAAAAAAAAAAAAGCTTAATAATTCAAACCTGGTAATACGTAATAACTGTAATTGTGAGATCCTAATTGAAATTTATATTTGTAATAACTTTTTAGAACTTGAATCTTTTCCTGAAATCAGTTGTAAAGGGCTTCCAGGCAGTGCATATAAATTAAAGTATTCCATTCTTAGCTGTCAGATACTGGATTTTATGCATCCTGTGCTGCCCAATTATATGTTTATCAGATTCAGAAAACCAACATGGTTGCAAAACATTACCTAAAACCAAACAAACCCAATACACTGAAAAAAAAAATTAAGGATGTGACTTCCTGGAGTAGAGGGTTTTTTTTTGTTTGTTTGTTTTTTGCTGATGGTGAATTGCTGCTTACTAATTAATGGCTCTGCTCCTTTCTAGTCCCAGGGAATGATTCAGCCATCTTTGTGATTTCTAGACCTGGGGTTCCTCATTAAACTTTAAAAGAAACAAGATTCTCTATCCCTTTTGGGTTTGACCTGACTGTGGGCAGACAGCTTCTGCCCCTAAGGGCCAATACCTACATATACGGATGAGCAGTTGTGGTCATTTGAATGAAGGGCTCCATTTCTGGCAGATGTTTCTGTATGTTTAAGGCAAGATTTTTTCATGTTTTATTATTTGTCTGTAATTCCCTTTTGCCTTCATAGATTGATATATTTGAGGTCACATTAATATAGCAATATTTTCTAAAGGTTGTTTTTTTCTATTATAAAAATATTAATGTGAATTAGGAAGAGTGAGAAAACCACACAGAAAAAATAATAAACATCTCCCATAATCCCTGTTAGCACTTCAGTGTATTTTTTTTTCTGATCTTTAAAAATACATACACACATACCCACACATGCACACACAAAATTGTTAATTGGAGTCACACTATACTTTCTGTTTTGTAACTTATTTTCAGTTAATATATCGTGTAACACAGTTTAATAACTTGTCCTAAGACCAAAATCATCACCCATAGAGCTTGTATTTATTGATCCAATAAATGTGTTGACTCAACAGTGAATTGACATAATTTCTACATGAACTGGTTCAGTATTTTTGTCTCTGTGGCTCCCAAGTCATGTTCTAAGAATGCTGCCCTCATGAAAGACTGAATTCATATATGCTGTGAAGTTTGGGATTTTGATGAGCTTCTCTGTGATTTAAGGATGAGTCATGATTTGCAGAAGAATATCAAGATGTAGTAACAGGAAGTCCAGGGTGCTACACATCAAAATAGAATGCTCAGTGGTGAAAACAGAGAAACTAGGTTAGACCAGAAATACACCTTGAACTTCTCTAGCTGTAAAGAAGGGAAGAAGGTGCTTCTTGCCCATTGGGTGACTCTTATTCATTAGTGTTTCATTTTATATCAGTAAAGTTTCCGAACTTTGAAGTTGGTATCTTCAGTGAATTTGCAGTTCAAGATTATTATTGCCCGTGACCAATTTGAATTGAGATCATCCAGCTTTTTGGCTGAGACTGTGGCAGTGAGAATGTGAAAATTCTGGTTTTGCCACTTAGAATACAGCCTCAGTAAAGGGAATTATCAGTGTGTGTGTGTGTGTACTGTTTCTTTTTGATTGATACATAATTGATTTATAATAACGAGCTAATTTCAGATGTACAACAATGATTCAATTATGTATATTCTTTTTAAGATTGTTTTCCTTATAGGTTACTACAAAATATTGAGTATAATTCCCTCTGCTGTGCAGTAGGTCCTAATTGGTTATCTGTTTTATATATAGTATCATGTATACATTAATCCCCACCTGCTAATTCATCCCTGCCAAGTCCTCTTTTCCTTTCAGTAACCATTAGTTTGTATTTTTCTGTGTCTGGGGTGCACTGTTAACACATCCTATGGGCCTTCAAAAATGGTAGATAATTCAGTCTTTTATGTAGAAATTTGACTCCTCATCATCCCTACCCACAACCAAAATGAAAATGATTTTCATCCATTACTGGAAACTCAAATATATGTCAGCAATTTAAAAATAAACTTTGAATTGACCTTTTAAATAAGTTGTAATTTGGTTGACTTGCCACTAGGAATTACTCACAGACCACTTTGTGTGTTTTAATTTACAGTTGCTGGAAAGTTATTATTAAATTAGGAATTAAATGGGATTATTTTATAATTGGATGTGAGATTTATTTGCATATTTTTAAAGAAATTAAGATGATAGTTATGCTAATAGATTCTGATTTGAATTGGATTAAAATAAATTTACTCATATACATGCTCTAAAAAGAAGTTCCAAAGCACATAGCATCCAAAGTATTTTCAAAGTTACCATATCTAAGGACAGTTCCTAATTTTCCAAGTATAAATATGGGAGTGATGAGACTGTTTGGTGAGGTTAGGGGTCATTTACTCCAAAAGTAGAATGAATCTGAGACTCTTTGTGTCTTTTTATTTCTTTCACTGATGTACAATTTACATACATGAAATTGCACAGATCTGAAGTGTTACAGTATACACCTATGTAATCCCCACCCTTTACCTCCAAGGAGAGAAATTTCTATCATCTAGAAACATTCCCTGGTTATTTTTTTCATTATATTATGGCAATTTCATGATTCTACCATGTAACTAAACCCCAGAGCTCCAGGATAAAATACTGTAGTATTTTTATTTGATCTGCTTGGTTAAAAAGAAATTGTCAAAACGTGTGGATTTCCTCATCATCCTGTAAGAGGGGAAAAAAAAATCCCTTCTACACTACTTAGTATCACTTATGCTAACCAACAGTCATATGTATGTTGCAGGAAAAAGTAGATTCCCTTAAAACAAGTTGGGTTTAGAGGCTAACTTGTTAGATCTCCCTGGACGGAGGTTTTCCTGGCCAGAGGATAGAGTGGTTGGAGAGTTAGATCCAAAGTCCTATTTGTGTTGGATTTTTTTTTTTTTTTTAGAATAGAGAACTTGAATTCTTCCAGGAGTTATGAAAGTGTAAAGTAAATGTTGGCTGTCATCCCCCAAAAGCTGACTTTGAGAGACAGGCAGCAAGTTTTTGAAACTGTTTGGTGGTGGAAAAAGGGATTCCCCGTAAGTTTCCCTTCAATCCCATTTCTGCCCCTTGTTGAATCAGGATCACCTGAGGGAAGGTGCCAAGCCCCCTTTCCTCCTCCTCTTGAGGTTTGTGACAGGCACCCCTTGTTTTAAAGACCATGACTGCCTCATTCTTGGGGACACCAGTGACTATCTCCAGGTTGGGTACTGAGTAGCCTGGATAAGATTTTGATCACCAGGTTGGGTCCCTGCTCTTCCTCCTGATCATATTTGAAAGTCCTTCCCCCTCGCTGAATCTGAGGGGGTCCACATTTCCCCTCATCCCCTCCAGTCCCTTCCCTGCCCACAAGCTAGAGCAGTCCTTCAAACCCAGTTCCGACCCTGTGGCTCCTCTGCTTATAATCTCCCAGCGGCTGCAGCTGGGATACAGACCAAAAATCTCTAATGTAAGCGACATGCTGTGATTTAGGCCAACTCCACTGGCCTTTCCTCAAGTTCTCAAATGTGTAACGTGCCCTCTGACCACTGGGCCCTTCCAAATGCTCTTCTGTCTTCTGGGAATCCCCTCCTGGTCCTCTGTTCCCATCAACTTCTCTCACTACACTTTTGAGCCAGCATCTGGTCATCTGTCAGGTCTCTGCTCAACCATCCCTTCCCCGGGGAAACCTTTGCCAGTTCTCCAGACCAGATCTCCCCCATCTTCCATCCCTGGCCTTTAGAGCCCTTGTCACCGGATTTACTTGTGTTTTCCTTTTACCTGAATTCTTCCTCTGCAGATTCTTGCTATCCAAGCGCAGGTACCAAACAGTTTCAGATGTTTGTTTCTGGAGCTGGGGTTGATGTTTCTTCTTATTCCTTAATACTCCTTATCCAAAACTCAGGAACCATGTAGATTTGATAGCTGGCTACCCCTTGTTATCTGAAGTCACCATCCAAACCCTGAAATTCATTAGATGCAGAAACTGAGGGATATCTGCACGTGAATGTATCAAGATGTATTGCTCATCAGTCTTGCCCAACAGTCTGTAAGCTCCCACTGGGCCTCATCTTTTCTCATCCTTGTATTTATTCCAGCCCTTTGTACAATATGTGACATCCATTGAGTTAAAAGCAACCTGAAGGGGAAAGATTTTGTCAGTATGGCTCTTCTCCCCCCATTTTGCCAGTGAACTTGATATTGCTATTCCTAAATCCAGCTCTTTCTTAGACAGTAAGTTATTTGAATTAATAAGAGGCATATCTCTTGGTTAAACCAAATAGACAGCCAAGAATGTCCTCTATTGAGGATATATTGTTCTCCAGAGTTTTTGTCCAGATTTGCAGCAAAAGTGAATTTATAGAGATCAGGTTAGTGTGTTATCATCTGAGGGGACAAACTTTAGCTCTGTTGTTGATAAGTGTTATACTCAGAGTGCTTGGTTAGCAGTTAGGTAATTTATAAAATAGTACAGCTTGAAAGAATCTCAATGTAAAGTTCTTTCCATATTAAAATGAATCATTCTACAACAATCATAGTCCTTTATTGAGACTTCAGTTGACCAAATTTCCATAGGTTCCTTGGGCTGAGTTCCATAACAGTCACTGTTAAAAGTGCTTCTTCATTTATACTAAAACCTTTGTGTAGCTTTTGTTTATAACTGCTTATAGTAAATGACATTTCTGATTGAGTTTTAAAATAATAAGACTGCCTGGGTGATGATGAAAGGATGAATAATTAAATACCTAAATTGTTTTCAGTTGAGGGCTAGATCGGCTGCTAATTTCAGCTGGGTTTTGCCGAGGAGTAGTTTGTTGATAGTCAAACCTTGATTAATCAGAAGGTGTAATTAAGCAATATTTTTTTTCTCCCTGCAGTTAATTGTCAGAAGAGAGAGATTATGACAACTACCACAACAAAACAAGGCCCAGAATTTATTCCGGGATGTGCTCCCACGTAACTGCAGGGTCCCTCTGTAGGAATTAACTGCAGGAATTCTTAAGATGTTTACACCTGTAAGTCCTTGTCATTATCACAATGGTGACACGAGAGCCCAGGAGAATCAGAATGTTCTGTTAGGCAAACGAAAAAGGCTGTAGATGTGAGAACAGTTTCCCAACACTAATAGTTAAGAATATGTCTCTGATTAATAGTGAACTGGAGAGGTAACTTCCTCAGTACCCCTTTACTAGAGCATTGGCATGTGTGTGTGCCTCTGTGGATGGAGCTACAGGAGGAATGCATGAGTCTAAGAGAATGAGACAATACATGGTCTCAGTTTTTGCTCCTTCTCCACAGAGTCCCTCTTCTCATGTGGGATTCAGGCCCCAGTTCTATATAGAGGATTGGCATAAGGGAAAGTTTGCCAGAGCTCTTCATCTCATCCCAAAGAATCATTGCTTTGAGAACTCAAAAGAGCTTGGATTTTTTAATATAATTTTCAGGAGAGAAGAAAGCCCCATATAGAACATACAGGAAGGGACCAAACCACTTAGCATCATTTGAAGACTATGTGGATGCAGCTCCTTGATCTTTTCTGTATGGTCTTACATTTGAAATTCTCTGGATTCTAGACTTCATGAGGGTTTTGGGGAAGCTATTTTTTGCTAACATTCCTGCCTGTTTTTAAAACTCCAGATACTGATCACTTAGACCAGAAGGTGTTGGGTAGTAGAGCATGGCTAGGTTTTTTTTCTTTCTTTCTTTCTTTCTTTCTTTTTAGAAGCATTTTAGGACAAACATCTCCAGATTCTCCCAGTGATATTCTGAGTCAGGGTTGGAAGTAATTAAACCCCAGGTGGAGAGAGAGAGAGAGATGCTGTCCCATGGTGCTGAGTCTCTAGAGGAGGGAAGATTGCCTGTTGGTGAGCCCTCTCCATCTTTGATGGTGGAGGCAAAACCAGAAGCATGGATCATCCAGCCACTTAGCGTTCCTGACTTTGCTTCATTCACTTCTTTAGGTTCTTTAGCACTGATTCTCAATTCTGCATTTGTTATCCTTAGATGCAGAGTAATTTTGAAGAGTGTTAAACAATTTCCTAAAGTGAATTACTTTCATTACAGAAGTATATGCTATTAAAAGATGTCTTAAAGCAAACCGAATGACCCAAGAGTACTTGGGGCTCCCAGAAGCTCAGCATCACTGCTCCCCAGAGTTTTGACCTGCTTTGATTTAAGTCAGAACTGAACCACAAGAACAGCACCCTCCTCCAGGCTTTGCCACATCCTTTGTTTTTTTTTTTTAACCTAAATATTGTACATGCTGTGTGTGCTCAGTCACTTTAGTCATGTCCGACTTTTTGCGACCCTATGGACTATAGCCTGCCAGGCTCCTCTCTCCATGGGATTCTTCAGGCAAGAATACTGGAGTGGGTTGCCATGCCCTCCTCCAGGGAATCTTTCCAACCCCAGGATTGAACCCAAGTCTCCTGTGTGTCCTGTATTGCAGGCGAATTCTTTACCCACTGAGCCACCTAGATATTAAGACTTACCAATTTGTCTTTAGGAAAACAGAGACTTTCAGACCTTGATGGAGAAGATCATATATGTACCAAATGCTTCAAATACAGAAAGGGTGATTTTCTTTAGCAAAGGGAAAAGATCATCTAAAGTTGAAGCTGGCACTTATTTTGTGCAATTAATATATTTGTGTGGAACAATTACTGGAAGAGTAAGCAGAGGAACAAGTCATATGTGACATGTAAGAAAAGGGCTAACCCGACTTGGTGGATGGCAGGTGCCCACGTGGGAATTAAGGTGTGTGAGGAGGCTTTTTGGCACACTGACGTTGGATGCTGATGCCGCCAACAACGGTTCTCCTGTTGGATGCTTTTGTTGGTTTCTTAAAGGAAACGTGTGCACATCAGCCTGACACGAATGAATGAACTCTCAGTCTTCCACTTGATGACAGTTTCATTGTTATTTTGTTCATTTATTCATTGCAGTTTGGGGGTTAATAAACAGATTTCAAGTATAACGCCTTGAAGAAGTTTAGTTTTGAAATCACACATTATCTGTTTTTGCAACATAAAAAAAAAAAGATACAAATAATTATACTCAACAGAAACACCAAGATATTTTAAATGTGTTCCACTTTCTACAGTTTATCTACAAGTCAGGCTAGATTTTTGAAATGGACGTTCTCTCAAACAATGAGATGCCTTTTGCTTGCCATTTTACCTTCATGCTGTTGCAGTTTTGCTTCATGTTAAAAAGAACTTTATTAGCAGTTATTTGAATTTAGACGAAACTCTGCATTTTGGTACCATACTTGTCATATATAGCTACCCTTGGTATCTCTACAAAAATGTGGGAGAGAATTATGCATATGGAGACAGTAAAGCTATAAAAGTGAGACTCTACCTTCATGACTTTAGACGCAGCTAAAATCCCCCACAGATGTCCACCACATGAGCAGGTGATGATATTTTGAAGACTGCAGAGTCACTGTTTTTTATAGATCCCTTCCAATGTGAACATATTATCATACCAGATTTATGTATAAATGTTGAGGCCGAGAATTTGCATTTTCTAAACCATGCCAAGCATTTTGTCAAGAAGAGCACTCAAGAGAAGTAGTGATGCTCAAGTAAGCGTGGATCTTTGCTTAGGTAGCCACCCCTGGAAGGCAGGTCTTTTGTGCTTCTCCAGAATCCCTAAAGATGATGTCACAAATACCAGGAACTTGTCACTATTTTTGTAACAGTACTATATATAGTAAGGCCCCCAAACTAGCTAATGTTAGTCAATATATCCCAGCCAAATTTTGACATTTTCACAAACCAGCACATTTTGTGAAATGTTACACTTCAGAAAAAGGAAAGGGGAAAGGTTTATATTTATATTATTATTAGCCATTTGTAAACAGTTCAAAAATGCTGTAACATTTCTAACACCGATCATATACTTATAAACAATGTCAAGATCAGCCAACTAGTATCATTTTCTATTTTTAGAAGACATGGAAAATGGTTTTGGTGGACTTATTCCAGGAAAAGGGAAAGATAACTTTACTGGGAGTGTTGGTGACCATTTTTCTTTTAGTGATATAGGCATTCAGATATGATTGAAGAAATGATGCTTTTTTAAAAAAAACCCTTTATTTGGAGTATAATTGCTTTGCAATGTGGTGGTATTTTCTGCTGTACAGCAAAATGAATCAGCCATACGTATACATAGATCCTCTCTTTTTTGGATTTTTATCGAGAACAGTGTGGAGGTTCCTTTAAAAAATTAAAAATAGAACTATCATGATCCAACAATCCCGCTCCTGGGCATATACCCGGGGGAAACCATTCCAAAGGATACATTCACCCTAATGTTTATTGCAGCACTATTTACAATAGCCAGGATGTGGAGGAAATGATACTTTGATTATTTTAAGTTCCGTAGAGAAGACAAGAGAGTTTCCAGTGTCTCTGGGAAGACCACAGCTCTCTCCCTCTCCTGGCCGATGCCAGGGCTCTCTGGGAAGGAAAGCTGGAAGGAGAGGGTCAAGGGTCCCTTTTGCTCCATCCTGTTCCCAAGATCAGGAGCCTGATGTGTCATGTGTGCATGAGAAACAGTCGCTGGCCAAGAGACGTGTTCAGATGATGGTGGTAAGTGGAATTGAGATGGACTGAAATGATCTGTGGGAGGCTTTGGTCAGACAGAGGAGCAGAAGCAGTGGTCACCATGAAGAGAGTTTGAGGGACTGGAGATCAGGGCCACAAGGGAAGGGGAAGCTCTGAGCCTTTCCCCTGTCAGGGGGAAGCGAGGGAGGTTGAAATGCCTGCAGATGTTGGAGGTGGCCCAGACTGAGTGCATTCAGACCAGGGAAAGGGGAAGATGCACAGATGGTTACCTTTCTACCAGGAAATGCCCGACCCTGCAGCTGGACAGGGACACCGAGCACAGCTGTGCAGATTTCCTGCTCCCCATGGTCCCTTGGGGGGCCTTCTGCAAGGAAGAGATGGTGTCGCAGGCCACTCCTGACCCCATCCGGGACTCCTTCCTCCCTGGCCCTAGTGTCGGCCCTGTGTGTGTGTGTGTGTGTGTGTGTGTGTGTGTATACACATGTGTGAGAGAGACCAGGCAGATGTGATGTTGATCATTTGTGTGGGTGCATTGAAGGAATGGCCTGAGGACCAAGGACACAATTGTTAAGCAAAATATTGCTGGTCACCATTGATGGGAAAAGCGCACTGTCCAGAGTTCTAATTAGCAGAGTTTATGACATGACTTTTGTTTAATTCAACATGTTTTCTGCCCCCCCCCCACCCCCCGCCGCCCCTTTTTTTCTCTCTTATGTTTCCACTGGGTGGTGCTGCAGGAATTCCTACCTTTTGCCTTGAATCTACCCTTCCCAGAAAGACGCCTCTAAAGCATAATAGGAGGAAGTCAGTCCTGATTTAGAAAGATTTTACAGTTTCAACACAATAGTGGAGTTTGGAGGATGCTCTGGCAGGAAATGTCTCAGTTTCTGGATGTGGAAAAACCACCATCATGTTGTATCATGCAGAAGTGTTCTGACTGCACTCTGTATATCCTTGTGGAGTGTATACGCAACTTACTATTTAGCACAGAGGAGCTTTCAACTTTACCTGAAAGGTTATAGTTTCATCCTAGTAGAAGTGGCATGTGAGATTTCCTTTGTTTTTGATTTTCGTAAAAGTAGGTAACTAAACATTTTCTGCCTTCTACATAGTTCACAGATTAAAAGAAAATATATCTCTCTGAAGGCTTTATTTGAAGCTGAAGGTATTCCATTTTTATTTTAAAGATCATTTAGACAGCATATTGATCAAAAGGATATCTTAGATTTTTACTTTTGAAATACTCTTCATCAAAGAAAAGTAGTTTGTAGTTTGCTAACCCTGTATGGAGCAGGGTTAGGGTTGGTCTTACTTAAAAAGTTGAAACAGAGAAATTAACATTCTTCCCTGAGATCATGCAACTCCTCAAGGCCATGACTATGATCAGAATTTATATGTTCTGACATCCAGTGTTTCTCCTTGCACACAGGATTAAATTTTATTAACAGTACAGAAATTTAGGGAAAAGATTTTTCCATTCAAAGGCCTATGAAATATAAGAATCAGTGGGTAGTGTGGAAGAAAAGTACCCACTGGAAATTAGGGAGTTCGTTAAATTGAAGCTCAAACTTAAGAACACTTAGCAAGGTTTTAAGTAAGTTTTACTCAATGCAAAACACCTTTTTTATTTTATATGCATGTCATGAGACACCATGAGATCCCACGTATTGCTTTCTTAGAACCTGAAACAGGGATTTCCCAGAGATGTTGGTTTTTAAAGAAAGTATTTTTAGCCTCTGCTGGGTGCTCACCAAGTCTGGTAGGTCACATCTTTTTAGTGGGGTCCCCAGCCTGCCCCTATTCTCAGTGATGTGTTTCTCATGAGTCATATCATTGTTAAATGAAATGCATGCAGGTTTGGGGCTCTGCTTGGGGGGCAGGTGAGATCACCTACCTTTCATTTCCCATGTTCCTCCTGATCCACCATCTAGCGCGTGCGTACACACCAAACGGGAGGATGTCTTTCCTATTGAGAAACAACTAGATAATAGAAGGCACAGTTTCTTATCATCAAGAAGCAACTTTGGTTATTTAGCATTGGATGAAGCTGCCGTGTATTGAAACCAATAGTAGATGTTTTAAAAAAGGGCAACTTTTTTTTGTATGTTTTTAAATGATGGGATGGGTTCAAACTTTCTTAGAACCAGTTGGAACAACTGGAGTTACAGAAGCAAAACCAGAAATGAACAAGGAAACTTCTTGATTTGATGTCTCATGGGAATGTTAACTATATTTCCTTCTGTGTTAAAATGGGGGGTTTCTCTTAGTAGCTATAAGGTGTGCATATAAGAAATGAAACCTCTGCTGGGAGAACTGTGTGTGGTGATTAAGAAGCTGGACTCAGAATCCAGGTGCACCTGGATCCAAGTCTCTGTTTTCTCATAATACTCCTGTGGCTGGAGCATCTTACTCTACCTCATTAAATCATGGGTATCCAATTTAGACAACGTAGTAAATGCATAGTAAATGCTCATCACATGCTAACATTAAAAAAAAAATTCCTCTTTAAAGAAGAAATTGTGTTTTTTTTGTAGAAGCCCTATTCTTGAAAATTCCATGGACACAGTATTGCTGGTGGTGGGGAAAGATATAGCTAACATTTCCTTTAGAATGGGGCTCTCTGAGATTTATAAATTATCTTTAGGATCTAAATATATCTTTTTTTCCCCCACTAGAGAATGTTAGATTCTCAAAAAGGGTCCATAGACCAAACACAGGAGGAAGATACTGCCTTGGAGATGAGTGTGTGTATGTGTGTGTGTGTGTATCTCTTCTCTCGGTATATTAACAATCGTATGTTTTAGGTTGACTATAAGAGATTGCTGGTATTTGACTATTTTCAACCCATGAAAACAATATCATATGGTTCAACCTAATAGCTGTATGGTTAAGAACATAATTTGAAATAGCATCATAATGAGAAGTTATAATGAGGGATGATTATAATTTATTTTCATATGTTACTTATCAAAGCCTCAAAAGTCAGAATTCATCTGACAGCCTTGGACTGCTAGTAATCATCCTGATATACAACAACTTCTGCTGTGTACAGTACTATCCAGCGGTCTTAAATTTTCACTGGGGACTTAGTGGTAGTTTGATCACCTTGAATGAATCATTTTTCTAGCACCATATGACTTTTGATCCAAATGACTACTGTTAGGAGAATTTGCTTAGTACTTTTTTTCCATGTTGAATTCATACGGTTAATTACTCTGGGGAAGGGAAAAAACTCTCGGTGAGTTTCCTTGGGCAATAAGCATAGCAGTGTTCTTTCAGAAAGCAGAGTTTGGCCGTTGTGTTGAGGGTTAAAACAGAGCTGACACACAGGCAAAATGAAACCAGAGCTGCAATTACAAAGTGGGACAGATGTAGGAGGCCAGGTTTCCTGTGGCCCATTTTCCAGTTTCCTGCCTACAACCTGCAGAAGAGGAAGCTGAATGTTACCAAGTATGAGAGCTGGAGGGAGATGTGCTTCAAGCCAGAATTAAGATCCTCGAAAACAACGCAGACAACAAACACAATTGCAAAGAAAGCGAAGGTTCAGGTTTTAGTCCAAAAGTGTCCGGGAAGGAGCAATTCATCTGTTTAAAGAAAAGGCATTGTCAGCAGAGCCTGGGCTTTGTGAGACTCTATGGAGGGACCTGGGGAGGGACCCAGGTTGTGGGAACCTCTGATTTTTTATAGCCCTACTTATCTTTCAAGATGTGGTCTGGTTTTTTAATACTGTTGGTTACCTGAAAAGATTTTCTCTTCAGTGCCCAGGACTTCTGAGTCTGTTTTTTGGGGCATGTTGATATACAAGGGAGGTAGATGTGGTTAACCAATTGGCTATAATGAACTACAGCCTCACTTTGGGAGGGTTGGGTGACCAGTTGGCCACTTTGATCTAGCAGGCTTGTGTTCCCTTAAGTGCCCAATAAAATTATGTCTAATGTTTTCAAAGAAGAGATTAAATGGAGATGTGTATATATGTGGGGGACTAAAGATCATACACTGTTTGTGTGGCTACCTGATTGTAAGCCATGTGGGGACATGCTGGAGAAGTGGGCAAGTCCATCTTTCTTCCAAGAAAAAAGGAGAAAAATAAAATTCTTCTATGTCTGGGCTCTTTAGCAGGTGATAGAAGAGTCTCTGAAATCAGATATTACAGTCCCTATCTTAAGGGGAAAGAAATTGAGATTCATGATACTTTTTTATTGAATGCCCATTGTTTGCCAGGTGCTGTGCTGGAATTGCTGGATGACACTGATGTAGTGACTATCATTGTTCGGTTGCTCAGTCATGTCCAACTCTCTTGTGAGACGTGGACTGGAGCCCACCAAGCTCCTCTGTCCATGGCATTTCCCAGGCGAGAATACTGGAGTGGGTTGCCATATCCTTCTCCAGGGGATCTGATGGCCAACAAGAAATAGCTCCATTGGTGGGAGGCTTGTTCAAGGCTTCACAGAAGGCACGGATGCAGGCAGCGTCTAAGCCCCGGGGAAGGCTCACGATGTCCGGGGCACTGTGCAGAGCTTTTTCTATACTCCATCTCGTTCAGATCAACCCATTTGTTTCTTTCAGGTGCAGAGAAATAGGTGGGTGCTTCTGGGACAGCCAGTTATTCTATTTATTTATTTTTTAACCCTGTGGATTGATCACCATCTCTTCTGGCACAGGAAGAACAAACTCAGTACCAGGAATATTAGGAAGTTTGGAGATCTTGCCAAATTTAGAGACCCAAGTGGTATCCATCCATGCCAGGCAACCTAGAGTGAGAACAGGCCCTTTCTTATCTGCATGTGGGCCTAGTCTGAAAATGTGGGGTGAGCTAGGACTGGATGTGCAGTGGTGGGGCTGGGTGGGGTAGGAAATGATGGGACATGGCTTGAATATACAAATGCGGCAGAAAGTAGAATGGCTGGAACCTACTTTCCCAGCTGGAGTTAATGTAGCCATCCATTTACTTTTCCAAAGGAAATTCACCCTATAAAAGTCGCCAACAAACCAACTGAGTTGCTTCCCATATATCCACAGACAACACAGAGTTGTTCAGAAGGAAAGAGGAGTGGATTATCTGCACAGTAAACAGCAGGTGTTGTTATTATAGTGGCTATCAGTGACTTCCCCAGAAAAAATCTTTCTCTGTGCTCAGAATGATTTGAAAAACGCTGTGAACTGTAAAAGGTATTAAAAAAAAAAAAAAAGGCGGAGCGATGACTGCTTTCCCTCTTTTCTTGCTCACTCTGCTCTTTAAGGGGCCCTTCCTAGGTGGTGCTAGTGTCAATGCAGGAGACCTGGGTTCTGTCCCTGGGTCGGGAAAATCCCCTGGAGGAGGGCACGGCAACCTACTCCAGTATTCTTGTCTGGAGAATCCCATGGACAGAGGAGCCTGGTAGGCTATAGAGTTATAAAGAGTTGTACATGACTGAAGGGACTTAGCTCACACACACTGCTCTTAAAGCACGGACAATCTGCAGATAGTCACAGAATGAATGAGAATATAAACATTTTTAATAAATAAAAAGAGCCTCAAGGGACATGAATTTAGTCTCGCAGATTAGCATTTTTTTGTATACAGTGGTTGACAAGAATTAAAATGTCTTTTGAAAATACATGTCAATAATCTTAGTTTCACCTTCTCAAAAATAATATAAAAAAGACTTCCATTTGTGTTGCTCAGTTACCAAATATTAATCCTTATTTACTTAATGCCCTAAAATTATTCTGTGCCAAGTTACTGCTGACCTCAAATAGTACAAATTGTTGTTTTCCAGTTCCCTGCCTTAAATACAGGTTTTTGTTTTTGTTTTAATGGAATGGTTTCTGACATTTCTCTACAGAAACACTTAGTAGATATTCTGGGCAGAGGAATTGAAATTCAGAGAATTTTCGGTACTGAGTGTTGAAGTTTCATCCTGACTTCTCTAACTGTGCAAGTTTTAACAAGTAAAAAGATGTGAACTTGCTGAACACCTACTTTGTTTATTTCTTTCACCGGAGTTTTTCTCTTTTCCTTGGGCTCTCTCATTTCTAACTGGTTTTTTCTAAGTTGGCTAAAAGTTCTCTAGTTCCTACAATATATAAGCTTTACAAAGACAATTTTTCTGAACTCTCTAAACTCCAACTCAGGGTAGCTTAAAAAAATGAAACTAGAAACATGCAAAGAGAAGCATTAGGTTGCCACAGATAGGAAGAAGAGCAAATAAGTGGGTATTTCAGCTTCTAAGAGTGGAAGCAGAAACCTCAGGCTTTGCTTACAGATTCGGTGCAGCTCTGTCTCACGTTAGGATGTTTGGCGCCACCTTGTGGCAGAATGACTGCCATCAAGGAGAGGAGCACAGCTTCTCAGGGGGAGGCAGCCTGAGAAGGAGTGGGGGCAGGGCTAAATTTTGGGAGGTGTGGTGCTGAAGCTTAGAACAATTTGCAGAAATCCTCTTTGTACAGACCCCCACAAATTTTAAATACAAAATCACTCGAGCCCCTAGACTTGTGCAAAGTGATGGTCCCTGAGGCATTAGCTTCACCAGGAGCCCTCTGGTGCAGGGTGACAAGGTGATGCTGGTGGTCATGGGTTGGGATGGACTCTCCTGGCAGCCTGGCCGCTGCTGGAGGCTTGGTGGTGTTTGAAGGAGCACAGTAACCTCTGCTACTGGATGGACTTAGCTATTATTTTGCTTGAGGTATAGTTGATTTACAACATTAGTTTCCAGTGTACAGCAGAGTGATTAAACATTTCATAGGTTAAACTCCATTTGTAGTTATTATGAAATATTGGCTATATTACCTGTGCTGTACAACCCATCCTTGTAGCTCATTTGTTTTACTGACGGTTGTTCAGCAGTCAGTTGCGATTCTGGGGCTTCCATGAGAGGGAGTAGGTTCATGTCCTTCTACTCCACTACCTTGTCTCCGCCCCGTGCTTATTTAATGCACAGTAGTCTGTGGTCCTATCTTATCCCTTCCTCCTTGCCCCTCCCTATTGGTAACCACTGGTTTCTACCTATGGGTCTTGGGTGGGCTTTGTTTTTCAGGCATGTGTTGGAGGTTGTCTCTGGGCAGGTTACATGGCCGTCTCATCCAGGACTCCACACTGATTCTTGCTTTGGACTTTAGCCATCACTGGCTGCTTCCACCCCTGCCCTGCCTATGGTGCAGAACTTCTGCCTCTCTCTTTTTATTTCAGTTCAGTTGCTTAGTTGTGTCCAACTCTTTGCAACCCCAGGGACTGCAGCACGCCAGGTCTCCTTGTTCATCACCGACTCCTGGAGTTTACTCAAACTCATGTCCATAGAGTCGGTGATGCCATCCAACCATCTCATCCTCTCTCATACCCTTCTCTTCCCGCCTTCTATCTTTCCCAGCATCAGGGTCTTTTCAAATGTGTCAGTTCTTCGCATCAGGTGGCCAAAGTATTGGAATTTCAGCTTCAGCGTCAGTCCTTACAATGAAATTCAGGATTGATCTCCTTCAGAATGGACTGGTTGGATCTCCCTGCAGTCCAAGGGGACTCTCAAGAGTCTTCTCCAACACCACAGTTCAAACGCATCAATTCTTTGGCGCTCAGGTTTCCTTATAGTCCAACTCTCGCATCCATACATGACTACTGGAAAAACCATAGCTTTGACTAGATGGACCTTTGTTGGCAAAGTAATGTCTCTGCTTTTTAATGTGCTGTCTAGGTTGGTCATAACTTTTCTTCTAAGGAGCAAATGTCTTTTAATTTCATGGCCACAGTCACCATCTGCAGTGATTTTGGAGCCCCCCAAAATAAAGTCTGTCACTGTTTCCATTGTTTCCCCATCTATTTGCCATGAAGTGATGGGACCAGATGACACGATTTTAGTTTTCTGAATGTTGAGTTTTAAGCCAGCTTTTTCACTCTCCTCTTTCACTTTCATCAAGAAGCTCTTTAGTTCTTCTTCACTTTCTGCCATAAGGGTGGTGTCATCTGCATATCTAAGGTTATTGATATTTCTCCCGGCAATCTTGATTACAGCTTGTGCTTCATCCAGCCCAGCGTTTCTCATGATGTACTCTTATTCTTTCCTCTTACCTTTTTCTTTTTGAAGGTGAAAGAGTGATCTTTTCTTGCCTTCCACCCCCTAGAACTTCAAATGCTCTCCTACAGCAAGACTTTCTCCTGATGACACAACTCCATGAATTATACATCTGTACCAGAACCTGGTTTTTATGACCCAACAGAAGCTAAATGTTAACAAGGAAAGGGGAGAAATCACGGGCGCGGTCCTCTGAACAGAACTCTAGCTCTACGCTTTTGAAGGAGGGGTGTTGATCAAATCCTCTCACCCTTTTCAGATTTTGCGCACCCTTTTGTTCAAGGGTCTGCTCAAGCTTAGTCCTCTAGCAAGCCTTCTCCAGTAGCCTGCTCCCAGTCCTGATCCTGATGCGAGTTCCTTGCTCTTAGTGGGAGGCAGTGTAACAGTGGTTAAGGGCACAGACTGAGGCCTGTACTAACCTCAATCTTACTCATTCATTTATTTGACAAAGTGGGCAGAGGGAGGCACCATCGGTGACGAGAGTGATCAGTATATTCAGTCTATAGCCTCCTTCTCTTTGAGACTCCCTCCAGATGAAAGAGTGAATCAAGGATACTATTTGTGTTCTTTAAAGACAAAAAGAGTTGAGAACACAGAATGAGGGTGGAAAGAGACTGCTCAGAGTCTGCCTAAATGTCCCTCCCTCCCTCTCTGTGCCACGGACAAGCTTTTCACGCTTGGTCCACCTCCACCGTGAGCAGCCCGGGGAATGCTCCCCAGTTGGGCTCCGTCTTCACAGGCAGTGTCATCATGGCTGTCCCTTGGATCGTTGTTTTAGAGCCTCCTTCTACCTCTTTCGGAGCCAATGGTTCTTGTCTCCTTAACTCCCTTCCCTGCTCCAGGGGCACAAGATAGATCAAGGCAGAACTAGTCCCAAGGGAGGTGTGAACACCCAAGGGCTGTCTTTGCTAGAGAAACAACTTGGAAGCTTCAGGATAAGCATTTTACACCAGGGTTTCTTAAGCTGAAGGCAGCAGACATGTGTTCAGGGATCTGAGTTTCCTGCCAGAAGTTTTGAAAATCTGTTTTTTGACTTTTAAAAATATTGACATATAGTTGATTAATAATGTGTTAGTTTCAGGTACACAACAATGATTCATTATATATATATTCTTTTGCAGATTCTTTTCCATTATAGATTATTACAAGATAGTGAATATAGTTCCCTGTGCTATACAGTAGGTCTTTGTTATTTATTTTATATATAGTAGTGTGTATCTGTTGATGTTTTTTCATCTTTTGATGATAGTCTTTTTAAAAACCCACATAAACATATTCTGCTGCTGCTGCTGCTAAGTCACTTCAGTCGTGTCTGAATCTGGGACACCTCATAGATGGCAGCCCACTAGGCTGCCCCGTCCCTGGGATTCTCCAGGCAAGAACACTGGAGTGGGTTGCCATTTCCTTCTCTAATGCATGAAAGCGAAAAGTGAAAGTGAAGTCTCTCAGTTCTGTTCGACCCCTAGCGACCCCATGGACTGCAGCCCACCAGCCTCCTCCGTCCATGAGATTCTCCAGGCAAGAGTACTGGAGTGGGGTGCCATTGCCTTCTCCGTCACCTTATAAACAACAGTCACCAAAGAGCTGGAAGATTCTTCCTGGATATCAGTGCCTATTGTGGAATCATTGCCTAATGAACAAAGAACCAAGATGGATATAGTATCTAAATGATGCCTTTGAGCTAGGTGAAGGCCAAATATCCTCACAACATGATTTATGAAGAAGTGTCTGTTGCTTAAAAAATAATAGTAAACTTTGGAATAACACTATGTACCAAGTGTAGTTCGAGTGCGTTCTTAGTAACTCATGTAATCCTTGCAACAGCCCTATGAGGGAGACACTTTTATCATCATCATCTCCATTTTCCTTATGAGGTCATTGAGGCACAGAAAGGTTAAGTAACTTAACCAAAGTCCCACAGCCAAATAGGACTGGTACTTAGATTTGAACCCAGATAGTCTGGCTCTGAATCTGCTCTTCCTCACTGTGTAGCCTTCTAAGTAGACAGAAGCAGTTCACCCTCTCATCTGCTGCAAGTTGTAGAAAATAATTATGCTTCCACAAAAAACTGTGCATTGTCTAGACTCTAATCTCCTCTGGAGGATGTGATTCTGGTTTTATGGAAGGTATTTTACAATCTACTAATTAGAGATAGCTGATAACAAAAATAATTATTGTCTGTAGGTATGCAAATTCTCTCCTGTCTTGTAGAGTTCAGTTGACTCCCCTGTCACCCCTGTTTGTGCATTCATTTCAGTATTCCTAATTTATAAATGCCTTTATTATTCAGATTCTTTTTTGAACTTGTTAGAACACCTGCCAAGTTCCCTGGTTGACTAATGAGTGAAATAAAATCTTTAACATGTCTTCATTTTATATCTGTAGGAGAGCCACGATTTTAACCCATTTTGAAAATTATTTTTTAACAAAGGTATTTCTCAGTTCTTAGCTTCTCAATCAGGCCTTCCATGACCTTCTGCTCACACACCCCAGGCTCCCACCTCCTTAACCTGCTCTGGTTGCCTTTCCCTGTAACACTGTTTTTCCAAAATATTGTGTTGTAATAGTCATACGTTTGTTGTTTTTGGCCTGTCTTCTCCCATTAGAATGTAAGATTCATGAAGACAGAGATCTTCATCTCCTTTGTCTCTGATGTGCCCCAAATACCCAGAGAGTGTCTTGGCATAAAATGGATACTCAAAAAAAATTGAAAAAGGTAGAGAGAGAATTGAGTCTCTCTCCTCTTTGTAGGGTATAATTGTATAAACACATTTTACTCAAAATACCTTACATGGCTATAACTTCTGTGTTGGTTGTCTCTCAACCAAGTATCCTGTGTCATATGTAAGATTAATTGTTAATTTGCATAGGGTGGGAGCAATCAGCTGGTTGTATAAGAACTATAAACCTTGAGGCACTTATATCCATTTTTCTTCTTAATATTGAAGGCAGACTATAATAAGATATTTAGTGAAGATGATTTGCCCACATGAGGACCTATTAATTTTTTGCCTCCTGCTCCTTCCAAAGGAGGGATGTGTGTTGTTCAGATTTGACAAACTGATTTAAATGATCTAACTATCCTCCACCATGGCAATATCTAGGCTATAAATTACAAAGGAGAAGGAACAGCTGGGGCAAATAGCAGGTAGCTCTGTTCTCTGGAGAGGCCTGGAAGAGGCCTTGTCAGCTGCTGTGACCGTGGTCTTGGGTTAGTTCCAGTAGAAGTGCTGAGAGAGAAACCATCTGCAGTGGGCGGCAGGGTCGAGATGCGGTCAGGGATGGTACAGAGAGGACCTGATACGGAGGGCACCTCTTCCTGCAAGAGCAGTGATGCTTTCACAGTGGATCCTCCTAAACATAAAAGTGCAGTGCTTAATGTTCACATTAAGCATGGCATTATGAGCACTGTAAAATTTAAAGACTCTTTCAATCAATAAAAATTTAACCTTGAAAAAAGAGGAAAAAGAAAAATAAGAATAGAATCATGTGCTTTCTGTGAAATTAAAAATAATTTAAAAACCATCAGTCAATGATTTTGCAGCTATCAAATTATTTTATGAGATTTTAAGATTTCTAAGGATTGTGTGTTCATGTTAAACATTACATTTTATCAACTCTTGGAAAAAGAAAAGAATGGCATTATCCTACCTGATAAAATTTTATCCATTCAAAATAAGGCATGGGGCAGGGGAGGAAGAGTAACATTTTCTACTCAGCTTAAAGTTTGATTTGGGAAATTTTTTTTAAAGAAAATTATAGCATTTCTTTCATGTATTCTACATATTTTAAGTGGAGAGTTGTGGGAAGTCAGCTAAATGAGGCTAGGCTGATGAGACATATTACGTTAAAGCAGACCCCCGCTTGTATAATAATGTATCAAACATAAATGTCAAGTATCAGTCCCTTCTTGAACTTTTTATTTAGTAAGAGCCACAGGATGCTGCCTGAATTACATACATTCTTCATAATGGCAGCCAGATACACTGGACTTGATTGTACCTTCATGTTAAGACATAGGACTTTATTAAGGATTCTAGGCATCAAGGAATTAATTATTTTTAAAAACACTAAAAATAATTTTTTTTTTGGTGAGAGGTATATTAATTTTGCTAATATGTGTTGGTGGTTGGGGGGAGAGTGTGTTCCCCAGTCATGTGTTAGACTCTTTCCTTTGCCTGTGTCCTTGAGGGGGCAAAGTTTGTGGCTGGCAAAGGTGTGAAGCATGACTGTGTGTGAAAACACTTGTGTAAATGATGACACTGAATCATAGTTACTAAGGTTGGAACTAAAATCAAGGAAACGCTGAGCATCTTAGTGGTGGGAACCACAGTGGTGAGATCAGTTGCTGACCCGCCCACCCCAAGCCCTACCGTGTGCCCACCGCCTGGCATATACTCAGCCACTTCCATCACCAGAGAGGGTGGCAAGGGTGGAGTCCACAGTGGCCGTGGGGGGCCCACTGCCTCCCAGCGTGACTTCTGCCAAGTGTAGAAGTGGGTGACAGATGTTTGTAGATGTGATAAGCTCGTTTGGCAATGGTTTTGAGACTCATCTCTGAGGCATGTGTGGCTGGATTTCTCACAGCAAAGACTTGTGTGACTGCACATTCAGTGAAGCTGGCGGATCCACCGGCATGGAGTGGCTGAAGGGCTGGAGAAGGAGAATGGGGCTGTCAGAGGCGGGTTTGTCGTGCTTTAGGCAGGAGTGGCTAGATGGCTTAGTCACCTCCAGTGTAGCCCTGCCACTCACATCAACCCTCTGAGGAATCCTCCCACCCTCAGCGGTAGCCTGGGTCCGACACCTCCATGTGGGAGAGTGACGGGGGAGGAAGGGGACTCAACCCACCCAGCCTCACCAAAGCTCTGAGTGTGTGTGGGGGGCAGCTCTGTGATTCCTGGCGCTCAGCTTGTGCCTCTCCTTGGCCCAGCTCATCAGTTCTGGAAATCTGGCAGGGCCCTGATGAGGGTGTCCTTGTCCATACCCTGTGCTCCTCTGCCCTTTCACTTTCCTCTCTTATATCTCCCCTTTCTTTCCCTCTTTCCTTCTTTTACCTTTGCTGTAGGCCATGCCATAGCACCCATGGTCATTTATGTGGCCCACTTGTAACCCTCAGAGTAAAGACAGGATTGGCCAATCCCCCTGCATAACATGCTTTTTCATGCCTAGACATACCTCATGATTATAAATGTAAGTTTACAGTGTAAAGATATCGTACCCCAGCAAAGAGAGTTTTTTTAGACTAAGACATTGTAATAGTCAGCTCTTGCTGCTATAATACTGCATAACAAACAGACTGAGAGTCACTGGTATACAGCAACATTTATTTTTCTCATTGGTTGACCTCAGGGACACTGCTTCAGACTGTGATTTGTGGGACTTGGCTCCAGGCTTTGGGTCGAGCTCAGATTGGCTCCACATGTCTCATTTTTGTGCCACAGCTTCACAGTAGTAACAGGAACACAAGAGGAAAAGTGCAAACATAGGAAGCCTCTTAGGCCTCAGCTGAGAAATGGCACATCGCCATTTCTGCTCATCATTCCATTGGCCAAATCGAATAACGTGGCCATCCCCAAATATCAGTGGGATGGGGGAAAAGTACTCTACCCATTCTGGGCACTGCTGCATGGCCACTTGAAAGGGAGAAGTGAAAGACTGAGAACATTTATCCGGTCTGCTGTACAGTAGGTCCTCATCGTTTATGCCTGGGGCACATGGCTCCAATACACACGGTTGGAATGCCATGGAAAGGGATTCCAGGAAGCACAAGAAGCTCTGAGGAGTCCTGGTTGGTAGAAGCACTAAGTGTGAAACACATGGAGATGTTTACATTGTCCTCCTGTTCCATCTGAACATTATGGCTCATATCAGAGATGGGGGAGGTGTGAGTGGCTAGAGCCACCGACCCAGGAATCCCTTCCATCCAGACCTCCACACCCACTGGCAGCCTTCTACCCTTTGGAGCAGGTTCCTCCGAGCATCCACTTTAAAATTTTAGAGATATTTGAAAGCTTACTGTCTGAAGGGTTTGGTTGAGAAAACACTGAAGAATTTGAGACAACTGTTAGCGATTCTTAGTGCCAATGATGGGGGAAAAGTTGTGGTCCGTCCTCAAATAATCAGAAGCTCATATTCGGAGTTGGAGCTGGCGGGCTGCTGTATGTGTTTACGAGACTCATGAGATACAAAAGGCTGTTTTGATCCAACAAGGAGGTGATTTATTGTCTTACGGACTGAGTGGCCATTGTGGTGAAGATTGATTTCTGAAAAGAATATCTCCTTTAAAGAGCCGTGAATAAAAAATGCCCTATGGGTATTTGAAGAACATTGCTATTCTGTTTCTCTTTAACCGGGAAACCCATGTTGCTCAGAGAAACAGTAAAATGTGTTCTTTTGGCTGAACACATGAAAGGAAATAAGGAAATAAATACTTATTGGAAAGCTAGGTATTTTTCACATGGATCCCCGTGTGGAAAGGGAAAAAAATGATTCGTCAGTCTGAAAGCTGCCCCTTTAAGAGAAATGCAAGCGAGGTGTGGAACTGACAAAAATATTGGTACAGATAAGTGTCCCTAAGGCTGTTACTCTGGCTTCTGGGTCTCCCGAGTCGTGTGTTTCTCACCGCTCCCTTGTTCCTGTCACCCTGGCTGCCTCCTGGGGCTTCAGTGTTTCCTCTTTGCATCACGGCATGATCCCTACTTCTCTCTGGCTTTGTCCCCACCTCACAACTGGCCTTCAAAGCTTCTGTGTGTGCCAGAAGCCAGTTTTCCACCCTCTGGCCATCCTGGGCTTCCTCATTCCAGCATCTTTCCCAGATCAAAACCCAGGGCACTTCACGTGTCCAGTCATGAGGGTTGAGCTATGATGAAGCTCTTGAGACCAGCCTAACCGCCTCTCCTTTCCTAATGTGCAATTGTTGATGAGACAAATGGGCATTGTTGTTATTTTTACAGTCAGTATCCATTGCCATGAAAGTCTTCAAATGTCTGAAGTTGGGAAATGCCTGGGAGAGGGGAAAAATTTCCTTGAGAAGGTCCCATATGAACTGGGTAGTGATGGATGAGTAGGATTTCACCAAGCTCCAAAGCTGAGGAACAGCATTTTAGTCAGAAGGAACAGCATTTACAAAGTCCTCAACAGAGTCAAGGGGAAAAGATAACATTTTATAGGCTTCCTTCTCATAGTGAAGAAAAGAATGCATTTCCCATCTCTGTGCTTGTGACAATGGTGGGTTTTTTTGGGGGGGTGCTGTGTGGGGTCTTATTTACCACCTGTGGGATCTTTAGTTGTGGCATGCGAACTCTTAGCTGTGGCAGGTGAGATCTAGTTCCCTGACCGGGGATTGAACCCAGACCTCCTGCACTGGGAGCACAGAATCTAAGACCACCAGGGAAGTCCCACAAAAGGTGTTTCTATCTGCAACGTGACAAGTGCCTGAGAAAGAGACGATTCCTCGGGTCTTTAAGCATGTATCAGTCGGGCATTGGGCTGCGTTATCAGAGCACTGGGAATACAGAAAGAAGCTCCTCATGCAGTCACACCTATTGGCATACCTCTGGCCCCTATGTAACCACACTTAGCGGCTCATGTTTCATCCAGGTAACAGCCTAGAGGCTGACCAGCGAGGGAGCTGATAGGATGAATGGGTCCAGACACCATGTGCATTGTATGGGCAATCGTTTGTATGAGGATTGATTCCAGGAAGGGGCAATCTGTTACTCATTTTTTTCATATCATTCCCAGTGTAACCCTGTCACCTGTGGGGATGTGTGTGGCAAATACCAGGGTCACAGGGCTTCCTTGTATTTCTGAGTCGTGGCTGTTTTGCAGACATGCAGCCAGATATGATTCAGAGTGGCCGGTTGGGATGGAAGGCACTTGAGGTTCGCTGGGGTCGGGGGTGGTGCTGAGGTGGCCCCCTCCCCAGCCTTGGCAGCTGCACTGACGCGGCCCTCCCTCCCCAGGTATGGAGAGTGCAATCACGCTGTGGCAGTTCCTGTTGCAGTTACTGCTGGACCAGAAACATGAGCACCTGATCTGCTGGACTTCCAACGATGGTGAATTCAAGCTCCTCAAAGCAGAAGAAGTGGCCAAGCTGTGGGGACTCCGGAAAAACAAAACAAACATGAACTATGACAAGCTGAGCAGAGCCCTGCGATACTATTATGACAAGGTAAACCT
The DNA here is from genome assembly GCF_032452875.1 of Bos javanicus. Classification (NCBI taxonomy): domain Eukaryota; kingdom Metazoa; phylum Chordata; class Mammalia; order Artiodactyla; family Bovidae; genus Bos; species Bos javanicus. Next base: position 60,999,118 of record NC_083872.1, read on the forward strand.
CGGCCGTATCTGGAGGCTGTCACGGGGAGGGAGCGACCCTCACAGTCCCCTGAGGACAGCGGAAAATAGTGTACAGTGTGTGTGCGCGCGCATGTGCATGCTTAGTCATGTCCAACTCTTTGCGACCCAGTGCAGTAGTAGCCCACCAGGCTCCTCTGTCCATGGGATTTTCCGGGCAGGAATATTGGAGTGGGTTGCCATTTCCTTCTCCAGGGAGTGTACCATGAAGGGCATCAGATAGGGGCTGTTGATGCAAGTTTGGTCGCTGTTTAAGAAAGGCTGTGCTGTAGGGACTTTCTTTCTGGCAGTCCTTTAGGTGATGGTGTTTTTGTTGTTTAGTCTGATGAGTTGTGCACAACTCTTTCTCGACCCCATGGAATGTAGCCTGCCAGGCTCCTTTGTCCATGGGATTTCCAGGCAAGAATACTGGAGTGGGTTGTCATTCCTTCTCGAAGGGACCTTTCCGACCCAGGGATTGAACCTGCATCTCCTGCATTGGCAGGCGAGTTCTTTATCACTTAGCCACCAGGGAGGTCCACCCTTTAGGTGTGACCGTGGGTCAAATTTTGTTGCCTCTGCGTTTTCTTTGGTGGTTGCTGCAAAAATTTGCTCACAACAGAAATTAGGTGCAGGGAGGTTCTGTGGCCTCCGTCACAGGTAGAGTGACAGAATGAATGTGACAATCGAGAAAGTCTGTTTATCCGGTCTGGTTTGTGAATCACTCAAACAGGCTTTTCCAGGGTGGGGAGGGGATGGTACCTGGGGCAAGCTATTTAACATTTGGGTGCCTGCTGTCTTCATTTATAAAATGGGGCTCAAATAGTGTGGGCTCAGGACTCTGTGCAGAACTAAACAAGCAAATACATGTGGAACACTTAGAATAATGCTTGGTACTCAGGGATCACGACTTCATGGGAAACCTCCCTAATTAAAAGCAAAACCATTCTCATGTTTAAGTCCCGGAAATAAGTCAGAGTGCTCTATTAATGATAACACAGCATAGTTTCCAAAGCCTGGACAGTCGGAGTGAGCTGTAATGCGTTTCTGGAAAAGCAATTGATGTGACTGCTGGGGCAAAATTATTGCTCTTGAGGGGTAATCATTTCAGGCCTGTAATTGTTGACCGTTTCTGTGTGGAGCTATTGTTGCTGAATATTTAGCCTCATAGACATAAAGATTTGGAGTCCTAATAAGGGTAAGCTTTTGTTCCGGTTTTACTATTCATGTTGAAAGGTGAATTAAAAACTGATTTAAATATTAGTTCCTGAACTATCTTTAGTGCCTTCCTCCTGCCAACCTCTTTGGAATTCAAGACAGAAGGATTACACATTTCAGGAAGTGGCGGCATCGTTAATTATAAAGTGTTCCTTTATGTGATCGTAATTGCATATGATTATGTCATTGAAATGTTAAAGGTGCTTCCCTTTAATGTAGCAATTAATTAATGCCAGCTTAATGCAGAGTCCTACCAAGATGTAAAAAGCACTTCTCACAAATGGCACTGTCTGAAAGCCTCACAGATGGTTTATTGTTTTGCCTTTTTCCCAGGTTCTAAGTCACACAGTGAAAATTGGGGCCCTCTGAAGGAAAACTGTCATCTTGCTGGCTGGCAGAATGCCTAAGAGCGTGACTTTGAGACTGACAAAAAAAAAAAAGTAATTTTATAGTTTTAAATCAAGGTGTCACAGAAAAGGGGTTTGGTGTCTGTGACTCGGTTTCCCCTTTTTCACATGGCCCAGGCATTGGGACGGAGGACTGTGGGATTTCAGCCCAAAGAGAGATCAGAGGATTAAGGTGACTTCCTCAAGAGACAGGCCAAGTCATGCAGTTCAGTCTACATCTGATCTCCCTTGGGCAGATTTTTAAATCTCTGGGGAAAGCAATTTCAGATTCTACAGTCACCCTGCACGTTTTGTACAGCCTGGTCTCCACACCCCCTGAGACTGTCCTGCGGGCGTCTCTCCCTTTACAGGTAAAGACGTGGGCCTTTGATGGGAAACCTTGCCCACAGTCCTGCAGCCAGAGAGCGGTAGAGCCAGGGTGCCCACGCTCCTGATCGGAAGGCACACGCCCTGCCTTCTGAACCATTTGTTTCCTGTGCCTCTGAGCACCTGACTTCCAGGTAGGCAGTCAGGCAGCACAAAGGGTATCACAGCCTTAGACGTTTTTGTTTTTATCAAGCACCCCGGGCCCGAGTGGCCAGTGTGGCCTGCTCACCCCCGGTGTCCCTTTCCTCTCCTGCTGGGCTGAGCTAAGGCCTGGCCACGTGACCTTCGTGCTGCCAGCTAGCGCTGGCAGTGAGGGCCAGCGTGGCTCTTGTCCAGGTGTCCTGCCGGCTCGGCCGCCAGGAGAAGATGCCCTTCCTCCTTCCTTGGGAACGTATACACCATATGCTTGTGTGTGCGTTCGGCCGTTTGACTCTTTCTCTTGAGACCTGCAATGGTCATTAGACGCTGAATACAGGGCTGTTGGTTTTTTAATATAATTTTTTTTTTAATTTTAAGTTATTTATTTGTTTTGGCCGTGCTGGATCTTCATCGTGGCATGTAGGCTTCTCTAGTTGCGGTGCGTGGGTTTGGTAGTTGCGCCAAGCAGGCTTAGTTGCCCCGAGGCATGTGGGCTCTTAGTTCCCCGACCAGTGATCGAACCCATGACCCCTGCATTGGAAGGTGGATTCTTAATCACTGAACCTCGAGGGGAGTCCTGACACCAGACACTAAATATAGTTTTAAGTGAAAAAAGGAGGGACAACATGGAGAGGACGTGAAGAAGGGACGGGGGGCCTGAGTGAGTGAGGGGAGAGAAAGAACAGAAAGGGGGAAGAAAGGGGGAGAAGCAATGAAATAAGGGTGAAAAGTTGTATTTTACATTTTGTGATTAAGACTTTTTTCAGTTTTGTCAGTGTGACTCTAGGACTCTATGTGTGAATTGAATGGTATGAAATTGCCAGCATCTAACTATTTTTGATCCACAAAAATGGCACTCTTACATGATCTGATCTCTCACCTGAGAGGTAGGTTCGAGGAAGGTCTTTGTGAATGTGGAGCCCCTGACCATATGGGCACCCTTGCTGTGCCCCGACCTGCACTGCATGTGCTTCTCATGGTCATGCAGCCCTCCTGTGACCCTGTCTGCCTTTCATGCCTTCCTCAGTCCCCTTCCTCCTTGTCCCCGCTCCCCCTCCTCCGCTTTCCCCTGACACTTGCCCAGAACCTGCTCTGCACGTGGCATACATTAGGTGACTCCCCACCTTGTCAGCTGCTGCTTTGTTCCTATTGTCTTTCCCCTTCTCTGCCAGCTAACATCTCTTCCCTGTTGAAACTGTACGTCCCTTGATTTGTCCTAATAGGCAAGTTTTCCTGCCAGAGTAAGCAGGCATGAGGACGTTATTGTTTTTATATGCTACATGTTACATTTTTAACCCATTCTAATAATATTTAGAAATGGGCAGAGGGAAAAAGTGGAAAATGTATGCAAAACTTTGCAGAAGACATCAGAGAACAATGTTTAGGCTAATGGGACCAGGTTGGAACTGAGGCTCTTTAATCCTTTTTCCTCAAGAGAATGCCCTCAAGTCTCCCTACACACACTCCCCCTGCCAGCCCGCCCTTGGGCAGATTATCACAGTGAAAACTACAATAATAGCATTAACTCTGGGCTACATGGTTTGGATTTAAATCCAGCTCCATGACTAAGTGCTTGCCTAATTTCTCTTGGCTCAACTTTCTTTTCTGTAAAACGGGTATAAGAGTAGAGACTATGTCATAGGATTGTGGTAGGGATTAGCTAAGTTAACACATGGTTAGGGCTGAGCCTCTTGATGAAGGTGAAAGAGGACAGTGAAAAAGCTGGCTTAAAACTCAATGTTCAAAAAATGAAGGTCATGGTATCCGGTCCCATGACTTTGTGGCAAATAGATGGGAAACAATGGAAAAAGTAACAGACTTTATTTTCTTGGGCTCCAAAATCACTCCAGATGGTGACTGCAGCCATGAAATTAAAAACTGCTTGCTCCTTGGAAGAAAAACCATGACAAACCTAGACAGTGTATCAAAAAGCAGAGACATTACTTTGCCGACAAAGGTCCGTCTAGTCAAAGCTATGGTTTTTCCAGTAGACATGTATGGATGTGGGAATTGAACCATAAAAAAGGCTGAGCACTGAAAAATTGATTCCTTTGAACTGTGGTGTCAGAGAAGACTCTTGAGAGTCCCTTGGACTGCAAGAACATCAAACCAGTCAATCCTAAAGGAAATCAGTCCTGAATATTCATTAAAAGGACTGATGGCTGAAGCTGAAGCTCTAATACTTTGGCCACCTGATGCGAAGAGCCGACTCATTAGAAAAGACCCTGATGTTGAGAAAGATTGAAGGCAGGAAGAGACGGGGACGACAGAGGATGAGATGGTTGGAAGGCATCACTGACTGGATGGACAGGAGTTTGAGCAAGCTCCAGGAGTTGGTGAAGGACAGGGAAGTCTGCCATGCTGTACTTCATGGGGTTGCAAAGAGTCGGACGCGACTGAGCAAATGGATGGCAACAACAGGGCTAAGAACAGCACCCAAGCGTGTTCAGTGCTGCCAAGTGCTAAGCCACAATAATAATGCAGAGGCTAGTTCCCTGAGCACTTACTTGAACAATTCAGGCAGGTGTCAAGAAGGAAGTTAGGACTTTGTGCCAGCGTCCTGCACCAGCACACTCCGGGGTGGGGTGGGGGGATTGTGCATGTCCTGGGTGTTACAGCTCTTCTTACTCATGCTAAGAAATGCTTTGTGCTGTTTTTTTTTTTTTAATATTTATTTATTTATTTTGGCTCTGTCGGGTCTTAGTTGTGACACGTGGATCTTTGTTGCTGCGTGTGCTCTCTAGTTATGGTGTGCAGACTTAGTTGCCTCTCAGCGTGTGGCATCTTAGTTCCCCAACCAGGGATAGATTCTTAACCACTTAGACCACCAGGGAAGTCCCTGTGGTGCTTTTTAATATATATTTTGGCTGATTTGAAAATTAAGCTTGCAAAGATGCTTTCATATTTAAATGACACTTCCCTCCCCTCCTAATCAGACACTTCCCCGTGCTTCCCCTGGTGGGGCGAGCCTCCCCCTCCTCGTGCTCCCTTTGGGGTCAGTGCCATCCTGGTAGAGTCCTAGTGTCTCCATCCCTGTGTCTCGGATCCCTGATGGGGAAGTGGGCACTGAAAAGCACCTTCCTCCCTGGATTGTGTGAGGCGCACGTGTGACCGTGTGCTCAGCACCTGGTGGTTGTTCAGTTGCTCCGTCGTGTCCGACTCTTTCTGACCCCATCTGACTCCTTCCGACCCCATGGACTGCAGCACACTGGGCTTCCCTGTCCTTCACCATCTCCTGGAGCTTGCTCAAACTCAGGTCCATTGAGTCAGTGATGCCAACCATCTCATTCTCTGTCGTACCTTTCTCCTGCCCTCAATCTTTCCCAGCATCAGGGTCTTTTCCAATGAGTCGGTTGTTCACATCAGGTGGCCAAAATACTGGCGTTTCCACATCAGTCCTTGCAATGAGTATTGAGGGTTGACTTCCTTTAGGATTGGCTGGTTTGATCAGCACCTGGTAAGGACACATGATAAAAATGCCCATCATTTCTATTATCTATGTTTTAAGACTTACTGCCTGGCGGTGCAGGCGTTTGTTTCTGTGACCACTCACAGAGCCATCTACACCACAGGCTCCTGGCTCACCCACTTCCATCACTCTGGTACTTTGCACAGGGTCTGGCACGTACCCGGGGCTCAGTAAGTATTGGAAGCAAATGAATGAGCAAACGGGTAACATAGTGAAGTGGCCTCCACCCAGATTCAAATCACTTCTATCGTGAAAGCTGACGCTAAATACGTGTCAGAAAAAAGTTACTGCCTTTTGGTTATTGTATTAATTATCTAGGGCTCCTGTAACAATTTGCCAGTAAGTGGGGGGCTTAAAACTGCAGATATTTGTTCTACAGTTCTGGGGGCTAGAAGCTGAAGTCAGGGTATCAGCAAGACCAGATTCCTTCTGAGACTTGGGGTAGAATCCTTTCTCACCTCTTCCCAGCTTCTGGTGGTGATTGTCAGTCCTTGGCATTCCTTGACTTGTAGCTCCAGTCTCTGACTCTGTCATCCCATGGCATTGCTCCCTGTGTCCAAATTTCCCTCTTAAAAGGACACTAGGTGTGTTGAATTAGAGTTCACCCTCGATACCTCATCTTAACTTGCTCACCCCTGTGAAGTCACATCCACAGGTCCTGTGACTAAGCCTTCCCCTACCTTTTTGGGAGCACACTTCAACCCATATGATGTATATGATTTCTGACACTCCTGGGCTTGCATTTAGATTTTCACAATTACGCACCAAAGGAGAGCTTTGGAGATTGTGGTTTGATTCATCGAATCCTAAAGGATCATTGTTCTTGTGACATGTACAGCAGCTCGATTCAACTGCAGGTGTGAAACTAGACTCTATGAACAGAACGTCACAGTGTGCTCACCGTGGACCAGGCACGGAGCTGGGTCCCCAGGGTGGAACAAAGGCCATGAAGATGAGCCCCACCTTAAAGGGTTTCAGAGTCTATGGAAATTCAGGGGTTCCATGCCCTGAAAGAGCAGAGGACTTTAATACAAGACACAGATTAGAAGAAAAACTTATTGATCCCAATGGCCCCAATCCTGGATTTGTAAAAAACACAGTATCTACAAAGCATAGTAAAAGAAGGTATGCCTATATAATTAGAACCACCCAGAAGCTATTCAAGAAGTGACTCAAAGCTCTGAATCCCAGGTTGGAAACACACAGGTCATGAGAGGACACCTGTGTCTGAGCCCATGAAGGGCAGACACCAGAGTGGACAGAGACCTACATGGGACGTTCAGTTCATGCCTGGGCATTTCACTGTCATCTCCTAGCAAACAACTTGTTTTGCTGTCTTGCTGTGAGCCTCAGAGGTGGACTGGTTCATTGCATCAGAAGTTCTGATGGCTTACATTTTGGGGGTAGGGTTTTTTCTCTCAGGTGTAAACCGAGTCTTCCAGAAGGTACATCTACAGCCTAATGTAGACATAAGGATTTCTCACAGAGATTTTATTTATTAAATAGTTTAGCAACTCTTAATAACATCAGGCAGACTTGGTTTTAAAATCTCTTGTCCTGGGGTGGGGAAGAGAAGTATCTATACCCAGAACACACCTGTCTCTGGCCCTGATTACTGCTGGCACCCATGGGCCTAAGTGTGAGGGGCATGGGGAACCCCTGGGACTCACAGCATTTACTCCCTTCATGGACAACTTTTAGGTGGTTTCTAATTATACAGGCATACCTCGTTTTATTGCACTTTGCAGAAACTGCACTTCTTTATGAATTGAAAGTTTGTGGCAACCCTGTGTTGAATGAGTCTGGTAATTCTCACGGTATTTCAGACGTTTTTTATTAGTTTTACATTTGTCATAGTGATCTGTGATCAGTGATCTTTGATGTTACTGTTTCAAGAAGATTGACTTGCTCAGATGATGGTTAGCATTTGTTTTAATCAATAAAATATTTTAAACATATATATGTTGTTTGTTCAGATATAATGCTGTTGCACACTTAACAGACTACAGTATAGTATAAACATAGCTTTTATATGGACTATGAAACCAAAAATACTGTGTCTCACTTTATTGCGATAGTTGTTTTAGTGTGATGGTCACTTTATTGATGGTGATCTGGGAAACCAAACCTGTGGTATCTCTTGAGATATGCCTGTACATCCTTCTCAAGTTGGCAAGGTCGCTTTCTCTCACCTCTGCCTTTTCTTCTATGGTTAGACCATTCCTTTGAAAACATACCCCCTGCCCTTGAGTGGTTTAGCAGCTGCTCAGGGAGACAAACACGAAAACCAGTTATGATAGCAAAGTGCTGGCTTGGTCATGATTCTAGTATCTACCTTGCTGTAAAGTGTTAGTCATGTCCAACTCTGAGAGACCCTGTGTACTGTAACCCACAAGCTCCTCCGTCCTTGGAATTCTCCAGGCAAGAATACTGGAATGGGTTGCCATGCCCTTCCCGGGGGTATCTTCCCAACCCAGGGATTGAACCCAGGTCTCCTGCATTGTAGGTGGATTCTTTACGATCTGATCCATCAGGGAAGCCTGTAAAGTCAGAGACAAAGCTGCCAGAGGTCCAGACATGGGACCCAGGTCTTGAGTAAGAACACATTTACCAGGCTGACAAAAGTAGCGAAGGGATATACTGAGGAAGGGACCAGCATGTGCAAAGACCAGGAGGTGTGGAAGAGTCTGAGTGTTTATTTAGGGAATGAAGGAGGGATGAGATGGCAAGAGTGAGTGGGGGATGAACTTGATGGTGAGGGCAGCGGAGACCCAGTACAGGACTGTCCGCGAGAGAGTGCCATGGTCAGGTTTGCATTTTAGAAATAAACATCTGTGTTTCCTGACTCTTCGTGACATCAGTGGTGTCTCAGTCTGACCCCATAGCCCCGATCTTTGTGGCTATCTGGTACCAGTCGATTGCTGTCTGCTGGCCGAGCTGGTGCTGTCCCACCTTCCACATCAGATCTGCACGCCTCCTCTAGAACTGACCGAGAGCGAGGGGGAGAGAAGGGACAGGGTGGCGTCTGCCTCTTGCATGCACCCGCCAACTGGCTTCTGCTTGAGGAAGCCCAAGCCATGACTCTCTGTGTAGCTGCAGAAGATCTGGAAGCTTACACGCTCTTTCATCCTTTTCTGTCCAACAGAGCTTTTTGTCCTTGTTGTTGTTGGCAGTGAACACTCATCCCAGGGGGAGGCTGAGAGCTCTGCCAGCTCCCTTCTCATCAGGAGATTGAAATAGTGGTATGATGAAGACTCCTCCTGTCTCCACAGCAACCTCCCGGCTTAGCCTCACGGTGTACTGAACGGTCTTAACTTAATTGGAAGGGTTTTTAGGGGAGAACAGTCAAGACAGAGTCACTGGCAACATATTCCTGGAAGCAGAATGCATCACCTTCTTAACTTAATTGGATAATTCATTTTAAATTGGGTATGCAATCACGACAGGAAAATGTTTGCATTAATAATACATATCTGAACCCAACTGCCTGCACCAAGAAACCTGGCCCGGGTGGAATTCTTTAATTCCTCCAAATAAATTTTGTGAAAATTATGTGATGTATTGTCTGTCAGAGTGGAGAAAGAACAAAAGTCCAGCAAGCATTTGTGTCCTGGTACTTTCTAGAACACCTTCGTGGGTTGTGAAATTTCACAGAAGACCTGTCTGTCTTGGACTCTGTTCGGGGGTCTTTTGTGTTTCAGACAGTCTTGTGTGCTCAGCCCTGGGTCTGAGTATTGAGGGCCGGGCGTGTTTCATTGGACCTCTTTTTTTTTTCTCTCGTGTCCTGTCAGCCGCTTGCATGGTTAAAAGTACAACAGATGGCAACTGGGTTTTGCCTGGGGGCCGCGGGGATGACCAGGGCCTCTCTGCAAGCTTTTGGGCCGGGATGCTGCCTGGAAACCTGTGAGGTAGCTGCTGGCCTCGTGGAGGGCTTCCAGCCTGGCCCCCATTGCCCTGGGAGGGACCAGCTGGCGTGAGGGAGCTGACCTGCTGGGGGGACCCTGGGGGTTGATTAGGGGTGCCGCCTGTCTTGCACAAACTTCCAAGCCAGCTTCCCCTTTGGCACTCAGTGTTCCCCCAAATAGGGCCGTTGCTAAGAAACACCTAGAGTCTTGGGAGTCACTTCAACACTGTGCTGACGAGGCTGCAGCGCTTGGCAGCTTGGCCAAATCCACTGACGTCAGGCCATTGCCCAAGCCCACACCAGCTTGCCGGCATGAGCCTTCCTGATTCTGGGCTTCTCATGGCAGGAAAATTGAGTGGTTGTGGAGATAAACTGACAAAAACCCTTGTGCTCATATCACACCGCCCACCACCCACCCACTGGGCCCAGCTGCTCCCCTGAGCCGCCTCCTTCCCATCTCCTTTGGGCTTCGGTGGCAGTTTATCTCAGTTCCTACCCAACATTTGTGACAGAATCAGGGAAGGCTCACATGTATGGAGCCTCTGTTTTGAGCTAGGCCCTGTTTAGAAACTCATTTCCCTGCATGTGAAATGCCCATTGGCTCTGTCGGCAGTGGACCCATTTTAGAGATGGTGATACTGAATCTCAGCGAGGTTAATAACAGATTCAAGATGTAACAACTGCTGAGCAGCAGAGCTTTCTACCTAGGAGTCTCAACCCCAAGGCCCGTGCTCAGGACTATAAAGCTGGAGGGTCACACAGCTGCAGGGCCAAGAACTCAAACTTGAATCCGGTATTCCTAATATTGTTGATTGCCCCAGGCAGGCAGGGAGAGGGGCATCACCTCCAGTGTTTGTTGTTTGAAACGACAATGGAAGAACTGCTGGCATTGTCCTCCGAGCCTGCTGAAAACATGAGGTGGTGGTTCTGGACACCCCAGAACACCCTGTCCTTCCTGTGTGTCCAGATGATGCTTCCTAAAGAATGCCAGATCGGGGACTTCCCTGGTGGTCCAGACTCTGTACTTCCAATGCAGGGGGCATGGGTTTGATGCCCAGTCAGGGAACTAAGATCCCACATGACACCTGGCGCAAACACTAGAAACACAAAACTTACCTATTAAATAAAAAAGGCCAGATCAGAGCATGGCACCCCTCTGCTTGTGCACCTGCCTGGCTCCCTGTGGCCTCCAGGAAAGGTTGCAAGCTCTCTACTCCATCTGGCCCCAGCCTGACTTGCCTTGCTGCACTGCCCCAGCCCCAGCCCCTTGTCCAGACTGCACATGTGCCTGCACTCCCACTCTGCCTCTCCTGCCGGGCCCCGGTCATCCTCCAGCTCCTGTTTGTGTCACCTCCTCCTGCTGATGTGGACACTTGGCGATGTCTCCTCTGCTCTGTGTTCCTGCCTCACTGACTGGGAGCTGGCCTTCCTTAGTACTCTCAGCATCTACAGCGCAGTGCTATGCTCAGTCGTATCTGATTGTGCAACCCCATGGACTGTAGCCCACCAGGCTACTCTGTCTGTGGGATTCTCCAGGCAAGAACACTGGAGTGGGTTGCCATTTCCTCCTCCAGGGGGTCTTCCCGACCCAGGGATTGAACCCACATCTTCTGCGTTGGCAGGCAGGTTCTTTTGCCAGAGCCACTTGGGAGCTGGGACCGCATGAACGCAGGATGGAGAGAACGATGAGCGAGCACCAAGACAAAGCATCAAGGGAAATCCAGCCTCTTGGAATGTCAGTGCTGGAAGGGACCTAACATCCCCTCCTACCGTGCCTGCTCCTCATTTACCACGTGAAGACCCGAGAGTGGAAGCGAAGTTTCAGGAAAATCGGTGGCAAAGCCAGAATGAGACGATAACATGCTCCCAGACCACCTGTGGTCCCCGACCCCCGCCCCCTCCAGCCACCTGCCAGTGCTGGCAGCGGCTGCTCAAATCGAGGTCACTGCCAACAACTCCCCCACCCACGGGGGAAAGAGGGGAGCAGTTCTGCATTTTATTTTATTAACATTCCGGAGGCCTTTTAATAAAAATACCCTTGAGTGTTGAAAGGGGGCCAGTGGGAGACAAGACTCCCTGTCCAATGAGAAGCAGCTGCGAGCCCAGAGGGGGTGGGAGGATGCCCTTAATGTCATGAGGTCTGGCTCCCCCCACCACCCAGTGGGGCAGCAAGAGTTTCTTGAGCAGCAGTGCCAGGAGGATTTGGAAGGGCAGTTCGCCCGACGGCTTCGCAGTGCCAGAGAGTAAAGAGATCTCATCCTAAACCACATGGAAACCTCCGCCAGGAGTCAGTTAGCTCCGAGACAGAGTTGGAGCCCTTTATTGGCAGCGCATTATTCTTAGAAGTTGCAAGTGGGGGTGGACGTGTGCGCGCTTGTGTGCAGGGTGCACTCCGGGCTTCCACAGTGCACCCAGGGCGGCCCAGGCTGCACCCGCCTGCGTGCCCTCGGCAACATGATGGCCCGAAGGCCAGCCGAGCTCTGGGAAGGAAAGGCCAGGCCTCTCCACCCTGCTGGACAGAGACATTAAGATAGGAGAGGATATTTCCTTGGGCTGCTGTGACAAATTAACACACAAGTTGGTGGCTCAAAACAATAGAAGTGTATTCCCTACAAGTTGTGGAGGTCAGAAGTGTGAAGCTGAGGTGTCAGCAGCACCGGGCTCCCTCTGAAGGCCTTAGGGGAACCTCCTTCCTTGCCGTTTCCAGCTTCTAGGGCCCCTGGAAATCCTTGCTTCCTAACTTGTAGCTGCATCCTCCAATCCTTTCCCCTGCCTTCCCCTGGCCTTCCTCCTTGTGTGTGTCTCTGGATCTTTCCTTTTCTCGTAGGGACGCAGTCACTGAATTCAGTGCTCACGTTAACTCCAGGACGATCCCATCCTGACGTCCTTAGTTGATTACATGTGCCCTCCGTCCAGATAAGGTCTCATCTTGAGATTCTGAGTGGATGTGGACTTTATGGGTGGCAGGGAAGCTCTGTTCAACTCATGACCAAGGAGGACGACTGCCCCAGGGGAGGCAGTTCAGACTCGTGGGTTGGGTCTCAGGAGCCCTTTCGTAGCTGCTCTAGGGCAGACGGTGTGCGGTGAGCCTGCCCGTAACAGGTTCCCAGCAGAGTCTGGTATGGCTGGCCAACCACTGTGTCCCCTCGGGTTCAGGTGGCAGGGGCTAGAGGAGGCAGGGGCTGCCACTACTGTCCGAGTAGCTGTCAGATGCTCCGAGGATGAGGACGGAGACCAGGTTCCTTTGCTTTGCTGTTCCTCAGAGCTGAGCAAGGAGCTTTTCATACAAATGCATCTTCAGTGTTTGTTTGTTATGGAGGAGGAACTTGGAGCATGACTCCTACAGTGAGTACTTGTTCTGATTTTGGAGAGAGGACAGTCAGTTTCTGTGTCGGGAAGGAGTGAGTCAGACCATGGTCTGGATGGAAACCCAAGACGAGGAGCTGAAGACCGGGTGTTGGCTGCGAAGCGGGGGGCCTGGAGAGTCCCCTTTGCTGCTTACTAGGTTGTGTACTCAGCTCCGAGCCCCAGACTCCTTATCTGTGAAATGGGTTTCAGAGTGCTGCGAGGGTCACACGAGACACAGTGTAAGCCTTCTGTGACTGCATGCCAAAGCAGCCATATAAGGAATTTTGACTACTTGAAGGCAGAATAAAATGAGAAGACAGTGTGATATAATGAGGATGCTATTCAATTAGATCATTGCTTGCTGGGCAACATTCCACCGGGTTAGCTCTCAGGCTAAAGACTTCTCCGAGTGAGGCACTGACATACATTGGCCTTTTAGAACAAACTGCCCTGTGAGAGATTTTTATTTCCCTTTTAGGAATGAACTAGGCATCTAGTTGGGGAAAGCAGCTATCTAATATATCTTCTTGTGACATCTTGAATTCGTCTGTATGATTTTCAAAGATACCACCGTCCTTTCGTTTTGAAGATTGTTTAAAATTCATTTTCCTAAATTCATGTAAAAAATGTTGCTCTGAGGATATCAACATTTTAGATTAAACGTGTTCCAGTTCATTGAATTGAGGTGAGCAAACTGAAGCTGGCAAAGTTTCGGTACCTTTTCAAGGTCCTAGTAAGTAGTGAAGCTGGGATTCGAACCCCGGGGCCGTTTGTCCCTGTGCTGGCTGCACTTTGCGTCGGGCCCATCCAGGCTCTGGGCCTGTCTCCTTGCATGAGCACCTCTACCCGGGCCTGTGGATCCCAGGAGTTGTTGGGTGCTCTCTGTCCTCCCTCTGAGCCCTTTTGCTGCTCAGAGAGGGCCATAACCAGCCCATGTCTATGGACATCAGCTTCCTGTTATTTTCCCATCACTCGTGGGGGTTGGCTTCCCTGGTGGCTCAGACAGTAAAGAATCTGCCTGCAATGTGGGCTTCTGGGGTCCATCCTGCTGTGGGACCGCTGGGTCCCCAGTGCCTTCTACAAGGTGTCCCCTCAAAGCGGGCACCTCCTCTACCCTGAGGGTGGGCAGGGGCAGCTCCATCTGTAGTTACGGATCAGCCTCAGAAGGGCTGGCCAACCTCAGGAGGTGTTAGGCATGCGATGGCTTCCTGAGCAAGGGGCTGGTTTTCCCAGGCTCGCCGCAGTTGTCCCGAGGCTTCTCTGGAATGCAGAGCCTGTGGTCCTGGAAGGCTGACTTGAGTAGCAACCTCGGAGTCGACTCAGCTGCTTTCTGGGAGAGGGTGTGCTGGTGGGACAGAGGAGGCTTCGTCTGGGCTCTGGACAGAAGCCGGTTCAGCTGCAGCTCCTCTAGTCACAAGCTGCGTCATCCTGGGCACCTAAGGTTTTTAGAGCCTGGTTGTTTCTCTGAGTTTGACAAGCAATACATAGGAAACATAATTCTTTTAATGTGAAAACACAGATTTAAAAAATACGAATCAGCGGTAATCCTACTTCTGTCAAATTTTATTATACATCTTCCAAGATTAATTTTTCTTATATATATGTGTGTGTGTGTGTATATATATATATAATTATTTTGGTTAAAATAGTGGAAGCATTTCAGGCCTGCTGCTTTTTTACCCTAATTTTATTTTAAAGGGGCTTCCCTGGTGGCCCAGGCGGTAGGGAATCCACAATGCAGACCTGGGTTCAATCCCTGGGTTGGGAAGCCCCTGGAGATGGAACCATCTATCCACTCCAGTATTCTTGCCTGGAGAATTCCATGGACAGAGGAGCCTGGCGGGCTACAGTCCATAGGGTTGCAAAGAGTTGGACTTGACTGTTAAAGACATGGGAAAATGCTAATGATGTATTGTCCTCTGAAAGAGCCCTGGGGGATTCCATTATAAGGTCCACCCAGTACTTTTGTTTAAAGAGGATTTAAAAATTTGTTTATTTATTTGGCTGCCCCTGTCTTGGTTCCCTGACCAGGGATCCAGGGCTCCGAGCTGAATGCACAACCAGGGATCCAGTCCGGGCCCCCCGCATTGGGAGCGCGGAGTCTTAGCCCCTGGACCACCAGGGAAATCCCTCCACCCAGTATTTAACCTACCCCTGTGGATTGGGAAACTGGATATAACCTCACTTCCAACTAAGCCTCGACTTCTGCATCTTTAAAATGGGACCACAGTGCCCATCTTGCAAGGCAGCGGTGGGTGTGGAGCACGTGATTTATTCCTGGAAATGCTCGCTTCTTTCTTTTGCCCTTTCTGGCCACAGGTTCCTTTCATGTAGGATATCTATCTAGCCCAGCCAGACAGATGTCCCCCAGATAAATCCTTCCCATTTCCCCATCCCAGGATCTCACTGTCAGGCACTCAGGGCCAGTTGCTCGCATCACCCTCCCCAGGGGCCGAAGCCACGGTGGATGCTGTGCAGCTGGGCTGTTCCCTCCTGCCTGGGCAGTGCGTTTCCTGCCCTGAGAGGCATCAGGGAAAAGGGAGATGGGCTGGGGTTAGTGTTTGCACCAGGTGTCAGGCTGGGTATGCGGCATCTCTGCCGAAGCTGAGGGGCCTTCTGACAGGACACAGATTGCGCGATCGCTCCCATCCTCTGCCCTCCTCGGGCTGGTCTTTCTGCCCACCACCCCCCACCCCCCAGACCTGAATCAAGAGGCGGGTGTGAGGTTTTATTCACAGTGCACTCAAGTGCTGGCCACTCGAGGTGTGATGGACTGAAGCCTAGAGTTTCCTCCTTGTCTGAACCCAACTAAAGAGAACTTCCTGCTTCTCTTCCTTGGTTGAGATATGTAAACTAGGTGGGTTTCTGTCTGCCAGATGATCCACCTGTCACCCAGATCTATGAGAATAAGTACAGCCTTCTAAGATGTTTAATTTTGACTCTTCAGTTGTTATTAGAGCAGATGGAGGGTGGATTTTTCATTTTGTTTTGTTTTGCTTCAATGGGAGTGTAAAAATCAAAACAGTAAGAGCCGGTATATATTGTGGGCTTATCCTGTGCGTTCTGCAAGCTTTATGTGGATTACACATTCAGTCCCATAAGGTGGGTGGTAGGTTGGTCCCCATTTCATAGATGTGGAAACTGAGGCGCACAGCTGATGAGAGAGAGGGGTAGTATTTGACCTCAGGCTGTGACTCTGGAACACTCTTTGTCACCCCAGTGGCAGTGCTTGTGACAAGGTCAAGAATTTATGGAACGATCCACCACTCTGTTGTCTGTAGCCCTGCTGCTGGTGTTGGGTTCAGAAAAGGACAGTTACGTGTTATGCTGCTGCTAAGTCGCTTCAGTCGTGTCCGACTCTGTGCGACCCCATAGACGGCGTGTTATGAGCCTCAGACACTTCTCTGTGTTGAGAACAAGATAGGAAAGTTGTGAAATCAGGGGGCAGGGGTCCTGCAGTCCCTGGGAACCCTGAAATGGGAGAGGAGCAAGAGAGCTCCAGCCCTGCTGATGGGGAGCTCAGAGCTGGACCGGCTCCTCCTGGGGGAAGGGCGGTGCTGGAAAGGAATGTGAGCTGGGTAAGAAGTCTGAGTGCTGGAAAGCCCCACGCATGACTCTATGTCAGAATTGGGGTGCCAAGCCAGAGCCCACACACGCAGCAGGTATTTGCTGGGGACTTAGATAAGGAGAATTAGTTTAGTAAGCTCTTAACAGGGTGGCTCAGTGGTAAAGAATCCGCCTGCAGTGCAGGAGACTCAGGTTCAATCCCTGGTCTGGGAAGATCCCCTGGGGAAGGAAATGGCAACCCACTCTAGTATTCTTGCCCGGGAACTCCCATGTACAGAGGAGCCTGGCAGGCTACAATCCATGGATCACAGAGTCAGACATGACTTAGCGACTAAACAGCAGACTCTCAGTGAAGGTATGAAGTTGTGGGGCCTTGCATATAGCTCCCAGTGTCTGTCTGGGAGTTTTCCAATAAAAAATGCCAGCAAAAAGCACATGCCAATACATATATGCAATGCTTCATATGGAGCTTTAACCAGCCTGGGGATTAGCTACAGAAAATTGTGTCTGTCATGGGGTTCCTGTCATTCGGCTTCCTGCCTGGGTTTGTTCTATCCACAGTGAGAGTCATTCATTCAATAAATGTGTAATGAACTTAATATTATCCCTCATAACATCAAAATGAAGAAGGTAAACTTCCACAAACATCTCTTTATTACCCTGTAATTTTTTAAAAAATTATGGAACTTAATAAACATACGTCTGAGTTCTCCACTCTAGGGGATTATTTACACAGATTCCTTCTTCTTCAGTGGGAGGAGCAGGCAGAGTTGGGCATGAGGGTACATATTTGAACACACCCATGGACACACCTATTTGTGTAAGTAAGCCTGGAACCTGTCAGGGCAGCAGGCAGTGCTGAGGGAAGTGGAAATGGGACTTACTCTCTCAGCATCATCCATGTTGTTAGGGTGAAGTAACCTAGGGAGGCTCTCACAGGACCAGGGGTGGCTGGTGCTTCTGGAAGGATTTCTTTGCACAAGGTGACCATGGTGCTGACCCAGATGGACTGCTTGCCCTGTAGGCTCCTACAGTCTTAAAACACCCACTGGGCAGTGGCGATGAAGGGAGTGGTTTGGAGACCTGAGCTTCTACTTCTGCTGGAACTGCCTCTTGGGGTGTACTGGATGAATGTCGCTTTTCCCCTTTGCTGAAGCTGGTCCCGTCCTTGCCGCCTGTAACCTCACACAGAATGTCAGGTCAGGAGTCCTCCTTGGTTGTGAATGCACATTTGATGGGAAGTTACAAGTGGAGGCTGGTCCCCTACACGTGGAGGGAAGCAGATGTGTGCAACTGTTGCTCTGAAACCGCGCTTGGGAGAGTCACTCAGCCCCGCTGGACACAGACAGCGTTTGTCAGGTTACCAGGCAACTGTCAGCAACAAATACTTGTGAGCCTGGGAGGAAGGGGTGGAAAAAACAGACTTCTAAATATTCTCATCACTTTTCATAATAAGAGCCCATACCCAAGTGCTCTCGTGTTCTGGGCTGTGTCAGTTAGCCCAAGTCTTATGTCACCTTCTGTTCTGACCAGGGGCTCTGGGGTCTGATCCCCAAGTACGTGCTTGTGATTGGGGATGATTTATAGTCTCTGAGCCTCAGTTTGCCCATCGCTAAAATGGGAGTAATAACAGTTCCACTTTTTCAGAGGATTCAAGGACTTGAGGGTGGTCAAGTTCTTAGTACACAGCCTGACACCTAATAGTCAGCAAATACTATCTAGTGTTATTTTCCTATACTGTGTGTTTTCTCAGCAAGCCCCTCCCAGGCTATACTCATGCAAGGAAACTTTGCTTTGGAGACTTACAGAAAGATCTTCAGACGCACATGCCACTGACACCATCCTGGGGTCTGTGCTGAAGTCACGTTACAAAGGGGCTGTCAGTTCACCTGCCAGGCATGCACCTTCTCCCAGTCTGCCCACCCACCTGGATCACTGGCCTTGAACATCTTGGTCGGGGGCTTTCCTTACAGGTTCTCCTGTTAGCAGACATCTCCAGTGTGGAGTTGGGTTCCTAAACAGCTGGCCTGCAGGCTCTGCCTTCCTTCACACATCCCACCCTCCCCTCTTTCTGCCTCGGTCCCTTTCAAGCCTTCTATCCTTGCAGAGGTTTCAAATTGTCCAGGTAGCCAGATCGAATCCATCTTTCCTGTTAGTTTCTAGAGAAGCAAGACCCAGCCTGGTTCTTTCCAGAAACTGTTTCTTTCTCCTTTGGTCAGCTCCTTTTATCATCTCCATATCCCTGTCCCCGTGTCGCCTTTCCCTAAAAAGCCCTCTCGGTGTCCAGCTGGTTTTCCTCACCAAGGCAGCAGCTACTGAAGGGCTCTGACTGCTTCAGCTGAGTTCAGTGGCCTGTGCAGTATCTCTGTCTTTCTGTTCAGAGTGGGGTTTAGCAGGTCATGGCAGCTGCCATCCAGCCATCAAACGTTCCCACCATCTTCCCTTTAAGCATGCCAAAATTCTTCAAATTCCTTATGTTCTGGATGGACCTCGAGGGCATCATGCTAAGTGAAATAAGTCAGAGAAAGACAAATACTGAATGATCTCACTTATATGTGGAATCCACAAAAGCTGAACTCAAAAGCACAGAGTAGCTTGATGGTTACCAGGGGGCTGGGGTGGGGAACCAGGTAGATGCGGGTCATCGGGTACCAATTTCTAGCAGTGAGATGAGTAAGTCTGGGGGACCTAATGTAGAGCGTGCTGACTAGAGTTAACAGTACTGTAATGTATAATGACAGTTGCTGAGAGATCTTAAATCTGCTAACAACAAAATGGTCATTATGTGGGTGAAGGATGTATCAACTAACCTTATAGTGGTAAATGTTTTGTGATATATACATGTGTGTGTGTGTGTATCAAATCATCGCATTATACACCTTAAATTTACACAACGTTCTACGTCAGTTATATCTCAGTCAAGCTGGGGGGAAAAGATTCATGTTTTTTTTTTTTTTAAACAGTTTTATTGAAGTATTAGTCACATACTATCTAATTCACCTGTTTAAGGCATATCAGTCATGCCTTCGAGCCTATGTACAGAGTTGTACATCCATCACCATGATCAACTTTAGAACATTTTCACTACCCACCATCCCCTGCAAATACCTGATTTTTTAACTAGCACCCCTAAGTGCCTCCATCCCACCTAGTCACCCCTTAGGAGATGACTCATCTATTTCTATCTCTATAGATTTGCCTATTCTGGACATTTTATATAAATAGATCCCATCGTGAAATATGTGGCCTTTGAATCTGGCTTCTTTCACTTAGCAGAACTCACTTGAATGCATCCATGTTGTAGCGTGTGACAGCGCTTCACTCCTTTTCATGGATGGATGACACTCTATCTTATGGCTGCTGCTGCTGCTGCTAAGTCGCTTCAGTTGAGTCCGACTCTGCGATCCCATAGACGGCAGCCCACCAGGCTGCCCCGTCCCTGGGATTCTCCAGGCAAGAACACTGGAGTGGGTTGCCATTTCCTTCTCCAATGCATGAAAGTGAAAAGTGAAAGTGAAGTCGCTCAGTCGTGTCCGACTCTTAGCGACCCCATGGACTGCAGCCCACCAGGCTCCTCCGTCCATGGGATTTTCCAGGCAAGAGTACTGGAGTGGGGTGCCACTGCCTTCTCCGATCTTATGACTAGCCACTATTTTATTTCTCAGTTAACCATCATGTGGATTGTTCCTTACTCCTTGAGTTCTTTTTTTGTTTAATTAAAAACACTTTTTTGGCTGTGCTGGGGCTTTGCTGCTGCACACAGGCTTCCTCTAGTTGCGGTGGGTGGGGGCTACTCTAGTTGCGGTGAGCAGGCCTCTCACTGTGGTGGCTTCCCTCATGGTGGTACACAGGCCCTAGAGGGAGGGCTCGGTGGTTGCTGCTCGTGGGCTCTAGACACACAGGCGCAGTAATTGTGGCCCATGGGCTTTGTTGCCCCACAACGTGTGGGATCTTCCCAGACTAGGGATCGAGCCTGTGTCTCCTGCATTCACAGGCAGATTCTTAACCACTGGACCACCAAGGAAGTCCCCTTACGTTCTTTTTAACACATCAAGGCCCAGCTCTCTCTCTGAGTTTGCCTTTCAATTTCCAACTACGTTTATCATTTTTGTCACAGCCCCCTATGACTTCTTGGTTTACTTGTGAGTGTAATCCCCATTCAGACATTATGTTCTGAACACCCATAATAAAATTAAAGGTTGGTTCTGTTAAAGAATTTATAAGACCTGCCAGAAGAAAGGATTCAGCCCATACAGTTTCTCTTTTCTTCTATGTAATTATCTAGGCTCTAATGATTCACTGAATTTAGATGAGTGTTCAACCTGGCCGAGAATAAAAGGAAGTTTTGCCCCAGGGAGAAAAATATTATGAGTGAGAAGCAAAAATACCTTAGAATTCTAGCAGAGGAACACACCAGGCAAGATGCTTTCTTTCCATATCTATGGGTCAGGTGGCACTAATGACACCCTTATTTAACCCTTTCCTGGTTGGGAACGGATTTCTCCTGGGTGAGTTGTATACCCAGGCCTGGTGTGTCACCTGCAGAGATGCTGCCCATTAGGCCCAGGGGCTTTAGGTTTATCAGATCTCTCTGAAGTTTCTGAAGGTGGTTTTCAGCTGTGCTAGTGTTAAGTGTGAGAAAGAGGTCAGATGGAATCAAAGGGAGCAGGCCAGGGTCCCAGGCACTGGAACTGCCCAGCTTTGAATCTCATGTACTCAGGTCTGAACTTCCTGAATGCTGGTGATGAGCCAGGTTTCACCAGGATTTGCGTTATTGGGATTTCTGGTGCTGCTTGGGGACCTTATGTGTCCCTCCGTTAGAAGTCTGCCCTGAGGAATTCCTCCTTAAAAATCTCAGTGGCTTGGTAATTATACCCATCCATCTTACTGCTGGATAAATTCACTTCTGGGGTTTGAGGATCCATCTAAGGAGGACAAAGGCAAGTTAGCAGGCTGTAATGTAACAAGAGGGGAGGCAAAAACATATTTGTACACCAAATAGATCACAAGAGAAACATCAGAATTTAATTAAATTTCCTCTCATATATTTGAAAGTTGCTAAGAGGATAGATCTTAAAAGTTCTCATCACATACAAAAAAATCTGTTGATTGATATGAACCAGACTTACTGTGGTGGTTGTTTGGCAATATATACAAATATTGACTCATTATGCTGTACACCTGAAACTAATGTTATATGACAATTTTATCTCATTAAAAAAAACTTTATATGAAATAATTTTAAACTGGCTCTTTCATTCTTTCCCTGAAACTTGGTGTGGAAATGGGAATAAGATTAGGTTTTAGCATTAGTAATCTTGTGGCTCCTTGCTTCCCATCTCTGAGCTCACGTCATAAGGAGGGTATCTTCCAGCCTGCAAGTGGGTTCGTGTGAGATCATGTGGGATCACTTGTGCATAATACCCAGGACAGAGTAGGTGCTTAGTAGGAGCTACTTTTGGGTTTTCTTTTTCTTCTCACAGTTACCTACTTCACACATGGTGGGGTATGTGTGTCTGTCACTTCCTCCATTCACCCCCTCTCTCCCTCCTCTACTGTGTCCACAAGTCCATTCTCTGTGTCGGCATCTCCATTCTGTCCCTGCAAATAGGTTCATCAATACCATTTTCTAGATTCCATATATATGCATTAATATAGTAATTTTTCTCTTTCTGACTTACTTTACTCAGTATAACAGGCTTTAGATTCATCCATCTCATTAGAACTGACTCAAAGTCGTTCTTTTTCATGGCTGAGTAATATTTCTCTCTCTCTCTCTCTCTCTGTGTATTCTTTATCCATTTATCTGTCAATAGACATCTAGGTTGCTTCCATGTCCTAGCTATTGTAAATAGTGCTGCTATGAACATTGGGGTACATGTGTCTTTTAGAATTGTGGTTTTCACAGGTATATGCCCAGTAGTGGGGTTGCTGGGTCATATGGTAGTTTTATTCCTAGTTCCTATCAGTCACTAAGTCATGCCCAACTCTTTGCTATCCCATGGACTGCAGTATGCCAGTCTTCCCTGTCCTTCACTATCTCCTGGAGTTTGCTGAAACTCAAGTCCATTGAGTCGGTGATGCTATCTAACCATCACATCCTCTGCTGCCCCCTTCTCCTTTTGCCTTCAGTCTTTCCCAGCATCAGGGCCTTTTCCAGTGAGACAACTCTTCACATCAGGTGGCCAAAGAAGAGTCAACCCTGAATATTCATCAGCAAGACTAATGCTGAAGCTCCAATGCTTTGGCCACTGATCTCCATAGTGGCTGTTATCAATTTACATTTCTACCAACTGTGCAAGAGGAGCTACCTTTAAAGCTTTTCTCCCCAACATGATTTTTTTCACCCTCCTTCATACCCAGCTTGTAGGAGGAACAGTTTATAAGGAAGTCCTTTTCCCATAGGATGGCGCTGCCACTTCTCTGTGCTCGATGGAGACCATCCTTGTTTTTCTTGAGTATCTCCGCCAGCAAGCATCTGGTGTTTGCTAATGTTCCAATCTAATAAACCTCAAGAACAGTACAGCCTTTAAAACGAAGTCCATTCTCCCAAAGTGGGGCGACGGGTGGGGGGGCCAGAATTTGCAGAGATTATTGGTTTTCATTTACATCCTAATGTTTAAGGATGAGAGCCATAAACTGAAGAGCCAGAATTAGATAACATTAACTTAAAATACTGCGTGAATGTCCTAAACATCCAAGTAGACACTTTGTTTTTTTCCTCCAGCGGCTTTCTTGGCAGTAAATTAAAAAGGAAAAAAAAAAAAAACTACATGATTTAAGAAAACATTGTGGTGTTTGGTGATAATAACTTGCATTTCTATAATGCTTTCCAGCTTATAGAAGGCTTTCCCATTATTATTTCTTTGAATTCTCACAAGCCCCAGAGGTCAGTAAAACAATACTGTATTATGGTTGGGGAAATGCTGCCTCCACCACTTACCTACCATGTGGCTATGTGGGGTATTTAAAGGCTCTAAGCTTATTTCCCTAAGTTTTAAAATGGGAGTTGAATAGTCCCTTCCTCTTAGCATTGCGGTACAAATTCTATGAGCCAATGCAGAAGCAATGCCAGTGACATAGTAAGTGCTTAACAAATGGCAAGAGTTTTATATTCTTAGGTATAATAATCATTTCACAGACGAGGAAACTCAAAATGACCATCAATTCGCTAAAGGTCACACCATTTGTAATTAGCAGACCCTGGAATGTGGCTCCGGAGAAGGCAATGGCACCCCACTCCAGTGCTCTTGCCTGGAAAATCCCATGGACGGAGGAGCCTGGTGGGCTGCCGTCTATGGGGTTGCACAGAGTTGGACACGACTGAAGCGACTTAGCAGCAGCAGGAATGCAGCTCAGATTCTTCCACTCTCACCCTCTGTCTCGTGCGCACTACACCTTAGCTGAGATGTGTCATCAAGGCTGTTTTGATGCTCCCGCCTGCAAAATAACCCCAAGAATGACCCTCTTAGCCGGTTTCTCTGATGCACTCATCTTTTCCATGTCTGCTTTTGTGTTTGCAGAATATCATCAAGAAGGTGATCGGGCAGAAGTTTGTATACAAATTTGTCTCTTTCCCGGAGATACTGAAAATGGACCCTCACGCGGTGGAGATCAGCCGGGAGAGCCTCTTGCTGCAGGACAGCGAGTGCAAGGTGCCCCCTGAGGGCCGTGAGGCGCACAGACACGGCCTGTCTGCCCTCAAGAGTGCCAGCCGCAATGAGTACATCCACTCGGGCCTGTACTCATCCTTCACCATCAACTCCCTGCAGAACCCGCCCGAGCCCCTCAAGGCCATCAAGACAGAGAAGCTGGAGGAGCAGCTGGAAGACAGCCCCCCCGCGGAAGAAGTCAGGACTGTCATCAGGTTTGTGACCAACAAAACCGATAAGCACGTCAGCCGGCCCGTGGTGTCCCTGCCCTCCACGTCGGAGGCCTTCCTGGCCTCGTCCGTGTCCGCCAAGATCTCCTCTTTAATGTTGCCGAACGCCGCCAGCATCTCGTCCGCCTCGCCCTCCTCGTCTCGGTCCCCATCGCTGTCCCCCAACTCGCCCCTCCCTTCCGAACACAGGAGCCTCTTCCTGGAGGCTGCCTGCCATGACTCGGATTCCCTGGAGCCCTTGAACCTGTCGTCGGGCTCCAAGACCAGGTCTCCATCACTCCCCCCAAAGGCCAAAAAGCCCAAAGGCTTGGAAATCTCTGCGCCCCCACTGGTGCTTTCCGGCACCGACATCGGCTCCATCGCCCTCAACAGCCCGGCCCTCCCCTCGGGATCCCTCACCCCAGCCTTCTTCACTGCCCAGGTAAGAGCCGTAGAGTCCAGTCGTCCCGGCTGCACACAGACTCACTGGCTTAGGGAAAAGTGGGGGAGAGAGGCAACTTCTGTCTTCCCCTCAGAGGGTAATCCTTGGGCCCCTGCAGCAAGGTCACTGTGCACTGTACAGGGAAATCACACCCAGACAGAGGTGTACATAAGAGAAATTGGCTGTGGTGGGACACTTGATCGGGTTCTTTTAGGGGCCTAGAGTGATGTAAGGTGGAATATGCACACGGGCCATCAAAGCAGGTCCAAACAGTGATTTCTGAGGGCAAGATGAGCACTGACAGTGTTGGTCCCTCAGTCCTGTCCAACTCTTTGTGACCCCATGGACTGTAGCCCACCAGGCTCCTCTGTCCATGGAATTCTCCAGGCAAGAAGACTGGAGTGGGTAGCCATTCCCTTCTCCAGGGGATCTTCTTGGCCCAGGGATTGAATGTGGGTCTCTTACATTGAAAGTAGATTCTTCACCCTCTGAGCCATTACGCTTTTAAGTTGCTGAGCAGGCCAGTGACATTTCAGAAGGCACTTGGGTTTTATGAAAATTTTATGGCAGAATCCTCTTTGGAGGGCACTCATTTGTTTTCTGTTAATAAGAAAGTACATGCTAACCAATATGGCCATTGCAGTTATCAGTGGGGAGCTGGGCTGTCCTGTAGTCCCTAAAAAGCAATGCAGAGGCCACACCAAATGATGAGAAAGAGATGCTTTAGTAAAAACAGTGCTGTTCTGAGACAGCCCAGGTCCCTGGCACAGGGGAGGGAAGAGCAAACTCGGGGAGCAACAGAAGTCTTCAGTGTCATTAGCTCCACCACGAAGGCAGCCTCTTCCTCTAAATACACTATTCAGATGCTCACTCTCGTCCAGCTGGCAAAGGCAGGGCAGGTACTGGTAAACCTATTTCTGCTTCCCCTGGAAAACTGGATGCATTTCAGTGGCAGAGGTTAAGTTCATTGGCTTCAGGGTCACAGATGTGGATTCAGTTCCTGGCGGCACTGCTGGGTAGAAATGTGATTGTGGGTACTTGCTCTCTGAGCCTGTTTCCACATCCGTGAGACGGATTGTGTGAGGATTAAATGGGATAATGGCCGTGGGAAGAGAGGTGGCTACAATTGGCGGGTTTCAGAATCATGTGACTTGGTGGCGCCAGGGTGGGGACGTGCTTGAAGCGGGTAGGAGCTCTCTGTCCCCGTCGCTGTGGGGTCCTCACTGTCACCACCATTAGTGGCAGCACAGTTGAGCGTCTCATGTGTCAGGCACTGTTGTAAACACCATCCACGCAGCATCTCAGTTATTTATCATTACAGGCCTGTGAAGGAGATAACTGTCAATGTCCAGTTTTTCCAGCAGAGGTAAAGGAGGCAGAGGTCCGGTAACTCACCCAAGGTCACCCAGCTAATAGGACTTAGAGGTGAAAACTTGCTCCAGAATCCACGCCCTTTAAGTAAAATGCTCTCTGCACACGTGCCAGGAAAATGCCTAGCCTTCTCTGATCATGAGATGTCCATGGAGTCTGCGGGCAGCTGAAAGCAGCTCTTGGTCCTTCTCCTCTCTGTAGCTTCTCTGGAGTGGTTGTCAGCGTGGCTTGTGAGCCTGTGGTGCCGAGCATGCTGCCACGGAGGGGCTGGCCGAGGGCTTGGTGACAGGTCAGCATGAGCACATGTGCTCTAAATGGGGCATTTCCTCAATCAGCACCACTGGCTGGGGACTAACGACCACTAAGTAAATGGCTCAGAAACGGCGGCCTCTGACGTGGCTCAGAGAAATGACCCGAGAAGCTGAGCTCTGAGTGGACAATCTGAGAATCTCCTGCCTGGCCTCCCCTGTGTTTCCAGCTGTGAGGTGTAGAGAGATCTAGAGCCAGGCCCAGGCCAGCTCTGATTTCAGTCTGTGCTTGCTTGGGGAGTTTGTTATCACCGTCTCTGCACACATGCCAGCCCTGTAGCTGTGTCGGAGGAGAGGGGCTCAGGCTGGCCCTGTGGTTTTGGACCAGGACATGGGGAATGAAGGGAGGCTCCATGCACTGTGGCTGAGGACGTGTGTAGCTGGGCGTGGGTGTGGGTGACACCTTAGCGCTTTGTCACAGATACTCCACTTTCCCCTCTGGGGTGTGCTGTGTGCAGCGTTTACACCTGTGGGCACCTCCAGTCAGTCAGTCTTCATGGCTAGCTTTACAAGAGATAAGTGTGCTGTAATTACTTGATACCCTGAAAATGAAGTTCCCAAGAACTTGTATTTATTCCAAAAAAGATTTACATTTTATTTAGTCATGTATTCCACGAATAATCCCATCAGTTTCAGCAAGAAGCAGGAAGATGGGGTGGGATTAAGCACATCTTGGCATGCTTAGGGTCAGGTGGTTACAGTTCCCTCCCAGGACCTTATTAAACCACAGACCTCCTGTAGGCCCAAATTGAGATTCGAAATTTCAGCCTACATGATGGGCATGAAAAAATCATCCACAGCCTGCCAGTTCCCCAGCATCACAGCCTCCACTCCTGAGAACACTTATGGTACAGCCCCTGGGACCTGTATTATGAGCCTTTGAGAAACCACAGTTACTAATGTAGACAGACATGATGATCACCCAGAGGCGCCCCCAGCATAGACTATGTGGAACTGAAAAAAATGAGAATACAAAAGCCAGCTGGGTGCCAAAGAGTAAGGCAGTTGGAGCTTGGCCACCGAGGTCATATCGATCTGTTGCTAGAAAAGCCAGAATGTCTCTCGGATGCCATGAGTTACCAGAAACTGAGATGGGAGGTGGGGGAGGAGCTGGGATGTGAGACCCTCCTAGCTCCCAGCCAGATATCATGGAAACCTGAATGGTGCCAACTGGAACTTCTGATTTTCCACCTCATCTGTACCTGGGTGTCATCTGGCCCTCCTTTCATTTGCCTCTCCTGTCTAGTCTCTCCCTCCCCCTCTCACCTATGTAGTTAGTTCAGATGAGTGGCTCATCACTTGTCCCTTTCTTTATGCTAAGACCTCTGTTCATCTCCCATGTGATGTCTAAGATGTTGAACTCAGATATGTGTGGGCACCAGGGCATGAACTCATACCATCAGAGTCTGAGCATGCATGCCCCGGGCTGTTTTATTAGCAGTGGCTGTGGATTACCACTAATTGAGTAGAGACAGCTTGATGAGGACTGAAATGCTAAAAGCTCCTTTCTGTATGTACTGATGGATATACAACCTTGAACCCAAATCACAAAGTGGGAATTGGGAGTAAGATGGATGTGTGTGGTGAGTGTAGACTGTGTCCTGGCTCGGCTTTGGGTGGTTTCTCAATTTACTGTCTCTTTTGCCATGATCACAAAAGGAAAAATGTTTTTTCCTTCCCACTACTTCATCCCACTCTGTAACACTGCCCTAGCCCAGCCTGTAGCTTCCTCCATCCTGGTCTTGCAGGAGAAGGATGTCCTTTAGAAACTTGGCAGTGGAGGATGTTACTGAAAGACTTTTGCGTGACTTGACTCTCCAGCTGGAAGTTCCTGCTTTTCCCCCAGCTCTGGGTGCCTAGGATGAACCAACCGTGATAGCTTCTCCCTCTCTTTCCACCCTGGAACACGTTTTTTTCTGTAGATCCTTCACAGATTGCTGACTCCTCCCCTGTTTTGACTTTGTTTTTTCATCTCTTACCATAGCTACACTGCACCAGTAGGGTAGCCTCTTCATCCTCTTTTCCTTCATTTCAGCATATTCAGCGCTACAGAAACTTCTGTTTGTGACTCTACTTCTTTTTGAAAGTTGCTGAATACATGTTTTTATTTGAATTCATACAACTCTAGGAGTTTCCAGGGGTTCACTGTCACCTTTTGAGGATTTTTTTCTTTTTAACCACAAAATGGCAGTGTCATGGACTTCCTTGGCATCCATGGGAGATTAAGGTTAGAGATGTTTGTTGCTACAACTTGCCCAACCATTAGCTAGGCTCCTGGAGATACAGAAGTGAGCAAGAAACAGTTCCTGCTCCCATAAACTTACAGGCTGACTGGCCAATAGGTAACGAAAGAGAACAATTAGTAACTTAGGGTGGTGTGAAATTATAGAGGGCCCAGAGAACTTGTTGAGGAATTCAGAGGCCAGAAGTCCCATGAGTATGAGTTTCATGGGAGGAAGGAATTTGTTTTTATGGGAAAGTAGGAGCTGCTGAAGGTGTAAGTCAGGGAAACAAAGATTCTTATTAGAATCTATTGACCAGTAATAATTGAGCATTGTTTGCACATCATAGGAAGGGCAAGTGCCTACTTTCATGACCTTCTGTTGTTGGATATAGCTATGACAAGGTGTACACATGCATGACAGCACAGTGCAGAGAAGGACCTTAGGAACAGGAGGAAGAAGAACACGTAGTTCAATTCAGTGAACACGAACTGAGCACCTGTCATGTGTCATGGGCTTAGCTTGGAGCTGGGGATGCAAACATGAATTAGGCAGCCCTTGTGAACTGGGAGGAAGCTCGTAACTTACTTTTAGGTTGGTTAAATATAGTATCCTGGACACAGTACATACACATGTATGTACATACACAGTACATACACATGTAAAAGGAATACTAAGGAAGAGGGTATTCACTTTGCTGGGGGTCGGGATGTTGCAAAGGCTTTGTGGTCATAAAAATGTGCAACAGCTTTGTGCATTAGGGCAGTAGTTGAGTAAGGGGGGGATACATTCCAAAGGTAAAGGAGGTGGTGGGAGGAGGAGCCTGAGTGACATGGTGAGAACCGTGTTTTAGAAACCCTTCTGAAGACATGGGCAAGGGAGGGGTGAGGCTGGAAGCAGTTAGATGACTGTAAAATTCCAGGTGAAAAGACAGTGAGGACCTGTGGCTGTGACAGTGGCATGAGGCCAAAGGAGATGGATCTGACAGACACACGTGATGGGTGTGGAGGTTTTAGGGGTGAGCAGAGGTTGAGTATGGATTTCATGGGAAGAAAGAAACTCATGGGGAACGGTTCCAAGTCCAATCTGGGCCATGTGGAGTTTGAGGACATTTGGGAAGAAACACCCAGCTGCAGTTGGAGCTAAGGAGAGTCTGAGGTGGTTACAGGATGGTTAAAAACCATAGAAATAGATGAGATCCTTTGTGGAGTGGCACTAGCCCAGGGGACCATGGGCTGAGGGGTCATGGAGGTTTTGGAATGATTGCTGAAGAACTACTAGATTGGAATTGTGTGGTAGTCAGGACCCCTGGAGCAGAGTAGGGGCAGGGATTCACATTCTAGGTTGCTATGGGTCTACCGAGAATTCTGGCCAAGGGAAGTTGAATTTTTTTTTTTTTTTTTGGCTGCATGGCATGCAGGATCTTAGTTCCCCGACTAGGGATTGAACTTTACCCCCTTTAGTGGAAGTGCAGTCATAACCAATGGACCGCCAGGGAAGTCCTAGGTTGAACTCTTCTCCTCCCTAAAATTGTGAACGGTGTCTTAAGGTGATTGATTCGGTGGTGGTGCTCAGAATAGACTGGAAGGGAGACACAGAGACAGCTGGACTGGTTTAGGTGGCAGTTGCCAAATGGCATCTAAGTTGACGGGGCTTGGATGCTGCAAGACTGGAAATGTGGGGATAAACAGGAGAGTCAGTTCAAGGAAGGATCTCCAGGCGGTGCCCAGAGGTTGTGGCGAGGAGACGGGGGAAGGCATCTGCATCTCCGTGCCTGGGATGCTGGGTTGTAGATGGGCTGAGTACAAGGGCAGTGTCTTATTGTTTCTCTGGCACCTGATACATACTATATACTCCATCAGTATTTGCTGAGTGGGTAGATATATGGTGGTACTGTTGATAGAAACAGAGTCATAAACACTGGACTGGGCAAGGTGGTGAGTTCGTGCCATCTGGCTGAGGGGAAAACAGAAGTCTCTTTCCAGGAGGCGGAATCTTGGTGCTCAGAGGGCACTTGGAAGGGGCCTGTCTGGACATTAGCTCACTCAGTTTAGCTCCGATGTGTGGGCTTTCTAGAAGACTCAGTATTCAATGAAGAACCGAGTGGGGAAGATGACATGAGGTCAAACAGGAGGGTGTTTCCCTTTGAAAATGAACACCCGTGGCCCCTGGGTCCAAGAGCATCTCCTTTCCTGCAGATGACAGGGTCAGGAAGTTCCTGTCTGCCACTCAGAAGACCCCACTTGCTAAGACATTCTTTAGGGAAGGAAGAGGAAGCACGCATTTTGCTGGTAGCTTCTTTCTTTAGCCTCTGTCTAGGGCTCAAGGAGCTTCTAGAGACAGGCTCTGAAAGCTCCCACGGTGAGAGAGAACTCACGCCAGGCTTTATAGAAATTTTCCCTAAAAGAGTAACCAAAATTTTCCCCTACGGCCATAGAATCTTCAGCCAGAACAGGGATGGGAGGGAGAGGAGTGAATGAAGTCATTTTACGGTATTTATTTGCATATATTATAGAAGACATTTCAAATATATTAAATAGGAGAAACAGAAGGTTACTATATTCTGAGTACATCCTGTATCCCTTAGAAACAAATGTGCAAACATCTCCAATCCAGACATGGGTATGACATTTAGACTACGAAAATATATTCTATATACCTCATATTGCTCAGAAGGTTAAAAAGGAGTGGATGTCTATTTATGGCTGTGGATGAGAGAGAGAGCTGTTCTGTAGTTTAAAGGATTCACCGTCTCTTTAGAGCTGTGACTTTCATTGGTAGGTAAAGCTTAGGAGGCCCTGAACACATCGGTTAAATGTTAATGTGGCATACTGTGGTTGGAACCTGGCTTGAGTGACATGCAAATGTTAGTTCTCAGATCAGATGAGCTACAGACCTGACACTCACACAACTGAGAGGAACCCTAAGGCACTGGCTGCCTGGGTTGGTCTGTCTGTTTCAGTTCTTTATACAGTTGAGGATTTCTCCCATGGCTGGGTTTTAATACAGTTAGTCAAATACACTTAATTACTGATAGCAGTCTTGGAACATTTATTGAGCATTTCTAATCTGCCAGCTTTACACAGATCATTTACTCTTCCTGATGATCCTGTAATGTAAGACATGTAGGCATTTTTCTGTTTTATAGATGAGGAAACCAAGGCAGAGAGGGGTTGTTACCTAACTCATAAGTAGTTGTTCTGAGGCTGGAACCCTAGTAGAGCCCATGCAGAACTGCCAAGTCTGAACCGTTAGGCCAGATGGCCTGGCCTGTTTATGAAACTGCCTTGGGTTAGAACAAATGGGAAATTTACCCAAAACATGTATTTTGGGTAACCTCGTAGGTCATTTAATATGTAGGAAATGCTGTGGAACCAAAACTCAAATTATTTGACTCTTTTCAGCAGCTCCATTTTGAGAACCTTTGGATGTTTATCTCCTTTCTGCAGAACAGAACAGACCTTTCCATTTAGGTTTAAGCCAAATGTTCTGGATAATTAACAAAGCTGCTGAGGCCAATTCTAGGGGGAAAAAAAAAAACACTTTCGCATGCAGCATGATGTAATCTGAAATGCTGGTGCCCTCACTGCCCTTCTTACACAGAGCACCTTATTGACATCATGAAACTACGGAGGGGCTCCTCCTAGTCCCTAATATGCAGAGCCACCTGGACAAGGAGCTTGTCTCTGCTGAGAATAAAAACCAGGCAGGCTTACGGTGGGGGTGGGTTGTTCCTTCTGCACTCTAGCTGGCTTGAAGACCAGGACTCCTGCTGCGAGTATGCAAGCAAATGCCATCCTTGGCACTCTCCCAGGAAACCCAGCATTTTGGCTTTAAATTCTATCTGACAAGAACGGATTTTGTTTCCCTCTGAGCCATTCCTGGGGAGATGAATTCTCATCAGCCCCATATCCAGAGTGAAATCTGGTAAACTCAGTTCAGAGCTTTTCATGAAGCTGCTACAGGGTATTTTAGCAGCAGATCCTAAAGTATTCAAAGGGTTGTTGATAGGGAAAGTGAAGCTTGGGAGGCCCTTTAAAAATGTGTGCGTGTAGCCCAAGTAATGGATGTCCACTGTAGAAAAATTAATATAGAGAAGGAAAAATAAAGCCCTCTCATGGGATCCCATTTGCTTGTATATTGTTGTGTTCATGTGTGCTCAGTCATGTTTTGACTCTGTGATTCCATGGACTGTAGCCCGCCAGGCTCCTCTGTCCATGGAATTCTGCAGGCAAGAATACTGGAGTGGGTTGCCATTTCCTCCTCCAGGAGATCTTCCCGACCCAGGGATCAAATCTGCTTTTCCTGTGTCTCCTACATTGGCAGGTGGAGTATTTACTGCTAGTGCCACCATTCTTGTTTAATGTGTGAGCGGGAGCAAACTGAAAAAAGCAGCTTGACAAAAGTTGTTACAAACTTGAGTTTTCTACTAGAATGGTTATGGAAGGTAACTTTTCCATTCTTTATAATACAAATTGCTCAGTTAGCACTGAAGGAAATTAAACTGCACAGCCCCGCAGAAATAACGTCGTCAGATTTTCCTAAAATGATGAGGTTGGTTTGTGGCTGGTGCCCGGAGCACACTGTTGACCACAGTGGGAACCGGCGATACAGGTATCAATCCTGTGTGTGCTTTCTTTCCCAGACACCAAATGGACTGCTTCTGACCCCGAGTCCACTGCTGTCCAGCATACATTTCTGGAGCAGCCTTAGTCCAGTTGCTCCACTGAGTCCTGCCCGGCTGCAAGGGCCAAGCACGCTGTTTCAGGTGAGCATTTAGAAATGAACTTGTACATGTGCAATTTCTAAGGGATGTGTTTCCTTGATAAATCCTGCAAGGTAACATTTTCTCTAAATGTAGGGCAGAACTCACTGTTAAGTTTCCAAAAGGAATTCATGTTAATGTGGCTGCAAAAGGCACCTTCAGAGGCAGGTACTTTCATTGAGGTGGCGTGCACATGTCAGCTATCCATAAGTGGAACAATAAGTTCTCCAATTGTTCATTTTCACTAACTATGAAAACTAGAAATTTATAAGGAAAAAATTTTAAATTGTATTTTATAAAATCTCCTAAGACTTTAACATACTAACCTATTAATATAGTAAACACACAGAGTAAAGATAAAAATCGTGAACTCTACATTGTAATAATAGCAAAGTTACCTGCATAATTCTATGAGTCAGAATCAAGTTTTCCTTGTTCTATAATAGAAAAAAGAAGCATCCAGGGATCTGATTAAAAGTGAAAAGTCTCAGCTGTTCGTCTTGTAAAGCTCCCTGTACTAGGTAAGCGCATTCATTAGTCATCTCCATACTAGAAACCTGCAGTAGCATCACTTGCTATCATGTGGAAATTGGTATTTCCTCTTGGAGACCCAAAGATTATGACTCACAGACCAAGATGTTACTGTCTGAACATGTGAGTGTAGAAAGGATCCCAGGGACAGGAATGAGGCAAAAGTGGATCAAGTGCACGCACCTGTTCCTGATTCTGACCTTGTCTGTCTCATTCACCTTGCCTCTCACCTCTGCCCCTCAGCCTGGCTGACCTCAAGCTGTTGTTCTTTGGTTCTCATTGCACCTAGCACTAACCTCTTTGTCCTGCCTGTTCATCTGACAATCTCCCCACTAAACACTGGGCCCTCAAGAAGCCAGAACTGCATCTTGCTTGCTGTGGTGTGTGCCTGGCATCTAGCATGCTGCTTGGTACACAACATGTTCAGCGATTACCACTGACTGACTAAAGGAAGGGATGCCTCAGAATTCACCAAGAGAAGAGATGTCTGAGAAAGTGTTAATAAGATCATGTCTCCAGTGCTTTTCTTTATCGTTCATTTTGTTTGTCAAGGTTAATATTCACCTCTGTGCCAGGGGCTATACATGCTGGTATTTAGGGTCTCATTGGGAGAAGGGTAGAGCTAGAGAGCTTCTGATTACTATCTTGCTTCTCTGGTTTCCTAGTAGGGATGAGGTAGGGTGTCATGATGTGACTATACTTAAGTTATCAGGTTTCTCTTCCTGGCATTCCTTCTCGTTACAAGAAACTGAGATATGGTCATGCACAGCCAATGTGTTGATTCTTAGCTATTTTAACTCAGGCAAAGAAACAAAAACTAGCAATAGCAAAAGGCAGTGAGCAAATGCAGAATTAGGCAAGCTTTAGATTGGTGATCTTTTGGTGGGGAAACTAAAAGACCTTATTTCCTGGAAGTCTCCAGATGGGAGCAGCAGAGAGTTCCTGAGTAGAGCAGACAGGATCGTGTGGTGCGTAGTCAGTCAGCTCCACAGTGGGGCCTGTAATCCTACCCTAATCCTGGAATCTAACACAAGGCCTCTCTAGGTTCCTGAGATACATGTGAATAATGAATGGACTCTCGCTTCCCTCCTTGCTGAAAATCCTACCACCAGACTGTGCTGGGTTTGGTAACTTCCCAAGGAGGCCCTCCAGAACTACTGGCCCAGAATTCTTGGAGATTTCTAGCCCACTACTCCCAACAGTTAATAGTAGTTCATCTCCCCACTGATTCTACACATTACAAGGTATCAGGAGCTCTGGGAATTGGCCAGGATGCACATCCCTTCAGTCACTATTGTAGACTGTAGTTCTGCACTGTAGACCCGTGGTTCTCAACATATGGCAGACTCAGCCAGAGGCTGGGTGTGTTAAAATGCACCTGGCTGGGTCCCTCCCTCCCCCAGAGTCCTGATTCAGAAGGTCTGGGATGGGGCCTGGTAATAATACTCTTTAATACATTCTAGAGACGCTGCTGCTCCAGAAACCCCACTCAGAACCACTGCTTACCAGTGGCTCCTGATTTACATTTAGAATTCTGCAGAAGAAAAGCTGCACTTAATGGCTACCTGATCAGAACTGTGATTTCACAAATTGGGCCTGTCCTCTCTCCTGGAGCCATTCAGAACACAACCCTGAATGGGAAAATGTGACCATGTGTGGATGGCTGACAGGCTGCATGGCCGTGGGCCCTCTTTTTGGGGTTGGGGTCTGTGAGACTAAAGAAAAATAACTTTGTACCTTTTAGAGTATTACTTCTCTTCCTATGTATGATAAAAGGACTGAGCTGGTGAAAGCTGAAATTTGAAGTTTTGAAAATGGTTAAAATAACATGGTAAGAATCTTTTTTTTTAATTAGATGTTTCAAATGATCAAGTTTCAAATTTAGATTACTATCAACAGTACTGTTTTTTAAACTAATGGAAGTAACTTTAAAAATAGGAAGCCCCTTTCACATATGCTATGTGAATGTGTTGGAGAAGGAAAACAAATTAGACTTGGCCTATAATGATGCTGGCAAATTTCCTGTTATAATTAGAAAAGTATATCAGAATCCTTAAAGTAACAGTTGACAAGGCTGAGGAGGAGTTCTGGCACTGAGGGTCTCTTGCTATTATTAGTAAGTGATAGCAGATACTGAGAATTTCAAGGGAAGGAGAGTGGAGATATGAGCCTTTCTAGAAGAGGTATGCTTGGTAATTGAGACACATAAAGAGAGAATTGCCAAAGACACTGTACTAAATCTAAATATACACCTTGGTTTATAAAGTGAGATGAGTTCCCAGTTGGACTGTTTAGTATTTTAAGCTTGTCTTTAGGATGTTTGTTCTGCTTTTGAAACAGATTTTGATCATATTTGGAATATACCTAGTAGGTACAGATACAAAGTAATTTTCAACTGAGAAAGTTTTCCGTAATTTTTAACTCAACAAATCTAACCCAGAAAATACTTGTAAAGCTCTGAGGCAGGGACTGTGGGATATACAACACGTGAATGCTGCTGCTGCTAAGTCGCTTCAGTCGTGTCCGATTCTATGAGATTCCATAGACGGCAGCCCACCAAGGCTCCGCCGTCCCTGGGATTCTCCAGGCAAGAACACTGGAGTGGGTTGCAATTTCCTTCTCCAACGCATGAGAGTGAAAAGTGAAAGTGAAGTCGCTCAGTCGTGTCCGACTCTTAGCGATCACATGGACTGCAGCCCACCAGGTTCCTTTGTCCATGGGATTTTCCAGGCAGGAGTACTGGAGTGGGGTGCCAGTGCCTTCTCCGACAACACGTGTATACCAGGTGTGTAAACACAGTGCTCCAGGAACCCAACAAGAATTGCTCTTTCCAGCTGGGGCCTGAACAGAGGCCCTAAGGCAGAAGGGACAAGCTGAGTTGGGAAGATGGGACAGGATCACGGCAGAGTGAAGTACATTCTAAATGAACAGATATGCATCATTTGGATATGAAAATACATAGTCTGTTCTGGAAGGGACCTGGGTGATAGACTGGTTGGAAAAGCAGCAATGGGGCTTGGACAGTATAACTAAAGAGTTGTTAAGTGAAAACCATGGGAGGCCTTTTAAAGCTGGAGATTAATGTAAGATCTCTATTTTAGAAAGGTTATCACTGGTATCATAATGTGGGGAGAGGACAGAAGGCAGAAAGAGTAAG
Source organism: Bos javanicus (assembly GCF_032452875.1). Lineage (NCBI taxonomy): Eukaryota > Metazoa > Chordata > Mammalia > Artiodactyla > Bovidae > Bos > Bos javanicus. The sequence goes on from NC_083872.1 coordinate 61,036,189, forward strand.
GGGCAGGAATACATAGATTTACACTACTCCAAATTCTGAGGGGAGAAACCACCTTTTACATGAGAGTGAAAAAGACATTCCAGAGGTAAAATTGAGAGGATGACTTTTAGATGGGTGTAAGGAGTAATTAGTGAAAAATCAGGAAGAGGCAAGCATTACTAAGTGATTAAAAGACTGGTAATGCTATTGATAACAATAGCTACAATTTTTTGAGGGCTACCACATGTCAGACATTGTTCTAAAGCACTTTTCATGGCTCCTTATTTAATAGTCTCAACAGCTCTATTTGAAAAGATGACCAATTTTACAAGAAAAAGAAACTAAGGCCCAGAGATGTTGCTCAATTTTCCGAAGATCCCATGTTAACAAGTGGTAGAGCTCTGATTCTTGTTTAGTGTCGTGCCCCTTACCCCCATTCTTACTGACTGTAGACTGAGTGGGCAAGAGGTGCTGGGGCTATCTAACTGACACCAGGAGATGTTTGTTGAGTACAGTACAGGAGAAAGGAAGGCTGAGGACAGAAGCTGGGGAATGCTGTTTAAGAAAAGGGACTGCGAGTGGATGAGGGGAGGGGAGGGGGGCAATAAAGAGGAGCATGAAACATGTCAGAAAGGTCAGACTAACCAAGAGAAACTGTGACACTTGATAGAAATAAAGAGGACAGAAGTCAATAACAAAACCAAAACTTTTGAGAACACCAGTAAGATAAACTACTACTGAAATGAGAGAAGATGTATGAGACTTCAAAGTCTGCTCTTCTTCCAGTGTCTACTCTTAATCAATGGGAATAGTGGTTAGGAGCACACCTTAAATAAAAAGTAAAGTATAAGCTAAATGTAAATAGATTTGATAACCCCAGATGAAATGGATAAAATTCTGTATAATGTTAAAATTCAAAGTGTCAGGAAAGAAAATCTTGATTATAACCATTACAGAAACAGTAATTAATAGCACCACCCCCTTACCACTGACATTAAAATAAGTTGGGCAGTTGGGTACAGAAAGCACAGTATATAGACTAAGTAAGAATTAAACTAGAAGACAGCCCAAGAGATCACTGTGACTCATCTTGTCCTCAACAAGGAAAACTTAGTTTTCAACAATCATGTTTTAGAAGGAGGTCTTTAAGTATGTTGTGTTCAGTTGGGAGTATAGCTGCTATACTTTAGACATGAAAGACATCAAACCATACACGTTTGTCCCATCGTAGCTACCAACAAGACACATTAACTATACATTTTGGCACTTACGGGTTATCTATTTGGTTTGGTATTATCATTTTAACTAGAATATTTTTAAAGATATTGTTTTCTAAATCTCTTAAGATAAAAACATACCTCATTTTTAACAGTGTCTGAGAAACATCAGTAGTACTCTGGAAAACCGATAGTTTCAAAATACAATATGAGAAATTACTGATTCATATACAAAGAGTTTCCTAGTTTCCAAAATTGATTTTTCTTAATATGTAAAGCAAATAATCATTCTACTGGAATCTTCTAGAAACACTATTAGAACATGCTTTAGCAACATATAAAGTATGTATTTTTTTCGAGTAGCCTCTGCACATAAAATAATTTGGAATATTTTCTAAGCCTTAGCCTCTGCTGTACGTAATCTTGACTTCATTGTCATCTTCCAGTTACTCATTCTGTAAAATAATTGGCAACATGGACTTTCATAGTGGTCCAGGCATTAAGAAAACGCCTGCCAATGTGGGGAACATGGGTTCAATTCCTGGTCCGGGAAGATTCCACATGCCTTAGGGCAAATAAGCTCGTGCGCCAGAACTGCTGAGACCTACACTGAGGCTTAAAGCCTGAGCTCCGCACCAAGAGAAGCCACTGCAATGAGAAGCCCACACACTACAACTAAGAGCCAGAGCAGCCAAAAATAAATAAATAAAATTATTTCAAAAAACTGGCAACTGACCTCTATCAATCACAGAGGTGATGAGAGAACCGGTCCACTGTGGTCTGTCTAGGAATGTTAAAAACTCTGGTCTTCCCAATGGATTTGCAATAATTATTGTAAACATCTTTTGCCCCTACAGTTCCCAACACTGCTCAATGGCCACATGCCAGTGCCAATCCCCAGTCTGGACAGAGCTGCTTCTCCAGTACTGCTTTCTTCGAACTCTCAGAAATCCTGATGACATCTGGCCACAATTTAAAGACTCATTAACTGATGAAACAATTTGTCCCCATGGGCTAGTTTACCTGTGTCGTGAGAAGGATGTTGTGAAACCCGTCTGTTAATTTGGTTTGCACTTTTCATAACATGGATGGTCTAGATTTATGTTAGCATTTTAAAACCTTTTTTATATTCAAGTATATATGAAAATCTGTTTTGCATTAAGTGAATTTTAATGTTTTTGTTTTTATATCTTCTTAGCTCTTAAGTGTTGAACACTGTTGACAGTGAAGAACTTTTCTAAATGGTTTTCAATGAAATAAGGATGTGAAGCTTTCTTCCTCTTTAATTCTGCAAATGCTGAACTGTGCTTATATACACTATAACCAGCTGTGCCTTCCTTTGCATTTAGTTTATTGTAAATTATCTATATATATTTTTAGTATTGAGAAAATGAAAGACAAAAATTAGTATCAAACAACTCTAGTAGAATTTCATTATTTTTCACAAGTAGGCAATATGAAAGCATTCATTACTTTTCTTTTTGGCTTTCAACTGTATGAGAATTGCCTTAGAACCTCTTTTGAACTGAAATTCAGTGAATATAATATCCAAGTAATGTTTTTATAAAAAACAAGCCATATTTAGACAATAAAATTTCATGAAAATGTTCTAAAGTGCATTTTTTGAAAAATGAACCTTGAAAGGCTAGCCTCCTGTTTACAATCTTTGAGACTCCTTCCACACAAAAGCCTGAGATGGAAAAACTATATCAAGTACACTCAATCTATGCCCCTGGAATATTTCCTAGGTTAGCACATTCTTATTTTAAAAAATTAACCTGGTTCTTCCCATTTTCCATTGAGAATCATACCTCTCTGATGCATTTACTGTATCTAAGTTAGGGTTTCTCTGAACCCCAGAAACTAACATTTAAAAATCCTATGCTTTGGAAAAGGTTCACAGACTGGTGATGAATACATGTAACAAAGAAAACATTTTGTAATACCAGGTATCTTCATGTATATGGGTAAAGCCTTGGTTGTGGAAATTGAGGTGTGTAGGATACACTGCTTTATGTATTACTGTTTATGGTGAGAATGAAGGAATATTGATTAAAAAAATATAAAATTCTTCAGGAACCTTATTGTCGAACTGAACTTATGTAACAACCTGCAGTACTAAGCAGTGAGTCCTTTTGTGTAGTGTAGTTTAGAGCAGTGATAAGAGAAACATTTTCTGTTCCTTCAGAAAAATCAGCAGGCACCAGTTTACGGTGCCTATCTGTATATGAAGTAGTGAAGTTCTAATGTAAGATTCAAGAACTGGAAGATGCCCAGTGCGTTCAACTCAAGAAAATTACCATCCTTAACTATAACAGAAACCAATTTGAAATGTGGCTAAATAATTCACTGATCCAAATGAGGCGTTAAATGGCAGGGATTATGAGAAAGGGTAAAAAACAAAGGTTGTAAAAACAAACATTTGAGTTTTCAAGAAATCTAAAATTTTGTTGCGACACTTTTAATGCTTGAGATGTTCAACTGGAATTGAGCTTGAGATTTTCAATTGGAATTTTATTTGGTGATGTAAGCCCTATCTGGGGGAAAAAATCCAAACTCTAATATGCATCTTTGAATATAAAGTAATGGGCCTGGTTCCACAATCTGCAAGGAGACACTGCTGTCACTACCCACAAAGGATAATTCTATACTAAAATAAAAGAGTTAGTCCAGGGGACTGGTGTTTACCAAACAGAAAATGTTAGAAGAGGCCTTTGAGAGACATCCAACCACCATTTCCAGGTAAGGACAACTGCACAAAGTGGGAATGCCTAGAGCTACATGCTCACCGAAGGTAGAACAATGACTGGTGCTCAGTCCAGTTCTACCTCCCCACGCCTAGCTATAGGTACCTACTGGTCCAAAACTGCATGGTAGGTAGAAAAAAACAAAAGAGCATTAAAAACAAACAAAAAACAAGTCAGTTAAGAGCATACCTCAAATGCAGGATTCTTAGAGAAACTAAAGTCAATGTGCAAAAACCTCAACCTAGTATTCCCTTCCTCCAAATACTATGATTAACATACACTCTAGCTCCATTTACTAGAAATGGAAAGAATACAGTAATTTTTGATGCACCAAAAAAACTCACATGACACAAATAGATAACTGGAGGTGTTGAAGTATATAAGCCTTATTGCTCTGCCTCATTCTGTGTGTGTGTGTGTGTGTGTGTGTGTGTGTGTTGGGTTTGTCTTTTTTAAACAAATATTTTAGTCAAAAAATAGGTTTCAAAGAACATAATAACTTTGTTTTCTCTTTTTATGTTTGCTTGATCAGTGTTAAAATGCTATGGTAAAGTTTATAGAACTATAACCTAACTGTTGGTCTCTTTTGTACACATCTTTTCTATGACTGCAAATCTTCACTCAATTTTCATATATGTATCATTTTTACTGTTATATTATTTTTGTTCAATAAATACTTTGTGATAAAAGGTGTGAAGAGGCAAGTGGGTTGTATTACTTCCATTTACTTGGGATGATTCAAATGTCGCTATTCTATGGGTATAAGTTGGAAAAAGAATTGTTATTTAGCTTAAATATTGCACATTGAAATACTACGTATATATACATTTAAACAGGTATTTAAGGAAACAAATATACTTCTTGACACTGAGTTGGGTAGAAGGGAATAGATTTAAAAACTGGTCCTCTGATCACTTAAATCTGAAGTTCTGTCATTCTGCATTGAGGTAGGGAGGTAATGAGGAGGGAGAAACTACATAACCATTTACTCTTTTAGCTGCGATTAATATCAAGAAATTAAAGCCATCCCATGGTCATGGATTAGAACACTTAATATTGTTAAGATCATAGTACTACCCAAAGTGATCTATGGATTCAATAAATTCATCACAGTCCCAAAAATCTCATCCTAAAATTTATATGGAATTTCAAGGAACCTAGAATATACAAAACTATCCTGAAAAAGAAAAACAGAAGTGGCGGACTCACACTTCTTGAGTGCAAAACTTATAAAGCTACAATTAATTAAAACACTGTGGAACTGGTAGAAGGATGGATATGTAAACCAAGAGCAGAATTAAGAACCCCCAAACAAACCCTCATTTCTATGATCAATTGATTTTCAACAAGGTGCCAAGGGGGAAAAGGTCAGGTCTTTCAACAAACAGGTCTAGGAAAACTAGATACTCACATGCAAAGGAATGAGGTTTGCCCCTCACTTTACACCACACATTAATTCAAAACAGATCAAGGTCCTAAATGTAAGCACTAAACTATAAAACTCTTAAAATGGGAAAATATTAAAAACCTTGCATTTAGCTGCTAAGTCGCTTCAGTCGTGTCCGACTCTGTGCGACCCCATAGACGACAGCCCACCAGGCTCCCCCGTCCCTGGGATTCTCCAGGCAAGAACACTGGAGTGGGTTGCCACTACCTTCTCCAATGGATGAAAGTGAAAAGTGAAAGTGAAGTCGCTCAGTGTCCTACTCTTAGTGACCCCATGGACTGCAGCCCACCAGGCTCCTCTGTCCATGGGATTTTCCCGGCAAGAGTACTGGAGTAGGGTGCCATTGCCTTCTCCGTGGATTTAGCTAAAGCAACTTATATATGCAAAGAAGAACTAAACGGGACTTCATGAAAATAAAAAACTTGTTTATCAACAGGACACCATAAAGTGAGCACAACCCACAGAAAAAAAATAATTACAAATTATGTATGTCATAATGTTCTAGACGATATAAAGAACTCCTATAACTCAACAACAAAAAGACATACAACCAAACTTTTTAAAAGACAAAGGACTTGAATATACGTTTCTCTAAAGCAGATAATGGTCGGTAACACATGAAAAGGTGCTTAACTCCCTCAAGTCCTTAGGGAAATCAAAACCACAATGAGACACCACTTCAAAGTTATTAGAATGTATATAATGGGAAAAAAGAAGCAAGGATGAGGAGAAATTGGACCTCATGCATTACTACTGAAAAATGTAATACGGTGTGGGTACTGTAGAAAACAGTTTGGTGGTTTCTGAAAAAGTTAAGGATTAAATTACCAACTGACCCAACAATTCCACTCCTGGTATATGAACCCAAAGAATTTGAAAAGGCTCAAACAGATGCTTGTATACCAATGTTCATAGCAACATTATTCACAACAGCCAAAAATGGAAAAAAAAAAAAACATGTCTATCAACAGATGAATGGATAAGCAAATTATCCATATTTTGCCTGGATATACAGATAAATGGATAAGCAAATGTTGTATAGTCACACAACAATGTTACTCAGCCATGAAAACAAATGAAGTTCTGACACATGCTACAATATGGATGAACCTTGAAAACATTATGTTAAGTGAAATAAGCCAGAGACAAAAAAAAAAGTGTGATACGATTAAATATGTAGTTTTTGTCTCTATGAATTTGCTTATTCTAGGTAAGAGACGGAGAAGGCAATGGCACCCCACTCCAGTACTCTTGCCTGGAAAATCCCAGTCCATGGGGTCGCTAAGAGTCGGACACGACTGAGCGACTTCACTTTGACTTTTCACTTGCATGCATTGGAGGAGGAAATGGCAACCCACTCCAGTACTCTTGCCTGGAAAATCCCATGGACAGAGGAACCTGGTGGGCTGCCATCTAGGGGTCGCACCGAGTCGGACACAACTGAAGCGACTTAGCAGCAGCAGCAGGTAAGAGATTACCCAAAGGATGAGGGAAGGAGAAAACATGGTGGTGGTGGTGGGGGGGGGGAGGTGCGGGGTGGAGATTATAATGGCTACAAAGTTTCTGTTGTTGGAGTGATGAAAAATCCTGGAAATAGGTAACTGCTTTACAACACTGTGAACATAATACTTAATGCCACTAAATTGTATGCTTACAAAGGGTTAAAATGGTAAATTTTATGTTACATGTATTTTACCACAATTTTAGAAAACAGTAAAAACACACACACACAAACCACAGGAACTGTCTTGGGTCAAAAAGATTATAACATGTTAACATCACTTGGAAGGAAAACAAAAATGGCATCCCCTCTTACCTTTAAGAACCTTGTCAGTTTAAGACGAATCATCTGTTCAAGGTTCACAATTTGAGCTTCAATTCTCTTCACTGCAAAGTTTTCAGAATCTGAATGATGCTCAAGTATCAAAAAAAGAAAATCAAATTCCTTAATAAAATGAAGGAACATCCATAGTTTTTCCTAGGAAGAGCAATTTTATATAACTTGGATACAATTCTTCACCTTTTTTTTTTTTTTTTTTACTAAACAGATATTAAATTAAACAAATGGGTGAGACTTCCTGGTGGTCTAGTGGCTAAGACTCCATGCTCCCAATGCAGGGGGCCTGGGTTCCATCCTTGGTCAGGAAACTGGATCCTGTATGCTGCAACTGAAAGATCTCACACGCGGTGAGATTCTTCACCTTTTATATGCAAGAATGAAACATAAGGATAACTGTCAAATTTTCAACAAATCAAATAGATAACCTATGAAATGAAAAATCTGACAATTAAAAGTGCTATCCTATAAAACTACAGTAAAGATTAGTAAATGAATGGCCAGCACAATTATAAATTAATTGCTACTGGCACGGAGACACTTTTTTATCTTGAGACACATAAAAGAAAATGGTCCCATTCTGCACAGCCTTCTTCCCCAAGAAAGAACCGTGACTCAAAAAAACCACATTTTAACAACATGAAGATTTTGTTATTATAAATTTTGAAACAAAATGGAGGAATTTTCACATAATATTTATAACCTTCAAAGTACAATATTAATACATGTCTGTCAGTTAGAAATAACAGCAGTTTGTTAGGCTACAGAGTTTAACATAAAACCAATTTACAAATGTGAAAAGCAGTAGTGGTCCAATATTCACCATTACACATGAATCTGTTTCTTCCAGAAATTTTTTTAAAAATTAAAACTTCAGTATCATGAAATATTAAAATAATACCCCAAACATGCCACAATCACTATTCACAAATAAAGTTAAAATGAAACATACAAAAATTCACTTAATACTGTTAAATAACAATAAACTACAAGATTTCCTGAACAGAAATGGTAGGACCCTGAATGTTTTACAGTGAATGTCAGGAAAATGAATTAAGTTATGACTCTTTTCATGATATATAAGCCCCAAATTTACATGACCATTTCAAAATATAGCAATTAAGATTTGCAGTTGGTAAGATGCACTAAACAAATAGTCCTTAAAAGTGAACACAAATGCTTAAAACACTGTTACCAACATCAAGGTGTATTTATGATATTCAAAAAGATGCATAATTAAAACTGTAATATTTACTATCTCTGGTAAACAGATAATACCTAGAATGCTTTAAAACAATCTTCCAAGTTCTCATTTCTCTCGTTTGTTATTTATCATGGCTCATTTCAAACACATATTACGTCTTTCAGCTGATTCCAAGTGAATGCTATTAAAACACACACATATACACATCTCTCAAATGAAATAAATTGTTCCCCAATGAAGAATCATCCATTCTAATTTTTAAAAGAATTGTATTTAAGACAAATAAACAAAACAAGATCTCTCATGTTTGACTGGACTTGTATGGTTTAACTAAATTAAAGCACAATGTAAAACAGGTTAAGTGTATTAGTATACAAATATCCAATAATATGCAGTAAATATTTCTAAAATGAGGAAAGGTAAAAATAAATAATTGTGGTACTTTAATTTACTGGTATGTAATTCAAGATCCCCAAAGTGTCAGGTATTCACTTGCTCGAATCAACTTCTGCATCACATGCTTTCCTAAACATAATGTGCTTATTGATTTCTTAGCTACTCTATTTGCCAATGTTCAATAAAAAATTATATAGCATGAACGTAAGAGTGTTCAAGTTGGCTCACTTATTTTACTGTTAAGCAAAGCTAAATTTACATTCCAGGAAACAATGCAGTTTAATTTTAAAAACAAAAAATGCAGCAGTAAAACAATTTATGAGGAGAAACAGATGCATTCACATATAATAAAGCCACTGCAACTTCTTCAGGCATCAACTGTTGTGTTAAATAAACAGACAGTAGTTATTTAGCAGCAATGATTCCGCAATAAATAATGCACTGTGTTTCTCAGTCCTGCACAAAAATTGCAGCTATAGTTACCATCAACAGCTGTAACCTACTGGCTCTAATGGCAGAGAAGACCTTAAAACCAACTGTACAAAAAAATTGTCACACTGTGACAACAAATATAAAAACAATTTGTAGGTCTGAAATAAAAAGACTCCACTGTGAAGAGGACAGTGTAGACAAACGAAGATTCCAAGTCCACCAAAAGAAATAATTGCCTTCAGATATGAGTCCTTGATTGATAAGAAAGGCTGGGGGCTGGGCTTGAAACCATGTTATCAGACTTAAAAGAGCATGCTCTGTCTTCTGTTCTTCGCATGTCCTAAAATATAAAGTCATTTTATGAGGCAGTTCAAGGTTCAGTTTTATCCCACAAACAGTATTTGGTGACTCTATGAAGCTAATGTTCCCACCAGCAAAAGCTAATTCCATGGTAAGAGTGATCAGCTCTGTCTTAAAGGACCCTCTTGTTGATGGGGTCAGTCTACAGCTTCTATGCTTCGAAGTGATGAACCTGATGACTAGGGGAGCACAGATGTGTCTTCTGCCTCAGGTGCCAGGGGTGGCGGTCAGTGATCAAGCCAGGTCACTTGTAAGAGGTCTCTGTGCCATCTGCAGCTTTCAGGATCCCTGATTGGACTCAGTCAGATTCTCTCTGAAGAATTACTGAGCTGCCCACATCATACAGAAAAGTGAGTATGTGCAATGCTAAACATACACCGTTGTGGAATGCACTGTACATTGGTTTTTACATAATTTTACTGATCAATTTATAAGCCAAAAACTTGGTTCCACGCAATATTTCATGAACGACATGTGAAATGGTTTATGACAAACACACCTGTCTCTGGATAAGAAGAATTTCGAAAACCGGGGTCCTTTTGCAACTGAATCTCTTTCAAACTGAATATTGATACACCTAAAATGCATAGACAAAAAACAGCAGATGAAAGCCTATCATTAAAGCAAATATAATCCAACTAGACACAAAACATCTAAATTATATACTGAGTGAATGTGAAACATTTATACTACATTTACAAGGTTACAGCCCCACTGAAGTATTTTCTCTTTTGTTCCAAGGTTTTGAGAAGAAAACCAAGCCAAATAATCTCCCCTCAGAACCTTTCTCCTCCAATCTGGCTTTAAATTAGGCTGTGAGTGTGTGTTTCTCTGAGGAGAATGTACACTGTTTATTTCTAGGGCTTACTGAGGTTGGGAGACCTCATCAAAATGTATTACTCAGTTTTATTCTATCCTTTATCCATTTGTCTTATGATTGCAGTGAAGGTCCAATCCTCAAACTATCTTGAGAATTTTAGAGAAAAACAAGAAATAGGTTTATACACCTTTCCTGCAACTCAAACTTTAAAACTTGATATTATTAGTAATAATGAAATGTAAATAGCATCTTAAAAAATACTTGTAATTCATCTTTCTCATTTCCATCTCTGCCACAGAGGTAGTCTTTCATTACAAAATATCCTTTAGGTTCTAAGTGAAAAGTCATGAGGAGTCTTGATTCCAATTAGAAAACCATTGTCTAGTAAATGAGAATGGGAAATTAATGAAAGCTTTTGGTAGCTCATTTCCGAAATATTCTCTTAATTCCCCATTCACCTTGCTCAGTTTTAAAGTAATATATTGGGGTAATTTTTAAGAATGTTCTGAGTAAAATCAAGCAGTTACCTCAGGCATGAGAAATCAGCTATTTTAATGACAATATGCTCAACTCTGTCATGGGGCTAGTTAAGTCTGAGTGAACACAGTTAAGGAAAACCATCTTCATGTCTTAAAAAGGAAATTTACTTTCATGAGAAAACTAATGTTTTGGCTGTGTTTCATTACGACTTGCTTGTAATCCATTTTTAACAACTCTGAATCAAAGTAATTCAGATTGGGCCTAATGACAATTGGCCCAATGCCATCATTGGATGGCATTTTCCAGCTTAAGTCCAATAAGACTAATGACCCACATAGAAGTGCTACTGATTTCTTAAGAGTCATAGCAACATGCTCAGTGTTAAAAGAAATAAATTAAAACAGGTAAATAAGACATACGCCTCCCTTCAAGGATTTCTGATCTAATTACAATAAGACCAGAATTTTAGGCTTAAAAAGCAATAGTCCCTTCCTCAACTCCTAATTCACCCCAGTTTCCAAACCTGGATAAAAATAAAGGGGATGGAAGGACACACTCTAGAATTTCTCTTACTTTCAGGTAAAGCATGTATTCTCGGTCCCAGACTTCGAAAGTACACATGTTTCATGGCCTCTTCTGCTGAAACCCTTTTCTTAGATTCATACTGTGAAAAACCAAAAAAGCAGCTTCATTAATTTTTTTCTCTAAATAATGGAAAAAGCATGTGTGAGGGGTAGGGGACACACACACAAATTAGCATGTAAATGTTTAGAGCTACCGTTAGCTTGACTACTTAATACTTAATAAAAATTACTTATTTTTAAGAACCAATTTACTATGCTCTAAATTGAGTTACTACTGAGTTTGTGTAGCAATGATCCCAGTTACAAATTTCCAAAACAAACCTGGATCTTAACTAAAGATTAAGATTCCTTATATTTTCTGAAGTGATGGGGAAAAAAGCAAAATATCTGACCTATGGTGTTACTTTTCTTCATGAACAACAAAGGATTATTAGAATGTAACTAATACCTTTAAGAAAGATATTATTAAATTACCTATTCAATACCCATTTCCCCTTCTTCCTTCATGAGATAATGTAGATTTACGGCATCCATGCTTCCAACTCTGACATAAGAATCATGACTATTCTAAGTTTAGGCTAATTACGGCAATCCAGCGCCTCAATTCTCAGCCTCTCTTACAATCAACATTCTAGCTATATGAAGATTTCGGAGACATAGGAAGAAGTCCTTAGAGGGGTTTTGGAAAAGCCTTTGCTTTGCAGATACATGAGGACTAATGTGACTGACACACTCTTATCCTCTCTGTCGTTTCTGCTCTGAATGCAGATATGGATGGATTTGGAGGTACAACAGCCTATAGAGCATAGGGATAAGGAAAAAAGAAAGCGAACATAAGAAAACATGAACTGCAGAGAACATGGCCTTGACACAGTTGATCAGTGCCAGCAGCTAACTATCTCAGTGAAGGGAATATGCTATGCACATTTTTATATGTCTTTTTTTCTGTTTCTACATAGTCTGTTGGAGAATCACCAAGAAAGTCGACGGACAACAGCAGCAATTAGCAACTATCTCTTTGGCTTCTATGGTCGCCAATAATCACCAAAAATAAGCTTCAAAAAAAAAAATATTCCCTTCACCTCAGACTGTTCTGGGTTACAAGGAGAGACCCATACACACTAGGAGAAACCATATTTTTTCACCTAAGCACGTGTCTTAAGTATGCTAGATATACTGATCCCATTCTATAGATGAAAAAACTAAGGCTCAGAGAAGTTAACATACCACTTAATGACTATAAAAAAGATGTAACTTACCTGAAGAAATTTTGTTATCAACTCAATTCCTTCAGAGTCTAACCTAAAAACAAGGAAGGACAAGTAAAAATTTATTTATTAATCTTAGCTGATAGCAACTTTCTAAATAAAACTATTTTCCAAGTGTTTTCATCTGCTAAATTCAACTGCCCTAAAATAGCACACTTTGCTGCTTTTCAAACAGATTCAAATCTGTTTTATCCTTAAGATTTATCGTGCCACTTGTTTAAGAAGAAATCACAAGTAACTGGGCATCAACTCAAAATTTCAATATTCAAGAGGAAATTAGATTACTAAAATGATAGAATTTTTAAAAATCACTATTTTATCTCTAAACAAAATAACCTGTATTACTGAAAAAAACTTGAGTAAACTAGATCTGTTTTCACAGTGTTCTAGTGAAGGCAAGAGTACAACGGCATCATTTCGTATTATACAGGTGAAAACACAACGGTAAGAGACCTCCAAATTTATCATTGTGGTTCAAGATAAACAGAGATGAATCACTCAACAAATTTTTACAGGACAATATGCTGAAGATTGGGTACTAGAAGCTATAAAGTTCAATTTAAATATGCCTCAATAATTTCATAAAACTTTATTTAAAAGGGATACAAAACCAATGACATAATCAATAAAGACAAAAAATTGTAAGGATGGAATTAATAAAACAGGAGTAGAGGATTTAGGGGTTATCTTAAAGAGATAACCTCCCGATCAGAAGTCACAAGTCACAAATTCTATCATGCACTGATATTCACTGGCAAAAGCACAATTATGGAAACTGCCTCCTCTCCCTTCCATCTTAAGTGCTCTTAGTAGGAACTGTGGATGCTGTGGCCTAGAGATTCTCCAGAGTCTCCTAATCCTTTGCAGTCTGCCATTCTGACAAACACTCGGAACTCTGTGGCTACAAATAAAGTGGAAGTTGCTCAGTTGTGTCCGACTCTGCAACCGCATGGACTATATACAGTTCATGGAATTCTCCAGGCCAGAATACTGGAGTGGGTAGCCTTTCCCTTCTCCAGGGGATCTTCCCCACCCAGGAATTGAATCAGGGTCACCTGCACTGTAGGCGGATTCTTTAAAGAATCTGCTTTAAAGAGCTGCAACTTTTTACCCTGGACATTACAACAGCAAGCAATATATATATGACAAAAATAGGATTTATGCTTTTATGCTAAAAGTCTAACACATTATATTATTCTTCCTTCTTAGGAAGTCTACTTAGAATGTTACCAGTTAGTTTAGTGACAAGGCTATCAAATCACATAAACACTTTCAAAATAGTTTTGGCACCAGAATGATCTTACTAATCGTCCCTATCTTGAGAATAAATGGAACTAGAGTGAGTATGTTATGTTGTGAGCAATGTGAATGGCTTTTGATTAAAACAGATATTTGCCTTATTTGGTATCTTGGTGCCCTTTTCACATCTATTTTTTCTTAAGGAAAGATGAAAAAATACAAAGGGGGTTAGTGATTCTAACGTTACTTACAGAAATGTAATACATTCCGTAAGTAAAAACATTCTCACTCAAATTTTAATGGGAGTCTTAGATGGATCTGAGGTAGGTCTGTAATCGGATGGGCAACACAGAGGATATGAAGGGTCAGAAAGTTCATATTCTTCAAATACAAATTATCATTAACACTGGCCAAAATTATGATGGGTCATCCTGTATAAGAGCCAAGATTTTGCCTATTACACATTCCTAAGTAAACATAGAATGTGCGTGCTCAGTTGTGTCCAACTCTTTGTGACCCCATGGTCTTTGTAGCCTGCCAGGCTCCTCTGTCCATAGGATTTTCAAGGTAAGAATACTGGACTGGGTTGCCACTTCCTCCTCCAGGGGATCTTTCTGACCCCGAGACTGAAACCCGTGTCTCTTACATCTCCTGCAATGGCAGGTGGATTCTTTACCACTACACCACCTGGGAAGCCCGAAATATAGAATAATGGTATAGAAAAAATAAATTTCATCATGGTCTTCACAGTTCTGAATAAGGCATATATCAATGTTTTCCTTCTGGGAAAAGGAATATCCTACATAAACCCTAGAATTATATATATATTCTATGCTCATTTTATTTGTAGTTCAATTCTCTGGACTTACATAGTTTAGTGATTCTTGGTCACTGAATTATAAAATTAATTTGACATAGGAAGAAATTAAATTCTAAAATATTTAAGAATTGTGTATGTATATCAAGTATTTTTCCTGAATCCTTACCATGACAAATGGTTCGATAGACTAAAAAGAAAAAAAAGAGAGAGAGACTAAAAAGAATTAAAAAAAAAAATAGTGTGTTCCCACCTTCACGTAAAGAGAGAAAAAAAATACCTGGGTGCGTGGTTAATTAGAGGCTGTGGTTTATATTTTGGAAAGTTGTAGTTCTTGAACTCATCATTTGAAGAAACACCTGGCCAATTTTCCTGAGATGGAGTTCCTGAATTTAAAAATATATATACTTATATAGAAATTTTTATACAGGCAAATATATATAGGCAGAACAAAAGTGTCTTAAATAACAATTTATATTTAGTAGATAATTTGACTGTTTCAACTAAAATTAGAATGACAGAAATAGTAAACATACAGACTTTTCAGACTAAGCAAAGATTCCACAAAAATGATGCCTAATTGACATCTAAGCTAAAATATTTCCTAATAATGTGCTAAAAGTCAATTTTCAATAATATTTCTCTTCTGTTTTTTCATAGAATCATTATTGCACAGGTAGAAATCAGTAAATAAAAAGCAGAAGTTATCTAGAAGGATTTTTATCTTAACATGAAAATTATAATTCTTATAACAGCTATTTATGTTAGTCTCAGTATCAAATTTATAAATATACATTTGAAAGATGTAGTCGTATCCAGCTACTCAATTACAGGTAACAAATCACTGAGAAGAAAGTTCTTTTGTTACCTAGCAGTCGGAAAATTAAGTGCAGTTCATCTTCCACAGTTGATCCTGGAAACAGAGGTCTTCCAGAAGCCATTTCAAAGAAAATGCAACCAACACCCCTATAAAATATACCATAAAAAAAAAAAGATGAGTAATCCGTTTATATATTATTAAGCACAAGAGTCTTTTCCCTAAGGCTGCCTCTCTGGAGAATTTTGTACTAGCCTGCTAGAAAATCTGCAGATTTCTTTCAGATATAACTAAACTAACTTGTTAACATTTAGCTTATCATCTTCCATACTTCTATATCCATTTTCCCCACTTAAAATGTCCAGCCCTCTTCTGCATGATCCCTGAAGAATACCACTAACCATAGCTAATAGTGATTTAATGCTTACTATGTGTTAGGCAGTGGTGGTCAGCAGAGATAGGGAGAAACAAATGATTCAAGATGTTTTTATGTAGGAAGCAGAGACAGAGCTCATAGATGTAGGGTAAAGTGAGTGAGAGTGAGTAAGACATAGAGAGAGAGAATGTGTTAAGAGAAGGAAGAGAAATGGATAGAGGCTCACTAAATAGATACTGTCTTCACCTGTGTGAAGACATGAGTTTAAGATAGGAGTCCTTCCTTTAAAGACTCACAACCTAGCAATTACGTATATATATATGTGTGTATATATATAAATTAAAATATTATATAGAAGATTAAATAATGGAGCCACTATGGCCAACAGTATGGTAATTCATCAAAAAATGTAAAATAGAATTGCCATATGATCTAGAAATTCCACTTCTAAGTATATAACCAAAAGAAAAGCAGTATCTCAAAGAGGTATTTGTACACTCATGTCCACAGCAGCACAACAGCCAAAACGTGGTAACAACCCAACTGTCCATCAGTGCATGAATCAATAAACAAAATAACATATATGTATAATGATTATTCAGCCTTAAAAATGAAGGAAATTCTGACACATAAAAAAGTCAAGTATCTATCTTTGCCAGGGGTAAACCTTGATGACATTTATGCTAAGTAAAATAAACCAGTCACAACAAAACAAATACTATATGATTTTACCTATATGAGGTACTTAAAAAGCCAAATTCACAAACCCAGAAAAACGGTGGAGGGAGAGGGAAATGGGGAGTTACTATTTAATAAGTACAAAGTTTTAGTCTGCAAAATGAAAAGAGTTGTGGAGACTGATGATAATGGATGCACAGCACTGTAAATGTACTTAATGGTAAATCTGGTTATATATATATTCCCAAATTTAAAGAAGCTTTAAAAAGAAAAAATGTTTCACAATACAAATTATATAAATGTTCAACCCAAGACAACAACAAAACAAACTACATGATTTATCACTACACAAAGAGTACTTGCAGTAAGTGTAACCACAGTTCAAGGGAAAAAATTAGCCATGGGAGGCTAGGTTATAGTCAGGGAGGATTTATGAAAAACTATGTTTTGAAGGCCCTAGGCACAGGCCTTAGTCAGAGAAACAGAGTAGTCATTAAAGACAGGTGAACTGGTATGAATATAAGAGCAAAGCTGGGAAAGCCCAGGTTTATTTATGAAATATAGTTAAGTAGCCATTTGGCTAAATGGAAACATCTACGCTGAATAGTTTGAAGTAAACTGAAAAAGGAAGAGACATTTCATGAAGATTATTAAATATCAGATTGAAGAATGATACCTTATTCCATAACAGGTAGTGAATGGGGAAGCAGCAAATGTGTTTGAATAAAGGAGTGTCATGATCAAAGTGCCAGGTGAGGAAGATTACTACTGTATTTCACTGTTCCAAGATCAACTTAAAGCAAGTGGGTTTTGGTGAATATTAAATGATGATAAAAATAATAATTTTGTACCAGACACTCTTCAAAGTGCTTTATATATATCAGCTCATTTGGTCTTAACATTATTCACAGAACAGGCTTTTAAAGTAGTTATTGTTATGATTCTCATTTCCTTAAATGAGGAAACTGAGGCACAGGCCAGTAATTTCAAACTGGTCTTTAAACCTAGGTGATCCTACTTGCCAGAACTCTTCATCATTGTTTATATTGTCTCTCTTTAAAATAACATCTCCTTAAAGCCAAATACCAATCAGTATGTCCTGTGTTAATGGCTACATTCTTTCAAAATTATAAATGGCAATAACATATGCATATATTTACCACATGTCAATCTGTGTTGAGTACTCTGAGGAACCCAGAAGCACATCAGGCGGCCGGTACCAAAGTGTGACAACTTCATTTGAGTAGGTCTTTGTGGGAACTGACTTGGCTCTGGCTAGTCCTTCACAGGGAAAAGAAAACAATTAAGAAGCAGCTAGAATGTATTTCCCAGTTCATATGACCACAACGATTGCAGTCACAAGGATGCCTGAGATGGCTACTCTATACCTTTTTGAAGCTTAAGAAAATTCGTTTTATGAATTTTTGAGTGTGCATCATCTTGGGTCAGCAAATCTTCATGTAATTAAACTAAATAATAATTCCACAGTCAGGGACTATGTTTACTTTTATGAGTGAATGCACCTGGTCTCAGTATCTGGGCTAATCTAAACTTAAGATATCTTCCTTCTAGCCATGATTATGCCAAAATTACTTCCTACTTCAAGTTAAATTAATGCAAAACAGGCCAATGATATTAAGATAAACAATTTTATTTCTTTCAGTTATAGGCTTATTGACTTTTAACCTGATTACAAATTTCATTTGCTGTACCAATTCTTACCAAAAAGCATGAAGTTATTGGTCCACGATCCTGTTAAGTTTTATTAATAATTCCCCTGCAGAAGTTTTTATTTAAAATCTTCTTTGAATAAACTACATTGTCGTTCTGTACTTCTTAAGTTTTACGTTATATAGTTAATATTAAAATACAATGAACCTGTCTTTGGATATCATTAGTTGCTGTAGCTAACACGTGCCATTCCTTTGCCTGTTGAATATGAAATGCACTGATTATCTAGGTATAAAGGCAAGAGCTTGCAACTTTCTCTCTCGAGCCACTAGTGTAAGAGTTGCTTTTATTACCCCCATGCCTCCAAATTCTTATCACCTAAAGAAGTAACTTTTTAAAAGATATCTGAAGAAATATAAATTTTAACATATACTTTATTTCAAACAGGAACTAATTCATCCATAGGCTGTGATTTCTGCTGTGTGTAACTATTATATCTGATTAAAATACTAAGTAAGAAAAATGTCATAGAAGGATAATTCAATACTTTGTTAAACCAGATAGTCATCCAAGTGAAACCAGAATTTTTTTTTTTTAAATCAGGCAGTATTCATGGTATTTTCATTTAGTTTAAGGGCTAAAGGATGTCACTGAAATAACGTTGACATTATTTTATTTAATTACAGATTTTATTCTACCATCCCAACTTGGTAAAATAAATTCAAAATTTTTTGATAATTAGCAAATGGGAGCAACTTTCGGATTCCTCTCCCTGATATACTACTGGGTTATGAGGGGAAAAGGACAGGCTTCGCGTTTGCTCTTCTATCCATACCACATCAAAGCAACTGCAGCTGTAGTTTCCTCAGGACCTTATTCTTCTCCCTCTGAGAGAATTCTAAACTATGGTACTTGCTCAAACAGGCTTCTGGTTCAGTTCACAATTAGATTTGCAATACTGGCATGAAATGCAATACATAATAATTTTGTCTAAACCAAATTAACTCAATGTGACATGGTATTATTATATAAGCCATTTTCTATTATTAATGAAAATGTCTATTTATATGAATACTTGCCTGATCACAGGAAAAGTAGAATTTTCATCTAGATCAACAACAACTTTATACCTCTGTAGATCCCCTGAAAGGGTCTCAGCACGCTTAGGGGACTATGGACCACTTCTGAGAACCTGTGATGTTTAGCATTCACTAACATAACTGACCACCAAAATTTTCAAATATCTTCCAAAAACTTCCAAACTCACAAAAAAGCAATCATACAGTGTCAATACTTGTTTTTTCTTTTAAACTTAACCACCTGGAACTATCTATAAATATCTCATACATTCCATACCAAAATCTGCTAGCTTTAATTCTCCTTTTTCATTAATGAGGAGGTTCTGTGGTTTTAAATCTCGGTGTAACACCTTTCTTCTGTGGCAATATGCCAAACCACGTAGAATTTGGTATAAAAACAGCTATGGAAACAAAAAACAGAAATTAGTCTTACAGATAATAGACATACTTTGGTGTAAGTTATGATAAACAGAAAAGCAACTGGCCTAGAATAGTCAAAGAAAAAAAAGGAACCATCTCCTTTTCCTTACATACTTATCTAAATTTTACAATTCATTATTCTATTTGAAGCATCTATTTTTTTAGTGTGAACAAATGAAACTTTATCTTAGTAGTAATAGTTCACTTGTTACTAAAAATGATTTTAAATAAATGTACCTCAAAAACTTACAGGTCTACTAATGAGGTTTATAATTTAATTATGAAATTCTCACAAAACAATCAGTCTTCTACCATTACCCAACCTTCCTCCCCCTGAAAAAAAACTGATGTGGGACAAAGCCTTTAATATAAGGCACTACAGTTGGTGGCTTTATGAACATTTTGAAGTGTCAAAGAGATCGGTGCTGCACAGCTCTGGCAAATTACGTGCTATAAAAATAACCTAAAATAACCTAACCCAGCTTCTATCACCCACCTCCTGGGTACTTTACTTTCAGCACCTCCCACTCAGCCTTCAAAACCTGCTATGATTCAGAAAAGGGATTAAGCACTGTGGAGCTCTGAATGACTCTTGGAAAAAAGCAATTCCTATAAGGCTAATGGTAAACTTTTTTTGTTGTGGATTTTGGTGGAAAAGGGAATATGAAAAGCAGAAGGTATTTGATTCTTTGTGGTTAACAAAAAAGAGCCTCAAGTCCACAGCATTCAGGAGTGTACCCTTGGTTTTCTTGGAAGGTGAAAAATAGCATTAGAACTTCGAGAATAAGCCAACGCAGCGGGTGAACAGTGGGCCGGAAGAAATTGTAATTAGCAGAGCTTCTATACTCTACGTATTTGTGTTTTGAAAACTCTTAAATTACTACTTCCAAATATTCTCATTACTTTTTATATTTAACAGAGAATAAAATACTTTTCAACTTAATTCTGGCATGCAGACCTGGCTTAAGACAAATAAACTTCTCAAATCTTTGTCAAATTATGATAATTAAGGACAACTCTATTTCCTTAAACATAAAAACAACATAAAAGCCATAAGCAGAAGTAAACACAAATGAGATTCACAACACTTTGCCAAATAAAACATAAAATATGATGAAAACAATTCTCACAGAAAATACATGGAAAAGAGACTTAAAACTTAAAGCCCTATTCTAAAATTCCTACCAATGTGTTATATCCATATATTTTGAACTATTTTTTAGTAAAAGAAACTGGCTCTCCTTTATACCAAACTTAACTATTTAAATAAGTATCTTAAGTTTAAAAGTTAGTATCTATAGAACTGGAACTGTTGCAAAACCACAGCTAGGACAACCTATTTCCAGAACAGTCTCATGAACCACTGAGTGAGTTCAGATAAACAGATCTTTGCTAAATTTGGAGTAAATCCAGTCAAAGAAACCTACTGTAAGAACACAACTGTATCAAGGGTTTTTACTTGATCTTACTTTTACTTTTGGGCTTTATCTGGCACAAAGTTTATGTCAAATTTTTCTATTATTACTTGCATCTTCACCCATTTTTCAGGTAAGAAAACATAATTATCTTTCTTTCTCTCCTAATAGTGCAGAATGGTATTTCCAGCCTAGTATTCATAATACCTATATAGCTTCCTGACCTTACGCACTAATTAGTACCTTCAAAAGTTGTTTCATAATTAAATACCATTCTAAAATGAGGACTTTGCCATTTAAAGGAGGCCCTTTGCAAAATATACTGTATCATTTTCATTTACCTTAAACATTTGGATTCTGATAAAACAGGTTTGTTGTTTTCTTTCTAAGCAGAATATACCTGTAAATGTTCTATATATATCCAAGAGAACCAATAATACTGTGAAAGGAAATGTCAGAAGACTTTTCTGTTTTGAAGCAGAATAAGGTTAAAAGTTTATTGAAGGGCTAAGCAAGGAAAACAGGTGGCTCTTACTCAAAAACCTCAAATTCCTCCGAAGTACTTATTAAAACTTTTAAAATGAAGTAGTTCTACAAAAAAGGTCTGATTCTAGGAAATACTACAGTATAGCAAACAGAAGTTCTGAGTAAATGTGTTCAGACAACAACAGCCTATTTAAAATGCGTAACAAAAAATTCTGAAGCAGAATAGTTATGAGACTGGCGTATTTCATTATGTAATGCAGTTTGTCTCTGCTTAAGTGTTTGTCTCTAAACAAAATTTTAAACCACACAGTAAGCATACCTTTACGTTGTGCATACTCATGATGTTTCCACAGTCATCCATGTACTGTTTTAGATCTTTATCCTGAAAAAACAGAGCACTATGTGATACATAGTTTTGAGAAGGCATGACATTTACTTATTTAGTTTTTAAAAATAAGTTTGCTTTTTAAAATTGAAGTATAGTTGCTTTTCAATGTTGTGTTAGTTTCTGGTATACAGAAAAGTGATTCAGTTATACATAGATATTAAATATTGTTTTTTTAAAAAAAATTAGTTGTTTTTTGAAGAAAGATACTGAATGTACCACACATAATTAAATGCTAATAATAAGAATGTCCCTGGGGCTGTTAAAAAATCCAATCTGTGATGTTTTATTATAGCAAAATTAAATACTGAAGTTTTATGAAATGCTTACCAGATACTCAAAGACCAGAGTCAAAGATTTATCTGTATGAACAATGTCATGTAATGTTACTATATTTGCATGTTTTAGATCCTTTAATAGTGAAACTGCAAAACAGAAAAGAAAGCCAATTATTTAGTCTGTGGTAGGCAGTCTTTTAAAAAACCCTAAGTTTAACATATGAAGGCCTGAATTTAGGAGTCTCTTAAAACAATTCAAAGGGATTTGTAGTAGAAATTTTAAAAGAATTTTTTTCCTTTTCTTTTATGGTACTGGGTTTGATATTTTTAATACTTCTAAGTTTTTCCCTATACTACATTAATACTCTACATAACATCCTTTTTTCGCTCAAATGTTAACCTATTGAGACTGTCCCAAGATATGTTTTCTTCCTCCAAACTGGCTTATCAGTCGCCTCAAACCGTTTTCTGGATAATCCTTTAAAAAAAATGGTACCATTATAAAAATATATTTACATCCTGAATACACTATTTATGGTCAGCTCTTCCCCCATGCACCAATATGTAACACTTCCCAATGCCAAGTATTTGTCTATGACAATGATCTTATGACTTCATACTATTTCTTCATAAGCTGTATGATAATGTATCTAATTCCTTTTTGTTAAATATTTTAGCTTTAGATATTGCTTCTACCCCCAGGGCCTCATTTTATTGTATTCTTTTTCCTCAATGAGATGCCATTAGTTGCGATGGCATATTATTTTCCAGTCATGTATTATTTCTATATCTGAGCTCTTTGTACTTACAAAAAATGAACTCTTATTACATAGCTTTGGTTTTAAAATGTTCTATATAAATTTGATAAAACATTCTGCTCACAAAAAGTACTAACTATACCTTCTCTTATTGCTGTGCAGGGTGCACCTTCTTCATGTTCCAACCGGATCTCTTTCAAGGCCACCAAATTCTCTGTCAATTTACTTCTTCCTTTATAAACTGTTGCATAGGTACCCTATAAAATATATTTTGAAAGATACATGAAAGCAGCATGAGTCTGTCTATATCATCAATACAAGAAAGAGCCCTACCTAAATTTCTGATTTCTAACCATGTGTTAAATTCCATCTTGCAGAGAAAACTCCACCATGACTGGTTTTGGTTTTCCTACAGCTAAGAGGACTTTCAGTTCCCTGCGCACAGCTTCCCTACTCTTACAACCCTTCAGAGTACTTCAAAAGTAAAAACATAAGGAGAATATTTAATTTAAAAGCATTGTATTAACTACAACTACAATGGTATGTGAAGATTGAGGAAATTAAGCACATTAAGTGAAAACTGAAACTGTAACTAATATGTTATTAAAATTTTACCGATTTTCAGAATCTTTGAATGCTAGAGCTCTCCTTTAAAAACCAAATGTATTCTACAGATATCTTCTATTGTTGCCAAGACAGTTCTCAAACTCCCTTAAGGCCTCCCTATTAACTAATTCTATTATTTTCTTTGCACTTTATCACTCTGGGAAGCAGACCATTTCAAAACTAGTACCAGTAGCAAGATCAGGAAAACCTTGAATTTCATTTTAAAAAAATGAGCCAAGAATTTCCTTAACCTTTAAGATGTGTCTTTAGCTTTACAGATAGTATTTTGATTTTTCACAAGTTTGAACACATGGAATTTCCCATATGACAGCACAGTCACAGACTACCAAGGAGCAAACTAAAAGATAGATGCCTATTTTGTTACCAAAAAAAAGCACAATATTTTGTGCATCAACAGGTTACAATGCTATTAAAAAAATTCATTTCTTCTCACACTGATGGAATAATTTCAAGAATTGAAGGGTATTTCTTTCTAATATTCTATTGCCTTTACAGGACAAGATACAGTCTTTTAGGTGATGAATAAGAAAAATATGTATCTTACATTTTCGACATAAGTATTAACTTACCTCTCCAAGCTTTTCCAATTTGATGTAGGTTTCCATTTTTCCAAACCCAATTTCTGACTGAAAGCAAACAATTATAAATTTAGTATTCTTCAAATTTCAATTCTTCTCTGCCTCAACATCTGAAACTCTCCTGCTCTTCGAATGTTTTGGAACAGAAAAATCTGATTAAATAGTAGAACATCTGTCAAATTTTAAAATTGGAACATTTAAAGGCTCAAAAACAAAGTTCACAATTAAAACTGTCAACTCATCTTTTTTACAAATTGATTCACATTCTGCTTTGAAAAATTTCTGTTCTACCTTAAAACTCTGAAATTTTAAGATATCACAGGCATTTTAGGATACAAAAGGATTTTATAAAAGATAACTACATGATTTAACAAATCACAAAATAAACAATTTTCCTACATATTTTCCTTCATCAGTCTTTTGTTTTCCCTAGGAAGGCCTGCAAACAAAACACTATTTCAGGTTTTCCCATCGAAATATAATAAGAAAGATAACCATATGTCATACTCTATGATGAGTCAGGAAACGCTAACACAGAAGAAGTAATATAAGTCTAAATCAGTCTCCTCCATCCCCCACAAAAAAGTGAGTTCTGAAAAGCATTCTTTTAAAAAACCTTGAGCTTGACTATTTTGTATGGAGTCGATAAATGAGGTAGATGGAATAGTCAAATATGCAATGGGAACTCAGTATTTAAAAAGTAATTAAAAAAAAAAACACCGAACACAGAAGATTTAGGGGAAAAAACAAAATGATAAAAATGTAGAGACTGAGAGAGCAGAGATGGGGAAAAAAGTTAAAAAGAAGAGAATCAGAATTTTCTTAAATTCCTTTCTAGTACCCCTTTTGTAGACAGTGGAAAGGGCAACAGTAATCTAAAACTTCACTTCTCAGAGTGATACTAATGCCCTTAAGTAGCCAATGAAAGGAATAACGTTCTTTTATATATAACTCTTAAAGGTGTATGCTGGATTATTAAATTCTGTGTCAAATTCTGGAAGTTCAGATACACTTTTTATGGAGGTGTTGAACAAAATAAAAATGATACTTGACAATTTGACTTAACATCACTCACCGCTTGAAACAAAAAAGGTAAACTGCCCAAAACTGACAGTCAAAAGTAGCAGGGGCCTCTCAAAGGAACTGCTGTACAAGGAACTTTTTTACAAGACATATATATCACTTTAAAAGCCATGAGGAAAACTGAAAATTCAATGATACTCATTCAATTTTGGTAAACTAATCAAAACTGTGGTCACAGGTGGTGCTGGTGCTTTCACTGAAGGACTGAAAAATTGCTTCTCTCTGTGTACTCTTAAAGACTTTTTCCTATATACGGTATTTTCAAAAAAAATTTAAGTGAGATTTTTGGAACCCATCATGATCCATCTACCCACACACTATTTTATATATGACTGACAGATATTAAGTCCTTATTCTGTATTGTCAATAATTATACAGGATAATAAAACTATAATAGACAACACTTTCCAAATACAAATGCGAGTTTTTTAATTTTAATATGGGAAATGTGGCAAAGAGACCACCATTTGATACATCAGAACCTGATTCTGAATAATTTTTTGATTTTGTAGTTTTTCTATAGTCTATTTACATATGATCTCACATAACACTTAAAAAAAAAGGCTAATTGCCAAGGTCACACAAACTATGATAGAGTGTTTATTTTCTTATACCTATTTTCTAGAATTCAGATGATTAAATTCACAAACATGGAACTATTTTGACATGAATTTCAAATCTCACCTGATTTTTTTATGAAGGAAAAAGAATAGCAAGAATAAATGGAAACTAGTATGAACAAAATAATCAACGTCCCCCCCACCCCCCCCGCAAGATATAATTAAAATGTCATCATCTGTAACAGTGAGAAGCACATAGAAAAATATAACTACAAGCAAGGAACTTTCTTTTTTGCCACACCACCTCTTGTGGAAACTTAGTTCCCCAACCAGGGACTGAACCATGCCTGCAACAGCAAAAGTACATTGTCCTAAACCACTGGACCACCAGGGAATTCCCTGGGAAATTTTTCTTATTAGGAGTTGGGAAATTTTATTCTTTTTTTTAATCTTAAGTGAATAAATACTAAAATGTCCTTATAAGATCATGTACACTTTTCTCTAATGGTGGCTTTGACAAAAATGCTTGTTTTTTTTAAAGAGTGGATAATTTAACTACAAATTCAAGACTGTAAAGACAGTACTGACTGATGTAGAGATTACCGTATCATATAAAGTATACAAGGAATAAACTATAAGAGATAGCTTATTATCTCTTATAGTTAATATGAGAGATATTATATTAACTATATAGCATAGCATCTATATTAACATTACATGAAATATTAACATTAAAAAGAGTCACTCTTTAAATAGTGAAATTCAGTGAGATCATTAAAATATATTGAAAGTACGTTTTTTAAAAAGAGGGTAAATACTGGAATTGACTGCCATAACCCAATTAAAGAGGTTTTGAATTGGGTTGACCACATTTTAATGATTCCCAACCTTTAGGATTTAGTAATTACATCCAATTTATTGCTTAACTGAATCTTTATATGGAATTTCTAGAAAATTTTGCTTGCATTTTTATCTGCTGAGCATGACAAGATTAACAATAGACATAATGACTAGCTTGTTGACACACTCTCCTACGGAAATTATTCAGAGGACAGAAGACAAAGCTCATTTATTCAACATTTACCAGGCATAATGCTAGGTATTGGGGATAGAGTGAAGAAGACAGACATGATTCCTCCTCTCATGAATTCACAATCTAGACTGATTTTCATCCTAGATTATTTTAGAATATTTTTAAAGTCTCATAAAAACAGAAATAATAGCTGTATGATTGGAACAATACACTCTGCATTTAAATACAATATAAAAATCTTCTTAATTCTGCTTCAAATGAAGCGAATTTTCTTTTGATACTTCACTGCTCTAAAAATTAGCCTTTTGGAAAACCAAACAAACTCCTGTTCAAACAGCTCTTATAGCTGAGTAATTTCACTGTTAAGTCAGAAAGAGACAGACAAACACTATATATTAACGCATGCACCTGGAATCTAGAAAGAGGGTACTGATGGACCTATGTGCAGGGTAGCAATGGAGACACTTAACTTCCCTGGTGGCTCAGACGGTAAAGCGTCCACCTACAATGCAGGAAACCCAGATTCAATCCCTGGGTCGGGAGGATCCCCTGGAGAAGGAAATGGCAACCCACTCTAGTACTCTTGCCTGGAAAATCCCATGGAGGGAGGATCCTGGTAGGCTAGAGTTCATGGGGTCCCAAAGAGTTGGACATGACTGAGTGACTTCACTTTCACTTTCAATGGAGACACAGGACAGAGAGAACAGACTTGTGGACACAGTGGGGGAAGAAGAAGGTGGGATGAATTGGGAGACTAGCATAGAAACATATACATTCAGTTCAGTTCAGTTCAGTTGCTCAGTCCTGTCCGACTCTGGGACCCCCTGAATTGCAGCACGCCAGGCCTCCCTGTCCATCACCAACTCCCGGAGTTCACCCAAACTCATGTCCATCGAGTCGGTGATGCCATCCAGCCATCTCATGCTCTGTCGTCCCCTTCTCCTCCTGCCCCCAAACCCTCCCAGCATCTTTTCCAAAGACTTTCCCAGAATCTTTTCCAATGAGTCAACTCTTCGCATGAGGTGGCCAAAGTACTGGAGTTTCAGCTTTAGCATCATTCCTTCCAAACAACACCCAGGACTGATCTCCTTTAGAATGGACTGGTTAGATCTCTTTGCAGTCCATGGGATGCTCAAGAGTCTTCTCCAACACCACAGTTCAAAAGCATCAATTCTTCGGCACTCAGCTTTCTTCACAGTCCAACTCTCATATCCATACATGACCACTGGAAAAACCATAGCCTTGACTAGACGGACCCTTGTTGGCAAAGTAATGTCTCTGCTTTTGAATATGCTATCTAGGTTGGTCATAACATTCCTTCCAAGGAGTAAGCGTCTTTTAATTTCATGGCTGCAATCACCATCTGCAGTGATTTTGGAGCCCAGAAAAATAAAGTCTCTCACTGTTTGCCCATTGATTTCCCATGAAGTGATGGGACCAGATGCCATGATCTTAGTTTTCTGAATGTTGAGCTTTAAGCCAACTTTTTCACTATCCTCTTTCACTTTCATCAAGAAGCTCTTTAGTTCCTCTTCACTTTCTGCCATAAGGGTGGTATCATCTGCATATCTGAGGTTATTGAGATTTCTCCTGGCAATCTTGATTCCAGCGTGTGCTTCTTCCAGCCCATTGTTTCTCATGATGTACTCTGCATATAAGTTAAATAAGCAGGGTAACAATATACAGCCTTAACTGTACTATACAGCACTCCTTTTTCCCATTTGGAACCAGTCTGTTGTTCCATGTCCAGTTCTAACTGTTGCTCCTGACCTGCATACAGGTTTTGCATACAGGTTTCTCAAGAGGCAGGTCAGGTGGTCTGGTATCCCCACCTCTTTCAGAATTTCCCACATCCACACAGTCAAAGGCTTTGGCATAGTCAATAAAGCAGAAATAGATGTTTTTCTGGAACTCTCTTGCTTTTTCCATGATCCAGCAGATGTTGGCAATTTGATCTCAGGTTCCTCTGCCTTTTCTAAAACCAGCTTGAACATCTGGAAGTTCACGGTTCTTGTATTGCTGAAGCCTGGCTTGGAGAATTTTAAGCATTACTTTACTAGCATGTGAGATGAGTGCAATTGTGCAGTAGTTTGAGCATTCTTTGGCAATGCCTTTCTTTGGGACTGGAATGAAAACTGACCTTTTCCAGGCCTGTGGCCACTGCTGAGTTTTCCAAATTTGCTGGCATATCGAGTGCAGCACTTTCACAGCATCATCTTTCAGGATTTGAAACAGCTCAACTGGAATTCAAGCACCTCCATTAACTTTGTTTGTAGTGATGCTTCCTAAGGCCCACTTGACTTCACATTCCAGGATGTCTGGCTCTAGATCAGTGATCACACCATCGTGATTATCTGGGTCATGAAGATCTTTTTGTACAGTTCTTCTGTGTATTCTTGCCACCTCTTCTTAATATCTTCTGCTTCTGTTAGGTCCATACCATTTCTGTCCTTTATCGAGCCCATCTTTGCATGAAATGTTCCTTTGGTATTTCTAATTTTCTTGAAGAGATCTCTAGTCTTTCCCATTCTGTTGTTTTCCTCTATTTCTTTGCATTGATCACTGAGGAAGGCTTTCTTATCTCTTCTTGCTATTCTTCGGAACTCTGCATTCAGATGCTTATATCTTTCCTTTTCTCCTTTGCTTTTCACTTCTCTTCTTTTCACAGCCATTTATAAGGCCTCCCCAGACAGCCATTTTGCTTTTTTGCATTTCTTTTTCCATGGGGATGGTCTTGATCCCTGTCTCCTGTACAATGTCACAAACCTCATTCCATAGTTCATCAAGCACTCTATCAAATCTAGTCCCTTAAATCTATTTCTCATTTCCACTGTATAATCATAAGGAATTTGATTTAGGTCATACCTGAATGGTCTAATGATTTTCCCTACTTTCTTCAATTTCAGTCTGAATTTGGCAATAAGGAGTTCATGGTCTGAGCCACAGTCAGCTCCTGGTCTTGTTTTTGCTGACTGTATAGAGCTTTTCCATCTTTGCCTGCAAAGAATATAATCAATCTGATTCGGTGTTGACCATCTGGTGATGTCCATGTGTAGAGTCTTCTCTTGTGTTGTTCGAAGAGGGTGTTTGCTATGACCAGTGTGTTCTCTTGGTAAAACTCTATTAGCCTTTGCCCTGCTTCATTCCATATTCCAAGGCCAAATTTGCCTGTTACTCCAGGTGTTTCTTGACTTCCTACTTTTGCATTCCAGTCCCCTACAATGAAAAGGACATCTTTTTGGGGTGTTAGTTCTAAAAGGTCTTGTAGGTCTTCATAGAACCATTACCATATGTAAAACAGATAGCAATTGGGAATTTGCTGTGTGACACAAGGAGCTCAACCCAGTGCTCTGTGACAACCTAGAGGGGTGGGGTGGGGAGGGAGGTGGGAAGAGGGTTCAGGAGGAGGGAGGGGACATATGTATACCTGTGGCTGATTCATATTGATGTATGGCAGAAATCAACACAATATTGTAAAGCAATTATTCATCAATAAAAATTAAAAAATAGCTCTTATACAATAAGCACATGAAAGTTAAATAAAATAAAAAACAAATTATAATTTATAATAGCCTTCCTGTAATTTTGAGTAACTTGCAAGTAGCATTGATTATTATAGGGTATTTCTTCATTACTTTGGTCTAACAGTATAATCATTCTGCCAAAGTTATAAAGAGGTGTTACATGCTGGCAATGCAATTCTAAATGAGCTTCACAACAACTGAAACATGTGCAATAACTCTATTAGATGCCATTCTAAGAGTAAATGGGCATATAAAAAACACTGGGGGCAAAGACAGATTTTTCAATTATCAATTTCCCACCTTGTGAGATTTACCAAGTTACAGTTACTGATAGAAATGTCAGTCTACTGAGGTAGACTGAGGTAGGTCGACTGAGAATCTCTATTCTACTTGATCATTTGTATTACAAAATATTACCTTACCCCTGTCCATAATATGCCATACGTAAATTAAATTGTGGGTGAACTTTGAACCTCATTTCCACACCATAAGCTCACTTCTGAAAGACATCTGGACTTGATACCCTATTTTCTCACCTGTCCTTAGAAATAACAGCTATGTATGATCTATATTGGTAAAGCCATGAATGAGGAACCTAAAACTTAATGTTTAGGAAGAGGCATATTCTTAGAATTCATATAACCTAAACTTCAATAAAATGAGACAAACTTTCCTACACAGACTTAGTTTACTAAAGTTGCACTTAACACTCTTATGAAAATTTCCATGGGGTATGCCATCACTGTAAGTGTAACAATGCTCTAATAAATCATTACCTGCCTATGGGCTTTCCCACTAGTCATTAGTTTAAGTATTTTAAGAGTTAGAATATTCCATTTCTTATCAATTATAAATGAATATTAAATAACACTTTCAGTTCAGTTCAGTTCAGTTGCTCAGTCGTGTCTGACTCTTTGCGACCCCATGAATCGCAGCATGCCAGGCCTCCCTGTCCATCACCAACTCCCGGAATTCACTCAAACTCATGTTCATCAAGTCAGTGATGCCATCCAGCCATCTCATCCTCTGTCGTCCCCTTCTCCTCCTGCCCCCAATCCCTCCCAGCATCAGAGTCTTTTCCAATGAGTCAATTCTTCGCATTAGGTGGCCAAAGGACTGGAGTTTCAGCTTTAGCATCATTCCTTCCAAAGAAATCCCAGGGCTCATCTCCCCTAGAATGGACTGGTTGGATCTCTTTGCAGTCCAAGGGACTCTCAGGAGTCTTCTCCAACACCACAGTTCAAAAGCATCAATTCTTCGGTGCTCAGCCTTCTTCACATTCCAACTCTCACATCCATACATGATCACAGGAAAAACCATAGCCTTGACTAGATGGACCTTTGTTGGCAAAGTAATGTCTCTGCTTTTCAATATGCTGTTTAGGTTGGTCATAACTTTTCTTCCAAGGAGTAAGCGTCTTTTAATTTCATGGCTGCAGTCACCATCTGCAGTGATTTTGGAGCCCCGAAAAATAAAGTCTGACACTGTTTCCACTGTTTGCCCATTGATTTCCCATGAAGTGATGGGACCAGATGCCATGATCTTCGTTTTCTGAATGTTGAGTTTTAAGCCAACTTTTTCACTCTCCTCTTTCACCAATCCAATAACCAATATCTTTAAAATAAGATAGAATGACTAAATGTAATGTGGTGTCCTAGATGGGATCCTGGGGATAAAAAGCTATTAGTGAAAAACTAGAGAAATCTGAATAAAGTATGGAGTTTAGTTAATAGTAATGTACCACCACTGGTTTCCTGAGAGTTGTGACAATGTACTAAAGTAATGTAAAATGTTAATAATAGGCATAACTAGGTATAACTAGTTATGTGGTATATGGGAACACTCTATATGATCTTCTAAATTTTTCTGTAAATCTATAACTACTCTAAAATAACTATTAGAGTAGAGTTAGTATAGCTGTAGGTAGATTTGCACATTTGTAATTCAGAAAATGAGAGGGTTTCTAGTTAGTGGCTTCTCTCTTCTTGGTCGTGTAGTAGGAAGAGGTCATTTGCTTAGAGTGAGAGAAGAATTAACCAAAGAAATACAATAGGGTAGCCAAATGATACTGAGGATCCACTGAGCTTGATGCTCATAATTTTATAGAAGAACCAATCAGCCCTACTGTATATTCACCAGAAGTGAACTCAGACTTATTTCTTACCTCCTACTCAAGTGATTTATGTTATTTTTACTACTCTACTTATTATACATTGCAAACTGAAAGTACAAAAAGAAACATGTACACATTGCTATATTTAAAATGGATAACCAACAAAGACCTATTATAAAGCACATGGAACTCTCAAGGTTATGTGCCAGGGTGGATGGGACGGGGGTTTGGGAGAGATGGGATACGTGTATATGTATGGCTGAGTCCTTTTGCTCTTCGCCTGAAACTACCACAACATTGTTAACTGGCTATACCCCAACACAAAATAAAAAGTTTAAAGTTTAAAAAAAAAAAAAAGTTTATCCTTTTAGAAAGACAAAATTTTGTATTTTGTCTTGAAACAAAAATGTTTTTAAGATAAGAGTATATCATCCATGGAAACATAAGCTCTAACAAATGTGAAGTGTATTTTCATTTTCCCATCTCCTTTCCACAGATTCCCTAATCCTTCCCCTTCACATATAAACCTAGGGTATTAAGAATAATTTTCTAATATACTTCAAAAGAAACCATGACTTTAGTAAAAAAAAAAAAAAAAAAAGATAAACAATGAAAAGAATGAACCAATGAAAACCAAAACAGAGCTGCAATGATTAATGTGAAATCGGTAAGCCATTTCAGATTAAAAAAACAAGAGAATTAAGATAGGAACTTTCAACACAAATAAAAGCTTCAGTCACTCAGCATTCATTAGAGGGCACTGTTTTCCTTAATTTCATGTACATTGAAAAAGATAAGTCTTAGATGATAGCTTTGGTGATTAAACCATACCTTTAGTCCCAATCTGAATATTTACTAATTCTAAAATTGATCCTAAGTACCAATCTTTAGCAACACTTGATAACCAAAGAACACTTTCAACCTGGTAATTAAATGACAAAGTTATGTTAATGAAAATGTCTTAAGCAGTGATGTAAAACTATGATGATCATAAACCTATACCAAAATCAAGCTTTAACCTTACTGTATACTAGTGAACAGTGAAAGTCGCTCAGTCGTGTCCGACTCTTTGTGACCCCATGGACTATACAGTCCATGGAATTCTCCAGGCCAGAATTCTGGAGTGGGTAGCTTTTCCCTTCTCTAGGGGATCTTCCCAACCCAGGGATCGAACCCAAGTCTCCCACATTGCAGGCGATTCTTTACCAGCTCAGCCACAAGGGAAACAGAAGAATGCTGGAGTGGGTAGCCTATCCCCTTTCCAGGAGATCTTCCCTATCCAGGAATCGAACCGGGGTCTCCTGCATTGCAGGCGGATTCTTTACCAACTGAGCTATGAGTAAAGCCCCTATTGTGTACTGGTGAATGTCAAATAATAATGTGCTCATATTACACAGCATTAGGTAATTTTATTCTTTAGAAAATGCAACCAAAACAGAAGTTGTTGGCAGATAAAAATATTCCACGATACAATATATAAGAAGAAGATAAAACAACTGTTAGTGACCCAATACTCATCAATGGCTCCTTCTTCAGACCCAAAGTTTAAGAAGGTACTCAGTGCAGTCACTCAGTCGTGTCTGACTCTTTGTGACCCCATGGACTGCAGCACGCCAGGCTTTCCTGTCCATCACCAACTCCTGGAGCTTACTCAGACTCATGTCCATCGAGTTGGGGATGCCATCCAACCATCTCATCCTCTGTTGTCCCCCTTCTCCTCCTCCTCCTCAGTACTAAGTGGTTCCTGAGCCCTGAGTATTTTATTTTTACACAGTCCCTAGTATCTGGGCTCTACTTTCCATTTCGACATGACTACCACATCATCCTTAACGATGAATTCATTTCCCTGCCTCTAGTCTTTCTCTTGTTCTATTTGTTTACACTTTTCCTGAAGTAACAGTTATGAAACAAAAATGTGATTATGTCAGCTCTTGTTTAAATAAATGTCTCTGAGGTCCTTCTTTTTACATGGGATGAAGTCCAAACTCATTGGCCTGACAGCTGAAGCTTTTTACAGTCAACAGCAGGGGTCCCCAACCTGTGAGGAACCCAGCCCCACAGCAGGAAGTGAGCGGCTGCACAGCAGGAGGTGAGCGGCAGGCAAGTAAAGCTTCGTCTACCGCTCCCCATCTCTCACATTACCCCATGAACCATCCCCCCAATCCTGTCCATGGAAAAACGGTCTTCCACTAAATTGCTCCTTGGTGCCAAAAAGGTTGGGGACCACTGGTCTAGATCTATCCTATCCTTTCAAGGCTTATTCTTTAAAATTATTCCATATCCACCCTTCGTATCAATTATAATTTCCCCAACATACTCATATTCTCTGGGTTTTACTACATGAAGTTTCCTTTGCTTAGAACACTCTTCTAATAACTGTCAACTTGACAAAATTTCTACCCATCTTTTTAGAGCCAATTTAAGCACTATCACCTCTGTAAGCCTGTGATGTGCAAAGACATTTTACTTGCTCTTTAACTGTCCCACAGCACTTTATATATACTTCCACACAGAACTAAAG
This sequence comes from Bos javanicus, assembly GCF_032452875.1. NCBI lineage: Eukaryota > Metazoa > Chordata > Mammalia > Artiodactyla > Bovidae > Bos > Bos javanicus. The sequence goes on from NC_083872.1 coordinate 61,071,418, forward strand.
TTATCTAAAAGAGATCCTCACATACACAATCACCTGAATTTATGTCAAGATGACACTGCAACAGGGAAAGCTATTCTTTCAAAAAGCAGTGCTGGGTCAACTGCTACACAATGGGAGACCAAGATACATAACTGACAAGAGCCTTTAATACAGAATGTATAAAGAATTCCTCACACATCAATCAGAAAAAGGCAGTCCAACAGAAGAGAAATAATAGAATTCAACACTTCAAAGAAGAGGATATTTAAATGGCCAATAAATATTAGAAAGGTGTTCAACTTAAGCCATCAAGAAAATGAAAAACAAAATGACAATGCCTGAATGCTCAGCCAGGTCTGACTCTCTGTGACCCAATGGACTGTAGCCCATTCCTCTCTGTCCATGGGATGTTCCAGGCAAGAATACTGGAGTGGGTTGCCATTTCCTACTTCAGGGGAACCACAATGAGATAACACTATACACTCATCAGAAAAATTTAAAAGTTTCTTTGAAAAAGAAGAAAACAGTACCAAAAAAAAAAAAAAATCATGGAGAGCAACTAGAATGGGATGTAAAATGGTATAATCACTTTGGAACCAACTTTGACAACACCTAGAAAAGCTGAACATGTGCGCACAATCTATCCAACAACTCCACTCCTAGGCATGCATCCAACAGAAATGCTTATGTTAACCAAAACACATAATCAGGAATGGTGATACAAGCAATATTTGATAATAGCCAAAATTAAAAATAACATAAATGTAAACATTCATCAACAGAAGACTGAATAAAATACAGTATACTCACCAATGGAACACCATGCAACAAAAAGAACAAACGAATAACCTAACTACAGGCAATAACCCAAATGAAACTAACATTAAGTAAAAGAAGTCGACTGCAGAAGAATACATATTGGTGTACTTCTATACGTAATAGGATATTTTTGTATACCATACATATGAATTTGTATGTATATATATTTATATATATATATTTGTGCAATATATTTTATTTGTAGAAAATGTATTTGAAGCATTTGTATATTCATAATTACATAAAGTTCAAAAGTTTAAGAATAATCAGAAAAATATCAAATGCATTTTGAAAATAAATAAGAATGTATGTAAATCAAGATAAAGAAGTCTTTCTTTATATTAAACACTACAAACATAATCAAAACAGTGAAAACCATATAGGTAAAACTAATCTTTGGCATTAGAAGGCAGAGATAATGCCAAAGTTGAGGAAGGGAGAGTAGAAGTGAATAACGAAGTGGCAGGACGAGTTTTCTGGAATTTGGGGGATTTTTTTTTATTTAGCTGGATACAAGTTACACACGTATGCTAACTTCACAAAAATTCATGAAGCTCTACAATTACGTTTATGTACTTTTCTGTGTATCTAGTACATATTAACACATACTTATATACCTGGTACATATTTTGTACATCTAGCATGTATCAGTAAAATTTGCCAAAAAATAAAATAAACCTAAATTCTATTCAATGTAACATCTTTAAAATGTTAAGAAGGGAAAATGACAAAATCCAGAAAACAATGTAATAAACTTTAGCTATTAACAATATAAAAATTAATATAAAATGTTTATGCCCAGAAAATCAAACAACCAGATCTAATATAGTAGGTACAGGAGACTTAAAAACTTACTAAGGAAGCTCTCCGAGACCTTCGGCTCATTGGTTGATCAAATGGTGGACTGTTTATCTGCAACTTTTCAAGATACCCATCAGGTATTCTGATATCTGCAGGCAGTGATAACCGCTTATTTAAATCCTTTTAAAAACCAAGAAAAAGAAGATCTATATAGGTAACCACAAACAGAGACGACAAGGGCATTTGACTTTTTAATTCATGAGCTCTAATAGATCATTTCTTAGCAATCAGTAACTATAAAGGTTTGTTGCAATTACAAAGGCATTTACATTAATTATAAGCAGATTCTTTATGGTCTGAGCCACTAGGGAAGCTGTAATATACCAAAAGCAAATGTATTTACTGTAAGCAAAAGTATACAATGCAATTTATTTTACAGAAATGTTCTACAACTGAGTTGAGTCCCTTCATTGATAAAATGAGCATGGAATTAATTTTGACATTATTATATCATATAGTTGCTTTTAAGTCACTAAGTCGTGTCTGACTCTTTGCAACCCTGTTGACTGCAGCACGCCACGCTCCTCTGTCCTCCACTACCTCCCAGGGGTTGCTCAAATTCATGTCCATTGAGTTGATGATGCTATCTAACTATCTTATCATCTGCTGCCCGCTTCTCCTCTTGCCTTCAATCTTTCCCAGCATCAGGGTCTCTTCCAATCAGTCAGCTCTTCACATCAGGTGGCCAAAGTACTAGAACTTCAGCATTATCCCTTCCAATGAATATTCAGGGTTGATTTCCTTTAGGATTGACTGGTTTAATCTCCTTGCAGTCCAAGGGACTCTCAAGAGTCCTCTCCAGCACCACAATTTGAAAGCATCACTCTTCAGCGCTCAGCCTTCTTTATGATCCAACTCTCACATTCAAACATGACTACTGAAAAACCATAGCTTTGACTACATAGACCTTTGTTGGCAAAGTGATGTCTCTGCTTTTTAATATGCTGTCTAGGTTTGTCATAGCTTTTCTTCCAAGAAGCAAGTGTCTTTTTATTTCATGGCTGCAGTCACCATCTGCAGTGATTTTGGAGCCCAAGAAAATAAAATCTGTCACTGCTTCCACTTTTTCCCCTTCTATTTGCCATGAACTGATGGGACTGGATGTCATGATCTTAGTTTTTTGAATGCTGAGTTTCAAGCCAGCTTTTCCACCCTCCTCTTTCACCCTCATCAAGAGGCTTTTTAGTTCCTCGTTTTCTGCCATTAGGGTGTTATCATCTGCATATCTGAGGTCACTGGTATTTCTCCCGGCAATCTTAATTTCAGCTTGTGCTTTACCCAGTCTGGCATTTCGCATAATGTACTCTGCACATAAGTTAAAAAAGCAGGGTGACAACATACACCCTTGTTGTACTCCTTTCCCAATTTTGAACCCATCAGTTGTTCCATGTCCGGTTTTAACTGTTGCTTCTTGACCCACATGTCCTGGCAAAGGAGCTTGCATAACTCAATGAAGCCATGCCGTGCAGGGCTAACCAAGCCACAGAGGTTATATGTAAAGAGTTGTGGTAAAACAAGGTCCAATGGAGGAAATGGCAAACCACTCCAGTATTCTTGCCAGGAGAACCCCATGAACAGCACACCATATAGTTCAGTTTAATTGCTCAATCGTGTCCAACTCTTTGCGACCCCATGAACCGCAGCACGCCAGGCCTCCCTATCTGTCACCAACTGCCAGAGTCTATCCAAACTTATGTCCACTGAGTCGGTGGTGCCATGCAACCATTTCATCTTCTGTTGTCCCCTTCTCTTCCTGCCCTCAATCTTTCCCAGCATCAGGGTCTTATCAAATGAGTCAGCTCTTCGCATCAGGTGACCAAAGTATTGGAGCTTCAACATCAGTCCTTCCAATGAACACCCAGGACTGGTCTCCTTCAGGATGGACTGGTTGGATCTCCTTGCAGTCCAAGGGACTCTCCAGAGTCTTCTCCAACACCACAGTTCAAAAGCATCAATTCTTCGGTGCTCAGCTTTCTTTATAGTCCAACTCTCACATCCATACATGACTACTGGAAAAACCATATAGTAGGAATAGGCAAAGTCTACCATAAAATGGGGTTGGTTTGAATAACCAATCATGTGGATATTGCATGATTTTGCATGCAACACAGTGAGATAATTGAAATATTTTATTATTGCTATGTCAGTGGAAATAAGTAAAAGGTATTTCTATTTCATTTAATTATGTGAACTGAGAGAAACAGAGATCTTGCCTATATTATCACACCAAGAAACATAAATTCTATAAAAATAAATCCCTGCTGCTGCTAAGTCGCTTCAGTTGTGTCTGACTCTGTGCGACCCCACAGACGGCAGCCCACCAGGCTTCCCGTCCCTGGGATTCTCCAAGCAAGAACACTGGAGTGGGTTGCCATTTCCTTCTCCAATGCATGAAAGTGAAAAGTGAAAGTGAAGCCGCTCAGTTGTGTCCCACTCTAGCGACCCCATGGACTGCAGCCTTCCTCCGTCCATGGGATTTTCTAGGCAAAAGTACTGGAGTGGGGTGCCATTGCCTTCTCCAAAAATAAATTCCTGCTATTAATAATAAATCAGGAGATAAAATTGAGATGTGTAGAAATCGTACACAGATTTATTGGGAAATATATGGCTTAAGTATCAAAATATATCATGTTCTCAACTATTGAGAAAATAGTAATTCTCCCAAGTTAGTTTTATGTTTTACATCACTCTAAAAAAATCACAGTAAGATTATTCTTGGAACAAAACATTTAAAATTTATCTAGAAGAATAAATAGAAAGCAATATCCAAAAACATTCTAAAATAAATAAAAATATATGTGTGGGTATGGGGGTCTTTCCAGATATTAAAGTATACAATATCAAGAGTGTGTCACCTTTGGGGGAGAATACAGCTCAATGTCCAGATATAGATCCTAGTATTAAATAAAACTTTTAAACCTATAATAAAGAAAATCATACATATGGTGAAGAGAAATAAATAATTTTATTACTATTGTGATGTAATTTATACAGTGATATGAACAGTTATCATGAGTGTGAGTGAGCTCCGGGAGATAGTGAAGGACAGGGAAGCCTGGCGTGCTGCAGTCCATGGAGTCGCAGAGTCGGACACGACCGAGTGACTAAACAACAATGAACAGATATCAAGTTGATTTCAAGAGCTGAAGATGGTATTTTACCATTTAAAAACTGGTATTGTTTTGCATAACTGATTCAGAAGCAATCTTTGATCAGCAAAAATGCAATCAACCAAGAGGGCAAATACCCTAATCATCAATACCTCAACAGCACTGAAGAAAATAACAACATTCTTATTTCAAAATGTGCTCAATTTTCTAGAGAAAATTATTTTTAATCTATAGTATACACATGAAAATAATATTCATAATCAACTTCTGTCTTCAAGGTTATACACAACATTGACAGAGAGAAGGAAATGAGCTTTTCATTCTTTCACATGGAGAAATAACTTAACATGTGCTACAGAGATTAGTAGGTATAATAAACCAAAAAAGGAAGTGATATCCATATTCATAATATAAAGCAAGGAAAAAAAGCTGGTACTTATTTTTTGTATACTTTTTGAAATCTGAAAATATTTATAAAATCTGAAGTACCTAGATGAATCTCAAAAATATTAATTAGGGAGCAGTCTCTCAGAACTGTCTGAGATGCTGCCTCCCAGGCTGTAGTCCTCATTTTGCCCCAAATAAAGCTTAACTCACAACTCTCAAAAAAAAAAAAAAAAATTAATTAAAATATTTTCTAAAAGGAAGACTTTCCCTAATGTATCATCTTGGATTTCTGAAACTTTTGAAAATTCAAATTTCCCTTACAAAGACTCTACATAGTATTTTGCAGAATGTTTAAGTATAATTACTGTATATGTGCCTTGGTATAATAATTAGGAAAAAATATTCACAGACTAATTTTTATTAATGTGAAGAAACAACTTTCTTAGAGGTGTCATTGCTGTCATGAAAATTTTCAAATAGGCATTTATTCTTATGTATTTATACACACAAACACAGGCATATTTGTTTTTTTTTAAAAAATGGTACCTCTATTGAGATCCGCCTATGTATACGATTTCTAAGACAAACACCCGTAGGTGACTGGACTTCATCAGATGATGTCCCAGAAGCTTGGTCACTCTCGCCATCTGATCCCATTTTTAGATTTTCATGAACGATATCTGTATCAGAAAATGAAATATTATTTATCTTAGAAGAGATGTATTAAATTCTACAGAATCACATAATTTATTATCTCTACATGTAAGATGTAGACAGCCAACAGCCAAAAATCATAGCATAAAAGGTCTTTTACATTCTGGGTACCACAGGTGTGCAGTTAATAAAAACTGCACATTTAGGACAAATGTCCTAAAACAGTAGTATTAAATCCTCTTATGCTCTAAGATTATAAAAAGTTATTTTTAAAAAACTAACATTCAAGTTATTAGCAAGAGTTGAATAATAAAATTAGAGACCAAAAATAACACTTGACGATTATTTAGTCAGTTCTCGTATTTTCCAGATGTAGAAACTGAGACTTTGAAAGGTTAAACGACTTTCAAAGGTCACAGAGCTTAGAGGCAGAGCCAAAATAGAAACCTGAACTTTTATTTAGTTTAGTATTCTTTCCATTTAATAATGTGCCATTGGGTCATATCAAGATGAACTGGTTCTTTGCATAGTCTTTAAAAAAACTGTTTTACAGTTGCTAATGTAGCTCCCCATCCCCAAGTGTTAAAAAAACAATTCAAAAAAGTATTCACTGAGTACTGATTTTGTATAACTACAAATACAGTACCACAAAATCTACGGGGGCAAAAACATATTTCACTTACAATGCAAGGTAAATTATGATTTTTTTAAATAAGAATAAAAGTTAAATGGGAGTAGAGGGTAGGGAGATTAATTCCTTTTATACCTGCTCTTATATTTACATTGGTCAATCACCTTCTAATTCATCGAGCCAGAGTAGCCCACCAGAAACATATGCTAGATCTCATACACATCTCTTTCCATGGGTCCTCTCCACAGAATTATTCACTCCCCCAAAAGTATCATGTTCTTCCACACTGAAGTGCTTTAGCAAGCTTTTTATTTTTTCTTATCTGTAAGAGGTTATTTCTTCATTTTATCAATGTGGTGAATTCATTCTTCAACAGTATGCTCATATGCCATCAGGTCTTTTCTATCTCAGACACAAATGAACACTGTGCCCACACCTAGCACACCAACTGTGTTGAAGAGCAATTTTTGGTTCATGTGATTTTATATCAAGCTATGAGATCCCCTGGGGGCAGAATCTGACTTATTTGCTTTTCTATTCCTAGAACCGAACTAAATTTGTTTAGTAAGTAGCTCAACAAATACTACACTGATTTAAACACTTACTAAAAAAGAAAAAATCAAAGTATGGACCAGACAACTGAACCTTTTCTTTCAAATGAAATGTTATATGAAATATCAACATGTAAAATAAATAAGAATAGTATTTTACAACTACAAATTTGAACTTCTAGTTATTTACTTACAAAAATATGAGAACTATTTAAATTAACAAAAAAACTGAACTCCAGGGTCTCATCAAATCAGTCTTAGATTTCATACATTTCTGTATTTTGTCTTGGTAATACATTATTGGGAAAATTCTTATTCACACTGATAAGCAGCTGCAAAAATAACAGTTTTTAATAGACCAATATGTAATTTAAGAATACAGTTTAATGACACATTTCTGGAGAAATTTTATACTGAACAAAAAATTAATTTGGCAGTAGAAGTCAATGTACTGGGTGATTGATTCCTAATCTGATGGTATTAAAGACATCTGAGACCAAGCACTCTTTTCTACCACTCTTCAAAAATGTTAAAGGTAATTTAATCGTGTCTTCCGAAAATCTACAAATCTTCCTCAGAAAATGTTGAATATACTTTAAAATGTATAGCTGAGTTTGCCTGATGGCATGCTTAATACCCAGGAAGCAGAGAGAGAGAACTGAAGGTCCAAAATTTTTATGTAAAAATTGACTTGTTACTTTCTTTGGAGGGGTTTCTGATCTTGGTAAGAGTGTGCCTGGATTTAGCCACCACAGTGAAATAAAAGATGAAGCCTTGGGTGTCCCACTTGAAAATGAGAGCTTTCTGTAGAAAGGCAGATGACTCTCAAAAGAGCTACATCTTCAGTAAAAGGTAGACTTAAAAACAGAAATCTGCTCTCCCACATGAGGACTACAAAGGAGTTTATCAATTTCAGACTATGAGTAAATACTTGGTAGCATCTGACTCAACCAAGAAACACCTCATGTCACTAACAAGCTAGTTCCGACATGAATACCAGTTGGTATCTTCACTTCCATCAATAAGAAAAGAGTGAAGCAATGAAGCCTTATGTCAAGACTTCATTCATTTGTCACCAGTATGAGCAACTTCTTTTCTGAATCAGATAATAATTCTTAAGTAATAGAAGAACTTACTTAAGAAATTACTTCTCAAATGGCTCATTTTTGTATAATTCACAATGTTAACAGCTACAGACAGACATAACCCACTTTAAAATTTAATCTGCATTACTAATATTTTCAACATCACTTTAAGTTTAGACCAAGGATCAGTATATATGACCTGTTTTTGTATGGCCCTGAGCTAAAAATGGTTTTGGCATCCTTAACAGATTATTTTAAAAAGATGACATGCAACGGACCATATATGGCCCACAAAATTTGAAAAAATTTTTACGGCGTGAACCTTTATAGAAAAAGTTTGCCAACCCCTAGTCTAGACAATCAAGAGAACAACAAATTAAGCCCTGATCTGAAGTGTTTTCCAATTTCTGTGAGGGTAAATACTCCCTTTGTGGCCAAACCTCAAGCTACCAGTATGGTATCACTGAACACCTGGTTGGGTAATATGAACACCATGACATTAGTATTTTTGAGTATTCAGATATAGGAGAAATATCCCCAAAGCGTAGTAGGCAACAGTTAACTGTAGTAAAATAATTAGGAAATAATGACTTCTGGCTATTTATTACCTACATTTTTAATTTGATTTACTTAATTGTAAGTTTATATAATTTAAATTTCAATAATGGCTATGATTAACAATCAGCTTGCCAATTTTCTGAAAATTTAACAATCATCTCTCATGAACCAGTCTGAGACACAGACAAAAACCCCTGTAGACAAGCTCATCCTCTCAAAATTAACACATAAGAAAATAATCTGTGGGTTGATACCATGGCAAGATTAAGTAGATAAAGAAACAAGCAGAATAAAACCTTCAGAAACTTCAGTAAATATAATTATGTCATGAGTCTATAAAATAATATTTAAAATTATTTAAAAAACAAAACATGATAAGAAAGCATAAAAAAAAAAGACCAGAGAAATAAACAGAAACTTGCAGACATATATTTTTCTTAGATTTAAAATGACACAAAGACAAGAATAACAACTCAGGTAATAATCATATATACTAATTATTGCAGTTAGCTATCAAAAAGTGATAATCTGGAGTTACTGAGGTATGACCCCAAATTAAGCACCATCTCAAACTGCTATTCATCCTGAAATTTTACATCTACCTCTTCAGGGCTCTATCTTCTTTCTGGTGAACAGGTTTTCAAACATTACTCCTCCTTAGTGTCAGCACTACTGCCTGTCCAGAACCTTCCAGTTTTCTGCTCTCTCTCCTATTCCCTTGATTTTTACCTTACAAGAAAAAACTAGATAATAAAGGCGGGCAGACTTGCATACAGCTGAAACCTAGCTATGGACATAACCCACAGTCAGAAAAATTTTAAAAAGCAGATACATTACCTAATCTGCTTCCATTTCTGGGCATTGCCATGAAGGAACCAAGGCTTCCTCCAATAACGCTATGTGGTCTCCGCAGTGGGGGCTTCTTAAAGGACCCTGTGTACTGGTGGAGGAAGGAATGCATACTGTGCGAGGTCGGAGGCCTGCCATTCTTCACGATAGGCTCTGCAGTTCACAGTATCCAAAAATCATTCCATTAATAGCCCAAGATCCAGGATGACATGAAAAGGATTGAGAAAGCAAAAAAGAAAACAAAAGATGATGATAGAGATCATTACATTTAACCTTATTTCTTTGGCTATGCATATAAAGTACTAGAATTAAAATAATTTCTATGAAAAATACTTACAGAAAATACTATTTGGAACTGATCCAGTAACTTGAAGATCCACTTTTAAAAATTTACTTTTTGATTGGAGGATAAGTAAGTGTTAGTTGCTCAGTCATGCCTGACTCTCTGCGATCCCATGGACTGCAGCCCACCAAGCTCCTCTGTCCATGAGATTTTTCCAGGCAAGGATACTGGAGTGGGTTGCCATTTCCTTCTCCAGGGGATCTTGCCAACCCAGGGATCGAACCCAGGTCTCCTGCACTGCAGGCAGATTCTTGACCGACTGAGCTACAAGGGAAGCCCCAAATGGAGGATAGTTGCTTTATAATGTTATATTGGTTTCTGCCATACAATATAAGTCAGCCATAAGTGCGTGTGTGTGTATGTGTATATATATTTAAATGTCCCCTCTCTCCTGAACCTCCCCTCCCACTCCTCTCTGAGTCCCACCCCTCTGTTTTTAATACAATTGAAATTGGTTAGCAATCACAAAGCTACTAATATAGCCCACAGGTTTCTGATCTGTTTAATACATCTCAAAATTGTTTCCATAATTCTAACATTTACTGACTGCCTCATATATGCCTTATGATTAGGAATGCTGTAGAATATAAAAGCAGAGAAGGCAATGGCACCCCACTCCAGTACTCTTGCCTGGAAAATCCCATGGACGGAGGAGCCTCGTAGGCTGCAGTCCATGGGGTCACTAAGAGTCGGACACGACTGAGCAACTTCACTTTCACTTTTCACTTTCATGCACTGGAGAAGGAAATGGCAACCCACTCCAGTGTTCTTGACGGGAGGATCCCAGGGATGGGGGAACCTGGTGGGCTGCCATCTATGGGGTCGCACAGAGTTGGACACAACTGAAGCGACTTAGCAGCAGCAGCAGTATATAAAAGACACAATCCTGGCCTGAAATAACTATATCTCTGTTTGCTAGACATTCAAAAAAGTATGTCAAGTTAGTAAATAAAACAGAAGTACTTAAGTATGTATCAACATAGAGGTTCTGAAATTACCCCCAATTTAGAATTTTTCAATAGTTTACAAAGAAAAAAATCACAGATCTAAAACCATGCAGAAACATTACAAAAATATAACACTTAAAAAGAGCAGGTGACTCAGATCCACAGAACAAGACCAAGGCATGGGCTTGGGAAAAATGAGCCAAGAAGGCCACTTAGTCTCTGCCTCTACTAATAATGGCTCTCTGAAGGGAGGAGAGAGATGGAGGATGGGACAAAACAATCCTCAAGGACCCCACAGGCCTAGGTCATCTACTCTGGATAAAACACCAGACTAGAGGTAGGGGAAGTGCATAACTAGTAACGCCGAACATCGGTCCATGCCCGTGCCTGGATGTACATTCCCTGATGGTAGCTAGCTGATCAAAGACTGGGGATCCTAACTTAAGCCGAGCAAAATGAACAGTGACTTAATAATGAATGGGGGCAAAAACATATTTCACTTACTAGTATACAAATGACTACCATTAGTAGTTTTTGAAAGCTATGTATGTAGTAAATATATAGGAAACTACACTGGTACAGGAGGGGAGAAACGGTGAACAGAAAGCTCAAAGTGAGAAAAGAATCAATAATTCCTGGATTTTTAGCTTTAAGTGGTTTAGGTTAAGCGAGGAAAGCTGGAGAAGACGCTGATTTGGGGGGAGGGAATCAAGATTTGTGGTCTGGTCATATTAAGTTTAAGATTCTTATTAAATGTCTATGTGAAGAAGCCAAATAAGCATTTGGAAATGAATCTAAAGATTCAGACAAAAATCCTGACTAGAGAGACAAATTTAGGTGTAGTCAGCATGTACACAGTAGCTGAAGTCATGAGACTAGATGAGGTCAATTACTCAAATATTTCAAGATTATGACAGCAATTAACTAGGCAGTTCAGTAGGATAATAATATTCTATACCTTTAAAAGTAGTGGAGATCTTTAAGGCATTATGCTAAATTTATCATATGCATTATAATTTTTCTAAGATTTTGAGAGTATTATTTCCATTTATGTGTACTTTCTCATTCGTTTTATTCTAGGATATGCACGAGAGTCACTTGCCTACATATAATGCAAGAGAGTATTCTGTTGGTACAAGCGACTGAATAAGAGACAAGAGATCAAAAACTGGTTCAAAGGTAGTTTACTTAGGAAATTCATAACCTATATTCTTCCTCAAGTTAGCATTGCCTCTACATGGTTAGGCAAAGACCACTTGTTTCACAAACTGGTTATACAGCGTGTGAAGAGATCATTTAAAAAATATAGTCTATCTCTTCTCATTTGTTAAATCATATTCAGACAGACGGTATGTGTTACTGATCTTAGGAGCTTTTTACCATCTAAGATAAATTCCATAAAGAAAGAGTATGTTGGAACCAGCTATCAAGCTTTGATAGATGACCAGAAAGGTATTGCATCTTTGTGAAAACTGTCCCGTGTTCTTTATACACAGGGAATAAACAATAACAGATTATAATTCAGAGATAGCCTACGCTACCATCAATCTCTGCAACTGAAGAGGAATCAATGTCTATTATGACACCTTCAAGTATTACTTCAAGTAATTTGAGAAATTTATAGAGGAAACTGAGTAGTTTCTATTTTTCTCTTCTTTACTAATTTTAATGTTACTATTAGAATAAAAATAAATTTTAATAAACTATATTTTACTTCAAATTTTTTTTTAAATATTTCACCATTCACTATAAATTAAGCATGTAATTTTAAGACAGTTATTACTAAAGTATTCCAGAAAATATGCCATGAGTCAAAGATGTTAATTAGCTCTCCAAAAAGTATGTACATTTTCTTTGACTCACACTTTTTTTTTTAAAGAAGATGTTTGTCTTGTAGTCAAATTCCTATCAAGAATGTATCCCAGAAACCATCCATGAAGAGTATTCTGTGCCTACTTTACTTCTGAGTATCACTGGCAGATAGCTAGCAATACTCATGGAGCCCAAGAATGAACATACAGGGCTTAATTAATATCAAGAATTCAAGGATATCAGAGAGATTTAAGGATTTTTCTCCTGGCAAGAGGAGTAGAAGACATAATAATATCAGCTTTGAGATTTGATTCAAATCTCAAATGTAAAATATCTCCCTCCTACATATAAGTAAATTATACCCAAATTATTAAATTTTCTACCCAACTCATCAATGTTTCCCCTCCTGTATTATGAGCCAGATAACCTTGAGTAAAATAACGACACTCTGAAGAAAACAGTATAAAGAAGCTTGGGTACGATACATTACTTACCCAGAGTCATACACTATTAAGTATATAAATGTATATTCCAAATTCCAATCCATAACTTTTAACTTAACATCCAGAGCACTTTTCATTATATCTTTCCCTCTCTCACAAGGCTATTTACATTTCAGCTAAAGGGGATAAAGAAATTCCTGATTCCACCCACTGCCACAAATCTCTAACAGGAAAGTTTCAGGCAGAGGCAAGGAAGGCTTTTCCAAAGAATCTGCACATTATGACACACGGGCAGCATTCCGGTAAGCTCCTTCCCTATTATTATGACATCCCTAGGGCTATTTCAGTTTTGAATACGTAGCCTTATTCTATAATTTCATCAGGATTTTGCATTATAATGCGTTCAATTTAACAAATCCTTTTTATTTTAAATTAATATCTGTGTACTAACTACACTATAAAAAAACTGCCAAACTTGTGGAATATTATATGCTTATCTTACTCTCAATACTAAAGAGCTCTCAATACTATGGATACATTCTTTGGTCAACATAAAATAAGAAAATAGTATGATTCAGTCATGTGAAAACCTTGTGGTCTACGTGGACAGTCAATATGCATACATAATGTTATAAATCTGTGATGAAGTCTCAAACAGAAACTTCACAAACTTTTTTTCCTGGACGCACCACGCAGCATGTGGGATCTTAGTTCCCTGACCAGGGATGGAACCCGAGACCTTGGCAGTGAAAGTGCTAAGTCTTAATCACTGGACGGACAGGGAATTCCCTGGAATTTCACAAACTTACTGTGCACTTCTAAGGTGTATTAACTTTAGTTATAAGAATAACAAAAATATTTAAATGTTAATTTAAAAGTAGGTACTTAACTAGGACATTACTATACAAAGCATTGTTATTTAAGAACCACTGCAGTGTCAGAGACCAGGTAGAGTAACACTGTTTAAGAATGGAACATTCCAGTAAGCAAGCGAAAGTTACTGAACTAGGGAAGGAGGCAAAGAAATAAACAAAAGGAAGCTTATTAGGAACTTACCAGGAAAGTAAACGTACATAGGATTTATAAAGCAAATCAAGGGAGAGGCATCTGTCCTTCCCACCCCACTCACCCAAATATTTACCATTATCTTTGCTGCTGTTTTCTTCAATAGTCATTTGCTCAGCCAATTCAGATAACGATTCATCAATAGTCTGGCTTCCTCGAAGCGTGAGGGATAGCCTTCTCTTAAATTTTTTCATCCTATCAACTGAATGTGACTTGAAAAATCCTGAAAGAGAATAGAATGAACACAAGAGTAAAGCTATGAATATCTTACTGCTCAAGAACAATGTTTTTCTGCGTTTACTGGGAATCTTCAAAATAAGTATAAAGTAAGAATTCTCACGTGCCTCAAACATCACAAAATCTAGCCTCTTCCTTAAAAAGATCCATTCATTTTGATTAATGCCATATGTATATAGCATCATCAGAAGAGCAAGAATTCTACAAAACTAAAGATTGACATTTTAAGCATCACAATTAAACTTAGAAGGATTAGAAATTTTCCTAAAATGAACTCTCTAAAAGCCACTTCAGTGAAAATATATTATTATTTTGATGTGTCAGTTCCATCATTATATCAATCATCGTATTGCAATCAGTGGTATCTTTAGATACAACTGAGGAGATAAGACAGGTGAAAGCAATGAAGCAGGGAGAGAATAAAGAATGAAGTCTGACAATTTATTAAACAGCACCAGCAGAAATTTTCTTTTTTAAGTTCTTATTTAGCCAATATATTGGGGTTCTGTTCCCCCACCCCATCCCATCAGTTGTCAGGAGTCTCTTCCTATTATCATAACAATGCCAAATTTTAGAAAGAAAAAAAATAAAGTCTAATTAACAGGTTTCAAAATGCCTACTCCGTAAAACTATTCTTATCTCTTAATTCATTTAGCCTTCCTAATTCTAAAGAGTAGACTATACTATCCCAATATCACAAATAAGCCAACAGGCCCAAAGAAGTTCCTTGACTGAAAGCAAACAATTGATGACGTAAGTGAGATTTAAAACTAAGATTATCATTTCTGAAATCAAGATGTATCACAATTAATGCAATGTCAATTACAACTGATAGCTTTCTCTTTTCTGAGTTGTACATATACCAATGGTACAATTCATAATGGAGTCTTAGATATGATTAAACAAGGTACTGGTTGCCAAAATCAAGTCCTCAATTATTTACCCATAACTTCTTTTCTAATTTACAGTCTTAACTGTTGGAGAAGGAAATGGCAACCCACTCCAGTATTCTTGCCTGGAGAATCCCATGGACAGAGGAGCCTGGCAGGCTACAGTCCACAGGGTCACAAGAGTCAGCCACGACTTAGCAACTAAACCAATTTACCAGATTACCAAGCATATTACAACCATTAGCCCAACTAAAAGTAAGAATGTTCTAACACTACTATGTTAAAATACCTGTTTAACCACCTAGCGCTGGATATCTATTTTGAATTGGCAAGTATTTTGCTTACTTTTTCATTCCAGGGCTTTACTCCAAGTAGCTGAGTGTGCTAAACAAGCTACATAAGGTATTTATAATGAATAATTTTTGTCTGCTCAAAGGCTGGGGGGAGGGTATCAAATACAAATTTGTAAGTAATATTATGTTTTACCAATTCTGTTTTACATTCTTAAAGATAAATTACTGTTGCTGAATATTTTCTACTATCTTCCAGTTGACTAATCCTCTTTTCAGCTGTGTCTAAACTACAGTTAAACTGATCTATTGGGTTCTTAATTTCAGTTACTCTATTTTCAGTCCTTTATTCTTAATTGATTCTTTTCTATAGATTCAAGTTCTCCAGTGAACTTCACCATGCTGTCAATTTTCATGACTAGGTTAGTTACAGTATTTTAAAGCTCTTGCTATAGCTCCAGAATTACATAACCTATGAATAATCTGTATAACCTGTTTCTACTGCTGGTTTTCTTCCATTGGTCCTATTGCATGCATAGTAATTTTTTTTTTTTTTACAGAATGCTACACATTGTATGTGAATGACTACATGAAAATACTTAGGAAAAAATGTAGAAGCTCTGGATGATGTTTTCTTTTTCTAGAAAGGATTTAATTTTTTTTCCACCTGCTCTTCCAGAGTAAGAGCAGACCACCTCAGTCCAGTTAGGAACACAGCAGGTTTGAGACAGAGTTTCAGATACAGTAAAGACTAGCCTACTTCTGCTTGCTTCCACTCAGTGTGGCCTTTCAAACAATGCCAGCTGCAAACCTAGGACAAAAACAACAGCAAAATCTACTGAAAGCTCCACTCAACTCCCTCAAGTCATATTTTGCTCACCTCTCATACACTGCTCAATTTTATCTTATCCCAAAGAGCTTAAGAGGTAGAAAATATTTCAAGAGGAAACCCAGCACAGAGTATCTCTCTCTCTTCTCTCTTGAATCTTTACTCCTGAAGTCTTGACTGACTCAGAATCTCGACAATGCCGAATCTTTACTCCTGAAGTCTTGACTGACTCAGAATCTCGACAATGCCTTCAAACTATACTTCTTCTTCCCTAGTCTAATAAGGAGCCTTGGTGGTGGTTTAGTTGCTAACTCCTGTCCGACTCTTGCGACCCTATGAACTATAGCCTGCCAGGCTCCTCTGTCCGTGGGATTCTCCAGGCAAGAATACTGGAGTGGGTTGCCATTTCCTTCTCCAGGGAATCTTCCCAATCCATGAATTGAACCAGGGTCTCCTACATTGCAGGCAGATTCTTTGCCAACTGAGCTACGACGGAAGCCCCTGATAAGGAAGGAGGCTTCGTTTGATACTAATTCCTCTCATCACAGACAGAAATGGAAGTTTAGATATGGATTAGATGGAGATAATACATATTTTAACAAACAAGGTGAATTTATAGGAGGCAGTCAGTAAACTCAAAGATTGATTCCAATTAAGAAATCTGTAACTATAAAGCTCTCCTAAATGTTAGATTCTTTACTTTTCAAAGTCAGTCTTCATTTAGCTCTACCCTGAGAGTCAGTAATCTATGCTATTTGTTTAAAAAACAATAGTATTTAAGGTGAAGTTTGAGCTATTGCCAATCTCATCTACCCTTTAGTTTCTTTAGGAATTTATACTAGAGACACACCCTTCCTTTGTAAAGCTCCAGAATCACCCTGTGCAATAATGGGCTAATTCTGCAAGCTTGGGGGGTCAAACTCTACATTCCAAAGAGGGATCACTTAAGACTAGCTCCTGGAAGATAACCTCTGACTCCTGCAATATACTGCCTGATAAATTTCTTTGTATAGCTGAAATCTTGGGCCATACCCAATAATTTATATTAACAATGTAAATTATGGTAAATCCTTTTGTATGCCTGTCAGTTTGACCTCTGGGGAGAGAAAGAATAAGGGAAGCTGGAGACTGAGTAAAGACAGTCATGTAGGTACTTCCATGCTTCAGTCGCTCAGTCGTGTTCACTCTTTGAGACCCCATGAATCGCAGCACGCCAGGCCTCCCAGTCCATCACCAACTCCCGGAGTTCACTCAGACTCACGTCCATCGAGTCAGTGATGCCATCCAGCCATCTCATCCTCTGTCGTCCCCTTCTCCTCCTGCCCCCAATCCCTCCCAGCATCAGAACTGACCCCTAAAAAAACCCTCTGCACTCCAAGATTCAGGTAAGCTTCCCTGGTTAGCACCACTCTGACATGTTGTCATACAAGACAATTGGAAGAATGAAGCACTGTCATGCAACTCCACTAGGAGAGAATAACTGAAATTCACACCTCGTTTCTCTTGGACTCTGCCCTACATACCCTTTCCCCTTTGCTGACTTTAAGTATTTTTTCCCTCTAATAAAACATAATCATACACTTAACAGCTTTTTTAAAATCTCTATGCCCTTTTGCAAATTATCAAGCATGACAGTATCCTAGGAACCCTCAACACATACTCCTTCAAGAAATCTGCGTACCCAAACAAAAAGCCCTAAGAGCTACTCACTCACAATTACCAATTTTTTGACTCCAATTTTCTCAAACACAGTCACATGGTTACTAATGTCTAATCATACAAACACCACCACTTGAGAATCTTACACACCATTTCTGAAAATTTGCTGACCATGTACCTGCCTCTTATTTTAGATGACAATAAAGATTAAAAAAAACTATAACAGATGTGTTATTATGGAATTAATTCACGTAACACAGAAACAACCCATTCTGACCATTTGAAAAGTAGACAATCCAAACTCCCTTGTACTATAAGTAAAAAATACACACTGGATTTTAAAGACTTAGTAGTTTAAAAGAATGTAAGAAAAAATCATTATATGCATAATGATTTTTTAAAATTCTAGATATATTTAGTTAAATAAAATGTACATCAAGAACTAATTCTACTAACTGAATATGCCTGCAAAATACTTTAAAAATCCAGTATGGTGCTTGCATTGTATTTCTATTGGGATACTGCCAATATAGAGCTTGAAGTAAATTTTGGTGGTTTTAAGTGGGTACCAAAAAGGGGGATGGAAGAAAATCACATAAGCCTTAACATTTTCTTCATACAATGCTTTCTGAACAAAATAGTAAGAGAAACTCTATGTGTTTATAACTTAGAATAGTAGGCATTTCCATCAAGAGTGGAGAAAATTCTAGTCTATAAAATAACTTTATATGTATTTTCTAATCTGTCAGGATTAAGAAAGACATTTCTAATTCATATTAGTAAGAGAAAAGACACTTCATAATAAAACACATCACAGCCTCAAAAAGGTCCTATTTTTATCTTCCATGCTGTAACTGTAACCTTTTAATTAAGTCACAATGATCAGTAAACACGGATGTTAAAGAATTTCATTAACACTGCCTAGATCATTATTAAAGAAAAAATACTCCCAAATTAAAGATTTACCAACATTTCTAATTATCTTTGAGTTGTGCATACCAACCTTTTTCCCCATTAGCCTGATGACAAAAATACATACAATGCTATAATAAAACACCTTTTGCGAAGTAAAAATTACTATTTACATTAACTACTATATTATAATAAAGCAGTGCTAAATTACTGATTTCATAAAACCAAAACCCTCAAAAGATGGGATAAAATATTTTTTTTGTTTTAGCAAAAACTTTTATTTGGAATTGTGAGGATCTTTCAGTTCAGTTCCGTCGCTCAGTCGTGTCCGACTCTTTGCGACCCCATGAATTGCAGCACGCCAGGCCTCCCTGTCCATCACCAACTCCCAGAGTTCACCCAGACTAATCTCCATCGAGTCGGTGATGCCATCCAGCCATCTCATCCTCCGTCGTCCCCTTCTCCCCCTGCCCCCAATCCCTCCCAGCATCAGGGTCTTTTCCAAGGACTGGAGTTTCAGCTTTAGCATCATTACACCATCACTTTTATGAAGATTAAGATACGGTAAGAATGAGATTTAGAGTGAATGCTTAAATATTTAGTTTTATATTTAATTCATGCCACTGAAAAACTATTTTTACCTTAGAAGTAAATGTGTTGTGATTTAAAATTAACCCTAAATAAAAACTCTGCAACTGTTTGGTTTTAATATTTTTAAGACCCATCTATAGAGAGAACAATTATTTTCAAATTGTTATTGAAATTATTATTATTGTTATTGAACAATTATTTTCAAAATCAAATTTCAGCCTAAGTATTACTGTTACTCTTTAGAGGGCTCTTTCCTGACCGCCTCTATTCCTTTCTTTTTTACTCACAGCACTTAACACAAATATACAAATACATAAATACATTTATATTCCATTCAAATATGTGTGCATGTATAATACAAAACAACTTTTATGCCTTTCTAGCTGTCAAAAAGATCTCCAGTTTTTTGCCATAGCTAGATCAAAATTTTAAAGGTAAGTAAACAAGTGGACAGGGACAGGGAAGCCTGGCATGCTGCAGTCCATTGGGTCACAAAGAGTCAGACACGATTGAGTGACTGAACTGAAATAACTGGGACCTGATTAACTTAAAAGCTTTTGCACAGCAAAGGAAACTATAAGCATGGTGAAAAGACAACCCTCAGAATGGGAGAAAATAGCAAATGAAACAATGGACAAAGGATTAATTTCCAAAATATACAAGCAACTCATACAACTCAATATTAGAAAAACAAACAACCCAATCAAAAAGTGGGCAAAAGACCTAAACAGACATTTCTCCGAAGAAGAGAACAAACACATGAAAAGATGCTCAATATCGCTCATTATTAGAGAGATGCAAATCAAAACTACAATGAGAAAACACCTCACACCAGTCAGAATGGCCATTATCAAAAAGTCTACAAACAATGCTGAAGAAGGTGTGAAGAAAAGGGAACCCTCTTGCACTGTCGGTGGGAATGTAAATTGATACAACCACTATGGAAGATGGTATGGAGATTCCTTAAAAAACTAGGAATAAAACCAACGTATGACCCAGCAATCCCACTCCTAGGCATACACCCTGAGGAAACCAAAACTGAAAAAGACACACATACCCCAATGCTCACTGCAGCACTATCTCCAACAGCTAGAACATGGAAGCAACCTAGGTGTCCACTGACAGACGAATGGATGAAGAAACTGTGGTACACATACACAATGGAATATTACTCAGCCATAAAAAGGAACACATTTGAGTCAATTCTAATGAGGTGGATGAAGCTACAGCCTATTATACAGAGTGAAATAAGTCAGAAAGAGAAAGAGAAATAACCTATCAGTTCAGTTCAGTCGCTCAGTCGTGTCCGACTCTTTGTGACCCCATGAATCGCAGCATGCCAGGCCTCCCTGTCCATTGAGTCAGTGATCCATCCAGCCATCTCATCCTCTGTCGTCCCCTTCTCCTCCTGCCCTCAATCCCTCCCAGCATCAGAGTCTTTTCCAGTGAGTCAACTCTTCGCATGAGGTGGCCAAAGTACCGGAGTTTCAGCTTTAGCATCACTCCTTCCAAAGAAATCCCAGGGCTGATCTCCTTCAGAATGGACTGGTTGGATCTCCTTGCAGTCCAAGGGACTCTCCAGAGTCTTCTCCAACACCACAGTTCAAAAGCATCAATTCTTCAGTGCTCAGCTACACTAATGCATAAATACAGAATCTAGAAAGATGGTACCAAAGACTTTACTTGCAGGGCAGCAGTGGAGAAACAGACATAGAGAATAGACTTATGGACATGGAGAGAGGGGAGGAGAGGGTGAGATGTATGGAGAGAGTAACATGGAAACTTACATTACCATATGTAAAACAGATAGTCAATGGGAATTTGCTGTATGTCTCAGGGAACTCAAACAGGGGCTCTGTATCAACCTAGAGGGGTGGGATGGGGAAGATGGAAGGGAGGTTCAAGAAGGAGGGGAGATATGTATACCTATGACTGATTCATGTTGAGGTATGACAGAAAACAAAATTCTATAAAGCAATTATCCTTTAATTAAAATATTAATTAATTAAAAGAATTTAAAGGTAAAAGGGCAATAAATGATACTCAGAATTACTTCATATAAACCGTGCCTCTTTCCCTTCCTTTGCCAAATACACACAAACAGCTGAAAATGTTGAAAAATCAGTTTCCAACTACAAGTGCTTAAAATATGTAATGTGTTAGCTTACTTTATCACTGGAGTCTAAATTTGATCTGGGATTGCCTGCTATACAATTAAGAAAACTCTTCAGGTTATTTTTTTCTTTTAAATCCTGAAATGTAACTACAGGCATACCTTCTTTCATTGCACTCTGATTTATTGCACAACAGATAATTTGGGTTTTTTGTTTTTTTACATTAATGGAAGGTTTGCAGCAACCTGCAAGTCTATTGGTACCATTTTCCAATAGAATTTGCTCACTTTGTGTCTCTGTGTCCCATTTTGGTAATTCTCACAATATTTCTAACTTTTTCATTGTTTTTATATTTGCTGTAGTGACTTGTGATCAGTGATTTTTGATGTACTATTGTAATTGTTTAGTATGTATAATATACATATATGTCTTAAAAAATGTATGAATTTTTGCCTAACTGAAAAATTTATGGCATTTTGATTTCTTCTTGTTTGACTTAGTATGAATGGAATGCTAGATTTCTAATTAAAAAAAAAAAAAATATGCAACAAGAAACAAAGGTTTACCGTACAGCACAGGGAACTATAGTCAATGTCTTATAATAACCTATAATGAAAAATAATCTCAAAAACAATATATGTGTATATGTATAACTGAAATCACCTTGCTGTACACCTGAAATACTATAAGACAACTATACTTCAGTAAACATACATCAGATCAGATCAGTCGCTCAGTAGTGTCCGACTCTTTGCAACCCCATGAATCACATCACGCCAGGCCTCCCTGTCCATCACCAACTCCCGGAGTTCACTCAGACTCACGTCCATCGAGTCAGTGATGCCATCCAGCCATCTCATACTTGGTCGTCCCCTTCTCCTCTTGCCCTCAATCCCTTACATAGTAAGAAGAAAAAAAAAGGAAATCAAAACAGCCTTACTTCTAATATGGAGAAAGTTTTAGCAGGCTGGATGGAAGATCAAGCCAGCCACATTCCCTTAAGCTAAAGCCTAAATCACAGCAAGGCCCTAACTCTCTCTAATTCTATAAAGGTGAAAGAAACTAAGGAAGCTATAGAAAAGTTTCTAGCAAAGGCTGGTTCATGAAGTTTAAGAAAAGATGCTATCTCCAGAAAAGTGCAAGGTGAAGCAGCAAGTATTGTTGTAGAAGCTGTAGTAAGTTATTTAGAATATCTAAGCCTGGTGGGCTGCCATCTATGGGGTCGCACAGAGTTGGACACGACTGAAGCGACTTAGCAGCAGCAGCAGCAGATAAGGTAATTAATGAAGGTGGCCACACTACACAACAGATTTTCAATGTAGACAGAACAGCACTGTACTTGAAGAAGATGCCATCTAGGATTTTCACTGGAGGAGAAATCAATGCCTGGCCTCAAAGTTTCTAAGAACAGGCTGACTCTCTTGTTAAGAGGCTAGCATGGCTGGTGAGTTTAAGCTGAAATCAATGTTCATTTACCAGTCTCCAAATCCTAGAGACCTTAAGAATTAGGCAAAACTACACTGCATGTGCTCTGTAAAAGGAACAACAAAGTCTGGAATGACAGCACATCTGTTTACAACAGGTTTGCTGAGTATTTTAAGTCTACTCTTGACACCTACTGCTTAGAAAAACATTGCTTTCGTATTACTACTCACTGACAATGCATCTGGTCACCCAATAGCTCTAATGGAGATGTACAATGAGATGGATGTTTCGTGACTGCTAACACAACGTCCACTGTGCAGCCCATGGATCAAGGAGTAATTTTGATTTTCATGTCTTAAATATATTTAATACAGCTACAGCTGCTATACACAGTGATTCCTCTGATGGATCTAGACAAACATTCTTGATTCATGGGAAGAAGTCAAGATATTAACAGGAGACCTGGCTGAAGTTGATTCCAATCTTCATGGATGACTCTGAGGAGGTCGAAGACTTCAGTGGAGGAAGAAACTGCATATTTGATAGAAATAGCAGAGTTGTAGTGTTAAAATGGAATCTGAAGATATGACTGAACTGCTGCAATCTCATGATAAAAAGATTTAACAGATGATTAGCTGCTTCTTAAAAACGAGCAAAGAAAGTGGTTTCTTGAGAGAAATCTCCTGGCGAAGATGCTATGAAGATTGCTGAAATAACAACAAATGATTTTGAATACCACATAAACTTAGTTGATAAAAGAGCAGAAGAGTCTGAGAGACTGAGTCCAATCTTGAAAGACGTTCTACTGTGGGAATAATGCTATCATACAGCATTGTATTCTATGGAGAAATCTGTCACGAAAGGAAGAATCAATTGACACATCAGTTGTTACAGGAAAAAATTGCCACAGCCACCCCAACCTTTAGGAACCACAACCCTGATCAGTCAACAGACATCTTCCAGCAAAAAGATTACAATTCACTGAAGGCTCAGGTGATAGTCAGCATTTTTTAGCAGTACTTTTAAATTATGGTGTCCATATTCGTTTTTTAGACATAATGCTATTGCATGCTTACCAGACTACAGTATAGGTAAATGTGTTTTGTATACACTGGGGGAAAAATCTGTGTGGCTCACTTTAATGCAGTGTCTGGAACCAAATCTACAGTATTTCTGAGGTATGATGCCCATATTCCATTTACTTACAGAATATACAGATAACCATTCTGGAATACCAACTGAGTTCTGCCATAGGAATGGGAAACCACTTCTTTATTTTTTACTGTTGTTACTGTTTTTAAGCCAACAGCTGTATAAAGCTACAAAAACTCACAACTAGGTCCTTCGCTATGAGTATTTACCCGTAAAAATGCTGTCATTTTGTGGACCTTTTGGTACTTCCAATTAAAAAAAGAATTTGTACTCAAATTTACCTTTTAAACCAAACTTTTCCTAATTAAAAGATCTGAGTGGCAATTCTCTGCTTGTATCTTTGAAATATTCTTAAAACAATTTCTTATTAATAACTGTAGTTAAAGTCAAAGAAAAAGCTAAAAATTGTTTTAAAAACGCTATGACTTTCCTTTAGGTAAAGAAGCTAAATTTACATGCAGAAAAAATTAAGCATTTTAAAGTTTGGATTAAAATCCAAGACTGAGGGACTTCCATGGTAGTTCAGTGGCTACGACTCTGCTTTCAATGCAGGGGGCATGGGTTTGATCCCTGGTCAGGGAACTAGGATCCTATATGGCACACAGTGAGGCCAAAAAATAAAATTTGTTTAAAAAAATTTTTAATGCAAAATTGAATTTACAAACTAATACTTTTTCACTTAGCACTGCTGTTGTCAATCTTTCCAAAATACCTAGTAGTTAATACGACTTCTCAAAGAGAGCCTTATTTACTTCTTTATAACATTTTCTTCAGTCACTGTTTTATATTAAACATGTAAATGAAATAAATTCACTGAGTGGACTGTAAGCAAATTTTCTAATAGTTTTTCCTCAATAATTAAATCACAATAAATATCTACCACTTTCTTGGACACTTGAGCTAGCTATACTTAGAGGAATAACTAAAAGTGAAGTTTTTTCACTAGATACAACAATTTCTTATTTGTAGAAAACAAATTTTGTACAAAAGACTGACAGAGCACTGAAATAAAATTTCAGTCATGCCTATGGGTTTTTTCCACCACTTAAATACCTTAATCCTTTATGTGTTCAAATCTGAGACTGATTCTTTTCATTTGAAAGTATGAGCAGTCAAACAAACAAACCAGAAAAAAAAAGAAAAAGACACCTACCAACGACTTTTGTCTATTCATAAACACACATTAGAAGGACAATATAATACTGTGACACTTCAGGTGCAAAATATCATTGCAGGAAGCTCTTGGGGTTGCTCTCACCCCACCCCCTCACCAAAAACAACCAGCAAAGTCAAAAAAGGACCAGAATCATCTATCTCAGAACTCTGTCACCTGACTGAACCCATGTAACAACCACGGGAGTGCTTGCTGAAGGGAGAGGCTGCTGATCCTGACAGGAGATCCACATGTGCAAACCAGTCAGCACTGCTCACTCCTCAGCCTGGTTCCAACAACAGACTGCAACGGCTGCAATGCAACCTGCATTCCTAGAGCAGCTGGCTGGTGCCAGGGGAGACAGTGGGGAACTCTGACACAAAAAAAATGGGGGCTGCAGATTTTGGTCAGTCTGGCAAACCCCTTGAGAGACTGACACAGATGAAGGCACACTTAAGGCCCTTTTGGACTGACAGGTGTGCCTATACCAGCATCTATTGGGAGGTTAAAGAGACAGCAATGGTTTTTTTGTTGTTGCTTGAGCCAAGTATTAAAGAAGATCTTCAGCAGGTCACTACCTGACTGCAAAGATAATGGAACAGAAACTTTAGTGACCACACACAGGAATACACATTTGCAAAAATCATTTGGCAAAGTCACAAATGGATGGCAGCAGATCTCAACAGCCAAGAAACATCCACAGCCATGGTGTGGGAGTATCTGGTTTACAGATTTACCACATTATAGTACAATGTCCAGATCTCAACAAAAATCACACAGCACACAAACAAGAAGAAAGCATGGCCCATTTATAAGAAAAAAAGCATTTCACAGAAACCTTGAGGAAGACCAGAATTTGTAATAGCCAAAGGTATTAAGTAAACTGCCCCAAATATGCTCCTAGTTAAAGGAAGCTAAGAACAAAGAACTAAAGGAAACCAAGAAAACAATGTACTGAAAGAGAGTATTAATAAAGAGACAGACATTATAAAGGAACCAATGATAAAATTCTGGGCTTCCCAGGTGGCACTAGTGGTAAAGAACCTGCCTGCCAATGCAGTAGACTTAAGAGATGTGGGTTCAATGGTCAGGAAGATCCCCTGGAGAAGGGCATGTCAACCCACTCCAGTATTCTTGCCTGGAGAATTCCATGGACAGAGAAGCCTGGTGGGCTACAGTCCATGGGGTCGCAAAGAGTTGGACACGACTGAAGCAACTTAGCATGGCACAATGCAAATTCTAGAGCTAAGAGTACAGTAACTGAAAAATCCACAAGAGACTTAAGAAGACAAAAGAAAAGATCAGTGAACTTGAAAGAAAGTAAAACTTACTAGTTTGAGAAACAGAAAGAAAAAAGAAAGAAGAGAAATGAATAGAGCCTGAGGGACCTACAGAACGTCATCAAGTGGAGCCACAAAACCAGTCACAGGAGAGATGAGAAGAAGAGGGTTAAAAAAAAACAGTGAAGAAATAAAGATTGAAAGTTTCCTAGTCTGATGAAAAACATGAACATATACATCCAAGAATCTCAACAAACTCCAAGAAGGATAAACTCAAAGAGATCCAAGCTGCGACACATTATATTCAAAGTGTCAAAACCCAAAACAAAAAATAAATTTTGAAAGCACCTAGAGAGAAGCAACTTGACACAAACAAAGGAACCCTCAATAAGATTAACAATTGATGTCGCATCAGAAAATACATGAAGATCAGGTGGCACTGAGAATACTGTATTTAAAGTCTGAAAAGGAAAAAAAAAATCTGTCAACCAAGAATTCTAATTTGGCAAACTATTCTTCAAGAATGAAAGATCAACAGACATTTCAGATAAAAGCTTAAGAGGTTCATTATTAGTAGATCTGCCCTGTAAGAAATGCTAATGGGAGAGCTGTAGGTTGGAATGAAAGGATATTCGATGGTAACTCAAAGCCATAAAAACTAAAAAATACAAGTAGAGGTAAGTATGTGTAATTATAAAAGATAGTATCACTGTATTTTTGGTTTGTAGCTTCACTTCCCCCCACTCTTTCCTATATGATTTAAAGGACAATGCACACACACACACTTAAACCTATGTTAATGGGCACACAATGTATAAAGAGATAATCTGTGACAACAATATAGACAGGGAAGTTAATATATTATTTATATATATAAATATATATTTTATACATATCAGAGTCTTTATATATTATTGAGGTTAAGCTGGTATTACTCAAGGTAGGTTACTAGAAGCTAATTCTAGTTTCCAAGTAACCATTAAGAAATTAACTTAAAAATATTACAGAGGGCTTCCCTGGTGGCCCTGTGGTTAAGAAACTGCCTTGCAATGCAGGGGACACTGATTCAATGCCTGTTGCAGGAAGATCTCACATGCTGTGGAGCAACTAAGCCCATGCACAACTACTGAAGCCTCCACGCTCTACAGCCCATGCTATGCAACAGGAGAAGCCACCATATGAGAAACCTGTGCACTGCGACTAGAGAGTAGCCCAAGCACAGCAGAGAAGACTCTGCACAACCAAAAATTTTAAAATTAATTTAAAAAAATATTACAGGAAAGGAAAAAAGGAAAAGAGTAAAAAAGTCAACTACAAAAAAATCAAGTAAGCGTAAAACAGGTCAATAACAGAGGAATGAAGGAACCAGAGACAAAGGTATATAGAAAAAAATAGCTAAACAGAAGAAATCCTTCCTTATTAGTGGTGGTTTAGTCTCTCAGTTCAGTTCAGTTCAGTCGCTCAGTCGTGTCTAACTCTTTCTGACCCCATGAATCGCAGCACGCCAAGCCTCCCTGTCCATTACCATCTCCTGGAGTTCACTCAAACCCATGTCCAACAAGTCGGTGATGCCATCCAGCCATCTCATCCTCTGTTGTCCCCTTCTCCTCCTGCCCCCAATTCCTCCCAGCATCAGAGTCTTTTCCAATGAGTCAACTCTTCACATGAGGTGGCCAAAGTATTGGAGTTTCAGCTTTAGCATCATTCCTTCCAAAGAAATCCCAGGGCTGATCTCCTTCAGAATGGACTGGTTGGATCTCCTTGCAGTCCAAGGGACTCTCAAGAGTCTTCTCCAACACCACAGTTCAAAAGCATCAATTCTTCGGCGCTCAGCTTTCTTCACAGTCCAACTCTCACATCCATACATAACCACTGGAAAAACCATAGCCTTGACTAGACAGACCTTTGTTGGCAAAGTAGTGTCTCTGCTTTTGAATATGCTATCTAGGTTGGTCATAACTTTCCTTCCAAGGAGTAGGCGTCTTTTAATTTCATGGCTGCAGTCACCATCTGCAGTGATTTGGGAGCTCAAAAAAATAAAGTCTGACACTGTTTCCCCATCTATTTGCCATGAAGTGATGGGACCAGATGCCATGATCTTCGTTTTCTGAATGTTGAGCTTTAAGCCAACTTTTTCACTCTCCTCTTTCACTTTCATCAAAAGTCGTATACAACTCTTACAATCCCATGGACTGTAGCCTGCCAGGCTCCTCTGTCCATGGGATTCTTCAGGCAAGAATACTGGACTGGGTTGCCATTTCCTCCTCCAGGGGATCTTCCCGACCCAAGGATCAAATCCAGGTGTCCTGTACTGCAGGCAGATTCTTTACTGACTGAACTGCGAGGAAGCCCAATACTGGAGTGGGTAGCCTTATCCCTTCTCCAGCGAATCTTTCTGACCTACAAAACGAATCAGGGTCTCCTGCATTGCAGGCAGATTCTTTACCAGCTGAGCTACAAAGGAAGCTACATTAAATGTAAATAGACTAAACTCTTCAATGGAAAGGCAGAGGTTGGCAGAATGGATTTTAAAAATATGGTCCATCTATGTGCTGCTTCGGAGAAGGCAATGGCAACCCACTCTAGTACTCTTGCCTGGAAAATCCCATGGATGGGGGTGCCTGGTGGGCTGCAGTCCATGGGGTTACTAGGAGTTGGACACGACTGAGCGACTTCTCTTTATTTTTTCACTTTCATGCACTGGAGAAGGAAATGGCAACCCACTCCAGTGTTCTTGCCTGGAGAATCCAAGGGATGGGGGAGCCTGGTGGGCTGCCATCTATGGGGTCGCACAGAGTCGGACACGACTGAAGCGACTTAGCAGTAGCAGCAGCATGTACTGCTTGTAAGAGGCTTATTTTAGATACTAAGATTGAAAGTAAAAGGATAGAGAGAGATATTCCATGAAAACAGTAACCAAAAGAGAACTGAAATGGCTAAATTTTTTGTCAGAAAAATAGAACAAAATAGTGAAATAAAGGTTACAAGACACAAAGACACTATGATAAAAGATTAAGACATAACAATCACAACATCTTCATGTAACAACAGAGGCTGAAAATATATTACGAAAAACTAACAAAATTCAAAGGAGAATCAGACAGTTCTACAATAGTAATCGGAGACTTCAATATTCTATTTTCAACACTGAATAGAAGAATCAGACAGAAAATGAATAGAGGACCTGAACAACACTATATACCTAGAGTAACAGACTCAACAGACATATACAGAATGCTCCTCCCAGCAAGAGAATACACACTGTTCTCGAATGAAAACAGAACATTCTCTGTGATACACAATAGTAAGACCACAAAACAAACCTTATTATATTTTAAAAGACTGAAATCATACAAAGTATACTTTCTGATCACAATAGGAAAAGGAGTACGTCAAGGCTGTATATTGTCACCCTGCTTATTTAACTTATATGCAGAGTACATCATGAGAAACGCTGAGCTGGAGGAAGCACAAGCTGGAATCAAGATTGCTGGGACAAATATCAATAACCTCAGATATGCAGATGACACCACCCTTATGGCAGAAAGTGAAGAGGAACTAAAAAGCCTCTTGATGAAAGTGAAAGCGGAGAGTGAAAAAGTTGGCTTAAAGCTCAACATTCAGAAAACGAAGATCATGGCATCTGGTCCCATCACTTCATGGGAAATAGATAGGGAAACAGTGTCAGACTTTATTTTTTTGAGCTCCCAAATCACTGCAGATGGTGACTGCAGCCATGAAATTAAAAGACGCCTACTCCTTGGAAGGAAAGTTATGACCAACCTAGATAGCATGTTCAAAAGCAGAGACACTACTTTGCCAACAAAGGTCTGTCTAGTCAAGGCTATGGTTTTTCCAGTGGTTATGTATGGATGTGAGAGTTGGACTGTGAAGAAAGCTGAGCGCCGGAGAACTGATGCTTTTGAACTGTGGTGTTGGAGAAGACTCTTGAGAGTCCCTTGGACTGCAAGGAGATCCAACCAGTCCATTCTGAAGGAGATCAGCCCTGGGATTTCTTTGGAAGGAATGATGCTAAAGCTGAAACTCCAATACTTTGGCCACCTCATGTGAAGAGTTGACTCATTGGAAAAGACTCTGATGCTGGGAGGGATTGGGGGCAGGAGGAGAAGGGGACAACAGAGGATGAGATGGCTGGATGGCATCACTGACTCGATGGACGTGAGTCTGAGTGAACTCCGGGAGTTGGTGATGGACAGGGAGGCCTGGCGTGCTGTGATTCATGGGGTCGCAAAGAGTCAGACACGACTGAGCGACTGAACTGAACAAAGATAACTGGAAAACTCATAATAGCTGTAAATTAAAGAGCACACGCAACCAACGGATCAAAGTAACAAGAGATATTATAAAATACAAACAAAAGAAAACAAAAACACAACGTATCAAAACTTATAGGATACAGCAAAAAGCAGTGCTTGATATCTGTAAAAATCTACCATAAAAGATCTCAAACCAAAAACTTAACTGCAGGCCTCACAGAACTGGAAGAAAAGCAAGCTAAATAGAGAAAAAGTCAACAGAACAGAAACTTTGTTCTTTGAAAAGATTATCAACAAACCTTTATCCACACTAAAAAAAGGACTTAAATTACTAAAATCTGAAATTATGGTGAAGCAGTTACTGATTATACAGAAATAAAAAGGATTATAAGAGAATACCATGAACAACCATGGGCTTCCCAGGTGGTGCTAGTGATAAAAAACTTG
Organism: Bos javanicus; assembly: GCF_032452875.1. Taxonomy (NCBI): domain Eukaryota; kingdom Metazoa; phylum Chordata; class Mammalia; order Artiodactyla; family Bovidae; genus Bos; species Bos javanicus. The sequence continues at coordinate 61,102,768 of NC_083872.1, forward strand.
CCTGCCAATGCAGAAGACACAAGAGACGTGGCTTCGATTCCTGGGTCAGAAAAATCCTCTGGAGGAAGGCATGGCAACCCACTCCAGTATTCTTGTCTGGAGAATCCCATGGATAGCAAGGAGCCTGCAGGCTACAGTGTATAGGGTCGCAAAGAGTCAGACATAAATGAAGCGATTTAGCACATGAACAACTGTATATCAACAAACTGGGTAACTTAATGGAGTGAAGAAATTCCTAGAAATACATAAATTAGTGAAAAGAACTCAGTAAGAAATAAATGCAGGTCAATGTTTATGAATTTAGATTTAAAATTTTTAATAAACTACTACCAAAAGGATTACACTTAAGAACAAGTGGGGGTCTTCTCTGGTGGTCCATTGGTTAAGAATCCATCTTCCAATGCAGGGGATGCGAGTTTGATCCCTGACTGGGTAATCAAGATCCCACGTGCTGTGCAACAATGAAACCTGCATGCTAAGACTACTGAGCCCAGGCCCTTTAACCAGAGAGCTCACGTGCCACCAACTACAGGGTCCAAAAACGCTCTGGAGGCTGTGCACACCTACAGAGAAGCCTGCACGCTGCAACAAACAAAGGATCAAACAAAGCCCTTGCACTGCAGCAAAGGATCCTGCATGCCGCAACAAAGATCCGACACAGCCAGAATTTTTTTTTAAAAGTGGGATTTCCCAAAAGGTAAGGGAGGTTCAATATAACAGAATAATCAATTTTAATGTAGTGTTATTACACTACACTACATTGAAAGAATGAAGGAGAAAAACTACATGAACATCTCAATTCATGCAGAAAAATATTTATCAAAATCCAATACCCTTACATGATAAAAACTCAATAAACTAGAAGGAGAAGCAAACGTCCTCAACATAATTCATAACACCATGGAAAACCCATAGCTAACATCATATTCATTGATGAAAAGACTGAACACTTTCCCCTAAGATTAGAAACAAGACAAGGATGCCTGCTTTCACCACTTATACATAGTATCTGAAAATTCTAGCCACAGTAATTAGGCAAAAATAAAATAAAAATAAAATGCATCATGATTGGAAAGAGAAAAGTAGATGTTTATCTATTCACATGACATGACCTTACATGCAGAATACCCCAAAGAATCCAAAGTAAAAACCTGTTTTACTAAATGAATTCAGCAACATTAGAGGACACAAAACTGACACACAAAAATCAGTTTTATTCTATATGCTTGCAATGAAAATAGAAAAAGAAAATGTATATAGAATCAAAACTAATAAAACATTTAGGAATAACTTTAATCAAGGAGGCAGAAGGTTTGTACACTGAAAACTATAAATGTTGCCCCCAAAATTTTAGAAGATCTAAACAAGTGCAACGACATCTGTAGTCATATATTGGGTTAGCCAAGAAGTTAATTCTGTTTTTTCCATAAGACGTTACAGAAAAATCCAAGTGAAGTCTTTGGCCAACCCAATATTATAAGACTTAGTATTCAATTACAAAATTACCCAAAGCAATCTACATAAGCAATCCTTATCAAACAAAATTCCTATAGTGTTTTTTGCAGGAATAGAAGAGCACATCCTAAAATTTATATGGAATTCCAAGGGACCTTGAATAGTCAAAACAATGTTGTAATAGAAGGACAAAATTGAAAGACTCACACATCTTGACTTAAAAATTTATTACAAAGTCTGGTGGCTCAGATGGTAAAGGATCTGCTTGCAGTGCAAGAGACCCAGGTTCAATCCCTGGGTTGGGAAGATTCCCTGGAGAAGAGAATGGCAAGCCATCCCAGTATTCTTGCCGAGAGAATTTCAGGACAGAGGAGCCTGGAGGGGGCTACAGTCCATGGGGTCACACAGTCAGACATGACTGAGCACCTATCACTTCACTTCACAGTAATCAAAACGTTATGGCAGTGGCATAGACCACTGGAATGGAACTGAAAGCCCAGTCACAAACCTTCATATCTGTGGTCAATTGATATACATGAGAAAAACAATTTGGACCCTAACTTTATGCTATATTACAAGAATTAATTCAGAATGGGTCAAAGGCCTAAATCTAAGAGCTAAAACTATAAAACTGTCGGAAGAAAAATATGAAGGCAATTGTCATGATGTTGAACTGGCAATGATATATTAAGTATAACACCAACAGCACAGAGAACAAAAAAGACAAATTAGACCTTACAATTAAAAACTTGTGCATCTAGAGACAGTATCAAGAGTGAAAAGACAACCTGCAGGATGGGAGAAAATATCTGTAAATCATGTATCTGATAAGAGTTTACTATCTGAAAAATATAAACAGCTTCAACTCAACAACAAAAAACAATTTTAAAGAATGGGAAAAGGATCTGAGCAAACATTGCAGCAAAGACGACATACAATGGCCAATAAATGCAGGAAAAGATGTCCAACATTATTACTCGTTAGAGAAAAGGAAATCAAAACCACAGTGGGATCCACTGAACACCTACTAGGATGGCTATTATGAGAGCAAGGACGGGAGGGAGGAAGGAAAGGAAGCAGGTGAGGGTGTGAGCACACTCAACACTAGTGCACTGCTGCTGCTGGTGTTTAAAAGTGCAGCCACTGGGAAAATCTGTCTGCCGGCTCCTCATAAAGTTAAACAGAATAACCATATGACCAATGATTCCATTTCTAGGGTTATACCCCAAAAAACTGAAAACAGGGACTCAGATACTTTTCCACAAATGTCAATAGCAGCATTAATCATAATAGGCAAAAGGTAAAAACACACAGGTGTTCAACAAGTGAATGGATAACATGTATATATACACATAAATACATACACAAAAAATACACACACACCCACAAACACACACACAATGGAATGAACACTACTGTATCATAAAAATGTAAAGAAGTTGTGACACATACTAAATCATGAGCGCTGTGCACTTAGTCGCTCAGTCGTGTCTGACTCTTGCGCCTCCATAGACTGTAGCCCGCCAGGCTCCTCTGTCCATGGGATTCTCCAGGCAAGAATACCGAAGTGGGTTGCCATCTCCTCCTCCAGGGGATCTTCCCAATCCAGGGACTGAAACCAGGTCTCCTGCATTGCAGTCAAGACTCTTTACCAACTGAGCTACGGGGGAAGCGATGAACCTTAAAAATACTATGCTAAATGAAGTAAGTCAGACACAAAAGGACATACTGTATGATTCAACTTTTATGAAATATCTAGAATAGGCAAACTCATATACACAGAAAGCAGAATAGAGGTTACCAAGGAATAAAAGGGAAGGGATGATGAGGAGTTATTGTCTAAAGGGTACAGCGTTTATGTCTGGGGTGATGAAAAAGTTCTGGAGATAGACAGTGGTGATAGTTACACAACTTTCTGAATGTATTATCACTGAATTGTACACATAAAAATGTTTAAACAGTATACTTTATGTTATGTATATTTTACTACAATAAAAGATATCAACTGTTGTGTCAGCATGTATTATCACTTTTTTAATCAAACCTACATATGGTCAATACCTTATTTCAGTTCAGTTCAGTCGCTCAGTCATGTCCAACTCTTTGCGACCCCATGAATCACAGCACGCCAGGCCTCCCTGTCCATCACCAACTCCCGGAGTTCACTCAGACTCACGTCCATCGAGTCAGTGATGCCATCCAGCCATCTCATCCTCTGTCGTCCCCTTCTCCTCCTGCCCCCAATCCCTCCCAGCATCAGAGTCTTTTCCAATGAGTCAACTCTTCGCATGAGGTGGCCAAAGTATTGGAGTTTCAGCTTTAGCATCATTCCTTCCAAATAAATCCCAGGGCTGATCTCCTTCAGAATGGACTGGTTGGATCTCCTTGCAGTCCAAGGGACTCTCAAGAGTCTTCTCCAACACCACAGTTCAAAAGCATCAATTCTTCGGCGCTCAGCCTTCTTCACAGTCCAACTCTCACATCCATACATAACCACTGGAAAAACCATAGCCTTGACTAGACGAACCTTTGTTGGCAAAGTAGTGTCTCTGCTTTTGAATATGCTATCTAGGTTGGTAATAACTTTCCTTTCAAGGAGTACCTTATTTAGTACAATTTTATTAAAAGAACAGGCTAAATAGTTTCAGTTTGAACAGTCAACCTATACAAATTATTCTGAACACAAAAGAGTAAATACTAGGACTACTGCTTATGATTGGGATGTAGAAACTTACAAAAGACTATTGTTGCTCCCACCTTAACAACCCAGAAAGCCTATAAAATCATAGTCTTTTAATCTCAGTTGAGATGCAACCAATCAATAAACGAATTAAATCCCTAGAGAGAACTAGCCCTTTGCAGGAATGAAAACAGTAATGGCTCGGGTCACAGTGAAAGGAGAAGTAAACTCGCTATAAAAGAGGGAAACTAGCCCAACTTTTAAGAATCTTTTTAGGAGTTCATGGGGGCTGGCAAGACATTAAAACCTGGAGCAGCTTCAGTCACAAAGCAAATCTGTACTTTCTCAAAAGGACTCTTTCTAAGTACTGAAGTTGTATTAACAAGGGAGTGGGGATGCAGGACTGCAAAATGCTGGGGACAGTGCAGCAGAGCTAACAGGAAAAAACTCTGTCCACAAGGGGCAAGTCCATGCTTACTACAGAAAGGTGTACGGGTATTTATTAGGTGAACGCTTTCTCCAGAGGCGAGGAAAGCCAGGAGTGGGGCTAAAGAGGAAAGAAAATGGCTCAGCTGCCCAGACACCAGCGTCTGAGCTGTGAAACAGAGATCTTAGAGCTTTCCTGTTGGCTGCACTTTAAACCATGAAGAGATTTCCTGAGTCTCACAGGTGGCTCAGATCCCAAGCCCTAATAAAGGGAAAATTCTGATTCTGCACTCAAAACATTTGATACCAGTAATGAAATAATTATAACTAAAGCTGTAACAGAGTTAGAACCTAAACTAGGCTGTTTTCATATCTAATATTATATTTCAGCTCTTTCCCCACAACTATGTCATACAGACCCATTTACATAAATGAGTGTAGCTATTCAAAAGAATTAAAAGTCTAGCATCTGGGAAAGACATCAAGGAGAAAAATAACACTGTATCTCCACTGCCTCCAAACCCTGCTCCTCTAATAATTTTCACTATTCCAGTAAATGGTTAACTAGAGTCAATCACCTGCTCTGGTTGTCTTCCGATTTTTGATACCCCACAATCACTATATCACCAAAATCTGCAGGCTCCTTCAAAATATACCCACGGTTTGACCACTTCTTACCATCTGAACTGCTAAAATCCTGAGTAAAGTCCCATCATCTTTTTGCTTACAATATTTTGAGCATCCTAATTGGTCTTCTCACTCCCACCCACCACATTCCCCCTCCCTGCCCCACTATCCATAGCATATTTTCTATATAGCAGCCAGAGCAAACATATTAAGTCATCGATAACATCTCTTTTTCAAAATCTTCCAACGACTGGCACTTTATTCAACAGTTATACCCAGAGCCCTTAAGTGGCTACTAGACGCTGTATGACTGCTCTGTCACTCCCCTTTTTAACCTCATCTACTACCACGCTACTCCACCCACTCTACTCTAGCAGCACCTGTCTCTGCTGATTCTTGCCTTTGCTCTTGCTCCTCCTCTGCTGGGAATGCACTTCTCCCAGACACGTTTAAGGTTAACTTCCTTCTGGGTTCTATTCAAATACCACCTCCCTGGTCACCCTGTATAAAACAGTGACAACTCTTCAACCAAGTTACACATTCCATCCCCCTTGCCTGTTTTAATGCCCTTTATTGCCTTACTTGGATGTGGGGTCTCTCTTCACAGCTGCTCCAGAGATCCCCAAGTCCAAGGTAAGAGAAGCCCAAATAAGACAGTAGGCGCTGAAAGAGGGCATCAGAAGGCAGACAGACTGAAACCGCAATCACAGACAACTAGCCAATCAGATCACATGGACCACAGCCTTGTATAACTCAATGAAACTAAGCCATGCCGAGTGGGGCCACCCAAGATGGCCCGGTCGTGTTGGAGAGGTCTGACAGAATGTGGTCTAATGGAGAAGGGAATGGCAAACCACTTCAGTATTCCTGCCTTGAGAACTCCATGAACAGTATGAAAAGGCAAAATGATATGATACTGAAAGAGGAACTCCCCAGGTCGGTACGTGCCCAATATGCTACTGGAGATCAGTGGAGAAATAACTCCAGAAAGAATGAAGGGATGGAGCCAAAGCAAAAACAACACCCAGTTGTGAATGGGACTGGTGATGGAAGCAGGGTTCGATGCTGTAAAGAGCAATACTGCATAGGAACCTGGAAGGTTAGGTTCATGAATCAAGGCAAATTGGAAGTGGTCAAACAGGAGATGACAAGAGTGAACATCGACATTCTAGGAATCAGTGAACTAAGATGGACTGGAATGGGTGAATTTAACTCAGATGACCATTATATCTACTACTGCGGGCAGGAATCCCTTAGAAGAAATGGAGTAGCCATCATAGTCAACAAGAGTCCGAAATGCAGTACTTGGATGCAGTCTCAACAACGACAGAATGATCTCTGTTCGTTTCCAAGGCAAACCATTCAATATAACAGTAATCCAAGTCTATGCCCCAACCAGTAATGCTGAAGAAACTTAAGTTGAACGGTTCTATGAAGACCTCCAAGACCTTCTAGAACCAACACCCAAAAAAGATGTCCTTTTCATTATACAGGACTGGAATGCAAAAGTAGGAAGCCAAGAAACACCTGGAGTAACAGGCAAATTGGGCCTTGGAGTACAGAATGAAGCAGGGCAAAGGCTAATAGAGTTCTGCCAAAAGAACGCACTGGTCATAGCAAACACCCTCTTCCAACAACACGAGAGAAGACTCTACACATGAACATCACCAGATGGTCGACACTGAAATCAGACTGATTTTACTCTTTGCAGCCAAAATGGAGAAGTTCTATACAGTCAGCAAAAACAAGACAGGGAGCTGACTGTGGATCGGATCATGAATTCCTTATTAGCAAATTCAGACTGAAATTAAAGAAAGTGGAGAAAACCACTAGACCATTCAGGTATGACCTAAATCAAATCCCTTATGATTATACAGTGGAAGTGAGAAATAGATCTAAGGGACTAGATCTGATAGACAGACTGATGAACTATGGATGGAGGTACGTGACGTTGTACACAAGAAAGGAATCAAGACCATTGCCAAGAAAAAGAAATGCAAAAAAGCAAAATGGCTGTCTGGGGAGGCCTTACAAATAGCTGTGAAAAGAAGGGAAGCGAAAAGCAATGGAGAAAAGGAAAGATATACCCATTTGAATGCACAGTTCCAAAGAATAGCAAGGAGAGATAAGAAAGCCTTCCTCAGTGATCAATGCAAAGAAATAGAGGAAAACAATAGAATGGGAAAGACTAGAGATCTCTTCAAGAAAATTAGAGATACCAAGGGAACATTTCATGCAAAGATGGGCACAATTAAGGACAGAAATGGTAGGGACCTAACAGAATCAGAAGATATTAAGAAGAGGTGGCAAGAATACACAGAAGAACTGTACAAAAAAGATCTTTACAACCCAGATAATCACGATGATGTGATCACTCACCTGGAGCCAGACATCCTGGAACGTGAAGTCAAGTGGGCCTTAGAAAGCATCACTACGAACAAAGCTAGTGGAGGTGATGGAATTCCAGTTGAGCTATTACAAATCCTGAAAGATGACGCTGTGAAAGTGCTGCACTCAATATGCCAGCAAATTTGGGAAACTCAGCAGTGGCCACAGGACTGGAAAGGATCCATTTTCATTCCAATCCCAAAGAAAGGCAATGCTAAAGAATGCTCAAACTACCGCACAATTGCACTCATCTCACACGCTAGTAAAGTAATGCTTAAAATTCTCCAAGCCAGGCTTCAGCAATACGTGAACCGTGAACTTCCAGATATTCAAGCTGGTTTTAGAAAAGGCAGAGGAACCAGAGATCAAATTGCCAACATCCGCTGGATCATTGAAAAAGCAAGAGAGTTCCAGAAAAACATCTGCTGCTGCTAAGTCGCTACAGTCATGTCCGACTCTGTGTGACCCCAGAGACGGCAGCCCACCAGGTTCCCCCATCCCTGGGATTCTCCAGGCAAGAACACTGGAATGGGTTGCCATTTCCTTCTCCAATGCATGAAAGTAGAAAGTGAAAGTGAAGTCGCTCAGTCGTGTCTGACCCTCAGCGACCCCATGGACTGCAGCCCTCCAGGCTCCTCCGTCCATGGGATTTTCCAGGCAAGAGTACTGGAGTGGGGTGCCATTGCCTTCTTTGAGAAAATCATCTACTTCTGCTTTATTGACTATGCCAAAGCCTTTGACTGTGTGGATCACAATTAACGGTGGAAAATTCTGAAAGAGATAGGAATACCAGACCACCTAATCTGCCTCTTGAGAAACCTGTATGCAGGTCAGGACCAACAGTTAGAACTAGACATGGAACAACAGACTGGTTCCAAATAGGAAAAGGAGTACGTCAAGGCTGTATATTGTCACCCTGCTTATTTAACTTATATGCAGAGTGTATCATGAGAAACGCTGGGCTGGAGGAAGCACAAGCTGGAATCAAGATTGCTGGGACAAATATCAATAACCTCAGATATGCAGATGACACCACCCTTATGGCAGAAAGTGAAGAAGAACTAAAGAGCCTCTTGATGAAAGTGAAAGAGGAGAGTGAAAAAGTTGGCTTAAAACTCAACGTTTAGAATTAAGATTATGGCATCTGGTCCCATCACTTCATGGCAAATAGATGGTGAAACAATGGAAAACAGTGACAGACTTCATATTTTGAGACTCCAAAATCACTGCAGATGGTGACTGCAGCCATGAAATTAAGACGCTTAGTCCTTGGAAGGAAAGTTATGTCTAACCTAGACAGCGTATTAAAAAGCAGAGACATTACTTTGCCAACAAAGGTCCATCTAGTCAAGGCTATGGTTTTTCCAGTGGTCATGTGTGCATGTGAGAGTTGGACTGTGAAGAAAGCTGAGCGCCAAAGAATTGATGCTTTTGAACTGTGGTGTTGGAGAAGACTCTTGAGAGTCCCTTGGACTGCAAGGAGATCCAACCAGTCCATCCTAAAGGAGATCAGTCCTGGGTGCTCATTGGAAGGACTGATGTTGAAGCTGAAACTCCAACACTTTGCCCACCTAATGCGAAGAGCTGACTCATTTGAAAAGACTGATGCTGGGAAAGATTGAAGGCAGGAGGAGAAGGTGATGACAGAGAATGAGATGGTTGGATGGCATCACCAACTCTATGGATATGGGTTTGGGTAGACTCCAGGAGTTGGTGATGGACAGGGAGGCCTGGCAAGCTGCAGTTCATGGGGTCTCAAAGAGTCAGACACGACTCAGTGACCGAACTGAACTGAACTGAATTGCCTTACTGCTTTACATTCTAAATATTGGTTTATTACTGATAACCTCCACTAGAACTCCTTGTGAATAAGGACTTAATGTTTTGGCAATCGTTTTATTTAGTACAACCTAGCATTTAGCACAAAACATGGCATTCAATAGGCATCCATAAATAGCTGTTTGAACGAATGAATGAATCAGTGAATAAAATAACAGAGATAAGTCATCTTTTATAACCCAAAATCTTTCTCCTATCTAAAGTCAATCTATCATCCAGCAAAAGTTTTAGATCACTGTCATTTTGATCTGCTTAAGATTTACCTTTATGTTAAAATGTTTTATTCATTCATTCAACAAACATTCACAAAGAGGCCCTATCATGTCCCAGGCAATATGAGGAAAAAAGATAAATAAGATATGAACTCTGCCCATAAGAAACTTAGCTTGGGAAGGTGTCATATCATTTTCAGAATGATGAAGTTGTAGTACAGCAAGTGAGTAACTCTAGGTTAATACATTAATCATTTTTATAATTGTTACAAAAGCCAAGCAATTTATTCATCCAAGAGGATAGTCAAACTGCACTTTTTGTGAAAATCGTTTCATCAATGTGACATATTATGTGAAATTTAATTTGACTGGCTAACTTTATTATGGTTGTAAAGATCAAAACATTTTGTTCATTATACTGGAACCCCTATAGGTACATGATATGACTCATGATCCCCAATGGCTCAGATAGTGAAGAATCTGCCTGCAGTGCAGGAGACCTGGGTCTGATCCTTGGGTGAGAAAGATCTCCTGGAGAAGGAAATGGCCACTCACTCCAGTACTCTTGCCTGGAGGGCTACAGTGTGTGGGATGGCGAAGAGCTGGACACGATTGAGAATGCACAAACTTAGATGAAATATAAACCAGTTACCAAGGAGTCTCTATCGGGCTTCTTAATGCTGAATATCAATACACTGACTGCTATAAATAATCCCCCAAATCCTTTCACGTTTTAGATGGTGATAGGTTTCCCCTAAAAGTTATTTTGTTGTTGTTGTTTAGTCACTAAGTTGTGTCCAACTCTTTGCAACCCCATGACTATAGCCCACCAGGCTCCTCTGTCTCTGGGACTCCCCAGGCAAGAAGAGTAGAGTGGGTTGCCATTTCTTCCTCCAGGAGGTCTTCCCAAACCAGGGATTGAACCGGTGTCTCCTGCATTGGCAGACAGATTCTTCACCACCATTCTTCCCTGATGGTTCAGTGGAAGCCAGAGTCAGACATGACTTAGCAACTAAACAACAACAGTAAAAGTTATTTTAATTATTTTCTTTAAACATGCATTGTTGATACATATTCTGATGGGAAATAAGTTAAAATTCAAAATGTGATTAAAACCCGATTTAAAAATCACTCAAAATGTAGATACTTCCATCATGAATAACCATCAATTGATTTGCAGATGAAAAATCCTCACAGAAAGGGCATTTGTTTGAAACAGCTGTTCAGTTTCAGTGAATTCAGAAAGTCATCTATTAAGAAATGTCATCTGATGCTTTTGACAATAATGGTCTTACTCAGAGCAGAACCAAAAGAGCAATTGTAATCACTTGAGGTAGTGCCTCATTTTGATACACAAATGGTTATATACAAAAAGGAAAAGGCCCATCAAAACAGCAGCCAAGATGTGGAAATAAAATGGTATCTGAAAAATGTATTATCTCATTAATGTTTATTTATTTCTTTTTAAATAAATCAAATTCTCTTAATTATTCATTTCAGCTACATTTGTTGTACCAAATTATCTGTGATTTAAACAAAAACTTGAAAATAAATTATAAAACCAGGAATTCTTTAAAGATACAAAGAGCTGCTCTTAGAACACTTGCTCTGCCAATTATCTCCTACACTTGAGATCAATCATCTCTGTAGCTAGTAGAACATTGCTACTCTAAAAAAAATTAAATTTCTCCACTGTAATTAAAAAACAAAGAATGTAATTCAGATTACCATTCTATATCACCTGATCTTGGGTTTGCATATAAGTACTATATTTCTCAGAGTACAACCACAGGAAGGTTATAGTAGACTTAATTATTCTGAGCTTCAAATTACTTAGTCCTTTGAGATCTACCACTTTTAAACGATAAAGTAAACACTGGGATTTTACAGCTTTGTGTAGTACCTATCATATTTATTTCATGAAGAGTGAAATATTCATTTGAAAATATGTGGGTTATTTTCAAATATCTTCTGATACTGATTCCTAACATAATTTCACACTAATAAAAGATTCTGTATGATTTCAATACCTTTAGGCCATGAAATTTTTGCACCTTGTTTTATGTCCCTGGATATGTTCCAGTGTCTCCTGGCTTATAGTCTATGTGACTGTGAAAAGAATTTGCACACTATTTTGTGAAAATTATATAAATCTTAATTACGTTGAATTGGCTCACAGTGCTTTTCAGGCCTACTATATTCTTCTACTACTTTTCTGTATATGCATTCTATTAATTTTTCAGAGTTTTATATTAAAATCCAACAAAGAATCTTAATTTATCTACTTAAAACATAATTGTAATATATGATGGAACTATACATAACTTTGTTCTATATTTTCCAAGTCTCCTGTAAATATGTTGTCATATTTTCAATTAAAAAAAAAATAAAGTGAACTGTTGTTCAAACTACCACACAACGGCACTCACCTCACACACTAGCAAGGTAATGCTCAAAATTCTCCAAACTAGGCTTCAACAGTACGTGAACTGAGAACTTCCAGATGTTCAAGCTGGATTTACAAAAGGAAGAGGAACCAGAGATAAAATTGCCAACATCTGTTGGATCACAGAAAAAGCAAAGAGAATTCCAGAAAAGCATCTACTTCTGCTTCATTGACTACGTCAAAGCCTTTGACTGCGTGGATCACAACAAACAGTGAAAAATTCTTAAAGAGATGGGAATCCAGACCATCTGACCTGCCTCCTGAGAAGCCTGTGTGCAGGTGAAGAAGCAACAGTAAGAAGAACAGTAAGACATGGAACAACATACTGGCTGCAAACTGGGATAGGAGTACATCAAGGCTATATATTGTCACCCTGCTTATTTAACTTCTATGCAGAGTACATCATGTGAAATCCTGGGCTGGATGAAGCACAACTGGAATCAACACTGTCAGGAGAAATATCAATAACCTCAAATACACAGACGACAGCACCCTTATGGCAGAAAGCAAAGAGGAACTGAAGAGTCTCTTGATGAAAGTGAAAGAGGAGCATGAAAAAGCTGGCTTAAAACTCAACATTCAAAAAACAAAGATCATGGTATCCGGTCTCATCACTTCAAGGCAAACAGATGCGGAAAACAATGGAAACAGTGTCAGACTTTATTTTCTTGGGCTCCAAAATCATTGCAGATGGTGACTGCAGCCACGAAATTAAAAGACGCTTGCTCCTTGGAAGAAAAGCTATGACAAACCTAAACAACATTTTAAAAAGCACAGACATTACTTTGCTGACAAAGGTCCGTCTAGTCAAAGCCATGGTTTTTCCAGTGATCATATATGGATGTGAGAGTTGGACTATAAGGAAAGCTAAGCGCTAAAGAATAATTTATGCTTTTGAACTATGGTTTTGGAGAAGACTCTTGAGAGCCCCTTAAGACTGCAAGGAGATCCAACCAGTCCATCCTAAAGGAAACCAGTCCTGAATATTCATTGGAAGGACTGATGCTGAAGCTGCAGCTCCAATACTTTGGGCACCTGATGCAAAGAACTGATTCACTGGAAAAGACCCTGACTGGGAAAGACTGAAGGCAGGAGGAGAAAGGGACAACAGAGGACGAGATGGTTGGATGGCATCACGGACTCGATGGACAAGAGTTTGAGCAATCTCCAGGAGATGGTGAAGCACAGGGAAGTTGGTCATGCTATAGACCGTGGGTTGCAAAAGAGTTGGACATGACTGAGCAACTGAACTGAACTGACTGATAACATTAGAACCACAGTTTCAAATTATTCTTGAAGTAGTTTGTTTTTCAAGCATTAGTACAGGAAAAAACAGTATCCTACCAAATCTCATGAGGTAAAACGCTTTATTTTTAAAATCAGAAAATGATGGTGGAGAAACTAAAGAAGAAAAATTGATCTGAGCACTTTTTAACTACAAGGTCAAAAAAGGTAACTATATTTACATCTTTGATATTTACATTTTTGGTTCACACACAAACTAGAAACTCAAGTCATTTTTTACCCTTTCCACTCCTTCAGCGACAGTATACAATATGATCAAGTTAGATCATGTTCCTTTTATATCCCTCACATTTCGCAATCTCACCCTCTTTTCTCTATTTCTACTGCCAGGTCTTAGTTCAAACCACCATAATTTGTTATCTAAATCACTGCAATAAGCCCCATTATTATTCCCTCTGGTTCTTTCAGAAAAGTTATAAGATAGAAAAACCTCTGGCAGTCTGTCAAGGGTTAAAAAAAAAAAAAACACAAAAACCTGTTTAAGTAACAACATCATTATTAACAGCAGAAATTAATTTATTAGGGACCATCTTGTAAA